>NW_024881275.1:44928060-47328060 GCF_018691265.1 Tyto alba | reverse complement strand
ATACTTTCCAGATGATATCCCAGCAGGAAAAGTCACAGGGCAAAGTGGGAAAAGTATTGCTAATGTCTTCTAATTAAATTAATTGAAACAGCTTCCTATTTCCTATGTCCCTTATTGTCTGTAGTGTCGCTGTCCATTCTCCAGCACGAGCTGGCACCTTCTTTTCTTGGGAGCCCCACACCTGCTCTGATGAAGTTTTCACCCCAGAAAAGTAATTATCCAAACACAAGCCTGAACAGCCAGACAAATAACATTTCCACACATCATCATTGAATAATAACACAGTGTGCTCAGGCTTGCCATGATGTGCTTGAAAGCAGGTGTGTGATGGAATATTGATAGATAATCTAGAGAGCAAGCAAGTTCTTTTAGAGCCAGATATGATCATGCTGCTAATGAGTTGTTCTGTCTTCAGACAATCAAAGACTGTGTGTCTCTAGGGCTCCTGTTTTTTTCTTCTGACACACCTGTGGGAGGGACTGATTTCTTTCTGGGAAGAGAACCAAGTCAAACAAGAGCAGGAACTGGGACTGATACTTTGAGAAAGTAACAGGCAAGCTGTTAACAGTAAGGTTGCCTAGAATGTATGAATATATGTCGTGGTTTAGGTCTGGTTGGCAGCCAACCACCACGCAGCGGCTCTCTCTCCCTTCTCTTCTGGCAATGAGAAGGGACAGAGAGCCAGGCTTGGGGTTCAAGATAGGACTGGGATGGGGAAAAAATCACCCTTTATGGTCACGAGCAAAAGACAGACTCGTTAGGGGAAGAAAAAAAGAACATACATTTATTACAGACATTAACAACACATAACAGAGCAGGACAGTGAGAAGCATTGTCACATCTTGAGAACACCTTCCCCCCACCCCTCCCTTCTTCCCGGTCTCAGCTCTGCTCCCGATATCTCTACCTCCTCCCCCAGTGGCGCAGGGGCAGGGAATAGGGGGTGCAGTCAGTGATGCCGCTTTGTCCATCTTTGGTGGGGGGAGCGTCTGGAACTTCTTCCCCCTACTCCATCGTGGTCCCCCTCTCACAGGAGACAATCCTCCACAAACTTTCTCCAACATGAGTCCCTCCCACAGGCCGCAGCGTTCCCCACACTGCTCCGTCGTGGGTCACTAACTTTCTCTGACTGGATTCTCTCCCATGGGCTGCAGCCCTTCCCAAGCTGCTCCGGCGTGGGACACCCCCACATGCTGCAGTCCTCCCAGCGCTGAATTACAGCAGTGGGGGGCTACCTTTTCCCACTAGACCCCGGCCTTCTTCGGGCACAGCACCTTGATCATTTAGGCAGAAGCCACAGGCCATGAATCAATGTCTGCTCCACCGTAGATCTTCATGGTTGGCAG
Organism: Tyto alba; assembly: GCF_018691265.1. Classification (NCBI taxonomy): domain Eukaryota; kingdom Metazoa; phylum Chordata; class Aves; order Strigiformes; family Tytonidae; genus Tyto; species Tyto alba. Next base: position 47,326,714 of record NW_024881275.1, on the reverse strand, counting down.
GGTGGGGCTGCCCTGCCATCTCACCACAGGATACAGGGGAGTCTCTGCTCCATCACACCTCCCCACTCCTTTCTTCCTCCGTTCCTCCACTGACCTTGGTGTTCATGCAGCTGCAGCAACTCCTCCTCACAAGTCCCACTGCACATCACCACGTCCCTTCTTAAATACGTTATCACAGAGGCGCAGCTGATTGGCTCAGTTTTCCAAACAGAGGTGGAGTTGACTTTGAGCTGGGGGAGCTTCGAGAAGGTTCTCACAGGGGGGCCGCCCCTATAGCCCCTTCCCCTGCCACCAAAAAAACTCCACCACTCACACAACCCAGGACAATATATAAATAAGAAGGAAATTTTCTATTAGCAAGAAAATGCACATCGTGTTTCCCACTCTCATTGAAAGAACTTCAGAATCAGAAGCTTGTGCCCAGGTGGAAAATCTGCATGCAAGTGTTTTGCCAATGTATAAGCTTCCTATCCTCCCACAATCTACAAGACCCTTCATCAGAAATCCTGCAGTTGGGAGATTTCCACCCTCAAAGCACATCAGATCAAAAGCAACAAGTGGCAGAACTCACACACCTCACATCTGCTAAGCAGGATCTGAAAGGTGATCACAGGGTAATATAGCTGCTTGACCTGTTGCCTGGTGCCAGGAGCTGCCCATCAGTGCACATGACACAACATCTCTTTTCAGTCCTTCCACCCAGACAGCTCAGCCACGGAGCATTGTTTCTACTTGTCCTTTTTGTTTGTTCTGCCCTGGCTCTAGGTTGGCCTAAGTCAGGTGCTGGCTTCTCTGCTTTGCACACAGACCCTTTCTTTCTAGTACTTCTCAGAGGCAACAATATTCCTTCTGCCAGTATCACAGTTTCTGTTTTCCTCACTACATTTGTGCTAGCTTCTTCTGTTTGTGCTTGTGTGGTAGTAATTTTTGAAGTATTCTACTATTAATAAAAGAGACACAGCCACTAGTGTTAGCGGTCTCAATCGCGAAAGAACTTTTCTACACACAGCAGATAAGCAGGCACTTCTTTATTCCAGCGCTGGGGAACATGGGGGATAACTCCGCCAAAGACGTGTTCGCCGACAGGTACAAAGCACAACATATTTATACACTTTTTCAGCAGAGTCATGGTTACATAAGATCAACAAAATTCATAAAGTTTAGTTTGACCTTAATAATGATTGGCTTTCAGTTACCTCACCTTATCTATATTCCTATTCTACAGAAATCATTGGTCATCTTTACTGATTGATTTGAATAGAATGGGGGGAGGGCAATGATTAGCATATTCATGTTATTTCCTGGAAATCATTATCATATGCAAATGTCTCTAACGCATGCGTGGTTATATTGGACGGGGGTCCTCTGGTGGTCGTTGATAGTCTTCATCACTGTGTCGACTGATTGAACTCCATCCTTGCACATGCTCATTTTATCTTTGGCTAATGCTCATTTCTCCTTTGGCCGATCTTCCAACCAAACCAGTTTCCTCTGGTACCTATTGTTTCAAGTCAAGATCCATAACCAGTGGCTATTGTGTTAAATCAGAGTCCATAACAATTCTTATAGTGTTCAAGGCACACAGCATACTAGTTGCTTAATCCTAAGGGCCTTAGTGTACTTTATATTCTCAGAGCTACTCTTGCTTCATGTTAAATCAAAATCATACTTTTAACCTAAAATCAAAATAATATTCTAGGATCCAAACTGTTTTATTAAGGTAACTGCAACATTTCCCCCCTTTGAGTGTATTGATAATCATACTCAATACTTTCACATATTTAAATTGTGGTCTCACTGAATGCCGAATTGTCATATGATGGTGTATCTTTTAATGACTTATCTTGTTGCTTCACCTCTGCTTGTATAATAATTCGATTAAACTCTGCTTTAAGGGTCAGTTCATGTTTCAAATAATTGTAGGTCAGACCAAGCACTATGAACACCATTGGTCACCTGTGCTAGGCCTGATAATGATTTTTTTTTTTCTTCATCCATGTTTCTACCATCATAGACTATAAAATTTACAGAAAACCAAAATTCAGATACTTAATCATGGTTCAGAGTCAATTTCAACATTTCCGGCCGTCCAAAAAAGGTATCTACCCCAACCAGAACATACCGATATCCTTTACATTTGGGTAATTCTGTAAAATCAATTTGCCAATAGTCACCAGGTTCTACTCCTACTTTCAGTTTGCCCATTTGAACTCTCTTCTGTACCACTGGATTATTCTTTAAACATACATTGCATTTTGCAGCAACTGATTTAGCCATCTCTAACATCCTTACCGATACTATGTGCCTCTTCAGGAATGTCACCAGGCCCTCTACAACCCAATGGCATTCCTGATGTTTTACTTGTAGTATTTCCCTCATAATTAATGGGGGCACAACCATCTGGCCTTCAGCGGTTGTCCACCATCCTTCTAAATTTTTCTTTGCATTTAAAATTGAGCTAATTTCTCATCTTCCTTCGAGTATTCTGGTGGTTCCTTTGGGAGACTTAGAGTTCTAGTAGGAATTATTGCCATTTGTAACATTCGCTGTTGAGCTGCTTCCTTGGCAGCTTGATCTGCTAACCTATTCCCTTGGTAGCAGAGGATGGTTGCTTCTTGTTAAAGCTTCATGTTAAATCAAAATCATACTTTTAAACTAAAATCAAAATAATATTCTAGGATTCAAACTGTTTTATTAAGGTAACTGCAACACTAGCACAGGATTTCTTCTGTGGCAGCAAACACTGAGATTTGAAAGGGCTTTTCTTCCTGGTTTCCAGGAAAAGCTATTACATTAAAAGATTCCAGATTTTAGTGGCAATTTGGATAACTAGGGCCTTTACTGAAATCTGCTGAGGCTTTTGGAAAAAAAAAAAAAAAAAAAAAACAAACCCAAACCTGCTGATACAAAAAAGCTCAGGTATGTTTCAGTGAAGTGTATTCTTGTTATTTTTAATTGCTCTTTTTACATTTAAAGACCAACTGTTCATTAAAAGCCTGAACAGATGGAAATTTCTGAAGCATTCTCACTGGCTCATGGCTCTGTTAGGTACACACAAATATTTTATGTAGGAAAAAATATGGGAAAGTCAGGGGCATGGAACAGCGTGATGATCTGAGCATGTCTTTGATATGCATGGTCATATGCCTCTGCAGGCTTAATTACTGATGTGTTTTCTTCCAACAATCCCTGTCATTTCATGTCATCCAAAGCTGAATTCTAGTGTGATTGTAAGGTCTCTCACCCCTCCTCCCCCTCCCCCCCCCCCCCCCAAGAGTACTGGAAGTCTCATTAATGATGCCAAAGTTCTCAGACAATATAAAAAAGAAAAGCAGCCTTCATTTGCCTAGCCTGAGCTCAGGTAATACAAGCATGATTGGTTATCACTTATCCCATAAGCGAGTACTTAGAGCTGCTGCTTTTTGAAATGGACACAACAAAAAGCCAACATGCCATTACAAAAGGTCCCATCCATTGCTGTGTCAGAAAAAAGCACCCAATCAGATCCAGAGAGAGAACGAAAATGGGCTTGTGACTCTTCTCCTGACTCATTATCTGGAGGATCAGTGCCTCCACCCAGCAAAAGATTAACATTCAGCTGTTCCATTCCCTTCTGTCTGAATTTCTATGAGGTCCTGCATATATGGAGAGGGCAAGAAAAACTTCAGGTCACAACCAAGATCTCAAGAACCTTTGAAAATTATTATAGTAACTGTTCTCTCTTGAAAAGGCTCCTTTCCTTACTTTTGTAAATAGAAGCTGGTAGGAGACGAAACTCCTTTGTCTTGTTGCGTAAAACAAAGGCACGCCTAGACAAGATTTGTCTCTCCCTTTAGCTGTACAGCTCTTAGCTTGATGTGGGGTTGTGAGCTTCATTGGAACCTGCCCATGCTCACTTGTCACTGACAATGCTAAAGACCTATTCTCTGACCACAGCCCATCAACAGAAAGGATGAGAAAAGGTCAACAGCAGATTTCATCTGGAAGAAATGTGAAACATGTGCCTCATCTCTAGTATGGGTTTTGAGCTATCAGCCCAAGCTGTTTACAGGCTGTTTCAATTGTGTGATCTTTATTATGCAGTGGCTGTTCACAGGTTGTAACAGTTCTCCAAATCTGTAATAGCAACCCAACCTTGCAGCACTATAGAGCTTGAGTGGGTCCCTCTAGTACTGTAACACTATGAATGCTGTTCAACTGGATTGTTAAGATGCACCAGATATTATCCTTTACCAACTTTCATTCACTGCAAACATGACTTCCACAGCCTCTTGGGGAGCAAGAAGACTACCTTGAATTACAAAAAGAAGAGGCTAATGTGCCTCAAAAAGGACTGGAGAAAGATAAAAGACTTGCCCTTCATTTTTTCATGTCCCTGTGAAGGAACACAGCATGTTAATAAACACTCATGATTTCTTAATTGCTCTTTTTGGGTGTCAGAAGCGTTCTTCCTATTTTGAAAGCATTTTGATGTCAGAGTTCTCAGTGTTGCTGGCTAACGCGACTGAGATGTACTTTTTGTGCACAGAGGAGTGTATGTCAAAGGTTTGAAACTAATTGATTAACTACCTTTGATTTTACTAGGTCTTAGCTTTGAGCTTGTGGCGATGCCTTGGTCTCTACAGATGTACTACCAGGGTGGGTGTGCTAATTAGGTCCTAGCCACAACGGGGTATGACAAGATTTTTTCCACATAGAAGAGTCCCCAACAAGTTGATGATAAAAATTAGATAGTCTCACAGCAAGGACTAATGCTAATCACCTAACTAATCTTTTCTGAGCTCTTACTACTGCAGAATTACATTGTCTTTTACTGTCAAAAAATTCAACATTGAAAACATTAGGGTATATTACTGAAGGAAAAAAAAGAAATCTTAGTAAAAAGTTTGAGGGAGCTTAATGTCCTGTCAAACTCATCAATCCAGAGCTACTGAGGACAGAATAACTTTACGAGGATGGCATGGAAGCAACCTTACATTTCAATGTGTCATCATTATAAAAAGTGACTGTTTCAGAGCAGACTCTCTCACTGCAGCCCCTTTGGAAGGGTAAATATTACTAAAGTTTTCTATCCATCAAGAAGAAATTAATTCTCTCCCATGCAGTTCACACAGAAAGCTGGGGGGGAAAAAAAAGCAGATGCATATCTAAATGTTAAGTCTAATGGACTAATTTCCTTTCAGGTTAGTCCCCAGGATTCTCAGCAGTGGTGATATGAGTGATCCTTTTATATCTGGGACTGTTAGATGGCTTTCTTCTAATATTTTGGAATATTTATTTTTACTTGTATAACAATTAAGCTATATTTGTTAGCGGTCACAATCATGAATAAAACTTATCTACACAAAGCAGATAAGCAGGCACTTTATTCCAGCGCTGGGGAACACAGGGGATAGCTCCACCAAAGACGTGTTCGCCAACAGGTACAAAGCACAACATATTTATACACTTTTCAGCAGGGTCATGGTTACATAAGATCAACAAAATTCATAAAGTTTAGTTTGACCTTAATAATGATTGGCTTTCAGTTACCTCACCTTACCTATATTCCTATTCTACAGAAATCATTGGTCATCTTTACTGATTGATTTGAATAGAATGAGGGGATGATAGTGATCAGCTGTCCTGGGTTGAGTGAGTGGTGGGGTTCTTTTGTAGCAGGGGAAGGGGCTATAAGGGCGGCCCCCTGTGAGAAGCTTCTCAAAGCTCCCCCAGCTCAAAGTCAGCTCCACCTGTGTTTGGAAACTGAGCCAATCAGCTGCACCTCTGTGATAATGTATTTAAGAAGGGACATGGTGACGTGAAGTTGCACTTGTGAGGAGGAGTTGTTGCAGCTGCGTGAACACCAAGGTCAGTGGAGGAATGGAGGAAGAAAGGAGTGGGGAGGTGTGCCAGATCAGAGACCCCCCTGTATCCTGTGGTGAGATGGCAGGGCGGCCCCCCCTGACACCCATGAAGATCTACAGTGGAGCAGACATTGATTTATGGCCTGTGGCTTCTGCCTAAATGATCAAGGTGCTGTGCCCGAAGAAGGCCGGGGTCTAGTGGGAAAGGGTAGACCCTGCTGCTGTGGTTCAGCGCTGGGAGGATTGCAGCATGTGGGGGTGTCCCACGCCGGAGCAGCTCGGGTAGGGCTGCAGCTGTGGGAGGGAATCCAGTTGGAGAAAGTTAGTGACCCACGACGGAGCAGTGTGGGGAATGCTGTGGCCCGTGGGAGGAACTCATGTTGGAGAAAGTTTGTGGAGGACTGTCTCCTGTGAGAGGGGGACCACGATGGAGTAGGGGGAACAAGTTTCGGAAGCTCCCGCCACCAAAGATGGAAGATGCGGCAGCACTGACTGCACCCCTCCCATTCCCTGCCCTTGCTCCGCTGGGGGAGAAAGTAGAGATTGGGAGCAGAGCTGAGCCCAGGAAGAAGAGAGGGGTGGGGGGAAGGTGTTCTCAAGGTGTGACAATGCTTCTCACTGTCCTACTCTGTTACGTGTTGTTAGTGTCTGTAATAAATGTATGTTCTTTTTTTCTTCCCCTAACGAGTCTGTCTTTTGCTCATGACCATAAAGGGTGATTTTTTCCCCATCCCAGTCCTATCTTGAACCCCAAGCCTGGCTCTCTGTCCCTTCTTATTGCCGGGGGAGAAGGGAGAGAGAGTGGCTGTGTGGTGGTTGGCTGCTGAGCAGGCTTAAACCACGACATCAGCATATTCATGTTATTTTCTGGAAATCATTATCATATGCAAATGTCTCTAATGCATATGTGGTTATGTTGGACAGGGGTCCTCTGGTGGTCATTGATAGTCTTCCTCACTGTTTCTGCTGATTGAACTCCATCCTTGGGCATGCTCCTTTCAACTTTGGCCGATGCTCATTTCTTCTTTGGTTGATCTTCCAAACCAAGCTCAGTATCTTCTGGTACCTATTGTTTTGACTCAAGATCCATAACCAGTACCCACTGTTTTAATTCAGAGTATGTAACAATTCGTTTTGACTCAAGATCCATAACTAGTACCCATTGTTTTAATTCAGAGTCCATAATGATTCGTACAGTGTTCAAGGCACACACCATACTAGCTACCTATTTCTTAGGGCCTTAGTGCGCTTTATATTCTCACAGCTGCTATAACTCCATTTAAAAATCAAAGTTATATTCTAAACTAAAATCAAAATAATATTCTAAGATTCAAGGTATTTTATTAAAGTAACTGCAACATGTTTATGATCTGTTGTCTTTGTTTACGTAGATTGTAATCTTTTTCATTTCTCTCAAATCTGCTATCTAATAGAAGAGTACAATTGAATGCAACTGTCCCTCAGTGCTGATATACAGCAGTGAACATAAATTTAGGTGTAGCGTACTTTCAATCATGTACAATAATATCACCTCCAGAATGCTTTCTAAGTTCCTTCTTAATCTGCTGTGATGCTCTCTGTTACTTGCCACTTTTCTTTGCTGGTAACACACTCCTACATATTCAGCAGCACTTTTTGGGTGTACTACAAACTGCCAAGAACAACCTAAATTTCATAATAGCAAGAGCTGACATGTGCATAGAGAAATTCATGCAACATGCTTGAAACAAAACAGGCACTCAGAAACTCTTTTTTTAAAATCTACTTTTAATGGCCTCCCAGAGCTTTGCAAAGATCAGATGCAGGGAACTCATGTAATTTATCTACCGAGAACTGAACTTGAAATGAATCAGCCATTTAGAGCTGTGAGAAATGTTCAATTGCCAATGATCAACAGCTCAGACAGGATGGGTTGTGAAGCACTTTTTATTACATTCTTGCAAGACTGAGCACCCCACCAAGTGGATGTGCCTAACAACCATCACGCGATGGTTTATATCCCACTCTCCTGGCTGCAGGTTCCCTCCCCTGATTCATCACTGGCTGAATACCACAGGGTGTGCAGACTTCCCGAACTGCCTACTGACATGCCCCTTCATGTATGTGTTCATACCTCACATATTCATGGAAATGGACCTTGGCTCTCTCCAGGGCGGAGAAGTTAATATGCATGAGCTCATCATGCAAGCAGACTAAGATAAAAAGTTCAAAAGCTCAGGTTCCCCAAGCCTTTTGGTACCTCCATTCACCTAAAACAAGTTCCAAGTACTGGGTCATCACAGTTGACAAAAAGACTATTTATCTTCTAGTCTGGGTACTTAAATGGTTGTGAATCGCTCTCGTTAATCCTCCCATTATTCTTATCAGTCTTATTATAGGAAAACAACATTCTTTCCCTTACAATTTCTCCCTGTATTTATTTACACTCTTGTTGCTTTTCACATATTCTCAGAGTATTGCTTCATAGGTATTTTCTAGTGTTCACAACCTGATTTTGCATCTTTTCTCTCATGGCAGGTCATCTCTTTCATCCTTCTCTTCCTGTTCTTCTAGTAACAGCATCTTGTCAAGATAGCAGGGTGGTCCCAGAGGCCTCTGTCTTGACAAGGCAGCCTCAATGAGGCGTTGGACCAATCTTCTGACACAAGGGATTATGCAGCACCCCATTGCTGCTAGGATTACCTGCTACTACAATCAGAGAAGTGAGGATAGACACAGCCATTCCCTTCCATTTGCCAAACCAGGAATCCAATCCCTCAGTCAGTGAACTATCCCTGAATTTTCTGCTAATTCATCCACCAAGGTAGTCTCTGTAATGCCTTAGTGATAGTCCTGTCAGGGGCTGTGTTACTGGGAATAAAAGTACAGCATTTGATCCCCAGCATTACACATACACCTCCTTTCTCAGCTAATATCATATCTAGAGCTATTCTGTTTTCCCAGGCCATTCTACTTGTAGCATCTAGCTGCTTGGCAATCCCCTTTACCGCCTCTCCAGTATAATTTATAAAACTCTGTTGATTATAACAAATATAATTTATCCAGTCTACATTCTTACTTATAGTTACCCACCAGAATAAAAAGGACTCAACCCCTGCTGATATTTAATTCCTTCCCTTATGCTCATCTGTGACTCCCCGAGGAACTCCAGTAGGCTCAATATATATTTGATCATCAAATGATACTCCTAGGTTCCTCTTTGCTCATCTGCCTGAATGTTCTGATCTTTTTTTCAAATGCCAGGGTAATTTGGATGGTCAGTTGAACAATTGCACATATTCTCTTCCAATCTGCTGGTAGGATGGGTCACAGAATTTTTCCTCCACAATACTACTGCAGGTCTGTTCTGAGGATACTTAATGCTGAGTAATTTCCTCCACCACTGTTAGTTACATTCAACGTTTTTGTGCATAAGTTGAATTCTTCCAAAAATCTGGTATCCTTCTTACCCTGTCATGAGAGACAAGCTGTATGGTTACCAGAGGCAGTGGAGAAAGCAGGTGGTACCTTGATATCCTTGTCCTCTATGGCAGGAAATAGTAATGCTAAAGGCTTACAAGTTTCATTACCTCAGGAAGACTCCTGGTAGAGGGAATCATACACTGCATTGCCTCGTGAGTCCTGAGTCCAGCCCAAGGGGAAGGGAACATCTTGTGCCATGGGTCTTCCTGTTGCACAGACATAGCAATTGCTATGATTTAAATTCTGTACCATACACTTGACCCATTCTACCCAGGCATTTGTATCCCCATATCCTGTCTCTATTTCAAAAGTTTTAAGAACCTTTACTTCCACAACTGCCATGATTTTAGGGTCATTAGGGGGACTCAATTTTCCTTCTTCAATGGATCGAGTGGACTGCTTTTTCTCCTTAGGTTGTGATGCCCATGCTACTATTCTAGCTGCAAGGTCCTTCCCGGTTACATCTGCTTCAAGGCTGTAAGTACATTTTACAGGGTTATCAGCCTTTTTCATGGTTATTACTATAGGATTATATTGTAAAGGTGAGCAGATGGGACTGGGGACCCCTTTAGATACGCTTATTTGATCCTTCAATGCTTTTGACGGAGGAAGTGTATAGGTCCATCCCTGATAGGTGATAGTCCACCATTCATCATCCCACCCAGGACATGGCAGCCCCCTATGAATTTGTGTCTCAGGGCATAGATATTTACTTCCACTACTTAACTGTCTTTGGATCTCAATACCTCCAGTTTAACACCTGACAGGCATCAAATTGGAAAGTTTGGGGTCTTTCTGTCCTAGTTGCATCTATCCAAAGTTTAACAGGATACCCAGCTCCTCCCTTCCATTTATTATTTGTTGTTAGCAATTTCACAATGGCTAGTGTCAGGAGGTATCAATTCCCCTCCTTTAAGACTTATTAGAATCCATAAATTCTCATAAGTCTCATAACATTATTCTTTTGATTACACTCACTACAACAAATATGACAATGATTATCACATTTACTATCAGCCATCTGGTCTGGGGACATTCTTTCTTACACTTAGAAGTGGATAATACTATTATAATATAATGTAATATATGTAATATATAATACTAAACAAGTTTGTAACAGTAGTAATATTTGAGTGATCAAACATGTAAAGATTATAAAAATTATAATCACAGCAAATTGCTTTACCCATAAAAGGGTTGGCAACCAGCTAGTCAACCAGTACCAGTCTATATTAAATCCTTTTACCATTTGATTTCTTGGTCTAAGTCTGACATGGTTAAATAGCTGGTCCCCTGCCCTTTTTTTTTATATATATATATATATATATATATATATAATAATACAACAGTTGAAATTATCACCCACAAATACCCTTTCATGATTCAGTTTTTCTTACAAACTTCAAAGTGAGTGGTGATTTTTGTTCCACCATCCATGGAGCAGAGGCTCTTCTAGCCTGAGAGTAGTGCATCCAAGTTCCCTTCTCCGCTATCTTCAGTGCTGTATAGGTAGTTAATGGTAACTGGAAGGGTCCCTGCCGCTAGTAGTCATCAATGTCTCATCTTCCCATGTGTAATGCAGACTCATGTTTATTTCCAGTTGCCATGTTTAAGCCCAACTCAGTCCCCTGGTTGGAACGGGTGAGCTGCAGTGTCCAACCCACTTTGGCAATGTGAACTGGCTGTGAAGCTGCTGGAGGGTCTTCCCCAGGGACAACAAGTGTTGTCTGATCCTGGCTTCACTGCAAAGAAAAGTCTCCAGGAACTGATACATTAATTCATACAGGCTTACATGATTTTTCCAAGCTGTATTCTTGTTCTTAATAATGCCATTGGTAGTTCTTGTAACCAGCTTTCCTGGCATATCATACCATGTTGTAGTTTTGGTTCATACATTCTACTTTTCCACTGGCCTGAGGCCTTTATGGGGTATGTAGGTCCCATGCTTTCCCGCATTCTGAACAACTTCTGCAATAAAATGGGGACCTCTATCTGAAGATACACCTGCTGGTATACCAAATCAGGGCATTATTTGATTCAGCAGCTGTTTCACTACCTCACAAGCCATATTGGTGTGACAGGGGTAGGCTTCTGACCATCCACTAAATGTGCTCAATGAGACCAAGATATAGCTATATCTCCCTGTTCTTGGTAATTCAGCAAAACCTATCTGCTAATATTCTCCTGGAATCAGTCCACTCCTAGTTATTCCCCAAACTACCTTACTGCCCATATTAGGATTATTTACCTTATAAGTTTCACACTTTTCAACAACTGATTTTACAATTTCAATCAAGTGTCTACTAATTATAATTTTCCATAAATATTTAACCAGGCTTTCCATTCCCCAACAAAGATCTTCATGTTCTTTTGTGACCACCTCTCTCATTAAGCTAGGAGTTAGCATTATTTGCCCTTGAGATGTTATTACCCATCTACCTTAACTGTTTTGCGGCCTGTTTCAGGGATTTCCCACTCAAAGGCAAACAATTCCTGGCCCTCTGAACCTAAGGGGATGCAAAAGAAGTCATCCTTTAAATCAATCACTGTAAACTACCTTAATTTTTCATGTAATGTAGTTAACAAAGTATGTGGATTTGCTACTACAGCATGTATATCTTCTACTACTCTATTAGTTGTTTATAAATTCTGTACCAGCTGGTAATCCTTCCCATTATCTTTCTTTACCACCAATATTGGAGTGTTATATTTCAATTGGCAAATGCTAATCATATTAGTAATATGATAATAATATTCATTAGTGATTAATAATTATATTAATTATTGTGTTAATAATAATAGTAATAATCATCATGTTAGTAATCCAAACATGCGACTTTGAGTTACTAGAGTTTCAAGCCCTGTTTTCACTTCTATTTTATTTGGATATTGTTTCAATTTTACCAGTCTGATTCCCTGTTTTAATCGGATCTGTACCAGTTCTGCTCTCTTGGACTGCCAGGTATTGCACTCACCCACATGATAGGAATCAAGGTGTCCTCTACTTCACCTGGAATGCTAGATATTGTATTATCAATAAAGTAAATCGCAATCACAGCTTCCTTTAATAGCTTTTGACCTGAGTGGTCTTTCTAAGCTGTTAAGTACAGAATATGTTGCTTCATTATCAATCAAAATTCTCTTTCTCCTTTCCCCAGTTAGGCTGTAACCAGAGGTTCTGCTGTGGCAGAGGTCTCTGGTCCCCTCCATGCTGTTTCTATATTTATTAGAGGGACTTGTGAACGGTATTTTGCTCTTAATTGATGGCAATTAGTTTTCCAGTGTCCCGTCCTCCTATTGCCCCCCATAGCACATTCTCTTCCCTTGTTACCTCTGTGCAACCCCCTCTGGGGAGTTTGAACTAAAGCAATGGTGGTCCGATCATGATAGACCTCCTAAGCCACGTACTAAAGGGAACCATTCTCATTACTGAACCAGCATTCCCCACAGCCTGTCTGAGAGCTGCAATTACCTTTTTGTTTTGTTTTTTCTGGGTTTTTTTTTCAGCTTCCCTTCATTCATCTGGCTATTGGGCTAAACCCATCTGGTTCCCTGAACTCCGCTTCCCCCTATATTATTTGCTCTAAATCCTGATTCTTAACACCAGCCGTGGCTCCCACCGCACCATCCAGAACTTCATTCACAACCCCCCTCCTGGGGGCTGTCATTAAATCCAAGTCCTTCTCCATACTTTCCAGATATTTAGCACAGTTGCCCTATGCTACACAGAGAACAACAGCACTTGAGTGGCTTTTTAAGATTTTTTCTAATGATTACATGAGTGGATCCTTCTGTGTGATGTTAAACCCACAATCATTTTGCCACTCAGGCTGTTTTCATAAAGTAAAGAACATATCCACATAATCTACTTGATCCCATTTGCCTTCCTGTCTTAAAATTTGAACAGTAGCTGCAACAAGGTGTTATAATTCGGTGTACCATTTGGTGGCCACTTTTCCCCAAAACCTAATTTATACAAAGACCACCATTGATTAAAATATATTATCAAAGTCCCCCAGGTAACTGAGCCCCTTGGGGGGTCCACCAATTTGTTTTCAAGGTTGCAAAATGCAAGCCAGTAGGGAATTTTATTTTTTTTTTCCAAGCTTCCACCTTTGGCTGCAGTGGTACCCATAATCCTGACCTCTATTCAAGTCCATAACCAGTCATCAGTTGACACATATTTTTGGCCAAAAAACCTCACTTCCCAAAGTGGGCTCATTTGTGCACACAAAAGCACAATATTCCCTTTGTACCCAGAATGTTCTCTCATCGTATCAGCATCCTTCCCAACGGGCTGTCTGGAGGAATGTTTTCAGGGACTTTCTATTCCCTGAATTTTCCCTAGGCCTATTATTTTTGCTCCCCATTTTTCACTGAGACTCTGGCTGTTTTCCTTGTGGAAGAGCAGAACCACCGATGCAGACTTCACACTCAGCCTGTACTAACATATGGCTCGCTTGCTCCCACCCACCAGAATCTCCCAGGTCACCAAGGCAGTACTTAACAGTCCCGTTTTCTTACCTTGGTCCATGCATGAAGTTGCCCAGTCTAATAGAGCTTTCCTGGGTTCCCTTATTTTCTCTGGTTTTTTTTTTTTTTTTTTGTTTTTTTTTTTGTTTTTTTTCTTTTTTTATCCATATTTCCCCAGTGGTTTAGAAGGTCTGTCTGTATTACTTGTGTTAGGAACTCAGCTGGTCCCCATGGAGTCACCGCCAATGATTCTCGAGATCTTTGAAGTCAACGGGGTACACCTTCTCACCCTCAGTGGCGGAGACCCCCAGGCAATGACTTCAAACCTAGACAACCTCCAAATTGTGAGAAATGTTCAATTGCCAATAATTAATGCCTCAGACAGGATGCGTTGTGAAGCACTTTTTATTACGTTCTTGCAAGACCGGGCACCCCACCAAGTGGATGCGCCTAACAGCCATCACGCGATGGTTTATATCCCTCTCTCCTGACTGCAAGTTCCCTCCCCTGATTCATCACTGGCTGAGTACTACAGGGTGTGCAGACTTCCCGAACCACCTACCAACACACCCCTTTATGTATGTGTTCATACTTTGCATGTTCACGGAAATGGACCTTGGCTCTCTCCAGGGTGAAGAAGTTAATGTGCATGAGCTCATCACGCAAGCGTACTAAGATGAAAAGTTCAAAAGTTCAGGTTCCCCAAGCCTTTTGGTATCTCCATCCACCTAAAACCAGTTCCAAGTACTGGATCATCACAGTTGACAAAAAGACCACTTATCTTCTAGCCACAGTCTGGGGATTTAAGTGGTTGTGAATTGCTCCTCCTCCTTTATTCTTATCAGGCTTATTATGCGAGAACAACATTCTTTCCCTTACAGAGCCACTAGCCTCTGGATTTCAGTTGGCTTCAACCTCCAGTCTGTCAAAGTGCTTGTGATCGATAATGCAATGAAATGATGAACCCTAGCAAAACACAAACCTAGCAATGTAGGATGATAATAATATCTAAGCCTCATGAGCAGTCAGTGAGTTCCCTATCCCCCTGGACAGGACTAACAGTATTGCTTTCGGCAGTTATCTGCATCTTCACCTTGCTTTGAACCGTAAGACAAAGCTGACTCGGCATCCTGCAGTGTACCACTCCTCATCCAATGGAGCACTTGTATTAGGTGCTTGTAGAAACACAAGCTCAGACTTACACTGACTGGACTAGAGCTTTGAAAATAAGATTAAATAGTGCAAAGCTAAAAATTAAAAAAAAAAAAAAGGAAAAAAGAAATTTTCACATGGTAAACAAAGATTATGGAAGATAAATAGTTATATCTAATCTAAATTACTGCAGCATCCTGGGGAATTAATTTTACCAGCCTTATACTAAAGTAAGGCTTTCATTTGGCAAAGCAAAAAATTGCAGGAGATAGGAAGGAGGAGGAGCACTTCATACTCCATGTTCTTCTCTTGCAAAGCACATACGGAAATGTAGCTATATCCTATGGATTTGTTTTTGCTGTCATACATAGCTGTAATGTAAGTTCTTCTAATCTTATATACAGAGCTTCATTTATGCATTTCCAGTCTCCCATCAACTTTTGTGAAGTTTTTCTTAGAAAAAAATAAATACAGACATTAGAAACACAAGAAATCATATGCCACTTTGACTAGAAGAACACCCACTCTGCATCACTGGAAAATGCCTCTGTTCTCATGGGAACCTTCTGCAACTTGACCCCATCCTCGTGACTGTGGAGCAAAACTAAATTTTCACTGTAACCTATAAACAATTAATCTGCAATTTTTAGTGTAGAATATGTAAATTTTCTTTCTTCTTACCCTGTTTCAGCTGCTTTGAAGAACAGAAATGACCCAGATTTTCCTAATTGAAGCTGCAAGTTGGATTCCGAGGAACAGATTTTCCTAAGGAACTAACAGGTTCAGGAGTACAATATGTACAGTACTTACCTTGGGCCCTGTGGTCATGAGTCAGTGTGGTAATTTCAGTCAAGTCTCCAGGTACCTAAAATCAATATTTTGGAGCCTCTGATCCTATGCTCTTCTTAATGAGTCAGATACTCTCTGCTTACTGCAGAGATTTCTTCTTTGGTTACAAGATAAAAGCCATTGATATTCAGCAGTAATTTAATTACCTCCACTCCTGAAACTTCCTGAACCTCATTCCCACTCACTGAGGCAGACCATTATGCAGTAACACATTTCTTTATTATGGATGCTGCATACACATGAGGAAGCAAATTAACATCTTTGCAAACAGAGAAGAATAAAATATGTTTTCTGCTGAGTATTCTGAAGAAATTGTGATATGTGATACCTATGCCTGTTCTTTCTTATTGAGTCTTGCTTCCCAAAGAGGAGTAAATTTGTTCATAAATTGTAGTTCACACCACCTGAATGTAGTAACAGAAAAGAAACATTTTCACTGGGACAACCTAACATAATCCAGGCAGTTGAGCAGTCAGCAGAATGGCTAGTTTGCTTCATCATAAAGTCAGCATCCATAGTGGATGAAGCCAAAACATGTTTCCTATCTCTTTTAACCATATATGTCTGGTTCTACCTCCATTGAAACCAATGGAAAGATTGCACCTTGATCTGAGTTTGCCACAAATTTACAGTGTCCTGTGCAACCAGAAACCAGATGCAGCTCTGTTTTTCACTCGGAGTTATGCAAACAGCAAGCATTGGACAGTCATGATGTTGCTTCCAATCAAGGTAAAGTAGCAAGGCTTGTTGAGTTACAGTTCAGATCTGTGCAGGAGAGCAGTGCTTTATGTTCCATTGTCTCCACTGTGGGGCAGCAGAAAAGCAACTTGCATATCAATTGATTTGGGCAGCACTATGCTTGGATGCTGGGGACAATGGGTGTTGCAATCCTGCAGCTAATCAGAATGGGAAATGCGTATGTGTTTCTCAGGCAGTGATGATGCTGTGGGGGAGAAGGAAGTTACTGTCAGATTCCCCCAGTGTCACCAGAAGATGCTGATGGGAGGCAGATGAAGATCAGATGAGTCCTTTGAAATCCATATTGGCATCTGATCTTCACTTGTGGTGCAAGTGGAAAACTGCAGGCCTCTGTGTAGCTGCCATGGGAGCCCCCTGAGAAAAACAGGGGATAAGACTGAAATGCATACTGGAAAACCTGAACCAAGATAGGTGATGAATGAAGAGCTGCTGTGATTTTGACAGAACTGAAAGCCTGAGCTAGCAAAGAGGACCATGGCACATACAGCCACAGGGAACTTGTGTAGAGATGGAGTCTTGGGTGAGGCAAAAGGCTCAAAGGACAGAAGCCATGTCTAAAATAACCTCTTCAGGAAATCTGGCTGAAAACCTCTGATGGCCCCCAAGGAAATGGCTTGAGAAGGTCTGTTCCAGGAATGATTAGGCATGAAGCAGAAACTGCTCATATAGCCATAGCTCTATTTTTGCATCTTAAGAGCCCCCTTCCTGAAATTTTATTGTCCTCCTTTCTCTGTCTGCCACCTCTCTCCTATGTTGCACTCCTGTTTAGCTTACATGCAATTAAACAATGTAATTTTGGACTGCAGTTTCCAGACTTTGCCTTGTTCTTTTCCATTATTAGTCAGCCTACTTCTACTAACACAGTGACAGGGTCCTGGTCAGCAGAGCTATGAAGCAGCATGTGGTGACAAGAACACTCAGACACACACCCCACACCACCCCCCTGGGACTGGCAGGGACTGAGACACCCAGCACTGTCTCTTACCTTTCATTCTCTACCACAGCTGGAAAGTTGCATGGTTCCCCATATGTCAGGGTGTGATTCTTTTCTTATTACTCCTCACAAAGCAGAGATTATCCAAGGTCAGCATGGCTGAGCTGTCTGAGGCAATCTGGGTAATTCTGACAGTGCATGGCAGATCTGAGACTAAAATGGGTAATTTGAGGGACAAAGATAGTGTTCTGCTTTCAAATGTGTTGAAAGGCTTCCCCAGAAGTTTTCCAGGGACTAATCCTCTCCCTGACTCCATAGCAACTCTTTGGACATCAAGCCAGGGATAAATAAACACACCAGAAAGACAAATAGACCAACAAAACCAAACAAGAGCCAAAGTTCACACACAAATGAAATCAAGAGATCTGTAATGTTAAGGTGGACGAAGAGCCAGTGCACATTGCTGGGCCATATCCGCATCAAAACAGGTCTGTGTGCCGAGAATAGAGTATTCAGGACTCTGGGTTTCAGTACTGTCATCTCCTGTAGGAAACCCCTTCTCTGTGCAATATCCCCAGCTCAGAGGCTTACAGGTAATAGACATAGGGGGAGAAAAATATGCTGTTTCTGTTGCCACATAAATTCACAGCAGCAGTCGCACCACAGTAAGATCTGTAAGCAACACTATAGCATCAATAAAAAGACAAAACAGACCATAGTCCATCACAATGGCAGAGACTTTCCTAAGCCTCTGGCTGAAAGCTGCCTTATCTTCACCTGCAATTTACAGCCAAAGATATGCTTGGCAGCTTGTCCACTCACAGACAGACTAAAGCAATCATGTAGAAAAAATTCAGGCTTGTATAAATGAAATACACATGCAGTCTTTTTCTGTACCCCAGACTCTCACAGTTGTGGAGCTAAAGGTCAGTGCTAAACACTGCCTATTGCTCTGAATTTGTTTCAGTCCTAAGGCTCCATGAGGTCATGATGAGAAGATCTTGATTGGACTGGTGTTTTCTTTGATAATGGAAGAGAAAAAAAAACTTAGCACATATAATAAATGAAGCCCATAAGGACAGATGAAAGATAAACCATTTTGCGTAGCTGTGTCTTTTCAGTTTTCCAGATTTTTTTTTCTTTTGAAAAGTCATTTCAGAAAGAATCAGGTTAGACGTGAGGAGAAATATTTTAAGTGTAAAAGATAGTTAAGTTCCAGAGAGAGTGAGAGTTCTTCACCATCTGAGGTCTCTTAATAGAAAGACTGGTTCAAGTCAACTCCTGAGGTGGAAAGGTAGGCAAGTTGCTCTTTCAGTGTTTTCTCTAACCATGCGCTTTCAAGTCAGGCTGATAACTTTGTTCTTTTCTTTATTGTGCTGTGGGTTGGAATGTGAATGAAATTTAATAGATAGAGCTGTGTAAGAAGAGACAAGGTCTCCTCTAACTCGTATAAGATAAGGAACAAGCATTGAAATCTCTCTGTAGCTTTTAAAAGCTCAGCTGGTAAATAAAATAGTAATTCCAGAGATGGCTCTATCTGCCATACATGTTCAGACATAGATTCGGTACCACCTGCAGCTACACAAAACCACTAAGGAGAAAAATTCCCTGAAGAGAAATGTAGCCAGTATCATTCATATGCCAACCTTTTCCCAGAAACTAAAACTCAGTGGTAGCTGATATTCAGTATTATTTCTTGGGATGCAAACTGAAGACCAGTTTCAGGCTCTCAGAGCACTTTGGAAGAAAGTGTTTCTTGATGCCATGGTTTGAGCCCAGAGGGCAACTGAGCACCACACAGCTGTTCACTCACCCCTTGTCCCCTCATGAATGAGAAGGAGAAAGGAAAGCAAAAGGCTCCAAAACTGAGATAAGGACAGGGAGGGGTGGATCATCCATTACAGTCACAGGTAAAAGAGATTTGTTAAGGGAAGAAAAAGAACATCAATTTAATTCAGACACTAACAACAACATCACTTAACGGAGAGTGGGACAGTGAGAAGCATTACCACATCTTAAAAACACCTTCTCTCAACCCCTCCCTTCTTTCTGGGCTCAGTTTTGCTCCCAGTCTCTCTACCTCCTCCCCCACAGTGGCTCAGAGGGCAGAGGATGGGGGTTACAGTCAGTCTACTGCTCCTTCCTCCTGAGCAGGAGGACTCCTCACATTCTCCCTTGCTCCAGTGTGGTTCCCCTCTTAGCGGAGACAGTCCTCCACGAACTTTCTCTGGCATGAGTCCTTCCCATGGGCTGCAGCCATTCCCATGCTGCTCCAGCATGGGTAACCCCCACGTGTTGCAGTCTTCCCAGCACCAAACTGCAACAGCAGGGGCTTCTTCCCACAGAGTCCCCAGCCTCCTTTGGGAACAGCTGCTTGCTCCAGTGTAGGGTCATCCACAGGCTGCAGGTCAATGTCTGCTCCACCCTGGATCTCTGTGGGTGGCAGAGTGGTACAAGTAGCAAGCTTGATCCCGGGGTGTTAGGTCAACAAAAACACAGGCAGGGGTGACATCTTTATATAGTCTTTTTTATACCTGTGCAGTAGGGTGTTCCAGAAGGTTCTTGTTTTCTTTGGCTTGTCCCGGTGCAGGTAGGTAAGTTCTGTCTCTGGGCAGCAACAGGAAGGAAAGAGAGAGAAAGGTCCCACTGCCCCACCTACACAGAGCTCACCCCACTTCTCTCCCCTTCCCCCCCAGGGTATTCCACTCGAGTTGTTTGAGACATGATCTTTATGAACAGTTTATGACAGGGATACAAGGCGGGGTCTCTGCTCTGGCACACCTCTCCCGTTCCTCTTCCTTCCTTCCACTGATCTCAGTGCCTATATAGGTGCCTCCTCACAACTCCCACCCCTCCTCCCAGGTTCACCTTCTTAAATACATTGTCACAGAGTTGCAGCCACCATTGCTAATTTTCTTCACCTTGGTGCAGAGGCAGGTCCAACTTGGAGTCAGGGTAGCTTAGAGAAGCCTCTCACAGGGGACCACTGCTGTATCCTGCTACCAAAACCCCTGTCACACAAACCCAGCACACATGAATGAAAGAAGAGCAATGCTGCCAGCTGTTGACAGTAAAAACAACCAGCCATGGTGAGTGAGAGTTCTTCCAAGAGTGGTGCACAGCTGTGTTGCAGGGTTCCTGTATGCATACCTCTAGATTTCAATCACCCAAATGCAGCCACAGTGGAGGAAACTTAGTTGACAGCTGCTACCAGCCACAAAAAGTGCTGGCCAATCAGGTCCACCTGGGACATGCTGTTCCATTACAAAATTCTTACTATCCAAACATGTGTGGGTTTATCTCAGCAAGGCATTACAATAATTACTTGCATCCCACTGCCTGCAGTAGGCTTCACATGCAAACCCTAAGTCAGCTGAACCTTTTGTTAGTCAGTCTTGTGAACATGTCAAGCTAGCCAAAAGAACATGGTTTCTTTCTCTGCTCCAAGGACTGAAATATTCCTTTGTTTATCTTCTTTACATTCCCAGAAGCTGATGTTGCAAATCTGGGCTACAGGACAGGTGTGTAGTACCAAGAGCACCAGTCCTCATTCCCTGTTTATCCAGGTATTAGGAAGGAAGAAAAGGGTGCAGTGAAAATATCCAATTATGAAAGAAGCTGTGACTATATGAAGTATATACATAGTGATATTTAATAGTGTATAGAGACTGTAAAATATGATAGTTCAACCATGACAATAGCAGATACAATTATGTGAGTAACTGTAATAATCTTAGTAACTATAATAATCTTAGTGGCATACAATCATGGTAAATATTAGTGGCATAATGGTATGGTTATTGTGTTATGGTTAATCCAACCTGCTAAGGTCAGCAAGACCACTCTATTGGTCTTTTGAATCCCCATCCATAGTATGGGAGTCCCAGGGGTATCCTGCCTGGTGAGTCAATGGGAAAGATGTTCATCCTAATAGCAGTTTATTCTCAGACTCCAGGATCCTCTGCACTGATAGTTTTCTGCTGGACCCACCATGCAGTCTTTGAGATGTCTTTTTATCACCCCCAAAGCTCATTCTGTATTTTATTAGCTTCTCCAGATAAATCACTTGTTGTTCCTAAGGAATCAGTTCCAAATCTGATTTAAAGATAACCACTCCCTTGTACCTTGATTGCAGCTATCTTCCTGGAGATTCACTTACACAACTGACCCAGAGATAAGTAGTTACTTCTGCAAGTGTCTTAATTGTGATGTTACTGCTTTATTCATTCTGTGGCCTAGATATTTGCCAGATAGAAATGTTCATTTTTAGTAATCAATGGTTAGCTTGTCGTAAGAAATGGCAAGTATATTTGTTTATTTCAACTGCACGTCTACCTTGGCTCAACAGTTCCCGTATTCCTTGACAACCTTATTGCCATTAGAATTATATTGAATTTCCAGCACATTTCTAGTTCATGCACTTACTTTGGCTTCCAGCAGTAGGAATAGGGAGGGAAAGAGATGAGGAGGAAGTCGATGGCAGCACTGTTAGCCTGGTCTTTTCCTGACATGCAGTCAGTGAGTATGGGGTAAACCAAACGCCATGGTATTTTTTCCTTACTCTTTTCACCTGATGACTGAGGACTCCAGCCCACCAGTATTTCACCAACATATGACCCAGTGAAAACAATCATCATGTGACAGCATAGTAATGACTTTAAGAGCAGCAAAGTAGTTCACATACTTAAAATATTTTAAGCATCTAGCTGAGTTAGGTCCATAATTCTGTATTATTAAATATCTGGTGGCATGAGTGAAAGCCAAGCAGATAATGATACAAATACAGCCACTGATACTAAATTTTATGGGATTGGACCTTGAAAAAAATGAAATTGTTCTCATGCTTCAAATTTTTTAGAGATAATGCAATATTTCCCATCATCAGGAAAGCCAAAACACCAAACAGCTTCATTATTTTTAATAATATTTTTAAAAATTATTTGTTGACTTCATGTCCTGGTTTGGGCTGAAATAGAGTTAATATTCCTTTTCAGGAACTAGAAGAGTGCTGTTTTTTGGATTTAGCTTTGGGTTTGGTATGAGAAGAATGCTGATAGCACACTGTTTTCAGCTGCTACTGAGACTTCCAGGACACTCCGATTCCCCATGTTCTGCCCATGTGCAAGGGCACTGAAAGCAGGGAGAGAGCATGGCCCAAGCACCAGACCCAAACAGGCTAATGAAATATTCCATATCATGGAATGTCATGCTCACTATATAGAGGAGAGGTGGTTGGGAAGGAGCTCTCTCTCGCTTCCAGGATTGTGATTTCAGGTTCTTGGTATTTCAGGATCGCTGGCCGGGAACGGGCTGGATATTGGTTAGCGGGTGGTGAGCAATTACATTGTGTATTGGCCGTTTATGTTTTTCTATTATTGTCATTGTTCTCATTTTATTACCATTATTAAACTCTTCCTATCTCAGCCTGTGAGTCTCCCTTTACCCCTCTAATTCCCTCCCCCATTCCCAGGGGAGGGGGAAGGGTAGGTGACCA
The DNA here is from genome assembly GCF_018691265.1 of Tyto alba. NCBI lineage: Eukaryota > Metazoa > Chordata > Aves > Strigiformes > Tytonidae > Tyto > Tyto alba. Next base: position 47,303,745 of record NW_024881275.1, on the reverse strand, counting down.
GCTGCAGTGGTTGGCTGCCGACCAGGCTCAAACCACAACAGTTCACCTAAAAGATTTCATGTGAAGACACTAAAATGATTTTTTAAAATTTTCCTCATATTAAGACTTTCCTGTCTATAATTTGATTTCGTCTGAAACAATTTCTAACCTGAAAAATGCCATTTAATTCATCAAAGCATTACAAAATAGCATCAAGTTTAAATGATGAAACTGAATTCTCAAAACATTCTTTCTTATAAAAATTGCTTTTGATGCAATGTCGTCTTTCTCCAAGAGAAGAATACTTCTCTCCAAAATAAATTTGTATTTAGGTGTTACATACATAGTAGGGGGAAATGTCTTGTTTCTACATATTGTAGCATCACTCTTGGTAGGAACCAAGAAAAATAAATTTCTGTACTTGGCATTTGTGCCAATAAGCTGGAACAGTAGAATCTGGTTTCCTTAATGCCCTTATATAGTGAAAAATCTCTTTCCAGGCCATGAATTGCCCCTTTCTGCAGCTGCCCTGTAAGACTGGCGATTTCTATTAAGAGCTAAGGTCTGCCCAGCACTGTGCAATTCTCTGAGAGCAATCAATGGAGGCTTCCTAAGGAAACATGTCAGCACAGGCTTACAAGTACAGTGCTAATTCCTTTATACAGTCTTTGAGTTTCGCTCTGTCCTAGCACACAGTAGCGCTTGAGTGGTTGTTCTTGTTCCACAGGTTTCTGTGGCGTGGATGTTTGTTCAACATGTTCATGAGTTAGAGGGTCAACCCACCATGAGCTGATAGCTGTTTTGAAATGGAGGATATGAAAGCATGTAGGGGACCTCTGTGTTCCTATGCTTTGTGTTGTTTCCACTACTGCTCTTCTCCTCTAGCTGGCAAAAGAAGATAAAGTCTGAAGATAAATTACACTGGGAATCATCTAGAGACATCTACCTATGATTTGAGAAGGAGAGTATCAGCCAGCCATACAGACTGTCCACACCCTAGCAGTGTATGTCATTCCCCCTGCAGTGGTTCCTGGTCCTATGTTAGATCTTCTCTGTGGTGTTCAGCCCAATAACTACAAGCTGATCAAATGCTTCCTTTGCCTCAGACATGAATGGAGACATCATTTGTCTTTAACAGCTCTCCTATGAAATCTGGTGTGACCAGCATCTACTAGGTATAAAAATCATAAGACAAATATCCTTAATGAACATTTTGTCTTGAAAGGATTGATTTAGAGAACTAGGGGTTTTGGAGGTACTGGTTTCAACCTTGCAGACTGTAATCTGAAATCTTAACGGTGGTGGAGAAAGGGAGCAAAAATATTGCTGTTTCTCAGAAATGTTTATGAATTTCTTCTCAAACCCAAGAGCCATTTAAAATCAGAAAGTCATGACAGCAGCAGTGTATTTCTGGCTTTACTGGTAAACAATTTGTTCTGGTCTTAGTGGAAAAAAAATAAAGGAGGAAATAATGAAAAGAGCATTTACTTCACATCTATTCAGCAGTACCATACTATTGATACTAGAAAGCACTGAGTACTTTGTACCAACATAATTCTTTGATTTTTTGAATTCACCTAATTTTCTTTCCAAAGTTCGTTTCAAAGTTATTCATGCAAAATGTTTTGCTGGCTTTTGCATGGGTTTAAGTTAGTTACTTTATGGTTCTGATGTACTGAGAGTAATCTTAATTCCAATTGGTACTTTAATTAAAATTTAGGCATAAGTAAAGGAATGGCTTTTACAGAGCAATAATTTTGAAGCTAATAGCTGCTGCAGCAAACCTGAATGCCTTTCCTCTTCCTCACAAAGGTCAAATGTCTCTCTAATGTAACTGAAGTGAAGTAATTGTAAGCAACAGTGCAGGTGCTTGTAAGGTCAGTGGTAGCTGAGTAGTTGATAGGGCAGCAGCAGGCAGGTGTGAGCAGCCATAAAGGCGGCTGGTTAGAAGAGGAAATGACTGAGTAGAAGAATGTTCCTGCCAGCTTGGGAGCTGTGATCCTGGGGACCAGAAACATCCTTGAAACGTGTAGCTGGCCTCTTTGAAGCCCAGCTGTGCACTAAGAAATGGGACACATCCTGAGATTGCATTGATGATCACAAAACCAAGAAAATTTAACCTTCATTTATCATCAGAAAAACTGGAAACAGTCTAAGAAATTTAAATTGGTCTGAAGAAACAGAGCAGGTCTCTGAGAAACCTGATCTAGCTGAAGATGTCCCTGCTCATTGCAGGGTGGTTAGACTAGATGACCTTTAAAGGTCCCTTCCAACCCAAACCATTCTATGTTTCTATAATAAAGATGGTAGTTTGCAGATGTTCTTGTTGCTGTAGATTTGCATGTAGCAGTTTGAGTTGTTTTTTTTTTTTTTTTTTTTTAATCATGTATCAACATAATCTCCAAAGTTTCTGTGCAAATGCTTATGGAAATTGCAGCAACACCTGAGAATTATTGGAATGTGTGAAGGGTGAGGAGTGATGAGGGTTATGGGTGCAGAAATTGTTTTCCTTGGACATGACTTCAGACTAGCAGTTGGAAAGTCCTAGTTCACTGTGGCTGCAGAGATACTGCAGCACTTCTCTCCCTAATATGATTAATTCATGCACATCTTACCTCCTCTATTAAATCTAGCATTTTGAATATAAAATCATAAAATGAGATTGAGGCTTCTACTCTCAGGCTTAAGAATGTTTCTCTTCAGATGTATGAGTCAGCTTTACCCCCAGAAATGCAGAGTTCAGAGTGCAAATACAGAGTTTTTCAGGAAGGTTTTATTTTCACTAACAGGTCTTTGTGTTCCACTTATACTAAGAGAACAAGGATGAGATTGTGTAGGATATCTCCCCCATGAGAATATCTAAAACTATCATTTTCACTGCAGTCTGCCTGTCTGTCCTGTCGTCTTTTCTTTCTTTTGTTCATAATTACTTTTTTTCCAGAAGTTTGCCAAATCCATAAACCTTTACTATAAAATGATGCAGATGAAATTTCAAAATCATTGCAGATGATGGAATTGAACATCGGATGTTAACAGAAAAGAGAGGATCAACACCACTAAATACCACCCGAAAACTTTACTAACACAGAGCTTGTATTGTCTATGTAAGGCCCATGGTTGTATAGTCTCCGTTTCACTCCCATGCTAGTTTCTGAGTGATCTGAGCATCTGGCCATCTTGTTTTGTGAGAGATGTCCATCCACTGGGCTGTATTTAGCGGGGAGTTGTTAGGTTGGATAATTTGCGTGTCTATGTAAAAAGAGCAAAAGCAGAATATTAACAGTGATGTTCATACTGCAGAATACGAGGCACCATGTGTGACAGCTGACTTTATCAGTCCTCCTGTTCAGTGGGTGACTGACAATGTGTTATCTCTCCCCTGCAGTATGGGATAAAGAAGAAGGAAGAAAAAGAAGCAGAGGCCCAGGCCGCACTGGAAGCTGATGCTGAAGGGACTCTGACACGCCCAAAGAAAGCGATCCCTCCTGGCTGTGGGGATGAGGAGGAGGAGGAAGAAGAGAGCATTCTAGACACAGTCATCAAATACCTACCAGGGCCCCTGCAGGACATGTTCAAGAAGTAATAGCTGCAGACTGTTAGATGGGCATAAACAGTACTGCAAAGGATTTCTCTTTTGCCCAATGGGGATTTACAATCTTGCCATCCATCATGCAGACCTCCCCACCTCTGCCCTCTACTGCTCACTAGGAGTCCCTTTGCTTCTCATTCTCTTCTGACTGCCTCTCCCTTCCCTCCACCCCAAGTCTCATCCATTCCTTTTTTGTACATAGTCACATCCAGTAGATGCCTCTGAATGGATATAAAGATTAAAAAGCTGCAGACTACACAACTTTTATTATAAGCCATAGTACTATGTATGTTAAATAAGACAACTGTACATTAAGCATAGAAAAGGAACAACCTTATCTGCATTTCCATCCAAAGCAGAAAGGAGTGTTCACTAGGTGTGAAAAGTGGTCTCCTCTATAATTTTATTTTATTCTCTTTTTATTATTATTGATAATAATTATTAGTCATTATTATTAATGTTCTGGTTGATTGGCTCACATTAACCATTTGTTGTTGAGCATATCTGCCCTTGGAAGGGCTATCTCAGTCCTCCCATGGAAGCAGAGATTTTCTGTTTTAATTCCATCACTGGCATAAATAAATCATAATTTGGAAGGTAAATCACACATGACTTACACAGCTGACATCACTCAGAACTGTGGAAGAAGTGAGTCATCTGCCCTCAGATGCTGATGGAAGTTAAATGCATCAGAATCTAAGCAAGAATCATGTTACTTTGAGAATTAGCCATACACTTAACTTGAAAGAGAAGATTTGGTCAGATAGTTGCCATATAGAGAGCTGAAACCACAGGACTGGTTTAGGCAGTGTGGTACTTTAGTAGAGGACCTTCCCAACCCCTTTCAAGCCAATGAGCAAGTACATAGGCTGCTCTGATCAACTAAGCTTCCTCCTTCTGCCCAGTGCCATATTGAACTGTCCCATTGTCAGAAGTGCTTACAGGATGGACATTTGGTTTCCAATATATTGTTGCGGCTGTGTCTTGCCCAACCATTCCTGCAGTGTGTGAGAGAGTTTATGCAAACATCTCAGTATGCTCCTGAACAAAAAATTTTAAAAGATATTCATCATCTTTTCAGGTAAGCAGAAGAAAGCTGTACCATGGTTAAGGCAGTGAGCTTGTGAACTCTCAGCCTTTTAGCAGCATCTCTTATAATAGGGAAAAAATATTACGAAAGAGAAGAAATGTATTTATTTTGCCCTGCTTACCCAATTCTTATTCAGCTATGATAGTCCTTGCATCTTTGCAAATAACTTCAACCATGAGTTTCTGCTAAATCCAATGTGGAGGCTGAGGAAGTTTAACTGATCTACAAGCCAGAACCAGCTGATAAAGGTACAATTTATTTCAGATTGATTCTACAAACAAGACATGTTCATTCAAGTACAAGTTGCCAAGGGCTTCCCAGAGGAAAGAGAGGGCAGGTTTTACTCTTTTGAATAATGTCAGTGGGTTTTTGCCCTAACTTTCATTTAAAGCAAGGTATGTGTCTCCCTGCCTAAGACTTTAATGACCCAGAACACTCTCTATCTCTGAATCAATGCTTGGGTTTAGCATAGGAGTGTTGAGCAATTTACCATTTTCTAGGGAGTGTCCTACTCATCTCATGCAAATTCAGCAACTAGTAATTTGAGCCTATTTAAGTAAACCTCACAGAACTGAAAACTCTTCTCCTGTCACAAAGGCAGCAACTGTTTTTGATGCTCTGCCACAGAAGGAACTAAATCCAACACCTCTGAAAGCTAATAGGCAGAGGCTGGCTCTTTGCTTCAGCCACTTATTGGTAGTGAAATCTTCTAGCCCAGACCACACTGACACACTGACATCAACACTTTTGAAATGCTCTAACTAATCTCTGCGGCCTGTGTCCTCTAATATAAAAGTAGAACCAGCGGAAATGTGCCCCTGCTAAAAGGAATACATCCATTCATGTTTTCCCCTGGTCTTGTGCTGGAGAACTCTGCAAACAAACATACAAAAAAAGAGTATGAGCTCATTCTGCTTTGGCTTTTCTCTACTACTTGCTTGTTGGCCTTTCCCTAGGCCCCATCACTGACTCATTTCTTCATCCAACCAAATACTGTTCCTGATACAGCATCAGAATTTTCTGCCTGGTATCCTTGCAGAATGATACTGGCAGTTGTTTGTTTTCACAGTCTCCCAGGCAGCTTGATGTACCTGTATGTGAATGTATGTGTGAAAGATGAAGAAAAGGGAGAAGAAAGGAAGAAACAAGAGAAAGGAAGAGTGTTTGGTACTATTTTTTCTAACTGTGCCTCAGAAGCTGTGCCATTGAATGACTGGTCTAAGTCAGGACCTTGTGTGGCCTGTGCTCACATTTCATAAGCATGTAGTGCTATCTCTGGGATCAGAGCATTAAAATTACTGCTTTTATGGGCTGAGCTCCTGAGCTGTATGAACATCTGGATACAAACCCAGAAGAGGGCCATAAGAACTCTGTGCTGAGTTTGTTAGGCCTCATGCCAGGCTCACAGAGCAGGAGGAAAAAGGAAAGTAGTTTATTAAACAATATTTGCCAAGTCTTTTTCATTGTGGGACCTTATCAGCCATCCATGTCATCCCTTCTGTACCTCAGCTCTCTACACCTGCATCAGCCCTTCCTTCATGGACAGCAGAGAGTTCAGCCAGGTGTGAGCTGGTAGGTACCATTTTAATTTTTCTTTCAATAAAGAAACATGACAGAAGATCTACCACAGGTACTGGACAGGTTTTGCTTGGGTTTGCCTCACATAACCGTTGGTAACTTGCATGAGTTCTGGACCTGTCCTCAAATCAGTCCACTGTTCCTGAAGTGCTTAAGCCATGCTGAACAGACTCGAGAGTAGGCACTCTCCCCTCCCTTCTGCCTATCCATTTCTCTTCCCACTCTGAACTGGCAACATGGGACACAGACACCTTTGGCTCATGTACAGATGCGAGAAGCATTGCCTCAGACACTTTCCCTCTCAGCACTCTAGCAGGTGTTGAAGCACTTAAACAAGACCAAAGAGAAGCATGGTTCATTGTTTGGATTCTGAATATCTCTTTGTCTTCCCATGACATTGTTTTATTTGTGTCACTGGTCTGTTCAATCTCAGGTAAATGAGGTATTTTGGGTTTTTTAACTAGTTTTTATTTACACAAAAAGGTTGGTGGCTAGACACTGCAGCCATTTTCCTTCACAGCTCCAAGAACTTACTGACTAGTAAAGAAAAAGTCAAAGGACCTCCACATTTGGAGGGTAAATGATTTAGTTTGCCATTGACCTTGTGTACTCATATTTATATTTAGAGAAAGCCATATGAAATCAGACTGCAATATTAATTATGAATGCTACTCTTGTATTTAAAATAAATTAAATACAAATTCATGTGCTAAATCACTTTGGAGTTCCTCTGTCCATGTTTCTAGTACCATATGTTGGCTTAGGTCCCTCCCAGCCCCTCTCCTTCATCAAGAAAGTCCATACCAATGCTTCCGAATACATCTTTTTGGCAAGCTTACTGTGCTTGAATAAGCATTGTTAGAAATTAGTCTTAGTTAGAAATCAGCGTGATGTCTTATGTATCTGAAAGTTGTCTGTATCTGTTCTGAATATGTTATTGAGATAACTGTTTCTTCATGCACTGAATTAGTAAATTGTTTCAGTAATGTCATTAAAAAATTACTTGTTTTCTCTCCTTCTCTCTCACACACACAGAACAAATTCAACATAGCCATGCATTTTCTAGTAGAAATGCTCCCCAGCTTTCTTTCAGATGCATGCAGTACTCTCCAAGCAACTAGAAGATGACTTAGAGACTTTGTGAATATGAATTTCATTTGTTATTTGCCTGCTACTTTTTCCTGCATGATGTGGGTAAATGGTATGATGTTCTTTTAAAATGGAATCACAGCCAATAAAAAAACTCAGTGATTTCATACATTTTTTGCAGTGCTTTCCTGTGAAATTCCTACCAGGCTACACTTGGAAATTGAAGTTTGGATGCTGATACACAAATAGAATGGTAACAGAATTGAGGAGATACATGGATATTATTCACAAGGGTATGTTAATTTTTTAATTTGTCAAAAACACTGATGATTTTTGACATCTACAGGTGATAATCAAATTTTAAATAAATTTTTTAATTAGGATTTAGGGTTTTTTAGGAATAGCAGTACAGCATTCCTTGGAAAGAAACACAGGCATTTGACTATAGTTTAGTGAGAATATGTTTGGGTCTTAAAAAAGGTAAAAAGCTGGTTTGCAATGACATCAAATACATCTCTGGAACCAGAATTTGTGATACATACAAAACTCTGGGTGGCAAGTTGCACACAGCTAAACCTTGATTTACTTGCTCAGGGACAAATCAGTAGTGGTTATGTCCAGCATAAAAACATTGCGTCACATTAGAAAAAGAAAGAGAAATAGCCATACATTTCATAGGAAGCGCTGATACTCTTTCCCCTAGAAAAGGTCTTCCTTGGGACCATTGCATGGCAATGTGTTTGTTTTTTTTACTAACAGTGGCAGCAACAGGACCATCACAGAGAATCAAACCATATTATTTACATCCCATAATACCTACTCAGACTTTGAGCCGAACACTGTTAAGTCCAACACACACTCATGCTACTGCAGCCTGTGAATTCAAGGACAGGCTCTTCATTTACTCCAAGTTTCAATTGAAGTCTGTGTTTGAGGAAGATAACAGAACAAGAACATATTTTTCATTGATTCCCCTAAGAAACAGCCAGCTTAAGGGAACCAGAGGATTTGGATACCAAAGAAGGAAAGCAGGTGATTTCGACAGGCTTCATTTTGCAATTGAGGTAAATTATTATTTGGAAGCAGGTTCTGTCTTCTTATTAAAAAGATACAGAAGGATAATTCCGGTGGTTATGCTGGTGCAATCTACATTTTCCCACTTTAAAAGTACACTTTCTCAGGTAAAACATTCTCCAAGGGAGAACAAAACAAGAAGAAATTGTCAGGCACATCATGAGTGGTTCTGGTGAAAAATCACTCCAGTTACAGACATGCATTAGTGATCTACTTATCAGATACTCACCCTGGTATACAATGATTAGCCCTACTGCAAGTTCTCAACCTTCACTGGCAGCAATGGAGGCACAGACTACATGATCGAGACAGATATTAAAATTCTAAATAAAAAGCTGTGTCTTAAGTCCATTTTAATAGCTTCATTTAATTTTCTTCCTGAAGTACCATTGATAATCTAGGCCTCTTAAAGCTCTCTTTGAAAATGGGACCTGAATGAAGGCTACTGGACAATGCTGGCACAATGCTGTCCTGTGTATTGACATCCCAGGAGGTTTGTGGCAGGCATCAATAACATCACTTAAAAAATCTCAACCAAGATTTTTAATTTTCCATTCCAACTGTCCCTACTCTCTTCAGCAAAAACAAGGTTACAACTGCATTGGGATATTCCTCGTTGAAGATATCTCTGCGACAGACTGTCTCTGGTGATTTTACAGACAGTTTGAGATAGGTTCTGACAACACAACTGAGAAAGACAAATGGCTGGAGCATGTGATGACAAACATGCATACTTTCCTAAGCCTTCAGTATTTAGAGGGAAGCAGAATTCTGCTAGTGCTGTGGGATGGAAACAATTTTTTCATATGAAATTTGCTTTCCTCCCAAACCCTGTGTTTATACTAGAAGGTCGGATACAGCAGTATATTTGACAAGGTCAAGCCGCAGCATGTGAGAGTGTTTTGAGTCAGAAAAGGACTTCTTTAAAACTTATATAATGAACATTTAAGTGGTCTATGAGAGGTTTATACCATGGCAAACAACAATTCCCTGAATGAAATTGTAGTTAATTTCAATTTAATTTTTAATAAAATATTATTCTAAAATTTCAACAAAATGGAACATATTATTTCCAATTTGTCAGCTACTGGTCAAAGAAGTCAAACCCAAACAAAGGACAGTCTACATGAAAAGGGAGACTAGGTATTGAAACAGAATTAAGGTATTAAGACTTCATATTCTGTTTCAATTTTCACTTTATTGGTGCTGAAAATAGCAAAAGTATGTGTACAATCACTTCAAATTTTTTTATCATCCTGAAGGTCATACATGGTTGAGATGGGACTATTTACTATTCCAGTTTCGCAGGCTGTTAAGCTGTGAATTTTCTGCACACATAAACCCAATATCTGGAAGCTGGCTTTTAAACTGATGAAAATGACACACCTTTCCAGCTTTCTCTATCTTACTAACAGCTGAACAGATGCTTATCAGATATTTACCCCTCAGCCACAGAGAATCCTCTTTTTTGTAAAGACTGAGCATGGCAGGTCTCAGACCAAATGTGAACATTTTAAGGTAAATGCACTTACAAATAAATAGATTAGTAGAGATTGACTCTGAAAAAGTACCTTAGTACTGAAACTCATCTGGGAGATTTGGGGACAAAACCTACAACTTTTACTTCGTTCTAAGTAATACTTGAAGAATTCCAGCACTGTTATTGCCAACTGCTAGCAGACAATCAGGTTACGGATGGGAAGCCTTTATTTTTTAGGTGATTAAATGAAGAATTGGGTTTCACAGTACTAAATGGGGATGAGACACAAGGCATTTTGAGTTTTCTCCACATTATGTTACAGTATAACATTAGCAAGCTCCTAACAATCTCTTGTTTTTACCTAAAAAAAAAAAAAAAAAACGATCTCTGTGGGAGATCTCTGTGGGATTGAAGCCATTTTTAGTATGGAGTTGAGCCATGCTAGTTTAATAGGTTATGACAAAGAGAGATAAAAACAAAACGCCCACTACACAGTTAAAATAACGGTCTGTCAGATGGCAGTTGCTCGTGGGTTTTTTAGGTCAGCTCAATACAGCTTTGCACTATTCAGGGGGAGAAAAATTGTAACAGAACATTTTAGTGAAAATTTCCTAGGCAGTCTACTCAAGTTCTCTTATTCACTGAGGTTGTAAGGGAATAGCTCAGCAGGAACACTACAGTCATGCACAAAAACAGGCTGTGGAGAGCTATCCCTGTGCTAAGCACAAGGGACAACACTGCCCAGTTATTAGAATCTCGTTCACTTGCTTGAGAAGAAGCTAGAGCTACAGAACTCCTCATTTTATCCAATGGTGAAGTGAGGATAATGATACCGACCCATCTTTGAGATTTCCCAGTGAGACACACTGTCCTTTACATAACCAGCCTTCTCTGAGAATCTTGCAGCTCAGATGTCAACAATATCCAAGGAATATATGTCAGACTCTTGGGAATGATGAGATGAAACAAATTAAAAAGATGTGACTTACCAAATGTTACTGTAGACTATGACACAATCTGAAATTAGTTATAACAGCCTAGGTGATAGTCAAATATTTAAATGTATTTATTTTTCAGATGGAACTGCATACTTATATAAGCGGAAGACACGGAGTGCCCCCTTGAACAGCTAGCTGTGATTCATAAGCAGCCTGGCAAACAAGAGAGACATAGTCAATTCATTACAATTAAATATTCTTTGAAGATAAAGCATCTGCTGTTGATTTTTTTTTTGCCTGCATGAACTGATCTAAGCCTCTTTAAAGCTGACTATAGATTGACCATTATTAACTTAATGTTATTTTATGTTTCTCAGAGACTGCAAGTGTTCTGCACTCCAAAAATTACTTTCTGCCCTCAATTCACTTCTCAAATGCTGAGACAAGATGGTCCTGCCTCACTTGAGGCATTCAGCAGATGTTGCACGGGTGTTAAATTAACCCTCAGCAGAAGTGGCATCTCACCATGAGCTTTTCTTCCAATTCAGGCATTTCTCTGAACTAAGAGTATTTACTCTAGTATTTTACTTACTTGTGATTATTGTAGTCTCCCCAAAGCAAGGATCCTCCAGGAAAAGCAATGAAGACAAAATATTTGTCTTGTTTTTATTTTTTAAAAAAAAGTCATTCCCCCCCCCCAACAAACAAAACCAAACAAAAAACAAATAAAGAATAAACTTCTTAAGACTTTATTTATTAATAAGTAATATAAGAGATTAATGAAGAGTAAAAATTTTGCAAGTCTTCTTCCTGCCCCTCTTCCAACTAGGAGCTCTGAGTACAGACTCAAGGAATGATGTTGTCAGCATGGAAAGAAATGCTGAGGGCTGAACAAATTCAGAGTTCTTTATGAGTTATGTCCCATAGTACCATGGCTGGTAGTAGTCACTGTCAGTAGGGTGACTAGAAGCCTCCAATTAAGACCAGATTCCCCATGGAAGCAGGCTGGGCTACATCCAAGGTCTGAGATATAGTACCAGCTGTTGTCAGGGAAAAGGTACACCCTGCCAGTAGAGGCCTGCTTCCCAGCAGATCTCCTGTGCCAGAACACTATTGTCTGGTGGAAAGACCAGAAAGGAGAGAGAGAGCTTTGTAGCGAGAAAGTGAGCTACTGTGCTAAAACACACTTGTCCACTGATGACTGTAAAAAGCTTGTTAAATCCTGTCTGTTCTGGCTTGTAAGTCCCTGGCATGGTTCTATCCAAAGAGAATACTCAGATTTTATGACTAAAATAAAAACAAAAGATGTGAGAAAGAGCACATTCACTAATAGTGTTGTCACACGTGATGGGACAGGGAATGGCTGCTCAGCAAGCCTGAGGGACCCTTGAGGTGCTCTGGAGAGGTAAGACTGGGGTAAATATTTGTCCCTCTTTCTACAGTTTATGAGTCTCTCTGCTCAGTCACTTTTGACAGTGCTCCAGTTTGCTGAGTGGTGAAGGACTTGCGATCACCAGGACAAGTGTTTCATAAGCCTGGGAAGCTCAGGGCTTGACTGTGGGCACATGGAAGTGCTGACAAGAGCTCAAGCACTGTGTGTTCATTTCTCATGTCAGCTTAACTCGGCCAGAAAACCCATTTGTCTTCCTTGCCCAGAACAGAAGGCACATTCTCAGCTCAGCCTAGTGACCACAGAGCAACACATGGTCTTCTCTAAAGCACAGATGCCTAAAACCCACATATTTCCCTTTTCAGATATCTCTCATTTTTACCTGAAAAATGAAAGTATGAGACATTTCCAGGTGAAAACATTTTTGACCAGCTCCACCCTTGCATTAAATGACTCTTATGTCTCCATTGCCACATTGCTTGCAAGGTTCATTCCTTTTATGCCTCTTTGCTCATGTAAAGCTGGGACCACTACCCTCACAGTGTCCAGTTCATAAGATCAGTAGCTACTTTGTCCCCTTGTCCCTTATGCCAGCCATCTCAGGCATGCTGAGAAGCTTTTCCAAGGCAGAGAAGAAGCTGGTGAGGAATGAGTTTCAGGCAGTGGAGCAGATAGCTCTGCTTGGCCTTCATTGACAGCTTTGCAAACTAGTGTCCAAATTTGTTCTGAGAGACCACCCCAGAAACTCCATGCTGCACTATCAGGTTCCCCAAACATCCCTAGAATATAGAAGGTCTGTGACAACATACGGGACTTTCATACTTTGCTTCCTGCTTCCATACCTCCTTCCCTACTACCCTTCTACACCTCTTTCAGTGATCTGTCTAACAGCATCCTGACTGGTTACCAACATGTTTGATGAGAACCTGGGACCCTCTCCAACTTCTGAGGATCAGAGGGCCAGGAAGGGAGATTTCAAATCCTTGCTCACAGATATGATACCTGAGGTCTCACCAAGCTTCCACGCTGTTGGACAAAAATGCCAGGGCATTCCTTGTGCCTAGGGGCCTAATACTTGCTTATCCTGAGTAGTATGCTTAAGAAACATATTTTCCAGACATGTTGGCGCCAGTTCTTTCCCAAGAGTGAGTGCCTTACCCAGCCTCATGGAACATTTTTACACATAGCCACCACAGAGTATTCAGATAAGAATAACAGCATCTTATGTAAGCTTGTATTTGGAGATAATGCACAACAACTTTTCCCCAGTATGTTGCTGTTTGGCAGAGATCATCTGGCTCTGGTTCACCCTGAGTCTCTGCAGGCATTTAACACTACTCTTGTTCATTAATTGGTGGAGACTTAAGCTTACATCTTTCACACATTGCCTTGTTATTGCCAATAGACTTTGGCAGACGACAGTGAAGAAATTCTATTCATGCTTCTCTGAGGAAGACTTGCATGATCTAGGAAGGTAAAAAAGCAACAACTGTCTTCCTCATGAGAATTAATTATACTTAAGATTTCCATGCTATTGGGGCAGTGTTATAAAAATATGATGAAAAATGGCAGACCAACAAGAAATTTACCCATATTAATTAGCCTGAAGTTGCCTTGGCTGTTGGGAAATGAATTGTAATTTATTCATCAAAGAATGGTCTCTCCCTATTGTTTCACAGTGGATTCAAAGATATACTAATCTGACAAAAGTCGTCAATGCCTAGAACTTTGGTTTGTCCAAACAAAAAGTGAACCATGTCCAAAGTCAGGTCTTTAAGTTCAAAGCATCTCTGAGCAGCACTGAAGTTGTGTGAGCAGACATCGTCTCAGCATGACTATGTTACATTCTCACCCTCTCAGATGAGCCTTCCTTCAGTGGGATTTAATTACAAGATGTCACACATTCCCTTGAGGCCCTCCTTACTAGGGTCTCAGTGGAGGCAGTAGTGATGACCTTATTGCGGGTTATGGAAGAAAACTTTCCCTCTCATCGTGTCTCAAAATGGCATGTCTCAAACTGCCCTGCACTATTTCTGCAGGAGCACCTTTTTTTACTGTCGGAATAACTGGAATGCCATCTTAAGGACACTACTAAGACCTATCGGTACTGTCAGATGTCAATGTAACATAAGATGTCATACCTTTGGCTGACAAATAGTTTGATATAAGAGAGTTCTGTAAAATGTCTCTTTACCCAATCTGGGACTAACAGTCTCTGATGGGTGCCTTACTTAATTCCAAACTGCATGCACAACAGTTCCCCTACAAGTGGTAGCCATCACACCAGATGTCTACATGTGCAGAACAGAAGTACCAGTGTGAGTATGTGCCTGATTCTCAAAGCTTCACAGCTATACTGACTCCTTGTGTTTATGGAGAAACCCATTCCTGCAGGAGCATGGGTGCCATGTGACTGTAGCATACCCTTGTACCAAGTAGAAGCTGTAATCCAACCAAGGCCTTTGGCTGAACACCTGCCATGCTATGGCAGAAGATGCATGTGGCAGAATGCGGTACAAATGACAGTATGACTAGACAAGAAAATGAAGGGCCAAACAGCACCAGGAGACTACTAGCATTTCCAGGTTGACTGCTAAGGACAAATTTCCTTCCAAGGACATGTTACCAGTGAACGTACTCCAGCTGTGTCATGTCAATATGCAGCAGGATGAGCTTGTGTGAAAGGTTAAGGCAGAGGATGAATGGATATAGTACATCACTGAGATTTGATTCCACACAGTAGGGGTTCCCTTCATAGCTCCTTGCTCTTAATCTCCCCTTGTGGTTGGGCTTGTTGTGGAAATGTCTTTTTAGGAAGAGAATGCACTATTATACATCTCTGTGAGTCATCAAATGCAGCCTGGATTTTTGGCACAAAGAGCCTGAGGAAGTAGAGGAACCAAACCTCCTCATTTAGAGTAGCAAATGCCTTCCAAGGGAACATGAGATGGGATAGAGAAGAGGATGAGGACATTTGAGGAGAATAATGGACTCCAGCAACTCTATGAGTCATAAATCGAAGACGTTTATTGACAAGTGCGTTTATATATCTTCCTGACAACTGATCACACATAAACAAAAGGCTTGATAGGTTACATGCATTCTCCACACACTGTCCACGTACCTAAGATTAACATTTGATTGGTCATTACCCTCTGTCCATAATACACCAGACAACTCACTGGCTACAAGTTAGTTACTGATATCCTAAGCCTATTGGTTAATTAAATCTTACAAGCACAAACACAATGTTCTATGCACTTTCAGCTCAAGGTACAAAACTTTCCACTGTTTAAGAAATGACCAGAGCTTTTCCTTTAACTGTCACCTTGCATGTCTTCTTCAGACAAAGCTCAGTATCCTTATCTTGTTTTTCTACATTCCTGTTTGCTGCTCCCAAGGCTTCTGGCCAGACAGGGTCGAGATGTCCTCATCATTCACTAGCTGTACAGCACTCCCTGTTCTTCCCACCCGTCCTGCTACAGACATTCAAGAGGATAAGGTTGCTTCTGTCCTTAGAGTCCTGCACATATTCTGGGAAGACATCCTCTAAAGCTGAGAAGAATTGGCAAACTCAAGCCCCAGTTAGCAATGCTTCCCCTGCCATTTCCCCAAAGACCAGATCAATCAATCTACTTGGCAATTACTCACCAACTTTCTCTTAAATTCAGGCTTAACTAAAAGCACAAGGTGCTTTCTAATAACATTACATGTAAAACTGTAAAAATTGAAGAAATAACCTTTTTTTTTAACAGTTGCCTTAGATCTCTCCCACATACAAACCCCACAGTAAAAAGCCAATGTTCACTCACAGTGAGAGTGTTTAGTAATACACAATAACCAAACCATGTCTGTTCTACTTTAAAATAACTCACAAATGCAATAGCCAGGACCAAGCACAGATATTTTAATAATAATCATCACAGAAAAGAGTCCAGTGGGAACACAACATTCAAGGTAGGCATTACTTTGAAGTGTGGTATCACAGTTCATCAGGATTTTAAAAAACCCCAAACAGTTACTTCTGAGGCTGGGCAAAAGTTAAGCTGTTCAAGAGAAAAAAAAAAATGCAGTACAGATCAACAAATGAGGTCTGGTTTTAATCATAATCACAGCTTTGTAGATGAAAACCTGTAGGCAAGTGCTGTTTTGTCACTGTCAAATGACTGCATGAAACTAACAATTGCAACTGATGGGAGCAGTGGAGGAACTAATCCCACAGCAATAAACACAGCCTTCAAAACCTACCTCCCTCACTGAGGACAAGACTGCCTGAATGCTGTCAAGCTAATAGGAAACCACAGATATGAGTAATTGTCAGAGCTGGCTATGAGTGAGTTTGACGTATGAAAATTGACCAGTAAATCCACAAGGCATATGGAGTCCCTGGGAGAAAAGGGTGCTATAGGATGTGCAATCAGTTAAATACACACACACACAATATACTAGCCCATAAAAACCCTGTACAGTTGCATCACAAACACTGTGGTCTTGGCTTGCAAAAGACTACTTTCACGGTACCAAATTTAAGATGAGTGCTTATTTTTCTAGTAACATTTTATTGTCTTTGAGACCTGGCTGGCAAAAGATAAAATTAGGAAAAGGGAAAGATTCAGAATTTGCTGTCTCAGCTCTCAGAATACTATACGTCTTGAGACCAAAGCAAACTGATTGAGCACAGGAGTGAAAGACGAACAATGTTCTTTTCTTCATGTCCTGGGGAAGAACTGACTTGTTCCATTGGTGGTGAACTGGATCCTGGAGGAAGGATGCTGGAATGTCACTGGCTTGGAGAGGAACAAGTGGACTAGGAGCTAGGCCACCAGACTAGGATTTAGGGTGGCTTTTCTCTGTCTCTTCTTTTTGTTACCTTCTACCTGAAAGCTAGAAATTTCACATTGGTGTTTTGTTCAAGTGCTGGGTGCCACTTTGTCTTCAGATGCCTGAGACCATGAAATGTTCCCAGAATATAAAATATAATATAGATGTATATTTACATTGAAGAAGTAAACTCCCAAGGCAGAGCTGAACTGGATTGAAAGCTAAAATTAAAATCCATAGAATGTGTTTAAATTTAAATATGTGTTAATGATATGGATGAATTTTAGATTCCTCTTGCAAGAAAAAAAAAGAAACCACATCTGGAGTTTTCCTTCTTCAAGAACTAGCAGAAACAGGCTGTTTATATATTTCGGACTTAAATAAGGAATTCCTATGAATTATAAATGCAAAATAAATGAGGGTTTCAAACTTTAGAGCTAGAAAACATTCAGTGAGATGCTTCCAGATTTAAAGAAATGTTGTTCTCTCATCTTTAAGTTCTATGCTAGAAGACAGGATTTCTACAAAAGAATAAGATCATGAAATTTAGGTCTTTAATCAATAACACTAATACTATTTAGAAAAGAGAAATTGACAGTCAGTAAAAAACTTTACTCCTAAAACTTAGGCAATACTGAGTTTTACCCACATGCTTATTGTGCATTACAATGCAATGTATATTGAGAAATGACAGTGCTATGTTAAATTGGTGACAATACCAAGATAAAGAAAGAGTTACACAGCTGAAGTGCAGCAGAGCAGACAGGTTAATGAATCAATAGGCTATAGAGAATAGGGAGGGAAAACAGAAATAGAAAAGCTCTTGCATTTCTAATGGTGCAGGTAGATAATAACTTACTGAAATCTTCCTCATACTAATCTATTTCTATTTAATTTTTTGGTTAAGTATTAATTTCAGGGGTGTGACATAACTTACAAAGTTATGCATATGGTACTAAGGTAAAATTATATAAAACTGAAGTCATCTCCAAATTTGTAATCCTTGGAAAAGTTCACTTCTACAGCTTTTCTAAATTTGACCTATGGTATTAACAGATTCCATGCAGAAGTTTAATAGAAGAGTATTTTTCCATGTCTCTCTTCAAGCATTATTTGAATTGAAAATATTAACAAGTTTACAGGGGTTAAGGATAATATTTGTGTCTGCTGCTGGTAAGTGCTTGCGGTAAGTTTCTGAACAGTTTGTCCTGATTGGGGCTGGACTAGAGTTCCCGTTGGTCTGGCAGCGGGAGGAGTGCTGCAGCACACTGAGACCCCAGGGGCTCCCCAGGTCCCAGTGCCCTCAACTGTGTGCGGAGGTGGGGGGAGCACAGCTGGAGGACTGGGCATGGATTCGCCGATATGCCATGTCATGTGACATTATGCTCACTATATAAAGGCAGGAGTGGGCCGGGAGTGTTAGCGGTCGCAATCGTGAATAGAACTTATCTACACACAGCAGATAAGCAGGCACTTCTTTATTCCAGCACTGGGGAACACGGGGGATAACTCCACCAAAGACGTGTTCGTCGACAGGTACAAAGCACAACATATTTATACACTTTTTCAGCAGAGTCATAGTTACATAAGATCAATAAATTCATAACGTTTAAGTTGACCTTTATAATGATTGGCTTTTAGTTACCTCACCTTACCTATATTCCTATTCTACAGAAATCATTGGTCATCTTTACTGATTGATTTAAATAGAATGGGGGGAGGGCAATGATTAGCATATTCATGTTATTTCCTGGAAATTATTATCATATGCAAATATCCCTAACGCATGCATGGTTATACTGGACGAGGGTCCTCTCGTGGTCGTTGATAGTCTTCATCACTGTGTCCGCTGATTGAACTCCATCCTTGCGCATGCTCACTCCATCTTTGGTTAATGTTCACCTCTCCCTTGGCCGATCTTCCCAACCAAACCAGTTTTCCTCTGGTACCTATTGTTTCAAGTCAAGATCCATAACCAGTGGCTATTGTGTTAAATCAGAGTCCATAACAATTCTTATAGTGTTCAAGGCACACAGCATACTAGTTGCTTAATCCTAAGGGCCTTAGTGTACTTTATATTCTCAGAGCTACTGTAGCTTCATGTTAAATCAAAATCATATTTTTAAACTAAAATCAAAATAATATTCCAGGATTCAAACTGTTTTATTAACGTAACTGCAACATTTCCCCCCTTTGAAAGTATTGATAATCATACTTAATACTTTCACATATTCAAATTGTAGTCTCATTAAATGTCAAATGGTCATATGATGGTGTATCTTTTAATGTCTTATCTCGTTGCCTTGCTTCTGCTTGTATAATAATTAGATTAAACTCTGCTTTAAGGGTCAATTTTAACATTTCTGGCCACCCAGAAAAGGTATCTACCCCAACCAGAACATACCGATATCCTTTACATTTGGGTAATTCTGTAAAATCAATTTGCCAATAGTCACCAGGTTCTACTCCTACTTTCAGTTTGCCCATTTGAACTCTCTTCTGTACCACTGGATTATTCTTTAAACATACATTGCATTTTGCAGCAACTGATTTAGCCATCTCTAACATCCTTACCGATACTATGTGCCTCTTCAGGAATGTCACCAGGCCCTCTACACCCCAATGGCATTCCTGATGTTTTACTTGTAGTATTTCCCTCATAATTAATGGGGGCACAACCATCTGGCCTTCAGAGGTTGTCCACCATCCTTCTAAATTTTTTGTTGCATTTAAAAATTGAGCCAATTTCTCATCTTCCTTTGAGTATTCTGGTGTTTCCTTTGGGAGACTTACAGTTCTAGTAGGAATTATTGCCATTTGTAACATTCGCTGTTGAGCTGCTTCCTTGGCAGCTTGATCTGCTAACCTATTCCCTCCTACTATTTTTGTATTTTCAGATTGATGTGCTTTACAGTGCATGATCGCTATTTGGGCTGGTTCCTGTACCGCCAATAACAACTGTAAAATTTCCTTCTGATGCTTGATATTTGCCCCCTGGGAGGACGATAGTCCTCGTTCTTTCCATAATGCTCCATGGACATGAACCACTCCAAAAGCATATTTTGAATCTGTCCAGATGTTCACTTTCTTTCCCTTACTTAATTCCAATGCTCGTGTTAAGGCAATTAATTCTGCTTTCTGTGCTGATGTAGTGTTGGGCAGTGCATTTGCCTCTGCCACAGTACTTTCAGTTGTTACCGCATGTCCTGCATACCGAGTTCCATTCTGTACAAAGCTGCTGCCATCTGTAAACAGCTTCCATTCAGGATCTTCGAGAGAGACATCCTTCAAATCTTCTCGACGAGAGTATGTATGTTCAATAGTCTTTATACAATCATGTTCAAGTTGTTCTTCCTCCTGTGAAGCACTCAGAAAAACTGCAGGATTTACAAGATTAGGTGCTTTCAGAATCACATCATCTTGCTCCGTAAGGATTACCTGATATTTCATCATTCTGCTAGGGGACAGCCAATACACCCCTTTTTGTTCCAACACTGTAGCAACCATATGCGGTACACAGACTGTGATGGTTCTTCCCAAGGTGAGTTTTCTATCTTCTTGTATCAATATTACTGTTGCTGGTACTGCCCGCAAGCAGGAAGGCCATCCTTTGCTCACCGTGTCCAGTTGTTTAGAAAAGTACTAACAGGTTTCTTCCAGCTTCCCATCCTCTGGGTCAGGACTCCCAGGGCAAGGTGCTGCCTTTCATGAACAAACAACTGGAAATCTTTAGTTAAATCAGGTAATCCTAGAGCTGGTGTTGTCATTAAAGCTCGCCTAAGCTTTTGAAAGGCCTCCTGTTGTTGTTGACCCCATATGAAAGGGGGTGGACTTTTGGGCCTCTTATAATGGCTTGGCCAAGAGACCATAATCCATAATCCAAAAATGACACCACCCGGCCATTCCCAAGAAAGCTCTTAATTCATGTACAGTCCGAGGTTCCGGAATAGCACAGATTGCTTCCTTTCGATCAGTCCCAAATCTTCTTTGCCCCTTTGAAATCTCAAAGTCCAAATATATCACAGTTTGGCTTACTATTTGGATTTACTTCTTAGACATCTTATACCCATTAAGTTCCCCAAAAAATTTAAAAGTTCAACGGTTACCTGTATATAGGCTGTCTTTTCTTCTGTAGCTATTAAGATGTCATCCACATATTATAAGAGTAGATGTTCTCGTCGCAGAGTCACTGTCTTTTCATTTGTCCATATCTCTACTTCTTTGGCAAGTTGGCTGCCGAAGATTGTTGGGCTGTTCTTAAATCCTTTGGGTAGTCGTGTCCAGGTTAACTGTACTTTACACCCTGTTTGTGGGTTTTCCCACTCAAAAGCAAACAGCTTACGACTTTCCCATTCCAGGGGTATGCAAAAGAAAGCATCTTTCAAATCAAGCACTGTAAACCACTGATATTTTTCTTTAAGGGCTGTCAGTAAGGTATATGGATACTACCAGGTGAATGTGTTTTACAATTTGATTTATAGCTCTCAAGTCCTGTACTAATCTATACTCACCTGTGGGCTTTCGGATGGGTAAAATAGGGGTATTATATTCTGACTCACATTCTTCTAAAATCTTACATTTCAAGAATTTGTCAATCAGCTTTTTAATTCCCTGTTTTGCCTCAGGTTTAATTGGGTATTGGTTGATCCTAACT
This sequence comes from Tyto alba, assembly GCF_018691265.1. Lineage (NCBI taxonomy): Eukaryota > Metazoa > Chordata > Aves > Strigiformes > Tytonidae > Tyto > Tyto alba. The sequence goes on along the minus strand of NW_024881275.1, from coordinate 47,282,063 downwards.
GGTTTTGCTCCTTCCTTTAATTCAATTTTCACTGGTTGTGCCAATTTAGATTTTCCAGGGTCATCAGTTTCCCACACCATGGGGACTACTGCATAACTCACTTCTGGGGGGTATTTCTTTTATCTATGTTTTTTCCTGTATCATCAGAATTTCCCCTGGTTTTGATTCTGCTATTTTTAACAACAATTCTCCATTTTCAAAAACTATTTGAGCATTTAATTTGGATAGAAAATCTTTTCCCATTAGGGGAACTGGACATTCTGGAATGTACAGAAATTCATACGTTATGATTTTAGTTCCAAATTGCAAATTCAAGGGTTGTAAGAATGGCCGGTTTTCCTCCTTCCCTGTGGCTCCCACAATATTTACTATTTTAGATCCTATCACCCCTTCTGTTTGTTCAGAACTGAGAACGTTGCTCCAGTGTCCACTAAAAATGTAACCTCCTTCTCTCCCAGCTTAATTGTAACCAGAGGCTCAGCTGGGTTCACCTCCAGTCCCCGTCAATCTGCATACCCTCCTAGAATCATCACATTAGCTGCTGTTTGCTGACCATTTAATTTCCTTGGACAATCCTTTTTCCAGTGTCCCTCCTTCTTACAAAAGGCACACTGATTTATTCTGAGAAGGGTTCTGTCAGTCAATCCTCCTCTTCTCCCTTGTATTCCTCCCCTTAAAGGACCTCTTGAGATCAGTAACAACAATTGCAAAATTGTAGTGTGTGCCCTTCTCCTAAATCAGCACCCTGGGCTGATTGCCCAGTCGGATGCCTAGGTCCGGAGTCAGGTCCACATTCAGAGAAAGGTAGTGGAATGGGGGGGGGGGGGGGTATATGGGAACTGCAGGAATTGTTGGGGCAGTAGGAGCAATATCTAATCCAGGACCTGTTTCTGTATGTCCCCTTCCCTTCAGTGCCAAATATTTAAATCACATTTTGGTGGAAGTACATGCGGGGCAACAATCCTGAACCTTTTTACCCTTTACCATTAGAGACATCGCTTGATTAATCAGGCCACATTCTTTTTGCCACTCCGTTTTTTTTCTCGCAGATAAAAGAGCAGACCTACATACGGAAGCTCATCCCATTTTTCTTCCCTTTTACAAAATAACATTAATTACAAAATAGTATCATAACTTAAGGTCCCATTCAGGGGCCACATTTCTTCATCTTCTAATTTATACAATGGCCATTCATGATTACAAAATTCAGTAAGTTGACTTTTGCTTAATTCATCATGCACCTCTTTCCAGTGAGCTAAAAGGCAACCTAAGGGAGTGTTTCTTGGTATAGAACTCTTACTCCCTCTCCCTCCTTTAAACAGGTTTGAAAATTTAAATGCCATAGCAAACTGACAGTATACCTTCTTTTTTTTTTTTTTTTTTTTTTTTTTCCCTTTCGCTTCGCATATCTCCGGCTGCACCCCTCACGGGATAACAGAACTGCAGATCAAAGCTCCACACTCACTTCATGCGTAATTACACATCTCAGTCACTCATTCACGCATAAAACCTCAACAGTATTTCAACAGTGTTTCATTGTTTCCCATGTTACCAGAGTTACAAAGTTACAAAATTCAGAAGCATAGAAACAAATTACAGAATACGAAAAATACAATTTCCCTTATCAAGACCAGAAAGTACAGATGTGAACATCAAAGTGTTCCTGACCAGATGTATACCAGTGAGGCGCTAGCAACCCCGGTATACGCTGTTCCATGCAAGATCCCATGTCTCACGATTTATGAACAGCCCAGACCCTCTTCTAATAATCCTTGCCTTATTCCTCGCAGTGACTCAATTGAGATAACGAGTCCCTCCGGGAAAGTTCCCGGGAGCGCCCAAGAGAGTCCTATTCTCAAGGAGTCCTGCGGACCCTGCTCCTTTAATTCCCTTTCACCACTTACACTGATGCCAACCCCGCAAAACTTTCGTATTCGCCTTACAGGCGGCACCTAGGCTTCCACTGCCCGGGAATTCCCTAGCCCCATCCACGCGGAACTTTCACTCCCTCTGACAGGCAGGATTTCCACTGATTCAGAAAGAAGTGCCTTATCTTTCCAGGGGACATTGCGAGGAGCTTTATGGGTCGAGAACGATGGCTCTCCCCGAGAATTCCTCGGTGGCGGCTGAAGTTCAATCAGAGCTCGATCCTGTCCAGTCTCACTCACAAGGTCCCATCTGGGTCGCCAAAACTGTTAGCGGTCGCAATCGTGAATAGAACTTATCTACACACAGCAGATAAGCAGGCACTTCTTTATTCCAGCTCTGGGGAACACGGGGGATAACTCCACCAAAGACGTGTTCGCCAACAGGTACAAAGCACAACATATTTCTACACTTTTTCAGCAGAGTCATAGTTACATAAGATCAATAAATTCATAACGTTTAAGTTGACCTTTATAATGATTGGCTTTTAGTTACCTCACCTTACTTATATTCCTATTCTACAGAAATCATTGGTCATCTTTACTGATTGATTTAAATGGAATGGGGGGAGGGCAATGATTAGCATATTCATGTTATTTCCTGGAAATTATTATCATATGCAAATATCTCTAACGCATGCGTGGTTATACTGGACGGGGGTCCTCTCGTGGTCGTCGATAGTCTTCATCACTGTGTCTGCTGATTGAACTCCATCCTTGCGCATGCTCACTCCATCTTTGGTTAATGTTCACCTCTCCCTTGGCCGATCTTCCCAACCAAACCAGTTTTCCTCTGGTACCTATTGTTTCAAGTCAAGATCCATAACCACTACCTATTGTGTTAATTCAGAGTCCATAACGATTGTTATAGTGTTCAAGGCACACAGCATACTAGTTGCTTAATCCTAAGGGCCTTAGTGTACTTTATATTCTCAGAGCTACTGTAGCTTCATGTTAAATCAAAATCATACTTTTAAACTAAAATCAAATTAATATTCTAGTATTCAAACTGTTTTATTAACGTAACTGCAACAGGAAGGGCTCTCACTTCCAGGAATGTGGCCGCGGGGCCTTTGTGTTTGGAATTCCTATCCGGGAGCAGGCGGGTATCGGTCGGTGGGTGGTGAGCAGCTGTATTGTGCATTACCCGTTGACACTGCTGTCATATTATTCTGTTACTGTTATTAAACTGTTTTTATCTCAACCCGCGAGTCTCCCTTTTCCCCTCCAATTCCCTCCCCATTCCCAAGTGGGGGGAGGGGGAGTGAGCGACTGTGTGGCATTTAGATGCTGAGTAGGCTTAAACCACAACAGTCCTTTTTGGCACCCAACGTGGGGCCCGAAGGGTTGAGATAATAACAGATTTGATCTGTGTGTGCTATCAAGTTTGTTATAATGCCCACTGCCCGTCCTGTTATAGTGTCATTCGCTTGGCTCCTAAAATCGTGGGTTTTGTTGCTGCAGTTGTGTTATACATCACATTATTTACTGTATGTAGTCCCCATGCTGCTGCTTATTACCCATGGGAATTGGATTAAGATTTTTGCCCTGCTGTATTATGTAACACTAATCCATGGCATGATAAAATCATCGGTCCTGGGAGTAGTGGGGCATTTGTACTCAGCATGGTGGTCATCTGTGTACACCGGCGGGCACCTAGTGGAATGGGTTAGTAACTACACCCTCCACCTTTTCTCCTCGGTGAGCCCACGCAGGTTGGAGATACCTTCTTCCATCTTCCCCTTCTCCAAGCTACTTGCAAGTATACTTGAGAATGCTGAGAACTCTGAATATCCATGGAATGCTCATATTAACGTTGTTGTCTTGTTGCTGGAAGCTGTAGTGTTCCTAAATGTGGTTCAGGTTTTTTTTTGGGTTAAGCAGCTGTTTCTGAATACCATCCAGAGGTCTACCCCAGGGTTGGAGAGTTATGAGTGGTTGGGAGTGTGGGGTAGCATGGGAAAGTACCTAGGACAGTGGGGACCTCCAATGTTTTGGAACTTCACCCCTGAACAAGTGTGGGATCCTGAGAAACTAGTAAAATATTTAGAAGAGGTGTGTTGTCACCCTGACACCTCAAGAGAAACGCAGATCATTGCAACATGCTGGGGCCTGGCCCATGCCTACCGAACCCTGCTTGCCACTATGCAGTACCCTCAAAAGGAAGAGGTCTCTGCATCTGAGAGCAAAACAACTGGCACTGCAACCACTCTGACACCTCCACCTGACGCTGCAGTCACTCCAACTCAGGTGACAGACACTGCAGCCAATCCAACCCCTACGATAAGTACTGTGGTTGAACTGGAGAATCAATCCACAACAGTATCAGTTGCTCCCATACAGAAGAAAAAATACACTAAAAAATACCCTCACATTGTAAAAGATGATGGTGAACCAGGGCTGTCACAAGAACAGGAGGAGGAGGCAGAGCCAGTGGTAATCACCCGATCTCTATCCCTGAGTGAACTACGAGACATGAGAAAGGATTTCAGCCGCCATCCAGGTGAACACCTCCTTACCTGGCTGCTCCTATGCTGGGATAGTGGTGCCAACAGTGTGGAATTAGAAGGTAGAGAGGCCAGGCAACTGGGATCCCTGTCCAGGGATGCAGGCATTGACAAGATTATTGGAAGAAAGACACAAATGCTCAGCCTTTGGAGACGACTACTGTCAGACATGGGGGACAGATATCCCTTCAAGGAAGATCTTATGTATCATCTAAGTAAGCAGACTGCTATGGAGAGAGGTATCCAATACCTGAGGGAACTGGCTGTTTATTATGATCCAGATGATGTGAGGCTACCCACAGACCCAGATGAAGTCCAGTGCACCCGGCCCATGTGGCGGAAGTTTATACGGAGTGCTCCATCATCACAGTCCAACGCATTAGCAGTAGTGGACTGGAGAGACGAAGAGGGACCAACTATGGATGACTTGGCTTGCCGACTTTGGCACTATGAAGAAAGTCTCTCTTCTTCCATCATCACAGCTGGGGAAACTGTCACAAGAAGTCTGACAACTCAAAGAGGACATGTCCTACTCTCCACCTGCAGACTAAGGGCTCAGCTATCACGAGCAAATGGCTCCCTACTCAAGAAAGACAGTATACACCACGTGGGAACCTATGGCATTACCTGCGTGACCATGGAGAAGATATGAGGAAATGGGATGGGAACCCACCTACGTTCTAAGAGAGCGGGTTCGAGAGTTTGAAGGAAGAATGGCTACAAATCAAGGTTCTTCCAGGATAAGTGCTGCTCCAGTCTCAGCTAATCAGTTACCCAAACCATGTAGAAGAGTTGACTTTGTTCCTGATCCTATGAGGAGAACTTCTGAGTCATACTTACAAGAAGTGAGTAACCAGGATGAGACCGAAATTTGCACAGACTGCACTAACCACTTCATTGATAATGGATACTATGAGCAGCATTAGAGGGGCCCTATCTCCAGCCAGGTGGAGGAGTGGGACAAGCGTGTTTATTGCACTGTGTGGATTCGATGGCCTGGCACATCTGACCCCAGGAGTATGAGGCTTTGGTGGACACTGGTGCCCAATGCACCCGGAATCTGTTGAATTTCCAAGGAATAGAGCCTATTTCTATTTCAGGAGTGACAGGGGGGTCTCAGCAGCTGACTGTGTTGGAGGCTGAGGTGAGCCTAACTGGAAATGAGTGGCAAAAGCACCCTGTTGTGACTGGCCCGAAAGCTCCCTGTATTCTTGGAATAGATTATCTCCGGAGAGGGTATTTTAAGGACCCAAAAGGGTACTGGTGGGCTTTTGGTATAGCTGCCTTAGAGACAGAAGAAATCAAACAGCTGTCCACTCTGCCAGGGCTCTCAGAGGATCCTTCTGCTGTGGGACTACTGAAGGTTGAAGAACAGGTGCCGATCGCTACCACGACTGCACACCGACAGCAATATCGCACCAACAGAGACTCTGTAGTTCCCATCCACCAACTGATTCGTCAACTTGAGAGCCAAGGGGTAATTAGCAAGACTCGCTCACCCTTTAACAGCACTATATGGCCAGTGCAGAAGTCTAATGGAGAGTGGAGACTGACAGTGGACTATCAGGGCCTGAATGAAGTCACACCACTGTTAAGTGCTGCTGTGCCAGACATGCTGCAGCTTCAGTATGAATTGGAGTCAAAGGCAGCCAAGTGGTACGCCACAACTGATACCGCCAATGTCTTTTTCTCCATCCCTCTGGCAGCAGAATGCAGGCCACAGTTTGCTTTCACCTGGAGGGGTGTCCAATACACCTGGAACAGACTAACCCAGGGGTGGAAACACAGTCCCACTATTTGCCATGGACTGATCCACACTGCACTGGAACAGGGTGAAGCCCCAGAACACTTAGAATACATTGATGACATCATTGTATGGGGGAATACAGCAGAAGAATTTTTTGAGAAGGGAGAGAAAATAGTTAAAATTCTTTTGAGATCTGGCTTCACCATAAAACGGGGTAAAGTCGAGGGCCCTGCACAGGAGATTCAGATTTTAGGAATCAAATGGCAAGATGGATGTCATCAGATTCCAATGGATGTGATTAATAAAATAATGGCTATGTGTCCACCAACCAGCAGAAAGGAAGCACAAGCTTTCTTAGGTGTGATAGGCTTCTGGAGAATGCATATTCCAAATTACAGTCAGATCATAAGCCCTCTTTATCAAGTGACCCGGAAGAAAAATGACTTTTTATGGGGCCCTGAGCAAAAGCAAGCTTTTGAACAAATTAAACAAATGTTCATGCTGTAGCCCTTGTGCCAGTTTGGGTAGGACATGATGTTAAAAATGTGCTCTACACTGCAGCCGGGGAGAATGGCCCTACCTGGAGTCTTTGGCAGAAAGCACCAGGGGAGACCTGGGGTCGACCCCTGGGATTCTGGAGTCGATGATATGGAAGATCCGAAGCCCGTTATACTCCAACTGAAAAAGAGATACTGGAAGCATACAAAGGTGTCCGAGCTGCTTCAGAAATAATTGGTACAGAAGCACAGCTCCTCTTGGCACCCTGACTGCCGGTACTGGGCTGGATGTTCAAAGGGAAGGTCCCCTCAACACATCATGCAACTGATGCTACGCGGAGTAAGTGGATCGCACTCATCACACAGCGGGCTCGAATAGGAAACTCCAACCGCCCAGGAATACTGGAAATAATCACAAATTGGCCAGAGAACAAAGACTTTGGAATGTCACCAGAGGAAGAGGTGACCCGAGCTGAAGAGGCACCGCCATATAATGAACTACCAGATAATGAGAAGCGATATGCCTTATTTACCAATGGGTCCTGTCACATTGTAGGGAAACATCAGAAGTGGAAGGCTGCTGTGTGGAGCCCCACAAGATGGGTTGCAGAAGCTGCTGAAGGAGAAGGCAAATCCAGTCAATTTGCAGAGGTGAAAGCCATCCAGCTGGCCTTAAATATCACCAAGAGAGAAAAGTGGCCAGTCCTCTACCTCTACACTGACTCATGGATGGTGGCAAATGCCCTGTGGGAGTGATTGCAGCCATGGAAACAAAGTGGCTGGCAGCATAGAGGCAAACCCTTCTGGGCTGCTGATTTGTGGCAAGATATTGTTCAAATAGAGAATTTGGTTGTGAAAGTACACCACGTAGATGCTCATATACCCAAAAATCGAGCAACAGAAGAACATCAAAACAACCATCAGGTGGACCAAGCTGCAAAGATTAAGGTGGTCCAACTAGATCTGGACTGGCAGCATAAGGGCGAAAAATTTATGGCTTATTGGGCCCATGACTCCTCAGGCCATCAAGGAAGAGACGCAACATATAAATGGGGTCGTGACTGAGGGGTGGACTTAACTATGGACATTATATCACAGTTTACCCATGAATGTGAGACATGTGTTGCAATCAGGCAGGCCAAGCAGTTAAAACCTCTTTGTTATGGAGGGAGATGGTTAAAGTATAGATATGGGGAGGCCTGGCAGATTGATTACATCACACTCCCACAAACTCGGCATGGTAAATGTTATGTGCTCACAATGGTAGAAGCAACTACCGGATGGCTGGAAACATATGCTGTGCCCCATGCCACTGCTCGGAACACTATTCTGGGCCTTGGAGAACAAGTCCTGTGGCAGCATGGCAGCCCAGATAGAATCGAGTCAGATAATGGTACTCATTTTCGAAATAATCTTATAAACAGCTGGGCAAAAGAACATGGCATTGAGTGGATATATCATATCCCCTATCATGCCCCCGCCTCTGGGAAAACAGCGGTATAATGGGTTACTAAAGACCTTGCTGAGAGCAATGGGAGGAGGAAATTTTAAGCGTTGGGACACACATTTAACAAAGGCCACCTGGTTAGTCAATACTAGAGGATCTGTCAACCAGGCTGGCCCTGAGCAGTCAAACATTCGACATAATGTAGATGAAGATAGAGTCCCGGTAGTGCACCCTAAAAACATGCTGGGGAAGATCATCTGGGTTATTCCTACTTCAGGTAAAGGTAAGCCCATACGTGGGATTACCTTTGCCCAAGGACCCGGGTGCACTTGGTGGGTAATGCAAAAGGACGGGGAAGTCCAATGTGTGCCTCAAGGGGACTTAATGTTAGGCGAAAATAGCCAATAAGCTGTATTAGATTAATCACCACACCACCCTATCAATTCTTTGTTATGTAAAATATGAACTTGGATGAAGTTAGGACTGGTTTCATCAAGTGATGCCCAGCGACTGCCGTAGACTATGAATACAAACAGCGTCAGATGCATCAGCCACCAGCTCCATCTGCAACAGAGACTGCATGCCCTCCTCCTGCCAGGTCCAAGGACACCTCTGCCCTACTGACTGAGCATTGCTCCTCCTGCCTGAAGGGACTGTTATGACAGATGGAACCTGAAGCTATGGACCAAATGAACTCATGATGCATCCTGCAATGATGGACCATGGACTGAGGGAATGATATCTGTGAGCATATATCTTTGACCAAGGAAGAGGATAGTATTTTAATACAAGAATGTATTAAAAATATGGAACATAAACATAACGTAAATGATACGGAATAAGGGGTGGATACCGTCCTAGTTCAGGCTGGAATAGAGTTCCTGTTGGTTTGGCAGTGGGAGGAGTGATGGAGCACACTGAGACCCCAGGGGCTCCCCAGGTCCTAGAGTCCTTGCCTATGTGCGGGGGTGGGGGAAGCACAGCTGGAGTGCTGGGCCTGGATTAGCCGATATTCCATGTCATGTGACATTATGCTCACTATATAAAGGCAGGAGTGGGCCGGGAGGGGCTGCCACTTCTGGGAGTGTTGCCTTTGTGTTTGGGATCACCAGCTGGGAGCAGGCAAGTGTCGGTCAGCAGGTGGTGAACAGCCATATGATTACCGGTTGATACTGCTGTCAGCGTATTATTCTATTACTGTTATTAAACTGTTCTTATCCCAACCCACGAGTCTCCCTTTGCCCCTCCAATTCCCTCCCCATTCCCAAGTGGGGGGAGGGTGGGTGAGTGACTGCGTGGCATTTAGCTGCTGAGGAGGCTCAAATGATGACAACTGGTAAGATTATGCATTCTACTAAATGCTTGTATTAAAGTTAGAATCAAATTTTCATCTAAGTTTGCATTGGCCTCTTCATCAACTATGGCATTTATCCCTGATACACTACACCCCAGTATATGTAATACTGTGAGAAAAGTCCTCATCCTCTTGTTAATTTCATTTGTAGACCCTCTGCCAGTCCCACTCTCCACTGAGACTCCTCTGGTGGTGGGGCTGGTTTCACTTGAGTGAAATGGATCCATGGTTCAATCCCTTCCATTTTGACTGCCGTGTGGATGGTCAGGAGGACTTGAAATCGTTCTTTCCACTTTTCTTTAGGAGGCTTGTTACTCTAGGTCCTGATGCACACTGAGTCTCCTGGATGAGAGGGATGCACTGATATATCTAGATTCACCAGACAGGCTAAAACAACAAATCTATGCAAAGATAAGAGTACTTTCCCTAAGGATGTTGCATATTCCCTTAAGCTATGGTATCCTGTTATATGACTGTCCCCTGGAAAAACATTTATTTCATAGAGCCTTCCGTATAGGATTTCATAAGGACTCACCATTTCTTTAGAGTTTGATTGAATCCTCATTCTTAACAGGGCTAAAGGAAGAGCCAACAGCCATTTAAGTGATGTTTCCTGACAAATTTTACTATTTTGCCTCTTTAGGCTCTGATTTATCCTTTCCACCTTCCCACTAGATTGTGGTCTCCATTTCATTCCCAATACCTGAGATAAATTCTGCACAACCTCTGCTATAAAATGAGGTCCTCTCTCTGATGACATTCCCAGTGGAGCTCCAAATCTGGGTACTATTTCTTTTAATAGAACTTTTGCTACTTCCCTAGCTTTCTTGGTGCAACAGGGAAAGGCCTCAGGTTATCCTGAGAAGGTATCAAACAATAGTAGCAGATATCAATACCCCTCTTGTCAAGGTAGTTCTAAAAATTTAATTTGCCAGTAGTGTCCAGGGCAATTGCCTTTTTTTGTTTCCTAAAGGGGGTCTCCTTTATGAATGGGGGTTATTCTGTAAACAGATTTTACACTTACTATCCACATTTCTAATGATTCCTGTCATCCTTATACTGGGCACTTGGCTTCTCAAACTGTTTATAATAGCCTCTTCCCCGCAATGTTTATCTTCAGCTAACTGTTTCCTTACAGCCTGAGGTACTGTGACTTGCCTATCTGTAGTCGTCCAACATCTATCGGAATTTCAATGAGCTTTTAAAACTTCAGCTAATAGATTATCCTGGCTCTGATATTCACATGCCCCTTTTGGTAGGTTTACATGTTTGGACCTTACAACAACTAGGATGTTTTTCTCTGCCACCTCCTTTGCTGTTTTGTCTGCTAATCAGTTTCCTATATTGACTAAGGTATGTCCAAACTGATGGGCTTTACAATGTATGATAGCTTTTGGTAAATGGACACTTCCCAGCAATTGCTTGATATTATCACTGTTTGATAGGAGATCCTTGGTCTGATAGTAATCCTTTTTATTTCCATTCCAGTGGGCATGTGTTACTCCACATGCATACTTTGAGTCTGTCCAGATGTTAACCTTTTTCCCTTTTGATAGTTCTAATGCCCATTGTAATGCTATCAGTTCTGCCTTTTGGGCTGAGGTGTTAATAGATAAGGGTTGAGCTTCCATGACCTCAGAGTTACCGCTGTGTAGCTAGCACTTAGTTTTCCTTCATACATGTAGCTACTACCATCTGTAAATAGTTCTTCCTCAGGGTCCTCTATCAGACTATCTTGTAACTCTTCTCTGCTTGAGTATACCTGTTTGATGGTTTGGAGACAATCATGTTGCAGCACTCCCTCCCATTCAGACACAGGATTAAAAAACGTTGCAGAGTTAAGATCAGTAGTTATTTTTAATTCCATGTCTTCCTGTTCTAGGAGAACTACTTGATATTTTAGCATTCTGCTTGGGGATAGCCAGTGGCCTCCCTTTTGCTCCAGTACAGAAATCACCATGTGAGGCACACAGTCATTTTCTTTCCCAGTGTCAGTTTCCAGACTTCTTGAATTAGTAGAATGGTGGCAGTCACAGCACTCAAACATGCTGGCCACCCTCTGCTGACATTACCTAGCTGCTTAGAAAAATTTCCTAGAGCTCTTTTCCATGGCCCCAGTCTCTGAGTTAGTACTCCCAGATGGAGTTGCTCATGTACAAGTAGTTCAAATGGTTTGGTTAAAGCAAGCAAGCCAAAGGCTGGGACAGCCATCAAAGCCTTTTTTAAGGTTTAAAAGGCAAATCTGAACTCAGGAGTCCAATGTAGTATCTCCTTTTACTCCTTAATTGTTTCATACAATGGTTTCACAATTAGTCCATAATTAGGAATCCACAGTCGACACCACCCAGACATTCCCAAAAAGGTATGTACCTTCCGCACCAATCACCATTCTGGTGTTTGGCAAAATGCCTCCTTCCACTCTGTTCCCAGGCTTCACTGTCCCTGTGAAGTGGTGAACCCCAAATATAGGACCTGAGTCTTTGCTATCTGTGTCTTTTTCTTGTACACTTGGTAGCTGTCTTGTCCTAGAAAATTTAACAGGATAATAGTTATCTGAATACACTTATTCTGGGAGGAAGCAGCTATTACAATGTCATCCACATATTGAAGGAGAGTTACATTTTCATTCTCCTTTTTCCATAGTTCCAGTTCCTTTGCCAGTTGATTTCCAAACAAGGTGGGACTATTTTTGAATCCTTGTAGCAACACAGTCCAAGTGAGTTGTGTCTCTCATCCCATACTTGGAATCTCTCATTCAAAGGAAAAAAGTGCCTGACTGTCCAGCTCCAGAGGTATGCAGAAGAAAAGCATCCTTTAAGTTCAATACTGTATACCATTTCTCATTTTCTTTAACTGTGGTTAATAGGGATTACTACTACTAGGTGTATGCCCTGCACTATCTGATTAATAGCCCTAAGATCTTGTACTAATCTGCACTCCTCCAAATGGGTTTCTTTATCAGCAAAATGGGAGTATTATAAACTGATTGACATTCTACTAGCAATTTATATTGTATAAGCTTATTAATCCATTTTCCTAATCTCCTCCTTACTTCCAATTTTAAAGGCTTCTGCCTTACCGGTCTGGCATTAGGTTTCATATGTATTCTTACTGTTTCTGCCGCTCTTGATATCCCTGGAATATTGGTAGCCCAGACTATTAGTGTGACAGCATTTTCCACCTCCTCTGGAATTTCTTCCTCCCCTTTAAGCTGCTGTAACATAAGAACTTGGGCTTCCAGTGCTTTACTTTCTGGACTATCTACCTGTATTTGACTGTTATCAAAAGTTATTTGAGCATCCAGTATACTTAATAGGTCCCTACTTAGCAAAGGTATTGGACATTCTGGCTTATTCAGAAATTGATGTGTCAACCAGATTTTACCTATCTTAAATTTCATGGGTTGAAAGAATTGTTTATTCTCCCCTTTTTCTGTCACACCAACTACATTTACAGTGTCTTGACTAACAGCTCCTTTGCAAGTATTTAAAACAGAATATTCAGCTCCAGTGCCTACTAGAAAAATCTACTTTCTCATTCCCAAGTGTCAGTGTAACCAGGGGTTCAGCTGGGGATGACTCCCCTGGTCCTCTTCATGCCTCATTCAGAGTCATTAACTGAGGAGAATCACAGACTCCGGCAACAATATGAGTCAGAAATCGAAATCCCTTTATTGCCGATACAAGTGTGTTTATAAATCTTCCGAGCAACTGATCACATATAAACAGAAGGATTGATTGGTTACATGCATTCTTCACACACTGTTCACACGCCTAATACTAACATTTGATTGGTTATTACCCTCTGTCCATAATACACCCCACAACTCATTGGTTACAAATTAGTTATTGCTATCCTAAAGCCTATTGGTTAATGAAATCTTACAAACACCGACACAGTGTTCTATACACTTTTAGCTCAAGGTAGAAAAATTTCCACTGTTTAAGAAACGACCAGCTGTTTCCCATCAACCATAGCCTGTCATATTTTCTTCAGGCAGATCTCAGCATCCTTATCTTGCTTTTCTACATTCCTGCCTGCTACTCCCAAGGCAAACAAGAATGTAGAAAAACAAGACAAGTTCTGGCCAACAAAGGTCATGATTTTGTCATCATTCACTAGCTGTGCAGCACTCTCAGCTATTCTTCCTCTTTTTATGTCCCCTTTGCAATGTAGCCAAAATCCTGCTCTTGTCTGACGTAGCTATTGTCCTCCAAAAACGATCCCACAATTAACCTCTCAGCATATTCAGGGGTAGCCCCACTAGCACTTTCCCTTCTCCAGCATTCCCATTTCCAGTGCCCTCTTTCCTTGCAAATAGCACATTGATGCCTATTTAGGGGCTGGTGCTTATACCCATCCCTTCCAATTCCACTTCGGCCCCATCCTCTATACACCCCTCTCCATATCCCCTGTTTGGTTAGTATGGCAATCAGTCTTTTCTCCTGATTATTTTCAATCACTTCTCTGTTATTATACCCTTTCCTGACTGCTTCCAATAGCTTGTTAAGGTTCCTTGAGTCCTCCCCCTCTGGCTTTTGAAGTTTCTTTTGGATAACAGGGGCTGACTGTCCCACAAACAAAGTAGCTACTTGCAAAGCATCTGCTCTCAGGATCCAGATTTGTCTATCTCTGGGCTGAGGACATTAATCACTCACAAAAATCAGAGGGACACTATTCCTTGTATTACCCGATATAATTTGGACAGATTATTAGCCTTCGGGATGGTATGCTTTATGCCAAACACTATTAATCCCTAGTATCCCATTAATAATCCTCTTTGAGTTGGGTTATTTGGATCCCAATCAGGGATCCACTGGTGGGAAGTGATCATTTACATTTTGCAGTTGAGCGTTCTGGGCATGTATTCTTTCAGCCTCCTCTTTTGCCTTAGCTATTACTATAGTTCTTTTATCAAAATTTAACAGAGTATCTAACACTATCTGGATGTCATTCTGATCAGGATCTTGGGTTCTGATTATAGTCTCAAATACTTTTGATACTTTATCAGGATTGTCCCTGTATGTCCCTGCTCATTCCTTCCAAGACCTCAGATCAGTTACTGAAAACAGAACTTTATCTGTAACTGGCCCATTATTCCTTACTTCTTGATGGAGAGGAGCTTGCAATACCTCCCCCTTTCCTCCTCACAGTGTTACATCCTCCTCCTAGTTCTCCCTGTTATAGGACTAAACCATTCTTCAGAGCGTGAATCACCTTCTTTCTTCCCTGAACCTTTCCTGCCTTGGTGGCTCCCGAGCCCTACATCCTGGAGACACCAATAATTCCACATCCTCCTCTTCTGGATGCCCATACTTAACTCTTTCCAATGCTACATGCTGAACAACACCTCCTTGACTTTTTTCCCTGATCCTTCTCTAAAGCTAAAACCATAGGATGGCTTGGAATCTTACCACAATCTTTTGCCATGCTGGATGATTTCACAATGAAAAGAACAAATTAACACAAGGTACTTACTCCCATTTCCCTTCCCTCTGACAAAATAAGATCAATTGTAACATAGTATTATACTTGAAAGTCCCACTCTTTGGCCACTTTGCTTGTTCTAAAATGTTCTAAAATTCTAAAATCATTGGTGACTACCAATGATTACAATATTCAATTAATTGTTTCCTGGTAAAGGGGTCACTTCCCATTTCCCTCCAATGTTTTAATATACATCCCAGAGGTGACTTCTTTAAAATATCACCCTCAGACCCCTTAGATTCATTGGGACCCATACTAAACAAAATAAACAATTATGCACACAAAAATTTACAACAATGTCTAACAGAACAAACAAAACCACTGTCATGGTTTGGGCCTGGTTGGCAACCAACCACCACAGCTGGTCACCCTCCCTTCCCCCTCCCCACCTGGGAATGGGGGAGGGGATTAGAGGGGTGAAGGGAGAGTCACAGGCTGAGATAGGAACAGTTTAATAAGGGTAAGAAAATGAGAACAATGACGATGATAGGGGGGGAAAAAAAGAAATATATAAACAGGCAATGTACAGCGTAATTGCTCACCACCCGCTGACCAATACCCAGCCTGTTCCCGGCCAGCGACCCCTAGATACCAAGATCCCACAATCGCAATCCTGGCAGCGAGAGAGCTCCTTCCCAACCACCCCTCCTTTATATAGTGAGCATGACGTTCCATGATATGGAGTATTTCATTGGCCAATTAGGGTCTGGTGCTCTGTCCGTGCTCCCTCCCTGCTCCCTGTGCCCTTGCGCACGGGCAGGACATGAGGAATCGGAGAGTCCTTGAAGTCTCGGTAGCAGCTGAAAACACCAGTGTGCTATCAGCATTCTTCCCATACCAAACCCAAAGCTAAATCCAAAAC
The DNA here is from genome assembly GCF_018691265.1 of Tyto alba. Lineage (NCBI taxonomy): Eukaryota > Metazoa > Chordata > Aves > Strigiformes > Tytonidae > Tyto > Tyto alba. The sequence continues at coordinate 47,266,237 of NW_024881275.1, read as the reverse complement.
ACAGCACTCATCTAGTCCCTAAAAAGGAATATTAACTCTATTTCAACCCAAACGAAGACAACCACTCATACAAAATAATTAGAAATGTACATTGGCCAATATCCTGCAACACCCTGGCTGGCACCTTATATGCAATCAAGCCTTTTTCCCATACTCTGTCTGGCACTCCAGGTATCTCCATAGTAACATGCAAACTAGCCTTCCTTCCCAGGTTTCCCTTAATAGACTAGTCCTGTGGGAATTTTTTCCTGTCCCATTTTACAGACAGGCTTTTCCAGTCTGGATTACCTTCAGTAATGTGTTAAAAATATCTGGGGTCTTAACCCAAGCTCACTGGGTCAGGGGATTAGAGGATCTCCCTGAAAAACACTTTGGTTGGTGCCAAAGCCCTCATGATCCTGTGAATCCGTCGAGCTTCAGAGGAAGTGTACCATCTGGGTCACCAAAATTGTCACAGAAATTGGGAATGAAAACTCCTTAAGGCTGGGTTTAACATTAATGAGCAGGCTTTACTTTATTCTGCTGAGGGCATGAGGGAATCATTCTATTTAACATGTCCACTGTACGTTACAATAGCCAAAGCTTATATTACTGTTGCATACATATTCATCAAATTTCCTAAAACTCATTATTATATTTACATAATTATAATGCATATGGTTTAAGTCTCTGAGGGGCTGTCATGGGGGTCGTTGGTGGTCTCTAGCAGTCTCTGATGGTCTTTTTTGAGAGGAGTCCTTCTTGAACTTTGTCTGTACTTTGGAACTGGCCTTTCTTTGGTTTATGTCTGCACTTTATCTCCTGCCTAGCTTCATCTAGTTCATTATTTTTCAGAGGGCCTTAATCTTCAAGGACACAGGTTTCTGATTAGGAGACTCCCGATTTACGCATGGAGCCTCTCCATTTATGCATTTCTCAGGAGGTGTTTATCATGCTTGCCTAGCTCAAGGACCTCTGTGCAACGGACATGTTGCAGGTGTTTGACTGATTGCTCTTGTGCTACCCTAAACGATTTTTTTTTAGTTCATCCATTTTTCAACAGGGCCAGTAGTGTGGAATTAGATGGTAGGGAAGCCAGGCAAGTGGGATCTCTGTCTAGGGAAGGTGGCATTGACAAAGAAATTGGAACAAAGACACAATCCCTCAGCCTCTGGATGCAACTTCTGTCAAGGATGAAGAAAAGCTACCCCTTCAAGGAAAATGTTATAAGTCACCCAGGCAAGTGGACCACCATGGAAAGAGGTATCTTATACCTGAGGGAATTATCCATGCTGAAGGTAATCTATAATGATCCAGACAACAAGCAGTTACCCACAGATCCAGATAAAGTCCAATGCACACAATCCATGTGGCGGAAGTTTCTATGAGGTGTGTCACCATCACCTGCCAGCTCGTTGGCAGTAATGCCCTGGAAAGACTGTGAGGGACAAACAGTGGATTAATTGGCTGGCCAACTCAGGCTATACAAGGCTGTAGGCCAGGGTTTGGCTGGTTTCAGCAAAACCCCCAGCACTGCACAATTGATAGAAGGAGACATGCTGGAATTTGTTGGCCACAGGCCTTGAGAAGAATAAGATAAGAACTTTGTTTAGGAGGAACAGGGGGTGCTGACTTGGTGTTTGTGTTAAGATTATGCACTGTGGAACAGGTGTCCTGTGACTGGGAGTTATTGTTTTTGTAGGTAGGACTGTTGCAATTAGAAAGTAAAAGTTTAGAATAAAGCCTTTAGCATTAGCCAATTTGTGAATGCCTAATATAGAATGTAAGCCAATAAACCTTTGGCATGCTTTAAAGAAACCAATTAGTTTGTAACACGCTATCCAGGAACTAGTATAAAAGTATGTGAAGAATCATAATAAAACTGACACTTTGCTTGCACCAAGCTGCGTCCCGTCCCTCAATTGTGGCAAATTGGTGACACCGATGTGATTCGGGACAAAGCAATGTGATTAAACAGGGAACGAAGTGATTCCAGAATTCAACAACCACCTATCTGTGTGACATGCTGCGAGTCCCACAGGACGTTGAATGAGCTGCTGAAAGAAAGCAGGAGCCGGCCGGCACGAAATCCCTCCGGAGTAGAGAGGTGAGCTGTGGGAAACATGGGAAGCCAGATGTCTTCTCCACAGAGAGACGTATATGAGCTCATGAAAACTCTTCTCCAAAAACATGGGAAGAATGTTTCTGGGCTTGATCTTTAGGCAATGCTTAAATGGGTGCAAGTAAAAATACCCACTGTGACTGCATCTACTATCTTTACACGGGAACTGTGGGATGATGTCAGAGTAAAATTATGGGATACTGTAACGATGGGGGATGTCAAAGCGCAGCGTGTTATAGGTAGATTAAGGCAAATCACATCCAAATATAGATTAATGAATCTTTATTAAGGTAAGAGAGCAAATGCAGCGCTGGGGTGGCCAAGGAGTTGCATCTCCGTCCAGGCTCACCAAATTGTTTAAGTTTCAAACCCCCTTTTATCCACACAGCTTCCAGTTTCAACACCTTTGGCACGCCTCCTGTCTTCTTCTACAATCCTATCTTCTTCTTTCTTCAGTCCTGTGGTCACATACACCTTGTCCTTCAAGCCTGGGCCAATTTGCAGCTCCTTTGTCTTTTATGGCTCAATGGTTTCAGTTTCTCTCTTATCTTAATGACAAGAGATTCCAGAGATGGCCCATTCTGTTCTTTCTCATTCCATTGCAAAGGAGTTACCACCCTTTGATATGGACCATCTGGTGAGCATCCCAAGGAGGGGGTGCTGTTGGGTTGGTGTTTCCTCAGATCAATTCCCCCCTTTTCTTTTCCCAGTAGTAAAGTCTTTTACTTTTCTTAAAATTTGGATCATTGTACTAATAATAGCTTTAGCCTAAGAAGTAATTGTTTAATTACTTTTAGCGAAAGCAAAATTCTTCTATTATCAAAACCACCCCTTTTCTTTTTAATACTCTATTTTGCTTTAAGCTAACTAACACTTAGTCTCATTCTTCTCTTAATATCATACCTTTGTGGGCACCAGCCAATGCAGCCATTTCAGGGTTTATCGACATTGCTGTTATTTGCATCCCCTCAATAACATGAGATATTAGCCATATAAAACAGGGTATTAAACATGGTAAGAACGGTAAGCCTGCCATAGCACAAAGGAAGAAAAATCCATCCTTTTTCCACACTCTGATGTTGGACATAACAGTAAGCACTTGATGCACGGATTTGCCGCTGTTAGAGCGAACCCTATCAGGATGATTAGCAGAGGTCCGGTATAACATATACTCCCACCTCTCATACCTATGGAGTTGCAGCCCACAGCTGAGAAAAAGGTCTTCCTAGTGGCAAGCACAGAGGTTAACCCGGTCTTGCCCTCTACTGTTTAACCAATCCGTGCATTAAGAGTTAGTCAATTCAAGTGCAGCTCCTTTGTAGTCACTTCCTTTGTTTCTAAGCAAAGCAAACTTTTGGCACTTTCCGATAGTGTCCTTCCATCAACCCTCAGGGACATCACAGATTCTGGGGACTAACCTCTTTTTCCCATAAATCAAGGTTACAGTTCATGCCCCTTCCCTATATTCACAGTCCCTATTACAGTTATAACACAATTTTCTCCATCTGTGAGAAATACCACCTCCGGTGACACATTTCACTCTCACACAAAACCCACACTTCATGACATCCGTGTATAGACTCGAGACAAGGTACTACCCTATTAGATTGGTTTTCTAGCAATGCCCAATCTACTCCAAAATGCTCATAATCTATTACCAAAAGCCACTCTGACACTTGTCTGCCAGTTAATGCTTGGTAAACGCCAGCTTTTCCCTCACATCTTTTTGTGGTTCCCCATACAGCAAGTAAGTAAATGAATAAGTAAATTTTCACAGTGTTACCTCTGAACCCACTCCAAACCACTGGTTAAGAGTCATTCGATCCCCTCCCGATGAATTTACTTAGTCCTTTTGAGGGTGACTTGTAGTTGGTCAGTTGATGGTACCACAGTCCACTCCTGAGGCTTTTCCACCGATCCTTTTCCTCAGGAGGCATGAGTCCACCCCTTTTCTTTTGTTCAGATCACTGTCTCAGTGGTCAGCAGTACCTGAAATGGACCTTCCCACGCAGGAGTTAATAATTAATCTTTCCACACTTTTATCAATACCCAATCACCTGGTTTCACATTGTGGATATTAAAATCCAATGGTGGTGTTTGAGGCAGAAGCCCTTTCTTTCTTAGTTTCATTAAAGTGTCAGCAATTCTTATTACATGCTTTCTTACATACTGATCTCCTACTTCAGGGGTGACGATATCCCTGTCATTACTCATATATGGTAATCCAAACATCATTTCATAAGGAGAAACTCCCAGGTCCGCTCGTGGCTGAGTATTGATCCAATGAGTAAGGCCAATGGCAGGCATTTAATCCAAGACATATGAGTCTCAATCATTAACTTAGTCAAGGGTTGTTTTGAAGTTTGATTCATTCTTTCTCCTCTTCCAGAACTCCGAGGATGCCATAGGGTGTGCCATGCCCATTCGATCCCTAAGGCTTCAGATAGTTGTTGCATAACTTTTAAAATGAAATGTGTTCCTCTCTCCAAGTCTATTCTTTCTATTCTTTCTATTAATCCATATCTGGGGATAATGTTTTCCAATAACACCTTGGATACCATGGTTGCCATTGCCCTTGGTGTGGGGGATTGCTTCCACCCAATGAGTTAAGTGAGTCACTAATACCATCAAATACTCCCACCCTTGTATTTGAGGTAGCTCTGTGAAGTCTACCTGGAGGCTTTGTATGGCTAGCTCCTGTTCCCCAGCCACCTTTTTCTCATTACCTTTTTGTTCACTTTTTAACAAATCAGACATCGATCAACTAGTTGTTTAGCCTTCATATATATTCCTATACACCCATATTGTCTAAGAAAATGATCACAAAGTGATTGCGTTCCCCGATGTATTTTCTGATGTATTAATAACAGAATTTCTCATGACAATGTTTTATTTAACATCTACCTTCCATCTGGTAAAGTCCATTTTCCTTCTGGATCTTTTTCCCCCCTATTTTTAAGTATAACCTTCTCTTGTTCTGTGAAATTCGGGGCTAAATTCTCATAATCTCCCGGTGTTATTACCAATAAAACTACTGATGATGATTCTGTAGCTGCTTCTCTGGCTACTTAATCTGCTAAATTATTCCCCCTTATTTCCATCGATTCTCCCCTCTGATGTCCTTTCACATGCACAATTGCAATTTCTGTAGGGAGCTTCAGGGCTTCTAAAACTTCTCTGATCAGCTGCTTGTGTACTAGCTCCTTCCCTTTTGTATTTATAAGCGCTCTTCCTTCCCATATTTTTCCAAATGTGTGGACCACTCCAAATGCATACTTTGAGTCTGTGTACACTGTCCCTTCCTTATCTCTCAAATATACCAATGTCTGTTTTAGGGCATAGAGTTCACAGACTTGTGCTGACCACCCAGCAGGTAATTTCCCCTTTTCAAACACTTCCATCTTCTGCTCCTCGATAATTGCATAACCTGATATTCTTTTCCCTTCTAAGCATTGAGAGGACCCATCAATAAATAGTTTTTCCCCATAGGGCAAAGGTTCATCTAACAGATCTTCTCTTATTTTCGTTTGATAACTTATAAAATCCAAACAGTCATGCTCTGGTTCCTGAATATCCTCCCCAATTCTCCTCCCACAATTCTAGTAATTTAACCACCAGTTTTCCTTCATCCAGCACCACACCTATTCCTAATTGCACTTGTAAATCTCTACCTAGCAAATTACATCCTACCCCTGGCATTAACAACAGATCATTAACAGCATATTGATCTTCCCCTTGTATTAACACGTTCTTTACAACTGGGACAGAAAACCCTTTGCCTTTGGCCTATACAGGCCAGGCTGTATCTTTTACATAATCTTCCTCCTGGGGACTTAATTTCAAATTTATCAAGGGCTCTTCTGCTGGTATACCCCCAAGGAGGTAGAGCCCCTGACACCCCTAGTGATTACCACCCTCATCCTGTTGGGTTACTTCAAACACCAACAGGTCCCGTATTTTCTGGGGGCATTCTTGTTTTCTTGTTTTGTAATTTTTCTTCTGAGATTCCCTGTGTTTATTTCTAACAGCCTCTTGTGCAGTTATCATAATTTTAGCTTTAGTTTTAGCCTTTTCTTCATCCTTCCTAACATATACTTTCTGTGCTTCTCTCAGGAGTTCATCCAGACTCTTATTATAATGACCTTTGGTCACTCATATCTCTCCTCCCCTCTTGTTCATTCTGATTCCACTGCAGAGGGGTTACAGGGAGTTTCCTTTCCCCGGGTATCCCCTGCTGATTTTCTCTCTCCCATATCCACATTCCAGCCGTTCTGATCATCTGTCTCTCTTCAGGGGAAAAAAGGATTCCCATAATCGATTGCATTTCCTCCCATGTGTATACACTGGGTCCCAAAAATTGATGAATCTCTTCTGACAGCCCCACAGGGTCCTCTAATAATTTCCTAGTTTTTTTCTTATACGCCCTCACTTCTACATTAGTACCCTTTAATAGTCCCATATAGCCAGTGCGAAAATCTAATGGAGAGTGGAGACTAACAGTAGACTATTATGGCCTGAGTGAATTCACGCCTCCACAGAGTGCTGCTGTACTGGACATGCTTGAGCTTCAGTATGAACTCAAGTCAAAAGCAGCCAAGTGGTATGCCACAACTGATATTGCCAGTGCATTTTTCTCAGTCCCTTTGGCAGCAGAATGCAGGCCACAGTTCACTGTCACTTAGAGGGGCATCCAGTACACTTGGAATCGACTGCCCCAGGAGTGGAAACACAGCCCCACCATTTGACATGGGCTGATCCAGACTGCACTGGAACAGGTTGAAACTCTGGAACACCTGTAATACATTGATGACATCATTGTATGGGGCAACACAGGAGAAGTTTTTGAGAAAGGAAAGAAAATATTTCAAATCCTTCTGAAGGCCAGTTTTTCCATAAAATTAAGTCAAGTCAAGGGACCTGCACAGGAGATCCAGTTTTTAGGAATAAAATGGCAAGACGGACATCACCAGATCCCAATGGATGTGATCACCAAGATAGCAGTTATATGACCACAAACTATTAAAAAGTAAACACAAGTTTTCCTAGGTGTTGTGGGTTTTTGGAAAATGCATATACAAAATTACAGTCTGATTGTAAGCCCTCTCTATTAAATGACTCAGAATAAAAATGATTGCAAATGGGGCCCTGAGCAACAGCAATCCTGTGAACAAATTAAATGGGAGACTGTTTGTACAGTAGCCCTTGGGCCAGTCCAGGCAGCACAAGATGTTAAAAATGGGCTCTCCACTGCAGCTGGGGAGAATGAACCTACCTGGAGTCTCTGGCAGAAAGCATCAGGGGAGACCTGAGGCTGACCCCTGGCGTTTTAGAATCAGGGTTATAGAGAATCAGAGGCCCGCTATACTCCAACTGAAAAGGGGATATTGGCAGCATATGAAAGGGTTTGAGCTGCTTTGTAAGTGATTGGTACTGAAGCACAGCTCCTCCTCACACCCCAATTGCCAGTGCTGGGCTGGATGTTCAAAGGGAGGATCCCCTTTACACATCATGCAGCTGAATCAATGTGGAGTAAGTAGGTTGCACTGATCACACTGCAGACTCAGATAGGAAACCCCAGTTTCCCAGGAATTCTGGAAGTAATCACAGACTGGCTAGGTGGCAAAGATTTTAGAATATTTCCAGAGGAGGAGGTGATGTATATTATGACCAGGACTGGGAGCCCAGGGAATAGTAAAGGTTCTGTGATCCCTTCAGGTTAAATTAAGGTGAAACGACACCAAATGACCAGTCAAATGTTTTACTTGTGGTAGAAACAACTTAAACTCAGAAAAGGATTGTAAGCAATGTAGTCTTTTATTGATAAATCTGCAAGAAATAAAAGAAAGGAAAGAAAAGGAAAGCAGAGAAATAGAGTCAAAATATCCAGATCACCATCCCAAATTCCAGTGTTGTCTCAGGTCTCGTCATCTTGAGTGGTGGGTACACACCCATTGAAATTTTCTGTCACCTTTTAAATTCATTTTATCAGCTGATTAGCATACTAGACTAAGAGAAGCAAATATTCCACAAACTCATTTCCATGAGAGATGAGGAAAAGGTGGAGCATGGGTTCTGCACATGTATTGAGGGGGAATGGGGCCAACCCACTCATCCAATTGAGTCTGTGGTCATGCTTCCCCCCCCCCAACTTTATTTTTTCCTCAGTTTTTGCTTAGCTGCATCTGGTACAAGTTATTTATCTCACTAATTAGTCTTTTAATCAGAACATATGGTTTCATTCAGTCCACATTTCCCCTCTTTGAGGCTTATCAACGGAATTTGTCAACACAACCACAAGGGAGTGGGAATGTGCATCTTTCAATAAACTCTGCACTTCCTTGGGCAATGTTCCTTAGACTAATCACAAAAGCCACAGCTTGTCCTTGAGGCTTTCTGTGTCAATGAATGTTTGAGTAATTAATTTCTTCAGTTCCTTACAATGTGTGCTGAAGAAGCCCCATTGTATAATAAACTGCCAGAAAATGAGAAACTATATGCCTTGTTCACTGATGGGCTCTGTCACATTGTAAGGAAGGCATTGGAGGTGGAAGGCGGCTGTATGGAGTCCTATATGACAAGGCACAGAAACTGCTAAAGGAGAAGGTGAATTGAACCAGTTTGTGGAAGTGACAGCTATCCAGCTGGCTTTAGGAATTGCTGAGTGAGAAAAATGGCCAGTGCTCTATATCTATATGGGGGTGGCTGTAGCAACAGAAGCAGAGCAACTGGCAATGCAGAGGCAAACCCATCTGGGCTGCTGTGCTGTGGCAAGATATTGCTGCCTAGATAGAGAAGCTGGTTGTACATCACATAGATGCCCACATACCCAAGGGTCGGGCCTCTGAAGAACATAAAAACAACCATCAGGTGGATCAGGCTGCAAAGATTGAAGTGGCTTGGCTGGATTTGGACTGGCAACATAAGAATGAATTATTTATGGCTTGATGAGCCCATTACACTTCAGGATATCAAGGAAGAGATGCAACATGTAGATAGGCTAGCAATCAAGGGGTGGACTTGGCCATGGACACTATTGCACAGGCTATCCATGAATGCGAAACATGCTACAATCAAGCAAGCCAAGCTGTTAAAGCCTCTGTGGTATGGAGGATGATGACTGAAACATAAGTATGGGGAGGCCTGGCAGGTTGATTATATCACCCTCCCACGAGCTCACCATGGCAAGTGCCGTGTACTTACAAAGGTGGAAAAAATCACCAGGTGGCTGGAGACATATTCCATGCCCCATACCACCACTTGGAATACTATCCTGGGACTTGAAGGACAAGTCTTATGGTGACATGGAACTCCAGAAAGAATTGAGTCAGACAACAGAACTAATTTCTGAAACAACCTCATAGACACCTGAACAAAAGAGCATGGTATTGAGTGGGTATTTCACATCCCCTATCATGCACCAGCCTCTGGGAAAATTGAAGGATACAATGGACTGCTAAAAACTATACTGAGAGCAATGAGGGGTGGGATCTTCAAACACTGGAACACATTTAGCAAAGGCCACCTTGTTAGTGAACAGTGAAGGATCTACCAATCAGGCTGGCCTTGCACAATCGAAACTTCCATGTACTGTAGAATGGGATAAAGTCCCTGTAGTGCACATGAAGAATGTGTTAGGGCACACATTCCAGGTTAGTCTTGCATCAGGCAAATACAAACCCATTTGTGGGATTGTTTTGGCTCAAGGACCTGGTTGCACTTGCTGGGTGATGCAGGAGGGGAGGGAATTTCGATGTGTGCCTCAAGGGGATTTGATTTTGGGTGAGAATAGCCAGTGAATTAATTTGTATGATGTTAATTGCAAAATAGCACTACCACTGTAAGTCGTTGCTACCGCAGTTTCTGTGTGCCATATAAATGGTATTACAGTAAGAATCACCCAAATCAATGAAGGATGGAATTTGATGAAAACAAGCAAAGTGCAGCAGTGATGGAATATGAACTGGCTTCAGCAACTGGTACCCAGCAACATCCTCAAGATTAGCATCTCCAGCCCACAGATCGTGGGTATAGGCTGCACCAAATACACCAGCCACAAGCTCCAGATATAGTATACACCAATCCAACATCATGCACCATCTCTCCTGCCCTGAGCGACTGTTACAATAAATGAAGCCCCAAAGTCAGGGATTAAATGAACTCAATGAACTTGTTAGAGGGAGGGCCAATAGACTAAGGCAATGACATCTGTATGTGTATAACAAGGAGAGAGAAAAAGTGTTGGTAACTAATTAGAAAGTGTAGGATCTGGGCATGACATAACTGGTGTAGAATAAGGGGTGGATAATGTCCTGCGTTCGGCTAGGATAGGGTTAATTTTCACAAGAAGCTGGGAGGGGGCACAGATGTGACAGGTGATCCAAAGTAGCCAAAGGGATGTTCACTACCATGCTAACATCATACCCAGTATATAAGTAGAGGGGCTGGCAGGGACTGGGCACAGAGTGATCATGTCTGGGAAATGGGCGGATTGAGGGGTAGCAGGTGCCCAGCAATTGCTTTGTGCACCACTCAATTTATATATTCATTTTATTAGTATTGTTGTTGTTACCGTTTTATTTTCTTCTTGTATTGTTCTATCAAACTGACCTTATCTCAACCGTTTCTTTTTTTTTTTTTTTTTTTTTTTTTTTTTTTTTCCCCAATTCGCCTCATCTCACCAAGGGGGTGGGGAGGAATGATCTAGCAGTCATGAGCGGTCATGTGGTGCTTTGTTGCCAGCTAGGCCTAAACCACAACATGGCCTAACCAACAAATCAGGTCCTGCTTGTTTTCTAGTATATATTTGTGCAAAAAAAGCCAGTGAATCCACAGAGCGCAACTGAGATTTCACTGAAGTAAGCTAAAAAAAGAAACAGGTAGTCTGCCTGAACTATTTTCTTTCCCCAGGCAAATATTGCCATGGAAATATTTTTCAGAGAGAAATAATAAATATCATGAGATAACTAATGACTGAGGGAAAATACAGGGAACAGTCAAGCCTATACAAAACAAAGGGTGTCTGCCTACAACAGAGTAACAGAAAATACAAGAGCCCACAGTTAGAGACAGGTTCCATAAAAACGTCAAAGCTAAATTTCTAGGTCAGCCAGGACCAGTGACAGAGGACAGAGCATTAAACATAGTGTGAAGAAATAAACAAATCATGACAACAGAAGCCAGAGGTGGGCATCACCTAGTGGGATAAATAAAGGATAGATACTTGTTACATATATTTTAGATAGGTGATGCCTCTTTGGACATTGAAAACTCCAGGTGTGTATGAGTACATATGGAAGAGCAAGAACTTCTCTTGTATGTTGTAGTCTTGACTGAAAATGAATGACTAGAACAGATCATAAGTATATCAAAACAGCAGTTTCTCAAGTCCATCACAAACCACGAAGGCAGGAACATTGACATTTATACTGCCTATCTCACAACCCTGAGGAGCTCTCTTCAGTCAGTACCTGTAGGTGGACAAAAACATACCAGGTAGGAATACATCAGAGTTGGCCGCTGTCAACAGTCACTGACAGTATTCTGATTAGAAGTCAGTGCATCACCACATTCATCTTTTGTTTCAAATGTGCCAAAAAATATAATCCTGAAGAGGCTAAAAATCAAGGACAGAGAAGAGGCAACATCTGGTGACAGTACAGTCCAGCTCCCACGAAGTATGAGATAAAAGTCATATGGTTCTATTCTTTACAATGAATAAATGTGATTCAGTGTTGTGCAAATGTATTAGGACTGGAAGTCAAGCAGTTAAAAGCATATGTAAAAGAAGGAGACGATCATACATCCCACTAGGTTTACCCTGGCAGCTAATACAGACATCCCGTTGTTTCTACGAGAACTGGAAAAAGTGAGTGGTCGGTGGGGTAATAAATTGGACAGTATGTCCTAAAACACAAGGGGAATTGTGATTCTCCAAATAAAAACAAATTCTATAAGGAAAGAAACGCTACAAAACACACTTCACCAGAAACATTTACAAGAGCCCTGGATACAGCAATTGTACATTTACAATTGTGGTTAAACTGTAATTAAATTGTGGTGTTTTGTTTTGTTTTGGTTTTTTTTTTTTTTTTTTTTTTTGTAATTGTACATTTACAGCAACACTGGCTAAGAAATTCAGGAAACTGTGGCCTAAACAGAAAAACACTTGGATGGAAAAGGAATATTGTGCCTTTTGTCAATAAACATTCAGTAACTCACCTGTTTGGTATTTTGAAGAGACTACAAAATGCTTTTAAGTCCAGCATCTGCCCTATGGTGTTCTCCACTTCCACTCGGCACCTTTCTCAGCCTCATTTCTCAATAAAGAGCGGTCATGAGTGATCTACTGAGGTGATGTGTGGGAAGGAGACTGAAGGAGCGGTGAGGGACAGGCAGACAAGAAGGCAAGCTCCAGGAATTGGAAAGGGAAGAGAAAATGAGATTCAGAGAAGCCAAGTGTTACCACTAATCACTGTGTTCAAGCAGTAGAGAACAAATTCGTGCCCCCACAGCCTCACAACCTTTATATCTCCCTCTTGCAAAACCAAAATGTAAAAGCAGTCAAGGCGCGGTGGGAATAAGTGGCAAAGCACACTGTTTTGATTGAGAACTAGGTCCAAAAAGAGTTGGGGGAACACATATTGCCTGCTATCCTCTCCTGAGTTCTGTAATCCAGAGGTTATTGCTACAGATGTAATGAGGAAGAAGCCCGAGTACTGCAAAACATCTTGCATGGTCTGGAAATGACAACATCACAGCTTCATTGTTTTAACTTATTGCTGGGTTTTCCTTGCACCTTAGGTAAAGCAATTTGTTCAATCTCACTTCTGACACATTCTCTAGTCTGCTGGAATGAGTAAACCAGGCATGCCAAAGTGAGTGACATTCACATGCAAATAAAATTCTGAAATTATCAATTCAAAAGGCATCTTTAAATTTTACCTCCAAGCAGAAATCCTACTACAAGGGGCCCTGTTTAGCTTGCCATGAGCTAACAATAGGTAGTCATTAAGCATGAAATAGAAATCAGTAAAATTTTCATGACTGTAATATTTAGAAGCAAAGGAATCATCACCACAAGTTAGAGGGAAGTAGGGAGATTCATTTTGGAAGAAGTTTTGCTCCCAGCTTGGCTTACAAAGCTGGATTTTGAAGATGAAAATAGACAGTCCATAAACTAGCAAAAGCCAGCGTCTGTCAGAAAACAATCCAGAAACACTGTGGCTCTTTGGCCATAAGCAATGGGCTTTTGGAAATTCCTGTGTAAGTTTTCAATGTTCACTGGTAGCCAGCTCCCCCTATAGTTCTCACTGAAACTGGAGTGAGCTTGGGAATAATAGGTACATCAGTATCCAGTCTGAAGAGACTTCCCAAACCCTTCTCCTTGCAATGAGAACCATTACATGGTGCTGTGGACAAGGAAACTCACACCTTTGTGACAGTGGATGATCTGGAGATTTCTAAACACAGTTTTTGTCTGCTGCAGCACAGATCCTTTGGGGATAGGGCTCTTCTTATTGCACCACGAGGTGTGTCCCATGGTGCTTTTCAGTGTAAGAGGTTGGATCCATAAGGACTAAATGACCCAATGCCTCTGCAAATTGGTAGCTTACTTCATACATGGGTGGGGGGGGAGGAAGCAGTGGAGAAAAATTTGATTTAAGTACAGCCATCCACTGAATCCATTGCCTCATGTTAGTCAAATATTTCCCTCTTCAGCACACCCCCCATACGCATCAGGAGAGGTGGCAGTTTTCTCTGAAGAGTGCCTGTTTGCTGAGCTCTCTCAAGGTCTGTTCATCTGCAGGGAGTTCATCTATGTTTGGTCAGACCAGTGGTCTGCTCAGGCCAATCTTGTGTCCAACAGAAGCCATTCATGGATATTGAGGAGGAGAACAGGACACAAAGCATGAACACATAGAGATCCTCTCCCTTTCTTTTCCCTTCAGTAGCTCAGATATTTATACCAGAGCACCATCTTCCATTCAGATAACTTTTCTGACTTATCAAAATAGCCTGTTCTCACTCAAAGGACAAAAATACAGACTAGGAAGATAAAGGAGGAAGGTAAGTAATAAGTGATACAGAGAAATACTTCATATCTCACTTGTTGTCTGGGATGGGAGCCTTCAATGAACAGACTTCCTGACTCCTCTATGTGCCTTTTTGGATGGAAACCCACTGACACTTCTTGTTCTCAGGTAGCAGAACCCTGCCCTGCCTCTAGTCATGAAGCTTTACTCTTACCTGCAGCTCTGTCCAAGGAAAAGGATGCAACACAGAACTTTCCCACAAAAGATGCATGAAATAGGGATTTTTATGCTCTGCATTTCTCAGGATGTTTTGAAGATCCCACCTACTACATATGTTGTGTCCTGGGTTTGAGTGAGTGGTGGGATCTTTTTGGTAGCAGGGGAGGCTACAGCAGTGTCCCCCTGTGAGAAGCTTCTCAAATCTCCCCCAGATACAAGTCAGCTCCACCTCTGCACCAAAACTGAGCCAATCAGCTGTGCCTCTGCGATAATGTATTTAAGAAAGGACGTGGTGAGGAGTTAGACTTGTGAGGAGGAGTTGAGGCAGCTGCTTGAACACCAAAGTCAGTGGAGGAACAGAGGAAGAAAGGAGTGTGGAGGAGCAGAGACACCCCTGTATCCTGTGGTGAGATGGCAGGGCGCCCCCTCCTGCCACCCATGAAGATTTACGGTGGAGCAGACACTGATTTATGGCCTGTGAGGTGTTTCACATGGTTGATCAAGGTCACTGTGCCTGAAGAAGGCCAGGATCTTGTGTGAAAAAGTAGCCTGCTGTTATAGTTCAGCACTGGGAGGATTGCAGCATATGGGAGTGTCCCACACTGGAACAGCTCAGGAAGGGCTGCAGCCCATGGGAGGGGCTCCAGTTGGAGAAAGTTGGTGTCCCACACTGGAGCAGTGTAAGGAAACGCTGCAGCCAGCAGCCAGTGGGAGGGACTCACTTCCCAGAGGGTTTATGGAGGATTGTCTCCTGTGAGAGGGGGACCACAATGGAGCAGGGGGAAGAAGTTCCAGAAGCTCTCCACCCCAAAGATGGAAGAAACAGCAGCACTGACTGCACCCCCCCATTCCCTACCCCTGTGCTGCTGAGGGGAGGAGGTAGAGATATCAGGAGCAGAGCTGAGCCCAGGAAAAAGGGAGCGGTAGGGGGAAGGTGTTCTCAAGATGTGGCAATGCTTCTCACTGTCCTACACTGTTAAGTGTTGTTATTAGTGTCTGTAATAAATGTATGTTCTTTTTCCATTCCTCTGATGAATCTGCCTTTTTCCTGTGTCCATAATGGGTGATTTGCCCCTCCCAGTCCTATCTCGAACCCCAAGCCTGGCTTAGTTGTCCCTTCTTATAGCTGGAAGAGAAGGGAAGAGTGAGAGGCTGTGTGGTGTTTGGCTGCCAACCAGGCTCAAGCCATGACAGTTGTGACTCAGATACCGTGTGTGGTGGTGTAATTCTACCTTCCAACACTCTCTACTTGCTGTGCTGTTTAGTGCTTGGTGTGATTCCAACCCTCTTCTGGGTCATACCAACCTGGGGAGGCAAAGACTATGAAAGGTCAGGAACCAGAGTGTTAAGGTGACCCTTTGATGGGTCTAGCTCCTGCTCTCCTTTGAAGTGGTTACAACACTCCATCACCTCCTGACAGCTTAGTATAACTGCACCTGAGATGCGGTTGAATTAAAACAATAACCGAATTGCACATTCATCAACCTCTTGTATACCTGGTGAGAACCCCAGAACATGTCATTGTACAAGCTAGACCAGAGTGATAAGTATCTGACAAAAGTCAGTTATCTTGGACCCTATAAACTGTGACCCCAAGTGAGACCCTTTGAGCTCTCCTAGATTGCAGTGGGCCTGTGACCAGCATCTTCCCTGAGCTGGGATGCCTCTCAGGTGTTAAACCTTACTTAAAGTGTCATCTGCTGTCAGAGCTGACAGGAGGCCAGGGCAAAGTTGACCCGCTCGAATCTCAATCATCACCCGTTGAGCAGTGCTAGTGCATTGTCAATATTTAGTCTAAACTTGAGAAGAGGGAAATTTTGAGCTAGGTTGCCTTTCATCCACTCTCTCTCTCTGCTTGCTAATGTATTTGGCATACGCAGTCATTTTCACTAGTGTGGGTACATGACGCGGAAGTCACAGACACAACATACACCATCAATGTGATCAAGTTAATGCCACTTTATTAAAGGATACATAGCAATTTATACACTAGCACAAAGCGCACGTGTTACCTTTTGGTTGCAAATAGGTTAAAGCTGCTTGTTCACATGCTTTTCTCTGCCATAGCTACATTCTGTTTCTACACCTTGTTATCTTGTCTTTTACATTCCAACCTCCTTACCTCTTTGCAACATCGGCAGTTTCGCAAAACCCCAACTGTCTTATCTCTTTTGACCTTGCATATGTCCTTCACAACAGCTACAGTTATGAGGCCCCTTGGTCTGGATCACTTATAATATGCACATTTTCTTCCAGCCACTCCACAGTTGCATACTTATTTTAATGGATCCAGGTATTTTTACCTGTATGTTTTGTGTTTGTGAATATGCGTGCATGTATGTATTGATTTAAGGTACCTGTGCTGGGTTTCTGTGGCATGTTTTTTTGGTAGCGGGGGAGGGGGTTACAGCAGTGTTAGAAGCTCTTAGAAGCTTCTCAAAAGCTCTCCCGGCTCCAAGTCAGACCTGCCTCTGGCCACGGCCAAGCCAATCACCTGCCCCTCTGTGGTAACATATTTAGGAAGGGGAACCTGAGAGTGGGTTGGGACTTGTGAGGAAGAGTTGCGAGAATGACAAACACCAAGGTCAGTGGAAGGAAGGAGAAGGATGTAGGGTGTGATAAATAATAGAAGAATTTTGCTTTCACTAAAAGTAATTAAACAATTACTTTTTAGGCTAAAGCTATTATTAGTACAACGATCCAAATTTTAAGAAAAGTAAAAGAACTTACTACTGGGAAAAGAAAAGGGGGGAATTGATCTGAGGAAACACCAACCCAACAGCACCCCCTCCTTGGATGCTCACCAGATGGTCCATATCAAAGGGCGGTAACTCCTTTGCAATGGAATGAGAAAGAACAGAATGGGCCATCTCTGGTATCCCTTGTCCTTGAGATAAGAGAGGAACGGAAACCATTGAGCCATAAAGACAAAGGAGCTGCAAATTAGCCCAGACTTGAAGGACAAGGTGTATGTGACCACAATACAAGACTGAGTTTGCACAGAAGTAAGGGTCAACGAGCGAACACAGTGAAGAAGACTACGAGCCTTCATCTGAAGACCCCTGCCCACAACCACCAGGGAGCACCACGTAAGCGCGATGGGAGGCTGGAGCGAGGAGAAGAAAGAAGATAAGATTGTAGAAGAAGCCAGGAGGCGTGCCAAAGGTGTTGAAACCGGCAGCTGTGTGGATAAAAGGGGGTTTGAAACTTAAACAATTTGGTGAGCCTTGATGGAGCTGGGACTCCTTGGCCACACCAGCGCTGCATTTGCTTTCTTACCTTAATAAAGATTCATTAATCCATATTTGGATGTGATTTGCCTTAATCTACCTAAAACATAGGGGGGGGGCACCGGAGCAGAGACCCCTGTATCCCTTGGTGAGATGGCAGGGATGCACACCCTGCCACACATGGAGGTCCACAGTGCAGTAGAGGCCAACCTGAAGTCTGTGGAGGAGCCCATGCCAAGACAGGCATCTGCACTTAAAGGAGGTCAGGACCTTGAGGGGAGAAGTGGTTCCCGCTATTGTGGTTCAGCACTGGGAGGACTGCAACACATGGGGGTGAACTACGCTGGAGCAGCATGGGAACAGCTGCGACAAATGGGGAGGACTCACACCAGAGAAGATTCATGGAGAACTGTCTGCAATGAGAGGGGAGCCACATGGAACAGGGGAAGAATGTACGGAGTTCACCCCATCTCCCAAGAAGGAAGGAGCAGCGAGATGACTGTGACCCCCATCCCCTGCTCCCTGCACTGCTGGGGGAGAAGGTAGAGAGATCAGGAGCAGAGCTCCACCCAGGTAAGAAGAGGGGGGGAGGAGGTGTTTTTGGATATGGTGGTGCTTCTGGATGTCCCCACCCTGTCTGTTAAGTGTTGTCTTGTTAGCATTTGAATTAAAGTGTTGTTTTCTTTTTTTCTTCCCCTAATGAGTCTGTCTTCTGCCTGTAACCATAATGGGTCAGTGATTCCTCTCAGTTCTTAGATGGATTCTGTGAGCCATTCCTGCTCCATATTCTCCCCCCACCCACATCTCTGATGGGGGAGGGAGTAAGTGAGCAGCTGCATGGTGCTCGGTTGTGTTCTGAGCCTAAACCATGACAGTAGAGTACAGTAAGTTAGAGTGAATCTTGTCATCTTTGAATCTGTAGTGAAGTTGCTATTTTACTTGTAACATATTTTACTGAATTATTTTGTAAGTCTTTAAATTGGTTAATTATTAAGTGCTGCTAGTCATTAATAAATCTTGATTTGCTGCTGAAACCATTACCATGTTAACACTTTCATCCACAACACCATGGAGTTGGGGACAATATTTACCATTTATTTCACATGCGCAATTGTTTGAAGATTACAAATATGCGTGTCTTCCAGCTGAAAGTGTTAGCGGTCGCAATTGCAAAAGAACTTACCTACACACAGCAGACAAGCAGGCACTTCTTTATTCCAGTGCTGGGGAACACGGGGGATAACTCCACCAAAGACGTGTTCGTCGACAGGTACAAAGCACAACATATTTATACACTTTTTCAGCAGAGTCATAGTTACATAAGATCAACAAAATTCATAAAGTTTAAGTTGACCTTAATAATGATTGGCTTTTAGTTACCTCACCTTACCTATATTCCTATTCTACAGAAATCATTGGTCATCTTTACTGATTGATTTAAATAGAATGGGGGGAGGGCAATGATTAGCATATTCATGTTATTTCCTGGAAATCATTATCATATGCAAATGTCCCTAACACATGCATGGTTATACTGGACGAGGGTCCTCTGGTGGTCGTTGATAGTCTTCATCACTGTGTCGGCTGATTGAACTCCATCCTTGCGCATGCTCACTCCATCTTTGGTTAATGTTCACCTCTCCCTTGGCCGATCTTCCCAACCAAACCAGTTTTCCTCTGGTACCTATTGTTTCAAGTCAAGATCCATAACCAGTACCTATTGTGTTAATTCAGAGTCCATAACGATTGTTATAGTGTTCAAGGCACACAGCATACTAGTTGCTTAATCCTAAGGGCCTTAGTGTACTTTATATTCTCATAGCTACTGTAGCTTCATGTTAAATCAAAATCATACTTTTAAACTAAATTCAAAATAATATTCTAGCATTCCAACTGTTTTATTAAGGTAACTGCAACAAAAGGTCACCATTCAAATCCTCGTTTCTGAGCTGTATGGGGAGGAGTGGAACAGAATCTAATTTTGACAGTGCAGATATCCAGCTATGTACAGCAGGCTCTGATTTGCATGGCACTTGCAGTTCCAAGATACCACATTTTATGTAAGGGCCAGATTGAGAGAT
This sequence comes from Tyto alba, assembly GCF_018691265.1. Taxonomy (NCBI): domain Eukaryota; kingdom Metazoa; phylum Chordata; class Aves; order Strigiformes; family Tytonidae; genus Tyto; species Tyto alba. Next base: position 47,246,574 of record NW_024881275.1, on the reverse strand, counting down.
GAATTTTACAGTTGTTTTATCCATATAGTCAGAAAACCGAAATAATGTACTTGTGTAGCATTTGGTCCAGGCCATGTACCTGGCTGGGGCAAATTATGGTCCCTTCACAGCAGATTGGAACACAAAGTCCCAGTCCTGCTTGTCCTAGGAATGCACCTCATGCAGACACTTAATATGGATGCCCATCAGTTCTTTTCCAACATGACAAAGATACTCCCAGACTAGCTGCAAGGGACTCTTCATTTTTGTTTCCAGAGGATGTTTTCTATCATCTCCATCACACTTCTCTAGCAGCAGGACAGAAGTCCCCTGGTTAATGGGATCGCTCCGCACACACACTTTAAGCAGCATTAACACACTAACAATGGTTGTTTTTTCCAGCAATTAACTTGGAAAGATTGCATCACTGTCAAAGCAGCAATACATGTGATGCAAGAATCATAGTAGAGCTGGAACAGACTGCTAGGTCCTTAGTAAAGAGAGCAGGGAATGAAAAGGATCCAAAAATTGTCATTTAGGCTTGGGATATGGGAGGCAAGATGACCCTGTCCAGAAAAACGGATGTGAAATCCCAGTAAATATCTCTTGAGACTGTGGGCAAAAGAAGCCACATCAGAGCACAGCCACTCACTGGGCTTGATCCCTGCTCTGCAGGCATGCAGTGCAGCAATCTTGATACACCATCTACTAATGCTGAACTGCCATGAGCTGGCTGCATGATCCTGCCTTCTCATTGGCCTCCAGACTTTCTGAAAGTGCCTCCATAAACCCTGCCATAGTCCTTGGCTTCCCACAGGATGGAAGATACCTTACACCACATTCGAAGAAATACCTAATGCCCATCAGTACTTCATGGGACCTTCTGTGGGGCTTCCTATATACCCACATGGTACAGCAGGCAGGAAATATACTCCACTGAGTTTTGCAGGCATATTACAGCTTAATGTCCTGATATTTTCAAATGTTGAATAGAAAATCCAAAGACTGCCTGAGGTATATTTTCATTTAGGAAATGTACTGTCCAGAGCAAGTAGTTTCCCTGATGCGAATGAAATTTGTCCTGCTTCAAGTATTTTATTTTAATCGGACTTTTATTGTCCTTTAGAAATGCTGCAACCAGACAACATTTTGGTGATGGGCTTTTAGATTCAACTTTTTATAATGTAAATATACAGAATAACTATCTCCTGTGATATAGCTAGAAAGTTTCCTAAGCAACAATATATTGAGAACCTTCCAGTTATAGGAAAGGCAATTTACAGTGAAATGGAGGAGAAGGAAGGCATGTGCATTTTGGTATAATGATAAGATTTTGGTTGGTTGTTTCCTATAAGTAATGGAAGATGCCCTTTAGTTCGAAATCCCAAGAAGCCACTTGCTAAAGATCCTTGTTAAGGCGGGCCAGGTAAACAAATGCAACCTGTTTCCTAATGCATTATAAACTTTGAAAAAGGACTGTGGGCATTTAAAGAGCTAGTTAAGGAGTTCTACAGCATAGTGTCATCATTTGCAGAACTCAGCAAGGCTGGGCAAACAGTGGAAGCTGTGCAGTAGGGGCCAATACAAAACAGTCAAAAACTTTCTATCATTAATTTTTCTGTCCTCTTAACACAGTTTGTACAATCACAAAGGTTTTGATGGCTGATAAGCACATTACCCTAAAATGTTTTTGTTCATTAAAATGTAGGAAACTTTAAAAAGGTTAATTTTTTCCACTTAAGTGACTTTTGTCCCTTTACAGCATGGACATTATCTTAGGGGATGTGTAGTTTGTTTCAATGCTGTAGGCAAAAAGTCATCTGTAAGGTTGTTTGGGTATACCAGATGTTTTTCATGGGTTGCCAGCCAGACAGTCATAGTGTGAAGATTAGAAAGGGAGGTTTATATTAACTCATTTGAAATCCTGCAGACTTTCAATGTGTTAGGGTTATTTACATGAATATAGATAAGACAATATGAACTGCTGTGTTCCTGGTGGGTTTTGGAAATCCTCAAGTTGAGATTCAGTCCACAAAAAAATCCCGTAACATATATTTAGACTTTTTGTAAGCAAATACAACTTATATCCCCAAATTTAATGTAATTTAAAGATAATTTCCTCTGGTTTATTTTTAATAATACCAATAATAGAGTAAGAATGCTTCTCCATTATATGAAACTACAGTCAAAACACTTAAAAGTTAAGATATGTTCAATATAAGAAACATTCAGCCAGAAATAGCATGTTTTTAGGATTACAACTGTCTTATTCATGAACTTGATGAAAGTCAGGCACACATGTAACCAAAAACTGTGCTGCTGTGTCCTTCGTTTCTGTCATTCCTTCAACACATCACCTTTTAACTTGACCAAGAACAGGGACACCTGCACTACCAGCAAAGGTTGCCCCAGTGGTGAACCGCTCCTGTGCCTGGACCACATACCACATCTGTCAGTTCCCCAGCGTTAATGCTCTTTTACCTCCCTGGTAAACTCTTGCGCTCCTGGAGGCATTCAAAACCAAGTGCACAGCCAGCACTGTTTCCTTTGATTCACACATCTAATTTCCACATCCGCCCTACCATATTTCTGTAGACTGTAAGTTCCTTGGAGCAGGGTCTGTCTCTATGAGACACTTCTCAAAGGGAGATGCACAGGGCTAGCTCCTTGACAAAGGCTCCTGGTTGCCATGGAACATAATTAATAAACATAACAATAAGAATAAAGCACTCTGGCAGTGATGTAGCATAAAGCAGCACAAAAAAGGGACATGTTAAATCACCCGAGAAGCAAGAGTTTGTTTTTTATCTTTACTGCTCATATTCCTTCCTTTCATAGCAAAAATACACAAGTTTATATATCTATATGCAAGCCTCAAACAAGAACAAGTAGATTTTTTTCACATTTCAGTGCAGCTTTTCTGTGTGGTGGTAGATCTGTCATGGAAAGTTTATTGAAAATTTCCAAAGGAATTCTGACTTCGGTATGATCAGGAAAAAACTTTCAGAATAAACAAAATTGACTATTCTAACAAACAGTCTGAAAGGTCAGGATTTTAAGAAAACCTTTAATGAGACTTAGTGCCTGTCAGAACAGTAAAAAAATCCTCTTTCTTCACCCTGTTTCCTGAAGAACTAGCAGTAGCTACTGCTAAAGAAAGCATGCTAGGATTTTGTCTTGTGGATTTTGGCTACTCCTGTGCTAAGAGGGTTAGTCTTTCCAATTGAAATTCCAGTTCCAAAACCCTCTTTTACTTTTTCACAGTTCTTTAACAGCACCAAGGTATTTAAACATGCTTCTTACTTAAAAAGCCTTCATTATAGGAAGTCCCTTTTCTGGAAATTTACTACCAGCATAACTGTCAAGTCAGGCTTTTAAAAAAAAAAAAAAAAAGTTCTGTCATTTTTTCAGTCTCCAGTCAGCTTACTAAAGGCTAGGACATTTGGAGAAACATGGGCCAGGTATCTGGGTCAGCTTTCCACTGGCTAAGCCTGCATAGAGTTCATCTTGTGGCCTTATATGATGTAGATTCTAGTACGAAATGTATCTGAACTTTTCTAAATGTAAATTATTGTAGCTAACTTGAGCTTCCATGTCTGATTCAAACCTGTTGTGATTATTGTTGACTTCAGGTGACTCCCAAACCCAAATAAAGGTAGTATGTCACATAGCACCAAAGAATGGCTCAGTGACATATAGTTCATCGGAATGCTTGATATCCAAGTGTCAGCCCAGATTTTTAATTCTATTAATAAACAGGAGTTAAAGAAACAACTCCAGGTGAGGGTCCTTCCTCCAAGTGAGCACTATGCATGATGCTGGTCTAGAGCTGGTCCTTGGTCTCTTCTCCCACAGCTTGCTGTTTTCACTTAGGATAAAATGCTGGAGATCAGTTTTGTTGTTTCTGCCTATAAACACAGATCAGGAGCGGTATCCAGGTGCTCTCTGAATGTCCATGTTCTGGAGTGTCCCACAGCAGTCTTGCTACAGAGCCAACCTGACAAACATGGATTGTCAGCAGCCTAAGTACTCCATATTCAGTCCTTTCTTTCTCTCAACAGAGTAGAAAGAGCCTATGATACTTCAGCAGAAGCTTCAGAGATGGAACGAAACAGCCCCTGATTTTGTAAACTGTCCATGTACCAGCTTTGACAGTGTGACAGTAAGTGCAGTCTTAACTGACAGCAGCCATTATGTTCAGATAGTAGCTGGCTGAGGATCTGCGCTCTGCCTGGTGCTGCTGAAATGCTTAAGAAGACAAGAGTGTTGTGTTCCCAAACAATTAAATAAAGCAGTATGAGAGAGGAATTAACCCCATCTACCTTTTAAAACAAACTGACTTTTAGGTAGGCTTCTAGAGTAGAAATTAAGAGCTATAAGGGTGAATGTCATCAGAAGGACAACATATACAAGTCAATCCAGCAGACAGGTCTCTAAACAATTGTTGTTAAAGCTATTTTAGTTCAGTGTAGCAAATCAATAATCATCTGTGAAGAGCCTTACTGAAAGAGAACGGATTTGAACTGTGACAGCTGATCAATGCAGAGCCTGTAATGGCAGAAAATTGATTATTCCAAAAATAAAAGGTTGACAATTCCTTCTGTGGTTCAGTATTATATGCAAGTTTATCTTTAGTGGAAAGGCAGCACTAATGCAAATGAAATATCATGATGCCAGAAGAGGAAGGAGCTCCAGGTCTTGTGTTTTAGTAAATGAGACAGTGTCAAGGAAAATATAGGGAAAGATGGTGCCCACATAAAAGTTCTTTTTATAAAATTAAAGGCTCCATGAGGGAAACCATCTGTGCAAAACAACAGCACAAGTTCAAAGCCAGTTTGAAGTGGGACTTACTGAATACCCTTACTTTGTGTTGGCATCTACAATTATATGCAAAATAAGGAGAGCATTTTTAGGAGAGCTGGATTTGCAGATAAATCTATTTTTATGTCTCCCAGAAGTATATTCAAACAGTCAGTCTAGCTCCCGTGAAATGTCCTCACTTTCCTTTCAGACCCATCCTCTCTGCCATTTGTGTGTATAGCTTCACTTACTGTGAGAAATATCTGTGGAAGCCAGCTCTCAAAGAAGGTGCTGACTGAGGAGGAAGTTTCCTCTGACAGAGCTATGACTTGTGCTGAAGGCTCTTCCAAGACATGCCCCATTTCTTCCACCATTTCTGGGACTGATGCAAGACCTATGAGGTGAGACTTTATCCTGTGTTACTCAAAAAAGTTAGGAGTTTGCAGAGGATCCCCCCTGATGTATCCTCTGTGAATTTCATCACAGCGCTCTGAAAATCAGGGTTGTGGCCCAGAGCTGGAGTTGGCTGAATTGAGTGCCATCACAGAGAAGAGAATTATGTGATCTGAGACTTCATTTTCAAAACAATTGAGTAGCAATGGCCTGAAAAAACTAAAGGCACCTATTGAAGTGTGATCTCTAGTATAACCAGTGGGATCACCTACCACCAGAAATCCAGCTGGGAAAAGAACCTATCAATCTTGCAGGAGGGAAGAACAAAACAGTTCATACTTAGACTTTTCTTCTTTCTGTTTATCTTTTGAAAAAACAAGCAAATAGTGTACTGGAGACAGAATGACATATCAGTTCTACTCTGCAAAAAAACATTCTAGTTGCATGATGACAATTAATTCAGACCATGAGCCACTTTCTGTTCCAATTAATGCATTTTTCATTTGTTTTCTGCAGAGCCTGGACCAAGGTATATATTTAAAGAAATATGGACTGACACAGAAATGAAAGCTAAAGAATACTGTATTTATTGTATAGGGCCATTGAGACAAAACCCATTGTTCGGAATATAAAAGATATGGAGTCAGAAAAACATTTCTCTCCAGGGCTTTAAGAGCACATAAGTAAACTTAAATTGAAGAGGGTATAACCCACCACATATTCATGACTGCAATGAGGCAGAAAGTATCTACTGGAACAGATATATTTGCTTACCATGTATCTGAAACTTCTCAGCTCTAATTAATCAGAAAACTGTATGCAAATACTTAAAGCATGATAATATATGTGGCTGAGTCAGAACCTTAGTGAGGAAACAATTGTTTGGTTGACAGCCGTGTTCCTTTTTGTGAGTGGTTGCTGTTGTATGTAATTTACTTCTAAAAAGCTCTGTGACTTTAAGAGAAAGGGATTATATTCTCATCCTTCTCAAAAATTCAGTTGTGCCTTCACAATCCAAGGATCAGCTTTGGCACAGCCTGTTTTCAACTACAGTGAGACAGTGCCTTTTGTTACTGCAAACAGATGATCTGCCTTCTAAATGCTACCTCAGAGGATTCAAAACACACATGAATGGAGGACAACTAAATACACCTTCTGTAGCAGGCTTTCTACACAAATCCCAGATATGACTGAATATACCCTCAAGCTCCCTACATTGTGCCTACATGTGTACATAATTATGCAGTACTGCCTCCACAGTGTTAATGGCTGTTTCATTTACAGAGAAGCTTTACACAGAGAAGTTAATAAAGTTAAACATGGAGGGAGCAGGAGCAGGGAAGGCCCTTATTTACTTTGAATGCAGTACAAGTATTTCCAGCACCCATAAAACAACCTAACAGAGGCAAACTACACAGCCTGGGTGCTAGAAGCATATAACAGAGAAAACTATATCTCAGACACTTCCCAAAAGTCCCCAAAGTTGCATCAGTCCTCTGCATTACACAGTTTGTTTAAGCTGCCAATGGCACGGCATCTCTCCTGCTCCCTCTTTACAGTTGCTTAGCCTGAACTATAATCTATAGGGACCAATGAATAGAGAAGTGCTACTGTGCAGCATCCGTTTTAAGCCCTGTTTCTGAAGAGCTTGTGTTCCTAAGACTCTGCTGGCAGGTAAAGGCTCTCCTCTACACTGCTGGTCAGTGTTGCAGGTTCCCCTTCAACACTTGATACCATTCAGACATGCATGCCACACTGCCTGGATGGATGGGGTCTTGCATGCAGGGGAGGATGGGGAGGATGGGGAAGAGTGGCCTACTGCAATATCTGCCAAAGCCTGTAAGCAAAAACCACAGCACAGTCAATTTAATTAGACCATACATCCTTGTAGGAATGCTTTTCTCAGTCATTCTGATGCTGGCTTATGTTCATGTTTAATTGATCTTCATCTTATTTAAGATACTCTGAAATTCTCTGGCTTTGTTTCTAGGGAATGAACCAAAAAATACATAAAACCTAAGAAAGAAAACTGCCAGCATTAGGCTGGTGACAAAGACTTCAGTCTACAAGAGATAACAGCTCTGGGGCAAGGTCTGTGGCTTTACCCTATATACTGCACTTGTTACAGTAAGTCATTTGGTCTGTTACAAAGACATTAGTGCAATATCCATTTATGAAACTGCAGGCCTGTCATCCAATTAAAGAAGTCCCTGGGGGTGGGTTTGTGTTGGGGCCTGTGAGAGTTCAATGCACACCTGCTCCTGGAAAAAAGTACCTATCAGATATTTACTTACAGGCAGTTGGGAATACACAAATTGGTGGAGACAGCAGAAGCAGTGACCAGGAGTGAGACACACTTACAGTGTGAAAAATTTCATCTGGTTTAAGTTATGACACCCAAAACTTAACTGATGAGTCCATGAATTGGTGGTAGATGCAGAGCTGAATTATAAGCAGAGTGTAGCTCCACAATTTCTTTGTATGTCTCATGGCACCAATTTCTAAGTCATATAACCATGGATGAATCACAAGATTGAAACAAAAGGCATCATCTGATTTGAGAAGTTGTCCTGGGTTGAATGAGTGGTGGTTTTTTTTTTGTTTGGTGGTGAGGGAGGGAGATGCAGGGGCGGCCTCCTGTGAGAAGCTTCTTGAAGCTCCCCCAGCTCCAAGTCAGCTCCACTTCTGTTTGGAAACTGAGCCAATCAGCTGCTACTCTGCAATAATGTATTTAAGAAGGCACATGGTGACGTGCAGTCAGACTTGTGAGGAGGAGTTGCTGCAGCTGCGTGAACACCAAGGTCAGTGGAGGAACAGAGGAAGAAAGGAGGGGGGAGGTGTGCCGGAGCAGAGACCCCCCTGTATCCTGTGGTGAGACAGCTGGGCGGCCCCCCCCTGCCACCCATGGAGATCTATGGTGGAGCAGACACTGATTTACGGGCTGTGTTTTGCATGGATGATCAAGGTGACTGTACCTGAAGAAGGCTGAGGTCTTGTGGGAAAAGGTAGACCCTGCTGCTGTAGTTCAGCATTGGGAGGATTGCAGCATGCGGTGGTGTCTCACACTAAAGCATCTGGGGAAGGGCTGCAGCCCATGGGAAGGACTCCAGTTGGAGAAAGTTGGTGCCTCACACTGGAGCAGAGTGAAATGCTGCAGCCCATGGGATGGACTCAGATCAGAGAAAGTTTGTGGAGGAATGTCTCCTATGAGAGGGAGACCATGATGGAGCAGGGGGAAGAAGTTCCAGTAGCTTCCCCTCCCCGAAGATGAAAGAAGTGGCAGCACTGACTGCACCCCCCCATTCCCTGCCCCTGTGCAGCAGTGGGGAGGAGGTAGAGATATCGGGAGCAGAGCTGAGCCCAGAAAGAAGGGATGGGTGGGGGGAAGTTGTTCTCAAGATGTGACAATGCTTCTCACTGTCCCGCTCAGTTAAGTGTTGTTAAGTGTCTGTAATAAATGTATGTTCTTTTTTTCCTTCCCCTAACGAGTTTGCCTTTTGCCCATAACCATAATGGGTGATTGGCCCCTCCCTGTCCTATCTCAAATCCCAAGCCTGACTTATTTTCCCCTTCTCATCACTGAGGGGGAAAGGGGAGTGAGCAGCTCTGTGGTGCTCAGTTGCCCTCTGAGCAGAAACCACAACAATTGGGTCCAGAGGATGGCCACAAAAATAATCAGAGGTACGGAACACTTCTCTTATGAGGAAAGGCTAAGAGACTTGGTATTGTTCAGCCAGGAGAAGAGAAAGTTCTGGGGAGACCTTATTGCACCCTTTCAATATTTAAAGGGGGCTTTTTAGTTCGGTTTGTTATGATAGGACAAGGAGTAATGGTTTTAAACTAAAAGAGAGTCGACTCAGACTAGATATAGGAAGAAATTTTTTACAATGAGGGTGGTGAAACACAGGATGCCCAGAGAGGTGGTAGATGTCCCATCCCTGGAAACATTCAAGGTCAGATTTGGTGTGTCTCTGAGCAACCTGATCTAGTTGAAGATGTCCCTGCTCATAGCAGTGGTAGGATTGGACTAGATAACCTTTAAGGGTCCCTTCCAACCCAAACTATTCTATGATTCTGTTTCTATGATTCTAGGATCCTATTGCAGACAAGAAAGTTACATGACAGATAAGGTTACACAATGCAGCCAGGAAGTACTGTGAACAGCCTTCTCTTCTCCAGCTTTTTTTTGGTGCTCATTCTGCTGAAGGAGTCAAAGAAGATCATACTTGTCCAAACTGAGGGGTCATCCCATTAGGAATTTCCTGTAGGTTTCACTAGCTACAAAACAAAAGGGTGGATAAAATTACATGGGGTTAAGAGGGATCTCCAGGATCCCTCCTACTGGAAAAGCCACCCATCATTTTGCCTGTAAGTGTGGCTTTGTTCAGATTATTTACACCTTTCCTAGAGAACTAACAGCCTTCATCTGTGAGATTTTTTTGCTCTCCAATGTAATTGTCAAAAGAGTGCACACCAACACCATGAATCTGACCAGATTCCAATAATATGACTATACAAAGATGTAGAAAGGAAGAGAGACACCACTAGGCCTTGAATTTCAAGAGTGCCTGGGCTAAGGTGCATAAGCAGTGGACTCCAGAACTCCATACTCCCTAACATGAGGGTTCAGCAGTATTTGCATTAGTAGATGAGCCAATGGGTGGTGTCCATCTTGCCTGGGTGCATTTCTCATACTTGACTGAGTAGCTATATTTGGAAACATTACTCCTCAGCATTCAGAAGAGTGAGGAAAAGTGCAAAAACTGTGGTGAGGGAGCAAGTACAAAATGCATTTTCTCAGCACAGAACCTGTTTGTGGGAGCTACAGACTAGGATTGACTTCTGTAATGATTGAAAATAGGGGTGTGGTAGTTGCACCACCTGGCATTTCCGGCTGACACAATCTTGCAGAGTCTGCTGTGTTCTGAGGCTGTTTCTGAGCTAGTAAAAGTCCCAGCATGCTGCCCTACTCCACTTTTCTTGCAACCACCACTCAGTGCTGCAGAACCAGTGGGTCTGGCCCTGTCACTGGCGAAAAACTCATGAGAATTTAGCCTGGTAAATTGGCAAATGTGTCCTGATATAACAGTATTACACAGATCTCAGGACTCTGATGCAAAGTCCCCAGAAAAGGGAAGAGAATGAAGTGAGGTAGAGGAGGCAAAAAAAAAGGAAAACCTCAGCAAGAAGTCCACTGCAGGCTGGTGTCACAGGGTGTGGGAGTCGGGGATTTAGGAGACAGAACAACTTTGAAACTAATACATAGCTTTTTTCACTGTATACAGATTTCAAATTAGGTTTAATTGGTAGTTATACTTGAGGGGGAAAAAAATATAAATCATTACTGCTTTTTTGAGGCTCTCCCTAGATTTCTACAGTAAAATGCTTTTGGTTGTATCAAGGTATGAAACAATTCTGGGGTGAACAGCAATGTTTGAGCTAGGGTAGATTGTGACCTATTTCCTGGAATGTGATGATGGTGCTTTAGTTTTGCAATTTTCTTTGTCATGAGATTAATGTCTATGTAATTTCCTTTGGCTAATGCTAAACCTCTCATATTTGTTTATGTGTTTATTTGAATATTTGAATATTGTTGCCACTAACTTAGGAAATGACAGTTATGAACAGCTTTTCAATCAGAGGGGAGGGCAGTACATTTTAAATGCTTCCCTGTTTGTGAGCTTTTAGCCTGTTACACTGGAGTGGGGAGGAGGCCAGAGTGTAACACTTCATGTGTGTTATGAGAAGCAGTCACTCCTGGTGCTGGTATACCCCCAAGCAAAGCATTCTATTTTTAAGCAACTGGTCAGTGACATAAATGCCTGGAACAGTTGAAAATACTTTGTTTATTACTCTTGCCCCCTCTTACCACTGGTATCAAGCAAAAATGAAACTTTATAATGCTTCTGTTAATCCCCCGAAGGTGGGATTAGCTGAATCCCCAAAAGATTAGGTGAAAAGGTGTTCCACTACTCAATGACTCCTGCTGCACTTGCAAACTCCCAGTAGTAGTCTACATGCTGAAATGTGCATTCAGTTCCTAAATTAGCACTTAATACCCAAAATGTGGACTATTTGAAAAATCTGAGCAGGGACTAAAATTTCTCTTATGCTTACACTTTCTGTAAGATTTAATTTTTTATTAAATATTGTTTTAAGGAAGACAACCAAGAATAACAGGGAGGGTTTTTCAGCTGTTCCTCAGTGAACCAAGGCATTGGGTCTCCTAATTCACAGTACTAATTTCTAAATCACTGTACTAAATTCTGGGTCAAGTGTTGCCTTTTATTTTTCTATTTGTATGCAATCCATTTTCAAATACACTGTCTTCCAAGCTAAAAGCCATTAGGATTTCTTGTCTGCAATGTCTAAACATACAGCCTTACATATATGCATTGTAAACATTAAAAATGCACATACTTTTTAAGAAGAGCAACTACTTTGCACAGCAGAGGAACTACTTTCCACAGATATGATTTTTTATGTATGAGAACTGTACATATGCAGCTAGTTTTATTTGACATCAGATGTACCTGCCAGCCTGACACTGTTGGAATACATCATAAATTTTATTTTACATCAGAAATTTTATTTTGATATGGCTTCTATTAATAGATCAAAAATAGCCTACTTATCTAATGCTTAACTCTGGAATTATTGTTCTTTTATGCATCTCAAAGAAATGTGTATTTCCTCCATAGTTAGGAAAACCATGCTATTGGGTATATTAATCATTTTTTCTTTCAGCCTGAATCTTCAAGCCATCTTGGCACCATTGCTCAGATTATGACTGGTGTCTGTTCATTCTCCTTCTGCCCTTTTCCATCAGTTTTGTGCAACTACGCTTTTACTCTATGTGCAGATTTGCAGACAAAATGTTCCAAATTGCTTTCTAACTCTCTGCAGTTGGCTACACCATGTTCTAGGCTTCCTAAACACAGAGGTTTACTACCTTGTCTTCTTTTCAAACTCTTCAGTCCTGCAGCATCACAGTCTTGCAAAATAAGATGCTTGAGTACTCACTTGGCCAGTTTCAGAAATGCTTCCCAGTTTAGAGAAGCAGTCCTAAGATCAGAAAGGACAGCTGTCTCCCTGAAAGTCCATGTTTTAAAAACTGCAGCTTCTCAACATTTCAAGAGAAGGCTTTAGAGACCTGAAGAGGCTTAATTTCTTATGGGCCACACAACTCTTGGAGGCACACCACTGAATCCTGAGTTAATTTAAACACAGGAACTGTCATCCTCAAGACTGTTCTCCAATGCCGAGAAGAATTGATGCAGTACAGATACTAGTCTCAGCACTAAGACTGCACCTGGAAATGGTCTGGAAAGCTGGTTGATAGAGCACAGAGGTAATATATTCATGGTAAGTTGCAAACATAAATAATAGATATTTTCTGAGCTACCTGAAGTCTAAGCAGTCTATGAGCAGAGCCTATGATAGGATCACTTTGCATTCATCGAGGGACAAATTCAGAAAGAATCACAGCATAACTCTTTCCAAGTATGTATGCAAGAAACTGCCTATGGCAGCCTACTGAGATGGAGAAGGGGACAAGGACCAGGAAGTGTGCTTTACTTCCGAAAAAATCTGATATATGGCTGTTAGTATCAGGTGGACACAAGTGCTTAAACAGAGCTGCAACCAAATGTCTTCCAGAATTTTACATTCCAAAAGGAACACAAGACTTCTCAGATGTTGCTGGCATCCTACACTAACTGCAGTGCATTGCTGTCTAACAAGTAAGCACATACAAAATAGATGGCTCTGTGTTCTTCAGTGCTGTTAATGCCATGTCTGTACTCCTTAGGCCCACACCCCGTGAGTTATGGAGGACTATCTGCCCTATCACAAGCCATCCAGTCCATCCACTTTGGAATAACTTTTCCATGGTAATTTTTAAAAATTTCTTTTCTTTTTTTTTTCTTTGTTCTTTTTGACAGACAAAAGAGATTGATGATCCAGGAAATCACACAACTCTTCAAGTTTAAAACAGCAGGAAGACTATACCTCCATCCTCTCTCTCTATTTAGATCTACTTCTGGAACCCACCTTATATCAGCGTAGGAAATCCTCTCAGTGCATCTTCTGGGTTGAAGAAAGTGAGTACCAGAGTAGTACAGGTGATCCTGCAGCCTAAACTTCACATTCAGGTTCAAATGGGTAAGTATAAGCAGGAAAAGTACATAATCACTAGTGCTCCACACACAATTTAATTCAGGGTAGGAAACAGTAACAACATAATTCTTTTACTGTTCCCTGTCTCTTCTGGAAACCACAGACTAATTCGGTAAACCAACATGGTCCTGATATCAGGTAAATTATTCCCTGAAATGAAAGAAGGTAGACAAGTCCATGCTGCTGTATCCTTGCCCATTTTGACTGGCAGGCCTCAGAAGCAGAAACCATCTTTTGGTCCACAATTGCACAAGTAACAATAAATAGCACCATTATTTAGGATATCACCTGACACTTTGTATGCAAAAGAACTGAGCATCTGTAAAGGCATTGTTAAATTGTTTCTATGGCTCCAGGGTTATGAAATTATTCATGATAGATTGCCCAGTTCCTCTGTAGGTGAAATAAATCAGAGCCATAATTGAGAGTTTGATACAGTACTGTGGGTGTGAACTTGTCATGCAGAAAATCACTTAGAAAAGAGAAAAAATCAGAGATTCAGAGATTAGATTTTCTAATTTCTATCAAAAAGGTCTTTGAAATGAAAAACAATTGAGACTAAAACCAGAACACTCATTTTACATAATGTGAGAGATGGTTAATAGCTTAGAGAATGTCTTTTATCTCAGCTTCTGCTTATGAAAAACAGGAAATAATATTCAGTCAATGAGCAGGTCTTATCAGTATGGGGATTTTTTATTTTTCTTCCACAAAAGTTGCTTGTTTGTTTTTTGTTTTGTTGTTTTGGGGTTATTTTTTTGTTTTGTTTTAATAGTGACCCAAATACAAATAGCAGAATCCAACCCATTATATTATTTTCTTTTTTATAAAGAGTTAATGGGAAAATACCACATGAAGTATAGTGACATATTCTGACTCTGAACAAGACTTGTCAGTCCAGGGGCTTTCTGAAGGGCATTGAGGATAACTCTGTAATGTGAATGACAGAGGAATGGATGAGGGTGGGTGCTCTGCTGCATCTAACATTTGTAAAAAAGAAAGAATTGGTCAGGGATGCAAATGGCAGGAGCAACCTTGACTGTAGTTGCCATGAGTTCAGGATCCTGAGAGGAGTGAGCAGGGTGAAGAGCTGGATTTCAAGAGAGCAGAAATCTCTGTCTTCAGAGATCTGCTTGAAAGGATCTCATGGGACACTGTACTGAAGATGAGAGGTGCAGAAGATAGCTTGTTGGTATTCAAAGATCACCTCCTCCAAGCTCATGAAAGATCCGTCCCAAAGGGCAGGAAGCCACTCAAAGGTGTCAGGAGTCCTATGTGGATGAACAAGGAGCTCTTGACAGAATGCATATGAAAGGTGAAAGCAGGGACAGGTGACCTAGGGGGAATATAGTGACACTGTCTAAGTGTGCAGGTATGGGGTTAGGAAAGCCAAAGCCTCTATGGAGTTGAATCTGTCAAGAAATGTGAAGGCCAACAAGGAGGACTTCTATAGGTGCATCAGCAGCAAAAGGAATACTAGAGAAAATGTGGCTCTGCTGCTGAATGGGGGAGGGGACTTGGTGACAAAGGACATAGAGAAGGTCAGTGTACTCAGTACATTCTCACCTCAACCATTACTGACAGGACCAGCTTTCAGAAATCCAAGGCCTCTGAGACTAGTGGTCTGGAGCAACGAAGACTTACCCTTCTTTGAGGAGAATCAGGCTAGGGAACATTTAAGCAAACTGGACATATGTAAGACCATAAGGTCTGATAAGATGTGTCTATTAAGTGTCTCACTTAAGGCCCTTGGAAGGTGATGCAGCAACTAATTCTGGAAGCCGTTTCCAGGTACATGAAGGACAAGAAGGTGGTTAGGAGTGGTCAACATGGATGTATGAAGGGGAAATTGTGCTTGACCAACCTCATAGCCTTCTACAGTGAGGTGATTGGTTTGCTAGAAGAGAGAACAGCAGATGTTGCTTATCTAGACTTTCTCAACGCTTTCAGTTTTGCCTCCCGTAACGTCCTAACAGACAAACTGATACAGTATGGGATAGATAAGTGGACAGTGACATAGGCTGAAAACTGCTAGAATAGATTCTGACCCACAAAGCTGGAACTCAGTCACTAGTGATGTACCCCAGGTATCAATACTGGGGCAAATATATCTTAAAATCTTCATTAATGACCTAGATGATGGTATAGAGATACACTCTGCCTGTTTGTAGATTATATGAAATTTTAAAGGGTGGCTCAGAGAGACCGTCAGGCCAGAAAATTGGCTCAACAACAATCTGATGTAGGTCAACAAGGGAAAATGCAAAGTCATGCTGATGGAGAGGAAAAACTGCATACACACTGGGGGCCAATCAGCTAAATAGCACCACTACAGAGAAGGATCTGGGGATCCTGGTGGACAGCAAGCTGAACATAGACCAGCATTGCACCCTCAAGCCATCAGCAGCCTGGACTGCATGAAGAAGAGAGTTGCCAGCAGATCAAGGGAGCTGATCCTTCCCCTCTTCCTTTCAGTACTGGTGAGACCATGACTGGAGTGTTGTGCTCAGTTCTGTGCTCCCTGGTACAAGAGAGACATGGACTTTATGAAGCAAGTACAACGAAGGGCCAGAAATATGACTAAGGGACTGGATCATCTTTCATACAAGGAGAGGCTGAGAGAGCTGGGACTGTTCAGCCCTGAGACAAGAATGCTCAGGGGACATTAACAATGTGTTTAAATAGCTGAATGAAGGGAATGAAGAAGAGGGAACCAGACTCTTCTCAGTGGTGCCCAGTGACAGGACCAGAGGTAATAGGCAAACACTGAAATGCATGAAATTTTCTCAGAACATAAGAACACACTTTTTTTGCTCTGGTTGTGGTTGAACACTGAAACAGGCTGCCCAGAGATGTTGTGGAGTCTCCAACTTTGTAGACATTCAAAATCCAACTGGACATGGTTCTGGGCAATTGTTTCCAGAAGAACCTACATGAGAGGCTGAAATAGACAATCTCTAGTTGTGACAGCCAACCTCAGCTGTTCTGTGACTTTGTGATTCTGTAAGATGGATCACAGTGTGGAAACTTTTTTTTCCTGATTTCAGCACTAGAAATGCGAACACATTAATTATATATAGATAGGTATTTCATAGTGTGATTTTTATGCCAGTTCAAGTTAAGAGCGTAAGCTAATTTTACATTACCATACAGAATCCTTGTGTGGGAAAGCTTCTGGTCTCATTTAAGTCAGTAGCAGACTCTGATATATGTTAATTTGAATGTATACTCACCATCCTTTAGAATGTTTAGTTTACAAAGCACCACCTGTCACACTCCACCAGTGGAAGATATTTGTCAAAGCACATCATTTAGAAACAAAACATTGTTCCAGGTATTCATTAGCTGCTGCTACTGAGCCAAGCATTACAGAATGTGACTCATAACAGTCTTTCTCCAAATTAGCTGGTTCTTATTATGCCTGTGCAATGCAGTGATGTCTGTGACCTCCAGAATAGATCACGCACATTTCATCATTGAATGCCTTTATGTCAGTGTATAGCAGATTTGTATAAAAAACCTCAATCTCAAAACCCTCAAAGGGTGTCTGAACTGTTTATAAATATAAGCCAAATTTAGGAAATAACTTTGCCAAAAAAAAAAGAAAAAAAAGAAAAAAAGAAAAAAGGAAAAAAGTGACAAGAAAATTAAACTAAAATTTTATTTTGAGTCAAAGGAATTGCTTCAGTTGTCTTTAAGTAACTTATTGTTTGCTTTACTAAAAAAAAAAAATCTTAGTTTCATGCTGACCTAGAATGAAGTTACCTGTAGAATTACTAATAATTACTTGATAATTACTGCCAAATGCTAATGGTTGTTATTTGGTCACTTACATACATGTTTAGGAACACTAATCCATGGTCTTCACCATTCCTGTAAACTGAACATGGGTCTTTCTTTCATGATCTTTCTCCAGTTCACACTACACTGTGTTATATGATCTCCCACCTTTCACACCCTTCTGGTCTCTTGCTGACCTCTCATTTTATCCTGTCTTTTAGTACTTGCAAAGTAGTGAATGGTTTTGATACGTATTGTTCACATGATCCATTTTGTATTGTCTTAAAAAAAAAAAAAAAAAAAAAAAGGAATAAAGATGGTTATCTAACACAAGATTTAACAGTGACCTTAACAGAAGGACCTACAAAATTCCCGTAATAATATCTAATTTGGATTCTGTGTAGGCATCTCCACTTATGTAGCCCATTTGTTCTGTTTGTTTTTACCAGTCCTTTGTTTGACTAATCTGCTGTTCCATCATTGGACACTTTTAAGATTCAACTGGACAGGGTGCTGGACCATCTTGTTTAGACTGTGCTTTTGCCAAAAAGGGTTGGACCAGATGATCCTTGAGGTCCCTTCTAACCTGGTATTCTGTGATTCCTGAACATAAGCTATTATCCATAAGCTTCCTTTGCCTACCTCTACCCATACTAAAATCCTGCCCAAACCTTGGCCCATCACAAACGTTCATGTTCATTTTATTCAAAGAATAGTATTATGTGAACTGTGCTCCTAAACAAGCTGCTAAAAACGTATAAATTTGATGTAGAAGAAACGTACAAAATAAAAATGTTGTGTTCTTTTCAAATTGCATCTAGCAGCTTTTTTTCTAAGAGCTTGTAACAAGCCTTATCCAAACCAAGATTATGAAAACATACTTCTTTGAAGAATACTGTGATTTCCATTTTCTTATACCTAACAATGCTAGGAGAAGCTACAGCTGATGTTCATTTCTATTTCTATTCTAAATTGTTCCCTTTCCATTCCCTTCCGTTCCATAGAGCTTTAATTCTTTTCTTTGTTCTCACACCTACGAAAGTGGAAGGATGACGAAATCTTACACAAATTTGAGGGGAGGTACAAAGATTTTTGTGTTGAAAGCTCATAACAAATGTTTAAATATGAGAATTTCCCAGAAAGTCAAAGAGCAGTACTTATCTCTGAAACTAGATACGTGAAATTTTGAACTAGCTTACCGATGCTGTCTTTTTAAGGCCAATAGTTGCACTTGAAGAGAAGAGCAAAGGCAGTCCTATCGATGTTCTGCCTGGTTTAAGGACTTACCCCTTTATCACTGAAGTTCTTCCCAGAACCAGTATAAAGACTTGTAGATCTTCATGGGTGGCAGGGAGGGGCCACCCTTCTGTCTCACCACAGGATACAGGGGGGTCTCTGCCTCGGCACACCTCCCCCCTCTTTTCTTCATTCCTCCGCTCACCTTGGTGTTCACACAGCTGCGCAACTCCTCCTCACAGGTCCAACTCCTCCTCACCATGTCCCTTCTTAAATATGTTATTGCAGAGGCGCAGCTGATTGGCTCATTTTTGGTGCAGAGGTGGAGATGACTTGGATCTGGGGGAGCTTTGAAAAGCTTCTCACAGGGGGCTGCCCCTATAGCCCCCTCCCGGGCTACAAAAAAACCTCAACACTCACCCAAACCCAGGACAACTTTCCAGCCCTTCCCTCTGCGAATCACGTATTTAAGAGCTATCATGAGATCCAACATTCACTACAGAAGATAGTATACACATCAAGATCAGAACAAAGATAAAACAAACCACAACTGAAACAGGAAAAAAATCTTCCCCACACCAAAATAAAATTAACATTGGCAAATACCGAGGCACAATACAAAAAATCCACCCCTAGACCCTTCACCACACCAGAAAAAAAAAACTTCCCCACAATTACAACTGCAGAAATTCTAAAGATCATTGCACCAATGGAGCTCAGTCTGTATTTTGCCCATTACCTCTCCCAATTAATATCCTTATCAAATCGCATCTCTCTGCCCCATGCTGGGCACCAAAAAGGACTGTAATGGTTTGAGCCTGGTCAGCAGCCAAACACCACACAGCCACTCACTCCTCCCTTTTCTTCCAGCGATGAGAGGGGACAGATGAGCCAGGCTTGGGGTTTGAGTTAGGACTGGGAGGTGCAGATCACCCATTATGGACACAGGCAAAAGGCAGAATCGTCAGGGGAAGGAAAAAAGAACATACATTTATTACAGACACTAAAAACCCTTAACTGAGTAGGACAGTGAGAAGCATTACCACATCTTGAGAACACCTTCCCCCTACCCTTCCCTTCTTCCCGGGCTCAGCTCTGCTCCCAATATCTCTACCTCCTCCCTACTGCTGCACAGGGGCAGGGAATGGGGGAGGTGCAGTCAATGATGCCGCTTCTTCCATCTTTGGTGGGGGGAGCTTCTGGAACTTCTCCCCCTGCTCCATAGTAGTCTCCCTCTCACAGGGGACATTCCTCCACAAACTTTCTCCAACATGAGTCCCTTGCACAGGCCACAGCATTTCCTCACATTGCTTCAGCATGGGACACCAACTTTCTCCAACTGGAGTCCCTCCCATGGGCTGCAGCCCTTCCCCAGCTGCTCCAGCGTGGAACACCCCCACATGCTGCAATCCTCCCAATGCTGAACTACAGCAGCGGGTTCTACCTTTTCCCACAAGACCCCAGCCTTCTTCAGGTACAGTCACCTAGATCATCCATGCAAAACACAGCCCGTAAATCAGTGTCTGCTCCACCATAGATCTCCATGGGTGGCAGGGGGGGGCCGCCCAGCTGTCTCACCACAGGATACAGGGGGGTCTCTGCTCCGGCACACCTCCCCCCTCCTTTCTTCCTCTGTTCCTCCACTGACCTTGGTGTTCACGCAGCTGCCGCAACTCCTCCTCACAAGTCCCACTCCTCCTCACTACGTCCCTTCTTAAATACGTTATCACAGAGGCACAGCTGATTGGCTCATTTTTGGTGAAGAAGTGGAGCTGACTTGGATCTGGGGGAGCTTTGAGAAGCTTCTCACAGGGGACCACCCCTATAACCCCTTCCCCTGATACCAAAAAACCCCATCACTCACTCCCACCCAGGACATTTCTTCAAAGTTCTGCTAAATACTTGCCTGCAAAACAATGCTTGATAAGGAAACCATGACAATATACAGGACTGCATTAAGCTGCAGGCTGTTTTATATCTCTTGACCGTCTTCACCCCTTCTGTGGCAAACACGAGATGTTATATATGAAACTGCAAAGACTCCTAAGTGAAAGGTGAGAGATAACCCCTCTTGCTTTCCTAAAGTGTCTCTTTCCAACAGTGTCATCGAAGTCTGCAGAGCTGAAGATGGAGTTGAGCCCACAAGCTTGATGTTAATTGTCCTTGCAGACCGTGTATGCAGATATATATATATATATAAGCACTTTGTGACAAGGATAGGAATGTTTGAAAATGTGGTTTAGAAGAACATTTCTCAATAATAACCTGTTAAATTCAGGAAGAAATTGAATGAGTCCCTACTGGGTTTTACCCTGATCCCATTCTTCTCAATATCTTAACTAGCAGCTTGAATAGCACAACCTGCAAATGCTGTAGCCAACACAAGAGTAAGGACAACACATATACCAGTCATCTGACCTCAGGAGCCAAGATCACCACAGAAGAGGTA
Organism: Tyto alba; assembly: GCF_018691265.1. NCBI lineage: Eukaryota > Metazoa > Chordata > Aves > Strigiformes > Tytonidae > Tyto > Tyto alba. Next base: position 47,225,759 of record NW_024881275.1, on the reverse strand, counting down.
GTCATTGACAGTGGTGGCAGCAAACACAATAATGGGTTCCAGTAATAAGGAAGGAGAAGTTAAATACGCAAATAAATGGTAAAGTACCAGTGAGCCAACTGGAAAGCAGAAAAGAATTCTTAGTTACATTGGATAAAAAGCTATGTGAATGTGTATCAGGGAGATGAGACATAACCAACTTTGGGTGTATTCACAGCAGTTCTATACCTGAGTGGTGGGAGACAATTACTCTCTTCTGGTCCATTCATAGGTTATATTAACTGGACAAATCAATACTTTTCCAGGAAGTTTTCAGAGCCACAGGAAGATGAACCTTCCAGTACTTAAAGGGGGGCCTACAGGAAAGATGGGGAGGGACTCTTTAACAGGGAGTGCAGTGGTAGGATGAGTTTTAAACTGAAAGAGTGTAGATTTAGATTAGATATAAGGAAGAGATTCTTTACTGTGAGGGTGGTGAGACACTGGAACAGGTTGCCCAGAGAAGTTGTGGCTGCCTCCTCCCTGGAAGTATTCAAGGACAGGTTGGATAGGTCTTTGAGCAATCTGATCTAGTGAAAGGTATTCCTGCCTGTGGCAGAGGGGGTTGGAACTAGATGACCCTTAAAGTCCTTCCAACTCAAACCATTCTATGATTCTATGTAGACAAACTACAGATCCTAGAGGGAGTCTCAGAAAATGTGGCCTGTCAGAGAAAGATGGAAATAACTGAGTTAATTTAACCTCAGAAGGGGTACATAGAGTGTAAGTAACTTGCTAACAGCTTTCTAATGCTCCAGCTGAGGTGAGTAAACTTGATTTCCCCCAGCTCACAAGGAAATGTCATTAGCAGTCAAACGTAGTATGGAAAAGATGGCCCCTCTAACACCAAAATTAGTGGGATCTCGTATATTATTCAAAAAGATGAAGGTCCTTGTTCTAGGGGTAGATGATTCTGGGATCAGGATCTGAACAGGTAGAGATTGGGGCCTCACTTAGAAGACACACACTTTTATCAGTTCCTTATAATAATGAGTTTAAAGGCAACATTTCACGCAAGATACAAGATTTTTGACTCACCATTCAGAAATATTCAGCCCTCCTAACATGCTGCACATGGAGTCCTGATGTTCTGCATTACTCTCAAATGTAGGGTGCAAACAAACTATGCAGCATAGATCTAGCCCTGTGTATCTAAAGCAAAACTATAAACAAAGGGAAAACCTGTGCGGCAGAATCATCAAACTCTGTGTAATGATCCTTATTGGAAGACCATTGTACATGGAAGAGTTAGTGATCCATGTAACAGCTAATGTGAGAGGGCCCAAGCCAGGGCTGTGCTATTCTCTGCTATGCTATGTGGCTGTGCTTTAGGTGTTGTGAGGTTTGGACAAGAAACAGGTGTCTTAACTAGCAACTTCCTTCATGTGCAAGATTCATAATAAAAAGAAAATTAATCTGCAGGACTTATTGTGGAGGAAACAATGCTTTAGGTTGTGATTAGAGGAGTAATGGGACACTGCTTCTAATATTCAAGGAATTGCATTACCACAGCAACTTCCAATGTCCCCTCACAGAAGAAACTAAATGAATCAGATGAAGATCTGGCATCTATGTAGCAAAGCCCCAAACCACAGTGACATAATTATTTCTTGGGAAAGTGAATGGAAATTCTGTGCCTAGTCAATGTATGTGACAGACACACAATGATGTGTCTCCCTGGAAGAAGATTTCAGATGGTCTAATAATTCCCACAGCTGGTTTAACTATTGTCTCTTCTTAATGGCTATGTCCTCTTGGGATCCTCGTTTACAGAGACTCTTTTAGTCTCTTCTTCTAACAGACATCAATGAAACGTGCTAAATTTATGGAGTGAAATTATCAGCTGACAGTAACACAGAAAGACACCAATCCAGAATTCTCCAGAATCAAGAGGGTTCTTCATATTTCCTCCAAATGATTTTGCATCAACCTCTAATCTACATAAGAAATGGTGTGGGCTACGCTTAAGGGTGAACTTAATGCAGTTTGCAAATACATTCAAATTTTGTACAACTTCCATGATTATGTTCCTGCCAGTCAGCATGCATTATAATGCATTCTTCCAGCAGCTGGTACCTGAGCAACAACTAAATTGCACGCTGCCAACACAGCTTATCTGCTTTATTGAGTTGTAGACCCTAAGAAAGGTCCTGCAGAAGCAAGTAAAAAAGAATCACTCATGTCCAGCATCCCCAGATGGCCAAAGGCAATTACAGATTCCTGATAGACTCCAGGAAGCAGTGCCTAATGACGGACTTCCAGTAAATGGAACTTGGCTTGGCTTTTATTTTATTATATTTTCTTAAAAAAGAAAAAGGAGGAGGACTTATCTGGACCAATGTTAATGTGGCTTTGTAAGGGAGTACCTTTCCTCACAATCTTGGTGAGGAAAGATTTTCTCTTCACAGCAGTCCTTGCTTGGCCACCCTGTGGCAAAGGGTAGACAAACCCCAGTGAACCACAGTGTTTACCTCACTTGGTCCATCATGGACAGTGAGGGAAGGACAGAGGGACCTTGAAGCATTATCTGGGAGGAAACCAGGAGTCATTCTATAGCCCTGAGTATCTGTGTGAAGTGTAACCATTTGTTTGCCTTTCTAAGTATTACAGCCTGCCTAGGTGTTAGACCAGGATGTCACACCCAGCTCTGCAGAGCATTGATAACTACAGCTGCACCGAAGAAAAAGTCTTAGTCCCAGAAGGAGATCAGACTTCATTACTGAGAAAACATTACTAACAACAGGACCAGCTGTCATGAGGAATTGCAAGAGATGAAATAAGCATTTTCTTATATATTTGGCAAAAGAGAGCATCACAGAACCACAGGAAAAGAGCAAGGAAAAGACATCTTATGCTGTGCTGCCCTGAAAAACTTCTGCAAGACTGAACTGATGGATTCTTTTTGCACAAACTTAACCTTTCAAAGTGAATTTAAAATCCTGTATGGAACATTTCACAGAAATCCAAAATTGGGCCAGCAGGACAGAGATGACTGGAGAAAAAGAAAGGAAAAGACTCAACATGCAAAGAAACAGTGAGCCCTTTCTTCTTGATGTTCTGTAGCTGCACACAGCAATAGAGTACTGAAGAGAGAATACAAAACCAGCCAAAATGGACCACAAAGCATGGGAGGATCCTGACAGCAAGCCTAAGAGCTGCTCATTTTAGTAGGAGTTTGTCAAGACAACACTCAGACCACTGGTTTGCACTTACTGGTCTCCAAGACACTGTGAACTTCCACTGAATATTCTCCAGGCAATTTTTCCTATCATATCTCTTTGGTATGGAATATCATCTAATTTGTTAAAATGCAAGTTGTTGCTTCTCTGATTTCAAAATTGTACAGAAATTTTGCCAATCCCAACCACTCACAATTCTCATGATTTTATCCCAATTTTTGAAATTGTCTTCAGTCTCTAGTCCCTGGAGTAGCATCAAGAGATGAAAAATCAGCTTTGACTAACAAAGAGAAGGAAAGTAAACAAATAAAGTCTGTGTCCTTACAATTACAAATAAAGACCTAAAGCTCTGTGTTCTTACATTAAAAATCATTTCATTTTGGCTGCACATGATGTATTTTTCATATATAAGATTAACTTAAAAATAAATATTTTTAAATGACATATGGTTTACTTTTTTGACTCAGTGACTTTTTTCTGTTTTGAGTCTTGAAAGTTGGATATGTTTAATTCTTAAGACTTTCTGTGGACTGGAGACTTCTAAAAGCCTATTATTTTAATGAACAAAATGAAGTAATCCCATAACTTCAGAAACTGGTGTTTTAAGACAGGAAATTAGATGAAATGCCAAGTGCTGGTCATTATATATTGCTTCACATCTCTTCAGCAATAGGTCTCTGCCACTAACACCTTTCTTACCAGACTTTCATTCACCTGTATTGGAGAGTTATTTATCCCAGGTAGAACCATGGAAGCAGGTTATACAGAATCTGCATAATGTATTACCAACGCAGTACAGAAGATGCACTTGGCAATTCACTGCACAGAAGTTGTCTTATTCCTGCTGAGACAATGCTGAGACTGGAACTATCTACTATATCTGAATAGTAACACTTGCAACCCAACTCATTTTTATCCGTAAGATTAGATTTGTTTGACAGTTTCACACTTTCAGACATGATTTGATTAATATTATATGGTAGGCTAATAGCTTTTTTTTTTTTTTCTTTGAAGTGACCAACTACACTTAGGTTATGAAAGGCATTACTATAACTTAATGTTGCAAAATCTGGTCTCCTTAATTTTCTATCAAAATCATCAAGCATAATAAGCAGATATGTAATTACAATGCAGACCTTACTATCTAGTGCAAATTGAATTTCCAAGCATATTTCTAGAGTTTTCTGGTTTCTGGCACACAGGTTAATGTCAAATGATAATGATCATCTCTCAGTGACTGGAAAAAATGAAAAAACTTTAAGCAAGCTAAGGATTACTATGACAATGCATGCCTCAGTTCTAGAAATGCTGCCTCCATATGCTCTGTTTCACTGTCAAAAGGCCAGGCAACAGCTGCAGTCTTATCAGCTTGGTATAGTGCTCTCCCCTCTTAGCAAAGAAGAGTGTCAGCACCTCTACTGAGAAAAAAAAAAACATAATGAAGAACAATGTGTGCTAACCTATAAGCAACTTAAGGGGTTTTTAAAGTTTTTTCTAGGATAGATGGGGTAACACCTGAAGACAGAACAAAGCCATAAAATCTGAATCCCTGTATTGGTAACCATTAAACTTGAGGCTATGCATTATTCTTCTGTTGATATTATGGCAGCATGGAGAAGTAAAACATCTCTGGTAAGGCTCCAAGGAGATACAGAGTTGGAAGGAACCCCTTCTCTAAACTGTCTGTAGCTGAAACAGATGAGTCAGGGTAGGATTTACTGAAGCCGAGCATGAGTTTAGCGGAAAAGGTAACGTCAGGATTCGTGTTGACTTAATGACATGCCACTGTCTGATATATTATGAGAAGCTGAGTCTGACTAACTTTGGTCTTGTTTCATGATAGGCTCAACTGAACCAAAAAAAAAAAAAAACCACTACAAGATAATGGAGCAGTAACATTTCTAGCCTCAAAGCCAAGAACTACAGAGTCTTTGTCTCCTGAGCTTTATAGCATAGAAGACTAATATACCTCAGGTTTGATGCAGCAAGAAGAAAAGCTTAGTTGACAACCTAGCCTTCACGCACTGCCAGTGGGACAAACACTAGATTTCAGTAAGCCTTGGAAAATGAAGGAAAACCTGGAGAGTGGAGTGCTCAAATCCTAGTAACATTTCCCATGCTACTAGCAATAACCAAAAGACCTCTATATTCAAACCAAGCATCAGTGTATATCTAAATTATTGTGTTGCCCACAACCATTCAAGGACTGCTTCAGTAATAACTGAAATACATAGGAGAAACAGGAAGAAATACAAATTAATCAAAAATTGAATGCAAGCCGCACAGCAAGTTAAAGTTGGATACAATTAATTTTATTTTCTTAGAGATAACAACACTTACCTTCTTCCTTGGGCAATGGGCAGCCTGGTGGGCATGTAAGAAGCTAACCTCCAACAGGACTTAATCTGCCAGAAGGAATTTACTAATCAAAGAAGAAGACAGTCCCATTCCAGGGGGCAAATCAAATTGTAGCACGGGATGAATCACAGTGATTCCTCCCACTATCAGAAGGCCTCTTCATCTCCACACTGCCTGCCAAATAAGTCCAGGGCAACCAGGTTCTCAGGCTTTGTTGAAATCAGGAGCTATCATACTGGAAACTTTCTTCTTATCTGCAAGGCCAGCCATGCTGTCAAAGGAGAAAATTCTATTGGTTTGATATGCTTTATTCATGACAAATCCATATCAGCTGCTTTCTATCCTTTTAATATGCTCTTGGGAGCTTGTAAATGTATTTCTTAATAATGTGCCTAGGAACCTTTCCCCAAGTTGAAGTTGTTCCCCATGGTCTCATTTTCCCTTTTTACAAAGAAGTAGGATGCCTGACCTTTCCAGGCTCCTGGAATTTCTTCAACCTCTGTGACTCATTAAATATTGTATTGTGGGCCTCATGAGGCCCTAGCAATAAAATTTGTAGTGAAGAATTGTATCTTAAGAAATGCTTCAGGGATCTTGCCACTCTGTGTGCCCTCTCCCCCAACTAAATCAGTGATAACTGGCTGTCTCGTATCCCAGGTCAGTTTTAGTTCTCTGTGATTTAAAAAAATACTACAGAGCAATCAGATGGGACAGCACCCATCTGTGCTGTGGTGGTGTGAATGAATACTTTTTTGACTATCACAGACCAAACTACTCAGAGAGATACTGAGTTCAGTCCTTGTTTCCCAGCTATCTTGTAGGCAGCTCTTTCTGATGCAGTTCAGTTAGTAGGTACCTATCATTCACAGCATGTGCTAGAGATTAGTTATGCAAGATTCACTGAATAACTAATATGGAGATCTAGTCCAAGCCCTGGGAGAAACTAGGGTAAGAAAGAGCAACTGTGACTTAAAATACTGAAGCAGCATATGTTTTCAATAAGTATTTCCATGATTTCCTTTTCTTTTTAAGCTGTGACTGAATTTCATTCTCTGTTCTGTCCATGCAGCAGACTGCTTCAGACTTTTCAGAGAGTTTGTTTTTGTCCTCAGCCTTTGATTCCTCACCTATAGGTTGCCAGGACTGAAAGACTGTATATGTTAGAACAGTGACAACTGCAGAGTGCTATGATTTATTCATTACCCAGACATGATGTTTGAAGTCAGGTCTGAATCAGTGCAACAGGACAAGCCACAAAACTGAAATTATATATGTATTTTAATTATATAATATATGCAAAATATATAACACATAGATAATAATATATTATTTTTGAATATCTATGAAAATCTGTACATGCTCAGCCCTTCATTGTTCTGCAGGAAGTGTCAGATGGCCTTCCTTTTCAGTGTGAACACACACAGGGGATCTAACAAGTTGTCGTTACCTCAGCAACATAGATACAGTTCACTGTGCCACAGGAAACATTCCTATGTTTGGATAACCAGACTTCATTAAAAGTATCAAAACATATAGATAAGATACAGATGCTGCCTCATCTTTGAACAAGATACTACAATGGTTCATTACCTTCCACTGTAAAAACAGGACCCTTATTTATAATCTGAATAAAGTGTAGTTATAATTTCCAGGCACTGATTTCTTGTGGCAGACTTTGCATCTAAAGAAGCCTTAGTGATCGAAGCATGTGGGTCCTGTGGATTGTTAACAAATTCATGGTTCTTGACCTTTTCACTGATTTAACAAGGAGGAAGGAATAGGTTTCTTCCCAGTTACCTGAACTCTTTCTGTCCCCCTCTTTCTCACAGGTATCACTATTTCCAGAAGCTGTTAGAGTAGAGCAACTGCAGTCATCACCATAGCCTGTGACAGAGTGCTGGATACTACTTGGTAGAAATTATGGTCTCCCTCCAAAGAATAATCATGTGACCTCTGACTGAGAAGAGGATAAACTCAGGGGTGATCACCTTCATCCCACAATTTTAGTTTTGCTTTTTTTCGCATTTGTAAGAAAAATGTGGAACAGTGATTTGTTTTCATTTATTTATATGAAATTTCCATTCAATTTTCTGTATTAAGGATATTTTAAAAATAAATGTACCTTGCAGTTCCATTTGCAAAATTTAAGTTCCCCCACTTACAAGAAAACCCTCATCTGTAAAATAGTAAAGTTTGGTTTGATGTGTCCATCATGCCACATTAACAGAGTACAGAGAACTTCTATATAGTGGGCTATAATATTTACTCTCAAATTTCATCACTACAGAACAATGCTATCTTTTTGTAAACAAATAACCAAAAGTTGCTAAGGCTTTGAAATTGAAATACAGTTTCAGAATATATACAACTGAGAAAATGAATTCTGGACTTCTCATCATAGTGCATAAAAAATGTTTGCTTGTGCTTTATGAAAATATACAAAGACAGAAAGATACTCACTCACATTCATGCATCCTGTTAAAGAGGAAGTCAGGTAAAAATGCCAAGAGGCCTGCATGAATGAAGAACAAGAGCCTGGACAAACTCAAGCACAAAAAGGGAACCTAAAGAGGGTGGAAGCAAAGACAGATAGCCTGGGAGGAAAACAGAGAAACTGTCCAAGCAGCCAGGAATCAGGTTAGGAAGGCCAAAGCTGTAATAGAATTAAATTTGGCCAGTGATGTCAAAGGCAACAGGAAATGCTGCTATAGGTACATCGGTGATAGAAGTAAGACTAGGGAAAATGTGGGTCCTCTCCAGAAGGAAATGGGACACCTGGCTACCCAGGTTGTGAAGAAGGCTGAGGTACGCAATGACTTTTTTCCCTCAGTCTTCACCAGCAAGTGTTCCATTCACACCACTCAAGATGCAGAAGATAAAGGCGGGAGCTGGGAGAATGAAGAATCACCCACTATAGATCAGATTCGAGACGATCTAAGGAACCTGAAGGTGCACAAGTCCAAGGGACCTGATGAGATGCATCCACAGGTCTTGTGGGAACAGGCAGATGAAGTGGCTAAGTGACTGTCCTTCATATTTGAGAAGTCATGGCAGTGTGGTGAAGGTCTTGCTGATTGGAAAAGGAGTAACATAACCCCCATTTCTAAAAAGGGAAATAGAGAGGACCTGGGGAACTACAGGAAAATCAGTCTGACCTCTGTGCCCACCAAGATCGTGGCACAGATCCTCCTAGAAACTGTGCTAGGGCACATGGAAAATAAGGAGGTGATTGGTGACAACCAACATGGATTTTCTAAGGGCTAATCATACCCGACAAATTTGGTGGCCTTCTACGAGGCAGTTACAGTGTTGGTGGATAAAGGAATAGCAACCGACATCTTCTACTTGGACTTGTGCAAAGCATTTGACACTGTCCCAGAGACTTGGATTGGATGGGTGGACCACTCAGTGGATAAGGAACTGGCTTGATGGCTGAACTCAGAGAGTTGCAGTCAATGGCTAGATGTCTAAGTGGGAGATCAGTGATGAGTGGCATTCCACAGGGGTTGGTGTTGGGACCAGTGCTGCTTAACATTATTGTTGGACACATAGACAGTGGGATTGAGTGCACTGTCAGCAAGTTTGCCAATGACATCAAGATGTGTGGTGCAGTTGACATGCTGCAGATAAGGGATGCCATTCAGAGGCACCCAGATAGGCTTAAGAAGAGGGACATAAAGTTTCCACATTCTTATTGTTCCTGGTCTGTAAAGCAATACTCTGGGGAGCTTTCCACAGGAAAGGAACTTCAGAAAATTAAAGTTAGTGTTTCAGATTTTGCTATAATTATTTTCTTTATTCTCCCTTACAAAGTTTTAAAAAATACACTAATAAATAGTTTTAAACTTCTTCTGTGATTTTTCTTCTGCAGTTCTGTCACTTATCTTCATCTCCTTCTAGAATGACATCCTCTATAGAAGTGGTGTAGTTCAGTGCATGCTCAGAATGAAGGGTCATCCCCTACCGGGAACAGTTTACAACAGAGGTGCACAAGCAAGGCAAAAGGACCAATACCTGTTGTCACTGAAGTGGGGAACAAACACATGAGCTTCTCAGAACTATACTAGAAGACTGTTACAGCACTGAAAAATAAAAAGCTTTTAGATTCATTTCACAGACTCACAGAATCATAGGATGTTTTGGGTTGGGAAGACCTTTAAAGATCATCTAGCCCAAAACCTCATTCCTGCGGGCAGGGATAGTAGATCAGATTGATCATAGCCTCATCCAGCCTGACCCTGAAAACAACAAAGTATCTGCTGTGTACAGACACTTCAGGGGAAGGTTATCCACGCAGAGGCAAGGGTCCAATCTCCTTCATTTTATGAGTTACTATTGTCAGAAAGCTTGAGGTTGGATTCAGGCTTCCCTTCCTCTTATGCAGCCTTAAAGCAGGGCTGTTGCTCAGTGTGGGACAGCACACAATACCACTTATTTATCTCCCACTCACATTCCCAGATACTGCACTGCCTGTTTAACTCTTTGTGTAACATGGCTACTTCTTTGAAGAGTTCTTTCAGTTGGGCCCACTTCCACTTCTAGAGGTAGATGCTAGGGGGACTTCAAGCTGCTGGAGCAACAGCACTTGGTCTGGACAGCTATTTTAGTTCTTGGGAGGTCTCTTTGGGTGGAGACATCAGCACATGTGTAGTGCTTCTACTCGGGTGTCAACATCAGCCTTGCAGTTGCAGTGAGTGGACACCATTTTCTTTCATCAGGCAGTCTCCTTACAGTTTATGGGAAAAAAAGGCCCACTTATTAAATGGTAGCTCTTTTGAAAGACTTCATCCTTTTAAATCTAACTAGAATTCAAATTTTCTTCAAGCTTCTGGGCAGGCTTGCACAGCCCACCACCTATCTGGGGTAATATCAGTGCTGTAGCATAAGCCTGATGGTGAGCAGAGCAGGCAACATCCTAATGACTGGCAGAGCACGCTGCCCTTCTTGCACTATTTCTCATGCTAGAACCTCTTTACCACATGGACAGTCCCAACATTTCCAAATTCAGGAAGTTACATTTTTGAAGTTTTGTTTCTGGTTTGCATTGTTCAACAAAGACAAATCCCAGTTGCTCACAGAAATTAGAATCAGGTCTTCTGTGTGTTCTGTAAATCATACAGAACCAGGTGCTTTCATATAGAGACATACAGAAGTATAAATTCAGAGCTCTCTCAGTTCTCTTGGATTTATGTACAATCATAGTGGTTCTAAACTTGTAACAGGATCTAGAGACTGCACTTTACCCCAGAATCTTCTATTTTTTTTTAGATTTTTATGCATGTATTTAGTTTTACAAATATTGCTTTGTTTTACAAGGAAATGAGAAGTCATCTGAAAAACTTCAGCAGATAGCAAGCAGCAGCAAAATCCCAGAAGTTTAATACTTCTTATTAATGTATTTTTAAAGCCTTTCTAAGAGAGAGGGAAAAAAAAAATACAGTAAATTCTGGAACACCAACTTTAATTTTCCGAAGTTCCTTTCCTGTGGAAAACTCCCCAGAATGTTGCTTTACAGTCAAGGAACACAAGAATGCAGAAACCTTATTAAGACATTAGCATTAAAGTCAAGAAAGAAAAAATGAGTGGACCACATTGCGAGTTTCAGAAAAAGACTGAAACACTGTCAAAGTCACTGGTGGCCCTCTCCTTTGCACCACTCAGTGTCTAGTATAAAGCAACTTAAGTTTGATTATTTAGTAGCTTTTCAGTATTTACTTTCCCTTTTCTCTTTCCTCAAACAACATGTGCTTTTCAACATTTAGCTATTGTCATGGTTTGAGCCCAGAGGGAAACTGAGCACTGCGCAGCCATTCAGTCACCCCTTCTCCTCTCAGGAATGGGAAAAAGAAAATGAAACAAAAAGGCTCAGGAGTCCAAATAAGGACATGGAGGGGTGGGTGCTCACCAATTACAGTCATGGTCATGGGCAAAAGACCTTAGGTGAAGAAAAAAAAAGAACATCACTTTAATTCAAATGCTAACAAAGACAACACTTAACAGACAAGGTGGGGACAGTAAGAAGTGCCACCGCATCCAAAACCACTTCCCTGTACCTTTCCCTTCTTCCCTGGCTCATCTTTGCTCCTGATATCTCTGCCTCCTCCCAGATTGGCACGGGAGGCAGGGGGATGGGAGTTACAGTCAGTTCACTGCTCCTTCCATCTCAGAAGGTGGTGCGAATGTTGCAATTCCTCCCCTGCTCCACATGAATTCACTATCACCAGAGACAGTCCTACATGAAACTTCTCCAGAGTGAGTCCTTCCCACAGGATGCAGCTGTTCCTGTGTGGGTCACCCCTGTGTGCTGCAGTCCTCCTAGCGCCAAACTACAACAGTGGGAGCTGCTTCTCCCCTCAGAGTCTCAACTTTAAGGGCAGTCACCTCTCTTGGTGTGGGCTCCTCCACAGACCTCAAGTCAGTGCCTACTCCACTGTGGACCTCCAACCGTGGGCATCTCTGCTGTCTCACCATGGGATATAGGGGTCTCTGCTCTGGCGCACCTCCCCCTGCTTCCTTCTCCTTCTTTCCACTGACCCGAGTGTTATCATAGATGTCCTTCTTGTAACTCACAAGTCCCCAGCATCCTCTCAAGTTCCCCTTCTTAAATATGTTCTCACAGAGGTGCAACCATCATCACTAATTTGTTCAGCCTTGGACAGAACCAGGTTGAACTTGGAGCCTGGGGAGCTTGCAAGAAACATCTCACAGTGGCCACTGCTGTAGCCCCCTCCCCTATTACCAAAAACCCTGCCACACAAACCTAGCACAGCTATGAAAGCAGTCGGTAGTAGTTTCACATATAACGTGACGACTGGCAACTTCTGACAACTGGCATCTTTTCATAGAAATATGATGTAGAGCAGTAAAGCTCCAGCACTCATAGATACATTATGGCTTGTTTCTACCAGGTACTCAGTAATGCAAGGTTCACAGCATAGAGTAATTTGGCTTAGGTCAAAAACAGCAGAACTGGGGGATATGTTAAAAAAAATTAAGGGTTAACAGGTACTGGAAATGTAGTGACAGTGTACTCTGGGAAAGTGCTGAATGCAGAAAGTGTCTTTCTGAATTGTCTTAAAGTGATTCAAGTCCTTGAATTTTATTCTTTGGCTTATAAGAAAACAGAAAGCTGTGCTATTTATCATTGTATTAGCGGTCGCAATCGTGAATAGAACTTACCTACACACAGCAGATAAGCAGGCACTTCTTTATTCCAGCGCTGGGGAACATGGGGGATAGCTCCACCAAAAAAGTGTTCACCAACAGGTACAAAGCACAACATATTTATACACTTTTTCAGCAGAGTCATGGTTACATAAGATCAACAAAATTCACAAAGTTTAGTTTGACCTAAATAATGATTGGCTTTCAGTTACCTCATCTTACCTATATTCCTATTCTACAGAAATCATTGGTCATCTTTACTGATTGATTTGAACAGAATGAGGGGAGGGTAATGATCAGCGTATTCTTGTTATTTCCTGGAAATCATTATCATATGCAAATGTCTCTAATGCATGCGTGATTATACTGGACGGGGGTCCTCTGGTGGTCGTCGATAGTCTTCATCACTGTGTCCGCTGACTGAACTCCATCCCTGCTCATGCTCATTTTATCTTTGGCTGATCTTCCCAACCAAATCCAGTTTCTTCTGGTACCTATTGTTTCAAATCAAGATCCATAACCAGTACCCATTGTTTCGATTCAGAGTCCATAACAATTTCCATAGTAATTGAGGCAAACACAATGCTAGTTGCTCCTAAGATCTTAACATATCACCTGTTCTCATAGCTACTATAAATTTATTTTAAATCAAAGCCATATTTTAAGCTAAAATAAAAATAATATTCTAGGATTCAAGCTATTTTATTAAGGTAACTGCAACAATAGCGTAACCACAGAGCTTCATGACTGTCCTGGGTTACAAACAGAAGTTAAGACAAGGAGTGACAAACAGTTCTGCTACAAGATGAATCAACCCACCTCAAGTTCTGCACTGACCCTTAGGCCAGTTAGTCTCGTGGCAAAACAAAAACACTTAGTACCTTACCTCTTTTTAATACAGATCACACACAGACAACTTACTCAAAAGTAAAAAGAGTGCCAGTTTCATAAGCTGTGAAGGCAAGCTCTGTTTCTGGACTCTAACTCACATCAGCATGTGCTTAGTGCCTCATAGCCTGACAGATGTCAGACTTGTCAGGAAATAATCTGCTCCCCATCAGTGTCTCTCCATCTCTGTTGTTCCCATTTGAGCCGAAGAGTTTGTTGTCACAAATCAGAAATCCTTCATAGACAAGTGTCATGAAGAGAATGATCAAAAGAAGGAGTGGTCAGAAATGGGTGCATAAAAGATGAATGCACCTATGCGTTATGCTGTGTATTATGTATGAGATTTATTGGTGACATTATTTGGTCTGGCTAAATAATCCAGACTTAGAGAACACTTAACTTTCATGGAAGACAAGTATATCAGGTACATTGACAAAAAGAGCATGATATTTAAAATAATGGAAAAAAGATCAGTGGGGTAAGTGTATAGATGCACTTGACTTCAGCAAGACTTTCAACATGGCTTCTCACAGTATCCTTGTATCCAAGAAGGAACTTAATGGTCTAGACAGGAAGATTACTGCCTGCATTAAATGTTTACTGGAACACTGGGTCCCAAACACAGTGACTGATGTGTATTCCATTTAGGTTGAGTGACAGGTGGCTTCCCTCAGGGATCTGTCCTGGAGCCTATTTGATAACGAAGACCTGCATGAGAAAACTGCATCTCATCACATCTGAGGATGACTCCAAATTGAAGGTGCAGTTAATCCATTGGAGGGCAGACTTGTCATTCAGAGACACCTGGACAAGACAGAGAAACAGGCCTGCAGAAACATCATGAAAGAGAAATGCAAAGTCATGCACCTGTGAAGAAGGGTTATTCAGCCTGGAGAAAGACAGCTTTGGAGTCATATAATAGTTATAGCACAGTACCTACAAGGTCATAAAGAATACATAGCAAGACTCTTCACAGTGATTCATGGAAAGAGAATAAGAGACTGGTCAAAAATTAAATCAGTGGCAGTTCAGATGGACATAAGAGAAAAATTGGAAGAGTTTTCATAGAGAGACTGTGCAGCCCTCATCCTTGGAGATTTGCAATACTTCTTTGTATAAAGCCCTGTGAAACCTGGTCTGAATTCAGTATCAGTCCTGCTTTGATGATGAAATTGGATTATATACCTACAAATCAATTGTGGGATTCTATGAATCTTGCAAGGAATGACATAATATTGTATCTATCTTCTGGCCTCCTGATTTCCCAGACTCTGAAGAACCTCACCATCCTGACCAGCCTTAAATGGGCTCTATCATCTTGACAAGGGTGAAGGGAATCCTCCCTTTCCTGAGGAGCCAGCAGAGTACAGTTTTGTAGTGAAAAGTCACACCATATTCTTGCATATAGAGGTAACCGTCTCAAAGGTCACCTGCAAATAATGTCCTCTGCAGACACCTGCAATATCCACCCACAGTAGATCCTGACAACTAGACCAAAGTTTATTGTCCATGTACTCTGGAAAATTACAATCTCAAGTTCCACAGATCATTTGACTCAGTTGTAAGCCACATGCTCATCCTTTGTATGCAGAAAACCAAGGTTCTCTGCTCACTATATTGAATACCTCAGGAAAGAAAAAGGTTTTTTCATTCTGGATTTGCTAAAAGGGGAAGAGACTTATGAATTTCACTGTGTTCTTCCAATTAACAGAGAAGATGGATAATTCTGTTCTTATTACTCCTCTAATAGTTACACCAGTCCTTTGCAATGGGATGATCCCACACCATGCAAAGCATCCACTGTCTCAACGTATGTCATCTGTATGTATCTTTCTCAAGAAGATTAAAACTGAAAAATTAGTTTTCAGTTAGGGACCGAGTTCCAGCTGACATTTTGCAATGAAATGTGAATGACAGCTCCAAATGAGAGAAGCAAGAAATGTTTAACAGGCAGGCCACTGGACCAGGACACCAGAAATTTGAGTTAAACTTGGTTTTAAGTCAAAGCAGGGCTTCCATCTCAGTGGGAATCTCTAGGCTTCACTGCAAGACAAAGAGTTAATAATAATCACATACAGTTTATACAGGTAACTAAAATTAATTGATGCATTAAGGTTTTAAGTTTTTGTGAATGATGGAACAAGTAATTATATTTGCTGTCACCTGCCATCTTTAGTCATAGTCACTGTGCTGTTGTTGGTCTGGAGTTTGCTGTGAAGACAATGAAGCCAGAAACATGGCCAACATACAAAAGACTTAGGGATGATGGGGGTGGAAGTCAGGGAGCAAAATGGCAAATGGAGAACAGAGCTTTTCCATCTTATTCCTCATGCATAACTAGTTGCATTTGCAAATTCAGTCCCAGAGAGAAGCTCTACAACTTTGTTTATAAGCACATGTAATTAGGAGTTTATAATGTGCCCTGAAATACCGAAGCATCATTACCAGTCATCATTCCTATCACAGACAATGAATTTTATATCTTAGAACTGAAACAGCTCAGAAAATTAGAAAACATTTCATAGACTGCTAAAATTGTGGTATCTTTCTCCTCAAGTCATCCACTTCCTTTATGACACTCATCATATTAATGGTCACATTTAATCCTCAATTCCCTCCATTAATTATGTTGAATCTGTTAGTGATACTGTAATGAGTTATGTACAACACAAAATGGGAATTAACTTTTCAGGGGAAATAAAATAACAAGGGTACCCATGCTTTCTATCTTAAGGAACTATAAAACATATTCTGTGTTCTAATGAAATTAGAGCAAAAACTAAGAGTGTAGATAGGAGATGGATAGAATCAAATTAGAGAAAAGACCAGGGTTACATTAGAGAAGTTCACCATAATTACACTGTGCAGTCAAAAACTTGCAGAAACAAACATGATGGGAACATATGAAAATCTGAAGCTGAGATAGGTCATGGACATCTACAGATTTATATATCTGCACTGGATCTGGAACTGCCCTATTACAAATCCCTCTCACAGGTTCATATGGCAGATGGGTAAAAAGCAAACTTATGTTTTTAAGCCTGTAAGACCTACTTTACACTGAGCAAGCAAAGCCACACTGTGTACTGACGGTGATTGAGAGACAGGACTCTGGATGGTTGTGAGCAAGAAGTCAAGAAGTCGAAGTCAAAGCCATTTATTGTCAGCAGCTCTTCTACAATTATACAGTCTCTAGCAATAGTTGTCAACATTTGATTGGTGATTACCATCTGTCCATGATATATCAGACAATCCATCTGCTACAAGTTACTGCTCTCCTAAGCGTATTGGTTAGTAGAATCTTACAAGCACAAGCACAACATCCTATACACTTTTAGCTTAAGGCAAAAATTTTCCACTACTTAAGGAATGGCCAGATGTTTCTGTTAACCACAGTCTTGCATGTTTTCCTTTAGATAAAACTCAGCATTCTTATCTTGTTCCTCCTTCTACATTCCTGTTTGCTGTTTCCAAGGCCTCTGGCCCACTAAAGTCAAGATGTCCTCATCATTCACTAACTGCACAGTACTCTCAGTCCTTCTTCCTAGCAGTCCTCCTACAATGTACAGTGTAACACTATGAGGTGTACCATTCTGAGCAGATTCTTTGAAGGCTAATACATAGATATATTTTTTTTAGCCTATTTCCTTCAGGTGATGAGAAAACTGATGTTATCTACTCCTCTATCTGACCCTCTCTATTTCTTCAAAACCAATAAAAATCAGATATCACTGGACTCTTAATTTCTCTCAGTAATTTGTCTGACAGTAAACATCAGGTATTAAAATTATTAAACGGAATAAAATAACCATGCAGATTTATAGAAAACTAAGGGATAATATACTCTTAATTCCTCTGACAGAAACAGAGTAAAAATTGAAGTTCAGCAGAGCCTGTGCTCAATGTTAGTGTCTATTTCTTCATCTCCTGTTGGGTCTTTACAGAGAGTGATCTATTAATTCACATTTTTTTTTTGTTTTGTTTTTGTTTTGTTTTTGTTTTTGGGTTTTTTTTTTTTTTTTTCCCCATGACTGATTTTTAGTGCAGAGAAACTGGAGAAAGTGAATCCAGTTCCTGCTGGAATCTCAATTAAATCCTCTTCTACAATGTATGGAAAGTTATTCCCCTGAGTTAGGCATTTTTAAAGAACAGCCTTCTGACCCCCATGTCATACAGCTTTTTGTCAAGAACTACAGTAGTATGAAAATGCTTTTAGTCATCAAAATTTTATGCATTTGTTCTCACAGGGATCAGGGGGGAAATTGAAAGAAAAAAAAATGTTTTTAAGGGGCAACCTTCTCCTGCATTACTAAAACATCTTTATTTTTAAATAATGGAAGCATTCTTAAGAGGGACATTTGGGAAGACCAGGGGAATGCCCTGTACCTAGCTTGTTCTTTTATAGCATAAACCAGCTGTCACTTGTAACTGCCATAGTTTTGTTACTTCTTTGTAAGTTCCAGTCAGATGTCATTGTCTCTTGATGAGAGGGGAGCTCTGAAACAGAAAGAAAGCAAGAGAGCAGGGAATGCACAATGTGAAGATGGGCTACAGTTTTACTAATGTTCCATGTGAAAGCTGTGTTCTACATAGCCAGAATCCATTTCTGTATTCAATGGTGCTCTTTGACAGCCTTTCTAGCTATGATTTATTCTGAGGCAAGGGCAAACCTGATGTTTGATGATAGCATTACTCAGTGTTTTGTTGCTCTTTTTTAGATGCTTACATGAGTGGCCTTGTTTCCAAATTTCACAGTCCCTAGAGTGTTTGGTGACCAAACACAACCATACTCCCTCTAAGCATGTTACAATGCCGTATCAGCATTCCTGTTCCAGAAGAGTGGCCCCCAAAAAATGACCACATATCAAAAGAAAAATCACAAGATTCCTTTTATTTCCCTCTTCTTTTAAGCCCATACCAGGGCTTAAAAGTAGAAAAAAAGAGGCAAAATCTTACCTGATCCCTGCAACTCATAAGATTAGAAAAAGACTTGAATTAAATAAGGAGCATGTAACAGGCCTGAAGAAGTTAACCTGTTAAAAGCTCTGGTTGTCTGAAGAAAGCAATCCTAGTCAGTGCTTTTGTAAATTTGGTGACTGCTCAGGTACAGATGTAGAAATTTAGGCACCTTAGTTTGGATTTAGTATGGAGCCACAGCAAGAGTACCTGGATGCATCCTCTGACAGCTACCTGCTCCACTCTTTTGTCCCAGAGAGACCAACTCATTCTGACATAAGTTGGAACATACTTATCTTAACTAGTATACAAACAGATCTAACTCAAATGAATGTAAACTACATGAACAACTAAGGATACTTTCCCTAAAGTGTTTTGGGATTTGCTTTTGTTTTTTAAAAATTTTGGTCTAATAACAACACAAAGAATATTTCAACCCACAGATCTGAGGACAAGAAAGACACAGACCAGATCCAGAGGAGGGCCACAAAAATTATCAGGGGGAGGGAACACCTCTCCTGTGATGAAATACTTAAATACTTACTTAAAGGGAGCTTATAAGAAAGATCTGGACAGACTCTTTAATAGAACCTGTAGCTATAGGACAAGGGATAATGGTTTTAAACTTAAACAGGGTAGATTCAGACTACCTATAAGGAAAATATTTTTTACAGTGAGAGTGGTGAAACACTGGAACAGGTTGCCCAGAGAAATGGCAGATCCCCCATCCCTGGAAATATTAAAGGTCAAGTTGGACAGGGCTCTGAGCAACCTGATCTATTTGAAACTGTCCCTGCTCATTATAGGAGGGACTAGACTAGATAACCTTTAAAGGTCCCTTCCTACCCAATCTATTCTATGATTCTATGATTAGAATATTCAAATTATTGAATTAGTCAAATACATCTTTTATGTCTGTTACTATTAAAACATCATCATGAACAGAAGGTATGTTTCCAAGTGAATTTTCTACCAGAAATAAAACTTTTACATAGCTTTCCAGCCACAAAAAATTACCAATAACAGGCATGGGCTTTTTTATGAAGAAGAAAGGAATTAAATAAATGAAAAGAAATTGAAATAAATGGAAGAAAATTCTAGCTACCAACAGTTACATGAATGAACTGCCTAAAACTGTATAATGGAAAAAAAAACCTAATAGGAGGTATTCCAAATAAAATCTTCTCCGCTTATCAGTTGACCGTTAAACTAATGTACTTTCAATCACATATTCAGTTTGCTTTGCTCTACCCTTCCTATCACCAGAGCATAGAATCAAGATTTCCAGCACAAACTCTCTCTCTTGAATGTACTAGAAGGACTTCAGGATGTTCCTGGCAATGTGAAACAATTTAAAGGCATCCAAATATACTTGTCTCCAATGGCAGCCTCTTTCCTCTTTTAAGACATTTAGCCCTATGTGAAGTAATCATGCTGTTGCTTTAAGATACTTCACTTTATAGTCTTTCAGGAAGACTAGAAGTAATAACTAACATGACAATCACTGTTCACTGTACAAATGTGTTCTCTGTTTCCAAAACATGTGGAAAGCTATACAGGAGAATGTAAAGATTTTGAAAGGTTAAACCATTTACCTGACCAACTATTACTAGATATACAAAACCACGAATAAATAAATGCAGAACAAAAGAAAAAAAAAATCTCATTGACTTTCTCAGCAGCACCACCAGTTGAGAGAAAGACTGGCACCATTACCTTAATTAGACCAGAGTTTCATTATGTTAGGTTAAGGGCAGCTTCAGAGTAAAAAACTCTGTGAACACCTTAGATCCACACCTACTGAAACATAATGCTGCTACAGTCTATATATAGATAAAAGACCCTTTTATTTCCTTTGAGCAGCACTGGTCACCCCCACTGCAACAATATTGACAGCTCAGCTGCTGCTCAGGAGCAGTAAATGGATGCCTTGGTGATTCTTTTCTATTCTTCCCTTCTCCTCTGAGATATTCCCCTTGGCAAAAGTGTCCCAACTGGGAAGGATTTGCAGGCACTCGGTGAAAGAAAAATACGTTATCCACAATTAGCAGGGAAACAGAGCCAACATAGTGATGGTCCTCTTTGAACATCATTAAAGAAGAAAAAAAATGTTTCAGTGTGGAAGAGTGAAAATTGTAATTTCCAAATACTTGAAGAAAGGTACAATCTGGTATCTCCCTGTTGACAGTGTTTCTTTGTGAGCAGTTGGGCTGATAGCAGAGTATATATGAATGGGTAAATAACAGGGCAACAGCTAGTTCTTACTGGAACTATTTACTATGTAGTGACCAGTCAAGCAGTGGCTGAGTAAGGGAGAGGTGTCTGGGCATTTCTCACATCACAGAAAAGAAACATCATGTAGCTACTGTTGTTCAGCCACACCCTCAGTCTGATCAGCTAGTGGAGTTGCATGGAGTACATTCATATAGGACTTCTACAGAGGAGTTTTCTCAAATTCCAGATGTTTTGTATTTTCTGGCTACTGATGACTTGAAATCAGCACTGTGACAGATACTGTATATAGGGAGAGTGGCATCTCCCAAATCTACTGCAAGTAAGTGTATGAAGGGATGAAATGAGACCTGGAAGTCTGTGGAATTGGCCAAGGTCACAAAGCAGATGAATGTAAGTAAGAGTCAGGGAGAGATCCCAGGGGACCCCAAATGATGGTCAAACTCCTTTTTCCCCAGTTGTATCAGTATATTTCTTTGAGTTGAGAACCGTGGGCCAAATTTCTCATGGTATCTATTCACCTAGACCTACTCTTGCCCTCTCCCGTCTCAGCTTCTCTTCCTGCTCTCAACAGCTCTGGTTTTTCCCTTCTTTAACCCAACCATTTTCTGGGCTTATTTACTTTCTGAGGCCTCCTCTCCCTGTTCCTTTATCTGTTCTTCCCTCTCTTTTCACATCCAAAGGCATCTCAGATAAAAGTAATTGCTACCAGAATCATGTTAACATAAGGGTTGCGGTGCTCAAGTATGAAAACTGTGAATACCCACAACAGCAAGAATACCTGTCCCTAAACATTGGTGGAAGAATAGGTAAATAACCTGCTGAGATGCAGGTCAGAAACCATCCACAGTTTAGGTAACAACAGGTTTAATTTCTTTTGTCTTACAGGCAGTGGAGCTGCACACACCAGAATGCCTTGTCTATTGTCTACATTGTCTCCGTGTCCTCCAAATCAATGCTTCAGCAGATACAGAACTCGTATTTGAGCATATCTGAGAGCTTAGTACACTGCTAGGCCTTCTGGCAGACTGTCCAGTGCTATCTACAGGCTCTCAGAGCACTCTCTCTAAGAAATCTGAATAAATAACCACATGCCAACTGACTTCCCAAAGTTACTTGTTAACAAAAAAAGGCTTGAACATAGGTCTCAGAAGTCCAGGATGACTTCCAAACTTCTTACACCTTTCCTCACTGCTCTCTGATATGTCTTTAGACTGAGCTCTTTGTGGAAAGCTAGAGTTGCAATGCTCTGCCAGTCCCATATTTTTGGGTTGATGTGGTCAATATCTCCTCTGATCTGATGCTTAGGGCAATTTTCTTCAAGTCCTTGTGAGCACCCCACAGCATGTTAAATGCATCATGCCAGCTCTCCCTTCCCACAGTCTTTCTTACAGCAAGTCTTGAGCGACTAAGTGTGCAACTAAATGAGCAAATAAAATAATTTTCTGTCCAAGCTACTGTAACTATATTCTGTCCACCTGGACCTTTTCACTCCTTGTCTTAGTTCAGTAAATCATATCTATATGCAGTCTGTCACACCTGAAACAGTAGTTTGCTTTGTTATGATTTCCCCCTATTACACAAGTTTTCCTTAACAATTTTGTTCTGTGACTCTCCTATCTTTGCCTTTAGAGTACTTCTTGAGGGACTCCACACTTCACAGGATGATAGGATGTCAGGACACATTTTCCTAGCTCCTTTACATGTCACAGGAACAGCACAAATTCACAAAGACTTTGTTACTGTAGAAACAGTGAATTGTACTAATAAAAAAAAAAACACTCTTCATCTACAGTAACAATAGCAAGATCACAGCTTCCACTATACCTAATACTGTTAACGGTCACAATCATGAATCGAACCTATCTACACAAAGCAGATAAGCAGGCACTTCTTTATTCCAGTGCTGGGGAACATGAGAGATAGCTCCACCAAAGACATGTTCACGAACAGGTACAAAGCACAACATACTTGTACACTTTTTCAGCAGAGTAATGGTTACATAAGATCAACAAAATTCATAAAGTTTAGTTTGACCTAAATGATAATTGGCTTTCAGTTACCTCACCTTACCTATATTCCTATTTTACAGAAATCATTGGTCATCTTTACTAATTGATTTGAATAGAATGAGGGGAGGATAATGAGTAGCATACTCATGTTATTTCCTGGAAATCATTGTCATATACAAATGCCTCTAACACATGCGTGGTTATGTTGGATGGGGGTCCTCTGGTGGTTGTTGACAGTCTTCCTCACTGAGTCCACTGATTGAACTCCATCCTTGCTCATGCTCATTTCGTCTTTGGCTGATGCTCATTTCTTCTTTGGCTGATCTTCCAAACCAAACCCAGTCTCTTCTGGTACCTATTGTTTTGACTCAAGATCCATAACCAGTACCCATTTTTTTAATTCAGAGCCCATGACAATTCTTATAGTCTTCAAGGCACACAGATACCTATTCCTAAGGGCCTTAGTGTGCTTTATATTCTCATAGTTGCTGCAAGTCCATTTTAAAATGAAAGTCATATTCTAAACTAAAATCAAAATAATATTATAGGATTCAAGCTGTTTTATTAAGGTAACTGCAACAATTCTGGAGTGTGAGGAGTCCTCCCCATGGGGAGGAAGAAGCGGCAGAAACAAAGAATGATGAACTGACCACAACCCCCATCCCCTGAGCCCCTGTGCCTCTGGGAGGGAGGAGGTAGAGAAATCAGGAGCAAAGCTGAGCCTGAGAAGAAGGGGTAGGGAGAAGTTGCTTTTAAGATGTGGTTGTATTTCTCACTGTCCTGCTCTGTTTGATTAGAAAATTAAGTAGTTGTGGTGGTCTTCAGATTAAATTGATGTTGTTTTCTTCCCCTAATTGAGTCTGCTTTTTGCCTGTGACCATAACAGGTGAATCATCCCTCGCTGTCTTATCTTGATCCTTGAGCCTCTTGTTTTATTTTCTCCTTCCCATCCCTGTGGCTGGATGGTGTTCAGTTGCCCTCTGGACTCAAACTGCAAGGAATATCCAAGTCTTGCTGTGTGTTCTTGTCACATTGGGAAACGCCCTTCTGGTTACTTTTCTGCCGCACAAAAGAGCAAAACCACATGATAACTGGAGCACAAGGTACTGGTTTGCAATGCATGTGGTAGCACCCCAAGTTCTTCATTGCAGCCCAGGTGGGTGAAAGTGTCAGGGGCATATATCTAGGATTGGAGAAGGTATCAGAAACACATCTCAGAAGTACAGCCTGACAGTAAAGCAGAAGAGTCAGTGTCATCTTTATGGCAGAAGGAGTACCATATCTCCTGATGTCCCCAACAGTAGCCTGTCAGCCTATCACTTTCTCTGAGGGCATCATCCCTTTCCTGTGATAGCACTCGTGTTGCCTACAGGCACTGCTCACAGGCAATTACCCCGGTAAAGTGTGGGAGCTGTCTTGGGAACTTCTTTGACATGCTGTTTCCAGCTGTGGGCACTTACCATGAATGCATGTCATACAGCAAGAGGCATATCAGAGCTACCTCCTTTGTACACACCCAAGGGGACATAGAAAGGCTCTTAGCCAAGACCAACATCATGCAAAGCCTACTAATTACTGAAGTCGTACATTCAGAGCAGTAGGATGACTGAGAAAAAGCTGTCATTCACATAAGGATGCCAGAAGCTAGCTGCTCCCCTGCAAAACACTGCCTATTGTATACCACCCATGAGGACTGACTCATCAGTCCTAACTTCCAACATCTTCTGCACCCAGAGATACATCTGACCTAGATGGGGCTTTTTCCCAATAGGCAGAGGCATGCAAATAATGACTATTCAGGCCTGGTTTAATTGTCTTTGTTAATATGAGATGAATCACAACATTCTAGAAAGAGGTGCTGATTCCTCCTGCAGACTATGATGGCAGATTGGAGGGGTGGGGATGCAGATGTTGGCAGACCTGTACAGAAGAGGCAGCTACTTTCCAAACTTGTCCTCTACAGCAGAGGTCCCAGAAAGCTGACTGTCTCAATTGATTCCAGCTTCATGCAGATCCAGCTTCATGCCAGATCATCCTTATACTGCACAGCCCTTATTCCAACCCTGCAGTATGTTAGGGGAAAGATTGCCTAGTAATGCTTCTTCCCTTGTGCTCTGTGGCAAAAGAGACAGATATTCCTTGCCTTGCTTCACCTTTAATGATCAGCTACAAGACAAGGTACTATTCAGTTCTAGTACAGGGACAAGAGTTCTTGAGCACTTGAGACACATGCATTACCAACCTATCTTAGAGCTGTTGTGGTTGTGAATAGGCTGTACATACTTGCTGGGAATATTTATCTGGACCTGAGGAACACAGACACAGTTAAGACAATATAGACAGCATGGCCAAAAATATGCATCCTCCACAATACCAATAGTTCTGGACTGCTGCCTGACAGGAAATCTAAAGACATTTCCTTGCATCAGAAGAACTGTTTAACAGAAAACACATCAAGGCTAATAGACCTGGATATACGTTGTATATCATTCAGTTTGTTCAGTAGGGGATCAGAAATGGCACTGTTGACAAACATCTTTCTGCAGATATATGAACAGACTGCCTGAGCTGGAGGTACTGTAGAGATACAAGGCTTACAATAAGCCTTGGTAGAGCAAGAGATGTCAAAATGAGGCTATTCTAACAACAGATTCATATGGATGTGGGGAGATGACAAAGGTTGAATCCTTTTTCTCTTGGAAAGGGTTGTGTTATGTCAAGTCTGCAAATTAGGTTATTACATGTGCTGAAATGGGGAAAAGCATGTAGCTAGAACAAATCACTAGAAGAAGCTGATGAAAGCGGCACAGAAGTAATTGGATCTTTCTAGTAGACTTTCCATTGTTCCTAGACTTTGACATGTGCTGGGAGATGTGTCCATTGATTTGTCAATCACTTGGAACCTGTGAAAAAAAGCCTATAAGTCTATTTTCCTTTGGAACTGAGTAATATCGGTCTCTTCAGAACATGAGATTAAGGGTGCTCCATATCACTAGATTGAGAAATGCATTTTGGAGATCAATCTCCCTTCACGGTCCAGAGGGAAAATGACTGTAGTTTGTCTTACTCCCTTGTCTTTGCAATGGATAAACAGAGGGAGAAATTAAACGGAAGCTTTTAAAAGAAAATCTTTGTGCAGACCTTTTTATTATCACCATAAAATTATTTATTCAATAGCAAATCTCACATGAAGTACATCCTGGACCAGCTTTCAACAATAAAGCTGGCATCCAGCAGCACATCTAATGAGCCCCAACCTCATGTTTGTACAGTCACATCCATCTGATATGTGTGAGTACAAACTGAGAGATTGCTCATGCAGACCAGGCACATATGAAGCCCACGGGAGCCCTGTGGTAAACCTGCCTATGCCTTAACATATCCAGAAAGGCAAGCTGGATACTGGTAAGTTTTTATTTTCCTGCCCCAGAAAACCACTGGCAATGTGAAGTATCCACCATAGAGCGTGGATCAAAAGATACTAAAATATAAACAAAGATGATTTTCAGTGTTTTCTAAGCAGGAAATTAAAAAATTAAAGTAGTCTATTTAAGGAATGCAAAATAACAAACAGTGAGCAATTGCTCATTGTTTCAGGAAGCCTATTAAGCAGACAAATATCCTTTCAAATAAAAGAGAAAGTTTTGCTCTGGTTTCTCTATTCAGGTTTCAAATTATACAAAGTGGGGAGTGGCTTTTACTGTGTGAATGGCTGCTTTCAGAGAGGAGGGCTATGCTCTCCTCCAGAGTCCTTGGAGCTCCTGTGATAAACTAAGTCCTAGCAATGACATTTTAGACCACATGACTGAGATAAACTATGCTGGTACATAACTTTTCCAGTCTTCAAAGCCAGACGCAACTTTAAAAAAATAGAAAATCAACCCCTTGTTTTGAAAAATATTATGGAAGTGACACTTTAAGAACTGTATCATCACAAGGTTGTTTGAGACAGTAAATAAATTTTCTAATTCAGTGATGACTGAAATGCATTCTCATGAAGTCTGGCAAGGACTCAAGTAGCTATCACTCTGGATAGAGGTGTAAGAGATCTGGGCTGTAGTCCAAATTCAGCTACTGATCTGCTGCATGACCTTATGCAAGACATTCACTCTCCATTTCTCCTCATGCTTCTTCCTAGTCCTTCTGAATTTCCATGTGAAACTTTCCAGGAGCAGGGAAAGCTGCTAGGTGTGTGCATATGTCTAGCACAAAGTGGGCATCCAATTCTGAAACAAGTGCTGCAACTGCTGAAGTAGCATAGTGCTTAATATATGGATATGGATATGGATATGGATATGGATATGGATATGGATATGGATATGGATATGGATATGGATATGGATATGGATGCAAGCAGAATATGTCCAGGGAGAGAAACTGTAATTCAAAGTGAAATATCAAGGGCAGCTGTTTCAGTTATGGTTTTGCGACCTGCCCTTTTTAATTATTATGCTTCAAAGCCTCAGCTAGACAAAACAGAAGATTGCTTTTTAAATGTCACCCAATAGTTATTTTACCTAAAAGAATCTTCAAACACTGAAAATTGTATTGCTGGGAAATCAAAATCATTAATTTGACATTAAAGTAATATTTAAAAATCGTTTCTCAGAGACAAACCTAACCTTTTTACCCAATCAATGAGAAACATACTTTGCATGAATACATATTAAAGCTGATGCTTCCCGTCAGCTACAAGGAGTGTACAGTAGAGGGTGCCAACTTCTTTTAACCTCCTAAAGCAGCAGGGTCAGACATATCTGTCAAGATGGAGTCTTTCAAGGCATCAAGAATTTATTTTTCTGGAATTTTTACTGGATACATAATCCAAAATGCCAGGTAGAGGCAAGTGTGGGGAACCATTGAACCTATCTTCACCTGGCCTTCCTAAGGCATGGAAGTAGACAAAAGGCACTATCTGTAACATCCCCATTCCCAACCCAGAGCACAACTAAAGTTCTCAGTCCATCCATGCTGTGAAAACCCACAGGTCAGGGAATCTGTTGCTCTGGGAGTGAATCCAATTTATGGTCTGTCTTGATTCTTCTGTGGACCAAGGTTAGCCCTGAACAAAGCATAGGATGAGGATGAACCTGAGTCCTGAATGTCATCAGCCCAGAGGAAAATGGAGAGATTTTTCTGGTTGTTTTTGTTGTTGTCGTTGTTGTTGTTTGTTTGTTTGTTTTTTTCACTCTAGTAATGCCTAGGAGACAACCTGATTGAACAGAGAGTACAAGACACAAATGGAAATCATTTGCATTAATTAGTCTGATTTAGCAATGTCCAATTTAACAAGAAACGTGACAAATTACATTTTTCAATGTATGCTGACATTTTTACAGTTAATTCATGTATTAACATGAATAAAATTTTCTGCAGCTGACATTTAATTGAGAAATAAGTGGCTGGAATGTTAGCCCTTAAAGTATCTGTTGAGAGATATATTTACATGATATGAGCTCACCAAACTGTATGTTAGCTACACATAATCTAGCATTCAAATTATTTTATTAATTAATGAGGAAATTCAGTAAGGGGAACAAAAAGGCATGCAACAATATACTTCAGATCATTGCTTAATGTGTTTCTAACTCTGTATTCTTCCGTACTTAGAAAATCTCCTTTCCCAGTGAAGATGGTACAAAGCAGTCTTCTGAATGGCACTGTATTCTTATTATTCCCTTTCAAAAATGGATAAAGTGCAGGTGCCTTCCCCTACACATTTAACAAATTCTGAATGCTGTCTAAGGGCCCTTTGAGTCAGAAACATTTATTTGTCTAAGCTCAGATCTGTACCTGAAAAAGTCTCAAGTTGACAGAAATGGTTCCTCAAGATGTGTGACTTCTTCTTGTAAGCACTGGTTGCTGTGGTTCAGAGCTGTTCAAGAATCAAACTCAAGGCCAAAAATTCCAGTCTGTCAAACACAGAAGTGCTCCAGGGAATACAGCACAATGTTCCCTACAGAAATTGTAACACACATGACAGAGATCCAACAACACAGCTTCTATTCAACACCTGTCTGAGGCAGTCATTATCAATGCCATTTTACAGATGGGTAAAAAAAAGAGCACTGCCAGAGCCTGCCCCATTGTCCACTACCATAATTGCAGCATGCTGCAGTCTGACTCCACACCAATTTGGACAGACAGTTTCAAGAGCTACAGAACAAATGAAGTCAAACAGTCTAGAGATTTCTGTGTCATCCTCTCTAATCTCTCTTTATACATTCCCAGCTTTTCCATCTTCCACCATCCCCCACCTCCCTCTCATTGTTCCTTTCTCCCTCTTGAGGGGTCTAGAGGCAGCATGTGGCATAGCTGACCCAGTGCTATGGGAGACCTGGCTGGTTCTGCTTGCAAACAGGATTACTGGCCAGCTGGCTGCTGGCTCCAAGTAGAACTGAGCTCCACATGACTTTTCCTGAGGCAGGGTCATTGTATTGGGATTTCTTTCCTCTCAGAGATCTCCATATCTCAGTCAATTTCAGCTTCATTTGGCAAACATTTAAAATTAGGGGTGAGAAGGAACAGTAGAAAAGATGTTGAAAAATAGCTGAGTAGAAATAGCAGTTACATTAGGCTTTCCTTTTTTTTTTTTTTTTTTTTTAGAAATGGCATAAAAATATCATTCTGTATCAAATGGAATAATGTAGTAGCAGAAGAAAAACCAGACTAAATATATCTACCTCCTTTCATGCCTAATCTAGAAAGGGTGGGAAAATATATTTCTAAATGACCCTCTCAGAAATGGCTTAGAAACAGCTTCTGTGTTGTGAGGAGGCTCTGGCTACACCTCTGCAGTTGGAATATTGTAGAGAAAGCAACAGAGCCAGATTTCTCCTGGACTAGTCAGTACTGACTGATGATTGGACATCATAAAATGTGAGGATTAAAATTAATTAAAGAATAGCCTGGAAGAATGGGGTGAGAGAAACATGACGGAGTATTACTTGACATGCAGAAAGCAATTATTTTGTTGAAGTAATACAAGAAGAAGCCAGGTAAGAAAAAAATTTGCAAATACCAGAAGACTGAAAAACTTTTCTTTCAATTTGTAGGGCTAAAACCACATAAGACATTTAGGAAATTGTGGAGATCTAGGACACCTTGGGGATGGAGGGTGTTGGCAGCAGAGAGAGACATCATGGAAGATTCCAAATTAACTTCTGATAAAAAAATGATGATTTTATATTCTGAGGAAGTCTTGCATATCAACGATATATCTATGATGAGGAGCACAAGGCTTTGCCATTTTGAACATGAGCCCAAATATTAGAAAGATTTGAGACAGAAAGGTATCCAGAGGTCATAAGAGAGGAAACTGTGTGAGTTTTGTTTGCTGCAGTAGACACTGCAGACTGAGACTATGCTGCCACAGGATGCAGTAACTGGTAGACTCTTATCTCTCTACAAGTGTCTTTGAGCACTCACAGAATAGCACAAAAAGCCTGAAAACAACAGCAGAGAGATTGTGTGTAGGACCAATAGACAGTGCTGTATCAGAAGACAAATGCACTATCAGGCTGAAAACAAATGGGATATTTATTCACTTTATGTTGAAAACAAGCACACCAGCCAAAATGCAAAATGGAAATACAATTTGAAGGTCTATATACTTAGAGACTGGTGGAAATGGTTCTGTGTAAACAAAGCCTCTGTGTTTATCTGTATCTGTATGCTGTTTTCCTAGGCTGCCTTTCCATCCTACTTTGCACTTACCTGATTTTACTAGCTGTGGTGATCCCCTGGTGACCCAGCCATCTCCATCCTCCCAATGCCTGCTGCAAGGTGCAGACAGTGAGGGAACTGTATCATACATTGAATCAGTGACTGAGCAAATTGTGCACAAGAAGACTGTGGTGATGCAGGAGGCTGAACACAGGTCTCCTGTGTTCACCTGTCTCCATGCAGAGCACTCTGCACAGAAAGTTTTTCAGCCTGCCTTTAGGATCAGCCAGTCATTTCCAAGAAGAGTGTAAGAAAAGGAGCTGCTTCTCTGCTTCTTCTGGCAGTTTACTTTAACTTCCAGCCTGGAGAGTAGAACATGCTGGTTAACATGGAATTGAGACCTAAAGCAAAGACCTGTCTCCAGGCTCTCCAGCACCTCAGTGCTGTCAGGCCAGAGTTATTTCCAGCACAAAGCTGACCCAATATTGTTACTCTTTCTGTTTCATGTGTAACCCTCTATCACAACATTGCCATTGTTAGTAAATAGGCCATAAACTTTTTAAGTAATTTGTAAGACCTATGGACTGAAGTTTGTCAGGTTTGTCCAATCTAAACATTCTTTTACCCACCTGTAGCTTTGCTTTGCTTCTCTGAGCTGTGATGGCAATTTCTCCAGCTGACCAGATGTCTATACCTGATTTGTTTTGCTTCTCTTTGTGTTGTACAACCGCAGTTTTGTATAGACAGAAATGACAAGCAGTTAGTCTGTGTGGAATGTGATACATACAATAGTAACATGATGACAAAGTGTTGACAAATACAGACCTGGTAGGACAGCAGAGTCCTTGGGAAGCGGAGACACAAGATACAGCATAGAGGAGCACAGCTGCAAATAAATTGCCCATGACCAGTGAAAGTTCAGACCTGGAGCTAGACAAAACTGAGTTTAAGGGTAACAGAACAAAGAGATAGCATACTGAGATGGCACCAGGTATAGTAAATTTGGATGTAACATGGAGCTGCAGACCAGTGGAGAAAGAGAAAAGTGTCTCAGCAAACGTAAAATAATCCCAAGTGGATCCTACAGGGAAAGAGAAGGTATCATCAACAGGAGCATCATATTCCTCCTGACAAAGGACTCCAGATGCTGACAGCTCAAGATATCATCCTCCTCTACTACCTCACCAGTGTGAAACCACTAGAACACAGGGGAGCAGTGGAAGAGTGAGCACAGCACCAAAGAAAGGGGTGAAATGAAGGAGTGTGTGTGCGTGTGTTACAATTCCATAGCAGTATTCTAGCTGCATTGCTATTCCTTCATTTTTGTAACAGTTAGAGCTAGATTAATACTGAATACTCTCTTAATATTTCAGTTAAACTAACAATAGCTTCCTGGCTTTACTGATAAATAAAACGTGCTTGCTCCTTGACTATTAGCAACATATGCAGTGTAACAGCTTGTTCACTGCAGGAACCAATGGACAGTAAAAGTTCATGGCTTTAAACAAGAGTGCCTTTGCTTCTCAGTTTACAAATCAAAACCAAAATAAATTTTAGGCCTGTCTCTCAGGAAGGTCAGAACTGTCTAAAACTGACAGCAGGAAAAGGTGACAGGTGGTTAATCCCCAGAGTAAAGTGATCGCTCACTTCACAGCACCACAGAATGGTTGAGGTTGGAAGTGATGCCTTGAGATTATCTAGTTGAACTTGCCTGCTGAAGCAGGATCTGCTAGAGCAGGTTGCCCAGGACTGTATCCAGTTGGGTTTTCAGTATCTCCACAGCTGGAGACTCCACAACCTCCATGGGCAACCTCTCCCAGTGTTTGACCATCCGCAGAGTAAAGAAAGTTTTTTCATTAATTTGGATAGAATTTCCAGGGACTCTCCTTTTCTCTTGCTGTTATGGCTAAAACTTTGAAGCAAGAGATCTCCCTGCACTTGCTGCTTCACCCTCTTTCTACTTCTTGGACACATGTTAAGGAGTAATGAAATGTTTGAAAGGTAAATTCTGAGATGCTGTCTAGATCCAAACATGCTCATAAAGAATTGATTGGAGTGGAAATTCTCTTTTCTAAATGCATTACAACATGTTCCACAAACCTTCACAGCAAAACTTGTCCCAACAAATTAGTCCATAATTGGCTGTAGATAGTGTCTTGAAAAAAAAAAAAAGGTAAAAAGTCCAGAAAGACTATATATATATATATATATATATATATATATATATATATATATATATTTTTTTTTTTTTTTAATTTGTCTTGGGAAGTGGACAGAACTACTCCAGAAAGGATTTTTCTCAATTATTATGTAATAAGTAGAATTATCACATCTGGTCTTACTGGCCATTCATCTTTGGGTATTTAAAAAAAAAAAAAAAAAAAGCAAGCATCAATTTATAGGGAACTCAGTGTTTAACTGTTGTGTCAGTGGTAATGTCCAAATTGCTGGTTGGCTCTACATCATGATGAATGGTTCATCTCATCCATAGATCAAGCACAGACTTAAGAGTAAACACAAAAAAGCAAAAGCTTTCCTGAGATGCATGACTGGTGGAATGATCTACAGAATTCAAGACCTAATCCTAATGAAGGTTTTGGCTGGAGTACTATGTCCAGTATAGGGACCTGTCCTCTTGAGAAGAAAGAATGAGCTGAGGTTTATATAACTGGAATTCCAAAAAAAAACTTGAAAGCATCTATAGTAACAGTTTCAGACATATAGGAGTCAGAGAATAACCTTTCTTACATACAAAGTGGATGGGATAGGAAACAGTGGAATTAAATAAATGGAAGGAAGCTGTGTGTTAGACACTGAGGAAAGGCAGGCAAAATATGCTCCAGAGAGTATTGTGTTCTTCATCCTTGGAAGCTTTTAAAGACAGGTTGGACAATGATGTGTCAGGGATGTTTAAGATAGAGTTAGTCCTTCAGTGAGACATGAAGGTAGACTACATGTCCCCTTGACAGCTCACTCCTGTCTGATTCTGCACTTTCTATCCCAAGTTAGCAAATAATTAAACAGAGTTTATCTTTAATGAAAGAATTAAATCCAGTTGACTTCAGAAAGACTACTTAAGCATTTAGAATTAAGGAAATGAATATTGGCTGAACCAGGCCCTAGAAAGAATTTAATCAAGCCATGAATTAACACATAAAATACCTATAAAAGATGACAAAGCTTGTACTTCAAACGGAAATGGATGATTTTAAAAATGTAATTTGATTTTCTTCCTTTTCCTCTTGCCTTTTTTTTTTTTTTTCCCCCAGCATTAATGTTCCCAGAAGTAATGCAGGCTTTATAGCCAGACATGACATTTCTACAGCCTCTTTTATGTTTTTTCTAAATCTGTGAAATAACACAGATTTATTTATTTATTTATTTATTTATTTATCTATCTATCTATCTATCTATCTATCTATCTATCTATCTATCTATCTATTTATTTATTTATTTATTTATTTATTTATTTATTTATTTATTTCCCCCAGGGCTTTTTAAAGAGGGTAGGTGGGAAAGACTCTCAGTGATCCTGGAGGGTTTACTACAGATAAGATTGGGAAGGAAGGGAAAGAGGGTTAAATACTCTCTCATTATTTTATTAGGGTAACACATCTTTTTGATCTCTATTAATACTTCACTATGGACTCCACACTCAAGTTCTGTCAGACTTCTGAAATTGTTGGAAAATGGGTGAAGGAAAAATTTGTTTCATGTAGCATAGGAATTTAAGAAATCAGTTGAACACCTGCAACATGTTGTCCATTGCACAAAGGTCCTTGAATTAGGCAAGCATGATAAACATCTCCTGGGAAATGCGCAAATGGAGAGTCTCCACGAGTAAATTAGGAGACTCCTAATCAGAAGCCCGTGTCCTTGAAGATTAAGGCCCTCTGAAAAATAGTGAACTAGCTGAAGCTAGGCAGGAGATAAGAAAGTGAAGAGATAAAACAAAGGAAGGCCAATTCAGAAGCACAGATTTCAAGAAAGGCTCCTCTCCCAGAGAGCACCAGCCACTGCTAGAGACCACCAACGACTCCCATGGAAGCCCCTCAGAGACCTAAACCACATGTGTAATAATTACTTAAATATGATAATCAGTTTTAGGAAATTTGATGAATTTGTATGTAACAGAATGACATAAGCTTTGGCTGTTGTAACATACAGTGGACATGTTAGGTGGAATGATTCCCTCATGTCCTCGGCCGAATAAAGTAATGCCTGCTCATTAATGTTAAAAGTGGTGTTAAGGAGTTTTCATTCCCAATATCGATGATGTAAGAAACTATGAACTAGGGTATTGTTTATTGAAATTTATGTTAAGCTCAATGTAAAGGTTAGGCAGCAAAAGACAGGAAACCGCTTATGCAAACAGCTGCCAGACACCGCTTGTGTGAGATAAGATAACCGCAATTGCTTACACAAACCAGATACCGCTTGTGCAAGCAGAAGAGGTACTGCTCAAAGATAACCACGGATGTAAAGATGTATAAAAAGGGACTGTTTGAACTGATCAGGGCGGCAGTTGGCGGAGCGCAGACTCCCCTGCCGTCCAGCGCTGTCTTTGCTCATATTCTACTTGCTATAATTAATAAAATTATAATTGGATTATGATCCATTGTGGTCTCAATTTATAACAATTTCATGGTGCCGTGACTCGGATAAGGAATGGTGGGCTTCTGTCCTC
This sequence comes from Tyto alba, assembly GCF_018691265.1. Taxonomy (NCBI): domain Eukaryota; kingdom Metazoa; phylum Chordata; class Aves; order Strigiformes; family Tytonidae; genus Tyto; species Tyto alba. Next base: position 47,190,600 of record NW_024881275.1, on the reverse strand, counting down.
CGGGGAGGCGCCCCGCGGCAATCCGCGGCTCCGCAACTGATAGCCTACCCCAACCTTACCGACGAACCTAAATTCTAGAATAATGAGCAAAGGAGAAACCGGTAAAATCCCATAAAATTCTGTGCACGGGAGTCCGGACGAAGACGCAGGACGCGTAAGTATATTGCAAATTCGTTCGCGGGTTTGCCGTTCGGACGGGATTGGGTTTCCTGGATTATAACGAATGAGAGGTTCGATATATTGAACCAAGCGAGTGTGGACCCTTAAGTACTGCGTTTTCCATCTCCCGCGAGGGACTGGGCCAGGAACAAGGGGAGTGAGTGAGTGTGTGTTTGTGGATAATCCAGAAGATGGGGGCGAAGGGCAGCAAGCCTTCGACTCCCATGGGAAGGGTACCCACTGTACCTAAGAATACCCCTCTGGCATATATCTTAGACAATTGGAGATATTTCCCTGGAACACTAGGGAAAGATAAGCAGAAAATGATAGAATATTGTACTAAGATATGGGGAGGGAAGAAGATTTCTAAAAATGTCTTTTGGCCAGTCTATGGGTCAGAAGAAGATTGGATAAAGGCAACAATTAAATCTCTGGGTTAATAATAAAAAACCCCTTAACCCGGAAGAAAGTCAGTATGCGGAAGTGTGGCTAAAAAGACCGGGAGCTAGACTTTACCCGCGGAATGAAATAAAAACTAAACAAAAGAAAAAGAAGGAAGAGTTAGACGAAACCCTTCTAACCCCCCTTCCTTACATTTCCCCTCCTGCTCCCACAGCCCCTCCAGAGGTCCCCAGAGCACCCACTCCCCCACCGGAGTCGGAACAAGAGTCTCCCCCTCCTCCTAGACGTGTAACTAGAAGCCAAAAAGGGGCAGCTCAGATGTACCCCCTAAGGGAAATACCCATGGGGGGACCTCAACCCGTGATCGGATATATTTCTGTACCCCTAAACTCGGCTGACCTACGAGATTTTAAAAGAACCGAGATGGGAAACTTAATTGAGGACCCATTCGGAGTGGCAGAAAGTCTATATAAGGCGAGAGGAAGAGAGCAGCAAGCGACAAGTAAAAATGATGGTAGCAGCGGTCAGAGAGGATCGTAAAGGACGAACTGGTGAACACAGATCTGCTGGAACGAAACAAGGGAACATAGTAGTAAAGAAGGAACAGAGATGTTGTTTTTACTGTGGAAAGAAGGGACATATAAAGAAGAATTGCAGAGAAAGGATCAGGGATGAGGAAATACTGAAAACGGAATAGGAGAGTCAGGGGCTCTATATCTTAGGGGACCGGAGTCATCATGAGCCCTTGATAAAATTAAAAATAGGTCCCCATAAACAAGAGTTCACCTTTTTAGTAGACACTGAGGCTGAAAAAATCGACTATTAAAGAAATACCTGAGGGATGTAAAATTTCCCCGGAAAAAGTACAAGTAATTGGGGCAAAAGGAGAACCATTTAAAGTAAACAAAATCAAAAATGTGGTATTCGAAACTGAAAATAAATTTGGAATGGGTGAACTCTTGCTCGTCCCTGAAGCAGAATTTAATCTGCTAGGACGAGATTTAATTGTTGAATTACAATTAGAAATTAAAGTGAAAAATCAAGAGCTAACAGTGTCTACTTATCCTTTGACCGTGCATGAGCAAAAACAAATTAACCCCGATGTCTGGTACTCTCCGGACACAATTAGTAGACTGGAAATCCCACCGATTAAAATCCAAATTTCTGAACCCCACATACCTGTGAGGGTAAAGCAATATCCCATTTCCCTAGACGGACGGAGAGGATTAAAACCAGAAATTGATCGATTATTAGCACAAGGAATCTTAGAGCCTTGTATGTCACCCTTTAACACCCCCATTCTGCCTGTAAAGAAACCAAATGGGAAATATCGGCTCGTACATGATTTAAGGGAAATCGTTTAAGGGAGCACGGGGCGGCCTGGGTTAATCCCTTGCGGGGAAGTCCCAGCGGCAGGAATTCAAGGGGGGATGGGATTTGTGGATGTGCCGCTCACTAATGTAGAAGTGAGGGCGTATAAGAATGAATTTAGGAGGTTATTAGAGGACCCTGTGGGGCTGTCAGAGAAGATTGATCAATTTTTGGGACCCAGTATATATATACATGGGAGGAGATGCAGTCGATTACGGGAATTTTTTTCTCTCCTGAAGAAAGACAGATGATCAGAACGGTTGGAATGTGGATATGGGAGAGAGAAAATCAGCAGGGGATACCCGGGGAAAGGAAACTCCCTGTAACCCCTCTGCAGTGGAATCAGAATGAACAAGAGCGGAGGAGAGATATGAGTGACTCTAGGTCATTACAATAAGAGTCTGGAGGAACTCCTGAGAGAAGCACAGAAAGTAGATATTAGGAAGGATGAAGAAGAGGCTAAAACTCAAGCTAAAACTATGATAACTGCACAAGAAGCTGTTAGAAACAAACACAAGGAATCTCAGACGGGAAATCACAAATTTGAAACAGGCAAGGGAATGAAAGGGAAGGTGGAACCAAGAGGCACCACTGGCTAGGGAAATCACAAGGGAATGTTTTCATTGTGGGAAGGGGGGGCATTATAAACAAGAATGCCCCCAGAGAATACGGGACCTGTTGGTGTTTGAAGTAACCCAACAGGATGAGGGTGGTAATCACTAGGGGTGTCAGGGACTCTACCTCCTGGGGGATATACCAACAGAAGAGCCCTTGATAAATTTGAAATTAAGACCCCAGGAGGAATGTAAAAGATACAACTTGGACTGTAGGGGCTAAAGGTGAAGGGGTTTTCGGTCCCAGTTATAAAGAATGTGTTAATACAAGGGGAAGATCAATATGCTGTTAATGATTTGTTGATAATGCCAGGGGTAGGATGTAATTTGCTAGGTAGAGATTTACAAGTGCAATTAGGAATAGGTGTGGTGCTGGATGAAGGAAAACTAGTGGTTAAATTACTAGAATTATGGGAGGAGAATCGGGGAGGATATTTAGGAACCAGAGCGTAACTGTTTGGATTTTATAAATTATCAAACGAAAATAAGAGAAGATCTGTTAAATAAACCTTTGCCCTATAGAGAAAAACTATTTCTTGATGGGTCCTCTCGATGCCTAGAAGGGAAAATATTGGGTTATGTAATTATCGAGAGGCAGAAGATGGAAGTGTTTGAAAAGGGGAAATTACCTGCTGGGTGGTCAGCACAAGTCTGTGAACTCTATGCCCTAAAACAGACATTGGTATATTTGAGAGATAAGGAAGGGACAGTGTACACAGACTCAAAGTATGCATTTGGAGTGGTCCACACATTTGGAAAAATATGGGAAGGAAGAGCGCTTATAAATACAAAAGGGAAGGAGCTAGTACACGAGCGGCTGATCAGAGAAGTTTTAGAAGCCCTGAAGCTCCCCACAGAAATTGCAATTGTGCATGTGAAAGGACATCAGAGGGGAGAATCGATGGAAATAAGGGGGAATAATTTAGCAGATTAAGTAGCCAGAGAAGCAGCTACAGAATCATCATTGGTAGTTTTATTGGTAATAATACCAGGGGATTATGAGAATTTAGCCCCAAATTTCACAGAACAAGAAAAGGATATACTTAAAAATAAGGGGGGAAAAGATTCAGAAGGAAAATGGACTTTAGCAGATGGAAGGCAGATGTTAAATAAAACAAGATCATGAGAAATTCTGTCATTAATACATTAGAAAATACATTGGGGAACGCAATCGCTTTGTGATCATTTTCTTAGACAATATGGGTGTATAGGAATATATACGGTAGCTAAACAACTAGTTGATCGATGTTTAATTTGTTAAAAAGTGAACAAAAAGGTAATGGAAAAAAAAAAAAAAAAAAAAAAAAAAAGGTGGCTGCGGAACAGGAGCTAGCCATACAAAGCCTCCAGGTAGACTTAACAGAGTTACCTTAAAAACAAGGGTGGAAGTATTTGTTGGTATTAGTGGCTCACTTAACTCATTGGGTGGAAGCAATCCCCCACACCAAGGGCAATGGCAACCATGGTATCCAAGGTATTACTGGAAAACATTATCCCCAGATATGGATTAATAGAAAGAATAGACTTGGGCGGAGGAACACATTTCATTTTAAAAATTATACAACAGCTATCTGAAGCCTTAGGGATCGAATGGGCATGGCACACCCCATGGCATCCTCGGAGTTCTGGAAGAGGAGAAAGAATGAATCAAACTTCAAAACAAACCTTGACTAAGTTAATGATTGAGACTCAGATGTCTTGGATTAAATGCCTGCCATTGGCCTTATTAAGGATCAATACTCAGCCACGAACAGACCTGGGAATTTCTCCCTATGAAATGATGTTTGGATTACCATGTATGAGTAATGACAGGGATATTGTCATCCCTGAAGTAGGAGATCAGTATGTAAGAAAGTATGTAATAAGAATTGGTAACACTTTAATGAAACTAAGAAAGAAAGGACTTCTGCCTCAAATACCACCATTGGCTTTTAATATCCACAATGTAAAACCAGGTGATTGAGTATTGATAAAAGTGTGGAAAGATTAATCATTAACTCCCGAGTGGGAAGGTCCATTTCAGGTGCTGCTGACCACCGAGACAGCGATCCGAACAGAAGAAAAGGGGTGGACTCTTGCCTCCTGAGGAAAAGGACTGGTGGAAAAGCCTCAGGAGTGGACTGTGGTACCATCAACTGACCAACTACAAGTCACCCTCAAAGGACTAAGTAAATTCATCAAGAGGGAATTGAATGACTCTTAACCAGTGGTTTGACTGTGTTTTTGACTGGGTTCAGAGGTAACACTGTGAAAATTTACTTATTCATTTACTTACTTGCTGTATAAGGAAACAAAAACAACAACAACAACAAACAAACAAAAAACAACTGTCAGGGAAAAGCTGGCGTTTACCGAGCATTAACTGACAGACATGTGAGATTATGAGCATTTTGGAGTCAATTAGGCATTGCTAGAAAATCAACCTAATAGGGTAATACCTTGTCTCGAGTGTATGTATGGATGTCATGAAGCGTGGTTTTTGTGTGAATGTGAAATGTGTTACCGGATGTGGTATTTCTTGCAGATGGAGAAAATTGTCTTATAACTGTATAGGGAAGGGGCATGAACTGTAACCTTGATTTACGGGGAAAAAGAGGTTAGTCCCCAGAATCTGTGATGTCCCTGAGAGTTGATGGGAGGACACTATCAGGAAGTGCCAAAAATTTTGCTTTGCTTAGAAACAAAGGAAGTGGCTACAAAGGAGCTGCACTTGAATTGACTAACTCTTAACACATGGATTCATTAAATAGTAGAGGGCAAGACCGGGTTAACCTCTGTGCTCGCCACCAGGAAGACTTGTATCTCAGCTGTGGGCTGCAACCCCATAGGCATGAGAGGTGGGAGTATATGTTATACCGGACCTCTGCTAATCATCCTGGTATGGTTTGCTTTAATAGTGGCAAATTTGTGCAGCAAGTGCTTTACTGTTATGTCCAACATCAGAGTGGCTTTGCTTTCCCAAAGACAGAAGGGTGGATGGAGATATTTTTAGTGGGAAGAAGAGAATCCAAGTAAAAGATGTGACAGAAGTAAAACAGCCAGTACCAAAACCGCTGAAAAGACCTATAACAGAATTTTCGACATGGTTAACCAAAGGAGATGGTGGTTTACATAAGCAAATACAACTACATGGGCACTTGAAAGAGGAACATTTACAAGGGCAAAAGATATGTAGTAAAAAGGCAAACAAAGTGAGGGCTACCAACATCAAGGCTGCACAATAAATTGCTGCCCATGCATAAGCACGCTCCATTGTTTTCGCGGTATCGGAGGTACAAGAGTGAGACCGCAAGTGGTGAACCTGCCTGGTCTGTAGGGATCAGGAGTCAGGGTCCACATACGCAGCAGGAAAATGGATTTCCACGCCCCCAGTCCAAAGCGCATGTGTTGTTGGAGGGTCTCGAACGTTCGGCTATACCCGGATGGCAAAAACAACTGCCAGGCCCGCCCAGATCTAGGCAGCACAGGCATTCTGGGTGGAAGAGAAATTTCCGCTCATTGCGCACTTGGACCTTCCTCGGTCAAGCCACTAGCCTGGGGCTGGACTATCCCACTAATCTTACTGATCCCACTGGATTGCAATCTTGGGAAGATGGGAGTAGGGGACGATCCCATGTGCGCCGCCCTGCTGTTAGGATTTTTCATTATATTGGTGGTGACTGTCGTTGCCATCGCGGTATGCGAGGGAATGTCTCATGGCTGGTGTCGGAGAAGATCACCTCCTCCCCCCAATCCTCCAAGATCACTAAGACAACTAAGACGCCCTCTAAACCTTGATGAGGTGATGGAAACAGACTTATAGTTCAAAGAAGAAAATGTTATTGATCAGAGGAGTTACCACGCGGCGCGTGACTGTTGTTCTTGGACTCTTTCTATCTTTCTATCGCTATCGCCCCGTGAGTAAGGGTAACAAGACATCGAAGGACAACATCCAAAGGACAGTGCTGATATCTTTGGTTCTTACTTTTTCTCTTTCTGATTGTGTCGCGTGGGACTTTGCTGGATTGTTATACAGTTAATTATTTCAGGTTCTTGTTTGCTAATAAATTGTTGATTATTGTTTACAGAGTGTCTGATAGTACGGTTGACTGTGCAGTTCGGCACACAGCCCGAATTTGCTTAACGCCAACAGGTGAAACAGTAATAGCAAATTGCATGTTGGTCACAATATGTTGGATTAACTGAACAAAGCAAGGAGTAAATAACACACGGCAAAAACATTAAGGCGACAACTGCACATAGCAGATAGAATAAGAGCTGTTTTACCTATGGTGCTCTGAAAACACCCTCAATGTTAGACTCAGAATGGTGGGATGATCTATTAGGAGCTTCCTGGTGGAAAAGATTGTTGTGAATGCGTTATGCCATGTGAAAACTATGATTGTAATTGTAAGTTATTATCTTGTGAGTGTTATGATAAATGTTGGAATTGTGGAAAAAGGTTTGCTTGCAGTGCTGAAAATGAAAGTAGCATCTAATAAACAATAATAGGATAAAAGAAAAAGGGGGGATTGTAAGAAACTATGAACTAGGGTATTGTTTATTGAAATTTATGTTAAGCTCAATGTAAAGGTTAGACAGCAGAAGACAGGAAACCGCTTATGCAAACAGCTGCCAGACACCGCTTGTGTGAGATAAGATAACCGCAATTGCTTACACAAACCAGATACCGCTTGTGCAAGCAGAAGAGGTACTGCTCAAAGATAACCACGGATGTAAAGATGTATAAAAAGGGACTGTGTGAACTGATCAGGGCGGCAGTTGGCGGAGCGCAGACTCCCCTGCCGTCCAGCGCTGTCTTTGCTCATATTTTACTTGCTATAATTAATAAAATTATAATTGGATTATGATCCATTGTGGTCTCAATTTATAACAATGACAATAATAATATACACTGCATGCATGGTGTCATGGTTTATGCCCAGCTGGCAACAAAGCACCACACAGCCACTCAATCACCCCTTCTCCTCCCTCCTTTCCCCTGTGGGATGAGGAGGAGAATCAGAAAAAAAAAGTGATGTTAAACTTTGTGGGTTGAGATAAGGACAGTTTAATAGAAAAACAGAAGAAGAGAAGAAAACAATAGCAACAACAGTACTAAGAAAACAAATATATAAAGCGAGTGATGCACAATGCAACTGCTCACTACACAGTACCCCTTGTTCAGGCCCTTTCCAAGACACACCACCCTCCCCCACCACCTTCAGCCAGCTCCTCTAGTTACATAGTGAGCATGATATCAGCATGGTGTCGAATATCCCCTTGGCTAGTTCGGGTCACCTGTCCTGGCTGTGCTCCCTTCCAGCTTCTTGTGAGAATTAACCCTATCCTAGTCAAACCCAGGACACATGATATGATTTTCTCAAGCACAAAGTATTATGGAAAGATCCAGAATTTTCTGGCTGTCTGACATCAACAAAATATGTACCCCAAGTCACCAAGAAACTCATTGAGGGAAGAAGCACAGTTCCCTTGAAGTCTGGTAAAGAACTTGGGTGCATGCTCCATACTGATATACATTTACTATAACTGCATCACACCCATCAGAACTGCAAATATTGCTGCCTCACAGAGCAATCTGGTGAAATAGCATGAAGATGAGAGAAAATTACACCACAGAAAATTTTCACAGGTTCCCTGGGGAGTCATCAAAAAACCTATTGCCCTCATTGATAGTTTCTCACCCATTCTCCCAAGAGCTGTTGTGATGACAAGATCAACATCTTGACGTTTTGAGAGGTGCCTGAGCTCAAGCACAAGATGAAAATGGACAAGCAGCACACAGTAATATCAACCCACGGCTTTATAATATACATATTAATAACAATATTTTTACCATTTCAACTTTGAATAAAGCATGTAAATCTACAAAATTAACTTGATATTTTACTTAGACAAAATGTTCTCATGAAGTAGTTTGGGAATACTGAACAATATTATTAGAATGAGCCCTTTTTATTTATAATGTTATCCCATCATGTCCTCCAGATAATCTATATTTAAATACCAACCTGAAAATTGCAAAATTTTCAACTGTAGAAGGTGATTTAATCTGATTATAAGTGTTATTATTATAGGCAGCCACACACTGTGTATTAGCAGAATACTCACTGAATTGAGCTGAGACCATAAAACCAGGGCATCCAATTATCCATATGGCTGTACTCTACACAGCCCTGTAATGAAATCAATTAAAAATAGGTCTCAGAAAATTATAAACAGGGGATCAGGAGCAAGGGAGGACAGTGTTCAAACACAGTGACAGTACTTCAGATAATAAAATATACTTGCATATGTTTCTTCAGCTAGAAAACTTCTCGTTTCCATGGGGGAATTTCCTGAAAGATTTCATAAGAGATTCAGGCCAAGCAACTACATTGCGTGCAGCTGTATTTCTTCCCTGGAATCTCATTATGAGGAGATAACATTTGCAATCTTGATTCTTCACCACACTAAGGAAGCAGCAAAGAATTTTGTACCAACCAAATCACTCACCTCAGAAGGAGCAGGACTGTGTAAGGAGTAGCTGGACAGCACCCAAGCTTATTTCTGAAGTCTGTGCCTCTCCTGGGTGTGATCTGCACAACACTTCATAGCTTTTTGTTTATAATCTACCAAGATCTGCCTGGCTTTCCTCCTCTCTGCAGCTTCTCTGTTGCTGTGAGGAGTCCAGACATACATGGAAGGATGGCTTGATCATCAGAATTAAAGGGTAGACAGGCTACTTGCTGCTCTTGGCATCTTCCAAAGCAAGACCTTGCAGTGGCTATCAGGGAAAGCCAGCTTAGGGAGGGAAGGCTTTAACAACATGTCAAACACTGGCCTGTTATTCAGTATCTGGCTGAATGACTTAATGTAAAAACTCATTCGCTTGTAAACAGAGCTGTCCTACAGCTACTACAGAGCCCTACAGTGATGGAACTCCAGTCTAGACTTGCCTGCTATGAATAAGATATCACCCTTCATGTGAAATTCTCACTCACATGCTTAACTGTTGGCATGTAGTATCACTGAAGCAAGGCAGAAATCTGAGTTCCTTAGTTCATACACAAGGAATAATATGGCAGGAAGGCAGCCTGCTTAGTAGATGAGAGAAGAGCAATGGATATTGTCTACCTGAACTTCAGTAGAGCCTATAACGCTGACTCCCATAGGATCCTCATAAACAAAATGTTGATATACAGGCTAGATGAGGAGACAGTGAGAGGGAATGAAAAATAACTAAATCTCCAGGCCAGAAATGTGGAGATCAGTGGAAGAAAGTCTAATTGGAGGCCAGTAATTAACAGTGTACACCAGGTGTCAATATGGGGTCCAGCCCTGGTTAACATCTTCACTAGTGGCAGATGGGGCAGAGTGTACCCTTAACAAGTTTCCTCATTACACAAAACTGAGGAGGAGCTGATATGCCAGAGGCTGTACTGGCATCCAGAGGGATGTTAAGAGGCTGGAGAACTGGGCTGACAGTATCCTTATAAAGTTCAGCAAAGAAAAGTGCAAAGTCTTGCACCTAGGGATGAATAACCCCAGGCACCAGTACAGGCTGTGGGTCACCCAACTAGGAAGCAGCTTGGCAGAAAAGAAGTTGAGGGTCCTGGTAAACACCAGATTGAACATGAGCCAGAAATGTGCCCTTGACAAAAAGGCTAACGGTGTCCTGGGCTGCACTGGGAGGACTGCTGCCAGCAGATCAATGAAGGGGATCCTTCCCATCTCCTCAGAACTGGTGAGGCCACACCTGCAGTGCTGGGTCCAGTTCTGGGCTCCTCAGTATAAGGGAGAGATGGACATACTGGAGAGAGTTCAGAAAATGGCCACTAAGGTGATTAAGGGTCTGGGGCATCTCTCCTATTAGGCAAGGCTGCGAGACAGCTGGAATGGTTCAGCCTGGAGAAGAGAAGGCTCAGGAAGGATCTCATCAATGTAAGTGAAGACCTGAACAGAGGCTGCAAAGACAGTGGAACCATTATCTTTTCAGTGGTGCCCAGTGACAAGACCAGAGGCTGCAGCACAGTTGTCATAATTGTTACAATTTTTGTTATACTTTGTGTGAGAAACAAGGCCACATATATTAAAAAAATGTTTTACTGGGGACAAAGTCAGTGGAGCAAAGAATATAGTGGTGGGCACAATGGCACGCCCTGCCCCAGCAGGGGCTTCTTTTTATAGAGCAACAAGGAGATTTCATTGGTTGAGTGAAATGGCGGGTTTTCTCCTCTTTACACACGCACAGTTCCTTTTTCTTGGTTTCTCCAAGGCTGTCTATCTCAGTACTTTTCCACTGTGTCACTACTTTTTATCACAAAACAGGCAGCTGCTGAACAGGGGAGGCAACCATAATGTCATATGCAACCATTCGGTACAAACATTAAATCAAACAAAGAACAAAGCAACACAACCAACCCAAGCAATAAGTCCACTCGCTTTCCTTCCCCCTCCTTCTTCTTTGGTGTTTACAGTTAGTCTCGGTGGTCGTCTGTGGCGGTGTTGGGGGGCAGGGGGGGCAGGTGAAGTCTAGGTTCCTTTTCATCAGGAGATCTTCGCTTAACCCTTCTCTGCTGGCTTCCATTCCTCCCCAGCTCCACCCCTCCCCCCCATCCAAGTTCCCCTTTACATGATACCTAACCACAGACACCCCCCATCCTCTTGCTTGCCCAACTCCCACAATGCCCAACCATATGCCTAACTTGTGATCAAAAAAGGCTTGCTTAACTGTTATAATTTTAGCAACACTAATTTAATAACAGTTTTAGCCTAACTCAATAAAAGTAATTATTTTATTACTTTAGCAAAAGCAAAATGCTTCTGTTACTTCTCACATTTGTAACATTTTTTTTTGTTACAATTTGCCCTGTAACATGCACAGGGAGTGTGTCAACCCATACATCCAGCAGAGACAGGAAGCTGGGTCTTCTTTGCATGATCCATCTGCAGTCCTCCCTAGGCTACAAGACTGTCAAGTGACTACAGCTAATGACAGTACTTCAGCTTTGTGACTTTTTACTCAAAGGACCTCTGCAGCACCAAAACACATTTTCATTTTGCCAGCAAGTAGTCTGAGGGCTGTTCCAGTTGAAGTCATCAAGGATAATTCCTCCAGATTAATGATGACTGCAGATTTAAATTGGATCTGCTAAAGTACAAAAAGGGCTTGTGATCTGCTGCTTTGCAGGAGAACAGCAGATTTTATTCAGTATAACTCCCCTCCACTGTGGATACAAGCTAAAGTGATCTCCTAGGGAAGATGCAAACAGAAGCTCTATCACTTGTGGAAAATTCTACCACACACCTATTGCATGGATGAGACATGATGATAAAAGACTGGGCCTAGGTTTCTATTTGTCAGTTTTATTAAGGTTTAAGGTAGGAACATTTCTCTCTGTTTCTACTGAGTACTGTTTGCATTATAAAGGTTATCAGAAGCAACACTGACTTTTATACTTTTTATTAAATTATTGCCTTAAATAAATCTCAGAAAATCTGGGAAAGGTGCACAGACTCATCCTAGTTTCCTCTTCAGTCTCCCCACACATATGGATAAATATACTTCTCCCACTGTTGACCTATCTTTCCACATTAGAAAGTTTCAACCATAGTTGAAACCATCTCCTTCAAAAGGTTTTGTGCAACCTTTTTTCAGAAGTATGAATGACAGCATGTTCAACTGTATAGTGTGCACTCACTGTACCTTCTTCATGACTGGGATGAATGGTGCTATGCAGATATTATAAATCAAACCCAGCATAACATGAAACACAGGCAACAACTAATTGACATAATATGAAGCCTAGGCACAGGTGTGCTGTTTCTGCTAAAGATGATGTCCTGGAGTTTGTCTAGCAGAGCAAATCTAGTCCTCTGAGATGGGAAGAAGAGATCTGTTTGTCTAGCTGCTGCAGAGAGCTGTCAGTCCATATGCATTATCTCTATACTATTTGGTGTTGAAATGATGCAGAAAATTAATTAAATGCTATCTATTCTTTGTGGTAGTGCTGGGTGGAAGGGATGGTTTTATTTCACTATAGAGTTCTGTTTAAATTTCCCTCCACTGAAGTACATTGAAAGACCTCTTGAAGCAATGAACGATGTTTTCCACATTGGAAATATTAGTAACACCAAGTTCAAATATCCATCACTGTGACAAACAGCCACTGAAGGGACACGTAACATGAACTACCACAGCAAAATTTAACAAATATGTCTTTTTTCCCCAACTGTTTGGTATTTGAAGTTACCAAAAAGAAATAGAGAACAACACAGAACTTTTGTGCACAGCCCTGGTAAGGGAGTGTGGCAAATAGCTGTTTTTCAAGGAAGGTTGGAGGATGTTTTTGTTTCGTGGCTCTAAAATCTCCAAGGTGACAAGAAATCAGGTCTTCATTCCAATATGGCAGATTCACTCAGTACAACAGCACAGGAAAGGAGATGTCATTTGTCTTCTGGATGGGAGAAGACTCCACTAGCTGCAGCAAGCACACATAAGAGCGATGTGAAGATCCTCACTGGCATTGTTTATTAATATGAACTTTGATCGCTTCACTCTTCCCAGTACTCCAGACACTGAAGAGTTACCTCACATCAGAAAGAGCTTGCTCAATAAAGCCTTCTGTGCACTCCACCTAGATGTTAAAAAAAAGAAAAAGAAAAAAAAGAAAGATCAAGTACAACCACTTTTTTTTTTCCTATATGTAACTCTATAAAATATTTTAATTATTTATACTCATTCAACAAGCAACTCTTACTTTTTATTGCCCTAAACATACTAGAAACCAGCTTCAAAATGAGACCTCATCCAACTTTGCATGAACTCAGCAGGACTGATGATTTAGATTTTATTCTGTGCATAGCAAAAACCAGAATTATTTATATATGTTTCATCATCTCTTTGTGCCTGATATCCTTTTGCAGGTTCCTAGCTTTGAGGTGTAGTGCCATTCACTCTTGCCCTGCACCAGCTGGTATTCAGTGTTCCCTCAACACTTCTTTTGATGTTCCTTGAGAGTAGTGCAAAGGAGAGAGAGAAAAGGGGAAGAAACTGCAAGACTACAGGTTCACTGGATCTGACAACAACACTAATGCAAATGGCTTCTTTCTCACCTGGCAAATCAAGAGCAAGACTCAGAAGCTGGAACTAGCCAAAACAACATGAGAAGCAAGGTGCCTGCTTGATACTTTGTGGGTAAGTAACCCTTTAGGAGGATTTTAACAATAATGCAGTGTCTTCACCAATATATAAAGCTTTTAGGTCTTCGTGTACTGACTGTCAAAACTGAACAACAGTATTTGGTCCCACACAGAGGGAAGGCTGAGTGGGGCTCTCAGCTTGTGCTACGCAAAAGAGCAGAATTATATCATCACAGCCCACCATTTCTGGGCTTTAGATCTCAGATGGCATAAGAAGGGAATTACTAAGACCATGGAGAATTAAGTGTTCCTAAGTTCCATGTAAGAAATATAGCAACATAATGGATATTGTGCAAGTCTCTCACAAAGACACACAAACATGTTAAAAATAAAAGCAACAAAACCACTGACCTTTTCCGGGTAATATCAGATAATCTTTCTCTTCCATGGAGATGATCTTCCTTGAACATCAAATGTCTCCAACAGAGAAAATGTAGTTCTTTCCTCCCAAAATGAAAATAAATAAATAAATAAATAAATAAATAAATGTGCCTGAACAGTATCCAAAGTAACAGCAGAGTTACTTCAGTGCTCTAGCTAATAAATACCTATTTTAGAGCAAGAAAAGCCATATAATACTGCCTTTGAGATTTTTATGCAATGATGTTTTGTTTCACATTTAGTAAAAAAGAATGATCTTGAATGGGCAGCTGGGAGACAGAAAGAACTCTGGATCCAACTGGTGCTAGAATTCAAGCTCATTCCTGTGTAGTTCATTCACCCCACTTCCACAAACACTCAGCTCAACACTTGATTCCTCACAGTCAAATAGTTTTACATATGCACTGGTTACTACACCACTAGCTATGTTTTTATGCTCAACTCCTCCTTTGCTGGGCAGGATTTTATTTCCATCCACTGTGTTGTTTCCTGCTTGTTTGGGCCTTTTAAAAATAATAACTGTGCTGGGTCTCACCAGACAGTGAAGGAGCCCTCCTGAGGAGGCTATCATGGCTGAACTGTCCCTTTGGAATTCTTTACATATGTTATACATTTTAAAACTAACAGCCCATTAATGATAGATACAGAGGTAAAGGTTTGAGTTTCCCAGAGAGCTCCTGTGCTGCAAAAGGGAAGAACAAGTCACTGCATAGTAAGTCTGTTTTAAGGTGAGAAACACCGGACAGTACTCAGTGAGGTAGCACAGCAACTCCTGAATGAGATTCTTCACTGTGATTCTTTTGCACACAGGAATTTTCAGACTCATTTTTTTTTGTTTCTTGTTAAAAATGTTCTGTTATGTACAATTCTGGCACACCCCAGTGCTTTTGACCTAGCTGTGAGCTGGCCTGCCCCTCTTGCTCCCACCTTCCACATCTTGGCATGAGATCCACTTTGGGACGGACATGGTCAAATGCATAAAATAGCAGCAGGAATAAGGCAGCAGGAATAAGGCAGCTGCCTCCTCTCCCAGAGGAGATGGAGGAAAGAACAGAGAAAAACTCATCTGCACAGAGGACACACTCTAGGCAAGTACACTTGTGTTACACATCTGACTGCTCTGGAAACTCACAGTGCAGCTGGATTGTTTTCACAAGAATAACACCAGGTGAGAGAGCAAAATTAACACCTATTCCCACAGGAGTGGATGTTAAGGTCTTTACTTTCTTGTTATGATCTCTCTGTTTTGTCTAGAGCCAATTCAAACATAATGTGGAAGATAGGGGCAGAGCAGTCACTTCACTTTTTTGTCCCACCTGGACACCTGGTTGTATTGTTTATTATTGGCAGTGGGAAGTCACAGCCTGGCATAATCCATGTTAACAAGTTGTACACTGGCTGTTCAGTGTGCCTGCTGTCAGTTATAGTGGATGAAACAGGGGGAAAATTACCACATTTGTCTGATCAGAGTGTCTCAGATCAAAACAGATTGAATAAAACTGAGGATGTACATCTCACCTTTTTGTTCTTCACTTGCAAATGCATTTGCAATTTTTCTCCAAACCATGAACACAAAAGGCTCCTCAAAAAGTACAATTAGGAGAAGTTTCAGAATGAGAAATACAGGCAGCCTGAGCACAGAACAGCTACAGGCAGACAGCTGAGCTGTCAGAGCAGTAATCATGGGAAAGTAGATGGTTTGAGTCAGGCTCCAGCAATTTAGCACACCTTCATTAGTGGCAAACCGGCACACGGAGGGAGAACCAAAGAACAGCTTTGTGACTGCCTGTTCTAGGAGACTGTGAGGAAATCAGTGAGATGACATTTAGGTCAGGTCACAGGGGCTAGCTAAAAAATATTCTAAATTGACAGCATGACAGACTGGACCCCTGATTTAAATTTTCCTTGAAAGGGAGACACAGAGATAACAGGGGAAACTGAGGAGAAAAAAAAAAATCAACTAACAAAAGTGCTTCTAAGACACCGAAGTTATGCTTAAGTGTCAGGAAGAGTAATACATACAGTCAGAATCTGGTCTACCTCTCCTCTGAAGGCATTTGAAATACAGAAGGAAGCACACTAACCTTTAGGAGAACTCAGTAATGAGACACCTCTTAGAAAATGTTATCAGTGGAAAATGCTGCAATTAGTAAATGACTCCTTAGGAGATCACTTGTTTTTTCCAGTATACATTGCTTAATAGTCCCTCCAATCCGTTGTGTTCTGGATGACGTATTTCTTACAGAAATACTAGCTTTTCATTTCACGTTGCCTTTTCTTCAAATCTAAAAATAAAGGACAATAAAAGAGGAGGAAAGAGATGTAACTGAAATATAGCCAGTGGGAAACCCAGCTCACCAGCTTTATTAAGTAGGATTAATTACTAGATACTGTCATGGCCAGTTTAAGTATAGTTGATCCTGTACTGGGCAATGGGGAAAAGCCTGACTTTGTAAAGCCACGCATATGTGCTCAGAGCTCATGCCCTAGCAGGTACCATTTGCTTACCTGTCACCCTATCTTTCCAGACTGCAGCTTACTCCTAAACAGCCCCTGTCCTCTATCCCATACAAAGAATGTTTTAAGCAGACAAAAGCAGCAAGAATAAGTAGGTTTTAGAAATACACAGATCTGTAGACAGATCTATTTATTAATCCAAGTCTGAGGCTAAAGGAATGCATCTTATTATGCAGTGGAGAGTCTGAGAATTATAAAGACTCATAAAAACAACTTGCTCTCTTCTGCATCACAAAGTCTCAGAGCACACCTGTTCCACCAGCTACTTCTTCCTCACAAGAGATCTGTATGTAATTTTCACCTCACTTCTCAGTAAAAATAAGACATATCAAGTATCTTCTGGATTCTTATTTATTGGGGAAGAATGCTTACTTTTTTCACACAAAAACTTCCTTTTCAGTACAATAACAATCTGTATGTTCACTTTTCTATCCAGCCAGCAGAAATTCAGTACTTTGGTAGTCAATTTATTCTGGAAATTCACATATCCTTTTGTAATCAGCAGGATCTTGCAGAGTGCAGTCTTCCACTCTAGCCCTTAGTCTTCTGAATGCCTCCAGTCATGCAAGTAACAGGAACTGAGCAGACATCCAGCTCCATTCAGTTGTTGCTTGCTCTGAATACACTGTTAAATATTTACTTCAGAAAGGAAGATTTACATGAGTGGCAAAGGCTGTACTGATGGGAATACAAGCTGCTTATTAACTTTTTCAAGCCAGTCTTGTCTGTCAGAATAGAAAGGACTGGCCTCTAGAGGTTTATAAATGCCATTATAAGCAATTAACTCTCTTTATTCTGGTTTTCTTATCTTGTGGTCATCCAATAACAATTTCCAGTCATACTCTGTTATTCAGTATTTTTACATAAAAGACTTTAACTGTTATTAACATTATATTCCCATTTGCATACTTCTGTCTTGGTCTGGATTAGTTTCCTTGCAATGGGCTATGGTCTACCATGCAAGGAAAGCTATCCTGG
Source organism: Tyto alba (assembly GCF_018691265.1). Taxonomy (NCBI): domain Eukaryota; kingdom Metazoa; phylum Chordata; class Aves; order Strigiformes; family Tytonidae; genus Tyto; species Tyto alba. Next base: position 47,172,994 of record NW_024881275.1, on the reverse strand, counting down.
AATAAGCAACTTGGATGTATTGTGCTATCAAGCTGCCAGACAAATCCTACCATGGATGATACAGTATTGGCATCAGTGGTCATTCACATATAATAAAATCACTCTTGAGACAAACTGAACTAACAAGTTCCACTTATTCTTGCAGAAGTTCCTCTTTGTTTAACTCACTGGGAAGTCAAGCTAGCAGTCTACATTCATCCATGGACTCAGCCCAGCTGCAGGCTAGTGTGCTTTAACCTGTTTGCAAATTTGTAAATTATGAAAAAGGGAGAGAGAGAGAGTAATGCAACATAATTTGAGGAATTTTCTAATCAAAATTAAGACACTGATCTAAACGTAGTATCTTCCTCTACGACAAAGGAATCAACTTTATACAAAACTGCAGATGTACAAGACATCAAGCTAGCATACTCCAGATCTATTTCCTATATTCTTTAGAGACAAAAGGTTTTAGTCTTCACAGTATAGAAAAGATCAGAAAAGTATTTAATTTTAATTTGTAATTTTCTATTTAATTTAATTTTTATTATTGCTTAGTATTGAATATTTAATATTTTACATTTTACTGAACTATTTCAATATAAATGAAAATTATGATTAATAAAAATTCATGTTTCCAAATCACTGCATGTTAAGACTATTTAAACTAGTACAACATTTCTGATTTTTCTCCTGTACTCAGGACATTTTTTTACTGTTTGTGCAATTTATGAGATTGATTATTAAATAAGGTGTGTCAAGGAACGTTTAAGAGAAAACAGATGCTTACATAACAGCAAGTCCAATTTGTATAATGGAAGTTCCTCAACTAGCATTTTTTAAATTAAATTAGAATTTAAAATATGCATTTTATTTAAAATTAGCCTTTGGCTATAAGTGAGAATGTAACATTTTGGCTGATAGTCTCTTTTTTCCATCAAAATAAGGAAAATGAAAACCTGAAAAAATTCTCTTGTGCACAGATTTTCTTCTATTAAGAGTAAAGAGCAAAAGCAACAGAGACTTAAAACCCACTCAAACCTAGAAAAATTCTCAAAATGCACAGAAAAAAAAAATCCCAGAAACATTACAAAGCATTTGCAAAGCAATAAGTGTCTCATCTTCTTTATAATTGCACACTTTTTGGACAGAGATTGTATTGCAAAACCACTGATCTATGGCACAAGTAGGAAAAATGTCTCTGTCCTGCTGAGCTGTTCAAAAGCTCTCCATGATGTAAAGCATGCAGTGGCTGAAGCAGGCTGGGAATGTTCAGAGATGACATACATGGCATCACATTAAAGCTACAGAAGAATGTAAGCTCTCCTAGAGTGCCCACTAGATCAGCATGACTTCCAGGAAGAATTACATGAAAAAGGAGGACCCAGGATCAAAATAACTGTGAAGGGCGGCTCTTCATACAACATCTCATTGAGCTGGTAGTACTTCTTACCAAAAGATGTAAATGCTTGGAGTTTGACTAGAACCTGAAAAACACCAAACACTAAGGACAAATATTCCTGAACAGAAAGAAATGTCTGATTCAGAAAATCCCCTGAGCAGATGAAAGCTGATATGTTCTTAAGGAAAATATATAACTTGCCCTGTTCTCACTATTTTCCAGGCACCCATTCAAAGCCACTGTATTTTGTTCTTCTTTTTTTTTTAACTTCAGAAATACTTCATGTTTGTCAACAACACCGGAGTCACAAATTTCATCTGGGTGCAGACTGAGCTTACAAACTTTTAAACAACATGTTACTTCCCCTGCTGCTCTCATCAACCACATGTGCAAGACTGAAATCTCAGCACCCTGTTACTAAGCAGGGAGATCTCCTACGCATGTGATCAGTGGAAAGGCTGAGCTAAAGCTTTATATACTATTCCGTCCAAAGCTTGAATGAGGGAGGGGTGTTGAAGTCACACACCGTCGATCAAATGGAACCCTGAGCAGAGGTCTAGTTTCACATAACATCCAAGAAAGATGGAAGAACAAGGCTAACATTCAGGTGCTCTTAAGGAAATATCCTAAATAACAGATGAAATCAAGACAACTCAGCACAAAAATGACGGTTAAGCGGGCTTGAACTTGCATGTGCTATTTCAGAAAACATTAAAGCCTTGCATGATTGTGCAGAACAGCGTAACTACAGACTTGCTTTTCAAACTTTGATCACTTATGTAGCAGGTCAAGGGAGCATTGTGATGAGAAAGACTTTTCCATCCCAGAAGCTTGACATATCTGTCTGACCTGCAGCCAAGAGGGCTCTAAGTGAGGTTCTTCTCCCACACTAGAAAAGTCTGGTGATGCAGGGGATCATCCCAATCGCTGAACAGGCACAGAACAGAACTAAGCTATCTTTTTTTTCTGCATAGCATTGAGTCTCCTGTTATCCCACTAAGCAACAGCAAGATCTGACAATATTCCTCTCTCTCCCCTTGTGCACCCTAGGAGAAAACAGCAACAAGTCTGGCTGCCTGTAGAAGTACACCCAAAGCTAAGAAAGCTGCATCACTCTCCACACATAGTCATTCCAATGCATTCTACAAAACAAATAGAGGGTATGTCTAAAGTGCTGCTGGCCATATAGCAAGCCTTCAGCTATGACATTAGGTAGTGATTTTGGAAGCATAAAAGTGCACGTACAGTGGCTGTCTCAAAACAGATGAGCTAGGCAGTTCAGGCCAAATAAATCAGTACTGCTTCTGTCACTGCAAAGGTAGGCTATATTACTTCACATTTCCTCAGGACTGGAAACTCTTCCAGCTCAGAACATTCTGTTTGTTTTCCCAGTCTTTCCTCTCCAGGTAAATGAATACCAAGAGATCAAGGGATCTGTTAATTCTCTATACATAACATTCATCTCTGCTTTTTATTCTGTGAATGAAGCTAGGAAGCTACTGAGTCCAGGAAGCTCCACTGAGTGTTACAGTCTTCAAGATTCCAAGTTATACACATCTATTTATTTTGAAGCCCAGGTCTTCCACTGTAGCACAGTTTTCTGAAAGAGCCTAGCAGTGGCTCTTTGCAATGGACAAAATGAGTCAGGGAAGCAGCAGAAGTAAGCAGAATCTTTGCAGTCATCAGAAATATGACCCTAGATGAAAATTGCTAAGAAGCAGCTCAGGCAGCCAAAAAAGAAAATTTAAAAAAAAAAAAAAAAAAAAAAAAAAAAAAAAAGGTAAGAAAAAAAAGCAGAATAGTTCTGGAGCTGAGATTTGTCAATAAGCACAGTATCTGCCAGGTGCAGGGGAAAGCTGTTACAGTTCTGCACACCAGAGCTAAACTAGCTCCAATTTCCCAACTAATCAACCCATGAGAGATAGGGAATAACTCTGAGAAGGTTAAAATGCAAGAGCTGAGTGTTAAAGAAGACAGAACAAACTGTCAGAAAATCAGGATATTTAAGATGTCAGAAAAGAACTATTCCCAAAACAGTGGTATACAGAATCACTCATATTCTCTGCAGAACACTAGCAACCTCCCTGGCTTACATGCTGATTTAAACCTACAACTCAGTGCAGAAAAGGCAAGGGGAGTTTAGGATGTAATTATGTGGTTTTGTTTTGCATTTCAATAGGCCCCCAGAGTTTCCTGCACAAAGTTTAAAGCTGCATAGAAGAGGAGGAAAAGGTGCTCTTGTCCAAATAAGTTGACTGCTTAAAGGAACAAAGTAAAACAGGAGCAGGCAGATGAGGAGCATATATGAAAAATATGTCATTATTACACAGAATGGCAGGCTATGGGTACAATAAATCAAACATTTTCTAGAGGTTGCAAAACAACAGAGTATTTTAAAGATAAAAATTGAGAAAGGACTGGAATCCTTCCAATCAGCATCAAGTGCTGAAAGGGTTTTCCTTTATAACCCAGTTGTTTTACAGGAAGAAACAAAGAGGCAAAAATCTGCTTCAGAATACACCTTTGTCAGAACATTGCTGCTTCTGTGCAGCATTCTCATACCAACAAATATGGGACTGGGTGAACAGTCCCAATCAAGCTTTGCAAAGTATATTGATAAGAGCTATTATATTGCTGGAGAAATGTTTGAACAAAACTACATTTTGCTGTTAAGTTTAGAGGAAAAAATAACACCTTAAAAAGTGTGCATTTGATTTGGGGGTCTTCCTTGTAGTTATATCTGATATTATGATCTTTTAATAGTCTAAATTCTGTGGTTCACAGATAACAGCTCTGCTACAGATGTCATTGTGTGACCTTGAGAAAGTCCACTTAACTTTTCATCTGTGAAACTGGGAACTAAAGTAGAAAGGGAGAGAAACAACAGTTACTTGATCTTACTATATTAAGATACATTTACAGATATACAGATAGGTATATAAGTATATAGATTAAGTAATGTACATATTTTTAACGTGGGGTTTTGTTGGGTTTTTTTTGCCGTTTTCCAAGGATAGGATTGTGAATGACTCGCCACAGTAAACATACCTTCAAAGGGATAGTTCTAATAGAAGTTTATCAGCAACAGACATACAATAACATAGACCCAGTACAAGTTTCAACTTCCAGCATTCTGCATGGGCCATTCAACAGCCATTCAACATTGCTTCATGACAGAAGTCCTGTAAAAAAATGCTTGAACAAGTTTTGAATTCAAGATATTTGCAAGATGGCTGTAACAGTTAAAAGACAAGCATAAACATATATAATCTCAGTCACTAAATAGAGCCCAAAATCTAGTGAAAAAGAGCCACTAAGAGAAAACAAGCAGTAATTTATCAAGGGAAAAAAAAAGCAGAATTATATTCTGTGGAGGTAAGAATTCACAGCTGCAGGAACAGTGCACGAGTCTCAATATAGCAGAAGATAAGGGAATTTTCAAACAGGAAATCTACCAGCTTGTGTTTGTTCCTAGTTTGTTAATGGACCGATGAGTTGTATTTAAAATACAGAAAGAAATGTGGATTAGGTCCCTAGCTCTCTCTTGTTTTTTTATTTCTCTGCAACTTGCAAGGGCCCTACAACAGTCAATGAGTTTAGACAAGCACAGCAATGACACTCAAACATATGGCAAATGTATTATCTCTTTCTTCCATAGGCTCAACATGCATCCTAATACAACCTGCTCATTTTCAAAGGCAGACTTCCTAAGGGTGATCTGTCACTCAGTTCTTGGCGTATTCCTGCTGTTGACATCTGAAAATACATGTATTTTTAATTGTGTAGACCACCCAAGGTTTGTTGTTTATGTTTGTCAAATGCTCTGAAGAATTTTGTACTGTTGAACAATACAGGGATTCCTGATGTGACATTGTTTTTGTTTTGCATTAAAAGACGCTGAATGATTGAAAAAAAATCATCAATAAAAAAAGACTGAATAACTCCCTATGAACTACATGCATCCCTTTCTGATTTATCTCTCTTTGTAGAAAGACAATAGGGGGCTTGTAAGTCTTGGGGAAACATAATTTGTAGCTGACTGTAACTGGTAGCTTACTTCTGACATGTCTGAAGTCCCAGTTAACACTAACTCACGGAATTGCAAAACAAGCATGAAAATCCAGCCCTTCCAGTCAGCTGGCTGTAACCTAAATTTATACCATTAGCAGTATGTCATCTAGTTCATATTAAATTGTGATGGGAACCAGCAAGTGTCAATGGCTGTGGGTTTGCTGTTTATCTTACTCCCTCTGCTGGAGCATACAACTCTCTGCAGAACCATAGCAGAGGGCACGAACTTCAAATGTACTTATGACGTCAGTATATACTCTTCTGCTTACTGAAGTCAAACAAGACCAACAAGAATTTATATAGTTTTTTTATGAAATTGTTAGTCAGCAGATCAGTGCTGCAGCTGTTGCATGCTTCTGAAATCCAAATGGGAACCAAAGCAAACACAGGGAAACTGAGCTGAAAGACAACTGGTAATATGAAAAACAAAGCAAATGTTAATGCTTTGTAAACTACCAAAAATACATGATAAGCATTCACTTACAGTTCTTACTTGGAAAGTGAATCAAAGGAGTATGTAATTTATACAGCAACAAATCCATCCAGTAGACACAGCAAGGTAAAATGAAATGTACTTTTCTACCGCTTGCCACTTATTCAGTATTTTACAGTGATAACCATGTTCCCAGCTCAGCTTGTGCTTTATGTTATGTATGCTGAATTGGTCAGAAAGACCTTGCCTGTGGTCCTCTTTCTGCTGTCATCCTGTCCTTTCCCAAATAATAGCAAAAGACAGCCACTGCAGAGACTACTAAAGAAGAATTTCAGAGGTAGCTGCTTTCCATCGTCTTTCACAAGGTGCCCAGAGGGGTGTATATAATATAGAAGAGATTTTGTCATGAGAGGCTTTCAGCCTAAAATATCAAAAAGAGTGGAAGAAAGGAAGGGTCACTGTTTCCATTTAGTAGACAAAAAACTAGCCCCAGAGCCCTATCTGCTGAACCCCAGAGCCTGTAGGTTCTGCATAAATACTAACCAGTGCATCTGAAAGGCTGCCAGGAACGAAGCAAGTATTATGAGTCACATCTGTTGCTATTGCTGGAGATAAAGCACATCTTTGTACACATCTCACTAAATTTTTCTGCTCACAAGCCTGCCGTGCAACAACATAGATAGCAAACTTCTAACACCACCATTTGGGTAGTGTGCCTTCTCTTTCTAAATTGATATCCAAAGTGCCATCAAGTAGTGATTGTGCCCAGGCTGTTTTCCCTTCTGCTAAAGCAAATGCAGAAACTGATCTAATATTCTTCACTGTGCTCATACCAAGTAACACAAGTATTCTCAAACTGTGTACTTGCACTTTTCATAAATAGCTTCCATATTCTACTTTCTCATCAGTGCTGCAGGAGATTCTTCACAGGGATCTGAAAAAAACTCATGCGTCATGAACACGGTGCACATGAACTCTCATACATGCATATGCAAACCAGAAGATCAGGTTTCAGGTAGTGTATTCAGGTGGTGAATATAATCAGAAGATCACAGTCAAACAAGTAGCTTCATGAATCTATTGATCTGGTATTCTCCTAAAGACTCTAAAAGAGTCCGCATGATCTAAAGGGGCTAAGATACTTCAATGATACTAGGCAGATTATGTAAATTACAGAGGTCTGTGTAAATTTATCTTAAAACAGCTAACCTACAAAATTACTCACACCTAGGGAAATATTACACACAATTTCACATACAGGGCTCAGATCGCATCAGCTCCTACTTTGAAACCTATATTCCTCTCAGTTCAGACAGCAGTCAGGTCATCTGGTCAAGGATTTTCTAGTAAGCCTGAGGTTTATCACACACTTTATATCCATTTCCCTTATTTCAATGTTGGAGAAGATTGAGGAAGGTTCAGTTCTGTTCGTACTTCTCAAAATTGCTAACTTCTCAAGACATCACTGAAATGAGAGATCTGGAAGAGAGAATGGAAAATACTGTAAGCACAGCAATACTAGTAGGATAAAAATTGTCAGGCAACATCTGCCATCTCAGTTTGGTGGCATAAACCAGGCATTGAAAGTGTTAGGTAAGCTATCAAATAATTGCTTATTTCAAATGGCCTGTTTACTGTGCCTCCTTATAAAACTCCAGTGATTGGCCATGACTACAAAAAAAAAAAAAAACCAAACTAATTGAAACAGGGCATTAGCATAATCTGTGCTTGGGAGTCTGATATTCCAGCATTTGATGGCAGGGATAAGTAGGACTCCTCTGCTCTCATGAGGACTTGTGGCTCTTCAGGCCAGGCCTGGGGTGTGGTACCAACTTGAACCATAATGCTGCACAAGCCAGCAGCTTGGAAACAGGTGGGAACATAGCAGGTTGGAATGCACTACATGCCTGAAAAAGTGGCCTGAAAATTAAATTGTGTTTCCTTTTCACCACTGTGACAGAGATCAAGGAAAAACACACCTGCCCTGATTTACTCTAGAGACAGGCCAGTCCTGAGAAAGGCAGTATGAGCTTTCTCTCACAGGCATTCCTTACTGTAGGAGATAGAGATGAACTCAGAAGTCAGGTATCCTGGAGGCACTATACTGAGCAGACTGTAAGATGTCACGAGCCCCATAGTTACATGGAGCTTTTAGCAACCAAAATAACTAATTCTGTACAGTGAGTTGGTTATGCTTAGTAGCAACAATGGCACTGCTGCAGCTACAGAAATTCATAGGTTATATATCCTATGTCATAGATCCTGTGTCCTATGTCCCTGATCAGGCTTCCTGATAGTGGCACAGTCTGCACAGCTCTCACATAGGCAACCTGTGAAGCCCCTCTGATGATTTATTCTCTAAATCACAGATAAAATAGTTGAGAAAGGCATAGCAGAACACCAGCCCATTATTGTTGAGGAACAATGCATCTACATCAGCTTTGATACTCCCTTCTCAGTCTAGCTGAACTGGATACAGACAATACACATAAGAAGAAGGCAGAATCAGAGACAAAGAAACATTTAAAAGTAATATAAGAAAACAAAGTAGTATAAGAAAACAGAGAAAAACTTATTTACTTGGAGGGTGATCAAACACTGGAACAGATTGCCCAGAGATGTTGTGCAGTCTCTGTCTTTGAAGATGCTCAAAAGTGAAGTGGACACAGCCTTGAGCAACCTGCTTTAGTTGACCCTTATTTTAGCAAAAGGGCTTGCCTAAGCAATCTCTAGAAGTCCCTTCCAACCTCAACCCCTCTGTGATTCTGTGAAACAAGCATGTTTTATTGTCACAAGCCAAGTCGGAGAGCTTATTAGGCACAAGATTCAACCTGCAGCATTATACAGATTTTACTTAACCCTGAAGTCATTATGGAGTTATGCAACTGCTAATTTACACAAGGGGACTGTGCAGTTCTCATAGCAACTCAAGATCCAGAAAACACACAGATAGCTTTAAAGCTGCTTAGAGGTTATCCTCTGTGTCCCAAACCCTAGGTCGTGGTTCCCTGACACAAGAATCTCCACTTTATGCACTGTCTTTAAATACTGAATTTAAGATAAGATTTTGTGCTATCATTCTGGCTACCTTGAAGAAGACCCTCATCTCAGTAACTTGAACAGCAGCAAAGAATACATAAATTCCTACTCAGAGGTCATCTAGGACATTCAAGCTAAAATTCTTCTGCTGGCTAGCACTAAGACCTACGTGTCTCTCCTCCATGATTGATCCACTTAGCATTCAGTACCTGTAACCTGTGTGCTCTTACTTCAGCACTGAAAGGATTTCCCTGGCTCTACTTTCCTCTGATTCTACACCCAGAGGCAATCTGATTCCTGCCTGGTACTGATCGAGATGACTCACTCTTCTAAGAATTCCATTACCAACAAGCTGTGACTCATCATGACCAGATTAGCAATGCTGAGGTTTTGTGACTCTGGTCATTTCTCAAGGTTCATCCTCTGAATACTTGAAATTCTTCATACTCACAAAGCATGGGTATTTGGAAGAGAGTTCTTACATCCACCAAAACAGTGGGTTTTACTTTGCAGTAAGCATGCATTTGCATTCTCCTATGTGCTACCCAGTTCCTCATAAACACACTTGAACTAATGGTTTCCTGGGACAGACATAAACACTTGGCAGACAGCTGTGTGGAGCTCTTTGGAGATGGCAAAATTAATTCTGGCAAAATTAAAGGTCTTAAAACACTATGCTTCTACACTTGGACTGGCTGAAAAATACTGGGAAGGTAATTTCTTTCTGCATTATATCTTTCTGGTAAATTTGGTACACTGATAATCCTGGGAAAAAAATATTTGTTATATTAGAAGATGTTCCACTGGTGATTTTTAAATCTTGCTTTTCAAGATCAAAGTGATCAACTTCACTGCTTGCTTTCCATGCCCTCAACCTATCAGTAAAACATTTCATGCCACATTACTGCACCAAATGTAGCATAAGCAATTTGGACTTAACTTCAAGCAGAACAAGAAAGATAACCAGAAATGACACCCAAGGCAAGGACACTGGGGCAGCCCTCACTGGTTGCTGGGACCACATATGAGAACAGATGTGTCTGGCAACAGCAGGATGGAGAATGGAACGGACTTCACAAGATCTCACTCCTGCCAGACATGGCATGAGGGAAGAGAGCATGAAGGTCTCAGTACACATCGCTTCCTTCAGGTATTTCTCATCCTCAGCAGCTAATAGCCATCATAGATGAGCCCTGACCACACTATTTACACACCTGTCAAAAGTAAACTGGGCTCTTCATCTAAAACAGCACTCGACTCTCTTCAGCTCCAAATTCTTACTGTGTGCCACAATAATAAATCTGCTGAGCAGCTTTCAGAAGCTAAAGAGAAGTCATTTGGTAACCAGTTGCCTGTTGTTCTTTCCCCAGAGCCGGTCTGAGTGACAGGTTTCTCCAAAGAAGACTCAGGATTTGAGTGGTTGCTGACAAAGGGCACTGAAGTGATTAATCCAAAGTGACCTTTAGCATTATTGTTAGTAGCAGGGCATCAAGGAACATAGAGCTAGGAAAGAAATGTTGGGAGTTTTTATGTCTACAAATAATATGATTATAGACTACTGGATGGTGTTTCATATGATTTGTTTTGTTGTTGTTAATTAGATCATATTGTGCAGAAATTATAAGCAGAGGCACCCAAATAATTCTGGAATGGACTTGCATGAGTTAAGATACAAAATGTGATTTACTTAATGCCCTCTGGATCTAAGACTTAAGTCCTAGGCCTTTAATAGTTTCTCAGTCCTATGGACTCCTGGACTAATGGTGCTAGCAACAATGAATACCTAGACATGTCAGAATAACATAAAGACTCCATCTACTATTTTTTTTTTTTTAAGAGAAACAGATTAAAGAATTATGAAAATAACACATTTTCCCCAACAAGCATACAAAATGAGAATTTAGTTCCAGCTTCATTTCTAAATGGAGATCCCCAACAAGACCAAAGATCTGAAGGAAGTGGACCTTTGCTGCATTCCCCTTCTTTAATGAAAAAGGGCCCTTACACTACAATTTCTCATTATAACCCTTTGGTTTTGATAAATTGCATTTGTAGAGTGCTCAACCTGCTGTCCAAAATTGCTTTGCTTATTATATTAAGATGATGTGGAAACCAAATTAAAATCTCTCTCCAATTTCATCTTGTCATTATGCAAGTTTGTCTTGCTCACAGATTAAACAATGTTTTCAGGGTCATTTGTCATCTTTACTCATGATGGTTGAACAGAGCATAACTCATATATGAACTCTCTTTGTTTCCTCTTCCAAAGGAAAGACAGCAGTGACTAGAGATCAAAACACTAGGAATACTTGCACATGAATTCTGGTCTAAGTGCAAAACTCTAGTCTGTCAGTGTCAGAAATTCAAAGAGCCAAGTATAAAATAACAAGTTCTGAAAAGCCTAAAAAATCATTGTTCTATTTTTCTTCTCAGAAAGAAAAAAAAAAAAAATCCCAAAGTCTCACAGCATAATTTAGAGGCTGTGAATGTTTTCTTATTAATGAAAGTGACTGAATAAAATTAGGGTCATATTGAACCACATCAGCTGCAGCAGCCTAGAAGAGACCTTAAACTATTTGTGTCAGACAAAAGGATACCCAGCATCCCTAAGCAATGTTGCTCATTTGGCTGCTTTTATCTTTCACTCCACACAGGCAGGACATCTCTCTAATACTCTGAGGCCCCATCATCACTAAGAACCAGCCAAGCTGAATCTGGAAAAAAAGATACTTTTCTTTGCATATGTTAAAATGTAAGCAATTAAGCCTCAGGTGCTCCCTGTCAGAATTAAAGTTGCTGGTACTTTTATTGTTGCAACCAAACAACTGCATCCTTGTATTTTCTCAGTCATTGCTGAAAAATTCTTACTGCTCTGTCTTGCAGAAAATTTAAGTTTTGAACCAGGATCTCACCGAATGAAATAACATATCCTGTTGCAAAACCTTACAATATGATACAAAACAGCTATGCATAGTGGCAGTCAAGTAATGCAGAAGAAAACACAGACTTCCATGAGAGATGGCTTATAAAACACCTGTAGTTTGACCCAGAAATTAAGTTTTGTGTTCATCTTATGAAAGGTGAACATTCAAGCTGAGCTGTTTAAAGGAAAATTGATAAAGATTTGAAGACACTCTAAAGGTATCATTTCTTTATCCCAGTGCAAGACCAGACAGGAGGAAGCTGGTGGCTAGACTGAAAAATCTATCTATGTAGGCTGGTGCTGTTGGTGAAATGGTGGCCCCCATTTCACATTCACCTTTCAATATTTAATAAATAGGAATATACCTTGATAGGCCTCAAGAAGTGTGTAAATACTCAATATTCACACAGAGAAAGCACATTCTGTCCAGGCAGATGAATAGAGGTATGTCATAATCAAAGTATGGGACTGAGGACATGCCATGTGCCGCTGAGTCAAACATTTACAGCAGCATCTGGAACATTTCCTCAGAAAAAAATCTCCAAAATACCACTGTAATACGTTGATCGTTATCTGCCTTGTATTTGTCTTGCTATGCCAAATGCAGAGTGTGGATTGCCTTGTTAAAAAGCTCAAACAAGGAGCAGGATTTCACAACTTATTAGCAGATGCTACTAGCTTAATACATGCTGTGTCAGGAATCATGCAGTAACAGGTCCAGACCTCATCAGTACCTGAGTTTTATCCACTTGACAACTGAGATTTTTGATTGCATAAGACTAATTTTGCATTAACATGGAAACACTGAAAGAATTGACCTCTATTAATAAATCTATAAGCTCAGCAAGAGAAGCAACTCTGTTAAAAATATTTTAGGAGAGCTGGCTTCACCCAAGTTGACAGAGCTTTAAGAAAGCAGAGCTGAAGGCCAACATATTAAGTCTTCAATGACAGCAAGTTAGATTAAAATCATATAGCTAATGCTGCTAGGGCCAAGTCACAGTGTGACATGTAATTAAAAAGATCTGTTAGTGGATCTGGTAGTGCTTTTAAGACCCTTGAGGGCCCTTAAACTATTTGTGTTAGTCTAACCTTGTGCATGTACACCTGTCATAACACAAATATTCCACCTTGTCTTGCGGGTTGGAAAGACTAATGATCATACACAATATCATGTGTTATAAAACTGTTGTTCATCTATATCTCTGAAACACTCATGCCTTACTGAACTCAGTGAAAATGTATGCTTTTATATAGGCTTGGGATAGTTTACTCATTAATTTCCAAGGCATAATAAATGTCAAAGGCCAGGTGATTAGAGACCTCCTCTGAATTCATGACTGTACACTATCCAGAAGATTACAATGAGAGTTTGAACTTCCTTCTGCCAGGCAGGAGGGTTCAGCATTTTGCTATCTAGACCATAGTAGCTCTACCACGGCCTTTTTTGAGAGAAACAGAACTTGCTCTCAGATATCATGCTTGTTGTTCCCCAACAGCTCTTGTTCTAATTATACAAACTGAACGTGATGATACATGTATTTCTTGGTGGGTTTCTTAGCTCTTTTGAATTTAAGATAAAATTATGACATAACAGTAGGTTTACAAATCACTCATGTCTTTCAAATTGTTGGTCTTAGAGACTGAAACTTTTCCTTCAATGGCAGATACTTGTTAATAATTGAAAAATCAGTACTATGGGGGTTTTTTAATTACCAGTATCCTTTCTGATTTCAATTTCATTTCCTCTTACACATCCTCTGGGTTTTCCTTAGAGTCTCTTATCTCGCTTTCTTTTTTAATGATGCCTTTGGAAAAAAACACAAACAAACAAAACAAAAAACCCAACCAAACAAAAAGCCCTCCTTGTTCTATGGAATCTGTAGATTATTAATTATTATTTATTCCTTATTGTCATAGATCACCAGGTGGTGTCACAACAGCATAGAGCTTTCTGTAATTCACAATGTTCCTTCACTCCAGGCCATTTGCACAATAAAGGAACCATATTTCATATAAGCCCTAAAAACTGTCATGGTAAATTTCATTAAAATGTATTTATATTTCTATGTCCTATTCCAGAAATATAGTATTCTTATAGTCAATAGTTATGCCATATTAGTTAGCTTCAGCAATTTTATTGGAGAACCGGAATCTGAATAACCAAAGGAAGAAACTAATTTGATTACTATAACTCAGATTGATTCAGGTGTTTTTAGCCAAACCAGCATAAATTTAACAGTAAAATTCACTCTGCTGTCATTTGTTATTTCTTCAAAACGATCATGAATGGCTGTGAATTTGTTCAGGTTCACTAAAAGATGGTTTCTCTCTTATAAAGGGTTGTAATTTAAAATGGCTTAAAAGACCATAATTTTTGCAGTTTGTTGATAAAATTGTAGGCTGCTACGAGGACATGGATTTAGATATGTTATAGATTATGTTATAGAAAATTGTCAACAAGACAGTGTGGGTTTGACTCCTCTTGAAAACCTTTAAAACGTTATGACAGTGCAACATCAAACAACTGGCTCCAGCCAGGTTACTGATGGCACAAAACATATTGGAAATACAACTTATGGTCATACAACACAACTAGCCAGAGAAGTCTGGCATACCTGAATGTTAAAGCATGAAGAAGTCACTATATGAGCTGGCCAATGCTCTTAAAAGGTTATTAGTAATGCTTACATCTCCTCTGCAGATTTGTGGGACTCCTTTTCCATTTTACACTACTATGATAGAGAATGGACTGCCATGAGTCAGGCACACATACTGAGGAGCTCTGCACTGCAGATGGACTCACAAAACATAAAACAGCAGCAGAGGCAGCACATCCCCAGAAAAGATATTGAGCCCCAGGAGGTGACAGGTATATATCCCTTCTCCTGGCTGGATGTGGTCATTTCACATGGAACAAGGACCTAGACTGAAACTCTGACTCCGGTCTCCACTGAAAAGATGTTCCAGGTGAAAGTAAAAACTCCTGACAAACTTCATTTCAGCACCTCTCACTCTTTGAGGCAGATTTACCCAACCCTAACTGGAATATGGCAGAGTCTCCTTAATACTTTGGGACACCACACTGTAAAGACAACACATTTGCCTAGTGCTAATGAAGTTAGACCTTGTTTTATGCCATTCACAGGACTCTCATATCTCCTCCAGAATATCTTAGCTCTGTGGTAAAGGAAGATTGAACAATTTCCCTGGGAATTACAACTTTTCTACCCAACCAGGAAAGTCCAAGATAGTAAGATAAGCAGAAAGGCCTGGAAACTGAAGAAAGAAGAGTACAGGTCTATACCCTGAAGCAGAACTAAAGATCTATCATGTTTCATCTTGATAAATTCCTCTTCCCGTTGGAAAGAGGTAATCACTACAGGGAGTTCCAAG
This sequence comes from Tyto alba, assembly GCF_018691265.1. Taxonomy (NCBI): domain Eukaryota; kingdom Metazoa; phylum Chordata; class Aves; order Strigiformes; family Tytonidae; genus Tyto; species Tyto alba. The sequence continues at coordinate 47,157,751 of NW_024881275.1, read as the reverse complement.
TCCAGGGGAGTTGCAAGCTCACTTCACAGCAAACCCATTGTTTTGTCTGCATCCTTACTTTCACCCAGCCAACAAACTGAAGGCTAAGCAGAATTGTGTACGTGAGACAGAAAGGAGTGAAAGACTTGACACTTCATGGATCCTGGCTCAAAACTGATAATCACAACATCAAGCCTAACTACCAGACAAAACCAGGTCTTCCAGGAGTGCAACCAGGGCAGCTGAGAACTGCAGAAATAATGTTTCTCTGCACTGATGCTGGGCAGAGCTCACCAGAAAGGAAAGCTACACTGCATGGAATTGTGACTGACCAATAAACGTGTAATAGGAGAAGACTCAGAGGAGATGGGCACAGGCAATGTGCCTATGAAGCTCAGGGAATAGTGTGGAGTGTGATTGACCATGGCTGCTGCAAAAAAAGTTGACTTTATCTCAACACAAAGAGGACTTGAGGGTGGTCATTGTTTTAAATAAGCAGCTATGCCACCAGGATAAAAACTGAACTACTAACAAAAGAATTTAAATGAGAGCAATGGGTTTGAGCTGGCGTCAACCCATCTATGCCTTCCTGGGGAGACTGGGGACATGCAGCATCATGATGGCAAGTGTATTATAGAGACTGGTAATGGTAAACATATTGGTATTGTGATAGAACTGTGCATTGCAATTAATGTATTTTGCTAAATGTAACTTACATTTGTATTATGGTTTCAGTGTATTTTGTATCACTCTGTTAAATCATCATAACACCATAAATAACATCCTAATTAATACCAACTATCTTCAAAAAAGTAAATTTGATGTTAAACATTACACTTTCCATGCATGAACAATCTAAAGGAACCTGGACAGATTGTCTAGGACCCTGACATTAATCTGAGTCATAGTCATTGTATCCAGAGACCTGAGATTCCAGATATAAAGGGCAGAAGAGTAGAAAGACAAAAACTTTCCTCAAGGTGTTTAGAAAGCAAGTAAGATGCTGAACTAAAAAACTTACCCTCTTACTCATCTGTTTGCTGAGAAGCAAGAAGAGAACAAGGACAGATGGAATGATACTGTAACACCAAGCAAACAGACAGGAAGTGGTCACTAAGGCAAAGCAGGTAGAAAATGAAACAATGTGTGGTTGTATCTCTGAGATTTCTGATGTCATTTTCAGAGGAAATAACCATTTTTCCTTGCTGTGCATGCTATTTATTTAAACCTAAGTCTAGCATTAACTGTTTTCCTAGCACTAGGGAAAGAATTTACACAAGAAAGTTGGAGAAGAAAAAAGGTTTTACAGATTTCACCAGGGTTAAATTGTTACATAAGTCAATAAGCAGAATTCATTTTAAAGAACCATTTTCTTTGGATGGGTGGGTAAGGAACCATAAAGTGTGGACATCCCAACAGAAGATTGTACTTGGTTTGCTTGATTTAATTATCGGAACAAAATACACTGGAACAAAACTTGCAGTATCATGAGAAGCAAAGGGAATGCATCTGCACAAATTGATAAACAACAGCAGCAGCCATAGCTGTTCTGCCAGTAAATATAAAGCATATGTCACTTTAAACAGTGAAATAGCATAACCTTGTAATCTATGATGGAAATACAGAAAAGGAAACAATCAAAGGTGAGGGCTGAGGGTTTTGCAGTAGGAAATTGGAAGAAGGGAATGGTATCTATATATGTAATAGAGAAATGCAATCAAAAGAGATGGTGGAAGGTAGAATGAATGATAAGAGAAGAGTGAAGAACAGAAATATTGACCATTTTCTTGCTGCCAGTCAGGGATCATCTAGGCCAGTCTTTTCATCCATATCGCCAGAATTAGAGGCAGTACAATGAAGATCCAGAACACTCAGGGTGGGAAATGGGCAATGATACTTTCACAGTTTCATAGTACTCCTTGCTCTGTTTTTTAAACCAGACTCATCTCAGACAGAAGTCAGGAGGGATCTTCCAGGGGAGAGGCTCCAAAGACAGCCTTAGCTGTTACAGTGTTTTGCCAATTGATGGGGTTAACACAAAGGACACAGACACCAAGCTAAAGAAATAGGCTTATTTTACTTTAGTTTAAAGCAGCAGAAAGAATAAGCAAGGTAAGGCACCTAGTCATTACTGCATAAAGCTAGCTATAGTGATTAAGAAAGATATATCACCAATTGCCCTCAGACTTTACCATCACCCAGATCCGTGCATCAGCTGGGGAGCCCCGTCACAGCGAAGGGTCGGAGAGCCTTTCCCGGCAATTGGGAAGTCCTATGCAGGGCGTCCACTTGTAGGTGAGGTCTCCATCTTTGCTGTGAGAGGGTCTGGCTTTTATACAGTTTAACAAATGAATCTATACAAAATGCATAGGAGATATCTAGTGGATTGACATGCCTCACTCAGGCATGTCTGGATCTGGCCATGATCCGGGCATGTCTGAGGAGTTTCTGTTTTTCTTTACATTTGGGATTTATAGTTACTTCCTGTTGTTTACTTACGGTTTTCAGGGATTGTTACCAGGGTTGCATTTCATGCTGATAAGATGCTAGTTGCTTCATGCTGCTGATAAGATGCTGGCTGCTGGTCGGGGAATTCACTCAGAAGTCAACTTTGGTTTGAGGCCTATTGTTTGGGCCTTTTTTGTTTCATATGGGAACTAGCAGCTGGGATTATGGGAGGCATTCCATGGCTCTCACCCTCTTTGACCTGTAGCAACAAGAACAACAGTGCTTTGACACACCCAGATCCTTTTTGCTAATGAATCACTGACACAGTGATTGTTCCTTGTTCCTCCATTCTTCTTGCAGGCACTGCATATACACCACAAATGGGGGGAAAAATTGCTGAATGGCAACTTGCTGGGAGATGGGTAGACAAGGATGTCCAGTTCTGCTGACACAAGAATACAGCCACAAAATCACTGCTAGCAGAAGAACTAAAGGAAATATGCTCAAAGTGTGTGTACATGTCTGTTAGCCTATGTCCTAGACAGGAGTGCCGGTTCACAGTTAGAAGCCTTGAACTCAGTGTCATGCCCAGGACCATGCTTGACATGACTGCAGTTAGCCGTGGAAGCAGGTGGGTCTTCATTTTCCTCCTGCACAGTGGCAGAGCACAACAGAACATTTCTGACCTAGTGAAAAGTTTTCAGGCTGCATCAACAGATACTATTAGTTGTCTCTTGTTTAATGTACAAGCAGGAGGCCTGTTATCCCAAAATCCTGCAAAATCCCACAGAAGTGTCACTCAGATTTGCTAAACAGGTAGTTGAAACAGACAAACAGCCAAAAGATAAAATAATATGGGAACTTGCAGATCCTTTGTATCAGATCCAGGATTTTGCCTGGCCTTACTGCAATAATAAGACCTTGATTTTGAACACAAATGATAATTCTCCAGCATGTGCCCAGTCTTGCCAGGGATATGGCATAATCATCTTCTGGTGGAGACACAAATGGGGACACTACAGCACTTATGAAAGCCTCAGTGACTTTGCATGCCATGATAGAACTCTGCAGCCCAGCCAGACTTCAGTATGATTACCTACAGATTTGACACTGAGAGATACCCCATGAGTCAGTGTGATGGGAAAGTGCTTGGAAACACCTGCTACACCTGCTACATTATCTCTCAATGAATGAAATGCACCAGGCAGACAAGAATAATAATGCTGCTGGGAAGGGATGGTTAACAACCACTGAAAAGAGAGGGAATCTCATCCAGGATCACAGATCTTGTGTAAGTACAAGTCAGCTTGGTTTTGTAAAAGTCAGTTTCCATTGGTGAGCTTTCTTACTTGCAAAAACTGCAGAGATCTATGCCTACTTAAGTTTAGGGAAGTTGCTTAGGGAAGGTTTTTTGGTTGTTTTTAAGATGTACTAGGAAGAGACAGATTTTTTATTTCTGTCTTTATTGCTTGGATTCCTTAGTGATGATTTATTGTTTAATTGGCCACCTTCAGACTTGAATGGTAAAAACTTCAGAGAGTAATTTCTGGATGTGCTTGGCCTCAGGGCTAATTTTTTGTAAAAAGATGTTTTTGCTGGAGCAGCAATGCAGTATCTGGAAGGGAGCATGGATGGGAATCAGCACAGAGTGTCAGCTTGAAATCTTTCCCATTCCTTACCACTAGCTAAGTGATCACTGGATGTAAGCTAATAAGGAAGCTAACACAAAGTGAGAGGAGTCAGACAGAACATGTGTGTCTGTGCTGTTAATTATGAATGTGTGTGAGTGCTGGTGCTTCTTTATGGTGTTGCAGAAGTAATGCTCAGCTCCTCCCCTCCACTCTCTGTGACAGTAGACAAATCTGAGTAACTGCCCTCTTAAATGGCCTGGAAATAAAGTGCCCACTGAGAAATGAGAACACATTTAAGCCTATTCACACTGACATTTAGGAACACGCAGGCACGAAAAAATCATTGGGTTTTTTATTGCCCTTGTGCAGCATGTGGGCCAAGCAGAGTACTAGAAAAATGGCACAATTTTAAAAATAATTTAATTAAACAGAAGCTTCCATGAAATCCACAATCTCATACAGACCAATTTAAAAATGCTGACACTTCTTTTCCCTACTTTCATTCCTGTTTTGAAAGATACTTTCTTCTATTAATCTGACGTTATTTAAGATGTGAGTTGTACTCTATCCAATAAAAATAGAATAAAGCTGACACAGAGAAAGGGCTAATCAAGAAGAAAACTGGAGCACAAGCACTTAGCAGCAGATGTTTCAGGAAGATGACACCATTCTCAGTTCCATAAAATTTCTGCATGCTGTCAGACTTTGTTGAACTCTGCCTGTCCCTTCATGACCTGAAAACTGCTTTCCAGCCTATCTTAGATTTCTGATGTTTGTCTTTGTACCAAAGCTTGTCTGCATATAGCATAAACCAACAATCAGATGAATTACTTGCATCAGAGTGGCCACATGGTATCACTTGGCTGTACAGAGAAAGGGAAGAGGGACCAGTAGTCAGGAGTGGCCATGGGTCTTCTGCCCTGCTGGGAGTTGTATTCATTCTCTCCCACTGGCCAGGGGTAGGCAGAAACAGGTGAATTCAGGCCCTCTGCACCTCAAAGTACACACTTTTCAGTCCATTGCAGCTCTAGATTCACTTCATTTAATTCCATCCATGAACAGAGCTGATGTCCTGATGATAAAGGCATTGGGTGACCTCACCAAAATTCATATTAGTCACATCAGGAAGAGGTACTGCAACCACCTGCTTTGACTAACAGAACAATCTAATTTAAAAAATGCTTCATTTTACAATACAGTCTTCTCCAATCCCCTCTCTTTACAGCTTGTGATCTTTAGTCTGTCCCAGGGCCCAGCTGATGGAAACCCAATTTCTAAAGACAGCAGCAGCTGTCTGGAGGATGCAGGTACTGGAGATGTTAGGCTGTTACTTCTCAGGCAGAAACTCAGAGATATCTCCCCTGAGTAGTTCACATCTAACTACAGAAAGACTTCCTTATTTTACCTCAGACACTCCTTGGGCTCCTTTGAAGATAGTGTGCAGCCAAAGAGAACAGACTGCATATCTCCAGGAAAAGACAGACTACTAAGGCATGTTAGGAACATCTGCTGGAGCCAGCCTGAAACCCTGGGGACCCAAGCTCTTGTCCAGGCTGAGGGATGTGGCTGCCACTTTTCCATTGACCCACTCAACCAGTAGCAAAACTGAGCACGTATCCCAGAGACACACAGAAGTCATTGACACAGCTGGTCACACACACTGCCTCAGACATGGTGCTGACTTCAACAGCACCCACATACGAGTCTCACATAAACACAAGCACAGACAGCCAAGCCCTCCTCATGGGCTGACTCATCCCACAGACACTCCACACTCACAGGTCCCTCCAGATACCAGCACAGACTCTGCACCTGCCTGATACCCCAGCCCAGATCTGAGGCCCCTGCTACTTGCCAGCTGGTCCAGCTTGAAGATCATCAATGAACACACACACAGGAGTTTTGGGGATGATACAGACACTTGCCCTCTCCAGCATCTGGCAGCAGGCACTTGGGTTGTGACCCATGGTCCTGCTCCAGCCATTGGCACTAAGACCCTCAGCCACACCAGTCCCTCCAGTAGCTGGTTTTCAGGATACAGCATCATTCACTGACCTGGCTGAGAGTGGAGGTCCCTGGCACAGCCTCCTCTGGATCCGCCTGGTGCTCTTCCCATTTCCCACAGATGGGAATTGGGGGCAGAGAGGGGGCTGCTGGGACCCCCACAAAGGACAGCAGCTGTGCTGATGGGGAGCTTGTGTCTGCTGGATACAGCAAGGATACTGGAGATGGCTGGGCTCGGAGCAGGAGACACCCCTGGGAGGCTACAGGGCCAGGGACAGACATAGGGCTGCCCTCCTACCCCCTAGTAGCACAGGTGTCCCACTGGCCCAGCACATGGTCTACCCCCCTGCAGCATCACAGGGGAACATGAATGAGTTGGTATATGAACATTGCTGTGTGGCTTCAGAGGGCGACCTGCAACAGGTAGCCCATCAGAGTTTTGTCCAGCCCAGAAGGACACAGTGCAGATGTGGTGGTGTGCTCCACCATGGCTGCCTCTGAACGCTCAGTCCCAGAAAACTGCCTTAACTTCCTGCACACCCAGGGCAGCAGGGTCAAGAGGAGAGATATGTATACATGTAAAATAGGTGCTGAGACATAGGGATGGAAACTGCTCACTGGATCCCCTACCACAAGACCCATAGCTGATGGCCAGGATGCTACAAGATAATGGCATTTGTAAGCAGCTGGGCAGCCACAAGCTCCCCCTGCTTGGTGGAAGAAGACTGATGACTCTGCAGATGGTCTGAAGACATGATCTTCAAAACCATTGTCCACTCACACTGAGTGCAGGATGGAGGTCACTCTCCTCTTCATGGGGAGAACTTGGGTTTTCTCTTAGCCCACCACAAGATGTAGGTGTAGCAGAATTGTTGGAGGCATGGCACCATGTAGTTGGCCTCCTCCCAGCTGTCCAGATATATGGGACAGTAGTTGTCAAGTGCTGTGACCATGCTCTACACATGCTGTGGTGGGCTGGGGACAGCTGGGGATGTTGAGCATCTCACAGCCAGTGCTACAGCAGTGAGTATCAGGCTAGAAAAAGCCAGGCACCATAACACTCAAATCAGGGGAAAGAGCACAACCATAGTGCCAGGATACATGGTGCTTTAATCAGGGCACCTGGCTACCCAGGGCTTGGCCTTCTGCATCAACACTTGTCCTGTCCGGCTATGGAAGTTATGGTTATGCAGGAAAAAAAAAAACAAAAAACAAAAAACAAAAAACAAAAAAAAAAAAAAAAAAAACAAAAAAACAAACAAACAAAAAAAACCCCAACCAAACAAAAAACAAACAAACAAACAAACAAACAAAAAAAAACCAAACCAACCAAACAAACAACAACCAAAAAAAAAAAAAACCACAGCAGGTCCTCAAATATCTTCCCTTCTTTTTGAAAGCTTTTCTGCCCAACTCTGTGTTGCTTTGTCCAAGTGTTTATCGTGGATGGAGGTCTCTTCCTTGGTGAAGGGGGGAATCAGACAGCCTCAAACAGCTTGCCTTAATCATCTCTCTCTGCCTGGACAGGGCAGTGGCCTAAGAGATACTTGCCTGTACCCCCTTAAAAGCCTGCATCCTGCTCTCTCCCAAGCACAGCGTGGCTCAGGAGGACATTGTGGGTGATGTGGCAATGCCATCCTTGGCCAGGCAGAGACTACCCGGCAAAAAGCCTCACTGTCAGTGCCACAAGCAGCCCACCCTGCACCTTGTGGGACTGACACATGGCACTAGTCCAGGGTGTTGTCCCACCACCACAGGCAGGCATAGATTGCAGGGATCAGCCTGTCTCCACCTAAGGCTCAAACACCCACATCTCCTGCTCTCTGTGCAGACCACTTTGGAGGTGTGGTTCACTGCATCTGCCCTGAACATCTCTGAGCTTGGCAAAGGTGCATGTTCAGATGCTTGCCACAGGGCAGAGGTAGTGAGGAAGAGAAGAGGTGCTTTCTGCCTATTGTGGTTTAACCCCAATGGGCAGATGAGCACCACACAGCCACTCGTTCAGTCTCCTCACAGTGGGATGGGAGAGAGTAGGACAGGTAAAAATGCACAAACTTGTGGGTTGAGATAAAGACAGTTTTAATAGGTAAAGCAAAGCTGCATGAGCAAGAAAGCAAAAGAAGGAATTAATTCATTACTTCCTAGTCTACTACTTCAAACCAATTGTTCCAATTAATTCAAAGATTTACTAATACAAGTCCTGTTTGGATGTCTATTTTAAGCCCTAGATGGTTGGTTACAAATTTAACACTGTAATCTCATTAGTAAAGGACTGGTCTCCTATCCCATAGGGGTTATATGTGTTTACTCTCAGGAATACTCACAATTTGACCAGATCCCACTGTCAACAAAAATAGTAAGAGACATGAGGAGTGTGGTTGCCTCTTCCAGCAACCTCAGCCATGACCTCTGCTGCCTGGTTGCTGGACCACAGCCTGGGGACCAGGGACCAAGGTCTCTGCCTAGGCTGAGAGATGAGGCTGTCACTTTTGGGCTTGCAGGCTCAACCAGTAGCGAAGCTGAGCACATATCCCAGAGACACACACAGAGACAGGACACTGCCACAGCCAGTCACATGGGCTGTCACAGGCATGGTGGTGTTGTCAACAGCACCCACCTATAGGATAATACACAGGCTTCCAAGTCCTCTTCCCCTTCTTCAGCTGATGGGGAAATAAATTCAGTTAGTGAAAACACATGTGCATGTGCGCACACACACATTACTCTCTAGATGCTCAAAAACATACACATTCACTGATCCCCTGAGTATTGGCAGGCATCTTTTATTCTTTTGCTACTTGTGCCTGGATGCTGGCCTTCTTTTCTGCAACCTTTATCACTTTGGAGGTCTTCAGAAGCATTTGGCAGGGACCAGCCCAGCATGGTGACAGAGCATATTTTCATTTTAAGTCCTTTACAAGGACCCAATCTCCAGGTCTCAGGTTATGGCATGGCATAGATGTCAGTAGAGGAAGCAAGTCTTTGACCTGAGAAGACATTAGTTTGACAATGTCGGACAATACAATATCCTACTAGATAGAGAAAACAGTAGTGGATTCACAGTATCCATGTAGTCTAAGTGTACTCCTGACCTTGGTGCATGAAGGTAAATCAAAACCGAATCAGGGTGTATAATCCTTACTCATCCAACTCCCTTCATTTTTTCTCACTTAAGTGTTTTGTATTGCTCAGGTTCCTTATGATTAACAGCTTCCTTTAAAATCTTCAGATTATAATTCTCCGAATCTGGATCTTTTTGTAACCCTGCACCACCTGGGGTATTAGATAGTGTGACAAGCATCACCAAAGGACTGGGATATGAGAGTAGGACTGGTGCAGTAGCACTAGATACTAAGCTTACGCACAGAGATCTAAATGATGCAGCTGAAGTTTTAGGAGGATTCTTACTTTAATTTTGTCCTGTCTTTTCAATTTATTCTTTTATTCTGGCAGTTTTTGTTTGCCTGGTCCAATGAAAATCAAATATGCATTTACTAATATAAAATTTAATAGATAATATACTAAATAACTAATATAATAGATAATAGATAATAGACTTTATGATCAAGGTAACTTAATTTAGTGAGGTCAAGGGTTCCCTCATCTGGAAACTGCAGTTCTGGTTTGGCACAATTGGAACCTAGTTGGGTCTGCCCAAATTTTTCCACTCATGAGCCACGGTTGTGGCACATGGGACCTAATGGGCTTTTAGGATCCAGACACAAGGAATCTTGACGCATTTTCCCAATTAATTTTCAAATTTTTTCACTGGGGAAGAACAAAACTAAGGCCTATTAATGGCAAAGGGATTGAAAGAAAAGTTCTTCACTGAGAAAACAAGGCCTTTGACCTGATCATCTCATAGCAAAAAGCTTACAAAGACTACTCTCATTCAGCTTTTGGACCCTTACAAAACTGAGAGAACATGAAGCTAAGGCCAGTACACACCAAAGGGATAGAAGGAGAGGTTTGGGTGTGCTGAGAAGATAGAACTTCAACTTTATCCCCTCAAAACCTCAGCCCACACAAGAGACTACTCGTCATCACCCATGGAGATGACTCCAGAGCTCAGCCTGAGCTTTCACCATTCTCAAATATAGCCTACTTATCTGACTAAACAAAAGCATTTTCAAACATTTATCCCCTTAATTTTCTCCCATTTTTTGTATTAGAAGCACAGACTAAAATAACATAGGATTTACTCACTGCTGATGTGACAGCCAGACAGGAGACATGTTGGGAGAGAAGATCATGCACAATTAAGATTTTGAAATTAGGATTTCTTACCTCTTGTGGTGACACACATTTGGGTCACCCTTCCAGTTCCAGCCTGGCTGTTTCTGCCAGTGTGCAGCAACCCTACATCTGCCATGAAACTGCTGGGGAATTTTTATTCTGCCCCTTGAGGAAAACTAAACTCATGTTTGTACTTATATATAGAAAGATTTAATGAACAACACATTGGACAAACTCTTTATCTTAGGCCTTAACTTTGTTCTTCTTCACTGAGAAAAGCTGAAAATTAATTGGGAAATTGGGTCAAGATTCCTTCTCTCTGGACCACCATAAGCAGTTCTGCAAGGAGTCCACAAAGATACAACACAAGCTGATTCCTAATACACACTTACACCAAAACCTATCTCTCCAGGACATGTGAACATTTGCATAAGACTCCCTAGCCTCATGTTTGGTTTGTACTCCAGCCCAGCTCTGTTTACCAAAAGTGGCCCTGCACATCCACAATCATTATAAGACAACACTGTAGCATCTCTTACCTAATTAGCCAGTTTAATCCTTTCTGCAGATAGGCCTACTAACCCTCTGTGCCAGATCCTTAATCACAAATTACCACTGCTGATCAGTTACAATTTGAATTTCCCCTTCATCATGCTCGGTCCACATATTTGGAGGAGACCGGTAAGATCTTGTTTATTCAGCACAAGAGGTGTCTCAATAACGCCTGCCAAGTTCAGATCTGAGTCTGCACCCTCATTGACGTACATGTACACATGACTCAACATCCCAGTGCAGTCAAGCTGAATCCTGGAGAGTATACCCAGACACCAACTTAAAGCACCTTTCAGGCTAGATCCAGCCCCCAAAGCCATCAATCAACCATTCTCTGTTTCAGATCTCAAAGAAGGGAGGGAGAAGATGAACAAATCTTTGTTGAAAATGCAGCACCTGTGTGTTGAGATGCTTCATGGAATCCTCCTAATCTTTAATGACTCAAGAATAATGTACTGGCAGCAACTGATGCATCAGCTTTAATTCCAGTAAATTTTGCAGCTAATCTGCAAAATGTGCCTAACATCTGCAGACAATTCCCAGGTGATATATTTAGACAAAAATTTCCAACAATTGTTACAAGTTGGACTACTATACCTTGAGCAGTCACTTTACCCATGCTGCCCAGGATGGGAGAACTACTGAAATTTAACTGTAACTATTCTACAATGAAGAAGGTAAGCGGAATTTCTTGCTTTTTGAGCTGACCACCCATCCTGAGTTTAACTGAACAAGAGCTATGCGCAAGACACACATTTTGAAAAATGTTGTCATCAAAAATCAATAAAGATATGAAAAGGTTAAGTGTTTTTGTCCTGGGTTGAGTGAGTGGTGGAGTTTTTTGGTGACAGGGGAGGGGGCTATCGGGGCGGCCCCCTGTGAGAAGCTTCTTGAAGCTCCCCCAGCTCCAAGTCAGCTCCACCTCTGTTTGGAAACTGAGCCAATCAGCTGCGCCTCTGCGATAACGTATTTAAGAAGGGACGTGGTGACGTGCAGTCGGACTTGTGAGGAGGAGTTGCTGCAGCTGCATGAACACCAAGGTCAGTGGAGGAACGGAGGAAGAAAGGAGGGGGGAGGTGTGCCGGAGCAGAGACCCCCCTGTATCCTGTGGTGAGACGGCAGGGCGGCCCCCCCGCCACCCATGAAGATCTACAGTGGAGCAGACATTGATTTATGGCCTGTGGCTTCTGCTTGGAATAATCAAGGTGCTGTGCCTAAAGAAGGCCGGGGTCTCATGGGAAAAGGTAGTCCCGCTGCTGTAATTCAGCGCTGGGAGGATTGCAGCATGTGGGGGTGTCCCATGCCGGAGCAGCTCGGGAAGGGCTGCAGCTGTGGGAGAGAATCCAGTCGGAGAAAGTTAGTGACCCATGACGGAGCAGTGTGGGGAACGCTGCAGCCCATGGGAGGAATTCAAGTCGGAGAAAGTTTGTGGAGGACTGTCTCCTGTGAGAGGGGGACCACAATGGAGCAGGAGGAACAAATTCCAGAAACTCCCCTCACCAAGGATAAAGGAAGTGGCAGTGCTGACTGCACCCCCCATTCCCTGCCCCGGTGCCACTGGGGGAGGAGGTAGAGATATCGGGAGCAGAGCTGAGACCGGGAAGAAGGGAGGGGTGGGGGGAAGGTGTTCTCAAGATGTGGCAATGCTTCTTACTGTCCTACTCTGTTATGTGTTCTTAGTGTCTGTATATAAATGTATGTTCTTTTTTTTTTTTCCCCTAACGAGTCTGCCTTTTGCTCGTGATCATAAAGGGGAATTTTTTCCCCATCCCAGTCCTATCTCGAACCCCAAGTCTGGCTCTCTGTCCCTTCTCATTGCCGGAGAGGAAGGGAGAGAGAGCTGCTGCATTGTGGTTGGCTACCAACCAGGCCTAAACCATGACAGTTTTATACAATCTTTGTGTACACATGTTTAAACAAAAAAAAAAAAAAAAAAAAAAAAGAAAATTTAACACCATAATATCTTAAACAATTTTTCCCTAGCAGCTACATGTCAACCCTGAAGAGAACCAACAGCAAATTGATTGTTTTAATACTGCTGAAACTGCTCAGAAGAGAACTGATCATTGGAAAGGTGTAGTTCTCTTTCTCTTGCAGTATGTTTACAACTGAAAAAATAAAAAAAAAAATACAAGTTTAGATTAAAATATTCTTAGTCTTAGAAAAATATTTTTCACATCCAAAATGCAGAAGAATTCAACATCATAGAGTGAAACCAGAATATGGCTACCATAAGTGCCACAAAAGTGTATTTTGTCTCTTGACAGTGATGACTCACTCAGAAACCCTTCTCTGTTCTTTTAAAGAATAACAAACAATAAACAAGCCTACTCAGGTGAATTACATAGTACAAGAATGATAATCCAAATATATCCTTACAAAGACATATCCATAAAGTACAATTTAAAGATAGCTGAATACAGTAAAAAAAGGTTATTAGATGGACAGATTATTTTTTGCTGTTTTATAGTTAACAAAAATCTGGACAACCTGGATGGGCCATAACACAAGTACATGTGTCTTGTCTATTCTGAACTCTGTTTCTTCCTAGTGCTAAATCACACATACTGTCAAATCATGTGGCACATTGTCATGAACACAAGTCAAGTGCAGATGTATTTATTTTGTGTGTATTTGTTGCTATTCTGCATGCCAGCAAAAATAGAAACAAAGACATATATGCCTAAAAGATCCCATCTGTTTTTAAAAGTGATGGGGTGGGCTCTGCACTGCCTTCATGTTGGTACCCAAAATACAGGACTAAAAAAGGAGCTGGCTGTGACAATTAACAGGTCCTTGATGGACCTGATTCTAAATGAAAGGGATGTGTTATATGTTGGGGATGCAACACATCTATCAAGTCTCTGAACCTCATGGGGGACTGGTGGAATAAAGTCCCTCCCATCATAGGAGAAGATCAGGTTTGAGATCGTATGAGGAACCTGAACATACAGAAGTCTGTGGAACCAGATGATATCTATTCAAGAGTCCTGAGGGAATGGGCAAATGTAGTTGCTAAGCAAGTCTCCATTCTATTTGAAAAGTCATGGCAGTCAAGCCACGTCCCCAGTGACAGGAGAAAATGGAATACCACACCTATATTTTAAAAGGGTAATAAGGAGGACCCTGGGAACTACCAGCCAGTCAGGATCACCTCAGTGTCCAGTAAGATCATGAAACAGATCCTCCTGGAAGATATCTCAAAGCATATGGAAGACAGGTAGGTGATTAGAGACAGCCAACATGGTTTCACAAGGGCAAGTCACGCCTAACTAATCTAGTGGCCTTCTACAATAGTGATTCCATCAGTGGACAAGGAAAGAACTACAGATGTCATCTACCTGGACTTCTGTAGAATATTTTACATGGTCCCACATAACATTCTTGACTCTAAATTGGAGAGATAGGTGTTTAATGGATGAACTATTTGATGGCTAAGGAGTTGGCTGGATGAATGCATCTAAATAGTTGCAGTCAACAACTCAGTGTCCAAGTGGAGTCCCCCAGGGCTCTGCACTGGGACTGGAACTGTTCAGTATATTTATTAATATCATAGACAGTGGGATTGAGGGCATCCTCAGCAAGTCTGTGGATGACACCAAGATAAGTGAGGCAGTTGATAGGCTAGAGAGAAGAGATGTGTCCAGAGACACCATGACAGGCTTGAGGAGTGGGCCAATGTGAACCTTGTGAAGTTCAACAAGGCCAAGTGCAAGGTGCTGCACCAGGGGGCAATACACACTGTCAATACAGACTGGGGGATGAATGGCCCTGCGAAGAACTTGGGGATATCAGTAGATGAAAAATTAGACATTAGCCAGAAATGTGTGCCCAGAAAGCCAAATGTAATCTGGGCTGCCTAAAAAGAAGTATACCCAGCAGATCAAGGTAGGTGATTCTCCCTATCTACTCTGCTCTCATGAGACCACACCTGGAGTATTCTGTCCAGCTCTGTGTCCTCCAGTACAAGAAACACTGTTTGAGTGAGTCCAGAGGAGGGCCACACAAATTATCAGATGGCTGGAACACCTCTCCTATGAAGAAAGGCTGAGAGAGTTGGGGTTGTTTGGCCTGGAGAAGATGAAACTCTGGGGAGACCTGTTGTGGTAGCCTTTCAGTGTATAAAAGTGGGCTTATAAGAAAGGTGGAGAAAGACTTGTTACCAGGACCTGTAGTGACAGGACAAGGGGCAACGTTTTTAAACTAAAAGAGGGTAGATTTAGATTAGATATATAAGATGGAAATTTTTTACGGTGAGAGTGGAGACACTGGAACAGGTTGTCTAGAGAAGTTGTGGGTGCCCCATCACTGGAAGTGTTTGAGGTCAGGTCAGATGGCTCTCTGAGCAATCTGATCTAGCAAAAAATGTCCCTGCCTACAGGAAGGGGGTAGGACTGAATGATCTTCAAAGGTGCCTTCCAACCCAACAATTCTATGACTCTATGTGGGGGAAAAAGTGCTCAAAGGCCAGCTGCCAGTGGGATGGGTGAGCCTGAATCAAGGGCTTCCTCTTCTGCCTCCTGTCATAGCAATCAAGCCCTTTAGCCTCACCACTGAGTTCAGCTGGCAGCATCCCCTTGTAGTTTTTCACCCAAATGCCACTGGGTAGCGGTTTGTCTTTCAAAAACCACATAGGGTGTCCATTGGCAGGACTTGCCTAGGACTTCAGAGGACAAGTATTATTCTCTATTATGCTTTCTACCTGTGTCAGTGGTTTGAGCCCACAGGGCAACTGAGTACCCCGGAACCATTCACTCACCCGTTCCCCCATCAGGGAAGGGAAGGAGAATGTGAAGTAGAAATGGCTCAAAGAATCCATCTAAAGACAGAGAGCGGTAACTCACCCATTAGGGTCACAAGCAAAAGATAGGCTTGTTAGGGGAAGAAAAGAAAACATTACTAACTAAAACAACATTTAAAAGACAAGGTGGGACATTGGGAAGTGCCACTACATCCAAAAACACCTCCCTCCACCCTCCCCTTCTTCCTGGGCTTAGGCTTACTCTACCTCCTCCCCCAGCAGCACAGAGGGTGGGGGATGAGGGTTACAGTCAGCATGCTGCTCCTTCCTTCTTGGGAAGTGGGGTGAACACCGTACATTTTTCCCTGCTCCACATGGTTCCCCTCTCAGTATAGATAGTTCTACATGAACCTTCTCCAGCATGAGTCCTTCCTACAGGATGCATATGTTCCCACGTTGATCCAACATCGGTCACCTCCGCATGTTGCAGTCTTCCCAGTACTGAACCACAACAGCAGGGGCCACTTTTTCCCTCAGATTCCATATTTATCCAGTGCCCCTCCTTCTTACAAAAGGCACACTGATTTATTCCAAGAAGGGTTCTGTCAGTCAATCCTCCTCTTCCCCCTTGTATTCCTCCCCTTAAAGGACCTCTTGAGATCTGTAAAAACAATTGCAGGATTGTAGTGTGTGCCCTTCTCTTAAATCAGCACCCTGGGCTGATTGCCCAGTTGGATGCCTAGATCCAGAATCAGGTCCACGTTCAGGGAAAGGTAGTGGAATGGGGGGGTATATGGGATCTGCAGGAATTGTTGGCACAGTAGGAGCAATATCTAATTCAGGACCTGTTTCTGTATGTCCCCTTCCCTTCAGTGCCAAATATTTAAATCACATTTTGGTGGAAGTACATGCGGGGCAACGTTCCTGAACCTTTTTACCCTTTACCATTAGAGACATCACTTGATTAATCAGCCCACATTCTTTTTGCCACTCCGTTTTTTCTTGCAGATAAAAGAACAGATCTACATATAGAACCTCATCACATTTTTCTTCCCTCTTACAAAATAACGTTAATTGCAAAATAGTATTATAACTTAAGGTCCCATTCAGGGGCCACATTTCTTCATCTTCTAGTTTATACAATGGCCATTCATGATTACAAAATTCAATAAGTTGACTTTTGCTTAATTCATCATGCATCTCTTTCCAGTGAGCTAAAAGGCAGCCTAAGGGAGTGTTTCTTGGTATAGAACTCTTACTCCCTCTCCCTTCTTTAAACAGGTTTGAAAATTTAAATGCCATAGTAAACCGACCGTATACTTTTTTTTTCCTCTTTTTTCTTATTTTTCCTTTTTTTTTTTTTTTTTTTCCTTTCGCTTCACTTATCTCCGGCTGCACCCCTCGCGGGATAACAGAACCGTGGATCAAAGCTCCACACTCGCTTCTTGCGTAATTGCATGTCTCAGTCACTCATTCAAGCATAAAACCTCAACAGTATTTCAACAGTGTTTCATTGTTTCCCCGTGTTACCAGAGTTACAAAGTTACCGGATTCAGAAGCACAGAAACAAATTACAGAATACGAAAAATACAATTTTCCATGTCAAGACCAGGAAGTATCGATGTGAACACCAAAGTGTTCCTGACCAGATGTATACCAGTGAGGTGCCAGCAACCCCGGTATACGCTGTTCCATGCAAGATACCACGTCTCATGATTTATGAACAGCCCAGACCCTCTTCTAATAATCCTTGCCTTATTCCTCGCAGTGACTCAATTGAGATAACGAGTCCCTCCGGGAAAGTTCCCGGGAGCACCCAAGAGAGTCCTATTCTCAAGGAGTCCTGCGGGCCCCGCTCCTTTAAATCCCTTTCACCACTGACACTGATGCCAACCCCGCAAAACTTTCGTATTCACCTTACGGGCAGCACCTAGGCTTCCCCTGCTCGGGAATTCCCTAGCCCCAACCACGCGGAACTTTCACTCTGTGTGACAGGCAGGCTTTCCACTGATCCTGAAGAAGTGCCTTACCTTTCCAGGGGAAGTTGCGAGGAGCTTTATGGGTTGAGAACGATGGCTCTCCCCGAGAATTCCTCGGTGCCGGCTGGAGTTCGATCAGAGCTCGATCCCGTCCAGTCTCACTCGCAAGGTCCCATCTGGGTTGCCAAAACTGTTAGCGGTTGCAATCGCGAATAGAACTTATCTACACACAGCAGATAAGCAGGCACTTCTTTATTCCAGCGCTGGGGAACACGGAGGATAACTCCACCAAAGACGTGTTCGCCAACAGGTACAAAGCACAACATATTTATACACTTTTTCAGCAGAGTCATGGTTACATAAGATCAACAAAATTCATAAAGTTTAAGTTGACCTTAATAATGATTGGCTTTCAGTTACCTCATCTTATCTATATTCCTATTTTACAGAAATCATTGGTCATCTTTACTGATTGATTTAAATAGAATGGGGGGGGAGGGCAATGATTAGCATATTCATGTTATTTCCTGGAAACTATTATCATATGCAATTGTCTCTAACGTGCGCATGCGTGGTTATACTGGACGGGGGTGCCCTGGTGGTCGTCGATAGTCTTCCTCACTGTGTCTGCTGATTGAACTCCATCCCTGCGCATGCTCATTTTATCTTTGGCTAATGCTCATTTCTCCTTTGGCCGATCTTCCCAACCAAACCAGTTTCTTCTGGTACCTATTGTTTCAAGTCAAGATCCATAACCAGTACCTATTGTGTTAATTCAGAGTCCATAGCGATTGTTATAGTGTTTAAGGCACACAGCATACTAGTTGCTTACTCCTAAGGGCCTTAGTGTACTTTATATTCTCATAGCTACTGTAGCTTCATGTTAAGTCAAAATCATACTTTTAAACTAAAATCAAAATAATATTCTAGGATCCAAACTGTTTTATTAAGGTAACTGCAACACATAGATAGATAGATAGATAGGTAGGTAGGTAGGTAGGTAGATAGATAGATAGATAGATAGATAGATAGATAGATAGATAGATAGATAGATAGATAGATAGATAGATGATAGATAGATAGATAGATAGATAGATAGATAGATAGATAGATAGATAGATAGATAGATAGATAGATAGATAGATAGATAGACTCTCTATATTTAGATATTTAGGCTCTTCCTATAGTGGTGATGACAAAACAGATGGAAATTGCTTGAGGTGACATGGCTAGAATAAACAAAAGCCAAACACAAATTGCCAGTCTAGTGGATCATGCTATGCATTCTGTAAGGAAATTGAATGCCCGTACAGTTCCGTAACATGCACCAGAACCTAGAAGAGGATATTTTCCTCAAACACAAAATAAATTACAGCTGAAATCAAGGCAAAATCAAAACAGATAAAGTTTTTGGTAGAGAAAATTTTAAAAAAAGAATGAGTCATTCCAGCAGCCCAGCCTAACCATCACATGATATGTCTGGGCAGTGCCACCTTCTACCAGAATTGACAGTGTTCTAGAAGTTATACAAGCAGGTAAACAAATAAATGCAGGGTTTCATGCTTGAAAATAGATATCCCCAGGGCTATATATTTGGCTGTCTATAGGTACCTTGATTATCACCCAAGTTCTAGAAATGCTGTTATAACAACAGCTTCTGTTATGTTCAGTCAGTTATTTCTCCCTCTCTCTACATATATATGTGTTCATGTGTGTGTGTGTGCATGAAAATTTACATATTTATCAGCTTTCCTGTCTACAGTTTGTTGTTTACTTCACATTTAGATGTAGATGTGCTGTGGGTGAAACTTTCACTCTGTCAAGGTTTTGTCCTTCAGAAACTTGCTCAAGGTCCTTTGAAAGGGTTGCTGCAGCACACTGAGGTAGACACTTGTAGAAACAATGAATGGCAAGTTACTGGAAAAGCAACAGAAGCCTAAGAACTGCCAACAGCAGACAGTACACTCTCCCTCACCATAAAACTCACATCACTCATGAGAATTTTCTCTTGAAGTAACCATGCAAAAACACTGATATGTCATCCCTCCTGAAAACCTGTTGTCTACATATAAAAGTAAAAACCCATTCTGTGGTGACCATCAGTATTCTCTTACAGACAACACTACTGATATGAGTGTGCTATGCCATATGCCACTAAGTTTGTGGAGTGTTAGGGCAAGGATTTTCCTTTACTGTCAGATTGGCTTCTCAGCACAGGGCCTCTGACTCCCTGCAGTTATGCCAGTTTATTGGAGATATGGATAACGCTCCTTTACTCCAGCCTATAGAGAAGCATGGAGTGCTTCACAGCTGCAAAAGCAATGGTAGCGTCCAGCTCTCTAAGTACAGTGCCACATACTAGAAGCAGTCTCTAAAATAGTGATGAAGTAGCTGCTTTACTACTTACACATCCTACTCTCCTCATCCAATGATGAAGAGCATTACCAAGCTGGCATTGAGGTTTGACTAGCAGAGATACTTCAAACTAACCGTATTAAATCCATATATATGTGTGGTGTGTGTGTATGAATAAATACATAAATTTGTATTCAAGAACAATGGATTAAAACTGAAATAAACAACAATGATGTATCCTTGCACATCTCCTCTTAATTTCTTGCCAAGATTAATTTTTACACTTTCCAGACTTTATTGGACTGTTCTTACTCTGTCTTCATATTGCAAATGCAAAGTGGTGAAAGGGACACAACAGACAGTCTGCAGGGCAAATAAAAATATGTACAGCAGGAGTCTCATGTTATTCTATGGCATAAGCAAGAGATTGACTCATCTTAATTGTACCATTTTGTAGAATGTAGTGTGAGAAAGAAACATGAAACATTTATCAGGACAAGATGTTCCTGCCACTTCTCATTACTCAAGCTGAAATACTGTCTTACATCAGTACATAAATACCTGTATGACTCAGGCAATACCTGTGTCAGAACATCAGTTATGTCTATAGGAGGAAATAAGAACAGATGAATTGAAAAAACATAGAGGGAAAAAGACTATCAAGAAGAATTGTTACCATCTTCAAAATTTTTGCCTGCCATAATCACAAAGGTATTTTCAGCACAAAAAAGGAAAGGGAGAAATTTTTGCTGTGGTGGTGCCTTGTCCCACAGGTATCCCCCTGTGACCTCTGAGATGTGTGACTTTGAAAACCACACACAAAACTCACAGCCGCACTTTTGCTTTTCCAAGACTTTTCTTGATATGCTCCACACACAGATACCAAGCTGGTGTTGAAACAGTCTGGAAAACTTGGCAGGGATTGTCTAAGAGTCAAAGTTTATTCCTTATGATTTGGCCATCTGTTCACTAAAGAAACACTTTCAACACATGCAGCCTGTTCACAACTGCAGTGACAGTCTCCATGCTGCTTCTGTTTCTCTACACAGACCATGTGCCCCATTCTACCCTAATACTCTGGTGAAAAATAGTAGCTATAGGGAGGAGAGAGGATGCAGCAATCCTTGGAATAGTAGCAGGAAATTAATAGTATACAGGACCAACCATTTTCCTACAGGTACAAGGAAATAGGAGGAAAGAGCTGAGAATAAGAGAGCACTTTTGAGAGCACTGGGGCAGTCAAGAGACAGGAATGAAAGTGAAAAGGACAGGACAGATCCTGACACTCCAGCCAAAGAGCTGTGCTTGTGAAACAAACAGGAAGAGATGGGACTGTGCTGACATTAGAATATTGCTGCAGTACACCATGTTGCTTGAGATTGACTGTCCTTGCTGTTCCCTAGTAAAAAGATTGCAGCAGATCCATTTTTCAATCTAATGTTAGCACTCAGTCTGATATCCCCACCTCCCCAGCCTCTGTATCTTTTCTGCACCAATGCCTCTGTTTCTGTGGGAGAGCTACAGCTGTGTGCCTACAGTCAGTGAGTACCTACATCTTTATTCCTGACCTGGGTGGCTACACAAGCACTAAGCACAAACTATTCAAGCACTGATATTCCTGTATGTATATATATTACAGCTTTCCTCCCCGTTTACTAAAGAATACTACTGCACAACATTTCTTCCTCCAAGATACCAGAACACTCCCCTGTACCTTGACAGTCCATGTCCAAACTTTCTTCAAAACTCTCTTCAAACTTTACTGATGACTGCTCCATGGACTTCAAGCTGGGCTCTAATCCTGAACAAATAGTACTTGCCAAAACTATACTCACCAGGAAAACGTCAAGGCAGAGGTGCAACAGAGCAGATAAGAGGTATAGTTGATCCACAGGAATGCACACAAAAAGGAGAATTGTTGTTGGCTGGAGGTGCAGAAGTCAGAGCACATAGCATCTCTCTATGCAGACAAAGCAATATCTTTGGCACAATCGCTTCTCTCCTCTTTGTCTTGCTTGTCCTAACACTAGCTGGTCCAGTCTCTTTATCTATACTGGGACTATAGCAGTTCTTATAATGTGTCTCCACACCACAGTAAAATAATAAAATAAGGTCCTGAGTATATCACAGGATAGCAATGCAGATGTAATGATCATGTGCTGAAATCTGAATTGAGTGTACCCATCATTCCTGTTAACTGCAGCTTCCAGAGGTCCTCCCAACTTTGAATCTAGCATCTAAGAAAAAACAGCCTCCAAGGAGTGGGAGGCTCATGCCTCTGGCATGTACAAGTTCCCACAAGAATATTCACTTTACAAAACATCATTTCCTGACAGATACTGATTGCCCTTGACATTTTTGAGAGCAAAGAGAGGAGTCTGGCAGTCCTCTGCACTGCAGCTCAAATCAATTCAGCTGCCACTATACAAAACCAGCTCCATCTTCTCCCAGCTCTGTTCTGAGATGTCTCTGCCCGAGAGACATGCTGGAGGAAGAGTTTAACCCAACTCACCCGCAAAGGCCAATGCTGAGTAGCTCTTTGAACATTTTACAATGCTCCCTGGGAAGCATGAGAGGGAAACTTTGCAAGCAAGCATTCAATAAAGAAAACTTAGCTACAAACAGATTTTATCAGTGATTGTACTTCAGCTGCAGCATGAAAAAAAGCTTTTTCCATTATTGTCAGGTCACACCTGAACACTACTGGCTCCATGCCAAAACAGGGACAGAACCATTCTGTTTCTGTTGCCCTGCATTTTCAACATAGAGAGGGAGGAACAGCAGAGAAGGCCTCTAGAGAACACAACATAATACATCACTTGTTTATTCTTGTATCAGTCGCGTATAGCTTCTCAGAAGAAATGGATGAGATCAAACTGTGAGTGAATGGACTCCATCTTGAACTGTTATTATGCAGAAGAACATTAAGAGGCAAGAGAGTAAATTGGAAACACCATCTTGAGTCAGCAAGGCCTGCCTCATCTCCTATATCAGATCAGACTTGCTCAGATGTCAAGCCTTCTTCAGAATTCCTTCCACAATTCAATCACATCAGTCAAACAACGGTGATTTCAGGCCCTGCCTGGCTGTTGCACTGAAGAGAATAAATTTTGATTCACAGATGTAGTTTCTAGAAGTACAGACTTGTAGATGGTTAATATATTACTGTGTTTTATGAAGTTTACATATTAACCATTCATTATAACATGTATTCTTAAAATGTCTGAGAAACAATTTATGAATAGAATTTAAATAGGATGTCCTTCCAGGAGATCCAAGAAATGTTCATCTATTTAAATATATATAAAATACACATGCATATCTTATTCCCCATAACTGAGTACACCTTAATTTTTGTAGAGTAATGCTTGGGAGCTGAACTGCTGGCATTCATTGATCTTATTTATCATGGAGAACAGAATTTGATAAACTGTCTCAAAAAACAAACCAACAACATAGAGTCATAGAATCATAGAATCATTTAGGTTGGAAAAGATGATGAAGATCATCAAGCCCAACCATTAACCTAACATCATGGGATCCTGATTCAGGTTTCCTACAGTCCTATAATATTTGATATGCATTACTAAGGTTATCCAAGCTTCTGTGGGAATCCTGAAAAGAGCAGTTTGTCTGAACAGTTGAATGCACCACAGAAGATAAAGGACTGTGACTGACTGAAATAACATAAATAAAGGTAGGGATACTGGCTGGCAAAAGAAATCACATTGAAAAGGAGACTGTTCACTTGTTAGTGTCAACAAACACCCGTGTGTGACTACAGCTGGTGTTGCAGTCTTCATGCCAGAGAGTCTGCCCTCTGGAGTAGGTAGACAAAGTGGGGGCAGGTGGCACAAGCTCAGCTGAAGTTGGAGTTACACAGAAGTCTTTGACATAACTAAAGTCTCTGAAGCCCTGTTCCAGTGTTCTGGTCAGCTGTGGTTCTGTCTGAAACTGACCAGCATACTGTCTGCCTCCAGATGTCCTCTGGTTCATATCAGCTCACATTTTCAGAAACTAGTAAGGACAAAACACAAAGGGTGTGTTGCAAGACTGCAATTGTAGGGCTAACATCCTAGTGTTTCCCACTGTGACACTGGAAAACACCTGCTTTAACTGGGGACACTAAAGAGCTCTTCAAGAATTAAGTCTTCTATTTCTGACAACACAATATTCATCTATGGTATATACTCACCTATTTGCCTGATTTTGGGAGCAATGGCATGGCTGCTTTCAGGGTTGAGAAGGGAAGTGGAGAGAAGGATCTGAGATGTTCTCAAGCCCATTTGTATTTTTCAATAGTCATATAATGGAAACAATTGAAATAGGATGATGCAGAAATATAACAATAACAGATGTGTTAATGAGCTCTATGAATGGGGGATAGTGACTTAAAAAGTGAAATTAAGCAAATCTGCACTGTGCAGGGTAGAGATTCAGGTGCAGATGAATGTATCAACAAATCTGAGATGAGGTCAGGAAAAAAACATGCTGTAGAAATACATCACTGCAAATGGAGGCTGGCTGCTGATTCATGTAACTGCCAAAACCTCTCTGAGAAAGAAACATCTGCAGAGTGGAGACTTTTGGCACAAACTGGGAGGACATGTTGGAGGAAGGATCTTTCCACACTTCTATTTCTTTTTACAAGTGTCTGAAGCCACTGTTTGGAAGAAGATTGCTGACTAACCAACCCTCAGGCTAGTCTTGAATGGACTCTTTATCAGAATCCTTGCCTTCCAGATGCAGTATTTTTTCAGTTTTTTTTGGGGTGCTGTGTTTGATAACAGATAAAAACCCTGCTGTCTCCTTTACAGACTTCTGAAAGAATCTCTTTTATAAACCTATCAAACCAGGAGCTCTACTGAAAGATTGAAGTACAACAAACTCAGTGCTGCATGTAGGAAAGGGAAAAAACACAGGCTGCCATCCTGACTATAGTCAAGCCAATAGTAAACCTGCCTTAGAGCATAGTGAAGACAAGAGCACTTCTACAGAGGAAGAAGGAACAAAGAAACAATGCACAATCTGTGCTTTTATCATAGATACTTCACATCTAACTGAATTGGTGTCTTTCCTTAATCACTTATTTGCAAGACAAAGGAAATGTGCTAGTGTTCATTTGTCTGGATTTCAATGAAGCATTGATCAGCAGCCAGATATGAAAATTTTACTTAGTATGGAAAGAACAAGAATTACCAAAAGAAGCTAGAGTTCAGGAGACAACTGGCAAAAATAAAGACAAAATCAAATAGCACCAAAAGAATTTAGTTTGGGGGATACAAATACCTGAAGCAGTTTCAGGGAAATTACTTCTACCACATTGTGACACAATGTTTCCAGTATAAACAAGTTTGCTCCCTGGCTGGGAAAAGACAGTGAGGGGAGGGTAAGTTTCATGAAATGGTTTCTGGCTGAATGTAAAATACGTCTTTTGTTTTTGTTTTTGATTTTGTTTTTTAATTGATAGTGGCCCACATTTGAGTCTCTTGCTGTCATCTAACTGGGACAGACATTTTATTAAAAATTTAAATCAATCTTTCCTTGAGACTTCTGTCCTTTTATAAACTTAGCTGAAATCATCTGTTTTATAAACTTGGCTGAAATCATCTAACAAGCTCAAAATCTTGGAATGGAACAGGAAAACTGGTACAGTTTTTCTGCACACACACACACACACACGTGCGTGTGCACGCACACGCACATTACTCCATAGCCTTTTCCCTCTAGAAAGTCTGCTTTAAAATATTTATCTATACATAAATAGTGTATTAAATAGAATGTAGGCCAGCAATGTGAACTTGCAGCCCAGAAAGCCAACCATATCCTGGGCTGTATCAAGAGAATTGTGGCCAGCAGGTCAAGGAGGTTATTCTGTCCCTCTACTACGCTCTCATGAGACTCCACCTAGAGTATTGTGTTCGGCTCTGGGGCCCCAGTAGAAGAAAGACACAGACCTTCTCAGGCAGGTCCAGAGGAGGGCCACAAAGATGATCCAGAGGCTGGAGTACCTCCTTTATGAGGACAGGCTGAGAGAGTTGGGGTTATTCAGCCTAGAGAAGAAAAGGCTTCAGGGAGACCTTACAGTGGCTTTTCAGTACTTAAGGGGGGCTTACAGGAAGTATGGGGAGGGACTCTTTATCAGAGAGTGTAGTGGTAGGATGAGGGGTAATAGTTTCAAAATGAAAGAGGATAGATTTAGGTTATATACAAGGAATAAATTATTTACTGTGAGCGTGGTGACACACTGGAACAGGTTGTGCAGAGAAGTTGTGTCTGCCCACTGCCTGGAAGTGTTCAAGGACAGTTTGGATGGGGCTTTGAGCAACCTGACCTAGTGGAAGTTGTCCTTGCCCATGGCAAAGGGGTTGGAATGAGGTGCTCTTTAAGGTGCCTTACAACACAAACCATTCTATGATTCACCTAGAGACTTATTTCTCTCCCTCATTACATTTCCTACTTTCTTGGTAGACTATTCTCTCTCCTCTCTCAATGCCTCTCCTGTCCTGTTTCTTTTCAGAAGAGGAACTGATTTTCAATCCAGCTCAATGGAATCCTCTTCTTAAAAGGAGCTTTCAGGGACTTGCATAAAGCCAATAATTAATAAATAATAACTACACATACAGCACAGAATCATGGCAGCAGAATTCACATTCTCGCTTCCTGTCTTTCAAGTGCCCACTGATGCAACATTTATTCCCTTCTAACACAGGTTTTCTGGGGGTGTTTAAAATAATTTGTGAAGCTCTTTGCTCATGAAAGCCTCTGTTTAAATGTCATATATTTATTATTAATAGTAATAATGCAGATACAGAAGCAGGCAAGTGTGATTGCCTTTTTGAGGATCACAGAGGCTTCCCACCAATAAGAACAAATAAACATTTCAAGCTCTAGCTCCACCAGAAATATACATAACTCCTTTGGTATCAAATTCTCAGCTCAACACTAAAGAAGGTATGAGGAAGCCAGTGTAACATGGGGAACAGTTATGCAGGGAGGAGATGCTGGCAAATGTCCTGTATATATGGGACACTCAGCAATCTATGATAAAGAAAGCCTCCTAGCACCTCAGTAGGAATCAGGGTTTCTAGGTCCCTGTGCACTGTGAGACAAAAGAGACTAGGATGTTATTTCAGCTGTCACAAGTAAAAGCAACAAAAAAGCAGCAGAAACAGAGTCTGTAGCACAAACTAACAAGCAGCATGTCAGTACCCTGCCTGCTAATCCACTCAATATCTTCACTATTTCCCTTCATCCCAGGAAGCAACATATGAGAGGTGCCTATCCTAGACACATGTCAACAAGGTGTCCTGGGTTGTGGACACAACAGTTGTGAGTGGTGAGGTTTTTTGGTAGCAGGGGAGGGGCCTATAGGGGTGACCCCCTGTGAGAAGCTTCTCAAAGCTCCCCCAGCTCCAAGTCAACTCCACCTCTGCACCAAAACTGAGACAATCAGCTGCGCCTCTGCAATAACATATTTAAGAAGGGATGTGGTGAAGAGGAGTTGGACTTGTGAGGAGGAGTTGTGGCAGCTGCGTGAACACCAAGGCCAGTGGAAGAACAGAGGAATAAAGGAGAGGGGAGGTGTGCTGGAGCAGAGACCTCCCTGTATCCTGTGATGAGACGGCAGGGCGCCCCCCACCGACACACATGAAGATCTACAGTGGATCAGATGCTGATATAGAGCTTGTGAGGAGCCCCACACAGCAGCTTAAGGTGATTGAGCCCAAAGACAGCTGGGACCCTGTGGGAAGAAGCAGTCCTCTCTGCTGTAGTTCAGCACTGGGAAGATTGTAACATGCGGGGTGCCCCACACTGGAGCAGCTCAGGAAGGGCTACATCCTGCGAGAGGGACTCAAGTTGGAGAAAAGTTGTGGAGGACTGTCTCCTGGGAGAGGGGGACCACAATGGAGCAGGGGGAAGAAGTTCCAGAAGCTCCTCCCACCAAAGATGAAAGAAGCAGCAGAACTGACTGCACCTCCCATTCCCTACCCGCTGTGCCACTGGGGAGAGGAGGTAGAGATATTGGGAGCAGACCTGAGGCTGGGAAGAAGGGAGGGGTGGGGGGAAGGTGTTCTCAAGATGTAGTAATGTTTCTCATTGTCCTACTCTGTTAAGTGTTGTTGTTGTTAGTGTCTGTAATATATTTATGTTATTTTATTTCTTCCCCTAAGAGGTCTGTCTTTTGCCCTTGACCATAATGGGTGATTCATCCCTCCTTGTCCTATCTTGAATCCCAAGTCTTTGCTTATTTTCTCCTTCTCGGTGCTGGGGGAAATGAGGAAGTAAGTGGCTGTGTAGTGCTCAGTTGTCCTCTGAGCTCAAACCATGATACAAGGTTACCCTGTTCAATAGGGAAAATTGTGTAATCATCTCCTACACTTTCATACTGTCCTTCCCCATAGTCACAACCAGCTGCTGAAGACAAGCACACAGAGAAGAACCCAGGTATCTATAGAACTCCTCACCCCCTGCTGGTCCAGTGAAGGGCAAAGTTGGCTTCTGCTCCCCTTCCTGATCCTTGTATCACACCTGAGCAACCTTAGGAAAAATAACACAAAGGCAGCAAATGTCCTCAGTGCTTGAGCACTCTTCAAGGCAGTGATATAAATCCTTCCTCTAAAGAGTCTGAAAGGAAACAAGCAGGGATCACCATGTGCCACACAGCTACTGGAGCAGCGGACCAGCTGAGAGGTTACAGTTCGGGGCTCAGTGCTAGGACTGGACAATTAGACCACTCAGCTCGTCATATTACTGGTCAACTGGCACCAGATAGCCTATATCCCTTTCCAGAGGGCTAGAGTTCAAATTTTTGACTTAATGGCTTCACTTAACAAGACACAGCTAGACAAGATCTGAGAGATTAGAGGGCAGTTTGTTTCATCAAGTCCTATTTCTGTTTCAGGCCCTGTTCTGTCCTGACATACTACCCTCCTATAAAAATTGCTCCCACAAAAGGACCCATTCCAGACTCCAGTTACAGAGAGCTTGTGGGTGGTTCTTGAAGACAATGGAGTGTAAACACTGTAAACAGTGTCTGTCCCTGGGTTACTGATTAGTTTCCTACATCCGTGCTTGTCTAAATTTGTTTTCAAATTAGAAGCAAATATTCACACTTTCATGCCTTTCCCTCCCCTGGATATCTAAATTCAGACTCGTGGGCAGATCCCTTCTCTTCTCTGTATTGGTAAAGATGACAATGTGACAGCTGGCTGGTTGATGGCAAGCTGCATAGTGCGTCCACACCTGCCTCAAGCCAATCATCACCAGCAGTATTTACTATGATTCTGACTGTTCTAGGGCTTCCAAGTTAGGAACATGGTTGTGCATCATCTCCCACCTGCTCCCCACTCTGAAGCTCTGTGAGGATACAAAGGAGTAGAATAACTGCAGGTCCAACACTGTTCCTACAAGCCAGATGTATACAGGAGGTGCTGGAATACTCTGGCAGAAGATACATGAACACTTATAGGGTTGTACTGACTACTTGAATGGGATCCAGAGCCTCGCTGAGGAACAATCATAGATCACCACAGTCATTAATGGCAGAAACGGTATTAGAGTTCTGAATCACAGAGAGTTCTAAGACCAAACCCATTGAAATTGTCCAGATTATATAGCTACTATTTGAATCTGAGTCAGCTATATAACTACTACTTGAATCTGTATCAGCTGTTAGTTATACTCTTAAGCTCTGATGTCTTCTCTGTAAGTGATGAAGCTTTTTCTGGTTTTGGAAACAAAGCCTGTAATTATTTTACCCAAGAATGTTAACTCAGATCATCTTAGTTTTGAACCTTGATTCATAAATTTCAGCAGCATGAAGGGATTTATCATACAAAGGGTAGTGTTACCCAGCAGTGATTTAAGTCAGGTGACAATATTTGTCAAAAGAATCAGGTTGTATGTCAGATATCTTCTAGAATTTTATTAATGAGCTGGAAGATGAGGGTCAACAGCATGTTAATTAAATTCACAAAAACACTAAATTTGAAAGTGTTATTACCATCTCTGGGGTCTCAGAAGTGGTATGAAACTCAGACAGGAAAATTAAATGGATGGTTCACTTGGAAAATAGCACATTCTTATATCTGAGAAAAAGACTCAGCTCTTCTGTGGGGAAAAGATATTTCCTTGGGGGCACATAACTAAGTAATAGTTTGTCTTTACAAACTGAGCCTTAGTGGAGTTTGACCATAACTTTGGTGCTTAATCTGCACCCTGAGAAAAGCTTAGGGGTTTTATGTCTTTGGGTTTTTTTTATTGTGCTTTGTTTTGCTTTTAATTCTGTAACTAACCTTACTTACAAAAGCCAAAAGCCAGGTCATATTCATTGTTAGCAGTGGAACAAACCAGGGCTCATTGAATTCTGCCTTACACTGAACACAAGAGCAGACACAAAAATGAAAAAGAAATTTTAAACTTTAAATTGTTATTTTTTTTGTCATTATAGACACTTGCCCCTGGTGTCACCCCCGTGGTAAGTTTTATGACACTTCCTGCTCACTAAACAAAAAGTCAGAAGTATCATAAAGCCACTCTTTTACAAAAAATCCGAAAATCAAGACCAGGAGAGTTTTTTCCCTTCTGTTCCATGGAAGATTTCCATCTTCCCTGGACTCACACTCAGAGACTGCATTTTTGTTTGGCAGGTATACTGTCCTAGTGTGACTCCTCACATGACACTGTCCCATGACACTTGGACCTGTAAATCCTGCACTACTGTGAGTCATACATTTATGTAATCTGAGTGGCCTGTATGGGAACAAGCTAGAGCAATCTTTGCTTGTGTTGTCAATAGTTATCTGAACTATTTTTTAAACTATAAGCAAATTAAAAGGAGTCAGGTGACAGTGACCCTCTGTTACCTCTTGGAGTCCCATCCTCCCACAGTCTACTCTCCTTGAATTATTTGGGGAATTGTTGCAGAGCAGATCTTCCAGCACATCATTTAAAATTACATTCATCAAAGGTCATATCAAAACACAACAGAGCCATTATGGATTAGGGTAGCATTCTCCTGTCTTTCATGAGCTCTCAGGAGGTCAGCCCAACATATAGAGCTAATGGTAACCTTTGACAGAAGACATAGCATTTGGTGAAGCCCTTTCCTTTGACTTCCAAGATTGCTGCAAGTATTCTTAGATTGACAGCCAGGACCATAGAAGTCCCTTCCATCAGAGATTTGCCTTTAGGATCTTCAGACCTGTTATCCTACAGGAGGCTGCAGCCACCACAGGTCTCTTTGACCTTCATCCATAGCTTCTCAAGAGCAGGTGATGGAAACAGACACTGTCCATATGCCTTGCACAGCTCCTTCTCCCAGCAAAACCCTTCTTGCTGAAGCAGCCTCATTCTCCCACCCTGTCTTCATTTCTTCTTCCACTCATTGTATCAGAAGTGGTTTCTCCTCCTCCTTTGGCACTCACACATGTTCTCCAGTCCTAGAGAGAGTTTTGCTTTCTTCCACGGGACTTTTCCCATGCTCCCTACGCATATTTTCCTGATATCACGTTCCTCCATAACTTGGCTTTCCCTCCAGTACCCTAGAAAATGCTGAGGTTTTGTCTCATTGACTGTGATGCATCCAGGAAAGGGTAGCAAGACCACATGCATGAAGAAAATGTTGAGAAAGATTCCCACACATTTCCATAATCCCCTTAAGACATCCCAGAGTAAGTTTACACAGTTCCACTGGCACATTCAAACATCTCATAATAATTTTACTTATTCTCAATATACCCAAGGTAGGCTTGTGTATCCACCTGTTTATCACTTTTCCCACCTCTTGAATTTGTTTCTTACCCTGAATAGTCCTTAAACAGATACCACTATATACCAGATATCCTTATGTTCCACACATGTTAGAGCACTGTGAGCTGATAATGCTGTTGTAATGATGTGACTCATGTAGATAATCCTGAAGATATTTGGAAGGTGGAAATCTTTTTACTGTAATGTAAAAGCCTGGCTGACAAACCTGTAGCTAACAATTTGGTTTTCAGTTTATATAGCTTCAGCTACATACAGAAAAATCCTGTTTTCTGAACCAATCACTCAGCCTTCTTTGGCTGGGGGGAGGCAGTGGGAGTGTAAGTCTGATTTCTTGTGTAACTTTGATTTCTTGTTTATGTGACCATGTGTTTTAGAATAACATTTTATTTCCACAGTGAATTAGATAAAACAGGAAGAATAAGATAAAATAGGAAAGGCATATATGAGGCTGTTAAAAATAATGAAGACATTTTACCAGATGAAAATAATGTTTTGCAAATTGGTAGGCCCATCTACTTGTCTTCATGTTCATGGATTTAATTACCTAACACAAGGGTGGATCCTGCATAAAAAAATCGGAAAAAAAAGCACAATTGATTCCCTGGAACTGCTGAATAAGATACAGTTTTCACAGCTGTGTAGAGCCAATGACAAAGCAGATGCACAAGCCGGTAGGTTAATGCCCATATAAATGTGTAATCTACAGCTCAGAGCTTTGGTCAGCTGCTTGTGGAAAGACTGCCTTCAACAGATTTGCTGGCCTTCTTTATATGAGTATCTGGACTCACAGATAACCACAGAAAATAATGATTGATGCATGTGCTCCATCCCAAGTCAATGCACAGGAATATTTTTTCTGACAACATATTTCCTAAGGATTCATCTTTCTGCTGCCCATACCAATAGCACTGAGGATGCTGTCCTGCAGTGAGCCAGACCTACCATCCAAATGCCCATGTTTCCAAATGGCTCTCATTGTTGATTATTTCCCACAAATTCCTGTATGTCATGGCAAAGCAACTTTTCCTAATCCACCATAAAGGTGGTTCTGGCATTAAGTTGGGTAAGTTATGTCGGTTGCACACAGTTCATAATTATAGGTGAGTTAGCTCAGAGATTCCTGTAGGGCTCTTCACTTATAAACTCCCAATCCCCAAAGCACATCCTGTACCCATGGCAATAAGCAAAATTCCTCATCATCAGAGTTTAACTGTTCCCTTGAGGATAATGGGTACAATATCAAGGCAACTGGCTTCTACTTGTGAACGTTTCCCCAGCATCACTGCTATGAAGACAGCCCAAAGTGTCAGAAAGCTTCTGAAGACAAAGCTTGTTGCTAGAAACAGCTCTGTATTAATGCAGAGCAGGATATTCTCTGCTTCTTTCATCTTAAATATTAATTTCATTATAATGAAGTTACAAAAGTTAAATACATCCAATTACAGAATTTCAAAATGCATCCAGAAAGAGGAAGGGGGTAAGCTCACAATTGGCACAGTCCTTAATGCAGTTTCACAAAGCTCACAGCAATTGAGTTGCAAAGTACCATAATTTATATAAACAAACAAAACCAGGGGTGGGTGTAGAAACGTTTGCTTCATAAACAAAATAGATGTCACAAACAGCTTTAATACAAGACTCTACAACAAGCTACAACATGGATAATTAGTCATTCTGGCTGCTGCCCGCACAAACTCAGCTTCCTTCCGGATGGAACATTTGAGAAAGAAAGGCTGGAAAAGGATGAGCTGTAAGGAAAAGGATGATCAGAAATATCCACTCCAGCCACAACAGTTAAAATAAACCAGGAGCTATGGGACAGCTAAGAAAAATCTCTTCCACAGTAGTGTTTGACCCCAGAAAAAAACATCAAAGAAACAAGATGCAAAGTAGGAACATCACCCCTACATTTTAAGTGACAGCCTGTGACCCCTGAAACTTCAGCAGGTATACTAAAAATCTCCATATTTACACAATCTGCTGGACAACAAATCACTACAATGAAAGGGTGTTCATAGGAGTCCTACAAATGCCAGGCCTCCCCTCTATCCATCTCCTTGGTAAGAGGTGTCTGGACCCCATAAGAAGAGGGAAGCATAAATCATTCTCTGAAGTCCTCTTTGAGGAATAACAGCCCTTAACTTCACTGGAAAAGCTACTGCATCCTCCTCATGTTACTGGAAAGTGGTAATTAATTCACTCTCTAAGACTCAGTTTTTGGAGTTTTAGAAAGCAGGCATTCTTTATTACAGTGCTGGACACACAGGGGATAGCTCCTCCTAATGTGTGTGTGTGAGAA
Source organism: Tyto alba (assembly GCF_018691265.1). Lineage (NCBI taxonomy): Eukaryota > Metazoa > Chordata > Aves > Strigiformes > Tytonidae > Tyto > Tyto alba. Next base: position 47,123,752 of record NW_024881275.1, on the reverse strand, counting down.
TGAAATCAACAAGTATTTATACTACCTTATTCATACATATTCAGTGCAATTTTATCATATTCATAACTTTTCGGGGAACTCATTTAGCATGAGTTAATGTCTCTTGTGCATGTCAGTTGGAGTCTTAGGGTGGTCATCGGCGGTCTTCAGATGAAGGCTCTTCTTCACTGTGTTCCCTAGTTGACCCTTACTTCTGCCCAAACTCAGTCCTGTAGTCACGTACATCTTGTCCTTCAAGTCTGGCCTGGTCTGGTTTGTTGATAATTTGCAGCTTTTTTATCTTTATGTTTCTTTGCACCTGCCACTACAAGGCCAAACCGCCTCCAATAAGATTATTTATGAGTGCCTTATCCTACAGTTATTCCAACTGTTCCTCAAAAGATTGGTATTTGTTCTGCAGCACAATTGTTAAATGATTAAAACATCTTAAATTGATCTTAATAATTCTATTCCACAAATATGCATTTTCTAATAATCTTAGTTTGCAGGTATCAATCAAATATCTCGTGAACTGCCCAGTTAATGCTGCTCAAGACAATGGCACCAGTTAATCTCAAAGCTCCCTCACAGCCTTTGGGCCATGCTGTCTAATTTGACTGTGTAGGAAGCAGTCCTGACTGCAGTGGCCAAAGTTTTCCTATGAACAACTGGTCTTTCAGGAGCTAGAGAGAACATGCCAGCTCTACAGATGATTTTTCAGGTAATTGCCTGACAGGCAGGGGCTTTGGGTCTTCTAGTTTACTTCAGGCAAGCTGCTGAAAACTAGGAGAAACTTTCCTCAAAAGTATATTTGTAGGCTGCAAGAGAAATATGTTGTTTCCCCTTTGCATAAGAGTGGAAAGTATGCAGAAATGTCACAATATCCCCACAGGAAAGAAATCCCAGTTTTAACCAATTCAACTATGAAATTCATCAGCATTCTGGTGCACTTGCTGCCACTCCAAACAAAACAAGCAGAGCTCATCTTTCCCGTCTGTGCATGCAAGACACAACAGCCAAGGCTGGAGAGAGGAATTTAAATAGTGGAATAGAGGAATCTCCTAGCTGTTCAGCCTCTTGTCATTAAAGTTTTAGCAGATCACAGAAAGAGTACAATATCATCAGCAAGGAAGATTCTTATTAGTGAAAAAGTGTGAATGTTGGCACTTAAGGATAGTAAATTTCCTTTAGAAGAATTAGAATTCTCCAACAATTTCACATCTTAAAAACTGGAACAAATTTGGCTCTGCTGAAGTTCTGTAAATGTCACATCAGCAATTTCAGAAACATTTTCCAGCTGTTTTTCTCACAGAACTGTAAATAACCGACACTTTAAGTAAAAGGCCTGAAACACTTGCAGATGTCATGCTTTGCCATATGGGTCAAAATACTCCAGGGAAATGATTTGATTATTTCTAAATCCTGTGTAATCTCTCAATAGTTTTCAAAAACATGCATTGTGAATGGTGAACAACACAAGATGTGCCTGACTAGCTTCTCTATTCTGCTGGTGCTGCGTGTTTCATACCAGAATCTTCTACCACTGCAAAGCAGCCCTTCTGAGCAGAGAAAGCATGGTGGTACTGAGGAGCACTGTCATTTTTCATGTCTAGAAATTGGTCCTGCTTCTTCAGTCTAGGATAGAAAAAGGTGTCTACTTTAAATTTCAGATAGTCTTTAAGGTAACATCAAGAAAATACCAAGCAATTTTGCCAAGATGTTTTAATTTCACTGTCTTCACTGTGTTTAGTTTTGTTGCTGTGCTCTTCAGAGAGGTTGGATGTGTACGTGCAGTGAGTCTAGTATTTCTGCTTTCATCCAGAGCCAGAAATATCTATGACTCATGCATGTTAATACCCATATCATGTGATTATTACATTCTGCCAAAAAACCTTTTGATTGGGGAAAAAGTTCCTTTCTGGTTTTCATGGATGCAAAGAAATGTAGGTGCCCTGTTCAGTCTTCCTGGGGTTGCAGGAGAGAGGAAAACCTTCACACTTTCACAGGTTTTATAACTTGAAGACCATTGCTTTAGTCTCCCCACCACCATTGATGGCAGTGGTGGTCCCACAGGGAGTCTGTGTTCAGGGGTGGAACACTGGGCCTGCAGTATGACTGGAGGTGATTAGCCCATAGGAAACACTTGTTACAGCGTAGTTAAAAATCCCCAAATGCACACATACACACTCATTCAGTCTTCTACAAGGGAATGGTTGGAATCACCTGTATGTGTCACTTACAGCTTATTAATTAGGAATTGCAAAAGAGAAGATGCTGTCATGAAAAGGTTATGACTGTGAATTCATCATAACAGCTCCACTACCCATCCAAAAACTTTAGATAAAGCTAACTCTACAAAGAAAGAACAATCTGGTACCTAAAAATTCATATTTTGAGCTCTAAGAATGTCTTTTGGTAGAGGGGGAAATCTTAATATATCTGTACATGTACATTGGTCATTTGATGAATATACAGAGGAAATATTTATGGTGCTGTCAGAGCTCTATTTCAGCTTCCTAACAGAAAATGCCTTTGTTACTATGAGACCGACACTGATGAAAACTGAGCAGAAAATTATGGAATCAGTGATAACAGCTTTGGAGAAGTTGGAATTCACAGTGTTATATTTTAAAACTTTGGAAGCCTTTATGATCTGGAGAGAAGTTTACCATTTTTCTGTTATATGTACACAGAAATGATCACAAGGTGTTGAACAATAAATGCATCTCTAGGCCATAAGCTTTAAAAGGTAGCAATCATTAGTTTTTCCTGTCTATAGCCTCCAGTATAATGAAGCCTTCACTCTGTTGGTCACACCTAAAATTATAACTTTCTGCTATTACTACTGATGATTGTAATAGGCTTTTGGCCAAGTTCTGTGCTATGAAAAAGTATATATATTCCTGGGGCAATAATGGTAGAGAAAAGTTTTGCACAAGATGTATTGTTTCCTGAACAGCAGCTGCTGGAAGCAGCCCAGGAGGGCAAGAACAACTGAGGCAATCTTAGGGCAGATCAGATAAGCAGTCGTGATGGGCACAGGTGAATGTAAAAAGTCCTCTTGATGCAACTCTGCAATTAATAGCCAAGTCACATCTCCCAGGCATGTGTTTGTTCATGCACAGGGAGGGAATTACCCATACATAAACCAGATTGCATTGCCATGGATCATTTTTTCTATATGTCAGAGTAGTTCTGCACCTATCAAACACCATCACAATTTGGGATAAATATCCTTACCAGCATGAGTTTATCATCAATTCTTCCCTGCCGAAGTAACTGACTTTATTTTGAGATTTAATAAACATAACCTGACTGTTTGCTTTTATGATGCTGCTTCTCTTATTTATGATTAATTAGTTAATTAATGAAAGTTCCTCTGTTTCTTTTTGCCCAAAGATCCAAAGGACAATGAAGAGCCTATGTGGCTGCTTCTCTCTCTGTTTTTTTTTACTTTCCAGCACATGCCTAGATAAATCTATATTTATCTGACCTGAGTAACATATTCAGACTCTGCTGCTGACTGGGAATCTCTCTAAAGACCACCACATCGCCAGCAGTAAGAGCCATGAGATCTGAGGAGCCACAGACCTGCAAGTGTGCTGTTCTGTATCAGGCAAACAAGCAGAAGGTTTTCTAGTGAACAGAGCTGGTAGGCACATGGGAAAATCATAGATTTTGAGGAAGGGTCGGAATGGTGTTTGTGAAAGAAAGATGTGCCTGTTGGTGTTCTTGGGTGTGGCTTGTCAAACATGACAGCTTGAAACAGTTTTGATGGCTTTTAACACAGCCTTCAAGAGACATGAGTTACCATATGATAACAGGTTAAAGTCCTCATAAAGTCTTTAACAGCTAAAAAAGAAGATATATAGAGTAGGAAAAAGCAGTACTTTTTTCCAGCAGAGGAAAATCTCCAGAGAGATGTGCATTAGTAAGCTTTGCTCTTCAACACAGTCTCAAACAAGCTGTAGAAGGTGAGGAGAGAAGTAGGGAGACCAGAGCCTTCACTAGCCTAATCAGAGTTATCCAGACAGGAGCTGACTTTGCGTAAATATCTGGTCATATTGAGTGACCAGCCAATAAAACAGCGGATGAAATTCCATGTAGATAAACATAAAGTGATACACATGGGTGGGGGAAAAACTACCATTGATTTACTGTAGAAAATGATGGGGTGTGAGCTAATCATAACCACACAGGAATGAGATTTTTTGTGATGATACATCAAAAATACCATCTCTGTGATCAGCAGTAGTCAAAAATATCACTTATTCAGAATTATTAGAAAAGGGTTAGAAGACACCAGAGAGAACATCATCGTTATCTTTCTGTATAAGGCTTGAAAGTTTTGTGCAAATTTTTTGCTGACACTTGAGAAAATAAAATGGATTTACAAGATGGTGCAAGAGGGATTATGTCTGAAACAGCTTCTGCCTAAAGAATATCCCCCAAAAATGGTTGGAACAGAGGGAGGGGCTGCAGAGTGTTATGATACAGAACCAAGAAAGGGGGAACCCCATGATATGACAAGAAGCTCGGAGAGAGTGACCAAGAAATACTTGTGCAAATGTCTCCTCTGGTACAAAGTTGGGGACATCAGATGAACCTATCCATCATAAGTTCAAAACAAATGAAAGGAAGTGACTTTTGAAATGCAGTTCATCTGTGTGACTCCCTGTTACAGGATGCTAGAGGTTTACACAAGTTCATAAAGTAACCTGGAGAGATTAACTGATAAAAGTCAGTCCAGGGCAGCTAACTTAGATCTGCCATCTGCAAGCATCCAGGAGAGAGTGCTAGGAAAGAATCATGTTTGAACCATTCTTACACATGTCTCTTGGCATCAGCTGCTGATGCTTAGACCTTTGGTCTAATTTAGGTCGGTTGAACTTACTTTCTTAGGCTCTTATGCTGACAAGCCTGTAAAGCTTCTATTAGGAGCAAAGCACTACTATCCTTAGCAACAGGATGAGGGTTTCATTGCCAGAGCCCATTAGCAAGTTCCAAATAGTTCTCTCTGTTCTTATGTCACAACTAAAGCTGAAGTTGAAATTGTTTTAGCTGGTGGATAAGCATAAGTTGCAATGATAACTCACCACATCTATAGACCTACAGTTAGGTAAGTATATAACTATAGTCTAACTATATACCAATATTTGCTTGCCTGACCTGTTAAATGTTGTCATTGCATTTATTCCTTATGCATCAGCATAGCACAGTATCTTAGACAAGGGGGTACAGAACATGAAGGAAATAGAGCTAATCACTGGAAGGAGGAGAAGTTTACAGAGTTCAATAACTTTAATAACACTGATGACATTATTTGAGCAAGTTTTCTAGGCCATTTGGAAATCTACTTAATTATAGTTTATAATTATAAAGCTTAGCTTGCTGGAATATTAGCACCTGCCAAAATCTATAATGTCAGAAAGTGGCCAGAATTAAAAACAATACCACTGTAATCCTGCCAAGAATCAGCTCTGACACACTGTATTAAACAACTCAGAACAGAGCTGTTCCAGTGGGTTCATCAACTTCCTAACTAAGCTACTGCCATTTTCTAAGGTTGTAATCAAGTAATGCTATTTTCCTCTTATTTGCTCTTTCCTCAAAAAAAAAAAAAAAAAAAAAAAAAAGTGCTCAATTTCATTTAACCTTAAAGTGCACTGTCTCCATGTCTTATGAGTAATTTCTGGCTATATTCTGACCACAAAACAAACTGTCTTCCCCCTTGCTGTGTACCCTATTTCCACTAGAAGTTTCAAAGTCTTCCACTTGGATAGTTTCAGCTTGTGCCAGAGACAGGGTTAAAGCAGAAGTGGATGCTGTGAACAGCTGAGGTTTTTAGTGGTTTCTCCATCTCTTTTATATCCATTTTCAGTTGTCCTTTATGCTGGCTTGTGTAAGTAGTGATGGACCACCCACTGGTCCAATAACATTGCACATGTTAACATATCATGAGGGAGGCTGAAGTCTTTACTTCTTCTAGCTGAACCAGGAAAATTTCCTTTTCTTTCTATTAGAATTGCTACCTTCCAGAGGTGGGAGGGAAACATATTAAAGCAGTTCTCATCAGTGTGATGACAAACGAAGTTCACTTACTGTCGGGGGCAGCCTGGTCTCTCCTTCTAGCAGCAAGGACGTGCTCAACTTGGCGTCTCGTAATTTGCATAAGCTGTAAGCAAACTGTTACACCCCTGGGGCTAAGGACGATTTCTTCCAGGAGGGCTGGTTTCTTAACTAGAGATAAGCACGTGCTATAGAAACAGGAGTAGAAGTCGTTAAGGAGAAGAATGCTGTGAGCTAGCAGAAAATTAACTGCAGAAAAAGTCAAGCTGACCTTAGACGTTAGCCAATCATGAGCTCAACTTTTGTAATATGTATTAGGTGATTAACCATTGTGCCAATCAGCTTAAAACACGTGTCTCTCTTTGTCTGTTTGGAATATAAAATCGGTTGTTGTGTTCAATAAAGTAGATCCTGACTTGCATCGAGCTGGGTCTCCGTCTCTCAATCGCGGCAAATTGGTGACCCCGACGTGATTCGGGATTAAGAACCACCTATCTGCGTGGCATGCTGCGAGTCCCACAGAACTTTGAATGAGCTGCTGAAAGGAAGCAGGAGCCGGCATTAAGAATCCCTCCGGAGTTGTGAGGTGAGCTGTGGGAGACATGGGAAGTCAGGTGTCTTCCCCAGAGAGGGACGTGTACGAACTTATGAAAGCCCTTCTTAAAAAATATGAAAAGAATCTCTCTGGGCAAGATCTTAAGGTTATGCTCAAGTGGGTACAAGTGAAAATCCCCACTGTAACTGCTTCCAGTATATTTACGACTGAGCTTTGGGATGACGTGGGGATTAAGCTGTGGGACGCGGCTACAACAGGGAATGCTGAAGCACAGCGCATGCTCCCGTGGTGGAGGACTATCTTTGAAACTCTGAAGGCTCAGGAGACCGTTAAGAATAAAGACACTAAAGACAGGAAAGGTCTCCCGGTCGATAAGAAGACCTCGGAGCCTCTTGAGGTGGGTGCCGCCAAGTACCCCCCAGAGGATGATCCTTTTGATCCAGGACCAGTGGACCCAGAGGAGGAGCCAGATCTCCACCCTCCCGATCCCCAGGACGTATGGGCAAATATTAAACGACAAGCTCTGAAAGAGGGGGACTTGCAACTTGCGAAAAAAATAGTCGCTCCTGTTATCTATCAGGGGAGGGGGGCTCAATGGGAGGCATTATCCTTCCCTGTGGTGAAGGAGTTGCGCCGTACTGTTACCGAGCATGGCCTCTCTTCCCCATATTTCACGAGTTTGTTATCTTCTGTCTTAGATACTTATGTCATGACTCCGCATGATCTCAAATCTCTCGCACAGTTGCTGTTAACCCCCACACAGTATTCGCTATGGGAGTCGCAATGGGGGAGGGGACTCCAAACGCATTTTTAGGAGGGGCATGTAGCCTCTGTTAAGCCCTTTGTGCTACCTGTGCCTATGATCTTATGGGGACGTGATGTACTGTCACAATGGGGAATGGCTATTCAAACGCATTTTTAGGAGGGGCCATTGAGGTGCGCGACACCCTGAAATTAACCTGGAAAACTAATACCCCTGTCTGGGTGGATCAATGGCCCCTGCCGATGGAAAAGCTTCGCGCCCTGGAAGAATTAGTTGATGAACAGTTATCCAAAAGACATGTTGTGCCCTCTGTAAGCCCCTGGAATTCACCTGTTTTTGTGATTAAAAAACAAACTGGCAAGTGGCGCCTGCTCCATGACCTCAGAAAAATTAATGACGCTATGGAAGACATGGGAGCCCTGCAACCAGGGCTCCCTTCTCCCACAATGATCCCCCGGGACTGGTCTCTGACAGTCATTGACCTCAAGGACTGCTTTTTTAATATCCCTTTGCATCCAGAAGATTCTCCTAAATTTGCCTTTTCAGTTCCAAGCGTCAACATGCAAGCTCCATTGCAGAGATATCAGTGGGTTGTGCTACCACAAGGAATGAAAAACAGTCCCACAATATGCCAATGGTATGTAGCCAAGGTCCTTAGCCCTGTTAGAACAAAGATGCCCTGCGTTTTATTGTACCATTATATGGATGATATTCTAGTGGCAGCACAACATCACGAAGTCATGGAGGAAGCTGTAGCCCTTGTCATAACTGCTGTTAATTCAGCAGGTCTTTGTGTTGCGCCGGAAAAGGTTCAGAAAATACCACCATGGAAATATCTAGGCTGGCGCATACGGGCTCAAACTATAGTCCCACAGCCTTTACTAATTCAAGCAGATGTGAGGACTTTGCATGATGTGCAGAAGTTGTTGGGAACAATTAATTGGGTCCGACCTTTGCTAGGAATTTCCAATGCAGATTTAAGTCCTTTATTCGACCTGCTTAAGGGGAGCACAGACTTATGTTCCCCTCGCGCTCTCAACCCTGCAGCTGTTGATTCCTTACAAAAAGTTGCTACAGCTATTACCTTAAGACAGGCACATCGATATGCCCCTGAGTTACCTTTCCTTTTAATCATTTTGAATCCTGCTCGACAGCCTCATGCCTTGATATTTCAATGGGACTTGCAGGAGTCTGACCCGTTGCTTATCATTGAATGGGTATTTTTACCGAATCAACCCACGAAAACCATCTCAACACAGCATGAAATGTTTGCATCCTTGATTGTCCGTGCCAGGCGGCGCTTGTTAATGTTGTCTGGAATGGACTTCACTTGTATTTATTTGCCTATGGTCAGTGATTATTTGCAGTGGCTTCACCAACAATCGGAAGCCTTCAGTATAGCGATAGCTGGTTATACAGGCCAACTCACTTCTCACCCACCTTCTCATAAATTGTTTAATGCTAATTTCCAGCTTGTACCTAGACCAAAGAGGAGTGACCAGCCTTTGCAAGCTCTTACTGTTTTTACAGATGGATCTGGGAAGTCCCACAAATCTGTTATCCTCTGGTGGGACGACCAGCGCAAACAATGGGAATCGGATATAAAGACAGTGCCGGGTTCCCCCCAAATCGTGGAACTGACTGCCGTCGTCCGAGCCTTTAGAAAATGGTCTACACCGCTTAATATCATCACTGATTCAGCTTATGTTGCAGGGATTGTTGAACGAGCTGAGGCGTCTGTGTTACGAAATGTCTCACATTTCGCATTATTTGCTTTGTTACAGGAGCTTATTTTTCTTTTAGATTCTCGCATTCATTCCTATTTCATTATGCATGTCAGATCTCACACTTCCTTGCCTGGCTTTATAGCGGAAGGGAACCGGCAAGCTGACCTGCTTACATTACCGGTACAGGTACTGCCAGACCGCATAGCACAAGCAAAACTTAGCCACGCTTTCTTTCACCAAAATGCTGGTGGGCTTAAGCGACAATTTGGCCTTACTACTCAGCAGGCAACCAGTATAGTTGCTGTGTGTCCCGATTGTCAAAGGCACTCATTTCCTACAATAGCAGGAGGAGTTAATCCTAGAGGATTGCAAAGTTTGCAACTTTGGCAAACCGACGTCACTCATTTTTCGGAGTTTGGTCACTTAAAATATATTCACTCCTCTATTGATACCTTTTCTGGGGCATTATTTGCCTCTTGTCATACTGGCGAAAAGGCGCGCGATGTTCAACGACATCTGCTGCGTGCTTTTGCCACTTTAGGCATACCTTCTCAAATTAAAACTGACAATGGCCCTGCATATATTTCAACTGCAATTAAAAAGTTTTTGAGTTCTTGGGGGATCAACCACATTATGGGTATCCCTCATTCCCCCACGGGCCAATCCTTAATTGAACGCTCTCATCAGTCTCTGAAACGCTTATTGCAACAACAAAAAGGGGGAATAGGGACCGTTACCCCCGAGGAACGTCTTCAGAAAGCTTTATATGTTTTTAATTTTCTGAATTGTTCTTTGATAGACAGTAAGCCTATCAGGATGGTTGAGAAGCCTTGTAAAAATGATTGTGTATGCTTTAGTCGTTTTTATTGTTTTGTTACTTTGTTTACCCTGTTTTTTGCAGTGTGTGCAGAACCTGATAGCCAGTTCAGTGAAAAGGGTCCTTATTGTGCAACAAGAAGGGGGAGATGTCGGGGGCAGCCTGGTCTCTCCTTCTAGCAGCAAGGACGTGCTCAACTTGGCGTCTCGTAATTTGCATAAGCTGTAAGCAAACTGTTACACCCCTGGGGCTAAGGACGATTTCTTCCAGGAGGGCTGGTTTCTTAACTAGAGATAAGCACGTGCTATAGAAACAGGAGTAGAAGTCGTTAAGGAGAAGAATGCTGTGAGCTAGCAGAAAATTAACTGCAGAAAAAGTCAAGCTGACCTTAGACATTAGCCAATCATGAGCTCAACTTTTGTAATATGTATTAGGTGATTAACCATTGTGCCAATCAGCTTAAAACACGTGTCTCTCTTTGTCTGTTTGGAATATAAAATCGGTTGTTGTGTTCAATAAAGTAGATCCTGACTTGCATCGAGCTGGGTCTCCGTCTCTCAATCGCGGCAACTTACCAAACAGAAGAATCACAAACCTGCCAAATGATACCTTCTGAAGCTCCCCTCCAGTGTTATCAGTGAAATGTGTAATTATTTGCACTCATCCATAACGTTGCCCTGCAACACACACATTGTGCAATGAATCTGAGGTATCAGACTGCTATGTTAGGGTCATTGTCAGTGAGGGGAAAATGTTTGCTTGCTTTGGCTTATTAAAGTTCTTCCCTGTCAATGCAGTTATCAAGATTTCCAAACAGCCTTCTGTCCACCTCCTCTTGCCCAGTTCCAGGAGATCCAGTGTCCCAGAGAGCCCTCTCCACCTTCTTGGTCTTAGGAGACTTACACATGCAGAACAGAGCTGCTGGTGACTAATCAAAATGCTTGAAAAAGGGATCATACAGCTTGTGGGTCCAACTGTTAGGCTGCATCATTCCAGGTTACACTGCTATGAACACTTTTTTGTACTGTGATGTGATCTGTTATATGAGGCAGAGAAGCAGGCAGGCAAGGCCTTGCAACAGCTTCCTCAGAAACCTCTTCCCGGCCTCTGGCTCCAAGGCTGATCCTGCAGACCTGAAGAATGCCAGTGGCAGCCATGTCTCTGTAAAATGAAAAGGGCTGCTTCTGTAGAAGTGTGTTGGCTTTGTGTGTATGGCGGGAGTTTTTGATACAGAGGATGGGGCTACAGTAGTGGCCCCCTGTAAGAAGCTTCCTGAAGCTCCCCCAGCTCCAAGTTAGATTCTGTTAATTAACATCTTACAACATCATCAGAATGGCAGAAGGCAGCATGGAGGGAGGTGAAATTTTAAGTCAATCAGAGTTTAGTGCAGTGTTAGCATCTAATCCTTTGTCCCCCAGCCTGCAGATCTTGGAAGGATTTCATTCTGTACCAGCCCAAATGAACACTGTTTGCTTTCTGTGTGTGACAAAGCTTCTGTGGATTCACAGTAAAGCAGCAATTCATGTTTTAGTGCAGCTGGACACAAAGGATCTTCCTCCCCAGCTTTCCCCAAATCTTTTCTGTCCCCATTAGGGTCCATCTCCCTAGCCAGAGTTTGTGACATGTCCAGCCATTCTTGCAGCAAGGCTTCTTTGTGATGAAAAAAAAAACTGCTGTCCTTCTGGAGGTTGAATAAGAGGGCATTGACATGCCCCACTTGTGATTGCTCCAGGTTTGGTCACACTGCTCAACCAAGGCTGACATCACTGAATTGCTCTCTTGGCCAAAAACTATCGTGCAATTTCAGATGCTCACAGCCAAGGACCCACCAAGCAATATCCACAGAAGTATGAAATACGGTATTTTGCTCAGAGCCACCCCACATGATTAGACTCATCTGTAAAACTCATGCTCTCTTCAAGGGAACTTGCATGCAGATGTGTGACAGGAATATCACTTCCCCATAACTTTTAAATTTAGTCTGTCATAATGGTACTCTCTCTCTCTTCCTCCAACAGAGAACTGTCAATACCTTAAACACTTGTTCCCCATTAAACCTCACTATGACGAATCTTTTTACTCATTTCTCTGGTGAGGAAGTAGAGCTCTGAACAAAAGCACACAAAACTCTTTAGCAGTAGTTACCGAGTTTGCAAACTTAATAAATAGTAGTTATTTCTGCCCAAAATCAGTCTAATCGTCAAACGCAGAAAAGATTTGTCTTTCCCATGTCTGAGCTTCTTTCTTTGTCTCTTGTCCAGGCTTTGATGCAGACAAGCACCATAGACAATATGAGGATCCCATCCACTCTATTGCAAATTCCATACAAGAACATAGAACAGAAGACAAACACTATTCCTAGTCAGAGAAAAAGATTGTATCTGTAAGTCTATGCACAGTAAGCTTTAGTTCAGAGTCTAGTGTAGCTTGTTGTAAAAGACCAGAAAATTTCCATTCATTTTCTAGAGCTTGGCAGTACATTAAAGATTACCTATTCTGATACACAGTTTTTCCAAGACATATAACAGTAATAAATCATACAGAAATAAGAAAAAAAAAAAAAAAAAAAAAAAAGTAGTTGCACTTTCATCTGTGATCTGTGTCTCAATAGGCTAAGAAGTTTAATTAAAAAAGAACACACTTATCAGACCACTTGCAGAATACTAATTTTAGCATGAATTTCAAGGTAGAATCTGGCTCTGCTGAGGCAATCATAATTCACCTTTGACATGTGGAAAGATGACTTTACAACCAGTGAGGTTATAAAGTAAGTACGTTTATTCAGCGCTGGACGCACAGGGGATTGCTCCACCACAACGTGCATGCCCGGAGCCAGAAGCGTCCCACTTTTATGATGCCAAAGTTACATATTCATTAGTCCTAATACATAAGCATTATAATTCTGGGAATGGGGAGGGAATATTACAATTAATTCTGAGAAATCATTAACATATTCCCCGCCCCAAGTCCCTCCCCATTGCACCTGCGCAATGTCTCTTGGTGGTCGTGGGCAGGGGTCTTCTGATGAAGGCTCGTAGTCTTCTTCACTGTGTTTGCTAGTTGACCCTTGTTTTCGCGCAGACTCTGTTCTGTAGTTATGCACATCTCGTCCTTCAGGCCTTGTCGGATGCGATTTATTGATAACTTGCAGCTCCTTTATCTTGTTGGCTCAGTAGTTCCTTCCTTATCTCAAGGATGATGGTGGGCTCGTCCTGTTTTTCTCTCATTCATTTGCGAGGGAGTTATCTAGTTAATGTTTTCTTTAGAGACCATCTGGTTAACGTCTCTCCATTCATACATCACCTTTCTGACCTGACTTCTGGAAGCAGACTAAGCGAAGCAAAGGTATAAAGAAGATAGCTGTGAACTGTGCAGTGACATTCTCTGCATTAATAAAGCAATGAGACAAGGACTTGCACTCTCAACAAAGGTAAATACATGACACAATTGCAGGAAAATAAATTAAATTTAAATTAATGAACTTTATTCTGCATTGAATTGCATTACACATAACAGGTATTTTCTGATTATTTATAAAGGTGAGGGGTTTTTAATTATCCAACCAAATTACATTACTGCAGTTTGACTTTAAGGCTGTGGTCTGCAAAATTATGTAATGGAATTGAAGTGAGGAATAAAATCATTGATCAATGCTGAAGTACTTTTGCTAATGTATTTTGGGTAATTTTGCCAGCTGGACTGATTCTCAGTATAAATCAAAGCTACCCAAAGGCAGCTTGCTGCCCTCACAGAAGTCACGTGAGCAAAACCCTCCAAAAGAAGAATTAACGGTTTACAGCATAAACAGATCACCCGCGGGCGGGGGCCGCTGATTTGGGAAGGCGACACACTTCCGCTGCCACCGGCGCCGGCGCCTCTTGCCGTCGACGACCGGCAGCGGGAACAGCGCACGAGTGCCACCGGGTGGTGCGAGCGGCCCCCGCGCCGCCCCCGCCCCCGCGGCCGCCCAGCCACGCAGCTTCCCGCGGGCGCGGTTGGCGCGTTTGGCAAGATCGGGCAGGCAGCCTCCCGAGGCAGGGCGTTTTGCCTTTCGAAAGGCATTCACTTCCACTTTCTATGTTGGAAGGGGCAAGTTTGGGGTATTAAAATCCAAAGAAAGCTCCGCAATTTTGTCAAATGTGAATTTTATGGGGACCCCGTGCGTTTTCCGGGGGGTGGGGGTATAATTCAGGTGGAGAAGGAGGAGTCTTGTGAGAAAGTAGTCTTGCTCCAGCTCTGAGGGGAAAGTCCGAGACTGCAGGATTTCCGCAGAACTGGACAAGACAACTCCTATATAACAATGTTGCCAGGATCAGAAGTCTTAAATACCTCGTGCACTGAAGATGCATCATCCAAAGTAGGTTGTATGGGAGTGAAAAGTTAAGTGTGAGTCACTACACTATCATTACACATGTATTTAATTAAATACAGTACTCTCCCAAGAGGAGGTATGAGGATTCTCATGAGAACTGTAAGAGATGGATATGTAGCAAAAAGGATTGAAGATTTTGTAATAATTAAAAGCTAAGCTAATAACTGAACGCAATATAATTCACTTTCTCTTTTGGATTGCCATTTTGCTTAATGAAAGGTTTTTTATTTCATAAAAAGGTGATCCAAAAGAGAAGGATCATTTTTTGAAGACTCAGTGTATTAGTCTGAGAAATGCTTATATTATTTGCTTTGTCTTATTTTAAAAAACAGCCACAGGCTGACAAAAGAAACAATGTTTATTGCTACAGCTCAGCTAGGAAATCCTCAGTAGCAGTTAACATTGGCAGGTCAGGGATCACAGAAGAAATAGTAACCCTGAAACTGTCTGGATCATGAGTGATCAGTTTCAGCTGTCTTTGAGAAAGAAATCTAACATGAATTTTTTGTTCAAATGACCCACAACAATACTGGAGCAGATTTGAATGAATTAAATGGCCTAGAAATCAAGATCAGGAAAAATGCTCATGACAATGATACATCAGTTATTAGGACTGATTTACCTGTCTAACTTTACACACTCAGAGATCAACACTAAACCAGCAATGTGCAGCTATAGGAGAAATCTATCAGCAGTGCCAGTGCATGTACAAATCCCCCAGGTTATTTCTGTTAGACTCTAACTGAGGCACCTTAAATCTTTGCATCCACAGACTGAAAAACACAGTCTTCATGGAATGAAGAAGATGCAAAACTGCAATGCTGGAGGAGGATTTTTACTCAGCCTTCCACCAGCATGCACCTGACTGCTGGCCAGACCCTGGAGAGCTCTGTATGGTGACACCGGCTGCTGATGGCACCAAGCTTCTAGGCAACTACACAGACACTCATGTGAAAGGCCTATTGTCTTCTGAAAATCTGAAGTAGCCACATGTCAGTCAGTTTATCAAAGTACAGCATTGCCTAGAGCTTAATCGTCTAAAAGACAGTGCAAAGTGAGGAAAGGAAAAAGGACAATTACTTCTGCAATTTAGCAAACTTTGGTTACTTCAAAAAACTGCTGCTGTACGTGGCCTCAGAGTCACTAAGAAATGTAGCAGGTGACTCCACAGTTCAAAAGTTATGCTATGGTCAACCTACCGGTGCCTTCCCTTTAGCAGGCAAGTACTAGCTGTTTACTATCAAGCTGTTCAAATAGGCAGTGGACAGAAATGGCCATGGAGACAACTGGTTAGTGTTTGATCGGTTAAGGGAATGCTAAGGATCATCTCAGTGGTTGAAAAAAGAAGAAACTGAAATAAGCACACCCTGGGTCTGAAGCAGATTGTCTTCTCTCTCTCTCTCAGAGAGAATCTAAGTCAGTGTCTGATGCCTTGCAGATTTTGAAGTGCCATGTTGTGTTTCACATGTAATAGTACTGGACAGCACCAAGAGATCACTGTGCAAAACATGAGACACATCTTTAATTTTGCAGGTTTCAGTCCCTCATGAGCATTCCTGACAGTTCTGAATTTTTTGCAAAGATTAAAAGGTTTTCCAGAAGATCTGAGGCCTCAAGAGAAAAACCTGCGATGTTCATATGCCATCTCTTGCGTTGTAGCTTCTGAAACAGGAAGAGCCTTTCAAAGGCTCTTTTGGAAGGAACCTTCTGAATTATCTGTGCTCTGGGAGAAGTTCTGATGGGCAAGAAGTGGAAGAAATCAGTGATTCTTTCTTTCTGCCATTACATGTCTTTCACTAAAGCTTGAACAGAAATGAGAACCCTGGAGCATCCTGGTTCAGAGTTCATGTAGTGACACATGAAGGTAACTTGCAGCCTTGGTGATTAGGACATATGCTCCATCCTGCTGTCCCATCAGATTATCCATTTGTGAGTTTGTCTTTACAGGGCTGCACAGCAGACTTGACTTCTCATTGTTTTCAAACAGTGCCACTTCCCGGTTTAATCGAACCACTGCACCTCATTAACCACTGGTTTCTAAGAAAAGCTGGGATGTGTATAAACATGTTGTCCTAGGCAGGAATCAGTCCAGGAACCTTGCTTGCACTACTGTAATGGGCTAAAGTCCTAGATCTGAAAGTGGGGGTGCTTGAACCAGGAGAAAGTCTGATATTCTCCTGTCAAAGTTTGTTCATATCCTGAAGAAGGTTACAGTAACTGTTTTGGGAGCACCCCAGTCAGTCACAAATCGTCCATTTACTCTTCATGACTAAATCTGCTTAACAGCCACCAAGCTACAGCATGCTTCAAATGTCCCCAGATAGCTCCTTGGAACAGATGGGAGAATCTCTACTCATTACAAAGCTAATGTATTTCTAAATTAGCCTCCTGAATTTTACAGCCTTCTACTACCTTCTCATCACTTCAAATACTCCTCTGGAAAGTTAAATAAAATTCACAATTATGAAATACCCAGGAATTGCTGCTGTTTTCCCATATCTGAGTGCATTGTACACATTTAAATTGAGTATTTCCTAGGGTCAATAGTTACTTTACTTCAGATATTAGATGTGAAATCTCACAGAATCTTGCAGTCCTCCATTGTCTCTTTAAGGCGGGCAATGGTCAGATGCAGGCTTAAAAAAGAAGTACTCAAATGTGAACGGACACTGTGAATATTTAATCACTTGCGTGCATTACTTCTCAGGATACTACAAATATTTTGAGATCATCATCTCTTTCTCCAAATGTAAGGTAGATGGAGATAATGAAACTACAGTGGGTGGGTATTAAAAATACCTCCCTGCAGAGAAATTTAGAAGCTGTTTATATGACTTTCATACAACTTCCTCTAGTATTATTTATAAACAGACCAGCCATCTGAGATGCCCATTAAATATTTCATTATGTCAGGATCATAGTGACGCACAGAAATAAACTTTACAACTCACAAAGAGTTATAAAGCAAGTATGTTTATTGCAGCACTGGGTGCAAGGAGGATCACTCCTCCTAGCTTGCACACCATATCACAAAGCAGGCGCTCATTTATGCTACAAAGACATGCATATTCATTAGTATAGGCTGGGTTATTACAATTAGTTCTGGGAATAGGCATAACTATTGTAATTATTTCCGGGAACTCATTATCCTCAGTCTCCTCCTCCTGCTGCATGCGTACTGCCATCCAGTGGTCGTGTGCTGGGGTCTTTTGGAGGAAGGCTCATAGTCTTCTTCACTATGTACTTTTCACCTCTGTCCCAGAATGCTAAGTTATCTGGGCAAGTAACTGCAAAACCGGCTCTAAGCAGATGGCTACTCCTTGCAGCCGATAAATTTCCCGTAATTAACTTATGGACATCCTGTTATCTGTGAAGGTCTCTTGTAAAAGTCTCTGATTATCTTTCAGGGTCCCTTATAATGAAATTTCTCATTATCTTGCTGACCCATTCATCAGAGTAACAATATTTTACTATGTGCTCATTTTCCCATATCAGTGGATAAAAGTATTTGCATGGTGATGATTTAAAAACAAATCAAAATTTATTAATAACTAAAAGCACTTGATCATTAACAAGTTTAAATACCTACAAAATAATTCAAGAAAATGTTATCATTAAAATAGCAACTTATCTACATATTCTAAGATGACAAGATTCACTCTAACTTACTATATGGTATCTTAAATCAATACTTATATACATGTGCATACACAAACACAAAACATGCAAACACACACACACAAGACATATGTATTCAGATCCAGTAGAATGAAGTATGTACCCCCACACACCAATAGACAGAGAAAGAGAAGCTAGCTCAAAGTAAAAGTTCCCTCCTCAAGTTTAGAGCGAATAGTCACAATGACTTTACATTACTTAATGGGCAATTGTTGAGACTCGAGAGAGTTGACTTCGCCCTGGCCTTCTGTCAGCTCTGACAGCAGATGACACCTTAAGGTTTTTGATATCTGAGAGGCGTCCCAGCTCAGGGGAGATGCTGGTCACAGGCCTGCTGCTATCCAGGAGATCTTGAAGGGTCTCACTTGGAGTTGCAATTTATAGGGTCCAAGATAATTGACTTTTGTCATGTATTTTCAATCAGGCCCAGCTCAAACAATGAAAAATTGTAGTATCTTCCAGCAGTTGCATAAAAATTTGATGAATGTGCAACTCTGTTATTGTTCTCATTTGATTGCATCCTAGGTACAGGTGTGCCAGGCTGTTAGGAGATGATGGACTGTTATAGTCATTCCCGAGTGATACGGAGGGACAGAAGCCAGGCTTGTTAGCCCAGGGGGTGAGAATTGCACCACCACAGTCAACATGTAGCACTCTGCAAACACTGCTGGTTCCCTCAGACACGAGTCATTAAAAAACATCCTCCTGCAAAGAGTGCATGTTTTTCAGCTTTAGGTTGTGTTCCAGAAAGCCCATGAAAGCCTGGAAGGAGCTCCAAAATGATCCAGAGCTCCAGGACTAACCTGACTTTGACCCACAATCAGTTTCTATTGCAGAGTTGGAAAAGTTCAGCTTCACTTAACTAACTCCAAGCTTACTGCCAAGCATCAGATCACGAGAGCTCTGCTTGTTCTGTCCTCAGCACCATTCATTCTGTCCAATACTGTAATCATTGAGCCAAGTGAGCATTAAAGTACCTTCATACCCATAGGCTGCACAAAAAGAGCATGGCTGGATGAGAGAATTTTTGCAAAATAGTGGGACTTATGCAAGGCTGACCAGGCTGAAGGGAAGACATCAAACATCACATTAAACTGAGTTCAGCTTTTGTTACATGCGCTGGAATAGGATCTGTTCCACTGGACCCACAATTAGCTCAATAAAATTGGCTTGTGACAATGTTAGTGGTTGCAATCGCGAATAGAACTTATATACAGAAAGCAGATAAGCAGGCACTTCTTTATTCTGGCCCTGGAGAACACGGGATAGCTCCACCAAAGACGTGTTCACCTACAGATACAAAGCACAACATATTTATACACTTTTTCAGCAGAGTCATGGTTACATAAGATCAACAAAATTCATAAAGTTTAATTTGACCTTAATAATGATTGGCTTTTAGTTACCTCACCTTACTTATATTCCTATTCTACAGAAACCATTGGTCATTTTTACTGATTGATTTGAATAGAATGAGGAGAGGGTAATGATTAATATATTCATGTTATTTCCTGGAAATCATTATCATATGTAAATGTCTCTAACGCATGCGTGGTTATGTTGGACGGGGGTCCTCTGGTGGTTGTTGTTAGTCTTCCTCCCTGTGTCCGCTGATTGAACTCCATCCTTGCTCATGCTCATTTCATCTTTGGCTGATCTTCCAAAACAAACTCAGTATCTTCTGGTACCTATTGTTTTGACTCAAGGTCCATAACCAGTACCCATTGTTTTAACTCAGAGTCCATAATGATTCCTATAATGATGAAGGCACACAACATACTAGTTACCTATTCCTAAGGGCCTTAACATACCTTATATTCTCATGGTTGTTATAACTCCATTTTAAAATCAAAATCATGTTCTAAACTAAAATCAAAATAATAATCTAGGATTCAAGCTATTTCATTAGGATAACTGAAACAACAATATTAGTAGAGACAGCCCAAGAATAGAAACCAGGAGGAGGTATAGCATAAAAACAGACATTAATTTGAGTGGTCTATAAACAACAATCCTCGCTCCTGTCACACAATACCAACAGTCTACCACTGACTGTGAGCTCCCACTTCACTGTGGGTAGTGAATGTAAAGTTTTTATGATCTGAATGAAAACCTGATAAGGAAACTAGTCTGGGTGTCTGAGGTGAGCTTCACTTTATTCATCATGGGAATACCTCTTTAGCAAAGGAATAAGTGGACAAACACCCAAGAGGACCAACATGTATGGTTTTATTCATGAGGGTTTAACACAGCTCCAGTGAACTAGGACAGATATTTTAGCAAAAGCAACATTAAAGGTTGTAAAAAGAATCAAGAAAGTTCATATATATATAACTCTGGATTAAACCTGCAAAAAAATAGGATCCAGGCTTGGATCCAGGCACGTCAGCCAAACCTCTGCTGTCTTTCCACATGATGCATCCCAGTAAAAGGATATTTTCCTCATCTCTCTCTCTCTACTGTGTTATCTTTTCTGTGTTAATGTAATTGTTACAATCACCCTAATAAAATAGATTGAATACTAGAATACTATTTTGATTTTAGTTTAGAACATGATTTTGATTTTAAAATGGAGTTATAACAGCCATGAGAATATAAGGTATGTTAAGGCCCTTAGGAATAGGTAACTAGTATGTTGTGTGCCTTCATCATTATAGGAATCATTATGGACTCTGAGTTAAAACAATGGGTACTGGTTATGGACCTTGAGTCAAAACAATAGGTACCAGAAGATACTGAGTTTGTTTTGGAAGATCAGCCAAAGATGAAATGAGCATGAGCAAGGATGGAGTTCAATCAGCGGACACAGGGAGGAAGACTAACAACAACCAGCAGAGGACCCCCGTCCAACATAACCACGCATGCATTAGAGACATTTACATATGATAATGATTTCCAGGAAATAACATGAATATATTAATCATTACCCTCTCCTCATTCTATTCAAATCAATCAGTAAAGATGACCAATGATTTCTGTAGAATAGAAATCTAGGTAATGTGAGGTAACTGAAAGCCAATCATTATTAAGGTCAAATTAAGAAGCGAGCATTCTATGCATTTTATTGATTTTTATGTAATTATGATTCTGCTGAAAAAGTGTGTAAATATGCTGTGCTTTGTACATGTTGGTGAACACAACTTTGGTGGAGCCATCTCCCATGTTCCCCAGCTTTGGAATAAAGAAGTGCCTGCTTATCTACTTTGTGTAGATAAGTTCTATTTGTGACTGTGACCGCTAACATAATCACATATTGAAAATTGTTCAAGAAAATATTACTGTGGAGACACCTGTGATCTCTAAATCCAGGAATCCTGGGTGTTGACCACCGATATTCCCCTGCTCTCCTAAAGCTGTTACCTAGAGCCCTTTAAATATGTCCTGGGTTGGAGTGAGTGGTGGGTTTTTTTGGTGGCAGGGGAGGGGGCAATAGGGGTGGCCCCCTGTTAGAAGATTCTCGAAGCTCCCCCAGCTCCAAGTCAGCTCCACTTATGCACCAAAACTGAGACAATCAGCTTCACCTTTGTGATAACGTATTTAAGAAGGGATGTGGTAAGGAGGAGTCGGATTTGTGAGGAGGAGTTCCAACAGCTACGTGTACACAAAGGTCAGTGGAGGAATGGAGGAAGAAAGGAGAGGGGAGGTGTGCCGGAGCAGAGACCCCCCTGTATCCTGTGGTAAGATAGCACGGTGGACCCCCCTGCCACCCATGAAGATCTACGGTGGAGCAGACACTGATTTATGGCCTGTGTTTTGCATGGATGATCAAGGTGTCTGTGCCCAAAGAAGGCCGGGATCTTGTGCAAAAAAGTATCCCCCCACTGTTGTAGTTCAGCGCTGGGAGGATTTCAGCATGTGGACGTGTCCCACACTGGAGCAGCTCAGGAGGGGCTGAAGCCTGTGGGAAGGACTCCAGTTGGAGAAAGTTGGTGTCCCACACTGGAGCAGTGTGGGGAAATGCTGTAGGCTGTGGGAGGGACTCACGTCACAGAAAGTTTGTGGAGGACTGTTTCCTGTGAGAGGGGGACTGTGATAGAGCAAAGAGAAGA
Organism: Tyto alba; assembly: GCF_018691265.1. Classification (NCBI taxonomy): domain Eukaryota; kingdom Metazoa; phylum Chordata; class Aves; order Strigiformes; family Tytonidae; genus Tyto; species Tyto alba. The sequence goes on along the minus strand of NW_024881275.1, from coordinate 47,101,742 downwards.
AGTTCCAGAAGCTCCCCCTACCAAAGATGGAAGAAGCGGCATCATTGACTGGATCCCCCATTCCCTGCTCCCTACACTGCTGGGGGGGTGAGGTAGAGATACTGGGAGCAGAGCTGAGCCAGGGGAGAAGGGAGGCATAATGGGAAACATTTTTCAAGGTGTGGCAATGCTTCTCACTGTCCTACTCTGTTAAGTGTTGTTAGTGTCTGTCATAATTCGATGTTCTTCTTTTCTTCCCGTAACGAGCCTGCCTTTTGGCCTTGACCGTAATGGGTGAATGGCCCCTCCTGGTCCTACATCGAATCTCAAGCCTGACTCATTTGTCCTTTCTCATTGCTGGAAGAGAAGGGAGGAGTGAGCAGCTCCGTGGTGTTTGGCTGCCAATCACACTCAAACCATGACAAAATACTACTAGCATACAAAAAGCATCTCAAAACCTTCCTATGTTTGTAAATCTCTGATTTGTTACACATGAAACACAAAAGTTGAAATAAGAAAAGGATCTGAAATAGACATTTAGAGTATGAAATCAATGGCCAATTAGCCCTCAAACTCATCTGGTTAACAGTGGCTGTGCCCTCTGCATGACAGGCAAGTTAAACTGTGTGACACCAATATGTCTACTTGAAAACATTGGGAGTTCTTCAGTCAGAAACATGTGGAAGTATTAGCCCAGACAGCTGCTCTGGGCATGTGTTCTACACAAGAGGACTTCATGTCCCCCACAGGACACCTTCTCAACTAATGATGGAGGCACCATTATCTGTACAAATCTACAATGGCAGCCTGGGCCTCATCCTTCTCACACAGCTGTATCAGCACTGTCCTGCTATGCTGGACCTCAGAGCTTTGCCTCAGTGTGTGACACTTGTGGTTTGAGCCTGTTGTGCTTTGAGGTCAGAGGGCAACTAAGCACCACATAGCCGCTCATTTCCCCTTCCCCCACAGCACTGAGAAGGAGAAAATAAGCCAGACTTAGGATGTGAGATAGGACAGGGAAGGATAATTTGCCCATTACAGTCATGGGCAAAAGGCAGTCTCGTTACGTGAAGTAAAAAAGAACATAGATTTATTAGACACTAACAACAACATGTAACAGAGTAGGACAGTGAGAAGCATTGCCACATCTTGAGAACACCTTCCCCCCATCCTTCCCTTCTTCCCAGGCTCAGCTCTGCTCCCAGTATCTCTACCTCCCCCCCGCAGTGGCACAGGGGCAGGGAATGGAGGGAGCAGTCAGTGCTGCTGCTTCTTCCATCTTCGGTGGGGGGAGCTTCTGGGACTTCTTCCCCCTGCTCCATCATGGTCCTCCTCTCACAGGAGAGAGTCCTCCACAACTTTTCTCTGACTTGAGTCCCTCCTACAGGATGCAGCCCTTCCCAAGCTGCTCCAACATGGGACACCCCTGCATATTGCAATCTTCCCAGTGCTGAACTATAACATTGAGGCTGCTTCTTTCCACAGCGCCCTGGCCTCTTTCAGGCACAGTCACCTTAAAATTTCATATGGCACCCCTCACAGGCCATATATCAGTGTCTGCTCCACCATAGACCTTCATGGGTGGCAGGAGGGGCTGCCCTGCTGTCTCACCACAGGATACAGCAGGGTCTCTGTTCTGGCACAAATCCCCCCTCCTTTCTTCCTCTGTTCCGCCATTGACCTTAGTGTTCATGCAGCTGTTGCAACTCCTCCTTAAAAGTCCAATTCCTCCTCAAAGGTCCCTTCTTAAATATGTTATCACAGAGGCACAGCTGATTAGCTAGAACTTGGTGCAGATGTGGGTCTGACTTGGAGCCAAGGGAGCTTTGAGAAGCTTCTCACAGGGGGGCACTGCTGTAGCCCCTTCCCCTGATACCAAAAAACCCCACCACTCACACAATCCCCAGACAGAGCCCAGAGGGCAACAGAGAACCACGCAGCCATTCACTCACCCCAGGAATGGAAAGGAGAAAATAAAGTAAAATACTCGGGAATCAAGATAAGGACAGGGAGGGATGACTCCCCCATTATGGGTCATGGGCAAAAGACAGACTCCTCAGGGGAAGTAGAAAAGGAACATCACTTTTATTCAAACATTAACAAAACCAACACTTAATAGACAAGGTGGAACAGTGAGAAGTGCCATCTTATCCAAAAACAACCTTCCCCCACCTTTCCCTTCTTCCCAGGCTTAGCCATGCTCCCAATCTCTCTACCTCCTCCACCAGCAGCACAGGGGGCAGGGGGTGTGAGTTACAGTCAGTTTGCTGCTCCTTCCTTCTCAGGAAGTGGGGTGAAAGTCACACATTCCTCCCCTGCTCCACGTGGTTTCCCTCTCACAGGAGACAATCCTCCATGATCCTTCTCCGGTGTAAGTCCTTCCCACAGGATGCAGCCATTCCCAGGCTGATGCAGCATAGGTCAACTCCGCCTGTTGCAGTCCTCCCAGCACCAAACTACAACAGCAAGGGCCACTTCTCCCCACAGAGTACCAGCTTCCCTTAAGTACAGATGCCTGTCCCAGTGTTGGTTCCTTCACAGGCTTCAGATTGGCCTGTGCTCCACCACAGTCCTCCATGGGTGGCAGGGTGGGTGGCCCTGTTGCAGTTACCTTAATGAAACAGTTTGAATCCTAGAATATTATTTTGATTTTAGTTTAAAAATATGATTTTGTTTTAACATGAAGCTACAGTAGCTCTGAGAAGATAAAGTACACTAAGGCCCTTAAGATTAAGCAACTAGTATGCTGTGTGCTTTGAACATTATAAGAATCGTCATGGACTCTGAATTAACGCAATGGGTACTGGTTATGGATCTTGACTTGAAACAATAGGTACCAGAGGAAAACTGGTTTGGTTGGAAAGATCAGCCAAGGGAGAGGTGAACATTAACCAAAGGTGGAGTGAGCATGCGCAAGGATGGAGTTCAATCAGCGGACACAGTGATGAAGACTATCAACGACCACCAGAGACCCCCATCCAGTATAACCACGCGTGCGTGAGAGACATTTGCATATGGTAATAATTTCCAGGAAATAACATGAATATGCTAATCATTGCCCTCCCCCCATTCTATTTAAATCAATTAGTGAGGATGACCAATGATTTCTGCAGAATAGGAATATAGGTAAGGTGAGGTAACTAAAAGCCAATGATTATAAAGGTCAACTTAAACGTTATGGAATTATTGATCTTATGTAACTACGACTCTGCTGTAAAAAGTGTATAAATATGTTGTGCTTTGTACCTGTCGGCGAACACGTCTTTGGCGGAGTTATCCCCCATGTTCCCCAGTGCTGGAATAAAGAAGTGCCTGCTTATCTGCTGGGTGTAGATAAGTTCTATTCGCGATTGCGACCGCTAACAGCCCTGCCATCTCACCGTGGGATAAGGAGGTGAGGGGTGTCTTCTCCGGCACACCTCTCCCTGCTTCTTTCTCCTTCCACTGACCTCAGTGTTCACATAGGTGTCCTTCTCATAATTCCTCCTCACAAGTCCCAGCCCTCTCTCAGGTTGTCCTTAAATACATTATTGCAGAGACACAGCTACCATTGTTAATTGGCTCAGCCTTGGCCAGAGGTGGGTCTGACTTGGAGCTGGGGCAGCTTTTCAAGAAGCTTCTCACAGGGGCCATCTCTGTAGCCCACTCCCCCACTACCAAAAACCCCACCACAGAAACCCAGCACAGAGACGCATGTAAAAGAACAAGACAGGGCCTGTGTTTATATCTTCCAGTGTGTGCTCAAAATGACTCTGGTTACATGGATGAAATGTCACTCCAAGGACAGTTTCTTTGCACAGTGAAATGAGAACACCTCTGAAAACTGTCCTAACTGAGCCAAGGGACAGCCCATAACTTTTAAATGGGCTGGGCAATGGGCCACTTTATGGCAGATGCCATGGAGCTCTTAAACGTTTGAAAGAAATAAGGTTTTTGAAGTCTATTCGCTTTCTGAAATTTTCCTCAAGACTGAAGTAAAATTGACTTCTGTAGCTGATCAGATAAGTTCTGTCCCCATCCAGCATGGGCAGATGGCCAACTGTGGGAGAAAAAATCCCAGGTGAGGGTAAGGACAGGAGAAATGTGAAGTGGGTAAAATGAGAAACACCACCCTTCATCCCCACATAAGACAGTTTACATCAGCTGTGAGATCCTTTGAGTGGTTTTGTTTCAGTTCCCAATGTCCCATACACAGTATTGTGATCATCAAGCACTATTCACAGCTTTTTTTGCCAAGGCTTTTCTTGCACAAAGGATTGTACTTAGGTGACAGCAAATAGATTTCTTTAAAGTGCTCCAGGACCTCAAAAATAGGCAGATGCACTGTCAAAGTATTTCATGGGAAGTATTTAACTTAGGCGTGCCCAGTAAAAGTAATTTGCTTACCCTTCCCTACAGAGTAGGTAGGGGGAAGCAAATAAACAGGGTTTATTCAAAATTACTTGGAAATTTCATAATCTAGTTTCAAAAAAAAAAAAAAAAAAAAAAGAAAGAAAAAAAAGTAAAAAAAAAGAATCTCCTTGATTTAAAGATTAGTGATAAAAACAATACTAAGGCTGAGGGAACTTGGTGGTGCTTGAGCCATAAGATGAAATACCCATCTCCATAGGGCCAGCAACATATTTGCAATGCAGCACTTGCCTGCCCAGCCCTCACTTCTCTACATAAGCTTCAGGGTCACAGGTGCAAAATGAGACAATATCTTATTCAAAATGTCATCGGGCAGCAGGAAAAAGAGGTGGTGGTGCATTCCCAGCACCATGACAGTAAGGTAACTGGGCCAAGTGATGAAGGAGATGGGGTTAGTCTCTGGTTCTGACACTTCCTCTCTGTGTTTACCTAGTTGATATTCCCCAGATGAAACCCAGTCAAGTGCTTTGTTCACAAAACAAAAAAGCTGTGTGCCAGATGGTTAGTCCTATGTCGGTAGCCATTACTTATGCAGAATAACCACAAAATCTAACTGCCACACATGAAGCTGAGAACTTGCTTCATCATCATCCATGCAAAGACGACTTGCAGCAGTGAGCAAGGTTCACCTCTCACCAGCTCACCTCTACTACCTCTCCTGCTACTCTGCACATCCACAGCAGCAAAGCTGAGTCACTTTTGCACCAAGAGGATTTTTTCATCTCTATTTAATTCTGAACAGAGGCAAGTATACCTTGGAGGATATTTATTTATTCTTCATGTCCAGTCTCATGGATGCTTGAAGGCAAAGGAAATCACTAGTAGCCAGCTTATTTGCATTATTGCTCCTTACGAATAAATAGGCTGGGGGATGGCAGCAAGTGCCAAGGAGTAGGAGTGCAGAATTTGTTTTGTGCTCTAGTTAAACATTTGACATTTGATACCATCATTTGATCATTTCAGTTATATCACAGCTGTCCCAGGAAGCCTTGAAAGAGATGACATTCTATAAGATAGGTCTAGTGGGACAAACAAGCAGTCTGTGGGGCCAGAAGATCCTATGCAACTTTGCCATGCTTGCATATAACCTGTTAGACCTGTTGTTGCAGCCCATCTCATACTCCACCAGCATTCTTCTGTGTCAGGAAGACACCTCTCACATCAGATGCACATAGCCCAAGACTGGCATGACCCTGACATTGCCACATGGGTTGCACTTCATGCCCCAGTCTTTCCATGTAACTTCACCTAACACATGGTTGTTAGGTTATGTGCTCATAGCTTTAGCTCACCTGCACGCCCACAAAGGAGCACAGAAAGACACTGGCAGAAATCACCAAGCACAAAGCAACACAGGGGCACAATGGCAGGCAAATGACAGGCTCCTGAGGAGCCTTGTCCAGCTCCTTCCAGGAGAACCATGAGCCCAATGTCCAGCTGTGATACCATTATGAGTTATCAGGAACAGCTCTCCAAATCAGGTGTCTGACAGAGTTTGCTGCTTAGGGCTATGGGACATGTTATGGGATGCTGCAGGAAAGTAGGGAACATTGGCCAAGGGATAGGTGAGCGTTAGCCATAGATAAAATGAGCATGCGCAAGGATGGAGTTCAATCAGCCGACACAGTGATGAAGACTATCAACGACCACCAGAGACCCCAGTCCAGTCTAACCACGCATGCGTTATGGACATTTGCATATGATAATAATTTCCAGGAAATAACATGAATATGCTAATCATTGCCCTCCCCTCATTCTATTTAAATCAATCAGTAAAGATGACCAATGATTTCTGTAGAATAGGAATATAGATAAGGTGAGGTAATAGAAAGCCAATCATTATTAAGGTCAAATTAAACTTTATGAATTTTGTCGATCTTATGTAACAATGACTCTGCTGAAAAACTGTATAAATATGTTGTGCTTTGTACCTGTCGGCGAACAAGTCTTTGGCGGAGTTATCCCCCGAGTTCCCCAGCGCTGGAATAAAGAAGTGCCTGCTTATCTGCTGTGTGTAGGTAAGTTCTTTCGCGATTGCGACCACTAACAATAGTATAGTGATAAACCTGGATGTCAAGTAGAATGTCTCCTCTTGTCCTGCTTTCACATCCTCTGGAAAAGATTCCTTTCTCTGCTTCATTTCAACCTTATGGTCTACAGCTGCAACATCTGTGATGTGATGATTTCAACTGCTTCCTCTGCTCAGATTGGAAGCTACCTCTGGATTTTATTGCAGCAGCAGGCATTGCTTGAAAATGGTGATAATGATGGTTTGGAACAAAGATACTGAGTAGTTATTTCTGAACCCTCTACCACTGGCACCTCAACAGGTCTTTTGTGTCCTGACTTGAGAGATAACTGACTTCTTTTTCTGGAGAAGTAGTCTCCTCTTTCCTCTCCTTAGAAAACAAGCAGTCCCAAGTCTGCATGCATTTTCATATGAAAGGGACTGCTTCACCATTGTTCTTTTTAGGAGCTTTTAGAATTAGAGGATCCTTGTGTTTGGACAAGGTTTACATAGTTCTACTCTGGTTCACAAAGTCTTACAGCAACTTTGTTAATTTTAGTCAGAATGGCTGGAGGCTAAACTTATTAAAAGAGTTTGCTAGCAGGGGAGTTTGGGTTCTGTGGTAGACAACTGTGATATCTGCCATTGCCCTGCAGAAAGATCACAGTTCTGACATAGTAGTTGTCTCCCTTCTTCAGCATTTTCCATAGCTGACTGGCATCTTGGTATCATTGGTCTGATCTCTTGGTGTCCATCTTAGCAAAATGTGCTTTCAGTTTGCCTTGCCTCTTGTTTCTTTGGCTTTGATGGATTGTCTGCCTTTGTCTCTGTAGTGGGGGAGCAATTCTTGATGGATATGAGGATGTCTCATCAACTTTCTTCATCTTTCCCTGGTGACTTACCCTTATCCGTGGTCTGTTTGATGTTGCAATCTCAGCACATGCATGTTCATTAGAGGTGACACTCTTGTGATGGATCTCTTCTGGCTCCAGTCTGCTGCATGCTGCCAGGTAAATTCATCTGTCTTCTTCAGGCTTCTGGAATGTCATAGCACGAGAAGCTCTTATAAGCAGCCAATTTGTGTTGGGGGTCTTGGGACTGGAGTCTCTCTCATTGTGAGGTATGACAGTACTGTGCTCCTCAGGCAGCTGCTTATTCAGGCTCTGAGTTGTGAAAGATTCACTACAACTGTAGGGAAACCTCTTCCTGTGCTGGTTCCACCTCTCTCCCACCTCCAACCCTCACCAGCTAAGGAACCTGCTGAGCTTCAGCTCATCTTCTTGGTAGTATACTGGACCCAAGCTGCAGCCAGGGAGACAGAAGAGCAAGACCCACTTCCTTCTTCTGCTGTAACTGGTTCTACGGCTGACTTTCCTGCTGCTTCACTCATTTCACTTAGAGAAGGGGAAAATGAAACAATTCTTATACTATCTGCTCCACAAAGCAGCTTCCTGCTCATGGGAGGAGACAAGCTCAGCTCCACGTGTACACACAAGCATGTCATACACGTTTGTGTAAACATCTGACCTGTACATCCTGGTGAGGCTTGGAAAGAGCCAAGTTGCCAACCATACATGAATTTTTCCTCCTCTTTGTCAAAAGAGTAGTAGGGTTAGAGATTGAGACCAGCACGGTCCTCTACCACATCAAACCAAATATATGCCAGAGCTCTTGATGCTGCTTTGGGGTGAGGAAAGCTGCACAAGCTGCTAGTCCAGTGCTACCCCCACTGGGCATGGGGGTGTAGTTTTGCAAATACAGATCCACCCCCTTGGTGGTTGTGATTCACAGGATGGCATTGGAATGAGCATGTGAGATGTGGCTGCAAAGCAGGTCTGGTTGGAGATCTGTCATGATTACACAACCATGAAATAAGATGAGGGGAAAGAATGAGAGAGCAGGAGAGGAAAAGGAGCTAATTATCTGGTTGAATGAAGCTGAAATTACTAATGAGGCTAATGGACTAGGTGGACATGGGTCCTGCAACATGTTTTGCATGTGTGCTTGGTCTTTCTGACAGTTGGTGACTGTATCTGGAAATCTCTGGCTGGTGTGCTCTCTATTGTCTTTTGAGCAATAAGAGCTGTGCATTGGACTGGAACTAGCATATTCTGACAGCAGGCACAGCGGTAAACAGTCTTTCTGTTCAGGAAAACAGGTTGCAACTGTCAGCAAAGCTGCTGTGTTTTCCTGGCTTACCACTGAACTTAAGCACTAAGTGGGAGCAGGGCAGGCTCTTGTAAACTTTGTCATGCTAGGTGTGATAAATAATGGAAGAATTTTGCTTTCGCTGAAAGTAATTAAACAATTACTTTTATTGAATTAGGCTGAAGCTATTATTAGTACAATGATACAAATTTTAAGAAAAGTAAAATAATTTACTAGTGGGAAAAGAGAAGAGAGGGGGGATTGATCAGAGGAAACACCAACCCAACAGCCCCCCCTTTTTCCTTTGGAATGCTCACCAGATGGTCCATATCAAAGGATGGTAACTCCTTTGCAATGGAATGAGAAAGAACATGATGGGCCCTCTCTGTTATGTCCTGTTCTTGAGATAAGAGAGGAACTGGAGCCACTGAGCCATAAAGACAAAGGAGCTACAAATTAGCCCAGACTTGAAGGACAAGGTGTACGTGACCACAGGACTGAGTTTGCGCAGAAATAAGGGTCAACGAGCGAACACAGTGAAGAAGACTACGAGCCTTCATCTGAAGACCCCTGCCCACGACCACCAGGGAGCACTGCGCAAGCGCGACGGGAGGAATTTGGGTTGGGGGGATATGTTAATGATTTCTCGGAACTAATTGTAATATTCCCTCCCTATCCTTAGAAGTAGTGATGCATATGTATTAGAGTAGATGAATATGTAACCATTTATACAATAAAAGGGAGCCCCTTTTGGCTCCAGGGCGCGCCATTGTGCCCAGCGCTGTATTCTTTGCTCCACTGACTTTGTCCCCAATAAAATTTTTTTTATATATACGTGTGCTTGTTTCTCACACTAGGCAAAATGTCAAAGCCAAGGAAACAATGGCAGCTGCTGTAAAAGTGGAGCTTGATTCCTTGGTGTTTAACAGTGCCTTCATTAAGTTAAATCAGAGTTGCATAAGCCAGACATTCATATGTACATGCTTAGAATGAAAAATAAGGAAATGAGATAACTTCTATATAAAGCATAATTAAGCGGTGCAGATAACATTTCAGTTTGCTGCTTCATGCTAGGAGCCAGAAGTGCTTGGTGCAGTGACTTGGCATGGGAAGTGCTAGTGTTCTGCTGTGACAGGGAAGCCCAACTGCACAGGGGATGTGAGATGCAGAGGCACCTTAAGCACAACCCTGTGTTTCTGGCACAGTGCAGAGATCACCCAGTGCACGGCTGGTCTCTGAGGTGCATCTGTCCTTACTGGCCAGAGCACCAGCATGTTCCTGTAGATTTTAATTGCCAGGGGTACAGTTTAACCTGCTTCTCTGACTGTCTCAAATAAATTAGAGACCTTCCTACCACACATTCCAGATGTCATGCAGCATCTGGATAGAGCAGGGTCTTTGCTTCAACCATTGCCTGGCTTCAAGACAAAGAGCTACCTTATCACACTGGAGTGCAACCTGCAGGCTCTTGCAGCCAAGCAGCAGCCCCACTCAATTTCTCCAGGGACAGTGTGGAATAACTATCTTACTGCTAAACAAATGCTGAATGAAGATGTTACAGGATTCTGAGAAACTGTGGGACAGAGCATGGCACGTGCAACTGCCTGTTACAAGCAATCGGATATTGGGAAGAATAGGCAGTGAGCTGCAGGAAAGCTAGTCATGATCAGCTTTGTTTAAATTGCATACATAGGTACTGATGACAGTACAAATTATGCACAATTGTCTGGTTTTTGTGATTGGAATTGGGAGCAGAGCCTGGTTTTGTTACTAATGAATTATTATCCACAATTCATGGAAAGAGGTAGGAACTGTGTGCAGACTAGCACAGTAAGTGCCTGGCAAATACCAAATGTAATTATTGTGACTGTGGATCTGAAAGGACAGCCACTGCTACATAAATAATAATAGATTTAGTTTGAAAGCTCTTTGCTATCTGTCAAAATAAAAACTGAATTCTACATGAGAACCTGAAGGCCATCACGAAGGGTGAGCTGACTGGGAAACATTGAAGGCTGTGGTTGGACAACATAAAAAGCACAGGGTTCACAGGGAGTACTTGGGATGTCTCAGGAGTCTATGGGTTGCATGTATGTAAAGTTAGGCATTTGGAAAAGGGCACAGTGGAAGAGAGAGACTAGTAAGGAAATGCCTGTTGCAGTACATGAGGATGATTTGAATTTTGTTTTGAATATCTCTTAATTTTCCCTTGTGTGTTGCTGGGTACTGAGCATGCATCACTGCCAATGTCCTGGTGAACCAACTGCCCTAATGCAGGAAGTCCAGTATGGAGTCATGTGCCTGTGAGGGAATCAGATTCTTGGTTAGGAACTCTGAGGTGGCAAATCACAGCTGGTGCGGAAGAAGCTGTGTCCTGGAGTCTTTCAGGGTTGTTGAAGCACCTCCATACAACCAGTGGGAGAGGCAAGCTCTGAAGTAACAAGAGTATCAGTACAGAGAAGCTGTATCTTTCAGAGAATGGGCATGCCATACCATCAAAGTGACAGCTAGGGTGCAGTCATTAACTGAGAAGTCAGAGAGCAGATGGACTACTGACAGTTTTATCAGATTTGCATGCAACTATTCTAAACTCAGCACTGACCCAGTGCCACTGTCAGCTAGATCCCACCCATCTGCTGGCAGGGACTCATGGGAGCTCAGGGCTGCCAAATTTCAACATGAAAGCAGGTTCAGCTCCTTCGTTCAAAGTGCTCATAGATTTATACCACGTTCAGGCTCCTTGCTTCTTCCACCTTTTGTAAGTCTTCTTGTTTGTACTCCAGAAATGGCTCTGCTTATTTTGGTTTTTCCTGCCCTAGCTGCAATTTTTCTTTCTTTACCTATCAAAGAACACTTTGACTTTCCCTTATCTCCTGTTTTGCTTTGAGAATATCGTATCACACAATAGCAGCTCTTTTCCAAGTTTGGGGTTTTTTGTGTGGTCCATTAAGGGATTATTAATGCTTACAGGACAGTGTTGGACTGCTCAACTGACAAAAAAACCCACCCTGGGAGCAAGCAGCTGGGCCAAGACATAGTGGGTCCATATTCTGAACTGCATCATAGGAGCAGTTAAAAATTCCCTTATAACTACAGGATCTAGACATCTGCAGAGAAGTGGATGGGGTAGGCAATGGCTGAAGATAATCTGAGGCACACTAGTGACAGTTAATTTTGTCAGATGTACACTGGGTTATATGCTAGTACAACTTTTTCACCTTAAGAACTGTAATTCAGGAAGCTTCTTTTTTTGTCCTCCACCATGCTTAAGCCCAGATTCTTGCTTAACAGGCATGAAGGCTGAGCTATATGAGCTATTAGCTTTCCTTGAGTCTCATACATTTGTGTTTTGTCTTACTGTGCAAAGGGTTACTGTTCCAAACCTGTGTTCCTTGCCAGCTGGTGATCCATTTGCATCTTGCTTTAGAACAACAAAAGATATCCATGCTATGTAGCAAAAACCCAACTGCTGAACAGCACTCTGCTCACAAAAGTGTGTTTGTTTGCAGTGTTGCCTCCATGTTGCACAGCTAGATTTCAGGCTCAGTGAAGCCTGCTTAATATTGTCAGCTTCTTCTGTTTGTCAATACAGAAGAAAAGCTCTCTTTAGCAGTCGTTCTTTAACTTCCTCATGCAGTCCTGCTGTTGAAGTTAGTCACTGTTTATCCTCATCTTTTGTAATCTGCCCCTAAATTGATCAGTGCAGTCCAGTTTACAAAGATGTACTCAATTCCTAGAGCTTGGTTCTGAGTGGAAGAGGTTGTGCTCTGACAGCATCAAGTGAGATGTATATGTTTGACAGAGCAGAAAGTGGATGAAATCACACATTTTAGTTTACTTTGTTAATCAAAGAACAGATTGATGGTATTGGTCTTTACGGATCTAGGGAAGAGCAAAATTTTGAGAAACACAGGCTCTTCTATCTAGAAGCCAAACATGAAACAAAAGCTCAGAACTGGCACCAGTAACAAAATGTGCAGACTGCATGTGCTAATGTATATGTATGTTATGGGGCCTCTGACTATATGTGAAGGTTATTCACAGGAAAAAATTAATTGGTACAAGGTGCATTGTTCCAGCAGCTGGACTCAAACCCCAGTCTGCCCAGTAGTTGGCCACTGGATCACAGTCTCCCCAGTTGCTGTCACTTGGACATACATGCCTTCAAGGCCACAGCTCCACTCCAGTTGCTAGTACAGACCATCATACACACACAGCTGCCAGGACTCTCCCAATCTCATAGGTGACCCCCACACACTTCCTTACATACTCTCACTCCTAGACCCACACAGGCACTCTCACACTTGAAGCTTGCCCTTGCAGACCTACTAAACCCCTTGTTTCCAGGCTGCTTCACCTGGGATTCACTGACTTGTCTGGCTTGACCTTCTCTAGTGCTCACACACTAACTTGCACAGCCACACTTGCTGCAACTGTTGGCATCCTAGGCCCTCCAACCTGTGGTTGACTTGCAGTTACTGGCACTCAGGCCCCCGCAGACACACCTGCACACAGAACAGCACCCTTCACCCAAGAAGGAGTTAGGAAGGAATTCACTACAAAGCTAAGACAGGTGCTGATAGGGCACAGGGCATGGTTAGACATGGGTATTGACTAGACAATTATTTACATAGAACTGGCCCTGTTAATCCCCTTACCCCTCTTTTTCCAGAATTTTTCCTCCCCAAATCACCTAAGCCTCTCCCTTTTCCTGACTTTACTTCCTTCAGTAAACATCCCATAAAAAGTCCTGTGCAATCCAGAACTACTTTCCCGCAGCATCCCATAACATGTCCCATAGCCCTAAGCAGCAAACTCTGTCAGACACCTGATTTGGAGAGCTGTTCCTGATAACTCATAATGGTATCACAGCTGGACATTGGGCTCATGGTTCTCCTGGAAGGAGCTGGACAAGGCTCCTCAGGAGCCTGTCATTTGCCTGCCATTGTGCCCCTGTGTTGCTTTGTGCTTGGTGATTTCTGCCAGTGTCTTTCTGTGCTCCTTTGTGGGCGTGCAGGTGAGCTAAAGCTATGAGCACATAACCTAACAACCATGTGTTAGGTGAAGTTACATGGAAAGACTGGGGCATGAAGTGCAACCCATGTGGCAATGTCAGGGTCATGCCAGTCTTGGGCTATGTGCATCTGATGTGAGAGGTGTCTTCCTGACACAGAAGAATGCTGGTGGAGTATGAGATGGGCTGCAACAACAGGTCTAACAGGTTATATGCAAGCATGGCAAAGTTGCATAGGATCTTCTGGCCCCACAGACTGCTTGTTTGTCCCACTAGACCTATCTTATAGAATGTCATCTCTTTCAAGGCTTCCTGGGACAGCTGTGATATAACTGAAATGATCAAATGATGGTATCAAATGTCAAATGTTTAACTAGAGCACAAAACAAATTCTGCACTCCTACTCCTTGGCACTTGCTGCCATCCCCCAGCCTATTTATTCGTAAGGAGCAATAATGCAAATAAGCTGGCTACTAGTGATTTCCTTTGCCTTCAAGCATCCATGAGACTGGACATGAAGAATAAATAAATATCCTCCAAGGTATACTTGCCTCTGTTCAGAATTAAATAGAGATGAAAAAATCCTCTTGGTGCAAAAGTGACTCAGCTTTGCTGCTGTGGATGTGCAGAGTAGCAGGAGAGGTAGTAGAGGTGAGCTGGTGAGAGGTGAACCTTGCTCACTGCTGCAAGTCGTCTTTGCATGGATGATGATGAAGCAAGTTCTCAGCTTCATGTGTGGCAGTTAGATTTTGTGGTTATTCTGCATAAGTAATGGCTACCGACATAGGACTAACCATCTGGCACACAGCTTTTTTGTTTTGTGAACAAAGCACTTGACTGGGTTTCATCTGGGGAATATCAACTAGGTAAACACAGAGAGGAAGTGTCAGAACCAGAGACTAACCCCATCTCCTTCATCACTTGGCCCAGTTACCTTACTGTCATGGTGCTGGGAATGCACCACCACCTCTTTTTCCTGCTGCCCGATGACATTTTGAATAAGATATTGTCTCATTTTGCACCTGTGACCCTGAAGCTTATGTAGAGAAGTGAGGGCTGGGCAGGCAAGTGCTGCATTGCAAATATGTTGCTGGCCCTATGGAGATGGGTATTTCATCTTATGGCTCAAGCACCACCAAGTTCCCTCAGCCTTAGTATTGTTTTTATCACTAATCTTTAAATCAAGGAGATTCTTTTTTTTTACTTTTTTTTCTTTCTTTTTTTTTTTTTTTTTTTTTGAAACTAGATTATGAAATTTCCAAGTAATTTTGAATAAACCCTGTTTATTTGCTTCCCCCTACCTACTCTGTAGGGAAGGGTAAGCAAATTACTTTTACTGGGCACGCCTAAGTTAAATACTTCCCATGAAATACTTTGACAGTGCATCTGCCTATTTTTGAGGTCCTGGAGCACTTTAAAGAAATCTATTTGCTGTCACCTAAGTACAATCCTTTGTGCAAGAAAAGCCTTGGCAAAAAAAGCTGTGAATAGTGCTTGATGATCACAATACTGTGTATGGGACATTGGGAACTGAAACAAAACCACTCAAAGGATCTCACAGCTGATGTAAACTGTCTTATGTGGGGATGAAGGGTGGTGTTTCTCATTTTACCCACTTCACATTTCTCCTGTCCTTACCCTCACCTGGGATTTTTTCTCCCACAGTTGGCCATCTGCCCATGCTGGATGGGGACAGAACTTATCTGATCAGCTACAGAAGTCAATTTTACTTCAGTCTTGAGGAAAATTTCAGAAAGCGAATAGACTTCAAAAACCTTATTTCTTTCAAACGTTTAAGAGCTCCATGGCATCTGCCATAAAGTGGCCCATTGCCCAGCCCATTTAAAAGTTATGGGCTGTCCCTTGGCTCAGTTAGGACAGTTTTCAGAGGTGTTCTCATTTCACTGTGCAAAGAAACTGTCCTTGGAGTGACATTTCATCCATGTAACCAGAGTCATTTTGAGCACACACTGGAAGATATAAACACAGGCCCTGTCTTGTTCTTTTACATGCGTCTCTGTGCTGGGTTTCTGTGGTGGGGTTTTTGGTAGTGGGGGAGTGGGCTACAGAGATGGCCCCTGTGAGAAGCTTCTTGAAAAGCTGCCCCAGCTCCAAGTCAGACCCACCTCTGGCCAAGGCTGAGCCAATTAACAATGGTAGCTGTGTCTCTGCAATAATGTATTTAAGGACAACCTGAGAGAGGGCTGGGACTTGTGAGGAGGAATTATGAGAAGGACACCTATGTGAACACTGAGGTCAGTGGAAGGAGAAAGAAGCAGGGAGAGGTGTGCCGGAGCAGACACCCCTCACCTCCTTATCCCACGGTGAGATGGCAGGGCTGTTAGCGGTCGCAATCGCGAATAGAACTTATCTACACCCAGCAGATAAGCAGGCACTTCTTTATTCCAGCACTGGGGAACATGGGGGATAACTCCGCCAAAGACGTGTTCGCCGACAGGTACAAAGCACAACATATTTATACACTTTTTACAGCAGAGTCGTAGTTACATAAGATCAATAATTCCATAACGTTTAAGTTGACCTTTATAATGATTGGCTTTTAGTTACCTCACCTTACCTATATTCCTATTCTGCAGAAATCATTGGTCATCCTCACTAATTGATTTAAATAGAATGGGGGGAGGGCAATGATTAGCATATTCATGTTATTTCCTGGAAATTATTACCATATGCAAATGTCTCTCACGCACGCGTGGTTATACTGGATGGGGGTCTCTGGTGGTCGTTGATAGTCTTCATCACTGTGTCCGCTGATTGAACTCCATCCTTGCGCATGCTCACTCCACCTTTGGTTAATGTTCACCTCTCCCTTGGCTGATCTTTCCAACCAAACCAGTTTTCCTCTGGTACCTATTGTTTCAAGTCAAGATCCATAACCAGTACCCATTGCGTTAATTCAGAGTCCATGACGATTCTTATAATGTTCAAAGCACACAGCATACTAGTTGCTTAATCTTAAGGGCCTTAGTGTACTTTATCTTCTCAGAGCTACTGTAGCTTCATGTTAAAACAAAATCATATTTTTAAACTAAAATCAAAATAATATTCTAGGATTCAAACTGTTTCATTAAGGTAACTGCAACATTTCCCCCCTTTGAAAGTATTGATAATCATACTCAATACTTTCACATATTTAAATTGTGGTCTCACTGAATGCCGAATTGTCATATGATGGTGTATCTTTTAATGACTTATCTTGTTGCTTCACCTCTGCTTGTATAATAATTTGATTAAACTCTGCTTTAAGGGTCAATTCATGTTTCAAATAATTGTATGTCAGACCAAGCACTATGAACACCATTGGTTACCTGTGCTAGGCCTGATAATGATTTTTTTCCCTTCATCCATGTTTCTACCATCATAGACTATAAAATTTACAGAAAATCAACATTCAGATACTTAATCATGCTTCAGAGTCAATTTTAACATTTCCGGCCACCCAGAAAAGGTATCAACCCCAACCAGAACATACCGTTATCCTTTACATTTGGGTAATTCTGTAACATCAATTTGCCAATACTCACCAGGTTCTACTCATACTTTCAATTTGCCCATTTGAACTCTCTTCTGTACCACTGCATTATTTTTTAAACATACATTGCATTTTGCAGCAACTGATTTAGCCATCTCTAACATCCTTACCGATACTATGTGCCTCTTCAGGAATGTCACCAGGGCCTCTACACCCCAATGGCATGCCTGATGTTTTACTTGTAGTATTTCCCTCATAATTAATGGGGGCACAACCACCTGGCCTTCAGAGGTTGTCCACCATCCTTCTAAATTTTTCTTTGCATTTAAAAATTGAGCTAACTTCTCATCTTCTTTTGAGTATTCTGGAGGTTCCTTTGGGGGATTTACAGTTCTAGTAGGAATTATTGCCATTTGTAACATTCGCTGTTGAGCTGCTTCCTTGGCAGCTTGATCTGTCAACCTATTCCCTCCTGCTATTTTTGTATTTCCAGATTGATGTGCTTTACAGTGCATGATCACTATTTGGGCTGGTTCCTGAATCGCCAATAATAACTGTAAAATTTCCTTCTGATGCTTGATATTTGCCCCCTGGGAGGACAATAGTCCTCATTCTTTCCATAATGCTCCATGGACATGAACCACTCCAAAAGCATATTTTGAATCTGTCCAGATGTTCACTTTCTTTCCCTTACTTAATTCCAATGCTCGTGTTAAGGCAATTAATTCTGCTTTCTGTGCTGATGTAGTGTTGGGCAGTGCATTTGCCTCTACCACAGTACTTTCAGTTGTTACCGCATGTCCTGCGTAGCGAGTTCCATTCTGTACAAAGCTGCTGCCATCTGTAAACAGCTCTCATTCAAGATCTTCGAGAGGGACATCCTTCAAATCTTCCCGACTAGAGTATGTATGTTCAATAGGCATTATACAATCATGTTCAGGTTGTTCTTCCTCCTGTGAAGCACTCAGAAAAACTGCAGGATTTACAAGATTAGGTGTTTTCAGAATCACATCATCTTGCTCTGTAAGGATTACCTGATATTTCATCATTCCGCTAGGGGACAGCCAAAGCCAACACCCCCCTTTTTGTTCCAGCACTGTAGCAACCATATGCGGAACATACACCGTGATGGTTCTTCCCAAGGTGAGCTTTCTGGCTTCTTGTATCAATATTACTGTTGCCACTACTGCCCGCAAGCAGGAAGGCCATTCTTTGCTCACCGTGTCCAGTTGTTTAGAAAAGTACCCCACAGGTTTCTTCCAGCTTCCATCCTCTGGGTCAGGACTCCCAGGGCAAGGTGCTGCCTTTCATGAACAAACAACTGGAAATCTTTAGTTAAATCAGGTAATCCTAGAGCTGGTGTTGTCATTAAATCTCGCTGAAGCTTTTGAAAGGCCTCCTGTTGTTGTTGACCCCATATGAAAGGGGGTGGACTTTTGGGCCTCGTATAATGGCTTGGCCAAGAGACCATAATCCATAATCCAAAGACAACACCACCCGGCCATTCCCAAGAAAGCTCTTAATTCATGTACAGTCCGAGGTTCCGGAATAGCACAGATTGCTTCCTTTCGATCAGTCCCCAATCTTCTTTGCCCCTTTGAAATCTCAAAGCCGAAATATATCACAGTTTGGCTTGCTATTTGGGCTTACTTCTTAGACACCCACTAAGTCCCCAAAAAATTTAAAAGTTCAGCAGTTACCTGTATACAGGCTGTCTTTTCTTCTGTAGCTATTAAGATGTCATCCACATATTGTAAGAGTAGATGTTCTTGTCGCAGAGTCACTGCCTTTTCATTTGTCCATATCTCTACTTCTTTGGCAAGTTGGCTGCTGAAGATTGTTGGGCTGTTCTTAAATCCTTTGGGTAGTCGTGTCCAGGTTAACTGTACTTTACACCCTGTTTGTGGGTTTTCCCACTCAAAAGGAAACAGTTTACGACTTTCCTGTTCCAGGGGTATGCAAAAGAAAGCATCTTTCAAATCAAGCACTGTAAACCACTGATATTTTTCCTTAAGGGCTGTCAATAAGGTATACGGATTTGCCACTACCGGGTGAATGTCTTTTACAATTTGATTTATAGCTCTCAAGTCCTGTACTAATCTATACTCACCTGTGGGCTTTCGGACGGGTAAAATAGGGGTATTATATTCTGACTCACATTCTTCTAAAATCTTACATTTCAAGAATTTGTCAATCAGCCTTTTAATTCCCTGTTTTGCCTCAGGTTTAATTGGGTATTGTTTGATCCTAACTGGTTTTGCTCCTTCCTTTAATTCAATTTTCACTGGTTGTGCCAGTTTAGATTTTCCAGGGACATCAGTTTCCCACACCATGGGAACTACTGCATAACTCACTTCTGGGGGGGATTTCTTGTATCTTTGGTTTTTCCTGTATCATCAGAATTTCCCGTTTTTGATTCTGGTATTTTTAACAACAATTCTCCATTTTCAAAAACTATCTGGGCATTTAATTTGGATAGCAAATCTCTTCCCATTAAGGGTACTGGACATTCTGGAATGTACAGAAATTCATGTGTTATGATTTTAGTTCCTAATTATAAATTCAACGGTTGTAAGAACAGCCGGTTTTCCTCCTTCCCTGTGGCTCCCACAATATTTACCGTTTTAGATCCTATCATCCCCTTCTGTTTGTTCAGAACTGAGAACGTTGCTCCAGTGTCCACTAAAAATATAACCTCCTTCTCTCCCATCTTAACTGTAACCAGAGGCTCAGCTGGGTTCACCTCCGGTCCCTGTCAATCTGCATACCCTCCTAGAATCATCACACAAGCTGCTGTTTGCTGACTAGTTAATTTCCTTGGACAATCCTTTTTCCAGTGCCCCTCCTTCTTACAAAAGGCACACTGATTTATTCCGAGAGGGGTTCTGTCAGTCAATCTTCCTCTTCCCCCCTTGTCTTCCTCCCCTTAAAGGACCTCTTCCCCTTCCTCCGTCAGTAAAATTCTGTGCCTGTCACCATTGCAAGCAATTGTTTTTGTTTCCTAACTTCATTTTATTTTTCTCAATTATTGTAAATTTTCCATGCTACCTCTAATAATCTATCCAAATTCTGCAGCTCCCTTCAGTGCCAAATGTTTAAAGCACATTTTGGTGGAAGTACATGCGGGGCAACGTTCCTGAACCTTTTTATCCTTTACCATAAGAGACATCGCTTGATTAATCAGGCCACATTCTTTTTGCCACTCCGTTTTTTTTTCTCGCAGATAAAAGAGCAGACCTACATACGGAAGCTCATCCCATTTTTCTTCCCTTTTACAAAATAACATTAATTACAAAATAGTATCATAACTTAAGGTCCCATTCAGGGGCCACATTTCTTCATCTTCTAATTTATACAATGGCCATTCATGATTACAAAATTCAGTAAGTTGACTTTTGCTTAATTCATCATGCACCTCTTTCCAGTGAGCTAAAAGGCAACCTAAGGGAGTGTTTCTTGGTATAGAACTCTTACTCCCTCTCCCTTCTTTAAACAGATTTGAAAATTTAAATGCCATAGCAAACTGACAGTATACCTTTTTTTTTTTTCAACCAGCTTTTGTTCTGTCCTTTCGCTTCACTTATCTCCGGCTGCACCCCTCGTGGGATAACAGAACCACGGATCAAAGCTCCACTCTCGCTTCTTGCGTAATTGCAGGTCTCAGTCACTCATTCAAGCATAAAACCTCAACAGTATTTCAACAGTGTTTCATTGTTTCCTGTATTACCAAAGTTACAAAGTTACAAGATTCAGAAGCACAGAAACAAATTACAGAATACGAAAAATAAAATTTTCCGTGTCAAGACCAGAGAGTACCTATATGAACACCAAAGTGTTCCTGACCAGAGGTATACCAGTGAGGTGCCAGCAACCCCGGTATACGCTGTTCCACGCAAGATCCCACGTCTCACGATTTATGAACAGCCCAGACCCTCTTCTAATAATCCTTGCCTTATTCCTCGCAGTGACTCAATTGAGATAACGAGTCCCTCCGGGAAAGTTCCCGGGAGCGCCCAAGAGAGTCCTATTCTCAAGGAGTCCCGCGGGCCCCGCTCCTTTAATTCCCTTTCACCACTGACACTGATGCCAACCCCACGAAACTTTCGTATTCACCTTACGGGCAGCACCTAGGCTTCCCCTGCTCGGGAATTCCCTAGCCCCAACCACGCGGAACTTTCACTCTGTGTGACAGGCAGGCTTTCCACTGATTCTGAAGAAGTGCCTTACCCTTCCAGGAGACGTTGCGAGGAGCTTTATGGGTCAAGAACGATGGCTCTCCCAGAGAATTCCTCGGTGCCGGCTGGAGTTCGATCAGAGCTCGATCCCGTCCAGTCTCACTCGCAAGGTCCCATCTGGGTTGCCAAAACTGTTAGCGGTCGCAATCGCGAATAGAACTTATCTACACACAGCAGATAAGCAGGCACTTCTTTATTCCAGCGCTGGGGAACACGGGAGATAACTCCGCCAAAGACGTGTTCGCCAACAGGTACAAAGCACGACATATTTATACACTTTTTCAGCAGAGTCATGGTTACATAAGATCAACAAAATTCATAAAGTTTAAGTTGACCTTAATAATGATTGGCTTTCAGTTACCTCACCTTACCTATATTCCTATTTTACAGAAATCATTGGTAATCTTTACTGATTGATTTGAATAGAATGGGGGGAGGGCAATGATTAGCATATTCATGTTATTTCCTGGAAATTATTATCATATGCAAATATCTCTAACGCATGCGTGGTTATACTGGACGGGGGTCCTCTGATGGTCGTTGATAGTCTTCATCACTGTGTCGGCTGATTGAACTCCATCCCTGCGCATGCTCATTTTATCTATGGCTAACACTCACCTCTCCCTTGGCCGATCTTCCCAACCAAACCAGTTTCTTCTGGGACCTATTGTTTCAAGTCAGGATCCATAACCAGTACCTATTGTGTTAATTCAGAGTCCATAATGATTGTTCAAGCACACAGCATACTAGTTGCTGAATCCTAAGGGCCTCAGTGTACTTTATATTCTCATAGCTACTGTAGCTTCATGTTAAATCAAAATCATACTTTTAAACTAAAATCAAAATAATATTCTAGGATTCAAACTGTTTTATTAAGGTAACTGCAACACTATCAGTCTCTTTCCAGGCACTCTCAGAAATCAGCAAAACATATTTGAAACAATAATCTAAGTAATGCTGTCACAATCCATTGCAGTTGTTTACAAAGGCATTGCTTAAGCAGAAAATAGAAGCATTTAGAGAATATATTGTATTATGAAATATACCAGAGCAGCAATTTTGCTCTGCAGCCTGCTGAGAACTAGTAGAACAGTCCAGAAGCAGAGACATTATTTGCTGCATGAGCCGTCAGCATTTTTCACAACAGCAATAAGGTGCAGTCTTAAAGCATCCATAATCAAAGGCTTTAGTTCCCTTGAATGCAGCAGTTAAAATTCAGGCATGGGGCAGTGAGCTTTGCATCAAAGGAGTAAATAAATTAAAAAATAGCCTTAAAGACTTAATGCAAATGAAGCTTCCTTTCCCTCAGGTGTGCAAAGGAACAATTACATGCCACAGTCAGAGGCAGAAAACAATAGGCAAGGCTCTAAGGGTAGCATCTCCTCATGGAAACCACCCAGTCAGTCTTCCTGTTGTAGACAGTTGCTTGGATTTTTGTTCTTTCCTTATTTTCACTGATATATGTTTGTATACATCATTATACACAACATATGAAGCACCTACATGTCTAATTCAAACCTATCAATACGCTATCTCTACACAGTGACAGTACAAGAATACTGTCATGTGAAAGACTAGGTATGTTTAGATAGACATGGCCCACATCTTACTCTAAGTAGGGGAATCTCTCAGAGTACTTTTGTCAACTTTTTTATCCACTAAGGCCAGGCCGTTGCTTGAATTTCTCACAGAAAAGCTATCAAAAGGACATTTGGAGTTTAAAAAAAAAAAAAAAATGAGAAAAGAAAAAGCTAAATGATGTTCATGTTAGACATTAAAGACATGCAGGGACTTTTTACATAAAGGTGCATAGACTATGATGCATTGCATTATATCTCTATTCAGACACTTATTCAGATGTGGAACTGGATTAAACTTAACTCAGTTGAGATCAGTTTAATCCTGAGTGACTATGTTTATATCAGGGTTTAAACAGCTGAATTTATCTATTTTACATTCACATGCACAATTAATATAGATTTTTTTCCTGACTGCTCTAATCTCAAGGAAAGCCCAAGGAAGTTACTGAACAAAAAGAGGTATTACACTTTTAAGTACTGATTTTTATAGCAGAATACTCATCAGTAGAATAAGAAAATATCAATTACATATAAAATAAGAAATACTATTTAGGGCTTTCTCACACTGAATTATCTCTTGGGTAAAAAAATGCAGTTGGCTGCTATTAGCTGCAGGGCAGGCTTATGCTTTCAGGGCTAGCTAACACGACTATTAGCACAATTTCTTGTTGAGAGGCTCGGGAATTTCAGTCAAACTGGAATTGTTTTTACTCTTATTTATTAGATTAGCACCATGTTCAGGTAACAAAGGTAGATACACATGTAAGTCATTTCTCCTGCAAACCTGAGCGATTTCTTCCATGATATATGTGCCAGTTAGAGACCACAACTTGGGTACAGCACTAAGTGACTATGTACTTCTGCTTGCATAGGAGAAGAAAGCTTCTGTCATCTCTTAACTACTCCAGCACTTACAGAGTTCAGAAAATCTGTAATCACACTCCCAAGAAACAGAACCCCTCCATTCAAGCACATCTTCTCTAGGCTCCTGTAATAGCTGCTGAAAATGCAAGAAGAAAAGAAGCAGGCTGAGCCAGGCCCAGCATTGGTTAGTTCACAGACAGATGGAAGCACCTAGTAGCACAAAGTTCAGGGAAGTGTTAGAACTGCTAATAACGAGAGCATGGAAGATTTTAAAAATATAATGCTTGCTCAATTAGTGCTAACATTTATTCACTTTTAAGTGACTATACACAGGCAAAAGGACCTTTCTGCTATAAGTCTCTAATTCTGGTATTTAAATGAAGCTAGTAAGGGGCAAATGCCTAATTTCTTCAGGACAATATGTTGGTACTATCAGTGCAAATAAGAAATATGTGTATCAATAAAACCTTGACTTCAAACCAGCCCACAGTTGTTGGCAGTTTCTAACAAGCCAATAGCAGGAATAAAAGCCCTTTATGCTGAGTATGTGATAGCTTCACAAGCTATCAATTTGCATTACTGCATGGAGATACTGCAAGAATTTCAACTACTCTAGCATCTGTTTTGCAGCTTTACTGTATTATCTTGACTAGGCATTTCAATTTTACTTAAAAATTCCCCTGTACCTTTGATCTGTTCAGGTATTAAAATAAATCTCAAGGATCTTGAAGAAAAAAAAGCTCTTGAAGTTATGAAGAGGGCAATCACCAAAGTTTGACAAATACCACAATAGACCAATTTTTTCAAAGGCAAAACATATTCAGTTAATTAATCAAAGCTTCCTGTAAGTAAGAGAACTTTTTTTCCCCTAGTAGCTCACCAAAGTAAAATAAAATCAGAACATGTGTGGATATGCTTTTCAATCTGGCACGTGTCTATGTAAATGTCTGTGTTCCAAAATGCTGCAGTCAGTCCCTGTGCACCAACATCACCAGGTAAGGGTCGGATTGAAAGTAACACATCCAGGTTGAGGAGTACCTTTCCATCCACAGATACATAAAGACATCAGGGCACCTGTGTCTTTCCTCTTTGTAGCTGAAGCCATTTCATTTACCAGCTGGCAGTCACTTGCCATACACTTGTCACAGACGCCATCCTGTGCAGTAGAGCAATATTCTGCACTAGGCTTGTTTTGAGTAAAAGGCCGACTGTGACAATGCAATGCCAAACCACCATTGTTTCAGTCACACTGTTTGTTCAGTGCTATATTATGAAAGCTAATTCCTTATGTTCTTGGGGAAAAGTGGGACAATAACTTCCAGCCTGACAGTATTTCAGTTAGCTTCTCTGCTTTTATTAACAAGCATATAATATTAATTGGCAAAACACTGGATACAAGCTTCACTATCATCAAATCAAAACATTAAGCAATAATCCCAAAAGGTTTATTCAGACAAAACTAGCCACAAATAGTACAAAAAATTACACAGCAACGCAAAGCATAAAAAATTGTAAACTTTCAAATAAAGCTAAGCCAAAAATACAGTTTTACACTGTGACAGTTCCAGAATCTTTATTATGCCACATAGGAGGATAAAGGCTTAGTGGTTGCACTGGCTTATTGTCCCTTAACTGTAAAATAATCTTGTTGCAGAAGGAAAGAACAAACTCTCCTTTTGTCCAGATAGGTCACTTGAATTCAAGATTCTATTAAACAAATGCTTTGAGTTTCAAATAAAAAAAAAACCAAAACACTGGAACATCAGTATGCAAAAAATCAGGGCTCCTTCCTTTGGCCACACCTAACCGTTTGCATGAATGATATCCCTGGCTTCTGTGGAACCATCCAGGTTATTAGTAAAGTTACAAATATAAACGTTCATAGAACTGGACATTTAGTTCCTACCTTACCACTAGGATCTGGACAGGTCATTGTGGCTTTGAAAGATTTCCAAGAAGCCCTAAGGATGATCAAAGAAAAATCAAATAGCAGGACCAGAGCTTTAATTTGTATATAAATGAACCATAACTCCACAGTAAAACATTACTGTTGACTTGCCACAAGATGCAAGTTCCTAGAAAGTGTCTGTACTGTTTGCAAGTTTGGATGAAAGCAGGGATTGAACCACTGTCCATGTTTCTTAATGTTCTTCTTGCAACTTTTTACTTCAACAACAGATCTCAAGGCCTTAGTTACAGTTGTTTATATCTTATGTAGAGATTCTAGAATATGAGACAATTTTTCTTCCCTGTTATTAACTTTAGGCAGACTAACTGAGTTGTAGGTTGCATTAATATATCCAGTGGAACATCCAAACTGAAATGATTACCTGAGGAAATACAGAAACTTGATTTTTCTGTACAGTCAAGCCTTCTGTACAAAATGCATTTTAAGTACTTATTCATCTTGCTGATGTACAGACTGGTTGGCTTTCTCCTATTTAGCTCAACGGCAAGATGCATAATGCTGTAAAATAGGTTAATTATATGGTTATATTTATCATCTGGTAAAAAAAACTCAGTGAATCTCCTAGGACTACCTATGATGGTATAAAGACAATAAGAGCCAGATAAACTTTCAAAGGCTGATAGCCTATTGAAAAAAACCAGCACCATCATAGTTGTAGTCTGATATTTTTATGGTCCCATATCCCCAGAGGTGATAGTGTTGTGTATACTATTGCACAACCAATAAAAATAAATATTCCCAGGTTTCATGGTACACAAATATACCAGACATAACAATGGCACAAAACATTTTCAGATAGGCTGCAAGTCTTGCCGATTGCTTCCACAATTCATATAAAGGTTTCTTGCAAGATCATTTATTTTAAAATATTGCTGACAGATAGTTCTTGTACTTACACAAATTTAAATCCCACATTTCATTCTTAAAATAAAAAGAGGAAATTAAAAAACAGTCCCCCTCAAATAATAGCCCCAAATAAAACCCCATTTGAACAAGTGAGAAAAACCATCTACATTCCTTTTAAATTTAACAGTAAGTAGATGCTACATTTACAATTTAAACATATGCCTAATAAATGCATGTTTCAAACCTATTGCACAAAAGCATAAGTAATGCTCTTAATCCATACAAAACAAAAACATACAAATAAAAGCTACTCAAACTCAATGTAAAAGGAAGAAGCTTGTAAAAACATCTTACAATTTCATTTTATATGCCCGTAAATAAAGCTGGACCACTGAAATAAAAAATACTTGGATGGTAAAATAAGACAGAAGGCTTAAAATAGAATAAATAATTTTATAAAGTTAAAATTTAAAACCCCAAATCTTATTTAAATTCAATATTATATATTCTATCTCAATTCTCTATTTTTAATGAAACTATATTTCATGAGACTCTGAGCCTGGGTCAGTCTCATTGCTGCTGAGGATAATGCAATAAGATACTTCTTTACGGCAATTATTTACCAGCGTAAGCAATTGTGAAAACTACTTCACAGTAATGGCATCTTCACAAAAGCCAAAAAAACCTAACATGATTTCACTAGGCCTAAGAGATAACTATGCTGAGTCCAGCTTTTAGTCCAACTCTGAACAGTATCAGGGTTATTTTACCCAACATAATGTTGATATAAATTCACTGTCTCTTAAGCTTCACAGAAGTGAAACAAGGCTCTGACCCAAAGGACACCTCCCTCTGGCCTCACATTGCATTGTAGTTTTTTAGTAAGGCTAAAGGGAATAAACCTATGGTCCAGACAGTCACATCCCTCCTGAGGGAAAGAGTTTCTGTAATGAAGAAATTCTGACGTGATTTAGAAAAATAACTGGGTGGTTTTGTTTGTTTGTTTGTTTGTTTGTTTTTACTGGTGAGGTTTTATCAGATTAAACACATTGCAAAAGCCATTACACACAATTATGAGTAAAAAATCCCAGATGTAGGTATTGGTACTGGCTTGAATTTATGTATACATATATGTATAAACAGAGTTTTCAATATATTGATAGCACCATCACAAATTCAAGTGATTCTAAAGATGCTTATAAACTTATATGTTCTGTATTGTACATTGTTACAGCAAGATATAGATTTAAAAGGCTTCTGAATTTGCGTGTTTGTAACTAATTTCTCAGTTGTACAAGTACATAGGAAAATACTAAAATCCCAGTGTACTTTAACAGCACTGCATCAATATCTAGTCATACATAACGTTTCTGCAGTACACACACTCTGAGGTAGACAGATCTCACACACACACACATATATATATACATATGTATTTGTTTTTATGTGTATATATATCCTGATTAAGGTGGTTAATCAGAATTCTGTATGGCAGCTTTAATTTTATGTCTACATCAGGTACAGCCAGCGTCTGTATACTCAGCGTGCACAGAAGGTGGACACTTACAGTGCTGTTCGTATCTCAGTGCCTCAGTGACTACAGCCAGTCCCTTATTTACACTAGGACAGTGACAAGCACATAAACAGCTCCAGAAAGGCCAAATGTGTTAGTTTGTGTACACATCCATATCAACTGCATTCACTATTTCATGAAAAAGTTATAAAAATGGTAGACCCATGATCTTGTTTGTTCTCTTCTGATAGTTTGAGTAATGATACAGACAGAAAAAAAAGCTAAAAGACATATATCTGAGTCCACAAACAGTAAGACAAAACCAGAGCCAAGTTCAATTCCATTTTGCATATGCATGCACACACATACACACAAGCCCAGCCACCCAGCCAAATGTGGAGTTCTGTGTAACCCAAACATTCAAATGCAACTATCCTGTACCCTGATCTGCAAGGACAGTAGCACTTTTTGGCCATTATGTGGCTCTCCATCTCCACAGTTCAGTAGGCTCCCTTTCATTCTCTGCTCAATGCTTTTTGATTTCCCATTCACATCTGTGACTGTAATTAAAAATGAGGAACCCTGTTTTCAAAGGTAAACACAAGTTGGGGCATCCCTTCTGCAGCAGCAGACCTAAGAAAGGAGGACTGAAGACTCCAAAGAAAGAAATTATGGGACACATACCGAGGAATATGGTGCTTTGAGAACTCAAAAGGACGAGGATTTAAAATGCTTGGATAAGCCTCTTGCTGTATCAGCTTCCTGTTATGGAGTAACAAGTAATACTTTCTAGCAGAAGAGGGGAAGGAGTACAGTTAGAGGAAGCAGGGCAAACTTGTTTTCTTATCCAAAGACAATTTATCAAAAAAAAAAAAAAACAAAAAACCAGGGTTTAATAAGAGGAATAGCAATTAACATTTTCAGCTGACAGGAAAACTTCCAAAGGTTAAATCTTTCCAGCTGCCAATAATATGGCATAGCCTGTTTTCAGTGACTTGACACCCGTGCCAGACAAATACTCTCACAACCATACTGTATACAGCTTGCAGAAATCACTTTCAACTATTGTTTTTAAAAAGCCAACTATTTCAAAAAGCCTTACAAAAAGTGCAGTGAACCCTGCTAAGTGCTATTGAGGATGCATTCTATAACATATATAGTTATACGTGTGTATAGATGTATGCACGCATACATACATGCATGTGTATTACCTTGCATCCATTAGGGCTGATGCAAGCAAAATTATCAGTTAAGGCCAGAAGGTGCTAAAATAATCTTGTCTGACAGTCCCTGCCCCTGCCCCAAGACAGCTAGGAATTGTGCTAAAGAAAATGCTATGTTTTCATAAGAAAATGGGTAAAGGAAATATAAAGCTACCCACAATAATCTAAGAAATTTTTAGTCAGTGACATTAAAACTGTGCAATATCACCCAAAGTTGTCTAAGAGCCGGTGTTTCAATACCTAGTGAGAACAAATTATCTCTAAACTAAAAACTGATTTCTGCAAGCCACAACTATATAAGAAATGTTTATTTTTTCAAAAGGTCAAAAATCTAGCACTTTTGAGTACTTGTCACTATGTGGTGAAATTTATGCCACAGCAAAATATCAGGGCATATTAAAATAAATGGAAATAATTTCTATTAATCTTACCAAATCAACATGCATAGGTGAGTGTGAAAACTTCACTAAAACACAAAGTGAGGGAGAGCAATAACTGGGCAAAAATTACAAACCTACTGGTTTCTCAGATTTTCAGCAGTTTTCAATGCAGCATAATAAATTATCACCAGTCACTGCATCATTATGTATGCTCAATGCTCTGCAGAATAACTTGAATAAAGCCAATGCAATCAGGCATACTATACAAGACAGGAACACTTTGCAAAAATATAGTTTTTAAAGATTCAAAACGTGAAAAGTAACTAAATGCAAATTCGTGTCAAAAACAACATTTTTGAATCACCCCACAACATTCTAACTTATTTATATGTAACTGTAAGAGATAAATCAGGCTGAGCTACATGGAACTGTGAAGTGTTTTCAGTATCTGTAAACTTAGTGCTGGTAGTGTCTTGTTGAGTTGCGACTTCTTTCTTCCATACAAAAAAAGTATAAATATTTTCTGTCCAGAAATCTAGGTAACACATCCCTAGAAAAAATATCCAGAAGGACAGTCCACTATGAAAGCCCTACAGTCTTCCAAAATTATTCAGCTGGTTTGTGTCATGTGATTAGTGATGCACTAAGAAGGTGCCAGATGATAGTCTCTGCAAAAAACTCTGTCCAGAAGGACAATACAGTTCTCTTATAGCAAGTCCATTTTGGGTCTGTAATGTAGCAGTAGAGGTGCTTTCTGCAAGAAGAGAAATATCAGGTAAGTTAAGAAACAAAACCAGAACTAATCTGTTCAGTAGGCAAAATTTTTGTTTCATAAACTAAATCTATCCGACCCATCAAAATTTCACCAAGACAAGATACAATTTCATCTGTGCTGATCACCTTGTGATCAGTCCTATCAGATGTTTAACTTGGAAAACTCATTCCCAGAAAGCAGAAATGCAGATGTCTAGAAAGCAGCATAAGAGCATGTGGTACTTCATATTTAACAGCTCTTGCCTGATTCCTCTTCTGTCAAAGTATCCCTTGCTTTTTTATGAATAGGTAAACTTCTAACATCCTCAACATCCTGCACCAAGGAGTTCTGTGTATCACGTAAAAATCTGCTTCCTCTTGTTTGTTCTGGACCTCCCAGTTTCATTTTACATCCCCCAGTTCTTTCACTTGAGAAAGCAGTTTACAGTTCCTTTTCCCATGTGACTCACAACTGCATAGGTTTCCATGAGCAAGGTGAATAGTAGACTTGTACAGATGCACCTCAGTTGGATGCTTGTTTGGTTCTCTTCCCTGTCACCTCCTCCCCCGCAAAAATCCGTAACATTTACTTTGTATCATTTTATAGTTACCTACATTGAACTTAAAGTGCTCATTCACCTGTCACTCTGAATTGTAAAGGCTTGCTTTGATCTTTTGCTATGAGTCTGTCTTTACTATCCTAAAAAACCAGTGTTGTCAGTGCACTGTTACTGCACTACTCAGATCCCTTTCCAGGTCATTCAAGAACATCATATGAAACAGACTGCAGTCAGATTCCATTCATAACCTCTCCGCATTTCAAAGACTGACCATTGACTTCTAGCCTGTGACTTTTATGTAACTCAATTATTTTTCTACACAAAGACAGAAAAATGCTTCCCTACTCCCTTCTTCTAGATATGCAGCCAAAGTCATGAAGTGGTTCTATGTCACTGTACACTCTAACCTTGGACTGTGCTACTTGTTCATTATGAATACTAACTCCTAGTTCAAATATCCCCAAATACACATGCACTGACTCTGTAGGCGTGACTTGCCTCGTAAGTGTTCAATTTTGCAATTCATTCTTATACCCATTTCACTTGAGCTGACATTATTAATGTGGTAAGTAATGCTCAGCATAAGTGACCCACTGTTCACTATTCAGTTTCAAGGAAGTTATTAAAGAAATCACAAACACATCAAAGATGCACTCAAACATTTTTAACCAGCCTTGATTATGGCTACTAAATGCTTCTAGAAGTTTCCTTAACTAAGGCAGATAAGCATTGCAATTAGTGTCTCTCCTTTAGAAGTAAGACTTGAACTACTGAAGAGAACTGTGTTGAAAATTTCTTCCTTTTCTCCATGACAATTTCCCCACCTATGTGGATTAAAATCGGTTTTATCTGGAATAGCTAAAAATACTTTCTTGTGGCTTCCACCTCCTTTGCCAGGATTGATGACAATTTGACTGTTGATGCAGTGTTCCTTTTTCCTTCCAATTAATACCTAACTCCCCTTTCCTTCATTTTCTTAGAAACAAAATTAATACTTAGAGTTTAGGGATGCTGTATTAGATCTTTATTAAAGTATATTTTTATAGAGTTTGCAGTTACTGCAGTATAGTTCCAAATGATGACTATTTTATAAACATTTTACTTGGTCACTTCATGACTTACTTGGAACCGTTGTGTCATACCTTAAATCTCCATCTAGTAACAACTACAAACTTGAGCGTGTGGTCCTTGCCAAGAATCTCTTCATTGCATAATATGTCCAGCTGACAAAACAGAGATGACAGTTAATTCATTGGGACACAGTACATGAAACAACATATTTCAGATACTGCTACAAATGTGTGACAAGATTCTTCTTTGCTGAAAACACTGGAACTGTTCATCTCGCAGTTGCTCTGCAAACAAAAATAGTACCAGGAAAGAAAAAAGAATGCCTTTTCTCAACACAAAGTGATGAACGACCACGTCTGTGCCTACCCAGGAAATACTGTGTGAACTGGACTTAACTGATTCAGCTTCCTGAGCAGTACTAGTGCCCTTCCCTGAAAGCTTTACATGCTTTTAAAAAGGCACAATAAAATGATCAAGGAGATAGAATTCACAAATCTCAAAGATGGGTCTGTTATTTAACATATGATGAAAATTTTTTACTTAACACCAGCCAGGTGGCCTTCTGCTGCAAGGATACATTTTTTTTAAAAACTGTCTGCCACCTCACTCATACACTATATTTATGGGGATTTTTGCAGAAACTCAGTAACTGTTTTCACTTTCCTATCTCAGTATTGAAAAATCTTGATATTAGAAACAGTGAGCATACAAACATAAAAACATGGAACATATGACTACTATCAGATGAACTACAACACCTGAACATGAACGAAACCAGGAAACATAAAAGAAAACAGTATATTCCACCAAGGGTGGCTTATATCAACAACACATTACCAGACAACCCAGAAAGGCCTGAATGTGCATGCAGTCCATTTACATGGCTTGTCTAACTGGCAATAACTCAAACCTGCAATAGTCTATAGCAATCAACCAAGTGCCTACAAGCTTAAATCCTTCTACTATGTACCTGTACAGTGATTACACCACAATTTATGTACTCTTTAAGAACAGAGGGATAGCAAACAAATAAAGAAAGGAATAAACAGTAGTCACAATGTTTGTTCCTTCAGTAAAAGGCAATCAGGTTGTTAAATCACAGACTTCACACGCGCACCCACACACACCTCCACACACACCACACCCAAATATCTATTTTGGAACAGTCATGGTAGCTATGTTGCTGCTGGGCTACAGCCAGGAGTCAGTCACTTCCAGGCCAGCAGAGGACAAGATAGTAGACACGGTTTTGTTTCAGGAAGACTAGCAGAGTTTGGTGACATAATCCAACCATAAAACAGAATGCTGGTTTGAAGCTAGGAAGGAAGGGTGATACAGGTGCAAATTAGCTGTTGAAAAGTTTGAGCAGAAAGGTGTTGACACCTTGGACTGGAAAGCAGATGATTTGATTTAAAAAAAAAGTCTTAACAAAATTCAGTGAATCAGTGCCATAATGTGTGATTGGGAGACGTCAAGCTGAGAGTCAATTAAGAAGTCTAGAGACTGTGACCAAGATCCAGCAAAATGGTAAACAGAGGCTGCATTCATATGCTCACCACTGTCAATTTCAAATCTGAACTAGGAGAAGTGTAAAGTAATGCCTTCCTTTCTGTACCTTTCACCATAAATGCTTCCCATGATTCCCAGTATTCCTTGTAAAGGAAAGGAAAAGTAGATATCTAATAACACTCTGGTCATGGTAGGCAGCAACTTTAGGTTGAGCTTCACTGAGAGCATAGAAAGGACCAAAATATTTCTGGTGCTATTTCTTAAGCTGGGCTTCAGTAGTGTTGAAGCGTCTGTAACTGCCTCTCCCCTACACTGAATGTGAAATCTCTGAAAGGATGGGGGTATAACTTACTACAAGCTGTCAAACAAAGCACCTTGCCAGAGTCCGTATCAACAGATGTGGATGCACATAACTAAGCCTTTTAGCTCAACTATTTATAAATGGACATGAAAAGATGCATTGCAAACTAGGTGGAGAGTTCTGTATAGACTTAAGAAAGGAGAATAAAATGGCTACATAACATGTAATTCAAGAAACAGTGTATCCTTATGTTTTCTGAAAATAAAATCGGGCTAAAAGACTTTGCAAAGGAACAATCCCACACTTTTCATAAGGTTTTTATATCTGCAAAATCATTTTAAAAAAATATTACCTCATTAAAAGAAGAAAGGTTAAGTTTTTTGGCAATGAACTTCTTTAGATGCAAGACTGTTGCCTGTGCTGAGCAACGAATCCATTTTCGTTTCAATCCACGCAATTTGCTGCTATTGCATTCCAAGCAGATGCTTACCTTCAGGAAAAAGCAAACAGTCATGGTTGGCTGGAACAATTTTCTGCAGTCTTCATTATGCATTCCATATGCAGTTTTTATTAATACAACAACATGAAAAAGTATAGTACTAGTATTCCTTAAACTGAAATGCCTGTAGTTCAATCAAAAAAAAATATTTTTCTAACCTCCTGTCAGTTTAGTGATAAGAGTACTGCAACCAAAACGGATCTAGAATAAAAAGTTCAAGAAAGAATTTTTGATGTTGGAACAAGGTTGCTCCAGTTCAAATTCATAGGCTGCCAACAGCTCAAGAGAACCCTATGTCAAAAGCAAGAGTAAGATCAACAGTAAGAATACCATTCCCAATGTTTAATGATTGCTTCTAATATAACTTATTTCTTTTAATACAACTGCTAAATCCAGTTTAAACCAGAATTTTAACACGTTTAAAAAATGTTTAAAAAGAATGGAAACAAATGACATAAATTTTTAAACTTTAAAGATTATCCCCCCCCCAAAAGTCTCTCAATTTCTAAGCTTCAATTTTCACTTCTCTTCTCATCCAGCTATTCACTACTTGACCTAAGGTCTCTGTGATGATTTACTTTATGTGCTAATTGGATCTAGTACTAGGTACAGTCCCTTTGAAAGTTCCCTTACATTATAACTGAAGATTAATCCAAGTTTAATTTACTCTGGGCACACGTAATGGGAAAACATAAAAGGGATGACTTGCTTGTCCCAAAAGGAGCTTCCACTTTCAAACATGCTTTGTGTTTAAAACTTACTGATGAGCTTTACAGCTTTCATACTATTTTTATGGTATAGAAGTTTAAAACAAAATAAATAGTAAGGTAGTAAAAGTGCAAAAGGTTTTATTCAGAATTATTGATACACATTCAGTTCAATGTATCACAATAACACTGGGATACAATCCTTCAGAAAGGAGGCCAAATAACCTGAATTAATTTTAAAAACAAATAAATACTTTGGAAACTTATAAACAAACAGAACTAGCAAATCTTAATGCAAATGTCTTTAACATAATTGTCCATTGATGCCAAAACCCAAAATAAAACTCATGCTTACACAAAAGCACTGGGGAACACTGCCCCTTGTTTGCAGCGAAGGACAGAAAAAGTAGCTTGAAACAGTTATTCTCTGTTAGCTTACCAAAGCACTAAAGATAAAATATAAGATAAAACTATAACATGCCCTATGAGCTCACCTGTTCATCACTTCGGTGGTAGTCATTATCTTCTTCCTGCTTTTCCTCTGAAGTTTCTTTGTTTGCATTTTCATCTGTTTTAGTTTCACCTTAAATAAGAAACCAGACATATGGGATAACACTCAGCAGCAACTTGTGATGCTAATATGATTAGAACAGCACAGTTCAGGACTGCAATATAGAATGAAATCACTTTTGCCAAATTGCGCTTATCTGCTTAGGCAACACTACCTGCCAACAGCCCCACACATCAAAGAGAGAAATACATACAGTGCACAACCTTCAGTTCAACTGCTGGCAGCCTAGACACTATGTAATTTCACAGTCCCCATGTAGGCACTACACTGGAGATTTCCTTTGCTAAGAGTAATATGGTATGACCAGCTAAAAAGAAAGATTCTGTGCACAATTAAGGGACAAAGCAACAATCCTACACTCATTGCATTCTGCAATGTTATAAAAACAACTGTGAGTGTAATAAACCAACTAGACACATACCTCCAATAGGTCTGTCCATCAATTTACTAGCTGTCACCCACCCAAGACAATAAATAAAAGATCATTTACCATTTCGATGGGAATCTAGGTGCTGTTTTGTAGAACATGTCTCCCCTTTGATGTCCCCTGGAACTTCCATGCCCAGTTTGTGATAAAACTCCCTTTGTTTTTTCATTTCCGCTGTTTAAAATTGTAAATATTAATCCCTGTAATAACGTTCTAACGCAATATTTATGAAGTTATTCCAAATCCCTTCTCTCTTAAGTGAAACAGGTTTGCCAACAAGTAGTGGTATTGTCAGTATTTACTATTCTATCTCTGTTCTTGTATTGTCATGTCTCGTCTTATTTTTCAGAGTTAGAATACTACAAAGTCATCTGTGTAGCTACTGTTATAGCATTCATATTAGAATGAGATAGAATTTAAAAATACTACACATTATTTTGAATCCCTCCCATGATATTTCAGTCAAGCCATTGTTTTTGAATTTTTATTAATAGTTCTGGTTTTCAATATGCTAGAAATAATTTTTAAACAATCTATTTAATTTTATTGATGTTTGAACATGTTCTGATTTTGCAGCTTAAATGGATTAAAATACTCTGTTTAAATGAAAGTTGTACCATACATTAAGACAAAAAAATACTGAGTAGTTACTATAAAGTACTTCCGTAGTTGAACAGATCAAGTCTCAAAGAGCATTATGAAAACAAATTGAAAGTTACCTGCTAAGAAAGGACTCACACAGTAGCAGAAATGTCACTGAAACTAAAAGGTGCTCTGCATTACATTCTACCTCTGAGAAATCTACAAAGCTGGCACAACAGGTTTAAGTACTCAGTTTAATAAGAACAAGTAAGAGTTACAGTGTGCCAACATTCAAAAGATGAACTGCTATTCTGCTTCACATAATTCTGCTCCTCAAAGAAACATCTTTCCTCCTCCCACCCCTACCCCCAATTGTTGCTAGTATAGGTATGAAATTAAACTAATTACTAGAAATTACACAAATAAAGGGAAACAGTTTTCCATTGTATTTTTCCTCAGTTCATCCCCCTGGTTTTCATCATCTGAAACTTTTATATTTTTAAGTGTTAAAGAAGTATGTGCAAAATGATCTCTATAGAAGGCCATACCACAACTTACCTTCTTGGAGGCCTGGCACAAGTTTGTAAACAATATCTTGCATTGTTCTGTCATGACTAGCAAGAAAAAAACAAGATCAAAAGTTCAAGTCAACCATCTTTATTCAAAACATTTCTCTTAAGAAAGTTCCAGTACTAAACTGATGTAAAATCCCTAAATTCGCCTAAGAAAAAATTTAAATTCTCAATTGACTATTTATATCACAGAAGAGAGGATAATAACATGAAACAAATTACAAAAAAGTACAGGTTAAGACAGAAACCCAAGTGGAAGTTTGAGGAAGAATAGTCCTGGACTTCTGGCATATGACACTCCATGCAACATCGCCTCCTGCATCAAGGCAACTATGTCACTAGTAATCTCAAAATTCTTTCAAACACTTTGAGGTAAACTCATTTTTATTACAAAAGAATCAAGGATAGTCTGCTTCTTACCCCTACAGACTCATCTCTCACATTCTTATATTACTTAGTTATCTTTACAAGGATTCTCCAAAAATGCAAGAAATAGTTCACAGAAAAAGATCATAATAATAACATTTTACTTTGCTCTGAAAAGCCACCATTTTAACTGTGAGCAACATTATTCTTCAAATGCAGAGATGCCATTACTAGCTTCAGGCTCCTGAATCAGGACAAACTTGAGCAATGTGTGTGTATCAACAGTTTTCTGCAGAATTGAAGAGAAATCAGACTAATTTTCTATAAGCATTGTTTCAGAAGTTATTATAGAACTGAGAAAGACACATTGAAAACCGCCGCAAATGAAAGCAAACTCTTTATTATACAGGCAGGCAAAACACTAATTAATATGCAACAGTGTAAGGAACTGAAGGAGTTAATGCCTCAAACATTAATCAATGGAAAACCTCAAGGACAAGTTATGGCCTTTGTGATTATCCCAAGGAAGTACAGAATGTATCCAAGGTTGCACGGCTCCACTCCACTGTGGCTGCATTGCCAAATTCCTTAGATAAGTCTCAAAGGAGAGAGACATAGACTGAGTAAAACCATATGTTCAGATTAATGGCTACACTTTAATTTACCACTATACCCTTGAAGAAGAGCTAAAAAGATTGATAACAGATAAACAACTGGCACCAGATGGAGCTAATTGCCCAAGAAGCAAGAACTGAGGGAAAAGTAAAGGTGGTAGTGGGAAGCACAACCACCAACTCAACTGGGCAAGGGGGTTGGTGCACGCCCATGCAGAATCCATGCTCTACCCTTCCCTCATCTCTCATAGAAATGAATTCATGGAATACCTGCCTCTCTTTGTCTAGTATGCAAATCAGCTGATAAGATGAACTTAAAAGGTGATATAAAACTTTGCTGGGTGTGCACCCACCACCCAGGATTACTGGACCTGAGACAACACTCAAACCTGGAGTGGTGATCTGGATACTTTGACTCCCTTTCTCTCCTCTCCTTTCTCTTCTTTCTTACAGATTTATCAACAAGAGGCCACGTTGCTTAATATCCTTTTAAAAGTTTAAGTTGTTTCTACAACAAGTAAAACATTTTAACTGGTTGTTTGGTGTCATTTCACCTTAATTTAACCTGAGGGGGTCACAGAATCTTTACAACTCCCTTGCCTACTAGTTGGGGTCATAACAGATTCAAAAAAAAAAAAAAAAAAAAAAAAGTAAAACTCATAGGTTGAGATAAGAATGGTTTCATAACTAAATAAAAGAAAACATAATGATATTAACAATAACAATAAAATATAATAATAACTGTAAGGCAAAGGAATTCTAATAAAAAAAAGAGAAATAAAACCCAAGAAAAGACAGGTGATGCACAATTGCTCAAAACATGCTGACCAACAACTGAGCAGCAATCCAACTCCCAGCCAGCTCTCTCCAGTTTATATACTGAGCATGACATTCTATGGTATGGAATACCACCTGGCCATGCTCCCTCCCAGTTCCTTGTACACCTGCTCACTGGCAGTGCATATGAAACTGAAAAATCCTCGACTTGGGATAAGCGCTACTTAGCAACAAGTAAAATATGGGTGTGTTATCAATGCTGTTCACATACTAAATCCCAAACACTGCACTGTACCAGCTACTAGGAAGAAAACCAACTCTATCCCAGCTGAAACCTGGTCAAAAAGTTACTGCTGTCCAGTAAGATGAAAGGAAAGCACTGAAGGAAAAGAAAGGGAATGTCTTTTCTGAAAACAAAAGAAAAACAAAACAGAACAAAAATACTTAGTGAAAAAAAAAGGAAACCAATGGACAATACCACATTCATGTTAAGTCAGAAAGTGAGAGCACTCTGTGTAGGGATCAAAATAGAATGAAGGACAATATCGTTCCTTTCTAGAGATTAAAGCCATTGGTTGAATATTTTTGCTGCCATATTCTTACTTGTTCCTATGAACTTAACAGACCTTTGAAAGACTAACTGAACAATAAAGCTAACAGTTATTTCTCTCATTACTCTGTCAGACACTGAAAAGCACTGTAAAACTGAGACTAATTATTTTGAGGATTCTGTAAAAGTGTAATTTCTACTAATGTTTTATTTGTGTAGCTTTTAGGACTCAAGCATGCAAGATGAGGAATGACTAAATCCCATTAAAACTCACACAAAAATTAAACCCTGAAGTGCATACTTTTCTTGCTTTCAAGACAGGAAGAAGCTAACAGATGTCAAGGAGTTGCAAATTCATAGCAGTTTGATCCCATATCTCCTCATTCACCTTCAAACTTCCTTTTAAATGTTGCTGGACGAGCAAGTAAGAAAATGTAGGAAAAACTGTTGTATTAAAGAGGCTGAAACAGTCTAGAGTGAAGCTAGTTGCACTTCTGCTTTCATACTTACCCAATATACTGTAACGGGTGACTCTGATGTATAACAATTCTACAGGTCGGACAGGTGTTGTTTTCCTCCAAATATTTCACTAAGCAGCTTCTACAGACTGGTAACAAGGACATTCATAATTAAAAATAAATAAAAGAAGCATAATGAAAAAAGTCACAGAAATGCACCTTACTGAAATTTACACAAAGTTCATTTTTTATGTCATGTAAGCATTATGTCTAATCATGTAGAATGCAGTTTCCAGTATCTTTCATTAATGTTCTTGATAGAGGAAAGTGATGCAATAGAATTAAGGCATCTGTACCTAGACAGAGTCTTCCTAATAAAGCATACAACACACAATTCCACTCTGGAATTTGCTAGAACAGCAGTTTCTAGCAGGTCAACATCATATTGCTTGCACCATTCAGTTTGAACAGATGATATTACAGAAACTGTATGTCATTAAGATACTAAAGCTAGCTGCTTTAACCATGGCCACATATAGAAGTGAAGTGTACACTGGCAATGAACTTAACACAACGGGATTATTCCAAAATCGTATACTTTTAAAAAGAACAGAAAACTTTCAAAAAGTGGATATTCAGGTGCTATTTATATTCTAACTTTCACACAGTACACTACAGCTAATCTTCCACCAACAAAAAGTCACATGTGCACAGACATTCAGTATGTACAAAATGTCTTGGTAGAAGTTGCTAAAGTCGTCATTCGTTATAAAGCTGTATGATTTTAAACTGTTTCCATATGCGTATACACAATCATCTGTATCTCATTCAAAGTAAACTATTTACACTTTCCTCTGCCCTCTTCCAGAAAGAATACTCTATTATTCACTACTACATGATATCCTGACACACTCGAAGTTACAACTCAAAAACACAAAGAAAAAAAAAAAAAAAAGAAAAAAAAAAGTGTGTGTATGAGTGAAATAGCTTTTTCTTAAACAGCAGCACTACATGAAATCTTGATATTAATGCACTCATTCTTATCACAGAGAATGAAAGAATTTCTGTAACTACAGGGCCATCTACCTCTCTGACAAGATTATAGTATAATAAACACCTGTTAATACAAAAAAAATATGGATTAGCAAATGAAGCATAGTAAATTTGCATTCTGTACTGCATTTACTCTATTTGTTGGTAGACATCACACCAAGCCTCGTAGCTTTGCATACTAAGCACAGATCTCACACAGCAGTCTGTTCCAGTGGAACTCCAGTGTAGAGGATCCATTTGCAAAAGTGAAGCCAAACCCCAGTCTTGCTAAGTCAATGAAAGCACAACTTCACAGTGGAAGCAGGAACAGGTATCCTGGGAAGAGTAAAGGGACACTGCTCAGTTGTGTAGGGATGGGGTGAGGAAGGCCAAGGCGTGGCTGGAGCTGAACTTGGCAAAGGGTGCAAAGAATAGTAAGAAGGACTTCTATATCAGCCAGAAAAGGAAGGTCAAAGAAAGCATACTGTCTGATGAACGTGACTGGCAAACTTAAAAATGGATGAGGAGAAGGCTGAGATACTCAACTTTTTTATCTCAATCTTCACTGACAATCTCTCTTCCCATACCTCTCAAAGTGGTTGAACCTCAATGCATGGGTTGGGGGATCAATGACCCCTCCACTGTAAGAGAAAATCAGGTTCATGACCACCTGAGGAACCTGAACTTAATAAGTCTATGGGACCTGACAAGATGCATCCCAGAGTCCTGAGGGAATTAGCTGATGTAATTTCCAAGTCACTCTCCATGATAGTCATGGCAGTAGGGTGAAGTCCCCCATGATGGGAAAAAGGAAAACATTGCACCCATTTTTAAAAAGGGAGGATCCTGGGAACTGACAGGTCAGTAGTCTCACCTGTGTGTCTGGGAAGATAATGGAGTAAAGCCTCCTAGAAGGTATGCCAAGGCACATGGAGGACAGGGAGGTGATTCGAGAAAGCCAGCACGGCTTCACCAAGGCCAATTCTTGCCTGACCAACCTAGTGGCTTTCTACAATGGAGTGACTACATTAGTGTCAAGGGACAAGCTATGGACACCATCTATCTGGACTTCTGTAAGGCCTTTGACATGGACCCCCACACCATCCTTCTGTAAATTGGAGAGATATGGATTTGTTGGATGGACTATTTAGTGGATAAGGAATTGGCTGGATGGTTAGAGCCAAAGAGTAGTGGTCAACAGCTCAAGGTCTGGATGGAGATCAGTGACCACCGTTATCCCTCAGGGGTCAGTATTGGGACCAGTACTGTTTAATATCTTCAGCAATGACACAGACAGTGGGATTGAGTGCACCCTCAGCAAGTTTGCAGATGACACCAAAATGTGTGGTGTGGTTGACACACCTGAGGGACAGGATTCCATTTAGAGGGACCTGGACAGGCTTATTTAATTAAGACCATGTGAACTTCATGAGGTTCAACAAAGCCAAGTGAAAGGTCCTGCACCTAGGTGAGGGGCAACCCCAGTGTCAATAGAGGCTGGGGGGATGAAGGGATTGAGAGCAGCCCTGCAGAGAAGGAGTTAGAGGATAGCGGTGGATGAAAAGCTGGACATGAGTCAGAAACATGGACTTGCAGCCCAGAAAGCCAGCCGTATCCTGGGCTGCATCAAAAGAAGAATGTACAGCAAGCCAAGGGAGGTGATTCTACCCCTCTACTCAACTCTCATGAGACCCCACCTGGAGTAAGCATCCACCTCTGGAGTCCTCAGTACAAGAAAGACATAGACCTGTTAGAGCAGGTCCAGAGCAAGGCCACAAAAATGATTAGAGGTATGGAATACCTATCCTATGAGGAAAGGCTGAGAGTTGGGGTTGCTGAGCCTGGAGAAGAGAAGGCTCTGGGGAGAGCTTATTGTAGTCTTTCAATACTTAAAGGGGGCTTATGAGAAAGATGGGGACAGACCTTTTATTAGGGCCTGTTACAACAGGATATGGAGTAATGGTTTTAAACTAAGAGAGGGTAGATTCAGACTAGATATAAGGAAGACGTTTTTTACAATGAGGATGGTGAAACACTGAAACAGGTTGCCCAGAGAGGTGTAGATGTCCCACCCCTGGAAACTTTCAAGATCAGGTTGGACAGGCCTCTGGACAACCTCATCTAATTGAAGACGTCCCTGTTCACCGCAGGGTGGGGGTTGGACTAGATGACCTAAGATCCCTTTCAACCCAAACCACTCCATGATTCTATGATAGCTTCTAAAACGACATTTTCCAGTATGGACTAGGTATACACTAAGCCTTCCTAAACTGAACTCGTCACAAGTCAGCTTAGGTTCTGGCAGGTTTATTAGTCTAAGCACAACATCCAAATAAATGCAACTAGATAGATTATGGAGGATGATGCAGTCTTCTAGATTGGTTCTTTTTTCACAGGGTGAAGTTGGGATTAATAAGCACTCCTGAAACTGGAAGTCCTAGGAGTATGGGACAGTCAATATGGGAACCATTCTAGGATCTGAAACAATAGTATTACTAGAGTTTTTCCATTACCTGAGATTTCCAAAGTCTCTGATCTCCATTTACCCAGATACTTGGGTACTGATTGTAGGCCTGAACTGAGCTGTACATTTTCTGGTTACTTTTACAATATATTTAAAAACATCAGAAAACTTTCATTAGAAAAAGAACAGGCAAGGTTAATCCTCACATTTTTTTAAAAAACAGTTTCATTCCTCTTGACTTTTCTCATTTCTATATCTAGTTGAAGAAATACAGTTTGTCTTTCATTGTCCTCATGAGCACACAAAACAGTATCTTTCATAACATACAAGGCTTTCCCTTTCATAACACAAGGACAGCTTTCACACATGAGCACTAATGAAACTCAAATTACAAATGTAAAGGTTTAACAAGACCTGCATATATCTGCTAACCTAGAATTCTAATCAAGAAACACATGTAAACCTGAAAAGACTTAACATTGAGTTACAACTAACAGAGTTTTTATCTTACAGGTCTGCCTATCACCAAGAAACTAAAGATACAGCAGAGAAACAAGGGAGCAAAAATGCTTGTTCTTCCCTGAATTCTGTTTTACAAAAGAAGTTGGCCTTGTCTCCCTCCAAGGGACTGGCCCTAGTCCTCCAAATGACTCTCAAAGTACTCAAGAACTACATTTACTGCTGAAGTGAAGAGTCTCTGAATGTCTGAAGGACAAAAAATTAGAGAAAAATGGAAAAGAAAATTGTACAGTACTAACTAGAAACAGAGAAAATTTCAAGGTAGTATAATTCAGCAGAGAATTCACGCTACTTTCAGGATAGATTTTGCAAGGATGCTTTTCCAGGGACATATATCACTAGCATTAACATACACAATACAAACAATGCTAACATGTATAAAGCTTTTTAAAAAAGGCAAGGCCGTGTGACCCTTCTCACAAAACTGTAATTCTATGGGACACACATTGAAGTAGTATTCTGAAAATATAAACAGCCAAAATAAGAGAAGGACAAGTCATAAAGAGAGAAAAAGAATATTAAAAAAAAAAAAACAAAAAACAAAAAAAACCAGACACTAGTAAGGAGCATTCCCTGGCTTCTGAAGCAAGCACTGTAGTACTATGGATTAATGTCCGTAAGCAAATATAAGAAAAGGTATAGATGATGTCAGTGAGGGGGTTTTGTGGGTTTGGTTGGGTTTCTTTTTAAAGAACTATGCAAAATGACCCTCTAGCTCTATGTCAGACATGTGAACTTGTTATAATACTAGTTTTGTATGTAATACTGTTAATAGCTGCAGTAAAGTATTTGAGGCAAAACTAAGTAGAAGTCTAGCTTAAGTATCCACCTTTCTCCAACTGGAGTCCCTTCCATGATGGAGCAGCTCAGAAAGGGCTGCAGCCTGT
Organism: Tyto alba; assembly: GCF_018691265.1. NCBI lineage: Eukaryota > Metazoa > Chordata > Aves > Strigiformes > Tytonidae > Tyto > Tyto alba. The sequence continues at coordinate 47,056,861 of NW_024881275.1, read as the reverse complement.
TGGGAGGAACTCATGTCGGAGAAAGTTTGTGAGGCACTGTCTCCTGTGAGAGGGGGACCACAATGGAACAGGGGGAACTCGTTCCAGAAGCTCCCCCCACCAAAGATTGAAGAAGCAGCAGCACTGACTGCACCCCCCATTCCCTGCCCCTGTGCTGCTGGGGGCAGGAGGTAGAGATACTGGGAGCAGAGCTGAGCCCAGGAAGAAGGGAGGGGTGGGGGGAAGGTGTTTTCAAGATGTGGCAATGCTTCTCACTGTCCTACTATGTTAAGTGTTGTTGTTAGTATCTGTAATAAATATATGTTCTTTTTCACCTTCTAACGAACCTGACTTTTGACCAAGACCATAATGGGTTATCTGCCCCTCCCGGTCCTATCTTGAATCTCAAGTCTGTCTTATTTTTCCCTTCTCATCACTGGAAGAGAAGGAGTGTATGATCAGCCGCATGGTGCTCAGTTGCCCTCTGAGCTCAAACCGTGGCAGATCTCTATACTCCAAAAACAACACTATGAAAATTAAGATGTGAAAGAGATGCAGAAGAGACATGAGAATAATCAAACTGACATAGGAAGCATGGCAAGAACATCACACTAATTAAAGCTGATGAACAGAACTTCTAAGTGAAATACAATGAAAAGGGTAATCTCTGACAAATCATGAGCATTTTATTTCCCCTCTGTAAGATATTTTATGTGACGAATAAATCCGCTGAGACTTTCAGTTTGTGGACACGAAGCCACTGCCACCAAATAATTCCCTTTCAACAAAGTTTATGACTATAAGTCATTAAGCTATTCAAACAACATATTAGCTTTATCAGAATAAAATACTGTTACAGAAGGATTTTAAAACTTGGGATCTTTGAAGTTGCATTGAAAATACTATTTAATAGACTAATACAGGTGCTTATCTCTGAACAGACAGAACTGCACAAATGGAAGCTCCTGGGTGACAGACACATTGGTAAATTTCAGGGATTCTGAAGACACATCTAGAAAAAGTACTTCTAGTAAAACCCTGTAATGTAGGGTGTAAAGACACTGATGTGGCTGCTACAGGGAATATTCAACATCACTACAGCAGGACGGCAAGGTTAATTCCTCAGCTGATACCAACTATGGCAAAGGAAACTGAGGATCAGAACAGATTCAAGACAGAGAATAGTTTTGGAATTACCACTTTGGACTATAAGGGTGCTTCTGCTCAAAAGGAATCTTTATGGATCTTTAGTTAGACCTGTGCTAATATGCAAGGTATCCATGACAGTGCTGGAAACCCTAGCACTCCTATATCCTACAGTGTCAACAACAAAGATGCCAGGATGGACTTACACCTTCAGTTTTCTTAAAGCCTAAGCCTTTTCAAGGGCTTGCTCCACCGAAGTGAAACTAGAAATTCACAACTAACATAACAACAAATCTTGTCACAATGTTTTTGAACAAAAGCTTATTTCTAGTGTATGATATAATATATTTATTCTTTATCAAGAAACTACGTCTGCTTTCTTCAGAGGAACAGGAGAACAAGAGATATTTGGTAGGCTCCAGGTGGAGAACATATGCTGTGTCAGCTGTCACAGAAGAGAAATAGGCATTCCACATTCCTTCAGTAAGAAGTTAGACTGCATTACTGCATTAACTGCATACATTACCACTAATTGTATATGGCTTCTAGTTTGTGCAGTACAACTTTAATGTTCTCTTCAATTGCTCTATTAAAAAAGCAAATAAATCTCTTAAAAAAAGCAGTGTCTAGTAAAGCACACATTATGTTGGCTGAGGCACAATGGATTTTTTAATTTCAACTAAAAAACATTAAAACGTATTTAAAAAAAAAAACACACAAAATGAAACAAACAAAACCAAACCAAATTTATTTAACTTAATTATACTTCTACTTACAAGTATGTAAGCATTCTGTTACAGTAGTAGCATCAATCAGGTATCCATTGCACAGACGACAGGTTATATGGGCATTAATATCCCAAAGCTTAATCTTTCTCGTTAGCATCTTTGGTGTCTGCAGAAAAGACATATCATAAAATAACACAGCTGTAGTGATCAGGTAAAAGTCATTTGGGAACAAATGATTAACTAGAATTAACCCTGAAGGTATGTTTATACAGCTTTAGGCTCTCATATACTGTGTATGTGCATGTAATAGCACTAACTTTTAAAGGACCTCACGGAAGTGAAACAATGTAAAACCCACACTATTTTGCAAGTCAAAATTTCAGTAGCATAGAAAACAGTCTTTCTAGCATGCTATTAAGAAGTTCCTTTACTAACCTGAGGACTTGGATTTAAGGTGAGCCCCTACTATTCTAGTGATCTAAGTCACCACATTCAGTCCAGTAATAGGGAAAAAATCACAAAAATTTGGAGAGAGAAAATCCTCAAATCAATTTGAGAATCAAAAGCATTTTGGTAATTGAAAGGTCAAAATAACTAGGCCTAATTTGGCATCATAGGTTTAACCACACTTTTAAGTGTTTGCCTTGTGCCAGTATGGTTAAAGCATAATATTGCAGCTGTGTCTCAACAACAGCTGAAAAGTGTACCTTCTGAAATCTGGTTTTATTTAAACTCAAGTTAATTAAAGAACATATTGCAAACTAGTCTCACTGACAAGAGATACACTTTGTTGCACTATGAAATTTGAGCTAGAAATATTTTCTCTCTTCAGAGCAAAGGATGGCATAACCACCATTAAAAAGAAGAAAAAGCAGAAATTAAAAATCAAAGATCTCACTTAACCTTTTTTTGCAGCAGCCCCAAATGATTTTAGAGGAAACACCACACAAAGCCCGTGTCTTAACAAAAAAACTGTAACCTTTTAACTATATTTTATTTTTCACAGTATATTGAAAAGAAAATTGTACTGTTGCCATAAGTTGACAGCATTCAAGTTAATTAATAGAGCAAGCTAAACATGCTTACAACTTATTAATACATTTGGTTGCTACAGTGCAGAAGTCACTGAACTACACTGTTTTCCATTACAGTGACTTTACTGTACCTGCCTCACAAATGCTAGTTTTCATCTAGCATAGTACAGAATACATTTCAGAATTTGAATTGTGACACGTGTTACCCAAATTTCACATAGAAATATTGTAACAAGGTTGTCTGATTTTTAATGTAATTTGTAATATTATTTTTCTATGTGTAATTAAGTGATACTAAGCAAAAAGAACTATCAAAAGGCAAACTTTCACACTAATCTCAACTATACCAGCACTGAAAAAGTACTTTATATTCCATTATAATCTATGGAAGTGCACACGCAACAGCCACAAGTTGAAATCTGCAGTATCCTATACAAAAATGTCTAGGAAGACTTCCAGCTCTCATGGCTGAGAAGTAAATGACACAAAAATCAAACTTAATTAATGGTGTTTGAGATTTCTTGATTAAGCTAGTGACTAGCCATGACAGAAGAATGAAAGCACAACTGGCTTTGCAGTATACAAGATAGGTCAGAATCTACACTAGGAAACTGAATTACTTTTCTAAATTGTATTTTATAGATTTATTTCTAATCAACTGAAAACTAGTCACCTATCAAACACTTGGAAGTTAGTGCTCAAGGCCTCCAGTTAAAGAAGCTACTGCATGAAGTAACTATGGCAAAAGAGAAGAGCTATTCAACATCCCTCTTTAAGAAAAGAGTTCAGGAAATGGCTTAAAACCATCAGTTAAATAGAAAGTCAGGACACTGGAAAACATAATTCATTCAAGGCAAATGAGAAATTAAGATACAAAGATACTTTAGAAAGTCAGTATCAATACAATTCTAGTTACTTGCCTAGGCAGAAATTCAGGAAAATGTGTTCAGGATCACCACTGACTGAATACAAGCACTAATAAGGCAGAAAAGCCAAATGTATTAGAGTGAAAACTAAAGCAAAAAATTTTTTTTTTTCTAGAAAAAGCATGACAATTTTTCTCCACTATGTACACAGTGGAAACAAGCACTGCCACTCAAAAAAAAAAAAACCTGCAACAAACAAAAAACAGTTCAGATGGGATATAACATTACGAGAACAATGAATGAACCATACAGTGAAGAAGGCAGAAATACTACAAAATGTCAATAAAGTCCATTGTGTCAGAAAAAGAGGATAGCAAAGATAATACACACTTCACTGACTGAATGGGAAACAAAATCATTGTTTTTGGCAATGCAAAAAAACATCTTCTAGAACATCCAGGGCAATCCTGCCAAATCAATCTTATGAAAAATTCATACATCTGTGCTGGGTTTGTGTGGCAGGGGTTTTTGGTAGTGGGGGAGAGGGCTATAGCAGTGGCTCCCTGTGAGAAGCTTCTCAAAAGGTCCCCAGGCTCCAAGTTGGACCCATCTCTGGCCAGGGCCAAGCCAATTAGCGACAGTGGCTGCACCTCTGCAATAATGTTATTTAAGAAGGGGAACCTGGGCGGGGTGGGGGGGTTTGGGACTTGCAAGGAGGACGAATGCCCAGGACAGTGGAAGGAAAGAAGCAAGCAGGGGGAGGTGTGCTGGAACAGAGACTCCCCTCTGCATCCTGCAGTGAGACAGCAGGGCTGCCCACTCCGCTACTCATGGAGGTCCCCAGTGGAGCAGAGGCCAACCTGAAGCCTATAGAGGAGCCCACACTGGAGCAGGCATCTGCACTTAGTGGAAGCTGGGACTCTGAGGAATGAAGGCGGCCCTGCTTCTATAGTTCAATGCTGGGAGGACTGCAAGACACAGGGGTGACCCATGGCAGAGCAGCATGGGAATAGCTCACACATGGTAAGGACTCACACCAAAGAAAGTTCATGAAGGACTGTCTCCTGTGAGAAGGGAGCCATGTGAAGCAGGGGAAGAATGCAGGGAGTGCTCCCTGCCTCCTTGAGAAGTAAGGAGTGGTCAACTGACCGTAGCACCATTCCCTGCCCCTGCACTGCTGGTGGAGGTGGGGGGGAGGGAGGAGGTAGAGAGATCCGGAACAAAACTGAGCCTGTGGAAGAAGAGAGGGGTTGGGGGAGGTGTTTTTAAGATATGGTAATGCTTCTTCACTGTCCCACTCTGTCTGTTAAGTGCTGTTGCTAGTTTTTGAATTGAAATTATGTTCTTCTTCTTCCCCTAACAAGTCTGTCTTTTGCCCTTAACTGTAATGGATGAGTCAACCCTCCCTATCCTCATCTCAATACTGAAACCTATTACTTTATTTTCTCCTTCCCATTCCTGAGGGGGAAGGGGGGAATGAAAAGCATCTTGATGATCAGTTGCCCTCTGGGCTCAAACCATGACAATATATTTAAAGAATGACACAAAAACCCTCTCATTAAACGTTCACAGAACAGAAACCGGGAACTATTGGAAGAAGCAGCAGAATGGGAACAGGTTTTTCCGGGCATCAGACACCTCATTTTCAAAACAAGACAAAACGTACAGTAGGAGATTTCTCCAGAAGGCCTGGCCCATACTGCTATCTTGCAACTGCTAGAACAAGATAATGATCTCTTCTCTGCATATGCAGAGGCCCAGACAACGTAGCTTCAACAGAACTTCAATCTCCAATAAGCAACGCAAGTTTTAAGGTCTGTAAGCAAGTTGTCAGCGTCAGAGTCCACTTTAGCCTGCATCTTGTGCAACTGAGACCTGTGTCCTCTAGTCTCAGGAGGAAGAAGAAAATTTGAATGCCTCTCATTTTTCAAAACAGTTAACCTGTAACAATAGGAGGCTTTATTAAAAATAAAATAAATAAAAAATATAAATTTCAAAAAGGCCAGACCAGTTCATATCTATTTAGGAAGGAATGGAGGAGCTAACAACAAAATGGCATATTACCAAGATGTCAGTTCAGTTAGACAACATATTTAAAGACTCAGACTTAGTAGACAACTTGAATTACTTCCCAGATGGAAAGAGAAAAAATAAAATAGCAAAACTATAGAAGAAATAGAACTAACGTTACAGCCTAATATAAGAAATTAAATTAATTAATAACAGCAACAAATTAAAAACATAAAGTAATTCCACATTCATCACCTATCTGTTCTGTACCACTTCAGATGAAAGTAAATAACATAATTGCAAATTTCAGCACCGACTACTTTTTTATCATTATTAATGTATTTGAAAAGGATACACAGTCATACTACAAAATATGAAGCTAACCTATCATTCACAGTGTATAGGAAGAAACTCTGCATGTGGGATAATGGCTAACACAGGATGCCTTCCACATTCCTATCTGGAATATGCTAACAAATATCACCTAGAAGGGGTACTAGTATATTTGAACCACACATCCTCTCTTGAGAAGGAGTCCCAACATTCCCATGTTCCTACAGCCTACTGCCAAACAAAAGTTACAAGTCACTTTCATCATGTAAGACAGCCAAGTTCTTATCACTCCACCAAAAAAAAACAGACCAAATATACTATACACTGAAGTACAGTGCTGTAGGAGGAAAAGTGTGGCTTAGATCTGAGAAGTAAACAGAAGGAACAAGAAATTTCCAAGACATTAATGATGACAAGAGTATCATAAATAAATCCCCAAGGTCTATTTCTATGTCATCTTAACTCCATCTTAATTATTATAAAGATTACCCACTATTTCAACACTGAGTACAGTAATGATTTAAAAATTTATTTATTAAAATTTTAAGTTTTTATATCACTCTAATCCACTTGCAAATTTAAGTTGAAATATTTGAGTTCACCAACCAAGCAACTGAAAACATAGTTAATTTTTTTTAACTGCTGGGCTCCCATGAAAGCAAGATTGCATCTAACCTGAAAAAAATCTCAGTATCCTTCAGAAGTCTCAGCATCTGTTTTTATGATTTAGGTAGCACTCTCAACGAGCTACTTTTACCATATTAACATGTAGTAACATAAAGAAAGGAGAAAAAACATGTTTACCAGATACTGGATTTCTCTCAAAAAATTCTGAATGAAGTGACACCCTTCTGCTCAGACTACTGACAATTTTTGCACGTACAATTAATCCATGTTCATAATCTCATACAAACTGGATCTAAACAGCAAGACCACACAGTGTCCAAAACAGGAAGTTTGACTAAAAATCATCAAGATTAGCCAGCTTGCTTTAACCAATCTATTTTTCTATTTTCTAGGCAAATATCTTCCCTTTAATACCTTCCCTTTGAAAAAGAGAAGATTTTTCCAAATCTGAACTCCAGGTGGTAACTTACAAAAACATCATTTTCCCATCTCTCAAACAGTGATATGTTGGAAAGAAAGCTAAAATTGAATTCAGAAACTTCCAAAACAAGTAATCTAACGTTAAAAAGAAAAACAACAGATGTGAAAAACCATCTCTGAATACACATTCCCAAGCAAGCTGTCATGGGCTTGAGTGGTGGGGTTTTTTGGTAGCAGGGGAAGGGGGCTATAAGGGTGGCCCCCTGTAAGAAGCTTCTCAAAGCTCCCCCAGCTCCAAGTCAGATCCACCCCTGCACCAAAACTGAGCCAATCAGCTGCACCTCTGCGATAACGTATTTAAGAAGGCACATGGTGATGAGCAGTGGGACTTGTGAGGAGGAGTTGCGGCAGCTGCGTGAACACCAAGGTCAGTGGAGGAACAGAGGAAGAAAGGAGGGGGGAGGTGTGCCGGAGCAGAGACCCCCCTGTATCCTCTGGTGAGACAGCAGGGTGGATACCCCGTGCCATCCATGAAGATCTATGGTGGAGCAGACGTTGATTTATGGCATGTGTTCCATTTCGCATGGCTGATCAAGGTGCTGTGCCTGAAGAAGGCTCGAGTCTTGTGGGAAAAGGTAGCCCCACTGTTGTAGTTCAGCGCTGGGAGGATTGCAGCATGCCGGGGTGTCCCACACTGGAGCAGCTCAGGAAGGGCTGCAGCCCATGGGAGGGACTCCAGTTGGAGAAAGTTGGTGCCCCACGCTCGAACAGTGTAAGGAAATGCTGCAACCAATGGGAGGGACTCATGTTGGAGAAAGTTTGTGGAGGACTGTCTCCTGTGAGAGGGGAATCATGGTGGAGCAGGGGGAAGAAGTTCCAGAAGCTGTCCCCCTTCCCTCCCCCCACTCCCCCCCCCAAGATGGAATAAGTGGCAGCACTGACTGCACCCCCCATTCCCTGACCCTGTGCCACTGCAAGGAGGAGGTAGAGATATCGGGAGCAGAGCTGAGCCCAGGAAGAAGGGAGGGGTGGGGTGTAGGTGTTTTCAAGATGTGGCAATGCTTCTCACTGTCCTGTTCTGTTAAGTGTTGTTAGTATGTCATAAATCTCTGTTCTTTTTTTTGTTCCCCTAACAAGTCTGCCTTTTGCTCGTGTCCATAATGGGTGATCTGCCCCTCCCAGTCCTATCTTGAATCCCAAGCCTGGCTCATTTGTCCCTTCTCATTTCCGGAACAGAACGGGGAGTGAGTGGCTGCGTGATGTATGGCTGCCAACCAAGGTCAAACCACAACACAAGCTTACAGTTTAAGAGCATGGAAACATTCAGACAGCTGGATAAAGCACTGAGCAACCTTGTCTGACCTCATAGCTTACTGTGCTTTGAGCAGCTGCATTACAAGATCACGTGATATCTTTTCCAACCTGAATTATTCTACAATCCTAAGAGTTTACTACACTATTACACTACCTTCCCCAAGCCATGTGATAGGCAAGCTGAATTTCTTACTGTTTTGACTGCTCTCAAACTGCTTATTGAGTATTTTAAGCAACTGTTATCCAGTCATAATCACATAGACGTCAACTCAATGAAATCACCATGAGCTCAACATCTAAACTTGATTACTTTAAAAAGAAAATGGCATAATCATGTTAAGGTTAAAGTCACACACACCAGCTCGAAGTAATATTAGGAGGGGACAATAAGTTTAATGTTCCAAAACACCATCCAGGCATAAAAAAAAAAAAAAAAAAAAAAAAAAATAAAAAATTAAATTTAAAAAAAGCAAACCAAAACAAAAACGTATCCGCAAATTAACACTTCTTTGTAACAGTGACTATATAAACTCACTAGACTGTGCAGGAGTTAGTATGAAAACCAAAGTTCTACAATAAACTGAGACTATTTGTATTTGCCTTATTTGTAATGTAACCAGTCACCACGTAGAAGATGCATGCCCAAGACCTTCTGAATCTTTCACAGAACTGCAGTCAAGTTCAGAAGCTGAAGTCTCAAAGAAAGTTATCATTCTGTATAAAAGCAAGCAATCTCAAAGGACAGAGCAGAATCTAAACATTTACAATGTCATTTTCTGAACCTAATAGCCCCTTTTTCACAGTTGAACACTGCAAACCTTAGGTTCCCATAAAATCTCTATGGCAGTTAGCATACATCAGAAATATACCTTAATTTAGTTTTTAGAAAGCCAAAGCCAAGCAAGGCAACTACTGTGGGACACAGTGGTTCATTAGTTTTTCTACACTGAGTTACCGGATTAAATAGCAACCTACTACAGCAAGCAAGATCAAATAAACTGTAAGAATTGTAGACTCTCAATCCACTGATTGAACAGTGACATTTGATAAAAAATTCAAGTTTCTCACACTTTACCTAACCAACAAGTGAACACTAGAGCCAAAGCACAATTCTCCCTCAAAGCCATGCTTCTGAAATAGGAAGAAGTGACTCTAACTCCTCAGATCTATCACAAAACACTTCTCAACTATGTATGCTTCTATTGTTAAAAAAAAACAAAACAAAAAAAAAAAAAAAAAAAACAAAAACAAAAACACAACAGAACACGCCAACCTGAGCCTCATCTGATTTTACAGGAAATGTAAAATATAAAAAAAGTGACCCCTCAAAATGTAACATAGATTTACTGGATATTATTGAATAATGTAGATTGGAAATAATCTCCAAACTATTCTCAACCAACCTTACACCCAAAGTAGGCCCACTTAAATTGAGTTGCTGTGCACCTATTCCTGCTACATTCAGAAAAGCTTAAAGAATGGAGAATCCACAGCCTCTCTAGGCAATCTGTTCCACGGTCTGACAACCCTCACTGGCAAAAAAGTGCTCACATTGCCTCGTAGGAATGTCCCGTGTTGCAACATGTGTGCAATGACTCTCATCCTATGAGTGTGCCCCTCCAAGAACACTGCAGCACCATCTTCTTTATTTCTGTCCACAGGAGTGTTGAAAATAGCAATATCTTCCCTTACTCTTAGCATCATTTTCTTTACGGTCTTTGTAAACACAGCATAAAAAACAGCAACACCAGAATCCCCGTCAATAACTGGAAAGCCATGTTTAACCCAAGTTGTTAGAATTTCACAGTGGGAATTATTTTTTAATCAGAACAAACAAATTGGCACTTTACTGATTTAGAGAAATGGAAAACCTAAAGTTTCAGGGATCTGAATCAAGCCTAAAAAGGAATTAAGAGGTTCTGTTTAAAAAAACAATTAAAACAATGAGAGCCCTGAGAACACTGAGTTAGACCAATGTTTCTCTTAGAAAGACAAACAAAATCGACTTTCCTAAAATCTGCCACTTATGAATCCTGAAAAGGATGGGAGACATAACAGAAGAGCTATTCAATTCAATTTAGAAGAGACCGTTTTCCTAACAGCTGTAAAGCAATTAATTATTCAGAAACAACATACCAACAGTGGAGAGAGAAGAGACTGTCTCCTTAAGTGCTGGAACATGAAACCCCAAACACACACACACACACACACACAAAATGTTCCAAACATCCAGCTAATATGCAAAAATGGTCACTTGCAAAGACATTAGTATTTCTTCATCTTGGTTCCAACTGACATTGTTTTACACCACACTGATGGCATAATGTCAGCCTCTCACTGTCTGGTAAGTCTTACATCACACCAGGAGGAAGTGAGTGAAGGCAATTACATAGGCAACTGGACTATATTCCCAAATAAAAACCAAGCAAACAAACAAAACCCCACACACAGTCAGGAGATGTTGGCAGGGGAATATGCACATGTCAGATAGTCCTCTGCTTTTGTTCATGTTATGCTTCATCCACTAAAGCAGTGTTCTATTAAGATGATCAAGCAAAAAAGTAGGTATTATAGATATCTCAACTAAAACTGGGTCACCAATAAAACAAGCCTGAATGTCTCTGTGCAAGCTTTCACCTTTCAGAAAGACTTCAGTACTGAAAACTATTATTCATGCAAGTTTACAGAGACGGCCAGCAGATGGACTCCTTAAAAGTATTGATTTATAACTTATACATCCACTAGTCAGGACTATTTTGGCCTACATGAGGCATACCTCTTAAAACAGCATTCCTTTTCAGAGTCTGCCATCCAGAGACCTGAAAAGACAGAAAAATAGTCTGAAAATTAACATCCAACATTCCTCAAAACCCAGCTGCCACAAAGAAATACTTAGCTCACTAAGTTCACCTAAAACTATCAAAGGATCTATATGATTTTAAGGTAACAGCAGGGCAGGTGCACTTCTGAGTAAGAAAAAGAACAGCGGGAAAGACTGTCAGAATTAGATCTTCGGGGGGGGAGAGAATGTAAAACAGTCCTATGAAAGGACACACACAGACAATGAAAATTACTCAAAAATCCAAGTAGTCCTGTCATCATGTGATGGCAAAATGAAAATAAGTTAATTGTCTTCATAAATGACAGGGAAAATGACCGAATAAATAAGCAGAAACCTTGAACCGCAACCTATGGACTAACTACTGATCAGTCTGTAAAAGATTTTGGATTGCAGATCCGTGGTCAGCTGAATATTATTCTGTTTTCAAGTTATATTTGTAAGTAATCTGCTCTTTGTATCTTAGGTTTCAAAAAATACTTTCATTCAAATAAATAATTCATATTTGTAGAATCTCTATATATTTTTCCAAAATAAAACTGTATTTAAAAAAAAAAAAAGACCTCTGCATCACCTTTAGCCAGAGGATAATCTCTCACAAACAGGTTGACAGAAGGCAATTTTTCTTATTAAGCTGATTCACACAGGAAATACTCAGATGTTACAGAGAGTAAAAAGTCCTACTACTTCCACCTTCCTGTTCTGAAAAATCAAAGGCATAGCCTGTAGTTACTGATTTTACTGTTCTGTTGCTAAGGGAATTATAAGGACAATAATACAACAAGATATTAATGATAGCACTAGGTGAGAACAGTTCAGCACAATGCAAATAAAAATCTCTTAGCAATTCCACTGTGAACTCCTCTGCATTTGGAAAAAAAACAAAACAAAACAAAAGAAACAAACAAACAAAAAAACAAAAAACAAACAAACAAAAAAAAACAAACAAAAAAAAAAACCCAAAAAACTATTAACTGAAAGCAATTCAGAGAAGTACAAGATGCTCTTTTGTTGGAATCCACAAAAAAAGTCCTCATGGAGGCCCTCATATGGACAGAAGAAACTACAGAAGGCATTTCTCACAAAAAAAGATCTATTTCAGCGGCTTATCACCACTCCAAGAGCACATCACAACATTAACTTCTGAATAACAGCCTTTCAAAAGGAATTGTCACACATCTTCCCTCACTGCTATTGGAAGCGGACAAGGTAACACTTTTGTTCAGCTAGAAGAAGAAAGCGGCACTCAACATGGAAGGAAAAAGCCAACAACTATATCAGTCCTAAATCACCATCACATTCTTTATGTTCTACCTGGATGGTTGTTGGAGACCAGGCAAGTGGCTTGGTCTACTGATTCTGCACACTAAGAAGTCAGAAGCGAGTACTAATATTCCAAAATGGATTTTTCTTTAAAAGACTGTTCAACTGTTATGATTGCTCTTCATAACCTGGCAGATTATCAAACTGTAATTCTCATTTGTACCACCTAGCTTTGTAAAGTGAAACAGTAAATTACTCATACCAGGTACAAATCCAGAACTGTAGTGAATGCATGTAAAGATTTACAAACCATTACAACCCTGCTGTATTTCAAAAGGATAAGCACACATGTTTTTCTTTTGCTGAAATAAAGTGTAATAATGTTACTTCATTGAAAAACAGGAGTATAGTGCTCACTGTGGAAGGACCCTGAGCAAAAAACTATGTGGCAGATGCTAGTAATTTTGCTGAATAATTACTGGAAGCTACTAAGGTCATACAGCACTGAAAACTGAATGACAACAGTAATAGAAGCAGTAGGTATGCCTCAGTTCACGAGGACAGTGACATTAAAGTCACAGCTTTAAGAATAAAACATTACAACAGTGGAACTTTGTTCAAACCCAAAACTTAATGTGAGAAAGAAAATTTTCAAACCTGATGTTTATGATGGTCTGGCTTATGCCAGGCATAAGCCTCACACACTTGTTAGTAGCTGCACGCAGATGAAACCAAGACAAACCTAGGTCTACAACAAGCTGATTTAAACTATAGAAAAAAAGGCAGTCCTTGCTATGGCAACCAGTTTAATTATTCTCAAAGACATACTATAAATATTGATAAATTAACTATTTAAATATTAATTTAAATAGTAATATTAAATTCCTAAAGATTATTAAATATTTTCAACTTTAACATCTGCTTCCATCTAATAACAATCTACATTAGCTGCACAGGCCTGCAAACACCTTATTCCATCGAGATAGGATCCAAAAAAGGCTCCTGACATTCTGAACATAACCATGTAACTAGAGAACTAATGCCTGGTTAAAAGGGAAGTCTAATTCACACTTTCAGCACATTTCAACTGAAGGCAGTGTTGCACGGTCATCAGGTCAGATTATGAAGACATACAAGCACAGAATCTGTGCCTCTTCAACTAGCTGGATTAAAACATAAAAATAGCCTGGTGTAATCAACTGCAATAGAAAGATGTATGTTGTTAATGGCTGAACTGACAGACCTCTGTTCCATAACTAATTTATTTAGCAGTAACTTATTAAAATAATACTGACTTGCAACAGATCAAAATAATTAGGTCTAAGTGAAATTAATTAAAAATGCCACCAGCTTAATACTAAGTACCTTGCACTTCTGCAAATCTTTCCATCAAAGAACAACATAGTTATGAGTCAGAAATTTATTTCAAGAGAACAGAGAAGTCATAGTCCTACTTTCACTGCTAACAAGGTCAATACAGCCTATACAGTACTTTAGAGAATCATGAGGATACTACTTCTGGTAAACAACTTAAGATGTAGGAGAGATGGAAGGATAAAGAAAACAATAACTGTAGTTGCTGTGGGTTCAGATATTAAAGTTGTTTATTTCAACTGTTGTCAGTTTTATGTTGCTGAATTTTTACTTTCGAATTTAATGTGTCGGCCATTTAAAAAAAGAGAACAGTAACTTCAAACATACTATCAGTGAGAAGGTTGTGCTGGGTTTAGCAAAATGCAATAACAGAAGAAAACTACCAAATTGAATTTAAAGTATTACAAGCTTCAAAAAATTCTTCATGTTGTATTTGTAAAGCACTTTAATAAGAGAAACTGCTAGAAACAAAAACCTTTTTGTTGAGCAGAGATAAGCTAAAGATTTAAATTTGCTTTAGCAAGCCAATTTATGATTAACAGCCCACATGCAGCCTTTTATGACTTACTTCAACCACATAATTATATGTTAAGGCAGCAAATGTATCCGTGTCCACTTTTTAGTATCATGCCAGCAATTTCTCATCTCAGTAGAACGTCTCACAAATTGTCTTCCCCCATTTCTGGGAAGTTATTAACACCACCAGATGGCACCAGTGGCTTAACTTCAATACAGCAGGTATACATCTTAGTAACACAGAAAAAGAAGGACACACCCCACCCCATAAACAGAAAAGGAAAATAAAAACCTTTACACATTTGTTGTCTCTGTCTTCTTAAAACAAAGATCTACTAAGCACAAACACAGCATGCAGTTAATGTGAATCGGTACATAGTATTTTGACGTTCTTGTGAAACCAGAACTACCCCCACAATACAGAGACTACTATGCTTCCTGATGCATTTGTTCAGGCAGTTTTGATGTTAAGTTTATCTTCTGTTGAGTGGAATACTGCTTTTCAGTTCTGTGCCTATTTCATGGGTGTGCTCAACAATCTGCAGAGATCACATCACATACACACTCACTGACAGGTCAGGTTTCTCCAGTTCCAGTGGAAACTAAGGTATTAATTTTTCATCATCTCAGAGAAAATAGAGGAGGCCGGCAAGAATATTATACTTTTTTTTTTTTCCCACTTTTTTTGAGTATTTGCCTCACTGTTGCATGGCTAAAACACTACTAAAAACTGATATAAAAACTGATATACAATTGGTCCCAAAGAAAGATTTAAAATCATCTCATATTACTTATAGGAATGAGTGCCATACTCTATTACAATACTCTTGCAAGGAAAACTATTTGCTTTCCAGCCTACTTAGAGTATCTGTTCTTTTCCTCTGAAAAAATTCAACAGTAATGATTGATTTCTCCACTGGTAAGCACTCTGGAGGTGAAAGGCAGAGCACCAAAGGAGACTTAAGGGAAAATCAGGCTGCACCTGGCAGCCTGAGATGATCCTGCAGCAGCTCCAAGCCACCAGATACAACAGGTTGAGAGGCTGAGCACATATTCCCAGTAGGCGCACACACACACACACAGAGCACACATCTACAACACATATACACCATAGCCAGTGACAACAGATCAACCAAGAGAGGCACACACAACATGCATATGAACACAAAAAGCACCAGCAGCCTAACCCTGTTTCCCACTCTGGCTGAGTAGAATGGAGGTCCACTAGTGAGAATATATACACATATGTACAAGGTGGATCTCCCCAAGCAGCTGGAGTCAGAGCTCAAGTCTGCCCAGTAGCTGTCCGCTGGATCCCAGTCTCCACAGTTGCTGTCACCTGAACATACATGCCTTCGAGGCCACTGCCCCACTCCAGTTACTGGAACAGACTGGTGTCTGGTTACTGGCACACACATGCATACACAAAGCTCACTGGTACTCTCCTGCTCCCTCTAGTAGTTCCCTGCTCCACCTCCCACCATGGTCTCACAGTCTCAAAGGCACACATACATACAAGGGGTTGAGAGTCCACTGCTCTCCCCATAGACAAACCACTGTGGTCTTGCCCTTAGAGCCACACATTCATCAGCAGCCTCACCCTTACAGAATCCCCAGATCCCACAGTGTCTTGGCAGCCAGCTGGACTCAGTCACCCAACAGTGAGCTCCCCTTCTGGTCTCTCCCTAAGAGAGGCACACATGCCAGGCCACTTCACCTACACACAGGCTAGTCTGGCTTGCTCTTCACTAACACTCACTGTAATTGTTGGCACTATAGAGACATGGGCTTCTGATTTCTGGTCCTACCCCACTGCCCGGTTTTGCTCACTCCTCTAGCTGCTGGCAGTCAAGCACATAGTCCCTCTGGCCTGCAGTCCCACTCCAGCTGTGGTGTCCAGACCCTCACTTGATCCAGCTCCTGGCACCATGGATGAACAGGCCCCAGTAACCTTGAGGCCCCACTCCTTTTGCTGGCACTTAAGTCACCTTGTGTTGGTCTTTCCAGTAGCTGGCGCCCTGGGTCCTCCGATTCATGCTTTGACTTGCAGTTACTGGCACTCAGGCCCCCACAGACACACCTGCACACAGAACAGCACCCTTCACCCAAGGAGTTAGAAAGGAATTTAAGAAGGTAAGGGAAGGGATCTCACCCAGAGTAAACTTGATGGATTTAAGGAGTGGGCCAATGTAAACCTCAAGAAGTTCAACAAGGTCCAGTCCAAGATCCTGCACCTGAGTTGGGGCAATCCCCGGTATCAATGCAAGCAAGGGGATGAAGGGATTAAGAGCAGCCCTGCAGAGAAAGAGTTGGTGATACTGGTGAGCAAAAAATTGAACATGAGCCAGCAATGTACACTTGCAGCCCAGAAAGTCAATTGTATCCTGGGCTGCATCAAAAGAAGCACGTCCATGTCCTGGGTTGAGTGAGTGGTGGAGATTTTTGGTGACAGGGGAGGGGGCTATCGGGGCGGCCCCCTGTGAGAAGCTTCTCAAAGCTCCCCCAGCTCCATGTCAGCTCCACCTCTGTTTGGGAAATTGAGCCAATCGGCTGCGCCTCTGCGATAACGTATTTAAGAAGGGACGTGGTGACGAGCAGTCGGACTTGTGAGGAGGAGCTGCTGCAGCTGCATGAACACCAAGGTCAGTGGAGGAACGGAGGAAGAAAGGAGGGGGGAGGTGTGCCGGAGCAGAGACCCCCCTGTATCCTGTAGTGAGACGGCAGGGCGGCCCCCCCCTGCCACCCATGAAGATCTATGGTGGAGCAGACATTGATTTATGGCCTGTTGCTCCTGCTCAGCTGATCAAAGTTCTGTGCCCGAAGAAGGCCGGGGTCTCATGGGAAAAGGTAGCCCCGCTGCTGTAATTCAGTGCTGGGAGGATTGCAGCATGCAGGGGTGTCCCACGCCGGAGCAGCTCGGGAAAGGCTGCAGCCGTGGGAGAGAATCCAGTCGGAGGAAGTTAGTGACCCATGACGGGGAAGTGTGGGGAACGCTGCAGCCCATGGGAGGAATTCAAGTCGGAGAAAGTTTGTGGAGGACTGTCTCCTGTGAGAGGGGGACCACGATGGAGCAGGAGGAACAAGTTTCGGACACTCCCCTCACCGAACATGAAGGAAGTGGCAGCGCTGACTGCACCCCCCATTCCCTGCCCCTGTGCCACTGGGGGAGGAGGTAGAGATATCGGGAGCAGAGCTGAGCCCAGGAAGAAGGGAGGGGTGGGGGGAAGGTGTTCTCAAGATGTGGCAATGCTTCTCACTGTCCTACTCTGTTATGTGTTGTTAGTGTCTGTAATAAATGTATGGGTTTTTTTTTCCTTCCCCTAACGAGTCTGCCTTTTGCTCGTGATCATAAAAGGGGGATTTTCCCCCATCCCAGTCCTATCTTAAACCCCAAGCCTGGCTCTCTGTCCCTTCTCATTGCCGGAAGGGAAGGGAGAGAGAGGTGCTGCATTGTGATTGGCTGCCAATCAGGCCTAAACCACAACAGTCCAGCAGATCAAGGGAGGCAATTCTCCCCCTCTACTCTGCTCGCACGACATCCCACCCGGAGTATGTTCAGAGTACAGCTCTGTGTCCTTCCATATAAGAAAGACACGGGCCCATTACAGCAGCTCCAGAGGAGGACCACAAAAGTGATCAGAGGGACAGAACACCTCTCCCATGAAGAAAGGCTGAGAGTTGTGGCTGTTCAGCGTGAAGAGAGGGCTCTGAGTAGATCTTATTGTAGCCTTTCAGTACTGAAACGGGGCTTATGAGAACGATGGACAGAGATTTGTTACCAGGGCCCATAATGACACGACAAGAGGCAATGATTTTAAATTGAAAGAGGGTAGCTTTAGATTAAATATATGGAAAAAAGTTTTTACCACTGAGGGTAGTGAGACACTGGAACAGGTTGCCCAGAGAAGTTGTGGATGTCCCAGCTCTGGAATTGTCCAGGGTCAGGGGCTCTAAGCAACACCATCTAGTGAAAGATGTGCCCATGGCAGGGGGTTAGACTAAATGACCTTTAAGGTCCCTTCCAACACAAACCATTCTATGATTCTAAGCAAAGTAAATGTGAGCTGTTCTTCAGCCCTGCAAAAAGGAAATACTTAGACAAGGGGTGCAGAACACAGGCTGGATCTTCATCAGGAACAATTCTTTCAAGAAGTTATTTCTCAGATGACCAATAATCAAGTATTATTTTCTCTCTATAAGACTATCAAAATAGAGCATTTCACTGCATGCTTAGAAATAGTTATCTCTCTTTAGACTCTCACAGCAATGCTTGTGGAGCACATGAAAGCCAAACCAAAGTAAATTGCTGACAATTAGATACATACTTCAGCTACAGTTCAGAAAGTAAGAGAAATAGATATGCATGATGCAACTTTATTTTCATGTACCCAGGTCTAAGATGGTACAGATGATCCCTAAGGAAATCCAAGGGACAATCTGCTAAACAAGCATTCTGTGAAGTTTACAGTTTTGTATTTGCAGTTTATTTGTCCCAAATAAAAAAAAAAAAATACAATAGTCATCAAGCCTGGAAGTCATCTGTGGTGGTATCAGCTTATAGGGCAACCGAGCACCACACGGCCGCTCACATACCCCCTCTCTCCCCACAATGAGAAGGGACAAATGAGCCAGGTCTGAGATTCAAGATAGGACCAGGAGGGGCAGATCACCCATTATGGACACAAGTAAAAGGCAGACTCCTTAGGGGAACAAAAAAAGAACAGAGACTTATGACAGATACTAACAACACTTAACAGAGCAGAACAGTGAGAAGCATTGCCACATCTTGAAAACACCTACCCCCCACCCCTCCCTTCTTCCCGGGCTCAGTTCTGCTCCCGATATCTCTACCTCCTCCCTCAGTGGTGCAGGGGACAGGGAATTGGGGGTGCTGTCAGTGCTGCTGCTTCTTCCATCTTGGGGGGGAGCGGGGGGGAGCTTCTAGAACTTCTTCCCCCTGTTCCAGCATGGTCCCCCCTCTCACAGGAGACAGTCCTCCACAAACTTTCTCTGACATGAGTCCCTCCCATGGGCTGCATTTCCTTACACTGTTCCAGTGTGGGGCACCAACTTTCTCCAACTGGATTCCCTCCCATGGGCTGCAGCCCTTCCCGAGCTGCTCTGGCGTAGGACACCCCAGCATGCTGCAATCCTCCCAGCGCTAAACTACAACAGCGGGGCTACCTTTTCCCACAAGACTCCAGCCTTCTTCGGGTACAGACACCTTGATCATCCATACAAAACAAAACACATGCCATAAATCAACGTCTGCTCCACCATAGATCTTCATGGATGGCACGGGGTATCCACCCTGCTGTCTCACCAGAGGATATATGGGGGTCTCTGCTCCAGCACACCTCCCCTCTCCTTTCTTCCTCCGTTCCTCCCCTGACCTTGGTGTTCACACAGCTGATTGGCTCAATTTTGGTGCAGAGGTGGAGTTGACTTGGAGCTGGGGGAGCTTCAACAAGCTTCTCAGAGGTGTAAACCCCTATAGCCCCCTCCCCTGCTATCAAAAAAACCCACCACTAACTCAAACCCAAGACATCATCGTATCTATTTTTTAAATTCCTTTAAAGCTAGACCAAACACTTTCCCTCCTTTTCCAAATCCAGAACAGCCTACCAAATCTACTTAAACACAGGGTAAACCTCCAAAGAATAACTCAGCTGTGGTATCTTTTACTCTGTGTTCTGGAAACTGGAAACATGTGGGAAGAATATAGCCTCTCAAAGCTCATGTTATCTTAAAATATGACATTTACTCTAAAGAGCCTTAATTTACTACTACATCTAAAATATGAGCTACGTCTACCACTAGAAAAATGGGTTTAACCACCTAACCTTTCCAATAAGTCACATAATTATTCAGGTAAGCCACAGAGTGCACATAGTTAATAAGGTAAGTTACTACCCCAATGTTTCTTTTAAGGACTTACCTGCCTGCCACAACTAAGTGTGGGTTAACAGCCTGACTCTTATAACCAGTGTAACATTCTCCACTATTTGAGTTTCCAGCCAGTTACAACCCATTCTCAGTTCCTTCATAATCACTGTTTCAAAACACAGGATTAAGTTAATTTCACTAAAGATCACAGAATCATTTAAGCTGAAAAGGACCTTTAAGATCATGGAGTCCAACCGTTAACCTAACAATGCCAAGTCCACCACTAAACGATGTCCCTAAGTGCCACATCTACACATCTTTTAAATACCTTCAGGGATGGTGACTCAACCACTTCCATGGGCAGTCTGTTCCAGTGCTTGACAACCCTTCTGGTGAAGGAATTTTTCCTAATATCCAGTCTAAACCTTTCCTGGTGCAAATTAAGGCCATTTCCCCTTGTCCTATCACTTATTATTTCAGAAAAGAGACCGACATCCACCACACAACTCCTTTCAGGTATTTGTAGAGAACAGTAAGGTCTCCCCTGACTCTCCTTTTCTCCATGCTAAACAACTCCAATTACCGCAGCCACTCCTTGTAATACTTGTGCACTAGCCCTTTCAACAGCTCTGTTTCCCTTCTTTGGACATGCTCCAGCACTTCAGTGTCTGTCTTGTAGTGCGGGGCCCAAAGCTGAACATACTATTCAAGGCGTGGCCTCACCCGTGCCAAGTACAGCGTGACAATCACTTCCCTAGTCCTGCTGGCCACACAATTTCTGATGCAAGCCAGGATGCTGTTGGCCTTCTTGGCCACCTGGGCATACTGCTGGCTCATATTCAGCCAGCTGTTGATCACCACTCTCAGGTCCCTTTCCATCAGGCACCTTTCCAACCACTCTTCCCCAAGTCTGTAGTGTTGCATGCGTTTGTTAGGACACAAGTGCAGGATCCAGCACTTAGACTTGTTGAATGTCATTCAGTTGGCCTTGGCCCATCAATCCAGCCTGTCCAGATCCCTCTGTAGCGTGGAATCTCAAGCAGATCAAGACTCCCACCCAACTTGGGGTTTTCTGCAAACTGACTGAGGGTGCACTTGATCACCCCATCCAGATCACTGATGAATATATTAAACAGAACTGACCCCCGTACTGAGCCCTGGGGAACTCATGACCTGACACCAATTGAATTTAACTCCATTCACCGCAACTCTTTGAGCTCAGTGACCTAGCCAGTTTTTTAACCAGCAAAGAGTATGCCCATCCAAGCCATGAGCCCATTTCTCCATGAGAATGCGGTGGAAAACAGTATCAAAGGCTTTATTAGAGTCTAGGCAGACAACATCCACAGCCTTTCCCTGATCCACTAAGCGGGTCACCTTGTCACAGAAGATGAGGTTAGTCAATCGAGATAAAAACTAGGATATTACAAGGACTATATGAAAGTTATATTATCAGAATGTACTTACCTTTCATGAAGGGATTAGAAAGTCACCATGCCTTCCTAAAGTAAGCAAATTTTGTGTTTACATAGCCCAATATTATGGGGCTTTTTGGGGAGAGGAGGAGGAAGGAGTGGGGGTGCTGGGACATTTCACTGTTCCCTAATGAATCAGGAGCTTTCTTTAGAAGGTATAACTTTATAAGATGCAGGCAAGTTAATGATTTCTTCCCAGCATCTGAAATTATTGGAGGTTTGTGTCAGAGGTACTGCTTCTGGCATCAATACTTTGCCTACAAAAGACATTTACAAAGCCAGAGTCATACAACTAAGCAAAAGGGAAGATGAAAAGAGAAGGACAACTGGAACAGTACCTGAAGCTCTAGGCTGCTATTAGATTTTTATCTCTGAAATATTCCCCGAGTCAAAGTCTATTTGTTTTAAGCACTGTTTTGAAGAACTAGCAAAAAAGAACAACAACAATAAATAAACCTACCTTATTTTGTGGACAAGAAGTAAAAGCCTCTTCAAGACAGACATCTAAAAATTTTTAATACAAAAGTATTACTATCCCCACAAGAATACTGAAGAAAATTAAAAAAAAACCAAAAAAACTAAAACCCACACCCAAACAGAAACAACAAAAAACCCACACACACCCCAAAAAACAAACAAGCAAACAAACAAACAAACAAACAAAAAACAAACAAAAAACAAAACAGAAACCACACCAAAAAAACCAAAACAAACAACAAAAAAATCCAAAACCCCAAAGCTCATGATCCCAGTTTTAAACTGACTTTGTGAGTTGGTAACTGGAAGGATTGTTTTGGGTGATTTTTTTGTTTGTTTTTGTTTTTTTGGTTGTTTTTTTTTTTTTAAGTCTCTAGTCGTGGTTCTATAACTAGACAAATGAGTGAGATATTTTTTCTCTTCCTCTTTGCAATCAACTGGTAACCAAAATAAGCTCTGCCTGAGTATTTCTGCAATAAAATTGCCTGTACCTAGTGAGTATAATTCAGTCTTCAGTATTATTCCCCAAGAAACTGCTTTAGTGATGGGCTTTATGCTAATCAGATTTTTAAGTCAGAAATACCTAGTATTCACTAATCACTATACATTACTCTTAAGTTTTTAACAATTTATTCGTGTTCAAAAGTCAAAGACGTGACTAGACAAGTCAAGCAAAGTATGAATAATGTGACCTTCAGCCAAGTTTTTTGAAATAAAGTCTGTCATGTTATTTTAGAGAATTTAGATCATCATTAATGGTAATGTCAGTCATCAGGTAATAAAAAACAAAGACAACTCTAATGTCACATCACTTTCATCAAAATATTCTCTGAAAATGACCATGTATTACTCATTTCTTTGATCTTTTTTGCTCAATAGTACTTTGCTCTTTCTTGAGGAGACTTGACTCACAGGTTAAAGAGAAACTACTTGGGCTGCAGTCACACAAGTACTAGTTGTTGCACTAGGGTGTCCAACCCCAAAGCAAACCTCATTTACTTTTCCACGAGTCTTACTCATTTCAATGCAAAGTAAAAGACACCACTGTTCATAAATTACATGTAAAAAGTAACACAAATGTTTGAGATAACTTAGAAGTAACAATCAGGACATAGTAGTATTACCTCTACCCATTTAATCTTTATTTCCCTCACATACTTACCTTTTATGGTACAACAAGAGAACTGATCTATCTGATACTTTTCCATGGAACACCTGCTTCAGTCTACACAAAATGAATTATCTTCTGCAGTAAGTTGTCAAAACAGCAAAGATGACAGTTCAAAATTTCTGTGTTGTATGTTATTAGTGAAAGACATAATGAGGAACAAAAGGACTTCAAGAAGGCAGGAGAAATATCAACACAGTTGGAGACAGAGTGACTCAAAACTGGGTCCTACACCTCTTCACACAAATTGTGATAATTTATTTTCCATCATTTCACTTTGCAGAGAGGAATGAGGAACGTCAAACACCACCTCCTCCCAGCTGCTACAGGACTTAACTTTCTTAGAAAATTCACAAAATGTAAGTACTATAAAAATGTTAAATACATTTTTAAAAAAACCCAGAGCCATTCAATCTGTTTGGCATCTAATCATAAAAAAAGTTCAAAGTTATTAGACACATGTTTAAAGCCAGGGCTAGATACTAAGACATTTTAATATAAGGTTTTATTTAAATATTTTCTCTTATACATTGCTTAGATTTGGAGCCTGTATTAAAACTGCCTGTATTAGTGTCCTGAACAGTCGAACAACTACCACCTGCTTGCTAAATTTTAGCCAAAAATGATCACACAACTGATCTATCAAAGTGTCTGCAGCCACAGAGCTATAGAAATACCCAAATTATGGAAATTAGTTCTTTTCTTTAACTTTTAACTTGACAACAGATGCTTATAAAGCAACAAATTAAGGAAGACACTTTGAAAATCAAGTAAATAATTGAATGTTATTCCTTTAATAAAATCAGCTAAATAAGATAAATACTAGTTTGTCAGTAAAAAGGCAAAAGACTACAGAGTTGTAATATGCAGTATTTTGTTGTACTTTAAAAATTCATCTACATTTTTGTCTACCCGTTAGTGTAACATAACACTGCAAAGAAGATGGCCATGATCCCTGCAATGATACTCATATTTCATTTTTGGTAAATGTCAAGCCTGATTAGATTCATAGTAGATCTGAATTCATAGTCACCATAACTTAATATAAAATTCCCCATATATGGTTCCTTCCTTTTAAACATGTCAAAGCACAAGTTTCAAACTTCAGCAATCTTTCCTGCAGCCATAACCAGATATATATTAAACTAGAATGTGTCATGGGTCAATATCAATAGCCACAGTCTGCTGTCAGTTCAATTCTGTAAGCCAATGGTGAAACATCTTCTGAATTAATGTTGAATTCTAGTTCAACACATTAAGGAAGAATGGCATGAAACTGGACCAAGTACCAGGAAAGGTTATCACAATTAGGAGACCACTGAGCATGAATGAAAAAACATCTGTCTTGCCTATATTCACCTATCACATCCTGGTCTGAGAGGGCAGTATAACTGCTACTTATAAGATAAGGAGAAATCAGAGTTTTTTAAGCTAAAAATATACGATGGAAAGAAAACACGTGCATAAACTATCTATGAGTTAAATTTAGGAGGACTTCAGAAAAACATTCCCAATTATCTGTAATACTCTTATGTTTCAGTTAATGTAGGTAATCAGGAACCTGGTCTACTTAATAGGACAGTGGGAGGCGGTGGAGACATTAGCAAAGTTAACTAAGTGATCCAGCCAATATTTCATGCTTTTATTGTTTCTCCAAAATGGAGCCCTTAATACAGCAAGGTCACAGCAAACTCGGAAAGATGACAATAAATACATGTTTTTCCTTCTCAGTATGCCAACTGCAGATCAACAAATGCAAACTATGTCTTATCTTCAATGCTTTGATTTGCAGTACATCCATTATTAATCCCCTCTTGTAAACACTACCTGTAACATCTTCAGATCTTTCTTGTAGAAGCCTGCTAAAGAGCTTTGTTGCAGGAGTATATATAAGGAAAGAAAATGAAAGTTCATTTAAAATATACAAATGGGAATTCAATAGATCATAGAAATTAAGCAACCTGCTTCTATCAAGATGGAGACAGATCTTGGCGTTATCTGCCTTCAGCTTTGAAGGTGAAAGCAAACAGTGCATAGATACAAGAGTAAGGTTTTCCTGACTTCAAGCAATGATGATTGAAAATTGCCATAAAGCACCAATACTAAATTGGAGCTGGCATTTTAAGAGGTTCTGTTTAGGAAGAGAAGCAATAGGAGTAAGAAGTAATAGAACAGCAGATTTTTGAAGTACAGGAAATGTATATACACGCTATGCAACCTGGCCTACTTACTTCACTGCTTCTCATCTACCATCACAACTGTCAGCTTCAGTGTGTTATTCCCCATATCCTTCCTCCTCCACTCTTTCCACTGCCTCCACTCCTCTTACAGAGTCACGCAAGGGATAAATATATATTACATCCACTCAAGACACATTAGCAACTGTAATTACGGAAGAGATCACATTCTCAGAATTCAGCAATAGGAGGCTTTTCAAGTGGCAACAGATGGCAGGCATCTCTTATCAGAAATAATACATGATCAGGAACATAAAAGAATACATAATATGAGAATCTTTTTATAGATACTTTCAGTTTTCTTTCAATCAGAGTATTAACTTAAAAATCTGCCTTAAGTGCAGTTACAGTGATCTACCTTGAGCTTTTAGATTTCAATACAGATTTTATTTTATGATGATGTGTTATCTTAAAATCAATACTCAGCAGTCATTGGAACTAATCCAAAAGACTGCTGATATATTACAAAAGTGGGAGGAGGGAAAGTAAAATATAAAAATGTAAATAAAAAATTACAAAAATCATGCATTCATGTAACTAGCCAAAAAAGTAAAAAACAAGATTAATCCAATTCTCAGTACTTTAAGAGTGGCTGAAAATAATTTCCTATACTTTCCTTGAAGAGTATTAAAACATTGGCAGAGGGTGTGGGTGTGTGTTTATATGGTGGTTTGTTTTTTTCCCTCAAATAAAGCAGCCATCTCAAAAGTAGCATACTACACTCAGGGTTCCTAAAATATATTGGTCTCATGTATTAATATCATAAAGCTAGTTTGTAAACCTCAGAAATAAAAAAACCCATCGATTAAACTTTGCTAGGTTTCTTGAATGGTCATTTAAAATGGCTGTGAGCATACTACCACAAAAATACAGGGACATTTAGTACTGTAAATTTCTATAATTTAAAACAGGACACAGTTAATCGACTTTTCAATTTTGACCTGCATAGGTCACTCAGAGGCACTTAGCTAGCCAGTCAAATTTCAGAGGTAAGATACTGAATCACTATTAGCACCAGACCTCAACCACCAAGATCAGAACTCCAAACGTGAGAACCAGTACTGACGTTCCTATTTGGAGGAAAGGTGTCTTTGGCAAAAGATCTGCAATGAACAGCAGTGTCACTGGTGACTTGCAGACTGACAGCATACGAGGTGGCCCTACTGCAACGGCATGAAAATTTTAAGTTTCATTGTACCTGCATCACTAGCTGCTAAGGGAAACAAGGATCCTCTCTCATCTTCAACCGCAGCTTTCCCATTCACTCACTCCTTTTAAGGTCTGAGTAAAGTAACATAGTGGGCAGAGTAGGAGTCATCAGCAGAAAAGCAGAGGGAAGGGAAAGGGCAAGACAGAAAGGTTTTGGAAGCATCCAAACTTTCAAAACTTGGTGTCTTGCACTGGTTTTGATTGCTCTGCTTGTACTCAATATCACTGAAATTAGAGATGTGGTACTTAACTACAATGTCAGTTATTACAATATTAAGACCATTTAGAGAAAGTTAGGGTGAAATTTTATTACCAAAAATGTTATGTCCTCCTACATCCCAAGAGACTATCATCTCAGGGGGGAAAAAAAAAAAAAAAAAAAAAAAAAGTAAGTATTAAGTAGAAGGAATCACAGGACAAGTATATTTTGTAACTTTTGCACTCATCTATTAACAGGGATGCCAGAGTTTTTGAAACTCACTTGACTGTCATATGCAAACCTCTATAGGTTTGTATTTAAGCTCAGCTGGTACCTTACCCTCCACAGAAACCATTTTCACACAGTTGCTTTCACTGGCTTTGAGAGTTGCAGAAGTATGCAAATAGTGAGTAATAGCAAGCATTCAGTGCATCTATTAATACTATGAAATCACGTTATAGTGATTTGTGGTCATATAAGCCAGTTCCATTTAATTTTGGTAGAGCTTACACAGCTGAAGCATAAGCAGAGAAGAACTAAGCGTATTTCCTTACTTTCTTTTCTGTGTCAAAGCAGTGTTTCATTTAACATTAGATAACCTAAAGAAATCTGTCCCCTCTGTAATATAATCAAATCAGAAAAGGTGGTTTAATGGTCTCAAAGCTCCAAAATATCAATACAAATTAATTTTTATTTTGAGGGATCTTTTTTAATCACAGGGATGTACTACTGTATTTGTGATTTATTGTATAATACCTAAGTGCACAAAGTTCTTTCATATAGTGTGAAATTCTAAGGCATAGATTCATAAAGCATATGATTCAAGTTTAGTTAATGAAACTTTTGTTTAGAAAAGCTTTTATAGATTATACTGTCAGTAAACTTTCTTGCAAGAAAAGTATTCTGTTGCGACTTTGAAGTAGAAAGCATGTTTCCTTTTCTGCCATCTAGCTGTCTTGATTAGCTGAACTTTGGAATTTCATCACTATATTGTTCAAAGCAGCTCTTAATAGGATCTCATTAAAACAGCATCTTCCATATACGTAATGCTGTTTCAAAGCTTAGGGATGCTTTGGTAATTACTCATAAATCTGTGGAAAGTCTTCTGCTAGACTGATAAATTCACTTATTCACAGGAAGGTTAAAGGAGAACTTGTGAACACTCAAGGGAAGAGGATGCACAGTGAAAACTGAACATTTGACAGCAGCAAGCCACTAGCTTGGCTCCAAAGCCTGTGAAACCACATCCTTCAAAACTCTTAAGTACAGTGTATTCCAGACACCTCTTCCAATTAAAACATGCTTAGTTGTTCTGATCATGAATTGTTCATGGTAGGGTCTTGACACGGTCTTAAGAGTAAACTAATGAATATAGGGACGCAGAAGAATATGTATGCAACAAAAGTTAAAATTTTCTGCAAGACAGCCTGGATAAAAACAATACCTGACTGGCCAGATTTGATCCTACTGAACAATTTTCCTTTTCTGATGAGTTTAGTTACATTCAAATCACTCTTCACATTCTGCTATTTCTTTTGTTTAGCGCTGAGGGTACAAGACCACTTCCAATCAACATTTATTACAACCATTGATAAAACTGGGAAGAGGTCTTAAAGTGACAAAGTTCTTAAATTCTTTAAAAAAAATCTGTAAAAACACAGCATTATCTTGGGAGTGACCTTCATTTCATTAATGAATACCACTACAACTTTCTCTAAATAAAATCTGGCTCATTAACAGAAATCCAAATCACTGCTAGAGGTAGGAGACTTCTGAATAAAAGACTTCTCTTAACCTGAGTACTATCTCAGATTAAGTCTTGACAAATTTTATAAACCCATTTGTCATACCCTGGAGAACATGTTCCAACATCCTTGTTGAGAATTTAGAGGCAGTGTCCTGGGTTCAGCTGGGATAGACTTAATTTTCACAGTAAATTGGGTGGAGGCACAGCCAGGACATCTGATCAGAACTAGGAAGCGGGTATGGGATATCGTATGATGCCATGCTCAGTAAATAACTGGGGGAGCTGGCCAGGGGAGGCAGGAGAAGTGCGGTCTAGGCTCAGAAACAGGCTGAGCATCAGATTCTGGGTGGTAAGCAACTGCATTGTGCATTACTTGCTTTATACATTCTTTTATTAGTATTATTACTATGTCTTCTCTCCTTGTGTTGTCCTATTAAACTGTCCTTATCTCAACCCATAAATTTTCCCATTTTTCCTTCTGATTCTCCTTCCCATCCCACTGGGGGTTCGGGGGGAGGGAATGAGTGGCCCCATGGTGCTTTGTTGCTGGCTGGGCCTAAACAACAGAAACTACAAACTATTAAAGAGGCATTTTATTTCAATTTAGTAATCAGACAGAGACTAACAGATTCTTGACTTTCAGTAATTAAAAGTTAGTCAAAAACAGTCTTGAATCTCATGAAGAACAAAATCCTTTAAAACCAAAACCTCAGTGAGATTTTATCTAAACTTGCATCAATTTTTCAATGTTTAATATCCATGCACCTCAGAGAAAGTAATTTAGGACTTAACCACAGCTGAAACACCTCGCAATATTCATTACTATGTCCTCTGCAGAACAGATGAGCAATTCAAAATACCACGTGAATTTAGCTGCCATTTGAACCAATGCTGTACATTTGCACTGACTGCTCTATGACTCCATGCAAGATAACAAGGGCTTAAAAAGTTCACCATGAAGAAGAAGCCTAACGGACCCATCATGGTGTCATCAGCTCCTAAAAAACTCTAAGTTTTAGTGGTCTTGCCCTTCCTCCTTCCGCTTCCACACGTATGTTTTAGCTTCCATTATTTAAAAATCCTAATCCTACAATGAAAACATCTATTTACATCAAATTTTATATGTGATTCTACAACCCCAGAAACCAACTGCTTATTAACAAAGACAAGGAAAGCGTGTATCCCTAGTGAGTAATTGTAACCTGAGTACTAGGATTTTCATACCTTTTATCTGAAGCAGTTACAGGTCTCTACTGGAAACAACAATTTTCCCATTCTCATGAAAGTATTTCTTTTTGAAAAGGAGAGGACAAAGAACCTTCATATAGGAACCAAAGACAATTCCTTTTGGTATTTAGTAAAAGGCCTTTAAAAATTCAGGTTTTCAGTCACCTGACTCCACTTACAGGTCCAGGCACATTGGCAGCCCAGTAAAATAGTAGTTGTCAAAATGGAAATCTGTAGTGAGAAGCCAGATGCTTCCAGCAGGTAAGAAGTTGGAAGGTGCTACAATTCAACTGAATGCACATTTTACCAGCAATCACTTTGCAGTGTGTACTTCCCATGCATTGTAGTCCTCCCAGCACTGAACTACAACAGAAGGGACTTCCCACAGAGTCCCGCCTTCTTTGGGTGCAGACATCTGCTCTGGTATGGACTCTTCCACAGTCAGGGGAACAGCCTGCCCTCTCACCCCAGGATACAGGGGAGTCTCTGCTCCAGTGCACCTTTCCCCCCTTCTTCCTCCTTTCTTCCACTGACCTCAGTGTTCGCATAGGTGTCCTTCTCATAACTCCTCCTCACAACTCCCACTCCAAATATGTTATCACAGAGACACAGACCCCATCACTAATTGGCTCAGACTTAGCCAGGGGTGGACCTGACTTGGAGCCGTGGAGCTTCAAGAAGCTTCCCACAAGGAGCTGCTGCTATAGTCCCCTTCGCCACTATCAAAAACCCTCAACACACACACAAACCCAACACATTCCACTCCTTGCCTCTGCGAATCACATATGTAAGAGTTCTCATTAAAATACACATTAATTACACAAGACAATATTCACAAACATCACTCACATCAACACAAAACAAAAACAAAAAAAAAACACAACTAAAAAAACCATTTCCACATGAAAAAAATACCATCACAATACTGAAACACAATCCAGCCTTTACCCCTGCATCACAATTATAACAACAGAAATTCCGATGATTATTCCATTAACAGGGTTTAGTCAATGTTTTGCCCTTTACCTCTCCCAATCACTATCCTTATCTTGCATTCTTCTGCCCCATGTTGGGCACCAAAAAGGACTGTCATGGTTTAAACCTGGCCAGCAGCCAAACACCACACAGCCGCTCACTCACCCTCCCCCACCTTCAGGGAACAGGGGAGAGAGCTGGAGAGGTAAGGGTAAGGATACTCATAGGTTGAGATAAAAACAATGTAATAGTTGAAATAAAATATTAATATTATTAATAATAATATAAAATTAAATAAATAATGCAAATGAGTAATGCACAATGTGATTGCTCACCATCTGCTGACTGATGCCCAGCTCATTCCTGGCTAATGATCTCAGAGAAGAGAGAGTCCTGAAACTACCATCCTGAAAACCTGAGTGGACCTTCCTGATCAACCCATATCTATATACTAAGCATGACATTAGATGATATGGGATATTCTAGTTAGGGTCCAGTTTTTTTAGCTATGCTTCCCCCTAGCTTCTTGTGTACCTGTGCACTAGCAGGACATAAGAAATTGAAAAGTTCTATTTCTTAGTAACAGTTAAAACCACGAGTGCATTCTCAACATTCTTCTCATATTAAATCCAATAATGAATCTAAAACATATGACTACTCTAGCTACTAAGGAAAGAAGGAAAAAAAAACCCAAACAATTAGCTCTATCCCAGTTGAAACCAGGACACATCCCCACATAGCTTAAACCATCAAGTGATGTAATCTGGGTTAATTAACCCAATCAAAATCTAAAGATTTGAAAGGGTCTGAAAAATTACATATGCATGCCTTTGGTTAAAAGATTTCAGTGATCAAACCTTTCAACTTCACTGATCTGTCCAATAATTGCCTCTGTGCTACTAAGACAGAAGATGAGCAAATGTTACTAGAATTACCCCATACCTTGCAATGGTAAGTATGTATTCTGTATTGTCTCTGGATTCAAATGTACACACAGTAACTTACATAAAATAAAGTTAGCTACCCATGAACCATACAACTCAAATGAAAAAGAGCCTTGCAGATTCTTTCTTTTCTTCTTAATGTGCCAGGAGGGCTTTAAGATGCACTCCATTCACAATTCTCCTACTGTTCTAACATTCAGCTCTTTCAGACATAAACTGAAGCAATGGTATAACACAGTTGTTCAGTCTTCTTTGAACTCTTGCTGCTGTAGCTTTCTTAACCCACACACAATCCTAGCCTTTTAAATGATTGCAAATGCGAAAACAAACCTGATAATTAACATTGTTTATTTAGTATTAAATTATATAGCAGGATTTTAATCAATAGAGCAGAAAAACTTTCTTTCCACCAAAAACTGTTCAGTCCTCTATATCTTCTATATCGCCTCAATTCTTACCTTGAAGTCTTGAACCTTCAGTTTTGAAAACACTTCCCTTTTTCTTTTTTTCTCTCTCAAAACAAACACAATTATTAAAGTGACAACATTGAGGAAAGGACACAAGAATGCAATACAAAATCAGGACCATCTGAGCTGGGACTTGCAGCTGTTAAAATAGAGAAAAAGCACCACGGGCTTGTATGTGTTACTTCCAAAGACAACAAGACTACTTCTTAAAAATACAGTAGAATGCGCTATTAAAAGCTTCCTTTTTCTCAATACGGGGTTATACAAACCTTTTCAATACTACATCAACCCTTTAACATCTGGAATAAAGCTACAGTTGTCAATCACTTCCAGTAGGAAAAATATTCATGAACTTTTAAGTTTACTCCAATAGCTTGTAATTCTTTGTCAATATACCTGCAAAAGGCTGGATTTATCATGTAAAAGTTTACTGATTTATTTCACTACTGTGGCATATTTTTCAAGTATCCAAGAATGTCCCCTCATTATCTTTAAGAGCATTTCACTTTGTTAAATATAAAGCACTGCTAGACATTGTGAACTTAAGAGAAACAGTTAGCTTTGAGTCTTCACTAGTATAAATCCAACTGATTTAAAAAAATTAAAATATATAGTTTTTACGTCTTTTAATCAAATGTAGACACCACTGTTAATTTTACTGCTGGAAGTATTCTAGCGAGTATTTCATGTTTAGAGGATACAAAGTACAGTGAGTATAAATCTCACAGAACTCTGGCTTTATTATGCAAAGTATACAATAACTTTGTTTTAACTAGATGTTAAAGAAAATGAAGTAAAATTTTTCACAGTGACCATTTTCAAAGTTTAATAGGAAACATCTGTTGCAACTACACATTATTGCTTTAAGACCTTAAGTACAATAGAAGAGGAGAGAGGATCACCTCCCATCCTCACACAGATCACCTACACTGATGCCGTTTATGAGAAAGTCTGAGTAATGTAGCAAGGAGCCAGTTTTCTTGGCAAGTCCTTATTAATTTTTAGATTTCCAACACTGCCCAGCACAGCATAGTGTGAAGAGCACATCTGCCCCTTTCCTTGAACAAACACACCAGTCTGAGCACAAAATCAGACCCTTCAAAGAGCTGATTCAGTCCAGAACTAAGCTAAGATACTATTACATATTTGCCACAAAGCTCCAAAGTATAGAGGACCTCATCAGGTGATAGAAAAGCACACCTGTACACTTTTTCTTCTCATTGATAAAACTGACTGCATAAGTCAAGACAATCTAATCAAATTCAACACCATTTTACCTGCAAAAGGTTTGATTATTTTTAATAAGCAGGATCACAACAGTCCCAATATTTGAAGACAACATAGTAACATCTGACTTTTCTGTTATGAAGACTTGCTCTTTTCTTCACTAAATATCTTGGGTTGCATCAACTGAACTACTAAAACATCTTAGTCCTAGGCTGAACAGACTAAAGCCAAAAGTTTAAAGTTTTCAGTGAGACACAATTTGCCATTTTCACTTTGTTAAGTAGACTCTTTTGCATAAATTAAGTAATTGGAACTTAAGTATTTTTAAAACAAAATTTATCTTTAGTTCAGTATTTTTATGACAGTAGAGAGTAATCTCTGCAGTAGTCAATTCTATCCTTTCAGGTGCTTTTAGAGAGAAATCTACAGTACTTCATGTATCAATTTCAGTGTTAATGCCTTCCAAGATAAACGTATTGACCACAACAGTAGCATAGAACTTTTCAAATCCTACCATGAAGTTCCTAGGCCCAATTAGGTCACCTAACAAGTAGCTACACTGCTGCTTGTTTGCTATCTTCCTCTCTCCCTCCCCTTCCACCGCTGATAGCCATACTGAAATACCAGGAGAAAATCATCACTTATTAGAGAGGGTGCACTTGTCAAGAAGCAGCATTGGCTCCTAGTGTAGCAAACGATTCTTTAGTGTCAGCCCTGTAGGCCTCATGCAGGACACCTATTTCTTATGGTAAATCTTTCATTCAAGCATCATCCATTAGATGTAACAAACTTCCCCTGAAAGGCAGTGGACAGCCAGCCACAACGCTGAAGGCCCAAAAAGGCATTTCTATCGACCTGCAACTGAGTAGGTGCACTGTTAAGACACTGAGACCCTCTATTCCACAGCTGTGCAAAAAATCCCTCAGGGGTATTTGCACTCTGCAGAATCAAGTGCAATGAATCAGCACTTGCCAACCCTACAAATGCAGGGAAAACCCAGCAACCTGAACAAAGCAAGTGTGCTTAGCAGAACTCTTCTCCTGTTGTACCCATGTGAACTGCACTCAAACTGATTGAGAAATAACTGATTGATTAAATACGCTTTAATATAAACAGCATTTAAAATCAAGACTGCCATTAGAGTGACAAAATCACGTATGCTTGTAGTAGAAGAATGAATGGTTGAGAGGAATTAGGACAGAAGCAGCATTGTTCAACAGGTAATAGAAAGGAAAGTGAAAAACAGTAATTTGAACAAAAGAGGAAGAAAATGAAAGTTATTCTCCTGGAAGAAATAAAATAAAAAACTGCAATGTCATCTAGTTTACTGTGGGGTTTTTTATAGTCTGTTTCATTACAAATAGGAAAGAGTTAAAGAAAGGGGGGAAAAAACTGCACTTATGTAATAAGCACAAAAAAGATTCCTCCAATACATTAATTAGTTCCAGCTCTTTCATCTCTTGGTTTATTTTGATAAGCTGACCATACCACCTTTACCATACTAAACCAGAACAAGAATATAGAGAATATAAGGAGTCGCCCTGAACTGATACTCTGACCCAGCCATCTTAACAGCTTTTTACCAGTTAAGTGCAATCAATAACTTTATCCATTAGAAGCAGCAGATTGCCCAGAGGTTTGAAAGTATCTTTTACCAAAACACAGAAGACATTCATAACTACATTTCATCAGCCATGTTTCTCATAGGTCTTATGTTCTGAACTCATCTTAACATGTTTGTATTTGGGATCAGTCACATCACGTAACAGAAAAACTTCACCTCAAACTTTCAGCAGGCTTAAGGAAATCATTATAGCGATTTGAGCCTGATATCTCTGAAATTTCCTTAAATTGCTATGTGTGTTCAGGTAAAACAAGTACTGCATTTTCAAGTCAGAGTGCAGAAGCCAGCAATCTCCAGTACCTAACCGACCAGAGATTTCTTTTTTTTAGTAGGGCTTTTTTCATATATTAAGAACTGAAACAACCATCCTTTTTCAACCCAACCCCAGTGCAAATGATTGAAGAATGCATCAACTTTCATGTTCAGAAAGGTTCATAATAATAGTGTTTGAAAATTTACATTTGTAGAAATAATTATATCTTTAGATCCCTCACATTCCATTTATTTGCATTTCTTCATCATCATTAGATCTAGCGTTCTGCATGTGTGCAGCAAAGGAGAGAAGAAATTAAATGTCTAGCAATATGAAAACATGCATTATCTTCCATAAAGAAATATCATTTCATAGAAAAGATATCTGCAATTATCATAACTTTTTCCTGTTTGTTGTGTGGTTGGTTGGTTGGTTTGGGTTGGTTGTTTCTGATTTTTTTTTTTTTGTTTCATTGGCCATCTTGCAGTAAGAAAAGATTTCCAAAATTCAACTGTTAAAACATTTTTTTCACTGCATAATCTAATAATGTGTCACAGTACAAGAAAACCTCATAGAATATATGGAATATCATTCAATCATTCTACAGTTTGCATCAAAGTCATCATTAATAAGTAGCTCTGCAAACTCTGACCAAAAAGCAGAGCAACACAATTACAACACCACTATCTTGTCTGTCAGTTCTAACACTGCAACATGACACTGGTCTGAGGGACAAGGAGTCCTGACAGAAAAATCCAGTGGAAAACAATAGCATGAGAGGATTCAGCACACTTCGCTGTGACCTGACTTTTGCTGTTTTATTTAAAATAGAAAATTTGCTCAGCAGTAGGCAGGAGCTGAAAGATCTAAATTATTATGGTAACAAAACAATCTCACCATGAGACTAGTGTCACTTGTGTAAGGTCTTTGACAGTCTCATTTCCATGGTTTTAGAAATTACCAGCAACTGTCCATTCCCTTTGCTGGATAAAGCTACCTTAAAACAAAAATTCCTTATATATCAAGTGCTTATTTTAACAGTATAGAATATATTAGCACAAACCACTGATGAAGGCAGCTTTATGCCAGTACAGACTCAATGTAGGAGAATAGCAAGGGAAAACTCTTGAGGAAAAAAGGCAGGTGGAATAAGAGCTAGATTCCACCAACTTGCCTGTCAGCCATAACTCTCCAGTGCTGTTCTTACAGCATACATTAGTAAGATCTCACAAAATGATAGTCTGTATTTCCCTTCTTATGTTCAGTAAGATTTACACTTTAATAAGGAGTAGCCACAAAAAAAGTTCTCTAAATGTCTAAATACCAACTGAATACTTAACTGAATCTCAAAGTAAGCAATTACCACTTTTCCTTAATACAACTTACATCAGTACCTGCTGCAGCACTAACACAAACTTCATATATTCCAACTAGCAAGAGAAATTAACTACCTCCCGAACAGAAGTTTCCCTTTCCAGCCCTGCACATGGTCACTCTGTCACATGCTCAAGTTTGTCTCTCTAGAGTCAGAAGTATAGAAAACACATCCTTGAACAGTGCAAAAGTTAAATCTCTCTTCTTTATCCAATCACAGTAATGGTACTCTACAGCCTCTGGGATAGTTTAGTTTTAGTCCACAAGCAAGTTGAAGACAAACTCTCCACTTAAGATTTTTGCACAGAACTCTTCAGAATCCCTTAAAACAAGGCACAGATGTCAGTTTTATAGGTGAAAATAAATTAGTTGAAACACAAAATCAATAGCTAAGCAGCTAGGTCTTTCCAACTTCAAGTAAACAAAGGCAGTGCTAACAGCCAGATTAAACAAATAAAAATAAAAAATAATAATACATAAAAATCAGTAGAAGAATGGATCAGTAGATCAACTTTTTTTTTTTTTTTTAAATAAAAGACACATCTATACCGAAAACTAGTATGAAAGCAGACAAATAAAGACTAAATGGCTTTTATGCTGTGAGGAGTCAGGCATCCACAACAGCATTTCACATGGACATAATGATTCTGTGATATACTGCAGAACCTTTCTAATACACAGCAGCAGATCAGAAAGCAGCAGGTTACAAAGAAAGCAGCGCCAAGTCATCTATGACCTACAGCTTTTTATTTCAATCTTTTATTCATTCTATATGAAAAGTTATCCATCATTAAAAACACCACCAAACTTACAGAATTACCACAGAATTGATAATTAGATGCAGAAATTAGATGCAGAGATGGCCATTACCAACAGAACTCACATTGATACAAACTATTTGAAAACTGTAGGAAGAAAACATTCTCTGAAAAGGTTCAGCCTAAAGAGGGTCTGACAGTCCATGCAAGAAATAAATAAGTAAATAAATACACGCTACCTTTGCTGTGTATCATAATAATTGCATTTCAGGTATACCTGAAGTGTCTCTCCAGGAATTTTTACAAGCAAAATCACTTTCATAGACCCCTATTGTTTTCCTACAACAAATTGCAAACACTAGATGGATGTGTGGCATGCATCATAAAAAGGGAAGAAACAGTTTTTCAGGCAAGATGTTAACTACTGCAGCCTGCTATCAATATCTATAGGCCTGAATATGGTTCATCTCTGCAATTCACCAAGAATTGCTTTTGGAGATTGAACTATGCCACAAGGGACAATCAAAATAACTTACTAATGTTAATAAAAATGTAAGAGTTGATGACATCTTCACTGACACTCTCTTCTTCAATTCTTTAGAGAACAACATAATAAAATAACTCACAAGAAATATGTATCATTACAACTTTGTCTGACAAGGACAGAAAGGACCCTACCTCACAGTGATCTCCACTCAGCAAAATCCTGGGCATCTGAAAGACTTTTTGTCTCACTCTTCGTACATAATGAGCATTTTAAAGTGTAATTTCAGGGAAAAAAAAAAAAAAAAAAAAAAAAAGTTAATTCCTTTGATTTTGGATTAAAACTGGGAAAAGAGAGACCTGAAAATTATTTCTTTTTCCATTTCCACAATAAAATTGTGAACATGTGCAGATGGTAATAATGGATGACTAATTTGAAAAACAGTTACTTATGGGAAGCAGTAAGTGACTAAGTAATCTGGGGGAGAAGCAAAAACAGCTAATTTTCTCCTTGACTTCACTCCTCCAGTGAATGTATTTTACAGTAACATCAGATCTAATAATGAAGGCTACAGAAGAGGAATCTGGAATCTTTTCCCTTATCCTTATAAGCTGTATTTCCACATTCTAAAGATAAAACAAATCTCCATGACACTTCAGTCATCTCCAGTAATTCCATTCAGTGTGAACTCATAGTTGTGATTGGAGAACAACTGCTCTGGCGGAGCAGTGGCTTTGGAAGTATACCTCAAGTTCCACTAGGCAAGTCATTCGACCCACTCAGTGAAGCGATGCAGCGAGGAACTGAAACGGAAACAGAATGTACTTTCCCTTCCCAAAGAGAGGTAGCAAAAATACTCCATTTGAAGACCATAATCCATTTACATACTTGATCACATAATGGCTTATATACAGAGTTAGTCCTACACTTATTGTGTCCCACTGCACTGTTAATTTCAGTAAAAATGCAAAAAGACCAGAGTAAAATACCTTTTTATCAGAAAAAAAAAAAACAAAAACAAATAACCACAACAATGTGTTATTCTTTCTGTATCTGTAACACTCTGTCCAAATTCAAGCCATTTTTATTGACAAAATCACAACCACAGAATCTATGAGCTATTATCATCTAGTTACGATAACCCTACCTACTTTGAATAACTATTACAGATTAGAGCCAACAGATTCTTGATAGACAATTTCTGGTCGTAGTATTTCATACCATGCCTAAGAAGTTGCATTAAAAATTACTGCAACTAATACACTACTTTTTACACCTACATGTTTCAAAATATTAGTAAAATTAAACCTTTGAGTGCCAAGATTCATTTAATATCATGTGGATCAATACACATAGGCTGCTTCTTGTCACTTCTTTCAAATCTTTGAAAGAATCTGGCATGCAGGAACATGAACTGAAGAAATTAGCTCCATTAGCTACCCAGAAGTCTTTATCTGGTCTGATGCCATTTATGCTATCTCAGTTATAAGCCTATACAAAGCTAGACTAGTTTCCCGGTGGGCAATAATCAAAATAAGAAGTATGTATGAAGCATTTTATTGATATAAACACAGGTCTTTTCTGAAATTGTTACAAAATGACCTAATCTTGGGAGGGATTTCTACCTCATTCTAGCCAGACAGGAAATAGAAGTACAAGATTAGAAACACGAGATTAATAAATTAGTATGCAAATAAACTACTTACTCTGGTGCTACCAGCATAATGCTAACTATTAACATGCATAAATATTATTAAAAAACATATTTCAATTAAATTTTCAATCCAA
Organism: Tyto alba; assembly: GCF_018691265.1. Classification (NCBI taxonomy): domain Eukaryota; kingdom Metazoa; phylum Chordata; class Aves; order Strigiformes; family Tytonidae; genus Tyto; species Tyto alba. Next base: position 47,016,893 of record NW_024881275.1, on the reverse strand, counting down.
TAGTTAGATTGAAACTTTTGGTAAAATAAGGTATTATCACAATATTACAGACTAAGTTTTATATTTCACTGCAGAAATAGACATAGACTGTAGCAATGAACTTCAGAATTTTAGAATACAGATTCAAGGTAAGGTAATGGCAATTTATCAAATCCAAACACACTGGGAAAAGAGGGTTTGGGAAGGAAAACATATAGATGGATTTTCCAGGAAAAAAATACAAAAATATTGGGCAACTCTTTGCAGTTTGTCGCAGACCAGTATGAGCACTGATCAAAGAACTTTCTTTTACCAAGACTTTAAAGTAAAAACCTGTGAATTAATCATCCCCAGTACAAAAAGCATGATCTTAAAAGCATAAATTGATTCAAGACGCAAGGCTACTTTGCAATCAGTCTTAGGGAACTGCTAGAGGAAAAGACAGTTTAGTTATTTATTTCATTCAACAAATTAAGTAAATCCATGGAACTGTTCCTACAAAAGGTAAATGTTTATCTCTCAACCTAATGGATTTCACTCACAGAGTATATTTTTTTACTACAGTGTTTCCACACCAACACAAAACAGCTTTTCCTCAAGTGCAGACTTTTGCACAGGGCAAGAGCAACTTGCACTTGTGGATAAATGAGCATTTAACAAGTGGTGGTGTCATGCTTGCTTTTCTGTGAAAAAGATTCGGTAAAGCTTGAAAAATATTCAGTAAACAACCAACTACTATGCAACGCTAAAGCAAGAAAGACTAAGGGAATCACTTGCTGTAGCACCACAACTGAGGGGCTTTTGTAAGTACAGACAGAAGCAATCAAGGAAACACTGTACACTGGTTTGGGGTCCACACCTTATAAGAAAGAAATAAATCAAAGCTCAAAAGAAAAGCATTTCAAGCACTAAAAGGACTGATTTGATTACAGTGTGTTAGCATTCGCTTAAAGTGATGAAATAGTATTGGAAGTATCTTGAACAAATACAGGTTTAGTAAAAGTTAAGAGTTTGAAATATACAGAATTTGATTTATAAACATGGCCATATGTATTTCTGCAGTGTGCATGATTAGGTACTTAAACAAGCACATAAAAAAATTCTCTTACCTCTTGCCTATTTTGAATCCTCAAATCAAGATTGGAGTCCTTGTGTCTAGAACATACTTGATGTTTTAGGAAAAAAATATAAGTGAAATAAAACCCAGTTATTTTCACAATGCAACAGTATGACATACAATCATCTGAAACACAAGAGCTAACATCCCAGTTCATTTTGACCTTAGTCCCTAGACATAATAACTTCCAAATGTCTCTATGTCCAAATGATTTTTATGAAAAGTTACTCTGAATAAACAAAGCATGCCACTAAGTTTAAAAAAAAAAAAAAAATCCATTCTGCAAATAAATTCTGATTGCCACTGCTCAATACAACAAATAATTTTGTTACAATAAACACTTTGTCTAGTAAGTTAAAATAAATTTGGCAATGTCCTTCAACTAAGTAATCAACTGGCCAATGGCTCTCATGCCATTCTGTGCACTCAAACTAATAGTTCAGATACGACAAGAAATGTCACAGATCAGCACTCATAAATAAAGAATATGTAAGTTAGACAGCTGTATTTTATCTTTCAGCTTGTTCTTTCAGATGACAAACTAGAAAAAGCTGTGCAACACAACACATTACCTGAAAAAAATCAACAAATCCTGCACTGGCAATGCTTACATATTGTCATGAATAAATGATGTTTATGGTTACTAACATTAATATAATGTTTGCATGCACATCATAGGAGAAGATAGCAGAGGTGACCTGTTCCAGCATAACGTGATGCATAATTCACACAAGATTTGCATTATGTCCAGTAGCATAACAATGATTATGTAATAATCAACTAAAGGTAGTATCATACGCTGTCTGGATATGCAGAGAGTGAAAAGAAAGTTCATAACCAAAACTGAAAACTTGACAAGTCAGCCATTTGCAAGTCAGCAAATAACATAACACTCATTCTAGCAATCTGAAAAAATAAATTTCTTCTCTTAATTAAGCAAATACTACACAGCACATTCTCACCCACACAGAACATACACAGAATGATCCCTACCTTAAATCAAAATGAATTTATGCTATTCGCAAAACAAAGGTATCCTCAGCTTCCAACAAGAAGGATAGCCTCAGTTTCAAACAAGAGGGATCCTTATTGCCACTAAAACACAAGCCCTTTTAATGGGGGCTTTTTTAATGGAGAAAGTTCTAAGTTATTTTCAGTCACAAGGTCAGTATACAAAATAGTGACCTGTCTATGTCAAACTAAATATGTCTGTAGGGATAATAGTAAGTCCCCTTGACACCTGCAGAGAGATAGAAAATAATGGTAGTTAGTTTAAATAAGTTCTTCTACTAGCAGCAAAACAATAGAAAAGCCTGGTTTTCTTCACACTTGTGTATTTCTTCCTTACAATACATATAATGTGAAGTTCCTAGTTTAAAGTCTTGTTTCCATTTAAGAAAAAAAAAAAAGGAAAGAAAAAAAAATGGGAAAATAGCATCATTGATCAACTCACTGTTTTATTCCTTCATACAATGCTGGTTCTGCAACATGACTAGCAAGACTTCAGGTCTCTGCAGTAGCAAATTTCAATAAAACTTTCAATGGCAAGTAAGACTTTCAATCTCACTAGTTCTCACCACACTTTCATTTTCATAGTCCGTTGATTTAAATATAGGTGCACTTGTTCAGTAAAATTAACTTGAGAAAATCTAATTCAGATAAGAGCATCAAGTTTTTTCTTGACTCTTTAGAGCGATTATAGAACAAACCACTATTTACATTTTGTCTTCAGTTTACAATGAAACTGTGTTACCTATCACAACAGCAAAGGTTGCTTTTAATGCAGAATAAGGCCCTTCTCTCTTTTTATGGCACTTACAACTTCCACATGTTAGCTAAACTTACAATCTAATTCAGCAAGCTTGCATTTTAAAAAGGGAGGTCCAAGGAGTACACCGTTACCAATACAAGCTTCCATTTAGTTCCATAAGCTTCCACATGTGCACCAACTGGACAACAGTTCCAAAACAAAACATTGAGAAAATGTTTATTTTTACAACATACAAGATCTCCTTACACTTTCTTGTAAACTAGTATCATCTCTTAAAACAGTATCTGAAAAGTGAAACACTATCAACATGCATGCTTTTCAAAACAACACCTCCACATACACTTCATAGGTCCTATCTAGCTTAGAGATTCAATGTAAATGCTTCCACTCAGAGTTTCCCAAAGAGTTCAGGAATTTAATCTGGAATTATTTCAGTCCTGCAAGATCATTACTTGACAAAAGCTAAAAAGGCCACCTAGGTTAAACAGTCATATGGAAGCTATTAAAGCAAATGTAGAACGCTCCTTGGCAAGAAAGCTTACCTATATCTCAAATATACATTACCTCTTCTAAATCATGTAGGTAGTCAGGACAAGTAAGAGTAGGTTGAGCAGCTGCAGCAACTAGAAGCTGTATTTTACAGTCTCTTAGGAGCAGAAGTCTTTCACAGCATGGTAATTACTGTCTGCCATTCCAGGCATTAGTATTAGGTTAGCATAGTTACAAACTGTAAGTTAACTTTAATACAAAATTTACAAGTCTTCAGTCTTGATTTTCTATGATGACAGAAGAGTAACAAGAGTGATCAAGCTGGATAGATTAGTCCACATAAAGAAATCAAATAATTTTTTCCTCAAAAAATGGTTTATGAAATGCTTAAAAATTTATTTATTTCCAAACTTTCTGTTGCAGTACCTCTGTGCACCTCCTTAGAAGACCTCTTGACCCTTTTTTAATGCATCCTGCATGATCTCATCACATACCTTCAGTTCTGCACAGGTTCTGTATTCTCTTAAAACACATTATAAAATATCTATAACTTAAATTGGAATAGTTAAGCTACTTGAAGAGTAGAAGGTTTCTATTTCTATTTACCCTGTCACCAACCAAAAATTTTTCTGAATTACAGAACATCTTTATGAGACACAAGATATATACCACAGTTCAGATTCTCATCTGACCTGCCACTAAAAGAACAAACATAAAATTCACAAGTATCCTACCCAACAGTATCAATAATAATTTTTAAAAAGCACACTAGCTAGTACTAAAAAGATTCGTAACAACATATTTAGCGTATGCCTAATAGTTCATGCTGTATAAAGGAAATCAGTTTACAATGGAAGATACATTCACGGGATGCTCTTTAAACATAAAGTTCATCTCAACTTTTTTATTTTTTTTAGATTCAAACCTTTTCAACCACAAACTTTATTCTTCTGTGCAACTATGAAAGACAATTACGTAGGATTATTTTGAAAAATACAAACCAAAATATTTCCAGAAGAACGTTCCATAACATATACAAATAATAAAAATTTCTTAAACTGGTTTCTCAGATGCACACATTTCAGACAGAAGGCATGAAGCAGCTAAACTGATGTGACACAAAGCATGCGTAGAGTGATAATTTTGTAACAATTAAAAAACAACCAACCAACCAACCAAAAACAAACCTGTGAAGTAACAAAAAAAATCCAAGTACTTCATAAACCGTAATAATCAAACCTCCTGTGTGCCTTATTAACTTCACGGCATGCTAAACTCTCCACATAGGAGACTCTGAAGTAATACCTGACACTTTCAGACTAAAAGAGACCAATTTAAGAGACTAAATCTGACAGTACCACAACTCACTAAAACTCAGTGGTTGAGAAAACAACCAGAATTTTGTAGTATCAAATATGTGTGTGTGTGTCTATATGTATCCTTAGACCTTAAAACAACTCAAATCACAAGCATTCTGTATTTTACCCACGAGCACCACTTGATTTCGTATTTCTCACAAGACTTAAAACCCCATGTGCCACTTGGATACACAGCATTGAAAACACATACCTGCAGAGCTGGTCGTACACACAAGAGACATGTCCCCTCTATTCTCCAGCTTACTGGAAACGGTATCTCCAACAACAACAACCACCACCCCATCCCTCAAAGCGACCCTTTTTCTCAAAGCTGTGGGATTCTGGAGCCCTGCAAACCCAACCCTGAAGGTGAGGAAGCATGCAGGGACAACTCGGGACAGCTCCATCCACCCCGGCTTCCCAGAGGCAGCACTGCCTTGCCCGCAGCTAAGTTGCCCCAGGCCCCTTCACACAACAGGCAACGCTACTCGGAGGTAGGCAGTGGTCGAGTGGAGGGTGTCAGGGTTTCCCGTATCCGAAGAAACAGCCTCCTTCCCCTAGGGCAGGGGGGACCTGTCCAGACAGACAGAAGGAGAGGCACAGCCGCTCCCCTGGCCCACTGAAGGCTCCCTGCTGCGGGAGGGGTGTTTGGGGAGGGCAACCCCACCACAAACCCCAACCTTTCCTATTAACACACACACGCACCCCCACCCACCCCGAGAATACAGCGTGTTTGCTGCAGCACGGAAAGTTCAAGCACAGCCCACCGCCCCCACTTCCTTCCAAACCCCGGACACCTGGGAACCTGAGAGTCCGCTTCTCCGCAGACCCTCACCCCCTTGGGGCGGAGAAGACCCTCGCCCCGCACCCTCCCCCATCCTCACGCACTCCAGTGCCGGGAGGGTCCCCGCAGCCCCCCACCGCAAACACCTCGTGCAGGCCCGCTCCACCCCCAAGACCCTCGTCTGGCCTCACAAGACTCGCGGCCCCACAGCGGGGCGAGGGAAGGCCGGGACCTCGGCCTCGCCACCGGCGGACCCCCACGCCACGCCACCCCACGCAACGCCGCGGCCCCAGACTGACCTGACGGGGGAGGGGCGCAGTCGCCTCAGGGCTGGTGGGGGGTTTTCCTCCCCACCACCGATCCTCCACTCCCTGGCTCGTCCTTCCCCGGCCGCCACTGCAGTGAGAAAGCAGAGGACGCGAGCGAGGTAACGCGAGACAGAAGGAAATACCAGCCCCTGTTCCCCTCCCCCGCCAAAAAATAAAATAAAAATAAAAATGAAAAAAAAAAAAAAAAGAAAGAAAAGGAAAGGAAAAAAAGAAAAGAAAAGGGGGAGGGGGGATAAAATTAAATGGCTCGCCCCAGAGTTTAAAACAAAGAGGCGGAAATAACCGAGCGCGGCCCGAGCGAAGCCGAATGGGGGCGCCGCGCTCAGGGCGCATGCGCACGGAGCGCTCACCCGGGCACGGCTCTGGTCTCCCCCTCCCCCGAGGAGCGGGACAGGCGCAGAGGCTCTGCCCTGCCGCCCGCTGCGCGCGAGTGCCGGGGGTGGGGGGTCCAGTCGCTGTGGCACTGGGCATGGGGCTTCCTGTGTCACACGCCAGTCGCCTCGGAATCCTGGCCCGACTGGCAGGAGAAGGATGTCCGTGTCCCCGGCGTGGCTAGCCCTGAAAAATCAATTGAACTTGTGAGCAGGGTGAGGTTAATGAAGGTGATTTACTTTTCGGCAGGGCGGGGTAGGGTATGGCCCTTCATTGCTCTAAACTGTCTTATACCTCAAGGTTTTCCTCAAAAGCATATAGGCGTCTTTTTAAATGATGAGCATGGAACTTGAGAAGAAGCTGGGAGCACTGGTGGAGCGACACAGGTGACAAAGTGCAGGTAACTCAAACACTCCAACTGATGAAATCGATGAGGTTTTGGTGTCCTGAAAGTTGAAAGGTGTGAGGTCTTAGGTCAAGGAGCATGCTTAAAGCTTAGGAAGCCCACACAAAATTCAACTTAACACCAGGTGGCTGAATGCTGAGGTTGCAAAGACAAGTACTTAAAAGTTCACCTGTCCAAACTCATAAGTCATCAGAGCAAGCTTTATGTTCCCAATTATGCATGTATTTTGAATGTAATGCTTTAAAAACCCTGAATATTTCCCACTTCCTGCCAACCGAGAATGAGCCACAAGACAGTCTTCCGCTGTGTCTAAGAATGCAACTGGAAATGGGCTGTCTGACATGGCACAGCCCTACAAGATGTTTTCCTCCTTATCCAACAGACTACTGAGCTCTTACTGTGTACCAAGATGTCAGGGTCTGTGATTGGCTCTAGGAGATACGTTATCCAGAAGGTAAACCTATGTTGATAGAAAATATGCCAGCACTGTAGATTTGCTCTGTTTTAACTTGAAGCGTTGTTTGGTTAAATGGACACATCTTGTCTGTCAGAAATTTAAATGCTGTTTTCAGTTTAACCACAAATTAGTTTTTGTGGGCCTTTGCTTACAGAGAAAGTAATGGGGCCTCCTGCCTGACTTCTGGAATTGGGGTTCAAGTAGCCAGAAGCAAAAGTAACAAACTAAGAATGTGCATGAAATTATAAACCAGATGCCTTTTGGTTTTTTGTTTGTTTGTTTGTTTTTGTGGGGTTTTTTTGTTTGTTTGTTTATTTGGTTTTGGGTTTTTTGTTGTTGTTGTTTCTATCTGTTCCTAGTGTTTCCAGAGCCAGACATTGCAGATTGGGAAAAGCATTAAGGCTAGAGTCTGAGTTTTGGTTTTCTCTCACTATAGATGTTTTTTAGAAGATGGTACCTGCAGCAAGATGATATGGCCATGCCTACTCAAACAATTAACCTATTTTAATATACCCCTTGTGACAAGACTGTTGTGACCCTCAGAGAGCCAAGGCAATGGTTTGCTCTCTATTCAACCTCATTCTCCTAACATCAGTTCTAATGCCTTTGGCAATGCCATTTAGGAATGTGTTAGCCTATGTGATATACCTGAAATAAAAGCTTAGGCAGTGACTAGAGCATCTAAGATCATAACTGAGTAGATATGAGTGCCTTGTCTGAACTGCAGCAGTTGGTATTAGGAGACATGGAACCTTTTGTTAGCTTTGCAGTCAGTAAGTTGTGATAAAACTACAGGTGTTGAGAGAATGATTTGGGGGGAACTGGAAAGAACATTTGAAGGATTCTTTCTGTTAGCTTTACCTGCTTTAATCCTCACAGTGTTCACACAAACAAAAGCATAACATGAACACAGATGAGTTGAAGCTCTAGCTTCTGGAAGCATGTATTTCCTAGCTAAAACAATCCATGGAAGAGAATATATCTGAGACTTCTTGACAGGAAAAAAAAACTCAAACATCTCATGTAAATGAAGTACATTGTCTCCTTTAGGACTTCTAACAGTAAAAAGGTATTGGTCAGCATGAGCACATTAATGGTATAAACAGAGAAATGGCTAGAAAACGGACAAAGCAAGATATTTTTATGAACAAAAGTAAAGCACGAAGTGGGCAAATACATGACAAAATGAGTCTAGTTTAAGACTGACCATAATATAGTATTTACAAACAGCAAATTTGAGAATTAATATCTCCAGTGGTTGATCAGTTCCTTTTCAGAGCAATAGACCTATATCAATCCTGTAGGTCTGTGGATTAGACTGGTTGTGTTCGAGGGTGCTGAGAAATCCTGTTGATACCACTGCAAGGCTACTGTCTCTCTATTACCTTTGCAAAATCATGGTGACCAGGGGAGGATTCTCTCAGTACTGCAGAATGGTAAATATTTCACCCATCTTTGGAAACAACAAGAAAGGTAATTCAGGGAACTACAGCCTCACCTTGGTCCTTGAGAAGCTCATGGAACAAGCCCATACATGCTATTTCTGAACACATAAAGGAGAAGAACATGTCTTAATGAAAATAAATCAGAGTAGACCAAACTGACTGTCTTCTGTGATGAAATAACTGGTTTTGTGGATACAAGGAATGTGGTGATTGTTGTGTATTTAGCCTTTAACAACGCTTTTGTTAGTCTCCCACAATATTCTTGCCCCCCATTAGGACATTATGGTCTGGATAGGTAAAGTACTGGATGGGTGAAATATTGGTTGGATTGTTGGTCTGAACAAGTACTGGTTAATGGGTCGTATTCTGTCTGAAGGCTGGTGACAGCATGAAGTTCTTCAGCAGTTTTCGCTGGGACCTGTTTAATATCTTTGTCAATGACTTAGACACACAAAAGTGTCTGTGGACAACACCAAACTGGGAGTGCAGTCTATATGCCTGAAGACAGGGCTGTCATTAGAAGGGACCTAAACAGGCTGTAGATATAAAATTCCACAAATAGAAAGTCCTGCACCTGGAACAGACTTAACTTCCTGCAGCAGTACAGGCTGGGGTGTGACCAACTAGCTGGAAGGCAGATCTGTTGAAAACACTTTGTTAATTCTTGCTAAACATGAGCCACCAGTGTTCCCTGACACTGATGAGAATTAACAGCATCTTGGGATGTATTAACAGGCCAGTACACGTGGGGACATGACTGTTCTTCTTTATGTGGATCTTAACTGAGTTTGACATAGTGCATCCAGTTTTGGGTACACTGATATGAGAAAGATACTGATAAACTTAATGGAGTCCAACAGGAGGTCACAAGAGTCTGGATAGTGGGTCTGGAGAATATGTACCGCAAGGAGAAGCTGAGGGAACTGACTGATAAACCTGATCAAGTCCAGCAGAGGCCACCAGGATGGTAGAAGGTCTGGAGAACATGTCCTGCAAGGAGAAGTTGTGGGAACCAGAATAGTTCAGCCTCGAAAAGAGATGGCTTCAGGGGGACCTAGTAGCAGCTTTTAACACATACAAGGATGTCACCTACAAAAATCAGCCAGACTCTTTAGTGAAGCAAATGGCAGGAAAATGAAAGATAGTGGTCATAAAATGAATGAGGGAAGATCCTGATGGGACAGAAAGGGAGAAAAAAAAAAATCACTATGGCTATACTTAAACTTTGGAAAAGGTTTCCCAGAGAGGCTGTGTGTTGTGCGTCTTTAGAGGTTTTCAAGACAAGGCTGGACAAAGCCCTGCTTTAAGGAATAGGTTGTACTAGAGACCTCTGGATGTCCCTTCCCATCTAAATCTTGCTGTAATTCTGGGATTGTCAAGTAGAGAAATCAAAATTGTCCAGAAAAATGTAGATTACCGGGAGAAAGAGTATCTCAAATAATCCTGGGAAGACAGAGCAACTTTCTCAAACTGCTTAAGAACATCATTGCCTTCTAGCTAATGTGTGAATAGGCTGATCTAAGTGACTAAACTTTGTCAGTGAACTCTTGGTTGTTTTTTCCATGCTTGACATTTCACCTTGGCTACTATTAGCTCCCAGCAGACCCTCACCAATTACTGCCACGCTGAGTACATGTTAGTTACAACTGAAACCTCAGAGCATTTACAATCACCACCTTTCATACTCAGTCTTTCCCAATCATAAATCTTCAGTCAGCAGTGGATTCACTTAGATTTCTTCATTCAGGTTCAAATGGCAGGTAGCAAGCAAAAGACTGTAGTAGTAACCAAAGATCTCAGAGCTAAACTCCAAACATCCTGCAGCCTAAAACCAGAGAACCCAAATGTCCACCAGCTTTTGTCTTCTAGATGAATGTATCATGCACTAATTATTCGAGTAACCTATGCTTACTGGAAGTATCTACAAGATTTGGGCATTAGCAGCACAAAACAATCACTTTAGAACACACACTATGAATATATTTATATACTTATACATAGATCTAGATATATATGTAAAATCCTATGTTTTGACATCTCCTTTTTTGCACCTTTTTCTTTTACACTATCAGGTTTCTTTTGTGGATATCTGCACACACTTGTTTACCACATTCTGTTAAAATGCATGATTGTTACATACCTGCATTGTATTGCATTAGCCTGCACTGAAGCTTTGCATCAAGAATATAAAGCATTCCTCATCACAAACTTCTGCAAAGTTGTCATGCATTTAAAGTTTCATTTCCTAGAGATGCAAGATGCAAGTTCCTGTTCATTCAAGAATATCCAGATTTATTTTACAAACTTGTAGATCATGTAGGTTTGGAGAAATGCTTAGACAATGTAACTGTGCTTTGAGTTTTTAATAACAACAGAATTATATACAAGTGCTGTTCCAGCATTAAGTTAGTCATGATATTTGGCAATGGAATAATGATTTTTAAAATCTTGGGGAGACACCACCGACTTTTCTGTCTGACTTTGTGGTGTTTCCAGCCACATAAGCCTCCATTCCTCTCCTGCTAATGACCAGAGAGGTCTCTTAACAAATAAGAGATGGTGCACAGCATTTTATGATACTTTTGCAGAATGGATGAGGTTGGAAAGGACCTTTGGAGATCACCCAGGGCAGTCTCCCTGCTCAAAGGAGGGTCAGGTAGAGCAAGCTGTTGTGCTTCCTGTCTTTATCACAAGATCAAACACTGCCATTCTTACATTGTAGGTTCTGTGTGAACATCCTGATGACTGAATGATAACTTCATTCTTGCTCAGGAACTACATGGAACCAATCTTCTGAATATCACCTTTACCAGAAGTAAATTCTGGCTTCAGAGATGTAATTTATTAATTCTCTCATACAGGAGAAGATATAATTTAGCATTCTCTAGAGACACAGCTGCATAGGCAACAGGCCAGTCAACTGGAGAGACTGACTAAAGGACATCCGTTGCTTCAGCAATGACACAGATGAAGCAGATAAAAGGTATGTGTCATGTGGCCAGTGCATGCCATGTCATGCAGCTCCACATGGCTCAGTATGAAGAACTGTTCGCTAAGTGGCCGTTCTGGCACTACCATTAAGTCTGCTTCATGTGCTTTGCCAACAATGCTAGCCTTAGAAGCTCACTTCCTCCCCCTTTCACCAACAATTTGCTAGGAGAATGAGGTAGGATCATGAAAGGTCATTTGTCTTTGAACTACTTGTGACATATCTGATATAACCTCCAGTCAGTCCTCTCTTGACTAAGTAACCACTTTTTCCCTCATTTTGCATCTTTCGTTTTGGGTTTACAGACTTTGTGTTTCTTTGTCACAACTTTCCTAGTTATATGCCCCAATAGACATTTCTTCCTCTTCAAAAGACCAGCCATTTCTTTCCAAGACCAACAGACACCTTGCCTTCCCTCATGAAAGTGCCTTTAACAAGATCTACTTTCACCATCCAGATGCTTTGCTCTAATATACAGAAACCCAGAGATGCAGTTTATTGACACAAACTTGACTTGGGACCCACACTGTGCCAGAAACACTATGACAAACAGGGAGGTATGGTCTGTCATACAAATCTTGTGCTGGGGAGCTGTAAATCAGAGCAACTTCAACCCACAAATTCAGACACATTCTGAAGTATTAATGTTTTGTTACAGATTTAGTTAGTTTAAGCATAATCCATAACAATTTTTATCTCCATAACTGTAATTCAATGTCTTTCATCTGTAAAACACTAAGATACTTCTCTTTCTTTCAATAATCTTTAATCTCTGGGTTTTGGGGGAGCTGATATCTTTCTCCCTGTTGTCCCTACTATAGAATTGACAAAGCATGCCATCTCAGCCTCCACCTAAACAGTTTTATCCCTATTTTGATCTGCATCATTTTTTTTTTTTTTTTATGATTTAAGTATACCATAAAGCCCAGAGAGATTTAAAGTCAAGAGACAGGTATTTAACTATACCCCTAGTCATTCCAACCCACCTGAGCTCTTCAATACTCAGTTATTTGGCTTTTAAATTCCTCCATTTCCCATAGCAAAAAAATCCCTGGTTTTCTCTCTCGTGTCAGACTCAAATAAATCAGGTTCATGAAGCCCTCTAGCCAAATCCACTCAACTGTACAAGACAAACTGATTCAGCAGTCATTTGGAAAAAGATTAAATACACTATTTTAGCAAATACCAGCCACTTAATATAACTCTAGGTTTACAAATATTCCCACTGGTGAGTGAAAGATTAAGGCTATTGGCAGAGCATGTCAGCAACTCTTACCTAGCAATTAGAAACATCTGGTTATATATTCTTCCTCACCAGAAGACCTCTTAGTGCTTCAAAGATGAGCATTAGATAGAAAAGTGGAAATAGAGAGGGATTTAGTGACTCAAGAAATAAGTATGTTTGTTACCACTAACTGCTTATATAAACAAAGTTTAGATCCCTTAGGGGTTTGTTTTTTAAACACAAAAAGCCTCAGCCATATACTTACTGTTAAATGATGAGGTTTACACCAGGGACAGGGAGTGGCATGGAGAAGCAAAACCAAAATCCATGCTCAGTTCCCAGGAGTTCTGCATGTGGGATATTCCATTCTCAAGAACTTGGAGCTTGCTCCAGTAAGAGGAAAGCTGTCAGCAGCCTACTGCATTGTGCAGGTAAATGTGTTGTCCCTTTGACTGTCAGCTGTAGTTACTGCATTAAAGCTGAGGAGAAAGTTACCTTCCTGACTGGTGCAGTTCTTTATGACCATCAGTTATCATTTGGCTGCTAACATACCAGATTACATATATACAGAACACTAGTGAGATTTTTGATTGCCTACACATGTAGAAACCACCATCACCACTTAAATTCTAGCAATTCAGTTTCAGGTACACTCACAGACAACCTGTACAAAATCAAAAGCCGAAATGGAAAATCAGGAGTAAATGCTGGGAAGAGGAGCAAGCTACAGGAGCAAGTGATGGTCACTTGGAAGAAGGACTCAAAAAATTTATTCTTGAATTACCAGCATGTGCTGCTACTGAATTGCAGGGATAGGGGTTTTTAAGCACACAGGCTTGAGGCTATTACAATGCAGTATATGATGGCCTTTGGTTTGTTTTTTTTTTTTTTTTTAATCTGAGTTGCAGCTTTGGTGTGAAACTGAGGTGCAAGATGCAATGATACCACAATGAAACTTGACAGAATGTCACCTATTCATTGTGATGAGCCAAGGCACACTTTGTACAAGGTGTGCTTGGCTCACATCTCTTCAGGTTCCTGACTTTTTTTCCCAACATGATCCTGTGAGATCAGCGCATATACCCGACAGGTTTAGAAACCACGTTAACCAAGTGGATGCAGCTGTATGTATCCAGCATGCTCACATTTATCTGCTGCTGTGTTGTCCCATATATACCTTCAACTCTCCACATGTTTTGCAAGTTACAATACTGGTTATAGGACAGTGTGTGATTCATGGTCCACCTGCTACTCTAAGTAGTTTTCTGTGTATGATCAGTTCTGGCTCTGGTTCCTCCAAACAGGGAGAAAGCAACCACTCTGACTTGGATATTAGACATCCACTGCTGACCAAAACCAACTTATGATAAAGCTTTGCTGATTACCCGTATTTGCATTTTTGGGGGGCTTGGGAGTGGGGAGCTAAAATCTGTCTTTCAGCAAGTAGATTTTTTTTCTTAAGATTACTCAGGAAAAGGAGGAGGTTTATTTATCTTCCAACCCAAGCATATCACCTTCATACATATTTAAGATTCAGATTTTTTTTTCCACCATATATATATTGTGATAGACAAATATTCCTCTACACAAACTGTGCCATGTGCACTACATATATATATATACACAGTCAGGTACAGTTACCAGTTGCTTCTCATTCTCTGTTCATTAACATTTCTATGGATCCTGACTGAAATTTCAGGTGTCAGTTCTTAGGGTTGCATTATCTAAGAAAGATACAAGTTGAGGCAAATTCAGATTTTTGGTTCTCCCCATTAAAACACTTGTTTCACAGAATGGAATACCACAAATCCTGATCAGATCTCCATATGTTTCACCAGGTCCATGTAGACAAGAAGACAGCTCAGACATTACTCTTGAGCTGAAATGCACAGTTACAAATGAAGGAGCAGGCAGAACATCAGATGTAATGTCATCTGGGACATTTTTGGTCAACAAAGTTCAGGGACGGAGGGAGGGAGAACCAGTCCACACAAGCGACTAATATGGGAGTATTGATCCTGCCTGTTTGCATTTTGGTCTGGGCATCCTCTCAGGAGCCCTGATGAGCCTCTGGAACCATCCATGAAGCAAATAAGTGCCTTGGCTGTATGCAGTGAAGGAAGTGAGTACCAGTCAAGTACCTTAGTCAGTGAGAAGAGCCCATAGTCCCAGAAGTGGAACTGATGCAGTGGAATCAACAGCAGGGTCTTATGGGGCCCAGGAATGGGACACTCAATGGACTACAGCTACAGATAAGCATTTTATGGTGGAGATGCCATGTTATGCTGATGGAAAAAAAAGTAAACTTAATTTCACAGTGTGTAAATAGGGTATGACCTGTAAGTCAGTGATACAGGTTTGCTGTATTGTTGGTACTACTGGTCAAGTATCATATTCGAAGAAAGAAATGAGAAAAAGTGCATGAGGATAAACACATGTAGAAAATGTGACCTAGGAGGAAAAACTAGTGGAGCATGGGCATAGTTTAAATGCATTTGAAGGAGACACATCAAAGATAAAGTTTTGAGCTATTTGGGGCATCCAACTGTGAAGGTGCAGGGAAGGTGTGTAGTCTCTATCCAAGAAGTCTAAACAAGCACCTGCCAGGCTGACAACAAACATGTCTGAAAATCTAGTTGATCTTACCTTGGGGTGGGGGGGCCTGTTTTTGACTTTTGGGAATCTAGCTTCCAGCACATCCTCCAGGAAACTGTCCTGTTTCAAAAGGGCCTGCATCAGGACTTCACCTTGAATGAACTTTGTGTAATCAGCAGTTGCTTCTATGTAGACTTCCAAGACAGGAACAGTTTAGCAAGCATATGGAACTGTGTTTTGTAGGGTGACAATAGCCCTCACTTCTGGGATTAATGTAATTTCAGTGAACAATTCAAACCTCTTAGCCCACAGAGATCATCTCTGACAGCTCCCAGTCAAGTTTGCCACCTATTCCTGTATATACAGCAGCTATGTTTGATTCCTGCATTCTGATTTGGTTTTGCAAGCATCTGATTTTAGCTTCACATTTACTGTGATCAGGTCTCACTGGAATTTCCTTTGCAGTAGGGTGTATCACTGCACTGAAGAGGGATTAATGTGTACAGTGCACCTCTACTTTTCTTCTACGTATATTGTTTCTCTCTTTCTGAATTTCCCTGATTATATAATTCCAGTTATATCTTCTCACTAAATTTTTTGTCTGCTAGGTGGTTATCCATTTCTAAAGACAAAGTTGCTTCAAATTTCTTAATAGTGTCTTTTAAAACACAACTTTATATTATCAAACCAGCCAATTTTCTTTTGTTACATTGGCTCAATCAGCACAAACCATTTTTGTTGCTTACTATAATAGTCTCACTAATACAGGAGCTTTATCCCCAAGTTTCAATTAATACTCTATACATTACCTAGAGATCTATATCACCCATTGTCTTGTGGGCTGAAGTGGCACATTCTTTGTCTCATGGGAAGACACATGTAGCCCATGCTGTGATTTCCAGCATAGCTGGGGATTCCTTTGGCCTTTGATAGTCTCCTTCTTAGGCTTTTTGTGAGCCTCCTTGGACTTCCCCCCCTAAACTGTCCATTTCTCTACAAGGTTCTCCTATGGCATTTTGCACAATGGTATTACAAGATATTTATAAATTTTCTTGGAAGTATCTGGACAATGTCCAGTATACTATCAGAAAGCATTCTCCCTGATAAGGGAGAGTATTTACTATTATCAAGACCCCAGGAATTCATATGCTCAACTTGTAATCATACCTATTTGTGACACCAGCATATTGCTACTACACCAGGTACAACAGCCACCTCACTGTGAAGAAATACTCGTAGTCCATTATGAAAAGACCTATGTTATGATAAGCTGCATCAGATGGCTAGACTTGAGTGTGGCAAGAATAGGCTTCACTTGCAGGCATGGGGAGATGTGTCCTGAGATGGAGCAGCTCTAGGTGGCTGTGACTTCCCTTTGTGACTGTGTCCAAAGGGGTACAGGGATTCTGCGTGAGACCTTCCATGCTAAGTGACACAGAGGACATGGCCATCCCATACAATAGCTGGGTCTGCATCACGTAGGTGATTCTCACAGCCTTTCTCAAAGCAGAAACTACACCACCACCTGATTATCACAATCTCCCCAGGAGCATGGGAGACACTCAACTTTAGGTGGAGGGCCTTAGGACTGGAAAGGATTCAGATGTTTATATGTGAAGGGGAAACAGGATGTCTTAAACCAGTTTGATAGTAACCTGGATTTATCAAGAGCTGTACCCACTTTTTATAATTTAAATAACATTTATATTATTATATTATAAATATATATTTTTTATTTTATATATTTATTGTGTTGTTTAAATTTAATTTATCTTTATATTATATAATTTAAATCAAATATTTTAAATAATTGATATATTTATATGTATATAAAAATATATACTTATAATTTAAATTATTATCATTATGTTAACGTCCAGTTAACTAATGTGGCCCAGTGAAAAATAACTCCACCTACCCCCAGTGAAGACAAGGCACTTCAGTTTATTGTAATAAACTGAATTCACTTTCTTTCTGGTTGATCTTCGTGATCCTGTCTCACAGGGGAACCAAAGTGCCCTGCTTTTATAGTGTTTACTTGCAATAGTTCATACTTATTACTTTACCCAGGAAGGAGGAAGAGGTGTAGCCTGGCAACAAAGAGAGTTGTTTAATTCTGAATATTAGTCCCCAAAGTAGCTATTTCTTTGGGATGAGTTATTGATGTCTTGAAGCCAATACTTCCATTGAGTATTATCCTAATGCAGTCTTAGACATCTCAAGTCAAGGCAAATCTCCTACAGATATTAATAATGGAAGTGTTTGGACTCTGCTACTCTATATTATCACAGAACATAGTTATACATCTTTACCTGGTTCCTCCACCTCCCCATCATCTGCTACTATATAGTATTTCTCCTTTTTCTGTAGAAAAATATTATCTGAAAACACAGGGAAAAGTGAGAGGTATTTAAGGACAAGGTCCAGCTGTCCCATGAACATATTTGCAACATAAGGTCCTGCAGAGTTTGAGTTTTCCCTGAACCCTTGTGGGCACCAGGGACTTGGCAGAGAAATCTTTGCCCCCAGCACAAGCAGGGAGAAATCTGCACTGTTTTTTCACAGAGACAACACAGCTGTTATGCTTGGGAGCTTGTATTTAAGGTTCTCTGGTTGCTGAGTCAAGTAGAACCCTGCTGCCATGTCCCCAACATGGAAAGGACAATCTCTCCCAGGGAAGGAAACAATAGATCAGCAATTGAGGCACATCCAAATCGGAATCTCAATGTTTCCATAGATCTTCTTTATCATTCTGGTGCTACTACTTCTTCTGTGCCTCCACCTCTGAGCTAGATGAGGAGAAAGAAGAGTGACTGATGTTTCATTCAGCCTGTCTGAAGAGACCACATTGTTCTGATCAAAGGTTTCTGAAGGTTTCTGAGGTACCAGCATGAGGGAGTGGGCTGCAGTCTGTTGGGGCAGAATATTACTCTGAAATGGTTTGAATACCACTACTAGGACATATAACATAATTTGGGAAATGCTAAACTACACAAAGAGGGAGATAGAGGAATTCTGGATTCTTACATCTAACAATTCAATGGACAAATATGTTGCCTCCACACTGAACCCTACCAGTCAAATCAGCATCACTCTCCAGCATGCCCTTTTTGTCCTAGGTGACATTTTGAAACTACTTTAATTTTTAGGACTCAGCAATATTAAAAAAATGTGGGCCACAGTCTGACCATCCTTGGAATTTTGCAGGGTTGGTGGTCAGATAAGCAGAAGTCAGGATTCCAGCAGTGCCTTCATAACAGTGAACAATTGCCCCTTTTAATAGGAAGAATGGTTGGCCAGAGTATCAGTAATTTTTATTTTTTCTGAGCTCAAGGAAGAGGTAGATATCACACGAGCTTAACATTTCACAGACAAGAAAGTGGCTCCCCATTTTCAGTAAGTTAGAAAATGCTTCTTTCTGTGAAGAATGAGGGAAAAACAAAACAGCTGACTACCAGAAGGGAATACAATATATTGACCATCCTATCTACTGCTTAATTCACCAAGAAAACTAAATAAAAGTGAAGGATGAAAGGAGAATAAAAGTTGCTTTTGGAAGTACTAAATACAGTTTAGTTATGGTAGTCTGATTTTCAAGCTGAGACTATTTTACCTCCTTTTTATACCTGCCCAACATTTTATTTAACAGTATTACTTCAGACATTTAAATACATAATAAAATAATAAACAGTTCTGTCTGTATCTAGGCGACAAGGCTAGCTCAAGGTTATGCATAACCATACAAAAGTTTTGAAAAGTTGTTGTTCTCCTAACAGAGGGCTTTGGTACCTACTCACAACCTATGGGAACAGTACATATTGCCCACTTTCTAAACAGCTTCCTAGTTTAGGTCAGTACAGCTAGTAACTGGAGTCCAGAAGCAAATGAACATGTCAATCAGCCATCCCTGGTAAGGGAGAATCATCTCTGGTGCAGAAGCAGTGTCAACAGCTAGAAGGCAGGGGTAGCCACCATTTAATCTGTATACACCCATAGCCAGACACCTCCATATTTACCACCCCTTGCAGAATCTTACCCTAGGCAGAACCATCTGTGCTGTCTGCTTGCTCCTGTCAGCCCTGCAGGGAGATATATTACTCAAGGCAACAAAAATCATTGCAGGTTTTGTATTCAAATTATTAAATAGTTGTACATTTTCTCTTTTCACCACTGGAAAAATAAGGTCCCACACCCAAGTCATGGGCAGGTTTCCCACAATCCACTCCCTGAACTCAAATAGACAATATTTTAAACTAGGCCAAGCATGTTGTTAAGTAATGCACACCTCAAAACCAATGCCACACTTATTCCTCTTCAAGAAGCTTATTTCAAACATTTCTCTTCTCCTTTCTTCCCAGATCTTCCCTATTTTCCTCATGCTTTAATTCTGTTATGAAGGAGGTTTTCATCAGGATGTGTACAATGACTTAAAGTCAAGGAAAATTTACATTTATTTAATACTTTTTCTGCAGCCAGAGATTTGGTAAGTTCTTCTTGCTGCTGCATTAACATGTAGTATATCTAATGGTTCCTCAAGGATGCTTCAACTTCAGCCTCAAAAGTAGTTGTGCAGAGTTGGCATTTGCTGGTCTTTTTGAATGGGAGCATAATTGTCAGTGGACATGTTAGGTTACAGGTCAGATGATAGATAAGTTATATGCTTCATAAAATGCTTTTGAAGTATTCTTGACCAGAATACAAGCTGAAGTTTTTCAGCCTCACTGTCTTTTAAAGACAGTTCTGTTTCAATTAATACGTTTCACACTGGAAGAACAGGTCTGCTTCTGTATGTTTATATACTTATATTATACTTATTATATCATATTATACTTATATTGTATACCTGCTCCAAGAACCAGATCAGGCTTCATAGTTCTGCAAATAAAAAAGGGGTTGAGGACAAAAGGATTATCTTTGGAGCCTGTAGGTGGGCTTGTCTCCGTTTCCTAAGGTTTATTACCCTTAGGACAAGGAGACAAATTGAAATAATTTATAAGGCCTTAATTCTGAATGAGATTTTAGATAATGTAGGAGAACAAAAAATGCTTCCTCAAATGGTAAAGAGACCTAGGGCTGGTCAGCAAGAAATGTACCTGCTACTGCCTGTCTCCCCAAACCTTCAAGCTACTGAAGAAATTTAGCCAGAACCAACCACTGCACGCCATAGGCAGATTGGACAAGCTGCCACAACCACAAGGCTTCATGACAATTTATTACTGACTCTGGATATAAGCATCAGTTTTTCCCTTGACAGCTGTGAGGACTTCTCTGGGAAAATAATAAATTGGTAAGACTGCAAAGAGACAAACCTAGCTAGAAGCCATGGGGGAAGGTTCAAGTCCAACAGAATTGGCTGCTAAACCAAACAGAAGGTCAGGAGGGAATATAACCCATGTTCTAAAATGAGTTCTGAACCACGGGCAGGCTCCATTGACAAGCCCATGTCTCCAATGACAAATCTGAAGACTGGAGTTCTGGAAGCTTACATGGAAACTGCAGTCTAAGAACAGACATTCAGTCTGCTCAATAAGGTGAGAGATAGTCAAATGGCCAAGAGATATGGAAAAGGCTCACAGGTTATTACTTATCAAGGGCTTGGCAACTGCCAAATAAAATACAGAGGATTGCAGCAGAAGCTTTTAATCACCTATGGACTAAGAGAGATCTTAAGTGATGTATTCTCCAAACAAGACACTATTTCCCAGTTCCTCTCCACTGCATCAGCTTTCCCTCCCTCCTCCAAAACAGAAACTCAGTTGCCAATTTTTCTGGTGTCAACATCATTTTGCCTGGAAAGATGCTATGAGATGCTTCCTCCTCCCAGCAGGGCAAGTTAGTTTATTCACTGTTTCATTCCAGAATATATCAGTCTTGATGAATTATCTTATGTCCTGCATTGGCCTGAAAGAACTAGCCAAGCTAACATGTTTGTAGTACCGACTGGACAAGAGTTCAAAGCAGTGAGATCATTTTCAGTGATGAGCAAACCAAGTTCCTCTTTGCCAAGGAGAATTATTGCCCTTATTTCTAATGTGGATGTTCTATGATCACTCTGTGCCCAGGAGGCTGAGATAAAGCTATGTCTTTTGCCTCACTGATGCTAAAGAACTGAATATGTATGTGGTATGGAAAAGGCACAAGGTGGTTAACACTTTCATCCATTTTCCTAAGGTAATCCAGTCCAGTCATGCCCAGAATGAGATTGTCTTCAGAGAATGATATCAGCTTGCCCATCATTGCTTTCTCCAGACAGAGCAGTCAGCATCAAGCAGGATTGCCCATAGATGTCATATCCTGTAGTGGCCAGGAGAAGCTGCTGTGAAGCCTTTTCCTCTGTTCTTGGCTCTTAGAGTCTAAGGGCACAATAAGGCAGCCACTACCCAGGGAAGCAGAGGAAGCTAATCAATAGATGTCAGCATAGGATTACAGTGAGTGGGAATAGTGTAGAGGAAGTTTGTTATGTCAAAGAAGAGAGAGTGGATGCAAATGTGAAGTTCAAACCAGATTTCATAAGGCATCTGGTTCCTGGATGGGCTAGGGCAGAGGACTAACAGTGAAAGAAAGGCTGACCATGGCCATACCCATGTGGTTAGAGTTACAGTGCCATGTCAGAATGGGACAGTGATGGGGTCCCACAGCCAACAGGCAAATCAGTAGTCAAGCAGTGAAGTACCAGAAAATGCTGGGGACAAAGGAGAGAAGAGGGCTGAAGAAAGTGTGGAGGACTGCTGTGGTGAATCAAAAAACAGGAATGCACAGGGCTGACAGTCCAGTTAAAGGAACTGAGCAAGGGAAGATGCCCAGTGAAGAGTGATGTGCAAGTTTGACCTCGACTGGTTGCCAGGATCCCACCCAGCCACTCTTACTCCCCATCAAAAACAGGGCAGGGTGAGAATGTAAGATGAAAAACCTCATGGGTCAAGATAAGGGCAGGGAATTTGCTTGCCAGTTACTATCACAGGCAAAGCAGACTCAGTGAAAATTATATAAATTTATTGAGAATTAGAAACAGAGCAGGATGGTGAGAAATAAAGACAAGGGTAAAACACTTTCCCCTCACCCTACCACTTCTCAGGCTCAACTTCACTCCCAACTCCTCTACCTCCCCTCACCCTAGACATGCTAAGGAATGGGGGTTGTGGTTAGTCCATAACTCTGGTTCCTCTCTGCTGCTCCTTCCTCCACACATGATTCCCCTGTTCAAGCATGGGGTTCCTCCCATGGGATAAAGTCTTTCATGAACTGCTCCAATGTGGGGCCTCTTCACAGGGTACAGTCCTTCAGGAACAGACTGCTCCAGTGTTTGTCCCCCATTGGCCACAGCTTCTGCCAGAAAATCTGATCCTGTGTGGGGTCCTCTGCACGGGCCACAGCTCCTGCCAGGAGCCTGCTCTGGCATGGGCTATCCAGCAGCTTCCTTCAGGGCATCTCCACCTGCTGCGATGTCCGGTCCTCCATGGGCTGCAGGGTGGATATCTGATCCTTCGTAGTCCTCCTTGGTTACCAGGGGATAACCTGCTTGCCCATGGTCTTTTCCATGGGGCATAGGGGAATCTCCAGTGTCTGGAGCCCCTCTTCTGCCTCCTTCACTGACCTTGGAGTCCGCAGGGCTGTTTCTCACACTTTTTTTTTCCTTTCCTTCTTTGCCTTCATGGCATTTTTGCCTTTTCTCAAGTACTTCCTCCCCAAGGTGACACCATCTTGGCTGAGGGGCTCAGCTGTGCCCTGTGGTGGGTCTGGCACAGAGCAGCCCTGGTTTCTCCTCACAAAGGCTCCCCTACAGCCCTTCTGCTACCAAAACTTTGTCACATAAACCCAATACAAGTGAAGAACACTACAGGTTGGGTCTGGGTTTCTCCATAGGGAGATAATGAGCACTTGCTAACTAGAAAGAAGGGAAGAAAGCTGAAGAGAGATCAGGAGTGCATGGAAGCCTTGGCCACTGATGGGGAACAAGACAGAAGGAAAGTGGGCAAAACCACAGAGACTAAGGAGAAAGTGGGGAAGGAGCAAACAATAGGGACTGCAAGGAGGCAGAGATGTGTAGGAGTGGCAAATTAATGGGGCCATGGCTGCTGAGAGTGATGAGCAAAGCAATGGCCTGTGTGAGAGAAGCAAAGGGAAGCTGGGAGATGCACATCCTGCGATCTACTAGGCAAGCTTAGCAGGGAAAAATTAAGCGCAAATTAATACTAAAGGAGAGAATATTGCAGAGAAGATGGGAAAATGCAATACAAACTGTTATGAAAGTCTGTAGAAGGGATGGAAGGGGAGGAAGAGAGAAAGTGGGGGGGGACAACATATGAGGTTTGGATTAGCTATACATAAAAGCTGATTTACCATTTATCACTTTCAGGTATCTATACTACAAACACACTCCTTTCTTGCATGCAGCTTGCATGCATTTTTGTAGGCAGAATGAAATGGATGGTACCCCTTCTGTTTGACATGTGACCTGTGACAGAGCCATGGAGGTTATATGGCAGTGGCACAATGTTATGTGCCACGACCTAAAGCCACCTGGCTTGTGGGATTTTGGATTGTTTTCAAATTGGCACTACTGTGTTGCTTTCTCATTTAGTTTCCAATGAAGCTACATTGCACTAAGGTACAGTTGAAGCTGTGAATTTAAATCCAGTTTTGAAAGGACATTCAGCATGTGGGCTGCCTTCTAAAAGGCAGCCACTATAAAGCCCAGGGATTTCTGGTTTGAGCTTTTCCAGACTTCTTTTAAGCAGCTTTAGTTAAGGAGTTGCCAAGTTGAGTCACTCAGCTAGCCTTTGTGCAGATCTGTATACAAAGCCCTGCAATGTTTTCAGGCTTATGACTAAGATAGATTTTTAACAGGAGTTTATACTAGAGAATCCTAAAATTTGGATAAAGTCTACTAACTGCCTCCTCTTAGTACCCTTCACACCTGTAATATCTGTCCTGTTCTGTAACTGCACACTGACATGCAGAAGAACTATTTACATCAAAACTAGAAATAGAAATGAATCAACTGTCTGAGTGGAAGAAATGAAAGTAATTCCTCTGGAGATCTGTAATTACATATCTAAAAACTCTTCTGTATTAGCAACGAAGGTGCGCAGGAGGAGAACCTGTCTCCCACTGTCATGCACTTGCTGGGTGTAATAGGGGAAGTGAACACCTAGCTCTTCTACCCCTTCTTCCACCCAGATTTTGTAAGGACTGCAACTCTTTCTCTCAAAAGGGCTACAATAATGTGGTGTCTTGACACAGCCACCTGCTATCACAAACCTTGTGACAACTAGAGACTGAGGTCACTACTTTATTGATGAATTTTTTGGAGATTGGCAAAGGAAAGCAAATAATTTGGGATGGCAGGGAAAAGATAGGGACTGTTGATATAAGCCATGGTTTTTAGAAAAATATGGATCAAAAAAAGAAGACTACAGCTTAATGTAAGACATGCAATTTATTTCAATCATGCATTCTCATAAAGGAGCAAATCTGAATCATGGCTTTGTGGCACACATAGCAGTCATCCACTGATTAACAGTCTCCCCTCAGGGTTAATGAGTCAACCACATCACCCATGCACTATGAAAACTACAGGTAAAATTTAGAAGTGCTGTCATTTTCCTTGAGGAAAGGACAGTGCTGATTAATGAATCCTAGTCTGCTGAAGTCCCCAGTCATGAACAGGAATATATTTATCGCTTCTCTGAATTCAGAAGATGATATTATCTGCCAGTGACTAATGATTTGGGGTGTTTTGAAGAGGTGCAGTACAGGAAGTATTGCATGCTCACTCTGAAAGTCAGGCATCTGGTTTTGGTTTCTTAAATTGATACCTTTAATCCTTTTGAAATATTTTGGCCTCTAATATTCATTTTTTTGTGGGAAGCAAAGTTAAGTTAGCAACCTACTTCCATTCTTAACCCCATTTTAGGTTCCCTAAATTTTTTGGCTTGAATTAAAGAGTGTCATGTTTCTCTGAGAACAAAGAAGATTGCTTAGTTCACTTGAATAAAACTACAAGCAGTTCTGAAGTACCAACCATTGTACTGGCCTGCTTTGAAACCCTGAATTTTTTCCTAACATTTTTCTGGCTTCTTTGTACCTCAAATGCTAGCTTATTAACATCATTTTGATCTTTTTGGAAAGTTACTCCTCACTGTTAACCTGGCGGAAAAACAGGCTGACAGTAAAGGACTTTGGAGAAGGTGAGCAGCTGACAGGGGTAACACAATTATATGTCTCCTTTAGCCAGCACTCAGTGAAACCACCAATGTCAACCTAACCAGGCTTGTGAGGACAAGGTTTTGTACATAAAATTATGCTTAAGACATTTAAATTAAATTTCCATTATATTTAAAGGGAGAGGCAAATCTTCCCATTTATCTCCAGTCTACTGAAATGAACTGAGGACAGTGTTGGGACCATCCAAGCACAGGACTACAGCTGTTCTAGCCTCCTTGTTTAGAGATGCGCCCCCCAGCAGATTCCTACAGGAGGACCTTCCACTTTGGTGGGGTGTGGGTGAGGGTGAGAGCAGGTCTCATGGTGAGCCCAAATCTCTGTCAAAGAGAATTCAGTTGAGTGTTGCAGGTTAGAATTGAATTGATTATTGAAGATAAATCTCTAATGGTTGTTATGACCTGGACTGGGAGCCCAGAGTCATGAAGGTTCAGTGACCCCCTCAGGTTTAATTAAGGGGAAATGACACCAGACTACTAGTTAACATATTTTACCTGTGGTAGAAACAGCTTAAACTTGGAAAAGAATAGTAAACAATATGGTCTCTTGTAAATCTGTAAGAAAGAAAAGAAAGAAAAGAAAAGGAAAGTAGAGAAAGAATCCAGATGACCGCTCCAGGTACCAAAGTTGTCTTAGGTCCGGTAATCTTGGGTAGTGCATGCATACACAGCAAAATTTTCGGTTGCCTTTAAAGTTCATCTTATCAGATGATTAGCATACTAAACAAAGAGAGGAAGGTATTCCACAAACTCATTTCCAGAAGAGACGAGGGAAAGGTGGAGCATGGGTTCTGCGCATGTATTGTGGGGAGATGGTATGCACCAACCCCCTCATCCAACTGAGTTGGTGGTTATGCCCCGCCCTACCACCTTTCAGGTTTTGCTTCTTGGGTTGTCCAGCCTTTAGCTTATCAGTCTTTTTGGCCCAAATACATAGTTTCTTATCTAAGGAATTTGGCAATACAGCAGTAAAGGAGTGAAGGCATGCAACCTTCAGTGTACTCCCGTGCTTCCTTAGGCAGCATTCCTTAGACTAATCTGAAAGGCCACAGCTTGTCCTTGAGGGTTTCTATGTCAACGAATGTTTGAGGCATTAACTCCTTCAGTTCCTCACAATGGTTAATCTAGACCCATTTATTTAAGATTCAGCTTGGCTCATATAACAAAGGGTAATTCAAAGATCTGTTGCATGGTATATTATACAGTTCCCATATGGGTGCTTTTCTCTTTCCAGAGTTTAGTGTCATTATAGAATTTGCATACTGAGCAGCCATCCAGTACTTTGTTTAAATAGTCTGTTTAGCCAATAATACCAGCTCAATTACCATGTTATCCAAAATATATATGATGTGTAACTGTAGTTAAAAAAGCATAGCAATAAAAAAAATCTGCAAGAGCTAAGAGACCTACACTTGAGTAAGTGGCCTCAAAAGTAATTCATCCTCATTAGCCCCATACCTTAACACCAGATCTACACTGAAAACCCTGTAACTCTCCTGAATGCAAAACAGTGCTGATACAGGGCCTAGATAGGAACAGGGGATGTAAGGGTTAATATGGGAATAGCAAGAAGGGGATGACAAGAGAAATAGTCGAGATAAGGGTTTGCCTAGCTTGTACGAGGTGTTTGTGTTGCTCGACCACTATCTCCTGTTTAAGTAAAAAACCTCCTCCACCCCTGAGTAAGTGAAGATGTTTGTGTTGATCGACCACTATCTCCTGTTTAAGTAAAAAGCCTCCTCCACCCCTGAGTAAGTGAAGATTACCCCACAACCGGCACAAACCTGCTCTGCGGGTCCAGGGGGTGACAGAGACTGCGCAGGAATTCGGGGTGAAAAGTTCAGCACTGAGGAAGAGGAGATACTTCCTCCCACGACCACCGCCCAGTCCTTCACGACCCCTGCCCAGGACCAAAGGAACTCACTGCGCAGACTCAACTGGGAGGAGATCATGGAAATGCTAATTTTAATATGAAGCGGGGATAGGTGATGCATATGTATAGGCGTATTGCGAAATATTGTGAATATGTAATCATTTGCTCTATAAATCTAAGGCAACGGTGCCACATGGGAGCACACATTAGGAGGAGTGATCCCCTGTGTGCCCAGCGCTGAATAAACATACCTACTTTACAATCTATCAGATTGTGGAGTCTGTTTTCCGCACGTCAGTGCAGGATTCTCCTTTGAGAAGGAGAAATTCTCTCACAAAGATTTTTGACACATCCTGATTTGGTAGCATGTGTAGACTTCAAGTGGTGCAGCATGCAGGAGTTGCTGTGCCCTGAAAATAGGAGCTGTAAAGGAACAGCTTTGCAGGGAACATTAGGGAGAGACAGAAGTAACTTCTGTTTGACCTGATCTGATCCTTTTGGGTCCCTGGGTTGTAACTCGTACTCTGTAGGCAGAAAACATTAATGGTTTGACTTCTTTTCCTGTCTTTCCCTGATTAAAAATCTACTTTTCAGCCCCACTTATGGCTTCCTTTTCCACTGTGAAATCCATTTCCACTGTGGGTTTCCAGAGGTACTTCTCTGTTCATGGTCAGAAGACAGCCTCTCAAGCTGTGCTTCCCTGTCTGGGACAGAACCCAGCCCAGAGCTGGGATGTCACAGCTCATCCCCATGTTCTTGCCCTCCCACTCACCCCATGAGCCTCCAGTGAGTGGGTTTAAATACTGACAGGGTTCTAGTACATAGCCACTCTCCCCCAGTATGTAATCCCCACTGACAGCACAGCTCCATCTGTGCCACATTTCCAAGCACACGGGGGAGTATCTGCAGGCTGCAGAATTATTTCAGTGGTGTAAGACTTCCATAAGCTTTTGCAGCCCTGAGTGGGCAAGAGTTTGAGGGCAGGGAATGTGCTGTCCTACCTTTCTCTCTTCCTTTCTCCCAGGTTAGCTTCAGTATCAAGGAGGAAACTGCAAACACAGGATAAACTGAGATGCCAGGCTCCTACAAAGCAAATGACAGTGATTAATAGTGTGGTCATGCCAAGATATTTGTGGGTTAGATTACTGCAGTTCAGATTTTAAGAAGAAAATTGAGAAATGATTTTGCACGATGAGAAATGCATGAAAGATTCAATGACAGGGTATTTCTATGGTGACCAGTGCAGCATCATATTTAGACTATACTAACAGGAGATGTTAATGGCAGAGTTCTGGCTTCTGAAGCAGCCAGATCTTTAGGGAAGCTGAATACATTTTAAAAGGAGCCATAAGATATTTCAAATGGATAACGAAACAAAAATATAGACAGAAAGACTGTCCCAGCCATGTAGAAATCTGGAGCTGAGGTATGAGGGCTCCTGGGTTCCCAGGTACAGCTCTGCTACTACAACACTGTTTTTTCAGTATTTCTAGTGCAACAGGCAGAAAACAAGCAGAAACAATGGGCACATATGTGAAGCTGGGTACCAGAAGAATACAAAGTTTGTATCTTAAGCTTCTCATAAGAAAAATACCACCACTCATTTTTTTAGCATGCACACTGAGGTTTTGTTATTAAGGAAGCCAAAGCAAATCATGGGACACAAGGTTCAGACCCAGGAAATAGAAAATAATTCCAAAGTCCATATGTAAATATAAACCACACAGTATTTCTTAGAAGAGGTATCTGTAAAGGGAAACACGTTATCCCTTAGCTCTGTGCTGATTTCCTCTAAAGAGCCTTCATGTTCTGAGTAAGCCAAACTGATAGTATTTCCCTTTTTCGACAAACTGAAAGCATATACCCGTGTTAGATTTCAGCTCTGTCCCTTTGCTTACTAATTTGTTTTTCTCTCAAGTAACACTTTTATAAACATCTTCTTGTGCTGCTTTTCTCCCTGGAATAGACCATTAGCCCTTTCTACCTACGTGTACCTGGTACTGCTACTACAGTTTCTGCCATCAACTATTCTTACCCCTCTTCAGTAGCCAAGACATCATTTAGGTTTATTTATAGAGGCCATCGACTCCCTTTCCTCCTGTAAGGCTTCCTTAAAGCTTTATACCTGGATGAATGCCACCTTACTTGCCTGGCTGTAACATGACACATTAAAAGTATCTTTTTAAAAACACTACTAACTTCTGAAATCAAGATAAATTCAGGGATCATAGTTTGACGAAGAACAGGCAGTAAAAATATATTTGGCGACCTGAGGCCAGAGAGGTTGTCACCAATACTACATCTTAATGGTGAAGAAGCCTTACAACAAATTAGCTCCTCTTGACTGCATTTGTCCTCCAAGGCAAGAATTTAGCCAGAGCAGAGTACTACTCCTGTTAGGGCTGGAATGCTAACATTGCAGAGGACATTTCAGGAAAATGAGCAGAGCTGAAGCAATGTTCAAGAAGCTGTGAGGTACTGTAGAATAGTTTTGTTCACAAGGGACCTCTGGAGGTCTGTGATCCAACACTTGCCCCAATGCCACCCATGGAGTTTAAAGCAGTGCCAGCTGAATCAGGCTCCTGCAGGTCTTGTCCAGTAGAGCTGGGAAGATCCACAGGAATGGAGATTCTGTGGCTTCTCCAGATCTCTCTTTCTGGGTCAAGCATCCTCCTGGGGAAGAAGAGGTTCCTTTGGCCTCTGGTGGGTGTCTTCTGTGCTGTCCCACTGCAACTCTGAGAAGAATCTGGCTCTTTCCTTTCTGTTCCCCCACCCCAAGGAAGTTGAAGACATCTGAAAGAGTCCTCTTTTCCCTTCTTGTCTCCAGACTGAACAAAGGCCTTTCTCTCCACCTCTTTCCAGATGTTCTGTGCTCTAGCACCCTCCTCATCCTTGTGCCATCTGCTGAACTTTTTCCATAGAGTCAATGGCTGTGCTGCTCTGGAAGCCCAAACTGGACACAGGTCCCCAGATGCAGTCAGGCTTAGTGGTGCTGATGCAAGGGGGGAAAATCCCTAGGATTGGGATGAGGTGGCACAGAAACAGGTTTTGGCAGCTGAGGCTACTGGGTCTATCCAAAGCAGTGGCCTTGGTTCTCCCCTGGGTTTTAGAAGGGAGTTGTGGATCAGAAGTTGGTGTGCACAAGATACTGATTTTTCCCGAAGGAGAGAGCAAAGTGTGAATGGCACAGAATAAGTGTATGTAATAGTTCCTTAACACAGTGCCAGCCCTGCAGGGGCATACCATTTAAAACTGTCCTCAGGGGATTCTGGAGTAGATGTGTTCCTCTCTACTGTCTCGTAACTAAAGCTCAGTCTGATTTTCTTTGGCCTCATAAGAGGAAAAAAATGTGACAGATTTAAGCTTGTAATCTATTTTGTGCCATGAGACCCCCTAAATAATTGCACTTATTCCATTTGTTTTTCATTACTATGAGATGCTGATGTGTGAAACAGTGCTCCAGAGTCTTGCATAATAAAATGAACGCTGCTTCACTGCCTGTCTGCCCAGGAAAGACAGTATTCTTGTCCAACAGAAAACAAATGAAAGGCTGCCTAACACTGCCACCTTGGGACATCGACACACACCATACTAATTCTTAAACATTGCTAAAAGTCTTTTAGTTCAAATTTTTATACGTACTCTTCAGAAACTACACAGAAACTTGTTTTTGTACAATGATATAAAAGCTATCCATTTCCATTCAAACAAATTATTTTCAGAACTAAAAAAAAATATCTAAAACTGTCTTTCAAACTTCACTCTAAAAAACACAGATTAAATTTTAGACATAAAAATGCCTAGAAATTATTTTGGATTCTTTAAATAAGCTATTGAATTTGGAACTTGACTTCAAAGATGATCAGTTACAATTGCATTTTAAGTAATTCAAGATCTAAATTTGAAAAACTAAAATCAACTGTTTTAGCAGAACAAACCCCATGGTTCAAACTCAGCCCTACTGTAATCAGGACTGAGATAGGACGTACTTTCAAACAACCTTAGAGAAGGAGAAAACAAGACCAACACTTTAAGTGGCAAGAGCTTATTGTTTGCAAACCTACAGTGTCAGTTCCCATATGATGGGGAAGTGAGAAACCACGTATAATTACTGACTTCAAGATGTTTAACACTGGTCTGGAAGTCACTTGCTGACTTTAATTGCAGAGAGTTTGCAGACTCTGTCTAATATAGATACTCACAGCCATTAATTCCAGATGACTCTTACATCTCACCTGGGCAACTGGCTCTTGGTGGCCCTACTGGAGCAGGGGGTGTTGGATCAGATGACCTCAGAGGTCCTTGCCAACTTTAGCCCTTCTGTGGCTCTGTGATTCTGTGATTCCCCACCATGGCAATAAGGAAATGCTGTCAGCATCCACTCTGAGACAGCTCACCTTGCTGCGAGGGGCAGGGTCCCAGTCAAGTCCCAGGTCAGGATGCCTCAACTCCTTACTCCTGCCCCTGCTCTACAGCAGGGCTCAGAAAGACCCCTACCAGTTGCAAGGGCAGGCTGAGGAGAAGAAGATTAAGTACTTCCTGCCAGGCTGAAGTCACTTGGTAGGGGTTTGCAGTGAGAAGAAAACTGAAGAGGATGTGAAAATGGTGAGACACTCACCTCAGCATGGGGTGCAGCACTGCAGAGCAGAACTGTGCCACCATGCATTCTCTGGCCTCAGCTGGGGATCAAGGAGACCCCAAAGCTTAGAAGCCCAGAAAACACAGGCTCCCACCTGAGATGGGATAGAAGTGTCTTTCAGATGACACAGGCTGCTTCTCTGGAGACCTGTGCTGCTGCTGAGGGTAGCTTTACATTGTTTAAGGAAGAAGAGAAACTGTGCTTGGTGCTGAAGAAGCAGTTCTTGAGGAACTTGCTACTTGCTGTCATTGCATATGAGAGGAAGTCCTTTGTACAGATTAAGCCTTCAGCTGGCTTGAAATAGCTATGGTCAGTACATGGGACATGTTGACAAGGCAGGGAAAATACAAGTCCACAGGCTCACAGGCAGTATGATGCAAAGCCCAGAGCTGCACTGTCCTGACAGGAGGCACAAGTGCAGCCAGTGTGATAAGCATGGGAAACCCTCCTGAACACCACAGGTTTTGAGAGCCCTGACTTGCCTTTGTAATAACATTTCCACACTCCAAACATCCTCCCATACCCACCCACAGCAAACTACCATCAGGAAAAACAAGGCTGCACATCAGATGCAGAACATTCAGTTTGGTATAGAAGGAGTTGACATGAGTCTCAGTTCATTTTCCATACCCTAAAGGGTATGGAAATTTATTAATGTGAACAAATATATTCCTGCTCTTAAGTTAAAGAGCAATTTTACAGATTATATGCAAAAATGACCTGAACACGGCTGGTGTAATTTAAGGTTCTTGCAACAAAAAGAGCTCATCATTCTGCCCTCTATGCAAACCCTGTTCAAAAGGATGCATAAAAAAATACTAGCCTAACAAATCATTCTTGCTGGACATAAATTGAACAAACATAATTCAGGTGGTGACAGATTAAATAGAAGCAAGAGACAAAATTCCTGAACAGAGAGTGATTTAGCGATGTGGGTTGGGCAAAAATACATTGTCAAGTTTTATGCTAAGCATGAATGCGTAAAAAGACTGAGGGAAAACATATTGGACAGGGCAGAGACTGCTGTGAATGGGGACTGGGATTTAAATATCCCATCACAGTCCAGGCATCTCTGCAGTAAAATCTAGTTCTCATGGCACTGCATGACCGTATGTAAATGTCAAATTTTCACTAAAAAGACCTCTCAAAAATGCAGGGGTAAAATTACAGTCTTCTAGAAGGAATATGGAAATCAAATGAGGGACTCTTAAGATGACCAGAAGGTAATGATAAAGTTCACACTTTATTTCTCTTAAATGAGGGATTTACCATCTGAGTAACCTTGGGGAAAACAGGGCAGAGTAGGGATTAGGTTTTCTTGATTAGTGAATGTTTAGGTCAGGCAAATATAAGGCTGACCACTAGGCCAAAAGCCTGTTTGTGTTCAGCTACTGTTGCATGGTCTGGAAAAGGATTTTATGGACCATGTTGTCATACAAGATGTGCTTTTTTCTGAAAGTTGCTCTTTTCCCAATTTGTACAGGACAGAGCAGTGTTTTATAATAGGCATTTTTCCAGTTTTGTTTCTTGCTCACTTGGCTACCAGGCCTGTAAATTGTAAATTATCTTGCTAGAATCCTTTTTTAGGAGCATTAGGTGGAGATAAGTACTTTGCTGAGAAAAAATTATTTTGAAAGATGCTTTTGCTCCTGGTTTTAAATACAAGCCAAACCTTTCACATGCTCTGCAGAGAGAATGCATCAGTAGATCTGGGAAGCTTTCCTCCCCATTTCTGAAGCAGTAACCCTGCAGCAGGCTGGAGACCTTAGTTCCTAATGTCTGCATGAACAGATGGAAAATACTCCAGCAAAGAGGGAGGCAACTTCCCATCAGAACCCGCTATGGATAATAAAAAACAATGCACCTGTATCGGATGTTTTCATCTTGATAATTGGTCAGATTCCACCAAATATTTTTTCCAGACATTTAACATCAGCAACATATGACAAACATACAAAAATAGTGTTTCTTTTCATACTGGTGCTATGGAAAAATTCCTACAATTTCATGCAAATTGATTTTAGTCTAGCAGTTACCCTCCAGTGTGTGTGGTACATATTTCCCTGTGTTATTAGTAAGATTAGTTAAATTTTGGTATTTCCGATGTGCCTTAGAGCTACAGGTCAAAGGGGAATTGACTGCCAGTATGTGACTGACTCTTACTCCGCAGCTGTTCAACCATATTTCCAAGGCAAGCCATTAGTGCATTTGACCCTGGGATCCAGAACAGACCGTAGCAGGAGGAATTGTCCAGAAGAAAGGCAAAGCATAGCCAACATCACAGACCATAAGAAGCTTTGGTTTGAGTGGTGCTTGTTGTTTGTGCCACATGCACGTTCTCAGCAAGGGGCTATCCATGCTGTTATATTTTATTTACCTTCCCCTATCAATGGGCTTCATCATATTAGGTATCTCCATTCACAGTTTATTCATTATTAAATTCAAAATAGCTACTCTGCTAGCTACTCTAGTTTAAACACTGAACTTTATCTATCGCACTTGCTGTTGAGTAATATTATTGTACCTATCTTTTATGTCCCTAATTAGCTAATATGCTGTCAGTTGAAATGGTGCTGGTCTGCCAAATTAGAAACAGATTAAAGAAAAGAACATGAGCTATTAATGTAGGATGTAAATGCATGCTTGAAAAGTTCCCTGATATCTTCAGTGATTTTTTTACTATGAAGTCTTTTATCCAAGTGAATGTAGACATTGAATCTAAATAAAGGTAGGAAAGTTAATTGGATTTTTTACTACAGAATTAGCATAATAGGTCTACTTTTCAGGCTGCCAATCTGCTATAAAATAGTCAGAGGCCAAACAAGAAAATTAGCTCAGTTTGAATATATTAATGCCTTTGGTTTTAAGAATGACATCAACAAGTCTTACACAAGGTACATCCCCTTAGGAAAAGGAAAATATGGAAGAGAGGTTGTATAGCTAAGTTGCAGAGAGATGGCTTTTTGCCCTCTCAAAGGCATTTGAAGTATTTCTTCCAACATAGAGGGAAGCATTATTATTGGATAGTCTGCTTTTACACTAACACATGCAGATTGCTATAGGTATAGAAGGGCTTAGGGGAGAAAACCTGGCCTGTATGTATTAAAAAACAGATATCATATGCTAGAGTCTTAGCCCCAGCCCTGGGAACTAAATAAATTGTACCTGTGCCAGAAGTGATGAGTGTACAGCAGCTGACTGCAAGGAAAGCTTGTGAGCACAGTGTGGTGAAGCACAAGTCCCAGGGAAACTCTAAGCCTCTTGTAGAAAACAATAGTTTACAGCCCAGTGCAGACATCATCTCTGCCCTGGTTGAGGGGCAAGAAATAAAAGAAGTGATGGAGGAGAAAGTTAATTTTAAGATGCAGCCTTTTCCACTCCATTACTTTTGTTGAGCCTCTCTCTAGTTTTCAGCACCAAAATGAAAGCTTACCTTGACAACAAAATTGTGCCCTGGTGACTAGGCAGACTAAACAGTTTTACTGTGGAGCTCATGCAGACTGTACTTGGAGACAAAGCAGAGAGCAGCTTGATATATTGTCAGCTGGAAGCCACCTCTTCCACTGTGGGAATCTGGTGTCTCAGGAGGCAACAGGAGCTTCTGCTGTAATTCACAGTACTTCTGACATGAGAAAGATAAGGGCGTGCTTTTTTCCCAACAGTGTTTTTCATTTTCTGAGTGCATAAGTGAAAAGTAAGCAATGTCACCTTTATGCAATAAGAGTGCACACTTCCCGATTTACATTAAAAATATAGGATCTTACTGGAAACCTCTCAGTCAGCAAGGGAAGTCATCTGAAAATGCAACTGGTGGTATGCTCCATGTGGAAATGCACAGCTGAATTTTAGAGCATTAATGTAGTAAAATTTTAGTAAACTATTTTGATGTAGCTTTTTCTTTACATTAGTCATCTGTCTGCATAATATATTGCAACATCAGTCTGAATGGCTGACTGCATTGGTTTTGCTATCATAGTTTACATTTGTTTTACAAGCAATCAGTTTGACATGAATTATCTTTACTGGCCTTTGTGCTGTGAAGTTTATCCCATAATCTATGTATGAAATCCTTATGCTGTCTCTGTGTAACTACAGTGTATCTCCTGAACAGCTGTAAAGGCCATAATGATAGTTAAATCTGAATGAGATTTCTGCTGGAATAAAAAATGTGTTCAGGCCTATCACTTAGAAGTTTTGTAGTCTATGCAGTCTATTGAGTATTCTAAGTCAAATGATTATTCCAGTTTCCCAGTCTGAAGCCACAGATAAAAACCCCATCATTTATATAGATGGTAATTACTCCCTAAAAGTATTAAAAATTATCTGTAACAATTCTGATCTTAAATACTTGTGCTATTAAGAACAATTTAAATGGTGTAATTGCATTTTCAGCTATACTATCATGTGTGACAGCACAGAATAGAAAACAAAGCAGCCTCAGGGTGGTTAATTTCTGATGTGAGTTTAGCTCTACAGCATTAAGAGAAACTTCAGTGATTCCACAGGTCCATAAAGGGAATTTCAAATGATAACAATTGGGATCTCTGTAAAATAATTCTGCCTTCAGATCTGTTAATTATGCATTGAAACAAGACTAGCACATTTGCTCAAGGTGGGAAGCAACTATGAAGTTCAGCATGAGAATACAGAAAAGGTACTTCATGAAACATGATCCTAGTCTAATAGATTTAAAGTAAGACTTAAACTATATCCCACACATTTTCTTAGCAGCTGGTGTAATAAAAATCCAAACAAATTGTATAAAAACTGTATTATCCATGGATTTCTGTCCACTATCCACTCTGCCACATTAATATCTTATTTTAGTCTCCCTGTAACACCTCGAGTTCCTCCTATGACCCTGAGCTCTTTTTGGTTGAGTGGAAAAGTGTCATGAGGCAGTGTGTGCCATGGCTGGCTTGGAAGAGGAGTCAGGGTGCCAACTACTCAACTTACCCCTGCTTCTGAGCTTTTGGGGAGCCATCCAGAAGACAGAACACTTGATCTCCCTTCGCCTTCCCTTATACACAGTACCAGCTGTCTGTCTTCTCAGATACAAATTTTTACAAAATTTGTAAGACATCAAAGTCATTGGGATTTCCATCCTTCCATCCAGCATGACTGAAGCTGGCCAACAGGTATGAAAGTTACCAAGAAAATGGATGCATGCAGATAGTATGGATGGATAAGCCCCTTTTCCAAAGCAAACTGTTCTAAAAAGGCTCAGGACAGACTCTCATGCAAGAATTTTAAAATGCCAAAGAGACGGCTCCTTTAGCAATGAAGGAAAAAAATAGGCAGAGTGTCATTTGCAGTAAAATGTCACATGATTTAAAAAAAAAAAAAAAAAAAAAAACAACAAAAAAACCCCCACATGACAAAAGGGACAGCTGATACTCAGAAAGACAAAGCATACAGTTTCCAGCTAAACAGAACTGTTGCGCCTCGTGCTTTACAGTCAGCACTGAAAAATACATGTGCCTAATGGGGAAAAGAAGGGAGAGGGGGGAAAGGAGGAAGTTGTTGTAATATAAGAAAAAAACACACTAGGAAATAAGCTTGGAGAGGGGGGAAGCAAGATGAGAACCTTGAATGATTCTTTCCTCTGAATAACCTTATATTATATTAAGGAAATAATAAATCCAGATTAGGAAATTTTAATACAAGAAGAGTATGCAAAGTTTGCAAAAAAGTTTTCCCCCAAAACCTTCTTGTATTTCCTCTGTAAAGATTATTTTTTTATATATATAATTCTGTAGGGGAATATTAGAAACTGAGTTTGATTTCATTCTGAAACGTAGTGCTTCAGGTAGTAGATTTGTGTCCTAAGTGTCCTGTTCAGCCCCCTCTCTGCACAACACTGGTCCCAGTGGTACACTCTGGTAGAGTTACCAGGAAATGGCTGCTCAAGAGTTACTCATATAAATCACAGATTTTTCCCTTGATGAAGGGTAGGGTCTTCTAGTGTAGCACTAGGGAAACTGTGCTTCTTTCCCAAATACTTGCTAGCTCTCATTTTCAGTAACTTTGAATATATGCATGACAAATATAGTCACTGCACCATTTCGCATCCTTCTGGGCTGGTTTAGGGCCTAGTTAGTTCCTTTTATGTTTGTTGGTCATTTCTGGTGACCAGATTTTTTCAGAAACAAAAGAAGGACTGAGACTACTCTTAAACAGGATAATCATTTCTGGATTTTGCTGAAGTTTTCACACGCCACTTCCTGCAGCCACTATGAAATAAAAACACTGAATTGCTCTTTTTCAAGTACATTAACTGAGAGCAGAAGGCCAGGAGTATAGTAAACATGCATGCCTCTGTGTTTCAGGGTGTGGGTGTGTGAATGTACTGTGTCTCCTGTGTGTTCTCCTGCAGAGGGCTTAAGAAGTCCCACACTGGGGATTTCTGGCATGCAGAGATAGAGGCAAAACAGAATAGAAGGAAGTGTGCTTATAGTCCTTTGCCTGGATGTATCTAAAATCCTGTCAGCCTATATACTCCTCACCCAGCCTGTATATTGTAGCTGCTCTCTACATCTGCAAAGTAGTATAAAGCAGAAGAAATACACTAGTGAACCTGACTACTGAAAGGGGGAAAAAAAAAAAAAAAAAAAAAAAGTGTTTTGAGAACTCTGTAATTATTAGCAATCACAAATGGTGACATTCTTTTTGGTGTTTTAAATAATGTTTGGGAAGGGAATTTCATTCCCGGTAAATGTCCAGCTGGGAAAGTATGAAACAGAGCATGCATCCAGTTACATGGTAAATTGCACTGAAGAGAAATCGAAATTACCACAAAACAAATCTTCCAAACATCAGAAATTTAACTGAGATGACCAAACGTGCAGGAGAAGCATCCAACTATTTTTTGTCTTGAAGAAGGGAAAGGGAAGAGGAGGGGGAGAGAGAAAGGCAGAACAGGCACTGTCTGCAGGCATCACTGCTTTCTGGGAATATGAACAATGATGTGTTATGATATGTAATAATTATAATAAAATGGTCCTTTCAAAGTAGATTTAACAAAGTCCCTTGTGTGCTCTACCTGGATATCTCACTTCCAGCACTGAGCATTTCTTCTCATCTTCATCTTGGCTGCAGTGCACCCGAACTTACAGCAGTTGCTTTCTGGCAACCATCAGGCATCCGATCTTGTTTACAGTGTGTGAATCCTTACTCCATCCTTTAGCTCCCATACATTTCTTTGTGCAGAGAACAAAGGATAATTCAGGGAACGTTTTTGAGAAAAAGAATGTCTTTGCTTGTCTAATTAGAACTGTGCTTGCAGTACAGCAGCAGCTGCTTGTGTGTTGAGGATATCTCTGATAACTTTGGAACGAGATACCACCATTGTACTGGTCATGAAGGAAAGATGACTCACTGTTGTACTAGTTAAGTGCAACTACCTAGCAAGTAAGAATGAGCAAGAACTGTGAAAATAGGTAATGCTAGAGCCCTGATTGCTAATGTTTAAATGGAAAATGTTTTTAAAAGCTTATAATAGGAAAAAAAAAAAAAAGAAAAGAAAAAGCACACACACACACACACAAAAAAAAAAAAAAAAAAAAAAAAAAAAAAAGGCACAAAAAACCCCCGGAAATAAGTTAGAAAAGCTTTGTAGTTAACATGACCTAACAACAAAGACCCGTGGTGCAGAGCAAAGCCGGCTCTGTAGCAGGGGAGAAGCGTGATGCACCAGTGCCTGTAGCGATCTATGTGGGACTAGTCCCACGCCTTCTTGCGACTTAACGTCTCTCGGTAGGCTGCCGTTGCTCTGGCAGGCGGGCCGCGGGCGGGAACACGGCGCAAATACCGCTCGAGTGCTGCCGCAAGGCGGAGGTAGAACCCGTCCTGCAGCCAACGGCTCCCGCTGCCGGGCGCCGCCCGGGGAGCTCTGCCGGCCGCCGGCACAGGCGGCGGGTCGCCGCCTCCTGCGAGCTCCTCGCTGTCGGGGGCTGCGGGCCGGGCGGTGTGCGGGCCGTACCTGGGCCTCCCCAGGACGGGTCCGCGCTGGGCGTCCCAGAACCGTCCACGCAACGTCCGAGTGACGCTGCTGAGCAAGCGAACCACCCTTGTGCTGAAGAAGTACTTAAACAGAAGTACAAAGAGGGCGCTGTACCAGGAAAGCTAGTTGTTAACATTTCCTTTTGCTTCGAAATGCAGATTGGACACTTTGTTTGGATTTTACACTCACTTGTTTTAAATGGAGCGTGAAATACGGTCGGATATAATAATTGTAAAACAGCTTCAGCTACTCATCTTTGCAAAGCAATGAAATTGATTATGTTTTCCATGGATAGAATGAAATATTGTTTCCATTTATCTCCTTGAAAATTCATACTACAGGGCACTAATGGAGCTGTCAGTGCACACACGACTGATGTTTATGTAGATATGTCGATAATTCTACTCAATTGTCTTGAAAGGGTAGGTTTGGTATAGACATAAATAGAAAAAACCTTATTCAAAGACAACTAAATACCAAAATAAGAAAAAGCTTTAAAATACAAGGTGATGTTTTAAGTCTTTCATTGAATTATCCTGGGCTTCAGGAAAGATTGGCAGAACAGATAAAGCAATCAGGAGTGTGTTTTACTTCACATTCGTAGAGTCCACAAGCAGAACTTTCTAAGGTACATGTAATTTATCTTGCCCAGAAAAGTCCTATTGTCAGGTTGGGTCCACCCACTTGCAGGATTGGTTACAGCTAGGACAACAAATCTGTACTTTACCTTGGGAAAAGGAACATCCTCACAAGGAGGAGCGAGCCAAAATGTAGACAAGTGTTTAAAACTTTATTCTGTAGAAAAATATTCAAAGATAAGACTGCATAATGAACTCGTCTTTCACTGGTGTTTAGAGTGGCAGAAGTGACTGTTAGCTTCCTCCACTTATGTCAGCTGCTTACAGTTCTCTTAGGGGACATGTTGGCTTTTCCAGGCTCACAACTGCCAGAGTTGTGAACAGAGGAATCATTCCCAGGATCTGCCTTGCTATGAATAGATTCAGCCCTGGGGCAACTGGTTTACTACCCAGAGTGCTGGATATGCGTTTTGCTGTCTCCTAAGATATTTTTCAGATTTGACTGGCCTGTTTAGCTCTGTTTGGGAAAGTAAGCAACTAATCTTTATGTCTGGAGGAAAGTGTTTGTTTCAGCAGTCTGCAAACATGCCAGTGCAGTGACTTCTGCATTCCTGTTTCCTCTCCATGTCTGCCAGTAACAGGGAACTTGTGTATGCAATAGTCTCTTGAAGTCTGGAAGCTCCTTTGCACTGGTTTCCTCTGTGGACTTAACAATTGCTCTGTTGTTTTTTTTTCTTTTTAAACATATAATCTTCTGCTCCATGAAGGGTCATAGACATACATCGTGAGAGTCCTGCAAATTAAAATTTTACTGGTTTCTTCCAACTCACCTTCCAGTGTGCTCTGTGGAAACAAAGAGGATGATGGCCTCCAGGTATGCAGAATGAGTCTTTGGAGCCGTCTCTGCCACAAGCCATAGAAATATACACTTTAATTAGCAGTAAAAGGTACAGATTATCTCAAATCCATGATTCTCTGGGGAAGTCTCCTCATGCTTCTAATACCAGGCCAAGAAACAGAACAGTAGTGGATGGTGGATCTATTTATGTAATGACAGCATTTTTCACTGTATTTTTGTGGAATTCAAATTAATCAAGGCTTGCTAATTTAA
This sequence comes from Tyto alba, assembly GCF_018691265.1. NCBI lineage: Eukaryota > Metazoa > Chordata > Aves > Strigiformes > Tytonidae > Tyto > Tyto alba. Next base: position 46,975,151 of record NW_024881275.1, on the reverse strand, counting down.
ACATTGAAACATCAGGAAATACCACAATAAAAATTGCTTGAGCAATCTTTTGCACAACAATTCCACCTCCACCCCCATAACACAAACTCTGCACCTAGTGAGCCTGCATGGTATTTAATTACACTTGCAGGTACCATTTTAACCTGGGCTCCTTACATAGTAAGGAAGGCACAGAACTAGTACCTCCATCTGTTTTCTTCCCCTCCCTCTCCTTTGTTTTTTATTTTTTAATGTTAGCAAATATTAATGGAACCTGATGGAGGGTCAGCCTTCTCAAAACCAGCAAAGTTCCCACAGTTTCATGAAAATCTATGGCTGAAGAACATATTAGCACCCCAGCATATAAAACCTGAAGCGCCAGCAGCAAGCAGATAACTCATGCAGCTGGGGGATACTACTAATGCCCCAATCATGACAAAAAGTTGCAATTTACTCAGTGCTAGCCAACCCAGTGGTGCATCCCCAAGGCATCTGGTTTCTTAGTTCTGCAGCTCAGAGCATCTTGTTCCCTGCCTCTTTCGGTGCACAGGAGGGGAAGAAGCAGCCTTTCACTCTATCACTGCCTCCAGCAGTGATGAGATCTATGAAGCTTCAACCAAGTACAAGAACAGGCCATCTCAATATTCAGGAAAAAAGGAGACATATCAGCAGATTAGCTTGGGTAAGTAGGGAATCGTGGCACAACTCCTGTGCAAAAGAGCATACAGGAGATAGAAGCAGGGTTCGGCTACAAAGGAGGAATTTAGAAACATTGCCCAGGCGTGTAGGGATGGTGTCAGGAAAGCCAAAGCTCAGCTAGAGTTTCAGCTGCATGTCAAGGGTAACAAGAAGAGTTCAGCTGCTAAATTACTGGTAAAAGGATGAACAAGGAAAATGGAGACAGTTATTGGGTAGGGTGGGTGATTTAGTGAGAGTGGACACAGACAAACTGGAGGAACTCAATGCCTTTTTTACCTTAATCTTCACCAGCAAGGTTTCCCAGGCCTCAAGGCCTGGGAATCATGGAAGGGAAGAATGACCATTAGTGCATGAGTCAGGGATTGCTGGAGAATACTTGACTCATAGAAGTCCATGGAGCCAGTAGGGCTGTGTCCAAGGGAGCTGAGAGAGCTGGTTGATGCCACAGCAAGACCACTTGCAATCATCTTTGAGAGGCCATGGATACATCTGCTAACTGGAGAAATGTTGCACCTAAATTCAAAAAGCACTCAAAGGGCAGTACAGGCAACTGCAGGTTGTCCAGTCACATTTCAATCCCTGGAAAAAACATGAACCAGGTTCTCTTGGATTGTATTTCTGGACACATGAAGGAAAAGTTGGCCATTGGGAATAATCAGTGTGGGTTCACCAAGCATAAACCATACCTGATGAACCTTCCTGCCTGCCTTTTAAAATAAAATAATGGGATTTGTGGGTGGGGCGAGAGCAGTGGATGTCATTTACCATGAGTCAAGCACATTTTCAACAGTCTCCCACAGCATTCTTGTATCTAAGTTAGGACATGATGGTCTAGACAAGGAGACAACTGGAGTGACGTGCGGAAAACAGACTCCACAATCTGATAGATTGTAAAGTAGGTATGTTTATTCAGCGCTGGGCACACAGGGGATCACTCCTCCTAATGTGTGCTCCCATGTGGCACCATTGCCTTAGATTTATAGAGCAAATGATTACATATTCATAATATTTCGCAATACGCCTATACATATGCATCACCTATCCCCGCTTCATATTAAAATTAGCATTTCCATGGTCTCCTCCCAGTTGAGTCTGCGCAGTGAGTTCCTTTGGTCCTGGGCAGGGGTCGTGAAGGACTGGGCGGTGGTCGTGGGAGGAAGTATCTCCTCTTCCTCAGTGCTGAACTTTTCACCCCGAATTCCTGCGCAGTCTCTGTCACCCCCTGGACCCGCAGAGCAGGTTTGTGCCGGTTGTGGGGTAATCTTCACTTACTCAGGGGTGGAGGAGGCTTTTTACTTAAACAGGAGATAGTGGTTGAGCAACACAAACACCTCGTACAAGCTAGGCAAACTCTTATCTCGACTATTTCCCTCCTCATCCCCTTCTTGCTATTCCCACATTAACCCTTACATCCCCTGTTCCTATCTAGGCCCTGTATCAGGAGGGGTAAAGTACGTGTTGGATTGGGTCAGAGGGTTGTGGTTAATGAGTTGTACTCTATCTGAAGGCTACTGTGGCACCTATCCTAGGACTAGTCCAGCAGTAGAATGGGTTGCCCAGAGAGGTTGTGCAGTCTCCATCATTCAAGGTTTTCAAGATCAGATTGAACCCTAAACAAACTGGTCTGATTTCATTGCTTGACCCTGCTTTGAATAGGAGGTTGAACTAGAGACCTCCTGAGGTGTCAACCTGAATGATCCTGTAATTCCTACTGTGAGTGCTCATTACTAGAAAGCTGCTTTGGATGCAGAATCTTCTCCCAACACTAAGCTGTTCCACACCCATTATAGAACCACCGAGACTCTCACTACCCCATTACAGAAAACCTTCTTTCACATACCTAACTGTCTCAGCATTTCCCTCCCTGATAGAAAACAAACGTGTTGTTTGGTTTTTGGTTCTGGTTTTGTTTTGCTTTTCTTCCCCTCCCCCAGCCGCATGGGTTTTTTTTGTTTTGTTTGGTTTGGTTTGGTTGGTTGGTTTTTTTTTTTTTTTTTGTTTGTTTGGTTTTTTGAGTTTTTTGAGTTTTTTTAATATATGTAGCAGAGGCTGTTCAGTGTACAAGTTGTGTAGCTGGGTCTGTTCAGTGTACATCACATACGTTCACACATCAGAGACCACAGGTACCTGAGTACCTATAAAACAAGAAATTGCTTAACTGAGAAATACCTGTGACATCTGGCTTACGCTGCCAGTTCCTGAAAACAAAAGCCAGGATGAAAAGAGGGTGTAGGGTGTGCTGAGGTGTGGGGAAAAGACAGTGACACTGGGAAGATGGGGACTGGTGGAGATGTATTGGGTGGAAGTGGAGCACCAGGAAAGAATGAGAAGATGTAGGGTAGATGGGGTCACTCTCCTTCAACACTAATCCTATTGTTGTCCTTGGTGTGCTGCCAGTGGTGCCCCATTCATGGGAGACATGGTATAAAGCATGTCTATATGAAGTTGCACAGAGCTTCTCTGAGTAGTCTTATCTCCCTGCAGGCTCAGATTAGTCCTCTCAGGGTACATACAGCAAGGCAATATGTCTAGGACCAGGATGAGCGGAAAAAAATACTGAACTTCCTCCCAGATGTGACTTACACAGATTCCTCCGATTATTCTGGTCCAAACAGAACAGTAGTTCTCTCCTGTGTAGTTGTCTTTTTCCCCTTCTGTGGCCTTCCTTCACACATACTTTCTGATGTCTCCACTCAAGGTGACAGAGCTCTCATAGACAGTGTCTGCTTCACTGTCCAGCTACAACTCACTCCTGGATCCTATTTCAAGTAGAAAACAGCACACCATGTTATCTTGACAGAAGAAATAATGCAGAAAGGGGCAAAACAGGGCAGCCTTTATTCTGGTCTGTTCTACAAATACATGTAATTTGAGCTTTTATGTATTTTACTAACAAAATGGACAGCAGAGAGCAGAAGCAGTAAAGATATTTCACATGGGATCCTGGTTTCTTCCAGCATTATTCAGAATTCTTTGATGGTAACACAGATTTTTGAGCTGAAAAGGGATTGACACAGTGGACAGATCACGTGGACAGAGCCTCAGAGAAGTTCATTTTCATACAGGGCTTGCCTGCCAACTGGGGAGAGGAGGGAATGATGGTTCTTCTGTTGAGCACTGACCACTGGGTCTTTTTGCTGCCCTGTACACGCAGGACTCTTTCTACCGTGTTGATGTACAGCTTTCTCCCAGTGTGTCAGCACTGACAGGTAAGGGTGGCAGTTAACTCATGCACACAACCCAGGTCACAGCACGTCTCTTCAGAGCAGGGCAAAAGTTGCTGTGCCTCAGCCTACAGCATAAAAACAGCAGTACTTTTTTGTCTGTAGCTCATAAGCCAAGCAAACCTAGTCAGGCATTTGTAGAATGAGGAACAGGTCAATCATTAATATTACCTTAGTAGTCCTACTTGCTATTACTAAATGTCAAGCCCCGATTCCAGCTGGAGACTGGAAGGCACAGTCTATCAGTCAGTAAACCTTGCTCACTAGCACAACAACCCATGCTTCTCTCTACCATGTAACAACAGGCTTGACTTGGGGTTGGAATGTTTTCTTCTCCCTCCTTCCGCTTTCTCTCTCTCTCTCCCTCCCCCTTTATTTCCTAACCTTCTCCCCTTCCTCACCCCAACCCTCCCCCCCCACTCCCCTACCCCCTGGAAAATTTCAGCTAAAATTTTTCATGAACGAATACTTGTATGCATGGTAACACTCCCATTCTTCTAAATATGTCCAAAGTATTTGAAATAAAGGCTTTCTCACAGTAAATGACACCAGGCTCTGACTGAGAGGGTGTTGTGCTGAGGAACCACAAAAGGGTTTCAGAGGGCTGAGCAAGAGGTGACATGGTGGATAACAGTGCCCTGCAGCCATTTCTGGAATTTCTGGAATCCATTAACCTGGTGGCTCAGCATTTCTGAGGCTGAGCAGTAGGTGTGTGGTGGGTGTGGGAGGGTGATCAAATCTCAGGGTTGGGAGAAAGACATCCTGGCACTATCGATGTCCAACCAACCTGAAGCCACAGGTCTTGTTTAAGAGTAAAGGAGGCTTTTGCTTTGCACTTTTGGCTTTTTGCCTTGGTGAGTTTTTGAGAAGGAGGTAACAGCTAGTCTGGGTGTCTCTGCTTTGGAGGAAGAAGATACTGGTGTCTGCAGCATAATCAGTCATATAAAACCATAACCAAACTGTACATCCCATAGCTGAGAGACCCCTGTGGGTCTTAATATCCTCCCCTCACTCTCCTCTAATACTTTTTCTACTTCAGTAAGCAAATACTTTTGACAGGGCTGCTCCTACAAGGCTTCTCCGTCCTACTGCCACCAGCACCCCCAACCACTGAAGCACTCTGGTGCTGTCCCAACGCAAGAGTTAACGGTGACATTTACAATAGGAGCACTACAAACTAGGAGCACTAGTGATGTTGTTGCTGCTGTTGTTTTAAAGACACACGGAGCAAAAGAGGAATTTTCTCTCCAAGCGTCTTATCAGAACACCTTCCAAGCACCTAAGCAGTCCCATTTCAGAGCACCGGGCTTTTCCCCTCTGCCAAGAGCAACAGGGCAAACACGGCTCCCTGAGCACTGGCAGCCAGCTCCGGGCCAGGTCCAGCACCCGTGGGAAATGGCTGTGGCTGAGTTTGGCGCGGTCCCACACTGCGCACCTGCAGGGTTGCCCCACACTGCGGGCCGTGCCGAGCTGAGCTGTGCCGAGCGGAGCCGTGCCGTGCCGTGCCGATCCCTGCCGGGCGGTAGACGGTGGCTCAGCCGGGGCCGCCCCGGGGCGGCCGGCGAGCGTGACGGGGCTGGGCGGTGCCGTGCCCGTGCCGCGCGGCAATGGAGGGTGCCGAATCGTCCAGCTTGCTAGGGGAGCGCGGCCTTGGGCGGCTGGCCCAGTTCAAGACCTACCGGCGGCGGTGGTTCCTGCTGGCCGCCGTGTGCCTGCTGAACTGCTCCAACGCCATGGTGAGTGCAGCGCGGGGGCGACCCCGGCCTGGCCGAGACCCAGCAGCCGCCCGGCTTCCCGCCCCGCGGGGAGCCGCTCCCGCTGCGCAGCTGGCGGAGCCCCCGCATCCTGGGGCGGGGGGCGCGGGCCGCGGGCGCGCAGGGCATCGGGGTCACTCCTCCGGAAAGGCGCGGGCGGCCCCGCGCCGGGGGAGGGGAAAGGAACGGCCGCCGGCGCTCCCGGGGTGCCCGAGCAGCCGTGCGAGCAGGCAGGGCAGACAGCCCTCTCCCCTGCCTACTTGTGCCGGAGCTCTGGTGAGCGACTTTGACTGCTGCTGCCGAGGGAGGATGGGGTGATAGAGCTCGCCAGAGCCAGAACCACCTCCTGCCTCTTCCTAGAAGCAGCCTGGCAATCTTCAGGGCTCTGCCTCAGTGCCCTGTCTCACATCCACCCCCTCATCCTTGGAGCACCGGGATTCAAGTGTATTCGCACAGCGCAAAGAAGGTTCAGCCTGGCCGTGCCTCAGTGACCGAATAAGCGGGTTTTCTTCATGAACTTGTTTCTCTGGTTACGACTTCGGCCTGCACACCTCCATTTCTGACCAGGGGGGGCGAGGGCAGGATGGGGCGGAGAGTGTGCGTGATCCAGAAGAGCACAGCAGGAAGTACCATAGCGTCAAGTAGAACGCATCCTGGAGCACAGCTTAAATTCCTGCCGAGTACGCTTTGTAGGCCATGGGGAGGAATAGAAAGTATTCAGCGTCTGTGAGGGTCACATGTTTCAAACCTAAGACTAGGAAAACAGTGTTGAAATCACTTGGGTAGAGAAGCAGGAGTTTGCTCTGCCTTACTGCTGGCCTATGGCAGCAGATTTATCTGGTCACAGAAAGGAGCGAATGGATTTCCTTTTGGGGTCTGTTGCACATACAGAACAGTACAGGAGTGATTCTACAGTAGACATACTGGTGTGTGAACTTCTTATTGCCTACAGGTACTTTTTTCTGAAAGACCTGAGAAAAAGGAATACTGGATCATACCCCACCTGTTGAACAGATTAAAACTAAGTTCGGTGATGATCAGGATAAACACATAAACATTTGCCTTACCAGGTCCTAGTATGCAAGATGGAAGCCCAAATCTTTACTCACCAAGTTACTGAAGACATTGTTGATAAATATCAGACTGATGTAGAATTATTCATGTGCTTGACGATTACCATTCTGTGAATGCAAGCTGTCTGGCTGCCAAGATCAGACACTGCAACCTGTAAACATTTAAATGCTGGAAGGGAGAGTATGTATTCCATGATGCAAAAGTGCTGGAGTAGAGAAATGGAAAAACATAGTGAAAATTTGGTTGTATATGGAAAACAAAAAATGAATGTGCCTTCTCAAGGGAAAGTCTATGTATCCTTTAAGAGTGTAAGAAAGTGTTCTGCAGAAAAGCAATGTGAAGACCTGCTGCTTGCTTGCAGTTAATTTGACGCAGCACAGGAATGTTATGTAGCAAGAAAAAAACCCCACCCTGTACAAAACCTTTCCAGGATGTCTTGTCAGACTTTGCTGAAACCTTAACAGTGAAACTGAAAGGTTACTTAAAAAGGTCCTTTCAATGCATCTGCAAGTATAATTGTGTCCTGAATCATGTTCCTGAAAACTCTGCAGCCCTGAAAGATTGTACTATTGTCTGTCTGTTTGGTCTTTTGCCGACTTCCCTGTCCACAGTATTTTTTTCCCACAGTATGAATTTCAGACAGAACTTCACCACTTCAAAACTGGGTGCTTAATAAATATCCTAGTGTGGAAATACTGTTTCTAAGCCACTGCACATGTCTGGAATGGCAAGTATACTGACATAAATTTGTAATCAAACATTTCCTGATGCTAAAGTTTCTCCTAAATGTTCGTGATAAAAATCACATTAAAATTGAGGGAGTGGTTGAAAGGCCATGAAGTCAAAGTGGTTGGTTGCTGTTCCAGATGGAAAGATTAATTTACCAGTTCTGTGGTGTGAAAATTGCCTTGCAAGTTAAGATGTGTCCTCAATTCCTGCGCAGATGTTGCATGCAGCACTTTGTTCTGTGTATTCCTGTCTCAGGCTATCTGCAAAATGCATATGGTGAGGACATATGACTTGAATTGTCTGACTTGGAAAGAACAGATCACCTCATGTGCTGGACTAGGTTTCCGGGGCAATGCCTTGTATTCCCCACTCTTACCCATTTGCACATGCAGTTTTCTATTAGTGGCCTTCAGTGTCACTAAAAGTGGCAGACAGGCGACAATCCCGAGAGGGAGAGACTGTCAGTGTCAGGAAGACAGGTGGAAGCAACGTAACTGCAGGAAAGCACACTTGGTCAAGCAGCAAGGGCAGGCTGAGACAGGAGTGTTTCTTAGTTCAGTCTGTTTTAGGATAGTGATTGAGCAGAGCCACACCAGACTATGTGGTGATAAAAGGGGCACGTTTCTCTACTTCATCCTGCTCCACATCATCATGTGAAATCCCTCTTTTAACCAAAGCACAGTGGAGTAAATGTGATATAAGGGAAACTCTTACACCAACAATAATTAGCTCCTTACTTGAATCTCTATTAGTGACGTGAGTTTAAAAGCCTTTGTCTCTCCCTGCTCTACAAAGGGGGTACTATTTTACCAGAGACTGGGTCTCATTTCCTAAATACAGATATTCTGGAAATTCCTAGCTGACAATGTAGAGTAAGAAACTCTTGCATTATCTTAAGAAAGCCATAAGTAGGCATCAGTATAATTCACTTGCTGTCTGAAGTCCTGGGCAGAGAGGCTGTTCTGACCACGACTAAGCTTAGATGGTTGATCCCTAGCTCTCTCTTGAATCACTTCTGGTGAGGGGTGACATAAATATACCTGTGGTTGCTCCCCAGATTTTTTTTGTCAAACTGATGCTGTGGTTTTGAGTGTGTGGGTTTTCTAATCTGAAAACTTAATGTTTAAGATTATTCATGGTGTGTTGACAGCTGCTCTAGCAGTAAGCTGCTGCAGCAAATACCTCCTTCCTCGTCTCCTTTCTGTGAAGCTGAATAGGTGAGAACTTTGTGTTTCACATGAGAAACTTTTCTTGCCTTAGCACTGGGGACAGAGAAATGAACAGAAGAATGAAACAGAGAGTTTCCTGCCCTATTCTGTGCTTGTCAGCATGAGCAAGCTGGAGAGGAGGAGAGCAGATGGTTGGAGCTGGCTTACACTTGGACAGGGGGTTTCTGTGTCACCAGCCTGGAGGACTTCCACAACTGCTAAGTATACTTGGGGGAGAAAGGGGGGCTACACAAGTGGAGACTGGCATGCTCCAGGGCAGGGTGTGCATGCTTCTCCCCAACACCTGTCTGCTCCAGCAATACCCCTGTAGAGATGCACACACAGCTGCTGCTGCCTGGCTGTTGTGTCCTGCTAATCCTCCTGAGAGCTGTAGGGGCTAAAAGTGACATCTAGGCAGGGATCTGACCTTTCTGAAGATCACACCTCTATCCTTACTTTCTAGGCTGCTTTGTCAGCATCAGTGCCTTCGGTTGTGGTGAGGGGCTGTTTGCTTCGAGCCTGTGTGGCCCTTTAGACCTTTAAGATGAGGACTCTGGTGTAAGGGCTTCATAGCCCAGTCCCAGGGGAATAGGAGGCAGCCTGCATGTCTCAGGAAGACATCCTACATCACCCTCAAAGCGGTATCCTGGTGCATGGTAGAGAGCATGCTGGGACTGTGAGGGCTGCTGCAAGCAGTGCCTGCCTGGGGATCAGCAAGCTGTGCCTCTTACAAAGCAGAAAGTCTGGTTTCATGTAAGTCATCCCCCCTCGGCTCCTTCTTTTTAAGCTGTACATGAAAGGTATTACAGGGACATTGCTACACTGTGCACAGCTATACAGTCTGCCAGACAGTGAAGAGCGCTCCATATGGCTTTGCTAGCTGATACCACCATTGACATGGCAAAATGGCTTAATTTTCACCCTGCCTGATCGCATGTGCTTGCCGTTTTGCAGATGATTTTGCTTTTCACTTTTAGAATCTTGATTTGTAGATGAGGAGGGTAGACATTGGTTAACAGGTTGCCTTTCATGAAAAACAACATTTTTGGTACTGCTTCTGGCAGGGCTGCACCTGCTTGTATGTGTGGTGTATCAATATATCATTACTGCTCTTTGAGCTCTGAAAAGCCTGGAGCTGTGTTTATTTATACTGCCTTCTGCAGCTCACACCTGTTGCTTACCGAAGTGTAGAATCTGTATGGAGTCCTGTCTTCAGCTATCACCTTGCTACCATTGCAGAGAATTGGTAGCTCACAGCCCACGACTAACCTCCTGCAGAAGTGGGAGGGCGGGCAGATATTGGCCTCCTGTGGAATGGGCGGAGGGAAACTGGGTCCTGCAGATGAAATAGGTCCCAGAGAGTTTGTGTGGGAGTGAAAACATTAAAGGTGATAGGGTAGAGGAACTGAACCTGGAAAAGATGGAGGTAGAAGGGGAATAAAAGCAGAAGGAAAACTTAAGTGTTTGGGCTGATTCTGGGAAGAAGAGGGCTGGATCCATGTCTGAGAATCGGTTAAGGGTTTACAAAGGTATCATAGCAATAAAAAAGCTTAGAAATGGGGGCAGGATGAGAACATCTGTAACATGTTCTTGGTTACAGGAATGCTCAAGCAGGCCCACAATTATTAGGGAACAGAGCCAGCAGTCTTTTGGAGTTGCAGAAGAGAAAACAAAATGTCAACTAGAAGAAAGTTAAAGCAAAGGAAGGGAGAGCTGAAATGGAGGCTGTACCCCTCCAATATCAGTACCAGTCAAACGGTTTGAGTTTCAGTTCACTTGCTTCCCTGGTGCTTGCACATGCTCCATTGTTAATGGAGTTGTGGAGGGGACTTTCCTGTAATTGAGGTTATAGATAGACTCTGGGTAGAAAACATTTATGTCCTTTTCTTCTAGTGATGAGGCACAGCTAACCGAGTCAGCCAGCTGCATGCTGAAAGCAGTGAGAGCAGCTGCATCTGTACTTCAGTGGAAGCCAGAATGGGCTCATGGGTCTTCAGGGGACCTGCTGTCCTCTTCATCAGTTGCTGTGCCCACTGTGTAGAGCACAGGTTTTTATAGTGAAGAGTGTGTGCTAAGGTATGACGTCCTGTCTGGACGAGCATGCACTGGAGCTTTTGCTACCTCAAAACTCAGAAATGACAGTGCAATGAATATGCTTCTAAGGCTTGAGTTTAGGAGAGGAGAAGAGTGTGGGAACTACAATTTCTGCATTTGGAGAACAAATGGTGCATGTTAATACAGCGGCTGTTTCAACATCCTGCCAAATGCATATCTGAAGGGAGGGAAAAGTCCATCCCAAATGCTGAAGGATCAAATACTGTGGTCTACAACGTGAGTGATGATTGCCAGTGATATTGGATTATACTAGAGCAGGAGCTGTCATCTGAGAACAAATAATGCAAAATCTGTGAGGTAATGTTGGGAAGTGAGTTTTACCAAGTATTAAGGGGTTCGGCTCACAACCCCACTGTGGTTGTTTGGTGCTCAAAGGGAAGAGTCCCTGTGATTGAGTGGTTCTGCATGGGCTTCTCTGTAAAAAACTTGACCTAACTCTGCCATGGCCTAGGGAGTGGTCTTATGCTGACCTCCAACATCATCCACTCCAACTTGTTAAGCAGCCCAGCTGTGTTCTGCTTTGGGGACTGCAGAGTCAACGTGTGGGACCCTGATCTGGGTGCATCTGAAGCCTCAGAGACAAGGCATACCTGATCTGTGAGGTGCCAAGCTGGGAATTTTGTCAAAATTTGCTAAGAGGTTTTGGTTAATTGTAGCCCTCACAGGGCTCAGAATGGACATAAGCCATAGTGGGTGAATGAAATTGCTTCTCATCATTGCAAGACAGGAAGAGACATTGACAAAGGGCTGGACTTTCTCTGTTCTGCTGTTGTGATATTCATTGAGCTGCCTTTGGAGTAGCACATGTTGATGTGTATGTAGACTCTCCATGATGCCTTCTGTACCTGTGTGGCTACACAGGCAATGGAATGCAGCTCGACGAGACCACAAGGGCATAAAGTGAGGCTTATGCAGGGACTGAACAAGTGTGTAGACAACCCTGCAAGAGGTGTCTGTCTGTTTCTCTTTCCTTTATCTTTTGAGGAGCAACCGGCTTTTTGGGACTAGCATTCTATAACCCCACACATTATTTCTCCTCCTGCATCTGTCTCCATGGTCAACAGTGGGGAGCGTTGATATTGGTTTTGGTGTGCCAGAGCTGAATTAAGACAATGACCCTTGGGGAGTGGAGGAGAGAGGAACCTCTGTCTCTATTCTGCATCTTTAGAGGTTACAAGGCTTAGACCTCACCTGGGAAGAACTATACCATCCTCACCCTGTTCTGCCTGAGGGGATGTTAATGAGGGCAGTCCCTGTCGAATTACCAGCCTTGGCAGTGCAGTTTCACAAAAAACATATAGGATAAGGACTCTAGCACCCATCAGGACTTGCTAACTACTGTGGATGAAGCCATCATAGCTGGGAAAACCAAAAGCAGAAGGTGGCATACTCACTTAGCACAGCAATTTCCCTGTTTTGGCAACCCCCCCCCCAGTGCCATTTCTTTGTTGCAGAGTGGCTTTGGCGGACACTTTGACCACAGCTACACATCTAACTCCATTGCCCAGTTGTCAATTTCTCTGTTAGAGCAACACATAGTAAACAACCCCTGCCTCCTGCCTGAATGGAGGTAGAGACATACTTCTCTTCAGACCCATAAAGAAACCCCCTTCCTGTTTTGAAGAACAAACTCAGGCTTGGACAGGCTGCAACTTCTAACCTTCTGTACTGTCATACACATACATTAGAACTGGAGCTTTTGCTTGGGATAGAGCTACAGGGCAGCCCAAATACTTGGTTTTCAGCAAGGAATGATTTTAATAGGCCTAATGGAAACATGACAGAATGCTTGATCCCAGTTCACCTAGGTGTATATGGCCAGTCAATACAAAATGCTGTGCTCTGGCTTGTGGCATCATTCTCCTAATGATGTCATGCTCAGCAGAGTGTGTTTGTGGAGGGACAAGAGGGATGAAAATGTACCTGAAGCTGGCTTACAAAATGTATCATCTCTTTAATTACACTGTTTCCTGGTACAGTGTTTCATCACCACCATCCCAATCTGGAAGGCAGCAAGAAACAGAATTACTGTTACTGAAATTACACAGCTGTGTTTTGTTTAGGAGCAGTTTAGCATCCTATAATCAAACTAATGTTTATGCCTTAGTGATGGTTGTAATATTTAAACAGTTACATTAGCATTAAGCATTTAAATTCCCATCCCAATCTGATGGAGATCAGTTCTGGAAAAATGAAGGTGGGTGAAATTTCTTCCTGAGACAAGACGGTAATATCATTCCACTATAATGTACTATTTCAAGGAATTTTTTTAAAGCTCATTTTATTATAAGTTTCCTGCAAGTCTCCCAGTGACCTGGAAAAACCTCCTTGTGTCTAAGAAGAGTACAACTTCCTTCAGCTCCCAGCATCTTCACCCACCTGATTGTGAAAGCTGAGTAAACACCAAATCCACCCCCTGCCAGACCTTTGACTGATCCCACATGGGTGTGTCTGAGCCTAGCATGGCAATGTGAGCTTTGTGTTGAATGTAGGAAATTTGGCATTTCAGCTCCTTTCAAAGAGGAAAGGGCTGATGCTGGGGGTCCTTGCTACAACACTGATAATACATTCAAAACTACCCTGTTACTGACATTTACTCATTGCATTCCTACTAGGAGAAAAGCCTATCTAAACAGTGATTTGCCTGTAGCTATTCTCACACAGTGACACTGAGAAAGATGAAAAGCCCACATCCCCTTCTGATTCAATTTTATGCGGTAGTTTTTATGGTCTCCAGCTTTTATTAAGTAAATAGGAACACTAGAAACAAAAGTAGCAGAGTGTAGGGACACACCTTTGAGGTTACCCAAGCCCTTTTTCAGTTACATAGTAACGCTGTAGCTGATGGTGTCTACAGGATGCAGGCTGTGAAAAGGAAGCTTGTGGTGGTGGAGAGGGGAACCTGGAAAGAGACAGTGGCTAGAGTTCTTTTCTAGGAAGCTGTAGCTGAAGTTTTTGTTCATGTTTCTTCAAACTTTATCATCTTGAGTATTCAGCAGGTACAAGATCATATTCTAACAGAGGAGTAGCTTACATCCACATTATTGAAACCGGTTCTCAGGTTAGGCCAGTCTTTTTGAAAAGCTCCAGAGAGGGCATCTTTGCAAAGAATCCACAGAAACATCTTTAAATCTGGAGTAGTACCCTCATTTCTTTCTTGGGAGCATGATCTCAGGACCTGCTTTGAGGATCAAAGCAGGCCTTTCATTCCCCAAAGAAACCAGAAGCAGACAGCAACCTTATGAAACCAGTGCCTAAAACAAGGTTTAGGGAAAGATTTTCAGATATGGCACTGGAAGGAAAAGATGGATAGTTGTTAAAGTGCCTCTTGTGTTCTCCTGTGTGTATTCTGATATATCAAATAATGCAAATTTCTAGACCTTTTCGTAACTGTTGAGTGTGTGTAGGACAGCATGGAATAATGTCTCTCTTGGCTGTCACATAGCAAAGTTGTTCTTACAAGGCCACATGCAGGGGTTACCAATGTCACCATAAATTCCAGGCTGAGTTTAAGAGGCTCTTAGTTGCAGAGAGGAGATGGCATCCTCTGTTTTGTTTATGCTAACATAGGAGGATCGCTTATGGTTTACATCAGGTAAGTAAGTGCACCAGGGGCCAGCATGTTCAACCTGGGGACACAAAAAGGTACTGACCTCTGCTTCTGCCAGCTCCTAGCAGCAGGACTAGGGGTTTGGGTGTGAGGTAGTGAAATGGATGGGGTGCTCTGGGCCAAGATAACGATGATGTCAGTGGTAAAGTAGTCCTAGCCTGAGTAACTGCAAACACTGGGGGCTTGAAGTTTTATTACCAACCTTAACATCCTAAATTCAAGCAGAGGCTAAGATAGCAAGCCCCTTCACAATTTATTTAGACAGTCTGAGGGGATGCTGAATTTCTGTCCTGGTAGCAGTGTTCATGCTTGCCCATCTTTGCTCTCTACTCTGCAGCTGTGGCTGACGTTTGCTCCTGTGGCTGATAAGACAGCTGCCTACTTCCATGTTTCCCTGGAGATGGTCAACTGGCTCTCGATAGTGTATCTCCTCATCTCAATCCCATTTGGTCTGGTGGCAACATGGGTTCTCGACAGCGTGGGGCTCAGATGTGCTGTGAGTTGAACTATTTTCTTTCACTGAGGGCATTTCATCTAGTGATAGCAGTAGCTGCACAAAGCACTAACATGCATACTGTAAATGGAAGACTTCAGTAATAGCTGTCACATCACCTCTGAGGTGGGGAGCAGTGGGAAAAGTCAGAATAATATTGCATCCCTACTTGTCTTTTCCTTCTTCAGTGTTTTGTTGTTTTAGCCAACTGACAGGGACAGGTGCTGTGAGCTGACTCAGAAGAGCTTGCTGTAATTGGGTAGGGTTTGCTGTGAAAAAGTGTTAGCACGGATGTTTTGTTTGCAGGACCAGTTTAAGGAGTAGCAGGGCAGGACGCAATTAAGGGACCCCTATCAGCTCAGAGCATGGTCTTTGCTAAGCTAGCTCGGAATCTCTATACAGTCTTCCCAGAAGCAAGAGTGTTGTGGAATGTGGCACTGAAACACTAGCATGCTAGTGGTATAGAAGAGCATTTGCAGGACCCATATGCTGGATGACTCATTGCCATGATGTTTGGATTGTCACAGCAAAATATGGGTGATGGTGCAAACTTGCAGAGTGTGATTAGTGAATTTTGGATTTCTCATCAGTTCCATGACAGTGTATGCAGTCTTGCATAAGCCACATTGTGGTGTAGTTTCATGTGGGGACAGGACAGCCACCTTGCTCCCTAAGGAGACATTTAACTCACTGTTGATTCCAAGAGAATCTTGCAGTATCCCAAAAGGGGTGAGGGTGGTCTGCAGACAGCTATCCATGCAGTGATTACTAACACCCAGTGTCTCCTATAGGTATCTCAGACCCTGCTCATGCTACTCTTGCATTAAGTTCTGCCTTCAGGCTTCAGCACTCAATCCCTGGCTGTTTCTGCTTGCTGCAGGTGATCCTGAGTGCGTGGCTGAACATGACGGGTAGCATCATCCGGATGTTCAGCATCCTGGAGTTCCTGAGTTTGGGTTCCCAGAGGTACTGGTACCTGTTTATTGGACAATGCTTCTGTGCACTGGCACAGCCCCTTATCATCTTTTCACCAACAAAACTGGCAGCACTGTGGTTTCCAGACCACCAGAGAGCAACAGCAAATATGATCGCATCAATGTGTAAGTGATAGCTGCAAAGTAATATTGCTGCCTCCCAGAGCTAGCATTTGTTGCCAGGAAAGCCTCTATACCATAGCCATTTGCCCCTGCAAATACAGCTCTGCCCAAAAGTCTCATAGCCATGTGCCATAAACTAGTGCCTTCAACGCCCCACAACACAGGCAGGCATTTCCATGCTGGGGAGCAGGAAGTGGGCCTTATCCACATCCAGGTGCAAAGTTCAAAGCCACCCAGGCTCCCAACTTTCTTCCTCTCTGCCATGATGAAGTGATCATCTTTGCCTAAATATTGTAGAGGCTGAGGACAGCCCTCAGTGTTACTAAATTGAAAGTCTGTAGTGGCTTTAAATCTGCAGCTTGTTAGGAAGGCTTCCAAATTGCAGGTGATGCCAGTGGTCACAGTTGCCAAATTCTGTGACTGGATAGAGGTGAGGCTGCTGCAGCAATGTTCTCTACCAGTTTGTCCAGTAGCAAGGCTGAGCATGAATTCCCAATTGGTATGTATGCACACACAGATAAAATATACTCAGCTGGCCACACAAACATGTTGGGGCTGCTAAATGCAGCAAGACTGCCCATGCAGAAATCACATCTGCCTTGCAAAGTGCCTGGAAGCTGTGAAACTGGAGGGGAGGCACCAGATATGCTTGCTCTAACCTGATTCCTTTCTTGGCTCCTTTGGGCCCTGCTAGAGACAGGATACTGCACTTGACAGACCTGTTTCCTCCTTCCATGTTACATTCTTCCCAGCAGCCAGAAGAAATCTTTTCCTCCTTTATCCAAGAACTTGAGAGGTACCCCAGAAACTGGGCTGGCTCACTGGCTCCAGATGGGAAATCTCACAGTACATACATGTGTGGGGGATCCCCACCTGCCCTTCCCTCAAAACAACCACCAACCACATTCCATCCCCACTGCCTTGGAGTTGTGGGGAAGGGGTAGGCATGGGGAAATGGACAGTATAGGAGCACCCCTATACAGCTTTCCCAATGCTACTGCAAGCCTAGAGCATGGGCACTATTGTTTAGCAAGAATGGATTTATGGTGTCAGAACAAATAAATTCTTATTGCACTGCCTTCCCTAGAATAGGGCGGATCTAATGGTTCACCGTGTTTCCCAAGGCCGAGATAGACCTTCACCTTTCCAGCTGGAGAAGGAGCCCTGTTGTCATTGTGGTGCAATACAAGTACTATCAGGGACCACTGGACACTCAGTCCTTCACTTCATTGAAGGACCCCAGCCTACAGATAACTTGCTCTTTTTAAGTGAGACAGCAGCCAGAGCAGCCAAAGAGCATTTCTTATACATAGCATCTTCAGTCCTTACAGAACCAAATGGATCTAACTATGGGAAAGAATAAAATTGGAGGGCAAGGAACAGTGGAAACCCAAGACCTGAAGCTGTTCGATCTGTGGCATGTTGAGATGTCAGTGTGAGGATTGAATGGGCTGTGATTATTATCTGCTGCAACACCTGCATATTGCTGTGTAGAGGGCTTTCATTAATAATACCTGGTTACACCCATTACTGTCTGCTGTACAAAATCAGGATTTCATTTCAAGAAAGATTAAATATTGCATAGAAGGAGCATCTGCCACAGCCCCAGTCATTTACTCCAGTGGTTCTCACAGTACTCCTCACAGGCAAATGTCTACATGTTACTTCCCATCTCCATGGGCCTTATCCCCCAGCTATTCAGTCTAGTTCCACCTGTTTGTCAGATAGTTATGGACAGAGTCACTTCTTGTCAACTTTGTCTAGAAATACTTAACAGCTCCAACCCAGTCACTCTACAGGCATATTTCCTTTTGCCTCTTCCCACATGTCTCCATGTTTGCCTGTTGCTCACATGAGCTTTTTTTCTCAGCTTGCTCCAATTTATCAATACTCATTTACTCTGTTAATGCCAGAGGAGCACTCGGCATTGCAGTTATCAGTTTATCAGTGGTGCACACAGAAATTGGCCCTAGAGCCTCCTGTCGGTATCCCCACAGCTCCTATTAGTGCCTCTGGGTGTCTTCCCTGTGCTTGTGTATAGATTAAAATGGCCCCTGCACCTAGGAGCCTTCAGAGCAGCTCAAATCACTACATCTCAGCTGTGCTCTTGAGTATTTATTGTATCTTGGTCCTCCCCATCACTTGTAGAGACTTACTCACAGAGAAGCACAGAGCCAAGAACTGATCCCCTGTGAAGACCATGAAAAATTCTCCTGTATCAGGAGAAGACTTGTCTGAGTCCACTGAAGTGGCCTCTGCTTCATCCATGGGATTCTTCATTTACTGTGGTCTGTCATTTTCTGCACCCTGCATAGTTTTAGTGCATCAGCATCACTGTCCACAAAGGCCCATTGCAGAGTACTGCAACCTAATCCACCAGGACCCCTGTACCATAATTTACGTTTGATTAGCTCCAGTGATCTCCTTTCCATTCTTAGGCTAGGCTCATATCATTTATCTTCCAGGGAAGAGAAGGAGGCTGAAACCCTGTAATTACTCAGAAATTCTCACTTAGTCTTTTCAAATTTAGCCAATGCACACATTTCTACGCCTCACCCATACCTCCTGGAATTGCTTCAGCATGCTGATAGTTCATGGAAACACCTGACAGTAGTTTTCAGGCAGTCCTCTACAATGTCCAGATGCATTTTACCCCAAAGGTTGTGTCCATGTACTTAGATAGCATTTCACCAGGATTATAAGCTAGTGCTTTCCCAAGTACAGAGCAGAAATGCTACTGTTGTTGTGTGCTATAGCACTATTAATGATGATTCAGCAGCATCATATAACAGACAAGGTTGGAAGGCACCTCTTGGGATTGTCTTGTCCAACCTCAGGCTCAAGCACGGTTGGCCAGAGCTGGTTGCCCAGGATTGTGTCTAGTAAGGTTTTGACTATCTTCAGGGATATCTCCATGTTGCAACTTATCTGAGCAACTTGTTTCAGTGCTCAACAACTGTCACAGTAAAAGAGGTTATATTCAGATGGAGTTTCCTGTGTTACAGTTTGTGCCGGTTGCCTCTTAGCCTGCCACTGGACACCAGTGAGAGGAGTCTGGTTGCCTCTTCTTTACATTCTCTGATAAAGGTTCTTTTCTCCAGGCTGAACAACCCCAGGTCTCCCCTTATCCACCCAGCCAGTCATCTCCCAGAACAAAGCTATTAGATTTGTTAAGCATTTCTCCCTTGCTGACTATTCCCGTTCACCTTGTTATCCTTCATGTGCTGGGAAATGGTGTCCAGGATTAGTTGTTCCATGACATTCCCAAAGATCAAAGTGAGACTGAAAGGCCTGGAGATCCCTGGATTCTCCTTGCCCTTCTTGAATATAGGAGTGACATTCACTCTCTTCCAAGCCTCTTTGAATTACGATGACCTTTTAAGGATGACCAAGAGTGGCCTTGCAGTGAACACAGCCTCACTTGTTCACCTCAGTGAAAACACTGTGCACTTCCTTACTTGCTCACTTGCAATGAAAACCCTCAGCACTCACTGGTGCATCCCATGAGTCCCATGGACTTGTGTATGTCTAGCCTATTTAATGTTCCCTAACATAGTCCTCCTCCAGTGAGAGTATATCTTCCTTGCTCCAGACTTTACCTCTGGTCTCAGGGCTGAAGGCCAGTTTCACCAGTAAAGACTGAGGCAAAGAAGGCATTGAATACCTTGGCCTTTTCTTTGCCCTGTGTCACCAAGTCTCCTGCCCCATCCTGTAGCAGGCCCACATTTTCCCTAACTTTCCTTTTGCTGCTAATGCATTTGTAGAAGCCATTCTTGTTGCCCTTCATGTCTCTCAGCAGACTCACTTCCAGGTTGGCTTTGGCTTTCCTAACCTCATTCCTGCACACCAGTAGAAAATCAACTTAACTTGTTTGACTGTTTGTGGAACATCACCTTGAAGTTAAAAAATTGTCTTCTGCAATTTTGAATGTTCCCAAGCTGAGTCCCATGAGTGCTGCTTCACATGCTGATCAGCTGCAGCCTCATAACAATGGAACCTCCTACTCCGATACAGGCGTGTCCAAGATTCTCTTCTGCCATGTAATTTTTGTAATTGGTAGCAGAGATCAACTTGTATGCCAGCCTGGGCTTTACTGAGGAAATATATCAGCTCGAAAGGTGTCAGAAATGACCCAGTGTCACCTTAGAGAGCTGTCATAGGGCTTTCCTGCTTTTCATGCCCTCTTGGCAAAGAAGACTAATTACATCCTGGTGACCATCAGAAAGACCATTGCCAGCAGCTTGAGGGAGGTCCTCTGTCCAGATCTGAAGATCTGTGTCCAGTTCTGTGCTTCTCAATACAAGAAGGACATGGACATATTAGTGTAAGTCCAGTTAAGAGCCACTAAGACAATTAAGGGAATGGAGCATCTGTCATGCCAACTGAGGCTGAGAGCTGTGACTGTTCACCCTTGAGAAGGCTTGGGGGGATCATGCATAATGGCACAGGGGGAGTAAAGAAAGGAAAGCATATCTATTTGTTACTGCTGCTATATAACATCACACCAGGACAGATGGCAAGGATTCATCCATCTTCATTTTGTCCATTCATCTTAGCCTATACTGAGGCAGCATTGTGAGGGCGAGGACACCGTAATTCATAGATGAAAAACAGTTTACAGGAGTTAGGCATTGTAGGGAAACAGGTTTATAAAATGGATTTCACTGGGTGAGGGAACAGATGTGGCAACAGTAAGACCACACAGTCAACTTCTCCAAATGTTCCCCTCCTGGTCTCTCCCTATATGTGCCTTATTCTGCCCTTACTCATTGCTCTGCTGCACACTGCAGCTCTGGTGCTATCTGGCAGTAGGGTGAACACATGATTCTGACTGCTTGCATGAAAAAATTGTCTCTCTGTTTTATTTCATTCCAGCTAATCCCTTGGGTATTCTCATAGCAAACGTGCTGTCACCTGCACTAGTTCATGAAGGAAAGCACATCCCATTGATGGTAAATGAAAACTGCATTAATCAGCCAGTTGGGCTGATTGTGGACCAGCTGATTTATTAGTTTGGAGGCAGTGGACCTGGAAAGACTGGTAATATGTCTTTACTTTGTGTTGTGTAGCTGGGTGTTTATGCCATCCCAGCAATAACAGCCTGTGCTCTAGCTACTGTGGGGATTCACGAGAAGGTTCCTCCAACGCCTCCTTCGGCCAGTGCCACTAACTCCACCTCCCAGCCATTCCTCACGGGGCTCAAAATGGTAAGTGCTGTAGCACAGAGAGAGACCAGTGTTGGAGTGAGGAATGCAGCCCTGCCAGACAGGGATATGCTGGGGAATCTGCTAACAAAGCAGACTCTGAACTCCACCAAACCCACCATGGAAAACCCCCTCAAGGAGACCGGGATCTCTTCCTTCCTCAGGGAGTGGAAGCCGTTCACAGTGAAGCTGTGAGAGATGCTATCTGACCATTCAGCTGAGGGCTGGCTGCCGTTCAGCTAGCTCAGACAGGCACACCTGGGCTCAACCAAGAATATCACACAACCTGAGCCTTCTGAGCAGATGTGATAACAAGTAGGGCAGCACATGACAAAGTGAAGGAAGAATTTGGGCACTGAAGAGATCCTTTCTCCCTACATGGTCCCCATTTTAATTTGTCCTCTGGCTGAACTGACAGCAGAGAGCCAAACTCCTCTAATGATCACAGGGTTGCCCTGTCAACATTTCCAACTGAGGAGTCAGAGCAATTGACCCTCGAGTCTACTGTCACAGCCAGGCCCTTTTTTCCCCCCCTACTTGTTTAAATGATATGTTAACATCTTTCTCTAGCTCCTGAGAAACAAGCCTTACATCATCCTGGCAGTGTGCTTTGGAGGAGGAATTGGGATGTTCACCTGCTTTTCAGCTCTGTTAGAACAGATCCTTTGTGAAAAAGGATATTCAAATGTAAGTCTTCCTCCTTTTCTCCCCATTGTCCACATCATCTATGGTACAATCAAAATTCTTTTCCTTGATAGGGTACTCAGAGGAAAACGAAGACAGCTGAATACGCTGCATTGTCTCATATCTTAGTTGTTCACATTATCTAATGTGGATTAAGCAGTACATTAATCCAGACCACAATCAATTTCTCAGTATAATGGATGACCTGCATTTTTATTACTGCCCAAGGGTAAGCTCCCATTTGCAAATTAAAAAATTTTACTCCTCAAACACTTTTTCGGAAAAAAGAGTATTGTGTTTTTTCTAAACCAATCCAGAGCACTGATGTCTATGCAGCCTTCTGACACCTTTCCCAGAGTAGGATGTGGCCCAGGCAGGCCCTAGAGTGAAGCTGAAGGCAGGCTGATGCAAGCACCTTTTGCTCTGCACAGTAATATATGAAGCCAGGACAGCAGAGGAAGTCATGGGTACTGTGACAGCTGTTTCCTCATCCTTCCCATGACATGGGCCAGGTGCTGCTTTTACAATTGAGCACAGTGCATGCACAGCTAGCTGGTTCTTGCTGCTCTCTCCCTGCAATAGCAAGGGGCTGCCCCAGTTCCTGCATTTTCCCTCAGGCAGGCAGCAGTTCAGTCCTGCTGCTTGTATTCGCATGGAGGTCCTCTTAAAACATCTCTCCAGTTGTGATGTATGCACATCTACATGTCTGGTCTCTGTCCGCCCCCTCTCAACTCCCCCAGGTTTGATACCTGTCTTAATGCACCATAGCCAGGTCACATTTGCACACTCCATGGGCTTTTAACTGGAAACCTTTTAAACTTCGCAGCCTTGCTTTCTGTGCATCATGATGCTTTTGTCTGTGTGTGGCTGGCTTGCCCTGGCCCATTAGACCACAGAAGCTATTCGAGATACCCTTTCCTTCCAGCCTGCCCATCAGGCTCCCAAAAATATTTACCCAAAGTTGTTATAGCTTCTCTGCTTTCAGGATTGGTGTCTGCATTTGAATTCTTACAGAGCTAAAGGAGCGGGACAAGCAGAGATATTCAGTGCAGGCAACAAAGCACATATCCTATCCTAACTACTGCTCACTGCCTCTTTAATTAGACCTCCTTGCTACAGCCAGACAATGCTGTGCCTCATCTAACACGCTTTAGGGCTGCCAGCCTTGTGAAAGGCATTCTGCCAGTGCAGGTCCCTGGTAAGAAAAGGGCCAGGAGCATGATTATAAACACCATATCCCAAGGCAGTTGGACCTGTTGCCACCAGTGTGGACAAGTCATTTTATTGCCCCTGGAGGAACCAAGAACAGTCTCATGCCTGGGCTGGAGCATTTAATGCCAGGCAACTGCTGCTGCTCTGCACCCAGCCTCCCTTGCCAGGTGTGCAGAGACTTGTCATACATTGAGACTGCGGAAGTGCTATGGTCCTGCTGTCCCCACACATTTGTAGCAGCACCTGGGCCTATTGTTTGCTACTCAGAGCCCTGTGGAGGTCTCAGCTATTGCAACAGTTAGGGAAGCTTTTCCTACCTCACCAATTGACCAATAGCAGGAGGCAGATGGGTCAGTGACATTAAAACCCCTTTCCTAACTGCTCTAGTTGCTCAGTTACTTGTTCTTCTGTTCTCCAGGACTTTTCTGGCCTGAATGGTGCACTGTTCACAGTATGTGGTTTGCTGGGTGCTTTCCTGCTAGGCCTGTATGTCGATCGGACGAGGAAGTTCATAGAGTCCACCAAGATTTGTTTCTGTCTGAGTGCACTTGCCAGCATTGTGTTTGCAGTGGTGAGTTCTCCCTTTCATTGCACCATACCTGTGGGCTTAGTTCTGTTGCCATCTGATAAATCATCAACTCAAACCAGGGTCATTTGATGTCATGTTAAACCATGTGTTATGTTTTGGGATTATCCCTCTGTGATAGGAATGTTTTAAAGGTTTACTGAAGATTTCAGTCACTGTGGAGCCTGAGATAGATGGTTTCAGGATATAAATAAATAGGTATAATTTTACTTCCTTATATTGGGTCACCATGTTTGTTTACTGTCCCTGAGACCATTTTTTCCAAAAAGAACTTGAATTGCTAAATATCCATCTTACAAAAATGAACAAGAATATAATAGTTTTCCCAACACCTGCCTTTAACAGTGGTGGCTGCCAGGAGTGTAAGATTAGCAGAAGGGACCTAGATCTGCAGTGGTTTCTCAAGGAGGACAAGACAAGGGAGGTGTAGAAAAGGGAGACACTTGAATCCAGCCAGGAGAGGAATGCAGAACCTGGAGATTTTACACCCATGGGGCTGGAAGTACTGCATTCAAGCATAGTCATTGCCAGTGGGAGCCATCACCCAGAAAAAACCTGAGCAAGGACACCCAGCAGAACTAGCACTGCAGAGGACCCAGACTGGGGTGCAGATCTCTAGTTTCCCAACAGGCTTGTGCTATGCATTTCTCCTGTGTGTTGAAAAATTCAGACTTCCAATACAGCATGATCACACTTACCCCAGGGCCAGGACCCCAGTGATATTAGCTCCACTTTTAAGGGACAGACAAATGCAATGCCCTTCTCAGTGTAGCACAAGGTGCCTAAAGCAGACCTTGCATTTCCTGCTTTAGTACTCTGGCATTTGTTGGGGGGATGCTCTGAATACAAGTTAGCATGCTAGGGCTCAAGTAAAATACAGAATAGGCAAGAGGCTCTGTCAGAACCAACAAGCAAACCTTTCCTGCCTCCCCTTCCTTCTGTCCCCTTCATCCCATACAGATGAACTACTAGTTCAAAGTAGTAAACCAAAAAAAACACCATTCAAATCTGCTTGATGCCTTGATGCTTTGAACTCAGATGCCAGATGCAGTTTTCCTTGACTTTACTACTTTAGCTAGGCCAGGCCTGCTGTAGCCATGACAGAACAGACACCTTGTGTTACTCTGTGGAAATTTATTACATGATTAAGGAAAGAGGTACCAGCACTGTGGCTGCAGGATTTATGCACTTGACTTTACTTGCATTGGCTGGACAAGTCCATGCTTTTTCCTCCAGTGAGGGACAAGGCTCTACCGGGCACTAAACCAATTTCTAGGGTTTGTGAATATTTCAGGTGTTTTTTTTTTTGTTTGTTTTGTGGGGTTGTTTTTGTGGTAAAACCCCAATGTTACAAACATGAGTCTGACATGATAAGGAGTAGTTTTCCCTATCACTGAGCTGCAGCAAGCCACTGAATTCTCATATGTAATCCACTGCAAACACCACTTCTGAAATACTAACTTGAATTGGGAGGAAGGTGTGTATTTCACTTGGTGCTGGAGATACATTGATCACACTCCTGGTAAGTTACTGTCCAGGAAATCAAGTCACAGTAATATGATGACACCATTGCTTTTCAGGTAATTCTGCTGATCCTATTTCCCCTTGCTTAAATTCAACAGATAAATCTCCATCATGGACCCATTTATTGTCTCTAGAGGGCTGGAAGTAAAAGAGATTTTGAGAACAGTTAGGGAAGGTACTGGTGAGAACAGTGAGCCCCTGGGAATTCCTGCAGGTAATGGGTTCAGAGACTTTCTGTGCAGCAGTGCTGACACTGAGACTTTGATGTTGCTTTTCTGCCTTTAGACTTCTCGGTTCAGACATCAGGCCATCATGCTGGCCATCACCAGCTCACTCTTTGGTTTCTTCAGTTTTGCCATCTACCCCATTGCCATGGAGCTGTCCGTGGAGTGCTCCTACCCTGTGGGAGAGGGTACATCTACAGGCCTGATTTTTGTCACAAGGTAAGCAGGCAGGTTAAATCCAGTTGACAGCTGAGCTTGGATTCAAACACACACACACACAAACAGAGGAGTGTGAGCATCAGTGCTAACTATCCTGCTGAACTTCTCTCTGGTGTCTGTGCACGTGACCGTGGCAAGTGGGGAGCTAGCTGGCTGAGCTGTAGAGCTGAAGAGATACTGGTTTTCAAACAAGGAGGAATATGTGGAATTGGTGCAAGAAAAGCAAGGAGGAAGATGAAAGTCTCCCTTGCTTGGCACAAAGCGGGATTTAACCATGCCTAGTATCACCTACCATTGAAGCACATGGGGACTGTATGCCTGAGAGGGCCACCTATTCCCATGGCAGTACAGGTACTTATCAGGTCTCAGTGTTCTTATGAGGGAAATGGGGATCATCACTCATAAGGCAGCTGGTCACAACAGATGGGGCAGTGACAGTCCTTCCTGTGATCAATTTACATGCCTAGCGATGTCACTGGACTGCAGCAGGAATGACTTGTTGAAGCCCTAAGCAGTGATATACATGGCCTGGTGTCATTTGTGTGTGTGCCAGGTGAAGCTGCAGTAGCAAGAAGTGTCAGCCAAAGAGCAGCATTAGACACTGCCTTTGAAGTCTGTTGTCTGCCACTGGCTGTGGACTTTGTTGCTGCTGCCAGCCAGCTATGAGTGAGGAGGAGGAGGCTGTAGTCATAGTCTGAATTTTTTTCATCCTCAACCCTGCAGTGAGTATTTCCAAGTCTCTGCCCAGTGACTAAGTATCAGCTCCTTGACAGGTGTAGTTCAACACCTACTCACCTCCAGAGGGAGTATATAGTGATCCTGCCATGCTGGCCCAGTGCTTGGGGGTGTGCTGGAAAGCTGAGCTGGACACCCTGTGAGCCATGGCCAGTTAACCTGTCATGGTCTGAGCCTGGTCAGCAGCCAAACACCATGAAGCACTCTCTCCCCCTTCTCTTCCGGCAATAAGAAGGGACAGATGAGCCAGGCTTGGGGTTTGAGATAGGACCAGGAGGGGAAAATCACCCTTTATGGTCATGAGCAAAAGACAGACTAGTTAGGGGAAGAAAAAAAGAACATAGATTTATTACAGACACTAACAACACGTAACAGAGTAGGACAGTGAGAAGCATTGTCACATCTTGAAAACACCTACCCCCCACCCCTCCCTTCTTCCTGGGCTCAGCTCTGCTCCTGATATCTCTACCTCCTCCCCCCAACGGCACAGGGACAGGGGATGGGGGTTGCAGTCAGTGCTGCTGCTTATTCCATCTTCAGTGGGGAGAGCGTCTGGATCTTCTCCCCCTGCTCTGTTGTGGTTCCCCTCTCACAGGAAACAGTCCTCCACAAACTTTCTCCAACATGAGTCCCTCCCACGGGCTGCAGCATTTCCTTATACTGCTCTGGTGTGAGTCACTAACTTTCTCCAACTGGAGTCCCTCCCAGAGGCTGCAGCCCTTCCCCAGTGTGGGACACCCCGGCATGCTGCAATCCTCCCAGCACTGAATTACAACAGTGGGGCTACCTTTTCCCACAAGACTCTGGCCTTCTTCAGGCACAGCACCTTGATCAGCCATGCGAAACGGAACACATGCCATAAATCAATGTCTGCTCCACCATAGATCTTCATGGGTGGCAGGGGGGGGACAGCCCCGCCATCTCACCACAGGATACAGGGGTGTCTCTGCTCTGGCACACCTCCCCTCTGCTTTCTTCTTCCGTTCCTCCACTGACCTTGGTGTTCATGCGGCTGCCGCAACTCCTCCTCACAAGTCCCACTGCTTGTCACCACATCCCTTCTTAAATACGTTATCGCAGAGGCACAGCTGATTGGCTCAGTTTTCATGCAGAGGTGGAGCTGACTTGGTGCTGGGGGAGCTTCAGGAATCTTCTAACGGGGCCACACCTATAGCCCCCTCCCCTGCTACCAAAAAACCCCACCACTCACTCAAGCCCAGGACACAGTGTTTGCATCAAAAGTATGCATAGGAAGTAGAACCTAAATCTGGGGTAAAAAGTGGGTAAAAAACCTGGGGCTGAGCCAGGAGGAAGCAATTAATGCCTTCCGGTTTTACTGATGCAGCTTTTTTGTTTTTCTTTATGATGGAACTTGAGAGGATTAACAGTGATCTTAGGTCAATGGGTATTGCCTTCAACTTTTTGTTTGTGTTTTTATGGTAACTTTCTGCATGGTTTACTGAACTGGTGATATTGTAATTGACCTACTGGTTAAAACTAGATAAAACTGTGGATTAATACATTGCATTTGTTTTTAGAAATACAGGTTACCCATGTCCTTGTGCCAAGGTCTTCCTTTTCTAGAGAAGTTTAGTAGTAAGGGAGCATGTGATTCCCTGGAAATTCTCTTGTCACTCCTTCACCAAAAGTTGGGAAGGCACTGCAAAGGGTCAGCACTGACAGCTGCTCCTGAGGTGTAGCTGCAGAGAGCATCAGATCAGCCAGCTTCTAAGCTTGTTCCAGTGCCACTGAGTGTTCATTGCCGTACAAAGCTGTGCCCAGAGCAAATACCACTTACAGTACACTGACATCTACAGTTCTTCAGTACCAAATGCCAAGCGTAATCCCTTTACAGAATTGGTCCTAAATCATTATCCCTGCACCCTGCTCAGCACTGAATGTCATGTGAGTGTTGGAGAGCACAACTCTGGGCAGTAAAGAGCTCTATCTGCCAAAAGAGACAACATTTACTGTCTTCTTGCTACTGACTCAGCATGCTCTAGAGAGCAGGGAAGAGCCCCTGTACATGCAGTTGCTAATATATCATTACAGTCCTGGCTCTGAGAATCAGCATATACTGAAAAGCTGTGGTTTTCTCTTTCTCTAGAAGGGTTTTGCTGCACAGTCTTATTCAGAGCAGTAGGTATATGGGAAGGAAGGAGGTGGCTTTCCCAGGGTGGGAGGCCTAGGGTCTCAAGTGGAACAACAGCAATGAATAGAACAGAACAGAACAGAACAGAACAGAATAGAATGGAGTAGAATAGAGTAGTTAATTTGGAAGAGACCTGCAATGACCATCTAGTTCAACTGCCTGACCACTTCAGGGCTGACCAAAAGTTAAACCATGTTATTAAGGGCATTGTCCAAATGCGTCTTAAACACTGACAGGCTTGGGGCATCAACCACATCTCTAGGAAGCGTGTTGCAGTGTTTGACCACTGTCTTGATAAAAAAGTGTTTCCTAATATCAAGTCTGAACCACCCCTGACAGAACTTTGAACCATTGCCACACCTCATGTCACTGGATACCAGGGAGAAGAGATCAGCACCTCCTTCTCCACTTCATGTCCTCCTGAAGCTGTAGAGAGCAATGAGGTCACTCCTCAGCTTCCTTTTCTCCAAACTAGACAAACCCTGTGTCTTCAGCCGCTCTTCACAGGACATGCCTTCCAGCCCTTCCACCAGCTTTGTTGCCCTACTCTGGACACACTCAAGTGCCTTAACATCCTTCTTAAATTGTGGGGCCCTGAACTTCACATACTAGTCAAAATGTGGCCACAGTAACTAAATACAGCGGCCTAATCGCCTCTTTTGACCGGCTGGTTGTATTGTGTCTCCAGCCACTCCTCTCCCAGTTTATACTTGTGTCTGGAATTCATCCATCTCAGGTTGTCCTGGGTTTGAGTTAGTGGTGGGGTTTTTTGGTAGCAGCAGAGGGAGCTACAGCAGTGTCCCCCTGTGAGAATCTTCTCAAAGCTCCCCAGGCTCCAAGTAGGCCCCACCTCTGCACCAAGGCCAAGCCAATCAGCTGCACCTCTGCGATAACTTATTTAAGAAGGGACCTGGGAAGAGGAATTGAACTTGTGAGGAGGAGTAGCAACATCTGTGTTTAACATTAAGGTCAGTGGAGGAATGGAGGAAGAAAGGAGGGAGAGAAGGTGTGCTGGAGCAGAGTCCCTCTGTATCCTGTGGTGAAATGGCAGGGCAGCTCCCCCTTGAAGGTCAGTGGAGCAGACACTGATATATGGCCTGTGGGGGGCCCTGTACAGCCAATTAAGGTGGCTGTGCCCAAAGCCAGCCAGGACCCTGTGGGAGGAAGCAGCCCCTGCTGTTGTAGATTGGTGCTGGAAGGATTGCAACGTGCGGGGCTTTCCCATGCTGGAGCAGCTTGGGAAGGGCTGCATCTTGTGGGGAGGACTCAAGTTGAAGAAAGCTGGTGTCCCACGCCGGAGAAGCTATGGAAACACTGCAGCCCATGAGAGGGACTCAAGTCGGAGAAAAGTTGTGGAGGACTGTCTCCTATGAGAAAGGGACCACGCTGGAGCAGGGGGAACAAGTTCCAGAAGTTTCCCCTCCACTGAAGATGGAAGCAGAAGCAGCACTGACTGCACCTCCCATCCCCTGCCCCTGCACCGCTGCGAGGAGGAGGTAGAGATATCGGGAACAGAGCTGAGCCCGGGAAGAAGGGTGGGGTAGGGGAAGGTGTTTTCAAGATGTGGCAATGCTTCTCACTGTCCTACTCTGCTAAGTGGTGGTGTTAGTGTCTGTAATAAATCTATGTTCTTTTTTCCTTCCCCTAACGAGTCTGCATTTTGCTCATGACTGTAATGGGTCATTTATCCCTTCCTGTCTTGTCTCGAATCCCAAGCCTTGCCTCATTTTCTCCTTCTCAGAACTGGTGGAAAGAGGAAAGTGAGCAGCTGCGTGGTGCTCAGTTGCCCTCTGAGCTCAGACCACTGAACCTTTTGCTTTATTTTCTCCTTCTCAGCATGGGGAAGCAAGGGGGGAGTGAGCAGCAGTGTGGTGGTCAGTTCCCATCTGAGCTCAAACCACGACACAGATGTAGAATCTGGCATTTGGACTTGTTAAATTTCATCCCATCAAGCATTGTTCAATACTCCAGTTTATCTAGATCTCTCTGCAAGACATCTTGTCCCTTTGGAGAGTCAAAAGCACCTCCCAGTTTAGTGTCATCAGCAAAACTGCTAAGGTTGCATTCAACTTCTGCCTCCAGATCATTAGTAAAAATGTTTAACAGAATTAGCCCTAGAACTGGCCCTGAGGAACACCAGTGGTGACCGGTCACCAGCCAGATGTAGCCCCATTCACTGCAACCCTTTAAGCCCTGCTGTTCAGCCAGTTCTTCACGCAATGCACCATGTTTCTACTCATCTCACAGCTGGACAACTTGTCCAGAGGGATGCTGTGAGGGATGGTATCAAAAGCATTACTGAAATCCAGAAAAACTACATCCACTGCCTTCCCTTCATCCCTAGGTGTGTGACAATATCATAGAAGGTTATTGAATTAATTAAGCAGGACTTTCCCTTTGTGAACCCATGTTGGCTGTGCCTGACGACTGCATTGTCTTTTAAATGCCTTTCAACAGCATCCAATATGATCTTCTCCATAATTTTCCCAGGTACAGAGGTTAGACTTACAGGTCTGTAATTTCCTGGGTCTGACCCCATGACCTTCTTGTAAACTGGAATAATACTGACTAGCTTCCAGTCAGCAGGGACCTCACCGGACTTCCAAGACCTTTAATCACTGATTGAAAGGGGTCCTGGTGTAATATTGCTAGCTCTTTCAGTACGGTGGGATGAATCCTGTCTGGCCCCATGGACTTGCAAACATTCAACTGATAGAACTGGTCCCTTAGAATTTCAGTGTCCACAAATGGAATGTCACTGTTCCCACAGGAGTGGTTCTCCAACTCTGAGGACTAGGCAGCCCAAGATTTATCAGTATTACTGTTATCAATGTTCACTCCGTCACCCTGCAGACTCCAATGGGGGTATGCTGGGCTCCATTCAGCCCCAACACTGAGCTGAGACCCAAGCACTATGTCCATCCTGGCCCAGGGAGCAGCAGGAACTGAACAAAAAAACCCACCTGGAGAAGTGACTACATCCTGTAGTGTCCCCACAGGGGATGAGGGGTGCAGCCACCTTTGGCAAATGGACACCCAGAGCTTGAGACTGGAGGCACTGGTTTGATGGCTCAACAAGTAGAAGAAAATCTCTGAAAGCAAGCCAAGTGCTGCCTTTGATCTCCCATGGGAGGAAGCAGTGGAGTGCAGAGGGCTTGCCAGCAATGTTGGGATGTGGGGAGGGCGTGTGGGACCTTGTCCTGCAGCCTCCCAGGGAGGCAGGAGATGTTATTGAATGAACTCTCTTGCTACATGTGCCTGGAGATGTTCACGCGGCTGCAGCAACTCCTCCTCACAAGTCCCCCTGCTTGTCACCATGTCCCTTCTTAAATACGTTATCACAGAGGTGCAGCTGATTGTCTCAGTTTTGCAAACAGAGGTGGAGTTGACTTGGAGCTGGGGGAGCTTCAAGAATCTTCTAACAGGGGGCCACCCCCATAGCCCCCTCCCCTGATACCAAAAAAACCCACCACTCACTCAAACCCATGACATAACCAAGCACCTGGGCCAGACGAAGCCAGCAGTAGCTTTCTTTGCTAGGAGGACCCTGCTCCAGAAACGGGGCCACACTTTCTTCCCGCTGAGGAAGCTTGTCTTGTCTGCAGCACTGACAAATTGGGCAGGCACCATGACTGCATGTTGGCTTCTCCCCACAGCCAGATTGAAGGTGTGGTTTTAATGATTCTGCTACAAGCCTTCACCGTGCGTGTTTCTGAGGATCCATCCTCTACCTGCGCCCTTGACCAGGATGGAGCCCTGGACTGGACAAGTAAGTATGTTCTTGGGAAATGGTGCTGGATAGTCGGTTAAACCCCACGTACCCACCCCAATCTCCTCCAAGTCTCACTGTGAGGGAGCCTTCAAGACTGATTCCTATTGTAGCATATTTCTTAGCCACCTTTCACAACCTGATGGTGCACTCCTTGCTGCTCCTGCTAAACCAGGCCTGTGAGGTTGAAATGGGAAGACCTCTAAAATGCCATGAATGCTGCTGTTGGTTCTGGATTAAAATTTCTCTTATGGCCACTCTGCAGAGACCTGAGCTTCACTAAGATAGAAGGCAGCTGTTCTGAGGGGAGGACACTGCCCATGTAGCACAGCCTGTGCTGCTTTGCAGCATGGGAGGCCAAGACTACAAATGTATTGAATGAAGGTGATTTCCCTTGCTTCTGCACACACAGCTGCCTGGGTTTATAACACGCTGGTACAGCTTTTTTCTGACTTATTCCACATTTCCCTTCCTTTCCTAGCTGGTGAGGAGAAGAGGCAGCAACTGAGATGAGCAGGAGCACAAATGTGTTTCCACTGAAGGCTAAACCCTGATCTCAAACTCTCAACTGGTTCATATTTATGTAATATTGACACAAAGTCCTGGGGACACAGCATAACACAAAGGCTGGCAAACACTTTTTAAATATATCCTGCTTGACTGAACAGGCACTCCCCAGAACAAACTCCACTAGCTGGCAGGGAACAAGGCTTCACAATAACTGCTTCCAAAAAGCAATTTCACTGATTTATGTCTGAAAGCCCGCAACTCTTCATCTCATCAGATCAGAGCTGGATCTCATGATTAGGTACCCAGTCCTACTCATTTTGCAGTCTGATACATGCAGAGATATCTGGAGAAAAGCATGGAGGTGTTTATTTGAGACATTGCTGGAATGAGAATGTAACTACTTTCAGGCCTTATTGTATGGGCTTTTAGATTTTTTTTTTTTCAGAAAATGTTCTTTCTACACAAATTTTCCTTTCATTAAAGTTTATACTTTATGAACCTTTCCTATACTTCACTCTCAGATGACGTAACAGGAAGCACTACCTGTGTGGACCTGTCCTCTTATGAAGCTCAAGTGTTTTGATTCAGTCTTTCTTGTAACTTTCTTCACCACCTCCCAACACACAAATGTGTGCACATACAGAGAAACACACAAACACACACTGTGTGTACCAGTGTAAGATGTCCAACGTGTGAAGTCATGAAGGACAAGAGTCCTGGAAACCTTCCACATTTCACCCAAATTCTCTTTCTACATCAGTGTTACAAGAGACAAGGTTTGGCTGTTATCAAACTGGCATTGCCCCACTGTGAGCTGCACACTGTTCTCTGGGGTAGCCCTTGGGAGATCACCCAGGCTGTGCAGTTGCTGGGAAGCTGATCTCTAGACTTCTGCACCCATGGGGAGTTGTGAATTCACTGTCTAAAAGTGTATCTTCCTTACAGCTCCAGTACTGGTGCTGGCTGGCCTCTGCAGTGCTATGGCTTGCTTCTACGTCATCTTCTTCCACACTGACTACAAGAGGCTCCATGCTGAGACAAACGGTGATTTGATCAAGGCAGAAGATGAAGCAATAGAAGATGTTCCTGAAGCCTAACCAAGCCAAAAAGAGGATGCCAAGGGCCCAGTAAGGGAAGGACTCAGACCTGTGGGCAGGAACCATCACTGCAAATGCTCATCTGGCAGACTAGGATAACTGGGTTCTGTTCCATGACAGACAAGGGCTAGAGCAGAGTCACTGAGGCAACTTTGCTGTGGTTCCCTCAATCTTGTATTTACTTGTGAGTCTGAGCTGTAAGAAAGGCTGTGCTACCAGAAAGGTCAAAGTGGGACTGGACAACAATGCAGGTAACGGATTTTTAGCTGATTCAAGCTCAAGAAATGTTGCAGAGGAGAGGAGCATCATATCTCAGACATTTTTTCATTTTAATGTACTTGGATCAGTGGTGAAGATTTCAGAGGGGTAGAAGCCATGCCTATCACAAACGTAGTAGAAAACTTCTGTTTAAGGGCTGTGGTTCTTGTACACCCTAACAACTCTTCCACTCAAAAGTTAGAGCTAATTGTGCCTCTTAGCTGAGGGGTGGTAGGAGCTAGAGCATCCTTCCATTGCAGCAAGGAAGCATAAGTATGTGATTCGTAATACAAGTCTGTTGCAATGAGCTACTCTGTCCTCTCTTACAAACAAGAAAAGAAAATCCCTACCTGCAGTGCCACCTATAAAAGAAAGTATCAGTCAGCAACAGAAGTTAAATATGGCAGTATTGCTCATGCTTCTAGTCCCCTGCCAGATGCTGAGCCATTCAGGACAAGCTGTTTTACTTGGTTTTCTGTTGTTTCTCCACCTCTCCTGTAATTCTAGTGGTTTAAATTTTCCACAGGAAGACACACCTGCTAGTGTAAGATTAGGATGGTGTACCCTCCCCAGGCCAAGTTATGCTCTCGTAGGGAAACACTGAGAAGGGCAGCTCACTTTTTGGGGATGCCACAGCAGTGCCTGGTGTGGTGGAGGCTGGCAGAAGAACTGGCAAAGATGACCACTTATAGAGAATGCAGGGACCTGTCCTAAGTTTCTGCAGATGATAGGGGCTTTTTGGGGAAGACCAAGTAGGGAACAACATGAACAAGCACCTTCCAGTTTTCTCTGCAACTGACAGCTATGCTTCAGTGTTAGAAGAGACTGGGTAGTGACACAAAAAAATCCCATCTGAAGTTCAGTTACCCTAACAATTGCAATGGGTACAACTGGATTTTTTGTTTTACAGTACTTCCACAGCAGTCCAGTGTCCTGCTTTGGTGTCCAGGTCTAGATGTACAACCTGAGAACTTTTTGCCCTATACCATTTCAGTGGTAAAAAAAATGAGAGACACTGTACAGAGGAGCTCTCAGTTCCTGAATTATCTTCCCCATTAACAAGTGGAAATCCTTCCCTTTGTAAAACACCTAGCTGCATCTTTGTAGGGAGCCTGCTAGTTCCTACAGCTCCAGCCTTGCTTTCACCAATAAGCACTGATGTTTGTCAAAAGGGGCAAGAAGGAAGTCTGAATCTGAGGTGAAACAAGATCAGTTTGGACATGTCAGAGGAATGAGATTAGATGTCTTTTGCAAAACTAGCTGGTCAGTTCTGCAGCTCTGGACCTAATACACCAAACAGATTAACACCAAATTTACCTGCCACTCCTGAATCCTACTATACTGGGAAGCATGAAGCACTTGGTACTTTATACTTTTATATATTTACAAATGCCTATGTTTTTAAATAAAGGGTGATTTAAGAAAATATTAATATTTTCTCACTATATTAAACTTTAAAAACTATTTTATAGATGCAATGGTGCATCAGATTGCTATGTAGCACAAATCAAAGGTCTCTGTATGTGCCAGATGTGCATTAAGTTGTGTTCAGAATAATGATGTATAGTGGTATCTCAGATCCTTAAAATGACACTGTAAAATTAGCTGTAGGTTAAACTACAGTTAGCTCTATTTTGAAGGGTAGGTTAAAAGAGTGAGGAAATAATACTAGCAAATATCTCCAAAATCTGCTGTTGCCCTAATCAGAGAGGCTGCCTTGCACCAGCTAACTCTTATCTTTATCCAAGCATATAAAAGAGATTTGAAAGGGGAGATTTTTGTCTCTACTAATGCATGAGACATATAAATGTGTAAGGCTAATTCTGAATTGTTAATGTGTAGTTGCTCCTCCACTATACAGTTTGCATACCCTGGCAGCATGCCACAGAAGTGGTGTGGCACTGCTAACAGTGAGGCCAGGTAGCTCACACAAATACCTACTGTTGGAAGTGTGGGAAAAGCAAAACAGCAAAGAAACTGTAAAACACACATTTCCTTAACACATGGTGCCTAGAACAAACATGGGTCAGGATGAAGATCCGGTGATTTGTATTGTCATGGCACCAAGGAGGAATGTGAAGCAAGGTGGAGGCCACACAGTCCTGTTCTTCCACTTTTCTCAAGGAATGTTTTGACACAACTATATAGATTTATCTCCTGGTCTTCCGCTTTTCCCAAGGGACGTTTTGCACAACTCTGCAGACACTATCTCCTGTGCTTCCTCTTTTCCTACAACTGCCTGCTTTTCCCACAACAACTCCGTGCACGTTGCACCAAGAAATGTGCTGTGTCGTTACTCAAGAAACAATGGATTGACCACAGTCCCACCCACTCATGCATACACATTTAGATAAATACTCCCCCAAGTTTGTACTCAGAGGGACAATAATCCAACACCAAATTGGGGGGACAGATCAATGAGTTTGTTCTCCTTACTGGCCCACCCCCAGCAGGGACACCTTTTGGTAAGATTTATGCCCGCAGCTACTCAGGAATTAAGTGTGTGATTGCAATTTTTTGTGTGTAGTGCTATACAGCCAACCTGCAGTTTGTGCATTTACTGTAGGCAATCTCAAAGAATCTGTAGATGTTGCATAATAATAAACCGTACTATTTGCATACGTGACTGCTTCTCTTGAGTGCAACCAGACCTATAGCACATGGGCTGTTCGTGCATCTGGTGTCAGACCTATAGTCACAGCAATAATTGGCATACCTATTAAGAGATAAGTCCAGCCATCCCTAGCCTCTCTAATCTCTGAGGACCGGCTAGAATGCAAGGCGATTCACCTCTTACCAAGTTAATTCTTCACCTTAAATGCAACACCTACATTGCACCATCAGCTGTTTCTGCTGACTCAGCTAACTTAATATTTTGTCTTTAGAACAAAAGAGGCTCAAATTTCAGTGCTAGTCTGTAATTACTACCATAGCTGAATTCAGCTTACTGCTGTACTCTTCTCCTCAAGGCTGCATAACTCATTGTCTCTCACAGCTCACATTTAAACATGCCTTTCCCTGGAAAGCCTATGGAAAGCATGAAGCTAAGCAGGACATAGGGATGCTGATATTATGGCATGGGCCTAGTATGCTGGGGGGTGGACCAATGTCCTCTCCCTGCTAAAGGAGTGGTCTGGCTGCCTTAACAAGCAGTGTGACACTGGTAACCCCAGCAGAGGCCTCTACGATAGGTCTGTAGGTGTCACTAGAAAACTGGTACTGCAGAAAGCCTCTTGCAAAGCAGCAAAGCCAAAACCAGGCTAAACAGTTTGAGGAACAGAGGAGCCCTCCAACCTATTCTGGGAGAGAGGCAATAACATAAAGATGTCAGACATGATGGAGGAAAATCAAATAAGACAAGCTCATTCTCTCCTCAGAGAGCTTTTGTACTTCATCATCTTCCACCCTGTGACTAGAAGCCAGTCGGGTCTATAACCAGACATGCTAAAGAGATGACATCAGCTCCCTGGTACTCGCATCTTACTGAGCGCAGAGCTATAGACCCACAGGGTGGGAAATGAAGAGAGGATGATGAATATCATGTACAAATGAATCATGAGCAAGAACTGTGTTGTTAAGGAATAGATCTTCAATTCCTCAAATGGCAGATAAATACACATGTATTCAGGCATCAATCCTGGTTTGGGTTGTTTTGTTGACTCCGAGCCTTCCTTCACAGGTCTCCATGCCTCTTCCCTTGGTAGGTCACTGCAGGACACGTTCTTAGAAAAATTTGGGAAACCTGACAGCCTTCACTGAGTTTCCTCTGGTGCTAAGAAAACACAGAGAAAAGGAAACCATGAGAGGTGCCGCTGTGCCCATCGTACAGATTCACCCTCGCCTGTTTTCCTCTCACCAAGCAAGTTGTGAGGTAAAAAGGGGACGTCCTGCTCCAGGGCTGCTGTTTCTGGGACCATGCAGTATGTAAAGAGAAGACATGGAGGGGCAGAGGAAGGGTTGCCAGTGAGCAGTTCCTGAAATCAGCACTGACAAGCCAAAGGCACTCAGGCTGGCACTGCTTAAATTGGCTGGACCCCATGAGAGAGGCAGGCCTTGACATCCCAGTGTCATCCAGGGAGGGGTGGCCTGTCCACCTGCAGCAGGGCAGAGTCTCCAGCTGGGACTGGGAGCAAAGGGGCTCTGCTCCCTAAACAGACCTTTCTCCCTGAGGTGGTGGCCTGGCAGGAGCACAGGAACTTACAGGACAGTATCCTGAAGTTCTTCAGGGACTTTGTCTCCTTAGCTAGTCCCACTAGTGAGCCTGCAAAGGAGCCAGTGAGGCAGTGAAAAGCTGTTCCTCTGATGACACTCTCCAGGCTTTCCTGGGCTCCCTTGTGTTGTCATGCTTCAGACAGCTCCTGTGGCCAAAGCAGCAGCCCCTCTGTTTTGATGGGTAGCCCTTGCATGCCCACTGCTTCTCCTTCCCTTCCCTGTCCTGCCCTGCACTCTTATCCCCACAACCCTTGCTTGCCCACAGGGAGGGCAGGCAGAACTTCCTACTTGTTCTAACTTGGTGCTTTCTGTTTGCACCAAGAACACAGACTGTGCACACCCTGTTCAATCCCACTGATCCTCCAGATGTGTCAGGGATAGGGAATGCCATGCAGCTCAGGGAACTCATCCCCCAGCCCCTCCCTGAAATGAGTGCAATGACACCTTGTTTGGAAGAGGAAGATTTAAATAAAATTGAGCAAGTTACACATCCAAAAATCAAACAGTTATAGCACCAGCATCTTTGCCTAAGTCTATCACTGCACAGTAATTTCAAGATCCTGTGGTAGATGCGCTTCCTGTGGGCCATATCATCCCAAAGGCTTTTAAGTCAAGGGCATTGCTGTCCCCACCCAGAAAGCAGGAGAACAGCCACCTCCAGTGGCTGGGGTTGAGTACAGCTATCTGAATTGCAATACCTGTGAAGCTGTGACTGCTGGTGAACGCTTTCATTTTTAAAGAAATTTTAAGAAACTCCAAACCTAAAAGAAAAATAATATGGTCAAAACTATGGTCCATGCTGTACTCTGTGGAGAGGTGAGGCCAGCAGAGGAGGAGGAGAAGTTTTGGTACAGGTGTTTCCCAGTCAGCACAACTGGCTACAGGAACAAGCACCCCTGCTATGGCTCCATGCAGGGATATGTGGTCACCTACCAAATTTACAGAAAAGTTCCAAGAACCTGTCAGGTAATTGTAAAACTTTATGGCCATTGTGACTTTATTTTGTGGAAAAGCAGCACACCTCAGTGTTGAAAGCAGTCCTCTCAGACAATTCCCCTTGAAGTTCAGGGAAGGCAGCTGTTACATTTGCTCTTTTAGCAGAAAGACCACATTAAAATGCTGAAATTGTCAATGGGATGGAGGGACTTTAAGCTTAAGCAGAATTACAAATGGAACAAATCCACTCCTTCAAACTCTGCTGCTTTCTACTTTTAAATCTACCATCTACCCTACTGCCCCATTGCTGCCTCTATGGGAACTCTGCAGTGACTGCTTTACTGCAGAGGACTGAACTAAGCTCTTGTGGTGGAAAGTTTCCCTGGTTCTACAAGAAACCACAGCCTTTAGGCACTGCCTGCAACCTGCCTCCATATATACACAGGCTACTCTCACGAATTCCCATGTGTTGCACACTACTAAGAAAAGGCAGATCTCATCTGCAAAAGTCAAAGCCTCCACTTAAAATTAGCTAATCCAAAGTGAAAAAAAGGCCGATTCTTTTGGAGTTTGGCAGGAATGCCCAACTCTCAAATACATTGTCCTTCTAGGTTGCAAAGCCTGGCAAGAGGACAGATGATGCTGGGTGTCCCCCTTAGGGCAGTTAATGAAACCATGTCCTGCCCAAAGAGCCAGTGTTACAGTCAGGAGGTTCTGGAACACTCATGCTGGTCAGGCCCTAAAGTAGCCTTTGCTCTGCTTGTCACCAGGACTCACCTCAGACTTATGCTGCAGCACGTGGCAGTGGTCACTTCAGGGGGAGGCATAGGCAAAGAGGTCCAGGGCAGCCAGAAGGGTGGGGGGCAGTGTCTGTGGTAGTCCCTGCCTGTCTTTAGGTGCCTGCATTGCCCTTGCCCTCCCAGAAGGAGCTTTTTCCTCCCTTCCAAACCCCCAGCTCATTGCATGCTGTTCTCCACAATGGGGAGTCCCAAAAAGCATAGGACCAGAGTTTCTTGGTACCGGCAGAGCCCCCTAGAGACTCCTCAGGCTAAGATCCTACTGGCTGAACAAACCCAGCCCTGAGACTGTATTGTCATGACCCCTGCAAGGCAGTAAGGTGCTTCTGCAGCAGAGTCCATTGCTGCAAGCCCTTCCTGGGGCACGTCTGCAGGGAGATGTAGGTACAGGATGTCAGGTTGGTGGGAGCAGCCCAGTGGAGCAGGAAACTACAGATGGGAAGACTATGGGTGGGTTCAGAGGAAGGTGTTTGAGGGCCTCGAGGCAGAGTTTTGTGGGATGTGGGGAC
Source organism: Tyto alba (assembly GCF_018691265.1). Classification (NCBI taxonomy): domain Eukaryota; kingdom Metazoa; phylum Chordata; class Aves; order Strigiformes; family Tytonidae; genus Tyto; species Tyto alba. The sequence goes on along the minus strand of NW_024881275.1, from coordinate 46,934,541 downwards.
CCTGGAACAGATTTTGGCAATCACTGGCAGGGTTGGTTATCTCTGGAGACACTTGGGCATCATTTGGGATCTTTGCAGGGCCTGGGATATGGTTCAGGCAAGTTTGGGAGAAGTCTCTAGGGATTGTGAAGCAGGGTTGTGTGTTCTAGGGTTTGGGGGCAGGTTTGGGGGTGTTTGGTGTATCTTGGGAGAGATCTTAGCAGCCTGTGAAACTCTTTGGTTAGGTTGTTTTTGGTTTTTTTTTTTTTGTTTTTTTTTTTTTTTTTTTCCCAGCACTGGGCCAAGTTAGGGTCCTTGGTGCATTTTGGCAGACTTTGGGGGAACATGAAACAGGATTTGGTGGCTGGGAACCATCTCTGGAGGACCTGAAGCAGGCTTCGAGGTATTTGGGGGCCCAAGTGTATGTCTGAAGATCTTTGGGGACTACTCGTCAGGGTTTGAGGGTCTCCAGTAGCCTGGGCATGGGTTTGGGGGGAGTAGGGTTGTGGTCAACTGAAGGTATTTTTGGGTTCCTGGGGTACACTTTGGGGGTTTTGGTGGATGAGGTAGGTTTGGAGTCTTTAAGAGTCCAAAGGTGTGGGGCTTTTGACATTGCTAGGAGATTTTGTGACAATGTTTGGGGCCCTGTGGTAGGGTTCTGGAGAGGTTTCTGTGTGTCTTGAAGTAGGACAAGGTTTGCTTGGGGACCTGGGGAAGATTTTGGATTCTTTAAGGCAAACTGGGAAGGTACAGGATTACCTGGGAGCCAGCAAGAACTATGGCATATTTGGGGATATTTGGAGTTCGATGGGAGCCTTGGGGCAGTGTTTGGACCCTTTGCCATGGCCAAGGAGAGGTCTGAGAAGGTTGGAAGCAAGGTGTAGGGTGTTTGGGACCACTTGGTCCATTTTAGGTTTATGGGGTCTTGGGGACCCTTTTAGGTCTTTGGAGTCACTTGGATTTGATTTGAGATGTTTTGCTGGCCCAAAAGCAAGCTTTCAGGGTGTTTGGGGGAAGTCTTTGGGGACCTGGAGGCAGAGTTTGGAGATTTTTGGGGCAGTAGGACAAGTTTGGCATTGTTTGGTGGCTCCTGGAAAAGACACGTGGATGTTTTGTGGCCTAGAAGAAAGGTTCACTGTAGGATCTTTGTCGGAAATTAGTGTCTGTAGGTCTTTGGAGGAGGACCTTCAGGGGCTCAGAAACAGGGTTTGGGATTTTTTGGGATTGTGAGGCATGTTTGGGGGGCTTCGGGGGTAGTTGGGTACGGTTTGTAGGTAATCATGGCACCTCTATTACCTTCTCTGAGGAGCATTCAGGAACATTTGGAGGCACTGAAAGAGGTTTTAGCAGTGTGACAGGATCAGAGAATACTGGGGATACTTGGGTAAGATGTGGGGGTAAATGCGGGCACCCTGGAACTGGGTTTAAGGTTTTCTGGGCTGCTGGCATAGGGATAGGGGTGTTTGGGGGCATTGAGACAGGGTGTGGGGCAGCGGTGAGCTGCCAAGAGCTGTCAAGGAAGGTTAGAGGGGTGGGGAGGTGGTGCATGAAGCAGGGTTGGGGGTGTTCTGAGGCCCTGGAGCAACCCTGGGGTCTTTGGGGTTAGTGAGGCAGGAATTCAGGACCCTGAAGCAAAGATTTCGGGGGCCTCAAGCAGATCATTGCGAGTTTGGGGTCCTGGACCTGATTTGGATTTTTCTGGGGGCAACGGGGACGGTTTGGGTGTGTTCAGGAACCGCTGAGTACCCTGGGGCTGCTGTGTCTTTTAAAATTGAAAACAAGTGTAGGGAAGGCCTGACTCAGTGCTGCTAGGACATGTTCTGGTGTGGGCTCTGCCACTCTCCAGGCTCCCGGCGGAACACTCCCCACGCTCAAAAGACATCCCAATGCCCTTGGTCCCCCAAAGAGCAGCGCCCATCCCCCTAGTGACGTGCGGAAAACAGACTCCACAATCTGGTAGATTGTAAAGTAGGTATGTTTATTCAGCGCTGGGCACACAGGGGATAACTCCTCCGAATGTGTGTGCTACCATGTGGCACCGTTGCCTTAGATTTATAGAGCAAATGATTTCATATTCATAATATTTCGCAATACGCCTATACATATGCATCACCTATCCCTGCTTCGTATTAAAATTAGCATTTCCATGATCTCCTCCCAGTTGAGTCTGCGCAGTGAGTTCCTTTGGTCCTGGGCAGGGGTCGTGAAGGACTGGGCGGTGGTCGTGGGAGGAAGTATCTCCTCTTCCTCAGTGCTGAACTTTTCACCCCAAATTCCTGCACAGTCTCTGTCACCCCCTGGACCCGCAGAGCAGGTTTGTGCTGGTTGTGGGGTAATCTTCACTTACTCAGGGGTGGAGGAGGCTTTTTACTTAAACAGGAGATAGTGGTCGATCAACACAAACATCTTCACTTACTCAGGGGTGGAGGAGGTTTTTTACTTAAACAGGAGATAGTGGTCGAGCAACACAAACACCTCTACAAGCTAGGCAAACTCTTATCTCGACTATTTCCCTCCTCATCCCCTTCTTGCTATTCCCACATTAACCCTTACATCCCCTGTTCCTATCTAGGCCCTGTATCACTAGCACCCGCGCGTTGACCCCGCAGCCGGCCTGCTCCGGCCACCCCGCCTACACTGTCTGTAGGGGCACACGGGAGCAACGAGTTCCGGCGCCCCAGGCTGCGCAGAAACCACCTTCATATGTGCGCTTCCGCCGGCCGGGAGGGCCTCAGCGGCCCGGAGCTCACACAATGGCGGTGCAGTGGGCAGTATCCCTGGCTGCCTCCGGGAGGCTGGTGGCCGGAAAGGGGAAGTCAGTGGTGTGCGGGCACTGCAGAGCAGCTCCGGCCTGCGCTCACTCCCCGGTGACACTAATCCTCAGAAATGCTATGATGCCTCCCAGTGACCAGCGGCGGAGGCAACGACGGAGGCCACGACCGGTCACTTTTTTTACTGAGGCGCGGCGAAGCGGTAAACACGGCCAGTTGCAGCGGGTAGGCGTGAGGGACTGGCGGTGTGCTGCGGGATAGCCTCGGGGAAGAGCTGCGGCTGGCCAGGCTGCCTGCAGGAGGGCAGCAGTGTTAGGCAGCAGGGGCTGCCAATTGCCGTGCCGCGCATGCGCAGCGTAGTGCGTGCGGTGCCATGGACTGAGGGCAGGAGGGACAAGGCGCATGCGCTGGACTGTGGGCGCGGGGTGGGGGCGGAGGGAGGCAGTGCTCTTGCGCTTTCTTAACGGAGCACAGCTGGTGGCTGTAAAGAGAGGTGAGTACATGCGCATGGGTTTGTTGGTGGTGCTAAGAGGAAGCTGGGGAAGTGCTCGTGGTTCTGCCAACAGTCCTGCAGGCTGAGGGCAAGAGAGTGCGTATGCGCTTAGCTCAGCGTGTACGCTGAGGGAACTGTGCGCATGCGTGAGGTTGCTGAAGCGAGCATGGGACCGGAGCAGTGAGCAGGATGGTGGCCTCAGCCAGGGAGGGAGAAGGCTGGAGTGGGCTGCCGTGAGGCACATAGGGAGAGAGAGGGACATTGTCATGGAGCAGGACTGCTCAACTGGAAGCAGGCCAGAGTGAAGGGGTGATAGCAGTGAAGTGAGGGAGAGAAGGGGAGAGAGGGATCAGAGGAGGGACAGAAGAGTGGGAAGTATGGGTGGAATGAGGACTCTGGGAGCGAGAGTGGAAGGGGGAGATGAGGAGAGGTGGAGGGATGGTCAGACAAAAACTGTGATAGAAACAATGAAATAGGGACAAGGAATGGAGGAGGGGGTGGGGAGAACAAAAGGGAGATGAAGATGAATGGGAACACAAAAATAGGGAAGAGGAGCCAAACAAAAGGATAAAGAAACAAAGTCTGGGGGCCTGGCAAAGGAATAGAGAGAAAAAAATAGGCATGTGACCAGAACAGAGGGGCAGTGTGAGGAAACCAGTGAGTGGGACAGAGACAGAGAAGTAAAGGTATGGAGAACAGGAAAGACGGACAGAGGGAGAGAGGGAAGTGAACACTGAGATGGGGAAAGAAGTGTAGAGTTGGGGAACGTAACAGATAAGAAGAGCAGATCCCCAGTCCTGAGTTCCCTCTGGAGCACATGCTTCAGGGCCATGTCCCATGGTTCACCACCCATTTCCCCTTCAAACCAGGTAAGGACTCCCCTGCTTACCACCCCACACAGGCATCAAGGGAAGCTTGCACATTGTGCTTCTCTGCCTGTGTGGGGAGAGGACAGAGCAGGGGCTGAAGTGTCAGAACCTCAGCTGCCAGGGATGAGAGGCCACTACACACCTGCCTGACACTGCTGGAGCTCCTTGCTTCTTGCTTTTATTGTGCAGCTGTACTCCATGTGCTGTTGGAACATGAAGAGCTCAGGCAGCAGCTCCACCTCCAGCTCAGCCACTCAATGGGGCCTCTGCTGTCTGCAGGAATGGAGAGCCATGAGATTCCTACTTCATGCAGACCCTCCCACCATCATCTGCCTCCCTTTGCACCAGCACTGGGGCCCCCCATTGCACACTTCCCCAGCCTCCCTTGTCCCAGCACTCAGCAGCATTGGGATCACCCCAACTGGCTACCTGCTCCACGAGCCAGGCATGTGCACCCTGCAGTGCCTTCCTGTTCTCCAGCATCCCCAGCCTCACTAGCAAGGCTACTCAGCCTGTATATTTGTGCCCTGCTGTGTCAGAGAGATCTTGGCACAACCCTGCGCCATCCACCTTCCTTGGAGAGGAGCTGAACCCAGTGAGTAGACTGTGCAGCTTGAAATGCATGGGGAAACCCTGATGACATTACTGATGACCAACACACTCATGGTTTGAGCCCAGAGGGCAACTGAGCACCACACAGCTGTTCACTCACCCCTTCCCCCTATCAGGAATGGGAAGGAGAAGATGAAGCAGAAATGGCTCAGAAATCCAGTTATGGACAGGGAGGTGTGCTCACCCATTCCAGGCATGGGCAAAAGACAGACTCATTAGGGGAAGAAAAAACATCACTTTAATTCAAACACTAACAAAGACAACACTTAACAGACGAAGTGGAACATTGAGAAGTGCCACCACATCCAAAACCACCTTCCCTCACCCCTCCCTTCTTCCCGGGCTCAGCTCTACTCCCAGTCTCTCTACCTTCTCCCAAAGTGGCACAGGGAGCAGGAGGTGGGAGTTACAGTCAGCTCACAGTTCCTTCCTTCTTGGGAGGTGGGGTGAATGCCACACATTCTTGCCCCTGCTCCACGTGGCTCCCTTCTCACTGAAGACAGTCCTCCATGAATCTTCTCTGGAGTGAGTCCTTCCCACAGGACGCAGCCGTTCTCATGCTGATCTGACGTGGGTCATTCCTATGTGTTCCAGTCCTCCCAGTGCTGAACAACAACACTAGGGGCCACTTCTCCCCTCAGAGTCCAGACTTCTTTTAAGTGCAGCTGCCTGTCCTGTTGTGGGCTCCTCCATAGGCTTCAGGATGGCATCTATGCCACCATGGACCTCCATGTGTAGCTGGGTGAGCAGCCCTGCCGTCTGACCAAGGGATACAGGGATCTCTGCTCTGGTGCACCTCCCCTACTTCCTCATACTTCCTTCCACTCACCTGGGTGCTTGTCCTTCTCATAACTCTTCCTCACAAGTCCCCCAACCTCCGCTCAGGTTCCCCTTCTTAAATATGTTCTCTGTTGCTGATTGGTGCAACATCCTGGCTGGAGGCATGTCTGAGGTGGAGCCAAGGGAGCTCTTGAGAAGCTTCTCACAGGGCCCACCACTGTAGCCCCCCTCCCCCACTACCAAAAAAATGTGACACAGAAACCTAGAACAGCACTGCAGAGCACATCCACGCCAGCACTTGACACCTTTGCCAGACTTCCCAGAACTACTCATTAACACACCCAAACCACTCATGGGGAAAAACAGCTTTATGAAAATTCAAGACAGCCCCATGTATTTTCCAGGGAATCAAAGCAGAGGGTTTTGTGCTTCTGCTCTTTCCTAGATCCTGCAGTAGCACTTTGCAGAGCTACCTTCAGTACAAGTGCTTTCTTCATCCTTTCTCCTTGCTCAGCTGTTAAGTGTGACTGTGGCTGGCCATTCTTTTTCTGTGTTGACTTCCAGCCTCAGGTTCTGGGGTTTGGCTTGGAAGACAAGCCAATGCTAGAAGGGCTGATTGGGGAAACTCAGCAGCAAGCTTTGGGAGAGGTTGGTGGAAGAAGCAGAGCTGGCCCACTGTTCTGGGTTGAGTGAGTGGTGGAGTTTTTTGGTGGCAGGGGAGGGGGCTATCGAGGCAGCCCCCTGTGAGAAGCTTCTCGAAGCTCCCCCAGCTCCAAGCCAGCTCCACTTCTCTTTGGGAAATTGAGCCAATTGGTGCGCCTCTGCGATAACGTATTTAAGAAGGAACGTGGTGACATGCAGTCGGACTTGTGAGGAGGAGCTGCTACAGCTGCATGAACACCAAGGTCAGTGGAGGAACAGAGGAAGAAAGGAGGGGGGAGGTGTGCTGGAGCAGAGAACCCCCTGTATCCTGTGGTGAGACGGCAGGGCGGCCCCCCCCTGCCACCCATGAAGATCTACGGTGGAGCAGACATTGATTTGTGGCCTGTTGTTCCTGCTCGGAATAATCAAGGTTCTGTGCCCAAAGAAGGCCGGGGTCTCATGGAAAAAGGTAGCCCCGCTGCTGTAATTCAGTGCTGGGAGGATTGCAGCATGCGGGGGTGTCCCACGCTGGAGCAGCTTGGGAAGGGCTGCAGCCGTGGGAGGGAATCCAGTTGGAGGAAGTTAGTGACCCATGACGGAGCAGTGTGGGGAACGCTGCTGCCCATGGGAGGAATTCATGTAGGAGAAAGTTTGTGGAGGACTGTCTCCTGTGAGAGGGGGACCACGATGGAGTAGGGGGGAACAAGTTTTGGACACTCCCCCCACCGAAGATAAAGGAAGTGGCAGCACTGACTGCACCCCCCATTCCCTGCCCCTGTGCCACTGGGGGAGGAGGTAGAGATATCGGGAGCAGAGCTGAGCCCGGGAAGAAGGGAGGGGTAGGGGAAGGTGTTCTCAAGATGTGGCAATGCTTCTCACTGTCCTACTCTGTTATGTGTTGTTAGTGTCTGTAATAAATGTATGGGTTTTTTTTCTTCCCCTAACGAGTCTGCCTTTTTGCTCGTGATCATAAAGGGGAATTTTTTCCCATCCCAGTCCTATCTTGAACCCCAAGCCTGGCTCTCTGTCCCTTCTCATTGCCGGAGGGGAAGGGAGAGAGAGGTGCTGCATTGTGGTTGGCTGCCAACCAGGCCCAAACCACGACACCCACCTGCAGGCACATCCATCCGTAGAGGAGGGATGCCCAGTGCCGAGTTTGCTGAGGAGCAGTGCTGTGACCAGCAGGACAAGTGACCCCAAGAATAGGAGTAACAAGTCACATAACTTCATGAGGTCAGATTACAGCCTGAACCTGTAGCTAGAGCTTTCATATGGACCTTCTCTACAAGCCCCAGTCTGCAGTGGTCTATCCCAGTTTTTCACAGGGAGAAGTGGCAGCGAAAAAAAATGTTTGTCTCACAGCTCTTTCATCTGATTGTATAGGAGAGGACAAGCAATGAACCTAGCCAGAGCTGAGGGGCAAGTATGTATCCTTCCTGTAGAATCTCAGCCGGAAGAGCCTGATTTTATCATCTCTTGGAAAGCCTTCTGCAGTGGCAGCACAGTTCAGGTGGACGAGAGAAAGGAAGAGCAACACTGACTTGCATGATGAGCTCACTGTCACTGTTCCCTTCCTTGTCAGTAGTCTGTGAGCAGGGAACCAGACCTGCAGGCCCCTACACTGATGACCAAGCTCATGTGAGCAATGAGCCCAACAAGGAGCTGAGCTCTAGCTCAGAAGTGTCGTAAGTTACATGCTCTGACTCATAGCACCAGTGCCTTCTCATGTTTTTCAAAGCAGAAAACTTGTTCATGGTTTATCCTCAGTCCTCACCTGCCTGGCCTGCCAGCATCCCTGTGCTGAAGCTGGCCATCGCTGCTCACAGCCCAGCTCCATGGCACTAGGAGTGGCCCCCAGCTTCCCCTTCCCCAAGTGTGTGATATAAAAAGCATGTATAGGTACCTGTCCACCAGTGCTTCCAAGGTCCAGAGTCATAAAGGATAATTTTTTAGTATGATTTTTCTAGGCTCCAGGGGTATTATCTGGTAGTAAGACATGCTCGTTTCTGCCACCAGGCATGGTTAGATGGCTGTGGGACAAAGCAGCTCAGACATTTCCAAAGATTAACTTGTAGCATAATTTTGGAATGTGATTGAGGGCTAAGGAGCACAGAAAGCAGCTGGACTGCAAAGCCCCAGTACCCCAGGCTCACTGCATTTGCAGGCTTAAAGTGGGAGACTCTAGCACCAGTTCTTCCACCTTCAGGGAACCGTAACATAGGTGGATTTGCCATCGTCATGGCACCAACTACCCCTTCAGCCCAGCCCCCTGTGAGTCAGTTTCAAAATGGGGCTTCCTGGCTCAGGGAGAGGAAAAGTGGTTTCTAGCTCTGTGGCTAGGAGTGGACAACCCCATGCTGGAGGCATGGTGCAAAGTAGTATGGGATGAAAGGCTCAGAGCATGGGAACAAAGGTTTAGTAATGGCTCCTGTTCACAAGATAAGGAAAGCTATTGAAAGGGGGACCCTTAATGCAACTAAGGCTGTGTGCAGGTGGGGCAGTACGAAGGACCGCAAACTCTTCCAGGTGAAATGTAGATATTGATGAGAGCAACAACAGGAGGAACACCGTGCAACAGCAGAGTTTAAGGGATAGGAAGGACTGTTGCTGTGTAGCCACAGTGTAGCAAATACCTATTTGGGGTTGGGGGTGGCAAACAGGATGGGGAGGTTGTTAAAGGAGACTCGAACTCCGTCGTGGGTTACTCTAGGATTTTATTCAGGTCCAGCAGCGTTGGGTCACCTCCGCAGAGAGTGACAGCTTACATGAGTTCGCATACATGTATTTATGCACCTACAAAGCATTACCTAATCCAAAATACACAGAATTATACTTTATCAGTCATTATTATCTTGACAGTGGATTTCACATCTTGTTCTGGAGTCCGACTACTTCGTTGTTTTGTTTCTTCTTTCTTTTAGTCTTCAAGGACGATTACCTCAAGTTCTGTACGTCTCAGTTCTTAGTAGCCACAATGATAGATCTCCCATCGCTTCGGTAGCTAGAGGTCAGTTTCTCATACATCAACATCCTTTGAACTGTCAGGCCCATCATTACCTTTGTTACAACATTTTATTGATACTCTATTCAGTTGACTGTGCTTGCAGCCCTGGGCTGGGGCTATACAGGGGACAGAGCTGATAGAACAGCTTGTGCAGCAGCACTGCATTGCAAAATTTTCCCAACAGAGGTGATATAATTTCAAATAAAACCCTTCATGTTTGCAAGCACCAAATGCCTGGCGGTGGTGCACAAGAAGTCAGTCTAGCTGCCAGGCATGCATCAAGGCTCTGGCTCCAGCTACAAAATGCCCCCTGTGCCCTGCTCCAGGCTTGGCAGCCGAGTCCCAGGCCTGAGGCTGGCTGTTGCACTCAGAGCTCCTGTGAAGGTTGCTGCCTGCTGGTGAGCCATCCCAACAGGTCTGAAACAAAAGTTTCTGCAGAGTCCCAGGCTTTCAGGTGCCAGGAGGCCACTGTGTGTCTCACCAAAGCCAGAGCAGCCCTGGCCTTACAGAACCAAAGACAAGGCAAGGCATGGTACTTTTGGGGATGTGCTGAACTGCCTCCCATCTTGGCTGAAGGGGCACCTGCAGCTCAGCATTCTGGTGCTGTATATTTGCTCCAGGACCGCCATCCAGCTCCAGACCTCCTCCCAGGCACCTCACTGGGGCACTGCAGCACCCACATGCCACAGCCCTGCCTGCAGAGAAAAGTACAATTTCTGTGGGGCAGGGGACAGAAGAAATGTCCCCAATGTGGTCAGAGGCTCAGGGCTGGCTCCTTCTGTCCCCAGCAGCCTTTTGCATGCTTCCTGCCCTTGTTGAGCTGCCTGTCTCTGCTGCTCACCTCTCCTGTCAGTCCCCAGGGATCATCACCTGCATGCCTTCCCCAAGCCCAGAAGCCTGTATTTGCAGCTCCTCTAACACACAGAGGACTTTTCCCAACCCCCTTGAGCAAGCAATATCTCAAGGCTCTCATCTTCAGGAGCAGAGACAGATGTGCCTGGAGCACAGAGTAAAGTTGTCGCATGTTGTGGCCATAAACCTGGAAGGGAAATAATACTTCATGGCTGTGTTTGTTGTGGCCTGGGGATACTTAACCCTGTGTCAGGATGGTGATGAGGCTGTTCTATTCCTGCTGCAGGGAGCAATTGCAGCTGCCTTTTCTGCCCTGCCTTGAGCACTGATCCTCCCTGGAAGAGCTCTAGGACCCTAATTAAAATAGGGTCTGCCCCATTGCCCTCCCTGGCTGCAGCCCAAGACCTTTTGGGAGACTAGAAGTACAAGCTGATTGACAACTGATTGCATGTAATTGAGAAACCAGTAAACTGCTTTGATTGTGATTGGTTTTAAGTCATATGAGTTGAGTGCTGTTCCCCTATGACAGCAGAGGAATCAGAATTAGCAGACAGCTCTGGGGAAGGAGAGCAGTTCAATTAGCATCATTTTGTGGTGCAGTGCTAGAGGCTGTGGTTACCCCAGGGAGAACATGTGCCCTGGCCTGTAACTGTGTTTGTGCTCATTTTGCCTTGTCTTGGGGGACACTTGTCTGTCACTACATAGTGATACTTCTAGTGAAGGAAGCCCTTGAAGATTTGGGTCTGTAGCCAGTTACGGGTCTGTTTCTAACATCCCTAAGCAGTAAACAGGTCTGACAAGGACCAGGTCTGACTTCTTCACGCACAATTAAGCCTTCACATTTCACAATGGCTGTCCCTGAAAGGTGCATCACCCTAGGCTGCTCATTAAACTCTTGGCCTTCTGTCCAGGGATGTGGAGTTACTGAAAAAGGAACATATGAGGAAGCCCACATCAAAACAACAAATCAATTAGCTGTCAGTAACTGAAAGCATAACTTTTCGACAACTCATTGCTCTGACAAAATAATTCAAGTGTTCAAATAAGCCATGGATGCATGCCACCACCAGGTAACCCCCTAGCCTCCATGGGAAGGAATGTGCTGCAGATTTGCACCATCCACATCATTCAGCAACTTAAAGGTCAATGGTGAGATTGGGAGGAAAGAGGTTTGGCGTCCAAAGCTGCAGTAGAAGTCAAATATACTTTGGGAGTCTTGGGTGGATGAATGGAGCAGGATCTCTCTTTTGGAGTAGCAAAAATCCTTTTTCTTCTACCTCCACTAGCAGTGTTGGAATTGCTCAGCATGTCACATTGCAAAGGAATCCCTCCCCTCCAGATACTGATGTGAGTAAAAATGCACTGTGATACATTCAGCCATTGGTCTGAATATGCAATTTTGGTGTTGTTGCCTTTTTCATGCAAAGGTTCAGAAAAACATCTTGCTAATCTGCAGTCCTATGGTAATTTTCATCCCTCTCTGGATCTGATCCCCTAAACATGGCGTTTTCTTCCCCTTCTGAGGGGTTGCTGCAAGCAGCAGCACAGGGGCTTTGTCCAGAGTGCATGGTTACTCTTGCTGTGGTACTATTGCATGACAACCAACATGGTTTCACCACTACCAAATCATGCTTCGCTAACCTAGTGGCCTTCTATGGTGGAGTGACTATATCAGTGGGCAGGGGAAGAGCTGCAGATGTCATCTACCTGAGCTTCTGAAATACCTTTGATAAGGTGCCCCACAACATTTGTGTCTCTAAATCAGAGAGATATGTTTGCTGGACAGACTGGTATGTGGATAAGGAATTGGCTGGATGACTGCATCCAAAGACTTTCAGACAATGACTCAGTGTCCAAATGGAGATTAGTAACAAGTGGGGTCCCTCAGGGGTCTGCACTGGGACTGGTACTGTTCAATATATTTATTAATAGCATGGACAGTAAGATTGAATGCACCTTTAGCAAGTTTGTGGATGACACCAAGATAAGCTGTGCAGTTGATAGACTAGAGGGAAGGGATGCCATCCAGAGGCACCATGACAGGCTTGAGGAATGGACCAATGTGAACCTTGTGAAGTTTAGCAAGGCCAAGTGCAAGGTCCTGCACCTGGGCACAATCCCCATTGTCAATACAAACTGGGGGGTGAACAGATTGAGAACAGCCCTGTGGAGGACTTGGGAATATTGGTAGATGAAAAATTAGATATGAGCCAGAAATGTGTGCTTGCAGCCCAGAAAATCAACTGTAACCTAAAAAGAAGCATAAAACAGCAGATCAAAGGAGATGATTCTCCCCAACTGCTCTGCTCTCGTGAGACCCCACCTGTAGTACTGTATCCAGTTGTGTGTCGCTCAGTACAAGAAAGACACGGACCGGTTCGAATGGGTCCAGAGGAGGGCCACAAAAATGGTCAGAGGTATGGAATACCTCTCCTATGAGGAAAGGCTGAGAGAGTTGGGGTTGCTGAGCCTGGAGAAGAAAGGGCTTTGTGGAGATCGGTCATCGTGGCCTTTCAATTTATGAAAGTGGGCTTATAAGCAAGTCAGAGAGAGACTTGTTACCAGGACCTGTAGTGACACGACAAGGAGTAATAATTTTAAACTCAAAGAGGGTAGATTTATATTAGTGTCCTGGGTTGAGTGAGTGGTGGAGTTTTTTGGTGGCAGGGGAGGGGGCTATCGAGGCAGCCCCCTGTGAGAAGCTTCTCGAAGCTCCCCCAGCTCCACGTCAGCTCCACTTCTGTTTGGGAAATTGAGCCAATCGGCTGCGCCTCTGCGATAACGTATTTAATAAGGGATGTGGTGACGGGCAGTCGGACTTGTGAGGAGGAGTTGCTGCAGCTGCATGAACACCAAGGTCAGTGGAGGAACGGAGGAAGAAAGGAGGGGGGAGGTGTGCCGGAGCAGAGACCCTCCTGTATCCTGTGGTGAGACGGCAGGGCGGCCCCCCCCTGCCACCCATGAAGATCTACGGTGGAGCAGACATTGATTTGTGGCCTGTTGTTCCTGCTCGGAATAATCAAGGTTCTGTGCCCAAAGAAGGCCGGGGTCTCATGGAAAAAGGTAGCCCCGCTGCTGTAATTCAGTGCTGGGAGGATTGCAGCATGCGGGGGAGTCCCACACCAGAGCAGCTCGGGAAGGGCTGCAGCCGTGGGAGAGAATCCAGTAGGAGGAAGTTAGTGACCCATGACGGAGCAGTGTGGGGAACGCTGCGGCCCATGGGAGGAATTCATGTAGGAGAAAGTTTGTGGAGGACTATCTCCTGTGAGAGGGGGACCACGATGGAGCAGGGGGGAACAAGTTTTGGACACTCCCCTCACCGAAGATGAAGAAAGTGGCAGCACTGACTGCACCCCCCATTCCCTGCCCCTGCACCACTGGGGGAGGAGGTAGAGGTATCGGGAGCAGAGCTGAGCCCGGGAAGAAGGGAGGGGTTGGGGGAAGGTGTTTTCAAGATGTGGCAATGCTTCTCACTGTCCTACTCTGTTATGTGTTGTTAGTGTCTGTAATAAATGTATGTTCTTTTTTTTTCTTCCCCTAACAAGTCTGCCTTTTGCTCGTGATCATAAAAGGGGGATTTTCCCCCATCCCAGTCCTATCTTGAACCCCAAGCCTGGTTCTCTGTCCCTTCTCATTGCCGGAGGGGAAGGGAGAGAGGTGCTGCATTGTGGTTGGCTGTCAATCAGGCCTAAACCACAACAATTAGATATAAGGAAGACATTTTTTATGATGAGGGTGGAGAAACACTGGAACAGGTTGCCCAGAGAAGTTGTGGATGCCCTGTCCCTGGAAGTATCCAAGGCCAGGTTGGACAAGGCTTTGAGAAACCTGGTCTAGTGAAAGGTATCCCCACCCATGCTGAAGGGTTGGAACTAGGTGACCTTTAAAGATCCCTTCCAACCCAAACCATTCTATGATCTTGTGATTCTATGGAGAACCTGTTACATGTTGTAACTTGGCTTGAAAGTCTTATGAACAAGGAAGGCTGCCCATCTGGTGTACTTGCCTGCAGGCGGAGTGGATGTCTTCCTGTCCTGACTCTTGCGCTTCATCAACAATTTGAGTTTAGGTGATGCTGGATATATGTAGAACTAGTGACTAAAACTAAACAGGGTCTGATCTACCAAAGCAAAGTGACTCAGCTTCAGAGGAGGCAATAAACCATAGGAATCTGTCAAGGTCCAATTTCCCAGTTACGACTTTTGGTAATGTTTGTATGGAGAACCATCAGCCTTTCAGCTGCTTCATTAGCCCTTTGTTTGGCCTATTTATTTGTCATTGACCTTGCAATCTGCAGATTATTCAGGCTTATAACTGCTTAGAACAGAGAAGTAAGCCACATTACAGTGTCTTGCAGAGTAAAAGTCCAAAGGCAAGGGAAATGACAGGATGTGTCTGAGCTAGACTCAATGAAGAAAGGGAAGCAAGTTTCTGAAGTTTCTGATCATAATGTGGTTTACAACCAACAATAACCATCACAGTGTGTCCTGGTTTGAGCCTGGATGGCAGCCAAACACCATGCAGCCACTCTCTCCCCATTCTCTTCCGTCAATAAGAAAGGACAGAGGAGCCGGGCTTGGGCTTTGAGATAGGACTGGGAGCGGGAAAATCACCCTTTGTGGTCACGAGCAAAAGGCAGACTTGGTAGGGGAAGAAAAAAAAGAACATACATTTATTACAGACACTAACAACACTTAACAGAGTAAGACAGTGAGAAGCATTGCCACATCTTGAGAACACCTTCCCCTACCCCTCCCTTCTTCCCGGGCTCAGCTCTGCTCCCGATATCTCTACCTCCTCCTCGCAGCAGCACACGGGCAGGGAATGGGGGGGTGCTTGACCACTGTCCTGATAAAAAAGTGTTTCCTAATATCAAGTCTGAACCACCCCTGACAGAACTTTGAACCATTGCCACACCTCATGTCACTGGATACCAGGGAGAAGAGATCAGCACCTCCTTCTCCACTTCATGTCCTCCTGAAGCTGTAGAGAGCAATGAGGTCACTCCTCAGCTTCCTTTTCTCCAAACTAGACAAACCCTGTGTCTTCAGCCGCTCTTCACAGGACATGCCTTCCAGCCCTTCCACCAGCTTTGTTGCCCTACTCTGGACACACTCAAGTGCCTTAACATCCTTCTTAAATTGTGGGGCCCTGAACTGCACATACTAGTCAAAATGTGGCCACAGTAACTAAATACAGCGGCCTAATCGCCTCTTTTGACCGGCTGGTTGTATTGTGTCTCCAGCCACTCCTCTCCCAGTTTATACTTGTGTCTGGAATTCATCCATCTCAGGTTGTCCTGGGTTTGAGTTAGTGGTGGGGTTTTTTGGTAGCAGCAGAGGGAGCTACAGCAGTGTCCCCCTGTGAGAATCTTCTCAAAGCTCCCCAGGCTCCAAGTAGGCCCCACCTCTGCACCAAGGCCAAGCCAATCAGCTGCACCTCTGCGATAACTTATTTAAGAAGGGACCTGGGAAGAGGAATTGAACTTGTGAGGAGGAGTAGCAACATCTGTGTTTAACATTAAGGTCAGTGGAGGAATGGAGGAAGAAAGGAGGGAGAGAAGGTGTGCTGGAGCAGAGTCCCTCTGTATCCTGTGGTGAAATGGCAGGGCAGCTCCCCCTTGAAGGTCAGTGGAGCAGACACTGATATATGGCCTGTGGGGGGCCCTGTACAGCCAATTAAGGTGGCTGTGCCCAAAGCCAGCCAGGACCCTGTGGGAGGAAGCAGCCCCTGCTGTTGTAGATTGGTGCTGGAAGGATTGCAACGTGCGGGGCTTTCCCATGCTGGAGCAGCTTGGGAAGGGCTGCATCTTGTGGGGAGGACTCAAGTTGAAGAAAGCTGGTGTCCCACGCCGGAGAAGCTATGGAAACACTGCAGCCCATGAGAGGGACTCAAGTCGGAGAAAAGTTGTGGAGGACTGTCTCCTATGAGAAAGGGACCACGCTGGAGCAGGGGGAACAAGTTCCAGAAGTTTCCCCTCCACTGAAGATGGAAGCAGAAGCAGCACTGACTGCACCTCCCATCCCCTGCCCCTGCACCGCTGCGAGGAGGAGGTAGAGATATCGGGAACAGAGCTGAGCCCGGGAAGAAGGGTGGGGTAGGGGAAGGTGTTTTCAAGATGTGGCAATGCTTCTCACTGTCCTACTCTGCTAAGTGGTGGTGTTAGTGTCTGTAATAAATCTATGTTCTTTTTTCCTTCCCCTAATGAGTCTGCATTTTGCTCATGGGGAATGGGAAAGTATAGTTCCAGGCTGGACAGGATGGATGTGAGAACCCTTTAGGTGTGAGCGTGAAATGATGCTGCTCTTGAAAAAAAAAAAAAAATGACCAGAAGAAAATTCTTAACTGTTTACTTTCTATGCATTATTTGGGAATATTCATAGCTGTATAAATACATAAATTTATTATTTCTTGTTTGTTTTTCTCTTCTAACTTTTAGTATGTTTAATAAAAATCCTTCCAGGCAATGATGGGTATAAGTTGGAAATATCTAATACAAATAATAATGGGCTTCTGTAGTCTAAGGTGTCACCTCTGACCAATCTATCTTCTGAAGTTTCAGCATGTTACAAAAAAAAATGGGAACTGTGTGGGTTTTCCAAAACATGGAGGATTGAAAGGCTAATAATAAAGAATTTTTAAATGAGAAGGGAGGTTGAAATAGCCACAGTCCTGACAGATATTCAGGATTGCACACAAAATGTGCTTTTATTGCTCCCTAACAGATGAAACATACATGCCTGCAGCAACTATAAATTCTAAAACTGAGTATTACAGATGTGAGGGGCCATGTCATGTTACTCACAGTTTATGCATAGAGAAAAGAGGATTGTCTTTTTAAAGCAAAGTGGTCCACATATTTTAGAAGCACAGGAGCATGGGGGACTAACGGATATATGACTTTACACTGGACTATTCATGCCATGCAGCTAATTCCTCATTAGTTTGTCTGAGTCTGCAAACCCCATGCATTTCATTATTACAGTTCCACATTTCAGCTGCCTAATGTAGCAATGGTATTGCAGAAAAATGTTTCCCCACCTTGCTAAATTAAGTACCTTGTTATCTTTGTAAGACATTTCTGTGCTACTTCAGGAGCTGAACTGACAGGCAGGTCTTGGCAGCTAATTTTAACTCACTTTGCCTGCAATCCCATTTTGAGCAGTTATGTATCATGTAAATACTGCCTTTTGAATATCGAGTAGTTACTAATTCATTAGCAGTGATGCTTAATTTCTGTGAGAAGCACAGAAGACACAAACTACTTTTATAATTCTGTTATGGTTTGAACTGGGTCGGCAGCCAAACACCACACAGCTGACCTCCTACCATCACCTGCCTGGGAACAGTGTAGGGAATTGGAGGTGTAAAGGGAGACTCGCAAGTTGAGATAAAAAGTGTTTAATAATGGTCGTAAAATGGTCAAAAAACAGTAACCATAATAGAAAGTATAAACGGGCAATGTACAATGCAATTGCTCACCACTTGCTGACTGATACCCAGCCCGTTCCTGGATAGTGATCCCAAAACACCAAGATCCTGCAACTGCAATCCTGGAAGCGAGAGAGAGCCCCTTCCCAGCCACCCCTCCTCTATATACTGAGCATGATGTTACATGATATGGAATATTTCATTGACCAATTTTGGGTCCTGTGCTCTGGCTGTGCTCCCTCCCCACTTGTGCATGGGCGCATGGGCAGGACATGGGGAGCTGGAAAGTCCTTGAAATCTCAGCAACAACTGAAAACATCAGTGTGTTATCAGCATTCTTCTCATACCAAATCCCATATTAAAACCAAAACAAAGCACATTAACTCTGAGGCCAAACCAGGACAAATTCAGAGGACTTTTTGTTAGGTGCTTTTATTAGCAGTTTACAAGTGTGCACTTTGACAGACCACTGATAAAGCAGAATAAAATGAACCTCTGATTAAGATGATCTGTATTTGACCTCTGCTTTGTGGATAGCTTCATATTTTTTTCCTCTCTTAAATAAAGAAAAAAAATATTATTTATTTATTTTATTAAATAAAGAAAAGCACTGGGAATTATGCAGTTGATGCAGAAGAGAGAAAAGTCAAGATGATCTTAGAATGTTATCAGTAGCAGAATCTTTTAATAGTAAACTCCAAATGAACTACCCCAGGATTCTTCAGTACACCCACATGGAAGTCACAGCAAGTCCATCATAACTGACATCACTTTCACATAGTTCTGTGTTGTTTCAACAGAATTCATAACAATTTTTCAACTACTGAAAACTCCTCCAGGACTGTTTGACAGAAAAGTTATGACAATGACTAGGTAAAAAAAACAAAATAAAACAGAACATGAAGAACTTGGTCATTTTTTCCAGTCCTTTCCACAACTTTTTGCTTCAACTTGTCTGCTTGCATTATTCCTAGGAGCCCTGATATGTCATCCGTGTTAGGTCACTACAGCCTTCTTTCCTGAATAACTTGGATGTAGTGTTGCTTTCTTGGGGCATGGGCCCTAAGAAAAATCAGGAAACTGCTTATCAGCCTCCCTGGATCACAAATGAAATCTCTTAGAGTCATATGTCCCTTCCAGGCCAGATGCAGTCCTTGAAGGAGCACCCAGAGGATGGAAGGACCCTGTGAGTCCCAACAGCTACATAACAACCTCAGATGGAGGAACCTGAAAACCTTGCTCCAAAGAGAGATTGGAGGGGAAGGGATCAGACCCACTCTTGCTCCTTTCTCTGATCATGGTGCAGTCTGGAATCCAGGGTGCAGATAATCCTGCAAGGGAGTTCTCCTGAGAAACATGGCCCAGTGACACTATGGGCATCCAGCCATTCTGAGGAGCATTACCCTCAGCTCAGTGCACAGGCCACTGCTGGGTTTGAACATCCGGGAAAGTTAAACATGCATTTTGTTAATCTCCAGTCAACCCATGCATTCTGTTTACCGTGCTTTTATGTCCTTTTTTTTTAAAGTGATGCCACTAAAGTGTACACATGCCACACAGAGCAGAGTCAGACCTCTTAGTTTCTTTGCTCCTTGCAGCCTGACATCAGGATCATACTCTGGTTATGTGGCTTTGAAAAGCCTAACAAAGACAAAGGCAAGCTGAGGACAGAGCACCCTCTTTGCAGTCTGGTGGGAATGTAAGTGCTCAGCAGTATGGGACAAATACTATTGCTGGGGATGCTGCAAGTGAGCTAACCAGCTAAAAGATGGAAATTATGAAGTGACTCAGCCTGACTTGGTGTACCCAGCTGGTGCAAAGCAGCTTTTCTTTGGCACACTTGCAATACAGAGTTGAATTCCTGTGCTACACTAATTTCATTGCTTTCTCACAGCTTTGCCGATTCAGATTAGTGATCACATCAGAACACAACTGGTGATCTCTAGGAGAAAATCCTCAAAAGATAATGGGTTTTGTTCACTTCCATGAAAAAAGACGCTCTTTTTGCAGCAGCAGTAGCATTGGCAACATAGTCTCAAAAGGCCAAATTCGGCTGCCAAGCTACAATTTCTCTAATGTGAGCTGGGTAGACTGAGGTGACATGAGTTTAGAGATCTGTCTATCAGGAACCCAGGCTGCTACTTAAATACCTATCTATGGAGTCTAAACTTCAGGCCTCAGCTGGGTAGGACTGATGGAAATGCAGTGAGCTGTGTTAATCAAATTGCTTAATTCCAAAGAGACATTGTTGTATAGATGTGAGAAGTCTGGTGCCTTAATAGAGTACAATGTAATGTCATTGGTAATTTAGGTGGTTGGTGAAGGAGGTCCACCTGTACATTACATAAATGCTACCAGACCAGAATGAGGAGTTAAAGTCAGTTCGTTTAGAATCTTTCATAGTCTTAGTTAGAGGTGTGAAGGTCACATTATCCTAAGTTCCCCACATTCTCTGTGTTGATGCTCTGAGTTGTATTACCCCACTGAGTGATGCCTGGTCAGCAGCTAAACGCCCCGCAGGCGCTCACCCACCCTCCTCCAACTTGGGAGTGGGGAGGGAATCAGAGGGGCAAAGGGAGACTCGCGGGTTGAGATAAAAACAGTTTAATAACAGAATAATACAGTGACAATATAAACGGGTAATGTACAATGCAGTTGCTCACCACCCACCTGTTCCCAGCTAGCAATCCCAAAACACAAAGACAACACAGCAACACTCCCAGAAGTAAGAGCATACCTCCCCACCCACTCCTTCCTTTATATAGTGAGCATAATGTCACATGACATGGAATATCAGCCAATCCCGGCCCAGCCCTCCAGCTGTGCTCCCCCCGCCCCCACGCACAGGTGAGGGCACTAGGACCTGGGGAGCCCCTGAGGTCTCAGTGTGCTGCACCACCCCTCCCGCTGCCGAACCAACGGGAACTCTAGTCCAGCCCCAACCAGAACAGTTGCTTGTAAGCAACAAAACCAGCAGGATTTCATTACATACGTGCAATTGGTAAGAATCATAGAGAAGGTGTGCCATTAATATTTTTTAGAATAGAAAAGTACAGGAATAAACTGACCAGTATTTTGATCTTAAGTGTTTCTCACTGTGCAAATCACTCACTCTTTCATCATTCCTTAAGTCAGTAAACAAGTGACTTGACACTTGTAGTGTTTTTGCTGATGTAAGGTCTAATTCTGCCTTGAGTATAGACAGCATAGTCTCTCAGTCTGTTTTTCTTTAGCTGGTAATTACACTCACCACAAGTACAGGATCAGCCAAAAGCACTTGCACCTATGTCTGTATACATTTCTCAGCTGCAGTTCTCTAGTAATGTCTATCATAGGATAGAAAGCTTTTTTTCTTCTTTTTTTTTGTCAGTCAGTGTGTATCAGGCAGCTCTGAGTCCATCCATCAGAAGAGGTCCATCCCCATTAGACATTCAGCATGAGCAGCTCACAACCAAGGACCAAGTCCTATACTGCAGTCAGAGAAGAAGAAATGTATTCTACTTCTGTGTATGCTGTGGTAAGAAGAATTCCCTTCCCAGATAAAAAAGAAATTACAGTCACCACTGGTATTTGTAATCTTTACTTCTAAGGCTATTTCATAAACTCAGAGAAGGTCTAGAAGAGATAGCTGAATGGGTAAACAGATCTAACCACAGCTCATCATATTTAGAGATATGTAATTTATTAATAGATTTTTCTGTGAAGAAACTTTCACCTTCTTAGAAGTTTTACTTGGTGATATTGATATTGAGCTTGGTTATGAATAAACTCCAGTGTCAGCAATGAGAGTCGATGTAAAGCCTTGATGGGTGCAGTGTTTTGTGAGCACAGTGAACCACTCCTAAATATTCAGTAGATGTACCCTGTTCTTAAGATGTTCACTGTGCAACAGATTAGTACTCCCATGTCAGGTACCTGCCATAATGCTATCTCTGAGCTCAAGATAAGACAGAGCTCTGAGTGAGGTTTCCTCCTGATGCAGAGGAGAACATTAGGAGCACATCAGGGAGTTTTTACTGTAAAGGAGTTAACATGATGTACTTCCAGGAAGGAGTAATTACTTATGTGCCTTCTGCCTTTTAAGACTGGTGAATAGTATGTGTCGTGGTTTAGGCCTGATTGACAGCCAACCACAATGCAGCAGCTCTGTCTCCCTTCCCCTCTGGCAATGAGAAGGGACAGAGAGCCAGGCTTGGGGTTTAAGATAGGACTGGGATGGGGGAAAATCCCCCTTTTATGATCACGAGCAAAAGGCAGACTCGTTAGGGGAAGAAAAAAACCCCATACATTTATTACAGACACTAACAACACATAACAGAGTAGGACAGTGAGAAGCATTGCCACATCTTGAGAACACCTTCCCCCCACCCCTCCCTTCTTCCCGGGCTCAGCTCTGCTCCCGATATCTCTACCTCCTCCCCCAGTGGCACAGGGGCAGGGAATGGGGGGTGCAGTCAGTGCTGCCACTTCCTTTATCTTCGGTGGGGGGAGTGTCCAAAACTTGTTCCCCCCTACTCCATCGTGGTCCCCCTCTCACAGGAGACAGTCCTCCACAAACTTTCTCCTACATGAATTCCTCCCATGGGCTGCAGCGTTCCCCACACTGCTCCGTCATGGGTCACTAACTTCTTCCGACTGGATTCTCTCCCACAGCTGCAGCCCTTCCCGAGCTGCTCTGGCGTGGGACTCCCCCGCATGCTGCAATCCTCCCAGCACTGAATTACAGCAGTGGGGCTACCTTTTCCCACGAGACCCCGGCCTTCTTCGGGCACAGAACCTTGATCAGCTGAGCAGGAACGACAGGCCACAAATCAATGTCTGCTCCACCGTAGATCTTCATGGGTGGCAGGGGGGGGCCGCCCTGCCGTCTCACCACAGGATACAGGGGGTTCTCTGCTCCGGCACACCTCCCCCCTCCTTTCTTCCTCCGTTCCTCCACTGACCTTGGTGTTCATGCAGCTGCAGCGACTCCTCCTCACAAGTCCCACTGCCCGTCACCACGTTCCTTCTTAAATACGTTATCGCAGAGGCGCAGCTGATTGGCTCAATTTCCCAAACAGAAGTGGAGCTGACGTGGAGCTGGGGGAGCTTCGAGAAGCTTCTCACAGGGGGCTGCCCCGATAGCCCCCTCCCCTGCCACCAAAAAACTCCACCACTCACTCAACCCAGGACAGTATGTCAAGATGCTGCCCATCATGAACACTGAACCCTGAACAGCTGGTTCTGCCATCAGCTTAATCCCCCTTTCCATTTGTCACATTTGTCTGTTTGATAGTTCCCTAAGACAGATTTCAGCTGTGTCATCTGGAAAAGCATATCTCAGCTGAGAACTACACAGACTGTCTAAGAGAAAAACTCTGTCATCTTTCCAAGAAGACTCTACTAATATGTGATAGAAAACATATGGTCACAGAGCCACAAAAAGCTAGAACTATTTTGTAATAGTTGGTCAATGAGATAAAATCCAGGCTCTTTCGATGTACCCATGAGAAGAAAGCTCATGTCCAAAATTAATAATAAAGGTAATGACAAAAACCACTATATAGTATTTAAAAATCAAAATCTGTCTAAAATGACAAAATTGTTGATGTCCAATAATCTGCTTCCATCTTTTAACAGCCATGGAAGAAAAGCATGGGCAGATGTACTATTGATTTTTTGTCTCATCCAGTTTTGGAAGATCGGTTAGTTTTCTTTTATGTGTAGATGAGCTATTGACCCTGACACGCATCCCCAGGAACTGTGGAAAAGATATTTCTACTTACACACATGACTCCTCCTCTTTCGTTACTGAACTCTGACAAGTTCTCAGGAATTTGAAGTGCTTTACAGATGTTTATTATTGAGTCTTAACTTTCCAAAAACCCAGATTTTCATTTTTCAATCTTTGTTGCCCATGGTATAAATCTGGCTGCTTCTTGTTATTGACATCCTCCCAGAAATACCTAAATACCAAAAGTTGAGACTGTTTTTTTGCATAAAAAGAAAGCATATTATTTTTATCCTATAAAGGCAACCATTACAAAACCATAGCTATGACTAAGGGATAAGTGGTCCACTTCTAATTCTGTGACAACACTTTTAAATCTTGTTTTGGAGTTCTTTGGAAACCCTCAAAAAAGCTATTGCTGGATTTGAGGTTATGTCAGAAGAGGCAGAGAACATCTACACTAGGTTTCTAAACAATCAGGTTACTGTTCTGTGGTCCAATGCAGCATATCCTCTGAAGCTTTTAGGACTCTGGGTACAAAATTTTGTCTTCAGGATAGCCTTTCTAGATGGTACAGAAATTTTATGCTGGACCTGATCTCTCTCAGCTTTAAGTATGGGAGCTGCTCGTGTTGGAAAATGGATGAAGACAAAAAATAATTATTTAGGGTAGCATAAGAACTTAAACAATTAGTCAAACACCTGCAAAATGTTGTCCATTACACAGAGGTCCCTGAGCTAGGCAAGCCTGGTAAAGACCTCCTGGGTAATGTATAAATGGAAAGGCTCTGCGTGTACATTGGGAGACTCCTAATCAGAAGCCCTCATCCTTGAAGATTAAGGCCCTCTGAAAAAGAATGAACTAGCTAAAGCTAGGCAGGTGACAAGAAAGTGCAGACGTAAACCAAAGAAAGGCCAATTCCAAAGTATAGACAAAGTTCCAGAAAGGTTCCTCCCCAAAGACCATCAGAGACCTCTAGAGACCACCAATGACCCCCATGGTAGCCCCTCAGAGACTTAAACAGCATGCGTAATAATTATGCAAATATGATAATGAGTTTTGAGAAATTTGATCAATATGTATGTAACAGAGTGATATAAGCTTTGGCTATTGTAACGTACTGTGGACATGTTAGGTGGAATGGTCCCCTCATGACCCTGGCTGAATAAAGTAATGCCTGCTTGTTGATACTAAACCCAGCGTTAAGGAGTTTTCATTCCCAATTTCTGTGACATACTCACATACATGTTTTAAAATAAATGAGGAAAAGATAATTCAAAAGTTAGTTAATTTGGTTTTCAGGCAATGCATATTGGGTACTTGGGTAACTGAAGAAACAAATGAGCTAGAGGGATGAATATATATACCCTATTTTTTCTGCAAAACAAATGTATTTACACTAATTTACAAATAATCCTTTCAGGTTAGGTCTTTCCATGGCAATTGTCTTCTTTTTCCAACTTTTTTGAGAAAAACAAACCAAAACAACTTATAGTGGGAAAGCATAAACTTCTTTCATCTAGTCTGCAAGGGGAGAAGAGAAGACTATAGTATGAGGGTCACTAACTAAAAATTATTCACTTTGCCTTAGAAAATCCAATTACATATGTCCTGGGTTGAGTGAGTGGTGGAGTTTTTTGGTGGAAGGGGAGGGGGCTATAGGGGCGGCCCCCTGTGAGAAGCTTCTTGAAGCTCCCTCAGCTCCAAGACAACTCCACCTCTTTGGAAAACTGAGCCAATCAGCTGCGTCTCTGTGATAATGTATTTAAGGGACGTGGTGACGAGCAGTCGGACTTGTGAGGAGGAGTAGCTGCAGCTGCGTGAACACCAAGGTCAGTGGAGGAATGGAGGAAGAAAGGAGGGGGGAGGTGTGCCAGAGCAGAGACCCCCCTGTATCCTGTGGTGAGACAGCAGGG
Organism: Tyto alba; assembly: GCF_018691265.1. NCBI lineage: Eukaryota > Metazoa > Chordata > Aves > Strigiformes > Tytonidae > Tyto > Tyto alba. The sequence goes on along the minus strand of NW_024881275.1, from coordinate 46,909,482 downwards.
CGCCCCACCTCTGCCACCCATGAAGATCTACGGTGGAGCAGACATTGATTTATGGCCTGTGGCTTCTGCTTGCATGATCAAGGTGCTGTGCCCAAAGAAGGCCAGGGTCTTGTGGGAAAAGGTAGCCCTGCTGCTGTAGTTCAGCGCTGGGAGGATTGCAGCATGCGGGGGAGTCCCACGCCAGAGCAGCTTGGGAAGGGCTGCAGCCGTGGGAGAGAATCCAGTCAGAGGAAGTTAGTGACCCATGACAGGGCAGTGTGGGGAACGCTGTGGCCCATGGGAGGAACACATGTTGGAGAAAGTTTGCGGAGGACTGTCTCCTGTGAGAGGGGGACCACGATGGAGCAGGGGGAACAAGTTCCAGAAGCTCCCCCTACTGAAGATAAAGGAAGTGGCAGCACTGACTGCACCCCCCATTCCCTGCCCCTGCGCCAATGGGGGAGGAGGTAGAGGTATCGGGAGCAGAGCTGAGACCGGGAAGAAGGGAGGGGTGGGGGGAAGGTGTTCTCAAGATGTGACAGTGTTTCTTACTGTCCTACTCTGTTACGTGTTGTTAGTGTCTGTAATAAGTATATGTTCTTTTTTATTTCTCCTAAGAAGTCTGCCTTTTGCTCGTGCCCATAAAGGGGGATTTTTTTCCCATCCCAGTCCTATCTCGAACGCCAAGCCTGGCTCTCTGTCCCTTCTTATTGCCAGAAGAGAAGGGAGAGAGAGTGGCTGCACGGCGGTTGGCTGCCGACCAGGCTCAAACTACGACAACATAAAAGGGGAAAAGAGGAAATAAAAGGGTTCCGAAGATGCAAGAATGAGAAAGTGGAGCACTGCAAACGTCAGTACTAGATAACATAGTGCCCTTAATTCTCCTCACCAAGTTAATAGAGTGCCAGAAGGCATCAGGTGTTAAACAGCTTTATCTTACCTTCAACACACTTTGACAAATCATGTCAATTAAAATCATAACAGAATTTGTCTGGTGCTGGGAGAGGACCAATACTCATGATCTGATGAATTTCCACAGCAGTGTCCACAAAGTATGTGGCAGTCTGTTTTACTGTTTGAGCAAATACTGCCGAGAAGTCCTTCAAGACAGCCTATGTGTAAAGCAGGAGCAAAAGATTAAAACACACTCAGAATTTGATTTGCAGGAAATTTACTTTTACTTTGATCATCAGATACCTGCTGTCCCATTCTGTTATCATTTAAAGGAATCTCAGCTGGAAAGTTTAACATAACAGAAGACACACACATTAACCACAAAACTGTAGTAAATAAGTTTAAGTGTTAATTTAGGAATTATATTAGTTAAATAAAAGAGTTTAATGGGTAGGTGCCTGCACTTAGTCTTCTAAATCATAGCCAGACCTCTACATATTAAAGAGACTGGGTTGCAGGGAACAAATGAATGTCTGTGTCAAGAGGGAAAGGGCCTTGGGAAAGGGCACTTAAGTACTTTGCACTCCCATCTTTTCTGAGCTGAAAAGCTGTCTATCTCCAGATACTCTAGGCAAATCAGGTAGATGTAAGAGCAGCCCTGGGACAAAGCAAATACATGATGAGGAGTGCACTGGCCCAATGGAGAGACACAGGTCAGTTTCTTAGTCTTCTTCCTTATGTCCCAAACTCTCTCTGACTCCGTTTGCTAACGCAGGATCTCCTTGGAAGAAAGATGCAAAAAATTAGGAAGAAAAGAAGAAATGTGGAAAGAAAGGTTGAAACAAATAAATGTGAAGTATGATGGGAAACAGACAATTTCATTATATTGCAATATGACAGTACTTTCAAGATTATTTTTCCCCTCCTTATGGTAAAATACAGGTTGCTACTGACCTTAAAAAAAATGGATTCAGGCTATGCTGTGAAGGTGTTAGAAGGCATAGCATAGCAATGCATTGTAATAAAACATGGAGTTACAAGATTATGTCAAAACACATTGAAGACAGTCAGAATGGCTTCTCCAAGGGAGAATTATGCTTGACTAGTCTAATGGCCTTCTGTGATGGAGTGGCTGCATCAGTGGACAAGGGAAGATCTACGGATGTCATCTAACTGCACTTCTGAAAGACCGAAAATGGCAAGATATGGGTTTGATGGATGGACTGTTAAATGGATAAGGAATTAACTGGATGGCTATGTCCAAAAAGTTATTGTCAGTGGCTCAATGTCCAAGTAGAAAACAAGAACACAGGGTAGCCCTCAAGGGTCCATACTGGGACGAACACTATTTAATTTATTCATTGATGACATAGGCAGTAGGATTGAATGTGCCCTTAGTAAGCTTGTGGATGACACCAAGATGAGTGGTGCAGTTGATAGACTTGAGGGAAGGGATGCATCCAGAGAGACCTTGATAGGCTTGAGAGGTGAGCCTCATGAAGTTCAACAAGGCCAAGTTCAAGGTCCTGCATACAGATTTGGGCAACCGCTAGTATCAATCCAGGCTGGATGATGAAGGAGTTGAGAGCAGCCCTGCAGAGAAGGACTTGGGGGTACTGGAGGATGGAAAACTAACTATGAGCCAGCAATGTGTACTTGCAGCCCAGAAAGCCAACCATATCCTGGAGTACCTAAAAAGAATGGTCAGCAGGTCAAGGGAGATGATTTTTCCTTTCTACTCTGCTCTGGCTAGACCCTACCTGGACTACTGTGTCCAACTCTGCAGTCCCCTGCACAAGAAAGACACAGACTTGTTCAAGTCTTTCCAGAGGAGGGCCATGAAAATGATCAAAGGGCTGGAAGACCTCTCCTATAAAGAAAATCTGAGAAATCTGGAGTTGTTTAGCCTGCAGAAGAGAAGGCTCTGGGGAGACCCTACTGTGGCCTTTCAGTACTTGAAGGGGGGCTTCTAAAAAATCAGAGAAAGAGATTTTTACCAGGACCTTTAGTGAATTTAAATCAGGCAAGTAATTTATATCCATCTCACTTAATCATAGATAACCTCAAGATGAACAGAAATGTTTTCAGTATTTGTTACATATTCTACAAAACCTTAGTAAATCGTGACAAGACATTTTATTATCCCAGAAATATTAACTGTTTTCTACAATCCAGCAATGCCAAACAAACCACACTTCAAAAGAGTTTAAACTTTCAGAAAAGTCCATGGTGTTTAATTTCTGGGAGGAAAAATTCAGATTATTCAAATAAATATACAGTGTTTCTCCACTGCTATGGTTCAGTGTTTTGCCAACAGGGTTTACAGAGGGGGAAGAATATATGGGGCAAGAGGGCTTGACAAATTTTCGGAAGCAGAGCCAACCAATTAAATATTTTGATTAGCTCCATAATGGAAGTAAACTACTGTATACTTTCTACTGCTCCTTGGGTTTCTTGCGTTTCCCAAAATGTCGCTTATCTATTGTTTCTTTTACACCAACACATTTTTTTATGGATAGGTATTTGCTGTTTGGATTATAGAGTGAATATACTTTGTGAAGAAAAGGATGTTTGCATTGTAAACAAAAATGTTGATATTAAAAGTCAGTTTACAGCTCAGCAGAAGAGTCTGTTGAGTTGTACTGACAGGGCTTAAGTCTAGATGTGAATTAAATAATAGTGTCTATTATTAAATATGGATAGTGTCTATTTCTATCATTGTTAGTAAGTTGACTGACAGGCAATATACTAAAAGGATAATCCTAAAATAAGTTTTTAATGTCAGACTATATGGGTATGATTGAACATTGCATTATAAATCATACTCATTGTAATTTTAAAAACTTTTTTATATAACAAGTTCTGTGTTAAAATAGATTTGAAGTATGACATATCTCAATTTTGTGCTCAGTTCTAAAATGAAAAGAACTATGTCTGTTAAATTACAGAGCTGAAGTTTCATTTGTTATGTTACAATTTAATAGTAACTTGACCATGAAGCTAATTTTCAAAGTCACTATGCTCCATAATATGTCATTAGAATCACTGAACCATATAATAATTTAGACTAGAAGGGATGCCCAAAGATCTTGTATTTCAACCTCCTGCTCAAATGAGGACTAATTAAATTAGGTTTCTTGTCCAGTAAAGCACTTGTGTCTACTTGTCCAGTAGAGTGTTGAGCACCTCCAGGATGGAGACTCACCAGTCCCTATGAGCAAACTATTCCAGTATTTGCTCACCCACAGGATAAAAATAAATAATTAAATAAATCGTTATAGCCCCAGAGTCTTCTTGTCTTCAGCCTAAACAACAAATCCTATTTTCTCAGCCTTTGTTAATGTATCAAGTGTTCCAGCCCCCCACACTATCTTGGTGGCCTTCTACTCTAGCATGTAGAAACCTGTAGAAGGAAGTATTTCAGAATGATGTCATTAAAATTAAAAATTACTCAAATATTATTTTTCTTCTCCAATTTGGATTCAGTAATCTGTTCTGTTCTTGAAGATGTCTGAGTAAATAAATTTAGATAATTTGGAACATAGCTTGTTTAGCTTGATTTTGCTTTAGCAGTTTCATTGCAACTACAGAGAGTAAAATTATTAGTAACAACTATAGCATATTTCCATCTATGTATAGTTACATTCATCCACTTTATGCTTTATAATGCAATAGTGCACACAGTTCAATGAAATAATTCAGAGGAATGGAAGAAGTGAAACAGGTGTCAACCCTTCATCTGCTTTCCAATTCACCTTGAAACAGGTTTTTATGCTAATTCTCTCCACTTCTAGAGAGACATAGCAGCACAAGCCAATATACCCAGGATATTTCACATTACACCTGCAATGCCTGTTCCTTAAGAACAAAGAATTACCACATAAACTCGGCAACATTTTTTTACCAAAATCACATATTCCAGAGTAAATAAAGCTGAAAAGGATCTGTAAAATAACTTGTTTCAGGTGTATTTTGTTCTTAAAACAAAATTGAGTTTAGTTGCTATTTCTACTTCACTGTTTTTTCTTCTTGATGCTTCTTAAAATCATGTTGACCACATGATGTCCAGGCCTGTATTTTGAGCAGACAGTCAGACTATCATTGCATAAGATGCATGAATAGAGAAAATCGTTGTCCATGAGAGCACTGGTTTGCACATGCCAACATTAAATTTCCTCTGCCATGATGTTACACTTTCCCAAAGTTGTAAACAGTTGTAAACTCCTGATTATAACTCTCTGACATACTTTTCTTATTCTGTCCTCCCTAACTTTACTATCCAGAAATCCAGACATCTTCTCTTCAAGATTTCTAATTAATATTTTAATGATCAATGCCTGACAATTTTGAAGGGCTTGTCCTGGGTTTGAGTGAGTGGTGGGTTTTTTTGATGGCAGGGGAGGGGGCTATAGGGGTGGCCCCCTGTTAGAAGATTCTCAAAGCTCCCTCAGCTCCAAGTCAGCTCCACTTCTGCACCAAAACTGAGCCAATCAGCTTCACCTCTGCGATAATTTATTTAAGAAGGGACATGGTGAGGAGGAGTCGGGCTTGTTTGGAGGAGTTGCGGCAGCTGCATGAACAGCAAGGTCAGTGGAGGAATGGAAGAAGAAAGGAGGGGGAAGGTGTGCTGGAGTAGAGACCCCCCTGTATCCTGTGGTGAGACAGCAGGGTGGCCCCCCCCTGCCACCCATGAAGATCTACTGTGGAGCAGACACAGATTTATGGTTTGTGTTTTTTGCATGGATGATCAAGGTGCTGTGCCCAAAGAAAGCTGGGGTCTTGCGGGAAAAGGTAGAGCCCACTGCTGTAGTTTAGCACTGGGAGGATTGCAGCATGTGGGGGTGTCCCACGCCGGAGCAGCTCGGGAAGGGATTCAGCCTGTGGGAGGGAATCCAGTCTGAGAAAATTGGTGACCCTTGACGGAGCAGTGTGGGGAAACGTTGCAGCCCGTGGCAGGGACTGATGTTGGAGAAAGTTTGTGGAAGACTGTCTCCTGTGAGAGGGGGACCACGATGGAGCAGGAGGAACAAGTTTCGGACACTCCCCTCACCAAAGATGGAGAAAGTGGCAGCACTGACTGCACCCCCCATTCCCTGCCCCTGTGCTGCTGGGGGAGGAGGTAGAGATATTGGCAGCAGAGCTGAGCCTGGGAAGAAGGGAGGGGTGGGGGGAAGGTGTTCTCAAGATGTGGCAATGCTTCTCACTGTCCTACTCTGTTATGTGTTGTTAGTGTCTGTAATAAATGTATGGGGTTTTTTTCTTCCCCTAACGAGTCTGCCTTTTGCTCATGACCATAAAGGGTGATTTTCCCTCTCCCGGTCCTATCTCAAACCCAAAGCCTGGCTCATCTATCCCTTCTCATTGCTGTAAGAGAAGGGAGAGTGAGTGGCTGCGTGGTGTTTGGCTGCTGACCTGGTTCAAACCATGAGAGGACTCCACTGCTACATAAATACTCTTTGCTATACTTTTTAGTCTCTTAGTGGAATCATCTTTGTCACATTATGGCAGCTGTCTAGCAATACAAGGATATGCAAGTATAGAATGAATTAAGGATAATTATAAAGTGATTTCACAGTTGGCAAATATTCTTAAAAAGAAAAAAACCATGATGAACACAACAGTATCCTGAAATGCTACCGCTCTGTATGTTGGTTAATCACTCAACACCTGAAATGTGAAGTTACAAATGTTGACATAAACTATGCCTTTATAAATTGATAGCTGTACAGGTGAAAGTGAATATACAACTTTCAGCCAATCAAGAACCAGACTGTGAAGGTTAAAAACTAGTATAGATCTTTCAATGACTATAGGTACCCAAGACGTAACATTTCAGTAAGAAAATAATAGTCTTCTTATTATTTTTTGTTATTTATTAATTCAAAATTAATCCTTTCATCTCTCAGAGTTCTGCTTCACTGAGCCACTGGATTTCTTTACTTTGACATCAGGGTTTTCCTCAAACAGTTGTCTCAAATATATCAAAAACATCCCAGTAGTATTCAGTTTAATTTCCACTCGCTGACCATGAGAAGCAGAAAACAAAAATCAAGCAGGTAATGGTAAGTAATTTTGAGTGCCCTAGTAAGGATTATGTATTGGTGAAAAAGTGTTTGTACAGTACTTTTCTGCAGAGTACCATTTGAAAAAGTTCTAGCTGTCATGAATGAGGTAAACTACTTCCTATTAACTACAAGGAGAGTGTGTTAAGCAAATCATCAAACCTGGGGCAAATGAAAGCAAAACAAAAAATAAACCACATCAGAATTCCCCTGAATATTTTCAATAAAATCGCACAAGTTGGCATACAGATTTGCTCAGTTGTCATACAGATAGTAGCTTTAAAAAAATAATGGGTGGCTGAACTGAAACATTTTCAGAGATTTTTCATAACATTATTATAACCTGCAGTGTATGGAGAAACTTACTTGGTCATTGTTAAAACAGACTTAGTTTCTGTCATTCCAAAGTTGTAGTGATCTTGCTGAGAGAGCAAATCACTGCAGAGTTTGTACATTTGAATCATTTTCCTTGCAAGAGGTTTGCTATATTCAAATTCTTCAGAATACAGTATCCCCTGCAGGGAGGAAGACATGTATAATTCTGTTTACATTGGTAAGATTTTGTAGATTCAGACTTTGTGCTTTTCACAGAACTTACCTTAAAGGGAATAAAATCTCACTTGTGACAGATGTACATTCAAATAGTAGAGATTTTGCAGTTACTCATTCTGTTGGCACTTCTAAACATTATGTATTATCACATATATAAATACTAGGGTCAAAATAGAAAATAGGTTTCATGTTTTCTACAAAAAAACCTGATAAACATTTAAACTTGCAAGTCAGAATAAGAAGTTACATGTGCATATCAGGTTATCATAACTGAAAATTCCGGGTGTTTGAATTGTCAAAAGTAGAAGTAAATGTTTCAAAATTCAGCTGTAGAGGAAAGCCTAGTAAAAGTACAGTTAAAAGTAAACATAGCAAAAATAATTTAGACTTCTGGGTTTGCATATCTAAATGATATTTGGTACCTTTTATGTTCAGAAAAATGCATTCTCTGAAAAAATAAATCAGTTTATTTTAATAAGCAGCTTCAACTTTCAAGATAATAGTTTAAAAAACTATCTAGGCATATTTGTAAATTCATTGGGAGCAATAATAAATGTATAAAATTATACACAGAGACGTGGGGAAGTGGGGACTAGTTTTGAAACTTCTTGCAATCTCCAGATGAGACAATCTCTAACAATCTCCAGATGAGAAAAGGGCATGGACTTGAACTCAGCCCTTGTCCTCATTTGTGTACAACCCACAGGAAATTACAATTTTTCTACTGTGATGGTCCCCAATGAAAGTAGGCTCTGATACTCCTGGTTCTGTGTATAATCCTATAGGTTTCTTCAGGACTGTAAGAAGAGATAAAAAATAAGATTTACAAATAAAGTTCAATTAATAAGATACTTAATTACAAACAATTCATGCTTATATTGATAAACTCATGTGAAAACATAAGCACTGAGTGAGTATAGAGACTGAAGATTCAGGCCCTCAGGGTCGTAGCTTAGTTGTGGGTGAGAATACTTCCTTGATGCTCCCCATGTGACATTTACTTTTTGACTAAATAAATAAAAAATCAGTTTACAGTGGTATCAGCAACTCTGATGCTCTTCTGCATATGAAATACATTTATGATGTACATTAATATCTATTGGTTTTAATGTGAAATAGAAAAAGAACCCATCTTTGTAACTTTAGCATTCCTGAAGGTAATCAGCTGTTGTGCAATTACAAAAATAACTTCAGTATCAATACAATTAAATTAATCAAAGCAGCAATATGTCCCAGATTGAGCTAAGCCACTGAAGAAACATCCCATTATCTGATAAGAATCACTTTCAGGGCTTATTTAGAAACTTAATACTAGATTTTTTTCAACTGCTTTGCAGTAGGAATTCATTCCATTTCAGAAAAATAAAGCAGAAGAAACCTGACAGATATGACAGATCTCTTTCCTCTCCTAACAAGCCCAAAACAAAAGTCTGGTTTCTATAGACTTCCAAAAATTTAGCAGCCATACATGTCCAGAGTAAACATCTTGGGGTAAGAGATAGCATATTGCCATGAAATTAAAGTCTGAGACTTAAAATTGGAGAGGCACCCATAGACATCACAGTTAAGAACTGTTATCTTACATGGTGTAGCAGGGAGGAAAGGTAGTTTGTTGTCACAGGTAATATATCAGACTGCTTATATGCAGAACCTGGTTATTCCATGTTGTGGTTTAAGCCTGATTGGCAGCCAACCACAATGCAGCACCTCTCTCTCCCTTCTCCTCCGGCAATGAGAAGGGACAGAGAGCCAGGCTTGGGGTTCAAGATAGGACTGGGATGGGGAAAAATCCCCCTTTTATGATCACGAGCAAAAGGCAGACTCGTTAGGGGAAGAAAAAAAACCCGTACATTTATTACAGACACTAACAACACATAACAGAGTAGGACAGTGAGAAGCATTGTCACATCTTGAGAACACCTTCCCCCCACCCCTCCCTTCTTCCCGGTCTCAGCTCTGCTCCCGATATCTCTACCTCCTCCCCCAGTGGCACAGGGGCAGGGAATGGGGGGTGCAGTCAGCGCTGCCACTTCCTTTATCTTTGGTGAGGGGAGTGTCCAAAACTTGTTCCTCCTGCTCCATCGTGGTCCCCCTCTCACAGGAGACAGTCCTCCACAAACTTTCTCCAACTTGAATTCCTCCCATGGGCTGCAGCGTTCCCCACACTGCTCCATCATGGGTCACTAAATTCCTCTGACTGGATTCTCTCCCACGGCTGCAGCCCTTCCCAAGCTGCTCCGGCATGGGACTCCCCCGCATGCTGCAATCCTCCCAGCGCTGAATTACAGCAGCGGGGCTACCTTTTCCCACAAGACCCTGGCCTTCTTCGGGCACAGCACCTTGATCAGCTGAGCAGGAGCAACAGGCCATAAATCAATGTCTGCTCCACCGTAGATCTTCATGGGTGTCAGGGGGGGCCTCCCTGCTGTCTCACCACAAGATACAGGGGGTTCTCTGCTCCGGCACACCTCCCCCCTCCTTTCTTCCTCCGTTCCTCCACTGACCTTGGTGTTCATGCAGCTGCAGCAACTCCTCCTCACAAGTCCGACTGCTCGTCACCACATCCCTTCTTAAATACGTTATCGCAGAGGCGCACCGATTGGCTCAATTTCCCAAACAGAAGTGGAGCTGGCTTGGAGCTGGGGGAGCTTCGAGAAGCTTCTCACAGGGGACGCCCCTATAGCCCCCTCCCCTGCCACCAAAAAACTCCACCACTTACTCAACCCTGGACATTCCACTGCGTGAATTCCACTATTTCCAATATTATTGAATTCTACTGTTAAAGAATAGACTAACTTTCCCAAAGAATGGTACACTTGGGAAACCTGTGAACAAGTGTGTGTATTTGCAAGCTACATAGTACTGCCATTTTCTGGGAAAAACTAACACAAAAAAATCCACTATACTCAAGTAGGTCCTAATCTGTCAGTTAAGGGATGCCTTGCAAGTTAAGTTTGCAATTCCCATTTCGTTCTTTCTGTGTTGTTCAAGAATTTAAGAATGGCAATGATCTGGTCATCACTGAGAATTTCTTCAGGTTTTTACTGAACTAAAGTGTTGAGCTCATGTAGCAGTTTTATATGCTAATCCACAGGAATTTCATGCACAGAGATTCACACAGGTACATAGCATAGGTATATCTGAGAATATTGCTATATTCAAAGACATCTTACGCTTGAGTTTAAATGCCCATATTTACAAGCATGACATTTTTAACTATACATGAGGCTAGTTTTTACAAGTGCATGTTTGAGTAGTTTAGTCTGAATGAAATTGTAAACTTAAACTGAAGTTATTCAAATTGTTTATCTAATATGACAATGTTGTAGATACTAAAGACTGGATGGATTACACACCTCCACGTAATCTTATGACACTGTAAATTATTTATTTATTTTAATTATATTTATATTATATTTGTTATTATGTCATGGTTTGAACCCCATCGGAAGCCAAACACCCCACAGCTTCTCACCCACCCTCCTTCACCTGGAAATGGGGGAGAGAATTGCAGGGGTACAGGGAGACTCACAGGTTGATATAAAAACAGCTTAATAATGGTAATAAAATAAAACAGTGACAATAATAGAAAGTACAAATGAGCAATGCACAGTGCAATTGCTCATCACTTGTTGACCGATACCCAACCTGTTCCCAGCTAGTGATCCCGAAATACCAAGTTCCTGCAACCGCAATCCTGGAAGCGAGAGTGAGATCTCCTTCCCAGCTGCCCCTCCTCTACATACTGAGTATGACATTACATGATATGGAACATATCATTGGCCAATTTGGGTATGGTGCTCTGGCTGTGCTCCCTCCCTGCTTCTTGTGTACCTGCACACAGGCAGGACATGTCAAGACATGGGGAGTTGGAGAGTCCTTGGAATCTCGGCAACAATTGAAAACATTAGTGTGTTATCAGCATTCTTCTCATACCAAATCCCATACTGAATTCAAAACACAGCACTATTCTAGCTACTAAGAAGAAACATTATCTCCATTCCAGCCCAAACTAGGACAAGGTACTAAAGACTGAATTGATTACACACCTCCATGTAATCTTACGACATTGTAAATTATTCATTTAAAGGTACAACTAACAAAAGTTAGCAGCTGCAATCTCATAATCTTTGATTACCCTACACAGTTATCCCACTTTGCTCATGCTGCAAGTTCATGTCATACTAATGGGTACAAGCTATCAACTTCAATGGGTACAAGTGGTTACAAACTATAATAAACACAAACTAACTACATCTGCATCCAATAAAAATCCAACACTGCCTTAACTGATGAATAAGAAAAATAATACCTAGATACATACAGTATCTGGGGCTTTAACAAAACTTGGACATTACCCCAGGTTATCATAACCATATATATATTGGGATAAACACATTCTAACGGCATGGTCATCCAGACTCAAATCCCAGTAGCAATGTGGCTACTTTTGCCATTCAAAACTGTCAGCAGTGTCCACCTACCGAAATGAAACCTCCTGTTAACTTGATCAGGTTTGTACAAGAAGAAACACTACCGTTTCTGTCAAAAGTCCAGTAGCAATGCCTGTGGCATGCTTGTCAATAGTTGTCAGTCAGTGCTGTTATAATATCTCTGTGTGACTTAGTGAAACAAAAAAGGCCCAAACAATAGGCCTCAAACCAAAGTTGACTTCTGAGTGAATTCCCCGACCAGCAACTGGCATCTTATCAGCAGCATGAAGCAAGCAGCATCTTATCAGCGTGAAAATGCAACCCCGGGAACAATCCCTGGGAATTATAAGTAAACAATAGGAAGTAACTATAAATCTCAAATGTAAAGAAAAACAGAAACTCCTCAGACATGCCCGGATCCTGGCCAGATCCGGACATGCCTGAGTGAGGCATGTCAATCTACCAGATATCTCCCGTGCATTTTGTATAGATTTGTTTGTTAAACTGTATAAAAGCCGGGCCCTCTCACAGCACAGACGGAGACCTCACCTATGAGTGGACGCACTGCGTAGGACCTCCCAGTTGCTGGGAAAGGCTCTCCGACCCTTCGCTGTGATGGGGCTCCCCAGCTGATGCATGGGTCTGGATGATGGTAAAGTCTGAGGGCAATTGGTGATGTATCTTTCTTAATCACTATAGCTAGCTTTATGTAGTAATGACTAGATGCATTACCTTGCTTATTCTTTCTGCTGCTTTAAACAGTAATGTCTAGGTGCATTACCTTGCTTATTCTTTCTGCTGCTTTAAACTAAAGTAAAATAAGCCTATTTCTTTAGCTTGGTATCTGTGTGCTTTGTGTTAACCCCGTCAATTGGCAAAACACTTAGGAAGATTAATAAGAACAAATCCAGCCAGTACATCTCTGGAAATGAAGAAATATATTATAGGGTCATTTTCTTACAGAGTGTATAATACAGATGTCTTAAGTTCATCCAATTTTCAACAGATACAGTCAGCAAGAAACATTTCCCTAGTTCATGATTAAAAAATAAACCTGACGCATTTTTAATGATACTGGTAAAACTTACAGAGAATAGTAAAATAAAGTTGCTTGCAATTTTGATATATTTGGATTGGTTTTAAGTATAGAAAGGTGTCATGGTTTGAGCCTGGTCGGCAGCCAACCACAACGCAGCGGCCCTCTCTCCCTTCTCCTCCGGCAATGAGAAGGGACAGAGAGCCAGGCTTGGGGTTCGAGATAGGACTGGGATGGGGACAAATTCCCCTTTATGATCACGAGCAAAAGGCAGACTCGTTAGGGGAAGAAAAAAAGAACATACATTTATTACAGACACTAACAACACATAACAGAGTAGGACAGTGAGAAGCATTGTCACATCTTGAGAACACCTTCCCCTACCCCTCCCTTCTTCCCGGGCTCAGCTCTGCTCCCAATATCTCTACCTCCCCCCCCAGTGACACAGGGGCAGGGAATGGGGGGTGCAGTCAGCGCTGCCACTTCCTTTATCTTCGGTGGGGGGAGTGTCCAAAACTTGTTCCTCCTGCTCCATCGTGGTCCCCCTCTCACAGGAGACAGTCCTCCGCAAACTTTCTCCAACATGAGTTCCTCCCATGGGCTGCAGCATTCCCCACACTGCTCCATCATGGGTCACTAACTTCCTCCAACTGGATTCTCTCCCACGGCTGCAGCCCTTCCCGAGCTGCTCTGGTGTGGGACTCCCCCGCATGCTGCAATCCTCCCAGCGCTGAATTACAGCAGCGGGGCTACCTTTTCCCATGAGACCCCGGCCTTCTTCGGGCACAGAACCTTGATTATTCCGAGCAGGAACAACAGGCCACAAATCAATGTCTGCTCCACCATAGACCTTCATGGGTAGCGGGGGGGGCCGCCCTGCCGTCTCACCACAGGATACAGAGGGGTCTCTGCTCCGGCACACCTCCCCACTCCTTTCTTCCTCCGTTCCTCCACTGACCTTGGTGTTCATGCAGCTGCAGCAACTCCTCCTCACAAGTCCGACTGCATGTCACCACGTCCCTTCTTAAATACGTTATCGCAGAGGCGCAGCTGATGGGCTCAGTTTTGGTGCAGAAGTGGAGCTGACATGGAGCTGAGGGAGCTTCAAGAAGCTTCTCACAGGGGGCCGCCCCTATAGCCCCCTCCCCTGCCACCAAAAAACTCCACCACTCACTCAGCCCAGGAAAAAAGGTAAAAACTTCACATTTAAATATAGTCCCTATAAAGCACATAGTCAGTATAAAAAAAGAAAATAGAAGAAAATGAAATAGCCTATTAGTATGCTGAGGATAATTCTTTAATACCTTGTCATGGTTTGAGCTCAGAGGGCAACTGAGCACCATGCAACTGCTCACTTCCCCTTCCCCCCCAGCGCTGAGGAGAAAATAAGCCAGACTTGGGATTTGAGATAGAACCATAAGGGCTAAATCACCCATTATGGTCGGGGGCAAAAGGCAGACTCATTAGGGGAAGAAACAAAGAACATAGATTTATTACAGACACTAACAACACATAACAGAGTAAGACAGTGAGAAGCATTACCACAACTAGAGAACACCTTCCCCTGACCCCTCCCTTCTTTCCGGGCTCAGTTCTGCTCCCGATATCTCTACCTCCTCCCCCCAGCGGCACAGGGGGCAGGGAATGGGGGGTGCAGTCAGTGCTGCCACTTCTCCCATCTTTGGAGGGGGGAAGAAACTTCTGGAACTTGAACTCGTTCCCTCTGCTTCAGCATGGTCCCCCTCTCACAGGAGACATTCCTCCACAAACTTTCTCTGACATCAGTCCATGCCATGGGCTGCAGCATTTCCCTACACTTCTCTGGTGTGAGACACCAACTTTCTCCAACTGAAGTCCCTCCCACGGTCTGCAGCCCTTCCCTACACTGCTCTGGTGTGAGACACCAACTTTCTCCAACTGAAGTCCCTCCCATGGTCTGCAGCCCTTCCCGAGCTGCTCCAGCATGGGACACCCACGCATGTTGCAATCCTCCCAGCACCAAACTATGAGAGCGGGGGCTGCTTCTTCCCACAGGATCCTGGCTGACTTCAGGCTCAGTCACCTTAAATTGATGTATGAGGCCCCTCACAGGCCATAAATCTGTGTCTGCTCCACTGTGGCAGGGAAGGTCCACCCTGCTGTCTCACCACAGGATACGGGGAAGGGTGGATCTCTCCTCCGGCACACCTCCCCCCTCCTTTCTTCCTCCGTTCCTCCACTGACCTTAGTGTTCATGCAGCTGCTGCAGCTCCTTCTCACAAGCCCGACTCTTCTTCCCAGGTCCCTTCTTAAATAAGTTATCGCAGAGGCGCAGATGATTGGCTCAGCCTTGGCACAGAGGTGTGTCTGACTTGGAGCCCAGGGAGCTTTGAGAAGATTCTCACAGAGGGCCACTGTTGTAGATCTCTCCTCTGCTTCCAAAAACCCCACCTCTCACTCAAACCCAGGACATACCTTCCTTATTATGAAGTAAATATTATCCAGTGCTATAGAATAACTAACCTTGAATATCTGAGCACCTTTTTGTGATGCTCACACATTTACTTTTTCTAGCCCTTCCCTAAAATGGCTTGTACATAATTACATCTCCATAGCTGTGGCCTAAATGAAGTTTGCACTCCTGGTTATGAGCAATGTTGGCCATTAGTGGCATCAGCCACATACTCAGACTTGGCATTTTCAAGACCTGCTCATTTTAGCTTTTCTTTCAAGACCAGCTAAGGGAGGAAAAATCTGTGGGTTTCAGTGGAATAAATGCGACTATAGGAAAAGTTTATTTTGAAAGCATTTCCATTATATTATTTAAAGCAACACAGATGATTAGATACTTCTGATTTTCCCGAAAAAGAGGTAAAATATTTGAAGACTTGCTTTAGACCTGCCTCTCCAAAATCTATATGAACTTGTGCTGAGTTGACCCTGGCTGGACACCAAGTGCCCACTGAAGCCACTCTATCACTTCCCCTCCTCACTGAGACAAGAGAGAGAAAAATATAACAAAGAGCTTGTAGGTCAAGATAAGGACATAGAGATCACTCAGAAATTGCTGTAACAGGCAAAACAGACTTGACTCGGGGAAATTAGCTTAATTTATTACCAATTAAATCAGAGTAAGATAATGAAGAATAAGAAGTCAATCTCAAGACACCTTCCCGCCACCCCTTCCTTCTTCCTGGGCTCAGCTTTTCTCCCAGTTTCTCTACTTCCTCCCCTGCAGCAGTACAAGGAAACAGGGAATAGCGGTTGCAGTCAGTTCCTCACCTGTTGTCTCTGCTGCACATTCCTCCTCAGGAGGAGGACTCCTCACACTCTCTCCCTGCTCCAGTGTGGGGTCTCACCCACAGGAGACAGTCCTTCATGAACTGCTCCAGTGTGGGTCCTTTCCATGGGTTACAGTCCTTCAAGAACAGACCACTCCTGTATGAGTCCCCCACTGGGTCACAAGTCCTGCCAGAAAACCTGCTTTAGCGTGGGCTCCTCACTCTCCACAGCTCCACAAGTCCTGTCAGGACCTTGCTCCAGCATGGGCTTCCCAGAATCACAGCCTTCTTCAGGCATCCACCTACTCCAGCATGAGATCCTCCATGGACCACAGGGGGACAGCCTGCCTTACCATGGTCTTCACCACAGGCTGCAGAGGAATCTCTGCTCTGGCAATTGGACCACCTCCTCCCCCCTCCTTTTTCACCGACCTTAGTGTTGCAGAGTTGTTTCTCACATATTCTCACTCCTCTCTGCATCTGCAATTGCTGCTGCACGGGTGTTTTGTTGTTTGTTTTTTTTTTTTTTTTCCCTTTTTCTTAAATATGTCGTTACAGAGGTGTTGTCACTGTTGCTGATGGGCTTGGCCTTGGCCAGTGGCAGGTCCAACTTGGAGCTGGTTGACATTGGCTCTGTCAGACATATGGGAAGCTTCTAGCAGCTTCTCACAGAAACTACCCCTGTAGCCACCCCCGCTAACAAAACCTTGCCACTCAAATCCAATAAAGAACTCTTGCCAACACCTGGAATCAAAGCAGCTCAGCAACTTTCACATCATAGTACAACTAAGAATTTCCATAGTGGAGTAATCCCTGATATATTCAGACATGTATCAGTAGGCTCACAACAAACCAGATCCATGTTCTAATCACTTAAATGGAAACATAGCTATTTTCATTTTTAAAATGAATCCAGAGTTGAAGCACAACGCAACACATTACACATTTTAGAAGCTAGAAAAAGCTTATAAACATCAATACATCAAAAATATTTTTTTCAAATTCTTTCAAATCCTGTAAATGACCATGTTCATATTCTGAACACTGAATAAATAAACCACAACACCACAAGCAGTGTGAGACAGTCAGTATAACTGGTATAAAAGAAATCCAAAAAAAATTACTGATATATCTAATAAAGTTTTGATACCAGGATGTTTGTATGGCTCAGTTCAGTTCTGCATGAAACTGCTACAAACCACTTGCTGAAAACATCCATCAAACTATGCTCCTTGACTCTACTGTGCACATCCTCTCACATAAATGTATTTTCCTGTTCAAGGAATCTTGCCTCCACCTATCTCTCCCTCTTGTTTCCTTGTTTTTTTTTGTTTATTTTTTTGTTTGTTTTTGTTTTGTTTTGTTTGTTTTGTTTGTTTTGTTTTGGTTTGATTTTTTTCTTTTTGAACTCTTTGTTCCTCACTGTGCTGGTTTTGTGTGGTGGAGTTTTTGATAGTGGCAGATGGGGCTACAGCGGTGGCCCCTGGCAGAATCTTCTCTAAAGCTCCCCTGGCTCCAAGTCGGACCTGCCTCTCACCAAGTCTGAACCAATTAGCGATGGTGGCTGTGCCTCTGCAATAATGTCTGCTGGGACTTGTGAGGAGGAAGACATCGATGTGAACACTGAGGTCAGTGGAAGAAAGGAAAAGGAAGAGGGGAGGTGTACTGGAGCACACATCCACCACGTATCCCACAGTGAAATGGCAGGGCCACCTGCCCCTGCCATCACCCATGTAGGTCTACAGTGGAGCAGAGGCTGACTTGCAGCCTGTAGAGGACCCACACTGGAGCAGTCTGTTATGCCAGAAGGAGGCTGGGACTCTGTGGGAATAAGAAGCCCCCACTGTTGTAGTTTGGTGCTGGGAGGACTGCAACACACATGGGTGAACCACACCAGGGCAACATGGGAACACCTGCATCCCATGGGAAGGGCTCACATCAGAGAAAGTTCATGGAGTACTATCTCCTGTAAGAAAGGAAACATGTGGTACAAGGAAATAATGTAAATAGTGCTCCCCTCCTTGAGGAGGAAGAAGCTGCAGTCTGACCATAACCCCATCCCATGCCTCCTGCACTGCTGGAGGTAGAGATTGGGAACAAAACTGAAACCAGGAAGAAGGGAGGGGTGGGGGGAGGTGTTTTTAATATGTGGTGGTGCTTCTCACTGTCATACTCTGTCTGTTAAGTGTTGTTGTTATTAGTGTCTGTATTAAATATATGTTCTTTTTTTTCTTCCTCTAATGAGTCTGTCTTTTGCCAGATCATAATGAGTGAGCCACCCCTCCCTGTCCTTATCACAATTCCCAAGCCTTTTGCGCTTTTTTTTTATTCCTTCCCATCCCTGAGGGAAAGGGGTGAGTAAGGAGCTTGTGTGGAGATCAGTTGCCTTCTTGGTTCAAACCACAACACTAGTAAGAGCCTAATTCCAGGTATGTAAACAGAGCAAGCATTATAATATCATATATGAAGAGTGCCATATAAAAACATAAGGTTATTATGTTGCAAGAAATGCACACCTTAAATTCAATTGCTAGTATGTTTAAAACATTTGTGTAAGGTCTTGATGGATCAAAGATAGTTCACAATTTAAAAGAAAAGTTTGCACAGGAAAAAAAAAAAAAAAAGTCAGGTCTTATCTGAGACATGTGTCCATAAACTTACCATTCCCTTCTTGTTCTGGTCTGATAATCAGCAATAACATCATTTTCCAGGTACACAGAAATGTGTGTCACTTCTTCCACTTCCATGAGCCAGTCTTCTCTATTTCCTCAAGCCCCTAGTCCTTTGCTTAAGCTAACTTAAAATTAATTTCCAAGTTAGTTATTAAGGGACATATTTCTGTCTACTTAGTACCTTATTACAGTTGTGCCTTGTTTATTCACTAAAAATTAAGAGTGTTAACAATAAAGCCAAATGTAATGGACTTCACTAATAAAAAATTTTATTCCAAGAAGGTCATACTTAAAGACAGAATGCTTTACTGGTGATCTAGAAAACTGTATTTTACACATTTATAATAGTTTGTCTGTAACTTTCTTTTGTGATACAATACACTAAGACAGTTTTTATTTTGTTAGTGGTAACGGATGTACTAAAAAGGAACCATTTATTCTTTTTTTTTTTTTTTAAACCTCAAGTGACACCATTTCTAAAATAGTGTCCATGAAAACTTCCTCCTGATTTCCTACAGTTTGTAGGACAAATACCAGACTTGCAATTGAATCTGGACTGCTTAGGGATTAGGAGTTTCAGTCAAAATTTCCAGGAGTTCATAATTTGATTAAAAATAAGATCTGTTTGGTAAATGACAATAATAATAGACTTCGGATAAAAAGTGTGGTGTCCTGGTTCAGGCTGGAATAAAGTTCATGTTCGTTTGGTGGCTGGAGGAGTGCTGAAGCACACTGAGATTCCAGAAGCTCTCTAGTGAGAAACACTTAAGATCAAAATACTGGTCAGTTTATTCCTGTACTTTTCTATTCTAAAAAATATTAATGGCACACCTTCTCTATGATTCTTACCAATTGCACGTATGTAATGAAATCCTGCTGGTTTTGTTGCTTACAAGCAACTGTTCTGGTTGGGGCTGGACTAGAGTTCCCGTTGGTTCGGCAGCGGGAGGGGTGCTGCAACACACTGAGACCTCAGGGGCTCCCCAGGTCCTAGTGCCCTCACCTGTGCGTGGGGGCGGGGGGAGCACAGCTGGAGGGCTGGGCCGGGATTGGCTGATATTCCATGTCATGTGACATTTGCTCACTATATAAAGGAAGGAGTGGGTGGGGAGGTATGCTCTTACTTCTGGGAGTGTTGCTGTGTTGTCTTTGTGTTTTGGGATTGCTAGCTGGGAACAGGTGGGTGTTCGTCGGTGGGTGGTGAGCAACTGCATTGTACATTACCCGTTTATATTGTCACTGTATTATTCTGTTATTAAACTGTTTTTATCTCAACCCGCGAGTCTCCCTTTGCCCCTCTGATTCCCTCCCCATTCCCAAGTTGGAGGAGGGTGGGTGAGCGGCTGCAGGGCGTTTAGCTGCTGACCAGGCTCAAATGATGACATATAGCAAGATAGAACATTCTCCTACTCTTTTAAAATACTATATTTGGAGTAAATTTCAAAATACGATTGTATTAAGTAGTATATTTAGAAAGTACTTACAACCTGCAAATACTGTGTTACAATGAATCACAGTAAGATGCATAGTAAGATACACTACATTTTTGATCTACTGCTCATTCAGCAGGTCGTATTCACTCTTTGGTGTAATTTTTCACCAGCCTTAAGACGATGGCTTTTCCTACATTTAAATTATTATCCTTTCCAATATTTATTCTGTCACTGTTATTTCCAATTGTAGCAAAAGCTGTTGCAAAATTCAGATTTACAAAATTGTTTTATTATTCTGAAAAAAAAAGTCTTCATATGCTGTTCCTTTTGAGGAATTTCCTTGCAGAGCAGAATATTTTTCTACCTCCAAATGTCTCTCTTCACCACTCTCCTATAAATGTGATGCATTCAAACCACTTACTTTCCAAGAATTCTCCATCTGAGAAGCATCTGTACTTGTGTTTAGGTCTTCATAATATGAAGTATTTTCTAAAATCCAGATTTCAACCATTTGCTCATTAAGACGCTGCATACTTAAAATACTTATATACTATACCTAAATAAGCAGGCAAATCTACATATCAGTCCCAAAATTTAAAAAGACAACTGCACAATATTTCCATGCCTCTACAGTCAGCACATATGACAAGTTTCCAGAGCCATTTGCTTTCCAGGTAAGGAATCTTCTTAAGATAAAATGTAGCCATAAATAATTCCATAATTATTTCAAATAAAGCCAATGACATGCTTTAAATGATTATTTACTTTCCCCAGATGAACACGTTTCTTATGGCATAGAGCCTAGCTATAAAACCATATCAGAGAAGTCAGAGTACCCTCTTTTCAGCCATCTTAATCCAGATAATTTTGTGAAAACTAAGATCAACCCAACAGCACAAACCACTTTTTTTTTTTATTTTCTTGGTAATTCACTACTCACCAGTGACTGAAAAATAAGAAGAGGTGTTTCTGCCATTCATCTACATGTGATTTAAGAGGACCCATATATCTTGAGGAAGCTAAAGTTGTTATTTTTAAAAGTTCTTTTATCAAGAATAACCTTAGGGAAGAAGTAAACAATCCTTAATTTCATTCCAAGATCCCCAACATTTATCAGGAATCAACAAGAAGGAGAAACTGCAGATCAGCTTCCAGGCCTTTGAATGAATGTCCAGATGGAACGAAGTGCATACAGATGTCCTGTGTCATGGTCAGTCTTCACAGGACCTAACCCAGCTTTCTCAGACAGGTTTCTAAGCCAGCAAACTGTTGCTTCTTTCTCTTACTGCAAACATTCCATGTTAGTCACTGTGTTGCTGTTTAACTGAGAAAAAAAGTCATATTCTGATAAGCACCATAACTGTTAATGAAACAGTGGGACAACTATGAAAATAAGTTTTGCCTTAAGAATATTTCGTTATCATATGGTTATGAGCAACCCTATGCATTTAAATTTTGTATGTATAATTTTTCACATAAGAATACATTTGCTGACATGTGTTATTACTGGATTATGCTACCATGTTATAACTACTGCTGTTCCTTTCATCTATCCTACTTTGAATTCAGTTTTTAAGTGAAAGCATTTACATACTTGAATATTGTCTGTGGCATCAAAAATAAATACATCTCCAGAATGATGGTGAGGATGAACAATAAATTCAGTTGCTTTCAATGAGAACGTTCCACTTAACTGAGAAAATTATAGGATCTCTAAATCTAGCTATGAACTTAAATGTTTAGGTTTTACAAATTATATATAAGTAACAAAATCTTTTAATAACAAACACTCCCGTTTTATCTAAACTGACACTAAAAAGTTTTATATTTTTTCCATTTTCTTTGTCAGAACACACAGTGGAAAATTACAGGTACTTTTGTTCTCTTTAATTGAGTAAGCACCACATTGTTTCTTCATTTGCAAAGCAAAGAATTTGCATGGGTCTTGCTTTTGTACACTTGCAATACTATCAATTTGCATAGGAAATTCCCAGTTCAAAACACAACTGCTATGTAGACCTAGAGGTATTATAGGTATTCTGTTGCTCTAGTAACTGCAAAAAACAAACAAAAAAAGTTCTATTTAATAACTGCCAATTAGAGTAACACTGTGCAACTACAAGTTAAATATGGATTGTAACAGTGCACTCTGTAAATTTCCCTCATAGCAGCTTTGTTTACAATAACAGGAAGCGTTTTTTTGCTCTGTATTTGTTCAGTTATAATAATTGCAATATCAATATAGTATTATTATATTATGATCCAGAATTTTGAAAATGACTAAGATCAAACCCAAAGATATCTCTGCTAAAAGTACCTTTTTAGAACTGACTCCAGCGGAGCTTTGCCAGATGCTTCCCCAGAAACATCCTGAATTTACTAGGCAAATTTGAAAACATTGAATTCAACAAGTCAGGCTAAGGGTAGTGATTTTTTCCACATCAGTCAATGGAGCATGAACTATTCATCAAAAACTGCACAATATCTTGGTTTCCAAAAAAGGCTTTCTATGTCTGTAAGAGCTGACACCTGGAAAAATAAAACAACAGATATAATAAAGCTTTGCTTACAGCCTTGACCACCTAGAAAACTCAGCCCTTTGCAAAGGCATTGAGAACTGACAATAGTACTCATTTTAAGGTTGTGGTTTTGGGGAAAACTGAGCAAGGTGTGTGTTGTCGGAGGTCTTTTTGTCTTTGGTTTTTGTTTTTTCTTTTGTTAAGGGTAGGTGATCTTGGGTTTTTTGTTTTGCTTTTATTTTTTACATTTTGGAGAAAAATTCAAAAAAACTTGGCTTTCAACATGTGGCAAGCTGGCAAGTTCTCTTCTCTCCACAATTAGTTCTCCACAAACACACAAAACCTCTCAGAAATCCATGTATAGTAGTATATTTACACATTATCTTAAGCATTCAAATATCTATTTTAAATTCTACTCGAATCTTTTCTACCCTTGCTTTGAGCTGTGGTACCATGTTATTATACAGTGTGTCAGTCTAACCTTGGTGCCAGGGAAGGTTATAGAGGAGGTCATCTTGAGTGTCATCATGTGGCATGTGCAGGACAACCAAGTTGTCAGGCCCAGTCAGCATGAGTTTATGAAAGACAGGTCCCTCTTGACTAACCTTCTTCTACGACAAGGTGACCTACTTGGTACGTGGGAGAAAGGCTTTGGATGTTGTTTGTCTGGACTTTAGTAAAACCTTTGCCACCATTTCCCACAGAATTCTCCTGGAGAAACTGGCTGTTCATGACTTGGACAGGAGTATGCTTTGCTGGCTAAAACACTCTCTGGCTGGCCTGGCACAGAGTTCTGGTGAATGAAGTTAAATCTAGTTGGTGGCTGATCACACGTGGTATTCTCCAGGGCTCAGTACTGGGGGGCAATTCTGTTTAATATCTTCATCAATGATATAGATGATGGGATCAAATGCACGCTCAGTAAGTTTGTAGATTACACCAAGTTGCGTGGGAGTGTTGATCTGCTTGAGAGTAGAAAGGGTCTACAGAGGAATCTGGACAGGCTGGATTGATGGGCTGAGGCCAGTGGATGAGATTCAACAAGGTGAAATTCTGGGTCCTGCACTTGGGTCCTAACAACCCCATGCAACACTACAGGCTTGGGGAAGAGTGGCTGGAAAATTGTGTGGTGGAAATGGACCTGGGAGTGTTGATCAACTGACACCTGAATATAAGCCAGCAGCATGACCAGGTGGCCAAGAAGGCCAATAGCATCCTGGCTTGTATTGGAAATAGTGTGGTCAGCAGGACTAGGGAAGTGATTGTTCCTCTGTTCTTGGCACTGGTGAAGCCGCACCATGAATACTGTGTTGAGTTTTGGGCCCTTCACTACAAGACAGACACTGAGGTGCTGGAGCATGTCCAAGGAAAAGCAACAAAGCTGGTGAAGGATGAAGAGAACAACTCCTATGAGGAGCAACGGAGGGAACTGGGGTTGTTTAGTCTGAAGAAAAGGAGTCTCAGGGGAGACCTTATCACTCTCAACTGCCTGAAAGGAGGTTGTAGCAAGGTGGGTCCTGGTCTGTTTTCCCAAGTCACAAGTGATAGCACAAGAGGAAATGTCCTCAAGTTGCACTACAGGAGGTTTAGACTGGAACAGGCTGCCCAGGGGAATGGTTGAGTCACCATCCCTGGAGGCATTTAAAAGACCTGTACACATGGTGCTTAGAGACATTGTTTAGTGCTGGACTTGGTAGTGTTAGGTTAATGGTTGGACTTGATGATCTTAAGGGTCTTTTCCAACCTAAATAATTCTATGATTCAATTAGGTGGCAAACCTATTTGGCAGTGTGAA
The DNA here is from genome assembly GCF_018691265.1 of Tyto alba. Taxonomy (NCBI): domain Eukaryota; kingdom Metazoa; phylum Chordata; class Aves; order Strigiformes; family Tytonidae; genus Tyto; species Tyto alba. Next base: position 46,884,847 of record NW_024881275.1, on the reverse strand, counting down.
TCCAGCTGATTCACAGATCTGGCATCTTTGGAAACTGGGGAATTTAGTTGTTCTGGATGCAGTTTTTCAAATTTATACTTTAGAAAATCAAACACATACACAAATATATTCATTAATGACCATGGAATAAAAATATGCCACTTTAATTCACTCTGAAAGGAAACTATTTACCAAGAAACAAAGTTGGTCCTGACTGGATTCGGGGGTTGGGCCCCCACAGAGTAACCTCCATTATTCAGGCCTGAATTATTCTGTTGTACTAGCCATGCTTTAGGAACATCAGTTAGCTCAGAAATCTCAGCAGCATAATCTGGGAAGGTAGCTTCTATTTGTCTCAGTGATGTAAAACCTTTAATGATATTTTTTGAGAAAAAAAAATCTACTTTTCAAATTTATATGTGTCATAGAACATAAATTCATACTACTGACTTCATTATACATTGTTGCATAGTATTTCGCTCAAGAATCAGTGTATTTAATTAACTGATGTCTTTTCTAAGACACTGATGTCTAGTGCTTCCCACTTAGCAACAGAATACAAGAGCAGGTGCTTGAGTTTCAACTCTGCATGTTTCCTCTAATGCATCTGTAAGATACTGAACTGTGAACAATTTCTCTGAAAGAATACCTGCCTGTAAGGATGACTGCAAAGTCATGGAGGCCTCCAGCTTGAGAAAAACATCGCGTGTGCACATTTGGAGATATGCAGGTATGTTTCTTTTGCTGATCATGCGAAAGTTGTGTGATAGATGAAACTGAAAGCACATGGACAGTGTATGAGACGTACATGCATGTACTGGACTGTCCTCTATAAAAAGACCTCAGAAATAAGCCATGGTATGCACCTACCACTGAAGAACTGAAGACTGAGGACTTACAGGACGCTGTGGATCCATGGTGGTGACTGTGCTTGCTACTCTATTCTGACTGCTTGCTCGATTTCTGCCTTTTCATTCCATTCCATCCTATTGTTATTATTTTTCTACTTTTGATAATAAAAACTGTTCAGGGCATACAGCATTTGAACTTGTTTGCATCTTAATCTCGCTCTTGGAATCATATTGAAACCTCCCCCAGCACTGGATCGGGACAGCATCCCATTACCTCTTGAATCAAGGCACAATATGAAATAACAGCAATTTGGGCTACTGAACATGTCACAGAGGTACAGAAATGAATTACTTAATTTTCTTAACTTTTAGTTTTATTCCTAAGTAAAGAATCACATCAAATTGGAATTAAAGTAGAAAACAGATCCAAGTAGTTAATGATAAATCATATAAAAGGATATTGTGACTTACCCATAAATGAACCAATAGAAACACAAGTCTGAAAAATTTAAGCTTTGAGCTGTGCAAAAAATGTGAAAGGAAATCACGTAAGCTGAAGCTCACATTTATCACATCCTTTGATTTAGAATATAAGCTGCACTCTGCCCAGTAGCAACATCATACAACAGAGTTGTCCAACTTTCCTGACCCTGTGAGCAGCATACCAAAATCTTCACCACAAATGCAATAGACTCCACTTGCAGGGCAGCCTCAGCATCAAATCAAAGCATCATAGAATAGTTTGGGCTGGAAGAGACCTTTAAAGGTCATCTAGTCCAATCCTTCCTGCACAGAGAAGGGACATCTTCAACTAAATTAAATTGCTCAGAGCCCCATCCAACCTGGACTTGAATGTTTCCAGGGATGGGGCATCTGACACCTCTCTGGGCAACCTGTTCCAGTGGTTCACCACCCTCATCATAAAATATTTCTTCCTTATATCGAGACTAAATCTACCCTCTTTTAGTTTAAAACTATTACCCCATGTCCTATCATAACAGGTCCTGCTAAAACGTTTGTCCCATCTTTCTTATAAAGCCACTTTAAGTACTGAAAATCCACAATAAGGTCTCCCCCGTTTTCTCTTCTCCAGACAATCCCAAATCTCTCAGCCATTCTTCATAGGAGAGGTGTTCCATCCCTCTGATCATTTTTGAGGCCCTCCTCTGGACCTGCTCCAACAGGTTCATGTTTTTCTTGTACTGAGGACTCCAGAGCTGGATGAAGCACTCCAGGTGGGGTCTCACCAGAGCAGAGTAGAGGAACAGAACCACCTGCCTCAACATGCTGGCCACACTTCTTTGGATGCAGCCCAGGTTACTTTCTGGGCTGTGAGCACATATTGTTAGCTTATGTCCAGCTTTTTGTCCACCAGTATCCCCAGGTCTTTCTCCACAGGGCTGCTCTCAATCCCTTCATTCCCTAGCCTGGATTGATACCAGAGCTTGCCCCAACCTACGTGCAGGACCTTGCACTTGGCCTTGTTGAACCTCATGAGTTTCACATGGTCTTAATTCTTGAGCTTGTCCAGGTCCCTCTGAATGGCACCCCATCCCTCAGGCATGTGAACTGCACCACTCATCATGGTATTGTCTGCAAACTTCTTGAGGGTGCACTCAATCCCGCTATGTCATTGATGACAATATTAAACAGTGTTGTTCCCAGTACAGACCTCTGAGGGACACCACTTGTCACCGATCTCCATCTGGACATTGACCACTACCTTCTGGTTGTGACTCTCCAACCAATTCCTTATCCACCAAACAGTGCACCCATCAAATCCATCTCTCCAATTTAGGGAGGATGTTGTAGGGGACTGTGTTAAAGGCCTTATACAGAAGTCTAGATAGGCGACACTGGTCATTTCTTTATACAGGTAGGGACTTGTATTACCTCACAACCACTCAATGCTGGCACAGGATTCATGTTAAAACTGCAGAAACTTCATCTAGCTGGAGAATCTGAGCCCAGGTGCAGGCAGAAAAACTTCTAACATACACTTCCCGTGTAGTTAGAAACAGAAGCACAGGGCTATAGAAATCACCCAACCAAAACATGCTCTGAAAAATGCTAAGAAAAAATAGACCTTCCAAACAGACATTTGTCTACTATGTTATTGTTCATATTATTAATGATTGTTATTCATAACAATGACATTTTAATTATTATTATTAATATTAATAATTAACAATAATAGCAATAAAATAACAAAAAATTTAGGGGAAGGAAAATGCCACACTTTTCTGGGTGTAATTCCATCATCCTCTCCATAAAGAAGATGTTTTTCTTAGTATTCTAACACTTCCTTTTTGCTAACTAAGCTGATTTCTTCTTATCTTTTCCTTAACAATGCAAGGAATCATCTTTAGTATCCTCCCAATATAGGAAAGCTGATAGAAGGAATGTCTGTTAGCTTGTGTAGTCTTGATGGACATTATATTTATATTTACAGGAAAAGAAAGCAAGAGTTTCTTCTCTCTTTTTTTCCGTTTCACAATGGCATTATTGAAGTGGGCCTTTCTACCCCAGAAGAAAGAGGCATGACAGGGTACTGCATGAATCAGCATCAAAAAAATCCTTTTGTGATAATGCATTAGAATGGTGAGGAGAGTAAAGTGTTCAAGAGTAGCTATAAAAGCACAAGGAAAACTGAGCCCAGTTACACTTTTAGTAGTTTTTTTTTAATTATTATATCTTGTTTATATAATAAATGCTGGTGAAATGTCAGATTGCGTTTTTGTTCTTTGTTACACAACACTGTTACTCAGTTTGGCAAAAGTGGATTTATGCTTCTTGCAGTGCTAACTATTCATTTATTCTGGTATTACCTTGCAGCATGCAAACAAGCAAGGACACCAAAAAACGGACATCATCTCAGTTCCGAAGTTCTGAGCAAGGTAAAGCCATATACAGAAAAATAATAAAAAGAAGTTATGGCATGTTCCACTGCGTAATTGCTAGTATTGTATTATTTTAATGAGAAGATTTATCATATTATGAACAGAGCTGCTATGAGCCTTCCACATGTGAGAGCCTGTTTGGAAGCTGATTTCCCACTGGGTGACTGAAGAATAGATACCTAGTGAGTTTTTATCATGCAATATAATACATGAAGTAGAAACCAACTATATTATGTAGGCACAGCTCTAAGCAATTCTGAAGAGAGCAATTTCAGATACAATTTGGTTTCATATTGGTTTTATTACCATTAGGACACACAGACCTGTTTTAACATTTCAGATTAGGGACGCATTTTTAATACCTTTCTTTCTTCAGCACCGATCTTTACCTCATATTTGAAAAGAAGAGGAAAACAACATTAAAAATACACTCTGGAGTAATGTACTCCTAAAGTAAGCTTCAGCATTACTTGAAGATATTATAGATTGGTTGATATCTTGAAGGATGATAGTGGAGCTCTTTCTTTTAATAATGTTTTAACTATTAGTATGTGTTCATAAAATCTAAAAAAAAAAAAATATGAAAGTTTTAGGTAAGAAAATGATAACTAAAAATCTGGGGACTGAGGTAGCATATTTGTAAAGAACTACCAGTAATTGCCTACTGACACAATGAATTTAGATGGACAAGTAAACTTTAGACTGGGAATGTGTTAATATCATGGCTTATTTAAAATACCAAAAAAAAAAAATTTTCTAATAGGTATACATAAAACATTTACAGAAAAAAAAAAATACAAAACCAGAATTAATTCAAAAAAAGGCTGGTACTGAAAGTATAAGCCCCCAGGTACAAGAGATTGTTAACATAAGTGAAAATCTCTCACCAATTCCCCAGTTATGTAATTACATGATTTATTCTAATGCTCTGCCACTGCCTTCTAGCCAAATGTGCTCACCAGGGGAACACACCTGAGCTGAGCTCTAGCGAGCATTACTTCTTCTTCTCCTTCAACAGCTTAAAGAGGACAGCTGTCCCAGCAGGCCTCCATGCCCTTCTCAAACTCTATTAACAGGGAGGAGCAGATCATGGGACCTATTAAGATGGCACATCTCAGGGAAGCATATCTACCACATCATAAGCAATAGCTCTTTGACAGCGTTTATGTGGATTCCTCTGATGCTGACTAGGAAGCAGTTGTCCATAGGTCCAGAAGTGGGAAATAAAAATGACTCTTGAAAAATGCCTGTAAGATCCAAAAAGGGAAGATATTAAATGACAAATCTTTAGTTAATCCTCAATGAAAAAAATCATTTTCTGTATACAGGTTCAAGTATATTTTTAAGGTGTAAACCAAAGAATAAAACCCTAGTGTAAGCTAAATGCTGTTGATACAATCCCACAGAAGTCAGCAACAGAACGTTTACCTATTTCTAAGTTTGTTTCTGTGGATAAACTTTAAGAGATGTGCATCAGAGGTCAGTTAAAGAGGAATAAAAAAGGAGCAGCTCCACTGTGGCCAAAAGACTTACATATGTTCACTTAGTGTCTTAAATCGGCCCATATTCAGCTTCAGGAGATTCTTCCAATGACACAGCAGCAATTTTGCTATGTTTTGCTGCCATCCAGAGACTTGTTTCTCACAAGTTGAGTACAAGTGAGTCTTTCTGCTCCTTGTTACCATATCAAGGGTTGTCCAGAAAAGATTGTGACAGACAGGGAACAAAGCAAATTGTTTAGAAAATAAATATCTTGGGAAAAAAAATGACATTTCAATCCAGGAACATAGGAAATACTCCAGTTCTAGGAGCTTAAGCACACATTTTTTAGCAAGTCTTTATTTGGCACATACTGCCTCAGATGTCACAGAAAGATGGGGAAAATAAGATTTCAAATGTGAATTAACTAAGCCTCAGGACTTATACACAGGCTAACCAATCCTGTTCATTTGCTTTGATAACAGCCTTAGAGCAAATACTTATGAAAGTAAATAGCTCTTAACTACTGTTAAGTAATATGTCAGAAACCACACTAGCAAAATTTTTCTTTACAAGAATCTTAATCAATACAGCCTACTTCTTAACAAATTTTCTTAAGAAAATTTACCAAAGATTAACCTTCATATTAGTTTTTGAAACTGGCAGTGTGGAGATGAACATGTCCTATTTTGTCTAGACCGGGTTTGGTGATATGTACACTTCTGGTGAGACTCAGCATTTTTAAAAGTCATGTTCACTTTAAGATGCCTCATTATAGTACTAGGTCACTAAATTCAAATGTTTATATTTCAAAACTTTGACCTTCAACTCCACAGAAATTATCTTTTTCCTCCTAAACATTTATTTTTTTTTCTTCAGCCTTCCATGTTACAATGTCAGCAGCTTGTAGAAAGCTATATATTATATTTCTAATGGAGTGATCTTGAAATATTCATTCAAATCTTGCTACAGCAAATTATTGTCCTATACTAATGGGATTTTATTGTCATAGGGACACAATAAGGATCTAGAATATAAGTATTCTAGAATTAATGGCATCCATAAATGCCATTAACCACACTCAGTCACTTGTCTTGCAAATTTTTTTCACATATATTCCCATTCTTTCTGTCAAAAAGACCATAATCCAAAAAATTGTCCTTTGAATATCAAACTCTTCATGTCTTTTCATTCAGCTTTGAAAGACTCAATTTTCTATGTCTTACTATAAAAAGAGAAAATTACACTGTTTGGTTGAGGCGAAATTAATGTTTACTATGATTTTCTATTTTAGCTTCTATAATTAATCACAATAGGAGTAAACTAAATTTTACCCACCCATGTCTCTGGCCTGATCTATTTGGTGTCACAGGCCTATAAGGGGGGCCCCAGCCTGGACCTACATTGACTTAAGCTATTTGTGAAACTGCTTTGAAGAGCCCTGTCCTATTCTGATCAATGGATTCTCAGTCATGCAGGTCCCCACCCTTCACATGAAAATCCTCTAATTGTTCAGCTGAGCAGTCATACTAGTCTCTTTTACTAATTACTATTTTATTATTGGGTCCTTGAACCCCTCTGAAGGAAAAAGAAATTGAACCTGTAATGAACTTTCACTGTCATGCAGTGATGTTTTCAAGAGTTCTTCAAACACTGGATGACTGAAATCTACAGAAAAATGGGACAGATGATTTAATTTCCCTCTACCCCTTCCATGGGAGAGACAATCTCTCAGGCACTCTCTGAAGTGCTCATGCAAATGGGTACTGTTAACAAAAACAGACAGATAAATATGTAGCCTCTGAAACCCATCAGGGACAAGATGGTCCTTCATAGAATTATTTGGGATCATATGGTGCAGAACATCTTCAAAATTAGATAAAACAATTTTGTTCCCAAAAGTGGATGATGGCAGTTTTAATGTATTACATGCATAAAGGACCTTCAGAACTGGACTGCTGAATGTGCTTTTGAAGAAAAAGTGTAAGCAGGCAAAGGTCTTCCAAACCTCCTGGAGTCTGAATTTTCCACTAGGGCATAAAAAGCTCCCTGGTTCTCCCATTAGTCTTTTTCCAGATGTAAATGGTAAGCATATAAGCAACCCAGTACTTTGCTAAGGTGAAAGATCCCTTTGGATATTATCTCCATCACTAAACACTGCGCTGGGTTTGTGTGGCGGGGTTTTTGGGGTCTGCAGAGATGACCTCCTGTGAGAAGCTTCTCCTCAAAGCTCCCCTGGATCTACGTTGGACCCGCCTCTGGCCAAGGCCAAACCAATTAGCAGCAGTGGCTATACCTCTGAAAAGGGGTAGTGGGGAGATGTGAGGAGGTGTTGTGAGAAGGACACATAAGTGAACATTGAGGTCAGTGGAAGAAAAGTGGAAGACCCCTCCTCTGTATCCCATGGTGAGATGGCAGGGCTGCCCCCCACCATCACCCATGGAGGTCCACAGTAGAGCAGAGGCCAACCTGCAGCTTGTGAAGGTCTCTACACTGGAGCAGGTGACTGTGTCTGAAGGAAGCCAGGACTCTATGGGAATAAAAAGCCCCAACGGTTGTAGTTCGGTGCTGGGAGGGCTGCAACACATGGGGGTGACACACACCAGAGCAGCATGGGAATGGCTACAGTCCAGGGTATGAAGTCACAGCAGAGAAAGTTCATGAAGGACTGTCTCCCATGAGAGGAGAACCACGCTGCAGTAGGGGAGAATGTGAGGAATCCTCCCGCTGAGGACGAAGGAGTGGCAGACTGACCATAACCCCCATTCCCTGTCCCCCTGTGCCACTGGTGGGGGAGGAGGTAGAGATATCGGCAACAAAACTGAGCCATGAATGAAGGGAGGGGTGGGGGAAGGTGTTTTTAAGATGCAGTAATACTTCTTACTGTCCCACTCTGTTAAATGTTTTTGCTGTTAGTGTTTGAATTAAAGCGATGTTCTCTTTTTTTCTTCCACTAAGGAGTCTGTCTTTTGCCTTTGACCATAATGGTAAGTCTTCCCTCCCTATCCTTATCTTTACTCCTGAACCTTTAACTTCATTTTCTACTTCCCATTCCTGATGGGGAAGGGGTGAGTGAGCAGCTGCATGGTATTCAGTTGACTTCTGGGCTCAAACCTTGACAAACACTGGTGGATACAGAACAAAACTGAAGAAAAGTTGGTTTTATTCTTCTGTGATATCCCCCCAGTTCTTTTTGACTTCCTATACCAACGAATCAGAATTATATCAAATAGTTGCCAAATGACCTATCCTTCCTGAGCTCTGAATGACTTTCAAAGTAGTTTTTATTAAAAACATTACAATGACTTAATTACTACTATTTATAGTGATAGCATAAGACCAAAAGTGCGTTAGACAACTTGTCTAGCCACAAACAGATATAAGACACAATCCTGGCATTGTTAAAACTGAATGATAGAAGGATTCAGGATTTCAGCAATGTTGAAATATAAAGGATATTACAGAATTATTACAGGATTAATTAAATAAATTACAAGATACAAAATGCAATGGCAAAACTATGCCACTGTCCTCACATGGAAGATTACAAAAGTCTCTTTACAAAAGAGGATGAGGTAGAGGGAAATCTCCAGAAGGGTTTTGAGAATGATAAATAGTCTGACATAATAGAAAACAAAACTACATTACATGAAAACTAATGTCATTTATTAGGTACTCTGGGACTAGAGGTATAAATGAAGAAAGTAAGGAAGCAAGGGAGGATGTAGGAGATACCCCAAGATATTCAAGTGCCAGAACTACTTAATTTAGGCACCAGCCTTATGTGCAATCATCAATTTGCCACTGATTACATTTCATTCAGGTTGGTTCCAGGCTTCAGAAGGACTGGCAATAGAAAATCTCAGGCAGAGAGAAGAGTTAAAGTGTCTGAATCTCATCTTTGGAGTCTCAGCACTCTGATCAGATAATCACAGAGCAAGATCTTCAGCTTTATCTGGTACCTCTCTACCACAAACAGAAGTTCTGAAGGCTTCATCTCCAAGAAAAGGGGGATTCTGACCATTGGTACATGCAGCAGACAGGCATAATGCTACTTCTGAAGGAACTCTGCAATTCGGAGGGTGATTGTGCACTGAGAGGATCAGTGCTGTGCAGCTGTAGATACATTAAATGCCATAGTCAGAGTCATGGCTCTGCAAAGATTCCAAGCCATGCTCTCACTCATAGGGCTGCCCACCAAAAATCAGAGCATCATAGGATAGTTTGGGTTGGAAGGGGCCTTAAAAATCATCTAATTCCAACCTCCTTGCCATGGAAAAAGGATACCTTCCACTAGAACAGGTTGCTCAAAGCCCCATCCAACCTGGCCTCGAACACTTCCAGGTAGTAGGCATCTACAACTTCTCTGTACAACTTGTTCCAGTGTATCATCACCACCATAGTAAATAATTTCTTCCACATATCTATTCTAATTCTACCCTCTTTCAGTTTAAAACTATTACTCCTCATCCTATCACTATTTTCTCTGATAAAGGGTCCCTCCCATCTTTCCTGTAGGCCCCTTTAAGTACTGGAAGGCTGCTATGTCTCCCTGGAACCTTCTCTTCTCCAGGATGAATAGTCCCAACTCCCTCAGCCAGTCCTCATATGGGAGGTGCTCCAGCCCCCTCATCATCTTTGTAGCCCTCTTCTGGATCTGCTTGAGCAGGTTCATGTCCTTCTTATGCTGGGGGCCCCAGAGCTGAACACAGTACTCCAGGTGGGGTCTCAGAAGAGCAGAGTAGAGGAGAATAACCTCCCACAACCTGCAAGCTACACTTCTCTTGATGCAGCCCGGGATACGGTTAGCACACATTGCTGGCTCATGTCCAGCTTTTCATTCACTACTACTCCCAAGTCATTCTCTGCAGGGCTGCTCTCAATCCACACATTGCTGACCCTGTATTTGTGCTTGGGATTGCCTTGACCCATGCGCAGGACCTTGCACTTGGCCTAATTGAACTTTGTGAGATTTGCATGGGCCCACTTCTCAAGCCTGTCAAGGTCCCTCTGGATAACATCCCTTCCCCCCAACTGCACCACACAGCTTGGTGCTGTCAGCAAACTTGTTGAGGGTGCACTTGATCCCACTGTCCATGCCTCCAAAAAAGATGTTAAACAGCGCTGGTCCTGATACTAACCCCTGAGGAATGTCATTCATCTTCACTCTTCGGTTGGACATCAAGACATTGACCACAACTTTCTGAGTGTGACTATCCAGCCAATTCTTTATCCATCGAGGGGTCCAGCCATCAAATCCATGTTTCTCCAATTTAGAGACAAGGAAGTCATGTGTCAAATCCTTTGCACAAGTCCGGGTGGATGACATCAGTTGCTCTTCCCTTATCCACCAACACTGTAACTCTGCCATAGCAGGCCACCAAATTCATCAAGCTTGATTTGCCCTTAGTGAAGCCCTGTTGGCTGTCACCAATCACTTCCTTATTTTCCATGTGCCCTAGAGTATTTTCCATGAGGATCCGCTCCATGATCGTGGAGCTCCATGAAAATGCTGACATTTAGATCCGTAGTAAAGTTTAACTCATACCAAAAATGTCTTTATCTCTTAGAGGAGTAGTGAACCAGAGGACCTGAAAGTCCTTGTTATCCAGACCATGCCTGTAAACTTTGTGAGTGAAGAACAGGATCTCACCATAGTTTTTACAGAATACTTAGAAATGTGTTTCTTAAAAAAACCTAGTGCAGTCTTCAGTATAGTTATGCACAGATATATAACCATGGCAATATTTAGTTTCATTTCCCAACTCTAATTAAAACAGATTGGGGCAAATTCAAGTGCAGAACACATGTCGACATTTAAAATCTAATGTAAATAATAGTATAATACACATACAGACTGTTGCAGTAAAATGAAAGAATAAAGAGAAAAACATGCCTTTGCAGCTATAAATGTCAATATTTCAGGATTTTGTTTCTTAACTGAATGAACTACGGTGTAGTTTTTTCTCATCTACTTCAGATTTGAAGAATTGTTAAAAATATTATGAGAGAATCTTGTTGCTATTTGATAAATCTAAACCACACAGACATTCTGAAGTATTTAATATTCAGTCCTTTCAGAGACTAAATTGGTCTATGGTTTGACCTATTATACAGGTTTTATTTACATAATTAATTAGCTCCAAATTTAGAGAATCTGCTCAGTTACTATTGTGCAATTTATAAAGAACACCATGTTTACACTTTATTAGTAATTAAATAATAGAGGAAAAAGCACAAAAATAGCATTTTCTAAGAGCAGCAAGCACTAATCAAGTTAAACTTCTGCAACAAGATCTTTTGATGGCCTTCTTCATGTAGATAATTTTTACAGATGATTCCATGTAATGACTTTTTACACAATTGGGAACATGGGCATTCAGTCCAGACAATACGCCATACGAGAATATTGGTGCTCATTCAATATGGGAAATAATAAAAAGTCTGTTAATAAAAATATTGCAAATATTAAAACACACAACTGCATCACTCAAACATTTTTGGGTTGATTTAGAAAGAAACTGTCAATAATTGTGATTTATGCAAAATCACAATATTAGAGGACCTTGAAGCACCTACAAGGAATTCTATGGATCTCCCCATTACACAGTTCCCAGCCCTTTATGACTCCTCCAGCCAATGGCAAGGCTTCAGATTACTTTGGCTCTCTGACAGGTATCAGGTGACCCTGCAGTGACTACACAGAGTCACAATTTAATGTGGAGAGGACCTCTTCTGCCTTTCCCAGACTGTGTATTTCCAAACAAATTTAAAATAGGAGACAATTCAAATCCAGAAAAAAATGTACAGGCACAGAATCTGATATCTATAATACAGACCTTCAGATAGCATTTGACAATGAGGTCAAGATAGCTCCAATTACAAAAAAAAAAAAAAAGAAGGAATGAATAAATGCAGCTTTATACCGCTCCCACTTCCTAAATTTAACTGATACACAAGCAGCAAAAGAACTTTTCCAGCTTAACCTATAGCAGCAGTAATGCAGAACCTCTTTGATGAAAGAGAAGGGCAAAAGGAGCCTATTCAAACAAGCATTCACAGCTGCTATTATTCTCTTCTACAATAATTTAATATTCTTTGGGAATATTCAGCTAAATGTGTTTCTTAACAAAATTCTAAAATCACAGGCTGAGTAACTGAAATATTAGACTTTCCAGGGAATGTTAACTGTTGAGAAAGAAAAAGTGCACTGGAAAGCTCTATCTGAGCAGGAGCTATTTCCACTGTGTTCAGCCTCGTTTTACACATGTAATTTCTCTTCCACACATGCAGTCATTAGGAGTGAATCTGAATTCAGGCTGAGCAGCCTCACAAGCACTTCTAGAAACATTTTTTGCAAGCTCTCTGTATTCCAATAGACAGACTGTAACTCAAAGCAGTAGTGCACTTAAGGAACTGTGATACCAAAACCCTAACAGAACAAACAAAAAATGCCAGAGCTTTGAGCCCGTGACAACAAATTACCTCCTCCAGCTAATTGAGTTGGGAATCTCCAAGCTCCTCCAGGCTGCATGTGTAACCTTTTTCAATATGCCGGTCTCATGTCACTGATTTAGTGTTACATATTTTGAATGTTAAGCAGTGCTGGTTACAAGGACTGCCAGTTAATAAATGTAAATTATTAAAACTACACTTTTACAAATAAAACTACACTTTTACAAATATGTATTTTTTAAGATAGTATGAAGAAGCTTGTGAGTTGAGACAAAGACAGGGAATTTCTTACCAGTTACCCCCAAGAGCAAAACAGACTTGACCTGTTGAAAATTAATTTACTGGTAATTAAAATAGATTTGGATATTGAGAAACAAAGACAAGATACTTAAAGCAACCCACTACCCTTTTCACAGGCTCAACTTCATTCTGTTCCCAACTCCTCTACCTCCAGCCCCATGAGAAGCACAGGAGGATGGGGAATAGGGATTGTGGTCAGTGTGTAACAGCTCCTCTCTGCCACTCCTTCCACTTCACACTTTTCCCCTTCTCCAGTATGGAGTACTGTCCAGGGGATACAGCTCTTCAAGAACTACTCCAGTGTGGGTACTCTTCATGGGGTACAGTCCTTCAGGAACATACTGCTTCAATGTCAGATGCTCTCCATAGGCTGCAGTCCTTCAGGATATAACTGCTCAGGTGCGAGCTCTCCATGGGCTGCAGCTTCCTTCAGGGCATGTCCACCTGCTGTGGTGTGGGGTCCTCCGTGGTCTACAGTGTGGATATCTGCTCATCGTGGTTCTCCATGAGCTGCAGAAGAATTTCTGCCTGGGCGCCTCAAGCACCTCTTCCCCCTCATCCTGTGCTGATCTTGATGTTCACTGTTGCTTCTCACACTTTTTTTTTTTTTTTTTTTTTTTTTACTTCTTCCTTTGCCTTTGTGGCATTTTTGACTTTTCTTAAATATGCTTTCCCTGAGGCACCACCATCTTGGCTGAAGCACTTAGCTGTGCCCTGTGGTGAGTCTGCTGGAGCCAGCTGGAATCAGTGGTGTCTGGCACAGGGAAGCCCTGGCCTCCCCTCATGGAGGTCCTCCTGCATCTGCACCCTGCTACCAACCCCTAAAGACATGTAAAACTAATACAATACTACACATTAAAATATATGCAATCGAAGTTATATAAGATGCATACCAAAATTATATATATACTATTCATATGAAAAAAGAAAAATATCAGATAAGTCTTTTTATTACATTTAAAGATATCAAGCAGGCTTTCCAACCCACTAGGCCACCACAGAAATTGTAAATCACCTAGGGAAAAATGAGAGAGGAACTTACGATGCAGTCTCTGTGGATATCAATGGAATAAGCCTGGCCCTGACAATTGTGGCAATCTGGGTGACACAATAGCAATAATATCCCCAGATATTTCTAAACAGTCTACAGAGTTGAGTCTCTGTGGGTATATTAGCACAGATATGATGACTTTATTGTCCAGAATCTCAGTTTGAGCATAGATGCCAGGCTTGTCCTTGAAGGATGTTTGCTGACTGCAGCACCAATCTCCCAGATCACAAACCTGAAGATAGATTGCATGGTTAATTTTCTTTTAGTAGTCATGTAAGGTAGAGGGAAGAGAAAGAAACCTTTTACATGTGACTTTTGACAAAAAGGGGAAGCACACACCAAAAAAAACCTCTGGTAGAAGAGTATCACAGATACCCCACCAACAGTTGAAAGGAAACTCACGAATTATATTTTTAAAAACATTAGCCCACCTCTGGAATTTTCTGGAGAGAGGAAGCCTGCATATCATACCAAAATTTCAGTGTTTGAAATGTGTAACACTACAGTTTAATGGATGATGTGCAGACCAGTAGTTTATCAGTTTGTGGCCAGGTTAATTAAAGAAAATTTTATGGGGCTCTGTGTTGCTTAAATCCTAAAAGAGGTATGCATTTCTTGAACAATAACTAACTTTCTGTTCTATTATCTATGAAAACTGCAGGTTTGACTTTCACTTCATACGCTCCTATATTTATTAAAAAAAAAAATCTTTCCCAATAAATAGCATTTTCATAATAATACTTAACTTTAAAGAACTAAAATAACAGATGAAGAAACTAACTGAGCAGTGAAACATACATAAAGATTTACACCTTCTTTAGCAAGACAGCCACAGGATGGACAGTAGTGCTTACAGATAAGAACTACAAGAGAGAAACACAAGTTGAGATGTGTAAACTGAACTTCTGTTTAGAAAAATAACTCATTTCAGATTAATGTATTATATTGAATTGTCAATTTAGGGACTGGATCAGTCATATAAAGAAAAGCATGTTTTTCAATTTCACATGTAACTTGAACAATTTTAAGAGGATCAGTAGTGTTAACTTTAATTACATATTCTGCATCTTCAAATATGTGAGCAGAGAAGGAGGAAGATGGTTTACAAACATCTGGTTTTAAAGCAGGATGAGGTTGTTCAGGAGGTGTTGGAGGTCTTATTCTATTTGTTCTTTGCAGTTGTGTATTAAAAACAAAACAAAACAAAACACATAAACTTGCAGAGAAACACAAGAAATAGAAAACTGGTTCGATACACAGGACATGTCTATTTTAATTATTTCATATTAGTAACAGAAAATAAATATTTGTTTACAAAAAATATGTAACCAAGGAAACATTATAAATGGAGGAAACAAAAGTAACTGGAATTTATACTGTTTAACAATTCCATTATAAACTTTTGTTTTCAGTTAACTTCAAACTCTACCACTACCTGTGTTTGACAAAAACGTTCCCTTGGAGATAGCTAAGCGGTGGTAGTACTGTATGAGTACTGCTGTGAAAGTGATTTAAAAATCAGACACTAGCAGTAGCACAGATCCTAGTTTAGTGCTAACCTCTGACCTACTGTAGTTGAATTTCTAATGCCACTCCATTAGACTGTACTAGCGAGTGCAGTAATGTTTCCAATGCTGATACAGTACACTGCTGTCAGAGCATATCCTACATTGTCTCTTTGCTCAAGGTGAAATTACTTGTGGAAATTTTAATTTGAAAACAGTTCAGTGATTTCCAAGGACATAGGAAGCTAGCAAGAGCCTGGTTAAAAACGGATGGTTCTTCATATAGGAAAAAGTAGATCTGTGGAAACATTTGCCAAAACATATTGCATATACTAAGTTTACATGGTTCAAGGGGAGGTTGATCAAGTTTATGGAAATCTATGAGACATTGCTAAGTATACCGAAACAATAACTGCTTCAGAAAAAAAGTGCAAAGCCAAGAACTGTTGACAGCTGGGAGAGTATGAAAACCCAGGTCTGCCCTATGCTTCTGTGTATTTAATGTCCTTACAAGAAGAGCAGCTTTTGAGAGTAGTTGCTGAAGTCTTGCAGGTTTCTGGACCACACAGGATTACCAAGAGCAGAAGAGTCTGTTAACTGTCCTACTTCTTTCTTACGCATCCCTTTGATGATGTTTTCCCTTCGTTACCCTATGCACAGTCAGGTGCTGCAAATTCCTGAGCAGCCTGCTCCAGCCACTTTTTAACACATCAACAAAGACAAAACAGCTTCATTTGTCAGTAACAAGAAACAGAGACTGGCAGAGGTCTATAATATTGCAGACACAAGACACATTTAATTAGTCATAATCACTTTCAGAATAAAAATAACATGCTCAATTGTTGTCCAAATCTGATCTCCTAAGCCTCTGGAGAATACTGATTTAGGAACTGAGATTTCCAGTTCTGAACACTGTACTTATAAACACCAGCACAAGGCAGCACACAAAGAGAGTGTCACCTCCTACTTTACTGTGCATAAAGGGCAATAGCTTCTTCTTGCTTGCAACTATTTCTTAGTACAAGCAGCAAATATTTGTCCTGTGATATAAAGGTTATTGGTCCACTGGCCCTTTATCAGACACAACAACGATGGTTTTGACACTATGAAGCAGAAATGTGGAGTTTCCAATTCCTATAAACTATTATGAATCTTGAAGTTGGGAGGCGACATTTTGGTCATTAAATACATTAGTGTAGTGTGTGCAATACATCACTGTTGAGTATATGCATGGATGGAAAATAAGCTCTTAGTATCCTGTAAAGAATATTCTTTTGTGGCAGATATGATCAGAAACCATTTAAATTGTAATACAAACACTTTTTTCATCTGAGCATGCTGGGTCCAATTGAAAATTCCCTTAAAATAAAAAATTCCTCTGCTAACACACATTTGTCTTATAATTTCACTGAAGACATTCTGGTGAAAAATACTAAAGAATACATCACCATGTTGCTGAATATTGTACATAAAAAAAGTCATTAGTTCTACTGACCTTTGTTAATGACTACAGAAAAACTCCCAGTAGGCAGCACCAGGTTATCCTCATTCAGACCTTGGCAAGAAATATTCCTCCAATGAGTCACCATCAGTTTTAAAAGAACTATTCTGACATTTGTCCTAAACTTTTAGACTAGAAATGCAACAGGTCCCACTGCAGATCTTTTAAACCATATTAAAGCCTTTAACATCCAAGGGCTCCACACTTACTACTTGCCGTCTCTTCCCTGTTCTGTCTTGCACCTCTGTGTTATGCACAAATCTCAAAGCACTTGGGTTCATTGCTATGTGTTTGGGAAGGACACAAACCAGCCTTTCCCTTGGCTTGCTGGCATTACTGACAGTACTAAGTAGCTCCTCATTTGAGTATTTATCACTTATGCCATTCTCACTCATGGATGACTAAGGGGAGAAGGACAGCAGCAAGAGCTTCTTAGACATTATTACCTACAAATCAAACATACATTATCTGTTAAAGAAGAAATAATGAAGGTTTGGTAACTTCAACACTAATCTGTACAATTTTAAATGCCTAGATACTACTTTCCTCCACATGTTGGAAAATAGTAATAAAATTTTAAAATAATTGTTAAGGGTGACATAAGAATTTAAGCAATCAGTCAAACACTTGCAACATGTTGTCTGTTGCACAAAGGCCCTTAAGATAGGCAACTCTGATAACCACCTCCTGGAAAATGTGTAAATTGAGAGACTCCCAATCAGAAGCTCCTGTCCTTGAAGATTAAGGTCCTCTGAAAAATAATGAACTAGCTGAAACTAGGCAAGAGATATTAAAGTGCAGACATAAACCAAAGAAAGGCCAAGTGCTTACCATACAGAGAAGAAAAATTCAAAAGTTTGGACAAAGTTCAAGAAGGGTTCCTCATCAAAGACCTGTGGAGACTGCTAGAGATCACCAACGACCCACATGGAAGCCCCTCAGAGACTCAAACAGTATACATAATAACTATGTAAATATGATAATGAGTTCTAGGAAATAGAATGAATATATATCATCATTCCAGGAAATTTGATGAATATGTATGTAACAGAGTGATATAAGCTTTGGCTGTTGTAACATATGTCAGTATATGGTGGATGTGTAGGTGGAATGATTCCCTCATGTCCCTGGCCGAAGAAAGTAATGCCTACTTGTTAATGCTAAACCCGGTGTTAAGGAGTTTTCATTCCCAATTTCGATGACACATTGTATTGGTTTTGGCTGAAGAGAGTGAATTTCTCTCGTGGTAGTAGCTTGTACAGTGCTATGTTTTGTATTTGTGCTGAAAATGGTGTTGATAACATAGATATGTTTTAGATATTGCTGAACAATACTTGCACATCATCGAGACCTTCTCTATTTCTCATGCTATTCCACCAGCAAGCAAGTTGGGAGTACACAAGAAGCTGGGAGGAGACACAGCTGGGACACTGCAACTAACCACGGGGATATTCCACACTGTATGACATCCTGCTCAGTGATAAAAGCTGGGGGAAAGAAGGAAAAGAGGGGCACATTTTAAGTTATGGTGTTTGTCTTCCCAAGCAACCATCACATCAAACGAAGCTTTGCTTTCCTGTTCCTGGATGAACGTCTGCCTGCCAATGGGAAGTGGTAAATGAATTACTTATTTCGCTTTGCTGGCCTGCACAGCTTTTGCTTTCCATATTAAACTGTCTTTATCTCAACGCATGAGTTCTCTCACTTTTACCCTTCTGACTCTCTCACTCATCCCTCTGCAGGGGACTAAGCAAGTGGCTGTGTGGTTCAGCTGCCTGCCAGGGCTAACCCACAGTAATAGTTCAAACACTTCTGCTGTTTCATTTTGCAGCAGTTAAATGTAAAATCTTCTTTCTTCTTGCGTCAAGCAGATGAAGTCTATGATTGTAGATTTTTCATTTTCATTCCATCTTTTCTGGCTACAGAGAAGCCATTCACAACCAGTCCAGAGGAAACAATGACCTGGGAGATGTGTCTGCAAAGTCAGAAGGTCATTGATTTTACCTTTTTAAGGACCTCTTTCTGTGAGCGAGATGAATCAAAATAGTTAGCAGGTAGTGCTTGAAAGTTAGTTCTTGAAATAGTGCTTAAAAGCTAGAGAAAACTGAAGCATCCAAAAACTGGTGCAGGGTTGCTGGGGATGGAGAGCCTAGCTACCTACATATGGTGAGGCACAGATGAAAGCACCAGGGTAATCATGGTCGCAATCGTGAATAAAACTTATCTACACACAGCAGATAAGCAGGCACTTCTTTATTCCAGCGCTGGGGAACATGGGGGATAACTCCGCCAAAGATGTGTTCGCCGACAGGTACAAAGCACAACATATTTATACACTTTTTCAGCAGAGTCATGGTTACATAAGATCAACAAAATTCACAGAGTTTAGTTTGACCTTAATAATGATTGGCTTTCAGTTACCTCACCTTACCTATATTCCAATTCTGCAGAAATCATTGGTCATCTTTACTGATTGATTTAAATAGAATGAGGAGAGGGCAATGATTAGCATATTCATGTCATTTCCTGGAAATCATTATCATATGCAAATGTCTCTAACGCGTGCATGGTTATACTGGACGGGGGTCCTCTGGTGGTCATCGATAGTCTTCCTCACTGTGTCCACTGATTGAAATCCATCCCTGCGCATGCTCATTTTATCTTTGGCTGATCTTCCCAATCAAACCCAGTTTCTTCTGGTACGTATTGTTTCAAATCAAGATCCATAACCAGTACCCATTGTTTTGATTCAGAGTCCATAACGATTTCCATAGTAATCGAGGCAAACACAATGCTAGTTGCTCCTAAGATCTTAACATATCATATGTTCTCATAGCTGCTATAACTCCATTTTAAATCAAATCCATATTTTAAACTAAAATCAAAATAATATTCTAGGATTAAAGTTATTTTGTTAAGGTAACTGCAACATGTTATAAGGTTGGTTTCCCGAAATTTCCCAATTATGGGAGTCAAAGCCAATTAAAATTTCAATTGTTTATTCAGCAAGCGGCAACAAGCGAAACAGTGCTGGGCATCCAGGGAGTTCAACTCCGCCAACAGTGCATGCCCTCTCCCCGAAAGTCTTTCCTTTTACATCCTCTGCCTTCTGGTATCTGTGTCTCTTCGAGAGGGGTACTCTGCATCTGCGCATCTTGTTCTCTGCCTCCTGGTGGGCATAGGGATGAGGATGAAGGCTCCATGTCTTCCTCGCGTCATGAACTCCTCGTACTTCTTGCTTTCTTCCCTCAACCCCCCCCTTCACAATCTCGCTTTACCCTGTTCTCTTAGCTAAGCGCTTGCAGCTAGTCCTGCACAATGTAGCAATATGATTAGCCCTGCATAGCTCATGTGGCAACATCCTTCCTCGATATCTTCAATGGAATTTTGATGAACAATGTACCACCTATCACAAACACCATCACCTTAACCATGTCTGTAACCGAGGTGGGGAGCAAAGGCTGAGTGTCCCACTTATATTTTTAAGAGAATAAGGCCTACCGTTCCCGGGGGCACTCCCTTGTGGATATTAGTGGGAGTCTCTCATGACAGGACCACCAGCCATCTCCCTTCCGCAGAGGTTGGGCCCGGATGCCCGAGTTGTGGGTGGGCGGGTGTTCCCGGGGTGGAGGTCCCCACGCAGCTTCGCTCCAGTACTGCGGGGACTGGCGCCCATGGCACAATCGACGCCTCTGTTGCCAAACAACGGCGCCCAGCGCTACCCGACAGCCTTCGCGGAGGATCCGGTATCCTACGGCAACGGAAAACCGCATTCCTGCTCCGTCATGCACAGGAGCCTTTAACCAATCAGAGGCGCGCACGCCGGGCTGCCTGACAACAAGCCCCGCCCCTCAGGTACCGCGCCCCATAGCGGCGCAGCCGGTGCCGGAGCCTGAAGTGGCGGGTGACACCCGACGGCGGGCTGGGGCGGTGGCAGCACCTGGAAACCGAGCACGGCGGAGCTGGTGAAGAAGTAGGTGTTAGTACTGCCAGAGAGAGCAGAGCAGAATCTGCACATGCCGGTTAAGGACAGAGACTCGGGAGAGCAGAGGGGTTCTGGGCAGGGCCCAGCTCCTCATTGTGCCTGTAACCTTGGCAGCTGAGGCACTCTGTAGCTTTGAGGACTAAACGCAGATCTAGGAACCTGCTTGTGGAGACCACTTGCCTGTGTTTACCGTAAGAATTAAATTGATGCATTAATCCAACAAAAAACAGCTCCATAAAATTACTTGTGGAGGCTGTTTTTCAGTAACATCCATATTTTCAGGTTTCTGAAAATTGGAAAAAAAAGCTTTACCTCCGTTCTTTCATCTTTAGAGACTTCAGTGTAGCTAATGTGGGCCTATCAGAAGTGTGCTGAAGATGGCATCTGTGTGGCCACATACTACAGCCTTGCCTTTTGCTTTGAGATGAAGGGAAATGTTTAACCCCACATTTGGAAGGTAGAACCCCTCAGAGCTCCAGAGCTCTCAAATTAAAAGGACCTGGAGAAGGCACATCAATAAAGAAGACAGCATTGGACACGAGGACATGCACTGTGTAAATATGTTTTGCCTGTTAATTGCCAGCAGTTCAGGCCTTGAGCATTTCTCACTCTGTAGGTTTATCACCAAGATGAACTGTGTTTGAAGTCTGCATGACATACAGAATCAAGATACAGCATATGATTCCACTGGGTGAATAACTGATACAAAAACCAAGAGTGATATAAAACCAAAGAAGAGCAGTAAAATCAAAGAAATACGACTGACACTGTGTCAGCACATAAGGAGAAATGTGATTTCTCTTCAAGAAATGCAGTTGGGCTGGGAGTGGAAATGGATTTCACTCACAGTGGGAGAGGCAGGAATAGCCTGTGGACACCTAAAGTAGGGCGATGACTATACAGCCAGCCTAATGCCTACTTATGGTCAGGATGGAATTCAGAGCACACAAATCACATGGTTTGATTTTCTCAGAAAAAGCACTTTGCTGGATTTGCAGATGGATAAGACTTCACTTCAAGGTATCCACCACAAGAAGAAGAGCAGTGGTCTGGCCAGGATTCGGGGGAATTGGCTGACAAGACTGTACACTGCCCATTAATTTCCTCAAATACTTGATACTCTGGAGACCTGAATATTGTGAGATAGACTTCCCATCTTTAATACAGAGGGTGCCTCTAATGGTTTAAGTCTCTAAGTGTACTTTTCTCCCACATGATTTTATCACTCCCATCCAAGCACTTATATATATATTTAAGAACATGGGAATATATTTAAGAATGTGGGAAGGAAGCACCCCTGTGTCCCTTCTTAAGAAAAGGGACAGCAAGTCACAAGTAGATCAACACTACTCATCCAAAACAGTTAAAAGACCTGTGTCCAAGCAAGGATCTGAACAAAGTACTTCAACTTCATGTTTCTGTACTTTAATCATATACAATTTCTTGTCCCAGAGAGAACATGACAAACAGAACAAGATACATAGCACAAAGATGCTCTGTATGGTATGGAAAACAGTGAGGGTATTTTGGAGGCTTGGTAACAACTTTGGTATATTCAGCTGAAGTGCACGTATTTTTGCCGTGAGTAGCACTGCTTCCTATAGAGATAACAAAAACTAGAGTCTGTATTTTAAGATCATTAAGAATTTCCTTCCAAATCACATGGGACTAGCCAGGCATGAAGAGTGGTGAGAAAACTGTCAGATGAAGTGAGACAGAGGTGCATTTGTACTGCTGACTGAAATCTGGAACAAGATGCCCATAGCGTGTACCCAGGTTAGCTGTTCTAAAGCCCTCAAGCAAACTTTTCTCTGTTTTGCACGATGAGTATCAGCTTCTAAAGCACATGGGCAACATCTAGTGTTACCTGAGGGATACTGCATATCCCAGCATCTTTGTGAAAGGCTAAGCCTCTGAATCCATAAAAGAGCTTCTATGAAAACCAGGTCTTCTTACCTCAGTTCAAGATGATGTATCCCTGAGATCAGGCAGGCATTACCACAAAAGGCACACATCATGTATTTGCTTGCTTTTTCTCAATGTCTGAATGCTATTACTGGTCAGTTCTGTTGGCATCCTGTTTAGTCTTAGCAATAAATAAACAGGAACCTTGGGAAAGCAGGTTAAAAGAACAGTATAAACTCAGAAGTGATGTTTTAGACAGATTTCTTATCCACATGAGTAAAGCTATGTTGGACTAGCTAAAATGAACAGCAAAGGTCCCACCATCATTTAACCTGTGATTCCTAGAAAGTCTACATGGAGGCAAGTAAAGTTTCTTCCCCAATACCAGTCTATGGTTATGACCACAGTCCAAGAAGCCAGAAATATGATGGTCAGGCCAGAGAGCAGGACAGTTACTGTACTGCAGAACAAGACTGCTACTGAATAGGAATGGATGGATGGCTTGATTAAGTTGGAGGAACATAGGAAATCAGGGCCTGCATAGGCTGTGCTCAGAGCTTCAAGCAGGAAATGAAGAGATTGTAGGGGATGATGTGCATGCTCTGGACATGCTCATTAGGATGATGGAGAGGGGGAGGAGGCTGTGTTGCAGAGGAGATCATTCCAAAGCCACCTGACACTGGCTGCAGAGGTCAGCACATCTCAGACCCCCCTGCTACTGCAGGAGGCTTTACCTCATTTGGTGAGGTACCAGTCAGTCTACTTTCTCTCTCTTTCCTCCCTACATCATCTGTCACCCAGCTTCCCTAATGACCATTTTTCTTCCACAGTGTGACAGCAAGGACCTAGGACCAACAAATGGGTACAAACTTTCTGAAGATGAGTAGCACTCTGGCTTGATCACAGTCAAGCTGTAGATTAAAGGGATATTTATTTTCTTTTACTGTGTGGGTCCAGCTTTCCCCTGGTGCTCCAGAACAATCAGTTGTTTAAGCTAGTGAGAATCTTTCCCTTGCCCTTTCTGGGGACCACCTACTAAGACGTGAGGAGATACTTGGGACCCCAAAACTTTTGTCAAGGCCTCAATACAGACTAGAATCTGTTCTCTCAGCAGCACATTATACTGACAATGTTTGCTGAACCCCTGCAATCTGGTCAGACCAAGCACCATATTCAGTAGTCTTATGTCATAGCTCTGTACAGAATTAGAAGAACATGATCTTTACCTTACCATTTGTTTCCAAGAGAAAAATTGGTGGGGCGGGAGGAGGCAGGATGTGCTCAGTTGGTATTATTTCCCCAGACAACACAATGTGTTGTTATGGCCCAAGACTAACAGGACCCAAAGCCCAAGATATATCTGCCTCCAGCAGGCACATCCCATATGCTGCTCATGTGGTGCCTTCAGACCAAACCAGCAATTGCTTGTGTGGCATACAAGCAAAAATTGCTTGTATGAGGTGCTGGGTAAATGTCCTGGGTTTGAGTGAGTGGTGGGGTTTTTCATAGCAGGGGAGAGGGCTACAGCGGTGGGCTCCCTGTGAGAAGCTGCTTGAAGCTCCCCCAGCTCTATGTCAGACATGCCTCTGCATGAAGGTCAAGGCAATCAGCTACACCTCTGCAGTAACCTATTTAAGAAGGGACCTGGGAGGAGGAGTTGTATTTGTGAGGAGGATATGCAACAGCTCTGTGAACACTTTGATCAGTGGAGAAAGAGGAAGAAAGGAGGGGGGAGGTGTGCCAGACCACCCTGTATCCCGTGGTGAGACAGAAGGGTGGCCCTCCCCTGCCACCTATGAAGATCTACAGTGGAGCAGACACTGATTTATGGCCTGTTAGGGGTCCCATATGGTTAATTAAGGTGATTGCACCTGAAGGAGTTTGGGACTCCATGGGAAGAAACAGCCCCACTGCTGTAGTTCAGTGCTGGGAGGATTGCAACATGCAGGGCTGTCCCATGCCAGAGCAGCTGGGGAAATGCTGTGGCCCATGGAAGGGACTCAAGTAGGAGAAAAATTGTGGAGCACTGTCTCCTGTGAAAGGGGGACCGTGCTGGAGCAGGGGGAAGAAGTTCCAGAAGTTTCCCTGTGCTCAAAGATGGAATAAGTGTCAGCACTGACTGCACCTCCCATTCCTTGCCCCTGCGCCACTGGGGGGAGGAGGTAGAGATACTGGGAGCAAAGATGAGCCTGGGAAGAAGGGAGGCGTGGGGGGAAGGTGTTCTCAAAATGTGGTAGTGCTTCTCACTGCTGTCCTACTCTGTTAAGTGATGTTGCTGTTAGTGCCTGTAATAAATTAATGTTCTTTTTTTCTACCCCTAATGAGTCTGCCTTTTGCCCGTAACCAGAATGGGTGATTTATCCCTCCTTGTCCTATCTCAAATTCCAAGCCTCAGCTTACTTTCTCCTTCTCAATGCTGGGGGGGGGGGAAGGGGTAGTGAGCAGCTGTGTGATGTTCAGTTGCTGTCTGAGCTCAAACCATGACAAGAAAATACCTCAGCTTTTTGGACAGGATCAGAACACAGTCCCTGTGCCTGGAGGGATTTGTTCCTGTATCTGCTCTTGGAGCCACCTAGTAGCCACACTCCTAGCAAGCTGTAGATGTTTTACAAGCTAGGAGTAAGCTACAAATACAGATTCTGAGTTGCTGTCATCCACTTTCTGTTTCATATCACCTTGATGCAGCCTGTTTGGCTCAGTGCAAGGCGCTAGTGGATACATCTGCATCAGAAGGTCAAATGAGCTAATAGCTTCAAGTGTCATGCTAACCATCTTTACAGCATCACCTGCAGTTTGTCGTTCCATGCTGGATTTCCCAAAACAGATATACATTTTTATTTATTGTTTTTAGCACCATGGACTTGGTTTCAGCAAAGGAACCTTTAAGGTGTGAGTTTGATACATTCTGTGCCCTAGACTGTGCTCTTGCTGTGACACACATACCAGCTGACAACAAAAAAATCACTTGTCTTTCTGTCATTCTGCTTAGATAATGTCCTGTGCAGTAGGTATTGTAGAGGTATGTGGAAGGTAAGAGCATCTGCCTCATTTATCTGATCAAGGACCTTTTCAATGCAAAGGGCAATTGACAAGCAAGGACACATGAAGATACAAACCTAGTAGACAACAGATAAAAGAGATGATGCCAAGGATTAAAAGTCTCTAGTTACTAATTGATGGACGATTGAAAGAAACTCCCAGGTACAGCTTTGGAGATGGCCACCTGGACTTTGTTACTGATAAGGGAAAAAAGAGAAATGTCCAGACAGTCTGGGTTTTAGGTATTCGAGGTGGGTCTGAGGGACTATGCAAAATTCACAAAGGAATGTTTAGTGGAAGGGGATTGGGGAGGAACAAAGTGGGGGAATAGAAAGTGGTATAGAAGTGGCCTGTTGCATGTAAAACGTTGCTGGTCAGTATGCTTGTCTGACCACAGCCTGTGTCTGATCACTGAAGTTGGTCCTATCTTCTTAAATCCTTTCTTAACTACAGTGGGTGAGAGTCTTGGCCACCAGCCACTGGGATGGGAACAGTGTGTGTCTGGAAAACCAGTAACTGTGAGGAATTGGTGAGAATGAAGCAGGTGAGGGGATCAGCTCCAGTTGATGTAGTAGGACTCAAAGTCACAGGCACATGTGCCTGGCACCAGTTGCTGTGGGGTGGAAGAGGATCTGTACCTTCTGCAAACCTGCTGTGTGCAGGGGTGGGGTGTACTTCACTTGCAAATCTCAAGCTGTACCAGCCAGTGGGTCTGGGTAGAGGTACTAAGTAGGCAGAGAGTCTGTGCTGGTAAGTGAGGGTGTTGCAGTTACCTTAATAAAATAGCTTGAATCCTAGAATATTATTCTGATTTTAGTTTAGAATATGATTTTGATTTTAAAATGGAGTTATAGCAGCTATGAGAATATAAAGCACACTAAGGCCCTTAGGAATAGGTAGCTACTATGGTGTGTGGCTTGAACACTATAAGAATCGTTATGGACTCTGAATTAAAACAATGGGTACTGGTTATGGACCTTGAGTCAAAACAATAGGTACCAGAAGATACTGGGTTGAGTTTGGAAGATCAGCCAAAGAAGAAATGAGCATTGGCCAAAGATGAAATGATCATGTGCAAGGATGGAGTTCAATCAGTGGACACAGTGAGGAAGACTATCGATGACCACCAGAGGACCCCCGTCCAGTATAACCATGCACGCGTTAGAGACATTTGCATATGATAATGATTTCCAGGAAATGACATGAATATGCTAATCATTGCCCTCTCCTCATTCTATTTAAATCAATCAGTAAAGATGACCAATGATTTCTGCAGAATTGGAATATAGGTAAGGTGAGGTAACTGAAAGCCAATCATTATTAAGGTCAAACTAAACTCTGTGAATTTTGTTGATCTTATGTAACCATGACTCTGCTGAAAAAGTGTATAAATATGTTGTGCTTTGTACCTGTCGGCGAACACGTCTTTGGCGGAGTTATCCCCCATGTTCCCCAGCGCTGGAATAAAGAAGTGCCTGCTTATCTGCTGTGTGTAGATAAGTTCTATTTGCGATTGCGACCACTAACAAGGGGACCTGTGAGTGTGGTGTACTTGTGAGATGAGTATGTGAATATTGGATCTGTTACCTGGACCAAATGGCAAGTAAGAGACCCATGAAGTGCATAAAAGGGTGCAGGATCTTGGTGGGGGTGGTGGATGGACAGAGGGGCAAGTCACACCGGTACAAGTGTGAGTGTGTGTCGGTGTGAGTGCATGTGTGTGTGTGTCCATACGTGCATGTCTGTGCACACACATGTGTGTGCGCGTGTGTGTGCACATGCATGTGTGTGTGCATGCCTGTCTGTCTCTGGGATACATGCTCAGCTTCACTACTAGTTGAACCTGCAAATGGGAAAGCAGCAGCTGTGTCCATCAGTCTGGAACAGAGACCGCTGCCAGGCAGGAGGAATCCCCATGATCTGGAGCTGCTAGAGGGGATGGTCACTTATAAAACTGCTTAACATGTCTGTGCATTTCAAACCTAAATTCTAACTTGCTTGATCTCTCAATTTGAAGGCTGGCCTCATCATATAGGAGGATATAAAATTCCCTGAAACTTACTTCATTCTTAATTTGCTAGTCCAGCAGACAGTCTAGACTGAACCCTAATTCATTCGACTATGAGGGGTCATCAAGTAACAGATTGCCCAGAGAGGTCTGGCATGACATGTGCAGCAAGACAGAGCTGCTACAGAGACTAGACCTCTAATGCATTATGTTTTCCCACATAAAGAACACAATGGCTTTAAACATCTCTGGTTCTACAGAACACTTATTCTGAATTAGAAAAACAGAACTAATGAATCAAGAATTGCAGTCCCTGAATTGCGAGCATGAAGAAATTTAAAAACAAATGTGATTTTTAATGAAATTCAGGTGTAGGAAATTCCAGGTCAGGTCTTGAACACATTACCAGAGGAAGTCACTGGGTATAAGCAACAAATTCAGTAAAGAATTGGCTATTTGAAAAATATTCAGCTTGTTATTAGCAGCCACCACTGAAGTTTTGGAAGGAGTATTTTTGTCTTTTTAGGCTGCAAATCAACCTCTGTACTTCAGTTCATCATTGACACCTGGCTTTCTGGGAAAATTATTGTGTGTTTGTTCACAGTGGTACACCTGAATGTTTCCTGGATTGTCAGTTTCCATTCCTGCTCTCTAGGAGCTGAAATGTTGAGACAGAGGTTGTTAGCTTTACTGTAAACTGCTTTATTTGCCAAATTTCCTTTCTAGCTATTGAGTACTTGAGCTAACCACAAGTGACATTTTCACAATTCTCAACAACTGATTTTCCTCAAATCTGAGTCTTAACATGCAAAACAACTCCAGCATTTTGGCTTTACCTCCCAAGCATGTAATGGACAACTGCTGTGAATTCAGCTGAGTGGATTACCTGTATTCTGTTTAAACTCCCACATACCAAGGCAATCAAAGCATCGAGCTTGAAAAAACTTGAGCAAGCTTGAAGAGCCTCTCCTGCTAGCCAATGACTTTTCAGCAAAATATGAATGGATTCTTGGCCATGTTTGGTGATATCTGGTGGCAAAGAATTAATATTTTCTTGTATCATTGTTAATATGAAGAAACTTCATCAGAGTGACACTGGTTTGAAGTCATCTTCTAGAGCACAAGTTCCTTTCCAAAGCACTGTTTTCATGATTACATTCTAATGTCATAGGCAGTACAAATCTACTGGTGAGCAATGTAAGCTACAAAGGAAGTACACAGCACTCCAGCAAAAAAAGTGCTGCATGGCATTTAAGAAGCTAACATTGCAGTGTAAGTCTAATGTAGGGAAAACTGCCTGTGTATATGCATGTCTCACAGGAGCCTTATCTACTTAATAATGGAAGTGCCTAAGTTCTTCTGAATGGGGGGGGTCTTTCCACAGTAGCAAAGTACTTGGAAATGTAAAAGTCCCAAGACACATGACTGTTTTATGTGGCCTGCTAAGTACAGATGTGCAACTGATGTACTTACACATCTTTTTACCTTTCATGACAGGGTAGCAGCCTGATATTCAAGATTCTTGTTACTTGTAGTATTTCTGGTCCAGTTCTTTTAATAGCCTTTGTCTGCTTGATCCACTTAGGTGTGAGTTTATATTCTTGAAGCAATATTTGCAGGTAATGACCCAGTATGTTACAAAAGTCCAGCACAAAACTTCATGTGCCTTTCAAAAGCCACGTACCAGATGGACAATCACAATAATACATGGTGTGACTGTGTGCAGCAGCATATCTATTGCAATGCAACTTGAAAAGATGGGCTTATTTTCTTCTATTGCTAATTTTAACATAATCAAAATATCTGATTTCTACCATTTCTTTAGAAAGGGCCACCTCCTTCCACTGAACTCTGCACAAATTATAAGATTATCGTGAATACTCACTAAATTAATAAAGGGGGCTTTAAAAAATGTAAAGCTTTTGTTTCTAGAAGGGAGAAGAAGGAGATGAATACTCTGTGTTTTTTTTTTTTTTTATCAGAAGTGTTCAGTGCAGCTTTGTTAAGAGCTCTATTTCCCTCTTAATCACAGGGTCAGAGCTGCTTTGTTTCAGAGTATGTCTGTACCACCTGCTGCAACACCACAAAGGGAGCACCAGCTCTCAGTCCTCAGGGACTCTGGCTGCACCAGAAGCTAATCAGACCAGCCTCAACCTGGCCCACTGTGCTGTACTGAGAAGACATACAGTAGGCAAAACCATCTTGGTCAGGGTTGATAGATGTTTCCAGTGTGCATTGTGTCATGTGCACTAATCCTGAACGGTAACTACTGCAAGTATGCAAGGTTTGATTGTCGGTGTTGTGTGCATCTTTTGAGATACTATGCCACCACTTGATAACGTCAAACATGAGGAATGTTTACACATTGAATCCAATGACTATCAAATACACAGTACAGAAATGGGTGCAGGAAGGCAGCCTTCCAGCAGCTGATCACAGTGATACCTGGCAGATGCTGGTAATCAGCGCTTAAGCTCTTAAGTCATGCTCACTCATTGCTTAATAAACATTTATATCTTCTATGCACCCTAAACAGAGAGGATCTATCTCCCCACACTTAACTTCTGGGTGCTAGCCTGCACCTGGAGGAGCTGTGCCTTTAGATTCCCTCCAGCAGAGAGCTGAAAACAGGTCTTACCCAATGTTTTAACCCCAGAGCTACCTGACAGCAAAAAAGGCGTTAGCATTGCTCCTTGTTTTGTGGGGACCCCAGAGGCATTTCCCACACTAGGTGTCTACATGTAGAAAGCAGGTCCCCTGACCTTCTGCTGGTACTGCCTAAAATTGCACTAATTTGGAGCTGAGGTGGGAGCTGCAGAGAGGAGGAGTAGGGAGAACTGAGACAATGCACAGGTAGCAACATTTGTCAGGAAATAAAGGCAAAATACTGTTTCTTGTCTTCAGCTGCATAAACTTCTAGTGACTTGAAGGGAGAGTATTAAACGAAAGAGATAATGCACGAAAGACCCATAGTCATTTATCAGAAGCATCAGAAAGAGCTGTGACAGGAAAATATTTGTCATCCAGGCTATTTCATTATTTACGCATCTACAGACAAATGATACCAAGACACACACAAACGACAGTTTAAAATCAAAAGCTTTCACTTTTTGCACTGTATGAAGGAATAAATTCTCTGTTGGTTTTGTGACCTGGTGGGTTAAGTGACTTGGGATACAAGATGTATAATCAGAGGTAGTTTAGCCAAGGTCAGACAGGGTGGAGATTTTCTGAACTGTTTGATACCCAGTTCCCTGGACACCAACAGGAAATAGCTGGCTGCTTGAGCACTGGAAAACCTAGCTCTTGGATAAGGTATAGCTGAACACTGCTGGAAACACCCGTATGGAAAGATGTATACCTCAGAAAGATTTAGGGAATCACAGGCAGGAGCCTACATTCCCTGCCTAGACCACAGATATCTTCAGAGCAGTCTTCAGAGTTTAAGTGCTGGATGGCTATTACTATCCTGAAGAACTTTGTGCTTCTCATTTTATTTCATTTAACCCACTCAGTCTAGCTGTGGCCTGCTTGCAGGCAGGAGTGTTAATACATTGTGATAGAGACTTTTTGCAGCCTTTACTGATACATACAGTCTTCTCAATAAGGACAAATATGCACCATAACAGGACTGTGATATTGATAGGTAAATTAATTTAATCACGAGACCTGACCTGAATAAACATCATGTGCATTCATTGTTGGTTACAGAATAGCAGTCTGGATGAAGCAGAGTAGAAGGGTAGAAAATGGTAATCAGTTTCAGCACAGATATAACAAGATCACCTTTTATTTTATTAATTTGCATAACTTAGATTTTATTTTTTGTGATAAAGTGTAAATGACATGTTTTGTCCACATTTTCTAGACAGCAAGCCACTGTAGAAATACATCTTCTAAAGCACATTCCTTGGTTATTGAAGAGATTTCATCTTTGATTTCTATACACTGACTGTCACAGTGTTTTAAATAGCTGATCAAAAGGGGCCACAACAACCCATTGAACTATACCAGCCTGTTATCTCACTTTTAAAGTAATTGCAGCTTCAACTCTACCAGGAAGAGAACAGACCAGCCACAAGACTACTCTGGTGTTTGAAGACAGGGGTCTTCTCTTCCATTGCCTGGTTCTGTTTTTCCCCAGTTGAAGAGCGCTTTATATTTCCCCACATATATTTTCCCCTGAAGCCTTGTTGCAGAGGGGACAAAAGAAGTACAGAGAAAAAATGGGACAAAATGCTTAAATTTCTTCAATTCTATTTATTTACCTGCCTTCTGTAACTCCTGAACTTTTTCCTTTTAATCTGTTTTAGAAGTATAATTTTGCTATATGAATGGTTAGAAACAGAGAAAACTCTCTGAAGTTTTGAAGTGAAAAGAAATAAATGTGAATCACTTAGTAAGGTTTTTTGCATTACACTGTGTTCTTTTATGCTACTGCACCTTTTTAAATAACAGAACCATGGAAGATTCTTAAGGCGTGTCAGAGATCAGAGTGAAGTAGTCCTCAAAGTTTATGCATCCCCATTCACATTGTTATAATTATCACTTAGAATGGATGTGTACATTTTTAGACCCTAAATGGAGAACAAGATTTTTTTTTTTCTTTCAGTAATTCTATTTTTCACATCCTATCTGAAAGGATTTGAAAGTAAACCAGCACTATCACTAAGGAACGTTCACAGTTCACAGAAAAGCTGTGTCAGATAAGAGCAGATTACTGTGTATGAAAGCACATTGAATGAAATCACGCCTCCTGCAATGCTTCACAAGAAATCCTAGTTGCAAACCAAATATATCAGAAAATAAAGCCTCAGTGTATTAAAAGTGACCAGCAGCAGAAAGGAAGAACTGTGAAATTGCATGAGGTAGCTGTTGGGAGATCTACAAAATTCAGAATAAATGGTGTCTAATGCCTATTCCATTTCATCAGCAAGTAGAAATAAAGTGCAAGTGCTGACTATCTCAGGAAACAGGAATTTATGAGCCAGACCTGTTCCCAAGGAGGATGTTTTTCTGCCTTTTTTTTCCTAGCTATATACATAAATTTGAAGTTTTGTAATAATTAAAAAGCATGTATGTCACAACACAGTAGTCCATTAGCCAAGCTTAATCAAGCAAAAAATATTAACAAAAATTCACAATATACTGCTGAACGCCAGTGACAGTTATAACCTATATGCTCTAACATTACAGTTTAATCCAGGGGTTGTGTGGAATTATATTACCAAACCAGTGCATTTTGAACTGGGCAGGTTTTTAATTTCTGCTAATAACTTTGCAAATATGAGACTTCCAAAAGAGAAAGAGAAATCTTGACCACAAGAAACCCATGGCAAGAGTCCTAATCATCTCAAGATAGATCTGTTCACAGAAAACATTGGAGAGATGATTTATGAAAACAATTTAAGCAAGGAGGGGAACAGCAAAGTGCACAGGCTAATTAGTAAGTACAAAGGAAAGAGAACAGAAAAGGGAGACTGGGATGTTCAGATGTAACAAATAATGCTTTGTTATAGCACTTAGAGGATGTGGAGGCACCTAGCTTGAGACAACAGGAGATTTCAGCCCCTGCACTGAAGAAAGAAGTACCTGCATCTTCATAATGATTTCTGAATCAATTCTGTTACTCATCACAAGACCAAGTGAATCTCAATTGCAAGGCAACAAAAGCTACCTCAGCTGCTTAGGAGGGACAGATAGAGGGGCAGTGAAGTCTTCCAGGCACCTGATGGTAATGCTTGCTTTCATGATGCTCTGTGGCTCAGAGAAGGGTAGTACCTGAGCAGACCTTGGCCATGAGAGTAGATCTTCCGGCTGTTCCAATTCTGGCAAGCTTTTATTGTTCTAGAACTAGGGAGAAACAACTGGACCTAAACCTAGCACTTCCCAGTGGTCACTGTAAACAACTGAGTAGCATGTGCCGCTGGAGTAAAGTAAGGCTCTGCTCTCCATGCCAGTCACAGTTTCAAGACTTTAGAGTCCCATGGCCAGTCAGCAGTGACTGGTCTGGAAGAAAAAGTGAGGGGTAGAAACTACTAGTTTAGTTCACAGGTATCAAGCCAAGACCATGAAACCCTCAAAAATACCTTGAAAGAATTTTACTACTTTGAAGAAAGACTCACAGGATGCAGCCTCTGTAGGCATACAATCCATCACACTTTAAGGACATCTCTATTTCCCTGACACAGGCAGGCATTTGGGTGCAGGCTACAAAATCAGTTACACTACCAGAACTGAATTATCCGTAGTGCTACTTCAGGTCTCTGTTATTCCTGAGTGTTTTATAATTACTATTCCCACATGCAGCCTAAGAAAAATGTTGGCTGTTCCACTAACTCAGATTCTCTTACTGAGGCAAAGCTCTTGAGCAACCATGGGGAGGGAAAAAACTGAAAAGTCAGCCCGGGGCTGTTTTACACAGCAGCCTTTGTCTTGTAATGGAGAAAAGAAGTGGAAGCTCTGCCTCAGACCCTTCTCCCAGTGCTCTGGAGCCCTTTGGGCCTGTGCCACACCTCATCATGAACTTCTGCAGGACAGAGGACAGGCGTAGAGGCAGCAATACCAATGCATAGGCTAGCAAGTGGCAGAGCACTCTGATGTAATGTTTTTGGTGTCCCCCTCAGATGCACTGGTAAACACACAAGTACATGCTCTGTTTGCCAGGCCTGCAGTGCATCTTTGTAACTAAGCTATCCCCCATCTGATCAGCTTTCCTCAGGTCATATTCAGGCCAAGGAAAATAGCTCTGGACCCATCAGGTCTATGGAAGTTTACACCAGTGTAAAATCAACCAGAGAGAGAGATGGGAGAGCACATCACCAGCCTGGCTTCTGTGTAAAGCCAAGGAAGCCAGAATGCATTCAGGACCCTGAGGTCTTGTAGTATTCCCTCTAAGAAGGAATATACAACAAGATGGTGCCATCTTCTACTCCAGCCCAGATATATTTCTTTCCCCACAGTGCTGCTGCAAACTGCAATATTTAGCCTCTCTTTTCTCTGTTTTCTTCAGCAGAGGTTTTGTTCAAGTTCAGTCCTTCTGAAGGGGTACTGAAATTTGAGATCAAGAGATGAAAAGCCTGTTCAGAAAGCTGGAACTCTTTGCTCCTCCTCTGCCAAAGTGCAGTAGAAAGACGAGAAAAAGAGTTACTTTTTATAGGCAATGAAAAAAGTAACAACGCATGTGTACCTGCATAGGAAGGGAAACCTGAAGGTTTGTTGTCTCACTGAGGCAGGTAGCTGCTGTGTTTCCAATATACCAGGCTCAGTACACTGGCTTCAAGCCTTCCCATTCATGAATCTTATAAAACCTTCCTAGGCTATGAAACCCTCCTAAAAGCAGTGGGACATTGCTCACAAAATGAGTCAGTGTGATCACAAGAGGGTATCCTCTAGAAACAGAGAAGACCATTCATCACAACTTCCAAGCTTCCTACATCCAACAGTCAACAGCATGTCCATTTTAAGTAGACAGTAAAAGACAAAACAATTGGAAAGTCTGAGAATTTCCACTGAAATTGGCAGAAAACTTTCAAGGATTTCCTAGAGTGAAGTCTAACTGTGCAGAAAAAGAAAAGAAGGCTGTTTCTCCCACAAAGTGAATCCACCTATAAATTAACAATATATTTGTGATTTAGAAAGAGAGGAAAAACCTGCATCTGGGCCTCTCAAATCACTTCTTAGAAACTTCTTATTTTGGAAGCATCCAACAGTATGATTGTGAAGGTCTCCAGGCTTTTTTTTTTTTTTTTTTTCCTTAAATGTACATTAGTTTGTGCTTATGAGACTTGTCTGGCCATTGGAGGTTCAGGTGTACCTGTTCTACAACAACACCAAACAGATGGCAGAAACATTCTTTTCATAGGTCTTTACTATTTTATTCTATTGTAGAAAGTGTTGTCATGATCATTTGCCTTTATATGTAATCCAGAGCCCTAACAAGCAAAAATTAGAAGCATTACCAGTAGAGACATAAAATACCAACTTCTCTTGCGAGCTGTGCTCATATGACCAAAATAGTCTGTTCTAATAAACACATTAGTGGTGTGTAAATCATCTTACAAGGCACTGAAGGTGAAAAAAATGTAATTTAGTTGGGCTCATACAGCTAAACAACAGCTATGCTATAGTGACAGTATAATTTCCCCAAAGCATTATGGGATAACATTAAATCATTCTTCTGCAAGAGAAGGATAAATAACACTTTAATTAAAAATCTTCTCCTGTATTGGGCAGGTCAAACCAATTAATAGTGTTAATGATCCAGATTCAGGAAAAGGAGGCAGTTTAAGAACACCCCAAAGAACAGATGTCCCACTCAGAGTCTTCTATTTTTGTCTTTGCACATAATTTTCTTTTTTGCTTTTCAGGGTAAGAGCCCTACAGCTTGGCTTCCCCTGTGTGTCAGTGCAGCATTATCATATGCAAAGTCAAAGTCAGTAGCAGGAGGAAGAGACAATGAGAAAACTGGTGAGCGCTGCCAGTATCTGCATGAACATGACTAGACCATCTGTGGCCCCCGGACTGGGGTTCAACCGTGATGTAGCCATTAATGATGCGGATCCAGGGAGGCGGATCGGTAGCACTGCAAGGCAAGAGAATAACATCAGTCCAGACCCAGCCCAGAACTGCCTGATGCCCACAGAGCAGGAGGTGGTCAGCCTCTGTGCCCCACTGACAGTGTTCAGGATTCTTGGGAATGTTTTCTTGTACTGGTTCCATGCTCACCAAAGGCATGCGTCTCCTAATGGCAGAGTGCTGCCTTGTCCCTTCCTCACAGGTGTGGGCAGTTCGCATGGACCAGGATGCTGACCAGCTGAACTGTGAAGCAGTCTTGAGGGGGAATATGGAAGAGATTGTGGAGGGTAGAGACACCACTGAAACACCTGCCCTCTACTTGAGTTCACCCACCCAGCCTGCCCATTGCTCCCATGAAGTCAGTCATGTGAGTAGCATGACCATATTCCTAGCATCTTTCAGCTAAGCAGAAAATACATTAAAAAAAAAAAAAAAAAAAAAAAAAAAACAAAAAACAAACAAACAAAACAAACAAACAAAAAAAAAACCAAAACAAAACAAACAAAAAACCAAGCTTTGTTGCAGAGGAGTGTCGCTGCAGTGACACTTGCTGAGCACAGCAGGAGTGAGGCACCTGATTTCAGCTGAACCTATCTTCCCCAGACATGCTTCTGTACGTGCATCTTAGCATGAACCAAACTTGTTCCTGTACTGCATGTTCCCATCCACAGGTCAGGAATTAGAAAGGATTTACATTATATGCTTTAAGGAGAGGAAAGGCCGCTTCCAGAAATGCATCATAGAGTCACTGGGAAAAGATCATCACATCTCAGAGTATCTCCCAGTGGTAGTGAGGACTCTGAGGTGGTGATGAGCAAGAACTCAGTCAGAGCCTACATGATGCTGAACCCCCATTATGGCATCATGTGACTGAGGAGAGAAATTTGTATGCTTCAGACTGCTAACATCAAGTATCTTGAATTGGGGTAGTTCACACACCATGGCAGGTCAAGAGTCAGAAGAGTCAGATACTACACAGGTGTTATTCTCTTCGGCAATAGATTGAAAGCCATGCTTGACCCCAAGGGTCTCATGGTGCTGCATGGAACCAGAAGACAAATGCAGACAAAATTACAAGCAAGTCTACCTGCCAAATACAAAAGCAGTCATTTTTCCTGCACCCACTCTTCAGCTGCTGTGTACCACCCTTGCCTTATTTTGGCCAGCTGCATTAAACAAAAATGCTTTGAGAAATTGAAGGCAATTAGCATCCTTTTTAAAAACACTTACTCTTCCATACCCAAAGGCCCCCACACAAGGCTTTGAGCAGTAACTGGAGAGAAGCCAGCTGGCAGCACATCAAAGAAATACAGCTGACAGCTGATGCATGCAGGAGCATGAACTCAAGCAATTCTGCTAAGCCCACTACAAGACTTTATTAAATCACTTGACCTGCACCTTCCAAATTTCCAGGCTTACAGGAGGAGAGCTGTGAATGACCCATACTCAAGAAACCTGACAGTTTTACCTGTGCTTGGGCGCTCAGGGGAATGCTTATAGCAAGGCTTGAGACTCCCAGTGAGACGTGCCGGGCACACCTGTGAGTTTGAGCCCAGAGGAGGCGGATTTCTGTGGGGACACATCGCGGCTGTGCCACGAGGTGGGGCTGTCAGCTCAGCCCACGCCTGGCCAGGCGGCCCGCAGCGGCACGGACTGTCGGTGCAGGGAGGTGGTGATTCGCCCTTCTTTACAAACACTAAACCGATAGCACAGGTGGGAAAGGTGTGTGAATGACAGCTGCCTCTCTGACACTCACGGCTTTGCCTCTGCACCAAGGGCGCAGCAGCATCCCAGGCAGCCGTAAGCATCACTTACTTGTCTTTGCTAGTACTGTCATGCAACAGCTCCGTCTCCAGACATTCAAGCTCTCTGCTACTAAGGACTCACCCCTAAAGAGAAATTGCCACCTAGCACCTAGGTAAGTTTGTGGGATTTCCTGCTCTCATATTTATGCAGTAGTTTCTTAAGCTGTTATCATTAGCTTTGCTTTTATCTCACTATTGCCTTGCAGTACTTGAAATCCAGTACGTAGCCCTAATGAGTATTCAATTTAGTCACGATAGCACGTCCTCCCATCTTCCATCTTCTGAAGGCAGTGACACTGCAAGTGCATGTGTATCTCATATTGGGATGCCCAGTGACTTCCATGAGTTTCATGAGAGCAACTGCATGTGAAAACTGAACATGTCAGTGTGCAGTCAGGCTGGGAGCTTGAGATCATAGACTCCAAATCACTTCTTAATGTTTCAACTGAACAGATTGTCAACAGAAGCTCCAAAGCCCCATTCAAAAAAAGCTGGTATCACCTACATTAATAGAAAGTAAATGATACACTAAAGGACAAAATCAAATGTGATCAATATAAGGATTTGTTGTACTGGTGAATCTTGGACTGTGTGTAGGTCTGTCAGTGGGCATGCAAACTTCCATGTGCATTTGTCTCCCTTTCTCTCCAAACTATACACATCTAAGTTGGAAGGAAGAGCAGAGAGGGCACAAAACTACTGTAGAAAAGAAGAAAAGGAGTCTGGTCTAAAAAGTTTAGCAATGGGTGAATGCTTAGAACAGAACAACAGCTTCTGCACCCACTTGCAGCCAGCCTAAGCGATGTATTATTCAAAGCATTGGTACAGCTGGGACCCAGGGATTTGATAGGAGAGGCATGGGAGAACCCTGATTCACTCAGTACCTTGGGAAGCAGGAAGAAACATTCTTCAGATGAAAAAAACCCAAAGAATGTAGAGGCTTAATTTCAAAAACTGCAGACTTTTCTCTATCATCCTGACCTGTCTGGTTATTTACAGTAAATAAAATGCTTTCAACCTGAGTATGGCAGATACAGAGACATAAAGTACAAAAGAAAGTAGATGCAGGTCTGTGTGTTATCTGACAGGAGGGAAACATTAAGGTACACATTCAGCTACAGGCCAAATTACAGCTTATGCAGGAGAAGTTGTCTTTTTTTGCAGGTTGTTGTAGTTCTTGTAGGTGAGCAAGCTCTTCTGGACAAAAACTAGGGTGTATGTGTGAACCTCTGCCCACGACACACTCCATTTTTTATATTAATTCCATCATCCATTAGGTTGTCATCCCCCCTTTCCAGATCTACAGTACTGCCAGGCGGCTCACATGCTTTTTAATATTGGAAGAATACAGAGACTGGAAATAATGTATAAATATTGCCCAAATGCAAGGAGCACATATGCCAGATATGACTGTTTCCACATATGCAGCAGCTCTTGGATAAAGGTCCAAGGCTTTGATCTGTACCATCTTCTACTGGACCCAGCCTTCTGTGATAAAGAGGATTACCATATGTTCACAATCCCTCAAGACCAAATCCAAAATTGTGTAAACAAGGCTTCTACTTGTATTATGCCCAATTCTCCACAAACCTAACCATACAGAAGAAGCTATTTTGTCACTAAAAGCACAAACAGCCTTCAGTAAATGTTTCAGCAAGAATCACAGTGAGGGAGAAGGTCAGATCCTGCCCTCAGCATGTACTAGCCCCTGCAGAAGTTTGGTGTACTGGAGTAATCAGCCTAAGTTAAAGTCCAGTTTGTATGACAAACCCTCCTCCCTCCCAAGGTGTTAGCTACCTTTCTTCAAGACGAACCCAGAGATCGTTAAACTGTCGCAGTCTTTGCTTCTGCTGCTTCTTCTTCTTCTTTTTGTACTTCCTGTCTACCTCCTCCAGCAAGTCAATGCTGTCAGGGAGCAGCAGGTGAGGCGGGATCTCTTCCTCCTCCTCCTTCGGGGGGTACAATGGCAGTGGGAGCTCCTGGGACACAACAAAGGGTCTATGTGCTGGTGATGACGATGAAAAGGCTAACAAGGTTTTGAGGGGTTTTCTGCTGAAAGGAGAAGGGAACACAATATTTGAAAGGGCTTTGAGGCAGAATCTTGGTAGACATACCATCAAGGCACATATAAAACAACTGTTTCTCCCTAACATATCAGCTGGATGCTTATTTCTCTGTCTTGTATTCCTGCCTCTTCCTTAAGTCAGTATTCTGATCAAAATAGTTCTCTTTAATGAAAAAAACTTTGGAAAATAGGTAATCTGGAACTGATGAAAGAATGCAGTCTGGCTTAGGGTGGAGTAACTCGGGAATAACCTTGCATATCTAGAAAGAGACAAAAAAGAAATCGCCCTCAAAGTTGGAGGAGGTCAAACCATACTCCTCTAGTCTGACCTACTGCAGAACACAGACCAGATCGTTTCATTCCTGCCCAGATCCAACTAATTTGAGGGGCAGGGAGAAGGGGTGGGGACAGGACAACTAAGGCACACTAGCTGAAGGAGCCAGTCCTAGATCAACAACTCTCACTGGTGGAGAAGGTAAGTAATGAGATAGTCCACAGACTGTGGTCATGGCTGCAGAGCTATCTTGCAAATTATTGTCATTGAAGGGAATGGCTCAATATATCATTAAGCAATCCTTTGGGCCATCTAGTCTGCAGCAACTAGAAGCAGACTACCTGTGGCAATGCCAAGTTCACTGTCATCTCATTTTCTCTTTCATGAAGCCAGGTGGTACAGAGTAGTGAATG
Source organism: Tyto alba (assembly GCF_018691265.1). NCBI lineage: Eukaryota > Metazoa > Chordata > Aves > Strigiformes > Tytonidae > Tyto > Tyto alba. Next base: position 46,843,755 of record NW_024881275.1, on the reverse strand, counting down.
CATAGCTTTTATAAAACATCAGGTCAGGAGACATGTCTGGTACATAAGAGACCAGAGCTCAACTCACTACTGTGGCATTGATTTCTAGAGTAAGCATTTACTCGTCTCCATGATGATCTCTGAAAGGAGATAATGCTGTCCTGCCACTCGGTTAAGCACACCAAGGAGCATGAAATGGTGGTTTTAAAGGGTTGTATGAGACAAGTATGGAGGTCTACACAGAGGGGAGGAGAGGCTGAGCAATTGCACCTCTCCCACAAAGCAGAAGTGAGCTTTGCACATATATAGTTAGTAATGAAGGAGTAGGAGTCAGGCCTTCAGCTTTCTGGCTGCACAGATCTTGTATTAGGCTGGCAGCATTATATAGAATTTCAAAGCAGCTCCAGAAAGTGAGACTATGTGCATGCACAAACTCTCTCACAAGGCAAATTTTGGAAGCCCAAAGGACCACTCAGTCAAGCCCCCAGAAAAAGCTCTAAGGGCTATACTTATCAGCTTTGTGCAAAGGTAATACATTGAAGAAACAAACAATCAGCTCCACTCTGATTACTCAAGCAACATCTCCTCTTCTATACTCAAAGGCCAGCAGTCTGCAGTCTCCTATCCACTCACAGTTTTGCTGGCCCACACTTCCTGTTGTTTGGAACAAAGTGATTCCCCCTCTTTACTTGTTCATGAGAATCTTGGACAAACTCACAAACTCAATCCACTCTATGGATACACAGAGCTCACACAAGTATCTGATATTTATGGCTCCTTCATAAAGAGAAGAGATATAGTAGTCTACTGAAACAAGACAAAATTGGAGACTGGTTTGGTCTGAAACTCAGAAAGTTAACAGAAGACCACAGACCACTGTGCAGAAACCTGGCTTTGATCAGTGAAACCTTCCCAGAAGTATAGTGTGTTTCCTTGTGCCTTGCAATGACAACAAAAGGAGGAGGTCCTGAAGGTGACATGTTTCAGTGTGGCTCCAGTTTTCAATCTAGCCCATCATTGTGTCCATGTCTCTTTGATGGAGAATAAAAGGGGTTTATCCTGGAGAAGGAGAAAAGAAGTTGTGGACTGGAACATGAGGGAGAGAGTAGATGGAAAATTAAGAGAATTTTATCTTATTTCCTGCAAGGAAAACCACAGACTGATCATGTGGTGAACTTCATGTGACAGAGACTAGTGCAGAATGGGTCTTGGGCTATCTATCTCTTTCAAAATCCTTGTGATTGTCACACTCTTACTTTATTACCTCTGAAGTGTCACAACCCTTTGGCTCTCCTCCACACCATCTTCTCCACACCCACTCTTTAATCCCACTTTATTGAGTGACCAGATTTGACCACTCTGGAGGTCCTCTGCTTATGGTTCCATCTTCCCCAGTTTCTCTTCACTGTGTCTGTTCCTTAACTGTTAAAGTCACAGAGTGAGCACCAGTCCTCTCCTGTAAATTAGAGTGCCTTGCTCTCTGCAGCCTCCCCTACCAAACTCATGGCAATACCATGCTAGAGTTCAGCACTGCTTACAGGCACAGCCATAAGGACCTCCACCGTGCATGGCCAGCCATTTTTTCTGATACCTACAGCCTCAGAACACTACTAACAACAGACACTGATATACATAACTTCCTTTGCAACAACACTTCCTGCAGGTAATCCTTCCAGGCACCAACTGAGCAACCACAGGAAAAGGCACACAGATGCAAATGCATGTCATTCGTCCCCAAGGCCAGTTTCCTCCCAGCAGAGCAGCTAAGGGAGGAGTCAGGAAGCACCTTAATTACAGCTGTGATCATGTGATGAATATTTTACAATGTACGTATGCATTCTAAAATCAGGAACAGTTAAAGCCCAAAATAAGAGAGTAAGAACTTGACTGAACTTATGGCACTGCTTATAAATTGTCCTTTGCACTGCTGCATGGTTGGAGTACCTCTTTTGCCTTCTTTGCTTTAGTGACACCACTAAAAGGAGCACTTCTGCCTCCACACTCCACCACAGGCATTCATCCCTTTCCCCCTGCACATGGGCAGAATACCTCAGGCAGCCGTGTCTGTAGATGAAATTGTGTGACTACACCCAGCAGCTTGCTTGTTATAAGAAAACATGCACAATGATCCCACACCTTTTTGTGTTCCTGTGTTATCTGTGTTCCACAGATATCTACAAGATACCTCAGAAGGGACTTTCTGTTTAGCCAGAGCACAGGAAGCCACAGACTGCTGCTGCTGCATAATGCTATGTTTCAGGGAAGGGAGAAAATTGCAGACTTGCTCATCCTCTTGTTTTAGGACCTCTCAGCTAATATCCCCTACTGTATCTGACAGTAGAACAGCCATGTGAATGCTCTGTCTCAGTTCAACCACTTGCCAGTTTTTTCCTCTCTCAATTTTATCCTGTGAAATAGTTCATGGGTACTGACTGGACTGTGTGCAGCACTTCTATCTAGGACAGTAACTGAATATTGTTCCACATTTACATGGGCTGGACTGGATTTATTGACACAGAGAGTCCTGCTATTTACTCCTAGAACAAGACCAGGGCAGCAGTCAAGTGAAACCCTCCATCCAACCTCCAGGACTCTGACATAGTTTTGCCACAGGTCTTTCCCTCACCTCAAATGGTCTTCTCCTTCAGAACTCACATTTTTCTTGAAACTTGTTTCGTATTTTTAAATCTGTTCCCAAGTCATCCAGAAATATTAACACCTTTTCTTAAAGAAAACACTAATGTTCCATCTTCTTCAGCTTCTTCACTCAGCTTTAATATCAAGACTTCAGGAAAGATGTTCTGTCCAGTAGTCCTAATGAAAGCTTTGAGATGCAACTAGTGCCAAACTGAGGGCTTTCAAAGGCACAAGAGTCACTGGCTGGACAGTGAACTCCCATGATGTGGTCAGAGAACTGGGTGCCCAGCTATCCTGAAAATCACTGATACCTGCCTTCCTGATGGGTGAAGATCTAGCCCTCCTTTCCACACTTGTCTGCCTTTGATTTCCTTATAGCAACACCTTTACAGAGCAGTATCAGATTTTGTTTATTCTCAAGTACATATTAAGATCTCTTTCTTTAAGCTTTAAGAAGCTTCTATGGCAGTTTTTAGGAATACCTAAGATAAGAAAGTCCTGGGGGGAAAAAGGACCACCACAACACAAAAAAATATCAGTGTACTCAGGTTTTTGATTATCCCTGTAAACACTGGGACACTGGATTGTCTGTCATGATTTAAGTGTTACAGGATCATTAAGTCTTGTGCTTAAGCACAGGGGGCTTCTCCATGTCAGACCACCTGCCCATTGGTGGCAACAGGATTAGGGGTTGCATTCATGTACCCATGGGGTAAATCTTGGCTTAGTTTGTTTCAGTGTATGTAGAGTTAATGATGTATGTCCATGTCAAGAACTGTAGCAAAAACATGACCTGCCAGAGTTTGAATATCATAGTCTGAAAAAGGCAGCAAAAGAGGTTCAAAGAGAAATGTGAATCAACCAGAGTATGAGAAAAACATTTGATATTATTTTGCACCACACTGGTGAAGCCTCTGGCACAGACCAAGACTGTGCACTGTGCCCCCTTCACGAAAGGTGATTGTCCTGCCTGAAAGACCCATATCAGAATTACTGGGGAGAAGGAACAGAGATGCAAGCAGTGAGGGACTGCATGCCTGGCACAGAGTGTAAAAGCAAAACAGTACCATAACTGGGATCAAACCTTTTATCCACTGTGGTCTTTTAGCAGTGACTATAAGGAAGAGTGGAGATATCTGAGACACAAGACCACATGTTTGGCAAGAGTCTGGATAAAGGGATGACGAGGATTGCAGACCTTAAGATGGTGGCAAGAAGTCCAGGAAGTGTCAAGAGCACAGGTAGTTGTCGGCAGAGTGTGGAGGAGAAGGAGATTATTTGGCACCCTGTAATTACTGAAACCATGGAGATGGATAAAGGCATCTAGTGAGAGCTAACAAGAAGCAATAAGGGTATATCCTGAAGGACAGCTGCAAGATGAACCAGAACTGCAAGTACCTTGGCTTAAAAATGCTGAAGAAAGCAGGGGACATGAGAGCAATCAGTCATGGGGGCAGTTTGAAAAGAGTCTGGGTGAATTCTGGGCAGTCAGATTCCGGGCTGAGAGTAATCAGAGGGAATCAAAAATCGCAGTGTAAGAAATTGAGAGTGTTAAAAGGCAGGGCAGTCAAACACTTAAAAGGGAGGAAGGAGAAGCCTGGAAACCTATGCGGTATGAGACAGCATCCAGATCTGATGAGCCAAGCATGTGTACTCTATGGCTGTTAGTTTAAGAGTTAAAAACTTATGGGGTTGAGGGGTGGGGGAAAATATTTTTATTTTATTAAACAAAACTAAATTAAATAAAAACAACAAAAAAGTCCCCCAAACAAAATACCTAAAAAACAAACCCAAACCAAATAAAATCCTGTTTCCCAACTGGCTCATGGAAGAGAAAATCAAACTGCTGGGGAGGAGGGAGAGAGCCCAGCTCATTGTTAGGTATAGTTCTAGTTGCCACTGCCTCTTCATGACTGTTTACAAACCCATCCTCTGAATGGTTGCTCAGCTATATAAAAGCATGCATTACTTGTTGATGGCTTGTCCAGCTGGAGTGTGTTCTACCTCGTACCCTTCTCTCCTCAAAACATCAATCACTGTGTTGTTGCCCAGGAAGTGACCTGCAGTTAAGAGAAAAATTACATCAGAACTCAACAAGCACAGGGAAAGAGAGAGGAGAACAACAAAGTCCTTCCTCATCATAGGAGGCATGCCACACTCAGGGCAGGCAGTGCTTTATCATGCCCCAAGAGCATGTGCCAGAAACACAGGATCTCTAATAATCCTCTAAAAGGATTGCTGAACTTTCCCAAGGTCACTTCAATTACCACATTCTACCTTTCTAAAATGCAGATGTGATTGAAATTACTCTGGTCCCACAGGTTATTGCATTATCAGGCCACTGTGGATTTCTTGGGGCAATAAGAGGTAAAGTTGGGAGACACCCATCCAGGAGCAGAACCACGTCTACAAGTGGTGGTGGTGCAAACCAGGCCAGAATCTGGCTGCAGTGTGTATATAATTTTAAAATCTTTTGGCATCATAAAGTCACTATCTGAGATATCAGTCAACATCATTAATAATTTTTAAATTATGAAGAATCATCCAACTGCAGAGAATGGAAAATAGCTCTGAAACCCAATGACTTAGATCAACCTCTTTCATTCCTTCAGTATAAGCTACCAGGGACAGAGACTCCACTTCAGTGGTGTTGACAAGTTTCAAAAGGACTTAGCTAGCTCTGCCCTAATTCTGTGATTTATGTCTCCACTCCATTTTCAGACAGATGTGGTGTCTGGTCAGCCCATAATTTGGCATCACAGTGAATAAATGACTACTCAAGGGGTGCAGGAGTTATTCCTGAAGGACTGTATGCTCTGCATGCTGACTGATTTCCACCATCACTCTAACACCTCATCAGACAAGGCTGCTGAGAGCAGATGGACAACAGAGGCTTTACACAGTCACTCATAGATAGATCTAGCTTTCTTGAAAACATTTGTTCATTTAACTGCTTACATAATTAAAATTAGGTTTGAGACTTATTAGAGTGCTCTCTTGCCTCTGTAGATGTCAGCAGTGCTAAAACTGAGAAATAACTTCAGAAAAACTGTTTTCTGCTAATATTCTTCATAAATACATGGCAATAAAACCACCAGAATGATTCTAGTAGCCAGGAAAATAAAGGCAATGAAAGGGAAGTCCAATGCTGATGAGATTAACAGCAGACTAAACACAAGGGATTTATGATTTTTCACTCCAAAACAGATTCAATGAATTGGAGCACAAAATTCCAGTTTTTTATGCCACAACAGCAAAGGGCCCATGAACTACCACTTTAAGACATGACAGTTGGATGGCATCATTTGAGCATTTTATCAAGATTAAATTTCCCTGAGAGCCAAAACCACAAACAGACCTAGCTCAAATGAAACTTTTTAGCCCAACACTGCAACACACACCCATTGGGTAACCTATTTTCTCACCTAGTAACTGGATTTTCCTCCAGCTCCTCAGCCTAACTTTTGCCTTCAGAAAGTGTAAAGCTAATGTGCCATTATGTGGACCTAACCTAATACTGTTGGTATCTGTTGCCTGCCAATGTTTCAGCCCCAGGTGCAGTTAACTGAGAATGTTCTCATGTTAATGAAAAGAATGACTGTAATTAGGCATTGTAATTGAGTAAAATTATCCACTGGAAGGCCAACATTAGGTATATAAAGTGCCAGACCTAGTTGCTATCTCTCACCTTTAACACAGAGGAGAGGTATGTGCAAAGGGAGGGGGAGAGGGGATGCACTCTTCCACTGCCTCCAGACAGCAGAGAAGGGGATGCTTCCAAAGGATGATATACCCCTTGTAAGTGAGAGTGAGGTAGGACAACTTAGACTTTTAGAGAAGTGCATCTCTGTTAATGAGGATAGGAGCAGTGTATATAGCAAGTACAGACTAGGTATCTATCTCATGTGAGCAATGCTGGATGAGCTAAATCATAACCTCAGCAGTGAAAAGCAGTGCCAAGGCTCTGAACTCATATTTTCCTTATTCAAGTCCTTTGGGAGCAAAGAGAGAAGACATAAAAATAAGCGATCTGTAGGTCAATCTACAGTGCTAAAATAATTTTCACCATGCCAGTTTAAAAGCTTAGAGTCTCACGCATTTCAAGAATTAGATACTGAATACCTGCTCACATCACACCACCAAATGCACTATCCCCCATCAATTTTCAGTTACCCTTGCTCAGAGCTGTAATTTAGACTGTTATGTAGGAAATTACTGTAGCACATGGATGAATCCCATTTCAGTCAGTCAACCTGCTTGAGTGATTTCCTGAAGCTGGGCCTTAATCTTCTTTTTAATTTGATGGAGTGATAAGAATCTGTTTTAGATCACAGATGTGTACAGGCCTTCATATGGAGCCTTTGCTCATTGTTGCCAATACAATGAGTTATGTCTGCATGTGAAAGAAAAATGGTGTGCTGATATTATGCAAAAGAAAATAGACTAAATGAGCAGATATGGGTAAAACAGATACATACCAATATAAACAGGCATGTGGTATTAGATTGCTCACAAGACATGATCAATCAGGAGCCACTCAGGCCAGGTACATAAAGATGTCAGTATTTGTTATTCAAAAGGTGGGCCATGCATATTCCATGAGACAGAGACGGTCTGGGGCCCAGACGACCCACAGGCTCAACCTGAGCTAGGTGCAAAATCAAAAAAAAGACAGAAGGGTGAGGGTTTGAGGTACAGGATCCCACCTGGAGCCTCTCTGGAGTCAGCACTTTTGCCTCTTTCCTGGGAACTGCCACAGAAAGTTTGGTGGTATGCAAGAGACCTGATCACCAAAAGAAACTGTAAGAAACATGAGAAAGATTCACTCTCCAAGGATTAAGATTGAGCAGCTATGATGCAAGGGAGACTTAGCCCAAAGCCACATGACAGGGAGCAGGCCTCTTTCACCTGTTTTACATTTTAGCCTAGCACAGTTGAATGCCCCCCAAAAGAAAAGCCCTGGGTCCTGTCCCCTCAGAAAGCCTTCTCTTTCTTTCTGTACACAGCCCTGCATTATCCTCACACCATTAGGTGAAGAGATGCCTCTGAAGGGTCAATTTACTCTGGCAGGGGGTGGGGAGCCGTGAATCTCTATTCTTCTGTGTTCAAGATCAAACAGAAACTAAGAAGCTGTTGTGTGCACCAGCTCAGCCATGCACTCTACTGGAGAGTAAATAAGATCCCAGCCTTTAATCGGCACTGAAAGAAGATGGCATGCAGGGACCACAACAGGCAATATGCTCAAACATCAATGCTGTTTGACTAATGTGCACTTGCAGACTACTCCACGGACTCAGACATGCATTGAGCACTCCTGACCTTCCTCAGTAGCGATAAGCAGTCTTGCAGAACACAGACTACTACTGTTGCCTTGAAATCCATGCCTCCTGCTTGCAGCTTTTGCTGCCAGTGCACACAGAGGTGTTTTCATCTAGGTAACTGTGCTAGGACTGCGGGTTTCAGCCGAAGCTCCTGAATGCCAATTTGAGCCATTACCAGGCTGGAAATTTTCTGCATCTACCAAAATGAACAGGGAAATGCTGCACAACATAAGTTCTGTTTCTGGTCCTGAATTTTTTTTTTTAATATAAAGCAAGATTGTAAAACTGAAGAAAAATATGTTCCTCTCTGAATTTCAACAAAATCCATGATTCCAAACTAATCCACAAATTTTCCTGACTTTCTCGTAGAGTCATGTAAATGGAAACTCTCAAGCCCACATAAGTCTTTATGTCTGCTTAGTAGAAAGACAGCACTTCCTATGTGCCCCAGAAACATGCCAGGACCTTACCATACACAAATATCCCAAGATAATGAATCACTGGAGATACATGTAAATAAACAAAACTGTTAGGAAACTTGATCTTGGACTGCTGACCTCCGAGAAATGGTGGGAACAGCTACAACACATGATCATAACAGTGCACCCACAAAATGGCACAAATGATTCAAGCCACTGGGGACATCATAAAGCAAGATGTTTATCCCTGACTGGGCTGGCAGTGCTCAGATGGACTTTTGGTGCCAGAGACTCTATGGGTCACTGAAATAAATATTTTCAAGAACATTTTAGAAGTACAGATCTTACAATAATTTAGAAACTTCCTGGAAATGCCCATGGCAATGATTGTCTGCTGTCATTCTTCCTACACTGCTTCCAAGGATTATACAGATAAAAGTCAAACTGCAAAACACATGTCCTACTCCTCCTACAGGTCCAGATCACTTGAGAGTTCATCAACCCATGAGGTGGACAAAGTGATCCACATTGACATCAGGTACCTGAGGAAGCTAAAATGAGTTCCCAGAAGACACAGCTCTTAGGGCACGATGATTAAGAATGGAGACACAGAAAGTACTTGTGTGGTACCCCCACCCAGTGTCCCCACAGACAAGAACCCTTAGAGACAAATTTTCTTCATCCCAAAGCAAACCTGTGGAAAGAAAAGGGTGCTCCTCCCTGTCACCAAATCTCCACTTAGGTCAACCTTTTGGCACAAGGACGAGGGACAGCTCATGATCTGTGAGTAATAGGCAAAGTCTATTTTTAACATATATCACAAAATGACCTTGCTCTGCTCGAATATATTATTAAGTGAGTGGAGAAAGATAACCCTAGCTATGTCTTACTGGGAGAGCTTGGCAAGCCATACTGGAGGCAGTCATACCATAGCAAGAGAGAGAGGGAATGAGAGAGCCCTCAGCTTTGTGTAACCAAATTACTACCAAACTTCATTTGCAAAAGTTCCTGTGAAAAACTACAGCGGACTTTCTATATGGGCTGCCACCAGCAGTGGTAAATATTTTCAGCTGAGCACCCTTGAAGAAACCTGTACTTGGTGCTCAGAAATCCAGGGGCAAATTTAATGTATTTGCCTCACGAATACACATGGTTATACTTTTAAGTACATGTTGGGATGAAGAACATGGAGTCATTTTAACCCAGTTAGTAAAATTATGGAGGAAAAAAGCCAGACAAAATATTTAATATGATCCAAAGCAAACAAAGAAAGTGGGTGATGTGATCAACTAAGTTACAGATTAGTTTCCTTTAGATGCATGCTTTCTCTATACACTGTTCAAGAGGAAGACACTGCTTTCAAGCATGAGAACTGTGCTTGAAGGTGAGGTGAGCTTGCACTTCAGTTCTCCCAGGATCAAAGGGAGGAAGTCCTGTGCAGTTACACTAGATAATCCAAACATATGGAAAACAGGGCTCATTGATAATGTAGCTGGGATTCCCAATTTGACACCTAAGCTCAAACAGTTTCTTAAACAGAAAACATGTAACACTAAATCTAGTAAAATCTTCTTGCTTCTACCAGTATTTCCAAGTCAGAAAAAGCTCAGGTTCCAGAACACAAACCAGAGGACCAAGAACAAGGTAATCTCACAACTTTAATGCTTCTGGGAGAAGGAAATTACAAAAATTGAAGGGGGTATGGGCAGCCCTAGGGGTACTGTAAGACAACTTAAAGATTCCCCGAATTCACGTTAAGTTCGGGGTATAAGGATGTTGCATTACAATACTTCTGCATGCACGTAAGTCAAATCCTCTGCAAGCAGCCTTCCCATGCCCTCCAATCTTTTTGAGACTACACACTTCCCAATGTACTCCTTCCTGTGATTACCTGTAAGATGAAATATTAATGAAATATTACTCCATAAACATTGAACTTGAGGTTTTACTCCACTAAGGCCAGGACAAGTATTTGTTTTCCAAAAGTATTATTTCATTTAAACCTCTTTTTTAGTATAAAATCTTAGTGGATCATACTTCACCACTCTCAAACCAAAGGGGAAAATCTGGTGGGCAGGACTGTAGAACAGTGGCATTCTCTATGCCCAAGAAAATATTTTCACTAGACATGATAAGACTTAAAAGAAAGTGCTTCAAACCTGCATTCACTCAGGAGGAAACAAAAAAACAACCTTCCATTTCTTTAAAAGTGATGTGCTTTGCTAATTAACTCACCTATACAGAATTACTGGGATTCATTTTCCACATTTGTTTGTAACAGAATCATGTAAACATGAAGTCCTTCTCAAAATAGTAGATGATGAAGGCCTTGCACAACATGGGGAAAATTGCCTAATACCACAGAAAAGAACCATATGAATTTACAATTGGCACAAGCCAAAATGAAGTAATTTTTCTTGTGAAATATAACAAGACACTTCTCAACCAAATTCTGACAAAAACTGGGTCTCTTAAACGTATGATCCGAGTATTTTTGGTGCTGGGGATTCCCATTTTTACCTTTGGTCAAAGTAAAAACTCCTGATAACACAAACTGAAGCTAGAAAAAGGGTTTCTACTGATTATAAGGCCAAATTTATAGCAAAGTTAACATAAGGAAAATGTTTACAACCCTATATTGCTTCTTTTGTAAAAACTGAGTTAAAAGAAACAGCTTCTGTTCAGGCAGGCTTAGCCACTGGGTCTCCATCTGCACTGGCATTTATTGAGAGTTTTCCACTGTTGACGCCCTAGGCTCATTAGGCAAGGAGACCCTCACATAGGTGACTGTGCTAGCAGCCAGCATTATTTTACTAGTAAGGGAAGGAAATACCAGTGCTATGTCAAGACTGAAGTATTCACAGCCACCTCTGCTGCTGGGCCTGCTCCCATTCCACACCATTGCCTTCCTTTCCTGAAAAAAAAGCATTAAAGACTTGAAATCCCACTATCTTGAAACATACATTACAAGATGAAAGTTTTCCTACTGTAGCTGCCCAGTAAAGGTAGCAATGGGTAAACCCCAGCACTGATGGGAGGCTGATGGTCACCAGACTGCCAGTATCTGAGCAGAAATAGCACACAGTTGTTTGATCTGGCTGATTCTGACAGTTGCATTAATATGTTGTAACAGAGTTTTCTGCCTCTAAATCAGAAATGCAAAGATTTACAGATTTCCTCATTTCATGTGTCAGAGATTTCAGAAGGTGTGCCCTTCATGTGAACCCTGGAGCTTTTGATGTGGATCCTGCCTCCACACAAAGTTATCTACCCCCTTCAGGGGTTGTTGTTCTAATAAACCCTGTCATTAGCATTCTGCAGACTCAGAGAAGCTACAAAGAAAAACAATCTCAAAACTGCTGGGCTGTATCTGGCATTCTCAGATTACAGAGGTACAGGCATACCTCCCGGCACTCAACATTTCCTCCCATGCAAAGAGGCTAAAATGATGCTACACTCCAGAGACAAGCCCTTTGTGCCCAGGGAGTAGTGAGGTGGCCCCACAAGATTCATTTAATCTGTTTTATCATTATGTTATTTTCCTGCCCCTCCCCCCTGCCTTTTTGTCCTCTTCCAGGATCTGCCAAGATTCAGCTTCCTGTGGATTTTTCATTAATTTCCTCATTACACATTTCAAATACTTATATAGGGCATAGATAAATTTGCATTCCCTGTAACACCCACACCTCCAGACCCAACTGTGATGGCCGGTTCAAAGTTTCCATGCTGGGTTCTGAATTCCTGCTGAATTTCAAGGGCAATTATTATCCCTCTTACCTGGGCAACTTTCATATTCCCCATGGCAGGTTTTTGTTTGGTTTTGTTTTACAGGTATAAACACATACACAAGATGAACAGAGACATCCTGGGCCTATCACTGTTGATTATTTTTACAAACTCTGGTGGCAAGTCCTTTCTCCAATCTTTTATTTTCCAGAGGCAATAAAACTTGTTCCTCTTGCATAATTTCCCATCCAAAAATGCCAGATGGAACAGCAAATTTCAAGAAGTAGCAGTGAACAGCTCTACTTGGAAACACCACCACCTAACACACCATTAAGGACAGAGAGTCAGCATAATTCCAGTTCCCCTTGGAAATCTTTCTTTTTTTTTTTTTTTTTTTTTTTTTTTTTATCTTTTTATGATGTAAGGGGCAAGGGAAAAAGCATCAGACATGCCTGTGAATCCAATGCACTTGGCACCTAAGACTGACACATAACTGATCAGTCCCCCACATCCTTTCCTCAAAATCTAGAGAAGTTGGAGGAAACCAACTCCTAGTGGACTATGGTAGACTCTGGGGTAACCACAGATGGCAGCACATTCTCACTTTTCCTTGTCCAGGTGTCTAAGATGATAGGTTACACACCCATCTTCAGCTTAGACAGGGTCAGTTATGCTTCTACAATGATATCCATGTTATTCTTCTGCATGTTTTTGGATCACACATCAACCATCCAAGAGTTAATTTTAGTTTAGTGAGTATCAGTTGACTCAGCTGCTGGGAGGAAGACAACTAAAATCTGGAGCTCTTAGCTGAATTGCTAATTCAGATATTGGTTTATCAGTCTGCTCATAACCATTCTTTCTGGGGGTCTTGCGGGGAATGGGGGAGTAAAGACTGGGAAAAAACAGTCCCTAGAAATTTGAATCTATACAGTCTGAGTAATGCTAAATAAACACATTCATTATTTCCTTTAGTATTCATTTATTATTTCCTTTAGTATTCATTATTTCCTAAGTATGACTCTTCTTGCATTAAAAAAAAAAAAACAACGACCCTTTTTTCCTTCTTTAGCCCCTTCAACAGAAATCATAAGTAAGCTAAATCAAACAAGCCATGCTCGTACTGGAATAAAAGTGACCGTGCAGAAAGAAAGCCCATCTAGAGTTGAATCTGGTGAGAAATATCGAGGGAAAAAAGGAATGCTTCTACTGACACCTCAGCAGTAAAATGTAGACTAGATAAATGTCATCCCAATGCTGAGGGGCGAAGGAGACCTGATGACAAAGAATGTGCAAAAGGCCAAGGTACTCAGTGCCATTGTCACTTTCTTTACTGGTATAACCAGCCTTCAGGAATCTCAGGGTCCTATGACTGGAGGAAAATTCCATGGCCAAGAAGGTTCACCCTGGGTGGAGAAAGATCAGGTTAGGGAATATTCAAACAAACCAGATATGTACAAGTTCCAATACACCCAGTTCCAGTACACCCAGGATACACCCAGAGGAACTGTAGGGGCTTGCCAATGCCACTGCAAGGCCACTCTAGATTACCTTTAAAAGGTTGTGACAATTGGGGAAGGTCCCTGAGGACTGGAAGAAAGCAAGTGTCATTCCTATCTTCAAGAAGCACAAGAAGGATCTGGGTAACTACAAACTGGTCAACCACACCTCTATTCCTGGGGAGGTGTGAAACAAAAAAGGCCCAAACAATAGGCCTCAAACCAAAGGTGACTTATGAGTGAATTCCCTGACCAGCAACCAGCATCTTATCAGCAGCATGAAGCAAGCAGCATCTTATCAGTGTGAAATGCAACCCTGGGAATTATAAGTAAACAACAGGAAGTAACTATAAATTCCCAATGTAAAGAAAAACAGAAACTCCTCAGACATACCCGGATCCTGGCCAGATCTGGACACGCCTGAGTGAGGCATATCAATCTACCAGATATCTCCCATGCATTTTGTATACATTTGTTTGTTAAACTGTATAAAAGCCGGGCCCTCCCACAGCACAGATGGAGACCTCACCTATGAGTGGACGCACTGTGTGGGACTTCCCAATTGCCGGGAAAGGCTCTCTGACCCTTCGCTGTGACGGGGCTCCCCAGCTGATGCATGGGTCTGGATGATGGTAAAGTCTGAGGGCAACTGGTGATGTATCTTTCTTAATCACTATAGCTAGCTTTATGTAGTAATGACTAGGTGCATTACCTTGCTTATTCTTTCTGCTGCTTTAAACTAAAGTAAAATAAGCCTATTTCTTTAGCTTGGTGTCTGTGTCATTTGTGTTAACCTCGTCAATTGGCAAAACAAGGTGATTGAGCAAATTATCTTGCAAACCATTTCTAAATCTGTTAGGGATACACAGATGATTGGGAGTGGTCAGTATGGATTTATGATGAGGCAGTCTTGGCTCATGAAGTTCCTCAAACCAAGTTCTGCACAATTAGACCATCTGTCATACAAGGAGAGGCTGAGAGGGCTGGGAGTGTTCAGCCTGGAGAAGAGAAGGCTTAGGGGACTATAACTGATGTATAAATACCTGATAAGAGGCTGTAAAATAGGTGGAGCACAACTTTTCTCAGTGATGCTTCGTGAAAGGATAAGAGATAATGAACACAAAATGATATACAGGAAATCTCACTTAACCATAATAAAAAGCTTCTTTACTTTGAGAGTTAAACACTAGAGTAGGTTGCCCAGAGACGTTCTGGAGTCTCTATCTTTGCAGACACTCAGACCCTGACCAGACTCAGTCCTAGGAAAACTGCTCTATATGATTCTGCTCTGAGCAGGGGGGTGGACCAGTGCCTGTCAGCCTTAACTTTCCTGTGATTCTGTGAAGGTTTATCCAGCAGGCAGCACTCTTGTCAGAGTGGTAAAACTCTCCGCAACACAGTAGGACAATGCAGCTCTTTTTACATCAACATGAACCTCCTGGGAAAACCAGAAACTTATAGTGTTATCTAGCTGGCTGTCTATGGAATTACATACACCATCATTTACTTTGGCTTAGCATTCAGATCCTGAACTCTCCACTTGAAGTTCACAGAAAATAAAAATGTGTATAGATGGATGACCGATTGTGAAATATTATAGCTGGCTTCACAAGTTCTTCCACTGGCTACAAGAAGTAGGTCTGGCTTGTAGCTCTAGTGCCACCATACAAAAAGGTCTGTCCACTATTAAGATAAAATTCTTATTGAACCTAGTGGAATTCTACTGGTGTTACCATTTCCCTCTTCCCATACTTCCCTCTCCCTGAAATAGACTTATTTTGGTTTGAAACTTTCAATATTTGCACTTTGGTCAGAAGCAAAGCTTTTTGGATAGTTTCAGAAAAATGTTATTTTTTAGCTATCCGCTTTTATGCAAGCTTAAATTACTTCCAAACAAAAATAGTTCCAGAAATGAGCTCTGCCTGTGAAATATTTTCAACAGAATATAGTAGGAGTTTGTCTGATCTGTTAAAATGTAGTAAAAGCATAACATACACTGGATTTAATGATCAGACCTATTACAGATCAAATTACCACATGTAATTCCATGTAAGAAATCAAAATCTACAGCCATGCAGCTGTATTAAGTCCTGGAAAGAGATAGGAGATTTTTTTGCACAATCCTCACTGAAGCAGTAGCCACTGAGACCAGAAAACATCACATGGATTCTGACACCAGTTTCAGTTCTCCCCCTTTCCCAAGGCCCATCTGATTCATGGTAGAGGGGATGCAATACTTCTCTGGTAATTATCACTTGTCTTTTCAAACACCAATCCTCACTTCTACCCTTCCTTGGAGCTAGAGCAAAGGACAGGAGTCATGGCAAACCAATCCTGTTTACACACTCTACCCAGCCCTAGTCTGAAGTGTGTGTGTTAACTTCACTGAGTTGGATGTGCTGCTGGATGTGCATATAGATTCCTGCTGGCTGCTAAAAGGCAGCATATGGATTAGCTTTTCCCCACCTGGGCCCAATGCTCTGCTCCAAAATAGTGGCAGACCCATGGAAGCACAGTGAAAGAGCTAAAGACCTGCACTAGGAAGAGAAAGGTAAAAATGTGCCTTGCCTCTCCCCTTGCATTTATTAAGCCCCTTAGATTCACACAATTTGGCATGTTATTTTTTTGAATGTGTTCCTGAAAGGTTTATTCAAGCACTGGTGAAACCTCTGAGTTGCTAGCTTTCATCTCAGCTCCCTGTTCCTCCTGCCCTTCTGCCTTGCTTGGCCAAACCATAAACATCTATGTCTAAAAGCTGTTCCTTTTGTGTATGCACTGTAGTTGGTTCAGTATCTTTGGCTATGCATATAACAAATAAATCTGTAACTAATAAATATTGCAGTCAATGCATACACTGTTTGCTCTTTGCATACTGAATTAAAACAGACTCCTACACTGAAAAAGTTTTCCTACTAGGGTACAACTATTGTTGCAATTACCTTAATAAAATAGCTTGAATCCTAGAATATTTTTTTTTATTTTGGTTTAAAATATGACTTTGATTTAAAATGGAGTTATGGCAGCTATGACAATATAAGGTATGTTGAGGCCCTTAGGAACAGGTAACTATTATGGTGTTTGCCTTAATCACTATAGGAATCATTATGGACTCTGAATCAAAACAATGGGTACTCGTTACGGATCTTGAGTTAAAATGACTATATAACCATGACTCTGTAACCATGACTCTGCTGAAAAAGTGTATAAATAAGTTGTGTTTTGTATCTGTCGTGGAACACATCTTTGGCAGAGTTATCCCCTGTGTTCCCCAGTGCTGGAATAAAGAAGTGCCTGCTTATCTGCTGTGTGTAGATAAGTTCTATTCGCGATTGCGACCGCTAACACTATAAGGGCAAAGCTGTGTTCTGTGTCCACCATGGTAAAAGTACTGACACTTCTTTCAACTGAGGCAAGCATTTGTAAAAAGCTTCTAACAGACAGGGGAAGAATATGTTCAGGTTGAAGGGCACCTCAATCACATACCAGCTCCAAATGCAAAGAAGAAAATCTTGTCTGGGTACTCCTCCAGCAGGTCCTTCACCCTCCTGCCCATTCTCTCATTTCGCTTGTAGATAAGCTCCTGGCGGAAGTAGCTGTCTATCTCTTGGGCAGTAACGCGTTCATGAGCTGGAAGTGTAGCATTAATGAAATTTGGGACCTAAGGAAGAAAAAAAATAAAATGTCTTCATGAAAGAGCCATATATTTCACAGGCAGTCCTCATACACAGGCATTTTGCTCCATCATTGAATGTGGCAATCACTTTGTCTCTCAAGGCACATTCAGTAGGACAAAACCTGAAGAAAGCTAAAAAATGACTCAGCAAGCTTCTAATAATGTATAATGCTTCATTTCTCTCAATGTATCATTTCATAAGCCATCCAGCTGGATTTTTTTTGATGCAAAGGCAACAAATACTCTCGGTTTGCCACACTGTAGATCCCAAATCCTGATTTCTCAGCTGAAAAAATTAAGTATTTATTCCTGGCTATATTTAGCTACATATCTCCTACTTAAATTGCCATAGGTATGACATAACTGTAATAATAATTACACTCTTCTAAGAGAGTTTGACTGGTATCAGACCCCTCAGGCTGTCAAAGAATAACTGTGAAATTTGTACTAGTTAACAAAAACATCCCCAAACTTTCCAAAAGAAACAAGGACAGATTTTGTCAGTAAAGAAGGAATTACCATCTCCAGCTCCCCTGTCCTCAAGGTATCTTTTAAAACATTGGCTTCCTCCCCTGCGGCCCCTACACCTGTGGCAGCACACTACCCTGACCTCTTGCTAGTGGATGGAAATGTAGGTTTGAAGTTGCAGCCATCCTGGCTTCTTGACAAGTAGCTTTGGGCATTGCAGCTTTGGAGACTGCTAAGAAAGGGGCCTGTAAGTGGTGGTTTCTGGGGAGCAGATACACTAAGGCAGGTGCTTTCCCTTGCAAGGCTGCAGCAGATGAAGAGGCTCTGGAGCCATTCAGAGTCTATTACTGACTGGTTCCAAAGGGTTCTTAGCTCATAGTGGGTCATCTACCGGGCAAGCATGGGGTCAAATACAATTTACAGAGATGTTCTGCTTAAAAACATAAACTGATAATGTTGCAGACTATTACTACTTAGCTTTGCTGTGAGGGAGAGTGCTCTGCAGTGGAGCCCCTTATGTAAGCAAAGGGCAGGTGCTCCCTTAGAGACATGCATGTCTCAGCAAGAGCTGTTCTCTCCAAGGACCTCAAGGCAACTGCAGTCGTCTGCAGTCTGTAACACCTCAGCAGAATAGTGATGCAGCATCTGCATGCTCTTATAGTGCTGGCTTCCTTTGAGAAGCGCTTTGAAATCTATCAATGAAGTGCACTGTGTAAGAGCTAAGCAGTGTTAGTGACCAGGTTGCCTGCACCTGCAGGCTGAAGGGTATGCAAGACAGGAAGGTAACAGCACATGCACAAAGCTCAATACCAGAGAAGTGAGGGCTAGTATGGCAGTATTTCCAGCACTGCAGCACTGCACAGTACATATCAAAAGGTCAAAGGAAAATGGTTATTCAGCAGGTAAAGCCCAGGTACCAACATCTACTTCTTCAGCACTGTGAGGCTAGAGCCTATGTTTTCATTGATGTGTATGATTGCCAGGCAGTACTTCATAGACAAGAATGTCCTGATGTCTTGGTCTGAGGTTAGCTCATCTAACAGCCCAAACAAATTGGTCCCTGCTGGGCTTTTTCTCGTGGTTTCAAGATCAGAGCATTTCATTCCACTGTGCTGCTTAGGAAACCTTCTCCATAAATCAAGTTTGTGAGGCCCCAGAAGGTTTTCTTTTTCTTAATATTCAGTCTAAATCTATCTTTTCTTTGTTTCACTCCATTTATCTTCTTTGGGCCAGGCCCACAGTACACAATCATACTGATAGGGGACATTAAAAAGCTTTCAACTTGCCCAGCCTTACACAATCGTCCAAGTCAGAAGCTCATTTCTCTGTTGCTATTTGCACAGAAGAGCCTGCTGATGCTCTCTGTTGATGTGAAGTTCGCTCATACCTAAGATAGCATAATTCCACAGAATCCTTAGGAAAATAAAGGCTTAAATGCTAAAGCAAACACGACATTCATCCAAAAAGGAAAGCCAAGAGCACCTTCACTGCTTGCATGAAGCAAGACAGGGGTGAGGTGGTACAGACTCCTGTGACAGGAGGTGCAGGAAAGCAGACGTGCCAGGGAGACAGCAACATGTCCTTGTCCTTCATCTGCAAAGGGCCTGCCTGAGGAAAGACGAGCATGAGTAAGACAGGGGTTAGCACTACAGGGACATTTGTATAGTGTACGAGGGATGTGGTGGCAAGACTCACTTGAGAAGTGTCATGGTTGAAGATGATGGAACTGAGGTCTCCACAGTTGTAATGCTTGATAAGATCTTCTGTTGTATAGGGGATCTGGAAACTGCCTGCTCGGAGGCTTTCCTGCTGCAAGAGAGTCTGATTCAAAGCAAAGACCACCTGAAGGAGGGCGAGAGGGAGAAAAAGACAGTTTCTGGTGAGTTCTCATCTTGTCCCTTCAGAAGGTCACTGACATAAAGCCACCTGGTAAGGGCTTTCTAAAACTGCTCCCACTCCAAGTGCACCAGTCCACCCTGTCAACCTGTGCCTCCTCCAGGACTGCAGATACTCACACCTGAGGTCCCACAGGCCTGGTCATAGGAAACTGACTCACCACATGTAACTTCATGAGGTTTTGCCCATGATGTGATTAATACAGAAGTTACAAAGGGGCAGACTGAAATAGGGACAGTCTTGCTCTCCTAGATAACAGTTTGCCTGACCACCATAGAGCTCTAGGGCTCCTATCCCCACAGCTCCTCAGCTGCCTACCTAAATTAAACATGGTTTCTCCTTGTTTGCCCTTTGTTCCTCATCTGCAAGGAACATTCATGCTGTTGTTTCCTGCTTTCTGTCTCCTCCCACACACCCCATTTATTTCAGGCAGAAATGGCTCTCCAAAGCAGGCTGGGGAAGGATGGTGGTTGCCGGGGGATGCAGGCAGCCACCCCCTGCACAGGCAAAATCTGAGGGCAGCAGCCCTGCACTCTCTTCTGGCTGACTGTCTCCACAGGCACAGGGGCTGCTGCTGCTCAAGCTCCTTCTTTTCTTCCTCCTCCTCCGCATTCACTTGGGAATGCAAACACTCCCATTCCCTTCACCTCAAGCTGAACCAGTGTGGCTGCCACAGTACCTATCCCCAGGGAGCCTCTCCCTTGACCAGAAAGGGAGAAGATCAGCAGAGGTCTCCTCCAGCTGTTGCTGCTTCCCCACCTCCAGCACAGCATGGCTCTCCCAGGTCTGTGGTCTCAGGACCAGAGAGAGCTGCTACTCCAGCTGCCTCCCACCGTGAGGATAACCACCACTTAAAAGGCACAAGAGAGCAACATTTGGCTGGGGCCTCTGGAGCTAAACATGATGCAGCATCTCTGTACATCTCCCTTGCTGCTCCAGCCACTACAGCAGGCAGCCACCAAGCCCTGGAAAGGCAGGGAGTCAAGGAAGGACTTGGGCAGAAACTCCCCAGGCTGAGCATGGGATGCTAGTGGGCACACTGGTGGGGCACGGAGCTGGCTACTTGCCCACACAGACAGCAGATCTGTCAGCATATGGCAAGTAAAACACTGCCATCTCTCCTGAGGATAGCTCCACCAAAAAAATGTGTTCCCCGACAGATACAAAGCACAACATATTTATACACTTTTTCAGCAGAGTCATGGTTACATAAGATCAACAAAATTCATAAAGTTTAGTTTGAACTTAATAATTGGCTTTCAGTTACCTCACCTTACCTATATTCTGATTCTGTAGAAATCATTGGTCATCTTTACTGATTGATTTGAATAGAATGAGGAAAGGGCAATGATTAGCATATTCATGTTATTTCCTGGAAATCATTATCATATGCAAATGTCTCTAACACGTGCATAGTTTTGTTGGACAGGGGTCCTCTGGTGGTCGTCGATAGTCTTCCTCACTGTGTCTGCTGATTGAAGTCCATCCTTGCACATGCTCATTTCATCTTTGGCTGATCATCCAAACCAAACCCAGTATCTTCTGGTACCTATTGTTTTGACTCAAGATCCATAACCAGTACCCATTGCTTCAATTCAGAGTCCATAACGATTCATACAGTGTTCAAGGATGTTGTGGTTTGGGCCTGGTTGCCAGCCAACCACAGTGCAGCAGCTCTCTCTCCCTTCTCTTCCAGCAATGAGAAGGGACAAAGAGCCAGGCTTGGGGTTCGAGATAGGACTGGGATGGGGAAAAATTCCCCTTTATGATCACGAGCAAAAGGCAGACTCGTTAGGGAAAGAAAGAAAGAACATACATTTATTACAGACACTAACAACACATAACAGAGTAGGACAGCGAGAAGCATTGTCACATCTTGCGAACACCTTCCCCCCACCCCTCCCTTCTTCCCGGGCTCAGCTCTGGTCCTGATACCTCTACCTCCTCCCCCAGTGACACAGGGGCAGGGAATGGGGGGTGCAGTCAGTGCTGCCACTTCCACTGTCTTCGGTGACGGGAGTTTCTGGAACTTGTTCCCCCTGCTCCAGCGTGGTCCCCCTCTCACAGGAGACAGTCCTCCACAAAGTTTCTCAAACATGTGTTCCTCCCATGGGCTGCAGCGTTCCCCACACTGCTCCGTCATGGGTCACTAACTTACTCCAACTGGATTCTCTCCCACGGCTGCAGCCCTTCCCAAGCTGCTCCGGCGTGGGACACCCCCGCACGCTGCAATCCTCCCAGCACTGAATTACAGCAGCGGGGCTACCTTTTCCCACAAGACCCCGGCCTTCTTTAGGCACAGTACCTTGATCATGCAATCAGAAGCCACAGGCCATAAATCAATGTCTGTTCCACCGTAGATCTTCTTGGGTGGCAGGGGGGGGCCGCCCTGCCGTTTCACCACAGGATACAGGGGGGTCTCTGCTCCGGCACTCCTCGCCCCTCCTTTCTTCCTCCGTTCCTCCACTGACCTTGGTGTTCACGCAGCTGCAGCAACTCCTCCTCATAAGTCCCACTGCCCATGACCACGTCCCTTCTTAAATACGTTATCGCAGAGGCGCAGCTGATTGGCTCAGTTTCCAAACAGAAGTGGAGCTGACTTGGAGCTGGGGGAGCTTCGAGAAGCTTCTCACAGAGGGACGCCCCTATAGCCCCCTCCCCTGCCACCAAAAAACTCCACTATTCACTCAACCCAGGACAAAGGCACACACCATAGTAGCTACCTATTCCTAAAGGCCTTAGAGTGCTTTACATTCTCATAGCTGCTATAACTCCACTTTAAATCAAAGCCATATTTTAAACTAAAATCAAAATAATATTCTAGGATTCAAGCTATTTTGTTAAGGTAACTGCAACAGTGGGAGAGTTGATACTGGATACATGAAGAAATCTCAGGATGGCAGCAGCTGAAGGGATTGCCTGCCCACCTGGGTAAGCATAAAAGACCTTTCACAATAAGGCGGTTCATGTTTCACCTCAAAGAATAAACAAAGTGTCCAAACTCAGTGCCCAAGACTACTACAGCCCATCCTACCCATGACAGCTTGGGGATGGAACATCCAGCAGGCTGCCATGGCTTCCACAGCGTGGTTGGCGGGTTTGTGTGGCATTTAATGGGCTGGTTTGCTTTGGCATGGAGGACTACAGAGGGCTGTTCCATGCCAGGCCAGATCTCCCCATGAGCAACGTATTTCCCCATTTGGATCTAGACCTGCACCCTATCACTGTGCATAGCATCTGAGAGAGAAGTCACACAAGAATCACCTGAAGCCCACCCAGAGAGGAACCATTCACGCTGGTGTTGTGAGTGACAGAGGTGGTCTCAGCTCCTTTGATGACAGCAGCAGCAGCTCAAGTCCTTCTGCACCATTCCCAACCACAGCCCAAGCACTGGGAGCAAGAAAAGTCAAGATATGACAAATGGACAGAAATCAGAAGAGCATCAATGCCCTTGACAATAGCCCTCCCTAATGAGTCATCAGGCTTTGCGCAGCTGGAGGGCAGGAGATGCTTTTGCCAAAAATACTCTCCACATCAGCTGGTCTGTACAGAACGGTGGCATCTGTTGGAGTGGGATCATGGCACATGTACTTAACTACACAGGATTACAATTCAGTGTCAGTGTCTGTATAGGGCATCTCAAAGAAATGGGATAGCCTCTCTCCATTTCTGTATCACTCATACCATCTGAGGGAATTGTTACTCCCTGGCAGAAAGAGAAGAGGTGCGGGGGTAAAAAGGGAGGAACTGTTTGCAGTACCAGGAGTTGATTAAAGCTGTGCCCTGGTGAGAAGGTTATCTATCTTCAGTAAATAGTAATGGTTAAACTGTCAGAATCTCAAGAGAAGGAAGATTCATGAACCTACTGTTCTTAAAGGATTTAATTTGCTGAGGTGGGTCTTACTCAGAGGTTGATAACTCTTATCTGTCATTTCTCAAAGAAAACATTAGGCTAGGTGCAAAGAGATATGGAAGACAACAGCTACCAAACTCTGTGGATCAGATCCCAATCTTGTTTACCAGATGTGAAAAGCTGAAGAAAGGTTGAGAGAGCATGAAAAGCAGGGACCAGATTAGCAGCTGATCTGCAACTGCTGTGTTTACTTGACACAAATACTGCTTGCCTTCCTAGCGCCCCATTCAATACTGAAGTCCTTTCATTTCTAAGTCCATGGAGTTAAGAAGACAACAGAAAAGAAGGAAGTGTTGAAAAGAAATTGTCAATTTTGCTTGGCAATCAAAACCAATAATTTGTGCTGAGTTGAGCTCCTCCAACAGGTGGTACAGAAAATACAGATCTGTCTTCCAGCAATCTCTTGCATTACACTATTTTACTAATTCCAAAATAATTCCTGCATTGGAATCCACAGAAATCACTCCACATTCATCCTCCTTGCAAAACTATTCTTCCTTGTTTCACACCTCTCCCCCTCCCTGCAGCAACTCTACCGTACTCTGCTCCATTAAATGTATTCATACTAGCATCAAAGCATCTCCTGAAAAGATGTATTTGGAGAACTAAAATAACAAGTTTATTAGAAAGGGATTTTTCTCCTCCTACCTCCCATTTCCACTGTGATCTCTCTCTCTTCCCCCAGCCCTCTCCTTTTTTGTATTGTGAAAAAAAAAAAAAAAAAAAAACGATTAAGCTCTCTGGTATACATATTGCTGCAAGCCTCATTCTCCTACTGGAGATTTCTTCAGCTGTCAGGAGACACTTGTCCCCTTTGCTAGCATTGTTGGAGTGGCCTGCTAGGCTGAGGGGGTGGGGAAAGGGGGTTAG
This sequence comes from Tyto alba, assembly GCF_018691265.1. NCBI lineage: Eukaryota > Metazoa > Chordata > Aves > Strigiformes > Tytonidae > Tyto > Tyto alba. Next base: position 46,819,354 of record NW_024881275.1, on the reverse strand, counting down.
AGCCTGGCAGATGCCTTTTTTGTCAAAGACAAAACACCCTCTGACATCCTCTCTACTTTTCAGCACTTTCATCCACATTGGATCAAAGTGCTATTCTGCATATGAAAGGAAACTGGCATTATGTGCCTCAAATTAGCCTATCGCCATCCCACAAGCCTCCAAGTCTTCCCAACAAAAGCACCCACATCTGTTCCATCATTTGCTTCATCTTCTGTTTTTTTTTTTTTTTTTTTCTCTCTGCTCTCAGTTTTTGAGGACCATTCAGCCCCTTGAATTATAGTCTGGGGGAGCATCTTCATTGCTCTGGAATCACTCAGCTGGACAATTAGCTTTTAATTGTCTTAAGGAATCATGGGCTGTTTTCAGCCCTTCCCAGTGACTAACTGCATCCATTATGGCTTCCATTCAACCTCTTCAGACAATTCTTTCCCTCTTCCTTTTCCTTCTCAAAAGTGTGTTTCTTCACCTGGAGGAGACCATGGCTTCTCTGGGCCATCGAACACTACTGCCTCAAGTCAAAGCAAACCTCAAATCAAAGGCAATCGTGACTGTGAAAGTCAATAATCCTCTTTTGTAATGGTAATGGTAGAGCAGGCCAAGTGCTGAGAAGAGAGTGGGATTCCTTGATCCAGTGTAACTAAGTTCCTTAGATGTCTAGTCCCCACACCTCAGCTGCCTTAGAGGCTGAAAGTTGGGACTGGCATACTCAGAGCCTGGAAACCTGAACCCACCTGCCATGAGGAGCCCTGCAAACATCAGCCTGCACAAACAGGCAGAAGAAGTCTGATTTTGGTAGGGGCTGACGATACCGATAGTTGATTTAGCCCATCATCTGCAGCCTTCGTAGGAGCCTAAGACGCTTTCAAGGATGTTGCACCAGATGAGATGCTCCCTGTGACCCCTGCAACAATCTTTTGCAAAGATGAGAGAAAAAGGAAGCAAATTCCCAAACTTAGACCATTTTTGTTAGAAGATTAGATTCTGATACTTAAAGTTTGTCTTTCCAGAACTGATTAAAAAGACACTCTGAAGTTTTTGGTTGTTATGTGAGATTTATACAGGAATACACAAGCCAACCATTTTCCAACTAGGAGCTACAAAAACAATAATATATCAGGCACTTTTGAATCAGTTAATTAGTTTATCATCCTCCTCTTAATTCAGGAGGATGGTAGATAATGCTAAATCAGAGGAATAATTCTTACAGCACTGCTGGAAGAAGTGCAACTCACTTATTTGTAAAAGACAGCATTAAGACGTAGCCTTTTGTCTCAGCAATTTGCACTGATTTACAGGCTTTTATGTTTCCACTGACAGCAGGAAAAATAAACACCCCACTAGGTGCTGAATGTGGAGTATGACCAAAAATGTAATAGATTGTTCCCATTTCACAGGTTAGCTTGCAGTTCACAGCTGGATACCTCCACGACCTTGCTGAGACTTGCTTCCATCTTTATATAGGGCTAATAGTGTGGCTATGAACATGCTGCTGCACCTTGTCCCACAGAGCTCTCCATTTAAGTGCTCACTGGGGTTCCTCCTCAAGCTTTCGTGAAGTTCATCCTTATGCAGAAAATTTTTGCTTTGTGCTGGAAATGAACTGGTGATGCATGTTTGCATGTTACTAGAGAAGGATTAAACCTTTTTTTTTTTTTTTTTTTTAATTTCATCTTTGTTAAGGATTTTGTAGACATTAGAAAAGTTTGTTTTTAAAACCTTGACAAATCAAACCTTCATCAGATACATTTTTACCTAATCAAGCAAAACTGGGGACTGGCCTTTGTATAATTTTCAGTTTGCTACTGTCCTGCACCAAAATTCAAAGCAAAAAAATGAACTTTCAACACATTACACTTAGAACTACTGCTTGTCTCCTACTCAGCATTTCTTGTTAGCAGTGTCCATCTTATTTTGGATTAGCATTGACACACAGCTCCTACACTCAGATCACGTTCAGACTTGGGAAGAATTAAGCAAATGAAAAAGAACTACTAGCAATCCAGATTTCTTGTAGGGTATGGCCACTTTCCAATTTACAGGGTCATCTAACCAATATGCTAGTAGTAAGGGTTACTTTCTTTTGCATAATTATTTATTTTACGGGTCACTTAACACAGCCATCCCAAAACTGTATTAAAAGAACAGAGTTGCAAAGTGAAAAATCCAAAACTAGGATTCTTTGGGTTGAGACTGCTATACTTTTAACATTCAACACCTGTAATTAATATTTTGTTTGGTTTGTGCTTTTCTTTTTAAAAAAACCCTTCTACTAAAATAAGGGTTGCTTTAGTCCACCTCCTCTTTCTTATTTTTCACTGGAAATGTAGTAGAAGCAAAACTAAAACACTGAGGTTAAAAAAGCAAACTTTTTTTTTTTTTAACTTTTAAACAACTTTACAGGAAAATTCCCTTAGAAAGGAAACAATTTGGCATTCCAACTGTAGAAATTATGTAAAAAATGTAGAAATTATAAAGACATCACTGCCTACCACTGTAAGGAGTAAGCTGGTATCACAGCCAAAGCCCAGCCCATCTCCACAGCTTTAAGGACAACACTTTGCAGTATTTTTTATCTTCCTAGAATGCAGTTGCTGAAACTAAACAACCTTGGCACTGATGGCCTGGGATTTGGCCTCCAGTTTCCTTTCATTCAACCACAGATACCCTTTGGAGTGCTGCTAGATGAAAGAAAAAGTCTTACAGCTCTCCTCTTGCCTGCATTGATTTTTTTTTCGCCTGTCCTCTCACAGGCTATGCATAGGTTAGTATTAAACTTGACAGCAGTTTGGAAGATTGCTAGAAGTATTGTGTCTTAGAAATGCAGAATACCGAAGTTTGAAATGTCTCTCACCAGTTCTTGTGTACCTTTTTTGGTGGAATGGAATAATTCAGAAAATAAACTTTTGTGAAGCTTGAGTGCTTCCCCCTCTTTCTGTAAAATTAATGTACGTTACTTGCATAATTTATGTAAGCATGAGCAAATCAAGACTACAAAGTTCATAGAGTAAACAATCTAGCCTTGCAATGTGATGAACAAGCTCAGACAGTTATCATATGCCTTCTGGTAATCATGCAAGGAAATGTTTTCGATTTTCTTGAAGTTCTGCCAGCTATAAAAGTACGTTCTGTATAAAAGACTCAGCATTGATAAAAGTTTTCCACTCAACAGAACAATTAGGCCAGGACTCTGGCTGCTGTTCCAAACAGATCAACAACTTTTAACAAGTGTTTATGTCAAAAGCAACTGGGAACATGTTTAAGAGAAGCTTTTGGCTTCCAAATGGAGCACAGCAGAGCAAGATGACCTTTTCAAGGTACAGGGGTGAAAATTAGAGTTTATATTAGTGGTAGACTTGGCAAGAAAAACCTCAAACAAGAACTGCTAAAATGGTCCCTAGCTAATTTCAGGCAGATCAGAGGCTGGAAGTTCTCAGTGCAAAAGCTTTTCAAGAGGAATAGCTGACAAAATTTTCACATAGTGAAACAGGCTTAAAGCTGTACTGTTCACAGTAACTGTGAGCTCAGCCACATACACAGAAAAATTAATCTCAAGGTAGGGGGGGAATTTGCAAGCCACCAGCTATGCTGTGTGAACCCCCTGAGAGGATGTTCTTGGAATGAGCCATTTGGCTCCACTGCCAGACAGCACCTCCCCCCTCCCCTCACCTCCCTGGCTGTCCACATTAAGACATGACCAGTGGTCCTACTTTGGCCAACACACCAAGCTGCCTTTGTGGAACAATCTAAAATACTCTGATTTTCAGGCCCATGAAAACCCACCTGCTGCCAATGCAATCAGGAAACTGCTGGGCGTTTGGTACTTCTGAAAGATAGGCTGTTTATGTTTAAAAGTATCTGGGGTTTTTTTGTTTTGTTTTTCTCTTTCAGTTTTGTTCTTGAAAGGGATTGCTGCATGCCAACAAGGACTCAGCAGAAATTCTAAGTTACTATCTAAGTTCAACTGCTTTGCAAGAAATCTCACAGATCAGGTAAGTTATTGCTCTCAAAGTATGGAAGATTTTTAACCTGTGGACTTCTGTGCCAGTGTCAATGTATCCAAAGCCAGAAGAAAGGATTCTTATTTCCTCTGCTTACTGCAAGATTTATCCACTGTACAACAGGCTTTTATTATTTTTCTTCCTCTGCTGACTACATTTTTTAAAAAAAGATGTTAAATCACCAAAATAAGTGCAGTCCATGTCGTGGTTTAGGCCTGATTGGCAGCCAACCACAATGCAGCACCTCTCTCTCCCTTCCCCTCCGGCAATGAGAAGGGACAGAGAGCCAGGCTTGGGGTTCAAGATAGGACTGGGATGGGGGAAAATCCCCCTTTTATGATCACGAGCAAAAGGCAGACTCGTTAGGGGAAGAAAAAAAGAACATACATTTATTACAGACACTAACAACACATAACAGAGTAGGACAGTGAGAAGCATTGCCACATCTTGAGAACACCTTCCCCCCACCCCTCCCTTCTTCCTGGGCTCAGCTCTGCTCCCGATATCTCTACCTCCTCCCCCAGTGGCGCAGGGGCAGGGAGTGGGGGGTGCAGTCAGTGCTGCCACTTCCTTCATGTTCGTTGAGGGGAGTGTCCAAAACTTATTCCCCCCCTACTCCATCGTGGTCCCCCTCTCACAGGAGACAGTCCTCCACAAACTTCCTCCGACTTGAATTCCTCCCGTGGGCCGCAGCGTTCCCCACACTGCTCCGTCATGGGTCATTAACTTCTTCCGACTGGATTCTCTCCCACGGCTGCAGCCCTTCCCGAGCTGCTCCGGCATGGGACTCCCCCGCATGCTGCAATCCTACCAGCGCTGAATTACAGCAGCGGGGCTACCTTTTCCCATGAGACCCCGGCCTTCTTTGGGCACAGAACCTTGATTATTCCGAGCAGGAACAACAGTCTGTAAATCAATGTCTGTTCCACCGTAGATCTTCTTGGGTGGCGGGGGGGGCCGCCCTGCCGTCTCACCACAGGATACAGGAGGGTCTCTGCTCCGGCACACCTCCCCCCCCTCCTTTCTTCCTCCGTTCCTCCACTGACCTTGGTGTTCATGCAGCTGCAGCAACTCCTCCTCACAAGTCTGACTGCCCGTCACCACGTCCCTTCTTAAATACGTTATCGCAGAGGCGCAGCCGATTGGCTCAATTTCCCAAACAGAAGTGGAGCTGATGTGGAGCTGGGGGAGCTTCGAGAAGCTTCTCACAGAGGGCCGCCCCTATAGCCCCCTCCCCTGCCACCAAAAAACTCCACCACTCACTCAACCCAGGACAGTCCATCAGAAAATGAGGTCACAAGGATGTTAGCACAAATTGGATTGATATTATCTTTGTAATAGGCATCTATCAACACTATCACTTAGAATGGATAGAACAAATGAGAGAAAGCCAGAACCATTTCTCTTGTTCAGAGCAAAGAACTTGTTTATAGTAGAATCCTAGTTGGTCAGCATGTTCCCACTCGTGTTACTGTCTTCCCTTCACTCACATAGTTTAGTTAACTGCTAGGCAGAAGTAATAACAAGATGATTTGAAATGTGCAACTTTTCCTTGAGAAAATTTAAGTAGACCTTGAGTTGGTTCATTAAGCTTCCTGAGTACCCCAGATAACAGGGGCCCAAGATGACAGTGTCAAGATAAGCACCTGTGAATTAATTAAAAATTGATCTTGGAGCATTCCAGGGCCGAAAAATGGATGAGCTCACTACATGACCATATATGGGCAAAGGAAGCTCAAAGTTCAATCACCGGACACTGAGAGGAAGACTATGAACAACCACCAGAGTGGGAGAAGACCCTAACCTTAATTTTATCATGCATTCTTGGACTATGTAAATAAGTTACAGGGAATCTTATGTATATGTAGATTAGTTCTCAGAAATACACTGAATATGTAACACCTCACAGCATACATTCTCTGTGATTTTACTTGTCCATTGGAGTACTTGTGATGGTGTGATCCCCAGTGCTGTCAAGCGCTGATAATAAAGAATATCTGCTTAACAGTTATATCGGACTCTAAGTGTTGAGTGAATTTCTGTGTTTCAGATGGCACCCCGGATGGGACCATCTCCACCAGGCTGCAGGACCCATTGAGACTGGGACTCTCTTGGGTACCCCTGGAGATATTCTACGGAGAGACTCCTCTCCTCAATCGGATCACTGCAGGGATGGACAAGGACTATCTAATATATAAAGGTATTCTTTCTGAAACTTTATTTGAGGCCCAGTCCATTTGGAAGCTACTCATAAGTCAATTTGTATAGCGCAGGGTGAGCATATACTGGGTTGCTAGCACCTCTAGGGTGTATCCAGAATTTTGTGTGCCTGCAATTGCCTGTAAGGCTTTTGCACGTTTGGTAAATCATCTTTTTCTGTATTGTGAATTTTGGCACCCAGGAACAGGCTTTTGTATTGTGAATTTTGGTGCCTCGGAACAGGCTTTTTATTGCAAATTTTGGTGCCTGCAATCATATGGGGACAGGCTTTTGCAAGTTTGGTAAAAGAACTCCTTTTCATATTGTGAATATATGTGAGTGACTGAGACGTATATTTTATATGAAGCGAGTGTGGAGCTCCAATCTGTGGTTCTGTTATCCCATGAGGGAAACAGCTGGAGACAGACCAAGCAAATGGTTTTGTGAATAGCTGTCACATCCTGATAATATTTGTGTACCTGTGCTGTTACTGAGTTGCATGAGATGTAATCAGAAAAATTGACTATATTTCGGTAGTGGTATTGAATGTGTTAAATGTAAATTGTGGGTGGATTGGGATCGGTGTTATAGTGCTTCTGAGAGTGTAAAAGTATGTTGTGATTAGGAAGGAAACCTGAAGCACGGTTAGCATGGCGGATTGGCAAAGTAAGGGAGTGCTTAAGAAAAGACCACTAGGGTGCGTACTAGCCCATTGGAAAGATTTAGGTGGACCACCTAGAGGGTCAGCAAATAAGAAAACTCTTATAGAATACTGTAATCAGTGGTGGCCACTATATAAATTGGAAGATGGGGAAAAAATGGCCATTTAATGGGATATTGGATTATAATACTCTGATACAACTGATGTTATTTTTAAGACGAGAAAATAAAAGGGATGAAGTAAGACATGCAGACATGTTATTTTCTTTAAAAAATCACTTAGAGTGGCAGAGAGATTGTGGAATAAATATGCCGCCCTAAGACCCCTTGGTGCTTGCCTTAGAAAAGGATAGGAAGAAGGAACAAGGTCCTATATCTCAGTGTTGTTCTCTCTGTAGTATATCTCAGTCATGTCAAAAACATCAGAGGAGAGGGGAAGAGAATGAGGATAAAAAGGAGTTAGAGGACTATGTATGTCACGGTGGGAGAAGGAGAGAAGCAAGAGCAGAAAAAAGCAACAGACATGAAAGAGAAGAAATAAAGGAGTTGGGGACAAGCGAAAATTTCTCTCTTGTTACCCACCGAACTCGTAGTAAAGCGGGACCAATAATTCAGGCCGCTTTAATACAAGCTGTAGGGCCTGAAGAGCCCACTAGAATTGAAGTTCCTTTCTCCATGGGGGATTTAGATACCTGGAAAGAAATAGTTAAAAGATACAGAGAAGATCCCTCAGGGGTAGCTACAAGATTTGAATTAATTGTAATGAATCAAGATCCTGACTCCGGATGTAAGACCCAGCTCACTTGGACAGTGTTACTGCAATGATTTAAAAATAGCCCTACCATTTTTGGGAACCAATTGGCTAAAGAATTAGAGTAGTAGGAAGGGCCTCCTGGAAGTATGTAGATGACATCTTAATAGCAACTGATAGAAAAGGTCAGTGAGTTTATTAAATTTTCTTGGACTAAGTGGCTATCAAGTGTCATTGCAGGAAGTCCAAATTCAGAAGAAGAAGGTGATTTATTTAGGATTCCTGATTTCTAAAGGACAGAGACAACTTGGGAATGAAAGGAAAGAAGCCATATGTCAAAATCTGGAACCAGCTATGATTAAGGAACTTCAGACTTTCCTGGGAATGACAGGTTGGTGCCGGTTGTGGATTTACAACTACGGACTGTTGGCTAAACTGTTATATGAACTGATGAAAGGTAACCAAAGGAATTTAGTATGCACTAAGGAAGCTGGGGAATCTTTCAAAAGACTCATGTTGGCCCTGCCCTAGGATTACCAGATGTTACAAAGATTTTCTGGTTATTTGTTTATGAAAGACAAGCAGTGGCCCTGGGCATATTGGGCCAGTGACTAGGTCCCTACAAGTGCATGGTTGCTTATTTCTCTAAACAACTAGATGAAGTGAGCAAAGGATGGCCAGGATGTCTTCGGGCAGTGGTTGCTGTTGTAATCATAATCCAAGGGGCTCTCAAATTTACATTGGGGCAGAAAACTGTAGTCCATACTTCACATGCAATTGCTGCAGTTTTAGATCAAAAGGGGGGACTCCAGTTATCCCCATCAAGATTTCTGAAATACCAAGAAATATTGATGGAGCAAGATAATATAAAACTTGACACTTCTTCTAATTCTGCTTCATTCTGGATTGATCAACAAGCGACAGAACTTAGGATACATGACTGCATGGAAACAATCGAAGCCATGTATTCCAGTAGACAAGATTTGAAAGATACCCCCCTAGAAGATGCTGATTATACTTGGTTTACGGATGGGAGCACTTATGTAAAGAACAGAACCCGAATGGCAGGGTATGCCATAACAACTACAGACACCGCTGTGGAAGCCAAATCACTCCCCAGGGACACATCAGCACAAAGAGCTGAAATAATTGCCCTAACAAGAGCTTTAGAATTGGCACAAGGAAAATGAGTGAACATTTGGACAGATTGAAAGTATGTGTTTGGAGTGATATGCCCATGGAGTGATATGGAAAGAACAAGGACTTTTAACTACCCAAGGAAGAAATATTAAACATGCAGATGTAATTATACAACTCCTAGAGGTGATCCAACTTCCTGTGGCTGTAGCTGCACTGCAAAGGACATCAGAAGGGTACCACTGACAAGGAGCAAGGTAACAATTTGGCTGATTATGAGGCAAAACAAGATGTGGAATGAGGGGAAATGTTAAGCCTAATTCCAGAGAAATTCTTGCCTTTACCAGAGATGGTAAAATATGATGAAAAAGACTCTAAATTAATATGGGATTTGAAAGCAGAAATTAATTCTTCAGGATGGACCACTACAGGGAATGGACGAATAGTGGTCCCTTTTAGGATATTGTGGACCCTTGTTAAAACTGAACATAATAACTCCCATTAGGGAACTGAGGCCTTATATAAGTCCCTGACATGACAAATAATACCTAGGAATCTATTTCAAACTATAAAGAATGTCACATCAAGATGTGAGATTTGATTGAAAAATAATCCAAAGGTAGAAAATAGGGTGAAATGTGGACAAAGGGCAGATTCCAGGCCAAGGATGGCAAATTGATTTTTCAGAGTTACCCAGAAAAGTAAGATATAAATATCTGCTAGTATTGACAGATACTTTCTTGGTATAGCCAGAGGCATTCCCTTGTTAAACAAATAATGTCAGAGAAGTGGTTAAAGTTTTACTGAGGGAAATAATTCCCTAATTTGGAGTCCCTGAAATTATTTCTTCTGACAGGGAATCGCACTTTGTATCTAAGGTGGTCCAGTTAGTGGGAAAATTCTTAGAAATTGAATGGAAGCAACATACACCTTACTGACCTCATGCTAGCGGACAAGTGGAAAAAATGAATCATATGATAAAATTTCAATAGAGTAAAATATGTCAGGAAACCACTTTAAGATGGGATCAGGCTTTACCCATAGCTCTTTTAAGAATATGAACTAAGCCCAGACATAAAGAAAAATTAAGTTGATTTGAAATCTTGTATGGGAGACCATTTCAACCCAGATATCAAGGAAAAAAATCTGGTTCAAATAAGAGAATTAAACTTACAACAGTATTTGGTAGCTTTGGGAAAACAAATAGAAGAAGTTAATAAGCAGGTGGCATCTACAAATATGGGGATTAGATTCCTCAGTCCATAAATTTAAACCTGGTGATTGGGTATATGTTAAAACCATTTCAGCTCATCCACTGGAAGAAAAGTGGGAAGGACTGTTTCAAGTACTATTGACTAGATATACAGCTATCAAAATTGAAGAACAGAGACCATGGATACATTATTCCAGAGTGAAAAAGGCCCCTCAGCTGTGGACTGTGGAAGATTATATTGGATTCTAACTGTTGAGTGAATTTCTGCGTTTCACAACAGGCATTAGAAAAATTACCTAAAGATTTTCTCAGGCAACAAAGCCATGGTATCTCTGACCTCATACTCTTCATACCAACTGAAGAGAGATTTCTTAATCATCTCAGTGATATCACCTCAGTGAATCATCTCATAATCTGAAGGTCATGAATTCGTTCCTCACATGGCTTACGACATACTTTCATTCAGTATTGTGATAATGTTATTTTTATTTTGGTGTTGGAAAGGGTGGTTTGTTGTTTTTTTTTTTTTTTTGTTGTTGATGTGAGTGAAGTTTTTTAATATTGTGTGATGAATGAATTTTAATGATAATTCTTAAATAAGTAATTCATATGGGTGAGGGGTGAAATGTGTTTGGCTTATGTGTGGCAGGAGTTTTTGGTAGCAGGGGAGGGGGCTACAGTGTTGGCCCCTGTGAGAAGCTTCTTGAAGCTCCCCCAGCTCCAAGTTGGACCTGTCTCTGGCCAAGGCCAAGTCAATTAGTGACAGTAGCCACACCTCTGTGATAACATATTTAAGAAGTGGAACTTGAGAGGAGGAGAAGTGGTGAGGAAAAGTTATGGGGGATATACCTGTAAGGGAAAGAATTCTGCTTTTGCATGACAAGCCTGATAAGAATAACCAGAGTGAGCAATTCACAAGCACTTAAGTCCCTAGCCTATGGCTAGAATATAAGTGGCCTTTTTGTCATCTGCAATGGCCCACTATTTGGAACTAGGTAGACAGAGATATGGAAAGGCTTGGGGAAAATAAACTTTTGAACTTTTCATCTTAGTATGCTTGCATGATGAGCTCATGCATATTAACTTCTCCGCCCTGGAGAGAGTTAGGGGTTATTTCCATGAACATGGGACGAACATGGGACATATGAACACATACATGAAGGGGCATGTCAGTAGGTGGTTCGGGAAGTCTACACACCCTGTAGTACTCAGCCAATATGGAATCAGGGGGGGGAACTTGCGGTCTGGAGAAAGTGATATAAACCACTGATGATAGCTGTTAGGCTCACCCACTTGGTGGGGCACCCAGTCTTGCAAGAAAGCAATAGAAAGCTTCACAATGCATCTTGTCTGAGCTGCTATCATTGACAATTGAGCATTTCTCACATACCTGTGCAAACACCAAAGTCAGCGGAAGAAAGGAGGAGGAGGTGGGGGGAGGTGCGCTGGGAGAGAGGTCCCCTCAGCCTGTGGTGAGAGGGCAGGCTGTGCCCCTGCAGCCCATGGAGGTCCATGGTGGAGCAGATGACCACCCACAGACCATGGAGGACCCCATGCTGGAACAGGTGTCTACACTCAAAGAAAGCCAGGACTCTGAGGGAAGCCTGCACTGGAGCAGTCTGCTGCCATGGCAGGGACCCACGCTGGAAAAGTTTGTGAAGAGCTGCAGCCCATGTGAAGGACTCATGTCAGAGAAACTGTTTGTGGAGGACTGTCTCTTATGAAAGGAACCCCATGCTGGAGAAGGGGAGAATGTGAGGAGTCATCCCCCTGAGGAGGAAGGAGTGGTAGAGACAACAGATGATGAACTCACTGCAATCCCCATCCCTTGCTCTGCTGTACTGTTGCCGGGGAGGAGGTAGAGAAATTGGGAGCAAAGATGAGCCTGGGAAGAAGGGAGAGGTGGGGAAAAGGTGTTTTTAACATGTGGTTGTGTTTCTCACTGTACTACTCTGATTGGAAATTAAGTGGTGGTTTAAGTGGTGATGATGTTTAAATTAAATTGATGGGGTTTTTTCTTCCACTAAAAAGTGCCCATGACCATAATGGGTGAATCATCCCTCCCTCTCCTTATTTCCATTCCTGAGCCTTTTGTTTTATTTTCTCCTCTCCATCCCTGAGCGGCTGGGTGGTGCTCAGCTGCCCTCTGGGCTTAACCCATGACAATGGGGTAGACAGCAGTCCCAACAATGAATTAACCAGGTCTTCTTTAGCACTTTTGAGTCTAGATAGTAAAATAATTTTGTTAAAGGCCAGGGCAAGTCACCTTCCCCACAGTAATTCCAGCACATGGTCACACACATTCACTGTGAGGGTAAGTGTCCTGAATAAACATTTGCTCAAGGACCCCTGATAAAAGCAGAGGTATCTGACAAGAGCTCATTATTTTCACAAAGTCACCAAGATTACAAAAATCTGACTGTTAAGATTAAAATGCCCTAAGATAAACAGGAAGGCTCTAGCGTGTGATGAAATGTGGTGGCAAAACAAAGCATATCAAGAATTATCTCATGGGCATGTGATACATGTTATGCTTTGGAAACGAACACCTGGGTAGTTCTCCTGGGCTAGTGAGTGAAATGCCTTTTCAGAAGTTATGTGGAAAAGCTGCAAGGCAGCCGGTAGCAACTCAACCAGAAACTCCACATATGGAAATTTGCAAGAATATATTGACTTAAGGTCTGTAATTTTAAGCACCAAAGCAAAAAGCTCTGGTGCACTCAGAATTGTGCAAAAGATTTTAAAGGCATAATGAGATGTGAATCATCATTCTCCAAATCTAGTTTTGGAAATAACAAACAATATTGTGCAACAGCAGTTGCTTGGTGAATATCTGCTAAAACTGTGACAGAGAGAAAACAATAAACAGGCAGCAAAATTCAAGTGGCTCCCCAAGCTGGGTAAATTCTAACAAGCTACAGATTTAGACTACTGAGATCTTTCTCAGGGACTCCCGAGTGATTTAATTCTATTTTTTGCACCACAAACCCTCAAGAAGGCCTGTACAGCATAAGCATGAGTCTTGCACTCAAAAAAGTCTAGTCTTAAGTTTGAATAAGAACACATCATAAACAAAGTCTCGGTTAAGCTACATTACTACTATTCACCCCAAATATCTGCAGAAGGATGCCTCCCTCCTACATCACTACACATTTACACATCACTACTAATGTGCATCTTCTTTATGTCAGGCAACATCTACTGGAACTCCTTATGCGTATGTCTCTTCAGTTAAAATCTGAGATGCAGGTCCATAAACCCTGTGTCCATGCAGTGCTGTTACACTGGATTAAGAATAAAGGAGTTCAGAGATTACCTCATTCTGGATGGTAATGTTGCAAATACCTTAATAAAAACAGTTTGAATCCTAGAATATTATTTTGATTTTAGTTTAAAGGTATGATTTTGATTTAACATGAAGCAAGAGTAGCTCTGAGACTATAAAGTACACTGAGGCCCTTAGGATTAAGCAACTAGTATGCTGTGTGCCTTGAACACTGTAACAATCGTTATGGACTCTGAATTAACACAGTAGGTACTGGTTATGGCTCTTGACTTGAAACAATAAGTACCAGAAGAGACTGGTTTGGTTGGGAAGATCAGCCAAAGGAGAAATGAGCATTAGCCAAAGATAAAATGAGCATGCGCAAGGATGGAGTTCAATCAGCCGACAGAGTGAGGAAGACTATCGACGACCACCAGAGGACCCCTGTCCAGTATAACCACGCATCCGCACGTTAGAGACATTTGCATATGACAATAATTTACAGGAAATAACATGAATATGCTAATCATTGCCCTCCCCCCATTCTATTCAAATCAATCGGTAAAGATGACCAATGATTTCTGCAGAATAGGAATATAGATAAGGTGAGGTAACTGAAAGCCAATCATTATTAAGGTCAACTTAAACTTTATGAATTTTGTTGAACTTATGTAACCATGACTCTGCTGAAAAAGTGTATAAATATGTTGTGCTTTGTACCTGTCGGCGAACACGTCTTTGGCAGAGTTATCCCCCGTGTTCCCCAGCGCTGGAATAAAGAAGTGCCTGCTTATCTGCTGTGTGTAAATAAGTTATTTCGCAATTGCGACCGCTAACAGTTTTGGCGACCGAGGTGGGACCTCGCGAGTGAGACTGGATGGGATCGAGCTCTGATTGAACTCCAGCCGGCACCGAGGAATTCTCAGGGAGAGCCATCGTTCTCGACCCATAAAGCTCCTCGCAACGTCCCATGGAAAGTTAAGGCACTTCTTTAGGATCAGTGGAAAGCCTGCCTCTCAGACAGAGCGAAAGTTCCGCGTGGTTGGGGCTAGGGAATTCCCGAGCAGGGGAAGCCTAGGTGCCGCCCGTAAGGCGAATATGAAAGTTTCGCGGGGTTGGCATCAGTGTCAGTGGTGAAAGGGAATTAAAGGAGCGGGGCCCGCGGGACTCCTTGAGAATAGGACTCTCTTGGGCGCTCCCGGGAACTTTCCCGGAGGGACTCGTTATCTCAATTGAGTCACTGCGAGGAATAAGGCAAGGATTATTAGAAGAGGGTCTGGGCTGTTCATAAATCGTGAGATGTGGGATCTTGCGTGGAACAGCGTATACCGGGGTTGCTGGCACGTCACTGGTATACATCTGGTCAGGAACACTTTGGTGTTCACATCGGTACTTTCTGGTCTTGATACGGGAAATTGTATTTTTCAGATTCTGTAATTTGTCTCTGTGCTTCTGAATCTTGTAACTTTGTAACTTTGGTAATACAGGAAACTATGAAACACTGTTGAAATACTGTTGAGGTTTTATGCGTGAATGAGTGACTGAGACGTGCAATTACGCACGAAGCGAGTGTGGAGCTTTGATCTGCGGTTCTGTTATCCCGTGAGGGGTGCAGCCGGAGATAAGCGAAGCAAAAAGAAAGGAGAAAAAAAAAAAAAAAAAAAGGAAAAAAGAAAAAAAGAAAGGTATACTGTCGGTTTGCTATGGCATTTAAATTTTCAAATCTGTTTAAAGACGGGAGAGGGAGTAAGAATTCTACACCAAGAAACACTCCCTTAGGTTGCCTTTTAGCTCACTGGAAAGAGGTGCATGATGAATTAAGCAAAAGTCAACTTACTGAATTTTGTAATCATGAATGGCCATTGTATAAATTAGAAGATGGAGAAATGTGGCCCCTGAATGGGACCTTAAGCTATAATACTATTTTGCAATTACTGTTATTTTGTAAAAGGGAAAAAAAATGGCATGAGGTTCCATATGTAGATCTGTTCTTTTATCTTCAAGAAAAACCAGAGTGGCAAAAAGAACGTGGGCTGATTAATCAAGTGATGTCTCTTATGGTAAAGGATAAAAAGGTTCAGGAACATTGCCCCACAACTGGCATTGATTTTTTGGCGACAATCTCAGGAAGACATAAGGAGAGAGCTTCAGAAGCTGGAGGGGAGGGAGCTGCGGAATTTGGATAGATTATTAGAGGTAGCATGGAAAATTTACAATAATTGAGAAAAATAAAATGAAGTTAGGAAACAAAAAAAATTGCTTGCAATGGTGAAAGACACAGAATTTTACTAACAGAGGAAGGGGAAGAGGTCCTTTAAGAGGAGGAGTACAAGGGGAAAGAGGAAGATTGACTGACAGAACCCCTCTCGGAATAAATCAGTGTGCCTTTTGTAAGAAGGAGGGGCACTGGAAAAAGGATTGTCCAAGGAAATTAACTAGTCAGCAAACAACAGCTAATGTGAAGATTCTAGGAGAGTATGCAGATTGACAGGGACCGGAGGTGAACCCAGCTGAGCCTCTGGTTACAGTTAAGCTGGGAGAGAAGGAGGTTACATTTTTGGTGGACACTGGAGCAACGTTCTCAGTTCTGAACAAACAGAAGGGGATGATAGGATCTAAAATGGTTAATATTGTGGGAGCCAAAGGGAAGGTGGAAAACCGGCCGTTCTTACAACCGTTGAATTTACAATTTGGAAATAAAATCATAACATATGAATTTCTGTATATTCCAGAATGTCCAGTACCCTTAAAGGGAAGAGATTTGCTATCCAAATTAAATGCCCAGATAGTTTTGGAAAATGGAGAATTGTTAAAAATAGCAGAATCAAAAACAGGGGAAATTCTGATGATACAGGAAAAACCAAAGATACAAGAAATCCCCCCCAGAAGTGAGTTATGCAGTAGTTCCCATGGTGTGGGAAACTGATGTCCCTGGAAAATCTAAACTGGCACAACCAGTGAAAATTGAATTAAAGGAAGGAGCAAAACCAATTAGGATCAAACAATACCTAATTAAACCTGAGGCAAAACAAGGAATTAAAAGGCTGATTGACAAATTCTTGAAATGTAAGATTTTAGAAGAATGTGAGTCAGAATATAATACCCCTATTTTACCCGTCCGAAAGCCCACAGGTGAGTATAGATTAGTACAGGACTTGAGAGCTATAAATCAAATTGTAAAAGACATTCACCCGGTAGTATCCATATACCTTATTGACAGTCCTTAAAGAAATATCAGTGGTTTACAGTGCTTGATTTGAAAGATGCTTTCTTTTGCATACCCCTGGAACAGGAAAGTTGTAAGCTGTTTGCTTTTGAGTGGGAAAACCCACAAACAGGGTGTAAAGTACAGTTAACCTGGACATGACTACCCCAAGGATGTATGAACAGCCCAACAACCTTCGGTAGCCAACTTGCCAAAGAACTAGAGATATGGACAAATGAAAAGACAGTGACTCCGCGACCAGAACATCTACTCTTACAATATGTGGTTGACATCTTAATAGCTACAGAAGAAAAGACAGCCTGTATACAGGTAGCCATTGAACTTTTAAATTTTTTGGGGACTTAATGGGTATAAGGTGTCTAAGAAGAAAGCCCAAATAGCAAGCCAAACTGTGATATATTTGGACTTTGAGATTTCAAAGGGGCAAAGAAGATTGGGGACTGATCGAAAGGAAGCAATCTGTGCTATTCCGGAACCTCGGACTGTACATGAATTAAGAGCTTTCTTGGGAATGGTCGGGTGGTGTCATCTTTGGATTATGGATTATGGTCTCTTGGCCAAGCCATTATACGAGGCCCAAAAGTCCACCCCCTTTCATATGGGGTCAACAACAACAGGAGGCCTTTCAAAAGCTTCAGCGAGATTTAATGACAGCACCAGCTCTAGGATTACCTGATCTAACTAAAGATTTCCAGTTGTTTATTCATGAAAGGCAGCACCTTGCCCTGGGAGTCCTAACCCAGAGGATGGGAAGCTGGAAGAGACCTGTGGGGTACTTTTCTAAACAACTGGACACGGTGAGCAAAGAATGGCCTTCCTGCTTGCGGGCAGTAGTGGCAACAGTAATATTGATACAAGAAGCTAGAAAACTCACCTTGGGAAGAACCATCATGGTCTATGTTCTGCATATGGTTGCTACAGTGTTGGAACAAAAAGGGGGGTGTTGGCTGTCCCCTAGCAGAATGATGAAATATCAGGTAATCCTTACGGAGCAAGATGATGTGATTCTGAAAACAACTAATCTTGTAAATCCTGCAGTTTTTCTGAGTGCTTCACAGGAGGAAGAAAACCTGAACATGATTGTGCAATGACTCTAGTTGAGAAGATTTGAAGGATGTCCCCCTTGAAGGTCCTGAATGGAAACTGTTTACAGATGGCAGCAGCTTTGTACAGAATGGAACTCGCTATGCAGGATATGTGTTAACAACTGAAAGTACTGTGGTAGAGGCAAATGCACTGCCCAACACTACATCAGCACAGAAAGCAGAATTAATTGCCTTAACACGAGCATTGGAATTAAGTAAGGGAAAGAAAGTGAACATCTGGACAGATTCAAAATATGCTTTTGGAGTGGTTCATGTCCATGGAGCATTATGGAAAGAACGAGGACTATTGTCCTCCCGGAGGAAAATATCAAGCATCAGAAGGAAATTTTACAGTTGTTATTGGCGATTCAGGATCCGGCCCAAATAGTGATCATGCACTGTAAAGCACATCAATCTGGAAATACAAAAATAGTAAGAGGGAATAGGTTGACAGATCAAGCTGCTAAGAATGCAGCTCAACAATGAGGGTTACAAATGGCAGTAATTCCTACTAGAATTGTAACTTTCCCAAAGGAACCACCAAAATACTTGAAGGAAGATGAGAAATTAGGTCAATTTTTAAATGCAAAGAAAAAATTAGAAGGATGGTGGACAACCTCTGAAGGCCAGGTGGTTGTGCCCCCATTAATTATGAGGGAAATACTACAAGTAAAACATCAGGCATGCCATTGGGGTGTAGAGGCCCTGGTGACATTCCTGAAGAGGCACATAGTATCGGTAAGGATGTTAGAGATGGCTAAATCAGTTGCTGCAAAATGCAATGTATGTTTAAAAAATAATGCAGTGGTACAGAAGAGAGTTCAAATGGGCAAATTGAAAGTAGGAGTAGAACCTGGTGAGTATTGGCAAATTGATGTTACAGAATTACCCAAATGTAAAGGATAACGGTATGTTCTGGTTGGGGTTGATACCTTTTCTGGGTGGCCGGAAATGTTAAAATTGACTCTGAAGCATGATTCAGTATCTGAATGTTGATTTCCTGTAAATTTTATAGTCTATGATGGTAGAAACATGGATGAAGGGAAAAAAATCATTATCAGGCCTAGCACAGGTGACCAATGCTGTTCATAGTGCTTGGTCTGACATACAATTATCTGAAACATGAATTGACCCTTAAAGCAGAGTTTAATTGAATTATTATACAAGCAGAGGTGAAGCAACAAGATAAGTCATTAAAAGATACACCATCATATGACAATTCAGCATTCAGTAAGACCACAATTTAAATATGTGAAAGTATTGAGTATGATTATCAATACTTTCAAAGGAAATGTTGCAGTTACCTTAATAAAACAGTTTGAATGCTAGAATATTATTTTGATTTTAGTTTAAAAGTATGATTTTGATTTAACATGAAGCAAGAGTATCTCTGAGAATATAAAGTACACTAAGGCCCTTAGGATTAAGCAACTAGTATGCTGTGTGCCTTGAACACTATAACAATCGTTATGGACTCTGAATTAACACAATAGGTACTGGTTATGGATCTTGACTTGAAACAATAGGTACCAGAGGAAAACTGGTTTGGTTGGGAAGATCAGCCAAGGGAGAGGTGAGCGTTAGCCATAGATAAAATGAGCATGTGCAAAGATGGAGTTCAATCAGCGGACACAGTGAAGAAGACTATCGACGACCATCAGAGGACCCCCGTCCAGTATAACCACACATGCGCACATTAGAGACATTTGCATATGACAATAATTTACAGGAAATAACATGAATATGCTAATCATTGCCCTCCCCCCATTCTATTCAAATCAATCAGTAAAGATGACCAATGATTTCTGCAGAATAGGAATATAGATAAGGTGAGGTAACTGAAAGCCAATCATTATTAAGGTCAACTTAAACTTTATGAATTTTGTTGATCTTATGTAACCATGTCTCTGCTGAAAAAGTGTATAAATATGTTGTGCTTTGTACCTGTTGGCGAACACGTCTTTGGTGGAGTTATGCCCCGTGTTCCCCAGCGCTGGAATAAAGAAGTGCCTGCTTATCTGCTGTGTGTAGATAAGTTCTATTCGTGATTGCGACCGCTAACAGTAACACAGAACAGGTAACAAAAAGAAGCTATCCATCCCTTCAAATACACTACGTATCCCCCCCATAAAGCTCTTACAGGGTTTTTAAAAATAAGCATATGCATGAAAGGGTTAAAATGCTACCCCCCCCCCCAACTTATATACAAGGAAAATAAAGTTGGCATTGAGAAACTTGTGTCAAAATCCAACAGACAGAAAAAACAATCTCTTATTAACTCCTACAAATTCCTCATTTTGTCATCTTGGGAAAAATGCTGCCCTGGTGGTATTTCTGATAAGTCTTCATCTTTAACCTTTCTAACTAGAGACAGTTCTTGAGAAAAAGTTGCCTGCTTACAGCAGAACATCTGGTATTTGCTACCATGTAATGTGTGATCCCCAAATAGGGAAGCAACACTCTTTTATCACAGTCATTAACAGTGATGAACCCCACTGGACTGGCTTGTGTTGCAGCTTAATGGCAGCTCAACCCAGCCCTTCTCAAAGACGACACACACCAGAATGCCACAATAGACAATGCATCTTTATGTTGGTATGTTTTTCCACCACACCCTATCATGATTCTGCTTCCAAACTGGTGCTCATTCACCCTTCAAAACATTCCTAGCTCCAAACCTCCCCTTCCTTTCTAGTAATTACTCTTTTCCCAGGGGTATTAGCTTGCTTTTTAACTCAAGCTCATCTTTGGGTTTTTTTGCCTTACACATGAGCAGCACAGGGAACTCACTGAAGACAAAGAAATGTCAATATTACCTCTTCACTAATTTTTCCACATACAGCAATATTTCAGCTTGGAAGAAAAGCCCTGCTGGTGTAGGAATCTTCCTAGGCATTTCCCTAAGAATACTCATCCAAAACCACTCATCAACCAATACCAGATATGAGTTTCTCTCAATGATGCCAGTTTTTGAGGCTCTGACCATTCATAATTAAATACAACTAAACACAAACTTACCAGGACAACAGAGATTTCCTGTTCAGAACATGTCACACTTACTATGTTTTAAAACATACTTGATGTTAAAAAGTAAGTTCACATCAAACAAACATTTCATTAGAGAACCTTAAATAGAACATCCATTTGTGACAGGTAAAACAAGGACTCAAATCACCATCCCTCAGAACAGCATTTCAAACTCTTGTATAATGGGGTCAAACCTCCAGAACCTGCTGAACAATTTGGAATTAATGCAAAAAGAAAATTTAAGTTACCCAAGAAGTTTCAGAAGCCCCTGGAAGTTTTGCACATCAACCCTGCATGATCTCTGTAAGGCCAGTGGAGATCTATAAACTACTGTGGATACACACATGAATTCTAGGGATAGAGGACATTAAAGCCTTTTGTCATGTTCATTCACACTACTGTCCAAAAAATTCAGTTGTAACTAGCTACAGTCTTCCAGCTGAGCAGTGCTGCAATTTAAGTGTAATACTCTTCCTTTGGTCTCACTTTATTTTTTCTACTTGCACTCAGGAATAGGATTTCTCACCATATGAGCACACTGAGATGTTTCTGATACTTTGGCTGAAGCCCCTATTCCTACTGCACAAACCTGAGCTCTATAGAAATTCACTTTGTTTACCATTACAAGCCCCCTCTTCCAGACTTAGTCTTCCCTTTCTGCTTGTTTGTGTGTGACCTGCTGGCATTCAGTTTGATTGCATGCCTACCCAAATAAGTTCCAGAGGCAGCAAAAGTGCCCTTGGTGGGCTGGAGACCTGATAAGCTCAGCCAGAACTAACTCAATACAATGCTCCCCATTTTTTGCTGCTCCAAAGGTGGGGAAGAGAAGGGTAGAGTCCATTCCCGATGATCATATGCTCAGTGCTCGACCTCATATGCTAACTGCCATGACATTTACTTTTTATAATCAGGTTGTCTGTACCTCCCAGAACCAATGACATAGGTGTCAATGTTTCAGTATCAAATTCGAGTAATGGTATCAGATTCTTCTAACATGACACTATTGATGCTCTGCCAGGTGACAGGAATCACTGAGGAAGGAAGTGCTTCCACCCCCAACATCAAATGGTGAGAGTGAGATCCAAGGGAGACAACTCACTCCCTTGGTATATCCTCTGGGCAACATCAAAGCTTAGTAGCAATCCCAGAACTCAAATACTTTGCAGCCTCTACTGCAACCCCTTTGTACAATCCTTTCCAGGAGACCTTTCAGATAGAGTGGACAGCACTGATATATGACAAGTCTCATACTTGTCTAATGTGCACACCAGGAAAGTGTAAGTTTACAAACATAAAAATAGCAGCACCAATGGTTAAGAGGTGCAAACCTGTGTCATACACCAGTCTTATAGCTAGTATGTCCTATTGAGTATACATTCTTAAACATTTCAAACTATGTAAAACAAAAGTTAAAGGCTGTAGACCCTGGAAAATAACTCCCTAATTCCCTATCCTTGGCTATATAAACTGACAAGCCATCCAGGTCTGGGACATGGAACTTCTCCCAAGGTCTCTTTTTCCAAGAAAGATAATCAAAACCAATGTCAATCCAAATCATAATTCCTTTCTAAGTCTGTCTGCTAGAGATATTCAGCCTCTGGTGGGACTATATGACTCTTCTGCAGAGCCCCTTAAATAATAATATTAGCAGTTTTATTTTGCATCCAGGAAGGAACATACAGACAATTTTTCTTATGGTCCAGTTAATCCAGCTCCATGTTTTCAGTTTACTCAGTGATCACATAATTCTGCTCCAGAGACTGTCAAGACAGTGACACAATCTTTTATCTAGAATGACCTCACGCACGATATTCAAAAGCCACTGGGCCAACCCTCAGTACATTATGTCAAAGATGCATTTGGTGCACCTCAGTGTTTATTTAAATTGTGGTCAGATAGACCAGCCATCCAAGGACATCAGACGATGGTCCATGAAAAGACTGCCCATCAAAAAGCCATCATCAGAAACTAGACCCAAGCAATCGTGAAATAAAAATAATTATCAGTAAGTCTAGTGAAATTTTTCTCTACTAACGGAATCATTGCAACATCACTGCACTAGATGGCCTGCAACTCTTCACCACCAGAAAGGGCTAATTCAATTTCAATTTAAAATAGATGAAAAATGAAGTTTGATATAAGTGCTGACATGTTTGACCTTTTTTTACATATAAAATGGTTTTAATTCAAACTTTTTCCTTAACAATTTCCAAGGACATGCTTTTATCTTGTTAAGGGCTGTTACTACATTTGGTTTTCTTGGATCTCACTTGTTCTCCATGAATGTTCAAAAAGGCTGGCTAGCAGCTCACAGTAACCTGCACCAGTTCCTTTAGAAGTGTTGGCTGTGTGTCATCTGGTCCTGCTGGTTTTGAAATGGTTAGTTTTGCCAGGTATCTTCTCAAAATCCCCTTATCAATAACTTGCCAGTGAAACCAACATCAGTTCTATTCTTTTCCTGATGGTCCATAACAGCACTGTTTTTTAACTAAAATATTTGCTTGCTTCAGCCTTTTTGCCATCGTCAGATACTCCAAAGCTGTTCTTTCAAGAGCTTCTCTCTTTCTATTTTCCTTTCCTACCTCCACAGCTTTTGCTCCCCTGCTGCATAACTGTGCAGTGAATATTTCTGCATCACAAGGGACTTTGCACCTTTGCAGTGCACACCTGCTGGTGGAGAGTTCACAAAAAATCTGGCCATCTGGAAATCCATTTTAAAACACTTCTTGCTTCTGACCACTCTATTTTCTTATCACACTCTTTGGACTGCATGACTTTATCTACCTTAGAAGCAAATTATTTGTTTAACAAGTCAAACAAAAAGTGCTGGAATTAAATGAGAACAAATCTGTCCAGTCATTTGACTTCATTTGGAAGGGAACATAAGCAACAAAGCATCACCTGCAGCAATAACTGTTTTGGTTAAACCCAGAAAGTCATTTGAAACTTTTCCATGGTTATGAGTGGCTGCTAGACATTTACAGGCTACTTGAGGGGGATGGGAGGGGGCAGTAGAAGGGAAGTCCCACATCTGCTTCTGGTAAAGTTTTTTTACAACCTTTTAAATTCCTAACTGATACCACAAGAAAATATTGCTGCTTTTGTCATGAGGGCCTTCATCCTCAATCCTGTTCTCTTTAAAAAACCCATAATGGAGAATGGGGTGTCTTTTAAAGGCATTGGCAAGCACTACAGCTAACACACAAAAGAAGCCATTGCAGAAAGCACACACTCAGGAGGAGAAAAACCCCCAAACATCCCAAATGCTACCATCAGGTTCCCCTTTTCACAAAGAATGACCAGACAGATGCACTAGGCCTGCTGAGACAGCTCACTATCAGAAACTTGGACCATGGGCTGGCTGCTGGCACTAATACTTCTAACTGCAAAGGTCTCCCTTCTCCTCTGCAGGTGTGAAGTATCATGATCTCAGACCCACTGCTACAGATGTTTAGAATAGACCTCCCAGAACATTTGCTGCTTCTCCTTCTATACAGCAATGCAGGCCAAACATGGTTAGCTAAAGCACAGATACCATCCTGTGCTACTAGATATGGCTGTACCACAGCTTGGGGAGTTTGTAGTAATCTATGGCTTGTGACTTGTGCAGCACTGCAAAAGTCAGATACCATGATCCAAGCACTCTGTCCAGGATCACTGCACAAATTGGTACAGATGAGTGCACTGAAAAATCATAATCCTTCCACATTTCTTTTTATTCTTGATATGTTCTAACACTGCTTAATAAATATTACTTATCAAGCAAAAGCTTCTGGGATTTACTACATCAAAGCAATGAATGTATAATTACAATTCTTTTGCAACATTTCTGACAAATTTGGGTCTTAAGTCTGTCACATCTCTTGAGCTTCCAAACTAAAAGGGAATTGAAATCAAAAGTTTAAGCACAATAATTCATTAAGTCTTCCCAGTTCAGTGACTCTCACTGCAAACTGAATGTGCCTTTCTGTAATAGGCCAAGGAGCTCAAAATAACAAAATTGATTGTGAACTCCTGGTTCTCTATCTCAGTGCATGAAGATTTATTATGACACATACATTATTTTGGTTTTGTTGTTGTTGTTGTTTTTAATTCCAAGGTCAAAAAGGTTCTCAGAACTTCTTTGGAAACAGAGCAATATTTCACAACAATTACGGTAAAATGAAAGGATAAACTTGGATGGATCAAATGAAAATATGGGAAGAAAAGATCAAAATCGATACCCAAATAAATGTGAGGAATTATTGGGAGCTATACTATTACACAGGATCTGTGGGTGGCATGGCACCAGAAAATTTAGGAGTCAACAACATGATACTTTCGCAAAAATGCAGCTTCCTAAAGTGTTATATGCAAACGTGGAGAAGTAATTTACCTGTCCTATTCAGTCCTGTTGAGGCCTCTGCCAGATTCTTGCAGCCAGTTTTGGACACTGATGAGACAGAAACAAAATCAGAGTCCAGAGAAGAAAATTAAGACTGTTCAAAGATTTGGAAACATAAGCTACAGGAAAGGATGAAGAAAATGGCTTAATCAATTTAGAAAAGAGAAGCCCAAGGAGGAACACAGGCATTACCACAGTTCACCATGCTTACAAATGGTGGTTAACAAAGGAAAAGGTGATCAAGTTGTGGTCCACAGATTGGAGATGACAAGAAGACATCAGTTCAGCTTGCAACAGCAAGTGTTTTAGGTATGAGGAAAAGCTAAGATGGGACGGAATGAAACAGAGATAGATTCTCCAGGATCACGGTACAGTCTCCACCACTGAATTTAATCCACCATTAATCTTATTTCCCAGGCATCATTTTGATGTACTTCTCCTGCCTTGGGACAAGAAGATGAATTCGGTTTCCGCACCTTTCGCAAGTCTTTTTAGCTGTCATAACCAAATGCTCACATGCTACAAGTAACTGCTTCTTCAGGTAAGAAGACAGTAACTGGAGACAGTTTCTGTCTAACTGCTGTTAAGGAAGTCTGAGTGTGTTCAGCAGAGCCTGGATGCAGAACACAGCTGTTCCTCCTGGCACTGAACTCCCTCCACACCTTGTAACTCCCTGTGAGACACTCAAATGGTTTCCCTGGTAGCCACAGGATTAAGGCCTTTGGCTGCCTCCTGTTTTTAGGACCCAGTGCATACAGGATGCCTTGATGTGGTCTGCTAATGTTTTCTACTGTACGCATATGTGTCACAACACACTTATGACAGTTTTTCAGCCTTTGATGCCTAAACCATCACCTGCTTACCATCCTCCTCAGGCTATATTGTTAAGGAAAGGACGCTCAAAAAATGGTTCATTTCAGGCAGTAAAGTAAGTAAAATACTAGGTACTGCCTTTGTTCAGCCAATTAAAGGCAAAAAGGAAGTAAGCTCTGCTTTTATAAACCATATTAGAAAGCACAGACAAAACCAAGCAAGGTACCTCAAACTGGCATTTCTTCCTATAGTAGTATCAACTGAATTGTTCAAGTCTGTCTCCATTGTGAACTGGCATAATACTTGAGGATTTTCTCTTTTTAAAATGTTTGTTATTTTCCCAGTTTTCTCTGCAACGTTCCTCAACTTCTAGGCCTAGCTACTTTGCCCAGAACTTTCTTGTTTCGAGTGATATCACAATACTGGATCTTTCCAGCACTGGAAAGCCAAGCACTGAAATGAAGTCAACAGTCAGTATTGACTTACATATTGCTCCAATCTCTAGTCATTTTTGCATATTTGTGTCTCTCTATTAAAAAAGTTACAGATGCTGCTGCAATATGAAACTGAAATTGGCTAAAGAACAGAATATTGTATGCACAATAATTAAGAGCTATCTAGAATGGGGGAAATGAATGTATGCAGAAAGTCAGTGTCCAAAACAAGAAGATAATCTTCCCAAACACTAATTTCTGAGAAGACAGGCTATTGAAAAGCATACTTCCCCTGGTAAATTTGTTAAATTCAGTAAACCCACAAGAACTGAAATGTTTCTGTTTCTTACATGACACAATAATTCCATTTTGGAGATTTTCTACATAGTGGTGATTGGAATTTTCCCTGGATCATGACACCTGATGACAATAAAATCATCCATATCATATGAGCTCAGTACCCACAGAAGTGGTCTGCAAACCAGCTCAGTCAGGAATTTTAATAACTGCCAATTGCAAGCAGTTAATTGGTTCTTCAGTTTCATTTTTATTAAAGTAATTAATTAAATCAGTTTATTTATAAACCTACTTAGCATACGGAGTATTGTTAAATTACCTGTTAATTTAGTTACTGCACAGAAACCATTCATGCATATCCACAGAGCTCACAGGCCACTTGAATTGTTCTTTTAGCACAGACAGATTCACAACGTGTTTGAAGCAACCAGAAAAGGTTGCTGAAAGTGTGACTGCAGCCAGGGGACTGTATCTGTCTCTGACATGCATGGATCCAATCCACAAGTATTTATGTCAGAGGAAAAAACAAACAAACAAACAAACAAACAAACAAACAAACAAAACACACAAAAAAACAAGTCTCACAAGAAAAGTTACTATTTCCCAGTACTCCAGTTCTTCCTGAGAAATCATGTCTCTGCCAAACCCTGCCCCTTGACTCTGTGTCTTTCTCAGATCCTCTTCACACATCTGACTTCCTATGGTCCTGCTGATTCACCTTAGCATGCTCACATGTACACGCATGTTTCACTTGAACACAAACATGTACCACCAAGGGAAGTCCAAATGCCATTTCAGAGCAGCATCACAGAGCAGCTGAAGCTGCTATACAGCACAGGACAGCTCCAACAGAGATAGACATACTGCATTCATCTTCTCACTAAGACTCAGACATGGTAGGCAATGTACCCAGCACTGATGGCCAGTCCTAATGCTGCTGAGGCAGGACAGCAGCTGCGAGATTTCACACATGCTAGCAAGCTTACACTTACATGCACACATACAAAAAGCCACAACTGCAGCAGCATCAGCAGTATCTGAAGCTGCATCTGTAGCACAGGTTGCCTGAGGTTTCTACTTGAAGACACCTAAAAAACAGGATGAGAATGTGTGCACCATGCAAGTGACGATGCCAGTGTTGCCACACGGCACGGAACCTGGGCAGCAGGTTAAAAAGCAGAAGGAATAATGGTAACCAGCAGTTTGCCCACATTTTGCCATGCTGCCACAAAGCCAGCTCCCACATGCAAGAGGCTCTGTGGCCAAAAGCTTGACACTGTCAGCGGCAGACATCAGGCTGTAGGAAGAAATGTTCCTGCTGGAGATGACTGACAGGAGGGGCTGCAGAGCCATTTTTAGTTCTAGGCTCCAATATAATTAAATTCATGCTGATCAGAGCCCTCAAAATAGAGAAATCCTGAGACATCACCTCCTCCCCCAAGAAGTATGTAGAGAGTCACTCTGGTGTAGCTCTATGCTCTCAATTATGTTTTAGAAGATAATCTTCTCAAACATGACAATTTAATTCCTGACAGAGGAACAGAGATCTATTAAGAAGCAACACAACAAATCCATGCTACAGCTGGCTCTCTGAAGTGCTGGGGCACTGTCAATCATAATAAAATCTGTGCTAAAATTAAACAAACATAAATTAACTGAATCCACTTTCACTAAAACATTTAACGGGAAAATACTTTTTAAAATAGAAAACATCACAGACAACAGCAGCATCACCTGAGGTTAACAGACACATTAACAGCATAGTAGACAGAGTAAGAAAAACAACCCTATTCTGGCATTTCCTTTTCTCCACAATTATTTGGTTGTTGCTTACAGAGCAGATTTTATACCCATCCACAAAAGCACTTCTCTTGTAATCCTGATGCATGTTTTCTACGTTTTGCCATTCCAACAAAGACATTCTTAGCTCCTGAAAGAAAACATCTGAAAATATTTTATTAACATAGCTTCAATGTATGTGAAAAATCTTGACTTACTGGGGGGCTAAATTCACCTTCATTGAAAGCAGTCAGACTGCTTCACGTGTCTCCTCAGGTTGATTTGCTGTAACAACCCCACTTCTACCTATCTAAAAGGCTACTGACATGGCTTGTACTACTCAGGAAACAAGATTCTCAATCTAGGAAAGGCTCAGCTTCTCACGAGTTCTTAAAAAACTGAACCTGGTGTCGAACCTAAAGCATGTGGACAAGCTATACCTGTTTTAGAAAGCCAACAGCAGAAGCAGTGTGCTACCATGGCCAGTTCCTGTGACCTCTTTTGCTACTGTTGTTTCCAAGTATTGAAACAATGTATTAATTGCAACATATTCATAACAGCTCTGCACAACACTGTTGATCCTGATGTTATACAAGGAACAGAAGACACAGAAGAGGCAGGAAAGCAGTGGCAGGGCTGGGAATAAAAACCAGGTCTTCCTGTTATAAAGTGTCAGCCCGGAGACACCAGGCTCTTTTTCCGTCACATACCATGCCATGGCATCCTTCAAAGGAAAAGAATGCTTTTTCCAAAAAAACCCAAATAACAGTCATAGAAATTGTCTCTTTCAAACAACCATCAAGACTAGATTCGACAGGTTTGGTTTTTTTGGTTTTTTTGTTTTTTTGTTTTTTTTTTTTGGTTTTTTTTTTTTTGGTTTGTTTGTTTTTTTTTTGTTTTGTTTTTTGTTTTTTTTTGTTTGTTTTTTTTATGTTTTTTTTTTTTTTTAAACTGAGGACTCCCTGACCTTTTGACAAAACTTTTGGTAGAAAAAAGTCCACCTCAAATCCTCAGAGCAAACATAGTCAAAGTCCTCTACAGAACAGTGCTACCACAGACATGGCCCAGAAAACAGGCATGGGTGAGATGTGGAGGGCACTATACCATGTTGTTATCCCACACAAGATATATGGAATTCCACAGAAGCACAACAGCATCTGCTTCCTCTCTATCTCACAGGACCTCATTGCAAAAACCTGCCTCCAGCCAACACTTGCAAGTAAGGCTTTCCATCTCCTTCTCCTGATTGCCAAAGCTTGCCTGTACTGTAGACCTTGTCTTGCAAGCTCTGATTGGTGTCCTTGTACACGTCCTCTGGGGTCAGCCTCCTTTAATTTTTATCTGGTGGCAACTCTCTCATGTGTCAGAACTAATCACTCAGAGGAAACACACAAAGAGAGAGGTAAGGGAGAAGAGACCACTCAACCAGATGTCCTGATGCTTGGAGTATGTGTATGGAGCATGTGATCCCTCCTCTCCCACTTCACATACCCCAGATCCTACAATAGCACAGGTGCTCTATGCTCTTATATTTTCAAGGGATGCATTTTGCATAGGTAAGGCTCTTGGAGAACATGATACACTGCAGTGCGGAGCCCAGGCCAACCTAAATTATATGTGAACAGTTAAGCTGGCTATGTCAGCATGCTGTTCCTCTGAACCTCTTACAGTGTGTTGACTATCCAATAGCATTTGTTACACTCCAATTCAATCCTTATGGTGCTACATCTCATTCAGGTTTCTCTCCCATCTAAACCAGGACAAGATGCTAGCCAGGCCTTGGCTAGATGCACCAGCTGTCCTACCAGCTCACATGATACTGGGAATTCAAAGCCTACTTGCTGTTTTTGTGCAGCGACATTGCATCCCAGTTGCCTAGTGAAATGTTGTACTGCCTGCCTGCAACAAAGTAAAAGCTAGAAAACAGCAACCTTAGAGGATACTAAACTTGGAAGACATTTAAGAAGAGGCCAACAGTTACTTAATTCAGCTGACCTGATTCACATACTTTGACCTGTTTGAACAGGTAACACTGTTTATCGGCAGGTCCAGATCAGCAGCTGCAAAAATCACATTACAAGGAAGATAGTTGAATGGAAACTCTTCTCTTGTATATGCAGTCTCAAAGCAGCCCATTTTCCTGGGCTGGTTTCTCAATTCTAGTGAAGTTTTCCACTTCCACTTTGAAAGATTAATAGAGACAACAGGTGAATGGCTCAGTCTGTTACACACCTCATTCTCCTGTAGAAGATACAATGATATATTTTAACAGTGCACCACTGATAAGAGTATATCTGTCTTCTTCTCATCCCTTCTTCTTTCCTTGCTACTGGCTGCATTTTCCTGCATGCATTTTCCACCATGCTGTCTCTGTCACCACTGGACCCTTCTCTGGCTTGTAAGCCACTGAAACTTGGCCCTTTACAAGAGCAGCAACACGGCTGGATGATTGCAAGGTTTTCTGAGCAATGCAATCCCTAGATTTGGGAATAACAAACCAGGAAGGACTTCAAGGCCGTAACTGCTAGACTACTCTGCAACCCAGTGGTAGCCTGCATTCCACAGTTGTCTGCTGTGCCCACATATTGTCTTCTGCCTATGACTCCTCTCAAGAGTTCTCCTCTGGCTAAAGAATCCAATATATATTTTGTATCTTCAAAACCAGAGAGCTTTTGATATATGGCTCCAGAATAGTTATCTGTTCCTGTCTTGCTAATGTTGGCTATCTTCCTCTAATTCCTATTACAACGCAGTAAAACAAAGCAATTCCTTCATGTGTGCCTGCCTGCTCAGCATCTTCTCTGTGCTAGCCAAGTGCATCAGAACAGCTGTAATGCATTCACCATCCCTCAGCAATAATGTACCTCGAGCTCATGAAGTCCCTATAACCATAAACTGGGAGATCATGTAGAGGAGAAATAAATTTATGCATGTTGTGTTTCTTATGCTCATTCCCTATGTATGCCATGGGTGAAATTTAGCTGGTACCATGACTCCTTATTTTTATAGTTAAGCAGTGAGTGTAAAGCTGTCGTTAAAGAGTTGGGCTGAGCTGAGACAGTGGGAACTGCTATGTTCACTCTCTGACCAAGAATTTCCTGTTTCACTGCTCACATAAGTGAATTAAATTTGCCTTGTTGAACAATTTGCAGTTGTAAACACTCCTATCCCAGGAGAGGGGAACTGAGCTGCAAAGCGAAACAGGAGGGTTGCTGGTCACATCTAATTACATGGAGTTCAGAACTGCATGTAACATTCAGCAGAGACCACAGAGTAGCAGGCTGGAAATCAGAGACAGCCAGACAACTTGTTTCAGCACAAAACAAGAGAATCAAAAGGAGAGAAAAACTTCTGCCAAGTACACAGTAAGAGGACTCTCTGCTGTTATAGGCCACATTGCTAATAATTATTGATGGAACACTAGGCAATCTTTGGCACGCTTGTCCATCCAGTTTACTATGCAGCATTATAAACTTGCACTCAAATATAAACCATAATGGGCTATCCCTGTGTCTGTGTCTGTTTCTGATGTATGCCCCATCCTCATGTCTCAATACCACAAGCGGACTGCTTCTTCACAACACACCCCTTTCTTGCTGCACTGAACCTACAAAGCCCTGCCTAGCTTCCAATTAGCAAAGCCACGTGGTATCCTCACTGTCCCACCAGGACAAGTTGTGTGGCAGTACACAGGAGCCCTCAAAATACCTGGACATCTGAAACCTTAAGGGATACATGAAGAGTGATGGAGGAAATCAAGAATTTATCATCTCATAAGCTGTACCCTGTGTTTTTAATTCTGCAGTTAAGCACTGTTTTCTCTAGTTGCCACTCCATTTGCCAGATGATGCACAGCACAAGTGAGACACATCTACAACATTTCAGTGGCAGAGTCTGATGTAAGCCAAGACCAGTCACCTTGAAAAACCTTGGAGTCAAATTAGTGCAAGGTTACACATTGCTTGAAAATCAGATAAACCAGTATGAGCAGATATGCAAGAAGTGTAAACACTTAAGAGCAGCCAGACATCAACAGGACATGCTAAGTGACTGCCGCTGGCACAGCCTGGAGAGGTAGAGGGAAAAGTAGTGATGCCAAAATTAGGACCTGGTCTCTTGTGCTATTTTCCTTGCACAATTTCTCACTTACTCAATGACTCTGCAATATCTCAATTTCACAACCCATCTTTCCATGGCTGCTCATGCTGTGAAGTTTTGAAGACTACCCCAACAATCCCTTTGCTGTTTGATTCATTCTGGAAAAGAGCCATAGTTCTGCCACTCCTCAATAAATAAGATGGCATGTGACTGAAAATAAGATCATCCTTCTGGTAGGAACTAACACTAAGAAATGGATTGGCTTCAGGCACCATTATATGTTTATATATATATATATATATATATGATGTAGGGACTTTTCACTGATTTTAATTTCTGTGAGTCTTAGCAACAAGGTAGTACCTTAATTTTCCCCTCCACTCATATTAGAAATCACAGTAGAAACAAGGGACAACTGCTTCTACTCAAATTAGTCTGAGGCAAGTAGTGTCTTCCCTCATTGAAAGTAAATGCAGCAAAGCTTTCAAAAAGATCCTTTCCCAACAGCATTAACAGTTCTGAAAGCCCATCAATAAAATTCTCTGCCGGAATCTTCTGTGGACAAGATAAAGTTCTTGTTATCATCTAACTAATCTGCAATTACTCTCCTGTAGGGACTGAAGTGAATGGAGGAAAACGTCTTGGCCAGGGCAAATGCAATTAGAAACAGACTAAGTTAACAACAGCGTTTTTGAAAGCCCCACATAATACTTATAATACCTAAGGTGAAGACTCATACATTGGTGCGTCTCCAGGTTTCCATTACATGACCTGGGGCTAGAACCTGGATGATAAATTGACTAGTTTCTAGGGGAGCCAGGCTGGATTAAGAAGCAGTGGGAACAGAAAACAAACTGGAGTTCAAGCAGACCAACAGTGTCAAAGCACACACTCACACTCTGGAAGTATAGAGGCAGGCATTTGCAAGCAGAGAAGCTGGGGCTGAAGAAGCTCTTGCTCAGTCAGGTGTGGGATCCCAGCTTCAAAGCAGATGTTCCTCCTAATTCAGTAGTGTTGCACCTCCATCTGGCACAGAAACCAGGAACCTGAGCTGGGGAGAAAATGCAGAGGAAATGCAGCAACACCAGAGCAATTGCCTTGTTCCCAGCCTTGCAACATGTTTTTGCTCCCACTACTAGGTAGAATTTGATGTGTCTGTGCAGTCTCTACCACTGCAGACTGTGGGAAAATCTTTAACATGCTGTGGGATGGCATTGTCTATGTACAGCACATGCCCAGCTGAACCCATTTCACCTGCTCATGCTTTGTCCTGTTTCCCAGTTAGAAGAAAGAGCATTCCTTTTTACCTCACAAGGGGCCATCAGTGAGTGGAAACCTAAGCCTTAATCCTGCTCCTATTCACATCCTCTTGATTCCTCCCTGCAGCTCTGGCTGTGCAACCTGCAGAGTATGCAGATGTATGAATCTTGCCAGGAACGAAATCCTGCCTGTAGACCATTTTCCATAAAGCATGTAACAAGCTCATGGGTGATGGGCAGTTGGATTGGCAAGAATCTGGGCTTCCTTCTTGGTCATCTGCTGGCAGCTAGGACCACCACTCAGTACATGCATGCTGAGGGCAGAGGCACAGCAGAGAGACATGCTGCCCCAGCTCAGCATCCATCTGCCAGGATATCACATGTGCTTGCACCTGCTGCTTGAGGAGGAATCCTCCAACAGACACCAACTCCCAGGAGGCCTGTGGTGCTCTAGCACAGAGCTGAAACATCTTTGTGTGAGCAGAGGTGCTTCTTGCAGAGCTGATGCCTGTCACACCCAGAACCAGGAAAGTTTGCTTAATGGTTGCCTTTGTTTTCAAACATGAATCCTGGTGGAGGCCAAAGTGATTGCTTGCTTAGAGTCAGTCCTCAGGCATTCCACCAGGTCACATTAGACCTGTCTAACTCTATTGGGAATAAATGTGTCTGTATATTCCAGGAAAAAAAAAGAAAAAAAATGGAAAAAAATCCCAAATTCTGGCCAAGTGTTGATATTAAACTGGGAAAAGGAGCTAGGCAGGAATGCAGTCAAAACTCAGTTCTAGCTCTGCTCCTTTGTGCTTACTCCAAAAACGGCATGTGCTTGGTATTTGGGAGAAGAAAAAAAAAAAAAAAAAAAGGTCTGCTTACCATGAAGGGGAACAGGACAGAATTTCCCAATGTGTTTGTGGAGTTCAGAGGCAGATGGGAAAGTGACAGCAGCAGGATCATACACAGTGCCACAGTACGAGGGTGTCAGGCAAGCCAGACTTGACTTGAGAGTTTCCAGAAAATCAAGACCTGGATGTGCAACAAAGTGCAGAATAACTGATACAGGGCCTAGATAGGAACAGGGGATGTAAGGGTTAATGTGGGAATAGCAAGAAGGGGATGAGGAGGGAAATAGTCCAGATAAGAGTTTGCCTAGCTTGTACGAGGTGTTTGTGTTGCTCGACCACTATCTCCTGTTTAAGTAAAAACCTCCTCCACCCCTGAGTAAGTGAAGATGTTTGTGTTGATCAACCGCTATCTCCTGTTTAAGTAAAAAGCCTCCTCCACCCCTGAGTAAGTGAAGATTACCCCACAACCGGCACAAACCTGCTCTGCGGGTCCAGGGGGTGACAGAGACTGCGCAGGAATTCGGGGTGAAAAGTTCAGCACTGAGGAAGAGGAGATACTTCCTCCCATGACCACCGCCCAGTCCTTCACGACCCCTGCCCAGGACCAAAGGAACTCACTGCGCAGACTCAACTGGGAGGAGACCATGGAAATGCTAATTTTAATACGAAGCGGGGATAGGTGATGCATATGTATAGGCATATTGCGAAATATTATGAATATGTAATCATTTGCTCTATAAATCTAAGGCAACAGTGCCACATGGTAGCACACATATTTGGAGGAGTGATCCCCTGTGTGCCCAGCGCTGAATAAACATACCTACTTTACAATCTATCAGATTGTGGAGTCTGTTTTCCGCACGTCATAACAGCTCGAAGCAGAGCCTGGGAGTAACTCAATTCCCTTGCCTCTCCCCTTCTGCTGCACACACACCTTGGGGGCTGGTGCTGTGCATACAACCATGTGAATGCAAAGTAACATTTCATTTAGCTTCTTCATCATCAGCAAAGTCTGCCCTAGATCACATTTATGTTAAGACAGACAGAGAGGAAGGAGTAGAAAACACAAGGCAAGGGAAATTAGAACTGTGTAGAGCATTTTTCTTAATGCTGTGTCTAAGGCTCTTGACCACAAAAACAGGAGGAATGATCTAAGTAAACCAGATGCCCCCCACCCCCCCCCTCAGGAAATGTTGAACCTGGGAGTTGAGACATGCCCTTTGTCTGTTAAGATTGCTTGTTGGGACATGCCCTTTGTTTCTTGGGACATGCCCTGTGCTTGTAGGGACATGCTCAGTGCTTTGTTAAGACGTGCCATTTATCTGATTAACATGGGAGTTGCTAGGGGAGGGTCGGCACCAGAGTGGGGCGGGGGGGGGGGGGTGAGGGGGAGGAGGGGGGTTGGGGCTTGGAGTGGGGGATATGTTAAGGATTTCTTGGACCTAATTGTAATATTCCTTCCCTATTCCTGGAATTGTGTTACATATGTAACATTCTACGTAAAAAAAAAGGAGCCGCTTTTGGCTCCAAGCCATGCGTGCATTTGGAGGAAATGATTCCCCCTGCGCCCATCACTGAATAAACATACCTACTTTATAACCTTACTGGTTCTAAAGTCATGATTCCACACCTCATTTTGGCACCCCAGGTGGGACTCTCTCTGCTCGGCTGCTGGAACCACTGAGGAACGGATGTCCTAGCTGCGGCCTGAGAATTCTCGGAGGAACTCCGCTCCCAGCCGTTCACTGCGGGAGCAGACAAGAGCCATCTAAACTGCGGACAAAGGTATGTTTACGGGGTAATGGGCTGCTGGTAAGGCACGCAGAGACGTCTGGCGCACAGCGTAGTCCCAAGGTGGGGTACCCAGTCTGGTTAAGGCACCCCGGGAAGGGCTCTGTCTAGAGTGGTAACAGGAGTGAGGGGCAGGCTTTGGGAGACTGTCAATGATTGGCATATAAGAGATAATTTGCCTTCTGTAATAAAGTCCTGCCAGAGCACTCCTACTCTGCCCTGACCCGGACTTGTGGGAATCTCTTATTAAGGGCATTACGCAGGACTTGTGGGAATCTCTCCTTAGGGCAGGAGGGCAGTATGCAAGTGAAGTCCTGGCGCGGACCCCTTTTTAAGAGCAGTACACAAGTGGGATAGCTATCATTCATGTCATCTGTTGTAACCTGTGGGAACTGAAATAAGTTTTTGCATCCAGTACCATGCATTGTGCACTGATTCACATTAGTCGGTTTTGTACTTGTGGCAAATGGTTAATGGTTTATGATTTATGCTACACACGAGCTTGGATGTTGTTTTAAATTGATGCATTTTGTGCTGTGAGTGAAAAGTGGGATGGGCCCTTTGTGTGACTGCGTCCCTGCGTGCCTGCAGGGTGTGAGTGAGATGCAGCGCAGCTGCGAAGCGAGTGCGGAGTTCTGATTCGCGGTTCTGTGTTCTCTGCGAGGAGAGCGGCCGGAGATGAACAAAGCAAATGAGACTGATATGCTGAGTTGGATATCCTTAGCTGCTGGCGGGGTGGTAGCTGGAATAATAATCATTGTGGTCATTTGTTGCTGTTTTTGTGGTAACATATCAATTTCACGTAAGATTAAAGAGGGAACAAAAATGGGAAATACCTAAGGTAAAGAAATCCTAAAGAAAAGCCCTTTGGGATGTATATTAGCACATTGGAAAGACATCGCTGGGTCTAGGGGCACAGAAAGTAAAAAGACCCTTACCGAGTACTGCAATCAGTGGTGGCCACTTTATAAACTGGAAAATGAAGCAAGATGGCCACTAAATGGGACCCTAGACTATAATACCCTTCTACAGTTAATGTTGTTCCTAGAAAGAACAAAGGGAAGTAGAATTTTTAGTGGATACAGGAGCAACCTATGTGGTCCTTAATCAGGCCTTGATGCCCCTAGGGGAAGAATATGTTATGGTAAAGGGAGCTACTGGCCAAACTGAGAAAGCCTATTTTTGCAAGCCGCTAAAGTATAAATTGGGAAAACAAATGAGTGTTCACAAATTCCTATATTTGCTGGATTCGCCTAAAGACCTTTTGGGAAGAGACCTGGAACAATTGCAGGCCACAATTAAGTTTAAGAATAGGGAAGTTACTCTGGAGGTAAATGATCAACAATATGTACAAATAATGAGTTTACTTTTAACAGATCTTCCAATAAAGGGAGAGATCAGCAAGGAAATTACTGACCAGGTATAGCGAGGAGTATGGGCAAAGGGAA
Organism: Tyto alba; assembly: GCF_018691265.1. Lineage (NCBI taxonomy): Eukaryota > Metazoa > Chordata > Aves > Strigiformes > Tytonidae > Tyto > Tyto alba. The sequence continues at coordinate 46,781,651 of NW_024881275.1, read as the reverse complement.
TACCAGGGTGAGCTAAAAATGCTGTACCAGTTATAGTGAAATTGAAAGAGGGACAAAAGCCGGTAAGGATAAAACAATATCCTCTGAAGTGGGAGGATTGGGAAGGTAGTCAGCTCACTATTGAAAAATTTTTGGACCAGGGGCTGCTGAAGGAATGTGAATCTGCCTTTAATACCCCTATCCTTTCAATGAAGAAACCAGATGGATCTCACCGGGTTGTACAGGACCTGAGGGCAATTAACAAAATAACCGAGGACCTATATCCCATAGTGGCTAACCCCTATACCTTGCTTACTACCAGGACCCATGAATTAACCTGGTTTACTGTTCTAGATTTAAAGGATGACTTCTTTTGCCTCCCTCTCCACGAGTCTAGCTAGAAATTATTTGCTTTCGAATGGGAAAATCCCAAAAGCAGCCGTAAAGCTCAATTAACCTGGATGGTGCTGCCTCAAGGATTCAAGAACAGTCCCACGATATTTGGCAATCAGTTAGCCAAAGATCTTGAAAGCTGGGACCCTCCATCTGACAAATGCAGGGTTCTTCAATACGTAGATGACTTGCTTGTCGCCACAGAGACCAGAGAAGGTTGTATAGCCTGGACGGTGAGTCTTTTAAACTTTTGGGGCCTACAGGGGTGCCGGGTCTCCCAGAAGAAGGCACAGGTAGTACAACAGCAGGTTGTCTATTTGGGCTATGAGATAAGTGCGGGGGTCTGTACCCTAGGACAAAGCTGAAAGGAAACAATTTGCTAGACACCACAGCCCAGGACTGTGAAAGAACTACGCACCTTTTTGGGCATGACTGGGTGTGTAGACTCTGGATTTACAACTGTGGACTCCTTCTGAAACCTTTATATGACTTTATCAAGGCATGCGCATGCAAGAACAGACTGAGATGGACCCCATAAGCAATCAGGGCCTACACAGACTTAAAAAGAGCCCTGATGTCAGCACCCGCGCTCAGACTCCCAGACGTGAGTAAACCTTTCCTTTTATTCTCGCGTGAGAAGCAGGGAATTACTTTGGGAATCCTAGACCGGGACCTCAGGCCCTATCTAAGAGCTGTGGCCTTTCTCCAAGCAATTGGACGAGGTGGCAAAAGGGTGGCCAGGGTGTCTCAGAGCAGTGGCAGCTACTATCTTGAATGTCCAGGAGGCTTGCAAGTTCACCGTGGGCCAGAAAATGACCATGCTTGTCTCTCACACGGTGTCAGCAGTCTTGGAAGCTAAAGGTGGCCACTGGTTGTCACCACAAAGATTCCTGAAATACCAGGCTATCATGGTGGAACAAGACGACGTAGAGATAGTGGTGACTAATATTGTCAACCCAGCTTCTTTCCTAGATGGCAACCAAGGGGAGCCTGTGGAACATGACTTCTTAGAGACTATTGAAGCGGTGTACTCCAGCTGTCCACTCCATTGGAGGGAGCCCATGACTGGTTCACAGATGGAAGCAGTTCTATGGTAAGTGGCACCCGATACTCGGGATATGCTGTCACAACAACGGACAGAATCCTGGACTCTGGGCCGCTACTTGCTTCAACCTCAGCCCAGAAAGCAGAAATAATTACCCTGACAAAGGGCCTTGAGAAAGCTAAAGAATTGAGAATCAACACATGGACCAATTCTAAATATGCATTTGGAGTGGTGCATGCTCACGGAGCTATTTGGAAGGAAAGAGGACTCTTGAACTCTCAAGGAAAAACCATCAAGCATGCCACAGAGATTCTGAAACTTCTGGAAGCTGTCCAAATGCCAGAAAAAGTGGCTATCATGTACGTAAAGGCACACCAGAAAGTACAGTCGGCCATAGAAAGAGTCAGTGAGTTCACGGACAGAGGCGAAACGAGTGGCACGAGCAGAACAGGTAACCAAAGGAGCACTAATCCCAGACGGTAAGGTCATACTGGAGGGAAAACCTCTAATAAGGAAGACCTTAAACTTATAGGGGATTTAGATGGGGAATTGTCTTGGTTTGGGCTGAAATAGAGTTAATACTCCTTTTCAGGGACTAGATGAGTGCTGTGTTTTGGATTTAGCTTTGGGTTTGGTATGAGAAGAATGCTGATAGCACACTGATGTTTTCAGCTGCTACCAAGACTTCAAGGACTCTCTGACTCCCCATGTCCTGCCCGTGCGCAAGGGCACAGGGAGCAGGGAGGGAGCACGGCCACAGCACCTGACCCTAACTGGCCAGTGAAATATTCCATATCATGGAATGTCATGCTAACTATATAAAGGAGGGGTGGTTGGGAAGGTTCTCTCTCGCTTCCAGGATTGCGACTGTGGGATCTTGGTATCTCGGGGTCGCCGGCCGGGAACGGGCTGGGTATTGGTTAGCGGGTGGTGAGCAATTACGCTGTACATTGCCTGTTTATATATTTCTTTTTTTCCCCCCCATCATCGTCATTGTTCTCGTTTTATTGCCATTATTAAACTGTTCTTATCTCAGCCTGCAAGTCTCCCTTCACCCCTCTAATTCCCTCCCCCATTCCCAGGTGGGGAGGGGAAGGAAGGGTGACCAGCTGCGTTTTGGTTGGCTGCCAACCAGGCCCAAACCACAACAGGAATGTAACCAGGATGGATGGGCTGTTGCTCCACAACAGAAAATCATATTTCCCTCACACATGATATGGGCAGTCGTTTGAGAGGAACACAGAAAAGGTCACTGGGGAGCAGAAGCACTATTTAAATATTTGATTGGGAAAATCATTGCAAGAAACCTGTATACAACAGTGCGACAGGTGACACAACAGTGTGATCTTTGTCTTCAGACTACCCCCAAAGTTGGTCCAAAACTAGAAATGAGCCAGATAGGCAGAGGTAACCTGCCTGGGCAACAATGGCAAATTGATTTCTCAGAACTCCTGAGAAAAAGGGGGTACCAATATTTATTGGTATTAACTGATACTTTTTCAGGATGGCCAGAAGCATTTCCTTGCAGGATGGTGAAAGCTCAGGAGGTCACCAAAGTCTTGCTACAAGAAATCATCCCAAGGTTTGGTGTACCATAAGTAATGTCCTCAGACAGGGGACCACACTTTATATCAAAAATAGTTCAACAAGTGAACTTACAACTAGGGATTGACTGGCAACTGCATACTCCCTATCAGCCTCAATCGAGTGGTCAGGTAGAGAAAATGAATCACTTGATCAAACAACAGATTGTGAAATTGAGGCAGGAAACAAACTTGGCTTGGCCACAGTCCTTGCCTCTGGCTCTTTTATGGATCAGAACAAGACCCAGGGCCAAGGAAGGGGTGAGCTCATTAGAAATTCTATATGGGAGGCCATATTCTGTAAAGATGGGAACATCATCACATACAGGGGAAGAACAATTGAATGGGTACCTCACAGAGTTGAGCAAACAACTCAGAAAGATTGAGAAACATGTATACAGTACAAAAGGCAGGGGACTTGATGGGCCAGTACATAAGGTATCGCCTGGCAACTTTGTAAATGTAAAGTCTCTTGCATATAAGACCTGGGAACCACAGTGGGAAGGACAATTCCAAGTGCTGCTGACCTCCTTCACAGCTATCAAAATCAAGGAGCAGAGTGCCTGGATCCATCACTCAAGTGAAGAAGGCTCCTAAGTCTCAATGGAGAATCACACAAGTCCAACTAGGAAAATTATTTTTATCTCGGTCATAATAGTAAAAGAATTTACTACAGGAAAAGAATAGGGGGGAATTGATCTAAGGAAACCAGATGCTCCCCCCAACCTCAGGAAACGTTGCACCTGGGGGTTGAGACATGTCCTTTGTCTGTTAAGATTGCTTGTTGGGACATGCCCTGTGTTTTGTTAAGACATGCCATTCATCAGATAACATGGGAGTTGCTAGGGGAGGGTTGGCACCGGGGGCTTGGAGTGGGAGATATGTTAAGGATTTCTTGGACCTAATTGTATAGTCCCTCCCTATTCCCGGAATTGTGATACATATGTAACATTCTACGTAAAAAAAAAGGAGCCACTTTTGGCTCCAAGCTGCGCATGCATTTGGAGGAAATGATTCCCCCGTGCGCCCAGCGCTGAATAAACATACCTACTTTATAACCTTACTGGTTCTAAAGTTGTGATTCCACACCTCAGGAAGAGTGAAGTTTTAGGGATAGCAGGGAAAGCTGATTGACCTGAAAACAGAAGGAAGCCAGAAGAGTGACTTGTAACAGTCTCTTAATGAGCTGAGATCATCTGGGCTGGTTCTAGCCCATGTAACACAGTCATTGAGTCTTCATTCAAAACTCAGGCACTGTATACATGACTACTCATATAAAACAATAAAAAGAGAGAGATGACTGTGAAAAACTTGTATATTTATAATAAAGTCAGTGAACCAATGCTGATATGCAACCACTGAGCATTTGAACAAGTAGGCAGTTTTCAGCATGAATAAGGTATGTGACTACAGAAATAGTACCCTGCAATGTCACACTACAGGAATGTGTATAACATGCTTGATACAGGGAATAGGTGGTTTCCTTGCCTGGGACATATCTCAGGAAAGCAGTGTGCAGGGAGGGATAAAAAGTAAAAGTCAGCTCCACCACCTGCACAGAGGAACAGCTGTAAACTCAGTGCATACCTGCTGTGTTTTCCAGAGACGGTACTCTCCATGAGGCCAATGGGTCCCATAAAGAGATATAACTTCAGAATTTAGTCACAGGACTCTTCCCATTTCTTCTAAAGGGACTGAAGCAGAAATCCACTGATGTCTGCAGGGGATCCTTTCTTGGCTTACACAAGCTTTGCATCAAGAAATCGCAGCTGACTCTTCACAAAATCCATTACAGCAAGACTTTCAGTAACTTTCTAATTTTCACAGTCTACCTGCTTCACCCTTGGCCAACTTGGTCTGCATATGGAAGAAGCCCTTTTCCAGGCTCTGAGCTTCAGCAAGGCTAGTCACTGAGGAAAAGGAAAATGGCACCACAGACTAGCGCAGATTCCCTGAAAAATTTAGAATAGACCTCAAGTAGTTCACCTTCTGTCTGGCTACACAGGACCCTCCAAGTACTTCCTGAGAGCTGCAGGACTCATTTTTCACAGTCTTTCCTAAGCCAAGCCTATTCTAGCGTGGGGGACACATTCTGGATCCACCACTTGGGCTCTACATCACATGGCAAACCCCCATGTTTAGGGACATCTAGCACCATGCAACAGCTCTACAGCCACTTGATCAGTTTCTACAGACATAGTCAAACGGCCTCTCAAGACATCTCCAGCATCTATTTTAAGAGCAAGAACAGAAAGTCACACAGCATGGGGGATCACAGCTGTGTAGGCTAGGCAGATACTATTGAGTCACCACCTCACTCCACTGAATTGCCTAGGAACCAGCTTTATGCCAGTATACAGTACTGCACACCCCCTTCCAAACCACAGATACCAGCACTGTGCTCAAAGAGCCTGCAGGGTGGCTCCTTCCAGAGAGACATCACTGGCAGAAGGATATATAGAAGCATCGGTTATGGACCAGCACACATCTCTGAAAGTCAACGGTGTCTGGAAACACATCTGTTTCTCCTGTCTCACAGTCACACAGCCTCTGATTCACTTAGGTTCCTGAGCTGCCAAAGGATGCAATTCCTCTAAAATTTAGATGTCTACTTAGGTACTGGATGTGCACAATCACACATGATGGCTCTGGAAAAACAGTGCCTTCTCTCAAGGACTTCTCTCAAGTCTCCTGGAACAGATGTAAACCACAGAGGTTAAGGCAGGGGCTTGGTGAAATTAAGGAGTCATTGAACTGTACGTACTCACCCCTGACTAGCCTGAGCAGGAATGTGGCTTGCAGGCAGCATTATGGCTTTATGGTCCTACTTTTTTCATTGTTAAGCAGGTAAACAGAGACCAGAAGTCCTGGCACATTCTCCTTAGGGATCTTCCTCTGCAGGTGTTGCAGCACTGAATGCAGCCATACAAGTCTTTTGGTCCCTCTCACATGTACATACACATTTGTCTGATGACTGAGGACATTTGGAACTGGCTAGCAAAGACCTCCAGTACCTCAAGCACAAAATAGACCCCTCCTGCTTGCTGGTGGTTTTCACTGCTCCTAAAAGCTCAGCCCAATTGCTGAGGATGTGCAGCAGAAAGCACACAGCTTTTACCCACAGCTGCCCCCTGACTCCTGCCTGCCCCTGTGCTAAAGTCACAGTACCTCTGTTTTAGAATAATTTCGTGTCCTATGTCTAATAGTTAAAAAAAAAAAAAAAAAAAGTTCTGAATTCAGATTATCATAAAGAATGTCACATTGGCACTGACAACAAACTTATGAAGCTTCAATCTGATCTATAGAAAAGATCTAAAATAAAAATGAATCTGAAAGCTTTTTGAAACTGCTTGTCTAGCCTTAGTTGCAGATGTCTAAATGCCTCAAATTAGTATTTTATAAGACAGAACAAAACGTGCATTGATTCCATGCATGAATCAGCAGCCCTTGAACACTAACTAGCAATCTTTTTTGTTTCGGAGAGCTATTTGGTGTCAATTTAAAGCCTTAATGATGGCAATTCCACAAGGTCCTATGGAAATTTGTTCAACTGGCTAATTGCCTTCACTAGAAACCAATTATATTGATTCTGATAGTGCATATCTCAGAAGCTAGGCCACTGGATTTTGGGATTATGATGCATTGTCTCTCTTTCTCAGATGCCCCAGCATGCTCCTGAAATGACTTGTCAGTTTGCATACAAACAACTTATATATCAAGTTTCTTTACTGTCCTGTTGTACAGACATGGTGTTCAGGTCCCAAATTAATTGTGTAGCTCTTTTCTGACCTTCCTTCAATCCTTCAATGCTCTCTGACATGCTGACATCAGGACTAAGCAGTGTTTCTGCACTGGGCTCCTCAGCACATTTCTCGCTTACTCCTACCACTCACTTGAGGACTGCAATCTCCCTTTCAGCTGCAATACTGGCCTTGGTAGTCATGTTAGATAGTTGTCTTCCAATCTCTTTGCACTATCAATGTATTCCAAATAAGGCCTCCAGGCTTGCTAGCTTGATCTCCATGCTTCGCTCCCAGTTGTAAGGCCTCACATTTAATAACACTAGATGACCCCAGTTTTCCAGGTGACTCAGCTCTGTTCTCACAACTGACTCATTATTTACCTCCGCTCCACCTGCAAGACCTCCATATTTGTGTAACCAACTATTGGGTATTTACATCACTAACAAAGCCACTGGGTAATGAAGGGATAAGAATGGATACCTTCAGTAACTTCTTTACAAGCATCTTCTAGCTTTCCTCCTCCCTAGTGGAAGATGACTTTTCATCTGCAGCCATTTTATGAGAATGATGACTTCCCCTGGGCTGCTTACAATAAGCCACTTTGATTTTGTCTAGTGTGTACTCCTATATAAGAGTATCAGCAGGAACAAAGTCAGAAGCCTTCAAATCTATGTATGTCAACATGATGGCGTTTATCACCAGAAAAATAATACTCTTATCAAGAAGTGAAATCACATTTGACTGACAAGGCCAGTTTTCCATTCCAGGGCAATTGGCCAGCATCATCCTCCTTTCTCTCAACTCTTTACCAGCTGCAGCGCCTATCAGCCTTTTTATGCTTTGAGCAAACTGAAGTTTGGGTAGTCTAACAAGCTACACACTAATTGTCCCAGAATAATGCTGATACAGTAGAGTTTCTTCCACTCCCCTGAAGTTTTTTGAGTGCCTATATTAATGATTCTAAGAGATCTTTGGCTTAGTCTCTAATATTCTGGACTGTAAATTAACCATTACTAATGTTTTGTATGTTTTAAAATACTGACTTTTAACATTTTTCCTAATTGCTGCAAGTCATTTCCTACTGGACCAGAAAATATTCCCTTATGACCAAGCTATGAATACACAGTCTTCTCCTTCCCAAACACCAAGAAATAGTTACTGGTTATTTCTGCCTTTTCTTTTTCATAAGCAACAATTTTTCAACCCTGTTCAGTATGGAGCATGTACTACTGCTAAGATATCATGAATCCCTGATACATTTACAGAATCCCTTCTTATTGTTCCAGACCCACTGCCCAAAGGCTCTTGATTGGTACCCTTCAGTTCCCTCATCAATTGTCGCATTTCCTTGAAGATTACTTGTTCACATTGCTTCCTCTATTTTTCCATTGGTCTTATTTTGGGGTTTTTATTGCTGCTTTCATCTCCTCTGTTAACTAAATTCTTTTAACTAAAGAATACATCTTTGCAAATGCAGAATTGTGATTTCTAACTGACCTAATATAGGACTCTTGAACAACTCCCAAATATTCACATTTTTATATTTAAGTTCTTCCACCAACTTTATTTGGCCTATAATTATTTTCAGTTTGGGGAAGTTGGGCCCCCTTAAAGCACCAATCATACATATTATTGGTTGAGACTATATGCTCCCTTTTCACATAGCAAATTAAGTTCGGTCACAATTACTTGTACAACCTTTTCAGTTCAGTAAGCAATTTTTTTTTATTAACCTGGATGAGGTCTGAAATTGCAAGCCAGCTGTGATAATTTCTAGATACAATTTTATATACCTTTGTGTTTTAGGTGAATAGGTTTCTTCCAGTGCTGAAAAAAAATATACCTGAAATACCTAAATGTAAGTAAAATTTTTCTCTTTCTTCTTCTCTGGCAGAGTTTCAAGGTGCTGCTCACCCAGGCATTGTATAATACTGGTAACAAGTACTTCCATCCCATGTTGCTGATCAGCTACAACCTTGAGCTTTCCGTGTCTTTTTTTTAACTTACCAACAGCTTCACAGCTAATAAAAAGATACGTGGTGTCAACCTCCCTTCTTTCTGCACTTCCTCCTTCCTAGAAAGCATGGCTGTAGCTACTTTTTTAAACATTCCAAACATGCAACTCATCCCACCAGACTCCAGCTATAATAACAGCCCATTTATCTTAATAAACAAGCTTTAAAAATTCACACAGGGATGAAATTTGTGATCACATTACCCTAGCCTCACAAGTTACTGTGCACAGGCTGAGCAGCAAAGGCTGTGCAGGAACCCAGACTTAAGCCATACTGTATGAATTATATTAGCAATTATTCCTCCATCACCAGCTCCCAATCACTCCTTCCATACCTGCATTTTGAAGGGTCAGGCCTTTGTGCAGATACTTGGGAAACTGGAAATGCAGTGCCCAGAGCAATTTGTTGAAACACTCAATCTGTCACAGGGCACAGACTGGTGAGAGTCTGGAAGCAAGCAGCCAGAATAGGAGGAATGGGTCTGCTTAGTCACCTGTCACCAATGCAAGACTGAAAGATACACTACTACCAGGTACCCATCATGGTCTCAAGAAGAGTACAGATATACCTCACCTCGAGATGTCTGCAACTGCTTGAGTAAAGAAATCTCAGCCTTAAAAATCCCCAGAGACCATTTTACCAGACATACCAACAGTGACAGTATTTCAGTTCCTCTCTCAAAGAGCTACAGAGGAATTTGGTATATTTCCACTTTGGGGGATACCCTGAAACTCCATGGGCAGGAATTTCCCCAGGCATACATGAAGTCAGATGGCATTGTTATATGACTGTAGGCATGGGATATCACAAATCTGAGGTTAATCAGTATACACAGGTGGTCAAACTGCTGCATATTGGCAGCAGAATGGGTTGCTTTAGTCAGAATAAGGTAAGAGCTTCAAAATTGAGCTCAGAACATCAGCAGCAAACCTCTGTCTATCCAGTGCTTGCTAAGGGCATGTCTTCCCTGCTGGGGCATCCCTGGTCAAGAGAGCTAGCAACCACAGTGTCAAACCTTCCCAAAGCTGTACAGCCCTAAGATATCTAGTGAAAGACCTGGGAGTGTTAGTTTTGTGCTGATCCTGTGCAACTGTGGAAAGCTAATCTGCTTTATCCTTCTTTACCATTGGATTCTGACATAACTTACCTGTCCTTCTGGGTGCACAGCAGAGGGGTAAAATTGTGGGAAGAGGCCAGTGGAATTTGAGCACCTGAGTGATTTAGCCTGCTTCCCCTGCCCCCAAAAACAAGTAGAAGAGAATCCAAAAGCAATAACAAAATCTTCTTTTTGTCCTGTTTCTTCAGGTGACTCAGGCCTCAATGGTATGAGGAAAGGTTTGCAGGTAAAGAGGCAGGAAGATGCTTAGGACAATGTCCAGATGAAACTTAAAATTTTCTCAGCAGTTAAAATCCCAGCAAAGTAAAGCTTTTACTTGAAACAACTGAAAATTTGGCCTACACTGAATCAGAGGAATCTAGGGTTGTAGTGTCAGTAGCAGGGTCCTTGACAACACACTGTGCTGGGACACATGCAGCAGCACATCACTGCAGGGCTGCAGCTATCTTGTAGTTTAGAGCTTCCAGCTTTATTTATATAATCAGTTCCCACAAGAAGTTCAAACACTTCCTCTGGGCTTGCAGGAAGCTCTTCAAAATGCCACCAAGATCCAAAAAGGCAAAGACAGGGAGCTGTAGCGATGCAGTCCCATGCTGCTTTGCCTCAAGTGTAAGTAAAAATAGCTTTGAGCCATGCTCAGAGCAGGTTTCTTGCTCAGCCAAGTGGAGCACACCAGGAAACCCATCTCTTTGCTGGGGGTAGTATGGCTTCCCTGTGTGACATCCCAGTAAGCCAACAAGTGCCACTTCGGAAAGGTGGAGGGAGTTAACCATACTTGGGACACTCTCAAGACAGTGACAATGCATGATACTCTCCTCATGAGCCACACATCTTAGAGGGGTCTCTCACTACACCTATTGCAAGTGGCCAGTGTGAGGACACCTTACCACCAGACGTACCCAGCAAAGGCAGCTAGCACCTCTGCTTTTACCTTTGGGAGACAGGAACAGCCATGGGATGAGGCTTGCTGTCTGGATCATGTAACACCTGGTAACACTGATTTATCTGCAGCAAAATCAGCCAGATTTGATGTATAGTTGTAAACGCAGTTGATTTCAGCTTTAACAGCCTGATGGTCCATAAAGATATATAAATATTTTTCTCACATGGTGCTGTTTGGGGGACACACTGAGAAATTATAAGTAATCCACACAGAAATTAAGGGTTTGAGTAAATAAGATGAAAATCAGAGTCTAGCACTGAGTCCACTGATGATGCAGCCTCTGTGCAAAAAGGATCATGCTCAGAAAGCAAAACAGGCTAACATAAAAACAAATAAATGCTTCCATTAAAAAGAAAAATAAATTTTTTTGCTAGAATGTTTTTGTAATGCATTTTGCAGAGAATTCATGTAAATCAAGTCTGAAACAGTGTATATTTTTTTGCCAATGGTTAATTTGAGTTCTGGCCAAAGCTAGAAATCCTGTTAATCTCGTTAGAGCAGAGTAAAGAAACTGAGAAATGCACAAGGCCAGCTGCCTAAATCTTCCCTTAAAGTTATAGGACAGGATTGTGATCACAGTATATTGCAGACTAAACACTGCTACACATTTGGTTTTAATTGACAGGACTGTTCTTGAGTTGCATGGATAGATGCCTTCATAAGTCTCTTCCTGGTTTCAGACTGCAAAGCCAACTGCTCCTATATGCTTGTCTATTCCCATTCGACCTCTGCATGCTCAAAAAAGGTAAGCCTCATGAAAAGGAACGAAATGTGGACATCTGCATGCGCCAGTAGGGATACTGCCAAGCTTAGGTCAGCTGACCTGTTCCTTATCAACTTCCAAGCCCACCTCCTGTTCCCAGCAAGCCAGTGAAACTGGAAAGCTGTTGTGTTTGAACACTACTTTTTCTGCCATTTGTCTCAGGTCGAGTCTCCAAGCATGCACCTGCACAGACAGCATGCTTCAGGAGACTGGATAGATGCACCATGACCCAGACTATAACCTGGACTGCAGGCACTGCATGCAGGATATTCACAAGTGCCAGGGTCAGGCTTTGGAAAGAAAAGGACTGTTGGACACCCAGTAGCACCATCTCACCTGGCAACCCATCAGGAAGAGTTGCTGCTTTCTAAGAGCACAGCACATGCAGGGCTGATGACAACACTAACCCAGAAGCCCAGCCTGCCCTGGCTTCTCTCTTCCGAAAGTGAGCAGGACAGCCAGGAGGAAGGAGAGTGGGCAGCCAGCTACTGGTGCTCTCAGCAGAGCCTGTCACCAGCTGAGTCCCACACAGGACACTTAATGAGGCCCACGTGGATGCACACTGTACCCACCAGCACTGCTGGAATAGCTCAGCATCTCCAGAGAGAAGTCATGACTTTTGTTTAAGCTACTCACTTGAGCCACCCCTCTGGGAAATGCAGGTTTTGGAAAAGACCTTCCCGCACCTGCCTAGTATAGCAGAAGCCCAGCACCCTATGTCCAACAATGGTAGAGCACCTACAGCGTGACTCTTCCCCTGGCACCTGCCCTCATATCCAAGCTGTCAGGGGCTAAAGGATATCCTGAGACAGAGATGGAACTTGGGACATGTATGAGACTCCCTGGTGCAACTACCCTTCATCCATCTGTCTAATCATTTTGAAACTGTTCACATGTCTTGGTGTCCAAACATCCTTCATCCAGACATACTGGAAATCACTGATGTCTTGTGTAGATGTGTATTTACCTGCTAAGCCTGCTGCCTGATAATAATTTTATTGAGGGACCCAATCTTTCCTTTGTTATCAAAAACAATTAAGAATTTTTCCTGCTGATTTCTTTCTGCATTAGGCAAGATAAAGCAATAGACATCATAAAATTGTGTTTCAGCCCCCTCATCCTACTTGCAATCAACCTTTCTAAATAGATAATAAAAACATCCATGAAGATTATAGTAAATAACTATAGGAATAAAGAAAATTGAAAGTCAACAAGTATAATGGAAACTCTATCATTTCCAAAAATCCTGATCACTTTTTGTGAGCTTTCAAGTTTATTTAGTAAAGGCAACAGCATCAATGAACAGACTTCTGAATAGAGTGTATAGCAGTAGGAATTTATAGAAATACAGGATCTACACATCATATACTGAAGATGTGAGAAAGATAGTTAGACCTGAAAATTTAAATGCAGATGAGAAACAGCTGTGTAAGTTACTGAAGACCTCTGGAGGATATGTTCTTTACCATACAGCATTCAGCATACATATCAACAACTCGGTGGGCAAAAAAAACCCAGCAACCCCAACTCTATCACTAATGTATTTTGCAGAAAAATTAAAGGTCAGGGGAGCAAAATAATTAGGGGAAGAGAGCAGAGGTGCTGTGTTATCTGGATCTCTTGTTAAAACAAGAATTGTCTGTTGGCATTGGCCAACGTCATCTTGGCCATAGAGCAGACAGGGACTGGACCACAACAACAAGGGTAGCACACGTTCTCTCTCTCTCTTTCCTGGGAAGCAGTGACAGTAAAAAGGACTTTGAATCCCCCAAGCATAAGCTCTCAGAAAACCACTGTGCCTGAAAGAACCACTGACAAACTCATATGCATAAACAAGGAAAGATGAGGATTAGCGATAATATCGCTGCACCAAGCACATGCATAACTGTCACAGTACAAGACAGGTGCTGTTAAGCCTGGGAAAACTTGGGGTAACAGTTAACATGTAGAAAACATGTCCCACTGGGAAAGGTTCAACAATTTGATTCATTTAACAAAAAATAACATTAAAGGACAAACTGATTGCAGTTGCAGTAGCCACACAAGGTAGAGAAAGGTGATAGCAGAGGCTTGGTGGTGGAATACAAACCCTCACAAAATCAAACAGTTGAAAGCTGAAGCTGGGATATATTCTTAGTCTGAATGTGTCCAGATTTGTTGAAGAAAACTAAAAGTTAGTCTCCGGAAACACTGCCATGGGACAGTAACCTTGTCACTGGGATACAGGAGCCAAGTGGGATCCCCATGGACCTGGCAATCCAGCCTGGGCCAAAAAGGAACTGTCCTACAGCTGCTGGACACAAGGGTTACAGCAGTGCAGTCCAGTTCTTAGACTAGAAAGGAAGTTGTCTTCTTCAACTCTGCAGGCATGTGCCTTTAGGTTGTCCAGAGCAGTTGCAACCTTGCTGTCCAAAGGAAAATTCCCACACTTTGGGTTTAGTAATGGACAGTAAGTAGCCAGCCCTCAGGATCAGGCATCAGATAGAGACACAGTGTCAGTCCACTGTGATCAATCACAGTAAGTCTGCACCAAGATCTGAGAACGTACAGACCAAAGTTTAGTACAAAGGCACCCAACAGCCTGATCAGCTGAATGTGACAAGCCCACATCGCCTCCCCACTCCACACTTCTCACTCCTCAGTGTTGGTTGAGTTGCTCCAAAAAGCATCCAGCCCAGAGCTTCTGTGTGCTCCCTTGAGCAGCCTCCAAAGCCCAGGACCCCTCTCAGCCCACTGACATGGTTGTGGTCCTCTGCAGCAACAGTACTCTCACCCTAAGCTAGAGGATCTCAGGTGTCATAGTGTGTTTGTCAACCAACCCTCCATCCTAGTGCTGACTTGCCAGAAGAGAGAGGGATAATCCAGCCATGAGTGCTCTCAGAACATTGCACAAAACTCATCGCCCAACACTTGCTAACTGGGAAAAGAGGAGAGTATATTGGCATGCTCACATTGTAACACTGGGAGCCAGCCACAGCAAGGCACTGTCTGTGGGAGCTGCAAGGAGAGACAAAGCCACCTTTACTGCCTGACATTGTCTATTTCTGCTGTGTAATATGCTGAGCAAAGAGCATTTTAAATGGAAAAATCCAGCTAGTTGATAGGGGTGATTGCAAGGAGTTTATAATAGCACATATGACCAGTGCAAACTGGTGCCACAGCAGAATCCACCATTTGGGATTTCAAAGCCCTACCACAGAGTCCAGGCTGTTTGAAACAAAGTTTCTACCCTTCTGAACGTGTAGACAGAAGATCAGCAACTGAATTCCCCTTTTACTCTTGCTTTGTGAAGAACCCTGAACTCCTCAGGTTGTTAATATGATCTTAATTAAACTCTAATTATGAGAATAGAAATGCGAAGCTTTAGCAATTTTGGTTCCCACCAGCCAGCCCATTCCCCATCTCTGATGTCTAGACATGGAGACTGTAGGTGTGTCTACACACAAACTGTAAACAAAATCAAATCTAGGTCACAGACTCCAGCAGACAAAGATGCAAATAGGATCAATTCAGTTGTTTCAGCTCCAGTTCATGTGCAGAAAACTGTGATGTTCCCATCACCTGAGGAAGAAGGGCGGTTCCTGAAGCATACAACTTGAAGTTACACCCTCAGGGCAGAAGATGCAATCAGGATACTGCAAGTAGTGTCCTGTCCAACTTGTTCAGCAAGTGCTCTGCTTCTCTGTCAGCTCTTTCATCAAGAAATTGCTCTTCATTTGCCTCCAAGTTTGGATCTGAACCACTACTTGCAGAGCTCCCAACAGGTGCCCCTCCTTGCTCTTTCTTTCTCTGAGGTTCTCTGTTACTGCTGTTGCCAAAGATGAACCTAAACTGGGACTCATGAGTGGAAACACTGCCAAATCTGACCTCATCTCCCTGGAAATTAAAGACACATTATAATTGATGAGCTCCGTGTTGCAAAAAAAGCCCTTTGTTTCAAATGAGGACACTAGCACAATTTTCTCCAATTTCATATCATATATTTTGGGCCTAATTTCAAGCCATCACAGCTGTCTCTCTAACTTACTTAGAAGGGGAAAAAAACAAACCAACCAACTCCCCCCCTCCACACATAACAAGGCAGTGGTTGTCTTGACTTATTACTTTCCCCACAGATGCGGACTGATCCTAAATAATAGTTTTATACCAGGAGCTATCAAGGGTGGCATACATAGATTAAGCAAGAAAAATGATGTTGCTGTTATATCAGGAAGGCTGTATTTGCTAAGTAGGAGTCTACAGCTCTCACAGTTGTATTAGTGATCTAGAATTTGGAAGAGCTGGGAACCCTTTACAGAAAAGCAGGAATCTCTCAGCACTTTGTTGATTGTAGAAGTTGCTCTTTGAGTAGAAACATGGACTATTCATGACCTAGTTAATGGAAAATTATCAGTTTTAGAAGCCCTTGCTTTGTTTCCTATCTGGAACTAACAGTATGAGGAAGTGGCTGAAAGATGCAAAAGACAAGACTTTCAAGTGCTCAGCCCCAGAGCTGGAGCCAGCATTTCAGGAGCAGTCAGTCCTTAGTGGCTCCCTGCTTTCTACTGACACTCAAGCAGCTTTGAAGACTACTTTTGAAGATGTATCCACACATTCAGATGCTTGGATAGGAACAGAGTGCTGTGGCAAGGTCTGGGACACAGGAAAGGCACATAGGGAAAACAATGCTCTAAATCAAGAACAACTAACAGGTGGAGTCTTCCAGCAAGAGTCTCAAGCTTGGAATAGCCAAACTGGTCAGGGTCTTGGCTAGGGAGTAGTTATGGGTGAACACTGTTTATACACTTAAGCCTTAGTCCCACACAGTGGGTAGACACAAGACCCAACTTCTTGTGTTCAAGCTCAAAACAGTCTGTGAGAAACACAGCCTGGACACCTGTAGTGGTTTGAGCTGGGTTTACAGCCAACCACCACAGATGGTTACGAGCAAAAGGCAGACTCATTAGGGGAAGAACGAAAAACCATACATTTATTACAGACACTAACAACACATAACAGAATAGGACAGTGAGAAGCATTGCCACATCTTGAGAACACCTTCCCCTCACCCCTCCCTTCTTCCTGGGCTCAGTTCTGCTCCTGATATCTCTACCTCCTCCCCCCCAGCGGTACAGGGGCAGGGAATGGGGGGGTGCAGTCAGTGCTGCCGCTTCTTCCATCTTTGGTAGAGAGAAGCTTCTGGAACTTGTTCCCTCTGCTCCATCGTGGTCCCCCTCTCCCAGAAGACAGTCCTCCACAGGAGTCTCTCTCCCACGGCTGCAGCCCTTCCTGAGCTGCTCCGGCGTGGGACACCCCCGCATGCTGCAATCCTCCCAGTGCTGAGTTGCAGCAGCAAGGGCTACTTTTTCCCACAAGACCCCAGCCTTCTTCGGGCACAGCACTTTGTTCAGCCAGGTGAAAATAAACACAGGCCACAAATCAATGTCTGCTCCACTGTAGATCTTCATGGGTGGCATGGGGGGGACGCCCTAACGTCTCACCACAGGATACAGGGGGGTCTCTGCTCTGGCACACCTCCCCCCCCCCCTCCTTTCTTCCTCCATTCCTCCACTGACCTTGGTGTTCACGCAGCTGCCACAGCTCCTCCTCACAAGTCCCACTGCTTGTCACCACGTCCCTTCTTAAATACATTATCACAGAGGTGCAGCTGATTGGCTCAGTTTCCAAACAGAGGTGGAGCTGACTTTGAGCTGGGGAAGCTTCGAGAAGCTTCTCACAGGGGGCTGCCCCTGCAGCCCCATTCCTTGCCTCAAAACAAAAAAGAACCCCATCACTCACTCAACCCAGGACAACACCACTTGAATGTGCCAAAACACAGCCTGTTTACAAGTGGATAGCATGGTACAGGCCATGTCCTGCTCATATATTCTGAGCCAATACCAAACTGATGTTCATGATACTACCGCTAGAGCCAACAGCAATGCAGCACAGGCTTTAGGCTGGAGCACTAATGCCTCCAATCCAGCAAACACATAAGCACATGCAGAACTTGAAAGGAGCAGTTAGGAGGTCTGAGGGATTGACTCCAGTTCTGGAAGTCAGCAGTGGCAGTTTGTGCATAGCTATAAAGCCTTTTATCTTCTAGAAGCCCGGATGCTGCTATGAATGAGACCTGCATCCTTATAGGTTACTGCAATAAGAGAGGCACTATCCATGAAAGAGGGTGGGATGGGAGGAGAAGTCTTTAAGACAAGCTAGGATAGAAACAGCATGAAACAGGAAAATAAACACCATGGCCCTGGTATGGAAACAGACTAATCTTTCCATACTCCCTAATGTTGCATAGATCTTGGAATAAGAGAGGGCAATTGAGGGAGCAGTAAAGTATTTCATATTGTGTATCATACAGAAATGATACTTCTATGGCTTGGCTATGTGAGCAGCTAACCCGAGCTGAGCAAAAACAGAGATTTGGCAGGTAAAATAAGAGAGCCATAAAACAAATTATTAAGAGGAAACTGGAATACATAAATACAGCCAAAGGAAAAGAGCCCCATGACAGGCAGGTAGCTGTTGTACGCATGGGGTTTTTTGCTTATTTTATTTTTGCCTTTCCTCACAAGAAGAAGGAAGTCTCTAGCCTAGGTTTGTCTGCACTTCACAGTTATTGAGCATTGTGCAACCCCATGGAGACAATCAATGAAAAACTGTTCTAGGCCTTCACCTTCAATAACATACTTACACCAACCAGGTCCAATAGTGGAGATCAAAAGAGGAACCTAGATAATAACAATGTATTGCTTGTAGAGTGGCCTAGGAATCCTCCTCACCAGGTAGTACAACTGTGTCCTAAGTGAAAGAAGGAGCAAACCCTATGCAGAAACATAAACTGAGTGCACTAAACTTGCTTCTCTGCCATGTAAATCACCTCTCTGCAACTCTGCTGCATCAAAAAAGCATTTCTTCTACAGGATTAGACCATTACTTATGGTTTTGTGTCCCCATTTTCCCCAGCAGAAGTTTGCAAGTCATCCCTGTGTGTTCGCTCACTTGAAAGGCAGACAGAGAAGTGGTCTGATATTGGGGGTCTCCAGATAGCAGCACAATACAAAAGGAAATAAATTTCAGAGAACCTATTTTAAAAATCTTTGTTTGGTTTATATTAAACACATAATTAACTCAAATGTCTGAACAAACTGAGAAGAAAGGTCTGAAATCAAGGATTTACAGAATTGCCAACCACGAGAGTTCACAAGTCAGGTTCTGAAATAACCGCAAAATTGGCTTAGAAACATAAAAATCATCTGCCTCTAGTTCTCCTTTTCCTCAAGCTGCTTGTATTGGAAATCTAGCAGTGGGCAGAAGTGAAGATGAGAATTTGCAGTGCAGTAGTTGCTCCAGACCTGTTCCCACAAGAGATAACATCTTCCTTCTCCCTGGAAGTGAGAAGGCTTGGGAGGAGCTGAAGTTCACAAGATGCACACACACATCTCCATCCACCATGTGGTAATCAGGGGTTGTGATTTTCCTAGCTAGAGTTAAGTTCTGGTTACCCTGACCAACTCAGCTGGGGTCTCACAATAAATGTCACCGAGTTGGGCAACTCTGGGTGTTGCATCTCTGTGTTTTCACCCAGTGCAGCTTCCCAGATTACATGGTGTTTTTTCCACCTACAAAACAGCACAGCAACAGCCACTCTTTGAAGAAAGTCATGTGAAGGCCTAAAGTAAGTATCAACAGTTGGATGAGCTTAACAGGGACATCATTTGCAACCTATATTTCTCAGCCTCTCTACCACTTTCTCACAAGACAGTGGAGAAAGCACATGCCCTCCCCACCCCATCCTTCTATCATGTTAAACCAGAAAGGCAGTGTCAGCAAAAGAAAAACACAGGCAATAATGTTAATAAAGCCTCAACCAGAGAAGAGGTGGAGGAGATGGGACTTCCCAGACATTCCTAGGGTGGCTGCAAGCAAACAGAACAGCACAGGGTTTCAAAGCACAGTGAAGAAAAAAACTGGAGATGCAAATGAGGCTGCCAAGCTCCAAACATTAATGCAGATGCCCTGCCTGCAGTTAAGGACTGCACAGGTGATGCACCCTGTGCTGCCATGCTATTCCCTGCACTGTGGTCCCCCACCAAGACTGGCTGGACTAGCAACACTTCTGACATCTGCCCCAAACTGCCCTTGCTGGCCTGCACCTCCCCTTCTGAAGTGTCTGAAGTGTAAACTCTGCATCAGTGCAAGTATAAGCTTCAGGATGCAGAAGAAAGGGTTGGGCATCAGTCAAAAATCTCCAGCCCCATGACCAAAGCTGTTCCCACCTTAGGGTACCAGGGCATAGCTGCAACAGCAGATCTCACCTATACCTAAGCAAATTTCACTTACTCTCCCCAGACTAGCACCTCCCTGTGGCAAAAGTACCCCATGCCAAGAGCAACCTTATGCCTTCTTGTGATCCCACCAGGCAGGCAGAGACAGTGACAGATGATGCTCCCTGGTGTATTTAGTTGAGAGGAGAGCCCATGACTGGCCCATCCAGCACAGGGACAACATAGAGGTCATACTACTTGCCTGGTGTGACACTGCATGAACAACAGTGATGAACTCCTGCTGGTTTGCAAACACAAAGGGACTTGCACTAGAGCCTGCGCTAGCCTATGGAGCTCCCTGCAGGAAGCTGTGCTGTGCTGACCTTCATCTGGTCTCAAAGGAAGGAAAAAAAAAAAAAACAACAAACAAACAAACAAAAACAACAACACAAAAAAAAAAAAAAAAAAAAAAAAAAAAAAAGACCAAAATCCACTTTTCCCAATGCAGAGGATAGGCCCCTATTTCTGAGGGCACTGAGAGGTCCACTGGGACACTTTTCCAACCAGTACTTACTTCTCAGCTTTACTCACAGCACCCCTGCTTCCCCCAAATGATCACATAATTCTTTTTAACTAGCTGTGAAAAAAGCAAGTTTAGACACTGAGCTCCAGCCTGCCTCAGGCACCTGCAGGGCAGCCCAGCCAGGTTCAGACAGCAAACACCCAAAGGTGCAGTTTCTCTTAGTGTGGAGCCTACCCAAGGCTGCCCAGGGAAGAGGACAGGGGTCTCCTCAGGACAGGTCTAAATGAATTTAGGACATGGCCTGAACTACAGCTAGCAAACTCTCCTGAGGGCATAGGCAAAGCATGGGCTGCAGGGAGAAAATGCGAGCCTCTGGGTTGACAGCACTTAACCAATGCCCCAGCCTGTGCTCTTGCTGCTGCAATATCCACCCAAGCAGCCAGGCTGGCACCTCGCACACCACTCCGTCTCACCTGGGAGAAGTTCAGCCCATTGAGTGGGTGGCACTGCTCTTCCACTTTCTCCACAGCACCTGTTTGCTTCTTCAGCCGTTCTGCTTCCTGGGCCAGGTATAGATCCAGAACAGGCACTCCTCGCGACTTGATGTCTACTTCCGTCAGAGAATTCACCATCAGCATCACCCACACTGGCCTCTTCCTCTCCCAGTTGCCAGCAATGGCATTGAAGAGGTAGTCTGCATACAGCCCTTTGCCCCGCTGGTCTGGGGTCATCCAGGATGGCATCATGAGCTTGACATACTCCAGGTGTTGCTTGAGTCGGCGGTAGATGTCATGGGGCAGCACGTCCTGGAGGTTCTCCCCCTGTGGCAGGAGCTGGCAGCTGGTGAGAGCTGAGATGGTATAGGGATCAGTGAGGTCCAGCTCAAAGTACACGATGTGGCTCTGCTGAAAGGCCTTCTTGGAGTTCTCTGGAATGAAATCCCAGACACGCGCGTATGGGACATGGATGGTGCCAAAAAAGTAAGATGGGGGCTCTCTCTTGATGGTCCACAGGAAGGAGTTCAGCTCACTTTGCTAGGGGAGAGGGAGACACAGCTGAGTAAGTACAAACATTTATGCTGAGCCACTCAGTACAGGGCTTAAGGAAAACATGATGCCAAGCTGGCAGGTTACCTGGCTCAGTAGCTTGCCAGCATGGACTTTTCCTAAAATGGCTTTGCTCACATAGTCCTTATTTACCATCCTTTTTCTCAGGCCTTGAGGTCAAAAATAATTTTTCATTCATTAAAAACACAAGAATTTTGGCCTTGGCTTTCTCCTCCTGAAAGGCCTTCTGGGTATTCTTGACAGTAATGCCACCCTGGCTCATTACCCAGGTATCTGACAAAACCACAGACCAAGCAGGCTGTGCTCCAGGCAAGATGCTTATCCAGCATTCATCTTTTATGGAGCCAAAAGCTGGCATCACTTTGCTGATGCACAGCAGGACAGCAGGGTTCCAATCGCCTTCACCTTGATGTCTCTCACTTCAGCACAGCAAGGCACCTTTTGTCAAAGAAACTGCTGTGACAGTCAGAGGGTGCCTCAGCATCTCAGGAGACCTTTCTGCTCTGAACAAGACACCAAACAAATGAGTAACACAAAACACAGCTGGCAAGCAGACTTCCTGGAACAGGTAGAAATACAGTTTTACAGGGTGTAGCACATGGCAGACAGACACAGAGTCAAGACCCCTCACAGCCCAGTTCTTTCTTCAGGAGCAGAGAGGTACATGCAATACCTTGGAAAATAAGGAAAGAAATTCTGCAGGCCAAACTCGGCCTGTGGTGCCAGGGCATGCTCTTCTAAACATAGAGGAGGAAAAAGCTTCTTTCCTTAGATTAGCTTTTAAAAATCTCTCAAAAACCACAGGCATCAGGAAGTTATAATCAGACTTTCAGTTTGTTCTGCTGCAAAATGTGCCTCACAGCATCCCCAGGAATACCGGAGTGTTCTCTGGCAGGGCTGTGCTCAAGCCCTAAGCAATCCCGCAGGACAGGAGAGCAGATGGGGCAAAATGGATCCTGCTTGGATCCTGCCAAGCTACTTTATACCAGCAGCAGGCATGACCTCCATCACTGACAGCATGCATGCTGCTGCTGTAGTGGTCCTTACTGAAGCAATGGACACAAACAGTTTCTATTTGTCTGTGCAGACAGGAAGAGGTAGCCTTTGAATGTCTAAGTAAGAGGACAAGCTTCCAGACGCACTCAAACATCTGGCCAGCCTTCAGCCAGCAGATAACTCAAACCTCTGCTCTGGGGCAAAGTGTGCATGTATGCTGATCTAAAAAGGCCATCTGATTGCCAAATGCAGAGCAGGCTGCTTGGAGGAATTTATTGGAACCACATTGCCCATAAATTTCTGACAATGATGACCCAGGGTCAGAAAGGTTAATCTTAAAGACTGCTCTGCAATGGCTCATCCCAGACAACCTTCTCCAGCAGCTCTCTACATCAAACCCAGGTCACTGATCAAGCAGCACTTCAGCAAAGCACTACCACTGGTCCATCTTATCAGCATGGACTGACAAGCCAAGTATATGCCAAAGAGCTCTTGAGATACTTCTGCAGCATGTTGAGAGTCTGAAGGATACCTCAGACCTTGGTAACACCATACTAGAACTCCAGATCCTATAGGACAGTCCTGCAGTGTGTTCCTGAATTACAGACCATAAAATCTTTCCTGAAGACCATGGGAACAAGGGACAGCAAACATCATGATGCAGCACTGAGAGGTAAAGAAGATGCAGGGCAACAGGTGAGTATGAAACTGACATAGACAAAGAACAACATAGGAAAATGAACACACAAAGTAAAACAAGAAGGAAAATGAGACAGGAAAAATGGAAGGACACAGCACCATGGTGAGAAATTAACTGGAAATAGTTGTAAGCCAGCAAGAAGGAAGGACCAAAATTGCTGTCTTCTATCTACAGGCAATCAAAAAGATAGAAGAGGCACCTGGGACAGACACAAGGTCAGGAGGTCAACACTCCTTCACTTAGCACAAGTCTGATCATGTATGTGGCAGTGCACAAGAACACCCAAAACTGCAAGGAATCATAAGGAACAAGTGGTTACCAGCCAGCTTAAAACTTCAATTAAGCCCCTGAATAAATGCAGCCCAGGTAGATGGTACCAGGCTTTAACACAGATGATCAGTGCTGCTCCAGACTACTGCACACAGCCTAGCTAGAAAGGTGCTTCACATTTCACTCTCCCTTTTTTTTGCCCTGTAAATTCCTCCAGTCTTCACAATCAGATACTGAAAGCAAAGTAATACTGCTTGTTTTTAGTGGTACCACTGAGGAAATCACATAGGTCATCAGGCACAGAGTAAATTAAGTCTTCCTTTAAAGAGCCTGCAGCACAGGAAGAAGCAAGCAGGCTGAAACCTAGCAAAACTTCTCACATAGTCCTAGATACTGAGACCTTACAAAGCAAAGTGGCTGAGCACTCTTGCTGGAACTTCCACAAGAACAGGAGCAGTCATGAACTTGGAAACCACCCTCAAGCACTATTCAGACCTCCCTTCTCAGAATTGCTCAGAGCCAATGTGAGGGGCCAGAGAAAAGGCCTCAGTCTCCCACCATTGATGGGAAACCTCCCCAGACCCTGCAGAGCCAGTTTCTGGGCACCAGCAATAGGGTATCATCACCAGATGACGATACAACAGAAGCTCACAAAGCTCATCTTCATGCCAAAAGGTGTCATTACAGCTGCTCGGGACATGCTAGTGGCTCACTCTCCTTTGGCATCTCCCTTACCTTCAGGAGGTGAAGACTGGGTCCCAGCACTGCTCTGTCTCCATGCCAGACCCCTGCAAACAGCTCTCTACTGCTTTTCATGAGAAGAGATGGGGCAGAGTCCTTGGTGTGCCTGAGCAGGTCTGTGCTTCTCCTGCCGTACTTTCTGGCACTCTCACATCCCTGTGCATCCCCTGGAGTTCATGCATGTTTCACTGCAGCTTCAAAGAGAGAAAAGCAAGGGTATAATCTCTCCTCAAGACCACAAAAGGGAGCCATTCAACAATGCTCTAGGTGGCTGTGAGATAGCACAGGAGAAGTGCCAAGGCTTGTTCAGCATCACTGGCAGCACCTATCTCTCACCTCACTTCCCTGAGAGTATGCAGTAGATAAAGGTGTTACAACCCAATTTTTGTTTGCAGTAGGATCCTTCTACACAGCTGTTACATTAGAAAGGGGCGCTTTAAAACCAGCATAAATTGCAGCCAAAGGAATGTCCCGGAGGCTTGAGAGAAATGGGTTGTATATCTCCAGGAATTTCACTTTCAGCAGCATAACAACAAAAAGTCAGGTTCACATATAGATCAAGAGGCATACTTCTGCCTCCGATCTCCAATTTATGAATGGTATTCAATGCATTACTTGTGATGGGAAAAACTAGGAGCAAGGGATAAGAATGGGCGGGCAGCCTAAGGAAAAGAGTAGCAGTCCCACACGAGAACACAGGTCTTCCAATCTGCTGCCACACCAAGATCTGAGGCAGCATCACGCTAGCCATACAACACTTTCTCTGCACCTCAAGTTTAACCTCCCACTACAAAGTCCCAGATCAAGGTAATTCTGAATACTCAGCACTATGGCACAGTGCCTTCTCCCTTGCTTCACCTCCTCAGGTGAACAACAGCTGGCTATGAACAGATTCAGGGTAACAGACCAGCTAAAAAATTGCTTGGAACAAAAAAAGAGAAAGAGAAAGGCTTCTCCGTAGCCAGTAGGGGAATGAGGGAGAAGGAAAAAGAGCTGCTCAAGCTCACACTGTCACAGACACAATCCACTGGGACCTATGGGATCCACTCCCTACCATGAGACTGGGAAACCCATGGCTGCACAGGGGACAAACTCCACTGCCCACTGTGAGATGTGATGGGGGCACATAAAGCCAGACACTGTTTCCCTGAAATGAGGGGACAACAGTATCAGGAATTACAGAAATCCCAGAAAAGCATGGTGCACATCAAGGGTTTTTCCTCAGGGAGGATCTAGGCAAGGACAAAAAAAACTTGAAGAAAGGCAGAGTAAAGTGATGTCTTACAGGTCATAGCTGAAACCAGAGCATTCTAGTCCCATATCCCAACATCTGCACTCTAATCACATAGCTGGCTGTCCACAGGTGGCACTGGAAGCTCCCATGACATCCTGCCTTCCTTCTATCTGCTTCAGCACAACCCAGGCTCTGACTGAAAGGTATTTTCTTTACCTATCCAATAGGCTTCTTCTTTTAAAATTTAAAAAAAACCCAAGCCTCAGAATCTGTTCATTTTAACTATCCCCAGCAGCTTGCTTTTCCAGCAGTATTTATAGGACCACCATAGACTGCAACCTGTAGTCTTCAAATACACAAATATTACCGCATTTGTCAGATGTCATGCATCACTTCAGGTCAGGCAGCAACTATTCTGCTCTTAGAGTGGTCCCAAATAGAATCAAAGAAAGTGTCATCTTTATTCTGAGAAACTAGCTCAAATTGGGCCAAATGATGTACTGACTTGTCAAGAGAAATGTTATGGTAAACATCCAGAAAATAATGCTGCAAAAACCAGGAGGAACAAAGAATGCACCTAGTGGCAACACTCTGAACATCTAGAAGAAGAGCATGGAAGTTTAAAAACAAACAAAAAAAAAAAAATCAAGAGGGAATGTTGTGGTGATACAGGGAAAGGAGGTTCAGAGAGGAAGAAAAACTGCTGTCCAAAGACTGAGGAGCTGGATGTGAACTCCAGACTTTGGAATCCTATATCTGGTCTCCTTCATTCTACATTACTTCTGCTTCTTTACATCTTCTGTCTCATCTGTGCAGACTATACATTTTTCCAGCACAAAGTGTATAACTTGCTGTTCAGGAAGGTGCCCTCTGTGGCTTCAGTGTGTTTCAGAACTCCTAGTTTTCATATTCACCACTTGGCCCCACAGTCACATCTTCCAAACCTCAGCCTAGGATTGCACTCTTTCTCAATTCACAATATTCTCTTACATTTTTTTTGTTTGCTATGAAAGCCAGAGCATGTGTGTCCTGGGTTTGAATGAGTGGTGGAGTTTTTTGGTAGCAGGAGAGGGGGCTATAGGGGTGGCCCTCTGTCAGAAGCTTCTCAGAGCTCCCCCAGCTCCAAGTCAGCTCCACCTCTACACCAAAACTGAGACAATCAGCTGCACCTCTGCGATAACGTATTTAAGAAGGGACATGGTGACAAGCAGTTGGACTTGTGAGGAGTTGCGACAGCTGCGTGAACACCAAGGTCAGTGGGGGAATGGAGGAAGAAAGGAGAGGGGAGGTGTGCTGGAGTAGAGACTCCCCTGTATCCTGTGGTGAGATGGCAGGGCAGCCCCCCCTGCCACCCATGAAGATCCACGGTGGAGCAGACACTGATTTATGGCCTGTGAGGGGTTTCGCATGGTTGACCAAGGTGACTGTGCCTGAAGAAGGACAAGGTATTGTGGAAAAAGGTAGCCCCACTGTTGTAGTTCAGCACTGGGAGGATTGCAGCATGCGGGAGTGTCACACGCTGGAGCAGCTCGGGAAGGGCTGCAGCCTGTGTGAGGGACTCCAGTTGGAAAAAGTCGGTGTAGCATGTCAGAGCAGTGTAAGGAAATGTTGCAACCTGTGGGAGGGAATCAGGTCAGAGAAAGTTTGTGGAGGACTGTTTCCCATGAGAGGGGGACCATGATGGAGCAGAGGGAACAAATTCCAGAAGCTCCTCTCACCAAAGATGGAAGAAGAGGCAGCACTGACTGCACCCTTCATTCCCTGCCCCCTGCGCCACTGGCAGGAGGAGGTAGAGATATCAGGAGCAGAGCTGAGCCCAGGAAGAAGGGAGGGGTGGGGGACAGTGTTCTCAAGATGTGGCAATGCTTCTCACTGTCTTACTCTGTTAAGTGT
The DNA here is from genome assembly GCF_018691265.1 of Tyto alba. Classification (NCBI taxonomy): domain Eukaryota; kingdom Metazoa; phylum Chordata; class Aves; order Strigiformes; family Tytonidae; genus Tyto; species Tyto alba. Next base: position 46,754,391 of record NW_024881275.1, on the reverse strand, counting down.
TGTTAGTGTCTATAATAAATGTATGTTCTTTTTTACTTCCCCTAACAAAGTCTGCCTTTTGCTCATGATCATAATGGGTGATTTGCCCCTCCTGGTCCTATCTTGAATCCCAAGTCTGGCTCATTTGTCCCTTCTCATTGCCGGAAGAGAAGGGAGAGTGAGTGGCTGTGTGGTGTTCAGCTGCTGACCAGGCTCAAACCACGACAATGTGGCATGCAATATTTCACCCAGGCAGGCAGCCCTATAAACTTTCCTACATGGCTTTCTCCCTCCTTCTTATCTATTCTGGTGTTTCATCTTGTCATGTTCCTTTATACCTAATTGAGGCAAAGATCATGCCTTTACTCACCACATTAAGTGCCCCATGCATCCATGGTAATACACACAGAAATGAATGTTTTTAATAGTCATTCTTTGAGCTTTGGCCCACCTGCATTACTGACACTCTCAGACTCAGCTTAACACTATAAGCAGAACTCACCTGGGGATAAACACTGCGCTGGCTACAACTATTAAAAGAACACACATTCAGTTTCTATTTGCCAGATATGAAAAAATCAAATTTTTGACTAAAAAGCCAAGGGTTGAGAGCAGACAGATTACTTGCTCTCCTGAAGTGCATGCATGGGGAAAGGTAGCCATTTAAATGAATTGGCCCCCTAACAGGATCAATGCATCATAAAATACTAAACAGTTACAACCAGAAGCATTCTGCTGTTAATTCCTGGATTCTGACTTTAAATTTACCAATACACTCCAATGTTAAGCACCAGACCACATTGCTTAGTAACTGGAATGTAACCCAAAGGATTCCAGCATACTTTATTTTAGATTAACTGTTTTTAAAACCTTTTTTTCTTCCTCTTAAAAAATGATGGGGCACATTACTGGTTGCAGCTTTAACTATAAATTTAGAGTGATGATGTGAAAGTCCTCTGAAGTATTGCATATTCATTCCTTAAAACAGCAGCTTCTCTCTTTCAGGCACTGATGCACATATTTCTTTCATGAAGGAAGTTTTAGGCAACCTGACAAAAAGAAAGGTATACCTGTAATCTAGAGAGGTAAGAAAAGAGATCCCATAAATAATTAAAATAAACAAAAAAGACTTCCCTGGTGATGCAGAGACATGGAGGAATATTTTTTTGCAAGGTGCTGGTGTAAATATTCATAAGGATACACTCAATAGCTTTGCAAATAAGGCACACATTGCCATTCCCAGTCTAATGACCCTAGGAAACAGCCTGCCAATGCCAGAACTACAGGTGGTCTCACATTTTAATGACAGTAATCAGCAGATAATGAGATACCATTAAAGCATTTCACCTCCACTTTTACTGGGAACTGGCAGAAGTCCAGTCAATAGCTCCTAAGGACAACTCCCTGCATGTCCCACCAAATCAGTGAATTTCCACAAGTATGACTTCTGCTGCTCAGGCTCTCAGGGGCTGTCCCCTTCCTTCTTGCTCTCACTAGCTCCCTGCAGTAGATTAATGCCAGCCCACAGCTTTTGCAGTTCATGACCTCAAGGGGAAGGGCACACCCACTACATAGGCTTGACCTGGCTTTATGGCAGTGTCATGGCTGGGCACCTATAAATCCAGTTGACAAGCTGGTCCCAGGCACAAGCAAATTGGTAAGGCTCTGTTCCCCAAGGTACAGTTAATGTCTGTCTAACACAAGTTCAGGCTTGTGCCAGTAAGGCACATGTGGCTTGGTATATGGTTGAATTGACTAAATCCTAAATCTTCCTAAATCCTAGGAGACATTTCAACCTCTACAGTTGTAGGAGGACTGGCTTGTGCAGCTGGAGACAGCAAGGCCCCTAGACCAGGGGCTACATGTAGGTGCATGTGCAGTTGAGGAAGCGAAGAAAGGTTACAGAGCAGAGCTTCTGTGACAGATGAACTCAACCTACCTGCCCTTAACCAAACAAGTTTGGTACAGGCTCCAAAGGAGGTAGAGGCCTGAGCTGTAGCCAGGCCAAGAACTCCAACAGGAAACCCACAAAGGAGCAGAGCAACAAGCTGTGCATACCTTTCCCATTGTATGCAATTTGACTACCAGCCAACCACTTTACCCCATACATATGACAGCCTAAGTGAGCCTGTTTTGAGCTCCCCCTGATAGGCAGTGTGGCTGCATGGTGGTGATGTCCCCTTGAGCTGGGATGCTCTCAAAGTTGATCCTCGAGGCAGAGATCTTTTATCAGTGACAGATCACTGGATGAGCCCAATTTGAGTTGTCCTTGGACAGCAACTGGAATGTACACCAGACAAATCTCTACTTGAGCAGGGACGCCTCTCAGTGTTAAGAGATACTAGGTTTTTAGCTTAAATAAGTAAGTTTTAAGTAGAATGAATCACTTAAGTGAGTTATAATGTTGTGTAATTTAGTATGCTGTTTACTTAGCCTTACTTACTTACTTAGCATGAGTTGCTAAACTTGCTGAAACCTTAGGCCACACACTGTAAATTTCCATTTCTATTTACTGAATGTGTACCTACTTAGCCAAAACAGGGGCCTCCAGAGCCAACATAAATCAGAATATAAGGAGGCTATAACCGTCAACAACCTTCAAGATAATGAACAGCCTGTCTGAAGACAGTGAAGGAATCCAATAAGATCTCAGAAGAACTCAGGCCAGAGTCACTATCGGACCAAAGGGCACATGGAAGGAGTGTGAAAAATACATGAGAGGTGGGTGAGTAATCTGCAATTGCCCTGTGATTTCTTTGTTTGAGTCCCCCCTCTCCAGATGCAGCCAGTTCAATCTGATCTGCTGCTTTACCACTCCATTAACTTATTTATTTGTATAAAATCTGATGCTGGAAGGTCTGTCTTGGGAAACCTCAAACTTTGGACCAAAGTATCACTAGATGCCCAGATTGAACAGTTCAATCTTTGGAGCAAACTAACACCAGACACTTAGACAGAAGGTAAGTGAATTGGGAATAAGCATGATGAAACTTTGAAATCTTAGCCAAGTGATATAAAGAATTGGGTGTGAACATACAATTCTTTAGCCATAAACACATAAAATCCTTTAGCCATAAACCAGTGACCAAGTCTGGATCCAGACTCACCTAGTCGCCATCAGGAGTTTAGGGGGCCCATTCTGAACCTAGTCACTCAATGGGAGGATCTACCTTACCTTTTTGCAACTCTAATCTCTGTGTAAATGAATCTAAATAGATTTTAGCTCAATTTTCCTTTGTATGTTTCCTCCACGTAGTAAGAGTGAACCTTGCCACTGAACTCTGTTAAGTCACTTTAAGTGATCGTATGTCAAGATGCACAACAAATTGGCAGAATCATAAAACACTCATCCATGACACCTTCTTCATAGTTGCAAAGCTTCCTCACATACACCCTTGAACACGTACCCTACAGTAAGCCCACTGTGACTTTGGCACTTCACCAGTGCAGCAGGTCTACTCTCTACTTCTAAGGGCTTACAGTTCTCTTAACAGCTGTGCTGGAAGAGGTAACCCTGCCTGGGGCAGGAGGTGAACACAAATGGTGAGACACATGTCCCAGGAGTGTCTGGTGTGCACAGCACCTCCAGTTAGGCTGCTTCCAGGTCTAAGCAGATGCCAACAGACAGCATGGATGGCCTGTTAACACTAATAGATGCATTAACACAAAGCAAGTTCAGGAAGGCTTCTTCTATATGATTTTTGGTACTTTTATCTCAGAAACTTCAGCGAGAACTGCTTTTTCTCAGTGTTTCATTTTTTAATGGAAAAAACAACCTGCTCGCAAGCTTCACACTGACCAGAACATCACACCTATCTTGCAGCAGGGACCCTCAGCTTCCCTTACCACCGACCAGAGCCAGGTCAGTCCATGCTGCTCCTGGTTACTACAGTCAGGCTGCTTAGATTAGAGGACGAGCAAACCCTAATACAACTTAGAACCGCGTATCCGCTTCAGGGGCATAGCCATTTTTTCCGGTCCGAACCTGCTCCACAACGCTCAGCGTTCAGAAGTGAGGCAAGAGGCCACCACCCACAGCGAGGGATGCTGGCAGCAAGTCACTCCAAGCGAGCCTGTCCTGTTGCGACCGGCGCAGCTCACGCCGCACAGCGCGGGGAAAAGGACCTGCTGGGGTTCATCCTGGGGTCTCCCTCCTCCGTCAGCACCCAGCGGTAGTCGTCCCACCTGGCGCACCGCCCCAAGGAACCGCCCTCCTCTCCCCGTCCCGTTCCCGCCAGCCATCCGCGCCCGGGCGGCTGCCGCCCGCGCTCCGCACCCCGTGCGCGCCGCAGACCGCGCTGAGCCGCGGCCGGCGCGGCCCCGCGCACCCCAACCTCTCGCCACTGCCCCCCGAGGGAAAGAGACGGCCGTGCCGTGCCCACCCGTGCCCGCCCCACGCAGCTCCCGGGCGGTCGGGGCAGCGTCCAAGTTGAGGTCCCCAGCGGCCAGTGCGTTGCGCCCCTGCGGGCGGCACAGCCCGCCGCGCCGCCGCTTACCTTTCCGTGGAGCGGGCAGCCGCCGGCGGGGTCGCGGCTCTGCCGCGCTCTGGCCAGCAGGAGGAGAGAGCCCTGCAGCAGGCAAAGCCAGCCGGCGTGCACCATCCCTGCTCGCTCCCAGGCTCGGCACACTTTAGGAACACCTTCCCTTTTCTTTATTTTTTCTCTCTCTTCTGGTGCTTCCACACCTCCCTTTACTCCTTTTTTTTTTTTTTTTTTTTTTTTTTTTTTTTTTTATTCCCTCCTTTGACTATTTTTTTCCTTTCTTTTTTTTTTTTTTCTTTTCCCCCCGCCAGTCGACCCAACCCTAGAGCACTTGCAGTAGATGCCCCGGCCCCTGGCCAAGCCTTCCAGCTGCTGCCCCCTCCTCTTAAACGGTCCCGTGTCGGACGGGGGGGGGGGGCGGGCGGAGGAAGGGGAGGGCGCGAGGCCTGCCATACCGGGGGCGGGCGATTGGGCGGCAGCGGGGGGGGGGATCCTGGGCTGCGCTGCCGCCTGACTGAGGCAGGCGGCGGCGGGGTCGGTGGGCGGCGCGCATAGCGGCGAGACCCCGGGCTGGCCCCGGGGGACTGGTGCGGCGACAGCAGCCCCCGCCGCGGCCGTCCCCTGCCCTCCCCCGACTGCCCACTGCCTTGCCGGGTCCGGCCCAGCCCTGCCTGCCTGTGCCTCCCGGCTCCTTCCTGCCCCCTGCCCTGCCTACCGGTCTCTGCCCAGGCAGCAGTTCTCCTGAAGTGAGTATACAATTGAATATTGTGGTTCTTAATAAGTCTCTTTATTGTCTGACAACTTCTGATTGAGGAACAATTTTAACTCATCCTTTATTCCAGGACTCTTGTGCCAAAATTGTATGTCCAGTGTGCTTTGCACAAGCAACGTGATCTATTTAAGATCAAAAATGCACTGAAGAACATATCACCGTCTTTAATTGTAAAATTCAGCCATATTTGCTGAAGAGACTGGTATTTAAAACCTCACAAAAGTACATTCTGCTGTAATCTCAGTCTTAAAAACATTGAGCAAAGCCAGAAATATGCCAGTTTATAGGCTGGTGTGAATTAAAAGATGAACTTTCATAGCTTGCAACATATTCATAATAGGGTCTTCCTGACAATGTTGATATGGCATGTGTAATTCACATATAGTGAAACTGTTAGTGCTTTTAGTGCGTAAGCTAAGAAAACTTTAAAGTTAGAATAGTAACTCTCTATTGCCCACCATGGTGTATGGTGCTATTGTATGGTACATTCCCTCCCTGCACCATCCACAGTTGTTTTAGTTAAGTACTTTCAAACACAGAAGCCAAAATCTGTTGAAGCCATAAATAAAAAGAGAAGACAGGTAAAATAAAGGGGGAAAAGGTATGCCATTCTAGGGAGCTGTGTCTCCTTGTTTCAGCAAGGTGTTACTCTCCATGCAGACCTTTCTCCACAATGCATTTCTCCATGTTTTCTCAGTGTTCAATAACAGTATTTTTACCATTTCTACTTGAGTAGTCCCCATTGTGCACACTGTCCTGTGGAGACAAATGGGGATGCTTCTGGGTTTTTTTAATAGCTAGTGGATCCAACCTGCCTCTGGGCTGGCTACTCTGGATGCACAAAGATACTCTCAGATGACTACTTGTTGGAGAATGGCTCAGAGACAACGGTCCTGTGCCTTTAGCCAGTAGATTGTAAGCTTGCATGCCTAAGTTGTGCCTTGTCATGTATTAAGAAAATCTTTGAACGAACGTTGGTGCAGGCTCTGCTCATACAAAAAGAAAAAGGGGGAATTGTTGGAGAATGGCTCAGAGACAAGGGTCCTGAGCCACCGAGCAATTGTATGATCAGAGCCTGCTCTAGCTGCTGATGCTGAGCCTCACTAGGGTTTGCCTGCAGCTGCTCACAGCTGCTGATACAGGAGGAATGTCAAGGACGCTTCAGCCCTGTGTACCGTGGTGTGTCGAAAACAGGTTAAGGGGAATTAGGAATAGTGGTCTGAGAAACCCAGTGTTATGATAATGGTGGTCTGAGAAACATTGTGTTACGGTACTGTCATGTATCGAAAACAAGTCAAGAGGAATCAGAAATAGTAGCATGAGAAACTTAGTGTTATGAGAAGCTTGTGCTGTAAACTAACTGCAAGTAGGTGGACCGTGCGAATACGACCTTTAGAGCTTAAGCCAATCAGCTAGTGACTAGTAGGCATAATAATTATCATTGTCTGTATAAATATATGTACCCTAGACCAATAAACACACACGTTGATTGATGCTCTATCACCCACACTGAACCCGTCTCGGCGTGTCGTTCGTCCGCGGCTCCGCAACTACTATTTCTTTATAATGTTGACCCTTCCTTCTGAACCTGTGTGTGTGAAAAATACCACGCACAAAGCAACAGACAAGCTGTAGACCAACAGTTTCAGGCACTTTGCAGGCACAGATAGTCATTGTTTCTTTAACTTCACTCTATTCTTACCTTTAAACTAATATTTTTTCAATCCCAGAGATCCAAATCTCTGTCCCTAAGGTTAAATTCTGGTTCAGAGTCAACGGCAATTTCCCACCAACTCAAAGAAAGCAAAGGTGCCATACTTTGTTTTTGCTAGGAGAGACTAATTTTGTGGTGGAAATTAACTGCTTCCAGAAGAAGGTAGGCAGAGCGAAAACCCTTAATTGTCTTGCCTCCTCCTATGTGCACTACTGTGTTTCTGAATACTGTGGATTTTGATGAGGAGATGCTGGTAATATATTAAATGCATTTTCTTTTGTGAGGTCACGCCAACCATTTAGAACAAAAAGCATTATCTGATAAGGAATATGGCATTTATCCAATATATAGTAATTATAATCCCCAGCTAGTTTAATTATTTATTTTTTACAGCAGGGGAAAATTCTACTTGTAATTTGCCAACAGTCTAGATATTCCTATACATAACAGAGCAAGAAGTGAGGATGGGACATCTTTCTTTATCATCTTTTCAAAAAATATCCCTGATTTGACATAGGGGTTCAAATAGTGAGTTTGCCCACCAGTCAGAGACAGTTAAGCAGCTTTTCTAAACAAACATCACTCTTAGCAGCCAGGTGTAAAACATAGCAACAACATTTTCTGCCCTGGAATGCACTAAGCCAGACCCATACTTGGTCATATGTATTTCTGGGCATGGAAGCCATATAGCATTCATACAACATCTAGATCAAGCTATAGAGAAGAAGAATAGATCTTTCATGGCACAGAGGTGTGCTGCCAGATTGATTAGGCACCTGCTGTGTGACTGTTTTTAGTTGCTTTCAGTTCTACAGTAGCAAAATACCTAACAACACTTTCTGAAACAGCAACTCTTGGGCATACAGGCAATGCAGCTTAAGATGCTGCTTGGCTTTATTTCTGAATTGGTGAAATACTTTCTTTGTGGTGAATTGCTAATGGAAAACATGGCAGGATAAAAGGAGTGTTTTATAGAGGCTTTCAAAGTAATTTATACTTTCACTACAACATTTCAGTAGCAAGCCACATCTTAGACCTAATAACAGAAACCTAAGAGATAAATCCAACATTTTTATTTAATAAAGTTCTCTACATAGAGTGGCTGGGATAAACAGTATCACAGTCCCTTGCAAAATTATTCCAATAGGACTTCAGCATATGCTTAAGGCTAAACATTACATATGTACATTGCACAGAAAGGGTAAACTGAAGCATGCACTTAAACACGTTTCTGAATCAGGGCCTTAGACCACAGAGGGTCTGTGATCTAGGTTGTCTGCCTGGTTGTTAATTCAAGGTAACTGAAGAGGCAGGCTGCACAGCTATGTGTCTTACAACAGCAGAGTTTGAGCAGCAAGTTTAAGCAGTTGCTCATGCTCACAACCCACACTTTTAGGTGTGCCTACATGTGGGGCCAAGCAGTGACCTGGAATGTGTGTAAAAAGTAGCTACTTTGTTTTTTTGTCAGCTGGTGTCTAACTTGATTCAGCTTCCAAAACCATAGGAGCAGTTACATGTAAATGACTGAGAGTCTTTCAGGGGTATGAGTCTCCTCAAGCAGGTGTTACTACTGACATCTGCAGAGGTTTACAGCCCAAAAGTCCTGCACATACTAATTTAGATGGCATGTGTCCATGTGTACACATGGCAAGTGCACATACAGTGCATGCACTCCTGACAGACCTCCAGCTTGTGCATGTGCCCTTGCTACCTAACATTAACCTGCAATGTGAAAGAAAGCCACCTCGTACAGACAAACACAGTGAGCCTTGAGTGAAAAGCTGCCACAAAAGAGATTTGCACAGACTTCGGGACAGAATTATATTCACACTCCATTAAGAGGCAAGTCAGCTGTGATTCATCCACTCTGGAACATGATTTGGCTGGTTTTGAATTCAATGTAGATTTTAAACACCATGAAAGTTAAGCGTGAGGATTTCTCACCATTTAAAATTATAAAAGAAATATCATAAAGCACATAATAAAGGAGGCAAGGGATCTTTCTTCATCAAGTTGAGAATAAGTACTCTACTTTATCTGCATTTGAAAAGAAGTTTGCTTAGAAGGATTGATGTAGACTTCAGAGATTCAGTAACACAGAGCCCCAGTTATGCCTCTAGATAAAAAGGGTTAGTGAACTTTGTAGTATGTTACTGTATGAAAGTGTTAGGTCAGCTGGAAGGGAAATATGGGGAATATATTACAAAGTTAAGTGGTTACATGTAATTATTAAGCATAGTCATCCAGAAGCCAAAAATAAAGAGTGGGATTCTGTTCTCTAAAAGAATCTTAATAATAGTAATCTCAATAGTAGTAATCTCAATTTGAATGGAGAGAGAAAGCTAAACAAAAATAAATCTCTTAGGCATTGAAAGGAGATAAAGAGAAACTACATGACCAGAACAGGGAGCTCTGAATTATGCTAGGTCCCAGCACTTTAGAAATAAAGGAGAGGATAGTTTGAAGCCAGTCTGGGAAGACTTAAAGGACTTCTTACAAACACCTTTCCACAACCTGAAAGTATTCTTCAGAAAAGTGCAATCAAAACCCAAACTGTTTAAAAGGTGAGAATAAAGTGCTATCAAAATAGTAATAATAATGTGAATTATTCAGCTATCAATTGATAATGTTAGGAGGAAGAAATGTCAAGGGTTCTCAAAATAAATACGATTAACACATTATTTTATTAAATTCAGTAAATAAGGATCCCATATCTCATGCAGATAGAAAGTACTTTATATTTTGAGGTATTTTAAAGGGGTGGCTGAGTTACACTGTCATCTTACTGCAGCTGGAGAAACAGAAACAGACCATAGCTCCATGGTGAAAGCTCAAGTAGCTTAAATGAAATTAACTAATTTTCTTCACCTAAAAGCATGTTCCATCCTGACCAACCCATGGCTCACCCTTTCACTCATTGCTTTGGTGCTCCTCTACATTGAGCATGGCTGCATCATGAAATCACATGCTGGACAATAAGCATGTTGGCCAAACCTGCTCTGCAGAGATGAAAGGGAAATGTAGGTCCCTGAAGGCTCATCTGCCTCCCTCTCTCTGGGAACTGTAGTCCCATCATTAACTTATACATGGCCCTCAATCCCACTGGCTGAGATACAGATGCTTAGGTGTTGGGAAGAAGGGATGCAATAGTCACTCTTCTCTTCCCACTTTCTTCTCAAGCCCTTCACTGGGTTGGAAGAAAGATGCAGGAGCAATCAGTCCTGGAAACCCAGGTGGATCCTGTTCTGTGCACATAGGCATCCATCTGGGAAGCATCTGGAAAGTCTGAGCCCTCCAGGGAAGATCCACAGTGTGTAAAACCTTCAGTTTGCATAGGTAGATTTCTGAAGTCTTCTAGGAAATATCAGGACAACTTCACTGTGGAACAACTGAAGAAAATCTAAAATGGGTAGAAAGCATTGAATTCACTTTATCCATTAAATTGGCATTATTTTTTTTCAGGACATCTTTGGGGGACAAAAGCTATCATGATTTTTTAGCACCTGTAATTAAAGTTTTCCACAAAGAGCAGAGGAATTTTCCAAGAGAAAACACCTATTTTGTCTCAGTTCTCTAACTGGCTTTAAAAAAATACTAGCAAAGCAGTCAGGGTTGAAGACACAGTGTAGGCAACACTCAAACTTGTTACAAAATGTTGTCTTAAAAGTATGTAAGCTCATCAGTTCAGCAGAGCTGAAAATAAGTTTCTATTCTAGCTCTATTTTCATTGGTAATTTTCTTTTAGTCAGCACTTGCCTTGCTTTCAGTCAACTGGGAATTTTCTTTCTCCCCACTAAATATTGAGGAAAATTACTTGAGTTTCCCATCAAGATAAAAAAAAAAAAAAAAAAAAAAAAAAAAGGAAGTGCTTTCTGGTTCCAAGTAATGGCACAATGGCACAACTCAGCATTTTGGAGTGGGGAGGAGGGCTAATAACCACCCTTTAGCTGTGGCTATTGCACCTAACTTTGCAGAATAGGTAATCTCAAGGAGCTGGAAGAACATCCTACCCTTCTTGGGTACAGTGACCATTTCTGCTGGAAATGATGTATAACTTTCTTAGCCAGTCTGGATCTGATTTTCACTGTCTCCACTGAGAGCTCTGTCTAGGACTTGAATGATCACAGGATTACTTCCTAAATCCTCTGTTAAAGATGTGACACAGAGTCCCAGTTACCTCATCTGTGCCCACTATGATGACATAAAACAAATCTTTTCATCATTGTCATGTCTTTCAAGTAAATGAGTCACCAGGGACATAAATACAGCAGGATCATATTCAAGCTCCAGACCAGGAGGGTTCTTGGGTATGTGCTTAACTTGAAGCAGATGGACAATACCACAGCTGAAACAGATCTCCACTTTGAGGCAGAGATCAAGTCAAACACCCTGTTGTAGAGAAAAGAAATCCAAATCTGAACAATCAAAGGAGGCTGAACCCTCCATTGTTCTATGTGGTTAATACTGAATCCATGTAAAACCATTTACGAGGGCAGTTCCTCTGGAAACAGTCCCTACCCAAGAATATCTCCCCATCATGTGAAGGTGAAAGACCTGGTTCAAGCCACCCGTACCATGCCATTAGCAAGAAAGGTCCTGGTATCAAACCATTAGCAAGCCAGCCCATTCTTCCCTGAATCCCAGGCCCATGCAGTAAAGCTACTCCACCCTGTTTCTTTGCCGTGCAATGGTGGACAGGGCTCCTACCAGGCTGACATAACTACCTGCAACTATTTTTAACGAAAGTCTTATTTCTTAAACGTCAGAAGCATTTGCTAGGATGAGCCCTGAGCTTTCACACTTCACGGTGAGATTCTGGATGGAAAAGCCTAATTCTAACATAGGAAGCGGAAGCAGGACACTTATCACATAGCTGGAAAATGTAAGGTCCAAAACAGGACTTCCATGAATCTCCCAGGTCACTTCATCTCCACAGCTGAGATGTAGTTGAGCTAGCTGCTACTCCCTTATTCTCTCCAGGCCACTGAGTTGGCTTTTATCAGTGACAGAAGCCCACCCACAGGCTTATCTCATCTGACTTCTTGAAACTGTACACAAAGGGTCAGAGCTACTTTCCTGAGTCTGAGTGCACAAGATTGCAGCCCAAGTGCTTACCCATGGACAGACAAGATCTGCACAAGATACTGAGGAAGATTTTAAAGAGCACTCAGCATTGACTCCAGTCTGCTTTCTCTGCAGATAAAGGGATTTGGGATTGTTTTGTTCTTCGCTCATACTCCTCTCCTGATCCATTGTCCTGGGTTGAGTGAGTGGTGGAGTTTTTTGGTGGCAGGGGAGGGGGCTATCGGGGCGGCCCCCTGTGAGAAGCTTCTTGAAGCTCCCCCAGATCCACGTCAGCTCCACTTCTGTTTGGGAAATTGAGCCAATCGGCTGCGCCTCTGCGATAACGTATTTAAGAAGGGACGTGGTGACGGGCAGTCGGACTTGGGAGGAGGAGTTGCTGCAGCTGCATGAACACCAAGGTCAGTGGAGGAATGGAGGAAAAGAAGGAGGGGGGAGGTGTGCCGGAGCAGAGACCCCCCTGTATCCTGTGGTGAGACGGCAGGGCGGCCCCCCCCCCGCCACCCATGAAGATCTATGGTGGAGCAGACATTGATTTGTGGCCTGTTGTTCCTGCTCAGCTGATCAAGGTTCTGTGCCCGAAGAAGGGGAGGACTGTCTCCTGTGAGAGGGGGACCACGATGGAGCAGGGGGTAACAAGTTTTGGACACTCCCCTCACCGAACATGAAGGAAGTGGCAGCACTGACTGCACCCCCCATTCCCTGCCCCTGCGCCACTGGGGGAGGAGGTAGAGATATCGGGAGCAGAGCTGAGCCCGGGAAGAAGGGAGAGGTGGGGGGAAGGTGTTCTCAAGATGTGGCAATGCTTCTCACTGTCCTACTCTGTTATGTGTTGTTAGTGTCTGTAATAAATGTATGTTCTTTTTTTTTTTCTTCCCCTAACGAGTCTGCCTTTTGCTCGTGATCATAAAAGGGGGATTCTCCCCCATCCCAGTCCTATCTTGAACCCCAAGCCTGGCTCTCTGTCCCTTCTCATTGCCAGAGGGGAAGGGAGAGAGAGCTGCTGCATTGTGGTTGGCTGCCAACCAGGCCTAAACCACGACATCCATAAAGACACTGACCAGAAGAAGGCGTGATGATTTCTGTGGCTACAACCTAAAATATAAGACTGTACTTTACCCAGGCTGGTCTGTTTCCCCTTATCCATCTTCATGAGATTAAGGCCACTTTAGCAGGCTTCAGGCCTCACTAGGTGCCCCGATATCTGTTAGACATTAAGAACCATCACAGTATGAGCACCTGGGTGCTCCTGCTCAATAGTTGCCAACATCACAGGCCAATAGCGGGACAATGTATGGACTCCAAACAAAGCATGCAGATTGGTACCAATCAGTCAGTGCCTTGGTGAGCCAGCTCTCACAGCTCTGCACAGAAGGCAGGAAGACCATACGTTCAAATAAACCAACCGGGTTCAGCTTAGAAAGCAATCTTGTCCAGGTCTACTAGAAGGAATAAGGGAGGTACTAAGTTTTTCTGAACTCTAACTTCTTGGTCCTATATGGATGATTTACAAATACCAGACTGTTTGGTATAGAGCATTAAGTTACAGACAACATTTTAAATCTAGTTAGAGAATGGTTCTTTCCTCTTGTCTCTTCTTGATTGTGGCTCTTTTCATTGTCAAGCAATATGACAACAAAGCAAGAATGATCAGGACCTAGACGTGTCAGGGTGTCTCTGGAGAGGTACAGCAACAAGATGGAGTGACATTCGTGCAACTGAAGTGGACAAAAAATGATTTAATATCAAAAATACAGAGACAGTATTCTAAAGATAGCAATATTTGGGGGAGAAAAGGCATCAAAGACAATAACATTCCCTAACTGTCTAAAAATTTAATAAAATATTTTCAGCTGAATACCAAGTCTTGGAGGATATATCCTGGTCATTCTCAAGTCAGAAGATCAGATAGATGGAGAAGTGAGGGCAGGAAGATGTTTCATTGTTTCTCCAAACGTCTGACTGTGCATAGGTCATTAAAACTGAACATTTTCATTACCTATCTTGTCAAGTTGGGCCTCTTAATGACATATAGAAGCTGGAATAGGGAACCAGCATGGATGGTTCCCTAGTCCAGCCTCTGTACAGGTTTTGACTGAATGAGAATCCAGGCAAACACACGCTAGAAGAATTCCAGCTCCTCATGAGGAAAGGGGTAAGAACCTATCCTTCAGTTTCACACTAGGATGCAAGAGTTTCTCTGCAAGTCACAAAACCTGTGGCACCAGAACATGGTTTTGTTCACCTTTTTCACTTTTTTTTGACTTTGTTTTATCCCCTGACTGCTGTGCACACCAGTTCAGCAACCTTGCTGCATTTGCTGTTCCTCCGGTCTTTGCATTGCCTTGTTAGCTTTCGCATCACCCATGATTGCTTTCCTGGATCTGTCTGGCACAGGAGAAATTTTCTGCCTCTTTGTACCTAGCACAACCCCAAGATGCTCTGCTAATAAGGACTTCTTTCTCCCAACCTCTAGCTCCTTCATCCTGCCAGGAAATGTTGACAGAATGTCCACTCAGGCCTGGCAGAGCTTGTGAATTTGGGCTTAGTGCCTTGTACACACAACAAAATCACTTGTAGTCCCAGGCTGGCCGTGTGGGGCCCCCTGAAGTGACTACTCACTGGTAGAGTTTAGCTACAGACTGACTAAACCACAGTAGATGCTGGAGCATCAGTTATGTATGGAAGGGGTTTTCCCTACCATATGGTTACATCAAGTCAATCTTTCCATCTAAGATAGTCACTTTTAAAAACGTCATCACAGATAGACCTCTGATGGAGGGGTGGCAGGTGGGGCACAGAGGGTGAGGCCAGTGCCTTGGGAGGGGAGGAGGGAAGATGCAACCACTCTGGTTTTGATGGTGAGACTTAGGTATGTCAGAATAGCAAAAGGTGACTCTGTCCCTCCACATCTCTTATGATGAATTCATCTGCAAGTTGATGTTAGAAACATAAGGGCTAACTCAGTAGTAACAATACCAGGGCTGTGCTAAAGATCATGTTGCGAGGAAACTCCTTCTACTTACTCAATCAGGAGCAGATAATATGCCTGTAATGGAGATTACGATGAGGCTCAGTTTTGCCAGGACATATCTTTCCTGTGCTGGCACAGGACAAGCTCACAACTGGTTATAAAAATGGCCTGCAGGCTGTAACCCTAAACACAGGGAAGAGATCGTACTTCCTCATGAAGGGTGTCCCTGGACCCCCATAAATTACAGAGACACCCTTAGTAAAGGGCTGAAGGTCTGGCTATTTGTTTTTTCTGCAGAGCCTGAACAACTGTTGATTCATGATGCTTGTTCAGAAGTGCTCTTTCAGCACATTTGCATGAGACAGCAGCAGTGTGGGGGCCCTTGCAGGTATTAAAAGCACCCCAGGATCTCTTCTAAGCAAACAGGGGTCTTAATCCTTGGCCAGACCCCAGAAGAGGAAATGGGATAATTTACACCCTGCTTCCTGGGATTCTCCCTATCACTCCTGGTAACACAATCATACCTTGTCACTTCCTGCCTGAGGGTCAAGTCTGCCTGGCTTTAATGCACCCTTCTCACTCCCCTGCACCTACCTTGAGGTCAGTTTCCTGCCAGACTTGAGCAGATTTCCATGGGCCTGCTCCCTCTGATACCCTTCAAGAAAATTTGCAATGTAGGAATAGAGACTTAATGTGGGTTTGCCCCTTGACTGCTAATAGTCAGTGCCTGCACATCCCAAAGCAGGGTCTGGTCTCTAGAAGCATTTTCACAAACACTTAGCCCATCTGTCTGTCTTCACACACCTGTTCTGGCTTCTGAAGGCATGTCTTGTTGCAGACAGTGAAAAGCTGATGCGATGAGTATTTGCAAACTGACAGATGTTTCAAAACAGTCTAACCAGCTTTTGGGATTGGTCACCTTGCTCTAACCAACAGAGCACACCCTGTTGAAAGAAATTGGAACAGATTTTCACAGTCTGTGTTTTTGGAAAAGTTGAGGGATGCAGCTCAACACACATGTTCATGTTTGCTTGAAGGCTACAGGGGTTTAGTGCCTTTAAACACAGTGGGATGACTATGCTATTACATGTAGTGTTGTGTTGAGATAAAGTTCACTGAAAGGTTGATAGGGCTGCAAAGCTCAATACTGAATCATATCCAGGGACCAGGTTGTGTGGTGTGTCCGTGTGTCACTGTGCTGAAGAAGCTATGCTACTTCTGGACCTGTCTCTGTGATCCATGCTCTGGTTTGGTAGACACAGTCATGGAGTCATGCCTAAAGATGAAAAGTGCCCCAAGATAAAGTGTTGCAATCAAGAATGCGGATACGGCAGCCACAAATGTCACAAACGTCACTATTCAGTGTTGGTAAAAGCAGAACCAAGAGTTTAGGACTAAGACTTTCTTACAGTAAGTGCCTTACGGACCTAACAGAGACAAGCCACCCTCTAAACTGGGGTGCCTGACAGGAAGGATAGGAATGTTTCCTTGGAGCTTTAGAATTGGATACAAGGCCTGTCTCTGTTTATATGATACCTTAGTTTCTATAGTAAACTCAATAAAATACTAACAAGAGAGAGAATGTTTCAGTTACAGCTGATAGTAAGAAATACGTAGAAACTCTCTGTACTAGTTTCCTCTTATGTTCCAGTACACAAGCCATGTTTATTCAGTTAACTATCTCAAAGGCCTATGCACCTAAGCATTTGCCTTATACCCTAGCTATATCACCAGATGTGATAGAAGAGATCACCTCTTCCTGCAAATGTTGCACTTGAAATCAACATTGCCTGGTCCAAATCTATATTGAGGTCTTTCTCACAAACCGACTAACTTCAGCTTACATTAAGATGCCCTCTTAAACTGATTACACAAAAACATGAGGGCAACTCAGTCTTAGAAAGCTGCTTGTGCTTGGCTTAAATAGAACAAGAGTAAATCCAGGAAAGTAAATCCATTTAGTCTCACTTAACATCCTTCTGGTCCTTCATATAGAAGTTCTCAGTGATACATTCAGTATTCTGGCTGTGTTATGCCTAGTTTGCTGGCACATTAGCACCTCCACCCTGCAAGAAGATGGGCCAATGCTATTGGAAATCCAATGGCAACTGCACTTTCTCAGCTGTTCAGAACACATTGTGCACTAGAGTAGTGGAAGACAGGTGGATCCCTGTATGTCTCCAGTTTTCCTTAGTCTTTTCCCAAAGGAACTGAAGAAAACTGCTTCTTTCAAAGTCCTTGAGGACAGAAGGCTGATCCTCTCTGCCTATCACCTCCCTTTCTGTGATGACTGCTTTAAAAAAAGGGGCTGTGGATTCTGGGTGCCTTTTCATTCAGGTGAAACATTGTGTAGAACTGCTTGCAGATTTCATGTTCACTTTCTCTGAATCTGGATTTCACTACTGAGCAGAGAGAATTTTACCATCCCTGGTCCCAATTCAGAAAACATATCCTTACAGTAAAGTTAGACCATTATTTTCTTCCCTCCAGAGACAGCCTGAAACTTCCTTTCCACCTACATGAGAAAACTCTCTGCCCTAATTTAAGCATTTCCTCAGGCAAAACTAGCTAGCAAGAGAAGGTGGTAGACCTACTGAAGCTCACATAGTTTTCACTGGAGCTAGTAATGCCCAATTTCGTTTAGCAAAGACAAGGACTGAGAATTAATACCTTTGGCTTCAAAAATAAGTCTTTGACTGATAGGAATCATCTTCTGGCACTATTTCTGTCTGTGCTGTGTACAGAGAAGCCCAGAGGTTCACAGTAGCTCACATGAGAATATTGACTATCAGTTGGTAAAAGCTAGGCAAGACAAACTCTCTGCCTTATGTCCCAGCATTCCCTCAGGGAAACTGACATTTTTTAACAGCAAAATTGTTAGATAACTATAGTACCAGAAAGTTTCCCACCTCACTAAAAACTATGGCTGCACCTCCACAAGTAGGGATAACACAGATGAGTGCAGCAGAGGTCAGTCACCACAGAAATTGCTGGAGACATGGAACATCCATGCTACAGCAGTCAGCTCAGAGGTAAGAAGGCTTTTCTTCAGCCAAAGTCACCACATTGCTCCATGTCTTCTAGCCATAAAGCCTCTGCTAACTTGGGGGCATGTTTTTTTTAAAAGTGGTTGTTGTGGTTTAAGCTCAGAGGACAACCGAACATCACACAGCTGCTCACTCCTCCCTTCCCTCCCAGCTATGAGAAGGGACAAATAAGCCAGGTTTGGGATTCAAGATTGGACTGGGAGGGAAAATCACCCATTATGGTCACGAGCAAAAGGCAGACTCGTTAGGGGAAGAAAAAAAAAGAACAGAGATTTATTATAGAAACTAACAGCAGCACTTAACAGAATAGGACAGTGAGAAGCATTGCCACATCTCGAAAACACCTTCCCCCCACCCCTCCCTTCTTCCCAAACTCAGCTCTGCTCTCGATATCTCTACCTCCTCCCTGCAGCAGCACAAGGGGCAGGGAATGGGGGGTGCGGTCAGTGCTGCCTCTTCTTCCATCTTTTTTTGGGGGGAGCTTCTGGATCTTGTTCCTCCTGCTCCATCATGGTCCCCCTTTCACAGGAGACAGTCTTCCACAAACCCTCTCCAACGTGAGTCCTGCCCACAGGTTGCAGCATTTCCTTACACTGCTTTGGCGTGGCACACCAACTTTCTCGAACTGGAGTCCCTCTCATGGGCTGCGGCCCTTCCCGAGCTGCTCCAGCGTGGGACACCCCTGCATGCTGCAATCCTCCCAGTGCCAAACTGCAGCAGTGGGGTCTACTTTTTTCCACAAGATCCCAGCCTTCTTTGGGCCCAGTCACCTTGGTCAGCCATGCGAAACCCCTCACAGGCCATAAACCAGTGTCTGCTCCACCGTGGATCTTCATGGGTGGCAGGGGGGGCCGCCCTGCCGTCTCACCACAGGATACAGGGGGGTCTCTGCTCCGGCACACCTACCCCCTCATTTCTTCCTCCATTCCTCCACTGACCTTGTTGTTCACACAGCTGCTGCAACTCCTCCTCACAGGTCCGACTCCTCCTCACCACATCCCTTCTTAAATACATTATCGCAGAGGTGCAGCTGATTGGCTCCTTTTTGGTGCAGAGGTGGAGCTGACTTGTATCTGGGGGAGCTCTGAGAAGCTTCTCACAGAGGGCCACACCTATAGCCCCCTCCCCTGCTACCAAAAAAACCCACCACTCATTTAAACCCAGGACATTCCACCCCTCAACTCTGTGAATCATGTATTTAAGAATTATCATGAGAATCCACATTCACTACAGAAGTTATTACACACATCAACATCAGAACAAAAAGATAACAAAACCCAGCCGAAAGAGAAAAAAAAAAAAAAAAACAAAATTCCCCACACCAAAATTAAAATAACATTGACCAAAAACTGACATACAATACATAAAATCCACCCATAATCCTTTCACCACACTAGAAAAAAAACTTCCCCAGAATTACAACTACAGAAATTCCAAAGATCATTCCACCAACAGAGTTCAGTCTGTGTTTCGACCAATACCTCTCCCAATTAATATCAAATTGCATCCCTCTGCCCCATGCTGGGTGCCAAAAAGGACTGTCATGGTTTGAGCCTGGTCAGCAGTCAAACACCACGCAGCTGCTCACCCACCTTCCCCCACCTGAGAATGAGGGAGGGAACTGGAGGGGCAAAGGGAGATTCGAAGGTTGTGATAGAAACAATTTAATAATGGTAATAAAATAAAACAGTGACAATAATAGAAAGTATAAATGAGCAATGCACAATGCAATTGCTCATCACTCACTGACTGATACCCAGCCAGCGATCCTGAAATACCAAGATCCCACAATGGCAATCCTGGAAGCAAGAGAGAGAGAGCCCCTTCCTGACCACCCCTCCTCTATATAATAAACATGACGTTACATGATATGGAATATTTCATTGGCCAATTTGGGTATGGTGCTCTATCGTGCTCCCTCCCTACTTCTTGTGCACCTGTACACGGGCAGAACAAGGACAGTTGGAGAGTCCTTGAAATCTCGGCAACAATTGAAAACATCAGTGTGCTATCAGCATTCTCATACCAAACCCCATACTGAATCCAAAACACAGCACTCTTTTAGCTACCAAAAAGACGCATTAACTCTATTCCAGCCTGAATTAGGACAATAGTCTGTAAACACCAAGAGTAAGAACACAGGATCTCAGATAGGGTCTTGCTATGCAACAGGGTTTGCACAGGCTAGGTTGACCCTGGCACTGGAATCACAAACTAGCTCTGCTGTGGCAGCAGAAGTGAGAAGACCCCTCCAAAATGGCATTGGTATCTCACATAACGTGCTCTGATGCCAAATTCACTTCTGGATCAGCTTCAGAAGAGTAAAGTAGCTTCTCAAGAGTAGATTGTTGTTGCTAGAGAAAATCCTAAAAGCTCTCACAGAACCAAGGCTGACTTCCACAAGCAGCAAACTGTCTCTGCAGTGATGGTGCTTTTCTTCATTTCCAGTGCTGCATGCTGAAAATAGTGAGTAGGATTTAGACCAGACAGGCACTGGAAAATTGCCCCTATGTCTATCAGTGTATCAAGAGGATGAATCATTCAACATTCGGGGCTGATTTTGGGTCTGGCCTCCAAAAATTTACCCCAAATGATGCACAGTGAGAGCCATCTCTGAGGACTGGATTACAATGTTCCATTTTTTATTTCCACCTAGTCAGTTGCTGGGCATTTTATCATTACTTATTCTTGAGATCAGTTAGAGGCATCATTTCAAAATCCATCTGGTCCATCTTACTACTGTTTGTTAACAACAGACTGCAAGCATCTGGAGCACATTTCCCCCACGTAGTGGAAGGGAAACATTAATGCTGGCATTTCGCTTTGTTTACACTGCAGAATTATTCAGTTCTGAAACAGAACTGACCAAATCTTCACTTCTGTTTCAAGTTAATAGATTGTAACAGGTTGTTACTACTTCTGATTGTTTCGGGATATTTCCAGTTCTGTTCCTCTTCTATTTTTATGTGGTTTATTAGATCTGAGCTGAGCACATTTACCTTTGTCACAGCAGTTTTACTTTTGTCAGGTACCAGTCAAACTGCCCCCAGGCATAAAGGACGGAAGCAAAAGGAAAATGTCTCAGAGTTTTCCTTGGAGAAAATGCTGGAATGCATTGCTGCTTTGTTCCCAAGGACAGCATTGCAAAGCTACCTCATGCATTAAATGGTATTGCCTAGTGCATTGGCCTGTGAAGCTGTCTTAGATCTAGATGATCCCGTATCAACTTTCCAGGGCCTCATTTTTCCATGATTGTTAAATGTGGGTAATTGTTAATGTGCCTCCATGTCTCTAAGAGAGGGTCTACACAAGAGTAAGCACTTCAGCTAACACAGTATCATGGGTAAGGCATTTCATAACCATGTGCCACTATGCTGGTGGACTCTGCTCCCAGTACCTGGGTGAAGAGCATGCTCACATCATAGTGATCTGAAGAGATCCCCTCACTCAGTCATGGAATCCCAGACTGGCTGAGATTGGAAAGACCTCTGGAGGTCATCTGGTCTAACTCCCCCTTGTCCAGCAGAGTCACTTAGTGCCAGTTGCCAGGACTGTGTCCAGATGGTTTTTTGATATCTCCAAAAATGGAGATCTATCATCTCTCTGGGCTACCTGTGTCAGTACTCAGTCATCCTCACACTGAAAAAATGTTTCCTGATGTTCAGAGGGAGCCTCCTGTGTTTCAGTTTGTCCCCACTGTCTCTGGTCCTGTCACTGGGCACCACTGAATAGAGACTAGCTCCAACTTTTTTGCACTCTCCCCTCAGATATTTATGCACACTGATGAGATCCACATTATTCTCCGCATTTGTGATTTTCTGTTAGGTTTTTTCATGCAGAAAGACCTTTCCTCCAAAGGAGGTTTCTTCCCAAAGCTGACATGATACAAATAAAACAGCTCATGGACACTCACCCGAGCCACAGACTTTGATGAGATTTTCTTTGCCGTGTAGGCATCTGTGATCTCATGCAACGGATGCCTAAGGAAGAGAGGATTCATCTGCTAGTCCATCCAGCTGCTGAATGACTGCTCTGATCCTACCAGGATTAAAAGACAGTCTGCAAAGCACTTACCCATACATCACAGTCATATTGGGATGTTTGAACTACTGTGCTAACAAGCTATCCTTGAGTTGCAGAGGGAAGATCATTAAAGGGGTGATGGCTCTACTTTTAAACTATGTGGCAGATCCCCTCTGCTCCTATAATAGCCACAGAGTCCCACAAGGCTGTTAAAGAAAGCCTCTCTCTTTGTCTCAGAAATGTTGGGGTTTTATGAATACTGCCTATGCAGGAAAACACTGTTCCCATTGCTTTCAGAGCAGCACAAGGAACTAGAGCATGTCATGATGTCAGCAAAATATTTGGTTGCTGGCTCTCCAGATGTAATGCATCAAGAGCAGTTAGAAAGATGTCTGTAGAAAGCTGTCACCTTCTAACTTACTATGTGCTGCCTGTCTAACTTACTACATGCTAGCATGTCTGGGTGATCACATCTGCCTGAAGACCTCACAGCAACATGCTGCTATCACTTCCCATGGTGATGCAGAAGCAATGTAAAAGTGAGTGAGACATATTTTTGTCTTCTCAGCCACTCTTAGGACACCTGCTACTGAACTGAAAATGGCTGAATCCTTCATTAATTGCTGGAAGGGCAGAGATAAGCCCCAGGTCCAGGCTGACTTTAGTACTAACTGGTACAGTGGTTGCTATGACAGATATAGAAAGTCATAAGCCGGGCCATGTCACCTTGCACATCACATTAAAAAGCTAACAATGAGAGTCTTCTTAATCATCATGCATGTCTGCATTTCCAGAGGTCATTAAGGAAGCAGCCAGAAGAGCAAGAGTATTTCTGATGAAGACTACAACAACTGAATGTGCATGTGACCCAGGGAAGTGGACAGTAGGAAGAAATGAGGAGTGGGAGTGACCAGCATAAATGCAATCAGGGATTAGCAAGACAGAAAATATGACTTCAGCTTCAAACAACAAACTCTAGCATCACAACTGTGTTTGATTGGATGTGATTTAATAGCCAAAGGAGAAGACACCCAAAAGTGTTCAAATCTCTGTTACAGAAACACACCCAAAACCCTCCCCAGTATTTCTGCTGAGATCTCTAAGCAGTTTCTGGAAGATTTTGTGACACGTTTCATTTATGCTTTTGGTCATGGTAATCACAGATACAGTTATTTTTGACAGGGACAGCTGTGTTCCCATCTTTTTGAAATGTTAGCTTTCACTCTCCTATATATATTCAACACTATAACTGCACCATGTAAGAAAACAAACTGCAAAAAATATGAACAGAGGAACCAAAAGGTAGAGCTAGGGTGAGGGGGAACAACTCTCACTGTGCTATGTAGTTTCTCTTTTCCTACTGGTTGGTTACCCAGCCCAATCAAGTGCAAGTCAATCAACTGACATGTGATATGTTTTGCAGATGGATCAGTAGCAATGCATATCTGACACACAGATGTTTCAACTTGGATCCAGCAATCAGACAAAATCCTGATGCGGATCATTCACAGATGTTGCAAAAGAAACAAATTGCTCCATCCACTAAAAATAAATTTATACCTTTTACTCTTTGTCACCCATAGCAGCAGTCTCCTATGAAAAGCAAAGTGTGACTCTCAGTTAGGTTAGTTGGGTTTTGCAGTTGGCTGCATTGTAGGTCTTGCTCCTTCAAAAGGAAAATCCCTGAATCCATCTCTGAAGCACTGGGGTCTGATTTCAGACACATCCCTCAGTGCTGGCAATAATCAAAGGCACCTTTTGAACAGCTGAACCAAAGTCACAGCTGCTAAACTGGCTTCTTCATTCATTGGGGAGATTCAACCAGCCAATTGGAGAGCATGTCCAAGGGGCTGTGTAGTCAAGGGACAGCTACACTCAGGGCTGCATCTACGGTGGCACACATCACCAGCCTGGCAGCAGTACTAAAAGCATTAAACTTAAAAGTGCTAAGCTTAGCACTGACAATATCTGCACCATCAGTTCTGGTTTCTGAAAAATCATGGGACAAGCCTGAAAATATCAGATAGAAAAATAAATAGAGGTGGAATTTATTTTGTATGTTTCTGAGTACTTGATGAATCCAGTTTTCACATTCTTCTTCATGATCACAGCTGTTACTAGTTCCTACTTTATGAAAACTGTAGTTGTCACCAAGGACAATATGACTCTCGGGTTGGGAAAACAATATGTAGGCTAAGTATGCAAAGTCCTATTTACCTCCATGGGAGCTATCAAATCCTGCACCAAAAAACTTTTGGAGGCAGAGAAACCTCATCAAAACTATTTGCCTGTGGCAGGAAACAGTGATATGCACTAGCTGCAGGAATGGTAACTGTCTCAGGAGCCTCAAACAGCATGCCAACTACACCATCTGTGCTCTCCAAGTGGTAGGTTGCTGGCCTTACCCACATCCATGATACTCATATAGCAGACTCAGAAAAATGCAAATTCAGCTCTTAGGCTTCCTGACTTGCAAGGGTCAAAAGCAGGCAGTGTTGGTCTTCACTGAAATAGTGAGTGTGTCATTCAGAGACGTGATCCATCTTGCTGTTTCTTCTTTAAACATGCAGTACATCCATTTCAGACAGATACCTCTCAAAGACAAACCTCCCCTTCCTGATACAATTGAGCATAGGCAAAGACCACTATCAGCTGAAGTGAAGCTAACCTCCAGTCCTGCATAGCCTGCATTCATGCTACAGAAATTAAACCATTTCAGGGAACTGTTGAATAATGTCCTACGGCAAGGAATAAATCATCTGATCTCTTTTCCCTCGACTTCTCAATATTTGAACACTGTTGACTATCAGACTTCACCTGTTCATCACAGAGATGTTCCAGAGGACAAGCTAAAGCACTCAGATTCCTTCCTTATGGGACATACTCAGTTCATGGTCGTGAGCAACCGGGTGTCCACAACTCAGTCCTTTATGTGCAATTACCACTTAGTGTTTTCCATTTAGAGGCCTCTTTTTAAGTCTGGTCTGTGACAATCTACCCACAGAGATAAATATCACAAAAAGTACACAATGGAATGAAGGAACATGGGATCAGAGTGAAATAGGAATGGACTTAAAATAGGAGGGCATTTCTTAGTCCCCCTGGTTTCCATACAGACCTATGATCTCAAAGCAGGAGATGAAAACACCAAACCCATGTGCATACTGTGTGGTGCTCTCAGCTTGACAAACCTCAAGACAATGCATCCCTTTGTTGCAGTTACCTTAATAAAATAGTTTGAATCCTAGAATATTACTTTGATTTTAGTTTAAAAATATGATTTTGCTTTAACATGAAGCTACAGTAGCTCTTAGAACATAAAGTACACTAAGGCCCTTTGGATTAAGCAACTAGTATGCTGTGTGCTTTGAACATTATAAGAATCGTCATGGACTCTGAATTAACGCAATGGGTACTGGTTATGGATCTTGACTTGAAACAATAGGTACCTGAGGAAAACTGGTTTGGTTGGGAAGATCGGCCAAGGGAGAGGTGAGCGTTAGCCAAAGATGGAGTGAGCATGCGCAAGGATGGAGTTCAATCAAGCCGACACAGTGATGAAGACTATCAACGACCACCAGAGACCCCCATTCAGTATAACCACGCATGCGTTAGGGACATTTGTATATGATAATAATTTCCAAGAAATAACATGAATATGCTAATCCTTGCCCTCCCCCCATTCTATTTAAATCAATTAGTGAGGATGACCAATGATTTCTGCAGAATAGGAATATAGGGAAGGTGAGGTAACTAAAAGCCAATCATTATAAAGGTCAACTTAAACGTTATGGAATTATCGATCTTATGTAACTATGACTCTGCTGAAAAACTGTATAAATATGTTGTGCTCTATACCTATCGATGAACACGTCTTTGGCGGAGTTATCCCCCGTGTTCCCCAGCGCTGGAATAAAGAAGTGCCTGCTTATCTTCTGTGTGTAGATAAGTTCTATTTGCGATTGCGACCGCTAACACCTTCAAGATTGTCCCCACCAGGTCCTTCCAGCCTGTGCCACTTCCATAAATGTCTGCAGAAGTCACATAGTAGGGTTTAGGGTCTGAGGGAGTGTCACCTCCACAGTAAGACTTAAAACAGATCCATTTCCAAATCGTTGTGCCCAGTGGAAGACTAATTGATGACATGAATCAATTTGCAAGTGTGGAGCTGTCATCCCAGAAGGGAAATGGGCAGATAACTATCAGGTTTGAAAAGCACAGGGAGCCTTTGACTTTACCCTGCCTTGGCCCTTGTTTGCTGCAATCCTTAAATATGCAGAGTAGCCAGCAGGGGTTTTCATGTGCTAAAAAGCTAGGCATGATTGCCAATGCTTTGCTGAGGCAGAGCTGGGAGCCTGACCCCATGATATTGCAGTCTCACATCACTGGGTTCCTCAGGACACCTAAAATCAATCTAGGCTGCTAAACCCCACATGGAGAGGGCAATGATATCAGGGTAAGCAGCTGTTTTGCCCTGTTTAAGACACAGACTGTGCACAGGGGAACTCTGTTCCAGAAGATGGAGGTGCTGCAGGCAGTAGCAGTTGCAGGAAGGAAGTGTGGGATGTGTCAGGGGCCTGAGCCCTTTACAGTGTGATCAGCACACTGGCAACACAACGGGTGTGCAATGACAGGAAGAAGGAGGGTGGGAATGAACCCTGAATTAATTTTTCAGTTAATAGAGGGAGTTACTGCATCTTTACAGCTGTGTCTAGTTCCCCCTTCTCCCCAGTGACACTGGAGGACATGGAGATGGGG
Organism: Tyto alba; assembly: GCF_018691265.1. Lineage (NCBI taxonomy): Eukaryota > Metazoa > Chordata > Aves > Strigiformes > Tytonidae > Tyto > Tyto alba. The sequence goes on along the minus strand of NW_024881275.1, from coordinate 46,727,561 downwards.
AATGTGGTGGAGACATTGGTGCATGGGGAGATCTATAGGGAGACAGGACCAAGCACTCAGTGGAAGAGAGGCTTCACGTGAAGGTGAAGTTTCATACCCAGGCATCTTCACAGCCAAAGGAGACCATAAGCCACTGCATTTGAAACAAGGCTTATTTGTCACTTCAACACAGTATTTACAAATTGGTCCTGTGATGCTGTTAACCTGAATTTAAATTTCCAAGGTGCCCAGCTCACCCAGTCCTTATAGAAATTGCATCTCAGTGTCTCCAGGATTCTCTAAGCAGGGCCATCTACGGAATGGGCAGGACTGCGTGGGGCTCCACCAAAAGATGTCATGTGGAGAAGGGGCAGGGAAGGCTTTAGGCTGGGATCTCCCCACTTCTCTTTAAATTAGGCAAATTCTTACTGTGCAGAGGTACCAGAAGGCACAGCATAATTTACAGGTGAAGCATGGAAATCTTGCATGTCTGACACAGCTTCAAGTAGGCTTGCTGAGTGGTATTTCTGGTTCCAGGAAAGTGTACTTGGGGAAAGATAGCAGATAGATGTCACTAACCTCCCTTTCCCTCTGTTGTACCATATTCAATATTCAGAGTTACTCACCAGCTGAAGGGGAAACACTTCCAACCTGTCTATTATCTTAGTCAGACTACTGTTCCTTTGATCACACAAGTACTGCATGTCCTTTCCTGTGCAACTCAAATATAGCATTTGTGCTGCTTTTACACAATCTCTTCATCACTTTTTCTCCAAAGTGGTGACAGAAGTGAGCTGGTTCCAGAGAAGCATTGTCTGTCAGAGAGGATACAGGTGCCACCCAAAGTCAGCAGCGGGAGGAAGTGTGTGCAACCTGTGCCATCATTTACCATGACAAATCATGGTGTGGAAGCAGAGGATCATGCACTCACTCAGGACTTCCCTTGACACCCGTTGTGTCACCAGATGAGGAGGCTACTGTGACAAAAATCCTGGCCTGTGAATGTGTGAGCAGCTTCTGGTGAACCTCATGCATGGCAGAGTGGAGCTCACTTTCCCACAAGGCCAAACCCTTCATGAAAGCAGCATCAAAAGTCAGATCTCAGTCAAAGTCAATAGAGGTAAGGAAGATGAATACCCAGAGCAGGCAGCACTATCCAGCAAAGGCACATTGTCCATATGGCCTGGGGAGACACAGAGTCATTTGAGTTACAGCACAAGGGCTTTTTTAGCACATGCCTATAATCAGGCTGCTGCTGAAAAGTGCTGTTGCCTGACACATTGTCAGGGCTTCAGCACACATGCTAAATTCAGCTGGTACTGGGCTGAATTAGGTCCTTGGCCCAAGAGCACTTGGAACAGTACAAGTCTCTCCATTGTTCCTAATACCCTATACTATGTTTTCCATAGCTGATCCACTTCCCTCCAGCGACATTTAGTAAAAGTTGTTCCTCACAGACTGGAAGGAGGAGGCAATATCCCACTCTGCCCCCAGCAAATCCTCCAGGGATACGTAGGAACAAACCGATAAGTCAGTGGGTAATACCACTGCCTCTGTGAAGCAACTCAGACAAGTCCAGCTCTGCTCTCCTTGGATCACAAAATAAGGAAAAAGAAAAATTTTAGCTGTTTATTCCATCTGGTACTAGAGGAGAGTTTGACTTCTCCCCTCCCAAAACACTATTTCAAGGACTATTTTTAAAGAAAGCTCCATGGTTATAAATTGTTCTGGAGCCACTTGCACGCACAGCCTTCATGTTAAGGTGCCCTGATAATCTTTTCCCTTTCCTTTTAGCAAATGAAGAGCGAAGCTTTATAAACTGGAGTTTCTGAGGTCACTGGCTGACAGGGCAAGGGATATGACATATGCTTGACATTGCTTTAAGCTCCAGCTCTGAAGCCTGTGGGGATATTTTTGTTCGTCACTGGGATCCCTCCTGCTCTTTTCTTCTAAGGCTTCTTACACTTCTTTGAGTGGGATGATGGACACTGGTGCAAATTAAGAGCAACTTTGTTAGAGCCAGTGAAACTATTTTCAAGAATGTGAAAGCTATGTAAACAAGATTGGCATCAGGCCTCACAGTTAAAAAATAATTAATTTCTAAGAGAAAAAAAAAAAAAAAAAAACAAAAAAACAGTTTGTTCTTTTTTCTGAGACTACTTAGCCTCTGGAAAGAAAGCACACAAATATGGTTTCACTTACAATTCTATCTAAAGAGGCTTTGTGACACACAGACTAACATCATGGTTAAGCAGGAAATAATTTTAAGTGGCGTGTCTCTGATTGCCCTCTCTAGCCTTCTCTCCCCCTTGACTTCCTCTTGTCAGTGTTTCCTCTCCCTCCGATGCATGATTTTTAGAACAGCAGTGTATTTCCACTTCCTAAGGCTAGAAGCACTACATTTCTTCTCCAAATCAAGAATTTTTCCCAGATCTTCCTTTTAAGGGGACACTTAAACCCTCTCAAATTTTAGGATCAAGATTGGGAAGAACATTAAGGGCATTTATGGACATGGGAGTATGCACTTGGGTGTTCTTAAGAAAGGGGCTACAAGTCTTAGTATTTTTGAGCAAAACCAGTCTTAGGTATAAAAATCCCTAAAGCTCTCAGAGTGGCCTGGCATCATGGGGATCAGGACAATATTGCCTTCTTCCCATGAAACAGTCATTCACATCAAACAGTTGCAAAAGAGTTCCAAAGGCACTTTTACTACAGATGCCTTTGGCTTCTTCCAGGAACGGTAGTACTTCAGTCTGGGATTTCAAGGAAAGAAATTTTGAGAGGGCTTTTCTTTCCCCTGTACATAAACAAGTCACAAGACTGAAAGATTTACAGACCAGGAGGCTGCTCAGTTTTTATCTGGGCTCTTGAATATGTGTAGCTTGTCTCAGAGAGAATTCAAAAACCCTCTTGTAATCAAAGAAATTTAATGTATTTTTAAATTTTCTTTTTGCTATCCATAGACAAAACAGCCTCTTTGACATCAGAAACCTATTTCTGGCACTTGTAAGATCAGCAAAGATAGACAGCTGGATGGAAAAAAAAATTCATAACCCCACAAAACAGAGAGCAGAAGAATGAATAGTCCATCTTTAAACAGGAGCTCATCAATGAGGAAATTCAGCTTCAAGGTCCTGTTCTGGCAAAGGGACACTGAATGTGGCAAGAAGCCCATGCATCCCAGCTCACAGCAAAGCATGTTGGAAAATCCCTCCATGAACAGGACTGCACTTAAACAGAAGTTTGCTAGACTAAGGTTTGAAGTGCACCTTCATACCTCCATGCTGTTTCTGCCTTGCATATCCAGTCAGAATCCAAACCAGATATTAATCTGTTGTTCTAAAACACATCTCAAGTCTATTTGGCAGGGAATTTAAGCATTTATATGGCTGTGATGAATTCCTGTGTCTAGGCCAACTTGATTAATTTGTAAATTTTTATAGACAGCAAAACAGAGGGGTGCATCTTTAATCTAAAATAACCTCTGGAGACAGCATTTAAAATATTAGGAATTAATTGCTTTCTTGCTTGGTAGACAAAAGCTGTTAGCAATACATGGAGGCAGGGAGAGAGGCTCCAAATATTATAAAGAGAAGGGATTTTTCAAAGACATTCATCATGATTCTCCCACAGAAATCAGAGATGAAACTCCCACTGAAATAAATGGCGACAGACTTGGGCCAGCAGCAAATGGTTTGTTAAAGTTTTTGTTTAACTAGGGACCTGACAAAATGACAGTGTGCTGCAGCAAAGCCTGATTCAATGTTTGGCTATGTGTATTATGGACCAGAAAAAGTGTATCTTATTGGACAACAAAGTGAAATTGCTTCTCAGAAGGACACAGGGGCTGCTGAGCAGTTTGAACCAATCTCCTACATAATCAAAACTATGGTCACATTCAATATCCCAGGTGTTTGGGCAGGGGGACTGTAAAAAGTCTCTCCCCAGGCTCCAGAGCTCCCTACTCCTCAGACGCTTTAGGCACTGAGGCAGAGGTTAGTGACAAGATTATACTGTTTTATAAGGGCATTCTATCAAGCTTTTTGGAAAACACCTGGGGTAAAAACACAACAGGGAATCTCTCCAAAAGCTCTTTTGCAAGGTCAATGCTTTCCCCTGCTATCAGCCCCCTATAACACGCTGTATCTGTCTGTCACAGCTGCAGGGTGTTTAATCTCCACCCTGCCAAAGAAGAATGAATATTTTCTCCCCCCAGATCAAAAGTCCAGAAGCAGTTCTTCCTGGCCCTTTCATGTGCTCTTGCATCAGAATTTGTGATGGTAGATGCTACACCAGAGCCCCACAGAAATTTCTACGCAGACAGACTGAATTCAGATCCTGACTTGTGATGGTGCCAGTGGGAATGGTTTTTGCATTCTGTCCATAAACATCTTGCTGCAAAGATGCCAGATAAAGCCTGGAGGGAGTCTCACTGATGGCGTTAGATTAGATTCCATGGTCTTGTCTGAGAATCAAACAAAAGTAAATGTCTTGATTCCCAGTAGATGGCACCACATGTTTCACTACATTTTTTGTGGTTAGTGCGACAGCAGCTCACAGACAACTGAGCCTGCAGAGCAATAGTTTAGTGGTCCTAGAAGTCATCAGCTCTGGCCTTTACTGGAGACTGGTGTGAGAGAACAGCAAACCCAGATCAACACAGGGATATCACACCTTTGAAAGAATAAAGATGCACTGGCTTTTAAAACGGCATAGCCATAAAGAAGACAATGGTATGTAAGGGCAGCTGCCTCTGTATCACAGGAATGGCTGCATGGCAGGGCTCTGTTCTATGCTCTTGAAACCCACTCCTTGCGGATAAGTTCCTTGACTGGGGGCACCATGGGCTGCACTGCTCCTGCCCATGGGAGGATGAGATTGCAGCCCTGGGCAGTGCAAGACAGTATGTTCCATAGAAGAATTTGCTCCCCTGCAAGGTGGTAGGGAAATGCTTGTTGCCAACAAGGCACCAGCAGCCTTTCTTCTCATTGCCTGAAAGTCCAATGCCTGTTCAGGGCTAACAGCTCCCATCTTCCATGAGGACATATTGGGTTAATAGACACACATGCACAAATAAAACCTGTAATGTTTATTTTCCACAAGATTTTAAACATTCAGTATAGTTGTATCAATTTATTCAGGAGACTGACAGTTGCCTAAAAACACAGCAAGCTGAGAAAGATGTTTTTTCTCTCAGGGAATAAATTATTTCTTACTGATTAATTACAGAGCAAATGGGAACACATTTAAGTAGAGAAAATCCTGGTTAAGGGTAGCAGGAAGGTTGGTATTGTTGAGATGTGGTGTTCCAGGACACTAGGGCACCATTTCCAGCTCAGACACACGCCCTGTGTGACCTTGGGCAATGCACACAACCTCTCTGAGTCTTATGTCAGTGCCATTTTACACCACATGGGTCAGAGGTGGGAGTACATGACATGTCACAGCTGGTCTGAGCATGTTCTTATTTCCATATGCTGTGTCCAGTGCCACCCAAACAATTGCAACAGCCTGGCCTTGGCTCCCCTTGTACAAAGCAGGACTGAAATTGTGAATGGCTGCAGCCCATCTCCTTAACAGTACTAGTCAAAACAAGAATACATTTGCTTTTCTCTTGACACAAAACCTAGTTCAGAGTCTCCATCCCTCTATTTAAAATGCCACTCAGGAATATTTTTTAAGAGTCTAACAAGACACCTTCATCAGCCAGTTTGATCTATGAAGGGGAAAATCTAATTGTAACTGCTCAGCAGTGATAATTTGTGACTGAAGAATGAGGTGGCATGCAAGGCAAGAAGGGTCAGTTACAGGATGGGATTAAACTGACTGGAAACAGAAATGCTAGAGCCAGAAGGACTCCTTACAAACTTGATGAAGAGATAAGAAACAGCCTCAGCATTGTCTTGTAGCCATTCTGGAATGGGAGCGGTCAGGGGCCCAAGCTCAGGAGCCACCTTTGGACAGCAGAGCTGGGCTGGGTGATGGACCCACAGCTGGGCCAAGGTGCACCATGCAGCTGCTCTGGGGATTGGTGCTGGTGCATGTGTATATAAGAAATCTGCTTGTGATGCATCTTTGCAGACTCCACATAGAACCATTTGTTTCCATAAGACTTTGCCCAGTGCATCGTTCATTCATTTTTTCTTTTATATTTAAGCACAAATTTGTGTTTAATTCACCTCAAGGGGTACCATAAAAATTCCCCAACATCTACCATGATAATTCCTCTTCCAGTGAGTTATCTGATCCTGGTCTATCAGAAATAAAAGGTGAACTCACAAGGCTGATGCCAAGTTCTGGACATACACACAGAATATTCTACCAACAAGTTACCGTCACCAAATGGAAGGACCTCACATCTCGTGTGATGGTGTGCAGGAAAACCGATAACCTCTGTAAGTACAAAGGAGTGTCTTACCAAGTCCAGCTCTTGTCTGACTTTTTCTCTTGCATGTGGAAGCTTTAAAGCCTTCTCTAAGGAAGCTTTAATAGGAGAACATTAGTGGCATATGACATGAATTAATTTCCTTTCCTCCAAGCACATGGTCAAGACTTGCCAATACCACACTGGGCAGCAGAGACAACATGTTTGCTCTACTTTCTTGCCTGCTAAACACCCAGCAAAAAGTTCATCCAGCAATATAATTTTCTTTAGAAGCTACATAACAGCTGATCTTTTTAAAGAACTGCCTAATCTCATTTTAAAGGCCTCGAGTGCTGGTAAGTCCCAAACCTGTTCTGCTGCACTATTCATTTACCTTCACAGCCAGGTGTCTTCTGAGACCAGCACGTGCTCCCTTGTGTGCTGAGGGAAGGTTCCTGGCTGGAGGTAGACTTCTGGTGGAAAATATAATTTCCAGGGGACAACAAGTCAGTAATTACAAAAATAATCTGGCTTCAGCTGCATCATTTTTTCCAATGTCTTTGGAGCAGTTACTGGGCTGCCCCAATTTGTTTCTGATGATGGAAGCTGTAGTTGCATCAATGAACTGCATTTAGTTTTACTGAATATTTGCAGAATGTCTTCATCTTATTCTGAATCTCTTTAATGGATCCAGCAGTTAATTCTCTAATTTCATGGCTTGCATGGGGGTAGCTGAATGTTTGCTGGAGCTGAGACTGCACATTATGCAGTGCTGGTTTCCCAGAAGGTCAGGCTGATGTACCTTTTCCCTTGTCCTTCTCCCAGTCCACAAACAGTGCTTTTCAGTCCCTATTCTTCTAGGTTTGGATTTAACTCCACCCAGGGACAAGTGTCTTTTCCATCTACAGTAGCTTGAGCCAGCTCCCATGGTTACTCATACACCTTTATATAGGTCACTCCTTCAACTGGCAAGGCCAAATCCCTTGTATAGGAGACACCACTGGTCTCAGTGGAAGCCTGCCCACCTCATCCAGCTACCAGCCCAGGATCTAAGCCATCATTTGGATGAACGATGGCAGGCCTGAGCCTAGCTCTCTGCTAAACAGACATGATGATATCCACCAGCCCCCAGATCTTGCTTGATCTTAAGGCACATTCTGTAAGCAGGATAGTTCTTACTGCTGAGCTCAGACAGGAAAGATGAGAGGTATCAGGACAGCAAGAACACTTTAGTAAAAGATGGGGACAAAATGGCATAGCTCCCAGCATCTCTTGTCTTCTAAGTTTGTATATTCTTTCTGCAGCAGCAAGCAGAGCCAAAGTTTTCCCAGATTGGTGTACCTCAAAAGGTAGATATAGCCCTCTTCCACATTATGGGAGGCCTGCAATGGTCTGTCATTTCCATCCTAGCATACTTCTGCCCCTTTGTGTCACAATCATGCCAAACCCATCTTTGCACACAGACATTAGTCATGCTCACTTTCAGGGTGGTCTACCCTTTCGTGTCTGGGGGGCCTGCATTGCAATACCCACCCAAGGGTTTTCTAATCAGTGAACAGCGCTGTGGTAACTGATGGAGTTCAACATGGTCATTTTATGCATGCTAGTTTCAATGGGCATTGCCATTTTTTGCTCCTTAGCTCACCCCTTGCTTTATTCAGGTTATGTCATTGTTCACAGGCTTCATACTGAGGCTGATTCTTTCCTCATCCCTTTGCATCTTCCCACAGGACAATAAACCTCACACTGTTTGCTTTTTCCTTCTGTGTCTGATGTAATTTTCTCAATGACAATGAGGATATTCTCACCTCCTTTTTTGTCTATACCTTTATACCTTTACCTCTGAATGCAAAGAACCCACATGCTATCACCCCCTACCCCTCATAATTTTGAAACTCTAATGAAGTGCTGGGCCTGAGCTCAGCCCAGCCCCAACACCGCCAGATGAAGTCATACCTTCTCTGTAACTCCAGCAGCTCCAAGTGATCAAGCTTGCTTTCACTAATAAAGGAAAAGGGAAAGTTCAGGATAGGCAACTGCCTTTTAATACCTAGAATACAGCCACAATGGTACAGAGGGACTGGGCTTCCTGGAACAATGAAAACTGGTCTGATGCTCCATTCAGTTACACAAATTGCGTAAGAATATTGCTCCACTAGGTTGAGCTATGATTTACCCCAGGTGAGAGAAATAAGATGCTTATCCATGCCCATGACTTCATCTCTCCATTCCACCCCAAATAGAATTTATGCTGGGTCACAAGCCTCCCCTCTCCTGACTCTGCTTAATGAGTATGTACCAGATGACAGGACAGACCCTGGTCTTTGATTCCTTTTGACCATGTTTGATTACTCTCTCAGAAGATGAGAAAGTTACATGTACTCTGGAGGACAGGTCAGAGCTGAGAATTAATGCAACCTGGCTTCAGTAAGAAGAAGTCATTTCTAGTATAGCAAAGGAATGTTTTATTTATTGTTTCTGGCATTTGATGGGCCTTCTACCATGTAATGAGAATGCAGATAGGAGAACAAACAATTTTTTTCAAAAAGCTGCAGCACCAAAATATCCTATAGAAGGGGGAAATGTTAAAAAATATCAAAAGAGTCATTTCAATCTTGGGAGGGGACAAGCAGCAGTAAAACTGCAACAAGGAAAAGAAAACCCTTACCAGCATACATTAAAAAACCCATTAAAGCAAGGCAAAGATAGCAAAAGGCAGTCTAGGTTGAAGTCCCCTTACTCATCAGTTGGCAACAAAGGAATCCAGCCCCCCAACCATTGTTTCTTTCATGAGGTAAGGTTCCAGCCAAAGTAGGGTCCAGCACCATGAAAGAAAAAAAAAAAAAAAAAAAAAAAAAAAAAAAAAAAAGAAGGAAAATATGGAAAAATCTTCCATCAAGGAGGAGTCTGCCATGTAAAAGCACAGGATAAGTGGAGGATTTTTATCTGTGTTTCACAGACAAGAAACTGACGCATCAAGCAACAATGTGTTTTGACCCAGATGATGCAGAGAAAACACCTTCAGTCAGGAAATAAGAAATTTAAATGTTGGTTCAAAATACCATTTTGAGATAAGGAGAAGGTTTAAGAATCATGGAGCTATGCCAGTGGAGACCATGAAAATAACTACAAAAATCCAGCCTACAACTTATATTCCTAACACTGTTTACAGCTAATGCAGATGTTAAGATCCCATTCTTTCTTAATGTCAAGATAGTGCAGGCTTATAGTGACACTTCCTTTCTCTGGAGAGGCTTTGAAATTACTGAGCCATCTGTCTGCTGCCACCTGTTGCTGCCCTGGAAATTAATGTCAGGTCAGTTGGAAACAGGTTTCAAATAAACCACTGCTCTGAAGATAATGCACAATTGCAGTTGGTGGTGTCACCCTCACATTACGGTGCATCTGCCACCCAGGAATTCCCAGCTGGGTCCTGTTTCTTCTGTAGGGAAAGCATTCTCCTTCTCCAACAGGGCCACTGCTGCTTTTACACATCTTCCCCGCGCAATGGAGCTGCTTGGTACATCGGTACACTTTGAATTCCACCCACATGCACTTCCCTGTGGCCTTTTCCCCACTGTCCACTTGGAGATTACACATAAGCACACTTCAAACTCCAACTCTGTGTACAAAGGCCAAACAGGTCCCTCCAGCTCTTCACCAGAGGAGTGGCAGACATACTTCCAGGACTAGAGTGTGAGTCTGCAGCTGGGATGGCTAGAGGACAAGCTAAGGGTGTTGTGCAGTGGGGCACAGACCACTTCTGTGGCAACTGTGAGCCTGTGTGCACCATCACCTTCACTGTAAGCAGCCAGGGCATGGTCTTGTGGAGCACTTCTGGGGAGAGGAGAGTTGAGCAACCTGTTAGAACCAGCCACGTCCCTTCCTCCCCAGCCCCTAATTACAAAGTCATTCTGCAAACCCTCTACTGCTATTGCACTTAGTGGCTCCTCTCATGTTTTCTGTGTTCCCCAGGTCTGCAAACCTTTTCCTTGGTGAAGATGGACAAAGGTCATTGAACAGCACATGCTATTTTTCCAGGCAAACACCTTTTCTGGTGTTTGGGCACTGCAATTTCTCTAGCTGCTGGAGAAAAGAAAGGCACATTGGAAAAGCAGGAGGAGACATGGGACCTGCCTTTTCCTATAGCGTATATAGCTCTGCACTTAGAGCTAGTCACAGTGTGAGCTCTGCCCATGAGGGCACTCTCAGGACAGGGATTCAACCTCTGTGGGATGGTATAGGGATTTTTTTTCTGTATACACAGAAAATATATACAAAGATGTTTTTTCTTTTTACACATCTATATACACATAATTTGCAAGGGTGAGATGTGCCATAGCTACTGCATCTCTTCTCATATGGTGGTTAAATTCACAAAAAAACAGACAGAGAAACTTTCTGTATTTCCTCTGGGCATAGATCAGACTACACAGAGTCTGAATTTGAAAGTAGCTTTAGATACAGTCCTAAACAGACAGCAGCAGGTAAACATCCATCTCCTGGAAAATGCATAACTGCTGGTCCTTTCTCACCAGTTGTATTGCTTCACTATTACCCCAAAAAAATCCAGTGTGCTTGGGCTCTGCTACCCTGGCTGTGAAGGAAGAGAAAGAGGAGCCAATCTCTGTGCCAGTGTTCCACCTGTTCTTCCCCACTTGAAGCAAGGGGTCAGGAATCTTCCCTTAATAGCCTTTGCCTGGGGGCAGGATCTAAACACAAAAGGCAGCAGGGCTGATCAAGGTGGGCACATATTACTGATTTGCACAGAAATGAAGCCCTAGTCACAATGCCACCATACTTCAAATGCAGAAGGGCCATCTGAGGTGACCGTATAAAAATATTAACTTCATATTTCCTGCAGAGGAAAGCAGAGTGGAGCAGACGATTCCTAGTGAATAATGTGAGCAGAATGTTTTCTGAAGGGCTGCATGACCTGACCTGCAGCCCACTTCAACAATACTGGCAGGCAGGGTTCCTGAGGGAGAGGCACTTTTCCACAGGAAGGTGTGGAAAGGAGACACTGTCTTTTATGCAGAGCTAGAACAACATAAAACTGCTCTTCTATGCCTTAATTTACACTTGTAAATCAGAATGCCTCACTTCCCTCCCTCAAGGACATGCTGAACTGGCTATGTGCAGTGCAGGAAGGAGACTGAGCAGCAAACAACACAGACAGTGCTTGGCCAGAACCCCACTGGACAAGAGGAGCTGTGTCACTTTGCTCCGGTGGAGAGCCTGGACTACGTTCTTCAGAAACTGCAAGGAACTTGGAAAACTAAAATTCCAGTTTGAAGATGACAGGGGCACCCAAGTCCTTGAAGCTGAGACCCCAGAAAGCTACACATACCGGTGCCGCATGCCCACCTCCAGCCTTTGGTGCCAGAGTATACAGATGTAGGTCCCACTGGCCTTGGAAGTGGCTACAGTCATAAGTCTGAGTTGTTCAGCATTGCACGGTGTGTCCAGGCACTGGTGTGCACAGGTGCCAATAGCCCTCAGTGGGATGGAGATCAATTTTCAAACTTATGTTATTTGAAGATGAGGTCAAAACCCCTGGCAGTGTCTTGTTCAGCATGGTCATCTCTTGCTCTGTGTGAGTCAGGACCACTCAGGAGAATATTCTGCCCATCTGGCTGGAGATCACAAACAAGTGTATTTGCTTTTCCTGTTTCCAAAGGGAAGGACTTAGAGTACTGGCAGAGGGGATGGGTCTCACAGCAGAAAACCAGAGCAGCAAAAGTGCCCAGGTACCTTTCACGTCAGATTGTAATTTTACCCAGTGCTCTCTGCTTGTTGGTTTACACCCTCTCCTCCACATGCCAGGCCCCAAGGATCCCGTACCTGCATACCCTGCTCTCTTGAGGAATTACATGGGTGTTTGGCTCAGTGCTGAAGACCCACAGGTCACTATACTCCCTTAATGCATGAATTTGGAGCTTTTGGGAAAGAAAACCCATTTTACTTCTGACATAGGAAGTAGGTGAAGTTAAAGAGGTTCCAGTAAGTAGAACAGCTTATGTCTTCTGTTACTCAGAAGAGAGTGGGTATTTATAAAGCAAAATGGGAATGCTACCCAGCTGAAGCTATTTCATGATACAGACGAAGAACTCAATGCTCTCTTGTGTATACTAATGAAGCTTTGTGGGATTGGGTGAAATAGCATCAGTTTTACACTCACTGACAACATAGATGAGCACCTCTCTGCCTCAAACTTCATTATCCATCTCATCTTTTTAGGCAAAATGTTTCCCCTGCAAAATATTCCCATTCTGATACTGAATTGTTCTGTCCTCTGTGACTTGCCATGGCTCTTTTTCTTCAACACACTTGACTCAGTTGCTTCCCTTTCTTACTCCCTTAGTAGCTGACAGACCCATATTTAATTTGCTGTTGACACATCATGCCAATAATTCTTTATGTTTTGCTGCTTCCAAACAAGTGTGCTGCCATGCTAAGTATCACTGAATGTCTCTCCTTTTACTGGGTCTGATCTTTTGTTTGTATTCTCCCCCTGAGACACTTTTTAGAACATCTTCTTTACAAGCCATTCGGAGTGTGGAAAATCCATCTTTCAGAGAAAGTTTTAAGAAGCTCTTGTGGTTTAGCTTATACAAGAGAAGACAGAGTGACTCAGCTTCAGCTGTGGGCTAGGTACTTTGGGACCAGACTTCCAGGATCTGAAGTCTTGTTAATTCAACCTCCCACAAAAAGACCCTCCCACCCACAAACATCAAACCACAAGCTCTCCCAGCCTCCCACACACCCCCCACAAATTGATAAGCTTGAACCTGAATTCAGAGAACAGGGCACAAGTGTGTGACTGCTGTCATTAGACACTGGTACAATGCACCTGGCATATAGAAGAATCTGTATGTCTCAAGGATTTTAAGACAAAGCTGAGTGCTTCAGAGGTACCCCCACTCAGGCAGAAGTCAAGGGCTTCCTCTGGGATTTTCTAGGTCCACTTTTGTAGCCTGAGCTGCACAAGTCCAAGAGACAAAAGGATCAGTCCCTTATGGTGGCCTGGTGAATGACTTCTATATTCTTGCCTTTAATGGCATTCGTTTCCCTGGCTATGGAAGCCAACAGTGCAAAGTCCATTGTCCCTACATTCAGAGTTTCTACTTTATCTCAGACAGTAAGCAAAAAGGCTATTTTCATTGCCTAGGAGGTAGCTAAAGAGTCCCTCACCCAAATGTGAATGAGGCTGGCTGGCAGCATCAATAAGGACAGAGCAAGTATCCCAACTCTCAAAGAGTCATCCATCTGTAGTGACAAACTTCAGGAGGAATTTCAGCTGAGGCATGCTTTATGGTAGTTTTTTTCTATTTCACAGTTTGCAATGTCAATTGAAAGCCAGAAATTACAGTGATGTTAGGTTGGACAGCTCAGAGGTATAATTGGATATGAAATGAGAATTGGTTTTGCTGTAAAAGGATATCTCAGCTGCATGGCCTTATATACTTACCATGCTCTCACCCTCTCCCCAGTTCTCTTTATCATTGCCTTTTATGGAGGAGATGAATCAGAGCTCCATCTTCTTTATTGTGTCTGGGCACTGATTGCTTTGATCATGTTGAAATGCTGTATTGCACTAATGACCACTAAACCCCACCTTTGATGTTTGTGAATGTGCTACTTGGCCAGTAGAAAGAATATAAATGCTTTTGTTTTCTGATTATTGTCTGTCATGTTTAGAAATAACAACAGCAAGACAGGGGTAGAAAGGTGAATACTTAATGGAATGAAAAATTCTGCTGCTACTTGGCTCCCAGCATTGCCTGTCAGGCGATTTCTGCAGATGCAAGGCTGAATGCTTGGCTCTGTGCTGAAAGGTGGGGAAAAGGCTCAGCTGAGTTATATGCAGTGTTGCCCCTGGGGAACATGGCCAGCACACTGTGTGGAAGACCACTGCAAAGGCAAAGCACAGCAATTCCACTGGGGAAGGATACACTTAACTGGCTGCATCCTACCCTGGGGCAGTGACAAATGTGGAAAGAGCCAGGAGCTATGGGTCTTGCCCCACTGCTCCCAGGAAGAGCTATGCATTGCCTGGCCATGGTTCAGCTCTTTCCAAACTGTTTTGTTGTAATCTTTCTTGGCATTTACAGTATGCTTAGCCCCATTGTATCCAACTACTTTACAGTACAAGAAAGTCCACTTCGTGGCTATATTTGTTACTGGTGAAAAAAGGCATCCTGATGTGTGGAGCTCCAGAAGACATAGCAACACAGTCCTTGGGTCCTGCAGAACCAGCAAAGTCTGTGAGCTTAGGCTTAGGAGAATGTAGTGCTTTCCTTTGCTTATTAGCCCTGCAGTCTACTGACCACATTACGATGACGTCTGGCCTGAGCCTCTGTTTCTTCCAAGCCCTCTGGTCCTGCAGCAGGTAGGTTAGTCACAGATGGCTATGAGGAGAAACGGTGTTTTGAATGGTGTTTTGTAACTGAAAGCTCATGTTATGTGCAGCGTGGTTTGAGCCTTTTCTACAGCCCTAGCAAACTAAACAAGATCAGCATGTCATGAAGCTATAAAACCCCATGTTTTGAAAAGTAAGGGCCCATCTCTCTAATTGTACCAGAAGCCTTCTCCATCATCTTGTTTCTGTAGATCTATTTATGTTGCCAGAATCATTTGCACTCTCATATCCATGTCAGATAGGTCTTTCAAGTTAACTGAGACTCAAACTTTCCATGCCAGTGCCCAGCTCTTTCTTGAATTGGGGGAAGGATGTTTGCTGCAGAATCCAATGCAGCCAGGACACAGCAGTCACCTTAGAGAAAGCAGAGCCTTGTCATATGAAAGTGTAGTGAGGCAACCAAGTGAGAGATCTAGTCTGCCTGACAGCTCCATTACATGCCACAATAAATCCTTTCAATAATTTTAAATGTGCTTCACCTCATCCAGTTATTTCATTTTCCTGAGTCTTGTCATATCACACAGACCAACTTTTAGATTTGCTATCTCAAATAACTTCTTTCAAAGCCATCTTGATGAAGTGCAGTACTGGTGTTCCCATATGCCTATAAATATTTAATGCTTGAAAATTTTTAACTAAAGATATCTTTAGAGAGATGTTGGCAATGGCTGGTTTTTTTGGTTGTTTTTTTTTTTTTTTTTCCTGTCTATTTTAAGGACAGTAGTTTTGACTCACTAATATATTTACAGTATCAAATATCAAGAATGGTTTCTGTGCTGTCCTTTCCCTGGAATGACATTCAGCGTCTACTTCAAAACAATATATACGTTACATGCGTGATGTGCTTATATTACAGCAGCCTGAACCTTTCAGACAGAACATTTCCATAACATAATTATGCCAGTTATCAATAAGTAAATATTTCCAAAAGAGAAACACTGATTTCAATGACACTAAATCATGCAGAATCACAGTATGGCTGAGGTTGGAAGGACTTCTGGAGGTCATCTGGTCCAAATCCCCTGCTCAAGCTGGGCTACCAAGTGCCAGTTGCCCAGGACCATGTCCAGATGGCTTTTGAATATCTGCAAGGAGGGAGACTCCACCATCTGGGCAAACTGTGCCAATGCTTTATCACCCTCACTGAAAAAATGTTTCCTGATGTTCAGGGGGACCCTGCTGTGTTTCAGTTTGTGCCCACTGCCTCTGGTCCTGTCACTGAGCACCACTGAAAAGAGCCTGGCTCTGTCATCTTTGAAGCCTCCCTTCAGGTCTTTATGTACATTGATGAGTGAGATCCCCTCTAAGACTTCTCCAGGCTGAACAGTCCCAGCTCTCACAGCCTTTCCTAGTATGAGAGATGCCCCAGTCCCTTAATCATCTTAGTGGCCCTTTGCTGGACTGTCTCCAGTATGTCCATCTCTCCCTTGTACTGGGGAGCCCAGAACTGGGCACAGCACTCCAGGTGTGGCCTCACTGGTGCTGAGGAGAAAAGAAGGATCCTCTCCCTCTACATACTGGCAGCACTGCTCTGGGTTGAGTGAGTGGTGGAGTTTTTTTGGTGTCAGGGGAGGGGGCTATAGGGGCGGCCCCTTGTGAGAAGCTTCTCGAAGCTCCCCCAGCTCCAAGTCAGCTCCACTTCTGTTTGGAAACTGAGCCCATCAGCTGCACCTCTGCGATAACGTATTTAAGAAGGGACGTGGTGAGGAGCAGTGGGACTTGTGAGGAGGAGTTGCTGCAACTGCGTGAACACCAAGGTCAGTGGAGGAACGGAGGAAGAAAGGAGGGGCGAGGTGTGCCGGAGCAGAGACCCCCCTGTATCCTCTGGTGAGACAAGCACTCATCTCAGTGCAGCCCAGGACACCATTAGCCTTGTTTGTGTCAAGGGGACATTGATGGCACATGTTCAACCTGGTGTCCACTAGGACCCCAGATTTTTTTTTGCAAATCTTCTTCCCATCTGGTTGGCCCTCAGCTTGTCCTAGTGCACAGTATGATTCCCTATATACACATGAAACAAACCAGTCACTTGCTATAACAATATCTACCTTTAAGGCACACTGCAGACCCAGTTCCCTGGCAAGTTTCTGTTAGGAGAGCTAACAGCAGCTGCCAGGTTGTGAGGGATAGCTTCTGAGTCCACCAGACTGGGGAAACCGTGGTGTCTCAATGCACAAATGAAGGCTCACAGACTTTCTGCAAAGCAGCGTGCTCTTATGTGTATGTTAGCATCTTGACTGGGTTTTACGGATCCAGTGTTGAGTTGCACCATACACTAACACTTTGTCCTGCCTGCCTAAGGCTTCTTCAAATAAGAGAACACTATGAACTTGTCAGACCCCCTACATGGCTGAACTATGGTCCTGACATTGTTTGGCTGTCATGGTGGTTTCCAGAAGATTTCTGAGTACAATCTCTTGGGAGAAGATGTAGGGAACTGTGTTTTTCAGTGGTTCTTGCAAGACCCAGAACAGCTTATTCTGTGCAGATATTTACAGTAATGTAGGGTTAACAGGTCTCAGATCTCTGCAGGATTGCTTCAGGTTCTGCACAAGCAACTTTGAATCCTGAGACTGGACAGTAACTTTGGGCAAGGATACACATCCTGTATCCATGTATCCTTCATTCCAGGAGCCTCTCTCAGAGGCCCACTTGCTTCTCATCTCCCTTATCCCCAAGAGCTATCACCCCTACAAGTATCCCTGCTCTTATGGTCCACAGTCTTTCCCAGAAGACTCAAATGTGCTGCAGCTCATGCCACTAACTGCCACCCTGGGCTTCTAGGCTGCAGAGTGGAAGCTAAATGGTAGAAAAGGGCATACCATATACTAGGAAGAGGTCAGAGATGTTTAGCCTTACAGATGATTCAGCTCCAGGGGCTGACACATAGGCTCCATGGTCTTTCTCTTTCCAAGGGACTGCTGCTGGCCCATGCTTTTGCCATCATATTTCTACAAACCTTGGGCTTTATTGTGGAAAATCCAGCTTTTCAAGATGGATGAGAGGCCACAAATGATAGATCAGTGCAAAGATGAACAAATTAGGCCCAGAGAGATGTTCTACTATTGACATGTTGCATGTTTGTCCCTTGTGTCCTTGTACAAACAACACTTTCCACTTCAATCCCTGAAATTTTCATATCTCTGTTACTCTATGCCAGCCATTACTAACATAACACATAGGGCACAGTCTTCATTCATCCTCCTATTCAAAGATGTCCCTAACAATGTGAGGGGACCACTTTGGAAATGGAGGTCTCTTCAAGGAGAAAGAGTGCAAAAAAGAGAGTTAGGAGAAAGAACATAGCAGACTTTTACTTTGTACAGGAAAGTGGTCTCAATGAAACTTGTGTGTTCATGTTTCTGTTAGTATCACCATTTACTAAGAGGGCCTGGCACAAATCAAAGTACAAGGGGGCATGTGATGACTCTGAAGCTAGGAATTCACCTTCAGGTATGTGTGTGCTGGGTTTCTGTGGCAAGGTTTTTAGTAGCGGGGCATGGGCTTACAGTGGTAGCCCCCTGTGAGAAGCTTCTCAAAAGCTCCCCCAGCTCCAAGTTGGACTCACCTCTGGCCAAGGCCAAACCAATTAGTGATGGTGGTTTCAGATCTCTCATAATGTATTTAAGAATGGGAACCTGGGAGGGGGTTAGGTTTTTTGAGGAGGAGTTAGTTACAAGAAGGATGGACATCCAGGTCAGTGGAAGGAAAGAGGACAAAGGTGGGGAGAGGTGTGCTGGAGCAGAGACCCCCTTGTATACCATGGTGAGACAGCAGGGCCAACCCCCTGCCAGCCATGAAGGTCCATGGTGGAGTGGAGGCTGACCTGAAGTCTGTGGAGGACCTCACACCAGGACAGGCATCTGCGCATAAAATAAGCTGGGACTTTGAGGGGAGAAGTTGATATAAATGAATGAAGCCAATCTCTATAAAAAGCATATAATTTTGGGGGGTTCAATCAATTTAGGGTGAGAAGCAATAGGCAAAGCAGCGCTGGGTACGCAGAGAGCCTCAACTCTGCCACAATGCACAATGAGTTCTAAA
The DNA here is from genome assembly GCF_018691265.1 of Tyto alba. Taxonomy (NCBI): domain Eukaryota; kingdom Metazoa; phylum Chordata; class Aves; order Strigiformes; family Tytonidae; genus Tyto; species Tyto alba. The sequence goes on along the minus strand of NW_024881275.1, from coordinate 46,708,752 downwards.
AGCAGTGTCTTTTATGCTCTTTCACCAGCGTCTCGACCAATCCCTTTCCATCAGATACTCATCCTGCTCTTCTTCTACTGGGTCATTCGAATTGTTGGAGTAGTGTCCTCCTCCCATTGGATCTTTTGGAAGATTGAAGGTTTCCACCTCTTGGTGTGCTTTCCTCCTATTGGATCTTTTGAAAGCCCCGGGGCCTCATCTTTCTGCAGGCTTTTTCTTAGCAGCTATTGCAACAGCTCTAGGGGAGGGTTTTCTAAGGAGTGTTTACATTTGCTCCAGGGAGTATTTCTAAAAGGCGGTTACATTGTTCCAAGTAAGAAGCACACTCTATATTCCTACAGATTCTCGATTTGATTCCAGCATTCACCACAATTATTATATAGGTTATGGTGATCACAAATCATTTCAGATCCACACAGAGTACAACAATTACACTTATCACACCATACCCTATCTTGACAGGAATCATGCCTGTGTTTTTCACAAAGTGACACCCACTGTTGCAGTTCAGTTCTGGGAAGACTGCAACACATGGGGGTGACTCATGTCAGATCAGCATAAGAATGGCTGCATCCCGTGGGAAGGACTCACACCAGAGAAGGCTTATAGAGGAATGTGTCTAGTAAAAAGGAAGCTATGTGGAGCAGGAGAGGAATATGTGGCATTCACCCCACTGCCTGAGAAGGAAGCGAGCTGACTTTAACCTCCATTCCCTGCCCCTGTGCCAATGAAGGAGAAGGCAGAGAGATCAAGAGCAGATCTGAGCCAGGGAAAAAGGGAGGGTTGGGGGGATGTTTTTTCTTGGATGTGGAGGTGCTTCTTACTGTCTCATCTTAGGGTTAGGGTTAGGGTTAGGGTTAGGGTTAGGGTTAGGGGTTAGGGTTAGGGTTAGGGTTAGGGTTAGGGTTAGGGGTTAGGGTTAGGGTTAGGGTTAGGCTTCTCACTGTCTCATCTTCTCATTTACTTCTTCCCATTCTTGATAGGGGGGAGGACTAACTGAATGTGTGTGTGGTGCTCAATTGCCCTCTGGTCTCAAACCACAGCAACGTAGTAAGAGAATAACCATTTTATGCATGAAACTAAGGGTTAGGGTTAGGGTTAGTGTTTAGGGTTAGGGTTAGAGTTAGGGTTAGGGTTAGGGTTAGTGTTAGAGTTAGGGTTAGGGTTAGGGTTAGGGTTAGGGTTAGGGTTAGGGTTAGGGTTAGGGTTGGGGTTAGGGTTGCGGTTAGGGGTTAGGTTTAGGGTTAGGGTTAGGGTTAGGGTTAGTGTTAGAGTTAGGGTTGCGGTTAGGGGTTAGGTTTAGGGTTAGGGTTAGGGTTAGGGTTAGGATTAGGGGTTAGGGTTAGGTGTTAGGGTTAGAGCTGGGGTTAGGGTTAGGGTTAGGGTTAGGGTTAGGGTTAGGCTTCTCACTGTCTCATCTTCTCATTTTCTCCTTCCCATTCTTGTTAGGGGGGAGGACTAACTGAATGGGTGTGTGGTGCTCAGTTGCCCTCTGGTCTCAAACCACAACAGCGTAGTAAGAGAATAACTATTTTATGCATGAAACTAAGGGCAGAAGAAAGAGTTGTCTATAAAGGAGGCTGGTCACAAGGACCAGGTATGGAGGTATGGCCATGAGGCAGGAAAGAATAGGGCTTTAAACAACTGGGGCATCAAACACCTGTGTTACAGATGCTCAGATTTACCAGACTATATAGCATCAGGCACATCAACAAGGTTGGAGGTTGATGGGTGCTCTAGAAAAATTATTTACTTAATGGAAAGGATTGGGATGTGAAAACTGCATGAGAGACATAAATTGAGCATGCTTAAGCTGGGTAGTGTACTTAAAAATTTAAGGCATTTTTGTGTAGATACAGCCAATGTTATTCTCCAAACAGGAGGAGTGGGCTACTAGAATTTATTCTAACTTCTGTCCCAAGAAAATGCGTAGCTGTTAAAACTCCAGCTACAGCCATGGTTTTTGCTCAGGAGAGATAACTGCAAGTCAAATGTCTTCACAGTCTTCAACAACACATACATTTGTAGTGAAGTTGCATCTTAGGAAATATTCCTTTATCTTCATTTATACTTAAGTACAAAAGAAGTACTTGTGAAACATGGAGTGTAATCTTTGATGTGAGGGTAAGATTATCTCCCATCTGGAAAAAGCAGACATAAAATAAGATTTGCCAAAGGTCACAAAAAAATAATAGTATAAAAATATACCAAAGGAATAAAAGTGATCTTGATTTCCAGAGGCAGTTTTCCCCAGTGAAACCATTATAAAATTCATATTGCTCTTCCAGTCTTATGCAAAAGGAACCTGTTACTTCTCTTAACAAGTGACAAGAGTAAGGAGTAATTCAGGGAGCACTGTTTCCAGAAGAATGCCATTCAGCTGCAAAGACTTCTAGCAAGAATTCTGAGAACAATTAGAAGTTGAGAAGCATTAAAGAAAGACACTCCTGAGGCATAAAGGGAGGGAGAGAATGATCAACAGCCTCAAAGTGCATCCATGGGAAATTTGATCATAGTAGGGTCTCTGAGCTGGCAAAGGCATAGGCACAGAGGCTTCTTGAGTAGAGTCTGGAAACTGAATTGAGATAAATTTGAACCAGAAATATGGTGTAAGATCTTCAATAGAGAGTAGATATCACAACCATTGGGATGGTCCATGAAGACTGTGCTCTTGTTTAAGCAAAGACACTGAATTTCAGTCAGGAGTGAATACAGGTAAACACTATGACCTGCTATGCCAAACATTAAATTAAGTGATCACTTTTGACTACTAAAGCTAGAGAACATATATTTGCAGATATTTTTCTTCCTGAATACTGAGGTGTAAAACTGGTATTCTGACCACAGTTTTTCAGTTCAAGTGTTCCTTGATAATACTTGAGTTCTACTAATGCTTAAGTTTTCCCAATGTTCTACTAAACTGTGTTCAGACTGTTTGTTCATTTGTGGGATGGAAGTAACAATATAATAATGGTTATATTTCCTAATAAAACTCTAGGAAAGGAGAATCATTATTGGCTGTTTCTGGAACAGCCAATTTTATACCAACATCCCTAATGAGTCTTTGTGCATAAAAAGCCATTTTACAGAATCTAGTTTTCCCATTTAAATATTCCATCAGATCAGATTTTCAATTTCTTTTTCCCTCATATTTTATGCCTTCCCTGCCTCCCCCAATTAATTTTATTAGAATTGCTTAGCTTTGATGAACTGACATTTTCAGCTAGAACAGCCAGATCTGTTCAAGACCATTCACGGTGAAATCTGAGGTGAAAGAGTAAGCAGGTATCCACATTAAATATTACCAGCAGGAATTCTGTGTGTGGAAGCAAATGTCCAAGGAAATGGTCTGGACCAAAAGAACTCTCTACAGTTTTATGAAGTTATAGAGGAATTGATTGAGCAGTAGAGGCCAGTCTGCTCATCTTGGGACAAATTGCCAAGAATAGACATTGAGAAGAAATGGCAGCAGTGCTGTGGTGACTTACTGAAAGAGCTTATCCCACTGACTGTCCCATGGTGTATTATAGGTAGTTTTCTAATGCACTTGCTGCCATGACTGGGGGAAAAGCAAAAAAACAGATGACTCTAGACCTCTTGTTTGTCCCCATTGGTACCTTTCTCATTTCCAGAGTTTTCTCGCAATGTCCTGTGTGACATACAACCATCACTATTTAGAAAGACAAAAAGTCACATCAACTAACATGAAGAATGTTCACATTTCCAGGGAAGCAGGCCAGAGTCCTTTCTCAGAGATAGCTTGCACCTCTGTATGCAGTGCTACCAAATAAAGCAAGGAGAAATGGACAAAACATCCACAGGCAGAGTGGAAGCTCCAGGCATGTATGAGACAGGACCTCAAATCACTGTGTTGGCCTGACATGTACTCTTAATCTTGTATGTGAAATTGGTGCACTGTATTTGGCCTACAAGATCTGATTTGTGATGCATTTGATACTTGTGATATATCTGATATATATGTATACTTGTAAAGATCTGACATGTGATGTATTTGATACACTGTCTTAGCCCATGGGCTTACCACTCAGCTAATCATCTGCTGCTAAATCACATGGGAAAAGGTGAAGGGAAGAAGGGATATGAATGTGTATGCATGACACAGCTGAAGTAGCAAAATGCTAAGCATCCCAGTATGTTTTTGTGGTCCTTACCAGCTTCTGCCAGGCAGGCTGAGTGACACCACACATTTGACAATTCATCACTGCACAGGAACTACCATCCAGTTCTCATTGTAAAGAAGACATTTCCACAAAAAAATCACATCTCACTTCGTGCTGCTAAGCTCCTTGAGCACTGCCTGATACTTTTCTGATGTCTGAAATAAGATTTGTAGCAGGAACAACTGGATGGATTACAGCAGTGTCTTCAAGCTATTAATACTGTCCAAGGCTCAGGTTTTCCATGCTTTCAGTGCTCCAGGCACTGTCCTTGTGCAGAACAAAGACATTCCATGTGCTAAATCACTTGGTCAACACACGAATGGAGGTTGGCATGGCACCTAGAGTAGAGCTCCAGCATCTTGTTTTGCATGCTAACACATGACATGATTGCTTAGTGAAGAATCAAGTTCCATCTTAAAAATACAGAAATTACTTATCCTCCCTCCTGCCACTATGTCCTTTCATCCAAGACCAGAAGCCTTTCCAACGTTGCCTTTTATTTATCCTAGGAAGTCTACACTATTTTTACTGGTGGTGTAAGGGATGAATCCCAGGTGATTGTACTGTGAGCCCAGGCAATACCCTGAGAGGAGGGACCAGAACTAAATCAGGCAGAGGGGCCTGGTGTCACTTCTCTTGGTTTGACTGGTGTCTCAACCACTCTTGGAACTGGGGTGAGAAAAGGTTCCAGAAGTCCAGGAACTGAAGCCAATAAATAGGGGCATATACAAGTCAGAGGTGAGGAGGGGAAATCTCTTGGGAATCTCTTTCTCTCTTCCTCTCTCTCTTTCTCTCTCACTGCGTGCCCCCCCCTCTCCCCCTCCCTGAACCCTCCCATTAGCAGGTCTGACTCTGGATCCAGGACTGATGATCTTTCTATCTCTCCCTCTCTCTTCCTTCCTCTTTATCTTTCTCTTTTCTTTTAAAGTTGTTAAAGCATTAAAGGCCTACTTTGGTTTCCCATAAAGCCGCATAGCATAGGTAGATATATTTGTGAGATTACCAATATTTACAGCATATTTGTTCTCTATGTTCTCATTAAAGTTGATGTTTACGTATGGACCTTGAGTGTTATCTCACCTTGATCCACACGAAGGGAATTCATGAATCTTAGTCACTCCCCTCTCACCACAGGTGGGACATGACAGGTGCTAATGTTGTCCTTTAGCTTGAACATCTTTTTCTCTTCTGCAGTTTACTGCTAAATATGTTCTCGCTGAGACTTCATTTTGCTGGGTAAGGCAAGCCAAGCACTCCTTGATTGATAATTCCACTAAAACTGGAGTAACAGGGGTCAGCTTTCCCAAATGTTGGCAGTTATACATGATGGCATAAGTATTCCTCCAAGTTGCCTGGAAATGACTCCACTGTTGGACAAAACCTTCAGCAGAATGTATTAAGGGAAGTGACGTGCACAACATGAAAAGTATGAGAGCTGATAAGGTCTTCTGACTCCATGGCATTGTCTATTCAATCATGTCTCTCCGGATTTTATATTAGTAGGACTGACACTGGGCAAGCTTTTCTGTTCTACAGCATGGCCAGAGTCATAAAGCCCCTTCAGGCTACTCCTTCCCCCTCCTGTTCCACACATATGCACCTGACTCCAGAGGGATTGAATCTGTCACATCTCTCCAGGTCCCTGGAAGATAGAGAGCCCATGTAAAGGCTCTTAAAAGTAAGGAAAAAATAAGAGTTTCAGTGAGGACACAGTCTGAGTGTACTGAGACTAGGAACTGCTGGAAATGTTTCCCATCTCAGCCCATGGAGTAGCTCAGTGCTGGGAAAAATTGATTCTAATGTTTGAAAAACAGTATCATACTGTCAGTAAAAAATCTGATAAAATTGTGTAAAATGTCTCTGTGCTCAGCAGGAGGAATGGTATTATTACTCAGAGTGGGCTGCATGAAGTGATGAACTTTCAGAGCAAGGCTCATTCACTGAGTCAGACACCAGGTAAGGCAGCTTCCACTCCCTGTTCCTTCAAAAGTGTCAACAAGTCCAAACTGTGTTCAGTTTCCATCCCTAAAATGGAAGTGGCATCAGAGAACCACCTCCCTGCAAGAACAGGATTACAGAAGCATGAATGTCTCCTTTGATATTACAGAAAGGAGGAGGGAGGGGAAATCAAAGAACCTTTGATAAGTAGGACATCAAAATGATCCCATATCCCTGCCCTTTGAAGTCATGAGGAGTCAGTCTGTTGGCTGTATTATACACAAGGTATGAACCAAAATCTTCTGAAAAATTCAAAACCGCAGAGCCTTGAAGTTTTTTGAAGAACAAAAAACCTTTGTTTCCTCCTATAGACCAGTGAAAAAACACTTGATTTTTGGATTCATGCTTCAGTTTTACTGGTGCCACAAGGGTAATGCACTCCTAATCCCCACGGCTATTAGCTGGTGTTATCCATACTTGTATTTAGAAATGGCCAAGGCTGAGGAATTGATTTCTTTGCAAAAAGCTAAGTTTAGTCTTTGCCTGCAAAAGTATCAGAGCTTCTACTTGCACTTCAGGTAAGTAGTATCTAGTTGTCTTGCCACTACTGAAAAGTCCCAAGCCACTAGGAAGTTTGGAAATTCAGCCCTCAAGTTTTAAAGCACAGCAAGTCCACTTGATGGTATAATTTTTAGTTTGACCTCTAGTTCCACTTTAAGTTTATCAGCTTCATTAATTTTTTTAAACAGCTTCAGGAAGAAGCGGAGTGTGAAGTGCTGTTAGTAGTGCTAGCTTTTTGGCATGTTGCTGTTCATATCAATGTCTGGCTGATTTGTCATCTGTTAACCCAACACCAGATGTTATTCAGCCTAGTTTAGCTATAGCAGCAATGTAATGCATATGTATTGTCCTGTGGTTCCTGCTACTCAAAGCTAGTAAACCATCAATAAATATAGCAGTTACCTCACCTGTTGTTGGGTTCTTTGACTGATAGAAATATTTTGTTACATCTCCAAGAATAAAACTAAGTAACATGGTGTGCTGGCATAAGGCTATCCAGATGGTTTCAAACACAAATCAAAGATCATCAGAAGTAAAAAAGACAGAAATAATTGTGTGGTCCCCAATGCCCAGTAAACATATTCCAGAGAATGGTTTTTGTCACTTAGTGCTGAAATCAACACCTGTATGCGTGCACAAATAGAAGCTTATTTCCAAACATGGAGAAAAAAACAAGGGGATGGGCGTGAGGGGGAAAGACAAGTTACACACAGCCGATTGAGACATGTTTCAGCAAAAAATGGGTGATTCAGCATTTCCATTAGCCTTGTGTTGGAAACAGATTTGGTATAACAGCTTTTCTTTAGAGCCCAGAACAGCCCACTAACAGTGCTGTACTCATTGGAGAAAGCTGACAAGTTGTGCCCATGTTATGTATCATGCCAGACTGAAGGACTACAGAGTGGCTTGTCCAAAAGAGATGAGAACAACGAGCAAGTGCTCCCTAGTATTAGGAGACTGTAGAGGTTAACACCTTTTTAAGGTGCTGAGGTATGTTTACATCAGAAGACCGTGTACTCCTGAAGATTCTCAGTGTTCACAGGCTCTGAGCCTTTTCAAGGGCCTGTAAGATTTCAGTCAGTTGTTTTCTCACACACGTTTTCTACCTTAGCAGATGGCAGCCAGGGAAATGTGGTAAGACTGTTTAGATTGGTTTAAGTTGCTCAAGCATGCAGTAATTTTTCCGAAGTATTTGTTCTGGGACAACAGAAACTCAGCATTTTCAAAATTTCCTACTGCTCCTGCACAGGTGGTTTCCATAATAAAGGCTTTGTTATTTGTAAACCTAACTGAATCAAACCTGTCAACATTTAAAGTCTTCAAAGACATCCTAGTGCACATAGAGAAGGTTTCATTCCTCCTGATGCAAAAAACTTCCACATTTACCCTCACAAGGTTGAAATAGCAGGCTCAACTAGCACAGCAAAGGGACATACCTACTTGGAACAATCCAAAGCTCAAGTTTTGCAAAAAACAAGATTGCCCTAGTCCACATGACATCACTTGAAGATGCATTAAAGCTTGAGATATCAACATCAGAAGTCCTGAAGCTCTGTTTAGATATTCATTGTGAAGTGCCCAGAGCAGCTGGAAAGTGCTTCCATGGTCCTGATTTTGCAATAGTGCTTGGCAAGTTATTCTATGACCTCAGCCATGGGCACCAAATCTCAGGGAAGGGTCCCATACTAGCTGAGGGCCGGGAGCCGAGGCTCGACCCAAAAGTACCTAAAGTTGTACGTCCCACGGGAGGCCAGTCTCTCACCGGTGGGACCGAAAAGGGCAATTGTCAACGGGGGGAGGGGGTGTGTGTGTGGAAAAGCCTTGACTGCTGTAAAACTAAACCAACAGTGCCCTCGCGTGTTGAAAATAAAAATCACAGCTCAGTTGAGCATGTTCCAGCTCTGTGCTCACTGCTCCAGGTGTCCATCTCGGCTAGGTCATGGTAGCACCAGAAGGACAAACAAACAAACAAATAAATAATGCCAAAATATATAATTTGGAAGAAAAGATGAAGGCCAAGGGAGGACTGAGGTCTCATTAGCTTCACAAGTGAGTCTTGTGTTGGCCATAACCTGGTACCACTGTGACTCTTTCCCTTCCCAGGGGCTCATGCATTTTTGACCCTGTGTGTGCATAGAAACAGAAGGTCACAGACTTGACTTCCTGCCCATATTTGAACCTAAATCCAAATTTGTCTTAGCCCAGGAAGATGTTTTGTGGGCTTCTCAATGACTAGTATATCAGAGTTTACTCGCAAGGTGGGTTGTACCTCACCTGGTAGTCATCGCGAACCACCCTTACCAGACCTTCATAAACCTTGTTCAGTCTTTCATTGTTTTAATGATGGCTTGCAGCAGCAGTGTGGCTCAGCAGAGCTAGAGAATTGCATTGTACAAACAGAGAACAGTATAGGTAATTCATTGTCAAAATGATACTGCCAAAATAAAAAAAAATAATAAAAAAAAAAAGGGTTTGGTTTTTTTTTTTTTATAGAGGAAAACAGAAAAAGAAAGGATCATCACAGCCCTTGTAAAGGACTACATAGCCTTTTCTTACACGCTTTGTTAACACTCAGTCCAACTAGCTACCTGCATATGCCAGTGAGCTTGGACATACACTGGGAGAGTCCAGGTGAGTAACAAATAACAAGAAAGAAGAAATTGTTATAAATTATACAAGTTTTTATATACTCCTTTTTTCAAAAAAACCCCCTAAATCTTAACTACACCATACAGCTCTCATGCATTTGTGTATCTGTATAGTGGGGATTTAATCGGTTATGTCCAAGCTCACAGAGATGACCATATGGCATCTCAGGCTAAGAGTGAGATGGAGCATGTAGGAAAAAGTTATAAGGTCTTTTATATATGCTCATGGCCATTTTTTCTTCTTCCAGTATATGACAGCTAAATATTTTTACCTTGAGGGTTTTATCATGATAACAAATAATCTGTGCTGTTCTTTACTTTTTTTTTTTCTCTTAAACCTTAATTGCAGTGTACAAGCAGGTGCACACACACACACATGCATTCTTTCACATATTTCCTATAAAATTTTCTTTTGAGATCTTCACCAGCTAAAAAGTATTCATGCTGCCTCTACACCATGCATTTTCACACTTATTGTAAGCTTATTTAAAAAGTCACAAGTCAGACTTGACCCATAAAGCATTCAAAGCACGGCTGGAAGGCAAAGATGATTCACACACTTTCTTCCACAAACTAGAGTCCAGGATTAGCCAGAGATGGGCAAAGGTGAGTGTTTAAAGTCTGGAATCTTGTTCCAACATTACTAGCATTAATGAACCTTTCTCCAGGGCAGATGCTCACCTGTCTGAAAGTGAATCAGAAGTCAGGCACAAGATTTTCTTTACTTCCTCCTCTATCCACTGAGAGCAAATGAAATAGCAGAGGCATCAGGAAGCTCTGGGCTTCCTCCACTGAAAAAAAGAACTTCCTTCTTCTCTTTGCTTTTTAGCTGGAAATGAAACACAGTGACATCCACTGAAGTGGTTGCACATGCCCAAGACAGCCTTAGTGCATGAGTCATGCATTACAAAAATCAGACTCAGATCAGCCTGCAGAAGACAGTATGCAGAGCTGAGAACAAGGAAGACGAGGAAAGAGGAGAAAGGCAGTCTGAACAAAACTTTAAGTGGCATCATTGTTAAGTAAAAGTCCATTCAGGCAGGGGAAAAAGAGCAAAACCCCAACTCAGCATGAAGGATCCCAAAACATTAATGAACTAGTGTAAACATGTGACTTTGTATCTTCAAAACTTTCTGAAGCTACTATTAACAATACTTCAGGGCATGGGGGCTGTACATCATTGACTGTCTTGAGTAGTGGGTTCTCAAAAGGTGGATGCCATCCATTTAGTTTCAATTCATGACAGAAGAATAGGTTATTATTAAATTTTCCAGCTTCTGTGATGGTTTAGCCTATATTCCTGCATAAAACTAGGTGAACGTTTTCCAGTTTCACCTAGATAGGTGTTCTTTCAATTAATATATAACATGTGCTTCACTTGAGTGTATTTTAAGAGGTAACATCTGCTCTTTCAAAATTATTTTGTGTTGTTATGGGAACTATGACTGCTCACTTAACCATTGTCTTCACAGTAATAAAAAAAAAAAGGACCATTAGTCTGTCTCTGTGTTAATCACTAAATAGGCCTATTTTTTTTCTGTCATGATGCTGTAACACGAAGATAACTTCACAATAGTTACTGCAGATTACCAGTTTTTCTATAAGTTCTGTCACATTAATGTTCACAAGATGAGGTATAGTATCTCACAAGCAATTAAACGTAACATTCACAGAGGAAAAACTATTATCTGCAGGTGAAATGGCAGGTCAGACAGGCAATTGCAACAGTCTAATTGTTTTCTTCAGTGCTTTTAAAATTCTGTCTTCTCTGAAGATCTTTTAGAACACAGTCATCAGCATTCCATTTCTTCTCGTCATTAAAGAGTGGGATTTTCAAAAGAGCTCAATATAGGTCTAATTCTTCTACAGGTCGCAAGGGTAAAACACACAATGATTACGGTAGTAGGAGTGTAAAGCAAGTGCCTGTGCTTCTGAAATCCCATTTGCTGATTTTCTCTCAAGAGATAAGAAGTCTCTTTTCATTAGTAATGAAACAACACAGACAAGAATCTTCACGCTGCTCCCCCAGGGACACAGCCCAAGCCAGGCCTGGAACATTCATATGCTGGAGCAAAGCATCTACTCTGTTCTGTCTCTGTTGTCTATGACTGGCTGTAGTCCTTTCTGCTGAGAGCTTCTCACAAAATACAGATCAGGTTTTCCCAAACACTAACAGATTTAGAAGCACAAATTTCCCATGAATCTGTAGGTGAGATTTAAAACACATTTGTAGCAAATTTTCAAGGCTAAGCTAACTAACTTTTCAAGGCTCCAGTGCTATTAAATAGCAAATCAAAATCTAAAAAAGTGAGGAGGTAGAAATCTTAATAATGGACTGTGTGCATCTCTGGAGATATAACCTACTCTGCTTTTCTGGCAGAAACACAGACCTCATCCACAGCTTTGCTGATGCAGAGGCATTTGTGTGTCAGCTGCCTATGTAATACCATAACTTTCATGGAAATGTTACACTGTTCTCTGCCGGAGCACGCAGAGAAGTGTGCAGATAGCTTGATGAATTAACGCAGGCATGTAAGTGGATCCCAAAGTGGGAGGAAGGAGGAGTTGAGATCATTGAATAGGTGAGAGATACCTAAAAATCTCACTAAAGCAAAACAGTAAATATGTGCATAACCATTGCAGAGACCCTGGCCATAGGACATGGAAAAGGGGAGCCCATGGTATCAGCTACAGAGCCAGGAACATGAGGAGTGAACATGCAATCATTGGGGTAAGAGGCTAGGTCCTCCTAACACAACTGAGGAACTGTGCAAGGAGGAAAAGAGAATGCTGCTGAGCAAGTCAGGAGACGGTGAGAGACGTAGCTTAGCTGTGGTGGTACTTCAGCTGATGAAAAGATGTCCAGTAGTATCCTCACACACTGTAATAGAAGGCACTGATGTTTGAGGAAGCTATTGCACAAGGAAGAATAGAGTGCAGATGAGTTCAGACCCTTCAGATCCATAATCAGTCCAGAATAACATAGTGTTTCTCATGGTGGTCCGCACTTGCACTTCACAAAAAAGGCAGTGCAGGGGAATATAGGAGTAACCTACGCCACGGGGACATTTCTGGCCTACGTCTTGAGCACTAAGGGCTAGGCCTACACTGCTCTAGATGCATCTTCACTGATATAGAGCACTAATGACAGACATTAACTAACATGCTTTTCACCCACATAGAGGTTTTAACCTGCAATAGGTTATAGAACAACAAGGATCCTTAAAAGCCCATGAAAGATAGTAGAAACCACAAGTTCAATTTTATAACATAACCCAAACTGCAGGAGATCCCGTATCTCATGTCCATATGCTTACTGCCCAAAATACATAGAAGGCCTCACACCTATTTTAAGAAAAGCCCTTGCCGGTGCTGAAGAGTCCCATGGCACCTCATACTCTTGAAAATCTCTGTTATTCAAAATTCTTTCTCATCAAGGTAGAAGTGGCCAAATGGTAGCAATTACAGTGAAATCCAGTGTCAATAAGGTAGCCACACATCTTCTTCCCCTCCGTGATTGTTTTCCCACTTCCCTATTCCCTTCATTTACAGGCACAAAGTGCAGAAGCAGCTAGACTTGGATATCCAAAGCCATCCAACACTTTTCTAGCCACCACTGCTGATGATTTGGCAGCTAGTATCACATTCCAGCCTGCAGTGTGGTTATGCTGACCTAATTTTCTAGAGTAATACCCATACTACTAGTCATATCTATCACTTTTCAAAATAAATTCCTTTTAAAACTTTTTTTTTTTTTCTCCTGTGTGTCTAGTACTTAGAATCTAGTGCAAGGATTTCTAAAATCAGAAGCACGAAGCCCAAACTCAGAACTCTGAGATGTTTCAGGTTCAGTTGATGATGAGGTTTAACAACCTATGCTGACAAAATAGATCAGAAAAATTACTTTAAAATTCCAGCTAGCAGCAAGTATCAAAAGAATGTTTTTGGGTCCGTGTTGTACAAATTCAAAGGAAAGCACAAAGTCACAACACATGTGACATACAGAAAAGTTCACTGCGACTGGGTCATTAGTCACCTCATCATGTATTCTGTTACAAAGACATAACCAACAAAAGGGTGAAACCAGCCAATCTTTCTTGTCATCCTAAACCAAACAACTTTTACTTCAAAGACAAAACTTTGGAAGTCTGACGTGTAAATCAAAAGCATAACAACTGGGAAAGTCATCCAATCATTTATTGCTGTGAATGCTAAAACACATCCTTCAGAATAAGTCAACCAAACTATTAAGGCTGCAAAGCCTCCCACAACTGCTGAAAGTTTCTTGCTCCCTACAATGAGAAGACCAATGACAGTAACATTGAAATAAAAAGTAGTCACAAAACTTGATCTACTACATGTTTTAGAATTGAAGAAATAGCTGAAAATATTAAAAGGATTATATACTCAGTGTATTGCTTCCTACAGGAAAATAATAGAGAGTCCAGGATTTGCACAGCTAATGTAACTGGGAAAAAAACACCAGGGAAAAGATCATATAGAGAAGTGAGTTATGGAAGGCTTCAATATGTTGGTGCTGCTCATACACATTATTAAGGTTTACTGTTTTAGACAACTCTTCACAAATGCCTGACTTTATTAAAGCGCACCCAGTACATGTTCTTATCTTTGGAGAATGAAGAAAGGGAGCAAATAAGTGAAGTTAGTTTATTCATACTGAGAAGCAGGGGATGTTGAGCAGAAAAATACCTCTTTCCTCAACTGCTATAGAGCAGAGTGGTTTGGTTTTGTTTGATTTTATTTTCTCAGACTAACACTGTGCGTCACCTGGAAATTCAGGCACAGAACTGCTTTCTTTCCTGAGATTTCCCATGACTTAATGGTCTAGAATGAACATAGCAGCTTTCAGAAAACATGTCAAAAGTGAGGCTTTCCTCAACATGTTTCTGATGGAAGAGAAGAGAAGATCCTTACTGAAAATCCAGGACCGGTTTGTGGCTGAAAATGAGCTGTCAGATCCTGAACTTTGCAACAGGGAAAATAAAGGGACACTTGTCAGGGCCCAAATGTCAGTTTCACAAGAACTTTCCTGAAATAAGCAGTGGGAATGGCTACCTGTAAAAACCATTAGTGGAGATGACAATCCTGGTTGCAACCTGACAGCTGAGCAATTACTTCAGTGATCCAGTGTCCTGAGTTGAGTGAGTGGTGGAGTTTTTTGGTGGCAGGGGAGGGGGCTATAGGGGCAGCCCCCCCTGTGAGAAGCTTCTCAAAGCTCCCCCAGCTCCAAGTCAGCTCCACTTCTGTTTGGGAAATTGAGCCCATCAGCTGCGCCTCTGTAATAATGTATTTAAGAAGGGACGTGGTGACAAGCAGTGGGACTTGTGAGGAGGAGCTGTGGCAGCCGCGTGAACACCAAGGTCAGTGGAGGAATGGAGGAAGAAAGGAGCGGGGGGGGAGGTGTGCCAGAGCAGAGACACCCCAGTACCCTGTGGTGAGACGTTAGGGCGTCCCCCCCATGCCACCCATGAAGATCTATGGTGGAGCAGACATTGATTTATGGCCTGTTGCTCCTGCTCGGAATAATCAAGGTTCTGTGCCCGAAGAAGGCCGGGGTCTCATGGGAAAAGGTAGCCCCGCTGCTGTAATTCAGCGCTGGGAGGATTGCAGCATGCAGGGGTGTCCCATGCCGGAGCAGCTCGGGAAGGGCTGCAGCCACGGGAGAGAATCCAGTCGGAGGAAGTTAGTGACCCATGACGGAGCAGTGTGGGGAACGCTGAGGCCCATGGGAGGAGCTCATGTTGGAGAAAGTCTGTGGAGGACCGTCTCCTGTGAGAGGGGGACCACGATGGAGCAGGGGGAACAAGTTCCAGAGACTCCCCTCACCGAGGATAACGGAAGTGGCAGCGCTGACTGCACCCCCCATTCCCTGCCCCTGTGTCACTGGGGGAAGAGGTAGAGATATCGGGAGCAGAACTGAGGCCGGGAAGAAGGGAGGGGTGGGGGGAAGGTGTTCTCAAGATGCGGGAATGCTTCTCACTGTCCTACTCTTTTATGTGTTGTTAGTGTCTGTAATAAATGTATGTTCTTTTTTTCTTCCCCTAACGAGTCTGCCTTTTGCTTGTGATCATAAAGGGGAATTTTTCCCTATCCCAGTCCTATCTTGAACCCCAAGCCTGGCTCTCTGTCCCTTCTCATTGCCGGAGGAGAGGGGAGAGAGAGCTGCTGTGTTGTGGTTGGCTGCCGACCAGGCTCAAACCACGACATCCAGTGATGGGGGATTCAGTCTTGAATTCACAATTTTCACATGCTTCTCTGAATGTTAACTTTCAGCCACAGTATCTCAGTGGAGAAGAAATATTGTCCTGAAGACAACCTGTGACTGAAACAGCCTTTGAGGCAACTGAAATAATTTCAGAAGAGCAATCTCAGCCATTTCTTTGGAAGTGATGAACCAAATCCCAAAATACCAGGCTGTAACAGCTCTTTATGACATTTTAAATTCAGAGTAATCACTGCGTAATTATATCATCAAGAGATTGAAGTTACACTGGTTGAAATATGTGACATTTCAAAAAATGTTAACTTCCACTGGAAAGTGAGACGTCCATAAAAAAAAAAAAGGGAAAAAAAGAAACCTGACTTAAAGGATTTTGACACACCCCCCCAATGAAAATAAATGCATGCTAATTCTCCAGCTGTCCTATATTCCTTTGAAAATCATAAATACTTTGACTCATGGCCTCACAACATGATTAGATCACACAATATCTTGCAGCAGTGAGTACCATGGGCTTCATCCCCCATAAGCAGTTTTAAAGGGGCTCCAGTGGGCTTCACTTGTCTGATCTTGAAGCATAAAGGTGACAGCATGTGCAACCTGAAATCTGATTCATTGTTGTATGTCATATTATTACCTCTTTTCTTATTTTTTTGTATTTTTTCAGTTTTAAGTGTTTAGAAGTTCTTATTACATACAATGTTTTTATGCTATTCCCAGACTTGTATATAAATTAACATAGCAAATACAAGAAGTAAAGTGATAAGCAAGTCCCCCAGCAACATAAAATGCACATCTGATGAGCACCAAATGAGTGAAGAGAGGCAGCTTTGCAGGAACGGAGACAACTGGAAGATAAAGATGACACCAGAGTTATGAAGAGCAGAAGCTAAGATATTTACTGTTGATAAAGGTGACAAAGGAGTTTGTGTTTGTATTTTCTCTGTTTGGCCCATGCCTTTGAGATATTTCTGGTGGATCGGACATTTCACATTTTTCTTCCCATTCCTCATGGCCAGATTGCAGGGAGAAAGGGGGAGGGAAAATTGTGTCCCCAAGCCTTTCTCCATGTTTACAGTGCACTAAGAGGAGGTGAGATCCACACCGGCAGCCCAAGGAAGCCAAGACAAAACTATGAAGGCAGCTGGTGAAGTCTGCAGGTCCATCAACAGTAGGTCACGTAACATACTCTCTCTATTACTCCCATCTCTTCCTCCATTTGTACTTTTTGGAAAGTATTGCCACTGTCTCTACTTTAGCTCCTTCTCAATATACCAGAATGATTTTTCCTAAACTTTTTCTCTCCAGTCAGGTTTTTCATTTCTGTTTTCTTTTTATTTTCTGAATTTCATCAATTTGTGCTCTGAGCCTTCAGCTCAGACTGTTACAAGGAGACATTCAACCAAGCAAATAGTTTAGCTGGTGGAAATCAGTCTGTTTTCTGATTTGTACCGCCTGGAGACCAAAATACCATGTAATATTTTGGATTCAATTCCATTATTCCATGTTGATAATATAATTTTTTCTTTATTAAATAAAGAAACTTAAAATATTTCAGAACTGACAAAGAATCACATGGGTCTTAGCTGCATAGTTAAATCACTATGTTGGTTCAAAATGGCCATTCAAATTCTACAAAAAGATTAACAGAACTCTTTTAAGCTTTTGCAAAATAAACTATTCGTCTCCCCACAGCTCAATTATTCCAGATATAAGCCCTGGAAAAATGCTTTGGAGGGGCGAAAATCCCTGAAATCCCAGTATGCAAATGACCTGTGCATGATAGAGTGAAAGGGTGAACACACTTTTGTAAGCACACATGTTTATGAAGGCATAATTTCAGAGCATGACTAATTAAACCATCTATAGCAAGGGCCAAAGAGGTCGAAAGAAGTGGGCAGGGAAAAAAGCCTCACCTCTCACTTCTGTTAATTAGAGGGCAATACCAGTGAGTCAGCACCATCTTTAGGCAGCAGGATACTTCACCAGAGCAGAAAGCGAAGTCTGACACTCAGCAGGCCACCTGAAAATGTACAAGCTCTGACAGCCTAGCCTTTTGTCACAGTATTGTGCTGTTCTTATAAATAATGATCATCCAACAGCACTCTAGATGATTAGCCCAACACACAGATAACTGAATGGCTTATGTCAGACAAATGTTTCTACCCACCACTCCCCTCACCAGGGAAGTGCCATTTGTTTTACTAGACTGCATCTGCAATTGACATACACTGAAATTAGTGCTTTTGTTGAGCCAGTTCTCACTGTTGTGATTCATTGTCTGGGCTTTGCTGTGAGAAAAACAGCCCAGATCAGTGAGGTGCAGGGGTGGGGAGACTATTTAGGGAGAGCTGGGGCATTTCAGAACATTCAAGGGAAGAGGGGAAAATGAGAGAGTGGAATTCAAAAATGCCTTTTGCAAAATAACCCTTGATTTTTGGTGGTAAAGACAGGTCTGCAGTGGAGAGTGTAATAAGGAGAGAAATTAAATATGGATCACTCCTTGTGTCAAGGAGATAAACAAATAGTGAGAGAAAAGAAATAGAGTGAAAAGAAGACATTTTTTATATAGCTAAAATCTTCCTGTAGCAGCAATGGGAGTCTCAAAAGCCACTTCTCAGATTAAGGATGCAGATGGGATTGCCTGTCAATCTCATGTTATTCAGAGACAGGGGTACAAGAGCTCTGCTGGGCTGGATTAGACTAGCTGCCCCATCCTCTCTGCTTTCAACTCCAGACATATTTGATATGTTATTGTAAGAAAACATTGGCCTTGAACAGGTCATGCCGACAGTGTACAAGAGAATCTTCCTTTCTGACCCCCAAAATAGTATGTGATGCACAGTGAGGTTACTCTCTTAGATTTTGTGTATAGCTATTGGATCCCACATGACCCAAATCCCACTGCAGTGAATGCAGTCCTGCCCACTCCAGTGGACAGTAACAGTCTGCCAGACTACTTCAGTGGTAGCAGCATTCGGGAGATGAAAGGAAAAAAACTAGTAAATTCTGTGTATGCTTCCCAGAGATTGAAACATTTTGGAAAATTCCTCTTCTTTCCTGAGGGACAGTGATGAGCAGAAGGGGCTGCTGAACCTGTAACAAAACTTCAGAGCTATCAGTTTTTTAAGATACATACCTCAAGCAGTAAAGAGAGTGGACAAAACTTGGTGAGAGTGTATTCTCCATGTCACATGCCTCATGGTCTCTGGCTTATCTCCACATGGAGATACGTTTTCCTGTGCTATGGGGAGGGAGAGTGGCCTGGGCTGCATGCCCAGCTGATGTAAACTGACACAGCTCCACTCACATCAGCAGTGCTGCCCTGGCACCAGCAGCAGATCTGATTCACAGACAGCACTGCCAACTTGAGCCTGGGATTGTGTTCAAGCAGGGTTTACACCATTGCTTCTTCAGAGCTGCTCAGCTGACTGCAGGGGAAGAAGACTGATTTATAATAGCTGAGGACATGACCTCGTTCTTAAGGGAGCTCCTTAAAGCACAGAGCATCTTGTAAGGTGGTTTACTGCTTCTGCCCAATCTGTACCCCAGCACTGGATATAAGCACATATTTATATATGGTCAGACAGACAGATAGGAAATTTTAAGAAATAATACATCTGCTAAAATATGATTTCACCCTACATAGAGCTTAAGAGAGCTGGCCAGGAGCCGAACCAATGTGGTCTTGAATTCCATATGAAGACTATGGAATCACACAAAACTTGTGTCTCATTGGTCTCAGTAATGTTACAGCTGTTTGGGCTGAGCAGGGAATTCTGAGGACCCTTGGTGAATGACACTACTGATTAAGCAGAAGTGAGAGATGTTCAAGACATAAAACTTGACACTATGTCATTGTGTAAACCACAGAGTAACATTATTATACTGTGTTCTTAGCAAAAGTAAGCAGTTATTTCTCAGGGATTTTATCTCACTGGCTTCAACATATTCATAATTGTCATGGTTTGAGCCTGGTCAGCAGCCAAACACCACGCAGCCACTCACTCTCCCTTCTCTTCTGGCAATGAGAAGGGACAAATGAGCCAGGTTTGGGATTCAAGATAGGACCAGGAGGGGCAAATTACCCATTATGATCATGAGCAAAAGGCAGACTTGTTAGGGGAAGAAAAAAAGAACAGAGATTTATTATAGAAACTAACAGCAGCACTTAACAGAGTAGGACAGTGAGAAGCATTGCCACATTTTGAATACACTTTCCCCCCACCCCTCACTTCTTCCCGGGCTCAATTCTGCTCCCAATATCTCTACCTCCTCCCCACAGTGGCACAGGGGCAGGGAATGGGGGGTGCAGTCAGTGCTGCTTCTTCTTCCATCTTAGGTGAGGGGAGCTTCTGGAACTTGTTACCCCTGATCCATTGTGGTCTCCGTCTCACAGGAGACAGTCCTCCACAAACTTTCTCCAACATGAGTCCTGCCCACAGGTAGCAGCATTTCCTTACACTGCTCTGGTGTGGGGCACCAACTTTTTCCAACTGGAGTCCCTCCCGTGGCTGCAGCCCTTCCCGAGCTGCTCCGGCATGGGACACCCCTGCATGCTGCAATCCTCCCAGTGCTGAACTACAACAGTGGGGTCTACCTTTTCCCACAATACCCCAGCTTTCTTCACACACAGCACCTTGATCATCCATGTGAAAAATACAGGCCATAAATCAGTGTCTGCTCTACCATAGATCTTCATGGGTGTCGGGGGGGGCTGGCCTGCTGTCTCACCACAGGATACAGGGGGGTGTCTACTCCAGCACACCTCCCCTATCCTTTCTTCTTCCATTCCTCCACTGACCTTGGTGTTCACACAGCTGTAGCAACTCCTCCTCACAAGTCCAACTGCTCGTCACCACATCCCTTCTTCAATACGTTATCGCAAAGGTGCAGCTGATTGGTTCATTTTTGGTGCAGAGGTGGAGCTGACTTGTATCTGGGGGAGATTTGAGAAGCGTCTCACAGAGGGCCACACCTATATCCTCCTCCCCTGCTACCAAAAAACCCCACCACTCACTCAAACCCAGGACAATAATGTTTCAAGCAAGTAGACAATGATCATAGCAACCTCCTTGAGGGAGTGTGTCTTAAATGTAGGAAGCTGAAAAGACTAAATTAGAGTAAGTTTCCAGCTTTTCTTCTTCCAGTCACCTGAGACAAGTGCTTCTGAACCTTCCTGGATTTAATGGTTCTTCCCAAGCCAAGAGACAATGCCAATCTTCCTACCCTTTGTCCAGGGTTTCGCAAACCATGAGCCCTCTGGGGAGATTGAAGAAGCCAAGAAAACTGGGGAAAAGGAAAGCCACAACTTTCCCTGGCTCCTGGTGCAGGCATAGAGTCACAGAAGGTGCTAAGATGTCCAGATAATGGGACTGCAGAGCAAACTGGTACAGGTATAACTATCTGTTACGTGACAGGAGAGACACAGTCCAGTGGAATATCATGATGCTCACAGCCTGACTTCCAGTTGTTCCAGAGAATTATGCTGCTTCTGCTGAACATTGTTCTGGAAAGAGGCTTCAGATCTGCTCCCAGAAATGCACACTGAGCCGTACTTGCTCAATGAGATGCAGACTTCAGTCTCACAACGGGGTTTGACATCAGTCTGCCAATGCCAGCCTCTTGTGTGGATCCAGACTCCATCCCTCATCTGAGCTGCTGTTTGTCTCCTCTCAGTCAGGGGGCTCATTGTGCCTGGCTTCAGGCAGGGATGGAGCAACCTAAGCTGTGGGAAGGTGAGCTGTGCTCAGCATGCAGAAGGCCTGTAGTATTTAAAATAGATCCTGACTTGGCCTGACAAACAAGCCCCTTCCATCTATCTCCAAACACAACAAGCTGCATATCTTTTCCTCTTCTCCAGATGCACAAGGTGGGGCCCAGGAAGAAAGGACCGTGTCTCTCTGTTCTTTGGTTCATGGTTGGTGACTTCAACCTTCCCTTCCTGATCACCACCATTTCACTCTCCCTCCTGCAAGGTCATCTCTGTATGATCTGGAAACCATTTTGCTACCTGCAATTCCTTTAGGCCAGTCCTTCAAAGGCTCTTTCCAAAGACAGGCTCTACCCTGTAGTTCCCTCTTCTGGAACACGTAGATTTTACAGTCCAGTTTCAACAACCCAGTGCCATCCACTAGTGGCCATATCCTTTGTGTGGCTTCGCCTCCTGAGTGTAATGGCTTTCTCTGTCAGCAGCAGGATTTCAGTTGCTGTATTGATGTGCCCTTGTGGTAGTGCTTCTCCTTAGCTGTTTCGTTACTAATCAACTAACTGGGATGACCTATGGATATACCATTGATGAACTAGCTGATGGCCACATTCTCAGTACTGCAAAAATTCCCCTGTCTTGGGCTGTGTTTCCAGGGAGAGCAGTTAGGAACACACCTTTCCACACAGAGAATTTGCTACACAGGAGCTGCCAGTTACCTGTCCCACATAGCAGTCTTTTTCCTTGAAGGGAACTGACTTCATTTCAGACTTTCCCTGGGAGTAGAAAGAAAGCTTTTTACAAAGTCCATTTTGTTTTCTAGCCACAGTAGTAGTGGCTGGCTGTTGCATCTCTCTTTGGAGCTGTCCCACAAGTTAAATGCCTCAGGAGTTCTAAGATGCTTTTGATGTTCTTTCTAATCTTTGAAAAAAGCTTTTAAAAAATGCACTGTCAGTCCCTAGAAATGCTTTTTCATTTTTACTGCACTATATTATCTCTGCAGTGACACTGTTAATCTGACAGTTCACCTTCTGCCCCAACATGTCTCAAAGAAATCTGGTCTTTGTCTGTTGACATAAACCCATTTGTGACTAAGGAGTACAATGTCTTCTGCAGTTCTTTGGTTAGAGGACAGCTGTCCAATAGCATTCTTGTTTCAATGTCAGTGTAACCAGATATCCAAATGTTACAACTTTCAGGCATGAACAATTTTTGTTTGGATCAACATCAATGCAGAACTGGATACAGAGAAACAAATCATAGCTCAAAGACACGACTCAGGGAATGGCAGCTCCAGCTAAGTTAGCTCACGTATAGGCCACTGAGGGAAAGAAAGATCTCCAGAGATCTGATTACCAGTCAGCTCTTGAGAAGGTGATCTTTCTCTTTTGTCTGAAATGATGTGCTTAGGAGTAGATATCCTCAACCATTGCTCTAGCCCTATAGAGCACTATAAAGCACTACAGTGCAAAGCAGCTTCCTAATTAACATTCAGACACATTTTCCCTGCTCAGAAAAACATAACAAACACTATCAGAAAGTTCTCAGATTGGATACAAATTCATAGAAGCTTTATATGACAGCATGAACCCTGAATGTCCTGCTGATTCTCCAAAAGGGCTCCCAGGGTTACTTGGTACTATATAGAGGTAGTGTGCTATACATCTAGAATGATGAAAGAGCAGGAAAATGTGAAGAAATAATACTTTGAAACACATAACATCATTTGTCATTCATATAAAAAATGTCACATAATTTAAAAGATTATGTCTTTATCTTTCTAAAGTACTTTTTAATGTTTTCTTTTCAAGAAATTCTATACCGAGCATTCATTTTTCTCCATATAGATAAATTCATACCCATAAAAACATATTTCTGTATGATTAATTTTTATACAACAGTGACAGAGAGCAAATTTCAAAGTGTTTGGATGAAGAACAACATAAAGATGTTATTACCGGTACTGAGCATTGCCAATAGAGGTAAATTGTATGTAATTTTATCATCTGTAGTTGTTCCAGCTAATGACTGTGATAGAGTGGTGAGAGCACAGGGATACTAAATGCCATGCTTTAAGATTTAAACCAATCTTGCTTTTAAGTGGTTAGCATCAACTTTGTGCTGGGCAGATTATCCAAGAGTGTCACAGTGTGAAATCCCTGCACTTTTCTTCACAGATTACAATGGTGACAGCTGTCACAATGAAAATCCAAGGCAAGCTGGACTGTCTGTTGACAATAGGCATGGAAATTCCTACTTTCCAGAGCTCTAACAGTGAACTGCAGCCATCTCACTTGACTGTTCCTCAGTGCTCAGCACAAAGCACTGAGAAAGGAGACATCTGTCATACCTATAACTGCAGTTTCTGAGACCACTGTGTGTGCAAATGGGAAAATAACACCATTTTCCCAGTCCTGCAACTGCACCATGATGCCTTCAGTTTACTCACAGAATGAAATACCATATCCAAAGGTAGGCTATGGGTATGTTAGGTATGCCATGCTGTCCATAACCATGACAAGAAGAGGCACCAGGAGCCCCTTTGGCTTTCCCCTTAGAATTTTCCATATGCACAGGCGTAGCCTTCTGGAATGACCAACCTCCTCTCTCTGTCATTTAAATCATTCACCAGATTATTTTCTGGAAACAAAGCAGGAAGTTTAATTAATTGCTCTGGGACACTATATGGGCTCTTAAGACCGTCAGTATGCTGGAGCACCTCCCCTATGAGGACAGGCTGAGATAGTTGGGGTTGTTAAGCCAAGAGAAGAGAAGGCTCTGGGGAGATCTTATAGCAGCCTTCCAGTATGTAAATGGTGCCTACAGGAAAGATGCGGAGGGACTCTTTATCAGGACGTGTAGTGATAGGATGAGGGGTAACAGTTTTAAACTGAAAGGAGATAGATTTAGATTAGATATAAGGAAGAAATTATTTACTGTGAGAGTGGTGAGACACTGGAACAGGTTACTCAGAGAAGTTGTGGCTGCCCCCTCCCTGGAAGTGTTCAAGGCCATGTTGGACAGGGTTTTGAGCAACCTGATATAGTGGAAGGTGTCCTCGCCCAAGGCAGGGGGTTTGGAACTAGACAATATTTACTGTCTTTTCCAACCCAAACCATTCTATCATTCTATGATGACTTTTTTTTTTTCTCCTGTTTCCCAGATGCTGCCTCTCATTGCAGTGTCTAGATGCTGCTGTGTCTTTGGAGACCAGCTGGATGGATTCTCCTTTCAATAAACTGATCTCTAGCTGTATTGCACAAAATTGAAATCTCACAGCAAATATTTAAGAAGCACATTTTTCCTTTGAAAAATCTATACTTATGATTGACTGTAGAAGTAGTCATTAAAATCTGAATTTAAAAAAAGAAGTTTTTGCTAATCTTTAAGTGCATGGACAATCTTACTGCTTAGTTCAAATTCATCATACATGTATGTTTATGTACTGTAGCCTCCACACAAAGGATTGATACAGCCCTTCTCTATTTATAGAAGAAACTGTTGTTTGTATATTTCCTTGCACCATAAAAGCAGAACTTGAAGTGCATATATACATAACACTAACAGACAGAAAGAGAAAAAGCCATAAAATGGATGATATTCACTGCTATTGTTAAATAATCCATAAATATTTTCTCTTGGTAAAAGATTAGGCAATTTGGATAATTGTGATATAAAAATGCAAAACAATCTCCCCCTCCTATACATCAATATGTGCTTACAACTGTTATTGTATGTGTTTTGAGAAAGATATGCACTGGTGTCAGATCTTCCTATTTTATATGCTAATGGAACTTTTACCAGACAATCGAACACTACAGTTGTAGCACTGAATGTTGATCTTTTCTCTGATTCTGAAGGTTTGTTGTGGGTTTCACAGTTTCCATTTTCTGTGATTCTGTAGTTTTGTTAAAGACCTTCTAGAACCATAAAAACCTCTGCATTAGACTGCTCCTTTACAGTTGTAAAAAGACCCAGATACAGTAGTCTTGATTCTTAATTAATTTCCTCACCATTTAAATAGGAAAAATGCACTGACTTCCTTGGAATTCCTCCTGATTTGCAGAGTTGTGAATGTGAGAAGGGACACGCCCTGCTTTTTAATTGCTATTTCAGTTATCTATCCAATTTACTCATGTAATCAATCATTTGAGTTTGTCCTGGGGAGGCTTTGAGATGAAAGTCACAATGAAGATCAAAGGAAGTGACACATGCTTATCGTAAAGCAGTGACTTCAGCTCATGGTCTTCCAGCATTTAGAGTGCCATCTCCTGGACCTTTCTGATGCAGCATCCTCTCCAGGAAACCTGATAAAAGAGATGCATGGGCTAGTGAGGAAGAGCATCTAAACACACTTCTGAGAAAACACACAGCATCTGAGGAGAAAACTCTACTTGCTTCACTACTTGTCCACAGACACATCCTCTACACAGAAATCTCTGCTCTGTACCTAGGCCCAGATGTAGCATGTTGTTTGTGGGGATGCATGACCCAGTACTGCCTGTCTCTTTGTGATGTGATGGATGGCCTCACCCACCTGGGCCAAAGCACTGGATACACAAGGGGTTTGGATGGGCTGTGTTTTGCAGCAGGTACACTGTGTCTGCAGGAAAGCAGATACAGAGAAGGGAAGAGGAAGTATCTTGGAACAGAGCAAAATCTAATATTTAACTTCTGCTTTCATTAAAGTGGAGAACAAGTGCCCTGAAGTTAGGTCACACTGTTAAGCCTGAAGACTAACTTTTGTCATTCAAGATGTTTGTCCTTCTGTGACAAGAAAGAGAGGCTGGTGCTGGAACAAATACAGTCTGTCTTTGGGAGTTGCATTTAAATGCTGTCCCAGTAAACTCCTCTGTAACCTGCTCCCATGGAGGGTCTGCAAGGATGGAATTTTCAATGAAAGTGTCTTAAGTGATGCAGGAAATCTAAGGATTGAAGATCCCTGTGGAGGTTATTTAATCTATTTCCCAGGGAATATCAATTCAACTTCAACATGTGTTTGTCTAACCCTTTTCTAGAAACCTTCAAGGAATTGGGCAGCGTTTGTTTGTTTGTTTGTTTGTTTGTTTTTCCCAGAGCTAAGAATCCCAAATCCATTGTGTTTTCTGCATCACTTATCTCCCTGCTATCTCTTCTGTAGACTCAATCCAATTCTTCATCTTTTATGATGTGCACAGATCAAACCTTGAAATTATAATCCAGCTAAAGATGAGTAGAAAGGACAACTCTACCTCTGTTGTTCTACACACAACATTCCATCTTCTTGTATTGCTGACAAAGAAGCTTGATACTTCTGCAAGAACAGTATTTCCCTGCTGTATTATTTTGTTCTGTGTGGTAACTCTGAAAGTCCTGTCTACAGTTCTGCTCAAAACCTATCTGTTCTTCATTTCCTATTTGTGGATACACTCTTTATTCCTCTGTGTTCTTTCTTGTGAGTGTTGCTAATAGGAATGTAGGAGCAAAGTACTGAAAGAAAGGCAACCAATTACATGAAATCAGCTTTGCCTCAGATAGAGAAAACATGTCACTGCCATACCCTGAAGGCAGATACTTCTCCATTCATCACTCCACCCCCCTTGTTCTCACATAACCTTCATAGAATAACTAAATGAAAGCCAAATACCCCTCTGCTTGTGGGTGCTGATTTCACTGCTTCCCAAATTATCTTTGCTCAAACATTCTAAAGCAAATGGAGATAAACTGCACATTCTCTTTGAAGTCCTGGAAGAGCCACACATTCAAAATGATAACAAATCTTGAGTTGATTACCAAGCATATGACAAATTAGTTGCTAGGTGACACCTCCATTGCATTTCGGTTCTCCATCATGCTCTGTAGTGAAAATATTTTTGAACTGCTAATGCAGAGTAACACCTTCCCTTTAGTTTGTTTCCCAGAAATTAATACAGCCAACCGATCAATCAGGTGCTACTTAGCATGGCAAGAGATGACATAATCTATGAAATAACTATATTTCCTAAAGCAGGATCAGAATTGTTATAGTACTGAAGTAGCCACACTGCTGTTACAGTATTATGACAATTGACAGATTTGGTTAACTATCAGATGTGCCTTGCTCTTTTCTAGTTGCTTCCAAAACAGTAATTGAGATCTTATTAACAGTTTTCCGTCATGGTGGAAAACCAGTTTCTGGCCTTGTATGTCACTTCATTGACATGTAATCCAAATTCCTGACATATAAAGAGATGAAGCATTTACTTTATTCCATTAATTATTTTCAGGCCAACTGAATGTTTGAACTGAGGTTTATGAAACAATGGCACAGGGACAAAGCCCAGAATCTACAAATGCAGAAAAATAATCACTGTCGAGCAGGTACTTTCTATACCTTTTTTTGTGGTCCTTAAGAAGATGTTGTTGAGAAGTGGGTTAACCTAAATTGTAAGAAAGTACTCTTTGGAGATAGCTCTATACAGAAGTTGATGCTCTGAAACATAAAGTTGCAACCCTTTGGTGACCTATAATAACATAAATCTGTATTAATTGTCTTAAACAGGAGGTAGTTAATCTCAACTTCAAACTCTGTAAGACAAAACTGTACTTCATGTGCACAAAGAACAACTAAAGGAGGAAACAGAGTGGAGAGCCTGCAGCAAACCATTTTCCTCCTACAGAAATCCAAGTCCTTTGTCTGGAATGACAGAGTCTTTATGGGGAATTATTGTTTTGTAGCAGCTCATTTTAAGATATATTCGGCAATTCTCATAGAGGTATTGAACAAACTGAAAGGAATTGCACAGACCTATTGCCTTGGAGAACAACGACAATGCAAGTTTAATATTCACATTTATCCAAAATGTAAGTTTTCTAAAGGAATAATTACACAGAAAAAACATAGAAAACAAAAATCTTTATACCAGTAAAGTTTTCAGAATGTCACTGTGACTCATATCTTCTTCTACAGCATGAATGAAGGGCTGGCCACCCCCTGCAGATAGCGGAACAGAAAGGCCCTACAAATTATATAAAAGCATAAGGGTCTTTTGCAAAGAGAAAAAGCTATTCTTCTTATCTATGTTGAATAGAACAAAAAGTCACAGATTTATTATTTCAGCAAGAAAACTTTTATTAGAAACTAGAAAAAAGTTCTTATTAGGAGTTAATGTAGGGTCCTTGAGAACAGGTTATACATACATTTACGTCTTCACTTTTATCAGCATAAATGTAGCTAGATTTGATCCTGACTTATTGCACATTGTGGTTTAGGTGACTACTCCGGGCCCATCCAGTCCTCTAGCTCTATGGTGTGAAAGGGCACTTGTCTTTGATTCAGCCGCCAGGAACTTCTGAGGCTTCTTGACAATTGTTACTGTGATCACTGTTCATCCCCAGCCCTCTTCAGGGTATGTTACGGCAAGTGATTGCAGTGTGAGGAAATGAAATACAACACCTTGTTTCACATGCTGTCTCATGACAGAAAGCATAAACCTGACAGAGCTATGTGGCACTGTACTCCTGTGGTACTTGCTGTGCTACACAGATCTTTCTTGTATTAGCTGTAATTCTGCCTCAGCAGGATTTCCATAGAGTTGTCAAGGGGCAAGGCAGGCAGCATTTGGCATCAAGAAACCCTGCAGTGATGCAGTGGTGCCTAGAGGGGTGTCTGGATGGTGCTGGAGCGTAATTGCACACTGCTAGCTTGTAGTGGCAGAAGTCCACAGAGCTTTTTCACATGCACAGCAAAACCAAGCACCTTGAGGAGCTGTTGGTGCAGTAGTTGACTGCCAGATAGGTTAGTGCCAGATATCACCACTGAGTGTATAGATGAACAGCTAGTAGCATGGTGTTGCAGGTGGCAAAAAATTGAGGGTATGTGTGCAAGGGTGTGCCTATGAAAGACTGAAATTGGTCTTTTGAATGCTCAGGCATACGCTTGAGAGCTGCTAGCCACCGTCAGGACAGACTGGTTGTAAATTTAATAGCAGTTGGACTAAAGAAAAGAGGCACATTCCAAGTTGTCCAATGAATAGAGAGATATCAGACAGGACCACTAGTTAGGAGGCTTATTGTGCTCTTGGAATTAGACAGGTTGAAATGGGAAAACCATGTGCTAGGGTCTCCAGAAAGGAGAACTGTTGACAAAAAAAAGAAATGCTCCCAAAAAGAAGTGGTCTTGGAAAGAACATGGGGTCTGGGAAAGGAAGACAGTAAAGATCCTTTCTGGAGAAAAGATCCTGAAAGTTGTGGAGGATCCTGGAGATCAGAGAGACAGTTGGAGACAAATGTAGGGAAATGACCAGGGATGTTGGCTGCTGATGCCCAGGTTGGGTAACTGTGAGCAGCAGCACAGCACAAACCAACTTGACTTTCTCCCCAAGCATCCTAGGCCAGTAGCAACCTGGTTTCAGGGAGGGAAGTTGAGACCCGACCAGTATAATACCAGGAGCAAGTAATGAGTGTGTGAGATATCAAGAAGGGTAAAAGTTCTAATCTCCATGGTTTTTAAATATACCCCAATATCTAGATCCACTAAAGGTTGTCATTCACTCTGTCTCATCTGTGACACAACACCACAGCAGATCCACTGCACTTTTGTTGAGGGCAATTCCCAGTTGCAATAAAGGAGGTCTGAAGTTATACAGAGCAGTTGAAGTCTTGAAACTGGAGTAGGTGTCTTGATGGCTGCTCACCTCTCCCATGCAGTTTAGACTGCAGTGAAAATTCCAGACCCCTCCTTTTATTCCACATTCCTGGTGGAATAAAAAGTGTCATCATGGAAGAAATTAAGGTGTATTTTGCGTGTTTCCAGTGGTCTTGCTAACCTGAAGAAGTACAACCACAGGAGTATATTCCTATCTCATACGGGGAAGAACATGCTTTGCTTCTGTAAGCATTTTTGGATATCATCAGTGTAGTTCCCTGCACAGTAGGAAGATAACCATGTATGCGTCAAAGTGCTTGAAACCATCACTCAGACAAAAGATAGTAAATAGCTACTGTTGTCTGCCCTGTGATTAGGAGTGAAAGTTTGCTGTTTGCTTTCCCAGCTTCACGTCATTTTGTGTTTGGCAGAAGATGGAACATGCTTACTGCGCTAAACGACCACAAGGTAATTGGGGCAGAAGCTCAACAGGAACAATAGCTTTACAGTCTTGTAACATATTTGATAAAAACTGGAACATTACAGAGCCCAAAAGGCTACCTAGAAAGCAACAGATACTATTAGAAAACTTCTTGACTTTATATTTGTAATATTTACAGTCTACCTAAAGGTAAAGTCTTCATGTCCCTAAACCCACTGCACTTCATGGGAGTGTGACATAAACCTTGAGATATACACAGAAAGGTGTGATTGATGTTTTTAGGGACTATAGTTAGTGGGAGAGGAGAGGGAGAGGAGGGGAAGAGGGAGAGGAGGGGAAGAGGGAGAGGAGGGGAAGAGGGAGAGGAGAGGAAGAGGGAGAGGAGAGGAAGAGGGAGAGGAGAGGAGAGGAGAGGAGAGGAGAGGAGAGGAGAGGAGAGGAGAGGAGAGGAGAGGAGAGGAGAGGAGAGGAGAGGAGAGGAGAGGAGAGGAGAGGAGAGGAGAGGAGAGGAGAGGAGAGGAGAGGAGAGGAGAGGAGAGGAGAGGAGAGGAGAGGAGAGGAGAGGAGAGGAGAGGAGAGGAGAGGAGAGGAGAGGAGAGGAGAGGAGAGGAGAGGAGAGGAGAGGAGAGGAGAGGAGAGGAGAGGTTAATATGGTATGAGAAATCTTAATGCATTTCTTATCAAATACAGGATGTTCATGTCTATCTGATTATACTGCATTGTAGTGAGCTGTTAACAGAGTGTCTCAAACATACACTGAGATCCCAAACTCAGAAGCAATTACTCAGACTTCCTCATCACAAATGAAAGACCAATGTTAATGCTTTACTTTGAAACCAAAGTATAATGTATGCAACATCCTGAAGTGGTATTGGTTTATGTTTCATAGCAGCCAAATGACTTTTGAGACAGTAAGAATAATCTATCCACCCTTCTGGGAGAAATGTTACACTAGGACAAGGTTGAGACACTAAAGTGAAAATAAAAGAAACCCACAGAAAAGAAAGTCAAAGGCAGTATAACACTCTCATCCACAGTTTTCAAAGCAAGGACTGCTTTTAAGCCATAAAGGCAATAATAGCTCTATGGGCAATAAGAACATAAAACAGCTAGTATCTACTAAATAGAAAACTGCATCTGTGCTTACCTGGGCATGTCTCTGATGAGGGTAACACCACTTAATCACTGCACACCTGCCATTTAAAGGCAGTGCTGCCGGGCGATGGTCTGACAGGCTTCTTACAGCACTCTGACTGGTAAAGAGCTTTGACATTTCTGCTCTGATACTTCTACATATTCATACAAAGCCTCTCTAGAGGGCCTCAAGTCTGTGTCTCACTTTCTTCATGAAGTGAGCGTCAGTGAAAATAAAAAGATCTGACATATGTGTTTGATGTCCTCAGAAATATTGGAATGGCCTGCCATCACATCCTCTGCCCTTAAAACACATTTTTGGGGAAGGGCTCTCTTAGAGGCAACAGGGCTGAGGAAATTTTGCTACTTTCTAGTGCTGAAAGCTTTGATCTTGCAGCACAAAATACAGTTGCATGGGACAACAGAGAAAGTATATGTGTTTTCCAAACACTAAACAGCTTTCACTTTTTGCTTATGCAGCTGATTTTAGCAGAAATCCCAGAAACAACCATTTTCATTGTTTTTAAATCTTGTATGTAAGGCAGTTACCCTTTACACACATTGGGAGATTTCTATGGAGCAGCTACTTGCAAGGTAGGGCTGTACAGCCCACAATAAATATAGTCTCTCAATCACTGTGTGCTTGAAAACCTTGATTATCCAAACCCTGGCTAACCTGGAGCCCCCAGACTGCTGAAGAAAAACAGAAATTAATGCTAAAAAAAAAAAAAAAAAAAAAAAAAGACAAAACAACAAACCCATTTAACTGCAGCTCCAAGACTATCTGAGCTTTGTCTTGTAGTGTTTGCAGATTCAGCAGGCTCATGTTTGTATGAGTCATGAGAATCTGACATAAATTCTGTATTCAGATAATTAAAGTTACATTGTGTAACTGAACCAATTATAGACCAAAGAAGGAGGAAAAGGGGAAATTGCTTCAACACGGTAATACTGAGAGAAAGTTCCTCACCTATTCACCTTTTATAGTCCTTTTTTAAAAATGAAATCACTTATGAGCAGGGTGCATAGAAACACAAGTGACTATTTGCATACCTGTCTAAATATAGAATTAATACACCTTTCTCTTGAACATTTTATTTGAGTATAACAGCATACATTTGCTAAAAAACAAAAGAACCAGTTTGTCATGCAATGACTTTGTGTTGAATGCTTAGCTACAGCAAGGATCTGTTTCTAATAACCACGTTAAATCACTTTAAGGTATGAACACAGCATACAAAATGCAGCTCAGGCTCAAGGCTTTACAAGGGTCTTTCTTGCTCTCAGTGTCACACATGCACACACCACAAAAAACATCCAGAAGAGGACTTTCAAAGCTTCCAAATGGGTAAAAAGCTGCCAAGAAAGGGAGACATTTTCTGGAAGGAATACAGAGGAGACCTGCATTGTAGCAACCTTCTGGTGCAATCAGGAAGAGAGGAGGGTGACTGCTCCAGAATGGACATGGCTGCGGATGGACAGTATTGCAGACAGTGCAAGGCTCTTCAGACAGATCTTACTCTGAGGACACCCTCAGTCTCACTCATGCTTTTCCCTGCTATCGCAGATCACACAAACCATCCTGCCAACCTCAACAGGAATGCCTTCATGAGCTGAGAACATGCAGGAGGCGATACCATTGTTCTCCAATGGCAGTGACATTCTCTGTTTAAAAGACTGATGAGGAGAAGTGCAGGTTGTCAGCCACATACTATTGTTGCACCAGCACCAAAGGAAGCTGGTGAGGCCAAATGTCTCTTGAAACTGAGAGGAAATTAGTGGAAGTATCTGAAAACTCTACAGCTTTAAAAGCTCTGTTGGCATTTTTTAATGGCAGTGCCCACCTGGAATGGTACTGCTCGTATGTGGGATGATACCAGTGTGACAGAACAGAGCTGTGTTTAGACGTGACGAGTCCCACTTTGCTTTCCAAGTCCATTTCTATTTCTGTTGAAAATCCAGACTGATCTGAGCTGGCCAGTTTACTGCAGGTGCTATTCTGCAAGTGAGGGACACAGGGAATCCAGAAACTGTTGAGCCTGAAGGCCCCTTCATGGCTGGTCCCAGTCATAAGGCAATAATCGTAATGTGTCTGGTGGCTGGCCAAGTTCTCCCCCATGCCATGTCAATGGCCAAAGAGACCCCAGAAGAAGGTTTCAGGAAGAAGAATATCCACATCCACAAAGTGGAGAATAAAAGAATATATAAGGGATATTTTTCAGACTGACTTTATGTCCTGGATTTAGATTTGCAGGAGCAGAAAGGAAGTGGAGACTGAAGGAAAATTTAGTACCTTACACAGCGCCATAACTGCCCAATACCTTTTCACAGTATTTAAGCAAAAATAGATGTAAGCTACATTCCATATTTTCTAAGACTACTGCCAAGGAGGTGGAAGATTTGAGGAAATATGTTTCAGTGTCTGTAGGGGACAGGAGAGAGGTTGCCTTTCTGGACTTGCATTGTGGTGAAAGAGGGCAATCGGTTTGGGTTGTATAGTGTAGGGTGCACACCAGCACTTGCACATTTGGGGTGTACACTGCTGGCTGGGCCTTTGCAAGGCCGTGCGCAAGTACAGGATCTGATAGACACTGCTTCCTCCTAGCAAGAAATGGGAAAAAAAAAAATACTGGCAAGAAAATGGCTTCTGTTCAGGAATGGGCCAGACATTGGTTCTGGCAGTCAGCTTGCAGACCAGCACTGAAACAACTTCAGAGCAAATGAGAGCTACAATGAGCCATCACACTGTGCCGCTCTGGATTTTGCAGGGGTCTGATTTACACTTTACACTTGTTCACTTTCTGTGAACAAGAAATTTCATTTATGCCAATACCAGCTTTCCCTTTCATACCCCTTACTCTGAGGTCTGTAATGTCCAATGGAGCCTGCACTGGCATGCTGTTCCCCAGGCAATACATACCTTCAGAGTCAGCTCTTGACTGGTGAAGATCAGTTCACCAGCCTCAGGCAGGGAGAGAGATTTGCTGCTGCCACACTCACACTGGCAGAAGGTACAGCAGGTCTCATCAGAGCCTCTGCAGACCAGATCCCTCTTCTAGACTGGCACAGGCACATGTTCAAACGAGGACACTGGGGTGAAAATTCTGGCTTTGCTGAAACCAGCTTGTTGTGGTTTAGGTTGACTCCCCCGCATGCTGCAATCCTCCCAGAACTGAATTACAGCAGCAGGGCTACCTTTTCCCATGAGACCCCGTCCTTCTTCGGGCACAGAACCTTGATTATTCTGAGCAGGAGCAACAGGCCATAAATCAATGTCTGCTCCACCATAGATCTTCATGGGTGGCATTGGGGGGACGCCCTGCCGTCTCACCACAGGATACAGGGGGGTCTCTGCTCCGGCACACCTCCCCCCTCCTTTCTTCCTCCGTTCCTCCACTGACCTTGGTGTTCATGCAGCTGCAGCAACTCCTCCTTACAAGTCCGACTGCCCGTCACCACGTCCCTTCTTAAATACGTTATCGCAGAGGCGCAGCCAATTGGCTCAATTTCCCAAACAGAAGTGGAGCTGATGTGGAGCTGGGAGAGCTTCGAGAAGCTTCTCACAGGGGGCCGCCCCGATAGCCCCTTCCCTTGACACCAAAAAACTCCACCATTCACTCAAACCAGGACACAGCTGGATCCTGGTTATCATCTTACCTGACCAGCACCCCTCCCTCCCCTTCGTTCTTTCACTGTTCAAGCAAACTACTAAAGGCAAATCTCCTTGACCCTTTTTCAGAGACAAGTACCAGCTTGTATCATCTCCCCAAATGCTAAACTGACCAGCTATTGCAAATTAAGTTCAGTCAAGCAGGAGTCCTTTCCCTCAGAAGGCCTGTCAAAGGAGCTGTTCATCTCCAGGTCAAGTGATCCAATTACCTCTCATTGCAAGCTCTGCACATTCAGTACGTATGTACTGAACTCAGAAAAGAGTCACTACATCCTCTTACATCCTTCCCCCCACATTCATTGATGAAGCTGTTCACACACCCACTTTGACTTCAAAGACACTGGAAAAAGATAGAGGAAAATACTAAGGGTTTGAGGCTTTCACTCTTACAGTGGATTGCATCATAGGACTTGTATCCCACCACAGTCCCAACCAAACCATTAAGGGCTTACATTAAGGCACTCACTGGACCACTAAGAAGGTTCCAGGTCTGTTTTCTTTATTGCCCCCATCAGGTGTTGCATACACATTCACAAGATCCTCCTGAACCCTCTCTTCTCCAGGCTAAACATCCCAGCTCTGACAGCCTTGCTTTGGATGTTGGGTGCTTCAGCACTTCAGTCATTTTTGTGGCTTCTTAGAGGACTCACTCCAGTATGTCCATGTCTCCCTTCTGTTGTGTAACCAAACAATGGACACAGCACCCCAGATGTGTCTCACCATGATCACCTCCCATGACCCACTGACAGTGTTTTGCTTAATGGAGCCCAGGATGTCACTGGCCACCTTTCCTGCAAGAGCACATTGTTGTCTGACATGTGGTGTCCATCAGGACTCCCAGACACTTCTTTGCCAAGTCACTTTTCAGGCAGCCAACTCCCAATCTGTCCTAGTACACGTGGATATTCCTTCCCATGTGTAAGACTTGGATCTTCTTCTTGTTGAGCTGTATGAGGTTTCTCTCTGCTCATTTCTCTAGTCTGTCAAGGTCCCTCTGAATGGCAGCAAGAACTGTGCTCTACCAGCCACTCCTCCCGGTTTCTGATGTTTCAACCACACCTCATAGCAGAATGTACTCTGCACTGTTGTCTGTACCATTCTCCAGGTCACTAATGAACATGTTAAACTATACTGGCCTCAGTTTCAGTCTCTGGGATCAGCCACCAGAGCTTAGCCTTCATCTGGACTTTGAGTCACTGATCACAATCCTCTGAGCCTGGCAGCTCAGCCAGTTTTCAGTCCACCTCACTGACCACTTATGTAGTCCATACTTTATCAGTTTGTCAATTAAGATATTATGGGAGAGATAAGAAAGCCTTGTCAAACTCCATAGGAACAACATCCCCTTCTTTCCCCCCCTTAATAGTTTCCTTTTTAATCACAGAAGGCTCTGAAGTGGGTGAGGTATGATTTCACCCTTGCAAATCCATGCTGATCACTCCCAATCACTTTCTTGTCCCTCATATCTTTGATAATGGTCTCCACGATTAGATGCTCCATCGTCTTCCCAGCAATAACTGTAAGGATGATTGGCCTTTCATTCACTGATCGTCCCTCTTGTTCTTGAAGACACGAGTGTCACTGGCTTTCTTCCACTCATCAGGAACCTCCCCCAGTGATCATGGCCTTTCAGAGATAATCAACATTGACCCCACATGGCATCATCTAGCTCCCTCAGGATCTGTGGGTGCATCTCATCAGAGCCAATTACCTGTGCATTTTCACTTTGTTTACATATACTCTAACCTGATCCTCCTCTACCAAGAATAAATCATCCTTGTACTACATATACCCCCTGATTTCAGGGACTTGAAATTGCTGAAGACCAGTCATCTCACTCAAGACCAAGACAAAGAAAGTGTTCAGTGTCTCAGTCTTCTTCATGTCCATTAAGACCATGTCCCCATTCCAACTCACCAGTGTGTCCAAATCTTTCATAGTTGTCCCTTTGCTGCTGATGCACTTGTAAAATCTTCCTTTTTGCCTTTCATCTCCCTTGCCATATTCAACTCCATGTGGGCCTTGCCTTTCCTAGCCCCATTCCTACATGCTCCCACAGTGTCCCAGGTCACTTGTCCCTGTTTCCCCCTTCCGAGTTCTTCCTTTTTATCACTGATCTTTGCAAGTAGCTCTTTGTTCATCCCTGCAGGCATCTTGTCATCTTTGTTTTCCTGCCTGTCAGTTGGAGTCTTGAGTTTCTTGAATTTGCAGGAGATGATCCTTGAAAATTCAGCAGCTCTCCTGGACAGTTTTGCTCTTCAGGACAATATATTATGAGATTCTCCCAGGCAGTTCCCTGGATATGCCTAAGTCTAGTCTCCTGAGTTTCAGGCTTGTGATATTCTGACTGTTTTTTTTTTGCCTCCTCCTAGGATCATGGACTCCAGCATGTCATGGTCATGCAAACAAGACTGCCCATTCCTCATGTCCCCTACCATTTCTTCCTTGTTTATAAGAATCAAGTCCAGTAGTGGTCCTTTCCCTTTCAGATCCTCAGTCACCTGTCCCTTGACGTTATCATCAATGCACTCCAGAAACCTCCTGGATTGCTTCTGACCTGCTGGGTTGTCCATCCAGCAGGTATCAGAGTGGTTCAAGTTCCACATGGAGACCAGGGCCTGTAGAGTTGAGCCTCCTTGCAGTTGTCTGAAGAAGACTTCATCTATTTCTGATCTGGCAGGTAGTAAGACACCTATCACAACCTCACCTATATTGATCTGTTCACTAGTCCTCAATCATCAGCCCTTTACTGGATCCTGACCCATCTTCAGTCAAAACACTGTGTATGCCAGCTGCTGTCTCATATACAGGGCAACTCCCTTTCTTTGCCTTCCCTTCCTTTCTGTATCCTGCATAAAAAGCCTGTACACATCTATGGGCAGCACTCCATTTCTGTGAGCTATTCCACTATGTCTCCACGATCCCAATGAATTCATAGCCCTGCAACTGCATGCTGACTCATTGCTTCTGTTTGTTCACCATGTGTATGCACAGAGATGAATCCAGCTGTGTTGATTTCTCAGAAGTGTGAGAACTTTCCCCACCATGCTCCTTAGTAGGCACTTCCTTATCTGTATGCCTTTGCCTGGGGTGATCCCACTTCCATCCTGTTTTGCTGATCAGAAGGTCTCTCCTGTCCACATCACCCTGGACCATTTGCTGGCTAACATAGTCTACCACTTCCTCACTTAACTGGGGAGTCATCCTTTCCTGCCCATCATTTAAATCTCTCCTCATGAAGTTGGCCAGCTTGTGGGCAAAGACACTTCTGCCCCACTTAGTCAGGCAGATCCCAACTCTTCCAAACAGTCTTCAGTCCTAATCACAACCTGTTGCTGACACCAAATTCACAAGCAGTGTTGACCTACAGGATCTAACCAACCCTGCTCAAGTCCTTCCTTTTCACTGGAAGGATAGAGAAGGTACTGCTTCAGACCCCATGCTCTAGACCATCACTTCCAGTATTCATTCTTGGGCCTGGCAGTCATACTGCCAGGTCTACCCTGGCAGTCATATTGTCAGGTCTCCCCTGGCAGTGTGATTATGCTACATTAATCACTGGTATAACAGCTCCTTACAACTTAAAACCAAAGTAGGTGTAGTTGGTGAGTATGTGTGGAGCAAGAATAAGACAAATTTGATTTTTTGGACAAGGGATTAGTTTTGCAGCATTGGTAGTTAAAGTAATATAATTTTGATTAGCAAATCAGCACAGCTGAGGTATAGCTTGCAGGCAGAACCAGGATTAGACAAAAGATGTTCATCTTGATTTATGTTATAAGGAGTACCATTCAGTCTCACACATGTCTAACATGTTTAGGTCTTGTGTGTATGGTCCCAAGGAGATAGCTGCCCATCCTCCGTATGGATTCCTCTTTTAACCCTCAAACCCATATCTAAACAGCTGTGTCATACATTCTCTTCCTTTCTTCTCACTACTCAAATCCTTCCTGAAGGTGCCACATCATCAGGGGTGGGTCCTCTGTCCACCCCTTCACCTCACTCCAAGAGAAGATATGGTGAATAAGGAGACCATCAGGCTATTCAGGATCTTCCTCACAGCAATATCAGTGTTGCTAGAAAGGTATTAAAGCTCCCAAAGTGAACCAAGTCCCAAGATCAAAATGAAAACTCTGAACAGACTTGTCCATGTTAACTAGTTTTGTTTTCTTTTCTTTTCTTTTAACACAGCTTGCTTTGTAAGCAAGAAAAGCGTGAGGTTACTATGTAGTTTCATGTTGTACCTGTCATGTAACACAGTGCTGGGGATCTCCTTGGAGTGGAGCTGTGACCTCTGTCAGGTGGGGTGATCAGGGAATCCTCCTTCTGAGCTGGTATCTCAACCAGTCGAGCCCCTGATATGCCAGAGTACATCCTCCACACTGGGTTGTTAATTACCAAATGGGAAACAAACTACCAGGTATTTCTAGTGTAATTCATTTGGAGCAATAGAAAGGAAATAAATGAGGAGGACAAATGACTCCCTGTTTTAAGCTTCCAAAACAGTATTTATCTGCACTTGAACTGTGCAACTCAAAATGGCACTGCAGGCAGGAAGAGAAAAAAGAAGAATAACCTTCAATCAGCCAGGAAGCCACCTTCCTACATTGCATTTATCATTCTCCCCGCAGTTCCTTTATTTTTTTTTCCCAGGGAGAACAGTTTTACTTGTGAGGTACTCACCCTCAAAGATTAAACAACAAAAGAACTACATCCACTTGATTAGTAACCTATGTACAAACTGAAAGAAATTCCTAGCTCATCCTAGCTTGCATTTTGTCATTGATTATTTGACACAATAGAGAGGCAGTGTTTCAATCATCAGAGGATTTTCTCTAGTGATGGCTGACTCCCACATCTTCAGCACTGCAGTTCTGGGAGAGACAAGACATTTGCTGGTAGCAGTGAAAAGGGTTTTTTCTGCCCTTCAGTGACCTGTTCCATGGGGTCAAAACCCATGCCATAGTCTGGTGACAATCACTGCCACCCAGACTAGAGATCAACATTATAATTGTCTGTCAGCACTATGATAACTACCTGATTTTAATACTTACCAAGTAAAATGTCCTCTGCTATAAAGTTAGTGGTTTGCTATGCTGCAACCACTGCTGATAATGGCTTACTCTTTCATGGTACAGTTCATTTTCTCTGCACTTTCTTAACACCATCAGAAGGGCTGCTTGCATTTCATTAGTTCAGAGAAAATGGTGAGAGAGAATAAAGAACTGAACTGCTGAACTGAAATGTACTCTGTGAGGCAGAGACAAACCAGAAAGTGAGCTGTGGCAAATTCACATCTCTTGGGCATTTGCTTTTCCCAAATGCTACAGTACTGATGTGTGAACTTGGATGTAGTATGATGGTGCAGCCACACAGCAGAAACCTACAGCTCTGTGTACAAAAGCCCACAGAGAGAAATCTACACAAGCCATAGCCAGACCTGCGTCACTGCAGGAGGTACAGCTAATAGTATGTGTTGAAAGAAGAGCTTTGCTCTCTCCGATCTCACCTGCACCTGCAATTCCCCAAGTGCACGGAGCCAACTACTTGATGATTGCAGCCAGCAAGGAGAAGAGGGCACTACTGATGGATGCTGTACCATCACCTGATTATTGATCACTATCAAAATAAACATATTCCTTCTTTACCCTTCATTTCCTTCCATCCTTTTTATTTTACCTATAATCCTGAGATCTCTGAGTGAATTCGCCATGGAAATCTGGGCCCAGATCAAAGACATCAAAGAAAGTGGAAGGATATTGAAAGAGAACAAGGTCCAATCTCAAGAAAAATGCTGCTTCCCAGGGACAAAGGGCAACAGCAGGATGCATAGATGCATGGATGCAGCTCACATGCACAGGTTGACAGCCACTGAGGTGACAATCAATAATAGAGTTAAAGGCACAGCTCAGACGAGCATCATGATGGTCTTTAAAAGAAGAGCAGGCTCATCCTAAGAATAGTCTAGGTTGGATGTGTAGAAAGCAATGGAGTCGCAGTGAGCCCATCCAACATCCAACACAATAAAAACATCAGCGTCAATGTGAAAAGCTGTGTCTGAAATAGACTCCACATCTGATTTATACTCCAGAGGCCGCTCCACTGCGGGCTGCATATCTAGGTTGGTGTCATTTTGCTCCATGTCTTCTCTCAGAACACATTCAGAACCTGCATGAGGTCATGGCTATTGCATCAGCAACCATGATGATGAGAAACTGTTGGCACAGTTAAGTGGTAATGAAGAACCTCTGGGGTGTGTTTAACGTAGAGATGAGCTGCTTTTCTCTCCCATTTTACTTGGCTGGGTTTTCTTTCTTATGGCAAAGCACAGCTGTTTCCTGCACTACAGAAAGAAATAAAACCAATCAATTTAAAATTAGAAACTGTTGTCCTAGTCTTTTAGAGGAACTTTGCCCAGAATGTACTATTTTAGTACTAATTTTTTATATTTTTGATAGGTTAGGATATATGATTTTGAAGCTCTTTATTTTTGTCTCATATATTCAGCAGTGAGGGTAGAGATGTATTATGCTACCCATTGGTAATTCTTAGTCTTAAATCACAGAAGCATTTAGTACCAGAGATGGTTACTACATACTTGCAGAAGAATCAGAACTCAGAACTCAGAATCTGCTAAATGTACAAAATGCTGAGAAGTTGCCCTGTATGACCTAGCGCAAAGAAAAATCCTCTCCAAATTCCTGTGTTTATTTAGGGGAAGCCAAATATAATTCTAAAACATACTTGGATAACACTGAGGACAATACAGCTGATCTGACCCTCTAGAAAGCACAATCAGAATATAAACAGCAGTGAGCCACATTACACAACAAACTACAAAGAAATACAAAGAGCTGATGCCTGAAAGAAGTATAAAGTAACTACAAGCTGAGGCTGCCTTTTCAAATAATAAGTTTATCAGGCCAGAAAAGGCAGTGTCTGAAATTTGTCCCGTACCTCTATCTTTCTGCCAGTGTTAAGGGCAGCTCTGGGCACAGGGAATGAATTGGGATCAGAAAACTTTAGTAGAGTGCGAGGGTAGGAGCTGCAGAGCATGCCACATACCTGACACAGACCACAGCCCCAGCTTACCTGGGATTGTGGGTTGGAGGGGCATGGCTATCCTTTGCCACAGCACCCCTGTTAATAGTGAATTATCTCCTAACATTTGTGCTCGAATAATGTTGGGTCCCATCACAGTGATGCACCCAGACAGTTTTGAAAAGAGATGTCTCATGGAAAAAAGTCTTTCCTGAAATATTTTTTAGCATTTAGCTGAAGTTGTCTTTACTTTCTCTACCTCTGTTTCTGGTTTTGTTTTTCATCAAAAGTAACTTTTATCATTAGAACCAATGTAAGCCATCAGCTACGAAACCTTCATGCAGTGAGCATCACAACTTGTGCAACAAAATAACGTACGACAGACCTGCTGCCTGATTGTCTGCTTGCTATTACAAGCCTCCCCAAACACAGATCTTCCTGGACAACCACCTGTTTCATAGTTACCACAATCTGGACTGGGAGGAAGTGTCAAGGAAAATAAGCAGCAGAAAATAAGCAGAAACTAAAGCTGTGGATATCCAGCACGACAATGCACTGAGCACAAACTGTGGTCATACACATCACCAAGACAAGCTCCCAGGTTGTCATCTGCAGTCTGCTCTGCAGTGAGATAGCCAAGACAACCCAAGACAATACATCCACAGGATAAATCCTGTATCACTCCATTGCATCTCCTCATGGAGGATTGGGGTCTTCAAGGACCAATGGGACAAGGAGGTAAACAGAACATCATTCATCCCCTCATTTGATACAACATCTATGTGGAGTGCTGTCCATAAAGCACCTTCATTGTCATGTCCACTGCCTAGGAATCCTTGAAATATTTCAAATACATTTAACAAAGGAATTGAACTTCATTGGGATTATTTAACACTGAAAAACATAAACCTGCTGAAATCTTTACCTCAAGGCTTTTATGTAGCTCTGAAATTCAATACCCATTTGAGACCACATTGCTTCATTGGAGAGGACTACCCTTGTGGTTACCAAGGAGGAGACAACTCAGTGATGTGCTTGGTCTGTGAGCTGAACCAGAAAGGCCCTGGTTTGAACCACAGGGAAAGAAGTGAGGAGCCAGCTTTCCTGCTTTACATGAACAGAGACTCCCATCACCACTAGTGAGGCCCAAAGGAGCTCCCTGAGGAACCCTTTAACCATTTCAGACCATCCATGCCTGTCAAACCACTTCTGCTGTCCACTGTGGATGAACTATTAAGGGAACCTCAGCAACAAAGCAGTTCTGAGTGTGCTATTTAACAAGAAGGTGTAGAAAGGTGTCAAGAAGAAGAAAATTGTTTACTTGTCTTGTTCAGGGCTGTGAAAAGCTCAGACAAGAGGATTCAGTAAGTGACTCCAGACTTCACAATTTTAATGATTCAGTTCATCCAGGTCAAGCAGAGGCAAAGAGGGATTACAAAAGTCATCTTTATGTCAGTAAGATGAAACTAGCCTTTTCTAAGTGAAAAGCCCTCTAAGCCAGCTTGCTGTGGAGAAGTAGCTACTTGGCTGAATTGCTTCCTGGGTCATGCAGGCCCTCTGGAAAGGCACTACAAAGCAACAAGAGTGCTGACACCTGAAGAATAGGAGAACTGCAGCTGTGGTCCTGCAGACAAGACCTTGAATGGTAAGTGCTTCCCCGAGGCCCTACAAAGGTGAGTTCTGTTTTTCTGTGGAAGATGGGTGGTAGGCCACCCTGGGCAGTATTCATGGCCACCTTCTCCAGATCAGACAAGATGGGGATGCAGGACTGAGCCCTTCTGGCCAAAGTCAACCCAAGAGATTGCTTGAGCAGGTCTTTCTGGTGCTCCTGATGTCTGTAATTTTACTCTATAACGCTATTTTATTCATCATATCTCTATCACAGGAAAGAGGAGGTTGTCTTAGAGCCTTCAATCTTAAAATCTCTTGCCGAAGGCAATCATCCTCCTCCTCCTTCCTCCTGTGCCTGTCATGTTTGCCACCTTCTCTATCTGCACCCCTCCTTTTTATGACTTCAGCAAGATGAAGTGACCAGACCCTAATGAAGCCTTCAAGATGAAGATGAGCCTGTGGTGTTTATGTCTGAATTTTCAGACTGTTTATTATTCTGTCTCTGACATTTTTTCCCCTGTTTCTTCAGAATGGACTGTCCGCAGTGAAAATTATTTTCTTTTCCCTTCTCTCTCTGGGCAAGAGCAGTGGTTGTGACTAACTCAGAACCCATCAGTAAGTTCAGGTTGCTTCAATTGTTCCTTTCATTGTGCATTTCCAATTTGCAATGCACTTCCCTAAATTGAATTTCCGCTACCTTTGGGTTGCCCGATAATCAGTTTTCTGGTGTTTATCATAATACTCTCCAGGCCCCACTAATCTAAATCATCCTGTACCATCAGGAAATTTGCCACCTAACTGGTCCCCCCTTATTCTAGGTCATTACTAAACATGCTGAGACACACC
Organism: Tyto alba; assembly: GCF_018691265.1. Lineage (NCBI taxonomy): Eukaryota > Metazoa > Chordata > Aves > Strigiformes > Tytonidae > Tyto > Tyto alba. Next base: position 46,664,127 of record NW_024881275.1, on the reverse strand, counting down.
TGCCCTAGTGTTTCTCTTTAGGACACCTTGCTATCAACTGCTTTCTGTGCTGAAACCTGGCTGGTCTCATTCATTCTTTGTTTCCTACCTCTTAACCACTTTTTAGTCTATGACAAGAGCCCCACACCTCACCTCTACTCCTCTAAAAAGCCTGATGAAAGCCTTCTGAAATCCTGAGTAAACACCAGTGCTGTTTCTCCTTTCCCTCTGGTGTGTTACCTCCTCCAAAGGACCATCCCCTTTCTGCCCAGCTCTCCCATACACTTCTAGATGCTCTCTAATGCTGCCTTTAATGTTTTCCTTTCCTCCTGATATGAAATACAGCTCATATTCTTCAATGCTGGGCATCCTTTCTAACAAGCAGGTGCACTGTTCGTCACTATTGGGTTTTGAGACAGAAAGGACCACACTTTTATTAGTGGATTGATGTGACAAGATATTATATGCAGATGTACGATTTATGAGGCTGTAAAGCATGAATAAGGTAAGGGGCCCCTTACTTCTAATAATTCAATTACCACAAGTAATTCTGCAACCTTGAACATCCAGGAACTCCCAAGACTTGGTTTATATTAGAATTGATCAAGTATTCAGAAAATTAGTCTAGTGTTATTTCTACATTTAAAAGCCTCAAATCTGACTTTTCAGAATTTGTGGGGCTCTTTAAGAGGATTCAGGTAAGCAGAAAGGGGAGGGGAAGAGGAAGGGGGTTTTTGGAATTGGTTTTTAGTTCTGGGGAAGAAGCAGATGGCGTTTCAGGGAGAAAAGGGTCTGCCATCCCAGCTCACAGCACAGGGAGGTGATGGCAGGGCTCGACATGCAGGAGACGAGGCAGACCCAAAGCCCTCGCAGAATCAGGACTGTCCAAGGGGACCAGGAGTCAGACCTCCCTTCCATGCCTCCTGACTGCTGCTGACTTCCTTCAGGGGCAAGCAGCTTTCTCCCTCTCTCTGCTTCAGTTCCCCAGATGGAAAGTGGAGATCACAACATTTCTTCTGTCTTTCCTGCTCAGATTGTACATTTCTAATCTCTTTGAACACCTTGTACTACTACAGCTACAGGTGGGCTACATCAGCTACCTTGTTTTTTAGTATATATAACTCCTGCCTCAATAGTCTTATTTTAGTAATCTATTACTATGGAATGTCTTGAGGATTTTTGAGAACTTTACCTCTATAGTTCAAGGCAAAAATATCATTTAGCATCCCTGAAATGTGACTGACCATTTCACACTCTAATGGTCTAGTACAGACACTGGCTGTCTTGCAAACTTCATATTTCTGATACACATCAAATAATTTATTATTGCCCTTGGTATCCTTGGCTACTTGCTCTTCAAATTTCCTTTTATCCTGCCTCCTCTCTGGCAGATAAGACATAGGAAGAAGATTAGCTTCCACTCCATTAGTATTACAAGAGCTAGATTTCCATTTCTTGAACAACGGTATGAATATATTCCTACTCTTAGTCATTTAACCAGAGTGCTTTCTGTTTACTCTTTTCCCTTCTGAGCGATGTACCCTTCTTGTGATTCTCTGTGTTAACTGAAGGCTGTTACTGCTGCAGATGTGTGCAGTGGCCTAATGTGTGTATATCAATGCAGGTTATATACAGTATTCAAAAATATGTTACATGCAAAATCCATTTTCTCCAATCTCAAAAACTGTTCCAGAATACTACAGAAAAAGGTGCTAAACTCCATATTTGGTAGGAAATTTCAGATATGCTAAATTTCCTGAAACATTCATCTCCCTGTCCAGACAAGTGCTTTTAAATACCTTTCCCCTTGAGAAATCTCAGCTACCTTGATCCCAGGCAAAATACTTATGCATCAAGCTACATGCTGAGCATAATTTTCTCATCACATAATGATGAGCCCCAAATCTAGGCATGCATCCAGGGCTACCCAAGCAGCTCCTGTTGGAGCAAAGTATAGGATACAAGGAAGGGTGCCTTGCTACCTATACACAAACAGTAATGCCAGGGCATATGAGCAAGGCAGAAGAGCTGAAGCAGTCACTTTGATAGCATGACTGGATTTTCCAGGGTAGTAGTTCCTGCAGATTCAGTGTCCAGTCCAAATTCTCTGTTCCTAAGTCATCCCTTTTCCCACAGCGATGACTATGTAGACAGATTGAGGAAGTATAGGGGGAGGTAAACAAGCCAAGCTCCTGCGATGTCACCAGCAATAGCCAGATTAAATGAAAGACCTATCTACAATTTATAGAGCTACCAGGGCCAATAAGTATAGTTTCCAGCGTAGCTGCTGGGAACAGCTTCTCAAACTAACACACCTCAAGCAATGAAATATTTGCCTTTCTCCATAAGCATCTTCAAAAAACTCAGAGCTGTTAATAAAGCATCATCAAACACAATGACCTAGCAGATAAAGACACAGAAAGGATCAGGGACTTCTCTTATTTTGGTCTTACATGAACTGTGTTTAGATCAGCTACAGTTCAGCCCAATGTGTAGGCACTTGCAGAAAACATAGTCATAGATCCTGGGATTTTATCAGGATCATTTTTTTCAGGTTCCAATGTACATTTATAGGCTTTTGTAGGATCTGAAGAAATATGCCTTTCTGAAAAAAACTAGTTATTTTCTAATCTTAGCAAAGAAGCTCTGCCAGTGATCTTCTCCCTCAATGGGTATGGCAGCAAACACCATCATTTTGTTTTTAACTGTAGTTCATTATCACTCCCTTAATATCCTTCAGACAGCTACGTTCCACTGAAATGGAATGCAAAAAATTACATGAGTGACTCTTTTTGATCTTAAAAAATAAGAGTTAGGGGTTTTAAACAATTTTATTTTCCTGATGCTCAAAGACCAATCTGCACCGTAAATGTTAAGTTTGTGGTAGACTCCTCAGTTTATATCACATGCAGAGAAGTTCAGGTGAGTAAACAAATTGCAGAAATCCATCTTCATAAATAATTTCTTAGTCATCCAAGATAGTTTGTTATGAATTCAGTGGAAGCCCTGAAATACCCTACCATTTTTCAACAGAGCAAGTAATTTAACTAACCATCCTTCTGAATTTCTATTTATGAGGGAGAGATTACCTATGTCTTAGTCTCTGTACTGATGATTGCACGCATTCCACAATGTCTTGATTCCTTTCTGAAACATTTGAACACAGCAAATTTTCTTTTCCCTCAGCTCAATATAATGCTGCCATTGCCTTTAGATGCAGTACATTGCCCTGTCTTGAAAGCTGCTAGAAGCTGCTGGACCATCATAACCTTAGTGACAGCACTTTACAGAGGAAATAGCTAATTTTAAATAGAAATTGTAATGTGAAATGTATTTTTCAGTTTATAAATTACAAGGAATTGCTTTTTGCCACTTCGTATTCCAGCAGTCTGAGAAAAATATCCCTGGGACTCCAGTGTTAGAAGCAGTGCAGGACAAAGCAGGGGTGGGAGGTGAGGGTATCTGATCGTGGGCCAAGCTTTATGAACCTCCCATGCTCCATCAAAATCATACACATCAAGGTGTCTTCCCCACTTTGAGCTATCATGTTCTATCAGTCAATACTGGAAGCCTGCTCTTGAGCCCTAAAGTGAGGCAAAGACTTGTTGGTGATGCGAGACCATGAGAGTGAAAAGCATGAGTCTTTCCCCTTTGGCTGTCAAAGGAAAGCAGAGGGAAATGAAGAGAGGAAGCTGCAGTTGTCTGAGAAGAAAGAGGAACAAAAAGCACAAATATGAAGCAGCCAAACCCACTTGGGATTATGAGTTTGGATTGCAGACCCCTGAATTTTGCATACCCAAGCAGAGAAAATTTTCAGGAGGTGCTTAACACTCCCATTATCCAAACACTGGTCTATAAACCAGGCCTTTAGGAGGTCATGCTGAATTCTCCAAGTTTACAGATGTCTCTGGATGTCTGGGTGTGCACTGCTGTAGCTCCATCTTCCATCATGGGCTGCACCGCCCAGCCACACTGGAGCCTGTAGTGTTGGCCCCACGTGTCTTTCCGTGCTGCAGGAGTGTCAAGGATGCCTTAGCCTCCTTCAAAGGGTCTGGCCAGTGCCAGTGGTCTGCACCCTGTGCCTCACTGTAGTCTTGCAGCACTGAAATTATGCAACAGGATTTCAGGTAAGCACTTTTCCTTCTTTTCTGCATGGTTCCTATGGAAACCAATCCCACAGCCTTTCCCAAGTGAACACAAAAACCACAGCAGGGTTCCTACGTGGGAGATATGCCCATTTGCTGTATTGGCCAAATGTTTACTCCATTTACTTACATTACAACAGCTTCAAGACATGCAGTCAAAATGCTACGTGGTTTGGGAGATCCTGTCCCTTATTCCAGTGGGTTTGTCTCTACTTTATCAGGCTGCATTCTTCAAGCAATAGTGTGTCACACCTGCCAAATTTTGCTAGTGAAGCTAATTTATGCACATGACAATGTTCAATTCAGCTCTGTAGTTCAGCAGCACGTGGTAATAGAGATCTCCTGGCACAAGATCCCTATAGTTCCCACGTGCATTAATTTATTCATAGGAAATGCAAAAATGGAATTTTTGTAAGAATAAAAAGATGTTCCTATGTATTTAGTCATTGTTGAATATTTATAACTGATGAAAAAAACCTTCATTAAAAAGGTAGGTTGCAATCTTTAATAATGACAGGCTAGTGGTGTTAGAAATATTTAATCACAAGAAGAGATCTTCTCAGAAATGATGCTTGCACAACATACCTGACAAAGGAGACAGCAAACTGCAGGAAGGGCAATTATGCCTGGGGCACTCTGTTCCTCACAGGGCTTTGGAAACAGGCCTGTCACATCCCTCTGCACCCACACCTGACCGCATCCCTCATACCTACCTCCCACCCAGTTTGCTCTGTCGTGTGTGGCTTCAAACTTGGCTGCAGCAGAACATCTTTGCTATTGAGACAGACAAAGTAAAACATACTCAGTATGTTCTGAATAGCAGGTGCCCGGTGTAGTTTTCCATGAAAGGAGTATTCAAGGCAGAGAGGGAAGTACATTGTAAAAGACAGCTTGCTTTGTGAGGCTCCAGCCAGCCCAGGCAGCAAAAGGCTTCCTACTTCCTGATATACAGCAAGCACACTCAGGACAGCAATTGATCCAGAAGATGTTTGAAGTTGCTGAAAAGGCTTCTGCTGAATTAACAAAACAGCTGACTCATGCCTGAGTAAAGACAGATGGAAAATGGTCAGCTTCAGGGGATCCTGCCCCTTAAATAGAAGGATTTTCTGCATGGAGAATGGGAGAAATAAGTCACGTCCTTTTCTTCCCAAAGGGTGCTTTTGGTTCACACAATTGAAACTAGCTGGAGATAAACTGGAGTATAAAGGGGACTGTAGCTTCAACAAATTAAAAATATTTTTATCCCTGTTCTCTGAGAAAAAGCAGATCTTGTAAGTTGAATGAACCAGAGGATCTTAGAAACATTTTAGTACAAAAAGGCCTGTATCTCAGGACAACATCCTTACTATAAATGCCAACATAGTGACAGAGAAGTGAGGAGATCGTTCTCCTCTTTCCAGTAATATGGACAGTCTAGCAAAGAGTATCCTGAGTGTTTTGTGGGCAAGAGAGCAGTCACAAAGCTGACAGCATCCCCGAAGTGTGAGAGAGGAAAAGGTCTTCTCAAAGCTTAAGGAGGGCAGACTTTTCTGTGCAGGCTCTGCTTTGAGAGCCCAGAAAACTGGGAGCACTCTACAAACCACACTGCATGGGCCTAGCAGCACTGGAGGGACAGATGCAAAACCTCTGCTCTGAAGTTGAATCTAGAAATATAATGTCCCAAGGTGGCATACTCAATCACAAAACATCTGCCTGAAGAGGCAATACATCTGTCATTTTTCTGTTAGTCCCCAAAGTGAGGTGACACTGGAACCCATCTGCTAGGTTGAACCCAAAAGATATGTCCAATACAGATGGATGCTCATAACCTTCATGTGGGTACTGACACCATGTCTTCTGAAATGTTCAAGAAGTAAATACAAATGTATAGTTCACTTGACATAAAGTGCATCCAGCAACAAATGGCCTGCAAAAGGAAAGCAATTATAGAACTTGATGTTTACTTATTCAGAAATGAGGTTTCCAGGGAATCTGAACTCCTGTGAAGAGTCCATGACAATTCCATGCCAAGAGACTGTTCCAGTCACTTCCGCTACCCTTCCATGTTACACCAGTCAGGAAGCCTTACTGCTGTATCCATGTTACCTGGACAACCACAGGTGGCAGTCATTGGCTGAGACAGACCTGTAAGCCAAAACACCTTTGTTTCCTGTCTATATATGTTGTGCAGCCTCTGCTAAGGTAACGGCACCAAATGTGGAGCTGTAGGTGAGACTAGAAGTTATCCAGCTGAACTACTGTTGGGACGATATCATCCACTCAGCCAGAGGTTACAGATGGATTTAGGGCTTCAGCTGTTTGGGAGGAGTCAGTATGCAATAAGTGTCTCTTGAAATGACACCAATTGCTAGGACTCTCTCTTGATGACAGTCTCATTAAATCTTCCTTCAGTGAACAACATATCCTATTTTTGGTTTCTCCTACACTCCAACCTCCCCTTATTGTCTGGTGGCCTGTGCCAGAAGCAAACGTCTTCACACATCCTTTCCCTTGGCTGCCTCCCTGATTACCATTTCACTCCTTGTTCCTGGAGCTACCTCCACAGTCCCTTGTCATTCTGCATTTATTTACCTGACATGTCTGAGTCCCCATTGCCTAACCCTGCCCTACTCATCTGTTTACAAGTCTGTGATAAAGGCAGTTCAGGGCTTCGTTTGTCCAGGCTTATCTGAAAAAGGTCTACTTTCTCTCACTTCACGGTCCTCCTAAATAGCAGCAGCCCTATTTCTTACAATGACTCAAGGTGATGTGTATAAATCACCTCTTGTCTTCTTTTCCTAATGTGTGTTGACATATCCACCTGCTCCTTCATATGGGAACTATCCTTCTTGAAGAACTTCAAGTGTTTTCCACAGGCTAAGTATAAACTGAAATAAATGTGTTTTTTAAAAATAATGATAATCTAAGGTGAGGACTGTCATTTCCAGATTTTCCTAAACCAGGAAGGACCTTGAGCTGTGGATTCCAAAGCTTCCACAAGCTGTGTCTGTCTACCTGCCAGGCTACTTATGCTATTTTATTACACCATGTTTGTGCAACTAACAGGGAAAATATGATTTCCATTCTCATTACCCCAATAATGTTATGAATTTTAGCTGCAGTAGTATTCTTATTACAACAGTAGAGATATTTGTCCCCTAAAATGGAGTATACCCACCTTCATAGAATACCATAGTAAGCTTGCCTATCTTTCGTTTTTTCGTTCCCTTGGGGACCGTACTGTGCCTAATGTTTCAATCACCTTTCTTCTGCTGCAGAGATGATTGGATTTGGAGTTTCAAGGGACTGTGAAAATACCAGACAGAAAACCAATACCTCAGGAGCCAACAATTTTCTAGGCATATCTTATAGCACTTAAACAACTGAAGTCTTGGCAGCTAATGGCCCTAATGGTATATTTATTAGACAAGTAAGGAAAAGCAAATTTCATGAATGTTTAATGAAGACACTAGTAGAAACCACATGAAAATGCTGAATTTTCTTTTCTGCTCAGGAAATACTAAGTGGCTCCTGTCAACCACATGTATATCTGATAAGTGAGTTCAGTTAATCAGTAGGCTTTATTGCATCTCCTAGCATGAAGAAGTTCTCACTCTAAAATAAGGAGGATCTAATTAAACATACCAAGTATAAAAGTGCAATGCCCTTGTTTGCTGAAATAATCCATCTAGCTCAAAGGCTAATTTATAACTAAATACTGAAATGACAGTCTCTTCACTTTTATAAAAAAAAAAAAAAAAAGTTTTTCTTATGTAAACGATGAAATAAAAACACTACTTCAATTGCAGAGAATGACTCCTGCTCCCCATCGAATGACTCACGAGGTCTGTTGCCTCTAGTGGTAACAATGTGAATATCAGCTCCACCAAGCAACGTCCTTACTGTCAACTCACTTCTTATGTTTTGTATGATATCTGGCTGATTTTCTCTCTTGGAGAAAAATCCGAAGTAGAATAAGGACGACCAGATGCTCAGCACCTTGAAGAAGTGTTTTCTTCTTGCCATCAGCTAAGCGAGACCAATTTATATCTCTTGAGGGTCAAATGCTGAGTACCTATCCCCATCATGCTTAGTAAAAACATATCTGTTTTAAAACCAGTCATTATTTTTTTGAATAGGGCACAGGACACTGTAGATACAGAGACCAATTTATACCAACTAAAGGACCCACCATTGCTGAGTCTGACATCTGTCTTTTATTTGCAGTTCAGAGAGGGTCTACTCATGATTTAGACTGTCTTGAGATTCTCTTCTGGCACAAAAAAAAAAAAATAAAAAAAAATAATCTGGCAAAATGTTTGGGTTTAACTTGAATTTTCAGAGTGTCTTTTCATGCTTCATGTGGTTGTGTCATCTTTTAATTTGTTAGTAGGAGACCTAATTCTAAATTCCTTTTATTGTCTGACAGTTGCTGTCAGGCACCATCCAACAGCTTCTGTTTGACCAAAATAATAACTAGTCAGATATGAAGTGCTAGTGTTCAACATCTCCAGCTTTCACTCTGTCCATAGCTGCCTTGGAGTTGCCAGCCTAAACCTGGAAGCTCAGCTGCTCTCCTTTCAGAAGACAGTGCCAAGTTAAGACATCAAAAGGAATATCTGTGTCTGAATAAGCAAAGAAGCGGTAGCACAGGCTGAATGATACAATACAACGTGTTCTTTATTTATTCAGTGTCAAACCAGAGAAATCAGCAGTTTCAATTACAAAATCCTCTTAGAGGGCCAAGCTCTAAGATTTGCAAAGACTTGCATTTTACTATGTTATATATTCTTATTACCTCTCTAACTGAAGAATGGCTGGTATACAAGGTGGCGATCACTTACATCTTCAGAAATTTCATATTACTTTTGGAAGAGAATAAAAAGTATTAGCAGAAGTAGTCTTTACATTTGACCAAGAGGAAGGTAAAGAATATGAGATGTGCTTTGCACAGCACCCTGATCAACCTCATGAGGCTGACTTTATCAGATATCTGCTAGGCTTTGAAGCTTCCCCTGCCCAAGAGCAAAGAAGCACAAAACAGAACATTAGAACCATCATAGAATCATCATTGAACGGTTTGAGTTGGAAAGGACCTTAAAGATCATCTAGTTCCCCTGCCAGGGGCAGGGACACCTTCCACTACATCAGGTTGCCCAAAACCCCATACAGTTAGGCCTTGAACACTTCCAGGGAGGGGACAGCTACAGGTTCTCTGGGCAACCTGTTCCAGTGTCTCACCACCCTCACAGAAAAGAATTTGTTCCACATATCTAATCTAAATCTACCCTCTTTCAGTTTAAAACCATCACCCCTCATCTTATCACTACCCTCCCTCATAAAGGGTCCCTCCCCATCTTTCCTGTAGGCTCCCTTTAAGTACTGGAAGGCCGCCCCCTAGAGCCTTCTCTTCTCTAGGCTGAACAAACCCAACTCTCTCAGCCTGTCCGCACAGTGGAAATGCTCCAGCCCCCAATCAACTTCGTGGCCTCCTCTGGACCCACCTGAGCAGGTCCATGTCCTTCTTATACTGGGGGCCCCAGAGCTGTACACAGTACTCCAGGTGGGGTCCCACAAGAGTGGACACCTTCCACTCACGAGAGTGGAGAGTCTCATATACCTCGACCTGCTTGACACAATTCTCTTGATGCAGCCCAGGATACGGTTGGATTTTTGGGTTGCAAGAGCACATTGCTGGCTCATAGTCAGTTTCCCATTCACAAATACCTCCAAGTCCTTCTCCACAGGGCTGCTCTCAATCCACTCATCACCCAGTCTGTATTTCTGCATGGGATTGCCTCAACTTATGTGCAGGACCTTGCACTTGGCCCTGTTGAACTTCATGAGGTTTCCATAGGCCCACCTTTCAAGCCTGTCCAGGTCCTTCTGGATGGCATTCATTTTTCCAGTATGTCAACTGCACCACACAGTTTGGTGTCATCAGTGAACTCACTGAGGGTACACTAAACCCCAGTGTCTATGTCTCCAACAAAGATGTTAAACAGCATTTGTCCCAATACCAATCCCTGAGGAACTCCACTTGTCATTGCTCCCTGCTTGGGCATTGAGCCATTGTCTGCAATTCTTTGAGTGTGACCATCCAGCTAATCTACCGAGTGGTCCACCCATCAAACCCATGTCTCTCCAGTTTAAAGACAAGGAAGTCATGTGGGACAGTGTCAAAAGCTTTGCATAAGTCCAGGTAGATAACATCAGTTGCTTATCCCTTATCCTTAACCACCAAACTTGTCAGGCATAAGGATTTGACCTTAGAGAAGCCATGTTGGCTGTCAGCAATCACCTCCTCATTTTCCATGTGCCCTAGTTTCCAGGAGGATCTGCTCCATGATCTTGCTGGGCAGAGGTTAGACGGACTGGCCCTGTAGGTCCCCAGGTACTCTTTTTTTCCCTTTTCAAAAATGGGAGTCATGTTTTCACTTTTCCAGTCAGTGGGAACTTCACCAGACTGCCATGACTTCTCAAATATGATGGATAGTGGTTTGGCCACTTCATCCACCAGTTCCCTCAGGACCCACAGATGTATGTCATCAGGTCCCCTGGCCTTGTGCACCTACAGGTTCCTTAGGTGGTCTTGAACCTGATCTCCTCCTAGAGTGGGCAGTTCTTCATTTTCCCAGTCCCTGCCTTTGCCTTCTGTGTCTTGGGCAGAGTGGCTAGAGCACTTGCTGGTGAAGACTGAGGCAAAGAAGTTGTTAAGTACCTCTGTGTTCTTCATGTCTGAGTAACCAGGTCTCCCATTTCCTTCCAGAAAGGGTCTGCATTTTCCCTAGTCTACTTGTTATCACTGACATACCTATAGAAGCTTTTCTTGTTGCCCTTGATGTCCCTGGCCAGATTTAATTCTAACAGGGCTTTGGCCTTCTTAACCTCATCCCTGGCTGCTCAGACAGTTTCTCTGTATTCCTCCCAGGATATCTGTCCTTGCTTCCATCCTCTGTAGGCTTCCCTTTTCTGTTTGAGCTTGACCAGGAGTTCCTTGTTCATCCATGCAGGCATCCTGGCATTCTTACCTGACTTCCTTTCTGTCAGGATGCATCATTCCTGAGCTTGGAGGAGGTGACCCTTGAATATTAACTAGCTTTCTTGGGCCCCTCTTCCCTCCAGGGCTTTATCTCATGTTACTCTGCCAAGCAGATCCCTGAAGAAGCCAAAGTCTTCTCTCCTGAACTCCAGGATAACAAGCTTGCTGTGCATCCTCCATGCTGCCCTAAGGATCTTGAGCTCCACCATTTCATGGTCAGTGTAGCCAAGGCTGACTTTGAGCTTCACACTCCCCACCAGCCCCTCCAGGTCCAGCATAATACCTCTCCTCATTGTCTCCTCTATAGCTTGGAGAAGGAAGTTATCATCAATGCATTCCATGAACCTCCTGGATTGCTTATGACCTACTGTATTGTCCTCCCAACAGATAGCGGGGTAGTTGAAGTCCCCTGTGAGGATGAGGGCTTGTGAATGTGAGGCTGCTCCCATCTGTCTATAGAAGGCCTCATTTGCTTTGTCTTCCTGGTTGGGTAGCCTGTACCAGACCCCCACTATAACATCTCTTATCCCTGCTTTCCCTTTTTTTATGAAAGTTTGAGCTGAAACAGCACAGACCCATAAACTCTCAGTCAACTCTTCATCCATCCCCAGGTGGAGCTTCATACACTCCAGCTGGTTATTGACAAAGAGGGTGATGCCCCTTCTCATCTGCCCTGTCTGTCCTTCCTAGAGAGCGTGTATCCTTCCATTCTGACTGTCCAGTCATAGGAGTCATTCCACCATGTCTCCATGATGCCAAAAAGATCATAGACTTGCAGGTGTGTGCAAGTCTCTAGTTCCTCTTGTTTATTCCCTGTGCTATGTGCATTTGCATAGAGGCATTTAATTTGGGCCCTGATGGAGCTGACTTACTGGCTGGAATTCCTTTGTGCTGCCCTTCACATGCTCTCCTGACACCCTGTGATCCCTCTCTAGGCTCTTGGCATTAGCATCAGTGTGTCAGGATTGGATGGACTGAGGTTCCCCTGCCCTGCCAACTTTATTTTAAAGCCCTCTGCATCAGCTTGGCAAGCCTATGACCAAAGGCACTCTTCCCCTTCTCTGACAAACAGACCTCATCAGTCCCCAGTAGACCAGGTTTCTCAAGCATTTTGCCTTTTGCCACAGGGCAGTCTTATTTGTCACAGCCCCTTCCCAAAACTGGTGAGAGCTGCAAAGCTGTCAGGCAGCAGCTAATGAGTTGAGGGTAGAAGACTGGATGACTAATGAGGTTCAGAGCCTCAGATATGCAGTTCAAATCCTTATCAAAGGATAAAAGTTATTCTGTTACATGTACTAACTCAGTTTATACGATACAAACTATATTCAGCTCCATAAATGACAGCAATATCTGACAATACTGCTGTGCTACTTAGAAGATTTTATCCCATCCTCATGGAAATATTGATGAGTAAACAAATCCTTTATTCTTACTTCTACTTTTGGAAGCTATGATTTTGAAGTACATTGAACAACACAATTCACACACACTCCAAGCAGACAGAGAGCTTAATAAATTATGGGCAGTTCAGTTGCCCATGATGGGAAAAATATCTAGCTTCTGAAAAAATATGTACCTAGCTGCAAGAAAAGGGGCACTCTGGCTCTCTACTGAAGTTAATAATCTTTTCTCCATATTAGTATCTTCTTCGCTGATTGCACTCCAAAAGTCTACCTGATATGGTAACTAACTTAATCAATTTTTTGTATTTTTTTTTATATAACATGCTGTATCAAATAATTAAAAATAGCACAGCCTAATAGGCTTACAAGCAAACAGGATCACTTTGAAAAATGAGTATCAGTCCAACAGTTGAGCAAACATGCTTAGGCAACCCTTCCAGAAGCCAGGGAGGCGGGACACAACACCTCCAAGCAACTCATCTGTTATGCAAATGAGGTTGAAAAGGATGATTCAGCTGGAGGAGCATCTCCATAAGGCCTGAATTGTCTCCTCATCTTGCTAAATGACTTGGGATATAGGTAAGGGGGTACCTCTTCTACTAAGACCTCATCTCCCTACTCTGGGCTTTACCTGGCTGGGGCTTACAGGTGCCTCTGTGCAGACTCACACTTTTCACACTCAATTCTATTCCACAGTAAATGTTTTACGAAAGTTTGAGTTGAAGCAGCACAGACATTTTGCATACAAGTGGAAGAAACACACTTTCCCATGATAAAAAATGAATGCTGCCTGCTCTGAAAAGCCTCCATTCAATACATGTGGTACTGGCAAAGTGAAATTTAACAGCAAAAGAAGGATGGTTTTGATAAATAGCCTTGCAGCGGCAGATGGTGTGCATGCAGTGTCCATCAGGGTTGGGAAGGGCGTTGCTAAGGGCTGGTGGGAGATCTGTCAAACCAGGCTTAGCTGGGGGCTAAACCACCAGCTAGCCTTGGCCTCACAAGCATCCCTTTCACAGGTGGCTCCTGCTGGGGCAGTGATTCCTCATGCAGGAAGAAATGTCCTTACCAAGCTGGTGGAGAGAAGCAATTTTAATGTATGCTCTCTCAATCATTTCTGACTGTGAAATTAAGTTGCCTTGTTATTCTGATGAAACAAGGTCCCCAAAATTGCAAATGTTTAAGCATGGAAATCATTTCAATTTCTTTCCCGTTTCTCAAAAATTGTACTTCAGAGCTTTGCCTCTGTCTTCTCCTCTCAGCCCCAGTCTGATTATTAAGATTGCAAAACCTCTGGAGAAGGGACTGTCTCTTACAATAGGTGTTCAGCAGTGCCTAACATAATTTTATTTTAGATGCTCCTGGTCACTAATGAAAATAATTAATAATACCGTTAATTCCATGGGATAACTCCATTGTACTAAAATAACTAAGATGCAAAAGGAAGAACTCAAAGCCAGGAAAGTGCCACATTGGTGCTAGATGTAAAACTTGAACCGTTGTCCCATGTGATGCTATTATGAACTTTTCTGCCGCTTATTCAGCTAGCATTTTTGAAACAAAAAATACAGACATTCCCAAGCACTCAATAATCAGACCAGACCTTCTGCTCCCTCACCGAGCCAATCCCACTTGGCTTAAGCTCCCAGGATTTGTTAACAAACCAGGTCTGAAGGTTCTGCATATATTTGGAGACAGATAAATGGGTTCCTTGTCAAATTAAAAAATTTCCTGCAAGTAAAGAATTCATTTCAGCACCAGTTTTTGATTTTCTGGTCGAGTGATTCACAGCAAAATTTGCACACCCCGTCAAGATGTGAAAAGTCACACCTATTTTTAAAATATTGATAATTTGCTTTATACAAGGGGTTCCACCCACAGGACAATAAAAGCAGGTTGGCTCCCATCAGTGCTGTTTGCAGCGTAGATCTATTAGCACTAAGCAGAGGCCAATCTCACAGTGCTGCTGCCTTTCCCTCTCTTGGCACACAAACAGGGACCCACTCTCCTTTCTTTTCTACCTGGATTTTCCTTTTAACTTTTTTGCATTTAACTACCTCCAAAACCTGGGTCTTCTTCCAAATCTGGGTGAAAGTAGCTGGTTCAAACAAGAAGTTTGGAGAGGGTGTGGGACAAACAGAAAAAATGTCACTGTAGGTGGGACAGGACCACTGCAAAAATATCCCATATCTTTGTGTACTTAACAGGTGCTGTTTTAACTTTGTCCTGAGGCAAGATAGTGGAAAAAAAAAAAAAAAAAAAAAGAATTATACTGGCTCTTTTCCTGTGAACAGGGACAACCTGTGCTGATCCAGTGGGTGCACCAGCATGCAGGTCAGGGGTGCATCCACCCCAATGAACTGTATACTCCTTTCTTTACCATAGTATGTGCCACTGGTTCTTGGAAGCCATAACCCCGAGCAAGACTGCTTTGTTGTGTTACAGCCATGCATAACAGGAAACACAGACCTATTGCTCTGTGGCTGGGGGCTGAATGAGACAGCACTCATCCGAGCCATTTTGTCTACCCCAACATCACATTGCAGCACCAGAAGAAGGGGAAGAACCGAAGAACAACCATGTATCCTGGACCTCCCACAGCTCCTCTGGGACAGAGAAAGGACATTTAAAAAGTAATGTATTTGTGTGTATGAGTAAGGAGTTATATGTGCATTTTGAAAACTGTATCTTTAGTGTGCCTCATCACTTCTGTAGTGCCTGCATTCATCTCTTTTCAAAATATTCCATTATCATTACACAATTCTCTCCAGTCTCCCCATTCTGCTAAAAGCATCCTGGTACCAAAGTACTTAGAAATATATGTGCTGTTACATCATTCATACATATCAGACCCCACTATGATTCTTCACTCATGGAGACTGATGCTGAATTGTATTTTATTTTATGTTGGACCTATAACAGAGGAAGACAGAGCTGCTCTGTTTAGACTTGGCAAACAAATTGAAACCTCGTAGGTATCCATATATCTTACCAAATTACAATGACACAAAGCATCCTTTCATGTTTGCTTTAGATTGAGAGCATGGCTGACTACTACTACCCTGACTGCTACCCTACCAGTGTGCATACATACACTGATCTCATCGTAGTCCAGTGTCACCAAATCACCATACTTACAAGTTTTATAATATTTGGCACTTTTTTTTTTTTCCTCTGTTCTAGCCCCAGATACTGGATTCAGGGGAAAAACTGTTTTCATTAAGAGAAAGATACCTTTTAAGTTCCAGGGAGAGAAGCATCAAAATGTGAGGTTAGTACAGAATCAGCTACCAGATAGCAAATCACAGAAACATAGAAGATACTGAATAATTTAAAGCTGATATCCTGAATTTTTGGCACATAATTTATGGTCTTTGAAATACTCATCACTCAAGTACTGGTGGTCCACTTCTGTATAAATAACAGGCCGGTTGTCCTGGGTTTTAGTAAGTGGTGGAGTTTTTTGGTGGCAGGGAAGAGGACTATCAGGGCGCCCCCTGTGAGAAGCTTCTCGAAGTTCCCCCAGCTCCAAGTCAGCTCCACCTCTGTTTGGGAAATTGAGCCAATCAGCTGCTCCTCTGCGATAACGTATTTAAGAAGGGACGTGGTGACGGGCAGTCGGACTGGTGAGGAGGAGTTGCTGCAGCTGTGTGAACACCAAGGTCAGTGGAGGAACGGAGGGAGAAAGGAGGGGGGAGGTGTGCCGGAGCAGAGACCCCCCTGTATCCTGTGGTGAGACGGCAGGGCGGCCCCCCCCTGCCACCCATGAAGATCTACGGTGGAGCAGACATTGATTTACGGCCTGTGGCTTCTGCTTGCCTGATCAAGGTTCTGTGCCTGAAGAAGGCTGGGATCTCATGGGAAAAGGTAGCCCCGCTGCTGTAATTCAGTGCTGGGAGGATTGCAGCATGCGAGGGAGTCCCACACCAGAGCAGCTCGGGAAGGGCTGCAGCCGTGGGAGGGAATCCAGTCGGAGGAAGTTAGTGACCCATGACGGAGCAGTGTGGGGAACGCTGCGGCCCATGGGAGGAATTCAAGTCGGAAAAAGTTTGTGGAGGACTGTCTCTTGTGAGAGGAGGACCACGATGGAGCAGGGGAAACAAGTTTCGGACACTCCCCTCACCAAAGATGAAGGAAGTGGCAGCACTGACTGCACCCCCCATTCCCTGCCCCTGTGTCACCGGGGGAGGAGGTAGAGATATCGGGAGCAGAGCTGAGCCCGGGAAGAAAGGAGGGGTGGGGGGAAGGTGTTCTCAAGATGTGGCAATGCTTCTCACTGTCCTACTCTGTTATGTGTTGTTAGTGTCTGAAATAAATGTGTGTTCTTTTTTTCTTCCCCTAACGAGTCTGCCTTTTGCTCGTGATCATAAAGGGGAATTTTCTCCCCATCCCAGTCCCATCTCGGACCCCAAGCCTGGCTCTCTGTCCCTTCTCATTGCCGGAGGGGAAGGGAGAGAGAGCTGCTGCATTGTGGTTGGCTGCCAACCAGGCCCAAACCAAGGCATCGGTGGATGTGGAGAGGGAACACTGAAGGAATGGAAAAGCGAGAGGTCAGCAATAAAGAGCAAATACGTGCTCTGCCTTGTGGGAGTACATCCTTTCCTGAGGTCTCTAGGTGCTCCCATCCTCTGCTGAAATCCCCTCCTCTAGGTTTCTGCATGTCCTTTGCAAAAGCATCTCAGAGGTTTTCTGCAACAGCCTCAAAGGGTAAAGAGCCCTGGGGTACTTGTAAATACACATAATAATGAAGGAGGCAAGATGCATCATTATTCTTGACACTTCACTCCTGACACATAACCCTGTCC
Source organism: Tyto alba (assembly GCF_018691265.1). Taxonomy (NCBI): domain Eukaryota; kingdom Metazoa; phylum Chordata; class Aves; order Strigiformes; family Tytonidae; genus Tyto; species Tyto alba. The sequence continues at coordinate 46,646,774 of NW_024881275.1, read as the reverse complement.
TTCAGCCTCCAACCTGGGAAAAGACATTTTTGCTTCCTATTTGGCCATGACCGAAGGAAACGGATGATCTCCTCCTCTTATACAGACGTGAGAGTGCTATTCTATTCCCTACACTCACTAATTTCCTTGGTGCCTCTTTAGACACAGGGTCAGAGCTGTTGAGGCCACAGGGAGGGAAGGAGTTGTCTTCCCCTCCAGGCAGAAGACTTTTATGTGGAGAAGCCACAGTGAAGCTGTGATGTCCTGTCATCAGGGCAAGGTAGGGTCAGCAGCTGGATGATCACTGTGCTAAGCCTGAAGTACTTTGTGTGTCAGAGGAGCTATGAGAAGTTTGCTCAGATCAGGAGTATGCATGAAACAGAAGCAGGATTCAGGGTAAATCCATACTCACATCTAAGGATTCTGTTCTCTCAGGGCCCCAGTCCTACTGGGTGCTAAGGCCAATGAAATCTAAGAGCATAGGTTCATAAATCATTGCCATGCACACAGCAGAATCACCCTCTGCACATCAGTGTGGCCTGTCTGTGATGTGCTCTGCATGCACACACAACCGAGAGGTTTCTTTGCTCTGACAGACTTCAAGAATATGCATTTTTTTCCTGGCTCCCAGGGCTGGAGTGAGGTAAACATTGTGTTTCTTGATCCATGGACCTTGATAGCTCCAAATCTACCACTGCTTTTATTTCCTGATTATATATTTTTAAGATTGAATCTTGATGACAGAGAACAAGGATCCAGTTTTCAGGGAGAGATAATGATGTGATTATACAAATGTTCAAAGCAGGACAGGCATTTACAGAGAGGGCTGAGCCATAGTTACATGTCTGGGGATTTAGGTGTATTGTATGCCTCCATGAATTATGCAACAAACATAAACATGGGGCTTGTTCCAGTCTGTTACGGAGGTACACTATGACTCTGATCAAGTTTCAAAAAACAGCAACAAAATACCCTTGTCACTTCCTGTGGGTGTCAATGTACCCAGAAAACATACTCGTCTGCTGCAATCACAGTTGTGTTTTTAGAAATGCTAGAGCCCACTCATTATCCTTGAAAATAGGCTGGAGCAGGGAGAAGGGGAGAACTGGCAGTGGTGTGTCTGCAGGAATAACATCTACACCAGTGTCTACATAATGACGGTGCCTCCTTGTCTTCTCTCTGCTCCCCAAGTAAAATGAGAAGTTGCTAGAGGCCCAGACAAATCTCCAAAAGCCTGCCTCATCCAGGTATTGAAAGGGATCTATAGCCTGGTCAGAAACAAAACCTTTGCTTTTTTGCACTGTTCAGGAGAAGACAGAAAGGAAAGCTGAAGATAGACATGCCAAGAGACTGACAGCATGTCTGAAGGAAAGGCTTGCAGAGCATTGCTTTCCTAAGGAGAATTTCCACCCTGAGAGAAATCTCCCTGAGGACATCTCATCTGTGCCGCAGGAGAGATGGTGTGTCTAAAAGAAGACTGAGACCTATCAAGGCTTTCTGTACTCTCACACCCTGCTTGGGGGGAATCTTTTCCTCTACATCTCCTAGCTGGCTTTTTTTCTTTTATTTCCTTCCTGTAAGTCTCTAATAATAAAAGAGTGGCATAGGAAGGCCCTTTGGTTGTCATCTGCTTTGATGATGTGTGACATGCTGTGCTGGGTTTGTGTGGCAGGGTTTTTGGTAGCAGGGAAGGAGGTTACAGCAGTGGCCCCCTGTGAGAAGCTTCTTGCAGCTCCCCCAGCTCCAAGTCAGAGTCACCTCTGTCCAAGGCTGAGCCAATTAGTGACAGTGGCTGTGCCTCTGCAATAACATATTTAAGAAGGGGAGCCTAGGAGTAGGAGTTGTGAAGGTGAGTTACGAGAAGGACACCTATGCACACACTGAGGTCAGTGGAAGAAAGGAGGAGGAAGAGGGGGCAGTGAATCATAGCAAAGACCCCCTGTATCTTGTGGTGAGATGGCAGGGCGGCCTCCCCCTGCCACCATGGAGGTCCACGGTGGAGCAGAGATCCACCTGCAGCCTGGGAAGAACCCCACAATGGAGGATGTAGCTGTGCTTAAAGTCCCAACTGGGACTCCGTGGGAAGAAGTACCCCTCACTGTTGTAGTTTGGCACTGGGAGGACTGCAACACATGACAGTGATCCACACTGGGGCAGCATAGGAATAGCTGCAGCCTGTGGGAAGGAATTACACCAGAGAGATTTCATGGAGGACTGTCTCTTGAGAAAGGTGAACCTCAGTGGAGCATGGGAGAATGCAAGGAATCCTCCCACTGAGGCGGAAGGAGCAGCAGACTGGCCATAACCCCCATTCCCTGACCCCTGTGCTGCTGGGGCGAAGGAGTTAGATCAGGAAAAAAAATGAACCTGGGAAGAAGGGAGGGATGGGGGGGAGGTGTTTTTAAGATGTGGTAATGCTTCTCACTGTCCCACTCTCTCTGTTAAGTGTTAGTGTTGTTATTGTTAGTGTTTGAATTAAAGTGATGCTCTTTTTCTTCCCCTAAAAAGTCTGGCTTTTGCCCATTACCGTAATGGGTGAGTCACCCCTCCCTGACTTTTTCTCGATTACTGAACCTTTTTACTTCATTTTCCCCTTTCCATTCCTGAGAGGGAAGGGGTCAGCCAATGGCTGCAGCTGCAGTGGTGCCCAGTTGCCCTCTGAGCTCAAACCACAACACATCCAGCCACAGATGTCAGAGGATGTTAGGAGGATGGAGGACAGTGGAGTGAATACCAGAATGGAAACCAGAAGGGAAAAACAATGGAGATAGGTGAAGTATTACAAGAAAGGTGATGCCAAAGTACCACTAGCAATGAGGCTATGTAAGTCAAAGAGCTCATGGAATGAAGGGTACACTCACAAGAATCCTCAGTGTGCTGGGAGAGTGACTAAGAACGTCCCCAGGACAGTGAGACTTTTGAGGGACCCCTGGGAAAAGGATACCACAGAGGCAGTGAAGTACAATAATTACTAGTGCCAAATCTCATGCTGGATACTAGTCTTCTGTAATGGAAGGGACCTACAGCCACTGACATATAGCCACATGCCTTTCTCTATCATCTGCCTAGAGGAAACTTTAGTCAGATAAACAGCCACATGCTCTAAGCAGAGAAAGCAGCAAAAGCTGTTGGGAGAGGAAACAGAAGAATAAAGATCTGTCTTTCAGGGGCCTTTGGAAATCAGGCCACGTGCAAAGAAGTCTGGGGACACAAGCATGGCTTTCACTTTAAACAAGTTCATCTTTCACAGGAAAACAGGACAAGATGACAGGAATAGGCTCTCTGAGGTACTGGGCGCCACTGGTGAACATATTTGGGGTTCTTGTTCCTCCACCCTTGTACTTTCCAACATCTGAGATGGCTGTAAAGGGGAAAAGGGACACAGTCCTGGAAGGGCCAGGAGACAAATAAAGGTTTGGGAGCCACTGTGCAAGGCACCCACTGACACCCTGTGAGACACACACTGGTGGGATAACAGGAGCTGCTGAACACAGCAGGTAGGTATGGAGAAGCAGCTCTCTTTCCTCCACTCCTGGTGGTTCTTTCAGGGCTGGCACTTCCCTGGTAAGTGTGGGATACCTATCATGTGAAGAAACAGAGCCAAGTGGTTTAGTCAGACTCATGATTAAGTTGGAGTTGTCTACTTGTTTTCCCCTTTGATATATGTCCATTTAGCCTGAACAAAAATCACATATTGTGAATCATCAGACAGCCTCTGTGCCTCCATTTGGGGGATAAGAATATTCTAAGAAACACAAAGAGAGGATTGAGATGTGAAGGGAGAAGCACTACCTCTAGCACAAAGAGGGAGATTCCTGTTTACACTTGGGTTCAGAAAATGCCAATATTTTTTTCCAGAATTTCATTACAAAAGTCTTGGCTACCACATTCACTGTGCAGGTTTCACTAGATGACTGGAATAACAATCACGACCGCTAATGCCCTCACTGCATGCATCATTGGCATTAGAATGGACACATTCAGAGCCAGTATCACTATTCTTGTCAGCCAAACCTCTATCCTAATGCTAGGTGATTTTTCAATATCTTTTTCAAGCTCTCAGATTGGAAAAAAATCATCTTTCAGAAATAAAAGCAATCCAGTCTGTGCTGCATACCATTTCCATGTCTTCACTCTCTTCTCAAAACCTTAAAGACATTTATTTGAATATTATTCCAATATGAACCTATTAACACCACTGTGTCCCTTGCCTGCCCTCCCATCATGTCCCAGTAGCGTGTCCAGACTGGATGAAACAAAACCTTCTGTTTGCAAAAGGATCCCATAAGGGTTTTACAGATTTAGCCAGAATGAGGTAGTGATAATGCTTATCTGAAAAACGTTTCCCCTTGACTTTTCCCCACAGCCCTAGGATTAAGGACTAGATACTGCTTACCTCCATTGCAGTTTTGGCAGTTCCAGTGTGTTGCCTGGCCTCTCCCTGACGCAGCACATCTTTGCTGGAGATCAGATTCCATCTAGACAGTCTGTCATGATTTAATGAGGGGATCCAAACCTCTGTTCAAAAGTACCTGAGCTACAAATCATTGGAAGCTGGGAACCTCTGTCAAGAAAGTACCATTACCCTACATTTGTGCTGTTCTTCTCTTTCCTAGGCATCAGTTATGTGCTCTGCATAACAGAGGACAGAGGATTGAGAGTCTCTGTGTGTCACTGAGTTATCAGCAGTTATCATTACATTTGCATGCAGTATAGTGACTGGATATCTCTAATTTACAATAATATTTTGGATATTAGTAACACCATATATATTTGTTGGGCACTAATGACTTGAGTTTGGCTGAAGTATAAATAAACATGGTGATTCTGACCCAGATGTATCAGGAGTGTAAAAGACATTTAAAATCACAGTTAGTAAATGTAAATGTTGACTTAAGCTGTAGCTCTGCTTTCAGAATCTGGGCTTGCAAAAACCTCAACTTTGACTTCTAGCAACACTGAGAAAATTTACACTACGATACTTCGTATTTTACACACCCACTTATCCACCTTCCTGATAAGCAAGCACTACAGACATATCAAGAAAAGGTATGTGCAGGGCAAGAAAGCCCACATGTTGCATTGTGATAAGAATATGGTATTAAACTCCAGTGTAGAATGTAAAATGAATCAAAAATTTCTGATCCTTGGAAAACCAATGGGAGGAGGGAGAATAGGTGTTATCTGCCATAAGGCCTTGTTGTCTCTATACTTTCTAAGAAGAACACCAACTAGCATCATAATTTCAATAATCATTTAATTTAAATGTATAGGCCATCCTATTTTCAGGCTATATTAGTGTATTACAAACCACAACCTGATAGATCGGTTCTCAGCCTTTCCTGGATGTCAGCTGAAAAATGCTGGTTATCATACAGCATCTGCAAGTTTATGGGTTACTTCAGAGCCTGAGTACTGTTTTTCCATTAACAAAATCCTTGGGTGGGCATCAAGAGTGGAGGAGGACCAGAAAAGAGACAAGGTGAGAAGACAAGTCACTTGAAACACCACTGTTGCTGTTGCTAAAGAAAAAGAAATGCAAGCCTGTTATGGTAAACAATTGGATGCAGTCCACAGAAACATTAACTACAAAAAGGATGCACTTGTAACAAAATGCCTCCCCACACCTTTCTGTGCAAAACCCATGGCTGACAGCACATTCCAAGTGCTTCCTTGTGACTCAACTTTGCTTTCGTTTGCACATTGTGAGGTAGTGCAAGGTGATACCTAGTGCAAAGGACAATCCACAGGTCAGGATCATAAGAAATCAGTCATTAACAGCCAAGTATGCAACATGCACTAGCCCATTTTGTACAAGCTATGACTAAACAAAATCTTTTGTTATTTTGTTCTGGGTTGTTTGGGGATTTTTAAAATGCAGTTAAATCTGAGGACTAGATCTGTTTTAATTTAATTACAGTTAAAATTTAATACAGTTAAATCATTCATCATGGAGTTCTAAACAGAATACAGAGTTATGGTAGAGCAATGTAATCACCACTGGAAGTGCCAAACTGTCTGGCCAGATCATCTGCAACCTTCACAGTGTATGCTCTGTCTGGAAGAGCTTTCACATGAGTACAGAGGAATTCCCAGCTTCTGCAAAGACCTAAAAAATACACAATGGCTCCTTCCAACTCCTATGCTGACAAAACAGTTACAGGTGCAACTCATTTTTAAATGATCTTATCTACCTAGTTACAACAGTCAGGCAGACCTGTGTTACCAGTTGCTGATGCAAAAGCAACTCAGAAGCAAAAATGCTGCGAAAGACAGATCAAAGATACACATACTGTCAAGGCTTTTCCAAAGTTGAATATATCTGTATAGGTTAGAGCATCACCAGCTGTCCCAGATAGTGCTATTTGCTACAGCCCCCTGCACACACACACACGAATAAGCATGCATAGAAATTGTTCTGGCTTCAGATCATGGAGCGGGCTCCTCTAAAAGCTAATAATGGGAACTAATGGCATCCCAGGCCTCTGCAGCTTCAGTCCCACCATCAAACACAGAACCATATACCCCTGTGAAAGAAGTGAAATACAGTAGCTTGTTGGGAGTACTGTGCTACATAAACCATTCTCCCCACAGATGTCAGAAGAGAGCAGAAAACGGCACAGTGCTGACATAAATCAGGCAGACATAATATCTGCTGCCCAGTGCAATACAATAAGGTGCTTGAATTCTGCAGGAAAAATGGAAGGGAGGGGAAAAGGAAAGCAGAAAACTCACTTCTGAAGTGCTCCTTAAAATTATAATTTTTAAAATTATAATGTAATTTGTTTAAATAAATGTCTTATAAAAATATAGCAGCCTATCAGTCATATAGGTGCTTATATTCCTTTTGCAGAAAGTGTCTGGAGGCATTGAAAGAAAGTATGACTTGCAGGGCATACACAGAGAAGATAGCAGAGAAGCACAGTTTTCAGAAGGATCCTGCCATTAGCCTCCTCCCACACAGAAAAAGAATGAGGGTACCCCACTGATGCACTGCAATCACATGAAGGGAGGAGACAATCTGACAAAAGCCAAGCCTAAGTCTAAGCAATAGCCCTGATGTCATGGACTCTCAGCAGCACTCAGAGGGTTTGAACACAAGGAAAATTTGAAATAGAATAGCGGATATTAGTTTTAATCTATGGCTATCATATGCTCCCAGTTTTTCTAATTAAAAATCTCTGTCTCCAGGTCTTTTTTGTTACATTTGAAGATTGTGGCAGATAATGCAGCTACCACTTAGAGTACTCACGCCAATAATGGTAGTACTCAGCGATGTCAGCTGCATAAACAAACTAGAGTGCATGAATATCCTAATGTTTTCAAGAGCTAACCCTTTGGGCAGGGCAAGCAGGAATGAATTTAGTAAGAGCACATCACTGTTACTAGCAGCATTGTCTCGCTGAAGCCGTGTAACTGCAATGAAAACATTTTGTCCCAAACAAGACCACTATTAGAAAATGAGCAGAGAAAAAGAGCTTATTCTGTCCAAACCCGTTGACCCAGAGCAAATGGGACACGTGCAACTCTATGATAAGTCCGCATATATGGAGAGCAGTATATTAGATGCCTATATCACTGTGTAGCTAACCACATGCTGGTATTCCAGCGTTAGCAGGTGGAAGAGAAAAGCTCAGGAGAGGAATCCTGGAGATACTGCCTCTCAGCCTCTGTGGAGCAGATACTGCAGCCTTACTGATTTCTCAGTGTTAGGAGCTATCTTTAGTCCAAGACTAGTTTTGCAAGAACTGGGGTTTTCATGGTAGTTGATCAGCTATCCTGACAAACCCTGCAAACTGGGCCCTTGTGCCACTCCCTTCCCCACACCTGACCCACCCATGATACCAAGACAGCAGAGCCAGAGAGCAGAGGACACTTCCCTGGTTTCCAGGCAGCCTATGGGCTGCAACTGGGTGGTTCTTGGGCATCACCACAGTGATGAGGTCAAGAAAGATATTGCTGTCTAGTAATCTTCCACTATGGACCACAGAAAGGGAGAGGGGAGAGAAAGGGTGTTGATACCATGGACAACAGGGGAGATATGTAGCCTTTGCTCCATTGCCTGTTCATTCATGCAGGGCAGGAAGTTTACTATGAACATACAGCCCAGCCAGCACCAATAATCACCACTTAACCCTCACAATAGTACACTCCATCTCTACAGAGTTCATCTCAGCTCTGAAAAAGACTAAAAACCCACAAGCACTCCCTTGCGCTTCCTCAGACAGCAGAGTGCTACCCTGCTGGGCACAGTGCCACCTCTCAGAAGACACAATCTAGAGCCAAAAAATTACAGTAAGCAGGGTAGAGACAAAAGATGAAGGAGGGACAGAACTAAATCAAGAGGTACCTACACCAAATGGACAGAATATATTTGCAGACTATATGGTAGCAGAGTAAAGGTTACTGCAAAAGCACCTGCTTAATACTTTATTACAGGTTAAAATGATGAATTATCCATTTCTCAGCAGCAATCAGTCCTTCTGTCAACCTTGAAATTGTTATACAGAGAAAGATTTCACTTTTACGGAAAATGTAAATGTTATTGAGTTATTTCATAGTACAACAGTTTCTCAGCCTTACCAATAAGTTCATCAGAATGAAAACAAATTGTTTCTGCAGAGATTATTCTTAAAAACTACAAGAGTCAGGCCAGATGCTTGACCCCATTCCATCTTCTTTGCATAGTTCAGTTGTGTATGAGAGTTGCCAAGGTATACATCCAGCTTGGGGCTGACTTCCTTTCCCAAACTGCTTTCCTCCAACCTTCAACACAGATGTCTTCTGTCAGGGTCATAAGGAACAATTAGGAACTCCTCATAAAGCCAGTGTGTTGCAAAGCTTATGATGATGTTGCAAATTCATTTTTCAGTATTTTTTAGTAGTTTGTTGTCTCTAAAAGCTGCCCCACTGTACTGGCCTACTCTGTGTGTGTTGCACAACTTTCTTCTGCCAACAACCCCACCAGTTCTGTCCTTGATGGCAGACCAGCCTCCACCCCAATGCAGAAGAGCAGGCAGTGCATGAGTGAGGGAGCACACCCACTGAGCAGCTTTCCAGCTCCAGGTGTGCCTCTGTAGACCCCCTCTTCTCCTCAGGGCAAACAGGGCACAGGCTCACAGATATTCAAGGTTGTCACACAGGTTCTTCTGGCATTGTGCCCCCTTCCCTGCCCTAAGATGGCAGGCACCACTCAATAAACACAAATAACAATCATGATTGTGTTCAAATGCAAATCTAGCATCTTCCCTCCATTTCTGAGATGACAGTCAAGCTGAGGGCTGGATCACTGCAAAGAAGAGATCTCGTCATAGCTAAGCTACAACATTTCCATCAGCTGTTGTAAACCCTTCCAGAGACATGCTTCCAATTTTGCTGGCAAAGCTGTAACTGATGATCTCTGAGACACTGAGCTACTCCACTAGTGTTCCCTGGAACATGCAGCCACTCCAACCATAGCAAAGCTGCTCTTCACTTCACAGTGAACTGCAGCTGATCAGTGGAGAACCCACTCAGAGCAGCCAGAGCATCTGCACTGCAGAAAGCAACATGTACACTGACCCAGCTCCTGCTGCAGCTCCAACCCAGGACTTGTGCAACATCTTCTACTGAATTTTCATTTGCTCTATTTCACATTGCTGCATATCATACAAGCAACTGACATTTCTGAATCACTGAAAAATGAAAGAAGAGAAATTCTGATTTTCCAACGGGACAGCACAGCCTCCAAGGCACTGCTGAACTCTTCTGTCTGAAGAGTGATTTAAAACACAGTACTACCCTTTGATGCTTACCAACTTAGATGTCACATTAATCAGAGATTTGTGAATAGTTGATGTGCAACCATATGCACTTTTGCTTAAAAGCAGAAAAATCAAGGACATTTAACTGCTCCTGAAGTGGTCTTTTTAAACTTCAAAAAATATAAACTGTTTATAAAGTGCCACTGAGGGGAGTATCCAGCCTAATTCTATATTTATTTGAATAGCTCACCTTTTAATGTGTTTCATCTTATGTGCAGATACAATTTATTGCAATGCTAATGTGCATGCAGACCTCAGAGTCATTGGTCATAGCAGCTTCCTTTGCAGCCAATGACAGTAGAAGCACATTTTCATTCAAACTGCAGAGAATGTGAAAAAAACGCAAACCATCATAAAGTTTATATAACCTGAAATAGGCAAATTCCACCGGCCATTTCCATGGATGGGAGAATTCCCAAAACTTGTGGACAACATAACTTGCCAAGCAGCTTCTCTGGTCAGCCTGAATTCAGGTGCTACTGTATCCAGATCTGCCAGGGAGAAAAAGACATTATGTGAGAAACTAGCTGACTGTGCCCAAGGGAACGTCCAGGCTAGGAAAATACCACTCAAGCTTTCACCAGAGGTTTTCTAACATAGGGTAGCTTTAAGAACAGAGATAGCATCTTTTCAGACCATAAAGAGTTAAAATGCGTTTGCTGGAAAACTGTATTTTTTCACCAATCCAGACAAATGTCCTATGTCTAAGGAAGAAACTGGAATTGAAATGGTTTGGCAAGCAGCACTCTGTCTAAGGAAGGAAGGTCCCAAAATAGTACTGCAATCAGCTGCAGCTGTTTCTGGTTGCTGCTACTCTGAACATGAACATTGGCTTGCCCAGTTGTGCAGACCTTTAGCAATTCATATTCTGTAATCAGCTGGTGCTCTTCAGTTTTCTGTGCAGGTCTTGCTTTGTTTTCTTTCCCTGGAAATGGCTGTTGTGTCCTAACTTAAACTCTTCTCTCTGTCTTTCTGGGTATTGAACATCTACTGTCCCCTTCCTCTTCCATCTTCAAGAAAACTGTCTTGTATTGCTACTGTCTATTTTCTAGTTCAGCTGAACAGAGCCGAATTAAAAAGCAAAATAACAATGCCAAGTCATAAAATCTGAAATCTTTCTTCCTATGACAAATCATTTTCTTGTAGTAGAAAAGTAACTTTTTAAATGGAAGAGACAAAAAAGCCTCTTTCATGCAAATATGGACCTCTAGTAAGTACAATCGCTTAAGTGTGAATCTTTGTAATATAGTAGCACTATTACTTTCAAGAGGAAAAGACAAGTCTGTTTCAGAAGGGTTATTGGAGAAAGAAAGGCAAAAGGTGAAACTGTTGGAAAATGGGTGAAGAACAGTTCATTTTAAATTAAGTGACTTAGAGTTTCAGCAATTTTTTAAGTAATTTGGAGAGAAATACTAGTTTTAAAAAAGCAAATGTGTCAATGAATAAAAGAGAACTGAATGTATTTAAAATAGCATGAAAAGTTATTTTCAAGACACCAAAACCAGAGGTATTCAGGATGTTTCACACAGTGTTGCTATAAGCAAATAAAGGAAACAGATTTGTGTCATGAAATGAATAGCTATATTGTTTCTTTTAATGAGGTCTTTTGGAACTATGAATGAGAAAATTGTCAAATAGAAATGGTAGCTGGGTGCCTGAACTGTACAGCCTCCACAGGCACAGGGCCCAAATGTTATCTCCGATTTTGAAAGATAGATAACAAGTAGTCATTCTGTGTAACTACCTATCACCCTAGAATAAAAATGCAGCACTGAGGTGCACAGACATGGGAACAGAGCAGAGGACTTGAAAATACCATCATAAGAGGATAACCAGAGCTATATCAGGGCTACTAAAACTCATCAAGGTCAAGTACTGGTCAGTAAATGAATGCAACCTTAGGATCTGAGTAAAGTCAACTTCAGGGTGTAGCAAAGAAATCAAGGAACAGGAATTGAATATATAAAAGTCACCATAAATAGTGAAATCAGATATAAATTGGAAAAAAGTAACTGTATATAATTTGAAATATAAGTGTTAGCATCATTTAATGGGCTAATAATCACTATTTGATTGACTTTAAGATTTCTTTATATTTACAATAAATTTTTGTTCTCTGCTCCTTTGAACCATATAAACATCACAAGTTAGTTCATTAAACTGTTAGATAATTTGGCAACTTAGTGTGCAATTTGGTGGAAAATTTGTGCAAATTACACTGTTTAAATGTAATTTAACATCCTGAATCCATTGAAAACTTCAGCTTCAGTGACAGCAAGATCCACACAGTTCCAGAATTTCACCCATGCCAGAGACCCTGAAATTTCACTGTAAGAAGCAAGTCTCAGCACAACCTCATTAAGTACATCTAGGACAGCAGCCATGCTGGTCACCTCACAAGCACTCTGGGAACAACACTGAAAGATCTTCCAACAGTTCCCTTAGTCTTGCAGCTAACTACAGCAGATAGACTAGCTGGACTTCAAAAGTCTTCCTCAGCTTCACATTCATTACACACAAATATGGGTACTGTGCAAAGGATACAGTCATGGGATGGGCCCTGTATCCCTAAGGTTTAGCAGCTTCATAGACTAGTCAGCAGACCTACAGAGCAAGGCTTAAAGCCTTGGGAGGTGACTCTTTTCTCCTCCTTCTCAAATATTCTGCCAGAGTCAAACTGAACCTGAAAAACCCAGATGTGGAGAATCAGAGTTCTTCAACTCATAACATCTTGCCGGATAGAAACCTGACAGTTCCCTCCATACATCCAGAGCTAGGAAGTCTAGCAAATGAAACCCTAGAGAAAATAATCAGTGCAGGTAATTAGAGTAATTTAATGACTTTTAAATAGAGTAAGAACAGAAGCAACACTAGAATAATGTCATGGAGTGTTGTAGTTGAGGTCCAGAGGGCAACTGAGCACCAGGCAGCCGCTCACTCACTTGCAGAGATGGAGGGTGGAGAATATGGGACAGGAATGTCTCAAGGAATACATCTAAAGACTGGGAGGAGTCACTTACCCATCAGGGTTACAGGTAGAAGACAGACTTCTTAGGAGAAGAAAAGAAAACATCACTTTAATTCAAATACTAACAAGACAACACTTAAAAGACAAGGTGGGAAGATCGTCACATCAAAAAAAAGACCTCTCTCCACCCCCTCACTTCTTCCCCAGCTCAGTTCTGCTCCTGATCTCTCTACCTACTCACCCAGCAGCGCAGGGGCAAGCAATAGGGGTTACAGTCAGCTTGCCACTCCTTCCTTCTTGGGAGATAGGGTGAACTCCACACACTCCTCCCCTGCTCCACGTGACTCCCCTCTCACTGCAGACAATTCTCCACAAGCCTCCTCTGGAGTGAGTCCTCCCCACGGGCTGCAGCTGTTCCCATGCTGATCTGGTGTGGGTCACCCCTGCATGTTGCAGGGCTGAACCACAACAGCGGGGATCACTTCTCCCCTTAGGGTCCCAGACTCCTTTAAGTGCATATACCTGTCCTGGTGTGCGCTCCTCCACAGGCTTCAGGTCGGCCTCTACACTACCGCAGACCTCCATGTGTGTCAGGGTGGACAGTCCTGCTCTCTCACCACTGGATATATGGGTCTCTGCTCCAGCACACCTCCCCCATGTTCTTCTCCTTCCTTCCACTGACCTGGGTGTCCATCCTTCTTCCAACTCCTCCTCACAAGTCCCAACCCCCTCTCTAGTTCCCCTTCTTAAGTACGTTATCGTAGAGGCGCAGCTGATTGGCTCATCCCTGGCCAGAGGTGGGTTTGAGTGGAGCCAGGGGAGCTTTCGAGAAGTTTCTCACAGAAGGCATTGCTGTAACCCCCTCCCCTGCTACCAAAAAAAACTTGCACCACAGAAACCCAGCATGTGGGTATTTTGCCAATTGACTAGATTGACAGAAAGGACTCAGATACCAACAGAAAGAATAGACTTAGTTTACTGTATATTGCCAAAATAATACAAAACATAAGGTAATACATTTAGTCAGAATGGTAAGCTTATTACACCCTAGTTATAAGCAGCAAAGAGAATAAAAACAAGATAATACTCCTTAGTCTTAAAATAATATGACAAGAAAATAAAGCAAGACAAGGTAATGCACCTAATCATTACTACATAAAGTCAGCAATAGTGATTAAGAAAGATACATCACCAATTGCCCTAATACTTTACTGTCATCTAGATTCACAGTCACTGGGGAGCCCTGGTTGCAGTGAGGATTTGGAGAACCTTTCCCAGCAATTGGGAGGTCCTACGCAGTGCATTCACTTGTAGGTGAGGTCTCCAAAATCACTGCAAGAGGCTCCAGCTTTTATAATGTTGAATAAACAGGTTTCAAACTTTGAGTGTGGAAACATCTGGTGTCCTGTCCTAGTTGGATTTCTCCCAAAGCTTGTCCAGGGCTTAAAGAGGAACCCAAGAGGAAATGTCTTGTTTGTAAAAAGAAAATGTCTTGTTTCTGAGTAACTGGCTTCCCTGAAAGAAAAGGAACAAAAACCAGAGCAATTTAAACTATGTGAATGTGTTCAACATCAGTGTCTTACACTGTTGACCAGTAGCAGATAATGCCAGATGCAGTGCCATGTAACAATGAACAGGAGGCTGATCACTAGTACATGGCTTCCTGCAGAACATCAGAGCAAGAAATCCTCTGAGAGAACAAGCTGTTACAAACACTCGTGGTGAGCTTGGCTGCACCAAACCTTGACCACTTGCCATGCCAACCAACTGAAGTGTGTGAGGTGGCCCACAGGCAGGACTCAGGGAGGAATTCAACTGCAGGCAGTTAACACACTGACTGGTCTCTGCAAACTAATCCGTGGCTTGGCTTTCTGAATGGGGTTGGATCTTCCTTGTACTTGAACACTACAAATAACAGAAGACATATTTACCAGAGGGGTAGGCAAAGAAGTTGAAGACGAAGCATTCCAGTAAAATGGTTTCTTTCAGCTGAACCAGTGTTGCTGCTGAAGGTGTTTCTGTCTCCATGCTCAAGGATCTGAAGGGTTAGTATCTGCCCATCTCACCTGTACATCTGACATCCTTCCCATCTGCCTCTCCCCTAGATGCCCACAGGTATTTCCAACGTCCTCAGAACCAACTATTTTCCTTATCTTATCTAGAGTCACTTCTGAAGGACCACTTAAAGCAGTGCTAGGGCTGACCTGAATTTCACCCACTCAGTTTGAGATGAAACACTGGTGTTTACTGGTTCTTTCAGGAAAAATCACTGTGACATGGGAGACTCCCATTGCCTGTTCCTGGGGACACCTAAGAGCTGCAGCTGCTATTCTTTCTGCATGGAGGACCCTGGAGAATCAGGTTTTCCTGACCCATCCAGACAGCTGAAGCTATCTTTTAAATGACTAATCTATGTGCATTCCAAATGCACTCTGTAACTAATCTGATAATACTATAAAGCCTTATTCCACTTTAACTGTACAGGTGTCAGTGGAGTTACGATGGGTATGATAACATCTGACCTCAGAAGGTAACCACTAGCAACACAAATGCAGAACAAGGTTATGTAATATGTCCTCACACTACCCTCCCCCAGCATCAACTTCTTCACCACAAGGGAAGGTATGTGGGGGAGGGGAAAAAAGCAGAAGAGGCAATCCCAAAGATGACAGAGTTTGTCTGAGATCTCAGTTCTGGTTTGTAGTAAGGGAACTGGGCATCTGTCATGCAGAGGGAAAACTAGAAACAATGCTCTGCAAGGGACTTGGAAGAGACAGCTGATGCCTGCCTGCACCCTGAGATGTCTGGTTAAGACCCTGCTCTGAGCCCAAAGCCTTGCTACTATATTGACACCACCACAAATCTAGGTTACCTGTCTCTGTGCCCTCACAAGTGGTCTGAACTCAGGCAGAGAGAGCTATCATCTGCTCCCTGTGCAGACAAATCCCAAGTCATCTCTTGGCCCTGTCACTTCATGTTACATGAATGCTTTCACCCTGGATGCTGTTTAAACACTTCTGTTCAAGAATAGCTCTGGTTAAGTTATTTTCTCCCTCTTTTTTTCTCTACTAGTTCAGAAATAAGGGAAAGGCTTAGTTACACTTAAGATCAGTAAAAAATTAAAAGCAAATATGTACAGGATAGTCAGGAGACTAGAAAATGGGAGCTGAGTTGCAAACAGGAAAAAAAAAGAGCATATCTCTACATACATGACATAAACCTCATACTAATTATTATTTCCTCAAATGATCACTAAGGTCTCTATTAAATAATGTCATTATTGGAAATTGCATCCATAAGCTTTTCTTAGAGATCTAAACCACTTGAAAGGTATTATCCCACCATCTCTCCTGTGCTGCCAACACCCACCATCTGCCGCGATTGAGAGACGGAGACCCAGCTCGATGCAAGTCAGGATCCACTTTATTGAACACAACAACCGATTTTATATTCCAAACAGACAAAGAGAGACACGTGTTTTAAGCTGATTGGCACAATGGTTAATCACCTAATACATATTACAAAAATTGAGCTCATGATTGGCTAACGTCTAAGGTCAGCTTGACTTTTTCTGCAGTTAATTTTCTGCTAGCTCACAGCATTCTTCTCCTTAACGACTTCTACTCCTGTTTCTATAGCACGTGCTTATCTCTAGTTACGAAACCAGCCCTCCTGGAAGAAATCGTCCTTAGCCCCAGGGGTGTAACAGTTTGCTTACAGAGTATGCAAATTACGAGACGCCAAGTTGAGCACGTCCTTGCTGCTAGAAGGAGAGACCAGGCTGCCCCCGACATCTCCCCCTTCTTGTTGCACAATAAGGACCCTTTTCACTGAACTGGCTATCAGGTTCTGCACACACTGCAAAAACAGGGTAAACAAAGTAACAAAAGAATAAAAACAACTAAAGCATACACAATCATTTTTACAAGGCTTCTCAACCATCCTGATAGGCTTACTGTCTATCAAAGAACAATTCAGAAAATTAAAAACATATAAAGCTTTCTGAAGGCGTTCCTCGGGGGTAACGGTCCCTATTCCCCCTTTTTGTTGTTGCAATAAGCGTTTCAGAGACTGATGAGAGCGTTCAATTAAGGATTGGCCCGTGGGGGAATGAGGGATACCCGTAATGTGGTTGATCCCCCAAGAACTCAAAAACTTTTTAATTGCAGTTGAAATATATGCAGGGCCATTGTCAGTTTTAATTTGAGAAGGTATGCCTAAAGTGGCAAAAGCACGCAGCAGATGTCGTTGAACATCGCGCGCCTTTTCGCCAGTATGACAAGAGGCAAATAATGCCCCAGAAAAGGTATCAATAGAGGAGTGAATATATTTTAAGTGACCAAACTCCGAAAAATGAGTGACGTCGGTTTGCCAAAGTTGCAAACTTTGCAATCCTCTAGGATTAACTCCTCCTGCTATTGTAGGAAATGAGTGCCTTTGACAATCGGGACACACAGCAACTATACTGGTTGCCTGCTGAGTAGTAAGGCCAAATTGTCGCTTAAGCCCACCAGCATTTTGGTGAAAGAAAGCGTGGCTAAGTTTTGCTTGTGCTATGCGGTCTGGCAGTACCTGTACCGGTAATGTAAGCAGGTCAGCTTGCCGGTTCCCTTCCGCTATAAAGCCAGGCAAGGAAGTGTGAGATCTGACATGCATAATGAAATAGGAATGAATGCGAGAATCTAAAAGAAAAATAAGCTCCTGTAACAAAGCAAATAATGCAAAATGTGAGACATTTCGTAACACAGACGCCTCAGCTCGTTCAACAATCCCTGCAACATAAGCTGAATCAGTGATGATATTAAGCGGTGTAGACCATTTTCTAAAGGCTCGGACGACGGCAGTCAGTTCCACGATTTGGGGGGAACCCGGCACTGTCTTTATATCCGATTCCCATTGTTTGCGCTGGTCGTCCCACCAGAGGATAACAGATTTGTGGGACTTCCCAGATCCATCTGTAAAAACAGTAAGAGCTTGCAAAGGCTGGTCACTCCTCTTTGGTCTAGGTACAAGCTGGAAATTAGCATTAAACAATTGATGAGAAGGTGGGTGAGAAGTGAGCTGGCCTGTATAACCAGCTATCGCTATACTGAAGGCTTCCGATTGTTGGTGAAGCCACTGCAAATAATCACTGACCATAGGCAAATAAATACAAGTGAAGTCCATTCCAGACAACATTAACAAGCGCCGCCTGGCACGGACAATCAAGGATGCAAACATTTCATGCTGTGTTGAGATGGTTTTCGTGGGTTGATTCGGTAAAAATACCCATTCAATGATAAGCAACGGGTCAGACTCCTGCAAGTCCCATTGAAATATCAAGGCATGAGGCTGTCGAGCAGGATTCAAAATGATTAAAAGGAAAGGTAACTCAGGGGCATATCGATGTGCCTGTCTTAAGGTAATAGCTGTAGCAACTTTTTGTAAGGAATCAACAGCTGCAGGGTTGAGAGCACGAGGGGAACATAAGTCTGTGCTCCCCTTAAGCAGGTCGAATAAAGGACTTAAATCTGCATTGGAAATTCCTAGCAAAGGTCGGACCCAATTAATTGTTCCCAACAACTTCTGCACATCATGCAAAGTCCTCACATCTGCTTGAATTAGTAAAGGCTGGGGGACTATAGTTTGAGCCCGTATGCGCCAGCCTAGATATTTCCATGGTGGTATTTTCTGAACCTTTTCCGGCGCAACACAAAGACCTGCTGAATTAACAGCAGTTATGACAAGGGCTACAGCTTCCTCCATGACTTCGTGATGTTGTGCTGCCACTAGAATATCATCCATATAATGGTACAATAAAACGCAGGGCATCTTTGTTCTAACAGGGCTAAGGACCTTGGCTACATACCATTGGCATATTGTGGGACTGTTTTTCATTCCTTGTGGTAGCACAACCCACTGATATCTCTGCAATGGAGCTTGCATGTTGACGCTTGGAACTGAAAAAGCAAATTTAGGAGAATCTTCTGGATGCAAGAGGATATTAAAAAAGCAGTCCTTGAGGTCAATGACTGTCAGAGACCAGTCCCGGGGGATCATTGTGGGAGAAGGGAGCCCTGGTTGCAGGGCTCCCATGTCTTCCATAGCGTCATTAATTTTTCTGAGGTCATGGAGCAAGCGCCACTTGCCAGTTTGTTTTTTAATCACAAAAACAGGTGAATTCCAGGGGCTTACAGAGGGCACAACATGTCTTTTGGATAACTGTTCATCAACTAATTCTTCCAAGGCGCGAAGCTTTTCCAGCGGCAGGGGCCATTGATCCACCCAGACAGGGGTATTAGTTTTCCAGGTTAATTTCAGGGTGTCGCGCACCTCAATGGCCCCTCCTAAAAATGCGTTTGAATAGCCATTCCCCATTGTGACAGTGCATCACGTCCCCATAAGATCATAGGCACAGGTAGCACAAAGGGCTTAACAGAGGCCACATGCCCCTCCTAAAAATGCGTTTGGAGTCCCCTCCCCCATTGCGACTCCCATAGCGAATACTGTGTGGGGGTTAACAGCAACTGTGCGAGAGATTTGAGATCATGCGGAGTCATGACATAAGAATCTAAGACAGAAGATAACAAACTCGTGAAATATGGGGAAGAGAGGCCATGCTCGGTAACAGTACGGCGCAACTCCTTCACCACAGGGAAGGATAATGCCTCCCATTGAGCCCTCCTCCCCTGATAGATAACAGGAGCGACTATTTTTTTCGCAAGTTGCAAGTCCCCCTCTTTCAGAGCTTGTCGTTTAATATTTGCCCATACGTCCTGGGGATCGGGAGGGTAGAGATCTGGCTCCTCCTCTGGGTCCACTGGTCCTGGATCAAAAGGATCATCCTCTGGGGGGTACTTGGCGGCACCCACCTCAAGAGGCTCCGAGGTCTTCTTATCGACCGGGAGACCTTTCCTGTCTTTAGTATCTTTATTCTTAACGGTCTCCTGAGCCTTCAGAGTTTCAAAGATAGTCTTCCACCACGGGAGCATGCGCTGTGCTTCAGCATTCCCTGTTGTAGCCGCGTCCCACAGCTTAATCCCCACGTCATCCCAAAGCTCAGTCGTTAATATACTGGAAGCAGTTACAGTGGGGATTTTCACTTGTACCCACTTGAGCATAACCTTAAGATCTTGCCCAGAGAGATTCTTTTCATATTTTTCAAGAAGGGCTTTCATAAGTTCGTACACGTCCCTCTCTGGGGAAGACACCTGACTTCCCATGTCTCCCACAGCTCACCTCACAACTCCGGAGGGATTCTTAATGCCGGCTCCTGCTTCCTTTCAGCAGCTCATTCAAAGTTCTGTGGGACTCGCAGCATGCCACGCAGATAGGTGGTTCTTAATCCCGAATCACGTCGGGGTCACCAATTTGCCGCGATTGAGAGACGGAGACCCAGCTCGATGCAAGTCAGGATCCACTTTATTGAACACAACAACCGATTTTATATTCCAAACAGACAAAGAGAGACACGTGTTTTAAGCTGATTGGCACAATGGTTAATCACCTAATACATATTACAAAAATTGAGCTCATGATTGGCTAACGTCTAAGGTCAGCTTGACTTTTTCTGCAGTTAATTTTCTGCTAGCTCACAGCATTCTTCTCCTTAACGACTTCTACTCCTGTTTCTATAGCACGTGCTTATCTCTAGTTACGAAACCAGCCCTCCTGGAAGAAATCGTCCTTAGCCCCAGGGGTGTAACAGTTTGCTTACAGAGTATGCAAATTACGAGACGCCAAGTTGAGCACGTCCTTGCTGCTAGAAGGAGAGACCAGGCTGCCCCCGACAACCATCTTATGGCGGATGCAGCTTATGCAGCTTATCTGTAGATAAACTCTGTAACGTGAGAGTTATAGGTTATCTGTGCACATGTGTATCTTATAGGAAGACACAGTCATACACAAAAAGGAGGAGGAGAGGACCAGTAATACAAAGTCACAACTTCCACAAAACAGTGAAACAACCAGGGGATGGGTGCTATACCAGTGTGACCTCTTAGCACAGCATTTCCTCCAGGCTAATTAGTTTTGCCACAGCATTTAGCTGTGTGGAGGCTGTCTGTATACACCCAAAAGAAATACCTAACAGCTGAGACCCCACCTGTGTAAGGCCTTCATCAACACATGATAAGCACTGAGTGTCAGTCTGCCATCTTTCATAGATCTTGACCTCACTTATCATCTCTTACAAGAGTTAAACCATAACGCTGGTCACTCATCCATGGCTGGTGTTTCTACTTGGGGAGGTGGGACTGCATCACACTAAAAGCATCCTTACAAATGACCCAGCTGTGGGAAGGATGTGGCTGCTGGAGATGGTCCTGCTGACCTCAGAGACAGTGCCTGGGCTATGGGTGAGAGGCAGTGGCAGCTGAATGTGATTATTGCTGCTGAAGGATTCACCCCATGGCTGCCATGCTGGTTGGATCCAGCCCCATGCAGTAAGGCTGCAAAGGAGGAAGACCATGTCCACAGAGGAGCAGCATCAGTCACTCTGGTGACAACGCAGCCATGCTGAGAACATTGCACCATGCTCCCCACACTGCTACTGGCCTCAGTCGGAGCTCTCACAGCCATTGGGGCACAAAGTCAAGCCCACTGGGAAAGCTCCACACAAGTTTTTCCCAAAATGAGCCTGTGCACCTCTACTTCCCACAACCTTTATTATTCACTATTCATTTGATTCAACTGAATTTCTTTAAAATACAGACATATCCAGTAAAGAACAAGGACTATTACTGTTAAAAGCCCTTGGCTGTTTTTCTTATGTCTAGAGCTGAGGACACTGATGATACAGGATCTGTAGTTTGCTGTCAGCAAAGTGTGTGTGCAAAACTGTACACTGGCACCACTTTCTCTTGCTAAAGTATGCCTTCCTCCCTTGCCTTCCCAAAGGCACTTGCACCTCTCTAGTTTTGCAACTGCTACTTCTGCTTTTTGTACCCTAAGCAGAAACTCCAGATTTGATGTTTTCACCCATTAGGTCATACTGGCAGGATTGCCTCAAGAATCAGTGAAAATGCAAAACTCTGCTGCTGCCACTCATTTCCTCTGCAGCTGAGAAGCAGGTGAGGACATGGTTACACTCTGCTTCCTACCCTGCATCCTGCAAAAGGAATGATCTGTGACACTCTGCAGCCTGGTGCTGTAGGATGGCATGTTGCTCTCCAGCAGGCCTGCTCAAGCAGTGCTGGCCTGAGGCTGAACCACCATACTGTCTGCACTCTGCTGTATCCCCACCCTGCTTCCTGCAGGCTATAGGGTACTTAGAACTGGGTGCTCCATCCTGGTGTGGAGATGGGGGTCCTTAATCATCGCTCCCCTGTACACAGAGCTGTACAGAGGTAACAGCACCAGCTCCTTGTTTCAAGGAGTGGGAAGAAGAGTGGGGATTATGACCAGAGCTGAAAGAAAGATTTCAATCATAAACTGAAGAAGCATTAGTAAAAGCTTAGCACAGTAATAGACCCAAATTTAATTAGTAGATTATTATCACACTGACAATATTCATACTATGCACCATGGGATTCCAACATTTGGTTTGAAAAGAAAACAGGGAGAGAAGGCACAAGATACAAAACCAGTTGCGTACCCCAAAGGTAAAGAAGTACATCCCAGACTTATTCAGGCAGCCACTACAGTTCTTGGGTGGCAACAGAGAACTGGAGAAAGGGGATCAATGTTTCTACGTGGGTGATAAAAGCATGAAAGTTAAGTAAAATAAAAGAAAATTTTCAAGAAGCATTTTTTTTCCCACACAGTGAGGAAGCTTTTGAAGTTTATCAACACACACTATCAGCACATCATCTAGAAGACAAATGTACTTTGCCAGACACTCTGAAAATATTTATGAAATCCTTTAACCCTAAAACGAACATTGTATTTGAGCAGCACCAATTTTTGCCTCATCATGTTGCAACAAATGGGATTGACAAGTATACAGCCAAGATGAGACAGAACAAGCAGCAGAAAGAATCTGAGATTACTGAAAATGATATGCTCAGAGACAAAATTGTTTTCTGTGTGACTGACAAAAGTCTGGGAGAGAGGTTATTAAGGGAGATGGATTTGTGCTTGTAAAAAAGCAATAGACATCTGCCAGGTCTTGGAAGCCACACAATGCTAAGTGATAAAGTCTGGGCAAAGTATTGAAAATTCTGTATAAACTGTAAACTGAAGCATGAGAAGTAGCAGATCTAGAGCTCAGCCATGAGCAAGACATGCATATCAGCAATAGGGACAAAGATGATAGCGGCTTTCATGCTGCTGAAAATTACTCTGCGTGAACACCACACAAAATGTTAAGTCTGGAGCTATCTTACTCCCAACAAACAACTTCGCCAAAAATCACAAGGACCCAACATCTCTGCCAAGGCCATGACTGCCAAAAGTGGAAGCAAGAAGATGTGTCAGCTTTTGAAAGCAAGAAGCCTTTTCTGGTGCTGGAGTTGACACTAAGTAATACCTGATTTTGTAAAAAGAGCCAAGGAACTGACCAGGGAAATTTGGATCCTAATTCATCCAGAAATTGGAAAACATATCACTAATTCTTGCAGAAAGCTATTGCCCAGAATCACAAAGAAAAACAGACCTGTACCACATACCATCTGCGATCACAGGAATAGGCATAGTGATGAGACTATCGGGAACAACAATCACCGTATCCATAATCTGACCGAATAACTGAATTATTCATGCAGGAACATTGTTTTGTGAACCCTGTGCATTGCACAAAGAACTTTATGTAACTCTTCTGGAAGCTGGGAGACTGGGAATGGAGAAGACCCAACTTCTGTGACATGGGGTGCCAAGCAAGCCCTTTTTTTTATTTCTTTAACAATGACTCCTACCATCTCTTCTGCTGCTTCTGTCCTCATGTGCATGGAATTAGCTTCACCTGAGAGCTAGTCAGAATGATGGATGGCAATGCAAAACCTCCCTTGAGTGCAATGCAATGCCACCTTTCTCAGTGTTGCTCAGGCACAGCAGAAGGCCAAGTTCTGCCACTCAGCTTAAGGCTAGACAGAAAGAAGGAACAAAAACCTTGTGGAGGAATTAAATCCAAAGGAGTAACCAGCTACCTGTAGGCCCTTTTGCCCCAGCAGAGGAACAAAGGAAAGTAGTGCAGATAAGTCCCAAGGGCAGTGATCTGGACAAGATATGGACAAGTCATAGTCCAGTCCTACCAGGCAGCATGGACTTGCTGTCTGTTTACCCTGTCACTTTTGTTTGCCTTCTCATAACTGTTCATTCCAGGTCCTCTGCAAGGAGCTTATATACATATATATACTATAGCAAAAAGACATTAAAAGGTTTCTGAACCAGGCAGTGATGCATCAGGAGTCAGCCCATTTAAGGCTCCAAGGTGAGGTGGACTTGAGGAACTGGTGCACAGCCCAGAAAATAGTGGCTCTGTGCCTAAGATATTCATCATAGTTTCTCTTGGTACTGGGGATGCTGAGCCACACCCTGGGGTTCAGCTTTGCTCATCTGTTTAAAATCAATAGCCTTTGCAGTAGCAGTTTTCTTTAAGCAGCGAACTGCCTGGGTGCTGCTGGAAAGTTGCAGAACTCCTCTGAGTGGTTTAACTGCAAGCTTCTGCATTTGTAGCTGTGAAGACTGGAGATCCCACAGAGGAGATTCCTGCTGGGATCAGATGGTACAGACATGCCAGTGTACAGCACAGGCATAAGGAGTCCAGTTCTGCTACAGACACAAAACAATCCTGTGGCCCTTGGCTTCACAGCCACTGACAGCTTTCACACAAGAGCTGCTGCATCGATTGCCATGCTTCTGCTTCCTGAGAAATGCACTGAAAAAGTCTGACAGGAGTCTTATCTTGTTTTGAACCCAGGCCTATTTACCTAGGTAATGGAGGAAAGGGTAACACAAAAATTAATTCTCCAATCCTACCAGGTATCATGACATCCTCCTTGGTGTGCCTGCTTCACAGACCAGACTCTATTTTAATTCTCATCTCTTGGCACTGCAGTCAAATAACATCCTGAAATCTCAAGGTGCTGTGGAAACACTCTCCAGTGGCAGGTTACAAAACCTAGATCTGCAAACAGGTGCATAATCATGAGAACCAGTTGTGTCTTTAAAACTATACAATTTCTAATGAATACATTTTCTCAGGCTTTCCTCTGGCAAGTGGTGAGTACTTACTTTCACACAGATTCGCTCTCTGAACAGAAATTTTCTTTCGAGGAGGATTTTTCTATCCTTATTGTTAATTGTTCTCAATTTACAAATGATGCTTCCCCCCAAAATCTGTTAGATTTGTTTGCCACATCTGTATCATACACAGAAGTGGTTCAGAAAGCTACAGCCTGACCTGTGCCAAATGGGTTTTATTTAGATGCACTTAAGATTTTCTACACCAGGCTGAGCAAGTACAATTTAGCCTGGAGAGTGCTATGTTTGGCAAATCTATTCCACATTGTTATTAAGGAGCAAACTTAAATATAAAATAGACACCTCAACACCCCACTATATATATATCACCACAATATTTTCCAAAGAGTTGTTCACAATGAAACAGGTACCAGGCAATGAGGCATTATTTGCTATCTGCAAGGCCAGATAACAGCAATGTAGTTTAACTCTCATTACAAGGCTGGGACAGCTTTCCCAGACAGCGTCCCCAGTGCAAGCACGTATTGTACAGCATCTCTTCTGGAAAATGTCCATTTCAGCTGAAAGCTCCAGATGAGAAAGAAGACATCATTCTAGGTGAGATGCTGTCAGAAAAGCACAAGAGAATCATGTGATGCTGCAGACCACCTAGATAATATCAAAGAGAGTGACTGTGAGCTGCCAGTCTGCTTTCTCAGCCAGAAAGGACAGACACCACAGGGACAGACTGCTTCCATGAGGTATTATCTTGGTCTTCTGCCTCTAGCTAGCTCAGCAGCCCCATCCTCCTGGGAGGGAGACTTCACTCTGTAAGCCCGATCATAACACCCTGGGTGCACCTAGGTGAGGGAGGATCACTCCCTGCCACTCGCCTGTGGTGTCTGCTGCCTCTGCTTGGCTGACCAGCTGCGGCTCAGCCCTCACGGCAGTTCTAAATACAGTCTTACAGGGCCCTTCTGCAGGCCTGCTGCTCTTGAGTGAACCTGAACATGTAAATCATGGGTGAAACATATACTGACAGAAAGGTTCATAAAAGCAAAGCAGACTTTTTCAGAATGGCAGGGTATAAAGGCACCAGTCTGCCCCTGTCTGTGTATACTGATGCAAACACACAGCATAAATGTGAAAAGAAAATTGCTCTGCTGCTATAGCTGATCAGTCCTTCAGCTACCTCTCATAATAGGAATGTTCTTCACTTCCTATCCACCCTTTTTCTTGGCACAAGAACCATCAGGAAATTAATTCTCCCATCCTATGTCACAGTGTCTGTCTCAGCCTGGTATTCACAAGTACCCTGCACACTTTCGTCAACACTGGAAGTATGTTTATCCTGCAGGTGTATTCAGGAAAGAGATAAAAGCTACCACAGCCTCTTTAGTATGACCTTGGCTCCCTATAAACTAAAACATTTCTATTTCATCTGCTGTTACAGAAGCACAAACATATTTTATTAACCATCTATTGATATATATTTAACAAACATTGATCAATATCTGATGTATTGAGAAAAATATATTCTCAAAAGCTTTTAGCCTCTGAACTCATCTCCTGTTTGCCACTCTGTAAAATCAATAGGCATATTTGCTAGGAAACTGGAAAGTATTGACTTGCTAGTGAGTATATGAAGTATCTTAAGTGATTACTATTACATATCATTTAGTAATTGTTACAGGAGCTTCTCTGCTGGGAGGCAGCATATGTCAAAGTTTTGTAGGATGAATTTGTAAAGGGAAAGAAATCAAAGATACAGAGCTTGTGTAATATCATATAACTAAATTGATTTCTGTCAGGATAGCAATATATTCCTCACACAGTAAGAACACTTCTCACAAATCACAACCCAAAACTACAGTGCCTGGTTCCCCAGAAGTGATGCTAAACACAGAGAAAATCACAGAGAAAACCAGAACCAGGAATAGCACAGATATATTTCAGAGAAGTTGCTACATCTTAAAAATTTAAGAATAAAAGTGTTCCTTTGAGGGCTCTACCCTGCTTCTATGCTGAGAAGAATTTAAGCCTGTATATTACATCTCCTGGGATGTTTCACAATAACTGTAAATCCTCTTCTGTAAACCTAATGGGTTGACTGCTATGAATTTACTGCAAACTCCAGAGACATTGTGCTGCTTGTCAATGTATCTAGAACATCTCTCACATAAACATAAGACTAAAGGACCAGGCTTGCACCACGTTTGTTCCTGATTTTCTTTGTCCTTCCCTCCAGTTGTAGGGAACTCAGACCTCCAGTGTCAGGCAGAGTAGCCTCTCATTCAGGCTCTGTGAGGTGATGGGTTACAAATGTGCCACTACTCTATACTGACACCATTGCAGCACTCCTGTATCCAGCCTTACTCCTTTATTTTCTTTGGGGGCCAGCAGGAAATAGGGGCCTGCTTTACCTAATAACACCTGTTTGGACACAGGGTGCGCAGTGCTGTATGTGACATGTATCAGACATCACTGGAAAAGCATGCACAAGCATGATCTCAAAACAGGGATCCAGCTGTCCTACAGAGAGAGCTGTGGCTCTGGCTGCACCAGTCTTAAACATTCCCACCACTGCTGCCATGGAGTCGGCAGAAGATGATGTTGCTTGTGTCTCAGTGCCCAGTTTTCCATCTGCATATTAAACTGCCCATGAGGGCACACTGGTGCTGAAAAACACCATTCCACACTGGAGCGGGGAAGGCAATAACCTCTGACAGCTGACAGCTATCATATCAGTGAGATCTGAAAGCACTGCAGGAGTTTATGATTCTCAGCCTGTAAGTGAACACATGCAAAATACATACTATGCCATTTGCTTACCAGCAGGGCAAATATGAAAGTTGGTGAAGCAGCAAAACTTGCTGGCTGGCTTGGGGCTGGATGCCGAAAGATACAGAGGAGAAGTTGGAGCTTGTGGCAGCATTTATACTCAGCTTCATGGGTGCTTTGTGGGTATCTCATGAATTAGCATTTTTCTTGACCTTTTGGCAGTAGGACGGATCTATATGCAGACTTATTTATGTAGCCCTGAAGTCAGCCCTGTACCCAACAACACAGCCTGCAAAGGAGACATAGTCTGTAACAGGCTGAAGTGAAGGCCCTGTGTGACAAACATGCTCCTGTCAGCTTCACCATATTTTGTTTCTTCTGCACTGAGACAAATTTGCCATCCTATGAACAAGAGTTAAATCAAAGGCTATCATGCATTGCTGTTTCACCTGATGCCTTCTTTTGTCCATTCCAGATATGCTTCTTCCAAATTAGCAAAGTCTCATCAATCAGGAGCTTGATGAGCTCCAACAAAGTGACTCCTCCCTCTTGCCTGGGAATCTTACTCTGTTTTTACTGTGTAACTACGTACATGTGTACATGCACATGCACGATTATACAAATTGTTTCCAGCTGTTCTCCATTCAGATTCTAAACTCTGTTCTGAAGAGTCCCTATTATTACCCTTTTATTGACTCCTAAACATCTTTGTTTCTTCTTGTCATAACATCAGTTTTCATATGAACAGAAGGATTACTGCCAGCAAACAAAGCCAACACTGATTAGTCCGTTATCTTGTTCAGGCAGTTACCAGATGGATAACACTAAGCCCATCCAGGAGAGGCAAGATAAAAATTGTTTATCATCTCACAAGTCTGATCCTCACTTTCAGACCTCCATCTCCAGTAACCATCAGGACAATTAAATTGCAATTCATTCCAGACATCCAGGAAGGAAAGGGTTATTTTCCTTCTGAATAAGTTAACAGGCAGATTAAGCCTCTCCATAACCCCCCTTGCAACAGAGCTGCAGACACACAGAGTGATGTGGGAAGAGTGGACAGAGGCAGCCCACAGCAGCCCATTTGTCAGCTGCAGCAGCTGTGTGCTGATCCTGTTTCTACTAGGGTTGAGGGCATCCTGGTCCACTGTGGCCGAGGTTTCCTGCCCTGCTGGGCATCCATTATTCAACTCCTAATAGTCAGGTTGTTAAAAAATGCCTAACATAGGGCAGATGAATGCAATATCATCCCTTAGCTAGGGCTGTGTTCAGTGGTGCGGGAAGTAGAGATCCCCAGCATCCTCAGGGGTGTGGGAAATGCCCATACCTCTCCCACCAGCAGAGCCTCAGAGCAATTTGCAGCAGATTGCTTTGTTCCACCCCTGCTGGTGTACAGCTGCCAGATGACACATTAAAGACACAGATGACCTGAGAAACCAGCTCCTCTCCTGACTCATATGGAGGAAATATACCATAGTGACAGTCAGTCACAGATATGAGAAACTGAAAATTAAAAAACAAAAAAAAGGAAAGAAAAATACACCCCAGCACTGCAGGATGGTATTCTAATGATATGAAATGGATGTGTCAAAAATAGAATACACCCACTTAGAATGAATATTCTTTAAAGAAAGAAATGTTCTTTGCAGAAGATGGAAGGCTGTTCAGAGTAACACATGGGAAGGCAAATAAATGAGTAATGGTTCCAGGGAAGGTAACCACACCAGTGTGAAGAGCATTTCCAGTTCCTTGTGCTGCAGTTGTACAACTCCTTAGTACAGAGCACGTGTATTATGCACATTTTAATTTCTTTGCCCAGCCTTGCACTTTCTAAGGACACCAAGTCTTTGGAGCCAGGCTGTGACAGGCAGCACCTGGTCATTCAGGCTCAGTACCACAGTGAGTGCACAAGAGCAGCTCTGTAGGCATGTTCCACATCCAGACACCCATAATTCTTTCTAAAACTGAACAAATGAGCGAGGTTTGGTTGGCAAAAATTAGATATGCAAGATAAAAGGTGTAAACTACTATCTGATGTAAACAGATAAACTGACAGGTTTAAAGACCCTAAGTCACATGAGCAGAACTATATGCTGAAGGGAGGCCAAACAGTTTTAGGACTCAAAACAGACAAAAATACTTCTAAGCCCTTAGTCCAATATCATGATATTAAACATGTAAATGGGTTTCCGGGTATATGAATGAGGGAATAGGATTTAGCACTGAGGTCTTTCCAGCTCTCTAAACAGAACTAATGAGTTCAGTATCAGAATCCCATAAATCATTCGAATGTCTATGCTTTTAGAAGGATGTTAAAAATAGACTGTCCTATACTTTTAAAGAGATGTTAAAAATAAGTTGAAGAGACTGTCATGAAAAAAGAATGTGAGGTTTGAGGACAGATTTATTGTGTAAGTGATTCAATGAGCCAAAGCTGCTTATCTTATCACACACAAAAAAAAATAAATTCCAGAAGATAGAGGGTTGACTTGATTACAGAGTACAGGCAGATTCACAGAGAGAAAAATCACAAATATTAAAGGGATTTTTAACATGGATAAAAAAAGACATGCATAAACTCACTGCCTGGGAGTTAATGCCAGACAAATTAGAAACGAGGAGCAATTTGTTACAGCAAGGATGATTAGCCATTAGGACAAGCTGTTACTGAAAGCAGTGGATTCTTTTTTTTGCTTCAAATTGAGAAAGAATATTTTATTGGCAGGGAAGATTATTCCACAAGGTTATGGTCCTATATACAGCAGTAATAGATGAAAGCACATAATCTCCACCGGAGCAGGTTGGGCTGGATGTCTCTTCTGGCCTTCATATCTGGCCTTCTCTGGAATGAACTGAAAAATACCTGACCCAATGGCTACTGCAAATACGGTTTTGAGGGCTAGGATCAGACTTACAAGATCATTTTTATTTCACAATGACCTTTAATCTAGATATTAATGGCAATCTGGCATATTAAAACTGTATCTCCAAACTCAAAATAAATTCCTTTTTCATTCCTAAAGAAATGCAATTGGATCATCATGAAATTGATGCCCCAGTTGAAGGCAATGCTAGCTGGAGTGGGTATCATTTCTCAAGCCCTTCTCCGGTGACCTGCTGTGCCAGGAACATTATTCTTAGTGCTTGTCTAAAGAGTAAAATAACTGCAATAAAAAATGTGCATCTTCTAGACAGAATCAACAAACATCAGTGACAGAAACCTTGTAAACAAAAGCATAAGAAATGTCATATATGTATAGTCTTCCAAGGAACCAACTTTTCTATTAGCTATACTTTACATATAAAGCAGTTTATATAAAGATTGTTAAGAAATTAAGTTAAACTGTATTTTTTCTGACACCTAAATGAATTCCATTTCTGACAACGTTGTACCCTACAGTGTATAGCCTAAATTATCCAACCTGAAGTTTAGATCAGCCAACTGACTCTTAAATTCGGGCTGTTTTTTTACCAAGGAGCAAGACAACCTGAGCGGTTACACCAAGTAGTGAGTGAGAGCTTCCTGCAGCAGCACACACAAATCATCTAAGCAGATTGTTTGCTTGGTCATCCAAAAGCATGTACAGTGACAGTAATGGAGCAGCTACTCCCAGATCATGGACAGAACAAGCATATGCCTCTGGGAAATCCTTATAATATGTATATTGGACACCCTTCACAGAAGCTCATGTCTGTTATGCAGGCATACAAGGCAGTTATACCTGCTCTCACAGCCTACCAAGGATGGCACCAAAGTGCAATGCTGTGGCAGTCTAGTTGCACAGAAATCAGCATTCATTCCTTGCAGCGTTAATGACTAACGATATTACACCAGTCATGTTTTCCAAGTTGCAATGTACAGCATCTCAGGTTTGCTAATCCAACCCTACAGCCAGCAAAACTCCTGGAGATTAGCACACTACACCCACGAAAGGATCATCGTGAGCTGCTCTGCCATCCCCAGACTCTCTGCAACTGACCATCTGAGCACAAAATTGGAAGGAAAGTTGTTCTTCCCGAACCACACCACTTGCTGAGTTTGGCAGTAACTTCATTTCTGGCAATCCAGTGTACATGTTTCTGTGGAAACAGGAACCAGCAGAATGCATGCACTGGTTTGCTCTGATCTCCATGGAAACAATCATTGCATGGGTGAAAAAAGCCAGTAATGATTGCAAAGTAATTACTTAGTGGAAGTTTCCCTCTGCCTTAATTTTCCTTTTGTGGTCCTTATTGTTATGAAAAAAAAAAAAAAAAAAAAGAGGGCTTATATGGTGATGTCTCAAATCCTTGACATGACAAAGGTTAGGGTCAGAAATCATGGAATAAACCTCCCAAGAGCTCAGGCAGCCCAGCACCAGACCCCTGAGAGACATCTGGGATGCAGTGTGGGCTTGCATTCAGCAGAGGAAGGTGGGACAAAGACCCACCCAGCTTGCACAGTTAGGCTTGTTACCTCGAAACACAACCCACCCCAGATTCCCAGACTACCAGGACAAGAGAAAACAATGTATCTTGGGGAACAGACAGTCACTTGCATGAGTGGTGAGGCAGTCCCACAGTGGTAGGTGTCTTGGCAGAGGGAGGAGACCCCCATATGGTAATGCCAAGGCACATATACCAGACTCCCCTTCCCCTCAACCTCCTAAAGTTTCTCCTCAGAGCAAACCAGCTTTTTTGCCCTTCCTTTACTTTTTGTCTCTTACAGAGGTGCATCAGTCTCACAAGTTTACTCCCACACAACTGCCTCACTTTCCACATGACCTCCAAAGTAGTACTACCCCTGCAACACAGAGATCCATCCTGTGAAAATCAGCTGAGGATTTTCACACAGTCTACATGTGACTTGAAGTTTTCATATACTTTTGCCTTTTCCTCTGAGGACTTTCACAGTGACCTTCTGTATTTGCTTTCACCCACTTGCTTTTCTTTTCTCCCTAGGGTCACTAACATCTTTGATTTACCTACACTTTTTTTTTTTTTTTTGGTCAGACACTGTTCAGAATCGCTGGTTATTGTTTCACCTCAGCTTGCCTTCTACAGTCATCCTTATCTCCCACTTCTTCTGGTAACACATCAAGTAGTGGTGCACTGTGTGGAACAAAGCCTGCACTGCACTGACAATGTTTTCCAGTGTGTCTCACCAAACAGATGGAGACATGCTACCATGTCCTCAGGGTGTCAAAGCCCATCCAGTCCTTGTCTTTGGGGGTGTAATGGTATCACCTTTTAACCACTATGTCCTTGTGCAAAAAGGTTGGAAATGGTGTCATTGACTATGCAAAGGAACAGACAGTCAAGACAAGATGCAACGCAACCAAGGAAGATTGGTAGTATGGTGAGGGGTCTGTAGGCTTGTAGAGATGAGACCTTGTGCCCACATAGGCATAGTAGTACATACAGTCTGGTTAAACCCTGAGAAGTTGAGTACATGGTTTATGTCCTTAATACTTTACCTGACATTGACATGTAAAAGTCCATCCCAGGAAGCATCCTTCTTGGAGCACCCCTTGCCACAGTTTCTCTATTTGCTCCTTTGCCTTCAGGACAATGGATTATGAATGGCTCTGCTGTGGTTGGTGTCATTGCAGGCACAAGTGCTCCTCACTCTGGTGACTGTTTAAGACCAGCAATGCTCCAAAGTGCTCCATGGCCTACTCCTGCCACACAGTCCTGTGGTGAGACGTTCCCTCCTGGCTGGTGCATGCACTTGCCCCTTCAAGGGCAAAGAACTTTTGTCCTCAAGATGACTACCTGAGGGTATTCAGGTGGCTGTTTCATCTCCCCATAACAATCATGTGAATAAAGCTCCTTTCTGCTCAGGCAATCTAGATAAATAAAACTCCCTGCTAATAATTACCTGACTATAAATACATGGCAGGAAATAATTAAGCCATTTACATGAAAAGCTCAAAATACCTTTGAAATCTCAGACTAGCAAAATTAAAGGTCCTAACATTCATACTGCTTTCTAATTGTTCCATGACTGCCAGAAAACAAGACCTAGCCCCTTTTCAATGGGATTTAGGGAGTTGGGACAGGAAGATAATTAGCGTTCCCAGTGATGGTGAAACTCCGGAAGTTGTCATTTTTTATTGTCCTGCAGTAATGCCTAGAAGTCCAAGAGTTAAACAATGGTATATATTTCCACTCCCTTCTTGTCCCCCCACCTCAGCATAGTGGTATATAGCCAAAGTGGATCTTTCCTTGGAGAGATCACATTCTGATTAGGAGTTATGGGACAGAAATGAAATAATACTGCTGCTAACTATTTGCTGAGGGAGGAAATAAAAGCAAGTGCAACAATAAAATTGCATGTGGGAAATATAATCTTTCAGGGGAAAGCGGTATTTTATCCTGTGGCTAAAAACTGTACTATGTACCTTCAGAATGTAAAGCCAGGGCAAAGGTGGAAAAAGTAGTTTTGATTATACAGTAATAATTAAATAATAGTGGGTTTTCCTTCCTTTTAGTAGACTAAAAGGCACATCTGTCTCACTCCAGCTGTCATAAAAGCAAAATAGAAAAATTCAAAGTCCAGGAAATTTAAACAGCATTGTGGTCATAAAAACAATGACCTAACAAATATTTCACAGGCCTTTCAAGTTGTTCCCTTCAATCTTTCTGTGACTCTCTCTTCTGTTTTAAATTAAACAACTGTCCATCCTTCTCTGGAAGACACACAGGGTTACAAAGAAGAACCTCATCCAAGAAAAGTTTTTTTTTGTAACTCAGTATTGTGGTTATTAAAAATGCTCTGCAATGAAAACCAGCTTCAGGAACAGGGATCATGAAATATCCAAATCGATGTTAATATAAAACCAAGATCAAGTAGGTTATGTAAAGATGGAATGAGAAAGTTAAGAATGAAAATGTGGCTACCCAGACACAAAGACACTGAGCAATTGCCCAGCCAAAGCAGCTTGCTTTTGTCACCAAAATCAGGAATGAAAACTCCTTAACACTGGGTTTAACATTAATGAGCAGGCATTACTTTATTTGGCCAGGGACATGAGGGAATCATTCCATCTAACATGTCCACTGTACATTACAATGACCAAAGCTTATATCACTTTTACATACATATTCATCAAATTTCCTAAAACTCATTATTGTATTTACATAATTATTATGCATGCAGTTTAAGTCTCTGAGGAGCTTCCATGGGGGTCGTTGGTGGTCTCTAGCAGTCTCTGATGGTCTTTAGAGAGGAGCCCTTCTTGAACTTTGTCTACACTCTGAAATTGGCCTTTCTTTGGTTTATGTCTGCACTTTCTTATCTCCTACCTAGCTTTAGCTAGTTCATTATTTTTCAGAGGGCCTTCAAGGACAAGGGCCTCTGATTAGGAGTCTCCCAATGTACGCACGGAGCCTCTCCACTTACACATTCCCAGGAGGTGGTTATCATACTTGCATAGCCCGAGGACCTTTGTGCAACGGACAACATGTTGCAGGTGTTCAACTGATTGCTTAAGTTCTTATGCTACCCTAAACATTTTTTTTTTCCACCCGTTTTCCAACACTTTTATAGTATAAATGTATCAGAAATATTGAGAATTTAATAAATACCTGTTAGTAAACTTCAGAGTAGTTGCTACACCCCTGCATTATACCTAACACTGCAATGAGGTTAAAGTGGATTGGGAAGAAATATCTGCAGGATGACAGTCTCTACAAGGTAGTAACTCTACATATTGTTAGTCTCACTTAAGGTACATGTATTCTTTGTACAAATGACAAGTGAACTATGATAGTAACAAGGTTTAAACAGCATATGGAAATTTATCTCCAAATCACATGTCACATCAGAGCTTTGGCAAGTGATTCCACTCTCAAAAGAAAAATATGTGAAAACACAATCTACATAACACTGGCAATGTCAGAGTTTCTCTTTCTCCTTTTCCCTGACTGAACACAGATAATGGAAGATGCTCAGGTGGAAGATTCGTATGATCCATGTTCTGCACTGCCTTCAAAGCTGTGTTAAAATCTCACTTTTCTAATGTGGCTGTGCATCACAGAAAAGCTTGGATGCTGTGAGGAGGCTGGACTGCACAAGTACTTAGATGAGTGCTACCTCATTTACTTTTCATGGACCCTACAGAGTGATTTTACTCAGGTCCACATAGTAGGAATCAGCATGCTTGCTCCTTTCAGCAGCTGCATGCTGCCCCTCGTGGGGAACTGCCAATTCTCTCCAAAAGGCAGGAGGAAACACAGGCTCTCCTGCAGGCGCATGGAAGTTACTGTGGTCCAGACACAGGGTGATGCCTGCCTCTCAAGCAAGGGAGAAGAGTACATGTGTACAACCTCTGCAATGATCCAGAAACACTTCCCTCACCAAAGTCATCTTTGTGGCATCCTCATTGACGACTAGCCAGATCCCCCACTACCACAAGAAAACATGTCATAAAACCATTGTCCTCACTGTAGGCTTCAAAGCAGAAGAAAACACAATTCACTGTCCTCAGCCTAGTTTCTAAAACAGCTATGCCTCCTTATGCCTCTGCCAAAGCATGTGTAATACTTTCAGTTGCAAAGTCAGCCGTGATATGCAAGTAGCCGCAACTCAGTCTGGCTGCTTGGTAATGGAATTTGCTTCCCTTTCACTTGTCCACCCAAGCCACAGGAACAAGCATCCTTTCCTTTTTACAGTTCCCATTTTCACCCCAGCTTCAAATTTTCCTCCAGTTCAAAGAGAACAGAAAGAAAATTGAAAATTAACAGCCATAACTACCATAAGAAATATCTGTCCTTATGTATCATGTTACCGACTCATATTTCTGCTAAGACTTTTGTGAATTGCACATCTCTTTACATGTAAAGCTAGGATAATGTTTTTACAACAGCTGCTACATTTCTACATGTTGGAAATACATTAATCTGAGCAGAGGGCAAGAGTTACAATTATATTCTGTGGGCAATTTTAATCTTCTATTCCTATACTTTCAAAGCACATAATTTCTATTTATCTGAACTTCAAAATGATTGCTTCAAATCTTTGAATTATGATTTCCCAAAGAGAATAAAAGACATTTTGTTTCTTCTTACCTTTCCCCTCCCATTGCTTTGAGAACCAGCATCCCTCCTACATCCTTCAAGCTTCCTGCCTTGCCTAGGTCCCTGCCATAGAGGGAGGCCCAGCTCCCAAGGAAGGCATGCATTGCTGCTGTGTCCTGTGAAGTCCTTCCCACAGACCCTCTCCTAAAATTCTGGGCACTGAAGGGATTCCTCACATCACTATAACAGCTATCATAGCTCTCACAAATCCTATCTGAGTCTCAGTTAGATAATAAAGATGACAATGCCACTTTTGTGCCATTCCTTTCTGGGTAGGGAACCAATAACCTGCCCTGCTGCACTCAGCCCTTCTTCCAACTTTAACTCTTCTCTTTCTGTCATGCCTTTCCCCTCGTGTATTACTTGCACCCTCTCACTATTCCATGCCAGGCTCCCCACAGCACCTCACCCACCCCTTCCACAAGCTTGGAGCAGCTGCCTTTTTTCCGGTGGGCATCCCTTCAACACAGCTGAAAACGGATGCTTCGCTTCAGGATACAAGTGAAGAGCAGCCATTTGGCTTGGCTTTGTCTTACAGGCAGCTACAGAAGGCAACAGAATTTGAATGAGGGCAGATTAGTCACACACCAGCCTTCCATCCCATCCTTCCCGAGGAAACTTCAAAAACACACTCCCAAACCGCACAGGTTGCAACAAAATTATTCAGATTGGCAGTACTGGTCTGACCCAGTTCCCACCGAGCTCAGGCAAGGGTGAGCTTACACAGCATGATGCAGCAGCATATGGAGAAACCTGAGACAACAGAAGTACAGGGGACACCTTAATTTGATGCTTCACATTGGTTAAACCATCCTACTTTTTGGCTAGACTAGTTAGCCTCAAATAGAGGTGTGTACTAACACACCTACATAACATATTTGGACCTGAGATAATGTTGATGTTTATTCTTGCACAGGGTAGACAAAGTCCAAAATACTTCCAGTGGGGCCTGAAAATACAGAAAAGTCTCTCAAGAGGAAAAGTACAGTTTAGAGAAGAAAACTTTAGCTTGGTAAATATTTCCATGAAGAGACACAGACATCTTAACTATGCACTGGTCTGTTAAGCAAAGGTAGGATAAAGGACATAAAAGACAGATGGAAGGCACACACATGCAATATGTAGTCCTCATTAAGCTGACACCAAACATCTGTTATGTAATCACTGCTTTCCTGCAGATTCTACAAAAAAAACTACACTTTCAAAATAGGTGGAGTGCACACATCCGTTTGTGGAAACTCTTGGTCTGGCTACACGTGATGCCTACTTTTAGCCCAAGAGCGTGCCAAAAATAGAGACTCACTCAGGTATACCTCTACTGAGTCAGAAAGGGCAACATGCTTTCCATAACTCAGAAGCATCATGGGACTAAAGACTCAGCAGGGACCCATGAGCAGAGAGGCTGGATGCTGGACCCCTGGGTGGAGGAGAGGCTGGATGGTGATATGATCAATCCAAGTCTGCATGACAAGAACTCATCTTAAGGTCCTCATGGTGCTAGTTGCAACCTTCTACCACTGAGATCCTGGTACATGTTCTTGACAAACTCCTTGTGTGCACAGAACAGCTGGTAGCATAAGCATGAACAACAGCTCGCAGTTCATGTTTGATGGCCTGCCCGGCTGTGTTATTGCCAGTTACCAACCAGAGACCCAGCTGCAAAGCACTTTAACCCCCACCTCCAAAGGCTGCTGCAGAACACTGGCCTACCCAGTCTTCTTTCCCTACAGTGTACTGGAAAGGTTATTGATGTTGTGGGAAGCAACAGCAGAAGCACCTTTCAGCTCATGCTGTGGCAGATACAGCTGCATTGCATGTTGTTTGGACTGAATCCTTCTCCAACCTCTCCACACTGAGAAGTGTCTCATGCCCTCCTTTTTGCATACCCTATCATTACTTATGACCTGGTACTTGTTTCTTTACCACATTGGAGTGCTTCTAAGATAGTAAAGCACTGTGTTTTACAGTCTCCTTTTGTAAAACATCATGTTGTTTCCCCGGGGGCAGCATATGCTTCAGACATTTTTTTCAGTAAATACACAAATTCTTTGGAAAACTAATTCTGATTTGGGTATAGAACGAGGAATGACCAGAAGATCTCCCTTCCCCTTCTCTATCTTCTTCCAGATTGAGATGTAAAGGGGATTTTGCTGTAGGAGAAATTTCAGAAAAAGCCCTCCATACCTGATCAAACCTGGCTTCTCACCTACCACACTCCTTCCTTCACTGAAGGCTGACATATTTCTGAAAAAGCAGGACTGAATGTGCTGATATTAGCAAGCCACTCAAAACACTATAGAACTTTTGCACCTCTCTTTCTGTCTCAGGGTTACAACTGTGAGACATTTTTCAGGGTTTTATGCCTAATAAAATGTTGTTGTCTCTCACCAGATTCTGTCACTTTAAATTACTCAGGCAGACTACAGAATGTGTATTTTCTTTCCTCAAAGAAGTCGCTAAAAATCACTTAGTTCAGGTTTAAAATAAGCTCTCTCTTGCTCACCCTTCCTCCCACAGCCAGCAGAAGAAAAGAATCTCCGCACATCCTTCCAAAATTCACATGTTGGTGAATTACTCTTATTTCTGATACTCTGGATCTCACCCTTGCATGATCATGAGCAACACACCTGTAAGCAGCTGGCATTCAGGTAAAATGTGGTCCTGGTGAGCAACCCCACCTGGGATGCCTCTGCTCCCAGAAAGTCAGGGAAGATGTCCCAGGGGAGCTCCTGGTGCTCAACAAGCATGCACAAGTTGGACATATGGCTTGGGTCAGGCTGCCAAGGGGAATAAGAGAGTGAGATGGAAGAAGTTGTTTGGCTCTCTGCTCTGCTCTCTAGCAAAACTGATCACACTCACCACATACAATGGACAAAATACACTGTTAGCCTCTCACTGTTGATGGAGTGGTAAAGTGTTGGTCCATCTGACTCTCCTTCCATCTGAACTTACACCCCTCTGCTTAATGCCACAGGCACACAGCTATGCAACCAACAGCTGCTACTTGCTGGCACTCTTCCTGCTGCATTACATGAGTGGGCAGCTCTGCATCCATTGCCCCTTTCCTTTTCCAAAACAGCACAGCCTCTCTAGTAATTGAAAAAGCTACAGCCTGGCCTGCCCCAGTTTTTAAGAGGTCACTTCTGTACTTTCCTTTATCCTGTTTCTGTCATGCATGCCCTTGAAATGTCATATATGTCAGAGTCAGTTTTCACCCTAGCAGCACTTGTAGCCAGCACTGCATTTCTCAACGAGTTCAATTTCGAGTTACGTTTGTAAAATACAGGGTCCAACATGCCCCCAGAATCTCAACATCAGAAACTGTTGGACCTCTGAGTTCACTGGTGAAATTTCTTTCTCAAGATGCAAACATGATCTGGGATCTGTCATTGAGATAACTTTCTGGAAATTATCTTTCATATGAGGATAGTAGCCAGCAATTAATACATTTCAAAAGCTATTAACAGGAGGACTGTGCAGCCATCACCACACACACACACACCTGGATCTCAGAAATGAAGGAGCTAGACCATCTCTCATTATCCAACAAATATTTTTGCTTCTAACTTTGAAGCCTGAAATGGGGTTAAGTAGGAGGGGTGTGCAGGAAGGAGGAGGAAGAAGGACAACATCCAAGTAAACCATGCCTTGAAAGGAAGATACGAGTAACTGAAATATGATGAACAGGGATTTGATGCCATGAATGGCATGGCCTGCAGATGGTGGAGTGCGGAGATGACTAACAATTGGGTGGGCTTGGGTAGGTGGATCCTACAGTAGCTGAGATTAGAAATGAACGAGGAATTCAGTGGGCGAGACTGAGAAGAAAGACTGGATTTTAAAAGTCTATAGGGGAAGGAGAAGAAAAAATACTTAGGAAAAAGGTGTCTTAGCAAATATAAATACAATAGTAAAAGAAAACAAATCATACACCAGAAAACAAGTTACTGTTTCAGCTAAATTAATCAGATTTAGAGTCTTATGTCTCGAAATTAAATTAAATTAAAGTAATGCCTTGTGCTTCAATCAGGGCTAATTTGAACAGGTCAATCTCTCAGTACAAAAATACACTTTACTTAAGGGAAGAAGGACAAGTCACCATTACCATTCATAACTCCTGTATTTCTACTCTTCAGGTCTCATTTACACCCACGCTTTGCTGCTTATAGATCCAGCCAAATTGTGTGGTCAAGCTGTGTGTCAGTCCTGACACTCCAAAAGGTATTGGAATAGTATTTTTGTGTAAGTACAAGCTCAGCCAGGCTGGAATTTCTTCTTTTTTTCACTTTTTTTTGCTGATCCAGAAATGACTGTCTTCTTCCCTGATGCTATCTAAAAGTAACATGACTTCTTGTGTTCTTTTGTTATGTGTTAATGTCAATGGGAAAACAAATTTGAATTAGAAACTATACTTACTGCTAGAAATTTTGATTTACCTATATCCATGACATTGGTCTTAGGAAGAAGTAAAGGGGCAGTCCTTATAGGACTACCTTGGGAAGGTTGTGGCGTGCTTTAGTAATACACACAGTAACAGACAGAAGAAGACCAAGCCCCATGGAAGAACAAGCAACATCTAAACCACTCCTTACAGATATTCCTCCAACTTGCTTATATAGAGTTTCTAGTGAGTCAGGGTTCACCACCTCCTCAGACACCCATTTAATGACTGCTTCTATTAGTGTGTAATGATGGCAAAACTGTGGAAAGTTTTTCAACGCTTAACCTGTGTTTCTCTCCCTACAAATTAAACCAACTACATTTTATCCTGCTCTGTTTGGATACAAAGGACAATTGATGATCATCCTCTTCAGAACAACACTTCTATACTTCTGAAGATTTACAAATCCCAGTTTAACCACTCCTTTTTCTAGATCAGACTCAAGGACTTCATCTTGTCTTGAGAGCTCATGTTTTCTAAGTCTTTTATCATTCTCCTCTTGGCTCTCTCCCGTTTGTCTGCATCTGCTTAAAAACTAGTATACAACTTCAAATGTTACTGTAAAACAGCCTTACCAACCTTAAACTCAGAATTGTCTCTTCTGTCTCACAGACTATGCTTCAAGTAATAAATTCAATAATAAAATTTGACTTTTTCACAACAGTATCTTCTAATAAACATAAATCTGTGGCCCAAATATCTC
This sequence comes from Tyto alba, assembly GCF_018691265.1. Classification (NCBI taxonomy): domain Eukaryota; kingdom Metazoa; phylum Chordata; class Aves; order Strigiformes; family Tytonidae; genus Tyto; species Tyto alba. The sequence continues at coordinate 46,604,940 of NW_024881275.1, read as the reverse complement.
CTCATCCTTTTCCACAGTGCTTTGATGTGACCTCTTATTCTTCTGTTGTAATTGTACATTTGATTTCTCTTTCATTACTGAATTTCATCTTTCTGATTCAGACCACTTTTCCAGTTCATTAAGAACAACTTGATGCATATGAGAAAGAAATAAAGACATTGACATAACAGTGGGGTTTTTTACCAAAATGTGAATCTGTTCTTGAACAACAAATTCCTTACTTAAGTTAGGGAAGCAAATACACACAAAAAAATTGAGATAGATAGAGGGTTTTTTCAAAGGTAAACATGCTTCCAGCTTCCTTGTCTACTACATTCTATCTCAGAGAAAATTCAAATGTTTGCTCCAAAACCAAAAAATATTTCAAAACAGTCAGTCTGAGGAAGGAAAACAAGCATGGAAAAATCTCACATCTAGGTCCCCATTGTTCTCCCATGAGTAAAACAAATACACACAGATTAAAACAGGTGCTTATACAGGAATATGCTAACCAACCTTACTACCACGTCATAGCCTGCTCTTGCAGCAGCTTAAAACATCACCAAATAGCAAGATTTCACATAAGTGCTGAGAGGCATACCTCACTCTGCTAACTTTAGACTCATATAACAGAAGACAAGGATATTAAGTGTAGCAAATGAAATATCACCTGGATCTATTGGATATCGAGATGGTTGAACAGTCTTTTCCCCCTAGGCGTCATTTGTAGGTACAGGAGCCTGAGTCTAAGTGACTTTTTAAAAATAAATGAACCACTTAAGACTAATACCCAACAAAGAAAACTTCAAACAGTTAGATTTTTAAACAGTGTTCAGATCAATAAGAAACTGTTTTACAGAATAGAAAATGCCCGTTAGTAATAACAGTAATAAGCAGTGCTATTGGTCCTATGGGAAGACGGTACTCCTGTCCACTCACAGAAGGCAGAAAATACCTTGAAAAGGCTGGAGAAAACCAGAGAGTTTCAATTCATCAAGTATTGGGAGGAGACTTCCCTATTATGACTCTAATATGTGAACATGGGTGACACCTGGAGGCAATTCCTCATCCATGTGAGTGGTTTAATTGTCTGGGCTATGATCATCTGCATAAGATTTATTTATACTATTGCTGGAGAAGTAGAACCACACCAGTAATGGCACTGGAATTTCTGTAACCCTACAGATGGGATAATAAATCCTTCTGTTACATTATACCATGTGGCAGCTGAGCACCAGCCTGGGGAGGGAGATGAAGAGAGGAAAGCCAAGTTAGCCACTGCCACTTGCCAGCTAGGGAACTGCAGCATGGAGATCAGTGGTTTTCTGTGGGCTATCCTGTGTGCTGGTGAAAGAACAGATCTCATTCCCAGCTCATAAATCCTGTCTTGTCCAGCAGCAGCAAAACATGTGGGTCTCAATCTGGTTTGAGAAAGGATAGTGCACATCAAAAATCAGCACCTTTTCCTTTCAGGAAATGCATGCTAGATCTTCATCCTGTGCAAATCAGAATAGCTCTTCAGGGAAAATCACTTCAGTCTGTGTCAACTAAGGATCTAGCACTATGTTTTTTCTAGATTATTAATTTAATTGCACCATTTAATAGTCTATACTGCAGTGTCATGAGATGGTTGTCTTAGCAACTGAAATTGCTCTTAACTAAAGCTCCTTTTCCTTAATATTAATGTCATCAGTTGACCCCAAGTCTTATAAAATCAATGTACAGCAGTGTTAGAGTATAGTGTGGGAGAAAGCTTTCCTGCTAGCTCATTCTAAAATCTATGCAGTTCAGAAGATGTTGCATCTTTTAACAATTTCAGCATAAAGCTCATTCTCTTTTCATATGTTTTCCCAATGATCCTCAGCAGCCTGAAAGACCTTTTGCTGAACCAAACAAAGTTTATGCAATATGTGACAGCATATAAAGTTTGATATCAAAACTCCATCTCTATTTACCAGGACACCAGTATTGCCAATACACAGCAAGTAAATAACTTCAATACAAATTAACTTGTATTCTGCATACTTGGTCTCTCTGCATATTCTAAACAAAGAATTCATTGGCAGGAACATAAAAGGAGTCAGACAGATCTACGTGAAAATTGAAGAACATACACTGGGGGCTCTGTGTGAATCGCAAGTGTTTGTTCTACATTTTCAATTTAGAGAACAAAAAGGAACAGGAACATGTGGTATCCCACATGTGACCACTCCAAATTAACCAGTACACGTCAAATCTAATCTTTAACATCAAATACTTGCAGTAAGCGATTTATAAGTCAAAAAGCATCTCAGAAACTTGACAAACAACCATAAACAATAAAACCTAAATAAAAGAATCGCATCTTTTATCAACAATCAAATAAAAATAATAAAAAAAAATGTTGCTAAAAATTGCTTGCCCAGCTTTCTTTCTTCACCCTTCCATCTCTGAAAAGGGCTGACACATTTTGCTGTAGCATTTTGCTGCTTTCAATAAATATCTATAAATATCTATAAATATTGAAGATGACAAAAACCTCAAAGAAATATTTGGTTTAGGAACTGGTTCACATTCCCTCAACTTTAGAGACTAAATTTCTGCATAAAGGGACAAATGTACATGCAGATATTGCCAGGAAGTTACTGTAGTGCCTATTCAGGGAATAAGAGATGAGTTATACCTTCATCAGGCTTTGCAGAAAGAGGTTGATTTGCAACTTTTGTGCTGACTGGAAGCCTGAAACTGCATTGTGGTGGTGCTGGGGCTAAGTTAATGTCCTGTGCCTATGCAATGACTCTTCCTTAGGTAGGAGTTATTCTAACCACAGTGATAAAGCTTCTACACTCGATTTGGCTCAGAGCATAGAATGAGTGGCCATGTAGCTGCTTCCAGAATACCATGTAGGCTTACCTTCAGAAATAAATTAATTACAGTTTTTTAAAATTTTATTTTAAACACCAAAAATATTTTATAAGAATGCATTTAATGTACAGTTTGATCCCCAGTAAAAAAAAAAAATCACATCAAACCATCATGTGTCTGGGGACTGTTTCAGGAGGTAAATAACCTCTCAGGACTGAGTTTTCTTCATTTTGAAAGGATGACCTACAGTTTTGCTAACTGTGAACAGTCCTTGACAGTTCACAAGCCTGTCAGTTTTGTACAAACATATTTTCTGGCACATTCTTATGTGCATAACAGGAGTGCCATCAGAGGACACATGGGCTGTGTAAAAGACCCCTAACCATATGTCTGAACACTCAGGAGAAGCCATACACCTGCAGTGCAATAATGGCATGAGCATGCCAGAAATTAAGAAATGCTACCTGTCGAAACCTTAAAAAATCACAGAATAATTTATGTTGGAAGAGACCTCTGGAAGTCTTTAGTGCAACATCCCTGTATGAAAATCTCCATAGGTCTTCAGTTTGAAAATTCTCCTATGTCTTCATCCCTGTGGTTTCCATCCCAGGGAAATACTGCTTTCAGATGAAGAAATTTTTTTTCATTGTTCAGTCAGAGATTTCCCTTGCTGCAACTCATTTCCAATGCTTCTTGTCCCTTCAGTCTGCACCTCTGAGAAGATCTTGTCCCTTTCTTCTCTCTAACTCTCTGATGGGCAGTTTAAGACATGAATTAGAATTACAGAATCACACAATCATAGAATCACTTAGGTTGGAAAAGACCCTTAAGATTGTCCAGTCCAACCACAAACCTAACCGTATGAAGTCTATCACTAAACCATGTCCACTATCAAGTCCACCACTAAACCATGTCCCTCAGTGCCACATCTACACATCTCTTAAATACCTGCAGGGATGGTGACTCAACCACTTCCCTGAGAAGCCTATTCCTGTGCCTGACAACCCTTCTGGTGAAGATCTTTTTCCTAATATCCAGTATAACACACACATGCACACAGACACGGCACAACATGAAGCCATTCCTTCTCGTCCTATTACTTGCTACTTGAGAGAAGAGATTGACACTCACCTCTCTACAACCTCCTTTCAGGTAGATGTAGAGAATGATAAGGTCTCCCCTGAACCTCCTTTTCTCTGGACTAAGCAACCCTAGTTCTCTCAGTTTGTCACAGGACTTGTTCTCTAGACCCTTCACCACCTTTGTTGCTCTTCTTTGGACCCACTGCAGCACCTCAATGTCTTTCTTGTAGTGATCCCAAAACTCAACACAATATTCAAAGTTCAGCCTCACCAGTGCCAAATTCAGAGGGACAATCACTCCCCTAGTCCTGCTGACTACACTATTTCTGATACAAGCGAGGATGCTATGGGCCTTCTTGGCCATCTGGACTGCTGGCTATCAACCAATACCCCCAAAATTAGACCCCTTCTTAGCATTTTCTCTTCCAGGCTAAACAAATCCATCTTCTCCCAGTAGATACCATGTTCTCTGCCAACCTCCCCAAACTAATCCCTAGTTTCTGCTAGACTTACTTCAGTTTTTCAATATTTCACTTGAACTGAAGAGCCCAAAATTTTACACAGTATTCCATGTGAGGCCCCAGATCTGCTGAGCAGAGGGCAATAATTACCTTCCTCTATTTGCTGACTATATTTTCCATGATGTAGCCCAATATGTGGTCATCCCTAATTGATACAAGGGCACACTGCTGCCTCATGTTTAGCTTGCTATCCACCACCGGGTGCCTTTTTGCAAAAGTGATCTCTATCCAGCTGGTCCCTAGCCTTTGTTGTTACTTGTGGTTATTCCATCCAGTGGGCAGGACTTCACATTCTCATTTGCTGAACTTCCTGAGGTCCTGTAAGCTCATTTCTCCAGATTACAACTTCTCTGAATGGCAACCCTGCCCTCCAGTGTATCACTGATGTCCTATCATCCCCAGTTTGGCACCCATAAAACACATAAAGTACACTTCATCCTATCATCCATATCATTGATGAAAACATCAGCACTGATATCGACTCCAGAGGAACACCACTCCCTCAGACCATTAATCTGTTGGCTCCCATAAGTGAATCTGCAAATGGACCCATAGGGTCATTCCTCTTCATGTCTACCATAATAGGCAGACAGAAGATGTAAAGTCACCAATCCTGTTGTTAGCTCCCTTTAGGTCAGTGAAAGGAATCAGCAAATTTCAGTTACACAAGATATAACAGGCTGTTTGTATATTGAGAACCAAAGGCTGTTAGTGCCAGGATCTGGCTTTGTCATTACATAAGTTTATGAGGCTATCTCGCCTCAAATTACATGGATTTGTTCTATGCTGATTCACACTGTTCTGTATGTCTATTTAAGAAGAGATTGTGGTCTCACATGTACCTTCTATAGTTAATTATTGTGAGCTTACAAGATGCAAAATAGTGCCATCAAAGGATATGTTCATTTTCAGTAGGACAGATTTGGTTTGTGTTTCTGCTGTGCCCTGAAAGAGAAAGGCAAGGCCAACATGCAAAAGTTTTCTTTGGCACTCTATAGCCATTTTAAGAGTACTTTAGTGTGTGAGGTTTCTCTGCTGAAATATTCATTACTTGGGCAACATGTTTGTGATAGCTTAACACAATAGGTGAAAAAAGGTGCTGTTAGTACAGTTGATCTGGATTTTCTGGAACTTTCTAATAACAGTGTTTACTGACATCAGAACTGCCTTTGGTGGCTGCTTTATCAAAAATTATAACATTGGGAAAAAAAAGGTATATATTCATATTTCACAAATACACCCCTGTGATCTGATTACAACAAAGAGATGCCCCGGATACCTGCTTTGGTGATGGATTTGTTTGTAATGCCTGGTGATAAACAACCACTTAGACTTTGGTCTCCCATGCATGGAAGAGTAAACCTGTGGCAGCAGTTTTGCTATCCTGCTCCACAATAGGCAGCCCATATGACCACAGGCTTAACACTTGGGCACTCTGTGCCCCTGTTCCACACAGTACACTGCAGCGTAGCCCAGGAGGCAGGGGGCTTCCCAGGGTGGCACCTGTGACAATAACAACTATTAAAGTCAGCCAAATCCAGCAGAAAGTGCCTGAGGAATTCTCCTCCCCATTTTTTTTTTTTTTGTTTCTTATTGCTGCCATTAGTAGCTCCATCCAATAGCAAGGATGCACTCCTATTAAACACATATACACACAGTGCACACATGGATGGCCACATGGAGAGTGATGCCAAGCATGCTATCAGGCATGGTATTTCTCTCCAGGAGGTGAGGACTCACATTCACTAGCAGACCTACCCATACCCTCAGTCATAATGGTTCACAGTCAACCTCACACTCACAGTTCCCTCAAAGCCTGCATGAGATCTTAAAACCATCTAGAGTCTAAGGGCTTCTTACCCAGTCATGACCTCCAACATGGGTCTCTCCCAGACCAGGTCTCCTGCTCATGGGCAAGTCCAGCCTGGAGTTCAATTTGCAATTGCTTGCTCACACAGCATAGGTGTACAGAAATACACACAGAGAACTGAAATCCCCTAGGAAAGATAGCACACATGCTGGTATCTTCCAGCCGCTGACACTTCAGACACATGGGCCCCTGTGACCCGCAGTCCTTTTTCCATATTTTGGCACCTCGGCCCACACAAACACATACTGAATAGAGAGTGAGATGGTAGAAGAAAATAGAAAGGGGCAGTTTAGTATCAAGGCAGGATGGGCTGCAGTCATCAGATGCAGGACTCAGCCACACAAGAACAGTGACCAACAACCTGTTTAACACAGTGACCAACTTCTTTTACCCTTTTCAAGCCACCTATTCCCAAGACTTTCTCCTTCAGGATCCACCATAATTCCTCCGCCCCCACACCCCTCCTCTCTTTGGCCCTTCCCTTGAACATCGAATGGTAAGTAACATGCATTCCCATGGTCACCTTGAAAAATCTTGCAGTAAGTTTTACACAATCCTCCAACACCTGAAAACATCATATAGCAAGTTTTCTTTCCCTTGAGACCCATGGTAACCTCACTTCTTCCCTTCCTATATCTCTTCTCCAAAGTTTGAGTGGCTCCTGCCCACCATTTAATGAGTAGACTGCTCTCTGGACTTCAGCACTGTATCTATTACCTCCTGCTTGTTTAGGCTGTGTATATCTGGGTGTACTTGATTACTTTTCCCACCTCTTGTCTTTGATTTTATGCTGAATAGCCATTAACTGTTCATGTTCACAAACCAGATGCCTTTATACACCCTCCCGCGTATTCTTATACGTACATTTTTTACATGACATTACAATAGTTCAGGCTATGTAAAGGGGGAGAAAAGAAACAAACAAACAAACAAACAAAAAAAGAGGGAAAGGAAACACATCACAGATGTCTATACACAGCAACATAGAATGGCTTCCACACATCCTTCCAGGGCTGCAATGTTTCTTTGGAGCTGCAGGCAACATTTAAGGAAAGCAATATAGAAAATGTTTCCAGTCATCAACAACATGGTGTTAGTAGAGATTATCTCATTCTTATCAACCTTTTATCTAACCCAAGACACCACAGAGTCTGTAACCATAAAAGCATGAACAATCTCAGAGCATGCACCTTGATGAGTCAGCCCATTTGTTACATCTCCACCTTGGATGACCAAGGGAAACAAGACTCAACATTCAGTGAGGTTCAGGGCCATTCAAGGAGGAGGGTGAACACATGTCCAAGTGCAAAGTCAGCATACCCCTGTCTCAGCAAGCACCTCCAATAGGGTTGAAAAGGTAGCTCCCTCAGCTCTTACATGATCCTTAGGGAGCTGTGGTGGAGTGGGCCCCAGGTTTTCATGCTTTGATGTTCTGTCACAACACAGATGTGCAACTGCAGAAAGGGAAGAGAAGAAGCCCAATGAAGGTAGGTTGGAGGCACACACTAACCAGAGAACTCACTGCTTTGAAGAAATACTGGCATGTGCCCTTGCAAAAGGAGGCTGAGTGCTTTGAGGGAAAGTAAGAAGCCGTTCAGTGGATAAGAGGAAAATGAAGAGTTAGAAATAGGTCTTGCTGCTTTTTGAAATGTAATTTTTATCAAAATTTTTACACAAAGTGCTCTATTTTTCAGAATTAAGATTATAATAAAGTGAAAAAATCTTGATACCAATTTTGATGCAGACTGAATTAGAAAAAATAGCAAGGAAACCTGAGAGAGCTGTCACAGATTCTTCTTACACTATAGCTATTTGTTTTAAAAAAATATCATTTTCATACAAGCATCATTAAATATTCTTCCTGGCACCTAGTAAAAATCTTTGCTATTCAGAGATGCTCTACTGACAAATTCGAGAACTCTTTCTAAAAGAAACACAGCACAAATGTTGAACCTGATCCAAGTCTGCATTATTTCTTCACTCCTTTTCAGTGCTATTGACTGCCTCTGCCCTAAGATAAAGGAAAAGTAACAATGCATTTCTGACAAAAGTATTGAAAAGACAGACATTTCCTTCACCTGTAACAGAATTTTAGCCATTCTGAAAAAGTAGCATGATAATACACCATAACATCTGCCAGGAAAAGACAAAAAACTTCTAAAAGCAAGCACAAACCCCTCAAAGGAGGCATTGTAGCAGTTTTCCTGGGTAGTGGATGATGTGACTTTTTATCCCAGAGTAAAATGTAGACATTTCACAATAAAACTGGAAGCACAAAGCATTTATAACTGAAGACATATCTTCTCAAAAATCACACTGCAGAGGTTAAAACTCCCATTGCAAATTCAGCTCTATATTTATCTTGTCCAAATGAGCTGGAATGCTAGTGATTCTTATGAAGCATGTTATAGACACAAGCTGCTCAACCCTCATGGCTTCATCTGCATGGCACATCCACATTTGTGCTGTTCATAGAGGAGGTAAAGGAAGTACAAAATGTGTTTGTTGAGTAAAGACTCATGGAGTAAAAATAATTATGCTTTTCTCCAGGGATCTCTGTGCAGTGACAGCTAACTTCAACAGGCTTGTACTACCTATTGCTAAACATGCAATTCTGTGAAGCTTTACAGTGCTTTGGAGGGGTGAATGACTGTTATGTGAAAATGGTTTAAGAAAAAAAGTACTGTTTTTTCACTCTTGACCAGTTCCAGACAACAGAATTCACAGAAAAAAAAAATATTTACAGCACCAGAATAGCCCAAATTTCTCACCTAGGATGAAGGTGAGTAGCATTCAGTGGCTGTTTTGCTATTTAAACTAAATCTTGTGCCAAACTAAAGACTTTTAGAAGACCCCAGGAGAAATGGAAGAGAAGGGATCAGAAAACCTTACAGAGAGGAGGGATTGTGCTGTCTTGAGTACCCCTGGCTATTTATATATCTTTAGGGATTATAAGAACATCCACTACAGCAGGGAAGGGGTACAGTTGTTCCACTGTGGAAAGTATAATCACTAGGGCACGCAGAGTGCCTCATTACTTGGTAAGATGGGAGATGAACCTGGTACATTTCCTCCCAGCATAAAATGCAGACCAGCTCTAAAGCCAGCTGATGAAGCTATGTTGCAAAAAGGCTCCAGCAGGCATGTTTGGAAGAAGGTATGACTTGCCCATGGCTGTTTTCTTAGGAAAGCAGTACTCCCTGTTATACCCAACAAAAGTAGTCCAAGAATTGGTAAACCAACACAAACTGGCTAAGACAGCAAGGCTGGCAGAAGACAGGCACACCGGGACCTGTCATTACTAGTCCAGCCTCTTTGGAAAGTAAAGGTTTTTGTGACATAGCATACATATACCAAATACCATGTCCAGCATCCAAAAAAGCGGGTGTCAGATTTCTCTGGCACCCTGAGCTGTTGCAGCTACTGATGCATCACTGATGCTCATGTAAGCATTGTTTCCCTGCCAGTCTGGAAAAATACCCAGCAGTAGAATAAGAACAGACAAAACGGGAAGAAAACTTTCCTTTTCATCTTTCACAACAAACCTGGATGCTCTCCAAATCACACAGCCATGCTATAATCTGCCAAATGGCTGAAATTATCATCCTTGATCTCAACCCATGCCTCATAGCCAGGAAATTAGTCTCCAATGGCTATTGATGCCTAGAAAGCACACTCTTTAGGTGGCAGAGATCACTTCTCTCCTGTTGCACTCTCTTACATACCTTTGTGTGCAATCTAAAAGATGGACAGAACGCCACAGTAGGAAACATAAATTTCACCCTGACACACAGAAATAGCCAAAGGGTTTGCTTTGCAGTTCCCATTGTCTTTGGGTAGCACAGACAGTTGTGTGACAGAGAGTTTCTCTCACCTTTAGCTCATATTCTGGGATTGGCAGCCTCTGCCCTGGCCACTGCACTGCCATAGTCGAGCAGAGATACTGTCCTGATTGCAACAGGAGAGGCTGTACTTCAAGCAGCACAGGGCATTGAGCACAGACATTAGAGACAGCTGCCAAATACAGACAGACTATCTGGCTCAACCACGAACTGAGGCACAGATTCTTCAGCAGTACAAACCACACAAATTTAAGGAGGCTTGTTCACATCCACTTCTTCACCTATTTTCTTAATTTAACCTCACACAACTGTCCTTGTGACAGCTTCCTTGACCAGTAAAAAGTGGGTGGTGAACACAGTGGGCAATGCAAAGTTTGTGAGAGTTATGATTCTTTACAGCAAAGCAGGGGGAGGGGGAAAAAAAATAAAGGTGTTGGTGAGGAAGATGAGGCTGGTGGTAAGAAGAGAATAAGATTTCGGTGAGGTGGCTTATTCAGCACTTCAAAGCTAAGCAGAGTACTTCTAGCAATATGATTTAAAGTATCATTCATTAGAAAGCAGCATGTCTGCGTACTTACTGCTTAACAATTTTGCCCTATTTTGTGGTCATTCACTAACAGCATTCAGATAAAGAAAAAATATGTCTAAACCTGAAATTAGCACCAGCCATGAACAATCCCAATCCAGCTGCTGAAACTATACAATGAAGTAAGGTGAGTTGTGTTGGATCCCATCATGCCTTCTAAATCCCCTCAGCTACTGGGAATGTATGCTTAAAGGTGTAAGCCATACACTCAGCAGCAGACAGGCTGGCAGTAGAAAAGCATGCTGACAGCCCAGCAAGGGAAGGAAAGAGCCATTAGCTATTGCCCTCTGACTGAAGTGAGAACAAGTACCTGCCATCTCTTTTTTTCACCTTTGTGATCCTTTGAGTCCCCAGCAGGTGAGTCCCCTCCTGCCTGTAGAAAAAAGCCCCACAGTCAGGCTGGAAGAGCCAAAGCAAACTCACTGCCTCAGATGACCGTCCCTGGGATCTTCAGACACTACCTGGGGAAAGATGGAGCATAAGCACAGCTTCAAGTTGCTGTAATAAAGAAACTTTTATGAGAGCAAAAATTGACACAAAGATCATGGCTTTCAGTATTCAGCACAGCTGAGCCTGCCTTTTGATGAAGGATGGCTAAGATCCCTGACAAACACACACTCTTAGCTCAGTCATGAACAGTTTGGTATTAGTGAATACAAAATGCTTCACCTCCTGAAAATGAATTGTTAGATTTAAGACACAGAAGAGGAGAAGAATGAGGTGTAATTCCAAACACTTCAGAAACATGCCCATCACTGTAGGATAATATTGCCAGGTCATCAAAGTTAGGTTTCATCTTTCAGAGGTCTGCAAACCCATGTCAGGTCCTTTCAAGAGCAAATGTCACACATCCTGTCATTCTGCCAGACCTGGATTCAACCTCCAGTGCTCACTGGACTTCATGTTGGATGTGTGAATGTGGCATTCATTATCAGGACAAGAAGTGTAAGACATGTCATTCATTCACCACAACAGGCTCCTCAGAGTGACTGGCATATCTCATTGAGAAAAATATGCCAGAGAGGGGGAGTTGCTTTTCATGCCTTTCAGGGCTTGCAAAGTGTTGCTATGCAGTCATTCAACAGGAGAAGAGAGGTCATGGTGTAACTATTCAGTTAGAATGATGGCTGCCTCCTGAGAACATTTGCTCTAAAAATCCACTTTCACCCCTCAGATGTTAATTATATATAAAAGGACAGTGACCCTATTTGTTCTCTTTGTGTAGTTGATAGTACTTCTTCACCATCTTGTCTCCTTAGCAGTCAAAGGCAGAGGGAAGGAGGAAGCATAAGCAAAATTCTCCCAGAGCACCTGGTGATCCCAGCAGCTGGAAGACAGTAATGGACATGTTTCAGCAGAACAGCAGTTTGAGAGCTGCCCTGCAGCACAGTCACTGGGAAGGTGGGAGAGGGTGGTGTCGCTCTTATGGCTCTAAATGCAGCATTTGTCCTTGCACAAAAACTCTTCTATTGGGTGGAGGAGTCCTACCTAACACACTCCAACCAAATTTTCTCATACATTGCTGCAAAACATGTAAGATGGTCGCTGGCGGTGAGAAATGTCTTCTGAACTGCAGAACCACATATGCAAACACAGTGGCTTGAGAGTAATTATTTTCAGAAGTTCCTGTGAGAAACTGAGTGCAGCTGAGAACTCATAATATTTCTTCTTAGGGACAAAGGCAGGTGCCCCCTTCCCCAGTCTCACCAACACTCACACAGAGAGATCACATTATCAGTGCCTTTTCCACATGAAATGAGAGGTACAACTGTCTACTGTTGTGCATCAGTCAACATCTTTCTTATTAGCAAACATACTCTCTCTAATATGTCTCTTAGTTTTGCAATAATATACACAGCTCCCAGTTACTCCTTTTTTTATTCACTTCTAAATAAACAACAGCTTTAGTAGATAGGAAAATAATAACAGCAGTTAAGTGCTTACTTTTAATTATACAGAGGCTATTTTCTTACTTAATGTAAAATATGAGCCATTGTTCTCAAAATCTGTTTCAATTTGCCAAATACCTTAATTATAGTTTAACACTTTCATACCAGGAACAGTCATTACTTCTCAGAGGCACTTTTGAAAGCTAATCCTTTAACCTGTGTCTCTTATGAACAAAGGAAAATGCCTGCTGTTTTCTTGCACTTGCCTTTAATGATGTATGAGAATATATGAAAATATATGGAAATAGTTACCAGCCTTCTTCCACAGAAGTTGCCTGGATTCTAAGATTTATGCTCTGTTTGCCCTCAACAAAGAAGGATTTTATGAAATAACTATCCCCACAAGATGCAGTATGAACCATAAGGAGTGGGAAAAAAAAAAAAAAATGGTTCACAAATCCATATATATTGTGTCCCTACCATCCCTACTATCTGGGAGAAGGCAGAGGACAAAAGACCGGACCATTTGGCAAAGAGAGATTGGATTAGTTACTTGACCCTGGATGCAGTGAATCCTCATTTTATGTGTAAGTTGGCTTCAGCATCCCTCCTGCTGAAATCTAAAAGTGGAGTTAAATTTACCAGGAATGCTGCTGGCCTAGAGAGGTCATTGTGTTTTCTCTGTTACTTTTAACTGCAAGAATGATCTGAGTTAGGCAGGATTGAACCAAACAATCCTATATGGCTTGCATGGGGCTGTGCAGCAGCCACACTGTGATTATCAACAGCTCTTTCAACCTTGCTGCTAATGAATATGACAAAAGGTCAGTGCACTCTCTCCCTCTCTTTCACTGGCTCAGATTTTAATGTTCCTTTCCTTTGCAAGCAGTTAAGTAACAGGGCTTCACTTCAATGTACAGTTTAACATGACACATGTGACAGTGATGTTTGCTCTGCACACAGCAGAAAGTGCTCAGGACTCTGGAGTTGCAAAAATAAGCAAGCAGAGCTGAGCAGGACCCTTTCCTGATGTTACAGAAGGCTAGAAGTCCTTGTGTTCTCCACACCTGTGGAGGAATTGATGGTAAACTACACACACCTAGCATCTTCAAGAACTGTGCATACCCACGCTCAAATGAGCTTTAAGAATCTCACCAGAAAAGGTACAAAAGATTAACTGGCTGTGGGCAGCATGTCATTTCTGAAAGTTCATAACCCCATGCAATTAAAAACAGCGCTCCTGCAGAAAGTCTCCAAAGGCAGGGCTCCTCAGTGAAACTGATTTCCAGCCTCTTACCCTGGCCACTTATTCCATGGACCTATTAACAAGCATGAGAGGATTCTTTCTGCAATTGCTGAAAGCAGATTTCATCAGTCTCATTGAAATCAGAGAAGGGTGATCTGTGCTGAGACTTCAAAAGGAGTCACCCAGACAAATCACAAAAGTTTGTTTGGGGAGGTGATGAAGGAGCAGGCTAACAGCAGAGAGTAAAAGTGAGAGGTCAGGGTATATTTATTACACCAGGCCACTGTCAACTGTGTCAAAATACTGCCTCTACTTTCATGATATGAAACACTGAAGCTATGCCTTAATTGCAAAAATGGCACTGTTTCAGATAGGAGATTTTCTACAAATATACTGAAGGGTAAGGTGTATTCACTAAATTTGCATGTAGGTGGAAATCCAAAAGCCCTGCCAGTTTTTATGATGGGATCCAGGCCACGTGATCCCGACATGGTCATAAAACAACCCTATCTTGCTACTACCATCTTGGATACCCAAGCCCACAAGCTCTGTCACAGTAACAATCTCCCACAGCATGACAGAAAGATGCTGCTCCTCTGTCAGGTTTGGTTGCACATTACCCAAGGGCTGATGTTGCTGGACTGCACCTATTATTTTGGTGGTTGCTCACTGTTGACAGGACAAAAACCTGACCTGTTCTGGAGTAGATGACTCCAAGAAACTCCTGCTGGAAACTGGTGTACTCCTACAATACCAGGTGGTGGGGCAGCTCCAACCCCACTGAAACTGTTACAAGCTCAGTGGTGATGAGGAAAGTGAGGGTAGATCTCCCTCACTGCAGACTAGCTGCCTCACCCTCCCAGGGATTGGGAACAATTATTCACTGATGTCTTTAGAAATATGTTTTAATGCAGTGGAAGACATGATAAAGACATGTTATCTCATCCTTTCCTTTTCTCTCTCTCAGGAAATTGTGTTCTTTCAACATATTTTGATTGCAGACTTTCTCACCTTTAATTGCACTTTTTTCCTCCTGTGGACTCTTCAGCTTGTTTCTAATTTCCTAAAAGAAGACCTCATCAGTGCTGAGTACAGGACAATAATTGCCTTCTCTGCTGCATAACAGAGAACTGATCTGCTGTTAACTGCACTAAGTACTTCCCAGTTAACAGTTAGGGGGGAGAATCAGGCCCTGTGGTTTGCCACCAGCCTCATTCATATCAGGTGTGAGCCCACAGAGGTGGAATCAGAAGACAAATATTATGGACAGTAAAAGAGGAAGCTATAGAGAATGGGTGCAGGCCTTCGTGAGGTGATTAAAAGGAAATGAGAGCATTAAAATCGGGGACAGACAAACCCAGCCTCAGAATAGGTGTGCCTGCCAGAATAGAGGGCAGCAGAAGCTGTTCTGCTCAGTATTCTGGAGAGGCAGAAAGGAAAAGACAGATGAAAACACATTCCACAGTTTTAAGCAGTTCTCCATTTATCAAGATTTCACACCTGCTTGCTTTGGTGGCTGTACCTTGGAGTTTAGGGGCTTTTGTTTAACATTTTTCTCTGAAGCCACTGAATTAAACACCATGCTGCTGCCATCCCCAAAATCCATATGGAAAGAAAATTATTTTGGTGGGAGATATCTGGAATTCCATTTTGGTCATGCTGCATTTGACAACACAAGATGTCAGAAATTAAAAAACAAAGTATCTGCCTGCATGGAGAGGTACTTGGGGCAAAGCAGAATACAAAGCAAGTGATTCAAATTAGAGAGGTAGGAGAGAATTATTAACAGAATGAAAACCCATGTCTTGCTTAAAGATAAATCTAAGCTGACAGAGGATGGAGAGGGAGGTGAAAGTCCCATGAACATTCAGAAGAAGAAAGAGAAAAGAGGACAAGACAAAGAAAGGATCAGCTTGAGACTCAGGTATTCAGGAGCGGACAGAGTTCCAAGCACCACTAGGCAACAGAAATCCTAGTGAAGGTGGCAAGTGCCGGGCACTGAGCATGTTTGGATACCTAAGAAGATGAAGTTCTCTGAGACTCTCGACACTTAAGTACTAAACCATACATTCCCTGTTCCCACAAGCAAAAGACTGCTAGTGTCAAGAAGCTCTAAACAATGTCATTAACCTCTGTCAAAAAGCATTTCCTTTCCTTGAGGATGTAATCTGTGAGCAGCAAGACTGAGAAGAGTTTAGCTGAGTCCTACCTGTGAATGTCTTCTACTCTTGGTTTGTGTGGGAGTATCAAAATCACGTCAGTTCCATTTTTAGGATTTCTATATCTTCTGCATGTCATAATGCTGCTCAATAATTGTCAGTGTGCAGAATCGTCAGGAAATAATACTGTTTATTCTCTGAGAGACTTTGCATGTTCTTCTTCATATTTAATAAGCTTCCATTCTGAGTCACTAGTACCTAAGGGACAAAGGCAAAAGGAATAACATGAGGGAAAAATAAAGACAGTTGTTAGACATTACATTTAGTTAGGAGAAGGAATTACTCTCAGCAATTTAAGGCTACATTCTTTATTTTGTGAACCCGTTAAAAGACTTTTTTCAGGGCTGCTGAGAAAAATAGAAAAATGATATTTTCAAACATATACCTAACTTCCCTTCTGTAACAGGGGATAGTTCAATGATAAACAGAAACAACAGAGCAGGTGTTGGAGAAACAGTACAATGACTTGAAAATATGTATGCACACTTAACCACACTAGGCAGGTGTTGTGTGGGGACAAGGACTGGATAGTTTCTGTGGTATTTCAGATAAGACTTTTCACAGTCCTGCTTTTGAGGGCATGGGCAAGTAGCTAAAAATCTTTCTTTGCACACTAAGTGTAAGTGAAGACCTCCCAGGAGGTTGATGCACACAAACCTTATGGTGAGTCTCTGGGTCATGGTCACTGTCACACATGCCAAACTGTGATTGAGCCGAAGTAACACAGCCAAACATCCTTGCTCAACTTCAGTCTCCTGATGTCAGCAAAAGCATGTATTTGCCTGATACAGCATCTGTTTCAACACTACCTCTGACTGGGACTCAGTGTTTCTGTTTCTTACATGCTTCACTGGCCAGTAGGCTTCTCTTTGGTTGCTACATTTAAGACTAAATATGGTCAGATGATGTATCAAGATCTCCTGCATATATCAAGTTGCTTAGTATTTCACACTTAACCTCATACTGAGCCCCCCAAACTATTCTGACTCAGCACTTTTTCCAGAAAAGCCTCCCATCTTCACTCAAAGACACCATTTCTTTCACGGCTTTGTTCCAGCATGGTTAAATACACATATACACCTCTCCTAGCCTGAAATTCCAATCTGACTTCTATTAGTTCCCTGTATGTCTTTCTTTTCTACCCCAGGGGCACTCTTCTGGTACTTGTGCTCTAATGTTATTTGTGAGGAAGGGACAAATGAGATCTCTTGAACACTTTCCAAGGTTGACTGCACAGGGACTATGGGGAAAGATGATCTGATTTAATACTTAAATTTACGTTCCTTTTGGAAATCAGCAGTCAGAGTGACAGGCACTTCAGTTAAGTTTTGCTTCCTTTTCTAGGGGAAAAAACTATTTAACAATGAAGTTAGATCACACTTTCTGAATGAGGACCTGTAAAAAGCAACTCAGCAGAGTTCAGCTTTTCTAAAATTCATACCCAAAACTAATTCAAACAATATTTCCAAACACTACAGGAAAGAAGAGGCCAAATTTCTTCATTTCAACACAGTTTTTGCGTCTCTCTCCCCATCCCACCTGACACCCACACCATTATCTCTTTTATCCAATATTTCCTGTGGTCATGGACAAAAGGTATATTTCTGTATTGAATTTTCAGCATCACATTTCTACTATTAATTTCTCAATTGCATATATCTCCTAAGACAACATTAGATCCAATTTCTGTGGCATCAACTGCATTTTCGTATCTCAGCTGATTTATCCACTCTGATCTCCAAACTACTCTCCAGGATGCAGTCCCACACTGTGCAGCTCAGGCCACGGTTCCCTGTCCATACGTGCACAGCCTTGCACTGAATAGTACCAACCCATTTGTCTTCAAATGGCTTGCTGAATGATTCTGGATGCTTCTTTCATACAGCAGTTTTTTGCCCCTGGTTTTGCAGCCATTGTGCCTGCCATTGTGTCAACTGTATTTTTCAGTGAGCTTGAATTTGCCTTCAGATACTGGGAAAGATACAAAATAGGTTCAATAGCAAATTTTATAGAACACACTAAAACAACCTGTTTTTATGATATCTTCCCTTAGAAAATTGCGTCAGCTAACCAGTCCTTAGTGTCTACCCATTTCAGTGTTTCTGTATCAGAAAGATAATGGTATAAGATCAAAATAATTGCAAAGAATATTATACCTCCAAAGCTGCCTTCATCAATCAAATTTATAATCTGAAGGATTGAAATAAATTCTGTTTGACAAAGCCTATTTTGCATAAAACTATGTTGACTGATATTAATTACATTCTTGCCCTTTATTTCTCTACTAATTGAATCCTGTATCAATTTTTCCAGTATTTTGCTCAGGACTGATGTCAGGTCAAGTAGTCTATAATATTCCGGATCATCTTGTTTACCTACTAATAGCCAGCTTCCAATTTTCAGATATTCAGATATGTCAGTGTTCCAGGCATTTTAATAGAATTTTTTTATACTATCAATAAAATATTTTCTTTTTCAATGATCAAGGGGGAGTTGCTTCTTTCTTTCTTTTGAGATCATGGGAGCAAATTACTTAGACTGATGATTGAAAATCCCAGTTGATTTATCCTTGGTTTCCAACAGAGTAGGCATCACTTCATGGTGCTTCTTCCAAGCACAGAAGGTAGAAATAACTGAAATACTTTTACCTCTCCTGAATTATCAACGTCTTTACCAATCTTACGTAAGAACTTATTGACCTTATGTGCCCCAAACTTCCTTGCTCCAGCTAGGCATGAAATTTCTTCCTATGATCCTGGCTTTCCTCATACACTTTTTTATCTTTCAAATAACCCACTTATACAGTGTTGCCTATCTTCCTCCCTCTCCCATTTGTTTTTTTTTATATTCTGTTTTATCTTCTCCTGCAGCCCTGACTCATTGCCATTAAAAAAGACTCTTACACAAACCATCCTGGATTCACAGCTTTGAGGGCCAGCAAATATCTTCTACTGAGATCACCATACACTCATTAACAGCTCTCTTTCCACCCCTGTGCTGATCTCCAGTCCTGGATGGTTCTTAGATTTGCTTTACTATTTACCCTCTTATCCACCAGCAGGAATATACTTTCCATGCAGAATTATTGCATGCGCTTTGCTCTGGTTTTCTCCTCTCACACCATAAAAAGACACTCCCCTGACACACACAGAGCTGCAGCATCAGCCTGCCTTATGTTCATTCTGCCATTTCCTCACTGTGTCTCTTTCTCCATTCCCAGACTCAGTATCAGCCCAACATAAGATTTCAGACTCTCTCTCACCTTCACTGTTCTTTCATTCACACTCTCTGCCATCCTACAGAGATGATGTGATGCAGAGAGACATTATTTCTACATGCAGCAAATCCCAAGTGTGCTGCACTCCTCTGCTCATCTCACAGAAAACAATAAGGCTGGCAACCTAATGTCTTTGCAAGCATTTCGCAGCTGATGTGAAAGAGCTATTCCAAAAGTGTCTTTGAGGAAGCACAAGATGGCTCAACTTAATTTTAGTGGTGTTGATGTTATTTCTCTATGAAATGAATGAAAATTATTTTAGAAGCTTTCCATGTTTTCCTGAAGTTTAAGAATGAGGTGTGGAATATTGCTGTTTCAGAATACGGAGGTTTGGGAGACACTGTGCAAGAACATGACAAATGGCACCTAAAGATAGTCTGTGAAGATATAAATATCACATTTGGAGGCTTTTTCTTTAAATTATTCCCAACGTTGACTTACAGATATATCTCCCAAGGCTTTGATTGCTGCTCTGGAGACACATGTTGGTGATGAAGCCAGTATAAAATATGCATGTATATTTTTTAAATCTAGATTTTAAACTTCCTAGTATAGAAAATTCATGTTCTCAGAGGATTCTGCATTAAGCCTTACGACTTGCTTGATGTAACTCATCTGATCTCTTGGATGACTTTGAACTTGGCTCTCAGTTTTGTAAGGAACAGTCCCTTCATGAAAGTTCACGCCCAACTACATAATGACAGGACAGTGGCACATTAGGTTTTCTGAGACATCATGTAAGTAATTAAAAAACATATCTATTTCTTTCTCCTTTTCTTGGAAATTGCCAAACTTCTAGCAGCTTTAGCTCACCACTAAAATTCACGCTCCCAAGATCCCATTCCTAGCAACTGGATTTTACTAATTTCTTATCTCTGGACTTTCTCAACTATGCATACACGAGCTTTCTTTGTTCTGGTAAAAGCCAATTGTGATGAATATCTCAGTACAGCTCTTACAGATTCTGCATGGTATAGGGATAGAAAAGTAGTTTATGCAGAGTAAAACCTGGGGGTAAGTGGTTCCACCACACAGACTCTGTTCAAGTGCCTCAAGAAACTGGCCTGTTGAACTGATTGATACTTTGAAAGCCTGTTCTCTCAACACCTTATACCTTCTGTTTAAGAAAAAGGGATACTTCTGCTTCCAAAGAGAAGAGCATAAAATATCATGTGCCATCAGAGACATGCAGGGTCACCACTACTGACTGATGAGACATCTCTCTTACAGGCCTGTGTCAGCATCTTGGTTTTGGCTGGGATAGAGTTAAATTTCTTCCTAGTAGTTGGTACAGTGCTGTGGTTTGGATTTAGTATGAGAATAATGTTGATAACACACTGATAGTTTACTTGTTGCTAAGTACTGCTTATCCTAAGTCAAGGACTTTTCAGTTTCCCATGTCCTGCCAGGAAGGAGGTGCACAAGAAGCTGGGAGAGAGCATGGCCAGGACAGCTGACCCAAACTAGCCCAAGATATCATAGGATGTCATGCTAAGTATATACATTGGGGGCAGCTGGCCAGAGGGACAGATCATGGCTTGGAGACTGGCTGGGCATCACTCAGTGGGTGGTGAGCAGTTGCACTGTACATCACTTGTCTTTGCTTGAATTTTATTTCTCTCTCTTTTTGTTATCTTTTTCTCTCTCTCTTTTTCTTTTTTTTTTTTTTTTTATTTATGAAACTGTTCTTATCTCAACTGACCAGTTTTATTTTTTTTTTTTACAATTCTCCTCCCCATCCCACTGGGTGCTTAGTTGACAGCTGGAGTTAAATGAGGAAAATATCAGGGTCCACGGCTTGTAGCAAGAGCCCAAAGTCTTTTGGCTGGGACCATCAGAGCATGTAGAGCTGGACTATGGTTAAGAGTAAAATGGTAACCCTGGCAGTGACTTGTAAATGCATCCTGCAGCACTTAATCCTCCAACATTATGTGTGAAGCATGTCCTAAAAGGTTACATTCATCTCCATGCAAACCACTTTTCCACAGGTTACAAGGCAATTTCAGGGCCTGTGGCTTACATGATGGCAGTGCATTGCAATGGAGCACCACACAGCAATGGCTGACCTGATTGAGCTGAGCCAACTGCAGAAACAGACACAGATGTTGCTGTGCCAGTGATCCCATTGCCCTGAGGAGACCTTCTCGGCAAATCCTAATTATCTTGGGTGTATGCTGTGTCAGTGTGACCATATCTATTCCAGAAGCCAGGAGACCACAAACAGGGACAAGCAGCGTGCAGCCTGCAGATGACCTCCATTGGACATCCCTGTTCACGACAACACTGCACAGTCTGCACTGATCAACAAGCTTCATCTGGAGGGTTTCAGCAGAGACCAAATGATGTGAAGAGCAGGCTCCTGTGTTAGAAGATAACAGGTCTTACATCTATCAATAAATAATCCTGGCAGATGGTATTTCTGACTGCCTTGCTGACAGCTCAGAAAGGAACATCCTGGTCTTGAATAGGGGGAAGAAAGATCCCAGTTAAGTGTTTGTAAAAGGCAAATACCAGTACCAAAAGGCTCTGGGTCTGCAGCAGAACAAGTAGTAAAGCTCCCTTCTGTCACTGGAGTCATGCTACGCTAAATCCAGCCCCAGGACCTTAGGCACATCTGCAGGTTCCAGTCTGTTTGAGGACTTCCAGAGAGTCTCAGATTCCTCTTTCTCTGATTACAAGAACCTCTTCAGCAAAAATCTCCCAGGTCATTTTTCAAATAAATGACATTCTGGTTAGATCCTGTGGCAGAAACTGAGATAAAAGGTGACCTCACCCCTAGCAGTTCTCAGCTTCATTTAAGCTGAGAAGCTGTTGTATCTCAGCCTCTCTTGCTGGCTAGCTGCTATTTTTAACCTGTCCAGTGCTGCATTATATCAAAAGCCATTATTTATTCAGAAGAAATAGAGGGTGAGATAGCATCCCTGTTCTGTGACAGGGATCAATAGGTGCCTTTTCTATAATGACAGCAACTTTTATTTTTTTTCTTTTTAAGATCTCATTTCTGAGCACTTAGAGAATCATTTCTAATGCTGCACCATTAGGGATTGTTAAAAACATCAAAGCACTACTAAATGATCTATTAAAAAACCACTATTGTTGCAATTGCTATTATGCTAATCTATGTATGATCTTGTTATTTTGCGTAGTCACAATCTCCCAAAGCTAAAGAAAGCTAACTGCATTAAGACAAAGAAAATAGAGTTTTCATGGAAAATTAGTTACCTGTTAGTATAGATAGTTTTATTTTATCTTAACTTCACAGGCCAATGGCTTCTTTCTCCTAGCTGTTTCTGTGAAACAAGAGAACAAGATGCAAAATAATCAACTATACACAGTTGCAGATCTCACTTTCCCCTCAAAAAGAGCAATCACTGCAAAAATCACCCCATATAAAACAGCCACCTTGTTCCTTGGCCAAGTAAAGCAAAACATCTACAATAACAAAAACAACAACTACCACTACTACTGCTACTACTACTCCTAATCTGATAAAAGGTATCTTATACTGGTGGAATTGGGAAAGAGAGGGTAAAGTGCAGTTTGGAAAAATACAGAACAAACCTGAGTGATGAGTGGATAGAGATCAGCCCTGTGGAGAAGGATTTGGGAGTAGTAGTGGATGCAAAACTGACTATGAGCCAGCAGTGTGTGCTCACAGCCCAGAAAGCCAACTGTATCCTGGGCTGCATCAAGAGAAGTGTGGCCAACATATCAGGGGAGGTGATTTTCCCCTTCTACTCCACTCTTGTGAGACCCCACCTGCAGTACTGCATGCAACTCTTAGGCCCCCAGCATAAGAGAGACAGGGACCTACTTGAGCAGGTCCAAAGAAGTCCACAAAGATGATCAGGGGACTGGAGCACCTCCCTTATGATGACAGTCTGAGATAATTGGGGTTGTTCAGCCTGGAGATAAGAAGACTCCAGGGAGACCTTATAACAGCCCTCCAGTAGTTAAAGGGGGCCTACAGGAAAGATGGGAAGGGACTTTTTATCAGGGAATGTAGTGGTAGGACAAGGAAAAATGGTTTTAAACTGAAAGAAGGTAGATTTAAATTAGATATAAAGAAGAAGTTATTTACAGTGAGAGTGGTGAGACACTGGCACAGGTTGCCCAGAGAAGCTGTGGATGCCCCCTCCCTGGAAGGGTTCAAGGCCAGGTTGGACTGGGCTTTGAGCAGCCTGGTCTGGTGGAAGGTGTCCCTGCCCGTGGCAGGGGGATTGGAACTAGATGATCATTAAGGTCCCTTCCAACACAAACCATTGTATGATTCTATGAAACCAAAACCCATGAAAGAAAACCAAAGGGAGAGGGACTAATCTTGCATTTTTGGAGCCCAGTGCAATACAAATCCAATCAAAACATTTGGCAGCTCTAGGAAAACCAGGGGCATCCCTGGATCTCCTTGAAAACCATAAGGGTTCTCAGAAATGAGTGAACAAGCTCAGATGTCAGACCAGCATCAGCTATACAAAAGTACAGGCATATACTTCTACTATCCATTCTTTAAAGAGAGTAACCGAAAGAAAACAATGGAAAAAAAAATTAATTGCATCAGATTAAGTTCTGTATTTAATGTAGAGAAGAGATGGTCACCACAAGGTCAAGGGAGTAAGTGTTTACCCTCTGTTAATTGTATCTTTTCTATTAGGTATTTTCTAGTAGAATATACATTAAAAAAACCCTACAAACTGCACAATAATGACAATGGCTTTTTTAGTGCCAGGGTCATTGACACACCCCAGAGAAAGCTCAGCTGTCCCTTAGACAGGCCACTATCTATATTCACAAGAGAGACAGACTGCCAATAAATAGTGTGAAGGAGGAAAATCCAGAGTATACAAGTTCTCTTTTATCAGGCAGGGCTGGAAGCAGAATATGGGAATAAGGCAGCAGCAGCAAATAAGAGAAGTTACAGGCTAGAGTCTGCTTTTCTCTGGGTCTGTTAAAGGAGTCTGAATGTAACTGAATCAAAACTGTCCCGTTGTTACTGCTCCCACTGGTATATGAACCTGCAAGCCAAAGACGGCAAGAGTTGTTTAGTCTCCAATATATAATGAAAATAAAGAGAAACTTGAATGTGAACATTCATGAGATGGCACTTTGAGGGGGTGGGAGGAAGAGGAGGAGGGAAATAGGCACTGATTTGTGTTACAAAGTTGCCTGTAGCATTGCTCAGACAGTGGGAAGATTGATTCCCCTGGGAACTCCATTCAGAAGGGGGCAGGATGGAGAGGCAATATCCTACACAATGCAATAGCAAAACGAACTGGAACTGCTCTCACAACAAAAAGAAAACTAGGGTTGCTTTCAAGAAAAAAACCAAACAAACAAACAAACAAACAAAAACAAAAACAAAAAAACTCACAAAATTCCAGGTTCTTCCAAAACTGCAAACCTTTCCAGATGAAAAAGATCCAATATGTTTCTTTGGGGAAACCCCACACATCCCAACATGCTTGTATGCAGCTCTTGCCCAGGAAGCAGGACCACGCACCCACAGCTTTTTCATCAGGGTACAGGACAGCTGGGCTTCATAAGCAGCAACCCAAAGCAAGGAGGCTGATCTGAGAGGGACACTGATGTTAGATGTGCTGCCTAGGTGTAGGCAGACATGTGAGGCTGTTGTCTGGGCTTCCATGTCAGCTAATGGGGAGACGTGGCTCTCCCCACCACAGGGATGCAGCAAACTGGCCGCTGCTACCCACCATATGCAAAGACAGAGTAAACAGGTAGCTCGGGGAGTGGTGTTGTAGTCAAGTATAGGTGAGATGAACCCTAAGATTGCAACGTCCCTGCTGCCTCTCTACAACTCTTCCTCTCCAGAGTGAAGGACATCAGGGAGAAATACAGTGACTGTCCTTCCTGGTCCCAGAATGGCATCCCAGTCCCAGCCCACTACATATAGGTAAATGTCTTGTGCTGTTATTTAACAGTCTGGGATTAAGGCTGCAAAAAGACACTTAAATTGGGCATTAAAGGCTGATATTATTATCAATATTGCCTGGGATGCAACCTGTCATCCCTTAACTAAAGGAAGAGTTACTGTCAGAGGTTTAGAGGATATGGTTGTTATAGGTCAGAGTTAACCTTTTCTTTATCTGTTTCTCAGCACTTTGCGTTAGTGTATTTTGGTATTTAATTGCAGAACTTAGTTTATATCTATACTAATTATACTATATTTTTTACTAATTTATCTTACAACAAAATGCAATAATTTTCTGTAATATTCCTCCCACTACTTAACCTACTTAACAAATTTCAACTCCCTGCAACATAATGCATATAAAATTGATTTTAATTTCAAAAGCAGTGAAAGCATTTTTATTCTTTGAACCTTTATTGCAGACATTTTAGATATTTTTCACATACTGGAAATCAATAATACGTAGGCTGAGATCAAATACAAAGCTATAATCCTCCAGACAGAACAGTTTTGCTTTTAAATTCTTAAGATGTAATATCAGGGAGATAATCAGTTTACCAAAAAAAGATACAGAAAGAGTGTTTTGTTTCTAATGTGTTATTTGATCCAAATCTACATTTAAAAAACATATTGGCCAGGTGCAGTACATATTCTTAAGCATTAAGCAGCCAAATGTCCAATGGTTTCTAATGCTTAAGAACATGTACCACAACTGCAATATGCAGGTTGTTAGGAGATAAAAAATTGAAGTGTACTTCCTTAAGCTGAGGATAAATATTACAGTATTCTATAGCTGAAATGTAGGAGCCAACACTGGAATTGTAATAGCATATAGTGCATTGAATAGGGAATAGGCTCTGCCATGACAGATATAATATGCACTGACACATTTCTGCAACAAATATATGTACCAGACAGAATATAAGAAGAAAAAATAAGGCAAAGTATTTAATAACATCTGCTGACCGGCAGTAAAGTCAAATAAAAAATTTATGTTGCTGAAGATCCAGTGCTGTATGTAGTCCACAAATAATATTAGAAATAAAATACGCATGTCCCTGTATGGAACCAGGCTGGCATACAAATGAAAAGATCCAGGAAAAATGTTTTGCAGCCTTGATCTGCATACCTGTGCACTTGACACTCATGCAATTGCTATGCACAAAGCTGCTATTACCAACTCAGCCCAGCCCTGCTCCTGACTCTTTTCCTATTTAAATTAAATCAGTATGTTAAGAAAGGACATGACATTCATCCTTGCCCCTGCGTTCAGAGAAGGATGGACATGAAATCTCCAGCCACAGGTGTGGGGAACAGCCAGCTGATGCATTTTTCTACAAGTGACACCTACCAACATCCTGCTTTGGGCAATAATTTAGCATAACATCCTTGGGCATATACAAAGGGCTCAGGAAACAAAAAAAATGTCATCAGGGTCACAGGTGGGTTTCTGAGCCCACAGATGAGATGAGGTTTCTTACTGTGGACTCTGTCTTCCTCTGAAAAAGCAGAGCAGAGCCACTGAAAATTTTCCTCTGTTGGACTTACTGTTTTAAATTTTAAATACGGTCTGACAAAAAAAAAAAAAAAAATCTGGGCCTGCATTTGGGAATGCTTTCAAAAGGTTTTACTTGTTTGGTCAGCAGAATGCTTCAGCCAAGCAATTGAGTATGTGGTTTATGCTGTGGTTTTTCCCATCTCACAAGTTTTTCCAATAGCACACTTTCCTTGCTCACTGCTGAAGAAAGAAACCCCTGATTTACCTTCCAGGGAAAGGAGCCCATCAATTGGAAAGGAAGCCACAGAATCGCCACTGGTACCCAGGAAACAGGATGGGCACAGGGCATGTTGCCCATCATACAGGGGATTCATTTTGGTAGCTTGACCTGATAGTTTAAGTGAACTCCCAAGCCCTGCTGGACATCCTCTGAGAGTGACCATCAAGTGGCCACCTTGCTATTGCTGGCTTCATCATGTTCAGAAATAAATATTATTTAGTGCTCATCCAGGATTATCATATTTCTTTTTTTCAGTTTCACAACTTGCCAACTGGGGAAGAAAAGGAAAGTCAGGATGACAAAATCTTCCCTCTAAGCCTGAGCAGTTTCATCACATATGTGGGGACTTTTCACATTGCAGCCACTTTGAAGCAATAATTGGAGAAGAGCTGGGTGCTTCCTAAGGTCCAGCTAGGCAGGATCTGCTCTGTCCCTGCTGATAAGGCAGAAAAACCCTATGCAGGATCATGCCTATTCTTCTGACAGTTGCCATTTACTGAACAGGAAGTAGCAGAAATCTCACAAAAAGGGCCAGGCAGGTTGAGCCCAAGGAAAACCTAAACTTCTGAAAGCAGTACAGTTTGATGTATGATGTTCTTTGGATGACCTGCCTGGAGATGAACTTGCACCTTGATGATCAGAGCTGTTGCCTGAAGCATTGGTGTGGCAATCCTTGTAACAGTACCAGGATAAACCCTAGCCAAGAACAGTAACATGAGGAGGTTACCTGCTGTGCATGACATCAGAGTAATGCATCTCAACCACAAACTCCTGTGAAAGCACTAGCCTTCCTGACGGCTTGACAGTGCTCTCAGCATCCCCAGTTCCTGAAGTCTGTGCAGTGGAGAGGAAACCTCCAGTGCTTTAGGTTACTAAAACAAAGGGAGAAAAAATGAAGAAGGAGGAAAAGCAAAGGGAGCTAAAAAAAAGAATTGCTTAGGAGGGAAATCTTCTTCCCCTCCAGCCCCAAGCCCATGACTTTTAGCAAAGTCTTACAAATCTGGAGAGACATAGCCATGATTCTTGAACAGCAGGGATGTTTAACTGATAACCTTCATCCCCCCAGTTTCAGAATAGGGGACCAAAGGTCTGTATAAGTGATTATTGAGTCACTATGTTTCTCCATAGGCCTGTTTTCACATGTTTTTTTCTGAAGTCTTTGGGTTTTGCTCATGACTTCTCTACAGTTTACTTGGCATTCTGCAAAAAAATGATCCTCTTTCACCAAAAACTAGCACAAAGGAGCTTCTAGCAATGAGATTTTAGCAATCAATTACAGGACTAGTATCCAAAGGCTTTTACAAAATAAAACTAATACTTTCTCTTATTTTCTTTCTGTAAATATTTGCTGTGATTCTAATTTATTTCTTCAACTATGTTTGTATTAGTTCTGTGTTTGACTTCCTATAGCAAAACCATAAAGACTACAACCCTACAAGGACTTACCATAGTCTGATTACTAAGCAAGTATGTCTTTACTGGGATCAATTAAGTCCTTCCAGTTAATCATTAAGCAAGTAGCTAAGTGAGCTGGAGAAAGTATCACATAAAAAGATCATAAAACAACTTGTATTCAAGGGGTTGGGGATGATTTAATTTTTAGAGGTGTGTAAGTTTTTGTATAACAAACAAAGAAATTAATCCAATGAAACATCTTATAAAGTGCCTTGAATTTTTTTTTCTAACAAATCATGTAGTTTATGCAAGTTTATCGTGCATTGTATTTGATGAAAACTAGGCTTTGGTTAATAATACTGTCATGGCAGATACTTTTTCCTAATAAGTTTCAGAGAGCTAGCAGTTGTATGAAAACAAAACCCACCTAATTGGAAGTGTTAATCTAACAGCAGTGAAAGCCTTTCCCAAGTCCCTGAGCCACACACTGATAGTAAGGGATGGAAAACTGCATGTCCCCTGCAAGGCTTTACAGGCCCACAGAGGGGCTGGTACCTAAGGGACCCTGCAGACAGTGTGCATTCACCTGAGACTTCATAAGGCAGCTCTCTGGCAGGCAGGGGCTTGTGTCCCTGGTGCCCACAGGGGCCTAGCAGCATACCCTGAGCCTGGCTCACCCTCCCTCTGCACGGAGCCATCAACACTACCACCCCCCTCACCCTTCCCATCCCATATGGGAGAAACACCAGCCCCTTCCCTCTCCCACACCACTCCTCCTATCCACCCACCCTCCAGAATGACTCACAGCTGAAAATTACTTTTGGGTGGGAATTGCTAAAGCCTGAGGTTTAATAGTTCTCATGATTTACCTTTTTTTTCTTTTTTTTTTTAATGAAAACTCCAAATCTTAAATAAATTATTAAAATGTCAGTGGAAACTGCTACTGTGAAGACTTCAGTGCCCCGCCACCCCCACCACCCTTGACATTTTTAATATTGAAAACAGGAGTATTTTTTAAATTTATTGTCTTTTTTTTTTTTTTTTGAACAAAAACTGCTTACCCAACATTGGAACGGACTTCTGTTTCATAAGAAATGAAGATACTATGGCAACCATAACAGTTGTTTGCATTTTGGCTAAGAAACCAATTTTCCACTGAACAAAGAAAGTCCTGGTGGAGGGTTTTCACCTCATTTTGAACAGGAAAAACCTTCCTATCTAGGGCCATGTGAAGCACGTTGCACACTTAATCATGTGTCCCAGACAAGTAGATGGACAAATAACCATCATAACTAGAGAACAGTAAAACTTACATAAAAATGTGTGGGATTTCCTTGCCCTCTGGATGTTAGAGGATGAAAGAGTGAGGTGCATAATAAACTACAGCTGTTACTCAGCCTCTTCTCTAAATGACAGTTACTTCTCATGTTTTGTATTATGAATGGAAAATAATAAAATAGGGCTTGCTGTATGCAACTGCTGGGTGGTATTTATTTATAGATCTACTGGGGATAGTGTGACTGACTGGGCAATGCAGTATTAATCATCTTTCCAGCGAGGAACAGGAACGCATTCTCAGAATAAGAATTAGGCATTAAGAACCACATTGCATCCATTTGGGAAAATCATTCACTGGGCAGGGTGGAGCGGGGGGAGGACTGTGCCCACCACATCCTAGAGGGAACATGTGCTGCAGAGGAGGATACAACATGCTGCTCTAGCGGAGCCAGTTCTGTGAGGTGCTGCAGAGGGCACAGCAGCACAGGGAGAACCGAGCATTGTTTTTTCCCATGCCCTGCCTTCCTCTGCTGGAGATGGCCATCCAGCAAAGGCAAATCATCATCCCTGCCTTCCAGGAAACAGAGGAGACTCCTGTGCCATGTAAAGGCCGGATGTAGTGGCTGAGGCACTGGTGTCATGTAGTTGCCTGAGGCTAGAAGACCTTACAGCTACAAAATGAGAGCTAAAGCACTGAATAAACCCACAAAAGGGTCTTGAAGCACTAGGATCTCTGCAGAACAAAAATTAAAAGAAGAGAATAAGTCATTACATAAACCTAAACAGAAAAATGAGCAACCAAGACACAGCTGAAACTGACAAGTGCTGGCCAGGGAAAAGCAGGAAGGTCAAATTGTAGTCTGGGGAGTCCAGTGCTTTGCAGCCACAAAGTCCAGAGCAAGAAAAGACCACAAAGTCCAGAGCAAGAAAAGAACAGAGCAATGCAGCAGGAATGACTGAAACCAGGCACATGAAACAATGACAGCCAGAAAGTGAGACACAGCCAGAGAAGGGAGAGAAAAAGGCCTCAGCTCCTACCAGGAAACCTGGCTGCTCCTGAAAGCAGGGATGTTGGCTGGGGTTGGTGGCTCTACACAGCTCTGCAAGGATGGGGACATAGGGATAATAAGCAACTTTGAAAACCACAGGAAGTGGTATTCCAGCAGCACCTGGCTGTGCTGCAGGTTGTCCGCTAACATTGCAAGAACATCTTTACTACCACTACAGGCTGAGCAAACTAACAAGACCAAAAGGAGAGGGTGGAAATGGAGGTTGGACACATACAACAGATCAGAATGGCAACATGCAATATCCTATTCCCTGTCATTGTCCCTGTAAGTAGAAGTACTAGTATTTAGCTGCCAAAATGTTAATTAAGCTGACTAACTTTCAAACTCTTCAAGAGCACATTTTGGGATGGTATTTCTTTTAAGTGAGTATACTTCCAGGCTAGCTTTTCATCACAGTATTTTAGCAGCCCTGAAAGAAACGCCCATTGTGCATGTCTCATTCTTCTTTAGGAACTACAAAGCAAATACGGTGCTGGCTGAGTGCTCCTCCACAAAGTAAAGCAGCATTACATCTCAGCTCTTCCTCATATCAAGCCATCCCCAGTGCCAGATTTCCAAAAACAGATAGTGCTCACTCTCCCACAAGACATTCCCCTATGCAAAAACAGAATTATGATTTAACCAATATTACATACTCACAATGGAGCAAGATGTGCCTGGAATACAAAGAGATGGCAGATACCATCTCCACAGAAGCCAGGAGGGAGAACACATAGGGCTTACAAGTCAAAACTTCACACAGGCCTGAGTCCTTTAAACATGCCAGGAGAAATACTGCATGCGGAAATGCAGAACAGCCACTGTACCTCCCAGTCACTGTTTTGCACCACTGTGGCTGTAGGAACTAGTTTACATTAGCACACAAGTGCTGATACGCAAATAGCTGCTGGGCAGACTCTAAGTGTGGTGATCTGTAACCTACAGTCCCAAAATTTTGCAAGTGAACAGTATCTGTTATAGAAACAAAGCTGTGCTCTTTATTGGACAAATGGGCTTACAGTGTGGATACCTAGGCCATCAAAATCCAAAGAAGAGAGAGTTCAAAGAACAGAAACGGGTTACAACACACTCACAGACAGCATGAGTCAGTAATGAGGGCACTGAGCAACTGTAGATGTCACCAGTAAGGCGTCTCAACAACATTCACACCACATAAAACAGATTATAATTGCACTCCACAGGCTCCTCACTCCTGCTGTATGGAACGATTTGCTTCAGCTCTGCAGCTGAAGGAGAACACAGGGACAGTGCCCAGTCACTTTAGACTTCTGACATTCTTGGGGTTCCTCTGAGAGCTTGAACCCAAGTAACTCAATGGCAGAGGGAAGATGAGGACCAAGTCTACCTGGTCAGGACTCTGACTCCATGAGTGTCCAGCCCTGGTTTCTTAATTTGATGTCTAATCTTGATCAGTAGATCTTAGGGCATGCTTGTGTCAAGCCTTCAAAGACTGCAGCTCTGCTCTACTCACCATGTTACACACATGACTGTGCTCTTGAGGAGTGCCAGGGAAGAGCAAGCTCCCATCCCAGCAACCACAGCAGTGTGTCTACAGAAAATCCAATGTAAGCCCAAAGCCCAAAATCCCTCCATCAAATCCTCAACTCATTTACCAAGTGCTGGCCTACCCTGGCTCCCTCCCTGTCCTTGCCCTCACTATTACAGGAGACTGCAGTATAACTGCAGCCCTGCCACCCACCACTGTCCTTGAAAGCTAGCGCCCCCCTGGTTTGTGCCTCCCTGTGCGCAGTTGGAAAGCCAGACAAACTCTTCTCTCTCCTCAGACAACAGTTCAAAACCACAGTGTGGCCAGGAGCCTAAAGCAGGGCTCAATTTTTTGAGGCCAGTTTCAGGATGTTTCATCTGCAGAGCTGTGCTGAGCCTACCCTCCAGGACTGTGACACAGTCTGGAGGCTCTCAGGTGTCCCCTAGACTGCTGCTGAAGGTCTTCCCTGGGATTAGTGAACCCCAGCAAAGAACCATCCCCCAAATGTTAGGCTTGATTGGCAAGTGAGCATGAAATGAGTGGAAAGGCAGAGCCAACGGAAGGATACAAGCAGTAGGAATATAATTATGCAGTGATTCATCTTGGGCATGCTTGCACACTGGGAGGAGGGGGGCAGGAAAATAGGGAGAACTAAGCCTTTTATTTTTTTGTTTTCTTCTTGGACAGGAATAGAATACTGCATGAGATAATTTGAAGGAGTGATTCAAAGGAGACATGAGTGGATATATTGCAAGGATCAAGGAAGGTGAAACAACCCTTTGATTCTGCATGAGTGATACAGAACTGTGCTTCTACAGTGTACAGTGAATGCATTACTGAGATCACAGATTAAAGAGGTTAGCAGGCATTCACAATACTATCCTGAGCAGCTGCTTCTCTCTCTTTGTAGCATTAACCTTCATGAAACATAGAAGCAGTCATCAACCTGAAGGAAAAACTGTGGGATGAGAATTTTCATAGTCAGCCCACCAGTAGCCTATAAATATATTTGAGTAGTGGCAGATTTTAAGCACATACAAAGGATTGCATTTGGGAGATCTTTAAAGCATTGCAGAGCAGGTGAACTGCTTTGAAACCTTAAATTGTCATTTTTAATTAAATGCTCATACCTACTGTATTTATCAAGGCAAATTACAGACAGTTGTTACTGGCAGCTGGGGAAAGTGATACGGAGAATACTCCCTATGAACTGTGTGTGATTAGCCCAGTGGAGTATGAGTGATCAGGTCGCAGGAGCAGTGTTGGTTGTTCTACAAGTCCATCACTCAGCTCCAGTAACAGGACTGTGAATGGGCAAAGCAGCAGGTTTTCCTTCTGTCCAAGAGCCCCAAGCTCACTTCTCTGGCCATCCTTCTTTTGTGACCTCCTGTTCCATCCAGCGTAGAACATCCTCAAGAGCTTGCAGGGGACACAAGAGATGCCCTCAAAACAACAGCCTTCCCCCTTTCATTCCATCCAGAAGGGCCATACCACACACTGTGGGAAATCATACTGGCAAACACTTCAGCAGTCCTGCTCAGGTACTCACACCCAGGATAGATGAGGATCCTCACATCTGTACAGATTGCTTAAGAATACACCCCCTTTTTTGGAAAATGCAGATCAAATTTACAGCCAGATCTTATGGCAACATGACTGGAACCACGCACATGTCGGCCTGTTGCCTAGTGCATGGCTTTTCTAATTGTAAGCCTTCTAAAAAACAATCATGGTGAATAGATGTTAAATGAATAAAGGTTGATTTTTTATGCCAGTGCCAAATTAATTATAAATGAGCAGCAAAATAAATCCAAAGGGCTATCATCCCATCTACCAATCAATAAGTTGTAAGTATAAATGTACTGGAACGATATAAAGTGCCTATGGCACACACAAAAACCCAGTGAGCTAAAAAAGGAAGGAAAACATTTCCAGTCTTCATCTGGAGAGATGCCACAGATTTCATCAGGCTAAGCAGAAGGGGACAAGTTTTTGTAACTACATGATTTTTACAGACAAAGACCCCTGCCTTGTGTTTTGTCAGCAGTCTACCTAGGGGGTAGTATTTTTTCATAGCCACTAAGTAACGTTGTTAGTTATCTGTATGCACACATATATCAAAACTAATGACTCAAGCAGTCTTAATGACTTCAGCAAGGACAGGAGTCTTATTTTCAAATACATAGTAGAGCATTTGCTTGGATAAGAGTCTAACTTAACAGAGACAGGCAAGCCCAAAGATGAAATATTGCATACATCAGTTTACAGCAAAATCTTAATGCAAGGTGGTTAAAACAGGTTGTGCAGAAAGAGACAATCAGGTAAACATCTTTTGCACAGTGATACAGCAAGAGCAGCAGTCCGCAAACAAATTTTGTGTCTCATATTCTAGTCCAAGAAACATTTGAGAGGTGTGAAAGATATGGTACCAGGTTCTCTCTTGGTAGAAAAGAATGTCAAATCCAGACCAGTCTCTGGATGTTGCAGAAGCAATGCCTGTGGAACCCAGGGTTGATTTGACCTCCTGAAATGACTGGACAGCTCTCAAATACACTCCCACATGCAGATCAGACAACTGCTAGACTCCCCACAGAGTCCACACTGCTCAGGCTAGTCTTTTGAGATCCAGTGGCTGGCAGCTCTTCATAAAATCTTCTGACAAATTTACCACCATCCTTGTTTCCCAGATAGAAACAACCAGCAGAGTTTTCATATTGTGCCTGCATTTGCTAATGAGCTACATAGATTAAGCAAAGACAGACATACCACATCATCCACTGCAGTCCCTTTCAAACCACAAGGCTTGAGGATGTTTTCAATAGTCCCAGAAGATTCAGCTTTGCTTTGTTTCAAACTTTTGTCTCTTTGTTCTATACTCCACCTCTAAGGAGTTCTCTTTATTCATGGATCAGTTTTTCCTTCTGAAAGCCCAGCAGGGCTTTAGCAGAACAAGTGTGAACACACATTTTAGTGTTCTCCATAATAAATGCAGAAAAATCATGAGCTGAGAGCTGTCTGTGGTAAACCTGAAGTGTGTAACTCAGCCACAGTCTCTTCCACATCTGTCTTGAAGATAGACAAGCTGTAATCACACCCCTGTACTTAGCCAGGCTCTCAGCTTTCACAATTTCATAGGTTCCACATCAGCCAGTCCTCACAGACCCTCATCACTTGGCTGTTCCCTTCATCCTCTTAATAGGTTTTAGAAGTTTGTTGCCAAGTCTGAATGCAGCAGCTGAACTGGAGTAGGCACAGACAGCGCCTACTTTCTCCTCTTTCCAAGACACAGTGCTTTTGCTCAGGTAGTGCAAGGAATATAGCATAGTCATTGTTAATTCAACATTGACAAAAGTGCCTTGCTCATTCCTCAAGCTCCATGCTTCCCACATTGTTCTCACCCACAGAGAACATGTGTGTGCTTCATTTCAGATTACTTCACATCTTCATATTTTCCCTGTTTCAATGTCACTCTAATTTTGGGGGTTTTTTTTTGTTGGGTTTTTTTTTTTTCAGATTTTGCGGTATCCACATGATGTTATTTCCCTGTTCTCATCACTCTTGACATACTTGCTCTACACTGGATCAGCCATAAACATCATCCACATAAAGACCTGTGCTCCCTTTCCAGGTCACTAGTAAGGACAACAGCATAAACTAACATATGGGGTAGCCCCATAGTACAGCTGCATTTGAACTGCTCATTTAAGATCCAAAGGTTGGCCAATGTTCCATCAAATAGAAAAGTCTTTGTGTAAGGGAACCAAAAGCCACCTTCCTCCTTCCCTCCTCTCTTCCTTCTTTTTTCTCACTCCTTCCTCCCCTTTCTCCACTATCCACACTGTATTTTTAAGTCATTGCATTGCAGCTGCAGGATCACATTTGTACTTTCCTTCCTACACATAGCTTGGACTTCATTTGTTACACTTCTTTCATCTGTGTCAGACTATTGGTATGTCCCAGGAACAGGGCTTTCATCTCAGTGGTGCCAAACAAACAAACAAATAAACAAATAACAGGCTTAATCTGCTGCAGCTCAGCAGAGAAGTCCTTTAACTTCACTAGAGCTGTGGTGATTTATGGCAGCTGACAGTCTGACTTATTGCTACTCATTTCATGGAGGGATTCTTTGTCACTTCACAGTGACCACCAAGATCAACCTCCCTGGCAGACTTCTATCAACACACAACTAGCTGGTTATACCAAGTAACTTCTGTTTGTCTTATTGGGTCAGAAATCCCAAACAGACGCATTGTCCTTGGGATTCTTCACAGACTGTAGCCCAGCCACTTCCAGACACCTTATTCAGCACCTCTGTGAAGTAAGGAAACTGGAGTCAGCTCTGGTCTTTAAATCCATGTGAAAGGGCAATATGACCATTACATAACAGTTACACTAAAAAGCAAAAGCAGAAATAATATGCCAGTTGGAGAAAGCATTCTTATATATAAAATTTTATACCGTAGGAGGAAAAAAAATAATTCTTTTGTGTGTGTGTGTGCTTGCATGTGTGTAAATGTGTATTTATATAAACATTCTTGCACTCTCCCTGGAGTTTCAAATTCACCAACTTTGTCCAAGAAAGACACCCAGCAAGATCAGTTCCATAAAAATTTCTCTTTCACAAGAAACAGTGAATTATGATGTTAAACACCTAATAGGATGCATAAGTGATAATACAGAAAAAGAATAGCTATCAATTGTCCTTGGCTGGACACTGGGGTGAATCAGGTGTCATCCCATCTCCCAGAGGACAGTGAAATAATAAAGATTTGAGACACTGCACTGACAAGATTAGATTACTTTTGTAATGTGGGAGGAAAAAAAAAATAGAAGAACAGGGAAAATAAGTCAGCAATATGTTGTCCTGCTTCTGTCAGGGCAGAAAATCAAAAGGACATTAAATTAAGTTTGAAATTCAAAAACAAATAGGATAAAATATTTGTTCACTCCCCCTGCAATTGTGGGATGGAACTCAGGGTGAAAGAGCACCTCTCAGGCTAGCTAGACTAGTCTGCTTTAGCATGATCAGTGGTAACACCTTAATTGAGAGGAGGCAGAGAGAAACATCTTTATTAGTGAGCTGGAGAAGGTGATGGAGCACAGTCTTGTAAAGTTTTCATCTGATACCAAATTGCAGGGAGCAATAAATACACCGTAGCCTAACAGCACCCCAGTACCTATGGGGAAGGTATCAGTGAGATGAGGCCAGGCACTTCTCATTTTGGGAGAATGAGGTACAATGGGCAAAAGCTAAAGAATAGCACTTCAGACCAGGTATAAGCAGAAGCCTTTCCCTTCAGGGACAGACCAGCAGTGAAGCCAGGACTCAAAGAGGATGTGCAGTATCAATCCTTAGAGTTTTTCAAGACTTGACTGGTCAAAGGCTGGGTCTCTTCCAAACTAAAGTATCCTTTAGTCCTGTTATCCTTAAGGATATTAAGTCATGTGTGTAAAGAAGTTTAAGCCTGGTTACAGGGAGGCTCAAGACATGGACATCTGCAGGGCCAGTGGCATACTAACCCCTCCATTGCTGAGGATGCACATTAAAGGCAAGCACCCTGACAGACCTCACTTGGCTGCACCTCCTTTCCTATTATAATGTTGTGCAACCATCACTGGACTCTTAGGGTGGGAAAGCCTTGCCAATGTCCACTGTGTCCTGAGAGTCTAAGCACCATTAGCACCATGCTGCACCCTGGAGCAAGACATACACAAAAGCCTTTTGAACACTACAGTCACGGTCTTAAATTCAGGAAGAAAGTGCTGTGTTTCTTTGTTCCCTAATTAAACCAGGTGTCATATGTTCTATTTCCTGGTAATTGAGAGAAATTGTGGTTGCTGAGCTGAAATCCCAGAACAATGGGTCAATTCCAGGTAAGAGAGTTCCTCACATATGAGAACAAAAAAAGTCACCCTTGCTTTTACAGCCTGTTTGTTCATTGTGGGTGAAAGTAGGTGATTTAAAATAATAGCTGTGTTCCAAAGCACATTCAGTGTTCCGATAGAGTGAATGAACCTGAAATGAGAAAATAGCAGTCAAGAGACAAACAGGAATACAGCAAGCACCTTCAAACACAAAGGAACACTGGCTGGGTACAAAACTGATGGGTTCCAGCAGTCAAAATGTTTTTTTTCCAACATCATAATCCTGTAAATCCATCCCCAGCACTCTTTGTCATTGCCACAAAGCATTTGGATCCTGTTTTGTTTTGTTTTGTTTTGTTTTTTCCTTTAAGCATAGCTAGTTCATTGTAACAGAAGTGCTTTTGCATAGACAGTATAGTGTTTTAAAGAAGCTGCTTTAGTAAATCCTCACTGCCCCCTCACACTGGGGATCCTCAGAAGTTTAGGGATCACTCACATAGATCTAAAACATTAAAATAGCATAGAGTCTTTTTGTTCCACCCATGAAGGCTTCAAAAGCTCTCTACAAGGCCTTTGCCAAGTAACAAACACTGCTGTGAGGTTGAGGTGAACTTGCACTGCCAAACCACAGAGCAGCCCTTGGCCAGACTCCTTCGGATAACAGTGTCTAGTTGGATGCTTCAGGCTGTCTTCTGATCCACACATCACAAGATGGGTCTGGGACTCTTGTTGTCACTAAGTTTATTCTACCCACATTTGCCTTTTGGAGAACAGAAATGCCATCTTATAGGGAAAGCAAACCTGTGAAAACTAAGTTTAAAGACAATATTAATCATGTTACTTACTAATTCCTGGTCCTGCAGAGCTGAAGCAACTATGGAATATTTATCCAGCTTCTGTTCAGCTAAACCATCACTTGAAACATTGTTAATGAAGTACAAGTTGCAAAGTTAATTCCAGTAGACACAACTGCAAAAACACATGAGAACTGCACAAGGAATTTAACACATAGGGCATTTTATAGAAAATTACATGCAAAACTGAGTCATGGCTTGACTTGCAGATCACACATTACATTTGACTGGCTCAGGGAAGCACCTTCTGTTTGCTAGCTAAGCTCATTTGCTCTCACAGTCACTGAGTAACAGGGCATTGTTCACCCTTCTCCCCATATGTTTCTGTAATTCTCAGGGTTACCTACACTTTAGACAATCCTTTGTGACCTATTAGAAGCTGTCACAGTGTTTCCTTGTTATCTGAATTAGTATGAACCATGTTTAGAATAATGAGAGACTGACAATCTAAGTTCAGACAGCACGTGAATTGAATCTGAAGATAATTAAGATGAGTTAAAGACCATGGCAGTTCTGTACACATTGTGCAGCTGGCTGTGACACTGAGACTGTTTTAAATGACAGAATCCCAGAATGGTTGAGGTTGGGAGGGACCTCTGGAGATATCTGGTCCAAATCCCCTTCTCAGAGCAGGGTTACCTACAGCAAGTTGCTCAGGATATCATCTAGTCAGGTTTTGAATATGTCCAAGAATAGACTTCACAACCTCTCTGGCCATCCTGTGCCAGTGCTAAACCACCATAACAGTAAGAACAAACAAACAACAACAACAACAAAATCCAAACCAAACCAAAACCTCACCAACCAAAAAACCATTTGGGCACCCCTGAAAAGATTTTGGCTCCATTTCTTTATTCTTTCCCAGTAGGTATTCATACACAGTGATGAGATTCCCCCTGATACTTGTCTTCTGCTGGCTAGCAGTCCCAGCTGTCTCAGCCTCTCCTCTTATGTCAGATACTCCAAATTCTCTGTCTTCTTTGTGGACCTTTGCTGTACTCTTTCCAGTATGTCCACAACTCTCTTGAACTGGAGAGCCCAGATTTGGAGCTAGCACTGTAGATACAACCCACCAGTGCTAAGCTGAGTGGAAAGATCACCTCCCTCAATCTGCTCACAGAACTCTTACCAATTCAGCCCAGGATGCTATTGACTTACTTTGTCACAAAAACACATTTCTAACTGTTGTCAGATTAGAGCTCCATTTGTCACTTATTCCAACTTCATGCCAGTGTTAACTTTAGTGATTTCAAAGAAACTATACCAGCCTAATCCTGGAGACATGCACTGGTGAAGTTTAAGCCCAACTATCTACTTCATAAAGTTTAGCTATACAATGCAAACAGTCACTACACTTCAAACTTGTGCCAGACTGATTGAAAAGGAGCATTCCAGAGGGAATTATATCCTGGTGTTTCTCGTGGATGGCTATATCTGTGCTCAAGAAGCTATAAAACAGAACAGTTCAACTGCTGATCGTTCATGCTTACACCCATCACAGAACTGGACTTCAACCTTCTTCAGCACCAACACCAGAGGAGCAGACTCACCTCACAACTCTTTCTCATATTCCTGGATTGTGGCAAGGTGGCATGTCAAAGTGATCGGTACTTAATACTTCTATTAAGTGGATCTGTTAGGTCAGCTTTCTTTTCTATGGGAAAGCTTCAACAATTTTTACTGGTTGCTTAGCTCATGGATGGATATTTGTATTTCATTATAAGATCTTTTTCTGTTCAGCTATATCAATCCACCAAATCTAAATCAATTTAAATTCCGTCTACTGCTTAAAAACAGGGCTCTTAAACTGAACAGGCAAATCCTTCATTAGTGATATAAATTATCCCATGTAAGAAGGAAATAGTCCTTTCTCATTGTCAGTTGATGAGGGATGCCTAACATTTATGTGCTGATACAGAGTGTGAGGCTTCTGAAGTATAACAGTCACAGAAATGATGCCTCTCAAGCCATAGCAGTCATCCTCATGAGTGGTTCTGTGGGAGAAGGTCCCTTCTTTTGATAGCTTCCCACTGCAGCAATAGATGCACCTGCTTTTCTCTCTTCAAACAAGTGTAAATCAGAGCTGTACCAGATGTTTTTGTTGAATAGGCTGCAAGAGCCGCACTGAGTCAGCAGTCCCAGAACACCCCACCAAAATTTCCCTGAAAGTTTTAGCTGGATACTCAACCATAAAACACATGTAGCCACTTAGCAGGAGGATCTGAGGAGTCATTGGGGATTTGACTTGGCCTCTATTCCTTTTGTTAATCATGCTTTCCCACTTTCTTCTGCAAATAAGTACAAAAAAGTTCTGCCAGACTGCCCCACTGTGACACACCTATAACTAATCTGGTAACAAGACAATCATTTTAATTAATTTCTCAGCTAAGGCTACCTTTAGCACTTCTCTTGTGTATGGCTGCTGTCAAGCATGAGATCTATCCCCTCATGGGGCTCTGGCACTACCTAGAGTGACTGCAGACCCCTTCATAACAAGCAGGTGAGCAGCCACATCCAGCAAGTAGTGAGGAACCACTGCTTCCTCAACAGTGCAAATTCACATCAATTCTGAATTTGTAGCTGGGGAGATCCTGCCATTCTCTGTCTTGCAGAACACACTGTGAGTCAGCCCCTGCCCTGAAGCTCCAGCCAAAATAAACAGGAAAAAGAACCCATATCTGGCTTCCATCTACATATAAAAGAAGTCAAACTCCATCCAAGGTCATACAGACAATAGGCAGCAAATCCAAGAATGAAAGCCAGACCTATTCAGTTCTACTGTAGTTCCACAGCCACTGGAGTTTTATCGATTTACTTTATATGTGAGCATTCAGAAGAGCAGGGCACTGTCTGCCAGTGCATACTAACCATGGTGGGAGGCCCATGGTAGTGCAGCAATCTCCCTCAGAATAGCACAGGGAGGACCAGACCTGTCCTCCCCATGGCATCATGAACAGAAATTAAAGGACATAAAATTCATTTAAGAGGGTTTTTTTATTAATTTACATTGAGCACATTTTACCCAACAATGAATGATCAGCAACATGCACGGTTTAATTTAGTGTATTTCAAGAATTCATATTTACAGTATTCCTTTAGAGACAGCAAGGAGAAAACATCCTTCAGATTATTGGTTTTACACACATGAGAAAACAGCTTCTGCGTGACTGCTCACTAGCTCCAGGAATGCTGCCTGATCTATTGCTTGGTCTATCTGCTTTTGCCGACATATAAATGGACACAGATGCATTCTGTTGGCTCTTAGAATTGTATCCTTATAATGTGGCTGTTGCAAAGGTTGTGCCATCTAGCAAGAAAGTGAAAAGAGAGCAAGTATTACGTCACATTAAAATATTTAGGTAGGAACAAATGACCTTCAAAAAACTAACAAACAATAATCTTTCACACTTCCTACCACTACATCTGGGGCACATCTCACATACTGCTAGTATTAAACATCAATAAATCAAGATGTGTATGTTGCACCAATAGTCTGAAAACCCCTATTACATATAGAAAGAGGATGCCTAATTGGCAAACTTGAATGTCTTCCAGATAAATTCAACTTTCTAGTATCAAGTTACATATTCTTATTGTGGTATTTTTTTTTGTTTAATAGCTTTAATTTACTGCTTTTAATAACTTTTGTATCACTAAAAATCTCCTGCTTCCTAATAAGCATATTTATTTCTAAAGAATGCAAATTCAGTAAAAAATTATTTTAGTTGGTAGAAGAAAATTTTTAATTATCATGACATTATGCAAAAATGCAGTTCTAATATCTCACTTCCAAGATATTCAACCTGGCCTTTAAACCATGGAAAGTGTTGATGTTGCCATTGAAAGTGCAGAATAAGTGTTTTGAGGACAGCTGGGTTTTTAGTAAGTAAGGTAGCTTTGTGATTTGCCAAGGCTGAACTCAGAGCAATCATCTATTCATTTTCTTTTTTTTTTCACTAACAAAAAACCCCAAATAAACCAATCTAAAATAAACCCAATACAACAAAACCCCCTTACATTTATAGAATAAAAACTACTTCCCCTATTTCCTTATAATGAAATTGTTGTCCAAAGTGACTCTTAAAGGATTCTCAGATCCTGAGAGACTAGCAAATGTAATGAACATTTTGTGGTTTTAAATTCACCTGCATTTCTAATGACATCTTAAAAGCCAGCATACATGATGACATTATTCTTGTCTACTGAGATCCTCCTTCTTCTGTACCTGAAAAAAATCCTACATTCAACCAATTTCAATAACATTTGAGAGCAGGGAAAAGATGGCAAAAATTATAATTTTCAAGAAGTTTCAGAAATATCAAATATACAGAAGACAGAGTTCCTATCAGTACTTCACTAAAGAGGAAAATACAATATAAACTTGATCCTTGTTATATACTGAAGAATATAGGCAGGAGAAGACAGCCCATGCGCCACCAGACACCACAGAGTTACCTGAGTCTCTTGATCTTCTATGTAATGCACATTCTGTGATGGTAAATAAGACATAAAAGGAAGATAACCTTTTTCCATATGTGGGGCAGCCAAAATCACCCACTTTCCAGTAAAAGTTATTCATTGTCAATACTAACAAGAGGACAACAGCCTGATATATTCAAGTAAACAGAAAAAATAGCCATGACAATGTAACTTTCTCCTACATACCCCCTCTCACGCTCAGCCTGAGCTGCTCCATGCCCACCTCAATGAACTTGAGACAGCCTGTGAAGCCCCCAGAGCACAGACACACACATGAAAGATCTGCAAAGTAGTTGAGCATTAGTAAAAAGCGAGCATATGTTGAAATTTATTTAAAAATATAGCAAGCTCTTACAGAAAATCAGAGCCACTGCATGGTTGCAGCTGGAAGGCACCTCTGCAGACCATGGAGTCTAAACGCCCTCCTCAGAGCAGGTTTCTCCGGGCTGCATACACTTCTGCTCCCTCTGAATAGCAGAAAGCTCTCTGGTGGATTAGCCACTCCTCCCTGTACTGGCTAGTCTGCAGCTTGATGTTGATGCTTTCTGTCCCTCATCCAAGGCATTAATGAAGAGGTAGAACAACATTGGCCCTAGTATCCACCCTGGGGTACTGCTGTGGTGACTGGCTTTTAGCTGGACTCTGTGCCACTTATCATAGAATCACAGAATCATAGAATGGTTTGTCTTGGAAGGGACCTTTAAAGGTTATTTAGTCTGAACCCCCTGCAATGAGCAGGGACATCTTCAACTAGATCGGGCTGCTCACATCCCTGTCCAACCTGTACTTGAATGTTTCCAGGGATGGGACATCTACCAGCTCTCTGTGCAACCTGTTCCAGTGTTTCACCAACTTCATCATAACAAGTTTCTTCCATATATCTAGTCTGAATCTACCCTTCTTTAGTGCAAAACCATTACCCCTTCTCCTATTGCTACAAGTCCTCTTTAAAAGTCCCTCCCCATCTTTGCTCCCTTTAAGTGTTGAAAGGCCCAAGCCCTTCTCCCTTGCAATCCTTGGAGTAAGTTGCAAACTTCAAGAGAATCACAGAATTTCCAATTTTTTTTTTTTTTTTTTTTTTTTTTTCCTATAAGTGTAGCCTTCTGCAAGCTAATGGTTTTGTATTCCTTGTGTGTGCCAACCACCTGGTCATATGTGCACTTATGTATCAAGTGCAAACAGTCTCACTTACTTCTTCCCGGCTGCAAATTTTCCCTCAGAAATTTCAGCACATTCTTCCTGTCCTTGTATCAGCTCTGGCTGATGGTACTTCT
The DNA here is from genome assembly GCF_018691265.1 of Tyto alba. Classification (NCBI taxonomy): domain Eukaryota; kingdom Metazoa; phylum Chordata; class Aves; order Strigiformes; family Tytonidae; genus Tyto; species Tyto alba. The sequence continues at coordinate 46,560,180 of NW_024881275.1, read as the reverse complement.
TCCCACAGTGCATTTACATCTTTTTCCCCATGTTTCTGAGGATGAGGAGTCTAATCAGGACACCTACCATCTTCCTGATTAGACTCCAGGCCTCACCAGCAAAGTAAAAAGTTGTCACATCCCCAGAGGGCTGAAGCAGTTATGCACCATGCTGGCCCAGGCAACACTGCTTCAATTTGTTTGTGTCGTGGTTTGAGCCTGGTCAGCAGCCAACCACCATGCAGCCACTCTCTCTCCCTTCTCTTCCGGCAATAAGAAGGGACAGAGAGCCAGGCTTGGGATCCAAGATAGGACTGGGGCGGGGAAAAAATCACCCTTTATGGGCACGAGCAAAAGGCAGACTTGTTAGGGGAAGAAAAATAAAAACATACATTTATTACAGACACTAATAATACGTAACAGAGTAGGACAGTGAGAAGCATTGCCACATCTTGAGAACACCTTCCCCCCACCCCTCCCTTCTTCCCGGGCTCAGCTCTGCTCCCGATATCTCTACCTCTTCCCCCAGTGGTGCATGGGCAGGGGATGGGGGGGGGGGGGGGGGAGTGAAGTCAGTGCTGCAGCTTCTTCCATCTTCAGTGGGGGCAGCTTCTGGAACTTGTTTCCCCTGCTCCATCGTGGTCCCCCTCTCACAGGAGACAGTCCTCCACAAACTTTCTCCAACATGAGTTCCTCCCATGGGCCGCAGTGTTTCCCACACTGCTCCATTGTGTGTCACTAACTTTCTCTGACTGGATTCCCTCCCACGGCTGCAGCCCTTCCCGAACTGCTCTGGCGTGGGACTCCCCTGCATGCTGCAATCCTCCCAGTGCTGAATTACAGCAGTGGGGCTACCTCTTCCCACAAGACCCCGGCCCTCTTCGGGCACAGAACCTTGATTATTCCAGGTGGAAACCACAGGCCATAAATCAATGTCTGCTCCACCGTAGATCTTCATGGGTGGTGGAGAGGGGGGGCCCCCCTGCTGTCTCACCACAGGATACAGGGGGGTCTCTGCTCCAGCACACCTCCCCCCTCCTTTCTCCCTCCGTTTCTCCACTGACCTTGGTGTTCACGCAGTTGCAGCAACTCCTCCTCACAAGTGCCACTGCTCCTCACCATGTCCATTCTTAAATACGTTATCGCAGAGGCGCAGCTGACGGGCTCAGTTTCCAAACAGAGGTGGAGCTGACTTGGAGCTGGGGGAGCTTCGAGAAGCTTCTCACAGAGGGTCGCCCCTATAGCCCCCTCCCCTGCCACCAAAAAACCCCACCACTTACTAAAACCCAGGACAGTTTGGCAGTCACTATCTGTGGAGGTGGCATGCTTCTGGGACAAGCACCTAGACCCTCACATCCACACAGGTTGGCTAAGGTGATGTGACACAGCAGCAAAACCCTTTAATATTATGCTGGTCAAATGGGTAGTGTGCCTGATGTATCAGCTGCTTAGTAGTGTTAAATAATTTAAACAAATAATACCCAAGTTGTTGTTCTTTAAATTTCAGTCTCTCCCTTGGCTTCTGGAAGGGCAGAGTATGGCAGAGACATGCCTTAAGATATGGAGTTGTGGCTTTTTTGCAAGACACGCTACAAGCCACACTGTTGAAGTGCTAGTGTACAGCAAGTAACAGCTTGGTGTCCCTGCTGCCATTACACACCACATCTCTCTGAGTCACAATAACACAGCTACCATCTGGCTCACTGACCCATGACTGCCATTCCACAGCAGCTGAGGGAAACGAGGTGAGAGGGATGCATGTTTCCTTCCATCCTGAAAACATATCCAGGGACATGGTGATGATCCTGCAGTATGAGAGAAGAGCTCCAAAAGTAAAGATGATTGGTGTTGGAAGCAGGCAGAGACCCTCTTTAGGCCCTCACAGGTACAGCTGAACACACATAATAAGAAAATTAAGGCTTTTGACCCTAAAGCATTCACACACAGGTTGGAGCGGCTGAGGTGTGCTTCCCATGTAAGAAAACTCCCAAGTGGTAGGTGTGGTTCAGGGAGTGGTAGGAAGGGAGCTGGATATGGCTTTTGCAAACCAACCTCATTGCTTTTGTGGAGCTGGCTCTGAAACTCTGACTACAGATTTAAGGGTACACAGAGAGCAATAAATCCAGACAGAAATCAGGTTCAGTGGCCCTGTTTCCCTCAGGGTGGTAGTTTCTTCTGACCTACAGGCATCAAGGAGAAAGAACAGTTTAAATGAACTAAGCACCCACAAAAAATAAAAGTTTCCTGGTTAAAAAGTCCAGGATTTTGGAAAGGCTAAGAAAATGCAGGATGAGTTTTCAAGTCTTTCTGGTTATTTTAATGCAATTTTTATTACTTTCTGAACTTAATGAAGTTTTATTACCTTCTGACATTCCTGTGCTGTCCTGTCTGGACTTGTGAAAAGTCCCTTGTCAACCCACAGGCATGCAAACTGTCATGAACCAATGCTTGGCTCTTCAGAGAACAGGTTACTAAGATAGACCTGCTCTAGCAATGGGGAGAAGGGAGCAGCTCTCTGCAGATGTTGACAGGCTGCCTGATGCCAGAATCAACTGGAGCCTGTCTCCCCATGGTGAGTGTCCTGAGCTTACCTGGGAAACACTCTCAGCCCCAGAAGATAGCAGCTGTTTTTAAATAGGCAGTCTTGTGCAGACCACCCTCATGGCTCCTACTCTCTAAGCCAAACCAATGTATGCATCTTGGCACCATCACTGAGTGGCAATGGGGAGGCAAGGAAATTTAATGGAGTGTTCTGGAAGATGAGGCTTTGTATTTCAGATGAGCTGACTGCAACTCCCCACACACCTGCATATCCAGAAAGGATGTACAGTCATGAGAAGAGCTTGGTCAAGTGTCCTGTAAGGCTGCATCCTTCCCCATAGTGGGACAGGACCATTTCTTCAAAGGGTAAACTCAGCTGTCACTGATTTTTTGGCTTTAAAACAGCTTCTCTTTAGATGGCTATGATTTTACTGCAGTAAAAAAGGCACACAGTGGACAGAACAGCCTAGAGTTTAGTTACAATATTTTAGGACATAAAGTGACATTACAGAAAGAGAAGTAAGAAGTGACCAATCGAGGACGTTGCAGTAGTCCCCTAACTTTTCAGCCTGTGATAGACCTTTAACACCTGACTGTTGGAAAAGCAGGTAATACAGGCAATGAAGAGATGATTCTCCATCAAAAAGCATTTCTTGTTCCCAAACAATGATGGAGAACTAAAGGAAAATTTTGCTTCAAAATAGAAAAATAAAAGTGCTCAGTCAGTCTTTTATTGGAAAAGCATATAAAAACTGGTAAAAAAAAAAAAAAAAAAAAAAAAAAAAAGAAAGAAAAGAAAAAAAAAGAAAGAGAGATTAAGAGTTTTTCCAGTACCAACTTGTATATTACACCAGCGAATCCTAATACAAACTGGAAAAATCCTTTAAGTTTTAGGATAAACACCTTCCAAGATGGTCCATCTCAATGAATCCTTCACTTAAAGGATAATGATTATTTAACTCAAAGAAAGAGCTCTTAAAAAGAAGAAAATTCCATTATCATGTACTTTGAAAATAGTGCAGCTGGTAAAAAAGATAAATTCTGAAACCTCTGAAGTTTGGATTCAGAATATAGAACATAAGGTACTTCCCTAAAATGCAAGTTTATAGTTTGAGGATCAGAAACACAAAGAAATCAGAGACAGGTCCTCTCCAACCATGAAAAGGTCATTTTCAAAATCTTTAACAGTATGTCAATGTGAGCATAAAATGCCGAAGTATGAATTAGCATGTCCAAAAGAACTGTGAAAGAATTAGCACTTTAAAAAATTGAGACAATGGTCTCCATAAGATTGTGAAGTAACTGACATACAAGATTCTGAATTAAACTAAAATTTCTAGTATATAACAGAATTATGTTAAATATAGGGCCCAAATCCAGTCATTATGGAAAAATAACTGGATGCTGAAATGACAAGATGCATTTCAGGGAGAAACCTGAGATTCTGAGTTGTGAAGTAATTTACTTAAAAATACTCTTGTTCAATTTGTACAGATTAGAGGCACAATTCATGCTAGAATTGTCTCAGTAAAATAAAAGACAAACAGAAATATATCTGAAGGAATCAGAAGGTAGTAAAATTAACCCAAATAATTAAGGACCACTTTTTTAGCTCTGTAAGTAGCCAGAGCTACATGTATTTCCAAAGAACATGATTATCCTGCAGAAGGTTTCTGCTATTTTAACTGTTCTTAACATCATTTTCTAGGGAGGATAAGGGATATATTATTGACATAGTATGGAAAGGTTTATCTGAAGTGAAATCTCACACATAAAATTAGTCACAGTAAAAAAACCCCACCCTATCAATCAGTAAACACAGCAATTTTTTTCTTTCTCATTACTTCTGAGGTTCAGATTCAAAATTCCAGTGCTTTCAGGGAATAGAGATTAAAACTGACCTTTGTGCCTCTTCCTCCTCCTACTGTGCCTAAAGTAGCTGGATGTTTCATGAAAAGCCACCACACGTAATCTCTCTCCATTGTTGCTCCAACTATCAGATGCCAATTGTTAGTCAGATTGCTTGATTTTCAAAGCAGAAGAAGGATCATTGTTCTTTTTCCAACACTAGTTATAAAAAAATCTGTTTCAGATCTTTTTAATATGCACAGGGGAAATTCTAGTTATATGTATATATTTGCAAGTGTAAATCAGGCACGTTCATAATTTCTGCTACTATAGGCCAAATCCCACTGAGTGAATGGGAACCATTACACCAAACACAGTGGAAGTGGGCTGAGATCATAGGCCATTGAACTATATACATGGGATATGTTGAATTGCATTCTGGAAATTAACTTTGCAAAAATCACTCAAAAATTTGTTATCCCTTCTGTTATGAATTATATTTTATATAAAACACATTTTAGGTAAATATAAATCATTGCTTCATAAAGGTCCACTTGTAGATTGCATCTATAGTAGCAACAGTATCAATCTGCATAAGAACCTGAGCTTTCAGATCTGGTAAAAGAGGTAGTTCTTCAAGAAAATATTTATTCAGAGGAGTGCTTTATATCCCTTTTTCATCAAAAATTTATTAAAACAAAAACCCATAGAAGACAAACAAAACAAAACAAAACAAAAAACAAACAAGCAAAAAAACCACAAAACAAAACAAAACATAACATAACATAACCTCTTAGACAACTACAATACAGCTCCAGAGCCAATTTGATTCAGCCTCCATACAGTACCCAGGAGTAAAAATTGCTTACAGTTTGCTTATGTTGACTCCCTCCTCTACAAGGAATAAGGGAGACATTTAATTTAATCCCAGAGAAAACACGCACTTCTCGACTACAGCAGGTACACTTTATAATAGTCTCTAGTTCTCAACACTATAATTTTTCATTGTAGAAAATAGCAACTAAAAAAACTGAGAAAAATCTATCAATTTACCTAGAGACATGCAAAATGTAAACATACCCTCAAGAGAAATAAGAGTGGGACAATACATCGAGCATTAATAATTTATATTTCTGAATAATTCTAGTTATTTATTTTATTCTATAGATAAAAATAAGAGCTAAAATATTTTTCTTCTCTCAGAGAACATACAATGATATTACAGAAAGATGACAGAAGAGCAATGCCTAAATCAGTTACATAAAATGTTATGTACAAATATTCACTGCTGTTTAGGTGACATTGAAATACCAGCCCCATGTCAGCCCAAATAATTTAACAGTAAATGGCACTAAACAATTATACAGAAATTTGACTGGAACTTCATTATGAAAGACCAAGCTCCTTTCCATACCCTGCAGGTGACTACTTATAATAAGCACAAAACAAATAGATAAATCTTTAAATCTTTTTTACATCCTTTTGCACAGATTTAAATGACATCATGAGGAGCAAAGGAAAGCAGAATGAGACCTTATCCATGCATATAGACTAATGGTTCTTTTGGGCTGATGAGATGAGAACATTAAGAATCCCAGAAAAGTATTTCAAAGCTTCTGTTTAGCAAATGCAGGACACCTAATTTGTCAAGGCATATAATGCTGTCACACAAAATGCGATACTGTGAAGTAAGATTGCAACTATGAGTTTCTTCATTGTCAAATCATTTCTGAAAATATGTACACTCTTCTTGAATGGAATAATTTAGCTTGGTCATGTTTAATAATTTTTCATATTTTATTAAGCTGCTTAAAGTTCCCCTCTTCTGCAGTTTAGGTAAAAATAATGATTTTCTGAGGTTCATTTTGTTAGCGGTCGCAATCATGAATAGAACTTATCTACACACAGCAGATAAGCAGGCACTTCTTTATTCCAGCGCTGGGGAACACGGGGGATAACTCCGCCAAAGACGTGTTCGCCGACAGGTACAAAGCACAACATATTTATACAGTTTTTCAGCAGAGTCATGGTTACATAAGATCAATAAATTCATAACGTTTAAGTTGACCTTTATAATGACTGGCTTTTAGTTACCTCACCTTATCTATATTCCTATTCTACAGAAATCATTGGTCATCCTCACTAATTGATTTAAATAGAATGGGGGGAGGGCAATGATTAGCATATTCATGTTATTTCCTGGAAATTATTATCATATGCAAATGTCCCTAACGCATGCGTGGTTATATTGGACAGGGGTCCTCTGGTGGTCGTCGATAGTCTTCATCACTGTGTCTGCTGATTGAACTCCATCCTTGCGCATGCTCACTCCATCTTTGGCTAACGCTCACCTCTCCCTTGGCCGATCTTCCCAACCAAACCAGTTTTCCTCTGGTACCTATTGTTTCAAGTCAAGATCCATAACCAGTACCTATTGTGTTAATTCAGAGTCCATAACGATTGTTATAGTGTTCAAGGCACACAGCATACTAGGTGCTTAATCCTAACGGCCTCAGTGTACTTTCTATTCTCAGAGCTACTGTAGCTTCATGTTAAATCAAAATCATACTTTTAAACTAAAATCAAAATAATATTATAGGATTCAAACTGTTTTATTAAGGTAACTGCAACATTTCCCCCCTTTGAAAGTATTGATAATCATACTCAATACCTTCACATATTCAAACTTGTAGTCTCATTAAATGCCAAATGGTCATATGATGGTGTATCTTTTAATGTCTTATCTCGTTGTCTTGCTTCTGCTTGTATAATAATTCGATTAAACTCTGCTTTAAGGGTCAATTTTAACATTTCTACCATCATAGACTATAAAATTTACAGAAAACCAAAATTCAGATACTTAATCATGCTTCAGAGTCAATTTTAACATTTCCGGCCATCCAAAAAAGGTATCTACCTCAACCAGAACATACCGATATCCTTCACATTTGGGTAATTCTGTAAAATCAATTTGCCAATACTCACCAGGTTCTACTCCTACTTTCAGTTTGCCCATTTGAACTCTCTTCTGTACCACTGGATTATTCTTTAAACATACATTGCATTTTGCAGCAACTGATTTAGCCATCTCTAACATCCTTACCGATACTATGTGCCTCTTCAGGAATGTCACCAGGGCCTCTACACCCCAATGGCATGCCTGATGTTTTACTTGTAGTATTTCCCTCATAATTAATGGGGGCACAACCACCTGGCCTTCAGAGGTTGTCCACCATCCTTCTAAATTTTTCTTTGCATTTAAAAATTGACCTAATTTCTCATCTTCCTTCAAGTATTCTGGTGGTTCCTTTGGGAGAGTTACAGTTCTAGTAGGAATTACTGCCATTTGTAACATTCGCTGTTGAGCTGCTTCCTTGGCAGCTTGATCTGCTAACCTATTCCCTCCTGCTATTTTTGTATTTTCAGATTGATGGGCTTTACAGTGCATGATCACTATTTGGGCTGGTTCCTGTACCACCAATAACAACTGTAAATTTTCCTTCTGATGCTTAATATTTGCCCCCTGGGAGGACAATAGTCCTCATTCTTTCCATAATGCTCCATGGACATGAACCACTCCAAAAGCATATTTTGAATCTGTCCAGATGTTCATTGTCTTTCCCCCAACTTAATTCCAATGCTCGTTTTAAGGCAATTAATTCTGCTTTCTGTGCTTATGTAGTGTTGGGCAGTGCATTTGCCTCTACCACAGTAGTTTCAGTTGTTACCGCATACCCTGCATAGCGAGTTCCATTCTGTACAAAGCTGCTGCCATCTGTAAACAGCTCCCATTCAGGATCTTCGAGAGGGACATCCTTCAAATCTTCTTGACGAGAGTATGTATGTTCAGTAGTCTTTATACAATCATGTTCAGGTTGTTCTTCCTCCTGTGAAGCACTCAGAAAAACTGCAGGATTTACAAGATTAGTTGTTTTCAGAACCACATCATCTTGCTCTGTAAGGATTACCTGATATTTCATCATTCCGCTAGGGGACAGGCAAAGCCAACACCCCCCTTTTTGTTCCAGCACTGTAGCAACCATATGCGGAACATAGACCGTGATGGTTCTTCCCAAGGTGAGCTTTCTGGCTTCTTGTATCAATATTACTGTTGCCACTACTGCCCGCAAGCAGGAAGGCCATTCTTTGCTCACCGTGTCCAGTTGTTTAGAAAAGTACCCCACAGGTTTCTTCCAGCTTCCATCCTCTGGGTCAGGACTCCCAGGGCAAGGTGCTGCCTTTCATGAACAAACAACTGGAAATCTTTAGTTAAATCAGGTAATCCTAGAGCTGGTGCTGTCATTAAAGCTCGCTTAAGCTTTTGAAAGGCCTCCTGTTGTTGTTGACCCCATATGAAAGGGGGTGGACTTTTGGGCCTCGTATAATGGCTTGGCCAAGAGACCATAATCCAGAACCCAAAGATGACACCACCCGGCCATTCCCAGGAAAGCTCTTAATTCATGTACAGTCCGAGGTTCCGGAATAACACAGATTGCTTCCTTTCGATCAGTCCCCAATCTTCTTTGCCCCTTTGAAATTTCAAAGTCCAAATATATCACAGTTTGGCTTACTATTTGGGCTTAATTCTTAGACACCTTATACCCATTAAGTCCCCCCCAAAAAAAGAAATTAAAAGTTCAATGGTTACCTGTATATAGGCTGTCTTTTCTTCTGTAGCTATTAAGATGTCATCCACGTATTGTAAGAGTAGATGTTCTCGTCGCAGAGTCACTGTCTTTTCATTTGACCATATCTCTAGTTCTTTGGCAAGTTGGCTACTGAAGATTGTTGGGCTGTTCTTAAATCCTTTGGCTAGTCGTGTCCAGGTTAACTGTACTTTACACCCTGTTTGTGGGTTTTCTCACTCAAAAGCAAACAGCTTACGACTTTCCTGTTCCAGGGATATGCAAAAGAAAGCATCTTTCAAATCAAGCACTGTAAACCACCGATATTTTTCTTTAAGGGCTGTCAGTAAGGTATATGGATACTACCAGGTGAATGTATTTTACAATTTGATTTATAGCTCTCAAGTCCTGTACTAATCTATACTCACCTGTGGGATTTCGGATGGGTAAAATAGGGGTATTATATTCTGACTCACATTCTTCTAAAATCTTATATTTCAAGAATTTGTCAATCAGCTTTTTAATTCCCTGTTTTGCCTCAGGTATAATTTGGTATTGTTTGATCCTAACTGGTTTTGCTCCTTCCTTTAATTCAATTTTCACTGGTTGTGCCAATTTAGATTTTCCAGGGACATCAGTTTCCCACAACCATGGGAACTACTGCATAACTCACTTCTGGGGGGGATTTCTTGTATCTTTGGTTTTTCCTGTATCATCAGAATTTCCCCTGTTTTTGATTCTGGTATTTTAACAACAATTCTCCATTTTCAAAACCTATTTGAGCTTTTAATTTGGATAGAAAATCTTTTCCCACTAAGGGTACTGGACATTCTGGAACGTACAGAAATTCATATCTTATGATTTTAGTTCCAAATTGTAAATTCAAGGGTTGTAAGAATGGCTGGTTTTCTTCCTTCCCTGTGGCTCCCATAATATTTACCATTTTAGATCCTATCACCCCTTCTGTTTGTTCAGAACTGAGAACGTTGCTCCAGTGTCCACTAAAAATATAACCTACTTCTCTCCCAGCTTAACTGTAACCAGAGGCTCAGATGGGTTCACCTCCAGTCCCCGTCAATCTGCATACCCTTCTAGAATCATCACATTAGCTGCTGTTTGATGACTATTTAATTTCCTTGGACAATCCTTTTTCCAGTACCCCTCCTTCTTACAAAAGGCACACTGATTTATTCCGAGAAGGGTTCTGTCAGTCAATCCTCCTCTTCCCCCTTGTATTCCTCCCCCTTAAAGGACCTCTTGAGATCTTTATAAACAATTGCAAAATTGTAGTGTGTGCCCTTCTCTTAAATCAGCACCCTGGGCTGATTGCCCAGTCGGATGCCTAGGTCCGGAGTCAGGTCCACATTCAGAGAAAGGTAGTGGAATGCGGGGGGTATATGGGAATGGCAGGAATTATTGGGGCAGTAGGAGCAATATCTAATTCAGGACCTGTTTCTGTATATCCCCTTCCCTTCAGTGCCAAATATTTAAAGCACATTTTGGTGGAAGTACATGTGAGGCAACGTTCCTGAACCTTTTTATCGTTTACCATAACAGACATCACTTGATTAATCAGCCCACATTCTTTTTGGCACTCCCGTTTTTCTCGCAGATAAAAGAACAGATCCACATACGGAACCTCATCCCATTTTTCTTCCCTTTTACAAAATAACATTAATTGCAAAATAGTATCATAACTTAAGGTCCCATTCAGGGGCCATATTTCTTCATCTTCTAATTTATACAATGACCATTCATGATTACAAAATTCAATAAGTTGCCTTTTGTTTAATTCATCATGCACCTCTTTCCAGTGAGCTAAAAGGCAACCTAAGGGAGTGTTTCTTGGTATAGAACTCTTACTCCCTCTCCCTCCTTTAAACAGGTTTGAAAATTTAAATGCCATAGCAAACCGACAGTGTACCTTTCTTTTTTTTCTTTTTTCCTTTTTTCCTTTTTTTTTTTTTTTTTTCTCCTTTCTTTTCACTTTGCTTATCTCCTGCTGCACCCCTTGCAGGATAACAGAAACGCGGATCAAAGCTCCACACTGGCTTGGTGCGTAATTGCATGTCTCAGTCACTCATTCAAGCATAAAACCTCAACAGTATTTCAACAGTGTTTCATTGTTTCCCGTGTAACCAGAGTTACAAAGTTACAAGATTCAGAAGCGTAGAAACAAATTACAGAATCTGAAAAATACAATTTCCCGTATCAAGACCAGAAAGTACGGATGTGAACACCAAAGTGTTCCTGACCAGATGTATACCAGTGAGGTGCCAGCAACCCCGGTATACGCTGTTCCACGCAAGATCCCACGTCTCACGATTTATGAACAGCCCAGACCCTCTTCTAATAATCCTTGCCTTATTCCTCGCAGTGACTCAATTGAGATAAGGAGTCCCTCCGGGAAAGTTCCCGGGAGTGCCCAAGAGAGTCCTATTCTCAAGGAGTCCCGCGGGCCCCGCTCCTTTAATTCCCTTTCACCACTGACACTGATGCCAACCCCGCAAAACTTTCGTATTCACCTTACGGGCAGCACCTAGGCTTCCACTGCCCGGGAATTCCCTAGCCCCAACCACGCGGAACTTTCACTCTGTCTGACAGGCAGGCTTTCCACTGATTCTGAAGAAGTGCCTTACTTTTCCAGGAGACGTTGCTAGGAGCTTTATGGGTCAAGAACGATGGCTCTCCCCGAGAATTCCTCAGTGGCGGCTGGAGTTCGATCAGAGCTCGATCCCGTCCAGTCTCACTCGCAAGGTCCCATCTGGGTTGCCAAAACTGTTAGCGGTCGCAATCGCGAATAGAACTTATCTACACACAGCAGATAAGCAGGCACTTCTTTATTCCAGCGCTGGGGAACACGGGGGATAACTCTGCCAAAGACGTGTTCGCCGACAGGTACAAAGCACAACATATTTATACAGTTTTTCAGCAGAGTCATGGTTACATAAGATCAATAAATTCATAACGTTTAAGTTGACCTTTATAATGACTGGCTTTTAGTTACCTCACCTTATCTATATTCCTATTCTACAGAAATCATTGGTCATCCTCACTAATTGATTTAAATAGAATGGGGGGAGGGCAATGATTAGCATATTCATGTTATTTCCTGGAAATTATTATCATATGCAAATGTCCCTAACGCATGCGTGGTTATATTGGACAGGGGTCCTCTGGTGGTCGTCGATAGTCTTCATCACTGTGTCTGCTGATTGAACTCCATCCTTGCGCATGCTCACTCCATCTTTGGCTAACGCTCACCTCTCCCTTGGCCGATCTTCCCAACCAAACCAGTTTTCCTCTGGTACCTATTGTTTCAAGTCAAGATCCATAACCAGTACCTATTGTGTTAATTCAGAGTCCATAACGATTGTTATAGTGTTCAAGGCACACAGCATACTAGGTGCTTAATCCTAACGGCCTCAGTGTACTTTCTATTCTCAGAGCTACTGTAGCTTCATGTTAAATCAAAATCATACTTTTAAACTAAAATCAAAATAATATTATAGGATTCAAACTGTTTTATTAAGGTAACTGCAACAATTTCAGGTGGCTCTGATTTCATAGATAGAGCACATTGCATACAGGCAGCCTTTGCAGCAGTCATTTGGACAGTAAAGTGTGCAAAACAGAAAGTTTTCAAATTTTAAAAATTTGGCTATGGAGTTCTGCATTATTCTTATTCTTTTCAACACCTAACTGGCATCAGAACTTCATTTGTTTTCAGAAATGTTCTTAAATGCTTTATAAATGTTCTCTATAAGGTTTGAGAAAGTGCTTAATAAAACATCAAAATCCCATTTCTTCTTTTTTTTATTTTTTTTTTTTTGTGAAAAGGTAATTTCATAACTATGTCATCTTTTCCTCCATACTGACACCAGCAGCAATGTAATCCTTAATCCTTCCTATAAGCACTAAGAAGGCAGGATTGTAGAACATGCTTACACCGCCAGACTTTGCAACCCATGTTGCTTACATTAAGTAATCCAAGAACTGCAAAGGCAGAGAAATGTTGGCCAAAACTCTATGTAAAACATCAAAGAAAGAGGTGAGCTTTGGTGTGCAGGTAAAACATGACTGCTGCCCTCAGTGTCCCTCAGAAGAACTGTTCTCTTCTTTAAAACTTTGCATAGACTCTTCTTCCAAATATTAACCTTGAGTATCTCACATGAATTCCAAATGCAGAACTACTTACAGATCTCTTTTCTCCAGAGAACTCTTCCATGTAAACATTGGCTTCCTGTCTGCAAACTCTTATTCAGCTTTAAGGGGTATATTTAATTTCTTTCTCAAAGCTTCTCATAAACTCGCTCTTCTTGTTGATATTGTAAAATGTCTTAATATAATGAGAACTCATATTTTATCCACTTATCCCTCCAGTAAGTGCTCCGCTTTGCAGCTGAAAATGCAGTTATGAAGGCCCCACTCAGTGAGTCACTATTTACCTAACCAACCAAATTATTTAGTTTAAATTATCTTACTTTTTGGCCCAGGTGATTCTCATGATCTTCTGGGACATCTTGTGAGCCACCATGAGCCCTTCCCCCCAGAGCACCAATGCCCTCTGGTGAATCATTTCACATGCTTCTGCCAAGCCACTGTGACCACAAACTGTGACTTCCTCAACCACAGCTGTTTAAATAAGCCTTCTGCCTTCTCAGTGACACTAACAACAGACATACCAAAAAGTCCCAAGACTTTCCCGAGGGCTAGGATATGTTCCAGGCTTTTTATCAGTTGCAAGCTAATGAAGGTGGCAGGACCACTTTTAGGTACTGCCTTGAGAGACTTCAAGAGATGTGACTAGGAAAGTCCAGAGTTCACCCAGATAATTAAGCACAGTGATGCAAATACAAGTGCTGTTGCCATGTAGTTGCCAAGCTTCAGAGAACCATAAGGCTTCAATGGTGCAGCATTGTTCAAGGGTCTGTGTTCACACCAATGCACAGTCACCAGATATTATTTTTCTAAGCACCCGTTCCTGATGCCTGTTGGAGTCAAGATACCAAGTTAGAAATACCCCAGATGGATTTATGTGCTTAAAAGTCAGCAGCTAAATAAAAATGATTCTGCCTTCCAGGATTTGTGACTACAAACCACAGAGCTTTAAGTCCTTCACATAACTGAAATTACAACAGATTCCAGTTAGCCAGTAGTTTTTGAAACATTTGTGTGTAATGTACTCCTTCTTCTGCCTCGTTATAACACAACATGACCCTTACCCTATCTTGCAGGACAGTTGCAGGTCATAAATGTTACATGTATGAGGTCTTCTGAAGCAATCTGGACAAGAAAAACAGAAGCAACAGCTTTCCTTGCTTAGCATGCTCAGACAGAAGATGAAAAGTTCCTCGAGGTAGATCTACAAGTTTCTTGGGCACACAAGGCTGCAAAAGAAAAACTAACTGCCAATAATAAGAGCGGTCAGCCTCCCATAACCATGCTGCACCCAGTAAGCACACTGAAGAGACAGCACTTGTCTCCAAACTGTGGGATAGAAAATGTTTTCTGAAAAAATAATTAATGTCTATTTTAGGAGGGATCCTTCTACCTCTGCTGCTTGGAGGACATGTGCTATGCCACCAATACACACAGCACACCTTCAACAGGGAGCCTGTCTGTTTCTAAGTGAGACTGCCAGTCCCCTGGAGTCCCACGTAGCTGTCACTGTCCCTTGAAGATTTGTTTTCACTGGACAATTTTTCAGAGGAACATCACTCAAGCTTGCTTCTCCTCCTCATTTTCGATAGTGAAAAGACAAATGCCATGGACAAGACAGTAGGTGTTGTATATCTTGACTTTATACTGACTTTGACACTATCTCCCATAGTGTCCGTACCACAAAACTGGTGACATAGGGACTAGATAAGTGGACAGTGCAGTAGGCAAAAACTGGCTGGACAGCTAGTGATTGGTAACCATCAACACCCATCAGGGATCAAGACTGGCACAAAGACTGCTTAATGTCTTCATCAATGACCAAGATGATGAGATGGTGTCTTCTCTCAGTGGATTTGTGGATGCCACCAAACTGGGAGGAGTGGTCAATTCACTTGAGGGAAAGGCAGCTACTCTTCAGAGGGACCTGGAGAAATGGGTTACAGGAACCTTGTGAGGTCCAACAGGAGAAAATTCAGTCTTACTTCTTGGGTGGAATAACCCTATGCAACAACACAGGCTAGGGATGACTGTCAGAGGAGCAGAAAAGGATCTCAGGGTACTTGTGGACAGCAAGTCAAACATGAATTAGCACCTCATCCAGGGTTGTATTGGTACACGCGTAGCTGGCAGGTCCAGCAGAGTGATCCTTCCCCTCTACTTGACATTTGCAATACAGCATCTGGAGTGTTGTGCCCAGTTCTGGTCTCCCCAGCCCAGTACAAAAAGGACACTGACAAACTGAAGCAAGTCCACTGGAGGTCACCAGGATGGTCAGGACGAGAAGCACAGGAGAGGATCTGGAAGCAGGGACATCCTGGAGAAGCAAAGGGAAAAGGGACACCTTTTTGTTCACTATAACTATCTGATCAGAAGATATAGAGAGAATAAAACCAGACTCTCTCCAGATATGCATGGTGACAGGACAAGAAGCAATAGACACAAATTAAAACATGGGAAATTCTGGTTAGATTATAGGAAATATTTTTGCCATGAAGGTGGCAAAATACTGATGCAGGTTTCCCAGAGATGTTGTCAGATCTTCATCCTTGGACATGGTTGAGACTTAAATGGGCATGGCCCTGAGCAATCTGATCCAATTAGACCTGCTTTGAGCAGGGAGTTGGACTAGAAGATCTCTGGAGATCCCTTAAAACCTAAACTATTCTGTGACTTTGTAGCTCTAATAAAAGGTGTTTCAAAGGTTGCAAAGTAAAAAAAAAAAAAAAAAAAAAAAAAATCAGAAAGGAGGTGAAATTACTGGATATAGGCATAAAACTCAGTTTTTAAACAGTTTTTGAAAAAAAAAATCAGAAGTCTGATGCTCTAAATATACCTTCAATTTAGTTTACACCTTGTCTATTAGTCTCTCTAACAGAATACAAAGCAAAGCAAAACAAATCTTTCACACCAGTTAGGAGTTCATATTAGAAGTATAAATGGTCTCTCAGACTGTCTGGGGAACCCACATTAGACTGAAACAATACAAACACATTTATGGATAAAAAATTAAGAGGGTGTTACTAGCTACATGCAGTTTCTAACGCATTCAAAATGGCAAATCAAAGCATGTCATAACAAGCATGGTTCCTAGGTATGAAGTGAACACATACAAACACTACAGCACTGTACCAGTCCATCCACACAGACTGGGACTTATCTGTCTGCACCTGCCCATACGCATTCCTGGGAAACTTCTCCTAGATGAAGGAACAGGCTTCAATGAGAAAGGTATTAATGGAAAGCTATTGACCTTCAGGATTAACCACTTAGGAGTTCTACCAAAGTATTGCTCTGGCTCCACCAAGATAAAGAACATGTGGAGTAGCTCTGCGTACTAAGTCAATCTTGGCCAAATGAAGAGCTAAAATGCTCCCACTTACTTCACTGAGCATCCCCTTTGTGCAGAATTCTGTGTACAGGCTCTGACATGAGAGAACCAGTATTTGAGACTATATACTACTTGGCAATGCTTTTACCAGGGAGCCTCAAAGAGCCAATCAGTTCTGGAGACTTTCTGCTGCCTTTGCAAAGGCCAGCTTCCAGGTGACCAGGCAGCCCCAGTGTTCAGTTAGGTGATGTCACACTAACACCCTTCTCTCCACTCAGCTGTCTGAGAGAATAAATAGTTCAAGAGATGATCCCCTACACTGTTTTCCCTCAGCTACAACCATGAGTCCACCACTTTGTGTGTCCAGGACTCTACCTCCTGAGCCTTCCTGTGGATCTGTGAAGGCACAGATCTGATACTATTTGTAATCACACAGAGGACACTGCCTTCCAACCATTCCCATCTAACACCCCCTTGATCATCTGAAGCATTATTGTAGTAAAAGACAATGGGTCTCAAAATTTATTTCCATGTGTTCACTTCTGAAATGAGTTCATCCACATTTAAAAGCCTAGGTGCAATGCATTGACCAGCCCTTCATTGACCAGCCTCAGCTGCCACCTAACTCAGATCTCCCATGCACTGCAATATCACTAAGGAGGGAGCACTGAAACCTACAGTATTTGCCTGTCTGCTGTGACCAGACCTGCTTGGATGATTACAGGTTCATCCTGCACAGTGAAGCTCCTCTTTCTTTCTGTTGCTTGGCAAGAAAATTAAAATTTGTGAATTTTAGTAGTGCCACTGTGACAATATTTACTAAAAATCACAATATCTACAAATAATATCTGCAGCCCTGGTTAATCTGAACCTACATCTTGTCCATTAAAATGACATAACAAATAGAAATTTTTGTTCCTCCTGAATGGTGATTTAAGAATTATATGTTTCTGTCTGCTTGTGTGACTTTCTTAATAAAGAAGGAAGTCCTCCTCTTCCACTCATAAATTATCCATCTGATGTTTTAACTACTCAGTAACTCTAATATGTGAATGATAAAATAATAATGCTTTGAAGAATAATAACTATGCATGCATTATAAAAAACTTATCTGAAAATTTTGGAGACCATTCTCCTCCATAAATACAAACTTTTTCATATTGTGATTTTCAATAACCAAGCTTATGAATAAAATAATATTTCTTTAGGTGCCAGAAAGCACAGAGGTGGAAGCAGTGATGGAGGTGAAAGACACTGATTCCACCAACCACATCCACTTTTGCCAGATTTGCTCTACTCTATTTTGGAACTAAGGAACTGTACACATGTAATACAGAAGAATTACATGGGATACAGCTACTATTAACACAAAGCTAGAGACTGTAGCAATAAAAACTGCTATACCTGCTGCTTAAGCAGCTTTGGGGTATAATTCAGCCCACAGTTACAGCTGTAACTTCAGTGAAGTTCTGGTGATGTGTCCTGAGGCAGAGATTGGCTCAAATCTTTCAGCTCTTTTATTTCCAGTTCATGACTCTAGGATAAACAATAAGGTTTTATTTCATGTTATGACTTCCATTCATGTAAGAAATTATTTGAAGGTTATTGTTTTTTTTTGTTTTCTCACCAGAAATAAAAATATATTTCACCTTTTATACACTAAAGATTTTGTGATTTAACTTCAGTTATTTAGAGGTGGGGTTTGGATACAACTATTTCAGTATATATAATGACACTTTTAATACTACATCCATCTCCTTAAAGTACCTGACAGCCTTCTTTTTTCTCTTTTCAGATCTCAGATTCAAAAGTTCCCCACGCATATTTATGCTTCAAGAGAATGCATTAGACAGGAAAGTTAAAAGAAAATCTGTAATGCATTTGTTATTTGCCTCTTCTTATAACCTCTTCACAGAGTTCTGATTTTTGCCCTTGTTCCTTTTATTCTCAAATGGAATAATTTATTAACAAAGTTGTCATCATTGTAACATACATACCCACTCTGAAAAAAGTTGTTACTGTTTCTGCTGAAAAAAAACAGGTGTTAGAAAACCTTTCAGATTTTCTTATTTATAAGCAACTACGTCCATATAATTTCCAAAGCTTTTTCAGAATCCTTTTAAGGAAGACGAATATGGGAGAAAATAATTATATCAGGGCTAATTCAACAGTGGCACAGAACTGTCAATATAGGAAAGGCAGCACAATGTGGACTTTTGCATGAAATTTATCCTCACAATACAGGTAAAAATTGGTTAATGGACAGCAAATATGCAGTTTGCAGTAGGATCAAGTAGCATTAACCATTCTTGCAGTATTGTGTAAGTAGTCAGCAGGAAAAATGCTTAGCCTTCTCTGGCAACAGTTTCAGATATTTTCCAGTGCAGTGGACTTACTCTGATCTCTGATACAGTGATCCTCCAAGCAAAGTGTCTGAGTGTCACTTGGCAGATAGTTCTTGCTGTTCATCCATGGACAGTCCTTATGGATACTGTTTCATGACACAATCTTCTTCTACTGTTTTCTTCTGAGGTTTTTAGGGGGGGTTACTCATTTTTGTCTTTCCACTGTTAAGATTTTTTTAGCTGCTTTTCAGCACAGATATGCACACACCACATTTCATTATTACCTGGACCACATGCCTGATACTGTTCAGCACATCCACAAGCACATCAAAAGAGTGAGTCTCAGCAGGGTGCCCATGCTAACATGGATCAAAGCAACGGCACAGTCCTCCCCCCTAGGCATGCTCTGGGATGGGAAGCTCAAGAATACTTCACTGCCCCACCTCCAAGTAACAGTGGAGGAAGCAGTGCTCAGTGCAGGCATGGAGGAACAAACAGACAGGAACACACATGTTACAAAATAAACATAGGCAGAGACATTGGCAAATGTCATGGAGCTGAGTGGTGCCCCAGTCTTGCTTTCAGGCTGCCTGTGCCAAGGACAAACTCAAAGTGTGACACCAGTTTGGACTAGAAAGAAGGCATGTCTTCTAGGCAAAACAGGCAAATGATTTCAGGGATCCCCCAGGCTCAGCAATACCCTGTGCTGGGAGTTGGGAACTACACTAAGAAAGATCATTGTATATTTGCCTTTCTCCTAAGTGTTCACCAGTGGCCCACTGATGGGTTGGAGGCACTTTTAGTACCTTCCAGTGTTGTGTTTCTCTGAATCTATGTTTTAGGTTTTAGGCAGTAAAACTTCCCATTTGTCTCCTAAAATGAGCAGTGTGGGACAGAGAACAGAAGTTGGTTGCACTAGGGCAAGGATTCTGAAATCTGTTTCTATCCTAATGCACAGCACAGTCCCAGAACACCAGCACATGACTGCATGAAATGTTTTCATTTTCACTGAACTGGATGAACTTCAAACATGAGACACCTCTTTGTCTGGATTCTTCCCAGAGTTTTTGATTCTTTTCTTGCATCAGATCCTCACAAAAGCTAGCCTGATGGGTCCATAAGGGACAGAACCGGATGGAGCAGTGCAGAACACAAAGGCTTCCCTCTCAGGCTGCCAATGGAGTGCCAAGAAGACCAATACCATCCCACTTGGTTGTACCTGGAGATGCTAAAGCAGCCAGAAAGGAAAAGTTGCTCAGTCAGGGAAAATGGAAAAACAATGCAAGCGTTCACTCGCACATTCAGTATGAACATTATTTCCAACTGAAGAACCATATGGACCATAAGAGAGGTCCCAAGTACCCTGCATATGAAGACAGCAAGCATGATATGATATTATCCTAGTAGCTTCCGAGGCCAGAGATGGTGAGCTCTTGTATAGTCTTCAGTGGACCTTTCCCCCATGACTTTACCCCGCTGTTTTATGAGACTGTATAAAACTTACAGTAGGCACAACACCTTGTGACAAAGACTTCCATGGGCATGAGCTCCTTCAAGAGATATATTTTCTTGTTTGGTCTGAGCCACTACTAGTTAGTGTCATTACATGCCCTCTAGTCTTTGGACCAGAAGAAAGCGTGAGTTTCCTCTTCTCTTTCCTGCATGCCATATATCATTTTATAGACTTTTTTTTACATTCCAGGTTTTCAACTCTGAAGAAGACAAGCTAGTGGAAGCCATCCCTTATTTCACCCATACCTTCTGTACCTTTTCATCTTTGACTGTAACCCCTGTAAAGTTTAGGCAATCATCAATTGCATTAAATTAACAAAAATAAATGCCAGATTCTGCACCTGGGACAAAGTAATACTGGACACAAGCATAAACTGGGAGAAGAGTGGCTGGAGAGCAGCCCTGCAGAAAGAGACCTGGGGCTCCTGGTCAACAGCAGGCTCAATATGTCAGCAGTGTCCCCTGGAAGCCAAAAGGGCAAACTGCTTCCTGGGGTGCATCAAACACAGCATAACCAGCCAGTCAAAAGAAGTGATTATCTTGCTGTATTTAGTAACAATGCAGCCTCACCATGAATAGTGTGTGTTGTTCTGGGCCCCAAAATTTAATAAGGATGTTAAAGCACTTGCATGTGTCAAGGAAGTCAACAAAGTTGGTAAAAGATCTGGAAGGGATCTCCTGTGATGAATAGCTAAAGACTCTGGGTTTGTCTAGCTTGAAGAAAAGGAGGCTAAGTGGTGACCACACTGCTCTCTACAGCTTCTGGAGAAGGGGAAGTGCAAAGGGAGCTGCTGGTCTCTTCTCCCTGGGATCCAGTGACAGGATGTGTGGGAATGGTTCAGAGTTGCATCAGGGGAGGTTCAGACTTGACATTAGGAAACACTTCTTTACCAAGAGGGTGGTCAAACACTGGAACGGGCTTCCTAGAGAGGAGGTCAATGCCCCCAGCCTGTCAGTGTTAAAGAGGCATTTGGATAATGCCCTTAATAGCATGCTTTAACTTTTGGGCAGCCTGGACGTGGTCAGGCAGTTGGACTCGGACTAGATGACAGCTGTAGGTCTCTTTCACTGAACCATCACCAATCAGAACTGTGCATGGTAGGGATTACCCAAGGAGCACCATGGCATTGTGCAGTGAAAGAATAGTGTTATTCATTTGGTTTCCTGCTCCCTTCCCAATATTACCTGGTGCTATGTTGTTCTGTGTCCTTTCCTATTTGCTTACTGCTACTGTGCACTGAGAGCTCCTTTCCACAGTTCCACTGTGTCCACAAGATCTCACACCTCTGTAGAAACAATCAACTCAGAGGCCTTTATGTGTATGTAAAGCTAGGATTGTCCTTCCCATGTGCATTACTTTACATTTGCCTACATGGAATTTCAGCTGCCTGCTTATTCTCCACTCAGTCTCATTAGATCCTTCTTTGATCCAGTCCTCATCTTTAAAACACCGAATAAGACTAGAAGTATCAGCAAACTTTTCTCCTCACTATTTGCTTTCTTTGTCGTAACAGTTACAAATATGTTTAACAGCATAGGCCCTTGTCTGACTCCACTGATGACCTCTTTCTACTCTGAAATCCCAAAATCAACAACGATTTTTCTCCTCTATTACCCAGTGTAGTTGCTTACAGATCCATAGAGCACATGAGGAAAAAGTAAAATTACTACACTCTTACCACTTATGCTATAAAATTTACAACTCCCTTACTGACTTACATATCTGTTTTTGCTTCTTACTACAAATTATATTAAAGCAAAGAGGGGTCCAGATGTAGTCACTAGCTAAGATGGTGGTTGGGTTAGGATGCACTAACTCATGTTAAAAACATGTCCATCTTCACAACTGCAGCTCTATCAGTTGAAGTAAATGTTGTCACTTTATGTTGCCCTTTAGAAGGCATTCAATATTACTAAAGGATTCTTAATGCCTGAGCTGGCAGAATTGCTGCAGTCACTTAAATGAACAACATGCATTTTTCTGTATAAAAATAACCTTGGGGTTTTTTGCAAAATGAAACACTAGAGTTGCATATAAATACCTAAATAAAAGCCATCAGACTTCATCTCATGTGCTTCCCACTGTTAAGCAGAAAACCCATCTACATAAAATTGCAGAGGCCTGCTCAAGAAAGCAGAGCAATCACATAAGTACATTTTAAAGTACGGTTTGGAAAATGATTCAGCCACCGAGAAGAATGACTGACCATGACACTTAGTGATACTTCTGTCACTAATAGCTTGTATGCATACATTCACATAGAGTAGCACTTGCCTGGCATGAACTCAGACTCTTGTCTGGGACCGAGACTTCTAGCAAAGGTAAACATAGAAGAAAAAAATAGCAAAAGATAACTCAACCCACTAAAAAAGACACAGAAAACAAACAAAACAAAAGAAATTTCAGAGAAGAGCTTGAGCAGTTCCGAGTTGTTACAGAGAAAGCCTGGAAAACATACACTAATATCTAGACTGGACCTGAAGAAAAGTCATGTGTCTGAAAGTTCACATGGTACCCAGCTACGTAGTTTGCTTTATCCATTGTACTGGCCAGTTTAGTAAAACTTACTATTCACACACAAAATCTTTCTTTATGTGCTCAAACCATCACAGCTACAACAATACTAGGAAGAAAGAAACTGCCCATTCAGTGTTTTTAGCCCAGTGAATCAGTATATCATGAGGCAGCCGCACTTTCCTCAGAAGCCGGACCTGACAAGTCTGTGGCAAGTGCAAAGAATGAAAATTGCACTGCTCAAAACGGAGAGCTTACTGCTTTAAACTCTTTGTTAAACCAAGATCAGCTTGATTACCAGATAGGCAAATACAGACTCCACTAAGCAAAGGAAAACATCCCTCCAGTGAATCTGTCACAAGCTGTACTGAAATCTGATGAAACTTGCTTTAACTAACAAGGCTTTTTAGACATTAGTTTATTATCCAGTCAGTATATGTCTGTACCAATTCCCTTGATTACTGGCACCAGGAACCTAGCCCACCACCTAGTCCTGTCAAGAAAACTTCAGAACGGAAGCAAGGGACCTTTTCTTCTCATGGGACAACACAGCCTCCACCACCAACACTAGGTGTCACTAGTCTGAACCTGACCTCTTCCTGTCTCACCCCTCCTCGACAGACCCCACCAGCACACTAGTACTCTGTCAAGGACCCACATCACCCACATAGTCTTCTGATACTGGTGACGTAGCTTTTAGAACTAGGGTTGGGTCCTCAGCAGTTTCAGACAAAGGCACAACTTCATGAAAAACAGAATTGCAAGAGGCTGGCATCTCTCCTGAATCCCATGTACCACCTGAGAAATCCTGTTGACAAACTTATTCCACAGTGATCCAGCCCTTCCCCAGAGCATTTTTCTCCCTTATCTTCTCACACCAGTACAGACAATCTGGCACTTCCCATTGTAATTGCTTTAATTGGCAAAGGAGTACTCAGCCAGTAAGACACCAGAGAGATGACACCACAGAGCAGCACAGCTTCTTTCATACACTGTGCTCCAGTGTGCTTGTTAGCCAGCAAGTGATTTTCATACCAATCAGTCCACTGGCATTAATGCAGTGTGGACACCAGCATCACACGTAGGTGGTGACTACAGGCTGGAGTCCTGGTCTCTCATCTCCAGCTTGCGTTCCCTTGCACAGGGCAGTATTTCAGTCAGGGTGGCCAGATGCAGAACAGTAATTTTGGATGTATTCATCATCAAAACATGATCTTCATTTCATCTCTACATACCTTAACTTCATTGTAAATATAGAAGTGACAGGATTTTCCCATGTGTCTGAAAAAAACTGAGATCTTCTGTTTCAAAAAGTACTATGCAGCACAAGTGAAAAAGACTGATGTGGTATGTTTTCTATATGGCTAAACCAAAATGAACAGGGTAAGGAGAAATAGAATTGATTATACAGTGACTTAGTAATTCAAAGGCCAGCAGAGTTTTATTCTTCTGTCACTCATTTCCCATGAGACTTTGGACAAATAACCTTTCTAGCTGTCACACTGGTGAAATGGATGGTATTTACAAGCCCAAGTACTCAGGTTGCTCTAGCACAGATAAGTTTCTGGTGGTGCTCCATAATGATGGTGATGTTCAGAAACTGTAAAACTGGAGAGTGCGATACTTCGAGTGTATTAGGTCTGTCTGAGATGGAGTTAATTTTCCCCATAGCAGCCCTCATAGTGCTGTGCTTTGTGTTGGTAGATAGAAAGGTGTTGGTAACACACCAGTGTTTTCACTGCTGCTGAGATGTCTCTCCAGTATTTTTCCCTCACCAGTGGGCTGGGGGGTGGGCAAGATCTTGGGAGGGGACATTGCCAGGACAGCTGAACCAAACTTATCAAAGTGATATTCCACACCATATGACATCTTCTCATCCATAAAAGCTAAGAGAAAGGAGTGGGGTGGGGTAGGGGTGGGGGCACGTGGAGGGGTATTCATCATTACAATGTTTGTCTTCTGGAGCAACTGCTATGCATACTGAATCCCTACTTCCCAGGAAGTGGCTGGACATCACCTGCTGATGGAAAGCAGAGAATAAATCTTTTGTTTTCCTTTGCTTCAATGCACAGCCTTTGTTTTTGCTTTATTAAATTGTCTTTATCTTGATCCATGAGGCTTTTTCCCATCTTATTTTCCCACTCCTTGTCCAGCTGAGGAGGGGAGTGATACAGCAGCTTGGTGGGCAGCTGGTGTCTAGCCAAGGTCAACCCAACACATGCAAAATTACCACAGCCCACCAGGAAAGTGTTTCCAGGTAGTGACACACCAATATTCCTTATCTCCTTCTTCCATTAAAATAAATGAATGAATAGAGAAAGAATAATCCCTCCACATCATTACACTACAGGGAATTAGTTTGGGAAAAAAAACCAAACAAACACAAAACCCCATACATAAATGCAGCTGTAAGTCTGCATAGAAGCTATCAAGCACAGAAAATACCAAAAAAGTAGTCAACTATGTGCTCCTCACTGCCTGGGAAGTTCACTCATACCCATCTTGAAATTTGACAAGAATTGCTCCCTGGCTTGTATGTCTTGTCCAGTAGACATGGCCCTACCAGAAAAATGGCCAGTGTTGGTCACTGTTCTTTCTGTGTGTGATTCCCTCCATCCACCATGACCACTGCAACCTTCAGGTGAACTTAGCCAAGGGCTTGCCCTCAGGCACCACGTCCCCTATGGAGCTCCATGTTCCTAAACAGTGCTCTCCCATGAACTGCCCTTGAGGCGCTACAAATAACTGCCTTTATCCCCAACTCTGAAAATATATTTCATACATTAAAGACTGGTCTTAGGACTGCTGCTGGCTTCATCCTCACATTCCTTCTCCTCATGCACACACAAGCACACTCATGTTTTGCTCATGTCTGTTAGCTGCTTTAGGACAAGGTCAGAGAAACTTTTCCCAGTTCTTATAATTACAGGTGTCTGCCCATAACAATGAGTGAAAGTTGTTTGCTGGGATTGTGGGAAGTTCCCACCTTGACTGGAGAGGGTATGAGGAGTGGAGAGGGAGGATTTCCCTACAATCATCCTCCCAAAACAAAGATACCTAATATAACCTATCAGTGAGGATGTGAACATTGCCCTAATTTGGAAGTGAAGTTCACCACTAAACAAATAAATCAAATGAGATATAATTGGAAGATGTGAGGCAGGAAAAATAAGTTGGGTTCATGACATGTCCTTATCAGGGCTTCCCAAATGGGTGGGTGAGATTTTCTATTCTCTTGCTCCGACTGCCTTTGCTTAGAGTCATGCATTATCATGCCATGCAATTCCACCGAAATCCCTGCTGTCCACAAGCAAACATTTCTCTTAAGCCTTCAGACTTTTCTGTTTGAGAGATGTGTTTTTCCCTGCACTTTCATGATCTTGTCCCCCACAGGGAGACTAAAAACAGTACAACTGACTCTCCAGAGCAGCATGAACATGCAACTGAGTGTTACTGGCTTAGGGATTGTACTGTAAGCAAAGGCTAGGAACAGTGCTCTTCTACCCAAATTGAACCGGAAGACAGCTGGTTGTCACTCCATTGAATTCCCCAAAGCTCATGTTCCCTTGCATCTCCTGCAAGAGTGACTCAAGAGTGAAGCTAGTGAAGGACAAACTTGCCTTTTCCCCCACTTCATGGCCTTAGCAGATTAGGTGAAGAAAAACTGACTGGAGAGTCTGGACACAAAAAAATACACCAGAGAAGCAACATAGTAAACCAAGGTGGCAACAAAAAGCATCATGACTACGTACACCAGGAGGACTGTCAGTGGCTCTGACAGTGGTGCTTCGTAAAACCCCATGAAACCAAATCCTGCTGTCTCTGTTCAGCTTTTGTGGAAACAAACTTCCCATTGACGTCAAATACCATATTACCTCATAAAGGACTGCAGGTCTACTTGCAGAGACATTACTCACTATTCACTGAGATTGCACAATTTCTGTAGGACCAGCATATCTTCATTCTCTCCTCACGTTCTCCCGTGGAAATTAAGAACAGGCTCCAGTGAAGTAAGCCCAACTGCAAAATCAGTCCAGAGGTCAGGCTGGTGCACACTGCTACACTAGATTATACAGACATGTATAAATAAACACTGCTTACCCTGTGATGTAGGGAGAATACATTTAATTTCCAGTTACTGTGCTGGTTTCTCTTCCATATGCAATAAGGTTTCCTGCAGATTCAGTAAAGTATCCTAAAATGTGCCGCAGGCTCTGCTCACATTACCAGTCTAGTCAGTGTGGGATGACTACAGTGGTTGCAGATTTCTGTTCCTTTCCCTTTGCCCGAGAATGGCTGAATGGGTTGTATACACACTCTCCAGCTGCCACAGTTTACAGCTAACATTAGGAAAGAAGTATCAACAGCGTGCCTGCAGGAGGCATGCCTTCCATGTAGCATCCTTACACTGTGTTGAAAACTGCTGCCAGAGAAGGGAAGCAGAAGGCAAGGGGGAAAATAACCTTAGTACTAAAGAACTATTGCATGACAGATTCAGTGAATTAGTTGTCAGTAGAATACTGCAAGAGGCCATACGTGGAAGAAATTTCAAGCACTAGATCAAGTGCTTGATCAAATAAAGACCATATGAAAATGGTCTTGTGCATCTAGTTTGACATATCAGCAGGGCTAACACAGTATTCAAGAATAAATTACAATACATACCAAAAATGGAGATGAGGCCAGAGTTAGGTATAAGCAAAACCAGATGTGCTAGTTTTGGCTGGGATAGAGTTAATTTTCTTCATAGTAGCTAGCATGGGGCTATGTGTTGGATTTGTGCTGGAAACAGTGTTGATACTTCAGAGATGCTTTAGTTACTGCTGTGCAGTGCTTACACGGAGTCAAAGCATTTCTGTTTCTCACACCACTCCATCAGTCAGCAGTCTGGGTGTGCACAAGAAGCTGGGAGGGGACACAGCTGGGAAAGCTGACCACAGCTGACCAAAGGGATATTCCATATCAAAAATGTCATGCTCAGCATATAAAGTTGGAGGAAAAAAAAGGAAGGGGGGACATCTGGAGTTATGGTGTTTGTCTTCCCAAGTCATCGTTTCATGTGATGGAGCCCTGTTTTCCTGGGAATGGCTGAGAACCTGCCTGTCTATGGGAAATGGTGAATGAATTCCTTGTTTTGCTTTGCTTGCGCACATGGCTCTTGCTTTACCTATTAAACTGTCTTGATTTCAACCTATGAATTTTCTCAATTTTACCCTTCCAATTCTCTCCCCCATCCCAGCGGGGGGGAAGTGAACCAGTGGCTGTGTGGTGCTTCAGTTGGCACATGGGGTTAAACCATGACATCCGACTATAATTTTTCCACAATATTTGGCCAGACCTTTATACAGTAATCTGTCTCTCAGCAAGCAAATGGATTTACATAAACTAAAACGTTATTACTGAGTATATGCAAGAATGACAGAATCTAGCTTGAAATTGTACTCATCAGAGATAGAAAATGCATTTAACATCATAGTCCTGTTTAATATTAAACCATTTTTGTCACAGACCATTCAGCAGAAGTTACTAAAATAAACAGGTGAGGGTTAATTGGATCTTTCGTTTAGATTTACCAATTACAACTTGCTCTTACTGCTGACTTTCTCTGTTTGACTAGAATTTGTATTCATGCACTGGAGTCAACACAGTGCATCCAGAGGTGTTAGGTGTTACATCTTGGTTTGGCAACTCAGATCATTTTGCCTTCAGAAGTTTTGCAGTATTATTTTATGTATTCATCAAAGTGTGAGAAAGCAGGAGGTGCACACACAGCACACTCGTGGACCCTGGAGTCTGGTGCTGCAGTCTAAGGCCTTAATCCATTACCATTCCCCTACATGCTTTGTCACTTCTGGGGAAAGTATAGGCCAAGTGAAAATGTTCTGCAGACAGCTCCCTTTCTGCACTTCATATTGTTTGACTCATCTGTACTATGCCACAGTGACATGCATAGCACAAATCCATATAGAGTGACAAGGTGTAGCTACTGTATTCAAAAAACTGGAGTAAAGTACGTATCACAACATCCTCTATTAATTATTATCCAATAACATATATAAAAGCAAAGTTGACTTCTTCTTCCCCCTTTTAAGAGCCCTTCTGTAACATCAGCAACTGTACTGTCTACTAGAAAGGCAGGAGCTGAGATTTGAGCCTGGGTCAGGATTTGAGTGAGAAAAGCATCCCATCACACCATGGCATATTTCATCTCCTTACTGCAAGCTCTCTAATCTGAAAGGTGGGTCCACTGACTATTTCACGGGTGGCCCTGGCTGTCAGCGGTATTCTTGGTTACACTGCTGATCCCATACTCACTGAAATCCTTTTCTTCTGCTTTAGAGAACTAAAACTTGGCAGGCTACAAGTTTCACTGGAGTATTTGAATGATTCTCCTCGCTGGCCCTCAAAATCCATTTTCTTTGAACAGCCTTAGCCAGTGACTAAAAATAATTGGTCTAACTCTTATTTTTGCAGCAGCCTTTTATGTATGGGTAAACATGGTTGTCTTGTCTTTCTCCCCTGACTGAGGACATCTGACTGCCTGAGCTCTTCCTGTATTTCACAAACTCATTCCATTTTCTCAGCTCCCCTAAAAATGACCTCCAGTTTGCTTCATTCTACAATGAACAGGGATTTGAAAACTGTACTAGGGGTTTCCCTATAGCAGGTTTGCTTGTTCCACTCTGCTCTCAGCTCAGTTCACCTTGATTTTTCTTTCACTTCCTGGGCAGAGATCTCATGGTGTTCCCCTCACTTCTCTTCTGCAGGTGCACCTGCTGGTGCAGACCTTTACCACAGCCTGCGTTTCCAACCAGCTCTTCTGCTGGTCTCTTCCCATTTCCTGGGTCTGACCTAGAGAATGCTGCTACCTTCCCCCCCTTCTGCAAGATCGAATCTGCTTTTGCACACAGAGCAAGGAATCATGAAATGTGGGATGGGACATGATGGTGGGAGGGGTTTCCGCTTTTTTCTAATAGTGTCCAAATTGAAAAAGACCGAACACTATCTGCAGCTGAGAGTCCAGGACAGCCATCAAGGTGTTCTGCCATTACTGACCCTGCAGCACCACGTTGAGACCCACTCCCCTCCCTGACCAGCACAAGCTTCTGAGTACCTTCATAAGCCTAGAAAATCAGACTTAGCAAAAAGTATATTCCAAATGTGGAGAAGCACTGAGCCCAGGTACCTTCTCTTTCCACATATAGAAATCCAGCCTTCTGGCACTCTCTGTTCAACACTAATACTACACCAGGTACCTGTCACTCTCAGTGGCAACATTTCTTAGGTAAACTGCCTGCCTTTCCCCAACTCATCCCCCTCTGCACTCCCAATTCCCCTCAGTAGAGGTTTTTTCCTTTTGTTATCACATTGTCTTGTTCATCTCTTATTTCAGTTCCTAATCCCACTTGTATTCCCACTAGGGAACAAAATCTGAGATGGAAACGGTCATAGTACAAACTCATACAGATGCCTTTCCCTGTCCAGTGCCAAGCAACATAGCTCTAAGCTGTGCTGGACACTCCCCAGACCATGACACATATGACACAGACATAGGGTCCAGGCAAAAAGGACCAATTGGATCATTGAAAAAAATCCTAGTATTATTCCTCCATATTCGCACTGACCGCCAGATGGACAGCATTCTCCCTGCAAGTTGAGCACACTCATTAGGCAGAGGGTGTTGTGGTTTAGGCCTGATTAGCAGCCAACCACAATGCAGCACCTCTCTCTCCCTTCCCCTCCGGCAATGAGAAGGGACAGAGAGCCAGGCTTGGGGTTCAAGATAGGACTGGGATGGGGGAAAATCTCCCTTTTATGATCACGAGCAAAAGGCAGACTCGTTAGGGGAAGAAAAAAAAGAACATACATTTATTACAGACACTAACAACACATAACAGAGTAAGACAGTGAGAAGCATTGCCACATCTTGAGAACACCTTCCCCCCACCCCTCCCTTCTTCCCGGGCTCAGCTCTGCTCCTGATATCTCTACCTCCTTCCCCAGCAGCACAGGGGCAGGGAATGGGGGGTGCAGTCAGTGCTGCCACTTCCGTCATCTTCGGTGAGGGGAGTGTCCGAAACTTGTTCCTCCTGTTCCACCGTGGTCCCCCTCTCACAGGAGACAGTCCTCCACAAACTTTCTCCGACATGAGTTCCTCCCATGGGCCACAGCGTTCCCCACACTGCTCCGTCATGGGTCACTAACTTCCTCCGACTGGATTCCCTCCCACGGCTGCAGCCCTTCCCGAGCTGCTCCGGCATGGGACACCCCCGCATGCTGCAATCCTCCCAGAGCTGAATTACAGCAGTGGGGCTACCTTTTCCCATGAGACCCCGGCCTTCTTCGGGCACAGAACCTTGATTATTCTGAGCAGGAGCAACAGGCCATAAATCAGTGTCTGCTCCACCGTAGATCTTCATGGGTGGCAGGGGGGGGCCGCCCTGCCGTCTCACCACAGGATACAGGGGGGTCTCTGCTCCGGCACACCTCCCCCCTCCTTTCTTCCTCCATTCCTCCACTGACCTTGGTGTTCATGCAGCTGCAGCAACTCCTCCTTACAAGTCTGACTGCCCGTCACCACGTCCCTTCTTAAATACGTTATTGCAGAGGCGCAGCCAATTGGCTCAATTTCCCAAACAGAAGTGGAGCTGACATGGAGCTGGGGGAGCTTCGAGAAGCTTCTCACAGGGGGCCGCCCCGATAGCCCCCTCCCCTGCCACCAAAAAACTCCACCACTCACTCAACCCAGGACAGAGGGCTTAATTCACTGACTGTTATCACAGTGCCTATGTGAATGAGTAAAATTAAAAAAAAAATAAGTGAGCTTCACAGGGATGTTCATATATCTTTTTACTGAAAGTGAAATAAAACTGAAAATATTATTGGGGAATTCCTGCTCTGCTCCATAGAGTTGCTCATCCACACCAGCTTTTGAGGAGAGGCAGTTTTGGAGATGAGATATCACCATTCTGCATATTATTACCACTGTGGCAGGAAGGGTCTTGCAACACAGAGAGAGCAAGTGTGAGGTTTTGACATTTATGTGACTGTGGGATTTCATCTAAAGGAAATAGCAGCACATCTGTAGACCCTGTCAATGTTAAATACTTACAAATGGGCACAGTGTGACAAAACAACAGGGAAAAAGATGCTATCTCTTTTATAGACTCCATCTGCACTGTTGGAGTTCACTGGAGAGGAAACAGCACATAGAACATCAGCTATTTAATAAACCACTACAGAGATCTCCCCACCAGGGAGCAGACCAAAGGAAGATCCACACACAACAGATATTAGCCCTATTCTTTGCTCATGGCAAAGATCTGATGCTGCAGTAATGGACACACTAACAGGACAGCAACTAACATCTTGCTGTGGGAACAAACACAGGTCTCAAGATCTGCACCCAAGCAAAAGCATCAGCAGCCCAACAGCCACTCTATAACCTTTTTGAAAGGTAGAAAAAAAATACACAACCAACCTCTATTTGCCCTGTGGAGTTTATGTGCTCCCCTGCAGAAAAACTATGTGCTTTCTTCACCTACATGCAGATGCTGCACCTCCAGCTGTCTCTGAACTGCTGGTCTGCCATTAGTGGGATAGGAACAAGACGCTGACTACTGGGTGACCAGCATCCAAGCTAGTTGTGATAGTTTTGCTTCCTCAGTTACTGTGGTACCTTCATCAATGCCATAGACCACTGGTGGCTATTGCCTTCTTGCCCTGTTAATGCCATGACTTGTTTCCTTCACTCCCATTCCTCCTCCCCCAAAATTACCCTGACAGACACACCCCACCTCTACATCCCCTGCAGCACCAACCTGGGAGGATGGTAGGTATTTGCCAGGTACAGAACACCAACAGGGGAAGCTATTGACTTCTCCACAGTTTCTATAGACCTGGGAGCACACAGTCTAGCAGCAGTGTCTGTTGTCATCCACAAGCACTTCAGTATTAGGAAACCCAGTCTCTGAGTTTCACTGACACCAGAGCTCTGCTCAGCCCAGCTGGAAACACAGGCAGCAAAGACCCCTGCAAGCTGCTGCTTCTTCCAGCTGCCAAAACTAAGGGGGCTTTCCTCCAGTATAAAGGTGCATATCCAAAAGGCTGCTCTAAACTCTGCAACAAAGATGCCCAGAGTGAAGCCCCAGGTTAGTTCTCTTGTTGAACAGAAATCTCTAAAACCAGGTATGCTTCAGCATTTAAGGAGTCCCATCTGGAAGCCCTTTAGTGTCTCTTTCATGTAACCTCATTCAGGGCCATGGTCTCGTCCGGGTTCTCCTCACTTGGCTGGCCTCTATTAAATCCTTTAACCTTCTGCCTATGCATGCAGCATGCAAGGACATTCATACCTCATGCACTAATACTGAATGCCACCAAAGTAAATTAATACAATAAATATGATATGATGAAAGGGCTAATTTCAAGACTTCTATTAGAGTGCATGATGTTAATTTTGAGTCATCTTTTTTGAAACCTTTTTTCCTCTCCCGTACTTCAAGAGCACAGTGTCCCTGATACAGCCACAGGAGAAATTATTTGAATTCTGCAGACTGCAGTGCTAATGAGACAATTGTTTGGTTTTATTGCAACTTGATGTATATGAATATTCTCAGCAGGATAAAACTCTTGAAAAAAGTCTCATTTTCAAAGTGTCCTGGGACACAGCATGAAGCAACAAACAAATTAATTCATAAAAACTTGACATTTGGAAAACATTTTTAAAAGAAGACATCTCTAGTAACAATTCCAGTCTAACAAAAACAAATTTTTGAAAACAAAATCCTAGACCATGAAGACATTTCCATTTTTCTTCTGAGGGAGTTAAGGCACAGAAAAAATACAAGCACATGTGAAAGCTCCTTCCCAACATAGAAGGATGGTTCCTGTAGTCAGAATGTTGCACTTCAAGAACAGAGGTTATGGAAGGGAAAGAAGGAAGAGAAGCTTTGAGCATCCCACGGCCCTAATGAAATAAGTATGTCCAGAGGCCTGGCAGATGGGTTCAGAGAGACTGATTCAGGTTTAGGAGTTTTCATGGAAAAAGGCACAGAGGTGCCTCTTTGAGGAACTGACAAAACAGACTCAGGAACCAGAGCACAGGAAAATGAACAATGGCATGAAGTGGAGTAGAGGATAAATAAGAAAAGGCAGATATATGTACAGCTTTAGTTCTGTATAATAGTAAAGATAAGACTGAATACACTCATCATGAGGGTTTTAACAACTGCAATCAATAAGGATCTACCCTAAATCTGAACAGTAGTTCCTGAGTTAGACTTTTCCATCTTTTTGGTAATTTTTAGAAAGTGGGAATTATGTCATGCACAAATTAGCAGCTTTCCCCCTGAGGTTGGGATGCACAAGCAATATGGATATGTTCACAGGACACCCTGCACCACCGCAGTCCCTAAAAGCTTCGGAGGGATTGTGATACCCTCTCACTGGATGTAGCAAAGTGGTGGATTTGGCCAACAGCATGTGCATGAAGTTTAGCTAGTCTAAAAATGTACAGCAATGCACTTGAACAAAAATAGTTTGAAGTTTTACATAAACTGATGGATTGCAAGTGAACTTTTACATTCCATCAAGGGAAAGCCCTCCAAGTCACTACACATAACTCAACACAGTCAGATGTCCTGAAGCAGATGAAGCAGCTACAGTGTGCACATGTTACAAATCATGCCACCAAAATGATCCTAGGCAACTAGGTATTTTCTTCTATGTGTAACAAACAATGGTCTGGGGCCAATGCTTGGAGGCAGTCCCCCATACAGTTTCTCCCTTCATAGATCAATAGGGAACTTTTCCAGGAGAAGCTGGAACAACAGTTAGGGACTGTTTGTCCCAGCCTAGCTTTTCAGCATTTCACATGGAGAGACAATGCACAAAAACTGCAATAAGCTGCAGGTTCCAACATTACTCTGCTCCATATGCTGTTGCTTTCAGCCTGCTTTCAAAAGTGGGGCAGGGAATATGGGAGGAAGTGATCACATTTCTTCCCTCTTTTCTAAAAGCCTACATATGATGGGAAAGCAGTGAGGCTGTGAAAATGCGGAGCACCTTGTGGAAGCCCTGATCTGACATCTAACAATTGCTCAGGTATAGACTTTCTGCTGCCCTCCAGTACCCTGTTCCCCAAGGCTGAGTTATGCCTTAAATAAAATGAATGGTTAGGAAGCAATGAGGGGTCATATATTGGAGACAAGTCCATTCATGCATCAGGACAGCCTTTCAAGTGCAAAGCTATAAAGTGGCACTACTTCTAGCACAGGGAGCCATGGGAGAGACACCCTTTAGTAACAGCACAGCACAGACACCTCTCTTTCCTTCCTCATCCTGTATCAGGCACAACACACCATGTATTTTCTTGTCTGCAACACAGAGCTTCCCAAGGCAGACCAAAGATTGAAGTATCATGAATGAGGGAG
This sequence comes from Tyto alba, assembly GCF_018691265.1. Lineage (NCBI taxonomy): Eukaryota > Metazoa > Chordata > Aves > Strigiformes > Tytonidae > Tyto > Tyto alba. The sequence continues at coordinate 46,524,892 of NW_024881275.1, read as the reverse complement.
TTGCAGGTGAGCCAAAAAGGAAGCATGAAGTAGCAGGCAAATATCCAAGTCTTGCACACACCATGAGGCACAACAGATTTCAGTAACATATTCCAGAAATGCCGGCCCAGAGCCATTCCTGAGCTTGTCCATGCACTTGTGCCTTTAAGATGAAGTTTAGACACTACCTGCACAATTTCTTGTCTATGTCCCTTTTGACAGCTGAAATGCTTTTAACACTGCCTCTGTTTTTGTTCTGTTTTTAAACAAACACATTTTGCTACCCTACAAGACTAACAGCTTCTTTCAATTCAAGGAGCCCCTGCAAATTGAAAGGCAGAAACATCCCTCCAATCTGTGTTCCTTGTTTGCTCCCCTCTTCTTGAACTGTGAATCTAAAGAAGATGCAGCCTGCCAAATCCCCATTATCTCCAATTTAAGTGTAGCAACTATTTTAGGATCTTCATTTACTTTGCTTCTGTGCTTAAGCTATTAGTGACATTTGTAGCCACACATACCTCAGTAATTAGAGGGCTTTTAAACTCACATTTAAAATGTTGCACAAGAGTCAAGGTCTTTCACCTCCCTCCCAGTTTCCACAGGGTGTTATGTTAACCACCATGTGAAGATTCTGAGGTGATGGGCCATCCCACAGGCCTGAGGATGCCTGTGATCAGAAGAATTCTTCTTTCACCCACACCAGGACCACAGCAGAGCAGGGATTTTTCGTTCCTTGAAATATCAAACACTAACTATAATAAAAAAGTAGAGCAGTGTGCCAACCTCACAGAAAATCAGGCTGAAGAGGCACCTTGGCAGGACCAGCTCTACCTGAACCACCTGTAACAGATACCTGCCCAGTCATTATTGGACACTTCCAATAATGTCATTTCCATTTACTCTCAAGCTACATGTTCCCCAGTTCAGTATCCAGACAGCTATAAAGTTTTACGTTAAACCTGTGACTACTAATCTTGCCAGCAGATACGACAACAGGTTATTAATTTCTTCAATATGGCAATCTTTGCCAGTTATGGTGCAACTTTCAATGTCTCTTTGAGCCATTTCTCTAAAACAGATGGATATTTCAGCAGATTATTATCAACACATCTCATGGTAGTCAGCCTATATTTCAGTCTGAAGGCAATGCCAAGGATAAGGTCAGCATGGAAACTGATCACCCTTCGCACCATTGCATGGATTCTTTCAGGCCAGGCAAAGGCATATCAACCGCTGTGATAAACCACTTCACTCCCCAAACTTTTTGTGAGCTGTTTACCAACAGCTCTAAATTATATTCCTTTAAAAGCCATTAAAACAATCCCCTACTTGCCCTCACACACACATGCCCACACCCACACAGAGGCTAATTCTGACTACTTGTTGTTTCAGCATTTTTGAAAAAAAAGTTACAGGAGATAACACTGCTGCTAGCATCACAAAGTGACAGGATTTTCTGAGTTTCAGTGTTGGCTCTTGAAGACATCAAGGTTTCACACAGTCCTGAATTCAGGAATAATAAAGCTTCAGGAAGAATAGTCCAGTACCAAGGTTGTTTGAAAACCCAAGATAGCAAAATCAATATTTAACACATTGGATTTGCTAGTGAGTCTTCAGAGACAAGTGTCTGATATTTGAGTAGACCTGGGTCAATATCAATTGCACATAACTTCTCATCTGCATCTATTGCCACATTTCTGCAGTTAAATTATAAAAAAATCTCTAAGCCTCATAGCTAAATCTGCATGCCAAGTTAATTAACACAGTAATGGAAACCATATAAAAACTAAGGCATGTCTGATCCAAGGCCCATTAAAATAAGTGACAGCTTGATTATAGCCTGAATTAATAGTCATGCAGCCTTTAAAAATTGGGGAATGATGAACTGTTTCCTAGATGTCAAGAAACTGTTTTGTATGGAGCCAACTGAGAGACCCTTTTGTGCCAATGTCATCTTTTCTGATGTCTACATTCTGTTTTTCATGAATGGGACACAGGGTAAACCTTGCAATGTACACTAGCAGTCTTGCTGTTTCCAGCTGTTCTTTAGGAGGCACTATGCTAAGAAATGTGTTAGACAGCATATAGAGGACCAAGAGCCACCTTCAAATGCTAGGCTGAGTTGCAAAGGAAGATGCCAATTTTCCTTGATCAGAGATGTGTGGTGCTGGGCATCAGAAGGTGCCACAATATGCCACAGTATGCTCCTCACACATAAACTGCATTAACATCTTTCTCTTATTGCCAAACTGCATTTGTCTTTCAGTCAATCATCCATTGTACATAACTTGTTAATGCATGCCACTTCAGAGCACCTTCCAACAAGAACAACAAAAGCAACAACAAAATTAATAATGAAAGGAAAAAGCAGGGAGGGGGAAGCAGACTTTAAAAAGAATAAAAGCCAAAATTTTGGCTCACTGTTTAAATAAGCAAGGTGAAGTGTTATTCACCATATGTGGTATTTAGGCCTTTGTCAAACATAGCATGTACTCATATTACCAGCTCTGGCAAGGCTAGATGTTTGTAAAGTGGGCACTGAGATGCCTTTGTGACCAGCTTCTCCCTAGAAGTGAAGAGCACCAAAGATGCACTGTGAGGATCCTGCCCTCAGAGGGAAAGAGTCCCCCAGGCTGCAAGATAATTATGCAGACAACTGAACAACAAACAGTTGGATTCAAAGGCAAAGTACTGAAATGAAAAAGGGAACACCTGGAGTATGAATGTGTTTGTATAACTTGAACCTGCAAATGTGAGTTTGCTAGTCACAAAACCTATTAAAGCCAGCTTCAGAATATGGGAGCAGTGTTGCAAAACTTAATATGGTTAAGTGGAGTTAATTATACCTAATTATGTATGTGCCATATTTCAGAGAGATATCTCAAAACAAGTATGTTTAATAGCTACAAACAGCACATATAATACGGAGCACTATTATGAAGATTTAAAGAAAAAACATATTAGATATTCACTGAAGCAAAACCAGACAGTGACAACCACTGAACAGCAGCAACTGCTCAAACCATCTCTCTAAGAGCACCTATGAGGGGCTGCACTGGACTCCCTTCTCCCCCCACACTCACTTACTGAAAGACACTCACCAACTTCTCCCTTCCAGCTATGTCCCACAGAGAGCACACAGCCTGAGCACCCAGTTGTTCTCTGACAGGCACCAACCCTCTTCACAAACAGGCACTCTGGGGTCTGGAGTCCTCACAGGCTAACAGAAAATGTCACTGCTGGTAATATCAAGTGGGAAAAGAGGCCAAGAAACACCATGCTGTCTCTGTCAGCAAGTAGATCCTGCTCTAGGTTACCAAGGGAGATGTGACTGATGACCTGATGCTTCACAAAACCACTGCCTGATGTGCTGCACAAGGAAAACAATGTATTTGAGCACAGCCATCTGGCCTAGCACTGTCAAGGAAGTTATCCCAGGCTCAGAGAACGCAGTGGTTGTTAGGGAAGACATAAGAGAAAAATTAAAAATCAAACCCATCATTCTAAGCTGTTTCTCAAAATGGTAATGGTGGGATACAGAATAGGATTCTGATTTAGTAAGACCCTTATCAGGGGAAAGGGGAATCAGCCTATACCCCAAGTAAAGACTTGGGGATAAATGAGTCTTTCCAGGATTTTCAGCCCACCTTTCTATGCCCTGAGAGCTTGCTTGAAACAAATTAGCTCAGCACCTCCCCAGGAAGCTTGTAAAGGCTGGAGGCTACTTCAGAGCTTCTTAAGGCAGTCTATATTGACATAGTACCAACATCTGTTATGTTTAAGTGTTCAACCACCTGTGACTCCAATAGAAAATGGGTTTCATGCTGGGTTTCATGCACTTAAACTCTTCCTTCTCCCCCAAGGCACAGCCAGTATACGTGATGGACTCATATCAATCAGTCTTCCCTGGCTGTCAGCTCCAGGACTGCAGCTGTGTTTTCTTATGCCCAAGAAAAAATAATTATCCTGTACAGCATGTCAGTTTTGAAACCTGCAACTTTGTCCAGGGTTATTGCCATCAGAAAGACACCTGCCTACCAAACGATAGCAAGTATATTTCACTTACAACACAGACCCATATTGAAAGACACTAGGATTAGATCTAGGGAAAGAACTGGAATTCAAGCCTGACCAATTTCTACTGATCTATACAAGCTTCTTTCCCCATTCTAGTTCAAAGTTTAGTATCACTATCTAACCAAGAATAGACACAAACAGCTTGAACATCCTTCAAGTAATAGGAAATAGCAAATCCAAATCTTCTTTCTAAAGGTTGACAGCACAAAGCTACAAAGCTTTTGCTATGAATGTTAATATCCTGAGCTCTGTGAGCAAGACAGCCAGTAATAATAACCCACTATTAATAAAAACAAACAAAAAAAACCCAAACAAAAACCAAACAAACCCAAGACTATACTTTCACTTGTTTTTCACACTCTTCTGTTCTCTAAAGCAAGCCACAAAAGAGGTTCTGGGACATGAGATACCACTGTGAGATAGCAACTGAAGAAAAAAAACAATCTAGCCTGACAACTGAATGAGGAATTTAAACAGCCAATAGGCAGGAATGAAGGGATCCAACAAACAGAAAATAATAAGTTGTAAGTGCAATGGGAGGTTCTTCCATGCTTTTGAAGATAAAGGCAGGAAAGAAAAGTCTGAAATGATGACAGTGATGGGAAAACCTGAAAAAACTGCAGACATCAACAGCAGATGAGAAGGATGAGGCATACTAAGCATCATTCATAGCTTTCTTGAAAAAAAAAAAAAATCCCTGAGAAAAGCACCTCTTAATTCTAATAGGAATATGCAGCCATAGCAGAAGAAAAGAAAGGAAAGAAGACGCATTAAGGTATATAGAACAAGATATATCTTTAGCTCTGGTCAATGGACAAGGCAAAAAAGATGCAGCAAATAAAGACTTTCACTAGAGGAATGAGGGACTCCCACTATAGTTGAGGTACTGTTTGCACCAGATAATGAAGAGGAGAATTAAGCAGAAGTAGATGGGATGGCCAGGAAGAAAGGAACAGAAGAAAGAAAGAGAAGCTATATGAAGAAAAAAACAATATAGAAAAGACAGAAGAATGACAAGGGAGAGAACTGGAAATCCACCTCTAAACCAGGGAGGGGCAAATTTACAAGACAGATGACTCTATTTAAAAAAAAAAAATAAAATAAAATCAATTACCAGAGAAAAAAATCCTGACTACAAGAGCACTGGCAGTCAGCCAGGAGCAAGACATAATGTAAAGAAGAGGGTGAAATGAAGCATATGGAAGCAGAAGAGCAAGACTAGAAGAAAACCTCAGCCACAAATATGGTCTAGAGTTGGAGAGCAAAGTGAGAACTACCAATTCAGGCAGAGCTACAATGTACAAAAGATTAACAAGAAAAAGAGCATGCCAGTTATGTAAAAAAAAAAAAAAAAAAACATAAGGAAATAAAAACCTGAGGTGCTAGGCAGGAAGCAGAAGACAGAGGGGGAAAGAAAAAAAAAAAAAAAAAAAAGTAGCTTGGAGCATGCTGCATTAATGACCTGCCAAAGTTTCCATAAAGATGGTACCAAGTCTAGAGCAAAGGCAGGGCATCCCATGGATATTAAAGCACTGAAGACAAGGAAGCTACCTCACTCAAAGTGGAGCCTAAACTCACTAAAGCGTCACAGACAAACTGAGATTCATGGACAGCTCCAACCTAGTGTTACAAGGAGGACCAGCAGATGCAAGCCTAAGGGTGGGGATAAACATCATATAACAGAAAACTGGAATATGGTGGAGAAAAACAAGCTTAAACATATATTTGTGCCTTCTAAAATACAGTAAGAAGTCTGAGTACATTATTTGGATCTATACCAGGCACCAGAACAAGTTGGGGGGTGGGGCTGCACAGGGCATGTAATAAAAGACACATTTTAAAATAAGCAGAGATGAAACACAGCACAGGCCTCCCAGAGTTTGAAACACTTCACTCTCCTTTGGTGGTATCCCTAACAGTCTCTCAATCCAGACTTCAGTGAAGCATGTGAAACGTGGGAAGGTAACTGTTAAGCTGGTAGAAATGGGAACAAGAGCTGAAAAGTGAGGAATGACCTTGTTAAGAGGGAGACAACAGCAGGTTGTAGAGTGAACTGAGTAAAGGCAATGAATAAGGTTCTTTGAGGAGCACAAGTTACAACAGTATTTTCCACACAGAGGAGGTTCAAAATATCAGAAAGGCAGAAGTTTAATTGTAGGATCATCTTTGGAGGACAATGGCCACATCAGACAGGAGCAAGACTTTGGCTGCATCACAGAAGGGATGTGAAAAGAGGAAGAAGAACTGAGAGCACTGAACAGCTGGTGAATGACGAGAACATCTTAACCTTCATCATCCAGAAGCCTTGGAAGTAGCAAGCAGGAATGTAGAAAAACAAGATAAGGATGCTGAGAACTGCCTGAAGAAAACATGCCAAGCTGTGGTTGATGGGAAACATCTGGTCATTTCTTAAACAGGGGAAAGTTTTCTACCTTGAGCTAAAAGTGTATAGAACATTGTGTTTGTGCTTCTAAGATTTAATTAACCAATAGGCTTTAGGATACCAGTAACTAACTTGTAGCCAAATAATTGTCTGGTGTATTATGGACAGGGGGTAATAACCAATCAAATGTTAGTCTTAGGCATGTGAACAGTGTGTGAAGAATGCATATAACCAATCAAGCCTTCTGTTTATGTGTGACTAGTTGCTAGGAAGATTTATAAATGCACTTGTAGCGGCAATAAAGGGATTTCGATTTCTGACTCTCATAGAGTTACCAGAGTCCGTGATTCTCAACATTTAATTACCTTGAGGACTGGAATAACAGAAATTGGGGGTAAAAATTTATTCAAACAAGGGGAAAGGTTGTCAGTGCCACCAAATGGCAGTCCAACTGCTGGGATCAACAGCAGAGGATGAAGAATGAGGTGCACGAGTTATGGATATTGCCTCCTACGGGAAGGATCTGGGTAAAAACCAATCACAAATTGCAAGATAACTGGGCAAGAACTTTCCACTAGAGATGAGGGAACTCTAATACTATCATCCAAGGCCTTGGTCACACCATGAAAGATAGAACATACTGTTCTCATGTGCTTAAGGGTGAACTGAAACTGCAGAGTATAAAGTGCTTTTAGTAGAAAAGAAAATAGTTGGCCTGTTTAGTCTAGCGAAATGAAAGCTCAGAAAGGGTATGTTTGCCATCTATAAACACATCCAGATAGTAAACATCAGAGAAGAGCCATTTACATTAAGGGACAATGTTGACACAGAACAAATATGTGCAAGCCAGTCATAAAATACATTTAGTATTGTTACATTTAGTTGGGAGATTTCCAACCATCAGAGCCATCAGGCTCAGCGCAGCCTTCCAACAGACATTCAAAGACTTAAGGAGAAAAGTGGGAGTTGTTCATGAGTACCAGAATAGTGACATGAGTGTGCAGGACCAGCAGCCTTCATGGGCTGACTTATGAAGTCCTTTGTATTCCATTATTTGCTAACAATTTCCACCCTTTTTTAACCTTAAAATATTTCCAGTGGTGCTGTACACTTACACAGTGAATTTAAGTTCACTGACAAGGTTACCTTTCACCAATCCCTTAAAAGCAATCTACAAATGTCCCAGGGACTCCATAGAAGCCCAGTGGTACCCCGTCACTACCACACAATGCTTTTAATACAGAAGTGAGGCAAGTCAGGATCTGGAACATGAGGTGGGAGACTGCAGTACTGGCTCCTCAAGGGAATAAGTAATTGTTACAACCTGGACTGGAGTTGTCAGGGAGTTGTAAAGATTCTGTGATTTCCTCAGGTTAAATAAAGGTGAGATGACACCAAACGACCGGTTAAAACATTTTATTTGTGGTAGAAACAGCTGAAAGTTGGAAAAGGATAGTAAGGAATGTGGTCTTTTATTAATAAATCTCCAAGAAATAAAAGAAAGGAAAGAAAAAAAAAAAAAAGAAAGGAGAGAAATAGAGTCAAAGTATCCGGATCACCACCCCAGGCTCCAGTGTTTTCTCAGGTCCAGCAATCTTGGATGGTGGGTGCACACACAGATGAAATTAAACAAGTTCATCTTATCAGCTGATTAGCATACTAGACAAAGAGAGGCGGGTACTCCACAAACTCATTTCCATAAGAGATGAGGGAAAGGTGGAACATGGGTTCTACATATGCACTCAGGGGGGATGGGGTGTACCAACTCCCTCATCCAATGGAGTCGGTGGCCGTGTACCCCCCTACCACCTTTACTTCTTCCTCAGTTTTTGCTTCTTGAGTATCAGAAGTGTAAGCATTAACCTGACATTTGGTTTCACTCAGTCTGTGTCTCCCCCACTTTGGGGCTTATCTAAGGAATTTAGCAATACAGCCACAAGGGACTAAAGATGTGCACCCTTCAATAAACTCTATGCTTCCCTGGGCAGCGTTCCTTAAACTAATCACAAAGGCTACAGCTTGTCCTTGAGGCTTTCTGTGTTGATAAATGTTTGAGGCATCAACTCCTTCAGTTCCTTACATTAAAGCAGCTCTGTCAGGAGCTGAATTAAAGACTACACCCAAAACAGCCCTGCAATGCACACGTGGAGGTGCAGGGCTGCTGGAGCCATGCGGGCTTGGATAGCGTACAGCACTCCACAGCTGACTCAACCTGAGGACCCTGGCATCCAGGCAGGGGGCTGAGAAGGAGGCAATCTAGTAGCCAGCAAGAAATGCCAAGGGCAGTGCTGTATCTTCAATGAAGCTGGCCCTCCTTGAAGAGCCAACTCCCCCTCCAGCAGCTGCTGTCATGGGCAAAAAGGACAGCATCTCCTCTGCCTCACTGACTGCTGCTTCTTCAGCTCTGCTGGCTTCATTTCTCACCACACTAACCTACACCTCTAAGTGATCTTGACTGACATGAGAAAGGATGCACTTTGATGGGGATCCCTTGCACTAACAAGGTAGGGAAAAATCAGGCAAGCAGCTGAGCTAGGGACAGAGACCTCTCAGAAGGATGAGGCGTGACAGGCAGATAGGACAGCAGTTTTGTTACCAAGTGTCGTGGTTTAGGCCTGATTGGCAGCCAACCACAATGCAGCACCTCTCTCTCCCTTCCCCTCCGGCAATGAGAAGGGACAGAGAGCCAGGCTTGGGGTTCAAGATAGGACTGGGATGGGGGAAAATCTCCCTTTTATGATCACGAGCAAAAGGCAGACTCGTTAGGGGAAGAAAAAAAGAACATACATTTATTACAGACACTAACAACACATAACAGAGTAAGACAGTGAGAAGCATTGCCACATCTTGAGAACACCTTCCCCCCACCCCTCCCTTCTTCCCGGGCTCAGCTCTGCTCCTGATATCTCTACCTCCTCCCCCAGTGGCGCAGGGGCAGGGAATGGGGGGTGCAGTCAGTGCTGCCACTTCCATCATCTTCAGTGAGGGGAGTGTCCGAAGCTTGTTGCCCCTGCTCCATCGTGGTCCCCCCTCTCACAGGAGACAGTCCTCCACAAACTTTCTCCGACTTGAATTCCTCCCACGGGCCGCAGCGTTCCCCACACTGCTCCGTCATGGGTCACTAACTTCCTCTGACTGGATTCCCTCCCATGGCTGCAGCCCTTCCCGAGCTGCTCCGGCATGGGACTCCCCCGCATGCTGCAATCCTCCCAGCACTGAATTACAGCAGTGGGGCTACCTTTTCCCATGAGACCCCGGCCTTCTTCGGGCACAGAACCTTGATTATTCCCAGCAGGAGCAACAAGCCACAAATCAATGTCTGCTCCACCGTAGATCTTCATGGGTGGCGGGGGGGCCGCCCTGCCGTCTCACCACAGGATACAGGGGGGTCTCTGCTCTGGCACACCTCCCCCCTCCTTTCTTCCTCCGTTCCTCCACTGACCTTGGTGTTCATGCAGCTGCAGCAACTCCTCCTTACAAGTCCGACTGCCCGTCACCACGTCCCTTCTTAAATACGTTATCGCAGAGATGCAGCCGATTGGCTCAATTTCCCAAACAGAAGTGAAGCTGACGTGGAGCTGGGGGAGCTTCGAGAAGCTTCTCACAGGGGGACACCCCTTGTAGGCCCCTCCCCTGCCACCAAAAAACTCCACCACTCACTCAACCCAGGACACCAAGCCATAGCAGGAACCATGGCTCACCGCACCAAGTCTTGAGGCAGCAGAGAAGTAATTCCCAGGCTGCAGACCTATGTAGGAGAAATCTCCCACCGTGAAGGCAAGCCCACCATGGCCTCTGCTTTCAAGAACCAAGCCAGATCATTGCTTGTGCCAACATGCAGTCAAATGAAGAAATCATTACGCAAGCAAGCTACACCTTGCCACCACATCTTTTTTGCTACAGGCCAGCCCCAGGCAGGAGAATGATTCTCATATTACTGGGATCGGAGAGGATCCCAAGATACAGTTTCCCAGTATCACAACTCTGGCTTGAGTGGGGACCTGTTCTTCCCTTCCATTCCCGTCTTGCAAGTTGTTTCTCTGAAAAATTCAAGGTTGTTTAGGCTAAAAAAGAAGCACCCAAAAAAGGACCATGGTTTAGCAGGACACTCACTGTAAAGTGACTTCCAGTCCCTCCTTCAAGAGCAGGTTATGTCCTTGATATGAAACAGTTATTGGACATAGTACAATCTATGTGCATGAAAAACTTTAAAATTCAGAAGTAAGGCATATTCTGAGGATAGACTCCTCTAAGACAGAATAGCATCAACATAGGGAGTTTTCAAGATCCCTATGTCAAGTCAAGAATCTAAATTTGGATCTGGGCACAGGAGACTGACAAGACACCTCATTCAATAACTGAGCAAGAAAGAATACATCTGATCCATCTCAACTCACCTAGGACACCATCCTTCCTCCTCTCAGATGCAAACAGGTTCTTTGTCCCAAGTCACTGCAGGGTACAATGCCAAACAACAGGACACACAGCTACACAATCCTCTTTCTCCCAAGAGAAGAAGTTAGTTCTCTTTCCCCTGACGGCCTCTCAAAGTTCTTGGTATCTTTATGCAGCATGTTCAGCAGAAGGCAAAGTACAGGTGTATGATTTCTGCTCAGGTCCTATGCTGAAGGCCTCACCAGAAGCTAAGAGGTGTGTCAGCCTTAAGCCTTTGCACTGCGCTGATTTCAAGGTTAATATAGTCCATCAAATATTCAGACTAAACTGAAACACAATTCCAAATAACCTGAGAGCCCAAAGAGAACAATTTTGAGAGTCCTTTTGGCTGGCAAAGTGTTCAGCAATCTTTTATCATTAACTTAGCAGTTTCCTAGAACCTATGCAATAAAATACCATCCAGGTCCCACCATTAGGACAGCATTTAGCAAAGCATTGAGTACATTTTCTGCAAATTGGTCATAATTGAACAATTCTGTGAAATAAGCAAAAGAAAGATGTCCTTGCTTAAGTAATTTATCATATAATATCAAATAACCAATTTTATAAATGCCACAGCAAACATCTGACCTCTCCTCAGAATACCTTGTACCCTATTCTATAGCCCTATAAACAAAGAATGTTCCTCACATAATTATCACTTGACTGAAAAGATTAAATGCTACTGCACAGAGAAATCACTCTTTTTCATAAATATCCTGGAGCATTTAAACTAAAATGGTAATAAAGGCTCTTCACAAGGCCCTGAACAGGTCTACTCAGGTGTCCTAGCATCACCTGAAGCCAGGATAAGGGAACAGAGACAAGAAATAAACAAGTTCTGAAAAACTGGTTGAAGTGCGCAGATTAATCAAACACTCCCAAATGCTGCTGATACCGGATATATGGACTGAACAAAGTCCTAAGCAACTCAGTCTGGCTCCAGAGATGTCCCAAGATACCTTCCAACCTAAATTACGTCATGATTTTAAACTATAAATTACTTTGTTCTGTCACTACCCCTAACTTCTCAATTCTTCTTCCCTTAATCCAAACTCCTAGGGCTAACATCTGCCAAGAGAATTATACATCTCCAGCTTATAGCACAGGATTTGCTTTCTCTGTCTTGACTCATTTATATTTTCTTCCCAAACTCTCTGCATCCTATTTGAAATGTCACTCATTGAAGCAGCATTTCTAGACATTGTTTTTTCATCAGTGGAAAACTAGGTACCAGCTAGGTCCAAACTTGTAGCCTGATGTAGGGCCTTTCCCAACATCTGTTCCCTTAAAGTATTTTCCATACATTTCCTGCAGAGATGAGTCTTCAACATAAAATGCTGTGAAAGCAAGAGAACAGCAGGCCTCAAACACACAGAAACATCCTGGCGGACCTTGCAAATGAAAGAGAAGGACCAGAAAGAAACATGACAGCTTCCATCTTCAGTTTCAAATGTCCAGTTTCTAATGTATTCTTAATAACTGTGTGTAAAGCAATTTTTGTAAAAAGATTTTGTAGTCCATGATGTCCCCTATAGAAACAGAAAAAAAAATGAAGTAATAGAAAACAGAGTAAGTTATGGGAGGTTACACAGCCATCATGACGGAATAGTCAAAGCTATGACACCCATTTACCAAACTGGCATTAAAATAACAACACATACATCTTACTATAAATGCAGTATGGGAAGAGAAGCAGACAATAAAATAATACAATGTTTTGTACTTTGGTGGCATAAGCTGAAGATCTCCATCTATTTTACAAACACACAGTTTAGCTTCCAGCCTGGAGAGCAAATATTTAAGAACTCTGTCATCCTTTGTGCTACTGAGCCACCACAAAAAGAGGCTCATCTGCACTTTACTGCAAACGTCCAGCTCTGAGCAGATAAAGCCTGCATCACTGGTCATGACAGTGCCCACTCACAATCAGCACCCAGCACGCACAGCCCCTCAGCTCCCCTGTGAGGTAAACAAAATCTTGGATGAAAGCTCCCTACTCTTCTTTGGAGACAGGATCTGGCCATAAATTACTTCCCCTGTAAGACACAGAAAGCTCTATGGTCGTGAAGAGTGTTGGGAACACATGTCCCAGGCTGGTGTTCCCCATAAATAACCCTTGGAGACAACTGTGATAAATTTTGATTTGGGCAATTAAAAAGGAAAATCTGACTCACAAAGCTTTAAGATAAAGCCAACAGCGAGAGACTGAAAACATGTGGCATCTGCCATTTCTTATAGTTAGCAGCTATAGTACACCTCCATCAGGTTCTTACTTTGCTGACTGACTGAAGCTGCCAGACAAACTCGCCTGCAGTGGCTGATTTAGATGACAGACTACTGTGGCCAAGTGGCTTGCAGTCCTGCAACACACGGGGAAGCATGCTGGTAGTGAAACTTTTATCCTTGCGTATTGAACATGGTGCTTGGAAGCCAGGGAGAGTCATTCTGGGAAGAAACAGGTGAGATCTGGAAAAGGCTAACAGTAGCAAGTTTCTCCGCAGAAGGAATAAAAAGGTGTAGCAGAATTACATCATTAAACTTGTGCACCAGCCTGGCACCTCACAATGCACAGCTTTTAGGGGTGACATCCAAGATCAGTCTCCTGTCACAAATAGGGAAAGGAAGGGTCCTTTGCTTAGAAGATGACATTCAAGATGAGGAGGACTGAACAGCCGAGACAGCTGTAGGAATACGTGAAGGACCATGCTGGAGAAGCTTTACTGCCCACTTCGGGCAGCTGCCAAAACAGGAAACAGTAAAGAAACATCATGAAACAATTTGTACAATAAAGAAACAATTTGCCTCCAGCTGCTTTTCCTATCCTAACCATTGCCAGTTAAAGGCTGATTAATAATTAGGTGCATAAAAGCTGAAATCTCTTCCTAATTTTGTATTTATTTAGTGTTAAGTGAATGTTCTCACTATTCATAATAGTTAAATGTTTTTTGAACCCTGTTAAGTTCTTGACAGTAAGAATGAAATGATACAAATCATGCATTTCTCTCATATGTAAGTTTATGTTGTGTGTCAGGGAGTAAGGCACTTTTGCCATTCTACATTTAATTAGTTCATTGTTTATTTCCCACTAGCTACAGTTCCTTTCCCTCCACACCCACACACACAGTTTGTCTCTCAGGGCCCTTTGGATTGGCAGCTGGATTGAGAGTTTACATATGCTTTCCAAGGCAATGTTTAGAGTTCAACAGACACCTCAGGAGATGGGTGCTGTATTTTGTAAAATGCTGTGTGCCCTCTACACATTTACATTTTAGAAGTTGTAAGGACACATGGCAAGTTCTTTTAAAGACATCTGAAGACCTTTCCCAACAGTCCAACAGCCAACATCCCAGATCCTAATGTAAAATCTTCACATGGCCACAGATCAGCAGACCTGCACATCCCAATCCTCAGGGGCCAGGGACAGCCTGGGAAGGGGAAGACCTGATGATGACTGCGAGTGGCATGCCCAGCCACCCCCTCCTGGAGGGACACGAGAAGGTTGGTCCTAATCCCACAGCCAGGGATATGAGACAGCAAGGGGATAAGGTAACCACAAGTCAGCCAGCCCTGGACTGCCAGGATTGCAGTGTTTCCTCACACAAAGTGCTCCATGGGCCCTCTGTAAACAGGAGGGAGGGGGCAAAATGGCCTTATCTGTATAACTCCAAGGGGCAGGATGATACATCCCTGACGTTCAAGCCCCTGATACTTTGGACAGTGCCACTAGGGAGGGCTGGACTCTCGGCAAGACAGCCTCCCACCAAAGGCCCTTGGAGGGCCACTGCCCCATGGAGAGCCCAGAAACCTCTCTCAGGGAGGAGCAGCTCCTGCAGTCAAGCCCAGTGCTCAGCTGCTCAGCCCAGCCCTGAACTGCAGCAGGGTTCTAGTGCTGCTCAGGGAGGTGCTGACAGGGCCTGCCCTAACAGTGTAGTGAGCAGGGTCACACTCCTGGAGAAAGCTAAACACCAGAACGCACTCTGCTCACATCTCCCACCACCGGCAGGTGCATTGGCCCTGTTGGAAAGATTAAAAAGGCCTGAAAAATGGCCTTCTCTCCCTCGCTTGCTCCCCTGAATGCTAACCAGCTGCTCCAGCTAAAAATATCCAGCAAGGCTGGCATGAGCACAGCAGAAGAGGAGAACGGGGGAGCTGGAAACTTCAGCTTCCTGGAAGGAAAAGGGACAGGCAAGGAAGATCCTTGCCCGCGCCCCCACCCCTGTCCGGCGCCCGGCTGCCAGCACAGGCACGCCCCCCCCTGCTCCGAGACCGAGATTCCCACTTCTCCTACGGGAGGCCATGCCGGCTGCTCCCCAAAGAGCCGCCGGGCCACCCTGTGCAGGACCCCCCTAACACCGCCTTCCGCCCTCTGGCGCTGCAGGGGGTCCCGGACGGGTGGTCTCGGCAGCGCGGCCGCGGGCAGTCGGCCCCAGAGACCCAGCACCCACGGAGCAGCCTGCCTGGACAAGCGCAGAGCAATCCCACCGAGCTTCGCCGCCAGAGCGCAAAACAAAGCGGGGTACTGGGCACCGCCGCCCCTGCTGGCGCGGAGGGCTTCCGCCGGGCAGCGCGGCACGGTGGGGTCGGCCCGCTGCATCACCGCTGCCGACACACTGCAACGCAGAGGGTTGCACGGCAGCCCGCTGGCCTCCTGCGAGAGGGAGCGCTAAAAAACAAGAGGGAGAGCGAGCGAGAGAGAGCGAGCACAGAGGCAAACGGCAGCCCTCCGCAACGGAGCCAGCGGGGGGGCGCAAAGCCCCGCCGCCCCCTGCCCTATCTGCGCGTCCCTCGCCGTCCTGCCTGGCTGGAAGCCGGCCGGAGGACGGACTGCGACGCCGTTGCATCCCCCCTGCCACTCGGGGGGAGGGCGGGGAGGTCGGCCTCGTCGCCCCCAGGCCGAGGCGGGAAGAACCGAGGGTCCCACTCGCCCCCCGCCAGCCGCGGCGGGCCGCACCCCTCCGTCCCCCCGCCCGCCGCGGCTTCCATCCATAATTAATCGCCTCCCCGCAGCCGCCGCGATAAGAGAGGGCGGGCGGGGACGAGGAGGCGGCGGCGGCCGGGAGGCGGGGGGGGGAGCGTGTGCGTTCGCCGCGCCCGGCTCACTGCGGCCGGCGGCTGCCTCCCGTGCGGAGCGGAGCGGAGCCCAGCCGCTCCGTCGGGGAACGCCGCGCTCGCATGGCCGCGCCGCGCCGCGCCGCCGCCGCCGCCGCGGGGCCAGGGAGTGCTGCGGGAGGAGGATGAGGCGGGCGGCGGGGCGGCGGCGGCGGCGGCGGCGCGGAGGATGAAGTGGAGCGTGCGGGGAGCCTGCGCCGCGCTCTCCAGCTGCCTCCTGCTCGCCTGCGCCCTCAGCGCCGCCGCCGTGGGCCTCAAGTGCTTCTCGCTCGGCTCCGAGCTCAAGGGCGAGCCCTTCCGCCTGGGCACAGCCGCCGGCGCCTTCTACTCGGGGCTGCTGCTGGCCGCCGGCCTCTCGCTGCTCGCCGCCGCGCTGCTCTGCTGTCGCCCGCCCGACGAGGCGCCTGCGGTGCCGGCTCCGGACCCGGACCCGGCCTCGGACCTGGCCCCGGCCGGGGACCCGGACCCGACGGGCGGTGGCCCTGGCGTGGGGGAGGCGGCGGCCGCACCGTCCGGGCCGGTGGAGAAGGCGCCGCCCGGGGGGCGGCAGAACTTCCTGCTGCTGGGGGTGCTGGTGTTCATGCTGGGCGTGCTGAGCGCCTTCGCCGGCGCCGTCATTGACGGCGACACCGTGTCGCTGGTGGAGAGGAAGTACTCGCACTACTGCCTACTGCAGCCCGGTGGGGCGGCCCGCCCGCGGAGCAGCCCCGCGGCCCCCGACGGCTCCGCCGCGGCGCTCCGCTGCCAGAAGCTGCGGGACTACCAGCAAGGCTTGGTGCTCTCCACCGTCTTCAACGCTCTGGAGTGCCTCCTGGGCCTGCTCAACCTACTGCTCGTCAAGAACTACAAGGCCTCGCAGCAGCGCGGGCGCCGGCGGCGCCGGCGGCGAGCGGCCCCGGCGGCGGCGGGCGGGCGGCGGCGGCGGCGGCGGGGCGGCGGCGGCGGCGGGCGGCGGGCGCCTCGCCACAGCCAGGGCTCCCTCTTCTCCGGCGGCGAGCCCGAGCTCAGCCCCGGGGATTGCCCCTTCCAGGCCGTCTCGTACATCAACGTGGGCGTCTTCCACGTCTTCGACGAGGCCGGCGTGGAGGTGCACTGTGGCGGGCATCCCTCCGTCGAGCTGCCCGGCTACTCGCCCATGGACCCCGAGCTCAACGCCTCCTACCCTTACTGCTACCCGCTGCCCAGCGAGCAGCCCCCCGCTTACGAGGAGATCTACCCCGGGGAGACCTGTGCCCACGGCACCTAGTGCCGACCGCCGGCGGGACGCCCGGCTCCCGGCCCGGCATCCGATTCGCCGTGACAGCCGGGAGTGGGACCGGCGTCGGGACCGCGACCGGGACCAGGACCAGGAGCGGGCCCGCCAGCGCCTCGCAGCCGCGGGGCTTGGGGACAGCCCTCGCACCGGACCGCGGGCGGGGTGCCGCCGTGCTTTGGCTCTGCGGAAGCTTCTCCTCCCTTCCTGCTTTCCCCTTTCTTTTCCCCCTCCCCTCCCTGCCACCGACCCTTCGTCCGTCTGTCCGTCCTTCCGCCGGCGGCTGAATTTTCCAAAGGCTGCGCAAGAAACGCCTAAGGGTTGGTTCCTCCCGCCGTCCTCTCCTTCGTAGCCAAGTTTAGTTCCCTTAAAGTGATTCATCTGTCTCCAGCTTTAGCAGTCCAGAGTTACCCATTTATGATAACCAGCCATTGTAAGGAAAAGGTGTCATGAAGCTTCTTTACCTCTTAAAAGAGCTAAATTTCTAAACAACGCAGAGACATTTGTGTCACGTTTACTAGAGGTGTATTGGGGATCTTTAACGTTTACACTACTCCTTGGGAGAATTGAGTTCTGTTTTAAGATTTAGTGAGTTAAAACATTTGTTGGTCTTGTAAGATGCACATTGAGAAAAACCTGCACTTTGAAAAAGAAACAGGAAAAAAATCAACAATGTTTTTGTACACTAACGTGCCTGCTTTTGTTGATAACTTACTACTGTAAAAGCTTTCAGAAGTCTATAGTGACAATGTTTGGTAAATTCACTGCAGTTTAAAATTGATGATTAGTTCCTTTACTAAAACAACTGAGATGTTGCTAGGATATGGCAGTTGAAAGGAAGTCCAAATGTCATACACATTCCTTTTTGTAAACAGGTTCTGTGTTTTTAATGCAAGGCAGGATTTCTTTTTGTTTTACGCAGGTGAAGGGTTTAATTCTATTTTGTACAACTACATGATTTACCTTGTAAAGAGTTCCATTTTACCTGTTACAATTCATCAATCTGGTAAGCTTGAATATTAAAAGTTTTATTTGAAAAAAAAAATACATATATAGAACAGCCTTAACTGGTGCAGTGGTCACAGTTTTAAAGAAAAAAAAAAAAGGATAAAACATCTTGGAAGACATCTTCCAAATGTGTTTTCAAAACAGTATTTATACTCCTATTACAAAGCAAGAATTTTCTTTGCTTTTAGAAGAAAGAGGCCACTTTAATTCCTGAAGGGGGGGAATAATGGAATTGTACACTGTTAACTCTTTCTGAACTTAGACGTATTAAAATGGTTTTCTACAGAGAAGAAAACTGCTAAATCCTCGTTTTGGATTCTGCTGTGGAATGCCAGTACCAGATAGTGTAAGAAAGTGCTAATTAAAGAGAAGCAGGTATGGCGTATTTTATTACATCATTCAAGAACAGGTAAAGGCTTAATTTCAAGTTGCACAAAGAACCAAAAAACAACTCTTCATATTGCATTTGGTTCAGTACCACACCCCCACACACCCCCCACCTCAGTTACAGCATACTGAAATTAAATATTACAAAATGAGCTTTCTGTTAATTCTGTGTTTGGAGCTGCTGCATAATGCCAGTGTATCAGCTACCCAGAGAGAGAGAGTTAAGGGGAATGCCAAATGACAGTGTATTTCTGTGGTCGATGGAAAATTATTTTTATATTTTTAGCTGCAGAGAGACTGACGTAATTTACAGCCTTAAAACTGGAAAGAGAAGATTTTAGGCTAAAAATATTAAAATCTCTCTGCAGTGTTTTGTTTTATAAAGTGTTTTGACTTGCATACTTTGTATAATCTAAAATGCCTGAGAAGTCTTAAAATTGCAAACTGATGCATGTGAAGCTCACAATTAAAGCTCTAGAGACAACAGTTAAAAGCAGCAGTTGCCAATTTGTCAAGTAGTTCTGAATAGCAGAAATTTAAAATACAGCTTTGTTTGGCCAGCAGATTTCCTTGTGCAGAATGCCAGCCTAAAACATATATCCTAGCTAAGTCCCATTTTAGTACTGAAGATTGGTTTTATGCTGGCTCTCTGCAGATGCACTTCCTTAACCCCTTATGGGAAGTGACTGGGAAGTCCTGTAGTCTTTACCTATAATACTTATTTAGGCACAAAACCAATCCCATAACATACTGTATTGTTCATACAGCCAAGATTTTGCAAAATGAGTAACTGAAGCAAGGAGGCTAAATCCTTATGTAGGTCTCCAATTAGATGAGTTTATGAGACAGCATAGTACCCTGTACTGAATTAAATGGGAACTGCTAGGCTGCAGGTTGATTTTGAAAAACAGTCCAGCTAGGTGCCTAAATACAGATGCAGAAAAGTAGTAATAGTTGTTGGCTTTAAAAAAATTGGCTATATACATTGTAGTTCATGGAAGTTTTATCTTAGTTTTACTTAAGGAATTAATTTTTGACATAAAAATGTGGTATTTTACTTAAGATAACTATTTTAGAAATTATGAACTAGACAGTTCTGAAACTCCAGATGTTCCAAAGATCAGTGCTCAGGGAAATAAATGGAAAGTCAAGAAAGCTACCTATTATACTCAATTGTTTAATTGTAAACAATTTTAAACTATGAACTTTTAAGATTGTTAAATTCATAGCTTTTTTTTTTTTTTGTATGTGTGCATGCATACACATGTGTGGAAGTGTGCTTGTGTTTTATTTAAGTCTGTTCAGAAAGCCCTTGACTTAGGATATTTATTTGTGGCTCAGTTTTAGTTCCCAAATTTCTACTTTTCTTCATTTGTGCTTTTATCCCCCGTAGTAATTTAGTTTAGTGGTGGACAGATTGCCAGAATAATGTCCAAGTTGGACTCCCACTGAAGCCAGTAGACATCATTTCATTGACTTCAGTGGGTCTGGGCACAAATGACATGTAACACCTACTCTAAATAATCTTTAAAGTAATATTGATCTTCTGGCATGACAGGATGCAGCAGTGGCATATTATTTCTCATTTATTATTTGTATGGACAGCAGTATTAAGGGAGGTCACCTATGGTACTATTCACATTTTTTAAAAAAAACAGGAGAAAAAAATTGGCAGACAAATTGACCAAACAAGCCATGTTTTCTTAAAGATGGTATACAAGTGTTTCAGGTATCTGATGACTAACTTTTCTGATAAAACACCACACATACTAATTTCTCAGTGAGAAGAAACTTACAAATACAGGAAACAAGATGAAGCTTCACAAGCATGATTGCAGTACTGTGAAGCCATTTTTAGCAAACCTAAATCATCACTCTTATCTTCTGAGCAATAATGTTAGAGTGTATAAACTGTACTGTGATGAAATTGAAAATAGGCTGGTGTGGGAAGCATTGGAGCGTAAGTTAATTGCCTGAGACAACTCATACTGTCCCTTTATTTTCCATTCCCTGTCACATGAGTGTTGAGGCGAATGCAAGCCTGATCGATTCATGTCACTGGAGGATGTTAACTGCAAGGCTTTTGACTGAAGCAGCAAAACCAGGTAGGATGTAAGAGAAACTTCATGTATGTGCTATCAAACCTCCATTTTGCATAGCCGAAGTAACAAGACTGCTTTTTGCCCCACAGCTCATTTGAATTTGCTCACAGCTTTACTTGCATGTGTTCAAAGGGAGGAAGGAATTAGACACAATACTGCTGTTTTGGTCACAGTGGAGTACTGAATTGGTAGCAGACTGCTCCCAGCTTTCTTGTCCCTTTTGCAGGTAATAGCAGCTAGGCAAGGGGTGACATGGTGGAAAATCAAGTCTGCTGTCTTTGATGGGAAAGGATTTGCCTTCATGTGGAAAAGATATATTCTTACCAGCCTATTAGCAATTCACATGAATTACTTTCACACTCCAACATCCTTGCTTAAATCTGTTACTTATACTTTGCATTGTAATTGACACACAGAATATATGTGAATCTAAAAACGGGGGAAAAAATGATGTCAGAGGGAAATTGTAGTACAGATTTTACTCAAAAGTTTGATTTCACTGTAGGACTTCTTTGGTTCACCAAAAAGCGCTATGGTGGCTGGTATAACTTAGATATATTTCAGACATACTGTTTAATCATCAGAAGAGGTTTCTGAATGTTCACATGAGAACAGCAATCTGTTTCTGCTTTTGGATATAGTAGATATGAAAACCTTTTCTTCATTTTGCCATTTAATCCAAGATTGATCCTCAAGAAAATGTCAGTAATTGATCTTGTAATTTTAGGATCAATAAAATACATTTTAAAGCACAGCATATCCTATTTAAAAAGCCTAATGCTCTTCATTTCCTATTTTTCACTGTCTTAGACAACTGTCTAATAGTACAATTGAAGCTACAGAATTAATTACCACTTTCATTACAAAAACATGTTTCTCAGGGACTTGTACAAATGGAAACCTGATACAGAATTCCAGGTTTTACCATGAAGTCAAGTCTGTTTCCTGAAGTTAGATATTTCTGGGTTACAGGGTGTTCCAGTATTTTAGATAAATTCCACTGGTAAAAAATAACATCTGTTCATTTCATATGATAGCACTTTTTAAGTTTGCTAAAGTTACCCCTCTTTAAGACAGTATCATAGGCTCGTATTTCAATTAAAATGCGTAAGGGTGAGTACGATTGAATTCCTCATGGTCACTGTCTGTTTTTTAAATTTATTAATTATCTCTCAGTACTTAATGGAATGTAACTAGTGCTTAGTATATGTTCCAGAATCAGTAATAACTGATCTAATAACAGTTCAGGAGATAAAAATGTTCTCTGGGAAGCCCACAGGCTAATGTAGTGCTGTGAGAAAATCTTCAAATACATGTTGCAACAATTTGGTGTATGGCATGTCCTGCCCAAAAAAAGCAAGGGTGCAGGGGGTTTGTGTGCTCTTTCTATTACAATGTCGGTTCTGAAACCTTTTCCCTGTGTAACTTTCTAAGAGTGAAATTCACAAATTGGTGTTCTCAAAATGTGTTTGAAATAACTGCCTTGCTTTCCGCTGGCCAGCTGGCTATGTACTTTCCACCCAGTGCGCAGGAACCTGGTGAAGTTCATCTGAAGTGTGTGGGTACGTCACCCTGATGTAATCCTAGATAATCTGAGACCGAAGATCATATAATTCAAGAAGCCATAAAACTCTCATCAGAAGAGCATATTTTCCTTCACAGAGGAATAAAATCCTGATGTTGTCTTTCATTCTTTCTTCAGATCCAGCTGCCTTAAACTTCAGTGAGTTTACCCTGAGGTGGGAGTGGAGATGACATTGCAGACTGCTACTCCTTCACTCGTTGAGTTTTAGATATCTGAAAGACCTCCATAAGCTTTATGGAAGGAAACACTTCTAGTGAAAAACAAACAAAAGGCTCTGACTTATCACCAGATCACCGCAGAGTCAATGTCCTCAGTGAAACTGTTCAGTAGATGCATCCCAGTAGCAGTACAGCCTAGTAGAAGTTCCTAGCGTTTCACTTCTGGATTTCTACTCCTGGCATGGTTCTGTCTAATGGGGATGTTAGAAGTTCATTTCATGGTGTTTGCAAATTAATGGTTTGTTTCACTACAGTACATAGGGATTAAACACTTACTGTATACCACAAGCATCCTCGCCACTTGGTCTCCTTTGTGACCATTGTTGGCAGAGGATAAAAGTGCGGGAGGAGAGAAACCTTATCATGATCCTTTTAATGGGTTCAGAGGACTAACCATTCCAAAGCATTCATTGGTTTTATATTAAGACACTGGATTTCAAGATGGGAGCATACCTATAATATCTAAAAGGATTATTTTCCAGAGATCTATTTCTGGAAGCCTAATAGTTGGGCTTAGAGAAGGTTCTTTCAGAATCTACTCTTTCTCCCAGGTTCTACATTTTAAATGAAAGCTCATCTTACAAAAGCACTGAGTGAAATCTCCAGGCATCTAAATTATTAAATTTAGGGAGATGGAATAGAGCTGTCCTACAAATTACTGAGTGCCACCAATTCCTGGAGAGGCCATACAAGGAATTTGGCACGTGGTACAGATGGGGTCTTATATGCCAACATCCAAATTCTGGCATTTCCTCACAAATCAAGGAGGCAACAGAAAGGAAAGCTCCAGATGATACTGCCCTATTTCAGGCAACAAGGCAGTCATGGGTTTTCGATGAACTACATACAGTCTCAAGGTGTATGTAATTACCATGCATTCACGGTTAAAACAAATGCCCTCACAAAGATATTCACAAGGGATTTTCGGTGGTGGATCTGAGTAGAGGCTCATCTTGCTAGCTCTAGGCCAAACAGTTCCTAGAAACATGGAAAAGTCCTGCCAAAAGAAGCTCATGCTTACACTGGAAAAGAGAGAGCCACTGAGAAATTTCTACTACGTTGCATTTTGGAAAATCTGCCTCTTTCTGAATGACCCAGAAGACAACGGAGTATGTAGATTATCTAAATTAGAATGCTGGGAAAGCAGGAAACAGAAATGCAAGTGTTGATAACTACATCTGTCCAAAATTTTTTGATGTATAATCAAGAGCTGTGTTAATTCTAGGAGCAGTACCTCCTGACCTGAGCAGTCAAAATTATTAGTAACCAAAAAAATTACTACCACCAAAATAAGACTGGGATTGAGAAAATCATATACTGTCTTCTGAATTGTGTCTTGTTCTAAATCAAAATGAAAGAAAATCAGATACAGCTTTTTGTGAAACTGTTGCTAAGAAATGTGGTTTGTTATGCTGAATGGAACAGAAGGGTGCTTCTCTCAACAAATTAGGAGCAGATAGCTGCACTGAAACACATTTGGCTGTGAGAGAGACTTTCTCTTCAGTATAGTTCTTGGAGAGCTACCAGAAAATATTGAAAGATACCATCATCATCCAGGCTTACCTGGACCATTTTTTAGTGCATTGAGATTCATGTTCCCCTATGCAGTGGGTCACACACTGTCTTGTCTTGCCGATGGGAACAAGTAGCTATCTCTTTCTTGTGACACCACTAAAGCAACACCTGCTGGATATGTGGACGGAGCTTCTGAACCCCTGAAAATGGGTGCGATGTGGCACTGGTTTGTGCATGTGTTGCGAGAAGGTAAGGCAGGACATGCTGCAGCTCAGGTGAAACACTGTCCTGTGTTACATGATGGGGAAGGCATGTTGCTGTGGATCCAGACTTGTTACAGTCGTCTTGGATGCAGAGAGGCCTAGGTTGCATGTGGAGAACTGCTCCTGGGTCACTTTTGCAAAAGCAAAATGCCCACATCAAGTGGAATAGGGAGAGGAGGACTGTCTTTATTCCCCCCTGAAAAAAATGAAAGTGACCAAATTGCAGACCTTCACAAGGTTAAGTTTGTCTTGGGTTCCGTTTTTATCCTCTGATTCCCGCTACTAGTTTCTCCAAAGGAACAGTGTACAACAGGCTCAGGATGGCAAAGTGTACACTTTCTACTGCCTCTCTGCTTAGAGGGAAAGTTTGACAATGGTGTACTAAATTACTCAATCAGGCAATAAATAGAAAAGAGTAACAAGACATGAAAAACGTTTGCCTGTGTCATATGGTTGAGCTTTATGATGCTCTGGGCTGTCCTTTGCGGAAGGTTGTGGCAGTTCTTATCTGCTTAAGGTCTGCAAGATCCAGAGCTCTAATAATGAGGATTCCCGTTGGAAGTTTTCCTGGACTGATTTATCTCAAAGAGCAACCCTGGCCCTGTTTCAGTAAATGCATGTCAGCATCCAAGCATGAAAAGAAAAAAGCATAATCCAGACAGAACTGTTCATTCGTTCATAGTTATTAATTTTTCATCAAGAGCAGCAAAAAGACAAACATTAGCATTAACATCTCAGATCCAGAGAACTGCTTCATTGTAAGAGGTTTTGAAGCTGACTGGTAACATAGCAGGAGAAGGTTTTTACACCAAAGGAAAATGGATATTTCACAGTTCTGCTGTCACACTGTTCATAATGTGCAGCAAGGGCTAACAATAACAGGAATTTCAACTTGCCTTACACATGCAGCTGCAAATGCTTCAAATCTCCAGATGACTATTCAAAAACTATTTTATACATGACTTGACTAGACTCGCAGTCAAGTACCTACTTTGCTCATAGCTACGTATTGGGAGTTTTTAGTCTTGTGTGTGCATGGCTAAAATGTTGTGCTGGCTGTGGACAGATGACCATCTTCATTAGCCAGGTCACTGCCACTGGTGAGGCAAGCTCACCCATTCTGTTTGGCATTGCACTGGATCAGGAGAGCACCCCCACTGAGCCACTAAATCTCAGCAGAAGTGCAGGCACTTTTGCAACATGGAGCCATACCTGACTCTTCCCCAGTCACACTCCACGGTAGGCCTCAGTGAAACCTGCAGGTTTATGGGCAGGAAATTACCATCACGCTTTTGCACAGGTCTCACAAGGAAATGAAGCAAGAGGGCGGCAGGTGAGATCTTCAGCTGCTTGCCTTACCCTCAAGGTCAGTGAGATATTCAATAGCACAAGGCCTCAGTGCATAATGGTACACAGCACACCAGGACGTCAAGAACCACAAGAAATGCCTTTCTTCCCTGAAGGACTTGTCAGTATCACAAGAACACACAGAATAAATTGAAGCACTGATGTCCCTAACTTAGAAAGCTGCATAGCTTGAGACAGAGAGGGCCATGGCACTGTGCTGTGATCCCCATTCCCTATATCTCATCAGCTGATGCAGACTCATACATGGAGAAGTAAGGGGAGTAACAACTGTGCATTTAACTGGTTAAATTAAGCATTGACGGACCACCAGAGATGGAGTTAAAACACACAGAGGCAACCTCATCCTTACCCTGCCCTGGACACATACCTGGAGAACTTCAACAGGTAGGAACTTTGTGGGGACAAGTTCTAATTGAATCAAGTGGAAAGAAAACCCCTCTCTACACTGGAAACATCCAGGAATTCCTCAAAAAAAAGGGTCATCTTGCTAACAGCAAAATGGAAACCCACAAGAAATTTCCAAGAAGGGTAGTTCAAGTGGAGAAAACCCACTAAAACCTACACAAAGTAGAAGCTGATACCTTAAAATTTCACACGTCTTCTTTCTTTTGGAACAGTCACACCAATTTGTTCTTTACATTTTCAGCTCCAGCTCTCAGGCAAGATAGAAGCTGGTAGGAGGCAGACACCAATAAAGGCTCTACTGTCAAAGTGTCAGGTAAAGGGAAACCATTTTTACATTTCTGCTCTGATAAGAGAGGACCATATATTCTAGCCTGGAAGCTTAGATGGCAGAAGCAGTAGTGATTAATTGCTCTAATTAGGGATCCACACAGGAAAGAGTTGAGTTTCCTGAAGTATTGCGTGCTAAATTTCCTCACTATTCATAGAAGTGAGGATGAATAACTGTATTGCTCAGGGGAGATGGATATCAAAGTGCATCTCCAGAACAAAGATTTACCCACTTCAACTTAGAATTACCACTAAAACCTCAACAAAAATAACTAATGAAAAGAGACAGCAGGCTATTTCAGCACCTGGTAAACAGCGTAATAGCCCAGTTCAGTTGCTTCCCTAAGGAGATCAGTAGTTGCTTGCATGAGCAACTGCACTGAAAATGGGTGTGTTGGTCTGCTTGTTGGTTTCAGTGAACAAATGATTTCTGCTGGCCATTTCAGCACTAACAGAAGACTTCCCAGCAACAGGGCTGGTAGCTTGACCCTTTCATGTTCTTCAGTGAGGTTTGTTCCATTCCACCTCCACCTGCTTTTCAGCCAGCAATGGCCTTTCTGCCACTAATGGCTAAATGTCAGGTCCTGATTCTGACCTCTCTGATGAGGACAAATGGAAATAAAACCACTGCAATCAATAAAATTACACCAAACCCTGCCTCTTTTTACCAGAAAGAGAGCAGAGCACATAAAGTGCTGACTGTCAGCTTTGCCAAATGCCTTATGGGAAATTCTGAATGCATGTCTTCAAAAAAACCGTGGAAGATGTTTAGCAAAAAAAAAAAAAAAATCACAGCGTTTTAGTTGGAATATATCCTACACAGTCCAGGAGTCAGCCAACTTTAGAAACACTCTTCTGTCATATGCAGAAAAACATTTTGCTTCAGCTGAGGCAAGCTGCCTCTTATTGACAATCAGAGGTACTGGCACAAACCATCTAATCTGGAGTGTGGCCATCTACAAATAGCTAGAAGCACACAAATAATAAGGGTTTATCACTGCATGCTGATATATATGAGATGCATATGTCCATTGTTAGGGTTTTTTGTGTTTATTTGAACTGCTCACTCGTGCAACTAATAAAAAGCAATAATAGGGGCCACCAGAAGAGGAGGTGTTTAACATACGTGCATGCCAGTAGCACTTCACATTCAGTAAATACAAGACTCCTTTCACTGTCTGTGCATGTCAGAGGAGTCTCTACAGCACTTACATCACCAGAAAGCAGGCCATCAGGGCTGTAGGGAATTGCAGGCTAGTCTTAGAAATGTTCCTGCTGTTGAAGCAAAGTAGAGAAGAAATACACAAAACAAGCTCCACTGTTGATTTTACCCTCTCATTTGTATGCTCAATGCTCGTCCAGTAATGAATCATCAGCCCAAGTTCTGCTCAGCTCATCATAGCTGCAAATGCTGCAATAGCACTAAACCAGCGGGGACACGGATTCATCTTTACATGACCAAGCACAGGAGACGCTGGATACACATGAAGCTGGCAAAATTTTACCCTGCTGTTGTGGAGTTTGGAACAGTACACAGATATCCATACCACAGTTGAATAAAGAAGAGACACTTAAACCATGACAAAGTGACTGCAGTGCAGTGTGCATCAGTGGTAAAGCAAATTTTATTCTCTTTTAGTCAGTGTGCTCTAGAAAACAACAAAATTACCCTGCTATGGCCATGCCTCCTTTAGTCAGGAAAGCTCTTCATGTCAAGACAGGGGAAGGCAATGCATCTCACGGGGGAAGGGATTGCTCCATCCCTTTCCAATCATCAGAACAATCTACAGAAAAAAACATAACATTTTGAGCAAAATGCCTCATGCATTCCCCAAGCAGAAAGGCAAACCCTGTTCTAGCTGTCAGCAGCTCTTACCTGAACAAGATGCCTGCAGATTACACCCTGGTGAACAACAGAAGGAAGCTACTAGTCCCGTGGACACCTGGGACTAGGTATGAACTCTTTCCCAGCAATCCCATCTCTGGAAGAAGATATGCCTCTGTCTGCCAAAAATAGAGCTTACATGTGGAGATAACAGTGCAACATGGTATTTTTTCAAGACTTTATGAGGAAAGAGTGAGGATTTTTTCTGTTAACAGCTCAGCTTTGGTTACAGGGCTTTATGTGCCAGTCCAGACAAACAGAAGAAAGCACAGTGCTGGAAGAACTGGAGGGACACAACCAGCTCTGAGATGCTACTTCATCTGAAGTTGAACACATGCAAAGTGCACCTGTTATGGTGTCTTTCAGGGAAACTGCATCAGGTAAACAAACCCCAGATTTGGAGGAAATTAAAGATGCACTGGTGGCCTATATAATAAAGGGGAGATGTTCATAAGCACAATTTCAAAATTAAAACTCTAAAATCAAACTTGTAAAGTGACCTTTATACATGGAGCCATTTGCCTCCAGTGTCAGTGGTCTTTCAGTTCCTAAAGGACCTTAGTATCTGCTTGTTGCAGAGACCTGCATCTTGTCTTTGAAAGCTTTGTCATCAAGGAAGTTTGGCATCCTTTATAAAGCCAATCTTGAGGTAACAGAGAGGGTAGAGTTTCCCATTTTTAAATAATGATCCACCCATATCATAGCAGTAAGAGAAACAAAAGCAAGATCAAGCATGTTGTCTTCAGAAACAAGGAAATATTAGATTTGGATGAAGGGATTACATGGAGATAGAAATGGAGGAAACTTGAAAATATGGATTTTTATGAGAGCAGGGGGAATGGGGACGTCACAACAGCTTTACTGTATAAGATACACAGACTGGCCATACATCTCAGCTAAGGACTGGAGAAGAATTTCCACATGGAGGACCCATATAGTCCCTTAGACAGTGACTACTCTTTTTCCTCTTTCTCAGTTCCATAAATTGCAGCCTTTGCCATTTTTGCTGCCTGGCACTACTGTGGAAGGAGGTAGCATCTCTCCATTCCATTATAATCAGGACAGATAGCACCCATGGCCAGTAGCCCTGCATAAACCCACTTGCTCCAGGATTTAAGTCACTTACTTTTCCTGCTGAGTTGTTGCTAGGGAGCTCCTGAGGTTCCCCTGGATACTGTGCAATGAATAATAAACCACTGTCATCTGCTGGAACTGAACAGTAGCTGCTATTAACAGTTCCTTTTGCCTGTTCTCCTTCTGGCTTTGTTTGATTTACCCCTGATTTGTTCCAAAAACAAGTGTATTGCCTAGGATTGGCATAGGAAAGAGAGCATTAAACTCATGTGCCTTAAGCCTTGTTGAACTGAAGCTGTTATGCATGTCAGCAGCTTAGTCTGAGTCTGCTGGGAGAGGCAGGGATGTGTTCAAGGCTATGATCAAATATTTACATGAAGCCCAGATCCTCCATACTTACATAACATAACATTTTCAGGATGCATCCACAACACATCCTTGCCACTTAGTTGCCTTTCTTGCTTGCCTGAGGTATCAGCTGACATGCACCCCAAAATGTGCACAGTGAATTAGTGTTTGAGATGAAGCCAAAGAGCTAAGTGTCTTCTTGTGAACCACCATGACCCACGTGAAGACTCAGGCTGAAATAGGCTCTAGGAAAGATCAGGCCCGAAGCAGAAGAAGGAAGGCCAAATTGGCTGGAATTATGAAGTAATGCCAGAAGAGCAAAAGTGATCCAGATACATCTGTAATTCTTCTGCCAGCTAAATTTGAAGATGTTTTTTTCTGTTGGATTTGCAAATGAGCTAACACTCAAACACGCAGCATCACTGAAGTCTTGTTTGGGTACCTTTCAGCTTCCTGGAAATCTGTTTTTCTGCCCCCCCAATACCTCATGTTCAAATCACACCACAGACGTTATCAGCAGAAACTGCACAATGGAAAAACCTGCAAGACCAGAAAAACAGGTACAGATAACCACTGTATCAGATCTAGCTGAGATCATGTACAAACAGCAATTTATCATGCCAGCTTAAACAATAATAAAAAGATGTCTTCCCAAGACTCTTAGTGCCCTAACACATAACAGGTATACTAAAATCTCAGAAATATTAAAATAATCGTACAAGCCAGCTCCAAAAACTCCTTGATACTCTTCCATTGCTCCTGGGGCCACCCACAGCCCTTTCTTGAAGGCAGATAAGCACATCTCCAGCCATTCAATAGGAGGCATACTACTTATCCTTAAAGCCTGGAATCCTTGGTGAAAATTAATTTCCTGCCTCCATACCAGGAGAAGTGAACTCCCTTGAAGTCCCCAAAATCAGCCTGAGAGTGGATGGGGACCAAGGTCGTGTGACCCCTCACTCAATGCAGCTAAACCGGGACAGAGATGCTGAGTGACTAACACTTGAATATCTGTTTTTCCTTCAGTGAAAACCTGAGACAGAGTGCCTGTGGTTGTCTTTTTGCATCAACTTACCCTGCAGAAGAATCACACCAGCCCCTGCCTTGGTACCATCCTGGAACACAGAGCCCAGACCTTAGAGCAGAGGTGGGACACAGCAGTATGCCCTGTGCCCAGCTTCTGCCTATTTATTAACCATTGACCATAACACCTGTTGAGCTTCTACTGGCACTCCAGACAGAGCAGGCTGGTTTGCCTCTGTGCAGAGGGGAAGGAAGTGCCAGGTCAGAGCTCCCAGCAGGTCCTAAGCTGTGAAATACCACCTTGAAGCCTAGTGGTGTCTCTCAGTGATAAAAGGCAGCTGCTACAGCAAGATCACATTTCAGTCAAGCTCAACAGGGAGTGTGGGGTGCTACCTTTCCTCCTCTGGGGCCAGCAGGCAATCAGCAGCTCTGAGCTCAGCAGGAGCCATTTGCCCACTACACTCAGGTCCACTTCAGGCTCTGGCAGTTCATTCACCAGCTGAAAGGCCCACAGCAGCAACTGGATTAAATTGCCCAAATCCATCTCAACTGTAATTCAAAACCCAAGGCTGCCTGAGCTGGCTTTTCCTGTAGCCCCTGTAAAGACTGGACATATGCAAAGAAAAGAAATTTATTTGCTTCTAAGTTTTCCTCCTTTCCTAACAACCTTATAATGCATATCAGCAGCCAGAGCAGTAACAGTGCCATGAAGAGAGGTATGACTCCCAGGATCAGGTGCAAACAAGTTGGGAGAAACATGCCAAGAAATTCCCAGAAAGCATCCCAGACATTGGCCAGGTGTGACTCTATTCACTGCATCTTGCCTGCCTGACTTCTGACCTCACTCTGTGTTCAAACAGCCCATAGGCCTACCCTTAGCAAATTCAGAGCTGTGCAGCAATTTTGCATGGGAAGAGAAGGTACGAGCAGCAGCAAATGACTTTGCTGTCTCCTGCAGAAGCTGGGGAAAACCACATGGTCCTTACACTTGCTGTGTCCTGGGACAAAGACACAAGGAGTAAGGGAAACCAAACGATGAGACTGCACATGGAGCTTAGTACCTGCTAGTGACCATATTTGTCAACCACCTCAGGCCAAAGTAATTAAAGGTGGAAAAACACTATGCCATCAATACCTTGCTTCTGCAAGTCACCTGCAGCAGGAAAAGATTCACCAGACCTATGCCACAGTTAGCCAGACACATCATACAAATTGCTACCTCCTACATGTCAGAGACAAACTAGTACTGAATGCTCTCACTGTTCCAAATTCCTCAGGACACTGATCTGAGACACTTAGACAAACTAATGACCCAAAGACACTGGCACAGAATACCTTTAACGTGCCTAAATGGATTTCAGAAAAGACACAGACTTAACATTAATCTTTGCCAGAGCTTCTCACTTCCACACAGAAGTGGAAGGAAAGAAAGGTATCCAGAGGACGGCTGCTGCTGCCTGTAACTCAGCGCCAGCTCGTCCTCCTTCCCTCCAGCCAGCTTCTTCCCAGGGAGTTTGTTCACCTCACCACAAGTGTAAACTAAGCAAGGACAGCAGATACATCAGGACAGATGGCTTATCTTGTAGCCACAGATGCCCGGTGATGCTGATAGGGCCCTTTTTTATTAGGCCCTGTCCCCTTAGGTTATGGTCATCACATTCACACCACTCTTCATCTGTAGGGGATGAATCAGCAGTGTCTATTCCTAGGGCACCAACAGCAACAGTGCAACAAGCCATGCCGTTGCCTGCATTTGTCAAACCACACAACCCCAGAAAACCTCAGCTTTTCACCATCCACAAGCTGAGCTGCAAGGGATTATCTCAATGGACAGACACAAAACCCCCATCCTTTGTGGTACCCTTGGGCCCACCCTTTGTGCATAATAACTCAAAATTGTTAAACCGAAAACTAAACCTGATGTCCATATTCTGCATAAAAGATGTAATCCTGGCAGTGGTGAACTACCTGCTACATTTAATCTCCTTTTCTATTTGAAGACCCCTGGAAGACAAAAAGGTGATGTCAGTTCATCCATTTCTTCTTCAAACACCATCCTCAGGGTGTGATGGCAGAGATTAAATTTACAGTAAATGTAAAAATGTTGATGTCACGCTTTGAGCCCAGAGGGCAACTGAGCACCACGCGGATCACCCTTTCCCCCCCAGTGCTGGGAAGGAGAAAAATGAAGAAAAAGGTTTGGGAATCAAGATAAGGAGAGGGAATGGTGGCTCATTACAGCCATGGGCAAAAGACAGACTTGTTAGGGGAAAAAAAAAGAACATCACTTTAATTCAAACACTAACAACAACAACACTTAACAGAGAGAGTAGGACAGTGAGAAGCACCACCACATCCCCAAAAAACCTTCCCTCCACCTCTCCCTTCTTCCCCGGCTCACCTCTGCTCATGATCTCTCTACCTTCTCCTCCCTAGAGGCTCAGGGGGCAGGGGGATGGGGATCATCCCCAAGTCATCTTGCCACTCTTTCCTTCTTGGGAAGTGGGTGAACACCACACATTTTACCCTGCTCCACATGGTTCCCTCTCACTGGAGATAATACTCCATGAACCTTCTCCATCATGAATCCTTCCTATGGGATGCAGCTGTTCCCATGTTTTTCCGGCATGGGTCACCCCCACATGTTGCAGTCCTCCCAGTGCTGAACTAAAGCAGCAGGGGCTTTTTCTCCCCTTAGAGTCCCAGCTTCCTTTAAGTTCAGACACCTGTCATGGTGTGGGCTCCTCCACTGGCCGCAGGTCAACCTCGGCTCCACTGCGGGCCTCTGTGGGTGGCAGGGTGGCCAGCCCTGACATCTCACCACAAGATATAGGAGTGTCCCTGCTCCAGCTCACCTCCCCTCCTTCCTCCTCCTTCCTTCCACTGACCTCAGTGTTCATATAGGTGTCTTCCTCGCAACTCCTTCTCACAAGTCCCAAGCTTCTTTCAGGTTCCCCTTCTTAAATACATTATCGTAGAGGTGCAACCACCATCGCTAATTAGCTCAGCCCTGGCCAGAGGTGGATCCAACTTGGAACTGAGGGAGCTTTCAAGAAGCTTCTCACAGGGGCCACCACTGTATCCTCCTCCCCCACTACCAAAAAGCCCTCCACACAAACCCAGTACAGTTAATTAAAAAAAAAAATCTTCACAATGAACTGACTTTTCACACTTTTCCACAGACCACCACTGATGAAAATGGCTCCGGAGAATACATCACCAAGAATTCCCTGCAGAAAAGGAAACCCAGGCAGGTTTTTGTAAATCAGGTTAAAACTCATGTCAGCGTGGCCCTGATCCTCTTTCTTCCTTTATCACCCTGTCTTACACATCATCTCCTGTTCTATCTGCTCAACAAGACACACCCTTCATCTGTATTTCTGAGATGCCTTCCCACAAGGCCAGAAATACATGGTGTTAATTCTTGGACATGGCCCAGGGGAAATCTGTAGTATATATACAGCATCACCTTACACATGTGAGCTGGAAGTATGTACTTTGCAGTCATTATACATAGATAAAGGCTCTTTCAAAGCACAGAGCAAGGCAGGAACCTAATTTAGCTGCACTGAATTGCCCCCCTGGAAAAGTACTTGCTGATAAATTAGGAAGATAATTTCCCTAGGTATCTGGGAATTTACCAAAGATACCTAAAATGATGTAGCATGCAAGCTCACAGGCACAGGGAATGCACCAAGTGCTGAAATGAAGACTAGCTGCTCGGCACAAGGTTGATGGGCAGCTTGTCTGTGGGATGGGACATACCTCTGCCCAGGCACAGCCATGGTCTCCCAGCAGTCATGAGGGGAAAGCCACCTGCAGCCCTCAATGCCCACAAGTCCCCTGGGATGACCAGCAGCACGCATGTGCCCATCCGTGGCCAGGTCCGTTAGTGTTTAAATTTTCCTGAACTTCAGCTCAGGCAAGGTCTGCGCTGCAGCACATACCATCACCCAGCACTCAGAAATCAGCCATACATGCAGGGAAAGCACATCCCTGCTCCTGTTCAGAGGGTGGCTTCCATTACCACCCAACCCCTGCGGGCAGGGAAGTGGAGCAATTCAGCTGCTTGGCTAAAAATAGGAGGAGAGACTTCCCTTTCTCCTTTTGGCCTGTTCAATGAAAGCTCTCCACACTGATTCAAGCCACTTTAACAGCTGTTTCTTTCCTTCGCAAGCCTCTCCCTGCTCTGACCTGCCATTCTCTGCCCCTACATTTCATACCCTGCCTCCCCACCTCTTCTCTGTCATGCTGCTTTAGCCTTTACTGTCTTCTCTTGCTTCATGCAGCTGCATCCTACCCCTGCAAGTTCCCTTTCTCCATCAGGATTCATACTGACACATTTAGGGCATCACAGATGCAGCTAGAAGGTATATGAAACTGTCATATTGAGTACAGCCTGAGTGCTACCATGCCTTCTGATGGCAACAGATGGCAGGAACCTAGGTCTGATGTAGGCATCTGGGCTGCTGGTTCCCAACCTCTGCAAAACCACAGAATAAATGAGGCACCAAGAAGCATGAGCCCACACAAAACAACCATTTCCCTGTGGCCAGCACAATATTGGGCTAGCATGCTGCCTAAGCATGGGGGAGGAAGGCTGGGGGGGATGGACTGTGTGGCAGCTTGCAGCAAGCTCAGGCTCAGTTTACAATAGCTATATGCAAACTAACTTTGCTTAAATTCTTGGAATTTCTCCACATTAAAATTAATCCAAATGGAATCAGAATCTGACCCTATTTTCAGTTTTTGCCCCACGTGCTATTACATCATCCCTTCCAAAAGTCTTTAACTGCACTTGTAAACACAGCATCTGTGATACAAGAAAACTCCAGTGGTGTGTCCAGATAAAATCCTTTCGTAAGAAT
This sequence comes from Tyto alba, assembly GCF_018691265.1. Taxonomy (NCBI): domain Eukaryota; kingdom Metazoa; phylum Chordata; class Aves; order Strigiformes; family Tytonidae; genus Tyto; species Tyto alba. Next base: position 46,489,279 of record NW_024881275.1, on the reverse strand, counting down.
CAGCTGCTCCATGGAAAGACATGAAAGTCTTGGGCATTATGTTGTTACCAAGTAACCTGCTTGTAGGTTTTTTCTTTCCAGCCTCCACTGAGGCTGAAGGTTGATCTATGCCTGAAAGCATACATACAGTACTAAATGTGCTGATTACTTTCTTATAACTCCTTTCTGTAATTTAAGGTGAATACCCATTTTGTTTACAAAAGTTGTGGGCTAAATGCTAATGAACATTTGGGAATGCAGTTACCAGCTCAGTACATGCCCTGCTCAACAGCTTTGTACCAGAGTGGCACAAAGGAGTCATCGTGGCATTTTACCATTATTAGAGTTACTAACAATAAAATCTGTAAGTAGAAAGATACCTTCAGGAGCCATTTGTATTCTGGTCCAAAAGCTGACACATCATGCTTATAATGTGCTTGTAACTCCACATCAGTGGAGTGCTGACCACTTTTATGGAAATTAATCCACTTTTCTAACATTGTTCAATACACAATACTGTCAGAACTGTGCCATACAACAACAACAAAAAATAATTTCACATTTAGTATAGTAACATTGACATAATGGAATTATTCTACTGAAAATATGAATCACTGCATATTTATTCTAGACGAACATATTGGAATCTGTCCCACTCCTCTGCAAAAATTGCAGTGAAAAGCAGAATTTACACTAGCTGAAGCAAAGCATCCCTGGTGTAGGAGATGCATAATCACATTGAAAATGTATGTCCCGAAGGGAAAAAATATCCTACAACTTCTCATTAGGTAATTGCAGATACTGTCATGAGATATGTTATCTACCCAGTGACTAAATGGCATTCATCCCTCCCAGAGTTGTGAGGGTAGAGCTGCATCTTAGAGTAGCTTAATAGGTTACAGCCTCTCAGGAGAAAAATAAAAAGCTAACCCTGTGTGGGCTATACAGTACTGACTCATTAAAGCAATTTTCTGGAGTCTCCCATACAAACTCTCCCTTACGCACAGCTTAAAGGCCATACAGAGGCTGGTGCTGGGATGCATGTCAAACATGTAACTATGCAACAAATTTATACTGATTTTGAAAGGAAGGAGGGTTTCTGAGTGAGGGAGGAGCTGTCAGCTGGCTTGCTTTCAGTTCTTGTGAGAATGAAGGTACATGAAAGTAGGAACTAAAAATTTGGTATCCAAATGTTTCGTGTCGTTGCAGAAAAAGTGCAGTGCTGACAGCAGCAAATCCTGGTCTGGCACTCTCACAGAGACAGTGGTAGTCACAATCCATCTCCAGTATCTGTTTTGTCCTTGTTTCTCTAATACAGTGCCTCATTCACATCAGGTGGAATAGCCTGGGCACCATAAAAAACTAGGGAGACAGAAAAAGAGTGTCCTCTTCTAACTGGAAAATCAGTAAAATCCAACCAAGGCTTCTCTTGAACAATCAGAGTTTTAGCAAGCAATCAGGTACCAGGTGTCCGGGGAGAGGATTCTTTTCAGCTGGTAAACTACTGCATTAGAAAGCAAAGGAAATAACAAGGAAATGACAGACAACCCCAACCAAGGCAAAGGAGACTGGAACAATGGGACAAGCAGGTTTTCTCTCCCACTTTCGTCATGCCTTTGCAACTCTGCAGTTGCAAGCTGATCATCTACTACCACCTCCAAGGCAGCACAACCTGCAAAACTTCAGGTCTTTGGCAGGTGAAAGCCAGAATTCTGCTTTGGAAAAGTTGTCAAACATCACTCCCAAGGTCTTAATTTAACAGCTGTGGGCTTGGGTAAAAAAATCAAATTAATGAAGGGTAGCTGATTAACCTGAGATTTTTTTAAAAATTTCTTAGTTTAAAGCAAAAAAAATGTTTTAGGAATTTGCAGTATGATGCCTACTGTGAAAAAGAAGTATTTTTACTGGCAACCTTATAAATCCTGGGATTTTGACAATAGATTAAATGCTTCTTTTGATAGTTTAAAATTCAGGAATCATGCAGGTATGGCTTTTGATCTCAAAGTTTCTAGCCCTTATGCTTTACATCAAACTTCAAAAAACTTCATAAATATCTTTCCATGTCCTCTAACTGTCTCCAATCTCCCACCCACCCCCCAAGAAAAAAAAAAAAAAAAAAAAACAGAAGCCCACTATGATTTTTACATCTCTGTCTCAATAATTTGGGTGCCACTTTAACAATATTTCTAGATGGAAAATTTATAAAAATTTGTTGCTACCGCTAAACTTACATCCCTTGATAATAATCTAAGCTATTTAAAGAAATTTTTCCTTACATGAAAGAGACTGGAGCATTTAAATCAGCCTTAAATTATTAGATTGAGATAATTTTCTCTAATTAGCCATTCCAATTTCTTCCTAAATTACTTCCCCCCAGTAAGTCAAAGATATTTCCCTTCTTAATTCTGTTACTACTGTCTCTAAGATAAGTCTATGCTCCATTTTACATAGCATTTTCTGCTACAGTGGATCTAATAAAGTACTTGATTTACAGAACAGAATGCACAGCACTTTTGGGCTGCAAGGAGAGGTTGTCCAACCCACTGGATCCAGAGGGTAATTAAAATTTACTCTCTCACCTCCAGCTCACAGCACGTCAGGGACATTTTGCACTCTCACCTTCCAAAGGTCAGCAAAGAGAGCCATGATTGAAAGTATCAAGAGGATGCTTGAAGTGCCATGCTATGAGGATTGGAGATTAAGAGTGGGGAAAGTGAGTAGGAAATGGTTGTACTCACATGAGGTGGCCTGCTGCCTAATGCTGCAGTGGCGGCTGTAACAGCAGAAGTACCAGAGGCAGACAGTTGGGCCAAGGAAAGGACAAGTCCCCTCCATGAGGACAGATGACATATTTCAGCTTCAGAGGGACAGCTAGGGGAGGTGAGGACAGTCATGGAGTGACAATCAAGAAATCACTAATCTCACATCACAGAGCAAGAGCCATCATTCAACTCCACAACAGCCCATCAAAAAGCAGGAAAAAGTATTTTTCACCACATAACTTAGCTGTCAGAGGTGTCAAGAACAGGATTTTAGGTGAATTGCCAAACTGTTACCAAATATTACCTCCCATATTATACTTTTCCAGTAGAGTGTTTGTCACTAGTCATAGTCCATGTCCTGTGGACTATGGATACCTGAGCTGGGTGGTCTGTGGTCCCATCAAGCGTTCCTCCTCATATGTTTATAGACTTCACCTGCAAAAGTGGGGGTCAGCCTCAGGGGGAAGATAATCTCCCTTTCTTGACAAGTAGAGGTTTTCAACAGCCTGCTAACCATTAGAGCACTTTAATTATTCGGTCACATACATACTCCCCCCAAACACAGCTCCGTATTTCTTGTCATGGAGGGTTTTCCAGGACAGAAATCATGCACATGCATGTCCAGCTCATGGCACAGCATGTGTCACACCACAGATAAACTTGTGCAATGATCACCTGGCATCCTGAGCACATGACCCTCTCTGCATTGCGTACAAAAAGTTCAACACAGCATTTCAGTGTATAGCAAATAGGGCACCATCACAGGATACACCAGTTCATTTGCAGTGCATGGACTCTAAATTTCTGCATAACAACTCTAAACAGGTTATTGAACATCTGGAATTACAGGCAAAAATCCAAAGACAGCAGCTTTCAGCCAAACATCATTTCCAGCAAAGATGGCATATCTGGAAGAGCTGGAAGAATAACAGTTTTATAAGCCCTGAGCCAGCCCATCCTGTCAGAACAGAAATCTCCTACTCACTCATTATAAAATCAGTTTTCCTTACAGACAACAAGTCTTTTGGGCTTTTATTATAGAATTTCATATGGAGGAGAAAAGAAGAACGATCCCATCTCTCCCTTCACCCTCTTCAGCTCATGTAGTAGCTCTTTTCTTCGGTTTCACCCCTGGCTTGTATTACCATGCCTTATTCCAAGCCAATGGAGTCACTAGAACTTTTGCTGCTGATTGAAACCCTGAGCACACATGCAGTCTCCAGAGTTTGTCAGGGAAGGACTTGTCTTTAGTCCAAAGCTATATAGACCACAAACTCAAGAGAGGCCTCTGGAGTCAACAAAAGGAAGCTGCAGGTGTTCCCCAAGGCTCACTTTGTACCAGCACTTGCTGCCTCTTCCCTGCCTGGTGTGAAAGTACAGAAAGGAGCAGGCCCATGGAGAAAGCTGGCTGCCACCATGGGAAACACCTAGAGTAAAGGAAAAGTAAGGAAATCACAAGAGCTGCAACCAGACTCCGCACAGGCCAAACTGTAAGAGAAACCTGTAAGACAGGGAACATGTTTTCCTCCAAAATGCAAAGTTGACTTACACAGCTGTTTAAACATTGGAGGTGTACATGCAGATGGGACATAGCCCAGGTCTGCAGCTTCTAGTCTGAAATGTTTATGACAGAAGGAGAGCCAGTGTTAGGCCTCTGGTTAGAAGAGCATTACAGCTTTGGGTAATAAATAGTCCCTTCTTATCGCAGTGGAACGTGTTAAGAAAAGGAACAAAATTTTGTATAAAAGCAACCCATATCATGCATGCAATACTTTTCTCACCTCCCTCCAAGGGAGGAAATGCTAAATCCAACTCATTTTTAAAGCTTTTCCCTTGCAAGCAGAATATGTCCTCTTTAGAGGACTTCAGTGTTACGGTGCATATTTCACCAAGAAGAACAGAAAATCCTCTCCAAGGGTGAAGGGGTTTGCTATGAATAAATACCATGTGTTCCTCAGCAATGGAGCAGAGCAGCTCACAGAAAATCTCTGTTTTTTTTTCATTCAGGAAGTCATGCAGTCTCTGAGAGACAGTATCAGCTACTTCCATAGATAGGAAAGAAAACTACATAGCTGTCTGAGCACTAGAATTAATCCTTGGGATAACAATGAAATTTTGGCCTTTCAGCTATCAAGGAAAACCCTTCTGAGCTTTCGTGCAAGGTCTTATGAAGCATTAATATAGCCAGGCATAGCAATAGCAGTGAAATAGTACTTCAGTGCAGCAGTAGACAGTCATGTCAACAGCCAAAGTCTAGTCACTGTCTCTTTCGCTCCCAGATCTGATCCCAGACAGGTAGCAATGATTTCATGCAATCTAACTCCCTCTTGAAGGAAAACTGTGCACAGTTGATAGGATTATTTTTCCATTACCCTCTCCAGACAAACGGAGAGACACTCGTGTACCCACAAAAGGTCCCTGTGATCATCCTGTAGACCTCTACCCCAGAAAGCTATCCTGTTTCAGAGACACACAGACAGTGCATGGGATCCAGAAGACATGAGAGTCATCTGTCACAAAATGTGGATGAGATAGTCCCAAGCAGGAGAGACAGAAGTTGATCCACCTCAGTTAGCTTGAGATACCTGTTTTTTTCTGCATACCACCTAGAGTGGGGTCAACATAGACAGCCCAAATATGCATGCTACCAAAACTAGGCTTTGACTTTACAGTGGTAATCACATATGCCTTGCCCATGCTTCTTGTGTCCTTGGTCTTCCTTGTCTAGGCTAAGGAGATACTACCTGCATGACCTCTCCCTTCTTGAAGCACAAAGGAGAATAGGGGGGATCTGGCATCCAGTTGGGATGGAAGGGAGGGTAAGGGTCCCAAGGATGAGTAGCAAAAGGTTATGCTGAGATAAAGGAGTGAGGGGACATGGTGCTAGTTCCCTGATCTGCAAGCAGTCCCTTCCCTAGTATCTAGGAGCCTGAGCATCTGGAGGACCTATCAGCAGAGATAGGCACCCTCATTTCCGATACCTGGCCAAGCAACCCATGCCAGGGCAGTGCTTCCTGCAGAGCCAACACCACAGAGCAAGTTGCCAGTGGCACAGGCTGCTCTATGCCCCTGGAGAGCAGTAAAGCAAGCCCTGAGATGAGCCAGCGGGGGAGAGGCATTGGTGCTGCATTCCTGTGCGATTCCTCCACTTTGGAGGATGCAGCACCTGCAAGTTATTGTGGGGACAAAGACTGAGCCCCAGTGGGGCCATCCACAGAGCTGCACTACCCTGGGTGTTAAAGCAACCCCATGCCACCCTGCTAGCTTTCCCCCAGGTGAACTGCAAGGCAGGGATTGCTCCTCTGCTAAATCCCCCTTGCTGCTGGCAGAAGTGCTGTGATTCAAGGGGCAACCTCTGGAGCAATGCTGAGATCCCACCACAGCTCTCCACTAACACAGCTGGTAAAAGTTGGCCTTCACTTCTGCTTTGAATTTGTTTTGTTTTAACCTGCAGTGGCTGGGTGTTGTTATCCATCTGCCTGCTTGACCAAGAGCCCTCTGTCGTCACATCCGTGTTCCTGGCAGGTACTTAGAGATGTGGATCAAGTCAGCCTCTGGCCTCCTGGGTGATAAGTCAAATAAATTGAACGCTCAACTCTTTCATTACAAAAGCAAGTTTTCTGGTCTCCTAACTGTTCTCATTGCTCTTCTTAGAGCCTCCTCTAAATTAGCAATGTGTTTCTGAGCTACAGGCTCAGGGCTGGACACAATTTCTACTGCAGTCACTGCAGTGGCAAGCACAGAGGCGACACCATTGTTTCATCTCCACACTGATGTTGCAGTTTGTGTCCCAGACTTGCTCTGGGACACTTCTCCATGTGAATGTCTGAGATAAGCTCTGTCATACCGAAAATGAACTACATTCTTTGCTGCCAGCTGGAAGACCTTTGTTTGTCCAAATGGTTTGCCTGCACCCAGCTCAAACAGATTCCAGGCTATTTCATAGAGAAGTAAGTGACCTATCTCAGTAATTATTTCCTTTTCCCATCTGTGTTTACCACAGTCTTTGTACTGTAACTTCTTTTATGCCACCCCCCAATGCTGCTTTCCAATCCAGCAGCATGTCTCTCAGTTGTCTGGCTCCTTACAGTGGACAACAGGATTCCCTCTCTTCCTAACAACAAGAGCAAATTTATCCAGCAATAGGTAATGTGTTGGCACACATCCCAGGCCATGTCATCAAGATTTGTCCCTTTAACTGTCAGAGAGGAGATCCTGGGGGGGATGTCATCAGCAAGCCCATGTCATGGTTGACTGAAATATGCCAAACCAGCCAGAATAACCTTCTGGAAGAGACAGGCTGTCCAGGGCAGAGTAGGACTTCAGTCCCCAGCTCTGCACTTTGTTTAGCAAAAGCCAAAAGCAAGAAAGATAGGCAGCATGCTGTGGCCATGGCCTCACTGCCACAGACAAGCAGCATTGTAGGTAGGATCCATGCTTCTGTCCCCTTGCCATGTCTGTTGTGCCATGCTGCAGACATTCATTGAGCAGTGACACAGCTCAAAAATTTAAAATCATTATGAGTGCTGATGTCCACACATGGACAGAGTCCCCCAGGTCGCACCTCATTTTATGTTACTGCATCATGGCCAATGTACATTCCTGACATCAGTTATTTGAGCACCTGAGGCAACCAGGATTTGACCAAGGTGGCAGGCTGCTGGTCTGCAAACAGTTGCTATTCTTTCACCCAGCATCCAACTGCAGCAATGCCACCAATCACTGCTGCAAAGTTCAGGGTGGTCTCTTGCAGAGTGGGGGGAGGAGGAGAAAGTGGATTACCATTCCTTCTCTGTGCCCTACTGCTGGAACAAACCTTGAGGGTATTTCCAGCTGTTTGTTTGTTTAATGTATGAAGGGGTCTGTCCCAGGTCTGCCCCATACTGAGGGATTGCCCATATTCACATCCTGCCAAGAGGAACAGGAGGGGGGCCTCCATCTCGGTGAAGCTGTGCTTGGAAAGCTGTCCTGAGCCACCTGGCCTGTCATTAGGGAGTATTAAAGGGCCGCTCCAAGGTCCCAACCAGGGCTAAAGCTCCCACTGTGCAGATGCAGACCCTAGACATCTTTCCCTGAAGAGCTCAAATCCAGTTACTGTCTCACTTTTCTTCTTCATTATGTGTTTTCTCCAGGGTATCCATTTGAGCAGTTACTACTAATTGAAAGATATTGCTTAGCAAAAGCATGAGCCCAAAATGCTCTGAGGTTTGTGTCAGGAAGACAAACACTTGCTTTAACATCTTTCATTTAGAAGTCATTTTGATGAAAAAGTCCACAGGGGTGTATTTAAACACCCTCTTGAGGTCCATTTAACATGGCCCAGGTAAGTCATGAGCTCAATAGGTTTCAATTTGATTTAAATTAATTTTACTGTCTTTCTAGCAGATGCAAATAACCAGTGCTTTTGTTTGTTAACAAATGTCTGCTGTATGAACCTTTCAAACTAGAGAAGTATTTTTAAAAACACCAGAAGCTGTTTGGCTCCACTATTAAGCAAGACACTCTGAAAAACCTAGCATGTCCTCTGATAAATGTGGAGACGCTGTAGCAGGCCACTGAATACAACACAGAGGAGCTTGAAGTCAGGCAATTTTGTGTAAGGAGAAAACCCCAAGTGCAGACATTACCCTTCATTTCTAACAGCATAGCTGTTAGCGCCTTGCAAAAGGAAGAAAAGTCATTAATTCAGTAGACTAGGGGTAATTTTTTAGAATAAATGCAGACCAGATGTATTTTGGTTTGTTTTTTGGATGTAGAGCCATGCAGGACTATCCAATTGTGTTGTGTGTGTGTGTGCACATGTGCATGTGTATGTGAGTGTGTGCAGGTGTGTGTGTGTTGAACTCCTTGGATAAGTAGCAGCAACTTCAGTAATAAGGTGGACTTAGAAAGAGCTGCAGCAGCCCAAGCAGTGAACAGAAATGTCTGTCCTTCAGGATTGTGCAGTTACAGAGATATATATCTAAACTGCTGGCTCCAAGCAGCAGGAAAAGCTAAAAGAAAGAGCATGAAATTTTTACCATGCTGTGGCTTAAGTCAAACTCTTTGTCATGCACCATTTTATGTTCCATTTTATGGTTTTTTTTGTTTTGTTTTTTTTTTTTTCTTTGGGGGGAGAGGGGGACAGAATTAGCATCTTTATAAACACACATTACAGAAAAAGGTCCAGAAATGGGGATAATGGGGATATGCTCACATAAACAAAGGAAGGTCCATTCTAGATTCTTCAGGCAGAGCTGCAAGGATGGACTTAGTAGAGAAAATGGGCACTAGTTTTATCATCCCTACAGTCTCTCCCCACCATGCGGTACTTCTCTCTTTTCAGAATAGACACCAGAGGCTTGCAAAAATACACTTGCAAACTGCCGCTGCTCCAGCCTCTAACACAACTACTCCTGTCTACCTCCCAACACTGCTTCAACCTGCCTTACCACGTTGGTCTGAGGTGTGGGTCCCTCCTTCTCCTGCCATCCTCTCCTCACCATGGACTCACCCTGGGTCTAGGGGAGGCAGGTGCTGACCAGTTGTCTTGACTGCTGGTCCCCTGCAGCATCATCTTTCAGCTTTCTGCAGGTCATGCTATTGCTACATTCTCATGATTGCATGCTGAAAAAGCATCTCATAGCCTGAAGGTGTTACTGCCACTGCTACCCAGAGCTCCCATCCCACATTGGCTGAGGAGCCCAAAGCTCCCTGGGGTTTCCAGGGAGAAGCAAATATTAATGCTCCCAAAATCACAAAGCTCCTAAGGAGCAGCAGGGTGGCCAAAGCTACACCTGACAGAAGCTCACCCCTGCACATGTCACTCCAGCATCATGTGGCATTGACACATGCCTATCCATCCAAAACGAAGATGTGGGCAAAAGGTTTTTCTCTCTGTTGTGACAGCAGTGGTTATTTTCCCATTGAAAATACAATTTCTTCCTATGTACAAAAAAGGAAACAATAAAACCAGCTCTACAATAACAAATAACATTATTTGCTTTTAATTGGCTGAGATTAGTAGCTCTGTGTGAAGTTCTCAGATAACAGAAACTGACTCCTAGAGTGAATGGCTTTAAAATCAATTATATATGGATGGATATTAATGCCATAGCAATGTGCTGAGGGAGTGCACACATAGACACTTAATCCTGATTCAGAACGCATACACTCTTCCAGCACTCTGTATTTCCTACTCTGTCTTTCAGCCACAGAAGTCACATTATGATCACTTCCAACTCTAGGTATCTTAATTTGGAAATAATCACTTCATATGTTAACGCTTTAAGCATCCCACATAGAACTAATTGCTCTGAGTTCTCCATTATTCTTTTTAGCGTAGTGAATGCACACTTAGTATTTCTTAATAGGTACTAAGAAGCTCAAGGCATAAAGGCTTCTAAAATAACTTATGCTATTTTAAGAGGATCCAATTTAAATATGTGCCAGCTAAAATACTGCTGGATTGAAAAGTTTTCTGTAGTAACTTGCCAATGCAAACCAGTTATCAGGACAGTTCTAGCTGCCATCTCTTCTTGTCACAGATGTATACTTCTGTTCAGTTAAAAATTCCTAGTTTGAAAATAGGAAGGTGTGGGCTGAGCACTAATTTCTATCTAAAACAGTTAAAAAACATAGGCAGGTTTTTAAACCACAGTTTAAAGGTAAGGTCAAAGAATTAGTCTGCCCAGGAGTTAGGACAAGGCTTGCTCCAGCAGCTGCCAGGGGAAATGAAGCTATAGCTTCTAAACACAGGATTGCTGGTAAGGTTCCTGTCAATGCAAGTTTGGGCCTCATGTTGGGTTGCAGCACCAGACAAGTGCCTTTATAAGATCAATACCAGAAGATCCAATGCACCTACTCTATTTTTCATCCTGGCTCCCCCTTTAAATTCCCACTGCGAAGCATGCAAAAGCTTCTTTGTAGTAAAAAAGGTTGGAAAATGTGGACCTGGACATCAAAAGAAGGTGAAAACTTTAAAACTTTATGTCAGGCACACAGATGACAAATCTGTTGGGTAATTTTGTTTTGTTTCCAAATGGTTGCCTGTGGGAAATGTCATATTCTGCACCCATTTGAAAGTCAGACTTCAGATCTCAGCCTCTATGTGAGTTTTTAAGCACCTGCCTTTCAGCAGATGGTTTCCAGACTGCAGGCTTTTGCCACAGCCCCCTGTGACTCCAGTTGTCCTCACTGTGTACACCCAAGTCAAAGAGTCTGTTAAAAAAAGGTATGGACATCCAGGCATGACAGATATGAATCATGTGGTTAAATGTTCAGGCAGGCAGGGAAACATGGCACATGCTCTTTGAATGTACTGCTGCCATGGGCTCTCCTGCTCGTGCTGCTACTGGGCCAGGGAGACAGCAGCCCCAGCATGTCCAGGTCCCTGGTCATGGCCACTTGCTTCTGCTCTGAACAACTTGAGAAGCAGCTCCCCTCACACAGCAGCTCACTATGTCCCTGAACCATTCCCCAAACTCCTCTGCCACTTTTCATAGCTCATGCTTTCTATTTAGCTGCTTTACTCCCAATACTGAAGATTGGCATCCCTGGGGCAGAGGATGAACTCTGCAAGTGGAAGCAGCAGATTGAATTGCTTTTGTCAAGAAGCAAGCAGGGAATAACAGCTGCTTTAGCCCTAAGGAAGTGGCTGTCAAACAGTAACAGACCCTTCCTGGAGAGGTCAAGGCTGTACAGGTTTCCAATGCAACATTAGCTGTCATAGAGCAGAGCCCAGCACACGGGAAGATTTGAAAGTCCACACTTTGATGCTAGAAACTCAGTGAGATCAATCCCACTGATACCATAAAATCAGTCAACAAAACCCTGTAAATCTTAATTTGAAGTTTTAGAAGGTAGGCATTCTTTATTGCAGTGCTGTAGCACTGGACACAATGCAGACTTGTGTCTCGAAAGCGTGCACATCAAACATCTCATCAAGCAAGGTTTATATTATCCTGTTACATACATACACTTTCTATTTCCTGGAACTCATTATAATATCTGCATACTAATTACACATGCGCTTGCAGTCTTCAGGGGCCTTCTGCAGGGGTCTGTGGTGTTCTTCAGGGGCATCCTGAGCACGTGCAGTATGCTCTTACTGGTCTTCTTACTCCATAATCTGCAGTTTCTGACCACAAATTCACTTTTCTGAGCACAAGTTCCTTTATTTCCTCTGCTAAGCCTATTTCTACACCTTGTTGTCTTAAAGCAGTGTCTATAATATCTTAGTTTGCTGAGATGATGTCTGTAACATTCTGATATGCTTAGGCAATCATAAAATTGTCTCTAAATTCTTAAGTTTACAGTTTTTACTTTGGTACAATGTGTCATCACCAGGGATGGAGGAGCCAAGGCAGAGCAGCAGAGCACTGAATTGCACCCACATCACTTCTTCCTCCAGCTCAGATGGACAGACAGAGCAGAAGCCATTGTGGAAGTTCATACACTGCTGCTTTAAATAGTAACTAATCCCTAAAGGCCACAAACTCAACAGAAAGCTTCCTGAGGAAAAAATTTCAATAGCTTGAAAATCTCAAATAAATTAATTCTGATCGCTGCTGCCAAATTATCTCAAGTGGATTAATGGCAGCAGATAGCAGACAACTGAATGTAAGGGCTTTTTTTCAGTTTGTTGTTCATTTCACCAGAAGATGCCTCAGCACAGTCTCCATGCATGGAGCTCCAGCTGCTCAGATCCTGAAGCAGCCTTTGTAAGGCGGGAGGCCAGCGGCTGGGGCCCCAATTCAGCAACGTGTGTGGGCATGCACCCACTTTCAGGGACAGGGTGAAAACTCACTGAAATCAGCCTATGGAGAGACTGCATTGACCTGGGGCTGGATTTTACACCCTGCTCCAGTAGACACTGCAGCTGCTCACCCTGATATAGTTGCAGTGCAGCTGCCTTGGCATAAGCTCCAAAACCTGACCTCAGCTATCCATGTCTGCAGAAGCTGGCCTTCTCACTGAGGATCTCAGAAGTTTCCATAACCTGCCTGACACTTTCAAGCTGAATTGTGCAGCACTATGCAAGGCCCCTGGTATACATCATCGTGAGACAGAAGCAACAGTGACCTCCAGGCAGTGTTAGTGTCCAGCATCACAGATACGGGTTTTCTGTCTCCACTCACAACCCACCTGTGCCAAAACTTCACACTCTGAAAAATAAAATCTCTCAGTCTCTCAGACCAGCATTTACACACATGGGAAAACTGTGGTGGCTTTCTGTAGGGCAGAAGCCAGATGCAGAAATCAAGAGCTCCCCATCTGCCATTTCAGTTGGGAAGTGTCATTCTTTGGCACCCCTGGGGTCCTCCAGGCAATGTCCCAAGGGAGCGGCACATTTGCCTGAAAGCACCTCATCAACTGACTTCTTGCTTTCACTGGCTGCTCTCTAGAGAAGTGCATGCCCAGCAGCACCCTCCCAGGTACATTAGACAGCAGAGTTCTGTGCAGACCTTGACATGACTGTTCTTAACAGGCCACAGGTCCGTTGTAACTCTGTGTTGCTTTTCTTTCAGTCTTTCCCTCTGGACCAGACATAACCCTGCCTATTCCACATGGAGAAAAAAAAAATTTGCCTTTTCTTCACAAATTGTGTTTGAGGTCATGAAAACACTTGCTCTTGAGGTCTGAAAAGCCTTCAGCAGTTGGAAGGAACCATTGAAATGTTGCACCTCACACATCAGAGGAGCAGACACACCAGAGAAATCACTTCTGTCTAGACACTTACATGAACATGGACATTCACTAGTCTGGATGGAACTGCTGAACCCTATCTCGAAGGACACCAGTCTCAAAGGACATCTGTCAAAAACTCCCTGCAGACATGCAGCGATGGCAGAGCCCTTCCCTCCTGTACATCAGATAGGAGGGAGATGCTTCCAGGGCTTTGTCCAGACCACCTTCAGTGAAGCAAGCTTGCTTCTACTACAAGCTTTTGCAGAAGGCCACATATCAGGACAAATCAGGAGGATTTCTGGAAGGTTGCACGTGTTTTCCTTTGCCTTCCACCCCCACTGCCTTTTACCACTAGTATTTCCCTCACATGCATGTCCTTTGTGTACACATGCATACAAGAAAAATTCGACTGATCTTTACCTTATCTAATAAAATTTGTTGTCTCTTGCTTCAAGCCTTGTCTCATTTCTCTCAGCCACATTACAACAAGTCATGCCCTTTCCAGATCTGACCTGCAAAGACTGTTCCTGTGCACACAGACGTCTAACCTGGATCTCTGCAGGGCTGATCCCTGTGCTAAGAACAGCTTTCTTTGATTTCCCATGAAGTTCTTCAGCTTGCATAAGACATGTAAATATTCATAGCACACAGAATAATACAGCTCACTAACTGGTGGGGAGGGGCCTCAGCAACAACGGACACTCAAGAACGGGGTCAACAGAAGAGGGTAAAAATACATACCACTGATAATGGGATAAGTGCTCCTGACTGCCTGGGTGCTGGAGGGACTCAGATAACTGTCCCCTTGTCTTCCCCATGTTGAGTGCTTTAATCAGAGGGCTCTGGAGAAAAAGCTGCCACTGCCACTTTTCAGCCCTGTTTTGTGACTGAAGTTATCAACTTCCCCTCCAACCATAAAATCAATGTTGTGAGTTCAGCCTGAACTGGAAAACCTGAGAACAGCTAGAAGCATATTTTCCTGCAGATGCGTTACTTAGACACAGCAGAAGAAAGGATAGGCTAACTCTCCCCCTTCTGCCCTCCTCATGTCTCCTCCTGCAGGACCAGAGCCTGGACCAGCTACAGCTGCCAAGCAGTAGCATGCTACTGGCCTCCTCAGTTACCAGTCTCAAATATTCGGATTTCTATAAGTGTTGTCTCACATGACAGAGAGCAGTTATGAAGAAGTGTGCAGAAGAGGATGAGTTTAATCTCTGCTATTTAATTTACTGAAACAGGACCCCAGACACTCCCCCAACACTCCATGTACATACCAACAAGGCAGTAATTGCCCTGTGGAGGTAGAGGCATGAGACTACTATCTAAAAGTTTCCCCCCTCTTGAAATCTAGCTGGGTTTCTTTCAACATGGCTATGTGAAGTGCAGGAGATGGACAAACACATACACAGAAAGGCATGGACAAAATTGTGAGATGCATCCTGAAAGAGGCACACAATAGTAGTGTTCCCATGATCTAGCCTGTGTGCTGTTGAATAGTGCAAGGCACTCAGCAGCTGAAGTGGATACAGCAAGTGAGAGTAGAAGTTGCCTGGGAGGTAGAAGAGATGCCAAAGAAATAGGAAAAAGAAGCAAATACACGTGATCTCTTCCACTTGCAGTGATCTTGCATGTTCCTGTAAGAGGGCATGTCCAGAAAAGAAGGAATTTCCCAGATATAATACCTCTTCACAGGTTGCTGTGGTTTTTCTTTCACCAGCAAAAACCTCTCTCTTTAAACAAAGAAATTCCCAGCCACTTTCAAAATGTTGGCTTGGTCCTTGTTAAAACAAGCTTCCCTCCTTTATTAACAAGCTGTGGGAGGGCCTTTCCTCAGATGTTACCTTCAGGGAGCAAGCAACTCAGTGAAGTAAGAGCTATCAGATGAGTGTTTTGTAAAACATTCATGCATGAAAAAGGAAATTGTTCTGTACTATCAACTCCAGCAATGCTCATGATGTAACACCTACGAATATTTGTACATTACATTTACAGTTTTCCTAACCCCTCCCTGTTTTTCGTAGAATCATAGGATGGTTTGAGTCAGAAGGGACATTTAAAGATCACCTAGTCCAACTCCCTTGCAATAAGCAAGGACATCTTCAACTAGATCAGGTTGCTCAGAGCCCTGTCCGACCTGGCCTTGAATGCTTCCAGGGTTGGGGCATCTACCAACTCTGTGGGCAACTTGTTCCAGTGTTTCACCACCCTCACCCTAAACAACTTTTTCCTTATATTTAGTCTGAATCTACTGTCCTTTAGTTTAAAGCCATTGTCCTTTGTCCTATTGCTGCAGGCCCTACTGAAAAGATTGTCCACATCTTTCTTATAAACCCTCTTTAAGTATTGGAAGGCCACAGTAAGATCTGCATGTAGCCTTCTCTTCTCCAGGCTGAACAACCACAACTTTCCCAGCCTGTCCTCATAAGAGAGGTGCTCCAGCCCCCTGATCATCTTAGTGGCTCTCCTCCAGACCCTATCCAAAAGGTCCATGTCTTTCTTGTACTGTTTATCTCCACAAGTAGGTAGATACAGGCAAGACACAGTGCTCTGAACACATCTGTAGCTGTGAGGGTGACCATGACAGGATCCCATGAAGTGCTGGCTAGTCGGCAAACCAGGCTAAAGATTAGTAGGCAACAGAAAACACTACAGATTATGAGATCTCAGTGCCCTAAACTTGTAATGCACCACACTGTTCATGAGAAATCATGCAGTGTAGAACAGAATGAACGTTCCTCAAATGAAGAGGGAAGGTGCTCAGTAATATCAGTCAGTTTGAACTGACAACTCCTATAAATGTCACTGGTCTTCAAACTGGTATCATTTTCCAGCCCTTCTCAGTCTGTTTAGCCTAAACTTTCCAACCCCTGCTTTATTTCCTTGGTATTGCAATTCAGGAATGAAGTGGAGTGAAGCTAGTCACAGCAATACCTCTACAAACATCTTGAAAACAGATTTCAATATAACTTTTTCATGTTACCACCAGTAAGTTGAAGGATCACAGCTTGCCCCTGGATTCACTCATTTCCCAGTCTTCATTTCTTATTTCTCTGCGCATTTGTCCTCCTGATGTTTTCTGTGCCCCAGCTGGCTAATTCCAAACACTCTATCCACACTGCTTTTTGCCTACCTGCACCTGTCCGCACTAGTCCTCCTTCTCTCCTACTAAGCCTAATCCCGCCAGTGGCCAGTACTGTTCAGGGATGAGATGTATGCTTCTGCTGGTTTCAGTCTGCTAAATGCAGACCCCAGCCTTGAACACAAGAGTAGTTGGATGTCTGTGTCTTCTCTCGAGAGGACTTGCTCCACATGCTTCAGTATTTGCAGGATCTGGATCTTTGATTGTCAGACACTTGAGTCAGAGAATGCATCATTCTCTTTGCATGATCAACAGCACTTGAGGCAACTACACTCAGAAAATAATACTCAATATGCATATGCCTACATAAGAGCAGCATGACACTGACATTTCAAATGCAGAATTAAACTGATTTGGCCTTTATTTTCTAAGAGTACTTAAGACATTTTAAACAATATAGCATCAAACAAGCAAAAGATTTCAATGGTGGGAACTGGAAATGATTTGCAATTTAGGATTCTCTTGGCAGTATGAGCAAAACTCCCTCAATCTCAGTGAAAATGGAGCAAGGCCATTAAACAGTAACAGTATCTTTAGAGGGTTTTGGGGGTGATGTCACATGTAAGAATGTAAGAAAACCTAAATGATCTGATGAAAAAAATCCATTGTGAGGGTGCTGTTAAGTATCTGACAGCAGGTGAAGCACTTCCAGAAAATTTACACTTGCTCTATATTCAGCTAAGACATTTTTGAACCATCACATGCAAAAATACGAACTAATTATAATCTTTGCATCAAAGAGAAAAACTGTCCAATCTCTGTGCTTTTGTTTCAGCTAATCTATGTTCACTGCACTCTTCATGCAAATGAGCACATTTGTTGCAAAAGGAGTAAAATTACTTTGCTAATCATCTAGTATTTTGTCATCAGAATTTCAGGCTTTAAATAGCTTGTTTGTGCCATACCTGACTGCTAGCCATGGTATAGCACATGGTACACTTTCACTATCATCACGTTGGCTCTGCAAAATTCACCCAAAGGTAAGCAGACTCTACACAGTTTTCCAGTGGATGCAGAAGGAAAGACTGACCTCTCCTTAACTGCTGATTTTCAAGCTAGGATAGTAATTTGTACCTTTTCTGGTAGCAGATAGCCCCCAGACATGTCCCCACAACAACTTGTGAAGGGGAATAGGCTTTGACCCCCAACTCACAGTCCAAGTCCCAGGCAGGCTGTGTGGCACTTCTGCCTTCCTTTCTATTGAGGTGAGAGTCCAGTGCAGACAGTTTCACATACACTAACAGATGTAGCAATGCAGAGAAGTATGGAAAAGGTGTCTCATTTCTGCTCTACACTTTGTACTCAGGAACCAAAACAGGCAACAGCTGTCCAGTCTCCACAGCAAAGATGCTAAGGCAGAGCTGCAGGCGTTGATCATGGTCTGAGCTAAGAAGCCTAAATCAAAAGCCAGGTAAAATTCTGCTACCGAGGCACATTTGCTAGGTGACTCCAGATACTACTCTCTCTCTGGAGTAAGAAGGAATTTGTAGGAGCTTCTTCAGTATGCATATAAAGAAAGCTGTTCCAGGACCAGGGGAACTAGCAAAGCCTGGTTTCAACGTTCATCCTTTGCCCAAAGCATACCTGCATACACTGGTCAGACAGATGTTTTTATGTAGACTAGACAATAGCTAAGTGCTGACTGCTCAGCCTTTAGCAGGGACACGGCCTGAGATTTTTGTCCATGACACGCTGCTGATGCTTAGAAGAGAGATACAGGAACTCAGGTTATCATAAGACCTCTGCTTTGCTCCAGGTTTGGTTGTAACAGGTCACCAGTACAAATAAGGTTACACACATTTTGATTCATTATGTCCCCTTTCTCCCCCACCAGTAAAACTTCTCTGAGTGGGATGCTGAGGTGAAAGCATACTGGAAGTCAACTATTGTGAATTTATGTAGGTGAACTATTACTGCCAGTCAGGCAACTGCCTTGATTTTGTGGTTTGTTTGTTTTTCCCTGGGGTTCACATAAAATGGCTTCACTTTGGCTCACTCGGAGATGCTGCATGTGTTAAAAGGGCAGATGGGATTTACAGCACTTTCCCCTGGCCCTGGACACCCTGCAGAAACTACCCAACAGGAAAAATACACCCAGTTGTCTCCAGTAACTCTTACTTTGTTTTGTCCCTATACCTCCCTCACCACAGCTCTACCTTCCCTGAAGTGCTCCTTCTGTCCCACCTGGGGATAATCTCAGTCCTCTACTGAAAGCCTCAGGAATGAGCCCCAATGCTCTCACAGGATTTTCCCTTACTCCCTTCCATGCACACAGACCTGAAAAGTGTGGGGCTCCTAACCCTCCCACAGGGACCTGCTTCTAGGTGGCCAAATATGCAAGTGAGAGGAGAGTGATTCTCCACATATTAATCTTTAACATGACTCACACATTAGGCTGTGCTTTGTAAAACAAAGCTGTGTTCCATGCTGTTGTTCACCAAAGGATTTATCAAATGCGGGCATCTTGGCATAAGTGCCTACATGAAGTGCTGTGCTGCAGTCTCTTTGATGGTATGCACATGTTTATTTCCCATGATGTATCTCCACAGGCTAACCCAGGAAGTTTATGGGAAATCAGGAAGGAAGCCTAGGATTTCTGTGCTACGGCATACAGCCCAGCAAGGCTAAACAGGCAACACCGGACACTCTGTCAACAGCCACAGCAGAAAGGAGGTGTTCACACTCCCACAAACATGTCACAGGCAGAGCTGCAGACAACAAAAACCTAGCCATAACTGCATCTCCAGCATTTCTCTGTCTTTTCTCAGCAGCTGTTTCCTGTGTCCCAGTCATTAAAGGGGAAGACCAAAGGTCTTCCTCTGTTGACAAGGCACCTCCAGCATGGCTTTTGTGGAGAAACTAGGCTTCTTGTGCCACTGCCAAAAGTCATGAGCAATGATGTGCAGGGCGAGTTCATGTGCAGCCAAAATGCAAGAGGCTACTCACCCACTCCTAAACTGCTGCCCCAGGCTGTTGACTCCAGCCAACTGAGCTGCACCAATCATGTTAGTCTCTCTTTAAGCATTTCTTCAAAACAAAAAGCCAAAACACAATACACGCAAATGTTGCCCTAAAACTTCACTGCTGTCTCCATGCTTTGCGTTTCTCATCAGCTAAGCACTTATAGGCCTCTACAGCCAACTGTAGGAAGTACTAGATGCATAGCATAGACCAAGGCAGAATTGGGGCCAGTGGATCTGTTTGTCACTTTCCCCTTTAGAGAATAAAATGTTGATTTCCATGGCCTAGGTCTGATTCAGCAGCACATTTTCTCTATGTTGATCTTGTGCCCAGCCACTCAGAGGTCTACAGACTAAATCTGCTCAGTAACTGCTGTACACAATTGGTGACACACTAACTTGTTCCAAACCAGCAAGCCTAAACAACTGCAGACACTACACTACTTTTCAGTGTCATCTCTGGGTCCACAGACTCAGCTTTTTCAGGGGTTCACTCCATACAAACAGATTTTGCAGCTCAGCAAAACCTTGGGACCAGGCATGCCTGTTTTGACCACTGGGAAGTTCTACAGCCTCCAAAGCTGGCCTTCAAGCAGCTTTCATTTTTTGTATAAGGAAAAACTAAGATCTAAACTTCCTATCTCACTAGATATAACCAACTCTCAGGTTAACAGCTGCAGGGGCTTTTGAGTGTTTTGGACCTCATGTCTTCCTTCTGGTGACCAGTGCACCAACCATGCAGTACTGGGTGTGCATTTACTGTGTGAGCTGTGCTGTGTCGTGTTCTGCATCACCAGTGGTCTTTGTGGTAGACATCACCAAATATAACACGCTGCGGTGGTAAAATCAGGTATAAAAAATGCACAGGTGATGAAAATTTTACCATGCATAGTCAGTCTTGAGATTAAGTGTTATGCTGAAGCCCATCTCTAGTGGCTAGCACCCTCATTCTTAAGATAACAACATCAGGCAAAAAGGTGTGCTTTGAGGCACAGATTGAACTTGAGTTACGCCTTAAACTAGTATCATGCTGAAAACATGTCCTCAATACCCTTCCAGTGGGGGGGATAATGGTGTTACACTCAGTGGGGTAGACAGCTGTAGAAGGATCATGGCTACTCAACAAAGCCACCCAAGCTTTTTATCAAATGTAGGGAGGTAACAGGTCCTTTGGGATAAACCTATGTCCCCCATCAGGCAAAATGCAGAAATTAATGTTCACAGGCCTAATTCTCAGTCCGAAGCCAGAAAAACAACTTCAGAAACTAAGTCACCTCTGTGTGTGTGTCCTACCAAATGTACCCAGCATGGGCCCACAGAGATCACACCAAGGTCAAGCTGAACATTTTGGGGAATCCTCTGAATCATAAAAGAAGCAATAGTAAAATAGGACCTTTCGTCATCAAATCTGTGAATCCTCAAGCTACGGAGGCACTGAAGCTGGCATGGATAAGGGCAGATGGCATTAAACTTTTCCTTCCAGTGATGCTTACTTATTTTATCTAGCATATAAGTACGCTGCTACATAAAATAAAACCAAAATTAACAAGTTTTCAGCTGTGGTGCTTACTTCTTAAAAAAAAAAAAAAAAGAAAGAAAAAAACAGTGATAAAGATGTTTTGTTTTCGGTTGGTTAAATTTTAAAATTTTTGTTAAGAAATCAATGACAAAGCTCTTTGACTTCAGGAAATGGCCTGCAGAATGGTCAGTAAAAAATTGCAGAGTCAACTTTAAACATAGCAAAAACACAGAATCCTTGAAATATGTTGGCTGGAAGAGACCTCTGGAGCTCACCCAATGCAATCTCCAGCCCACAGCAGGGCCAACTAAATGAAGTTGCTCCAAGATGGGAAGATCTCCCAGGGGTCAGGTCTGGGACCCATCTCAGACAGTAAGCACCCAGAGGAGAAAAGACTCTTCTGATTTTCTGGCAATGTCCCATATTGCAACTTCTGCCTGCTGACTTTGGGGCTGTCCCTGTGACTTTCTGAGAAGAGCCTACCTCCATCATCTCCATGTCCTCCCTCCCGGGAGCTGACTGAAGCCAAAAGAGCTCCCTGATAGTTTCACATCCCCAGATCAAAACTAATCATTGTGAATTTAGGTGATTAAAGACTATTTATGGTTAACACAAAGGTCTGGAGAGGGTCAGATGGACAAGGACATGCTGAGGATCTCTACTAACCTAACTGCTTAATCAGTAATTTATAGTAATTTATTTAGATGATAATTTAATCACTCACTAAGCAATCAGACAATTGTCCCTGGTGTGAGGCCCACCAGGATTAGTCAACCAAAGAAATTCCTCTCCTGGAAGACCTTGCAGACTGAAGGAGCTTACTGCGTGAAGGAGCACAGGAGTTGTTATGGGATACGCAGGGAAGAGCACTTAGGGATTCTGTAAACTGTATGGGACATTTTTAAGGCTATTGATGGAACATGTAAGACCTTATGTAATGCTTTGGGAAAGGAACAAAGGAGGGGAAAAAGAAGGATCAAGATGGCTTTGGGAGGAACAAATGGGAAACCAGAGAAAAAAGTTGATATAAAGGGTTGGCAGAATATAAACAGGTTGATAGTGTATTTTTCTAACGGAGCCCTTCACTTCATCACCACTGTGTGCCCCATCCTCTTATTAAATCCTACTTTTTCATGAGTGCAGTCTCTACTCTTAGTAGGTATGGGTGAACACCAGTAAACTTCAAGCTGGACTCACTAATAAGATGGCTTCAGACCTCTGGTGTTCCCCTGTCTGGGTGCCAGCAGCAGGGGAGGCCACTGGGATGGATAAACTGTCTATGTAAACATATGTGTGTGTATGTTTTTTCCTTGAATACTGATCAGCTGGGAAACAGGATCAAGCTGTCAGTGCTGCCCACTGGGGCTCCAGAGCTGTTCCCCAGCCCACGGGCCCCATCCTGCACCACTACCAGGTTCCTCCCAGCCAGAAGCAGGACTCAGCACTTGCCCAGGCTGTATCCAGGTTCCTGGCAGCCCATTTCTCCAGCCTACCAAGGTTCCTCCAAAGGGTGTCCCTCCCCTACAGCATATACACCTCTCCCCCCAATTTGGTAACATCTCCAGATTTGCCCTGGTCTTGCTATCCCTTCATCAAGCTTAAGATCTTAAATTAAGGCAATTTAACTTTTAAGATCTTAAATTAAAGCCCTAGCATTGTCCCCCAGGGACACCACTGTTCACCAGACAACCGTGGGACCTCACACCAGTGAAGTCAACCCACAGAGCCCACTGACTCCTCCCACCTCCAAGCCCACCGAGTCAAAGGTCACCACTTGGACACCAAGTACACCATGCTGAAGACCTTGCTAAAGTCAAGTTGTCCAACAGCCAGTGCTCTTTCCTTCTCCAAAGAATCTGTCATCTCTTCAAAAAAGGTAATCAGGCACCAATGGACCAGGCACAGATTGTCCTGGTAAATCCCTCTTGGTCATTTCCCCTCCATCCAGTTCTTGGGAAATGGTCTCCCTCTCCATCATCTGCCTGTGGACTGAGGACAGGCTGATGGCCAGTCATTCTCCAGACCCTCCTTACAGTTCTGGAAGATGGTGCAATGCTAGCCTCATGAACATCACCCAATCACAGCCTTTCAGAGTTAGAGTGGGCAGCCTAGAATGGGACTTTCAGCTCCTTCTCCTGCCCCAGTCATCAGTGGGACCATAGTTTCTTTCCCTCTCCTGTGCTGCTGAAGCACTTTGGGAAACCTTGTTTTTTTAGAGGAAGCCCTTCATGGCAACTTGCACCTCTGGCCCCTCATCCTGTGACTGTGCAGTTGTGGAGATAAATCTTGTTTAATTTGCAAATGCTTTACATGAGGAATTCAAAAAATTGCCCTGACCTTTACAGACAGCACCTCACAGGAGCAGTGGCTCAGCATGTATTCATTGACTGCTGCAAAGGCTGTGGTGCATGGTGTGGATGTTCTGCTAGCTTACATAGAGCCAAGGAAAACTTTTTTTTTTTTTTTTTTTCCTAGAGCAGAAACACAGACATATATTATCTGAATTATTAATAGGTTTTTCCTTTTTTTCTTCAACCTGAATTAAGTTACAAGAGTCACTTCTTAGCTCAAGCTTCAACACGCTCTGGATCTTTAGGACTATACTGGACCTATGTTACAAGCTTTGAGTGGCAGTGACCTAGTGAAACCCAGTAGAGGAAGCTATAGACCACTGTAAATGGCTGAACCTGGCTCAGACCAGCAGCAAAGAAGTGGAAAAATTTACTGTGTGTCAAAACTATATCCAAACAGAGAAGTACACAACATCCCTTCTCACAACATATTTAAGGAGTCTGTGCCTGTACCTGCACAGGGTACTCCTGAGGAAGCTGCAGCCCAGGCTGTTACCATGACGGAGTAGGAAGACAGAGAACTTGGACAGAAGAAACAAGTATGCTCAGAAGAGCAGAAACCATCCCATGTACCAGTCCTGCTTCCCATGTTGCTTGTCTCTTTGTCTGAGGGTTTGGGACATGCTGAACATGACAAGGGCAGTTGGGTTGAGGAAGGAAGGGGAGCAGCTAACTAGCAAGATGAGAATTTATGTTCAGGCATTTGCTTTCTCTGTAGATTCAGGTCAATTGCCAAAACTTCATGTTGATTTAAAACAAAATTATTTTTGCATAATTCCCAAGTTCAAGTCAGTTTGCCTGCAGCAAGAACCAATTAATTTCTTCACTGCCTCAGCTTTTCATTGCCATAGCCCAAAAGGTGATTAAGTTAATATGGTGAAAAAGAATAAAAATGACAATTTTGAAGTTGAAAGCACCATGTTTTCTTGAGGTATCACCCAAACTCATGTGTTAACTTAAGACAGAGATGAAGTCTATATGCCGCTTTCTTCCTTCTTTCCTGGTCTTGAAGACCTAAGTAAGAGTTTTTTCAAGCCATTTATTTTCTCCTGGATTCAATCTGGACATCTTTCAACTTCAGAGGGAAAGGGGACGCTATGATTATTTAACTAAGTAATCTGAAGAAATGTAACCTTAATACACACACAATAGTTTAGATTCCACTATTTGATAAAATGTCTGAAAGAGACAATAGAAGCAAAAAATTTCAAAAGGAAGGAATAAAATATCTTCTAAATGTCACCCCATATTGTTTTAGGATTCTGTACCCCAGAAGTAGCTCCCCCTCCATCCCTTTTATTAGCATTCTTTATCTCTGAGTCAAATATCTTATGAACTTATTCTGTATGAGCATTAGAAGGTTTTCTTAGGAATTAACCAAGTAAGCAAACAGAGAAGATGTCAATAATCCCCATATGGTTGCTAGGCAACAGGTAACCAGAAAAATACTGAGAATTATGGAAATGGTAAATGTGTACAACATTCACAGATAAAAACTGTTTTAAATATTATATAATTTGCAGTGAAAAACAACTTATTAAAAGTATTTAATTTTGAAACTTCCAACAGGTCACAGTGAATGACATTAAGATCCAGTAGTCTCTTCTCCAGATGAACAACAATATAGCCAAGGAACTGAAAATTTTGTTGTCTTATAGTTGAAAAAAAAAATTCATTATTAGTGACCAAGGTGGCCTATTATTAATGTATAAAAACTAAAGGCCTACTTTTTGAGATCTACTCTATCTGAAGCATGAGACGAAAGTGTATCAGTGATCCTAGCAAATGTGATGTCAGCTATGTAGGTCTTAAAAGCTTTTTATATTTTCAGATTTATAACAAAAGTTAAAGTTCCCTATATTCTTCTCTTCTGCTGCATCTCTAACACATTTAGATTAAATCCTGTTGCCTGCTAATGTGGACAAAAATATGAGGAAAAAAAAACTCATATAAGGGATACTCAGTATACTCGTCAACATATATCTTCTTGACAGAAGCAAGGAAAACAACATTGTTAGGAATTAATTATAGCACATTCAAGTGAGATGGATGTACAGGTCGCTGCAGGGGAAGGTGATGCAAACACAACTTTTTATTCTGCTGGTAACATAGCCCATTAACCAACTGCCCTGCTCACAGCTCATAACTCTTTACCTTATCATGGAAAACATGACCAAATGTTCAGCACAGCTGTCACCAACCTGATTTAACATTTATACATTAATAAAAAGAAACACAACATTTTTGCAGTGAATAGACTCCACAGAAGATTCGCTACTTTGTTAGCCCATTAGTGTTTCTTATGCAATGCCTGAAGGGCAGATCAAAATCCGTAACAGACAATAATTGAACTCATCTTACAAAGAAAATACTGCCTTTAAATAGAAATGCTGCCTATGCGAAAGAAACAAACAAAAAAAATCTTACCTAGCATATTTGTACAATAATTCAATAATTTAATAATAATTACAGTGCACACACTAGAAACAAATCAAACAAAAAAACCAACAAGTCTAATGAATATAAGATCTTGTAAACAGCACCAAGAAATCATAGGTTTTTAGGATTCTGTAGGCTAAGAAGGTTAAAAAAATTGTATGTGCAAAAGATTTTTTTCAGTGCCCATGAGGCACTGGTCTGTGTTTATAATAAGATGTAAGTTTTAAAATTCAAATCATGTAACATTGCCATTCTATTTGGAGAGCGCTATAATGACATCTATAGAAAAAAAGTTATCCATGAAAGAACAGTTTATTTCAATTCAACATTTTTAAAGCAAACTCAGTTTTAAAACAGGATAGGCCCTTCAGATCCTGATCTTGACTTAAAGAAAAAATGTTACTTTTCAAATTTTGCACAGTGATTTAAAGCTACTCTTCTTCCTTCTTCCATTCCAGTGACACACTGGACTTTGCAATGCAGAAATGTGTACCACACACTTATTTTCAATCTTGCACTTTGTGAGAGTAGTTCTGATCCATGGCTGTGAAGAACATGCAGATAGCTGCTGTGATGAACACATGCACTCCTTCATAAAGTAGTTTTGGAGAGAAGACGCTCCATATGAACAGGTGGTAACGCAGACCTGTTACCAAAACAATGTAGATGGCCACTGGAATTGAACGCATTACAGCATAGCAGAAACAGCCGTGACCCACTGCTGCTGAATTCCTGGTAATAAAAACAGAGGAGTTCATTCAAACTTAGTAAAGACATCAGAGTTCCTCCACTCTAGCATTATTTCACAACACAAATAATATAGATCTCCACTTTGTGTTAGAAAACTGATTATTGATGCAAGGATGTAACTAATAAAGCTCGCTCTTATCACCTCTATATATCCTATTAATGTATGTTAAGTGTAAGTATAGCAACTGTCACTGCAATAAAGGCACCCAGTAGTTCACCTCACATTTAAAAGGCTCCGTGCTTTAATATACTTTGTTCTAATTGTTAAAATCTCAATGAAATTGCTTCAAGATAGCTTCATCTCTTGTTGGCCTTTCAGTGCCTTGCCACAGAATCTAGATGGTAAGAGGCAGAGAAGGACTTCAGTACTCTTCACAAAGCTACCTAACCTGCACAACAGATAATCGGATGGAGTCTGTTCCCCTCGTAAAGGGCATTAAACTTGCCAGAGTATACTGTTGTCCATAGCCTGTAACAATGTACAAAGCAACATAAAAATTGTGCTATTAGAAAACTACAAAACTAGCTAATATAATATTCTCCACAGAATACCATATTCTTAGGCTTACATGCACAATACATTGCTTTCCTGTCACAGCAGCTTAGCTCAGCTGGGCCTACTGTATTGCAAGAAATGTCTGCTCCATATGGTCCCTAAATGGTCCAGATATGCCACACTGAGATATTGTGGTTGGTGATACGAGTCAGATGAAAATGGAGATGAAAGGGTTTTCTGCACTTCAGTTGTCTTCCCTCTCCTGAGGTGCCAACTCACAGCAATGATACTGGGTTGGCATGTGTTCACTTCCCCCAAACCACATCTGCAGAGACTAATTTACACCAAATTCAGATGCTTACCTGTTCAGACAAAAGGAAGGAATAAAGCTATTTCACTGGAATAATAAGCAGAACACTTTGCTCTCCCTATCAAAATATTTTACCTCATCAGTTCCCAAAAGAATACATTGGCAAAAAGTGGAAAAGTTTTACACCGAAATCCTGATCTGAGAATCTGTTCTGCTTCTCCCAGTTTTCAATCCTGATCTTGTTCCAAGTAATAAAAATTTAAGATAACTAGCACTTCTGTGAGATGTAAATTAGTCACTTATGACTAACTAAGCTACAGAATGCAGTATTTTACATAAAGCATTAAGCTTATTGTTCTTTACATCAAATTAATCAGAATACAGCCCTGTTTTCCAGCAGTCAAAAGCAAAATTCTTAAGGCTTTCAGTAGAAGGAAGAACAGGTCATGAAAACAGTTGAAAAATCAGCTAAGAACAGCAGGTATGAATGATTGCAAAACACACATTTAGTTCACAGAAAACTATTTCCCTCACTGCTTAGCCAAGGAAACTGTAACCTGGGAGTGAAACAGGCTGCTCTGTGATTCTGCATAACTATATTCACCTTCAGTGAGCTTGTGTAAACAACCAGCTTTATGTTTAATAACTGATTTTGTCGACGAGGATTAGACAAACTGCAGTTCACTAAGTCTTAGCTGTTTTCATGCTGATATGAGTAAAAACAGTATTTGTAGTAGTTAGACAATATAGCTGAATAAATAGAGGAAATGTTCTTTTGAGTCAGATAGACAATAGGCAATTTTTAAACCGTTTTTTAGAGTTAAAAAAAGCACCTCATAGACTACCTAGATGAAGGCTATCAATGATTGTGGCTAACACATTCATTAAGCTCAATGATGGGAGTTTCAAGGGAATCCTGAAAGAGAGAAGTGAGAGTGTCTGCAAATTTATACATCCATGTCTTTCAAGATTCCTGCATTTTAAATTTAAGTTCATATCTTTTCCCCTAGTCTGTGATCACCTAACAACACATTCAGTACCGTATTGTAAGAAAGCTCCTAACTGTAAATCAATGGTGTTAAATTTTTTTAAAGCAGCTACATTTTAATTATGTAGAAGAAACTGGCTGGAAGATTTCGAATCTCTGTGTGTTCACTTCTTTGTTCAAAAATAGGTACACATAATATTTTAGATACTTGTATTTTATACTGGAATGGGAGCATACAGCAATCTTTATTAGTAGCATTTAAATTCTGCATTTTCACATTATGATTACTAGCAAAGAATCCCTAAATCAATAGGTAAATGGTACAATTCTTTCTGTATTCCGATATAGTAAAATTACTTAACTGTTTTCTGCTTATATAATACCTTTACTTTCAAAAGGTCTCAGCACTTGCTTTAACTCTCAACAAAACATAGACACCTACATGCAGAGAGAAATCCTGGACAGTTTCACAGTAAAATGCAGCAGCACAATTTAGAGAAGGCAACAGAAGCACACTGCATCCACAAAGTTAAACTGTTAGTGGGGGTCAATAGCAGGATAATTCAGTTTATTTGGAACTGATATAAGAGTTCACACCTGTGTTGTTGCAGAAATAGTACTGGAATGACCGAGCAGAAGCAGTTAGACCTAGCTGGCTACTCTGATGTTAAGGCAGCAACTTAGTTCTTTGAGCACAGCACCATTCTTTCTTCTTGCTTCTGCCAGGCACCCGATTAGCTGAATAGCTAAGAATAATGACTTTGTGTGCTCCTTCTGCTCATTCTACACAGGGTGACCACAGGGTACAGGGCTTCACCAGGCCACACGGAACACAGTGGCCAGGCATTAGGCTGCTGCTGATAATGTGACGAAGGCAATCCAGGTAGTTCAGTTGGTTCCTAAATTACTCCCAAATAAGTCACCAGGAGAGAACAGAAAGCTGGCTGCAGCATGCCACTCCTGTGTTCGACCGCTAATGAGCTGGATCAGGCAGTAATGAATAACCTTGCAACCTCTCGGTACTGTTTCAGTGACAACGGAAGATTATAGGACACATCTAAAACATCAACTTATAACTACTCAACACCGAACTGTCTCCACAGCAGTTAAGGCCTTTTCTTATTTAAAGAAGAAGAGCATAGGGGGATGTAAACTGTACACATTACCTGCATGTTCTGACAGAACCAGCCCAATATTAAGGCCTCTGCATAATGCACGAGTGAAAAAATAAGTACCCAGCCTCTAATATTGAGCTCATTTATCAAGTTAGCTTCTGGAGACTTGAATGAGAAATCCAAATGTGTTGAAGATGAAAAAGCATATCCAGACTTCATGCAAGATTAATGCTGAATATTGCTAGATCTAGGAAAAACAATGCCTTTGGAGATTTCTGAAGCAAAGAACACCACAGATTCATATCACTACACATACCATATTTAGACTGAAAACATTAAGTGTAGACTAGAGCACATACTGGCTTTCAACAAAAGTCCTCTCTTTTAATTGAATATTTAAATGTAGAAAAATATGGCCAAGAAATTGTGCTATTAATAGGTGTTCTGCTTCTTTGGCTCTCCTAAATCCTAATTGACAATTTTTGTCAACAAATCTTTCACCTCTCAATCCATCTCTAAGGTGCTATTAAAATAGGTAATACAAGGTTTATAGAATTAAAAAATTATGATGTCAAAAACACGAAAGAAAAATAACTCTTTTCTTCTGAAAGCATGTCTTCCAGTTATATAGAATACTTGGCAGATGGTGGCACAAGTTTTGCAGTTTAAAAATCAAGCAAAAAACCTCCACAGACAGCCCTACAAATGCTTCCACGAGGAATTTTAAAATACACTGTCTTACATAGTTCCAACCCTTGTTCTAACCCACTGAATTAAATAAACATTTTAGAAATATGCAAGCACATGAGTGAGGAATATCCCAGAACTGTCACTCTTCTGGGATTGGGGGAGGGGAGTCATATCTGAGAGTTTCAGTATGAAACAGGCAGAATCCTTTCAATGAAAGTTATCCTTCAGCATTTCTGCCCTTCCAGCTTCTCTTTTCTAGCTGAATATCACTGCCTAGATTATCTCTTACTGGGGAGACTGAATTTGCATATTTGAAGGCAATTTTTACTGTATTAACATTTTTTACTGTATTGGTGGCACTCTTCTTTCTAGGTTTTATGCAGTTTCAGTTTGCAAGATCTCCCTGTTTACTGCTCTCTGAAGAACAGTTGGCACTTTGTCAATCTGTCCTGTATATATTAATAAAGGGTTGTAGTCAGAAACAAACCCTGTAGCACTCCAAGTGTCTGTCTGTGACATCTTAGAGTATCCTGCAATCTATAAGAAATTCCTCTGATCTAAGCAAATATCAATTAGTTTAGCAGCAAGAAAAAAAGTCAGATATCTCTCCCACACGCCCAACTCTTACCTAGTATAATTCTTACAATGCTATTTTAGATTACAGAACACAATCATGCATTGTCATGGAAAAACACTTTACATTTTTAGCAGATCCAAGGGAACCAAGAGTCCTTTGGAAATCTATATGATCTACTCTGGTACAGACTATCAATCAGAACAACATTAATTCTATAGAGTCTCATTTTTTTACACCAGACCTTGCCAATGCACAGATGTCAAAAACGGCAGTTGCCAGCAAGCTACAAGGGTTGTCAAGTATATTCTATAACCATGGAAGTGAAAGGACTTCAGGACGGCCATTGATTTTCCTGTGCATCTTCCTTCCCAGGAAGCAATGCAGAGGAGCTACAATTACCCGAGGAAGGTCAACTGCCCATGGCAGTAAGTTGCAGTGGACTGTAGTATATGTGCACTGTAGTATAGGGTTCAGCAGATTCTCATACAGACTTAGATGTGAAGAGCTATTAAGAACTGAAACTTCAATTCTTTTAATTTCAGCATCAAGAGCAGGAAAAATAAGATCATATCAACAGTTTTTCTTGATGGCATAATCAGTTGTGCTGGGAGATTTCTGTCAGAAAGAGAAGTAGTCTCAGTCATCCAGCAGAGGTAACTCTTCTCATTGGCATCCACTACCAGCTAACCTCCTTAGAATAGAGCTCTATCTAAACCACAAGGCATATATCAATGAAATTTCAGATTCCTTTTTCCCTTCTTCAATTGGGCTTGGGCCCTGAAAATAGTTCCAGAGGAACTCCCTAAATTGGGTACCTAACAAAGCTCTATGTTAGATTGCAAATAGGAATGCAGTTTTGCTGGCACTGGACCAGAAAGTCTGAACAGCCACTATGAACGGCTACTATCATCATTTAACTGCTAGGGCTAGAAATCAACTGTACCTTTAGTAAAGGCTTCTAAAAATCTTAGCAACCTAACTGGAAAGGTATCCACTAGATCCAATTCATCCCCTGCATGTGATCATTTCCCCAAATACTGATCTTGTGGCAGTCAACTTGCAATGGACTGGAAGCTCTCTGCTTTTCAGCTTCACTTGATCAATCCTTACCTACTCTTACAGAAAAGAGAAAACACTTCACAAGCTCAAACATCCGTGATTATTTTGAGACTGACGGCAAAAAGATAGCTAAACTGCACTCTAGGCAACATGGCCAAGTAATCTCTAGATTTCTTCATCAAAGAAGTTACTCCTTTTCAGTAGGTACCTTTTACTCAGGAAACCAGCTTTCTCCATGCAAGCTACAATGGATGTTGATGAGTTCCACCCATTCTTCCAAGATAGGATTTACGTGAAATACTGAGTGCTCTGCTTGGTATGTTTTAGTTCACTACTGCGCCAGACCATACTAGTATACACTGGTATGAAGTGACTGTTCCTGCCTGTTACCACTGTCTCAAGCTTTCCTAAAAGGCTCTGTTCATGTTAATCCTTAGCACATGTTACTCTGTTCAGCTCCAAGAAAACCAAAAAAGTTAGATCAGTCTTTTCCTATTGACACTGGCCCAGATTTTAAAGCAACAAGATATAACTACATCATTAAAATTCCTAACCAGTAAAACACAAACCATAATTATTTCAAAGCTCAGCATCAGCCAATTTCCTACAAGTATTCTTCCAAAATCCACTTAGTACTTCTGAAGACTTCCAGCAGAAAAAAGCCTGAAGCATTTTACAACAGCATCATACATGCAGGGAATAACAAGGAAACTTACAGATTGATTTCCTGTTAAGGTGCATCTATAGGCCTTCCCGCCCACCTTTGTAAACAAACATCTCTTTTTTATCATCTTAGCTAAAGGTGTAAAGAAAAATTGCATCCAACAATTGTTCTGGACAGGCGGGTTCTGAAGAGACTTAAAATAGACTCTTACTGTGTTATTTAATTAAAATCAAACTTACTAGTTTAGAATATACGAGTCTAACAGGACACATGAAGAGTGTCACAAGGCATTTCTAGAGGGGCGAGGCACAAATTATTTAAGTAAGTATGGGGTAGGAAGCTGACCAACAAGGCCACACTCAGGGTGGTGATCAATGGTTTTTACTCAGGCTGGCAGCCTGTCACAAGTAGGATCCCCTAGGAATTGATACTGGGCCTCAAGCTGTTCAACATCTTCATAAATGATCTGGATGATAGGATTGAAAGCACCCTCATCAAGTTTGCTGATGACACTAAACTGTGTGGTAAGGTGGACATGTCAGAAGGGAAAGCCATCTTACAGAGAGACCTGGACATGCTGGCAGAGTGGGCTAGCAAGAACAGTAGGATGTTTAACACAGACAAGTGCAAAGTCCTGCAACTGGGACAGAATAACCACAGTGCTCAGTACGAGCCAGGATCTGTGTGGCTGGGGAACAGCCTTGTTGAAAGGGATCTGCAGGTACTGGGGGACAACAAGCTGAACGTAAGTCAGCAGAGTGCTGCTGTGGCAACAAAGATAAATCAGGTCCTGGGCTGCATCTTCAGGGGCATTACTAGCAGAGATAGAGATGTGATCATCCCGCTCTACTTAGTGCTTGTCAGGCCAAACCTGGAGTATTGTGTTCAGTTCTGGTCCCCACAGTTCAAAAAAAGACATGGACAGGTTGGAGAGGGTCCAAAGGAGGACCAGAGATGATCAAAGGGCTGGAGAGCCTGCCTTACAAGGTGAGACTGTAGGAGTTAGGTCTCTGCTCCCTGGTGAAGTCTCAGGGAGACCTCATCATAGTATCCTAGTACTTAAAGGGTGGCTACAAAGAGGATAGAGGTGCTTTCTTCACTAGGTACCACATGGAGAAGACAAGAGGCAATCGGTATAAGTTGCATCAGGATATGTTTCATCTCAGTATAAGAAAGACAGTGTTTATAGTGAGAACAATCAATCACTGAAACAATCTCCCTAGTGATGTGGTAGAGTCCCAGTCACTGGAGGTTTTCAAGATGCAACTGGACAGGGTGCTAGGTGATCTCATGAAGGCTCCCTTTTCAATCAAACGTTGGACCAGACGATCTTTTGAGGTCCCTTCCAACTTGGGTTGTTCTATGGTTCTGTGAAGCAATACTTGCTCTTCTGCACTGAGGGCAGAGTCAGTTCATTCTTATATTTTTCCATTACAGTAACTATTTTAAAACTTGTAACGTACCTAAAATAACAGCTCTCTCCTCAAATTACTCCCATCACCCCAATAACATACACACTTGAGAAGAACTTGTTCACTACAAGAAAAGGTATGAGAAGACAGAAGAATCCTGGATAACACAGAAGGACAGCATCCTCCTATCCACTGCAACCAGAACCAAGCAGTCAGTCATGTTGACCACAGAACAGAGGAGGACAGGAAACAAATAGTGAAAAAGAAAAAAACCCTGCAACTAAGAACAGTAAGGTAAGGCCATTAACAGCAATAAATACACGTTACATCTAGAAACATTTCTACAGTAAAGAAGTATGTAAGCAAAAATCTACAAACATGGTCCTCTCTTTCCAGAAGTGCCCCTCTGAGTGGTTCTGCTCCTGCTTGAGCAGTAATGTGAACCACTGAGAACCCAGCATCATCACGAAACCCTTACTAATTGTAGAGAAGAAATAAAGTACTATAATTCAATCTGAAGATTTATGCTTCAGTCTGAATGTTTCTGTTTCAGAATTAAGAGGAAGGAATATCCAAAGTACTGAAGAGAAACAGGAGACAATTCTTTCAGTGTACTGTGTATACTTTATGCAATGTATCAGAATATTGTCCCCAACTTTCTTCAGAGATTTTTCTGGTGCCATGTGCAGCAGATTCACCTTCACAGACCCATCTTCCCTTGTGGTGCAATGAGGTGGCTTCTGGGATTATGCAAAGATATTCTTACTGAGCACAACTATCACACATACTTTTTATTTCGGCAAGTTTATAGGTATGTTGAATTTAAAAATAATTTGCAAGAAGCTGAGTAATTAAAACAAAAATACTCAATATTAGCATGAAGACTATAGAACCCCACACTCTCTCTTGCAAGCAAAATGGATTACAGCAGGACCTGTAAACCCATTCCCTAGGATCTCTGCAAAGGATGAGACTATGCCAGTACCATGAAACACAGAAGGAACAGTAAACAAGAATGGCTTCACCTTTGTGAGAAATCAAGTACAAGCCTAATTTGACTTTTGAGGAAGATATCTTGGTATACTAGCTGAAGATCCTCACTGGACTCTAGCTGAGGAGAATGCAGAAAAATCAGTACAGGATTTTTCATGCCATAGCTTTGGTGATGCTGTAACGCTTAATTTGGCTCTGACACAGAAAGTGTAAAGTACACTGACAGGACACATCTTTCAGAAGACTGTAGATGTTACTTCACATTTTGAGTATGTTCATTGGCCAAGGAACCTAAAGGGCAGCTCAGAGGAAAATGTGAACATCACCTGTTGGACAGAGAGGGGGATAGAGAGAAAAGGAGACAGAAAGTATAAGGGCAATAGCAAGGAAAGAGAGGGAGAGCAAAAAGGGGAGAGAGAGAAGAGCAGAGGCAGCTGAGAGTGAAGGTAGTGATGAGGGGAGCAAGGGAGAGAGAGGAAGAAGAAGTAGGAGGGAGAAAATAAGCAAAAGTATGAGAAACAGAATGTGAGTGAGGAGACAGGGTGTGATCTATAGGGAACAAGCAGGATGAAAGAGAGGGAGAGAGAAGGGCAGAGACAAAAAGAGAGGGAACACGGGCAAGAGGGAGAGATGGAACAAGATGGAGACAGAGAGAATGAAAGGGAAAAAGAGCACATAGAGAGGAAAAGAGAAAAGGAGAGCAAGAAAAGGAGAGGCAAAAGGAGAGAAACAGAGAGCAAGAGAGGAAGGGGAGGAG
Source organism: Tyto alba (assembly GCF_018691265.1). Lineage (NCBI taxonomy): Eukaryota > Metazoa > Chordata > Aves > Strigiformes > Tytonidae > Tyto > Tyto alba. Next base: position 46,453,651 of record NW_024881275.1, on the reverse strand, counting down.
GGTAAGATCAAAAAAGGGAGAGACATGGAGAGACAGAAAGGAAGCCTAAAGAGAGATACAGACACAGCATGGAGGAAGACACACACACACATAGGGAGGAAAAGGGAGCAGGGGCAGGGAAGAGAATGGGAAAGAGACAAAAGGTTGGGGACTTTATGGAGAAAGAGAGTATGAAAGCAATGGAGAGAAAAGTGGAAGAGAGATAAGGGTGTGGAGTGAAAAACAGTTATAAGGGGCAAGAGAGCAACAGGGAAGGGAAGAGATAGAAGGGGAGGCAGGGAGAGAGTGCAACATTGAAACTCAAAGAGACTAAGAAATTGAAAGGTAAAGAAAGACTGACAAAAGAGGTGAGGAAAAGGGAAAAGTAGAAAGAGAAGGATGAGAAAGACTGAAAAGGAGAAAGGAGGAGAGAGAAAGGGGGAAGACAGAACAGGAAGACAAAAAAAACAGTGGTATGCAGGGAGCATGATATAGGGAAAGAGATGAAGAAAGTGGGGTGCAGTAGAGAAAGAGACAAAGAGGACAGAGAATGAGTGACAGAGATGGGGGGGGAATGGGGAAGAGAAAATTGACAGAGAAAGGCTAAAGAGAGGGGAAAAGTGAGGGAGAGGGAGAGAGGGAAAGCAAGAGGATGAGAGAATGAGAGATGGAAGGAGACAGAAAGAGGGCTAGTAATAGGGAAAGAGAAATGGAAACAGGGAATGGGGACAGGGTGAGAGAGACAAGGGGAGTAAGAAAGAAAAAGAGACAAGGGGACAAGAGAAAAAACAGAATGGGAAAAAGAGTGGGAAAAGAGGAAAAGATTAAGGTGGAAAGAGAATGTGCATGGAAGAGACTGCATGTGCAGGGGAAATAAAAGAGAATGAAAGGGGAGAAGATAGGCAAGTGAGAGCAGGAGCAGGGGAAGGGTTGGAGAGAGAAAGACACCAAGACACTGAAAGAGCACACGTTGTTGTGAGAGAGATATGAGGTGGAGTCAGAGACCAAGAAAGAAAGGAGTGCAGAGTAAGGGGAGAGAGGGAAAGAGAGAAGAAAGCAGAGAAAGAAAGGGAAAATAACAAAAAATAGCACAATTGGCATAGGGACATCTGGAGAGACAAGGAGTGATCAGAGGTAGGGTGAGAGAGAGGAGGGGAGTGAGTGGGAAAGAGGAGAGAAAACAGGATTGAGAGAGGGGGAAATACAGAGGAAGGGACAAAGGTGGAGTGAAACAAGAAAGGCAGAAAGAAAGAGCAAGCAAGATGAAAAGATAGTCAAAGGGAGAGAGAACAAGTGAGAGGGAGAGAGACTTGGAAAGGAGCATGCGGGGGTAGACAGACTGAGTGAGAGACAGAAATAGAAGCAGGGGCAAAGAAAGCCAGAGTGTGATTGAGCGAGAAAAAAGAGCAGATAGAAAAGAGTGAGAGGGAAATAAAGTGAGTCAGGCAGAGGGAAGGAAAAGCCAAGGAAAGACAGTAAGTAAGAAGGAAAGGAGAGGGAGAAGAAAGAGCAAGCACAGGCAAAGACTGACAGGGAGTAAACATGAGAGAAGGATGCAGAAGCAACGAGGCAGAGGGAAAGACAGTGAGCATGAGATAATGAGATCAAAAGAGAAAGACATACAGTGGGACAGATTCAGAGTGACAAGGGAAGAGAGGGACAGCAACAGGGATAGTGTGTGTATGAGAGGAGGGAGCAGGTTATGTAGAGAGTGAGCAAGGAGGCAAAAGACAGAGGTAAGAACAGCAAGGGAGAGGGGAAAACAGTAGCGGGGAAGAGAGCAGGAGAGAAGACAAAGGGAAAGTGTGACTTGGAAGGACTGAATAAGAGAGAAAGGCTAAGAAATAATGGAGAGGGAAAGACAGCAACAGGAAAAGAGAGGCAGAGGAAAAAAGGAGAGAGAGGAAAACATGGATAGGAAAGAGCAAATGAGAGGGAAAGAGCACAAGTGAGCAGGATAGAGTGGCAGAGGGAACAAGTGTGAGGAAAGAGGAACAAATTGCAACAGAGAGAGGAGAGGGAAAGACAAGTAGCAGAAGAGAAGGATCAAGAAAGCTTCCACAACAGTTTTTGGGTTCTCCTTTGGGAGCTTCTGGTAACAAGACCCAGGAACACTGGGAACCCTCTGAAAAATTTGAGGGTACATGCTCCTGCAAGGTAAGGACAAGGTAAGGGGAGTCACAGGTCTGTGGACCTGAGGAAGCTCCGGCAGTTTCTAATGGGTTCAGTCATCTGCCCTTGACCCAGGATGCCTGAAGTCTTTGTCACAGATAAGTGGGAAGAAAGGATCAAGCCTCTACATAGCTGGTAAGCCTAGAATATAGCTAAGAGACCCAGCAGTTTGTGCAGAAGGGTGAATGGATCCTCATCTTAATTCAGACTAGCCTAAACATTCTCAGGCATGGTAGTGATGCACCAGAGCACATTCTCCAGTAGCTCTTGGACCAGCTGTCCCAAACTGAATTTTGGATAGCAGATGCAGGACTGCAAGTCCCCAGCTGCAGTGACTGCACAGACCTCTCCCTAAGGCTTGCAGAGATGGTCTTCCTTCCTGCAGTGGATATGCTGTTGTTGAAGAGCTGTGTCAGCAAGTGGAGGAGTTACGGGAGGAAATGAGCAGGCATTGTGGCATCAGAGAGGATGAAAGAGAGCCATGATCTTCTCAGAGACTCTGTAGCTTCAAGGGCCCTGGACCCCAACTGCAGTGCAGACACAGGAAAAGTCTGTTCCTCGCAGAATGGTAAGTGAAAACTCTGCGGAAGGCCAAAGCTGGAAGACAGTGACTTCTGGCATCAAGAGGAAGGCTCCTGCTCCACCTGAAGGCTTTCAACTATGGTATGGGTTCACAGCCTTCAAAGCTGAGGATGAACTGGGTGTACTTTTGAGAGAGCTTATATGTAGCCTTTAAAGCAGACCAGCACAGGTGACATTGTAATGGGTGTCTGCTATAGGCTGCCTGACCAGGAAAAACAAGTAGATGAGACCTTCTACAGACAGCTATAAGGAGCCTCATGTTTGCAGGCTGTGGTCCTCATGACGTATTTCAACCACCTCAACATCTGTTGGAGGGATAACACAGCAAGGTATAAGAATCCAGAAGGTTCCTGGAGAGCATCAATGACAACTCCCTGACCCAACTGATAGAGAAGCCTATGAGAAGAGGTGCTCTGCTAGACCTTATATTCACAAACAGGGAAGAATTTTTTGAAATTCAAAGGCAACCTTGCCTGCAGTGACCATGAGACAGGGACTCCTGAGAGGAGGGAAGAGGGCAAAAGGCAAGATCCCAACCCTTGACTCCAGGAAAACAGATTTTGGCCTCTCCAAAGATCTACTTGAAAATCCTATGGGAAAAGACCCTAGAGGGAAGAGGGGTCCAGGAAAACTGCCTGATATTTGAGGATGACCTCCTCCAAACTCAAGAGCAGTTCATCCCCGTGAGCAGAAATTCAGGCACAAATGCCAGGAGACCTGCATGGATAAAGAAGGAGCTCCTGGCAAAAGTCAAACATAAAAAGAAACCATACAGAAGGTGGAAGCAGGGACAGGTAACCTGGAAGGAACACAGAGACACTGTCTGAGCCTACAGAGATGTAGTTAGAAAAGCCAAAGCTCACTTGGAATTGAATCTGACCAGGGCTGTCAAATGCAACACGAAGGGCTTCTACACAAGTACATGAATGGGAAAAGAATGACTGGGGAAAATATGTTCCTGCTGCTAAAGGCAGCAGGGGACCTGGTGACACAAAACATGGAAAATGCTGAGGTACTGAATGCCTTCTTCACCTCAGTCTTTGCTAGTAAGACCATTCTTCAGAAATCTAAGCACAGACACAAAGAAAGTAGACAGCAAGGAAGGCTCAACCCCTGGTGGGAGAGGATCACATTAGAGAACACTTTAGCAAACTGAACACAGATAAGTTCATGGGACCTGATGGGATGTACTCATGAATACTGAAGGAGCTGCCTGATGTCATTGCAAGGGCACACTCAATCTCTGAATGATTATGGGAATTGAGACAGGTGCCTGAGGACTGAAGGAAAGCAACTGTTATTCCTGTCTTCCAAAAGGAAGACTCAGGGAACAACAGGCCAGTCAGCCTCACCTCGATCCCTGGGAAGGTGATGGAACAATCATTTTCAGGCTCGTGAAGGACAAGGTGAGAGGTAAAGGGAGAGATTGAAAGAGAGGAAGACAGAGAGAGTGGCAAGAGACACAGACAGGTAGCATAAGAGAGAGAAGCACAACTAAGAGACTGAAAGCATGAGCAAGAGGGAAATCACACCAGAGAAAGCAGAAGTACACCAGAGTGCAACAGCATGTCAGAGAGGCAAAGCTAATCACAAGAGCAGGTAAGCATCTGAAAAAGGCAAAGCATGTTCACAAGAAAGGCAAAGCATGTTCACAAGAGAGGCAAAGCGCATGCAGGAGATGAAGCATGTCAGACAGGGTGACCAAGATGGCAGGAAGTTTAAGAGAGAAATCTGTGGGAAGGGGGGAGAACAAGCAAATCAGAGAGAGAGGGGGAAGACACGCCTGAGGCAATGGGAAAGTAAGAAAGACAAAGAGGGAGGGTTATCAAGGGGGAGAGAGAGGGATACTGAGAGAGAAGTAGGGGCAGCAATCAATAGAAAGAAAGACAGCAAGCAACAGAAGTAGGGAAAGATTAAGCAAGAGATTGCAAGCATGAGCAAGTGGGAAAGTGCATGCATGAAAGTAGAGAACTGTGTCAGAGATGGCAAAGCACACAAGGGAGGGGAAAGCATGAGAAAGAGCTAGAAAGTGAGGGAAGTGCAAGAGAAAGTAAAAGCACACAAGAAATGCAAAACGTGAGAGAGGGACAAAAGACATGAAAGAAACAGTGTGAGAGAGGCACAAAACGTAAGACAAAAGGGAAATCAAAAGAGTAAAGTGCTTGAGAAACAGCAAAAGTGAGGGTAAAGAGAGACACAAAGGAAGGGGAGATGGGAGGGTGAAAGGAGAGTCAGAGTGAGGGGGAAGGGAAGAAAAAAGGAACAAGAAATTGAGAGCGAAAGTGAGATAAATAAGGGAATTGAGAAGGAAGGATAGTGAGAGATATAGATAGCACAAAAGGAGGAGGAAAAGCATAAGAGACAAAACATGAGGAAGGAAAGTACAAGCAGGAGAGGAAGTGATTGTGCTACAGCGAGAAGTCATGTTACAGAGAGGGGAAGAGAAGGAGAAGCAAGTGCAAGAGAAACTTGCAAAACTCTGAAACTACAGAAAGATGCACGTGCATGTGACATGGAAAGGGCACCCAAGAGAGAAGAAAGGTGAAGAGAGAAGAAAGCAGGTGACAGAGAAAGTATGCAAGAGAGAGAAAAGATACAGAGGGAAACTGTGGCAGAGAGAGGGAGCAAATAAGGGTAGTAGTGAGAAGGAGCGGGGAAAACTAAAGGGATAGAGAGGGAAAATAGAAGAAATCAGAAGGGAGAATAAGACAGTGAAGTGGGGGAAGCAAGAGAGAGACGCATAGCAAGGATTAGCCAGTGCTAGCACAAGAAAGGAAAATCACAAGATCCAGGAGTGTAAACAAAAGGAAAACTGCAAGCAGGAGAAATTAAATTGTGCAACAGGGAGAAAGCATGCAAGATGAGGAGAATCGGAAAGAAAGACAGAGTGGAAAGCAAAAGAGAGGGAAACGGGAGAAAAAAGGAAACACAACAGAGTCAAAGCACACAGAAGACAAAATGAAAGCATGACAGGCAGTCAAAGTGTGTGTGAGAGCATGAAAATGCATCAGCGGGGGACAGGAATAGTGGGGAGCATGCTGTGTGATAGAGGGAGAGAAAATGAACCACAGAGAGTAGAAGGCACATGAGATACACTGAAAGCATAAATGAGGGAAAGTGCATGCAATAAAGGAAATGTTTCAGAGATGGAAAAGTATGCAAGGGATGGGAAAAACAAAATGCAGAGTGGCAAAGTGAACGGAAAGGGAAAGTGAGGCAGAACAAGAGAAGGAAGTGCAAAATACAACAAAAATGAGGCAGGGGAGAGTGTGTCCTAGACAAAGGACAAGCAAGGGCAGGGGTGTGAGAGAGGGAAAGTGCATTGGAGAGAGAGGGGAAAACCACTCTTGGACGGGCAAATCACATGAGAGAGAAGAAAGCCATGTGTGAAGCCAAACAAACAACAAGCATGTCAGAGAGACACACAAGGTAATACAGCACAAGATAGAGAGGGACAGCACAAGAAAGAGGGGGGAAAAGCACAAGGAAAAGTGAGCAAGCTGGAAAGTGTGCATGGAAGAAAGAAGTGGAAGCATGAAAGACAGGGAGAATGTGAGAGATGTTAAGAAACATGCTAGAGGGTGTGCTAGTGTGAGCACACAAGGGACACAAGGAAAGCAAGAAGGAGAAAAGAAGCACATGCAACAGGGAAAGCTTACCTGAGAGTGGGAAGGCACATCCAAGAGAACAGCAAAGCACATCCAAAAGAGAGGGAAAACATGTCTGAGACAAATGGAAAGCTAAGGAAAGGGAAAGCAAGAGGAGGAAGTGAACAAGCAAGAGTGAAATAATGAACAAGAGTGAGTGCACAAGCAAGAATCTGTTAGAGATGGAATAGCATGAGAGACACAGGCACAGTCCAAGAGAGAGAGCAAAGGGGGAGGGGGGAAGGCAGGGGAAGACAGAAAAACAGGCTAAACAAGGTGGGTGGGAAGGGCACAGGGGAGAGGGAGGGGAAGGGAAGAAGGGAATGAAAAAAAACGAGGGAAAGGGAAAGCAAGAGAAAAGGGAAACATGAGAGAGGGACAGCAACAGATAGCAAGGAACAGCACAAGAGAGGGAAGAAAAGCACAAAATAGTGCAAGTGGGAAAGTGCAAGCAAAAGAGGAAAACTGCAAAAGCAGGAAAATGTTAGAGGAGGAAAGCACATCTGAGTAAGATGGAAAATTTGGAGAGGGCGGGAGAGAGAGAAATATATAGGGGAAGTGAGAGCAAGAGAGTGAGAAACCAATAAGAGGATGGGGGGAGGAGAAGTGGGGAAAGAGTAAAAAAATATACAGATAGAAGGGACAGAGTGTGAGTGTGATGGAGAAAGCACAGGTGAGACACTTGTAAGCTTAAGAGAGGGAAAGTGTATGCAAGAAAGGAAAAGCCTGTCAGAGACAGGAAAGCATACAAAACAGAGAAAGTAAGAGACAAAGAAGCAAAGAGAGAATGAGGGAGGGAAGTGCCAGGGAAAGACAAGGCATGTGAGAGAGGGAAGGTGGCAGAGAGAAGGAGGACCCAGGTAAGAGATTTAATTTGCGACAGAGATGGCAGGTGCAAGCAATTTGAATTTGTAGTAATTTGAGTGTGTGAGAGACTGAAAAAGTGTGAGACATGGGAGAGCATGCACGAAAGGAGCAAATCTACAGGAGAGAAAGGAAAACGGAAAAAGGAAAAGCAAGAGACAGAAGGATGCAGAAGATAAAGACACACAAGAGAGCGAAAGTGCACAAGAGAGAAAGCAAGCAAGGGAGAGACAAAACACATTCAAATGAGAGATAGAGAGCATGCATGAGAAGGGAAAGCATGCAGGTGAGAGGGAGAAAGTGCAAGCCCAAGTAGGAGACTGCATGTGTGACAGGGGCGTGAAAGAGCAAGGGAGAAGCATTCAAGAGGGGAACACACAAACAAGCACACAGAAGAGATGGAAGCATGCCAGCCAGGCGAGGAGCACAAAGGAGAAGGAAGCAGGCAAAAAAGAGGAAGAGAAGCATGTGAGAGAAGCTAGAGCACATGCAAGAAGGGAAGAAGTGCATGACAGGTGTAGGTGTGTATGAGAGAGTGAGAAGCATGCAAGAGAACATGGAAGTTCATGCGAGGTGGGGAGAAAGTGCACACAAGGCAGGGAAATTTGTGCATGAGAGGGAAAAAGCACAACAGGGAGAGGGAGAAAGTGGTCATGAGAGGGGCAGAAAGCATCATGGAGATTGTGAGGGTGCAAGTGTAAGGGAGGAAGCATGTGAGGGGAAAACACATGAGGAAGTATGAGATGGGGAAAGCATGCTTGCAAGGGGCAGAAGCATGAGAGGGACAGAAGCACATGGGGGAGGAGAGCGCAAGAGTGGGGAAGCTCATGAGAAACAGGTAAGCACATGCAGGGAGGGGAAGCACATGCACAAGAGGTGGGAAGCACACATGCAAGATGTGGGAAAAGCCTGCACATGAGATGGGGAACATCCATGCGTGAGATATGATGTAAGCCCAGCCGTGAGAGACAATAAAAGTGCACGAGGAGGGGAAGCACCTGTGAAAGGGTGAGAAAACAAGAGGGGAGCATGCAGGGAAGACAGGTGCATAGCAAGACAGGAGACAGAGAGAACGACTGGGATAGCAAGAGAGAGGCATAATCAAAGGCATAAGAACACTGTGTAAAACCACATTCAGGGTGCCCCAGTTTGTCTGACACCCCCCAAGAATAAATATTTATTCTTGTAATGCTATACTTTGTGTCCTTGCCTCTTTCCTCAATTGGCATGGGCCAGCTGCAAATTTTTGTGACAAGACAGAGAATGCACAAGAGAGAAGGCAAGTGTGAGAGGGAGAGAGGCAAAGCACATGCAAGTGAGAAGCAAAGCATGTGAAAGAGATATTAATTGTGTCCAAGAGAGAAGGAAAGCTTGCAGAGTTTTGGGGAGTGGTAAGGAGATAGCAAAAGAGAGGGATGGGGAGGATACAAAGCAAAGTAGAGAGAGGAATACCAAGCAAGTGAGAGAGAGGGATAGCAAGCAAGAGAGAATGAGCAACAGTGAGTCAGAGGGGACGCACACAGGAAAGCGTAACTTAATTTTATAGCAGCACTAAGCTTCAGGGTCCTTCCTCTACTAACAGCTCTATGGACTAATCAAAGAATTTTCTTAGATGTCAATACAGACAAACCTTTCATCAGAATTTACTAAAATTCCTTTTATTGCATCCCAGTACCTACGATTTTTAAAAGTAACATGCCACATGACCACTTGGTATCCTGCAACTCTGATGCAAGTTAGCTTTCCTCTGTGAAGTTCCAAAAGCCACAGTTCACCAATAATATGAAGGACTGCCAGAAGTTTATTTACAGAAACAAAACTTAACCAACCTTCCTTTCATTATTTTTTTCATATTTCCAGAGGCTTTTCAAGTCTTTCTTGATTCCTGCTAACACAACCTGTCTAGATTGTCGTCATGCTTTGAAGAAACTGGTTGCTTATCACTGGATCCCAAAATTTCTGCCTGAAATTGGCATCCTCTAGGCTACTCATGCCCAATGTCGTTAATGCTGATTCTCCTAATACATTCAGTAAGCTTACATGTGTATTATAATTAATGAACTCTTTTTGTGTAAGCATCATTTGTAATTTAGTTGTATAGGACTGCAGAAAAACATTGTTTCACAATGCAGATGTTCCAAACAAAAGTGAAGGTGAAATACTATACCCTTTCGTACAGCAAGATGATACTGCCTACCTGCACTCTAGGTAGAGTAAGAAGCAGCTTGTAGCTCTACAGATACACTGAGAACTGGAAGGCTGTACAGTCAACTCAGCTACGTGCTTTTGAGCATATTTCTGTAAGTCAGATGAACACCATAAGAGCATGAGGAGGAAGACAATGTAGCCATAAAAACCTCAAATTAGCACTTGGGCAGAAATAAAAAACAATTTCAGAACCCTTTCATTTCAATTCAAGATTACTCACAAAGTGATAGACCACTTAAAAATGAAAAAGCATGTGTGACACACTTAGCTTAAGTGACCTCTAAAAAGGCCAGCAGTTCAGTTCATGAGAACAATCTCCTATCAGTGGCAGTACACAGCATCAATAAGACCTTTTCAAAGCTGTGTAGCCAACTCTGCAATGCATTTGGGCAGTACCTAGCACACTGGAGAACAAGTTCTTAATTAGGATCATCAGTCATTACTAGGAAACAAACCTCATGTTACATATACCGACTCTACCAAAAAAATTAGATGACAGTTTTTTAAGTTCCAAATCTGTTCATATGCTTACTCCTGTCTACACAAAACAAAAATAACCCAACCCACACCAAATCTGTGTATTTAAAAGTCCTGTGCACACAGCTTTCCTTAACATTTACATGGAAAGTGCTTCAGCTCCTAAAAGACAACATGGAGCAAGAGGATGATGTTTATTTTGCAAATAGCTTTGAAGTGACATGTCCTTTGTTTATAACAGAGGTAACTGCAGGCAACCCTACTTTGCTGGATCACTTTTCACTACTAAGAAAATACTTCTAAATACTAAGAGCCATATCTGCCTGTAGGAAACCTCATAGGAAAAGGCAGTGTCTTACCAGCATGACAAAGGAATGAATGAAGAGGTATCCATCACAGAGTACTAATGATGTCTAAAGGAAATCTCCAGCCATCACTGCAATGACAGCATGTCAGGAGATACCTAAGAGTAAAATAGTCTGGCTTGTGGCAATAAAACCCCATTCCAATCTTATCAAATCACTTCCAGATTTCCATGCACATTAACAAGCAAGTATATACCTTCTTCTATACATTTTATTTATTTTTTTATTTAGAGAATAGGACCGCTGGCAAACACAACAGACAACAGGTACTACCATTCTAGAGAATGTAGCAGCAGTATATTCTGAGTTGCAAACATTTTTTCAACTTTAATTAACCTAAGGAAGAGAGAATGGAGTGAAACCAGAATTAAAAACTACTTATGTAAAATACTGAGGAGTTCAGAGAAAAATGTTTGTACTGTTCCATTGTATTTAAGGAGGGCTGTACTTTCTACCTGGGACTTGGGGAAAAAAAAAAAAAAAGTCTATTGAAACAGTCACTGCATGTCCAGCTTAAATCAGAAAGAAAAAGGATTAATGTATTAACATACATTGTGAATGGGGGACTCAATGAATCAAACACATTAGGTTGAAGATGGCAAAAGCTGATGTTAACTGCTAAAATTCCTTTAGCTAGCATGCTGTCCTAATTCTGTTTAGACCAGCATTATATAAGAATTCACAGCAAAACTTAAGTTTGCTGTGCTGGCATTCTACATGAACAAGGTCATGACATAACGTTAAAAGTTTTGCAACTATTAACATCCTTCTGTTTGGCACAACTTCCATTTTTAATACCTGAAAGTCCTGTGCTAACATGAAAGCACTGTTTTAAGTTTTGATCACTAAGGAAGAAAAGCCAACAAGGATGTAGCCTGCTAATGCTAGGAAATGTCCACCAATTCACTCTGATACCTGACTTGTTAAACAAATTAAAATACAGATTCCAATGTGCAAGTAATCTGAAAACTATCACAATGGCTAGCTAAAGAGTGATAATTACACAATACTGTGAACGTTATCCACATGACAATTTCATTCGGGTATGAGCTTGAACACTGAATCCATCTGGAGTGTACTGCACAGTGAGGTCATATAATATAAATCAGATTATCCAACATGACCCTTTCCCCTATCACAAGGATCCCAAAATCGGAAGTTCCACTTCAGATCAGAGCAATACAACAGTCACTGTAAAAACTACCCTTTACGTGAATCAGGTGTGCTCTAGAATTTATGCAAGTCACACAGAGAATATTTTTTTAAGTTCAGTCATCAGTTTAATCCATACTCCCTGTATCAAAAATAGTTTCAAGAGTTACTGCACAGTTTCCATGGAGACTGAAGCCAAAGAGTAGTTCTTACTATTTCTGTCTGTGAAAATCCCATCAAATTTAAGCTGCCAAGTTTCTTAGGAAAGCCTGAAGGACTGAAAGTGGCAGTAATATCCATGTTACTGTCTATCACATGCCACTTAATTATTTTAGAAATGTTCACCTTCCCATATGAGAATATTTCATAGTTCCACGTGTTTGATCAGATGGAAGCAAACTGCTTAAGGAGTTCTAACTACTTTTCCAGAGAAATTATATTATTTCAAAACCTCCTTATCTTCTATTCAATTTTACCATATTGGCCAAAGATACATGGGGTACGCGTATCTAATGCACTTCCACGTCACAAGGAGGCTTTTAACACTGTCTCCTATTAACATCGTCCTAGGCAAACTGATACAGTCCAGGCTAGGAAAGTGGACAGTGAGGTGGACTAAAAGATGCTCAAATGCTGGGCTCACAGGGTTGTGATCAGCAGTACAAAGTACACCTGGAGGCCAGTAACTAGCGATCAACCCCAGGGCTTGACACTGGGACCAGTACTGTTTAACATCTTCATTAATGGCCTGAATGATGGACAGAGTGCCACTCAACAGGTCTGCACATAATACAGAACTGGAAGGAGTGGCTGATAGAATAGATGGGTCTGCTGCGCCTCGACATAGGTTGTTCCTGGTGGACAACAACTTGAGCAAGCAGTGTTACCCTGAGTCAACCCAGGACTGTAGTGGGAAAAGTAGAGCCAGCATGTTGAAGAAGGTGATCTTTCCTCTATGCTGAGCAGTGGTGAGATCACATCTAGGGTTCTAGATCCAGTTCTGGGCTCCCCAGTACAAGACAGACATTGGTGTATTGGAGCAAGTCCACTGAAAGGTCACAAAGATGATGAAGGAATTGGAACATCTGGCATAAAATGAGAGGCTGAGAAAGCAGGGGTTGTTTAGCCTCGAGTAGAGCCTCGGCGAGGATCTCACCAGTATTCAAAAATATCCGATGGGCAGAAGTAAAGATGATGTACCCAGACTCTTCTCAGTGTTGCCCAGTGAAAAAGGATGAAAGGCAATGGGCACAGATTGAAATACAACAAATTTCCCTTAAACACCAGAAAACAACTGTTCTACTGCAAGCATTGCCATACACTGGAACAGGTTGACCAAGGAGACCCTGCAATGTCCATCCTTGGAGATACTCAAAAACGAACCAGACATGGCCCTGAGGCACCTGCTCTGGTTGGCCTTCCTTTGGACTGGAGGGTTGGACACCAGACTCAAGTATTCTGTGATTTTGTAAATGCAAAGTGCAGAGAGAGTGAAGGATATTCATTTGTACCTGCCCCTAGGAGGTACTGCCCCAGTGGAGTTCAGCTTCTAAGAACTCCAGCAAGAAGCTCTGGTAAGTCAACCCAACTGATTCAGCTACAAATTACAAGGGCTCTGCTAAGTGGCTGGAATAAAGAAAGATAGCACTGAAGTCAGGCTTCCCTGTCCAGGTCAACTTCCTCAGATGCAACAGCTCTAAAACAGGCTGCAGGATGCTAGGGACTTCACTAAGAATAGCACTGCTGAGCAGTTCTGGGCATATCCATTCAGCTAAGACTGTAACAGGATGGGTCAGGAATCCTAACGACAACCTTTGGCAATCTAACAGGGCCTACTCAGCATACTCCAAAAAAACAGAGCAGTTGAGTTCTTTTACAACTTCCTATCTGGAGGAAAAAGGGAAAGGATCTTCATCTTGCACTCAGGACCTCACAGAAAATGGAAAGGATTTGAACTGCACTGAGCAAGACATATTGTTTATTAAACAGTTAATAAGAAGCTTTTATAAAGAACATTCTAAAGCACCCAGCAGTTTTCTAAAAAGCTCAGTCTGCCATACATTTACGAAAACACATGAAGCAACTGAACACCTGCTTTCTGCAGTTTCAGCTTTGGCTGCAAGGAATGACAATAAAGTAATGAAATAACCACTTGACCAGCAACAGCAATATACAAGAGTAAAATAAAAAGTGTACAGACCAAGTTCCGAGCACCATAACATGTCAATTTAAACAAGTATCAAGGGCTACAGAAATTCCAGTCCAGGGTTATATGCTGTTTTGTAGAGGAAACTAGCATACCAGTTGACCCAAATGAACCTTAAAACACCTATAGACACAACTGCTTGATGGAATCTACTTACATAATTGATGTGGGTATTACAGGTCACAGCTACCCACTTGAGAGCAGTTTAAACCAGCACTGTACCTTGCAACACTACTAGCTGAGCTTTTAATCTTCAAAAATTCAACCAAGATCAAAACAACAACCAACACTACTACTGAGGTACAGTATCTGAAACAATACTGCACAAGTACTTATTGTCAAATATTTTGTTACCTAAAGTTTTTTATTATTTTGTTAGAAAAGCTGTTAAAAAACATGCTCTGTGGTATAATTTTCTCTTCATTCTATGTTAGTGTTCATCACAGTCTGCAGTTTATGGTCTAAATAACATCAAAACTTCAGCTCTTTAAAACCATTACAGGAGCTCTTATTCTTTCCTTTTCCCACCCCAGACAATAGCACTGAGGTGATTTACTCCACTGCGCTTGTCGTCCTCCAAGCACAAGCAAAAAGCTCCATTTCCAAAGCACCTACAGTGTTATAATGAAGAACGGGAAGTGGGACTGCTAGAAAAACCCAACAGCACAGGAACATAGATGTGGCCAGTGAAACTGCCTAGCACTATTTTAAAGAAAGCACGGAAGAGGTATAAAGGAATTGGGAAAACCAGTAGATTAATAGAATCTAAGTAATACTCAGGGTTATGGGTCACATATTTACTAGAAGACAAGAGCTGGGGCTTTTTATAAGTACAGGGTAACTTTAAACAGAATTGAAACAATGGAGAAAACTTGAAGAGCTTAGATACTGGGAAGGTGTATTGATAGAGGAAAATAGTATCTAAAGGTAAACCAAAGAGCATTAGAAACAGAGTTAAAACTGAGTTTGGTGTCAAGAGACCAGGTAGTAAGGAAAATTTAAGAAAGAGGTTTCTGTGGTTATACAAATCCAGACATCAGTAATTAGTGTATTCTGTATCTATATCCCCTGAAGCACAAAATATCAGAATGAACAGAGAAAAGGCTGGTTTTCAGAGGCGTTATACATAAAGACCAGTACTTAGGCAGTATTGATCTATATAAGGTCAAAGATGACTTGAAGGTAGCTGGCCTCAAACTAAGAGGTAAAGTTCTACAGTGAGTCTCAGTCCACACTAAGAAGTGCATTACTAGAGCAGTACAATGGCCCAGCACTGCACTGCATAATTCCACTGCAATAGAGAGAGCTAGACATCTTTAGAGAGCCATGTGGCAGACAGGCAAATCAGTGAATAAGGTGAATAATAACTCCATCTGTTAAAGGTGCCTGTTGATATGGAGCTATGGACACAACGACTGTGCAGGAATTTTGCCTGTTAGAACAGGTCCTTCCTGGTTCAGAAACCTCTACTTGTCTAGACAGCTTCATCAGCTGTAAGGATTCCATCTCCTTACACCTTTGATGAACAAACACATGCCAACACAAATTCACAATGTAGTTACAGCCCAAAACAAACAAACAAAAGGAGAAGAGAGAGGCCAGAAAACAAAAAGCACTGCCAGGATGAGACTAGATAAAGGTCTGTAGATAAAGGGAAGGCAAAAGTTTACAGTGGATGATAATGCATGAGGCAAAGAGTTGTGATAAACTAAATACTGTCTAAAATCTCACCTGCCAAGCTCACTGAAACGTTTTGTTCCCCATTTAAAAAAGAAAATTTAAAAAGTACATTTAAATTCCACTGATAACAGAGAAAAGATTCTGGGATGTTAAGAATTTAGTCACTGTCAAATGTTATTTCTGTGAAAATTTAGCAAATTTTTGCATTTGTGCATTAATATTATATGATATGGAATTTACAACTCCTCTATTTTAACATACTGCATCTCTCAGTTTGAATGTCCTGGATGATGAGCTACATGCAGTATTTGAGAGTCCGGTTGGATTTTACATGCATGCTTTACATTACATAAGCATTTTCCAACTATGTCATCTCAAAATTCCAAATGCACTTATTAATTTTACATTAAAACATTTGCTACACAAGATAGCCAAAAGTACAAATATTTTAGCTACAAATGACTGTAATAATCAGTAACATACAATAAAATAAATCTGTTTTATTTATAAAGCATTTTATGTCACTATGCCAAACAAGGACAAACATTCAAAGAACAGCACATTAGTTAAGTTGAATTCTATTCTATTACTTTAAAAAGTCCTTCTCAGGTCTCCTGCTTAATAGGTTCCAAGAAGAGCATTTTTAGGCAGCACATGCTGTTACAACAAAACATAATAAAATTTTAAATAATTTAGCACAGTAAACTGTGTGCACATCAAGAAACAAAATTAGTAAAACATACTCATATATTCCCAGTGTAAAACTTCTGCAGAGAAAATAAAAATGCAAGAGTGAGGTAATACAAACTCATACCAAAAAAAGAACATGCATTTTCTTAATAGAAAACTAACTTCCAAGGAAAAAAATTATGTGAACAAAACTGTTTGTTTGAAAAGGTATATAATATATGGAAGGTATTTATATTTGCAGTATGTAGAAGAGCATTGCTTTAGTTCAAAACATTATTACCTGCTAACTTCAGAACTCAAGTAGCACAGCAGATGTATGGCCCAAAGCAAAGGTCCTGCATATGTTGCAAATGCTGTAAGGAAAATAGCTGGTATCTCCACATAGCTTTCTAGTCCCACAAAACCTGCTGAAACATCCACAGTAGCAATGCCATTTGAATTTCCCTGAAAACAGGAATGGAAAAGTAAAGATTTAAAATATGTCCAAAGAAACACTTAGAATACATTAGAATAATTATTGCACAAGCCAAAGATGTGATATTTAGGCCACTTTACTGTACAGCCATATTGTTTAAGTCGGAATTTCAATAAAGCAGCTTACCAAACAAGAGCTTCTATTTATGATTTTTAAACTAATGAAGGCATAAACAGCATAATCTTTTCCTTGTCTTATTTTGCCTGCAAATTAACTTGCCTGTTGTTCAATAAATTACATCCAAAAAAAAAAGTTTAAAGCAAGCAGCTAGTCTTGCGGTTTTCAGCCACAGTAATGAAAAAACCCACATCTTTCATCACACATGGTTGAAACCCAAGATTTTAGGCCTGTTGCCTAAACTTACATCAGGAAATCAGTATTTCTTGCCCATAGATACAACAGGGCTCTAATTCAGAGCTGTAGCGCAATGCTACACTGTTCACCTGCCTGCCCCATGACATAAATTGCTGCATGTAACCAGACTGACACAGGCAAATTCAGAGGTTTCTGCTTCCCAAGTCTCTGTACCATCATAGATTGCATTGAAATAGGCCAAAAGTCAGCCTAGATAGCCTGAATCATCAATAAAAGGCATTTAAAAGCTAGAAAAACATAAGGAATATACAGCAATTAAAGTATCAAGAGCTATTGAAATCTTGTATGTTTTACCTAGTTTTCTTTTTCAGTGACTTAGACCACTAAGTAACAAGGGATAATATAAAATTGGAGGATGTATTTTCCACTGAAAATACCCAAGTCTTTAATTTTGCTCAAATGCCTAAAGTAGCAAAAATATCCTGTGTTTAAGGCAGAATATTTCTTAGCTTAATTGGTCACAGATAGGTTTCCTCAGACTAGTGTGAAAGCTCTCAGATGTTCCTACCATACCTGGAGAAGCTGATCAGTTTCTACAGCACTGGTATTCTAACAGCCATCAAACTCTACTTTCCCTGCTACAGAATCCCAGAACAACCCAAATGTAAGGGCTGTTACCGCCAATAGCCTCAGACCCAGTTCCAGCAGAGCATATGAGGAGTGGCAGCTCCCTTTTTCCCCCCAACCTGATCTCCTCCCACCTTAGCAACTGCAGTCTTCTTGAACCCCAGGTTACCCCATCAGGGAAGTGTTATCATCAAATACTCATGTCTGGGTTGCCAACAAAATCTAGAGCACATGGGGAAGCATGAAAAAGGTAGCTTTTTCAGGTACATAAGTAATTAGGCACCAGGGATGGCAAAATCCCATCTCCTGAAACAGCTCTAAAAGCTGAAAGGGTCTCTTCACAGTTTACTCCATCTGCACATACACGTAGGTTGACCCTTGGCATCTCAGGACAACTCCCCATCCCACTGCATGTGAGATGGAGCAAGAATAAATGCAGCACCTGGGAGTACATGTCACTGCTCCTGTACAAAGGGCAAAAAGATGTACTCTCCTCTGGAAGGTAGTGAGGGCAGAGGAAAGAACCAGGAAGAAGGATCAGTGTTTTCCACGTTCTCCCCAGCTCCCTCTGGTTCCTTTCACACAGGGCTCACTCAACTTAACTTTGACTTTGTTTAAAGTGATGTAGCTGTAGAACAAGGACAGCAAGGATGCACACACTTGGATCCACACACTTACAACTCCAACCACACTGATATTAAGTGTCCAAACTTCCCACTCTCACCAGGAACCTGCAGAGCCTCATGGATGGCTCCACAGCTCCTATTGGAAGAGCCCTCATATATTTGAACGGAATTTTCATAGCTTATAACTTCTAATACTCCACACAATACACAACTGACAATTCAGGGTGTCTGCTTTTATTTTAAAGTATCACTTAAATATTTCAAACAGTACAATAGCTTATTGTGGTAAGGACAGAAAGTGACAGGAGACAATGCTCTATTGTGTAAAAGCATTCCATGATAATCTGTCATGATCTAGATCAATGAAGCACAAATACAAGAATACTAGGTAGAGAAGCTACCCAGCATATTTGCTACAGTAACAGAGGAGAATCCTTCCATAGACAGTAATGAAAACAATCTAAAACCCTCTTCAAAGCTGCAATAATTTTTCTGAAAACTTTTCAGATACCACATCACTCACTGAACATGAGCTATTACCTGCAGTATCTCAATGACTCTCACTGAACTGAGAAGTAGAGATGAAAGACAAAACTGATGTGTTTCTGACTTGTTTAATGATAACACAGCAGACTATTACTGCACTTCCACCAAGCCTTTCACATAATTATATGCCTTTCTAGTAATTGGAATTCTATAAACAAGCATAGAATGAGAAATTTATTTTAATTATCTAACTTATATTTAAAATAATTTAAGGTGAAAAAATTAAGTCATTAGAAAAGGCTGGCCAGAAGGGTTCTGCTGTCTCCATTCCTGGAGGTTTCTAGACCCTGAGCAACCCAGCCTGACCTCACTGCTGACACTACTCTTGAGAATGGGGTTGAACTATGGGCCTTCTGAGGTCCTCTTCAATGTAAACTATCCTAAAATGCTTTGAAATTACAAGAAGAGAAAGCTATAAGCCACTTTAAAATATCACCCAGTCTATCTCTCTACCTAAAGGAAAGATGCATTAGATATAAATGATTTTGGAAATGTACAAACCTATTCTGTTCTCCTCCAGTGATAAAAAATATCAGAAAGTATAAACAAGTCTTAAAGACTTTGAGACTCTACTGTGTTTCTCCTCTTCTGTAAATATACTGGGAAGGATGGGAACAAAAAACTACAAGACTAATAAATACATGGAATTTTTGTTCATTTATGAGTTTTCATCCAAGGTAGCTAAAACATTTTGAGAAACATTTACAGCAACATACATTTTAGAGGAGCTGCTATAGTTAAGAGAAACAACCACAACATTTATGTCTATTGTCACCACATTTGAAGGGCATGTAGCAATGATATAGTATCCTTCTGGGAAGTGACTGATGACTTATGTGATGTGGACAACTGAGAGCTTAGGAGAAAATAATCAATCATTCCATCTTGTTGAAAAATTCATCAAGAGGTTTTCAAGCTTGCAATAATAACCTGACAAATAAGTACCATTCTGACTAGATGTTTTCATTTCATATCTGTTTGACAATACTGGAGTATTTTTAACTTTGCTTATCTTCATCAATTTACACAAAGCAATAAATAAAGCAAAGATTTTAACTACTAAAACAATACTAAGAAAATGAAGTGGTTTTACCTAGCTCCACATAAATAACACAGGACTTTATCCAGCCAAGCTCTGAAAACCTCCAAGCATAAAGACTGTACAAATGAAAGCTGTCACCAAGCAAAGACCTTCTTGTTTTTCCCACAAGGTAAAGGAAAAAAAAAATGGTTTATTCAAACAAGTAAAATCTATTACTAAGCCAGAAAGCTACATCATGAAGAGTGTGGGTACTTTCAGAATTCCACCTTCCATCACTCAGGTAAGGAAGAGATGGAAAGTACACATAACCATGAAAAATCATCTATGGCTTTTCCTGAGGTCACTTGTCTATGGTACTCATGAGATATATATAAATACTTAAAGCTTCAGTGCCTCCATCTGTCACAAGAGGTGTGAGTAAACAGGGGAACTTGCATTGCCCTGAGAAGAGAGTGTTTGTAAAACAGCTGAAGGGGAGGTTACTTCTATGTGTTTGGGAGAGGGGGGTCCCAGTGGGGGCTAGATCTTTTTCAAATCAGGTGTACAAAATGGCATAGAAATTGGTGACTGTTTATCTGTTGTACATCTGGTATAGTTCAGTGACTGCCAGTTAGCTAGGTGCCATTAATGTATGATTACTAGTTAATTATCTGTCACTAATAAATCAATTATTTCTTCAATCTTGATTTTAAGCTACACAAACTGAGCAGTTTTTCCCTTGCAACAAGTCATTTGTGCTCTAGACTATGAACTCAAAAGAAAGGAAAGGAGAAACTTAAATGCATCAAAGACAAATCATTAGTGAAGAAGTGGGTTTTGCAGGTTGTCAGGTTTTCAATTTTCCCTGGTAGTGCAGATCAGAATGTTACATACTGAGCAAACCTACATATAAAGAGTATGAAATAAAACATAATTTCTGGAAGTTTCTTTCATCCTTGGAACTACAGTCCCAGACAGGAAAACCTATTCTCAGAACGAATTGGGAGAAATTTACCAACTGAAGAGAGCATTAATTAGATTTGAGGAACCTTTGTAGCCTCTGCAATTTTATAAGATACCAGGTCGACCATTCTACTTTTCTACGCTAATATTTTGCACATCAGATAATTGCTTTCGATTGTGAAGGTCAAAAAACCCCTCCTCTTAGCCTTGTATGACTCAATATGCTACTTTCCATATTGACAGAACAATTTTTTCATCAGAGAATAAAAGAATAAAGTTAATATCTGAAGAGTGGTATTTTGGTAAAACTCTTAATCTCTATCCTAGAAAGGGCATCTAATATGAATGTCCCTACAGCATTTTTAAAACAGAACTGAAAACTGCTTCTCTAAGGAGTGAAGCATGGAAGAAAATTCCATCTGCCTTGATTTTTAAAAGCACTTTTTCCCTTAGCAGACTTGATTTCTCTATTTTTAAAACATTTCTAGGATATTTTGAAATAGAAGAAACAGAAATAGAGAAAAATAGAGAAAATAAATAAATAGGTCATAATCAAAAGTGTTCTTTCTAAAATCCCTCCTGTTCTATTACAATTCATTCATCATTTTATTCTGTCTTGGGCACGCTGAATAGGCATACACCTTGGTTTTCCATGTAGACAGCCAAACAAATTTGCAAAAGACTGTTGGCAAGTTATTTTGAAATGGATACATTTTTTCAAGGGCCCTGTTCAAGACAGAGTCAAGAATTTGTCAAAATTTTTGCTAAGCCATTGCTAAATTTAGAAGAATCTCTTCAAAGCTGGAGTTTACAGACATGTGATGGGACACAAAAAGGCAACTCATTACCCGGATCTGGTCTGTTTCATATCTCGGTCTTAATAATAAACCAGCATTGGAAACAACATGGAAGAAAAAAAGCTTCGGTCTGCTTCTACCAGAAGTTTTGATAAGTAACTATCACCCTTTATTCTCCAGATCTTAGAGAGACAGGAGATGCACAAACACCAATCAAGCAATCTGGCTCACAACAAAGAAATGGAGGATTTCTCCTTTCTGAGCTCTGGATGATGTGATTCAGCAGCATGCTATGTGCAAGAGACTCCCATGTCAGAGCTACTTTTTAAAATATTCTCAAGTTTGCTGAAATGTGTACCATGATGGAAGTTACTATTTCCAAAGGAAACACATGTAGAATAAATGTCAAAATTGTCAGCAGAGTGTTGGGGCCCTGAAGTGATGCCCTGAAAATGCAGGATATCCAACACCAAACGTGCAGCCAATTAAAACGAAAATCACTTATTCCAGTCTTCTAAAAAACAAACAACTCCTCAATTGCAAGGCTAGTTGAAAGTGCAAAAACTTAGTCATTAAAAAGAAAAATTGTAAAACACATTTATATTTTCCCACTAACACCAGTATAAAACCACAGAAAAACCCAATACATGCTATCAGATCTAACTGTTACCTTCTACTGGTCTTGAATAAATACATTTTTATTATTATAGAAAAATCGTTTGCCACAGCAAGGTCAAATGGAAGAAGGTATGCTCTTGGTAGCCTCTGATAGCTTATTTCTGAAGCAGCTGCACATGTTTTCCAAAGTTCATGGAAATTCTTCCATAGAAGTTATTCCCTAGTTTTTTGCAGCACTCAGATCAATGAACAAACAAAATTTAACCTGCCCAATTACACTTACACAGCAAATAGATTATTTCAGAAAAGTCTTTATTTTCCACTCCATCATACTATATTGGCTGAAGATGCATAGGCTGCATGTATCTAACACATTTGCAGCTCACAAGGAGGCTTTTAACACCATCTCCCATAACATCCTCGCAGGCAAACTGATGCAGTTCAGGCTAGGAAAATGGACAGTGAGGTAGACTGGAAACCGGCCCAGCTGCTGGGCACAGGCTCACAGGGTTGTGATCAGCAGTACAAAGTCCACCTGGAGGCGAGTCACTAGTGATCAAATCCAGGACTTGACATTGGGGCTGATACTTTTTAACATCTTCATTAATGACCTGGATGATGGGATAGAGTGCCTCTCTCAGCAAGCCTGCACGCAATACAGAACTGGGAGGAGTGGCTGATACAGCACATGGGTCTGCAGTCACTCAAAGGCACTTCAACAGAGTAGAGAAATGGGCTGATAAGAAACTCATGAAGTTCAGCAAAAGGAAATGTAAAATCTGGCACTTGAGAGCAATAAATCTATGCCCTGGGTCAGGATGGGGGATAATCATATGGAAAGCAGCTTGGCAGAGATGGACATGGAGGTCTTGGTGGACACCATGTTGTCCATCAGTCAGCCATTTCCCCTTTGTGTAAAGACAGCACCTGGGACTGCATTAGGGAGAGCATCACTAGCTGGTTGAGGGAAATGCTCCTTTCTCTCTACTAAGCAGTGGTGAGATCACACCTGGGCTCCTGGATCCTGTTCTGGGCTCCCCAGAACAAGACAGACATGGATGTACTGGAGAAAGCTCACTGACGTGCCACAAAGATGATGATGATAACGAAGTATCTGTCATACAAATATCTGTCTTAAAGAGCTGGGTCTGTTTACTCTCAAGAGGAGAAAGCTCAGCAGGAATGTTAACTGTGTATAAATACCTGGTGCGGGAGAGTAAAGAAGACATAGTCAGACTCTGACCTCAGTCACTCAGTAGAGACAAGTGAAAGGATGAAAAGCAATGAGCACAAAGTGAAATACAAGAAGTTCTGTTTAAACATCAGAAGAAGATTTTTTTACTGGCTAGGCTGGTCAAGCACCTGGACTGACTGTGCAGAGAGGCTGAAGAGTCTTCATCCTTGCAGGTATTTAAAACTGGACTGGACACAGTCCAGACTAACCTGATCTGGTTGATCTGCTGTTAGATGTCAGGAGGTTGGACCAAATGATCTCCAGAGGCATCTTCCAGTCTCAACTCTTCTGTGATTTGGTGGTTCTGTGAAATTCTCAGCCAACTGTACCAAGAGTTCATCCTCACTGAAAATGTGTGCTTAATTAAAACATTCAAACCATTTCTTATTAGTCCCTTTTCCGTAACTAGGATTTTCTTCCTGGCCTACTTACCATGAAATTTCCAGCAGCTGGTTTTGCTTGGTACCTCAGTACTGAGAGGGGATTGCCTTCAGCCTCTTACCAACCCCACTAAGGGCTGCTCTCAGAAAGCCATAATCAGGGCTGACTGCCTGAACAGTAACATTCAAGACATGCAAAAGCTATTCAACCAAGAAATGTTATGTCCTCTGAGCAGGAAAACTGGATAGGAAGGTATTAATCATGATCTTACCCCGTACAGCAATTCCTTATCCTGACGTACTCTCAGAGCAAAGTCAAGCCAATCCTTGGTCAATACTAACAGAATCAGAAACATAGTAGGAAGTACCATAAGCCTGACCACAGTTTTAACACATTCAGCCATGCCTCAGAAGTAATGCCAAGGCAGCCCTTGCCTTGAAATTTTGCAACAAATCAGAAAGCCTCTCCTCCTAAACCATAAACAATCTGATTCCCAACTTAACAAAGGCCCTCTTAAAACAGTCTACTACACTAAGTTTCCAACATTATTAGAAATTGAAAGAACCTGTTATCCAGTTTTGATGATAAGTTTTTGTGGAATTACAACCTTCTTTGCAATGCTGAGAACTATGTTTTTGAAACTAGTAAGGCTCCCCAGGAAAGAATGTAATAAGAATGGTAATTAGTTCTGATTCTCATAAGAGACATTGCCTTGTCACAGAATTTCCCTTCAGTCTTAAGCTGTATGTAGACCTATTGTGATGCTACCAAAGGCTTTGTAAGCATCAAGAATCAGGCACAAAAAGCCATCTGACTTTTAGCAGCTGAAATTTTTAAATTTATTATCATCAGAACATTATTTAGGAGGCCCACTAACAGACTAAAATTGCCCCTGGTATAGGTATCCAGTATTTTTAAAACTTTTGGAAATCTATATCGAGGCTAAGTTATCCAGGTACGCATACTTCCCTGGTTCTGAAAACAAAACATTAATAATACAGTTAGAAACTAAACCCTTCTGAGAACTCAGTAAACTCTTCCCCTCTGAGATTTAGTTGACATTTTGCTCACAATGGACAATATTTCTTTCAAAAACTATCCTCCCTCTCCCACCCCTGTAGCAGGGAGAGTATTCAGCTTACCTGAAAATAGAAGAAAGCTTGGCCAAACCAGTAGTGCATGATCGTAATCTGTGCTGCATCAAATTTCAAAGGTCTCCAGATATATTTTGTCATCATTGTCTGAATCAACAGACAAAGCACCAAGACTGGTAAATTGTGAGGTCTAAATAGAAGGGCTGCTAATAGAACCAATCCACTATACACGTCCCATAATCCTGTAATCTTCAGGCTGGAGTCTGCAGAAATAACCTGTGACTTTAGTAAATCTTTAGTGCCAGTGAAGACTATGCCAAGAACAAAGACATAAACAAAACGAGCTTCAGTAATCCCCCTAAAGAGGAAATAAAAAAAAAAAAGTTTTTTTAAATTAATAAATAAACAGAAAGATGAGCTACTTACTAGTATATGCTTCACAGGTCAAGAAGTCTTTCAAGAGAGTGTAAAACCAATGCAGTTCTGCCAGACAGGTTAAACTCTAAGGCTAGTATTGACCAATTTCATGAGCAAGCTTTCTTAAATATAAAAACTCTAAAAATGGTTTATACTTAAATTACAACACCCCCAAACCAACTTTAGCAAAAAAAACAGCTTGTGCTAAAAACTAACCTAAATTGTAAAAATAAAATATGTCAATTAATGTAACCAAAATAAATGTTTGTTATTACTATTCAAGTTCTAGATCCATAAGTACATTCATACAAATATGCCATCTCTATAGCATAATGAATTTCTCCGAAAATACTCCTAAGAGTGATGTGGAAACTTTATTCCAGGAATTAAACTGACTTAAAAATGACTGTTCCCTTTAAGCTGTCCAGTGATTTTTCAAACTCATTCACACAAACATGTTTCCTTTTAATCAACCAAAAAGAAAGTGATAGTATTTGAAGATCTTTATTTCAGTCTGAAATTTCTGTACACTTCAGACGGTTTCTCACCTTACACAGATACACAAGTATGCTAGTTTATGCCAGCATATTGTTTTCTTGTAACTTCACACATTTTTCAAATCCCTAAGCAATCCCATTACCAAAAAAAAAATATCTTAAGTAGTAGGTGTATTTAGCACCTACTGCTATATTCATTGCACCTATAAATTCATTAGCCTCTTCATTTCCAGTGAAAGTTGGCTTCTGAAGAAAATAGAGTATCTTGTCCAAACAGCTGACAAGGGCAAGGATCAGTAGGCTTAAAAACTGTGACCTGCTATTCCAGAAGTGCAAGGCCCAAGGAACAAAGAAAGTGAAAGCAGATATCCATCAGAATGAACTGATACTCTTATGTTTACTAGGCAAATTAAGTCACAGTTCACACTAGTGTGAGCTGAGCTATAATAATCCAGTGAACTCACCAAATGAGCATATTCAAATTTTTGTGATTATAAATCTACTTTTTATCTTGCAAAAGATAAAATTATACATTATCTACACACTTTATCCATAATTTAATACACACTATCCTTAGGGATTACCAATCACTTTACACGAGTGGTGAACAAACATGGTCTACTACAAGGCTAATATAATTCACTCAGAAGTGAGGATTCTTGAGTCATCTGGATTTAATAATATGTGCAGGATTAGACCATGACACTAAAAAAAAATAAAAGTATAGTTACACTTCATGTAACTAGTATAACTAGCTTGCCACAGAAAATACCACTAGTCAAAATTTCTAAGAATAAATTTTAATTAGTCTTTTCAGTCTTTGGAAGGTCACCTTCCTTCTCAAACTATTACCAACAAATGAACTTGAATTCAATCTTTCTTTCCCACATACAGGAAAGAGAAATAAGGAGCAAGTATTTACACATTTTGTTTTCTTTTTGCACCCACAGAACCAAGAAAAAAGGCAAACCCACCACATGATAGTGATATGGCCTTCCTAAACCTGAATACAGTGCTCTGTTCTGTGGTTTAGCTTTCAAAGGTTCAAACTCATAGCTAAAAGGTCTATGCAAAGGGCTTTACTATTTTATCCCCTTAAATAGCAAGCTTTTGTAAAACCCCTGTAAGGCCCATTGGCTTTTTCCTTTAGAAGGAAAAAAAAAAAAATAGTAAAGTTTAGAGAGTTCCTGGCTAATGCAGCAATTAAGTGCCCTTTTTTAGTATCTCTGGTAATTCTGATGTAAACATTACTGTAAAATATTCAAATTTCTTCATCTGACTTAGAAGTAAAACTTTAGAAAATACCTTTGGGTATTTGTCACTATGAAATGAGTTAAGTAAAAACTTAACCAGTTGATAGAACTTCAAACTAAAACCCCAATTTCTCAGCAAATGCACTATTATTATTTTGTTTGTATTGGTATGGTATATACTCATCTTCATTGCACAAACTTTCACTTTTAAAAAGAGCTCTGGGGAAACCAGAAAGCCAAATTACTTCCTTGCATTTTTTAATTCAGAGGTTATCTTAGTGTAAGCCATAGAAGGTGGGACACACTTCAGTTGCCTCTTCTCCCTCATCTACCTCCCAGCAGTTGTCACATTCAGACAAAAAACTTCCCTTCAGTAAAAGGTACAGAGAAGGAGGGTTTCAGAGCAAGGATTATCCATCTTACAGAAGAAAGCATTATGCATGAAAAATGCAATGGCTGCCTACAGCTTTTTCTCATATTACCAAAACTACTTCTACCTTGCATCTGGATCTGGAGCTATTCCATGTCATGAATACAC
This sequence comes from Tyto alba, assembly GCF_018691265.1. NCBI lineage: Eukaryota > Metazoa > Chordata > Aves > Strigiformes > Tytonidae > Tyto > Tyto alba. The sequence goes on along the minus strand of NW_024881275.1, from coordinate 46,426,227 downwards.
TAAAGATACCTCTAGACATATTTAAAAGAAAGTTCTAGTTTTGTTCCTGGTGGCATTTTAAGTAGGCTTTTACCATTTATCACATCATACATCTAATAAAGATGAGCTACAATCAATAGGTCAACACATCAGCTAACATCTGAAATCTACTAACATGTGTCTACCATCTCTTTTGACATGTTGTATTCGGAGATGTGCCAAAGATAATGTGTTTGATGAGTTCATGACCTTGGGAAAACCATGTCTGTTTTATTAAGCCTTGTATTTAAGCTTTGAGAAGCCCCAGTGTTAGCATGAGTAGCTGCTGCAAGGGATCATGCTGGAACCCCTGTGCTGGCATGTGTTGTGAAGGTGTTATGGGTGTTATGAAGAGATAATGTTCTGACCTGGCAGAAGTAGACACATGGATTTGGTTTGGTTTGGTTGGTTGGGGGATTTTATACACAAAATGAAAGGTACTGCAGTATGGGAGGGAGGTAGAACCTCTCCACAGATGGAACCAGTGTGTCACAGAATGCCACGGGAACATTCAGCTGAGGTTTGTCTGATGCTGAATGAATGCAGGGTTCCCAGCATTTGAAGGCACTCAATACCTATTTTCCTGGTTTTTACTCTATCTTATTAAACCAGCTAATTTGTTACACATTTGCGGTTGGCTCTTTCTTACTGAGATCTGGAATGAGCCCTGCACCACATTTCCTGCCGCAGGCCCAGAACACATGATGATACAAAGGTCAGAACTTGTATTTGCTAACCCTACCAGCTTTCACCAAACATCTTACACAGAAGATCTAAAGTGTATAAAGCTTTGAAACATGACAGGATCTTTTAAACCAGTATATCATCAGAGTTATAAAGGTCAGATGTCATTTAAGCAATCACCATGTTCACTATTTATTTAAGGGAAAATAACACAAAAAGCTTGTATCTTTCTTGTTACAATAGTGATCAATACGTTGACTACAGAATGAACAATTCCCAGTAAATGCTTTGCCTTTAGTGTTTTAGGTATTCCACTTATTTCTCTAATAGCATTTTATTTGTGGCTCAATTGCTGTATTACTGTTCTGTCCCACGTTGCAATATTTTTCTTCTTATTGCAAGGACAATATTATTCTGCAATGATTTTACTCAAACACAAAGCAAAACTAGAGGTCACACTCAGAAATCAGGCACGTTTCAAACACAGAGCCAAATCCTTCAGATTAAGTAAAGACTACTTTCGCATCCAGCAGAACTAGCACATGTTAACTTAACACTAGCATACAATTAGAACTATCTTCAATATTTGAAGAGATTGAATACATGTAAATATATATAGAAATACATACATATCGGTATTTGTTATAAAACATGCCTCATTAGCAAATCTGATCTTCTATATGTCCTAAGATAACATCCTGCAGAGATTTTTCCACTTCTGCACATCTTGTGAGTCTCTGGCTCCTGATTAAGATGCTCCACAGAAACCATCTGTATCCCCACCAAACTCAAAATGAGTGCATCAAATTCAAAATGAGTGTGAGAGAAAGTTCATTACATCCAGAAGATAACTGTTTTATAACTTCTCTTCCATGATCCTTTTCTCCTCACCAAACAACCTAATTGACTCTGGAAGTTTTCCACAGCTCTCTGACATTTAGGAAAACAGAGCCAGGTTCAGTCCAACCGTAAAAAGTATCAGAAGAAAAAGAAAACCACCTAGCTCCATTCCAAAAGTAGCGATGGGTGAAAGAGCTAGTAGCTTTCTCACGGTTACTGACTAGCTCTACAAGACAATTAAAACCCATATAAAAAACCTAAACTTAAAGGATTTGAGTACATCTTGAAAGGCTATACATTACAGAATGCTAACCTGCAAAAGAAAGGTATGGAAAAGCAACTCTCCCAATTACTGCATAAGCATTTTTCAAAACTAGGAAGTAGCTAAATGAGCTTGACGTGTGGTTTGCTAAATGTGTCAAGTCTATCTAAAGCAAGAGGAAATGGTGCATTTGGAGTTTCTTTGTAGCAAAAATGCAGGATATAGCTATTAGATTTTCCTCATATTAATTCTTATCTGACTGGCTTCTGATCTGTCACAGTTGAAAGACACTTCATGAGGCTAAAAATTATACACACACCACAAAAACTGAGTGTTGGCCACCTACAAAATAGTTTTATTCATAAGAAAGTGACTCCAGCCTAGACATAATGTCCCCTCCCACCTCATCCCCTGATACCCAAAGTGTTAACACCTCTCTAGAAATAGAGTTACATATCTCTTGATTAACTTACTTTGAAATATCTGTGCTGTCATGTTGCCATGGAAATATGACATTCCCAATAGCTGCCCGGTAACTGTAGACTCCCAGGAGCCCGAGTGCCATAGCAATTTTTGAAACCAGGGAGCATTTTCTTTGAACCAGAAAGAAGATCATAAGTAGGGAGACTGCAGCCAAGAAGGAGAGTTCAGATTTATGTTCAGAGCTGGGAAAAAAAAAAAAAAAAACACAAAAACCAACCAAACAAAAAACATATTCAAACCACTGTAATTACTGCTGAAAACATTTGACAGAGCCTTAGCTACAGTACTGTATTTCCAAATTAATCACTGCACTGACATCTGTTATGAACTTTCCAAGAGGTATGGTAAAATATTTTAGTATTTTTAGAGAAGTGGTTTTATTAATGAGGTTTTCTATTCAAGCATGCATGTTTAAAAAGTATTAATTATTGTGTTCCACTATATGCTAGTTTTTCTGTTAATTATATAAAAACTGAGCTGCATATCGCATAATGGAACAGGGTCTAATGCTTTTAAACTAGGGGTTTGTTATTTATGTGTTTTGAATCAGTGCATTTCGATTATACGACAGCATATGATTTTCTAGCATAAGGCAGGAAATATTTTTGAACTATAGAATTAGAACTATTCTCTCTTTTTTAAATAACTGCACATGTATTTTATTTGTTTCATTTTAGACATACGGAACATTACCTAGCCAAAACGACCAGAAATATACTTACACAGTTTAAAACATACACACACAAACATTAGCACAATATGTTTCCCTTACGCAACTACAGCACCTTGTATTGGATCAATACATAGAAGAGATAAAGACACAAAATTTTCATCATGGCCAAGAAGATTACAGATACAGTTTGTTTGTTCCCCCACATCCTAAATAGGTAGCACTCATTCCAGAATCAAGGGCATTTCGTTTAACATGCTGCCAATATTATGAATTTAAATCTACAATTACATCAATTAGCACTGCACAATGTAATGGGGTAAAGATCTACACTCAATCCCTACTATACCTAGCTATGCAATTTCAGAAAACCCACTGTAATCCAAGAATCGCTAACCCTTGCCAACTGCAAATATTCCCAGTATTCCAAGTGGCTTAGAACCACTAATTTTGTTAGATTTACATTCTGTTAAGAACATCATGTAAAGTGTGAGTGCAAACGGCTCCATCTTCTGTCTTCCACACTTCAAAATGACATGATAAAAGATGGCTAACTTCAGCAAACTGACAGTGAGTCTGGACTGTTATCTACATTAACTCCAATCTCACTCATGAAGCTCCAGTTTTATCTTTGATTTAATAAAAATTATATTACTTCCAAAGGTTTACTTTCCTGTTCCCTAGTATATACCTTATCAGGAGATTGACCAGAAGCTGTTTCAGCTGTTGTGCTTGCAAAGGCACAAAGGAAAGGATACGTGGCAGAAAAATTGTCCTGCCAGTTCTCTGTGCAGGACCCAGCTTCATAAAACTTCACGACTCCCAAGAGATGCACTGCTCTCTGCAGGCCAATAGAGGAAAGTGAGAGGAATAATAACTGAAACTGCGGGAGAGAAAATGTAGTCTTGATGTTTCTTCTCACTATTGTTCTTCCTCCACAGAAGGAGACAGCAGAAGCAGTGAATGGATTGCTGCAGCAACCTGTGAAGATTGTGCGTGCACCATCTCTTATGATCAACACATAAAGAACTAATTAAGTAGCCACTGCATCTTTCCAATTAAACTTTGTGGAAAATTTTAAAAGCTTTCGGGCCATATTCTCCTTGGCTTCTCACTGTATGAGAGTGAGATAAAACAAATCAGGGATAAGTAACAGGACATCATCATCATCTTTGCCTTTGTCTCTTTAAGTCAATGAACTTTTGTTAAGAGATTCTTGCAGGCAAATCTAACATAGCAACACATAAAAATTAAAAAAATCATTTGTACATGTAAGAAGTAGTTACTGGTGCTATATCAATTAAGACATTAACAGCTGCACCCTCCTACAGTGAACCTTTGAAATCATACTGTAACCCCTCAAAAAAGAACGAAAATTCTCAGTGAAGGCCCAGTGGACAGCAAGGGTATGTTCAAAGTCATACACACATCAGTCACTAATGGTGCATTCTTGACTGCTAGAACAGGGATTTATATCCAACTTGTGTCTAGGTTTTCTGGTAACAGTCCTCTGTGATTTCCATTTTGGACTTTTTCTGAACCATGTAAATTTGTTGCACATAAACCTACTCCGGTGTTTCACAGAGTTTGCTGAAGACACAATAAAAGGATTTATAGCAAGTGAAGCCAGATCACCATAAACCACCTACAGTTTCAAGGTTTTTCCAGCCAAGGCTCTTACAGATATTAAATGAGCAGGTATTTTGGAAGAAGATTTTAGTTGCTCGGATCTCAGGTGAAATGTAATGGGTTTTGCCCAAACCATAAAATTGAAAGTGAAGAACCAATAGTTTCCTGAGACAGAACCTGGGAAGAAGGGAAGGAAAAGACAGCTTTGGCTGTATGTTCTTACTGTAGCAGCTTGTGGTCTACACTTTCATAATTCTGGTATCAGAATGAAGATCAAAGAAATTTCTTTCCACTGCTCTGACCTCACCCCACTACTGCAAATATTAGTAGAGTGAAAGGAATTATAAATGCACACACACTTCATATTTTATGCGAATAAAGCCTATTTTAATTGTTTACTTTCATTCTGCTCTGTGCAATAGAATACAGAGGAACCATGTGGTATGCTAGCTTTGGGGGGAAGGGCATTTGGGGATGATTAAGTACATTATTAAAAGAATATATTATCATCTTCCCATGATGCTGCTGCTTCTCGTCACTTCTCTTCAAGCTAATGCCGTCATTGACAGCTTCACTCCTCCTACAGTGAGCCATGCAGCAGCTCTGACACCTTCCAAGTATCAGCTCTGACCAAGATTAAGAACCAAATAAACCTAACCGAATACCAACTAATTAAAAAGAAAACTTGATTTTCAGGCAAATTTGGGGGTTGCAAGTTCTCTTCTGCTTCATCTACTGTCTGATATTTTTTTGTTCTTTTTCCCACAAAAGTCTTTCTGTTTCTTTCTTTGTAGCAGGGTTTGCAGTCTTTGCAAACAACAAAGAATATTTTCTTTCTTTCAGCACTGTTGAATGTATCCCTAGTAGCCAAATTCAACACACTACAGGTAGGTTGATCTGTGTTTTGCTGTTTTTGTTTTTCCATGCACAAACCTGCACAATGATCTCCATCTTAAATGCTGCACCCCTTATGCACTGTCCAGATAAGCAAAATATTAGTCTGAGCATGAGCACTGATGTCTAACAGGTCAATACAGGGGAAAAAAAAAAGAAGGTAGTTTGTTCATTAGTTTATCTTAGCAACAAAATAGAAGGCTGGCTAGAAAAATCCTGAGTAGCTTTAACTCAAACTAACAAGGGCACACATAATTTAAGTAGTGTTCTAATTTATTATTACTAAAAAATGTGTTATTAAGACATAACTATGCAAACTAAACACACACTAAAAATAGAATAACAATCAACCTTACAGACTAGCAGTGCATTTTGGGAAGAGGAACAAGTGCTTTATGGAACTCAGCTTATCACCAACTTTTAATTTATGCTATAAGGAAAATACGTCATCTCAATCCTGATCAAAACACTAGGGAAACAGACATCTCTACCACCCTGTTCTCTTGTGAAGGAGAAGCAACAAAGACATTGAAACCTCCAACCAAAGAAAATGCAACCATACTCGCCAAATAGGAATTCACAGATACTCTACAAACCACAGAATGTAAAAAGATTTAGTTGCATTGTTGACGGATCTTTCTGAAGCTTTTCCAGTGAGCCATTTCAGACCCAAGAACTCACCTATAACCCATCACTCAAGTCCAAAAACTCTGCACTTCAAATGCTGCTATTTGGACAATCTTTTAACCCTATAAAGCAACTGAAGTATATGTCAGCATGGTAACATATATCATATTCTCCTGCTAGACTGAAAACTGCTCCACTAATTTAAGTCAGGATGTAGCTCCACAGCAGCCCAAGTCAACTTATGCCAGGGTTCTGCTCTTTCACCTGCTCCCTAAACATGGCAGTAGTTGTTACACCAATGACAGGGAGAAGGGACAACCGTGGCAGCCTCAATAACACATCCTATTACCCTGACATGGCACAGCACCATGGACTGTTCCACAATCTTTTTAAAGTGCCTAAAAGTAGAATTTTGTGAATTATTGCTTCTTTCGCAGATTTAAAAGGCAAGTGGATTTTTGTATGGAATGCTTGACAGTAGCAGAAAGAAAAAACTGTTTATGTCTGCAGCACTTCAAAAGATGAAGGTACTTCTACATTTTGTTTCTACAGGGACTTCAACAGCAGCAGTGCTGGCTTGCACACTCTTCCCTTCCTGCATTCCTGTTACTAGGTCAGCCCATTTGCCTGTGAAGCTGGATGGTAAATGAGAGTGGGAAGTGATCGATCTGAAAGCAATGAGTTTTCCACTCTGTCTTGGGTTATTTTTCCAGCCACATCTATTCAATGATTTAGTTCACCATACTGACAAAGCAACAGCTATGCTGGTAAAATACAGGGCCAGTGAGGGGAGGAGCAAGACAGCAGGTACCTTGCCTTATAAGGCAAGAGCTCCTTTAATACACTATTAGAGACAAACAAGCAGTCATAGCCTAAGATTATAGCTGTAGGACCATTATTCTTCTACTTGCTTCAAGACCCAGGCAAACATACTCAATGTGAGGCTATGATTTGGTGTGGAAGCACAGGGAGCAATCCACCTGTAAAATTCTGAAGTTTTGGTTTTCATACCTACCTGCTGTACTTTAGCCTAACTGGACGGGGAGGCAGACAGCTTTAATAATACGGCTGTGAAGGCTTTATGAAGGGGAAGTAATACTTAATCAACCTGACAGACTTCTGTGACGAGATGACTAGCTAGGTAGAAGAGCAGAGAGCAGGCAATGTTTGTTATCTTAGCTTTAACAAGGCTTTTAACACCATCTCCCATAACATCCTCCCAGGCAACATGATGCAGTCCAGGCTAGGAAAGTGAACAGTGAGGTGGACTGAAAACTGGCTCATTGCAATCAGCAGGACAAAGTCCACCTGGAGGCCAGTCACATCAAACCCAGGGCGTGGCACCGGGGCTAATACTGTTTGATATCTTCATTAATGACCTGGGTGAAGGGACAGAGTGCCCCTCATCAAGTCTGCACACAATACAAAACTGGGAGGAGTGGCTGATACAGTAGATGGGTCTGCTACCACTCAGAGGCACCTCAACAGACTGGAGAAATGGCCCAACAGAAACCTTATGAAGTTCAACGAGGGGAAGAGACAAAGCCTGAACCTTGGAACAAATAGCTAAACACATCAGGACAGATTGGAGTCTGACCATCTTTTCAGACATGTGGACACTGAGTTGATCATCACTGAGTTGATCATCAGCCAGCAATGTGCACTTGCAGCACAGACAACTAACAACATTTGGGGCTGCATTATGAAAAACGCTACTAGCAGGTTCAAGAAGGTGCTTATTCCCCTGTGCTCAGCCCCGGGTCCAGTTATGGGTTATCCAGTACAGAAAAAGACATGGGCATACTGGAGCAAGTACAGTGAAGGACTGCGAAAATTGTAATGGGCTTGGAACATCTGTCATACAAGGAGAAGCTCAAAGCACTGGGACTGTTTAGCCTCAACAAGAGAAGGCTCAGCAAGGATCTTACCAGCCTGATGGGAGATGGAGGGTATTAAAAAAAGATGAAGCTATATCCTTCTCAGTGGCGTCCAGCAAAAGAACAAGAGGCAATGGACACAAACTGAAATAAAATAAATTCTGTTTAAATAGAAGGAAGAATTTTTTTGGGAAAAGAAAACAGGTTGCCCAGAGTAGTTGTGGAGCCTCCATGCTTAGAGGTATCAAAGACCGAGCTGGACAAGGATCTGAGCAATCTGTTCCAGATTACTCTGCTCTGCATACGGGGACTGAACCATGTAATTTCCTGAGGTCCTCTCCAACTTCAACTATTCTATGATTCTGTTGTTTTCAAAGATGGATAGGAATTTTGCAAAACATGATATTTCTAATTCACATGAGAAAAAAAGTGCAACATAAAAATAGCCTCCTCTCTCCTTTTTCCCCCCTCCCTCTCCAACAGGGGAAAAAAAAAAAAAAAAGACTAACCCAGAACAGGTGTAAAGAACCTTGGTTTGCCTGAGAGGATTGCTTGGAAGCTCCTGACAGGCAACAGTGTTAGAGCTGGGTGTATAGGATTTCCTAGCTTTTGTTATAAATCAGGAAGCCCCAGAAGCACCTGTTCTAGCTGCAGGCTACGTTCTACCTGTGCTATCTCCATCAGTGCCCACAGCCCAAGGCTATAGCAGGTTTTGCTCCTCTACAGACATACCTAGCACCAGGAAATCAGAGGTGGAAGCACATGTAACCAAGAAAGGATCTTTGGACGTTAAGTCCAGGCATGCACACATAATTTTTAGAAGGTTGTTATTGTTCCCAGTGTCATTAAACATTCCTGGGGGACCATACAAGCAAAAGCACATCTCTGAAACAAACACAATTTTTCAGCTGCAAGAATATCAAGTCCTTGGTTCATGGCACTGTGGAACTATTACACTCCAAATAAAAGGGCTGACAGCCTGAAGAAGACATTTGGCTCATTAAATTATTGGGCAAATAAATCTTTAGAAGATGCTCAGAATTAATTATAAAAATCCTCCCAGTTACACCATATCACACCTCATCCTGCTCACTGGCTCACTGGCTTAGCTCACAAGGCAGGAGTTCTCTATCATGTGGATTTAATGTTGGAAATATGATACTCCTTCCTCAATCCCTCACCTCATCTCAAGAGGAAGAATGCATGGTGAAAGCTTTGGTATAAAACAACTGCTATTATGCCATAAATTCCCTCATATGTCTTTCGGTACTCATGCCTGTCACAGCAATTAGCATTTCATCTGTGATGATGCCAATAAGTAACAAGTCTCCTATTAGTTCATGTTCTCGTGTTGCTTTTAATGAATTATGAGTGACATTTCATCTACATGTTGTAAGATACTGGCAAGAAATCTCTATCATACAGGTCACAGCCTTCCCATCTGCTGTCTGCAAAACCCTGACTAGTCAGTCACAAGGTACTGCTTCTCCATCCACCAGCTGAAGTACAGAAGACAGTTCAAGTATCAAGTACTTTTTATCACTGAATAATGACTGTAGTACTTCACAATACTAAAAGGTAGCAGAAAAAGTACAAGCCCTTCTCCAGTGTACTTCAAGTTATAAAAAATTCCCCTTCTTGCTTATCATACTACACTTGAAAAATTCCTTCAGTTTTTCACCCGCATGTTAGATACCTGTGATAGAATTCTACGTGCAGTGTCTTCTGCAACTTCATAAAGTGTGGAATTAAGCAAAATGTTCCACCTTAATTTCAAGGGTTTAACTCTATTAAGCAATTTTTAATTTCCCAAACCAGACACTGTTGACTTACACATGGAAAATATTTACTTTTTGCCTCTGATAAATGTATCGCATATAATTGGCATTAATTAGATAAGTCATGGTGCTGGGCAAAGATTATAAACTATTGTTAGTACACAAGGAATTACTCCTGCATGAAATAGCAATGAAAAATTCCTTATGTTACTTCACTATTTACCTACTTCGCATGTTTGCAGCACTTTCTAAACAGAAACTGTATAGAAACGTATACATATTTCACCAAACAAAACACAAAATAATTTTTAAATAAGACAGAAAGTATGACAGTAAATCAGATACCCACTTTGTCAGCCAATGTCCAAAGTCTGGTCGATGAGCCCACTGGACACCTGTCTGATTCAACGATCGAAGTAGTCGACAGCAAATAAGGATGATCCATGGACTTGCTAAGCTTATCCACTTATCTGATCCTTTTCTGAGTTTGACTGAAGAGGTGGCCTTGCCCAATTCTGAATGCCCAATACTGGCTGCTGGAATGTCTATATTCTTGTACTCAGAGGCTTCCCCAATACTATCAAAATTTTGTTTCATAGTGATGCTATGTTGAGGGTTACATTCTTTCAGAACAAAATTATTTCTACAAAGTTCCTGACACAGCACCAAACAAAGTGTATTGATAAGAAAATACCAGGTTTGATGTTCCTCTTCTATAAAACTGCTTGCCCCCAAACTCAAAACATGGCCAACTGTTCCAGCCAGAATCACCACATCTATTTCTGACCAGCTGGAACTGGACACAACTGAATCCTGCAAACAAAAAAAAATACAGCAGTGGTAAAAGTATAGAAAAATTTCACTTGTTTAAGCATTCGTACTGTGCTTACAGCAATTTCCTATAAGAAAACAAAATAAACAATGAGACAAGTTATTTCTATCTTGAAAAACCCCCCAAATTTATAAAAGAATGATTTTAGTGTAGCCTATTTAGCTAGCACTGCAACATAATATTTTTAAAATTACGTTCTGTTTAAGGGAAAAAACTTCTCTATGAATAATCATCACAACTGTACAGATTAAGAATCCCTACCACTTTGTGACCGAAGGTTTAAAACAAGCTCTCTCCCTGTTGCACAGCTGCAGAAGTAAAAATAGAAATCCTACAAAATTAAAATTTGAGATACAGATAATAGGTAATTTTCTAATAGTTTAAATCTGTGCTAACATCAGTACAGTGACAGACTTCACTACTCAAATTAACAAAAGTTACTTGCAGACAGCCTGATGGCACCCCTTAACCTTGCTTAACTTGAAATCTATCTTTCATCACATCATCTACTTCAAACCTTAACCATCTATTATTTACTTCACATGCTGTGCTTAACTAAAACCATAATATTATTTGTCTAATGCCTCCATTAGTTCAATTTCCTGTTCACAGCAGCTACTTGGAATTTCTTCATCATCACTGCCCTCAACAATGTAGATGAAAAGAGAGCATAAAGGCATGTGGAAGGTGAGAGCATCTGCTTCATTGACGTTGTCAGGTTAAAGACCTTTTCAAGCTCACAGGGAATCCAGAGTAAAATGGAATGCCATAAAGAGACCACACAGAGACACAAGCTTGATAAGTAAGCACTAAGGGATATCATAAAGATGGCCAAAACTCTTCAGCCATTAATTGACAGGCCATTAAGAAATGACAGGCATAGCTCTGAAAAGCGTCAGCCTGGACTTTGTAACAGATAAGGGCAAAGTGACAGAAAATGAGTATTATGGATATCTGATGGTGCCTGTGGATCTACACAAACTCATTAAGCAATCCATCAGGAAAGTGCCAAAGGTGGGAGAGACGGCGTGGTGAGGAACAGGCTGAAGGCAGCAGGCAAAGTGAGAGGAGGAAGGATAAAGAGGACAGAGTCACATATAAGCAAGTGCCAGCCAGTGCACTTTTCTGACTGAGCTCTGTGCCTGATCACTGTGTTCTGTTCTGTCTTATTATATCCTCTCCTAACTATCTTTCTGTGCAACTCCACTCTCTGTCCCACCTGTGGGTGCTGCAAGGTCTCACTGCAAGTAACTGGGGACAAGCCTGCATGCCAGCAGCTTGAGACCAGAGAGAGTAAAAGCAAATGCCAAAAACCTGAGTGGGATCACAGATCATTAGACCCATACGTCTGTAGTTCCAGTGACTGTAACGAATGAGGGTCCATGTGCCAGAGACCAAAGTGGGGACCACAGGCCATCAGGACTGTGTGCCTGAGGTACCAGCAGCTGGAGAAATCAAAGTGCACAAGAGGTCAGGGTGTCAGCAACAGGAAAAGCAACCATGGATCACCAAGCTTGTAGGTCTGTATCAGCAACTGGAGGGTCTAGAGTACACACCTATGTGTGAGAGGTCACAGAGCCACTGACTGGATAGACCTGTGTCTGTTTAACTTCTCCTCAAAGTCTAAGCCAAAGATGAGGACAGAGTGCCAGGCTGGGCATGCACATCTGGGCTCCAGCAGCAAGGCAGGACAAGTGCCCCAGCCTTGGACACCGCCAAAGCCAGAAGGGGCTTCATAGCATATTTTAATAAACAGGGTAGCATACTTATGAAGCATTTTGGGAAAGACACTGTCAAAAAACATGCTTTACCATTTTATTTTCTCATTAATTTTTCTCTGTTAGAGAATATCACAGAATATCTCTTAAACTGGAATTTTAAACACCCGATAAACAACTTGAAAGTCATTTTTACTTCAAAACAAAGATCTCTGAACCAATTTTCATGTTAATTTCTTTAACTTCATACCTCAACCACACCATCCTCCTACATTTGACCTTATGGACAAACTTTTAAAAACTGCACTGAATACAGGTAAATCTGAGAGAGAATGTATTCACATTTAAAGATGCATAGTGTACTACAATTCCTGAACTGTTTAAGTCATTTGTTAGAAGAATATAGAATATAAAATATAGAAACTCACTAATCTTAGAACAGGTAACAACTGGGTATAAAAAATACAAATATCCGTGAGCATCTTAGATGCAAGTCTCACTTATGCTTAAGATTTACTGACAGTAGCATATGCAATTTTGTTCAATAAGCAAGATGATGTAACATGGAGAGGACAACAAACACACTTGATGCAAGAAGCTAGTTAACACTATCTGGAATTTTGCTTTGAGGAAAACAACTTTTTCAAAATCAAGATTTTATAAGATGTATGTGAAAGAATGCAGGAGGCATAGTTAAAGTTATCACCCATTCAAATCACCTCCATTTCTTGTGTTATTAAAGAAATATATTACACCAAAGGCAATTCACTTAAAAACCACACAAACAAAAAAACAACACATAATTCTCCATGAGTTTATGCACAACAATAATGGGGGAAAAAAACACCAAAAATTTAGCACAAGAACAATCATAATCTGAAAAACTGCCCAGGCTCAATCTAAATTTACTAGCATTTGAAATTTCTTTGGTGCTCTAAAGACCACTCCTTTTCAAATACCGTAAGCTGGTATTTGGATCAAAAGGACACGGTAGAGCAATGTGGTCCATACAGAGACCAAAAACCACGAAATTCACAAAGCTGAGACAAGAACAGTACATGGCTAAACTACAAAATTTAAACTCTGGTAATTCCATCATGCTGACCTTAAAGATCTTGTCTAACTAAATAATGAACGAGAACATAAGCACCATCTGCTTGCAGAAACAAAGGTATCTAAGATCCTCAACAAATGACAATGAACCAGTCTTCAATACAATTAATTTGTCTTCTTTATAAGACGTAACACAAAATCTATATAGAGGTTGCTCTCTTTTATCTGGTTGCTGTCATCACTGATATGAGAACTGAAGAAGTGATGTATTATCAATAGGGAACATGCAAAAGCCTCATGAAAATGACAGCGTTGTTGTGAAATGTCCAAGTGCCAGAAAACTGTATTTTTTGCCTGCTTGTCTGACTCTTACAACTCCAGTGAAAAGAGAAAAAATTTACTCCTTTATTCACATCAAAGGATTAAAGTCCAATGGCATTTATTGATAAACCATATTTTGGACCAGAGTTAGTCATTAGGCAAAATGAAAAATTATCCTGCAAATTATAATCTTCTGAGCCTTGATGATCTAAGAAATACTGAATATAGCTTCCTCAAGTTTTTCTACATTCGCTGGTAATCTCTCATACATGAACTGTGCCTTACTAGGAATGTTATAATTACAGTTTTTTATACTGTCTGACCTTAGATTATTTGTATTGTACTTAGTTTTTAGATCTGGTTTACAGGCACAGAAATATAGGTCCTACTCTGATGTTCACAGTTCTGTCTTTCTAGCTGCTGATTGTCTCCAACCCTCAGGAACTCAGCAGGCACCCCAGATACTAAGAGACTCATATGACTCACCAGTATCTTGGCAAACAATACAGAATCTTTGGTTTAGAAATTTATAAATGCCAGGGTTTCAGTTTAAGCCTATAGTCTCACAAATCAAGGTAGCTTTAACATTTGATACAACAGCATTACTAATTAAGTAACATGGAAACTGGCCTCTTTGTCTTATCTTTGAATGTATTTTGCTAGCTTGCAGAAGTACCAGTACATAAACAATAGAATATATGCATCTCTGCCCATAAAACTTACATTTTCTTCATTTTGAAATAAAACCCCCTGTAGTCTATATTCTGGGTATAATTTCAATTATGTGACTTCTGTATGGTTCTGTATGATAAAACTCTTTCTCACAAAAATTAATCATCCATAGTTAATGCATGAGGAATTTTACAATAATTTTTCAGATGAGAAATGTTTTATTTTTCATGCTCACCATCACCCAAAATTTAAATACTTATTCTGTTCCCTTCTGATATTTGAACTCCCTGCACTCAGTTTTGATTCCCAATGATGACAACTTTCCTGCGACAGAATACTACAGATCACACTTGCTCCTATATTTTCACAATCGTTTGGGATCATTTTTGAAAGCTACCCAGTAAAGGCACCATCGATCACCTTTCTTTTTCCCCTAGTCAAAAAGTGCAAAACAATTTTTAGGTACAATTACATAAAAATTTTTCATCATTCAATTCAGTTAGGATATCACACAGAGGAGGAAAAATAAAAATATTTTTAAATTAAGGGTATTTTAAAATAAACAGAAAGAGATATATTTTGTTTACATAATGAAAAAAAAAAACACTATAATTCTGCATAATGAAAATTCTCAAAAGCTGTATTTGACGAGCTTTAACTTTTGTGTTCTATTTTCGAAAGACTATTGGTTTTAATTTCTATCTGAAATAGGGGAAAAAATACAACTAGTAGTAGTAGTAAACACCATACTTAAGTCAACTACCAAGCAACTGGAGTGAAGCTATCAACAAGAAGTTAAAATTTTTGATGATTTTCTGGAATTTGTAAAGGGCTGCAGAACTATTTAAAGCCTAAAGTGTCATTAAAAGAAGGGACTGGTGCTGCTAGAAACATAGTAATCAGAAGCTATAAATAACAGTCAGGAAGCAGATGCTAACACTGCCTGCACTGGTCTTCAGAAAATTCATGAACTTGGTAATCAGTTTCTATATTCAGCCACAGTGGAAAAAAAAAGCATTACAAATGAGCAGCACGTCAGAGAAAACTTCAGATGTGAACAGAAACAGTTTGAAGAAAAAAAACGCTCTGAAGTGATTAACAGGAGAGCTTATCTTAATTACTTTTAAAATACCTATGCTTTATCGCATAATATGAGCTTAGGAAAGGCTTTTAGCTTTTTTTACTGGCAAGACCCTGATTCAGGATTCTGCTCAAAAGAGCAGGGCTTCAAAGCTCTTTCAAAAGTAGAGCCCATATGCAGATTCACACTGTGGAGATGCACAGGTCACAGACACCTTGATTCACAATATATTTTAGCTTAATATTCCTAACTCACATGGAAAGCCCTTCAAGATCAACACAGAGCATATACACACAGCATATATAGACAACCAATATCCCCCCCGAAGTCTAGGCATTCTATTGGAGAGGGAGATGGAAGGTGGGACATGAATGTGTGAATTTGTGCCCCAGTTACCAGTAAATAACCTCTCACTTCCACACTGCAAGCAACACTAGATTATCCACTTCTCCTTTCACATTCTCCGGGCTCTATCTTTGTATAAGCAGCTATCTGCAAAAAAACCCACCATATCATTCTGGAACAGCCCTGAGACTGGTAAAAATGTAAAGTAAATCCACGTCATTCCTTTTATACATGTCTGGAATGGAGGAACTTACTAACTAAACCTACAAAATATATCAAGCTTGCTTTGGAACTTGAACAGAAACAGCAAAACTTATCTGACTGATGAGATGAGATATACATCCAGCAATCCAGTCACCTATGGAATAGGATTGAAGATGGGCTGACGAAAATTAATTTCTACAGGTCTGGATACAAAGTTAAGTCTGCCTCAACCAGAATTACTATTGCCTACATTTCATAAGACATACTTCAGCTTGCCACATTTTGAGATAAGTTTCATATAGGAATACAATCACAGACAGACCTGGGATGGAGAATCCAGTATATTTATTTCTATCTGCTCCAGCTTTGGAAAAATGAACAACACACAAACCTTATGGAAAACGTTACCAAAAGCCTCCTCATTCATGTGTTATCGACTTGAAGCTGATGATCTGATCATCTGTTGGTATGTCCTGAGGTCCTATCTAGGTAAAATTCCAGAAAACTTGTAGGCACGAATTTTAGATATTCCCTCACCTTTCTAGTTCAAACAGGAAATGCTTGAATTGATAACAGTTCCACTACAGCCATATGGAGATATTTTCAAAGGTGATGTGAAAATAAGCATCTTCATGCCAAAGAAACACCAACTAATCCCTCTCCTAAAATTACATAAGTGCTACTGACAGTGGCACTGAATTTCACTTGTGAATAAAAAGGGGGTTTTCCACTTCTTGAATTCCAGGTGGTCTCATAATTGATACCAAAGAGGAACTGGAGACAAGCTGCTGTTGAAATATCCTTCTTCAAGCAACAAGGGATTGGATCTAAAGCTCTAACATCAACCAGGAAGAAAGTTCCAGCTGCAGTGGTTTCTCATATGCAGAATGTGGGGTGCTGGAGGCAAAGATATGAAACTGGATACAGTATTCTGGATATAATATCTAATCAGTGTATCTTGTTTTGCTCCGTTAGTCCTCAAAGGCAGATGTACAGACAAATCAGGGGTGGGGAAGGAAGACAACTGAAATAGAAGGGATAGATAAAGACTCCTTACTCATACTCCTGTCCATGCTCTCTAGGCATAGCTGACTAGGTGGAATCATCAGAAATGGCCAACAGGTTATGAGTATGGAAATGGCACTTCCTCTAAATTCCTCAGAAAGGTTCATTCTAAAACTGGGACAGCATGGATTATATGGGTGCTTCTTTTTATGTATTCCTTGAGGAATTATTTTCCTCCATCAGGGAGCTAGCAATTGTTTCCTTTCATAAGCAAAACCCTTCCACCCAACTCAACTTTTGAATACCAGGAGGCATTTTGCAATTGCTGCTGTGATCATTGACAGAGCAGCTGTATTAGAAATATATATGCCACCTGCAGGAAGCTGTTCATGCCAGCAGCTGTCTCTCACCAACAAGGATGAAAACGTGCCAAGAACAGTTGGGAATAAGACTCAGGCCAAACTGAAAAGGTAACAGCCTACTCTAAATTTAGCAATAGCCAAGGAATAGCAGCATCTTCCTAGATTCCAGACTTTGACCTAGTAGGAAAGCATTTTTCCTGGGTCATATAAAGCTACTTCAAAGTTACTCCTACGGTAGTGGGTGTAATAAGGAATTAACCCATCTCTATATATATAAGAAAGATTTCTGGTGACAGATTGCATTGATTTGAGGCTCGCAACCTGGAGGAGATAGCTATAATTTGTTGTCATTGCTCTCAACTCGATTGAAGTGGAATGTCTGCAAATGTTACACGGGTCTAGACAGTCATCATTTTTAGGTTCTTACTGTTTGCTAAAATTGTAAAACTGGTAACAATTAAGATGAAAAATGAGTTTGTCTTCCACTGTTGTGTTTGTTTATTATTGCACAGCAAGTAAGCATGAAGTTTCTACAGAATACACTGGGTCATTATTATTTCAAGACCACATCCTTTTACTTTTTCTAAGAATTTCTACCTTGTTTACAATAAAATACAGAAAACTAATAAAGGCTCTAAGCAGAACAACTCAGAAATGGCAGAAGTGAACCGAGCCCATTTAAAGACCAACACACCCCTAAGTACCAACAGTGTTAACAAACTGTACAACTAGACATCTCATTCAGCAGATTTCTCCATTCACATTGATTAATTTTACTTTCTCATTTGCCTTTAAAAAAAAAAAAAAACAATACACAAGCATCACTAGCTTTGGCAGCAAAACTTTAACACTGCTTTGACATAAAAATTTTCAGTACCAAAAGCAAACTGTGATTTATGCGTACAAAGATTGTTCTGTTAGCAGCTACACCCAAGATGAAACTTCTTTCCCTAATTTCATTAAGCAGATGTTGTTAGCTAACTTGTTACTCTATTTCAGTCTAAATGATCAACAGACACACCTAAATCTTATGTCGCTGATGAACCTAAGAATGAAACACCTTGTTCTATCAAAAAACTCCCTTTTTAATCACTTTGAATACACTGAAAAAAATAGCACTGAATAAATCTGAAAGGGAGGGGGAATAAAATCTGTCTTCCTGAGAGAAAGGCATTAGCTTTAGTTCAAGGCTTCTCACAGAAAAGCAGCATTTCCAAGAAGGAATAACACAAATTCCAAAATTACAGAAACAAAATCATAACCTGGTATAGTTTGAATAATAAAAATCAGCAGTTTTACTCATAAGAATTTAAATTTATAATTAAGATCAGGAATTACAGCATATAGCTGCAGAGTGCAATATTAATCTCCACTTAGGAGTAGTGAAGTTTCTAAATTATATTAAATATTGAAGTTATTAAATGTTTCTCTAAGTCAGAAATTTGTATTTTTAGCTTGAAGAAATATGTCATCATATCATTAAAGCAATGTACCTGCCACATGTTGCCACACATGAAAAAAAAGGTACTAAAGCCCCAAGCATGATTCAAAGAAACCCAGATGGACAAAGGACTCTACTGCACAGAGGCTGCACCACTGAATAGAGCACTATGAGCATTAAAGTTACTGAATTTCAGAGATCTTTGAAAGATAACAAGTATCAGAAAAAACAGCTAGAAGCTGATTTTATGGTATGACTAACAGTTCCTGGCATCCTAAATTTCACAGTGAAAGAAGAGTAAGACATTGTGAATTCTGTTTCATTGGAACTGCCTGAACCCTATTCAATACAACAATAAAACTCATCAAGTAGTTTACAAAGATAACTACTCACATAACTGAGAACATTTTTGAGCACTCCGAAGGTTATAACAAACTCAATTTCTTACAATTAAAAAAATTTAAAAGCTTAATTTAAAAATCAGAAGACAGATTAATTTTGCTCCGTTACACTTTCAAAACTATTTTTAAAATAGCATTAATACCAATATAAGAAAGGGTTCCATCAAAGGATTTTCTTATTCATTAATTTCTGTGGTATTTGAGAAAGGACAGATCATCACCAGTGCATGTTGTTGCAAAATACCATACATCTTCCTTTAACTGCAATTGTGAAACATCACTGTTTAAGAGCATAAAATTTGTACACAGCGTAACTGTTTCTGATGTTATAAAATCAACAGCAAAATAATTTACACTAATTTGAACATTTCTTAATGTGGAAATAAGCACTTCTATGATCTTCATTATAAGAATCGGTATCATGCCACAGTGAACATACCACATTTCAATTACAATTTTAAATTATTCTAATTACATTACAAATAACAATTTCTTTAAGTACACACAGAGAAAACTTTTATAAAACTTTATCTGAAAGTATGCCATAAAGAGCAAAACATTTTGAACCGTAATACTTTTACCTTCAGTGTAAGTGTTGAATTCTCAAATATCTTTGCAATGGCAGATAAAATACCACACATGAGTGCAGAAATCAGCATCATCACTCCAACTGCTGTTAACCAGGACATACTGCAGAAATAGCATAAACTTTCTGCCGATGTGCATACAATGACGTGAACTGCACACAGCATCAGACACATCAAATAAAATAGCAGAGAGAAGAGGGGAGGGGAGAGGGGCACTTCAAATTCTGCCCGGCTGCTCAGGGCTTTTGGAACACTGAGCAAAAGCAGTAGCAGGACCTAGAAAAAAAATAGAAAATTAATACTTAAAGAATTGGGGTTAGCTAAAATATACACTGAGAATTCACACAAAAAATCATGCTGTTGTCATCGACATCACTCTGCTAGTATACGTACTTCGTAAAAAAAACTGTGAAGAAGTATGCTGAATTTTTTGTCCCCGGTAAGATTTTACCATATAAATGAGAAAATCAAAGATTGTGTTTTCATTTATTAAGGGCTTGGGCACACAAGTTACCAGAGATTAAAACACTACCATGCACCTTCTCACCTGTGGTAAATGATCGCATGCATGATCTCCATTTGCTGCGAGAGTAAAAGCTTTAACTCCCAGTATCAAAATAATGCCTAAGCAAACAAATTTGACCCATTATTTGTCACCTGAAAATGCCTAAGGTTACATACACACTTCTGTCAAAGGCAATTTATCTCACTACGTGAGAGATACACATAGAGATCCTGATGAGTTACATAGCTTCCCAGACCACGGAAAATTCTCATAGTGGCACACAAGTGTATGCTGTATTTCAAGCTTATGAGTTCTCCTGGTGTTTATTTTTTGTACCTCTCCTCATCTTAATTTGATTTATTGGTTTTACTTTCACTTTGCCGTAACTTGCACACAGATCAGGCAGAATTCCAAGTTTCCTCTCAGGTAACTGTAGCCGTGGAGATGAATAATATCATGAATAATTTCTGCTATCCATGTACAAACTTTTGTAAGTAATGGGAAAATTCAGCCATATGCTAAAACGGTTTGCAAGGGGCACAGATGGAGCTATGACTAGACTGAGCTCAGTCAGACTGCGCTAGGGCAAGATTAAAACTAATTAAGATAAAAACAACTATATCAGACCATTGACGACCTGTAATCTTTCACTGCCTATTGTGAAGGCCTCTGTCTAAAATTCCTCCCACAATACAGTGAGGCATAGTAAAGTAAACCAAAAAAGTCCAATACACTGCAGTAGTCTTCCTTCTTCTTCATATTCTACTTCACATAGTCAACTTTGTTATGAAAATATGTTTCACAGTATCAAACTGGATTAGGTCTTACCTTTTAATAGAGCTCTTACAATTAAAACAAAGACAGCACTCATGATAGAAAAATGCTCGAATTGTAGTTATCTACAAATCTAAATTTAGCTCTTTTGAGCAAATGCACTGTCCTAAATGTCCTAGATGTATTCTCCTTGACGTGCGGAAAACAGACTCCACAATCTGATAGATTGTAAAGTAGGTATGTTTATTCAGCGCTGGGCACACAGGGGATAGCTCCTCCTATTGTACGCAACGATATGGCACCGTTGCCTTATATTTATAGAGCAAATGATTACATATCCATAATATTTCGCAATACGCCTATACATATGCATTACCTGTCCCCGCTTCTTATTATAATTAGCATTTCCATAATCTCCTCCCAATTGAGTCTGCGCAGTGCCTTCTGGTGGTGGTCGTTGGGGTCTTTGGGGATGAAGTCAAGCTCCTCTTCCTCCTGTCCGCTCTGTGACCCCAGGCTTCGTGCAGACTCAGTCCCTTACTGGCTGTTGTCCAAACCGTAGGTCTAGTCCCAACCGGCTTTGTACTGATAAAGCCTAAAGACTCCATGCCTCAGCTCCTCATGTTTTACAAACTATCTACTTTTTAGCAAATCATTAGGCAAACTGTTATCTCAACTATCTCCCTTGTCATCCCCTTACTCTTATCTCAACTATTTCCCTCGTCATCCCCTTCTTGCTATTCCCATATTAACCCTTACATCCCCTGTTCCTATCTAGGCCCTGTATCACTCCTCATCTGAGAAATGGCATTTATAGCATGGTGTAGTTTGAAATCACCTGTGAGACTTCCTACCCTTCTTTATTCAGTGAGGGTGGAAATTTCATATCAGGACAAAAAGACTTTGGAAAGCAAGGCAGATTCTTGAGTACTGCAATAGCATTTGTATACAAGAACTGCACACATGCAAGGACTAAATTAAGCTTGTAGTAGGTATTCCATCCTAGGGAACAACACTTATTTTTACAAAAGTTGATGGGCGTGTCATCTAAAAGGTCAGTGCAAGCTTCTATACATAAAAGTTCAGTGTCCAGGTATGGTATCCCTTCAGCACGGTTCTCAAAGCATTATCATAAAAGCTATTTTCAGCATTTGAGATTTGCCTAAAGTATCAATTGCAGAGAACCACTAAAAATTCCAGACATGGGATATCTTATCTTTATTTCTACATGAGATATGAAGTGGCAACCCAGCATCTTATAGTAGGTGCTTTACTTCCTATCAAAGCTCTACACCTATCAGTACAAAGAACAATTCTCAGAATTGTGAAAATCACCCACACAAGGCATTGCCTGTTCTGAGCAGCTATGTTCACTGTTAGATAAAAAGGAACAGGCAGGAACTTACGATCTGAGGAAACACTAACCTGATAGCCCCCCCTTTTCAGGGGATGCTAACACCAACCCGATAGCCCCTCCCTTCTTGGGATGCTCACCAGATGGCCTCCATCCATCAAAGGATGGTAACTCCCTTGCAATGGAATAAGAAAGAACAAGATGGGCTATTGATGGTCCGTATCAAAGGAAGGTAACTCCCTCGTGATTGAATGGAAGACAGGATGGGCCACATCTGGTATCTCTTGTCCTTGAGATAAGAGGGGAACTGAAACCACTGAGCCATAAAGACAAAGGAGCTGTAAATTAGCCCAGACTTGAAGGACAAGGTGTACGTGACCACAGGACTGAGATTGCCCAGAAGTAAGGGTCAACTAATGAACACAGTGAAGACTATGAGCCTTCATCTGAAGACCCCTGCCCACGACCACCAGGAAGCACTGTGCAAGCGCAACAGGAGGAATTTGGGGTGGGGGGATATGTAAATGATTTCTCGAAACTAATTGTAATATTCCCTCATCCTTGGAGTAGTGATGCATATGTATTAGGATAGATAATGAATATGTAACATTTTATACAATAAAAGGGAGCCCCTTTTGGCTCCTGGTGAGCACGAATTTGGAGGAAACTATTCCCCGTGCACCCAGCACTGAATAAACATACCTACTTTATAACCTTACTGGTTGTAAAATCGTGATTCCGTGACTCACTTACTTGCCAGACTTTTTTATTTTTTAATGCAGTAAGGCTACTCACAAAGTAGAAGGCTAACTAATACAGGAGTAATTTAAGTTGTAGCACATCTGCATACTTACAGTAAATAGTTACACCAAAACATAAGTAGTTTATATGAAAAGCTCTCTTGAATCATTTTAAAGGCCAAGTTATACTAGTCTCATCCAAGCAGAAAGTCAGCTAACTCTAAAAGTTCATATTCAGTAGTTCTAAAGACCAGTAAGAGCATACACTAAGCAGTCAAAAACCAGAAACTTTTACGTTTGTGCACTTAGCTTTTTTACAGAACAATGTATTTTCGTACCTCCATAATGACCACAGTCCCCACCATCATTGAATACATGTCATATTGTGCCACTTGTTTGCTTAGTGAAGAACTCAGAGTCTTCAGAGCTTCCAAATATTGCTTCAGGACCTTTTTGCCAAGATTTAAGAGTATTTCTGAATTATTACCCTCTAAATACAGTTTGATCCAATTACTATGGGACTTTTCTGCCATCTTAAAATGTTCATATCCAGGATCTGAGGGAGGGAAAAACGGAAAAAAAAAAAAAAAAGTCAGAGGATCCATGAACAAAGGAGGATTAATCAGAGACATGATCATATTTTTATATTTGCTCATATAGTATTAAAATAAATTGTTATAGGGGTTGAAACTTTTTTCATACCTAGGAGGTTACGTTATCTTCCTGCAGCAAGACCATAATGAGCCAGTTACTCAGAATAAAAGCAATTAATCCCTAATCTGATAAAATGTCATGACCTCTAAGTGACAAAAATATTAAAACATCCATTTACTCTTACAAAAGGTTTCTAGGACAAACTTATTCAAATGCTTTAAATGCTGAAAAAAGTCATGTTTTCTATTGGACCCACTCATTATCCAGCCCATATTGTACCAGCCAAGTGGGAAATGATCAAATAGCTCTGGAGGAAACACCAAAGGACATACACACTGCATTAGAAACCTTGATTTTGCTGCAAAGCTAGTGAGAGTCAGTTGGTAAAACAAAGTTAAACACACAGGATATGAGATTTTGAAGCAGTAATAGACAAGTTAAGAGCTGAAGTGTACCTTTCGGCTTTAGGTGTTTGGACTATTAAACTGGTGAGAATCAATCCTTGGTAGTGAAACTTAGTAACTCTACTATAGTATAAGGATGGCCTGCAGTCTAACCTGACTAAAAAAGAGAAAATCTGATGCTGCCACCAACGTATGGGAGTCTTGTGGCAGATGATTTCATGATGGCCTATCTACATCTAAAAAAATTCTGACCTGAAAAAAAATAAATAAAAACCAAAACAAAACCAAGCAAGCAATAAATTAAGAAAAACTCAGGAAAAAACTCAACCTCCAGGACACATATCTGCTGTCTATACCTAGGGTATATTTTCCTGTAGAAATATAGTTTTGATTAAGTTTTCTGATAAATATATGTATAAACAGGACTGCAGGTGAACACTGACAACACATATGAAGACTGTGGTCTGATTTCACAACTGGGGATGAAGACAAGACTAGCACTGGACTATGTCCCTGAAAGAAGTAATTTTAACTCAACCACTGAATTCTATGGGTTCAGGTTTTAATGTGAGTATGCCTTCTAATATAGGTACAGAGACATTACAGTCTCTTCTTTCTCTCTTATACTGTAGAAACACATGAATTACTCTCTTCTCCCTACATTTATTTTAAAAGCATGAGTGAGGAAAACAGGAGACATGGGAAAGAAGGAAACAGCCAAATCCTACATTTTAGAGGTCCGTTGCAAGTACAGCAGCAGTAGCTTTTCTCCAATATGTATTTCCCCTCACTGAATCCACAGAACCTTTACTTCACACCAACTGTTCTGGTTCATACATGTCAAAGGGTAGGTGTGGAGAGACAATGATTCAAGTCGATTCAAAGGACACATGGAAGTACTCTATTATTTTATTCTCCCATCAACT
Source organism: Tyto alba (assembly GCF_018691265.1). Lineage (NCBI taxonomy): Eukaryota > Metazoa > Chordata > Aves > Strigiformes > Tytonidae > Tyto > Tyto alba. The sequence goes on along the minus strand of NW_024881275.1, from coordinate 46,401,086 downwards.
ACCATTGATTTTCATCATCAACATTCCCATTACCAAACATTTACACAAAAAGCTGCTTCATAAAAAGCTGAGAGTTGATAGCCTATTAACTTCTCAAAAAGATACATTCAGCAGTGACAATAACCAGATTCTGCAGGTGAAAATGGAAGAGCATCATTTCGTTCATGCATGGCAAAAATGTAAACACTCCCTACAAGCATCAAGGTAAAAAAAATTAAAACAATTTCTGACAAAATTATTACTGTGAGTCCTACATGCACCTGAAGAGCATTGTATTCACTTTATGTAAGTTTAATTTCAAGAGCATTTATTTAAAATAGAACACTTAGGTCAGTTTCTGTGTTTTGTTATAGATGTGGAAACCAGTGGTGTTCCTGAAAGAACTTAAGGTATGTTTTCCCTCTTCATTTTACAGAGGCATCACCCCATACTCCAACATGCTATATGATATTAGTATTGAGTATAGGATGCAATTACAACATAAATTCAGTTGACAGCACAAGGAAAGCAAGAGCATAACTTTCAGAAACTTTTATCTCACTGGACATTAAGCTAGGTCTGAGAATTAACACATACTTGTATTTTTTGCAATAAATAAATGTGTAGTTTCATTTCATATTAACAACCTTGGTTATTTCCCTGCAATTTCACTTGAAAGTTAATGACAACTTAAGGGCAAAAAGGCCAATTTGGAAAATTTTCTATAACGAGCCTATCACTACCTTCCCATTTTGCAATCTTTACCTTCTTAGCTAGAAGTAAGGCAAAACATTTGCTGTACAGTTTCACATGGCAAGGGTTAAAGCAATGACTGAAGTAAATTTGGTGTTACAAAGACTTAAGCTACAGCTCATTTTTACTCCCAGTAGATCAACAGTGTACCAAACTTGGAAAAAAACTAGCATGCTCCTTGTTATGCGTTTTCAGCACAAGTACATTACTAAATCCAGAAACATTTTTAATTATATTTCAAGTGAATGAAGATGAATGAAGTATTTATTTTCACAATTCTTGGACAGTCATGAAAGAACTGAGCTTACCATTTGTAGGTCTCATCACTACAAGACACTTCATGATCTACTACAGGCTGAACTCAAAGGGAGAATTTTAAAAAGCAGTGTTTAACTCAGAATGTCCAGTCTGGTCTCCTAACTCTTCTAATGGACTCCAAAGCTTGCTGATCCTGCTATGCAGAAGGCTTGCATCTGCTAGAAAGTGCAATTTGGCCATCAGCAAACACTTGTATATTGAGATAGGTGCCAGTGCACGTGGAGACTTTCATTTCCCTACCATAGTTTTTTGAACAGTTGATTCCTGAGAAAGTTCCTCCTCCAATATATTTGAAATAAGAGTTAACTATTCATACTTTTGAGGAAATCCAGAAATCCAGAAGGATGATCTAAAATGAGCTTTAATCAAACTGAGATTTTACACGACACTATTTCATTAAACAGAACTCAGAAATGAGTTCAAGTTATATTTTGAAATTTAAATAAATTCTCTCCACAACTTCTGCTCTTGTTCTGCTCCCTTTTCATGCTTTTTGCCCAGCCTCCTCCTTGACTCCTTTTAGCACTTTTATTTCATTCTTATCTACTTCCTTCCATGTTACTGCCCACCAAATCCATTCTGTCCATGTTATGAAAGATGACTGTTTTTGTCAAACCCACATTTATATTAATTAAGTGAATTATTTAAAGGTCCTACAGAAAGGAATAAAGGACTGTAGTTACCAAATTTCCTTTGAAACCTCCAATGATAACTGTTCAATGGCATATTTGTATGTAGTAAGTAATAAATTGAGAAGGGTCACAGACTCTGAGTTGTTGGAGAAGCATTTTGATAACTGGTGGGTAACATTTGCAAGTTGCTTCTCCATGGGATACTCATAAGACAAGTTAAAATCGCAGCAAAATCTGAAGCAAGCTTGTCCAGTTACAGGTCCCCCAAAGCACTGGCAAAGGTTTACTTGCATAGTACTACATAAGCCATTTCTGCTTCAGCCTCCCTACAATGTTATCACAAGCAAAAGGCTATGCTTCCCAAGCATCTGTTTGATAACAATTTCACTTAATTCCAGTAAGAAAAGAATGGATAATGTAAAAGCGACTTATCCAGTTTAAAACTCGCAGTAACAGTCAAATTATTTCAATGAACACACACATCTAATACAAGTTCCTGATTAGTTCCCAATTGAAAGGTGGACACTCATTTTAATAACAACATCCAAATTGCTCTCAGGTGTGACTTCATTCTACTGTGAAGTGCTTTTCAAAGAAACAATCCTAGTTCATCATTCAGATGCATGTTCAGGAGTTCAGAACATGAGGGAAGCATTACTCGATACCTACAGCTGCCTACTGTAAGAACTTTGAGTGAGGTAAGAACTCACTCAGAAACCCAAAGTGTGTTTCTAGATATTTCTCCCTTTGGCTTCTTAATTTTTGCCAGCTGTTTTTATTATCTTTTTCCAGACTTTTATTTTAGCTGCATGCGTCCATCTCTATCAGAAAAAAAAAACCTAATGTCTCACATTATCATTTATTAGTATGTTTCAAAAAGTTGTCTTCAAAATAATCAAGCCCTTACTTAAGCTTCAAGTTTCTCATTTAAAATTTAATTTACCTGAAGATAGGTTTAACTGTGAAGATTCCTTCGTACCCCAAAAAATCAAAACCCAAGTCCCATGAAATGCAGTACTACCTATTGGTTAGAAAATGCATGTTTGTATGAGTAAAAAAAAGAAAAAAAGTTACTGAGCTGCCTCTATTCTGCTCTTTATTAATAAGATATTACTTAAAACACACCTGAAGGCAAAGATATTTTTGTGTACTGTTCCTGTTTGTTCTTAACACTGGAGTGGTTGCATCCAGGGAACTCTAGGGCTTCTTCATGGAACAGCACATAAAGGTCATTCTGCCTTCCCATCTGACTGTGATTCATCTCAATTAATAACTGAATTCACCTTTTTGTATAAAAAATGAAACAAACATTGCACTAGAAGTGAATGTACACATTATGCTGTACCTTACAATGTATGAATCTTTTCTTACCATGACTCAGTCATCATATTCAAGGTACGAATAGCTGCTGCCCTATCTCTGTGCTGCAAATTACAATACTCTTTGCAGGAATTCCATGTTTTCCACTTCAAAAGAATCTACTCTTTTTGAAATGAACGGTTGAAAATATTTTTTTTTTTTAAAGAAGCAAGGCTTAGGCTATCCCTTCAAGCATCTTTCACTTTAAACTGAAGCCCCAGTTATAAGCATTTCTCTTAGAATTCAACTGAAATGTTATGATCCACCAGTTTTTATTAAACAAGAATCTACACTGGAAAGCTTCAACCTGCAGCAGCAAATGTGAGATGTCTAACTGCGTTATCTTCTGGGGTTTTTTTCCATTAAAAAACCTGTCAGCACACTTTGTCTGTGGAATTCAGAAATGGTATAGTTCAAGACTTGGCAGCACAACCCTGATGAGATAGCCCACAAATAAAAACTAAAGTCTCAGAGCAGTGTAAGCTAGAGCAGATTGCGCAGAACTGTGTCCAGCCAGGTCTTGAATGTTTCCAGGTATGGAGACTCCACAACCTCTCTGGGCAACTCATTCCAGTGTCTGACAACCCTTACGTTAAAAAAAAAGCTTTCTTTCATTTAAACAAAATTTATGCTCACTGCCTCATCTATTCACTGTACACCACCAAGTAGAGACTGGTTCAATCTTCTTTATTCCCTCCCATTACGTATTATCTACACTGGTAAGATGCCTGCCAAGTCTTCTATCCAACCTGAACAGTCCTAGCACCCTCAGCCTGTATGTATGACAGATGTTCGAATCTCTTCATCACCTTCATGGCCATTCACTACATTATAACTACTCCCTTCTTGTACTGGAGAGCCCAGAACTGGACCCAGGAGCCCAGATGTGGTATCACCACAGCTGAGGAAAGAGGAAGGTTCTATACTGGTTCATGGGAATACTTCTTCCCAGGTGTAGAATTACGCGTTTCCCTTCACTGAATTTTAAGAGGTTCCTGTCAGCCCACTTCTCAGCCTGTCAAGGTGCCTTGGAATTGTAGCACACCCACTTACTATATCAACAACTCCTCCCAGTTTTGTACTGTGTGCAGACTTGCTGAGGGCACTCTGTCCCATCTCCCAGGTCATTAACGAAGATGTTAAACAGTATGGGTCTGTGTCAAGCCCTGGAGTTGATCACTAGTGACTGGCCTCCGGGTGGACTTTGTACTGCTGATCACAACCCTGTGAGCCCAGCAGCTGAGCCAGTTTTCAGTCCACCTCACTGTCCATTCTCTCAGCTTGAACTGCAACAGGTTGGTTGAAGCAGCATATGAGCACCATAGATGGTGAACATGGGGCTTCCTCAAGTTGTCTGCAAACCTCCTACCTCTTGCCAGTCAGTCTGTCTGTAGCAGACACCAGTAACAATATTGCCCACATTGGTCTGTCCACTAATCCTGACCCACAAGTTCTCAACTGTTTCATTATCCACCCTCAAGGCAGAGCACCAGGCATTGATACTGCTCTCTCATATAAAGGGCAACTCTCCCTCCTCACCTTCCTGACTTACAATCATAGAATGGTACAAGTTGGAAGAGAAGACACCTTTAAAGATCATCTAGTCCAGCCCCACCACCATGGACAGGAACATCTTTCACTAGATTACCACTTGTTACTGGTTGCCACTTGGACATTGAGCCATTAACTATAAGTCTTTGGACACGGCCATCCAACCAATTTCTTATTCATCTAAGAGTCCATTCATTAAACCCATCTCTCTATAATGCAATAGCAAGAATGTTGGGGGAGGCTGTATCAAAGGAAGTCTAGGTAGATGACATCCGTCGCTCTTCTCTTGACCACTGATGCAATTACTCCATCACAGAAGGCCACTAGATTTGCCAGGCACAATTTGCCTTTGGTGAAGCAACATTGGCTGTTTCTAGACACCTCCCTGTATTCCATATGTTTTGACATGTCTTCCAGGAGGATCGGTTCCATGAGCTTACCTGGCACAGAATTGAGGCTGACTGGCCAGTAGTTCCCAGCGTCCTCACTTTTACCCTTTATAAAAATGGGCACCCTTCCTGAAGATGAATCTGATTACTGAATATAATTCCTTATTTGCATGATAATCCCTTTCCTATAGCAATCACAACAGATACACAGATATGTGAATGTGTCTGTAGTGGGATAGGTGGCATGGCATTTATCTTCACTTAGAAGCCACCCAAATTAAAGGGCCATTCATGCATGCTTTTAGACTGCAGCATTAGTCACTGAGTTAGTGACATTTTATTTACTATTTCTAGGTCCTGAAGCATCCATATCAACCAAACAGCACTAAACAAACAGCACATCTCTCCCCTGTCAATCTTAATTGTTCTGACCAAAGCATTAAGCTACAGCCTTGTACACCTAGGACACTCTGTGAAAAACAAGACTGTAAGAAGTTTACATCAACAGGGAAAATTCACCTTCAGAATCTGCAAAAAAAAAGCTACCATGACTTGGATCTAGTTCCATATTACTAAGATTCTCCATTACCAAAAGGAGAGAAGCTTATCATGGATGCTTTGCCCCTCAGCTCCTTTCCAGTAGGGTAGCACCTCTAATAGCAGTTTGCATTCACAAGCAAGTAGCATAAAAATTTCTCACATTTCTCAGATGAAAGCTACAAGTTGAAGTTAAGCTGTTCCCAGACAAAAATATACTGAAAGTGAAGATATAAACCAGAAGACGGTAGAAGCTTCAGCTTGTTTCACCAGTGCTTGAAGAAATATTGTCAGATGGAGCTTTGTGTTGGAATTTTTAGTAACACTATCATATTCTGAACTCCACCAACAGGGCAAGTTTCCTCACTTGACACAAATGGGTTGTGAGGAAATCTGTCAGAAAAAAAAAATATCAGAATACATGGAGCATGGGTCCTGCTATTGGCATGTTGCTACCATAAGTGGCATCTATTTTGCTAGACTCCCGGTCATGGTTTAATTATGATTAGAAGCTGTGTTGTTTAAAGATAATTAATTTTTGACCTACAATGATCATCTTGCTAAACTTTATATTGTTACCCATTTTAATTATTCATAGCTTTAACACAGCTCTGTATTCTCATCCAATTATTTTAATGTTTTAACATATTATAAATCAAGTGACAAGGATTTCAAGCTTCACAGTCACTTTAAATCATCTTCTAATGTCCATGGTAAAATATTCTCCTTCATCCTCTGACTCAATTTTTTTTACATAATGATCATATTAATTTGCTTCCTTATACTGCAGTTTGTATCATGCTTCCTAATGAAATACTACATTTTGCTAGTTTTGGTTTATTTTTTCCACTTGTTTTGTATTCTTTCCTCCAAATACACACACACGCACACATATGTGTATTTTTAATAAGCAATTTTGAAGTTCTCTAGGTGCTCACTCCAAGTAAATTCATACATAAGAATGAAATAAAAGGATAACTTAGTCTAAATTATTTCCCAGCTTTACTTGAAGCACCTTTTTTTTGAAATTAGAAAACTCACTCCATTGTGCTATTCCTCCAAATAGCTCAGCATGAGTGCCTTATGTAAGTTAACCTCGCAGATAGCAGATATGAATCCACTGAGATTTAACTACACTGGCAGTTTTACTTTAATCTTACTCTTTCATCATTATTTCTACTCTTTTGTCTACTAGTAGTAGTACTGGTCATTAAAAAAACTGTATTCAGAGGAAGTGTGCCACAGCAGGTTACAGTAAAGACTGAACTCAGTATCATTTCTCTGAACACTGCTCTCAACTGAATGGCTAATTTCCAGTTCCGTGTTATACTTTTGAACCTAAAAGTCCAAACTGTGTTATAAACAATCTGCTTTTGTATAAGTAACTTTTTTTTAGCTTATTTACCTTTTTCATACACAGGTGTATTCTCTTGCAGCAGTCTGCTAAGCTGGAATCCATTCAAGTGCACAAAACGTAGTTGTTCTCTCATTGTCTTGCCTCCCACAACTGGCAATATAAGGTTCCCAACATTGTTTCTTGAAATTGGTAGACCAAGACCTACCGCCAGTGTGCTAGCTAAATCAGTTTGTTGCACAAGTTCAGGTTGGGTTAGAGGACCTAGAATTGAAAAAAAAAGGAAAATAAAAAAAAAAAAAGAGGGGAAAAAAGTATTTCAATAATAGGCCCATTCTGCTTCTCTAGAAACATTTGGCATCTTGGTAGTTTTAAAATTTTTCCGTTGGCCTTAGATCAGCTATTTCAAGTATTCTAGAGAGCTGAGTGATCTTTTTCAGCTGCTATCCTCTGCTGTTGTAAAACTAAAATTCATTAAATTCTTACGAAGCATCACTCTTCAATGCTTGCAGCTACTATAAACACAACATGTTATACAAATAAGAAAAGAGATGGTCCAGAAGATCACCTGAATATCAAGTTGCATCCTACATCCTAAGAGGGTTTGGTAACTTTTACATTAGAAAGAATAGAAAGCGAATTTTATGTAGACTAATTTAATGCATGAATGAAGAATAAGAATCTAAAATAATGCTGACAGCATTCTAGAAGCTTCTCAATGTAATGACAACACCTCAAAATTTAACTAATATCAGGTTGCTAGGCAAACAGAATTAGAGGTCAGGTAAAGAATGCTGAAGACTAAATTCACGGCTCCATGCAGGCAAGCCAAGTGATTTTTAAAGGATTCTGTGTGGGATCCCATTACCTTACTGCAGTTATCAGGATTAGCCTTCAGCCCCACAAACATCTACACATCAATGATTTCACAACAAAAGTACCCTTTTGTTTAAGACTATCTAGCCAGTTGTTTCTTTGTGTGGTTTACTAGTTATATAGCAGTGTTCTTTTATTACGCTTTTACTTTGTTCTCTTTGTAACTCTAGGCACTGAGTGTTTTAACTGAAGTACAGTACAGAAATAATTCTATATACAGTCTTTATTACTGTCAAGGCTCCCTTTAAGAGCATCAGAAATTCTCTCATTTCTCATCTAGCTCTGATTAATCCCATACTTCTACAGAATGCCATCTCTAATCCCTAAAGCCTCTTTTCATGAGTGCCTGTATGTCAGCAGTTTTCAGATTTCATCTTTAAAGGCAAATTCTTAACTGGTTAAAAAAAAAGCCAAAGTACCAAATGCATTTAGCCAATCATGGGTGACACATCTCTGTAGAAGACTACACAAGTAATATTCTGACAGCGTACTAAATGCAAAAGCCCACAGGGTTACTATTTTGAGGTCTACCAAATTAACCACAGTACATTTTGTTTACAGTAGGATCATAGGAGCATTCACCAGAATTCTGATTACTGTAGCAATGAGAAGGAAGCTAAAGGATATTTACATGGGCATCATTAGAAATCATAAACTCAATCCCAAAAGACAGGTGAACAGATGTATTTCACTGTATTGTAAAGACTGTGTGTTCAATTTAAACGTAACAGAAACTAATCCCAATGAACAAGAGACTGCATTTACAGAATCTACATTCATGCGGCCTAGCTGTCAACACATACCAGTGGAATTTATAAAGCAAAAACTTACCTGAGAGCTTTGGTCAGCTCTTGATTTTGTTCTATTTTTATAACTGAAAAGAGTTCAATGACTCCTCAAGCAATGCTTTCTATTGCAGGTGGGTAACAGCTTTATAAATGAGAGATAGGTAAATGTACTTCCCCTGTGCTGCAGGAACCTCCAACAAGATAAACAAGGCAAGGTTCTGCAAACAGGCTTTAAAAGCAAGGAAATCAGACAGAAATGAGCAAGAGGCAGAATGAAAGGTGGAGGAAAGGATTATTTGGAAAAAGTATTCACTCGTGGTATAACTACATTTCACCAATTCACTCAGTCAAGGACTTTATTGAAGCAAGACTCTAAAGATTCTCTATCACACCATTTCCTTCTTACCCCTTACCTAAAGTTACATTATATAAGTAGAAAATTAGTTTCAGAAACAGATAAATTTGCATCAATAATTTAAAATTAACTGCCTGACCGACACAGTAAATACATACGTGCTCCACATTCTTTCTTTAACATTTAGCAATCAATAGTCATGTTTTCATAGCTGCCATCTCTCTGCCTTTCACAACAGCAATCCCTCCTCTTTCCTGTTACTCTCACTATGAGAAATTGTCATTCATTCCACTACCCTGGCTGTCTGAGAAGAATGGAGGACAGGGAAATATTCCAACCAAGAAAGACAAAATTCAAAACTCACTTCAAATAGAATTTTACTTCTAATCCTATCCATTTACAAGTATCCCAGGTCCCTGACAACAGATCCCATTAGTTCTCAACACTCAAGTAGGACAGCGCTTCAAAAGATTATCATCTGAGGAACACCCAGTTCTCTCAGTGGTTACAAAACTTAAGTCATAGTTTCACCATGACTTAAGTTTTCAACCACAGATGCAAACTCTGGCTAAAATCAGAGCTTTAGGTCACACAGAATTTTCCTTGCCAGGTATTTGTAAAAAAAAAAAAAAAAAAGCACTTTTCAGGAAGAATTCTAGAGCTAATACAAATTAGAGATGGCAATATATTTTAAATAAGGTCAAGCCTATTTGATCCTTACCACTTCTCTTTCCAAAAGCAGAGCTGATAAACAGCAGTGGGGTGCGCACTTCTCCTTCAGAGGAACCACCATGACTACCCGTTTCAGACATTCCATGATCCCCACAAACAACTAGCAAATTGGGCAGAGGACCTTCTTCCTGCAAGCCACAGAAATAAATTTAAGTTACTGTATGAACAAGCTATGTAGACATAATGCTTCACTATCATTTTCATTTTAACACATAGTATTTTTCAAATTCCATTTTTAAAATTGTTTCGCAACACCCAAGACAGATTACAAGAGATGTCTGCAACTAAGTGTTTAGCATTAATATTCATTTTTAACAGTTAAGGCACACATACATATCTAACATACTTGTTAGTATGTTACAAAAAACACAAAAAATCTTTAGAAAAATCCCCTCATTTACAGAGTCACGAACAACTGACTTGAAGGATTAAATAAAGGTCATCAGACAGTGGGAAGAAAATCAAGAGTCCAGGAGCAGTAACAGAGAAGCATTCTCCACCTCCATTTCTTCAGCTTCATAGAGTTTTTAATATAATATGCTAAATTATTAATATTGTAAATATTAATAGGATTTTTTAATATTAAAAAATCCTATTTCTAATAGTCTCTAGTCTCTCAAGTGCTTCTGATGTAGAAATGTGACATGACTGTTGTCAAATTATGATTATTTTTCTGAAGCATGAGAAACAGAATCATAAGTGAGGCCTGTCCCAACAATTTTGAGCTAACGAATCAAAGATGGCAGAAAACAAATGTTGTTATTCCATAATAAAACAAATTTTTGTCATCTCTAGTTATTACTAGTACCTGTTGTATCCAAAGTAAAGAGCTTTTATTATTTCTGTATTCAAAAACTGAGACAAAGGCTTGCATATAGTTGACAAAAGCAAAACTTCTAACAAACTGCAGCAAAACCACTGCATCATGCATGAGATTATAACTTCCACAATCAGGATTTAAACTCTCTTTTCATCCATTAGTATCCATTTGTCTAAAAATACTATTGAAATTTTATGAACAGCTATTCTGAATTGCAATTGGCAAAACAAACAAGAATAAAGCTTCAGGCCACTTAGAATTAGGACTTGGTATTTCAACATCCAGACTATTTTGGTACATAACATCCTGTATTTCCAAATCTAAAAACAGATTCAGATTGGGTAATTTATGTGCTACATTTAGCATAAGAAAAATGCTGTTTACAACCACCATTTCCATTTGAATCTTTTCAATATCTAAGAATGAGGTATGCCTTCACAATTGTAAAAATCAGAGCCATTAGCTATGCATGCCCTTTATTACTTCTGCTGAATTTCATTACTAGAAAGCAACAACCACAATTTTAATTCATGAGTGATAAGAGAATTTTGACATGCAGGCCTCTCCCCACACACCAGGGCGGAGTTACTTCCCACAGCTGTTCAGAAGAGACTGTTAACAAATATTACTAAGGTCAGCCAGTAAATCCTTAAAAATGCTACACTATCCTATAGACTGAGGAATGGCCAGGGAAGTAAGAGAAGCAAGCATTTTGAAGTTAGTCCACAACTAACAGACACTGATCCAAGAAGAAGCTACATTACCTTTGAAAGAAGAGAAATATGAATCTTCTTCAGGATGTTATCCATTTCATGAAGTTTTGGTCCAACTAATGGGCTGTTTGGCCCAGTCATATGTCCAATATGGTCCAACCCCAGATAATGTAGTATTAGGAGATCCCAGTCTTCTCTCTTTAACACTCTATCCAAATGCCTGGTAACATTATCATCAACCTCATAAATAAAAGGAAAGCAATTAAAAGGTAAAAATAATTTATCTCTTATAAAAAGCATAGAAAAATTAGATCACACTACCCATGAAAATTCTGTAGAAGCCAGTAAGAATTACAGTCACTCACAATGTTAACAAAAAAAAAAAAAAAAAAAAAAAAAAAAAAAACCAGATTGATTAGTTCCATGCCAGGAAGTCACAAAATCTGTCTTACAAAACAGATTTTTCAGCCCATTTCACTTTTTTCTGGTTATGAGGTATCACACAAACAGAGTAAACAGGTTGCCATGCTTCCACAGATACTTTTAAAAACTGTTTCAATAAATTTTCAGTCACTTGCATCCTTTACACTCCTGATTTGTTACTTCGCAAGAAGTAGGTACAGGGAAAAGCCTCTCTTTGGTGTTTGGAAGCACGGTGGAAAAAAAACACTCCTGCTCTTTCAACTTGATTTTTGCTACTGTGCAAACACAAGAAGACTGAACTTGCTATGAGAAAGAGAAGTGATGACATACCAAGAAAGAAAAATTATTTGAAAAGTTCTATTTGGAGCCTACCTCACATGTTCTCCTACTTAGGTTGACAACCTATATTTAGTTGCATATATCGCTCCATGGATATTAAAAAACCTTACAAAATTTCACAGGCAACATTGCTTTGTTGACTCTGGATATAACTACCTAAAAAAAAATATAAAAATCTTTCTATTCAATGGACTATATTCAGAAAGCATAAAGACTGCATAAAGAGCCTGAGAGCCACATAATCAACCAGCAGCATGTTTGCATTTTTCCACTCCATGTTGAAGATTCTGTAAGTCTTATTAGAGTAACCAATTAGAAGTGTCTTCCAATTCACATATTAGACAGATCTAACTTCCTTAAACATGATAATAAAATATTTACATCAGTAGCAATAAGTCAATGGCCTGAGGTTTTACAAATTATAAGGGTTCAAAATATGAACTAAAATTGCTGAACTATGTACTCTTTTAGAGTGCCCAGAATAAGAAGTTTCACACCATTTACTTTCTATGTTCCCTCTATAATAACATACTGAAACACTACTCATATTGCAACTACAAAAGCATCCGATACTACATGTATGACTCCAAGAGACCAAGATTATATATTAATGGGCCTTTTCTAGATGGCATATATGAATAGAAATGTGATAGCAAACTGGAAACATGGGGAGTGGAATTTTTAAATAAAGCAAGTGGTCTAACTTCTTACCACAAGTTTTGTGAGAACATCTTATGTTTAGGAAAATTATACAGTAACACACTGTTACTGTATCACCCAAACACTTCCCACAGCATATGCATGAGGGACTGAAATGCTTAGCTCCAGCATTGCTAATACTGAAAACACAAATAAATCCAATTTCTATTTAATTGCCTGGTTCATATTTCAGAACAAGAATAGTTTTACTCATTCATTCTTAGAAGTTGCCACTATGTGTTTGTACTCACATTATTTAATTTGAGATTATATAAAGCCTCTCACCTCTGTAAAGTCTGACACAAAAAATGATGTTGTTCCATCATATTCCATGAAATGCTTTGGAAACAATTTAACCCAAGTATCATCACCGTAAAAGATTACTCTTTTCCCCGCTGTTTTTGCCTGCCATATCAGATTGTCATCCAACAGAGCTGGAGAATTGAGGTTCACAATCACATCAATGAAACCAGGTATGCTACCTGTCATCAAAGCCTACATAAAACAAGAAAAGAAAAGAGACATACTAACAGAAACCAGAAAGTTTCCATTACTCAGAAGACAGTATTAGTGTAAGAGGAAGCAATGAAGCAGAGGGCGGAGAAATTATACTGTCAATAAAGAAACATAATAAAGTAAAAGAACATGAGCTGCCATGCCATATCACATCACCTGCCACAACACAATGCTAGCTAATGTCAGAAATAATAACTGCTTTACAGAAAGGTGAAAATATTATTTTCTTAATTAGTGGGCAGAAAAGCAAACTTTGTATGCCAGCTGAAATTTGCTTCATTTACTGGTCATTAAATCACCAAGAAGATTGTTTAGAAGGCCTAAGTAAACTGTCTTAACACAACAGTAACAATGGCAGCACATTCAAAACAATGACTTAGAATCTTCTGGAAAATGCAATGAAGTCCACCTATCAAGAGTTACCAGATTGTCTCTCCCTCCCCCTCTCACTGGCCTTCTAGCTGCTGTACCAAAGCTCACTACCTCAGCTTCTTCAGTGCAAGAAATGTCACTCAGATGCATCACTGAGAAGCCTGTATTTGATGACACAGCCACAATAAATCTTTTAGTTACCCAGAACTTGGCACAATTTTCTTTTTAAGCTCTGCAAAAACACCCCTATGACAAAACAAATTTACATGAAACTAGATTTCCTATCGAAAGTTACAAGAACACATAGAAATACCAATAAAAATGTTCTTGGATAGAAGACAACTGGAAAATTTGACAACTGAGAGGCCACTGCCTTCCCATGATTACAAACAAAAAGATTACGTCAATCATTTAAGCCTGCACTAGGGCCTTCACAGCCCTTAACTGATTCTCATAGACCTTCTCCCCACAGAGCTACCAAATAAAGGAACAAAACAAGGCAAAGTGACTTATGTGGAAGCTGCCACCTCTTCCTCTTACTCAGCCTCTCTACTTTGCTTAGATCACCGATCTGACCTTTACTGCAGGAGGCCCCTCTGGGCCATGGTAAATCAGGACTCTATCACATGCACTACTACAGCAAAGTGAGTTTCAACCACAAATTGCTGTAACATTGCAAACATGTCCTTTATGCCAACTCCGAGCCTATGAAACAACTCAGCCTTTAAAACTTTCTTGAATTAAACAATACTACTTACCTTAATTCGAGGCATAGTCACAGTGGGTGGCTTTGCTTCCGCAATGAAACTATAGGATGTCCCTTTTTCAACAAGCTGTCTAGTATACGGCATGAACTGTTTACCCTTGGATCCAAACACAAAGTCATCTCTCAAAGCATCTATCAGCACAATGACAACTTTTTCAAAAAGTGGTGGTGGAATTTTGGTCCAGTTAGAAACCATTCCTACGCAACAAAAAAAGGTTATTTAAAAGTCATCAGCAAATGTTAGCGATGTCTAAGCAGAAGTTAAAGGACAACTTCACCACAGGATTGAGTGCTTCCAAATTCTTTATTATTTTTACATGCAAAACGAGAAGTTGCAAACTATAGCACACATGAGAAGTAATCAGAGGGAGCTGTGTTTTCAGGCCATCCAGCACAGGAATGTCACAACAACAACAAAAAATCCAATAGAGCATCTAGGAAGGAAAACAAAATGTGAAAGGAATGCATGATGTGAAATTGAGAGAACTAAGGAAAAGCTACGAAACAGAGAATGTTCAAATGAACAAAAAGGGATAGCTGCTACCTTCACTGTGGTTAATTTAGTAAAGCTGAACTACATATACCCAACAGACAACTTTTGTTAGAATAAGGATGCAGCATTCACCTATGCTAATACCCAGTTCTATACATCAGATCATATCTCAAGTAATGCCCCTCAAACAAATCTCACCATAAAAGAACAGGAAAATTACAAAGAAAATGTGAGTCACTGAAATTTGAAGGGAAAAGATTGGTGCACACTTGCACCCTTCAAGGTAGAAGACTGTATGCCAGGATAGTTCGGTGATGGCAGTTGCAGGGCCAAAATCCAATTCCAGAATCCCCTGAACATGCTACATGGACAGGCACAGTAAAATGCTGCTGTGCATCGGGTAGAGGGCAGTGTCACATCTTCAAGCCCACCTCCTTCTCTTGTAAAGACTTAATGATGGCTGCAGCAACTCTTCATTTGCATTGAGCTTGGTCCATACAGTGACATTTAGTTTTTACAGCAGCAGCTTTTGGCTCAATCTCTACAGGTCCCATATCTCAGGAAAAAACACAAATGGACAAAAGGGAAGTAGAATGGATCCTAACCAGAGATCTCTACTCAGACAATACTGTGGTGAAATCAACTTCTCAGCACATGCATTATATAAAGTTAGGGCTTTTACATTCCTTTACAATAAAACATGTTTCTGGATAAGGGGTTGACAATTTGGAAAGGTCACAGATAATGTTGTCTCTTGAGAACCTCAAAAACAACTTCAGAAACTGTATTTTTGTGTACATAGATAAGCAGCAATAAATTGACAGTCACAGACTCGTTACTGCTAGTGATTTTTCCAGATAAGGAAACCAGGGAAGAAGACACAACAGGGGGAAGAAGGAAATCTCAACAGCAACAAAACACTAACTGCCAGCAACCCTGATTAAAATTATAATGTTGTTTTTCCAGGATTTGAATTATCAACTTAGCAGGCATGCTTTGGCTCTTAGTGAAAAACAAGAAGACACAACTGGATGTACTGTACTGTTGAATCTTTCTCATAATTTACTCCCATCCACTTGCTTAGGGAAACAAAACTTGCAGGACACCATAAATGTTCAGATCACAAACACATTACACGCTACTCACAACTCCCTCCTACAGTGTCATTTATGAGTTAAGTCAAAGTATTGGGAAGTACAAAGGAACTAGCAGTTGACTACAAGCCATCTGAAAATACTTACTATAAGATAGCTAAAGCGATATGTTGTGCAAATCTTTGCACTAGGCATGCTTATTTATCCCTGCTATGGTTATTTAGAAAGCAGTTACTTTAAATGAAGCTGAACTTTTGTAAGCAGTGAAAAAAAAAAAAACAGGTTCTACCAAAAACTTATCACTATGATGTGCTGTAAGGATTTACTATTATACAGTCATCCCACAGGCAAGACACCATGAATTCAATGTCAGTCAGGGGTCACAAAGTGAAACATTCAGGAAATACAAAAGCACTGAATAAATACTATTTTCTGAACAGATCTAAAGTAGGCTGAAAGCCTTCCATATCACGGTTTCGTAAGCAATCCCCTGTCTTTAGAGCTTACCATCCAGACCAAGAGATCACTCTGCAAGAAAACTGTAACCCATGAACTAACCAAAAGGAATTATTCTTCCACTGTCATTCCACTTTGCCTACCTATACCTAGGATACTAGTGGCACACCTAAATTCAAGGTCTTTGTAGAGCCCTGTGGTACACATTTATACTCTTCAAATCAAGCTATTTTCAAAACCCAATTGTCTGACACTTCCCTTCCACCCAGTCTCCTTCCACGTTAGACTCCTGCTAATAATCACATCTGAATGTAACATTTCACTCACAGCAGCCTGTCAAACATCTCTGACAGTCTTGGTAGTCTCCAGCTAAAAAGCAGCATGCCATTTGCCAGCATACACTCAGGTCTGTTACCAGATTAGATTCTTCCAGTGTTCCTGCTTACCTGGTATCAGCACACCATGCTATATACAACCTTCTCTGCCCTCCATTGTTTCTCACAATTTATGTAATACTGTCCCAACATGGATAATGTCATATACCTTAGAAGAATTAACAATAACGAGGTGCTAAAGACTCAGTTTGGCAGTTACAGTCCTGTTCCACCACTGTAACCATAACTTGATGTCCCGAGCAAGAGTTCTGTATGAGCAAAATACTACTCAATTCAGCTGCCCACTGAACCTGAAGTCTCACCCCACAAGCTCCAAACACTGGTGAATACTCCTTCAAGTACACATTCCTCCTCTTCACATTCTTTTAATACAACTTGTGACTGGACATATAAGACAGCTATGTATCAGCATATCCTCTACTGACTCTTCATTAAAAATATGCTTGAAAATGTTAGTTCCTCAATTTCAGCTAAGGAATACAGTAGGACCTGTAGAGACCATGATTTCAGAGAAACAGTAATGGACAGTAATATTGTGCATTTTGCAATCTGACTGGATTGTGAAGGAAACCCATGTCACTCCAGTTGCTTTCCTCACTACTGAAGTGTTAAGGTCTACACTAAAGTAGCATTATGACACTCACACACCACAGTGAGCATCACAGAAACAATGATACCCAAGCACGACACAAACAGTCAGTTAACAGAGTGAACATGTGAAATGTTGTAACTGAAATGACATTATTTAATGCAAGCGACTTACCATTAAAGAGTATGGGTATGATGGCTGCATCAGAGATAGGGAGAGGGGAATAAAACGACTGAAAAGCACACCCTCCAAAAATGTGACAGCTGATGGTTAAAGCTCTTTGAGACCGTGAACAGATACTGCTGGCAGTGATCGATAACTACATACAAAATTAGTTAAGTTCGAAACAATTTCGGAAGCAGGTCTGGAAACACGATGGCGCTACAGAGAGCTGTCCTGCAGCACTGAGGGGCCCCCACGGCACCGGGCTCGCAGCGGCTGCTCCTGCCTCTGCAGTCTCGCAACCCAGCAGACCCGACGCAAACCGACGGCGGCAGGCGCGGCGGTGAGCGGCAGCACACCCAGCCCCGCCGAGGCTCCGCCGCTCGCCCTGCCGGGCTCTGGCCCAAGCGTGGGGCACAGCCGTGCCAGCGAGCCCGGCCCGGGGCGGGTGTTACCGCGGCAACCGTTGCCCAGGGCTGCGGGCGGGAAGGGGCGCGGTTGCTCTGGCGACCAGAAGCCGCCGGCGCGAGGACGCGGGAGCGGGAGGTTGCCTCAGCGACTGGGGGTGGGGCGGGCTGCTCTGGTTACCTGGGCCGAGCGGAGCCGGTTCGGCGGGAGGGTCCCCCCAGGCCTCTCTGCGAGGCAGGGACCTGACGGGCACCGGGAAGAAGCCGCGGAGGAACAGCGCGACCCCCAGGGCCTCCACCAGGAGGCAGGAGGACGCGAACACACCCGAGCGCAACCGCATCCTGCCCTAACAGTGCCGTCCACCGCCAGGCCCCCCCGCCTCCGGCTCCCCGGCGGGGCGGCACCCGCCGCGCTCCGCCCCTTCGCCCTCTTCCCGCCCCCGCCGCTGGCCAATCATACACGTCCACGGAGCCCTACTATTGGCCAGCGGCCAGCCAACCCCTCCGCGAGCGGTTGTGACCCCGAACAGGAAGTAGGCTCCCGCGCTCGCCCTCCGGGAAGGGGGTGGTGCCAGGCCTTGCGGCGGGGACGGGCCTCGCTGCCGGGGTTCTCGTCCTCCGGCGGCGGAGCTGCTGGTGTGGGTGTCGAGGGGCCGTAGCGGTAAGGGATGGCATCAGCAGGCGGCGCCGGGCTAGCGGCTGGCAGCGTGCTGGCGTCCGGCGCTCGAAGGGCCCTGGGCCACGGGGTGAGGCCGCCCCGCCTCCGAGCTGTGATGCAGAAGGAAAAGGGAGGTGCCGAGGTGTCAGGGCCTCGGCTTCCCAAGAGTAACCTGGGCTGAGAGCTGATGTTTGCTGCAGAAAATAGCAGTTCTGTGAACTGTCTCCTCCAAAGCAAGTTTGAAGCTTGAGCTGTTGATGACAGATCTTATGTAAAGTTGCAACAAAAGATGCGTGGCAGGTGAGGAAGGAAACTAAAGTCAGTGACTGCTGCAGGTGTTTGGCAAGCGAATTTTTTTTTTTCTCCCTTTTTAATAACAATGAATAGTAGTAACCTTTTGACCTTTCCATTGGAAAGGATACAGACTGTAGCAGGTGGGTCATGGCAGATGGAGAAACAAGTTTTTAAGTCTAATTTTCTGAAAAAGGAAAATAAAGATGTTCTACAAAGTGAAGCAGAGGTGATAATGGTCTCACTACGCTCATTGATAGAGGAATATAACCTCAAAAGTTGAGATTTCATTCCCCCCCAAAAAAATGCTTCTCATCTCTACCCAAGTAGGTTCTGTGTGTCCCACCTCTGTGCTAGAAAGATGCGGTACAGTTTTCTGCAGCATATAGAACAACTTAGATTTACCTGTGAGTGACACATTTTCCCTGATATGAGTACCCCATCAGCCACAGACTGCCTGTCCAGCAGTCACTGTCCTGGGCCAAGCTCATTGGGGTTTGTTAACAGACAAAGCTGCACTACAACAGCTTGTTGACAGTGTGACACCTCACCTGTTTATAGCAGTCATCCCATAGCTATGTATATGCTGATGTGACTCTACAACTTGATGTAATTGGGCTCCAGAACAGTTATCCTGCTGGGCTATTTCCCTTGACACAAAGTAAGATCTGCTCTGTGTAAAGACAAGCCAAATGCATTGTACCATGTTTTTAAGAGTGTTTTCCCACTTAGATTGGTCAGTTTGTACTTTTACTGACAGTTTTCACTGACCAGCTGTTCCTACTGGGCTTTGCGACAACTGTCACTAGACAAGGCTGCCTTGATGTGAAAGGCATGTGTGAGTGGGTTTGGGGTAAAAGTTTTGTATACCTTCATATCCCTGGAAGTCTTTCCTAGGGCCTCCAGATACAGAGAAGAAGTCAAGGAGCCTATGTCCTGCGGGCTCATGCTGCTTACATGACAGACTGGGTAATATGTCCCTGAGCACTGTGCTACATTTAGGCCACGTAGGAAGTACTTTTTCTGGTCCCTCTTACCACCTTAGGCATCTACTCAGACTGCTTCTAATATTTCCATTTATGAAGAAGATGTAAAGCCGTTATGTTAAAAGGAAGTTGCACTTTTGTAGATGCAGTTTGTTTCTTCCAAGAGGCATGACTTTCAAAGCCCATGAAAGATAGTATTCAGTAGGTAACTGCAGCTGACTATAGACAGTGAAATTCAAAGAGAACATGCAAGGCTTTTAATCAGCAGGGAAGGGCAAGAGGAAATGTCTGACTTTACTGCAGGCCATCATATGTATGGTTGAAGCTCTAAAACGTCTTTAGGTAACATGCCTCAAAGTTACATTATTTGTATTTCCAGAAAATATTTGTTACTTCTTGTGGGCATTTTCTGCTTTCCTTTAAAACTTGAACCAGTGAATGAGACTCTTCAAGGAGAAAATAAGAAAAATTAACTCCACTAACAAATATAAAACACCCTAACATAGGCAGTGTTTATAAATCACAAAACAGCAAGTAAGAAATGTTTGTCTTCTTTTTATTTCCTGGGCAAATATTACAGCACTTTCAGGAATAAGGTGGAAATTCCCCAAACACTGCATCTTTCTCCATGGTCCATACCTTCAAATACTCACAGAGGGTCATAATTTTGTTGTTCAAGCTAAAGGATTTCACCACAGATACCAATACACTAGCTGGCATGGGGCTCACACTCCCCAGGATCTATCTCTGGCCATTTACTGAATAGCATCACCATCCATCTCCACTGCCATTTGACAAGTTCTTGCAGCAACATGCTTCCAAGTTCATTATTATTGCACTTAACTGCAGGCATCAAATACCTAGGAAAAAATCTGAGCCCTGTGCAAGACTTTAGATCTGACTGAGTGTGTGAGCTGACACAAGCAGGATGCAGGAACAACCACAAAATCATGGACGAAATGCAAAGCGTAAATTTATTTCATTACCCTTCAAACCAGGGAATCCCCAGTGCAGCATCTGAACAGAGGCACACAAGCAGAAACACAGGGACCTGGAGCTTGGTCCTTGTTAGAGGATCACTGAACCTGCTGGGTTTGTCTGTATTTCAGGGATTTGCACAGGCATCTTTTACCACTGTGCTTTCCCAAAGCAGGGCAGGAATCTCAAGCATGTTCAATAGGGTGCCGCTAAGTCTATCACAGGCCTGTTACCTAAACACAGATGTTCTACTTGTCCAACACGCAAGGCCAAACAGCAATTAGTATGATACATGTGTTTTTCAACACCCCAGTTGCAAGTCACCTGACCATGTTTACAGTCCTCCTCACCAACCTTCTCTTATTTTCCCACAGTGAGTAATTGTCTATTAGTCTACAAGTGTATTATTGTATAATATATTCACAATCGCTGCTGTATATTTCTGTGGCCATTTTACAAGTTTTTGAGTGTAACCTTTTCCACCGTGCATAGAGATTTGTGCCCTGTGAGAGTTGGTCATTTAATGAGAATTCAGAGGGAAAGTTTGTTTGCTCCCCAGTTTGTAAGCACTCAACCAACATTGTGTGCACCAATTTATGCCAAGAGGCACTTTCTAATTTAAATAGCCTTTAAAAGGTTCAATGTTCATGTCAGAGTGTCAAGAAAGGTTGTGCAGCCACTCAAGCAAACTTGCCTCTCTGTGTCTTGAGGAAGGAGGAATTTAAGGCTCTGTGCCCAGCCCTCACTAGAGGCACTGCCCCAAACCCTCTGAGAAATCAGCAGGCAGAAACCAACCAAGCCTTGTCTTCACCAGGCCTACCACTGGTTGCACTAAACCAGTAGGAACACACTTTGGTGAAGTTCTTTGCAACCAACATTTAAAGCATCCAGGTGATGTTTTTGATCTCTCCGGCATCCGTCAAGGCTTTACTAGGGCAACAATTAAAAGGCAGATAAGACAGAAAGTTGGTATGTCCCATGAGGGAGGAGCACACCAACTTCCAACAGTCTCTGTGTCCTCTCCCAGCTCTTAATGAAATGCTGCACATGTGAGACAGTATCCAGCATGTCTGCTTCCCCAGCTCCTTTTCTCCTGATTCTTTTACTTCTTATGTTTCACATTTTGACTGGAAAAATAAGCCGAATCTTCCCCTCTCCTCTAGTTTCAAATACAGCCAATATGCAGCCACATTCCTCAGGTTTTTTCCTTCTTTTTCCTCCTCCTACTTAATCTTATTTTGACTGATCCCCTTGTAGGGAATCAGATCCCTTTACCTGCTGTTAAGTTAATAAATTCTGGGGACCTGCAGCTTACCACCTTGCTCTTTGAACTGCCTCAGGTATTCTCCCTCTCTGATCCTAATTTAGCAGGATTTCACATGCAAGTGTGTGCGTGTTTATGTGAAACCCGCATGTTTCTTCTGAACTTGTCAAGGTGAGGTGTGTGAACATCTCATGCTCATGGTTTAAACAAGCATCCTTTTTCTGTTCAGAGTGATACTCCTTAAACTTGTCCCTAATACATTCAGTACTGTATGGGAGAACACACAAGAGGAGCAGGAATGGGCACAGTGGCAAAATTGACCAGTGTAGGTAAAAACCACTATTTTTACATACGAGGGGCATGTAGCATATCACTTAAGTGAAGCTGTAATAAAAATTTAAAAAGAAAAAAAGACTTTCAAAGGCAATCTGACACTCTGAAAGCACTACTATGTAGTTAGAATTCTGGAAGGACACATAGTAATTTTTTTCTCCTGTCATTTCTCCATCATTCAGTACTTGGCAATTTTAATGTATGTCAGGTCTCTGCTGTATTTAAGTCATGGTAAAACATAAGAAAAGGTTAGCAAAGACTGTTTACTGAAGTGTGAATCTCCCTCCTCCACCCTGGTGCACTGAGAAGTCTCCAAAGTTTGTAGTTGTGGAGGCAAAAGACAATGCAGAAGCACTATCAGTGTAAACCCTGCTTCTCAAATCTGAGACAAAACAGGAATTTCTGCACATACCGGAGAATTAAATAGCAAAAAATAAATTAAAAATAATTCAATAGCTTTATACACATCAAATAGTTAATTGTCTAGCTTTACACATACAGACGTGTGCACATAGTCTGTCTTCAAGTTTAGATACTTTGGAGACCATGCTTGCAGAGTTTATGGGATTTCAGATTGAAGCAGCCAGGGATCACTGAAGAATATAACCCCTGAGGAGGTGAGATGTAGGAAGCCAGTCTGTTTTGTTGCTGTAGACTGCAGACTGGCTCCTTGCTGCAGGATGAAATTACTTGCTTTCAAAGGGAAAGCAAAGCCGCAGAGCAAGGACTAACTGAAGAAAGAGGCTGCTCATTAGTTTCCCCCAGAGTCCCACACTCAAAGCTTATACTGCTTAGTAGCAATGTCTCTATTCCCCTCTCTCTACACAGGGTTGTACAGAGATGTAAACAGTCGTTCCTGCTTATGAAAACCCTGACTTTAGGACTGCGCATGTGCTCCCATCCAGGCAGGTTCTCTGAGAGGGGCAAGCGTAGGCTGGGATCACTGAGCCTGATCCCTGCGTGTGCTGTTGGTTAGAACAGATCTCGAGATTCTCTGATGCAGTGGTAGTTTTTCATTCTGTCTGAATGGGCTGGATAAAATGCGAAGGAAGAAGAACAAGTCCTCAATGAAAAGTTGCAAAACTACTTAAGTAGACGGACTGATTCCAATGGTATAAATGTCTGAAACCCTGCATATGTCAGCAGACTCTACCAGCTAGAGTAATACCAGCTGTCTAGCCTTCAGGGCAGGCACTGAGAGGAGCCAGATTTGGGGTTTGAGATAGGACTGGGATGGGAAAAAATTCCCCTTTATGATCATGAGCAAAAGGCAGACTCGTTAGGGGAAGAAAAAAAAGAACATACATTTATTACAGACACTAACAACACATAACAGAGTAGGACAGTGAGCAGCATTGCCACATCTTGAGAACACCTTCCCCCCACCCCTCCCTTCTTCCCAGGCTCAGCTCTGCTCCCAATATCTTTACCTCCTCCCCCAGTAGTGCAGGGGCAGGGAATGGGGGGTGCAGTCAGCGCTGCCACTTCCTTCATGTTCGGTGAGGGGAGTTTCTGGAACTTGTTCCTCCTGCTCCATCGTGGTCCTCCTCTCACAGGAAACAGTCCTCCACAAACTTTCTCCAACATGAGTTCCTCCCATGGACCGCAGCGTTCCCCACACTGATCCGTCATGGGCCACTAACTTTCTCCGACTGGATTCCCTCCCACGGCTGCAGCCCTTCCCGAGCTGCTCTGGCGTGGGACTCCCCCGCATGCTGCAATCCTCCCAGTGCTGAATTACAGCAGCGGGGCTACCTTTTCCCATGAGACCCCGGCCTTCTTTGGGCACAGAACCTTGATTATTCCGAGCAGGAGCAACAAGCCATAAATCAGTGTCTGCTCCACCGTAGATCTTCATGGGTGGCAGGGGGGGCCGCCCTGCCGTCTCACCACAGGATACAGGAGGGTCTCTGCTCCGGCACACCTCCCCCCTCCTTTCTCCCTCCGTTCCTCCACTGACTTTGGTGTTCATGCAGCTGCAGCAACTCCTCCTCACCAGTCCGACTGCCCGTCACCAAGTCCCTTCTTAAATACGTTATTGCAGAGGCGCAGCCGATTGGCTCAATTTCCCAAACAGAAGTGGAGCTGACGTGGAGCTGGGGGAGCTTTGAGAAGCTTCTCACAGGGGGCCACCCCGATAGCCCCCTCCCCTGCCACCAAAAAACTCCACCACTCACTCAACCCAGGACACTTGTTTTCCATGCCCCTGCACTGATGACTTTGTAGAGGACACTGTCATTGCACCTTGGCCCCTTTCGGCTGTGCTGCATCCTCCAAGATTATCCTTTGTCACACTGGGCCTCATTTCAATATTGCAAGTGACCAGTGCTGCACACAATGTTTCAAAGGAGGCCTTAATAGGTCACTTGTGACTCTGAGAGTCTCTTTCCTCTCTGCTGGCGATGGCCATGACATATCTGAAGAGCTTCTCTACATTTGTGCCTCACCAGTATTCTGATCATTTTGTAACTGGCATGCTCTCACATTTCATTTCTCTTACACCACATCTGATATATTTCCAGCTGATAACAAAAATTCTGACTGCTGATTCTCACGAGAATAATTTTACCACTTTAGGTTACTGAAACTCATGCTGTATCATTGCTCTCATCTCCTTAAATAATCCAGTTCTATTTCTTGTGTCAAAAATTTCTTATGACCCATAGGACATCATGGATCAGTCCTGTCTCTGAATGGACTATTGCAGTCAGCACCTACTACCTCTGTCCTTTGTTGCTAAATCAGTTATTCCTTAGCATCCTAAACCAAGTAACAGTAAGTCTGTCTGCCTCACTGTGCTGGGTTTGTGTGTTTGTGGCAGGTGTTTTTGGTAGTGGGGGAGGAGGTTACAGTGTTGGCCTGTGAGAATCTTCTTGAAGCTCTCCTAGCTCCAAGTCAGACCCACCTCTGGGCAAGGCCAAGCCAATTAGTGATGGTGGCTGCACATCTGTGGTAATGTATTTAAGAAGGGGAACCTAGGTGGATGAGATGGAGTTGTGAGGAAGAGCTGTGAGGCGGACACCTATGCGAACTCCAAGGTCAGTGGAAGAAAGGAGGAGGAAAGGAGAGAGGTGCATCAGGGCAGAGATTCCCCTGCAGCCCATGGTGAGATGGCAAGCTGTGTCCCTGCAGCCCCTGGGGTCATCAGTGGAGCAGATGCTCACCTGCTGCCCGTGGAGGACCCCATGCCAGAGCAGGTGACTACACCCAAAGGAGGCCCAGGGCTCTGTGGGAAGAAGCCCCTGCTGTTGTAATTTGGCATGTGGAAGACTGCAACATGTGAGAGGGATCCACACTGGAGCATCTCAGGAAGAGTTGCAGCCTGAGGGAAGGACATTGGAGAAAGTTCATGGAGACTGTCTCCCATGAGAGGGACACCACACTGCAGCAGGGGAAGAATGTGAGGAGTCCCTGTTCTGAGCATGAAGAAGCAGCAGGACTGACCACAACCCCCATTCCCTGCCCCCTGTGCTGCCGGTGGGGAGGAGGTAGTGAAATTGGGAGCAAAACTGAGCCTGGAAAGAAGCTGGGGGGGGAGAGGAGGGATGTGTATGTGCTCAGTTGCCCTCTGGGCTCAAACCACAATGTTCTTTTTGTTGTTTTAACATGACCTTACTGAACAGACATTTTCTTTATTTCTGAACCTTATCATTTCCCTTACTAGATGAGGAATGTAATTTTTTCCACCTGAGAACAGGTTTCACCACCACCATGCTCCTCTCCCTGAACATTTCTGTACATACTGTTACTCTGGTTTTACCTGGTCATATGCCCCCTTCTTGAGTACTGAGTGCGAGAGCAAAAATTATTCTTTGGTTTTTCCTCAAACTACAGCAATAGCAATCTTAGTAGTTATTAAGAGCTTAGAAATCCCTTATTAGCTTGTGACTCTATCTGGAGAAAAACGTATCAGTTATCTTGGTTTTCTTTAAGTAGTTGAAGTATGAGTTAACAATGGAAGCAGTCATAAAAAAGATATTAAAAAGGGGAAAGAAACACAGACACCCTTGTCAGTGGAAGAATGGAAATTTAGAGCTGCAAAGGAAGATACCAGGTTATGAGTATGATACTTCAGGATATACCATCTATCCAGATACAGCAGCATCTTCCTCACAGTTTATTGCTGCCTGCAATACTTGAAGAATATTCAAAAGTGAGAGAGGAGATCTGTCATGGAAAGAAGGGATTTGAGGAGAGCAGAACATTGTGAAACACTGACAGTCAAAAAGAATGAATCCATTTGTATGGGAGAGGCTCCAAAATCAATCCTGTTATGAAGCTATGGTTCATAGGGAGCAGCCCTTCCTTCTGTATGGAACGATACAGCATTCCTTCAAAGACTGTATACTGCCTAAGAACGTTAAAACAAAACAAAACAAAACAAAACAAAAACGGGCAAACAAGAAAAAAACCACAGAAAATGGCCGAACAGTGCCATCTGGGGACTGCTGACGGAAGAACGGGTTGAGAAAAAGGCAGTAACATTAACCAAGCACCTGCTTTTCCCACTCAGAATGAGCAGAACTTTATTTTGTGGGAGGTTTCAATTATTTACATGGGGCCAGGCTCAGGTTCAGGCACTGACGGATGCACACTGCTGTATTAACAGCCAGGACTGCTCCAGGAAAGGAACAGCAACACACCTCTAAATGCAAGAGCCATTGTCAAGCAGCAGCTTTGTTATATTTTCTCAGTGCAAGGAATTCCTTCATTTGGAGTTTGTAGGGAACAGGAGACTGCACGGAAATCAAGGAAAGGACAATATGACATAACACCATGGGAGAAATGCTTTCAGACCTTCCTGTTTTATTATGCTACCAAACCGGAGTTTATTTTACAAAGTTTCCAGAGAAGTCTTCCCAAATCTAATCCAAGTATTTTCAAATTAATCCCTGAGATTTTGCTTAAGGACTGCAGTGCGATGGCAGCCGCTGACATAGTTTTTTTGATGAGAGCAAGATTCTGCTAGAAATCCTGCATTATTTTATCACTGCTAGGAGTCACTGCAATGAAGGTAGTCCACTTCTTCGGCAAGGCACAGGTGCTTACCTCAGTGTCTCACCTTATATAGAGATGGGACACAATGAATACCACCACGTAGCTGTTTATACAAGCAGTGGGAATATGCTTGTTTTCCAGGCTGGCATAGCTAATAGGAATGGGAGTGGAGATCTCTTGGCATTGTCTCAGGACTGGCACGGAGCAAAGGAAGGTGCAGGAGCAAAACACCTGGTAGTGCCTTCAGTCAGCCAGAGATCCAGTTTGGGTTCTTGCAGGAGTGCAAGCTTGATGACTGCCTGGGGAACACAGGGAAGGTTTGCAGGCTTTTCAGCAGAACAGAGAAACCCTGGAGATGGACCAGATCTGCTGAGCTGGGTGTTGTGCAAACACAACAGAGTGGCTGCTTTTATCCCAAAGTTGTATATGAAAAGAAGTCAGAATGTAACAAAGGCAATAATTTTTTTGAGTTTCTTTCAGAGGCCTTAGATTTCTCTGAAGGATTGTGAGTATTATGTTAAGACCTTCAGATTAAGCTGGATCAAATAGAAAAAAGGAACAAGAGAACATGGTCTTCAGCAAGAAGCTATAGAAGTAATGCAGACTTTTGTTTGTTTGTTTTACTCTCTAGTAACTTGTGGAGACATTTTACATCAATGAAGGTCATGATGCCCTTAAAGGTTTTTGAATAACAGAAAAAGAAGGTCACAACAGACCTTGAAGGTTTTTGAAGAACAGAAAAATAAGGGTTTGAAGAAGAGAAAAATAAGGATTTTGAATAACAGAAAAATAAGGTGAAAACAGACCTTGAAGGTTTTGGAATAATAAAAAAATAAGGTTCTTGAATAACAGAAAAATAAGAAAATTATCAGTGAACAACAGAGGACTTTGGAAGAACACCCGGAGCAAAAAAAGTAAAAAGCAAGTTATAGTGACAAGAGAAAAAACATGTGTAGTTAAGCTAGCCAATTAAATGTTTAGAATAGGTGTGTGAGTAATGTATGTTAACCAATAAGCACTTATGTTGGGTGTGTGGACAACTTTGTAGGGGGATAAAAACACAGCTTTCTGAATAATAAAGGGTCTTCAGTCTTAATATTGGAGTCCGTGTCATCAATCTCCTCAGTAACTCAAACTGACTACAAGATAAAGAGCGAGGCTAGTTCTTGTAAATCCAAAGTAAAACCAGCTAGGCTACATCAGAAGTCTGTGCAATGTTTGGCTAGCCATCTGTGCTATTTTAATATCTTCAAGCTTTCAAAATGTTTGGTACAAGTATTCCCTTCTGTTATATTTATAGAATTTGTATCACATACCATTTATTCTGTTTAATATTTATAGTGCATTCAATTCACCTGCTGCAATACACAGTTAATTTTCAATACATTACTTCTAATTTCAGTTCCTTTGCAAAATCTGCCTTCTCTTGAGCTAACCCCTGGAACTCAGTTCTTGTCTAGAGACCAGGGGCTGAGAAATCTACTTAAACAACAGCCCATGCTCTACATCATGAACCTGCCTGACATTTAGGGTCACCACAGAGCTGATGTTACGCCTGCTGAGTCTGGAGGGAAAACAGGAGTCACCTACCACCTTCCGTCTTACTTATTCAAGGAAAACAGGACAAGTCACCCAATCATTACTGCTGGAGTGAATCCCACTTCTCCACTTTCCCACTCAGTCTGAACAAGCAAAGATAGGTGCTGCTTTGGCCATCTCTCTGTTGTGGCCACACTGGCCATGGTTCCACCCTGAAGATATCATGAGCCTTACTGGGGACAGATTTTTGTCAGAATAGGCACTAGACAGTCTGCCCTTGAGGAAACTCGTATCAGTGAAACAGAAATAAAGGCACAGAATATGAACCCCCTGGAGCTCACAGTAATTTTTAGGCAGGTCAGGAGGTTTCTGGCAGGCACATGTGTCCTCTCAGCACTCTGTAATTCCCCTCAGCTGTAGCCAGAGCTCCTCTAGGTCCTTGAGGAAGTTTGTCTCAGCATCCTCTCGAGAGGCACAACTGTGGGTCTGTTCACAAGTGCTCTGAAACCCATGCTTGAGCTCTCTTGCACACTCCATCGCCCTACCTTCTTGTACCCATCTCCCTGGACAATTTGACTCCCACTGCAGTGCATTTGACCGTTGTAACATAGATGCTGCACCCTCTGCTTTCATAAAATAATGTTCTTTAAAAGGTGTTACCACAGACAAGATAGATGCTGTACACCAACTGGCAAAAGGTGCCTTTTGCTGATAAACCTTCTTTGCTTGATGGAGTTGCAAAGTCCATGCACTGCAGGTATACTGTTGTTGTGATTTAGGCCTGGTCGGCAGCCAACCACAATACAGCAGCTCTCTCTCCCTTTCCCTCCGGCAATGAGAAGGGACAGAGAGCCAGGCTTGGGGTTCAAGATAGGACTGGGATGGGGAAAAATCCCCCTTTTATGATCACGAGCAAAAGGCAGACTCGTTAGGGGAAGAAAAAAAGAACATACATTTATTACAGACACTAACAAAAACACTTAACAGAGTGGGACAGTGAGAAGCGTTGCCACATCTGGAGAACACCTTCCCCCCACACCCCTCCCTTCTTCCCGGGCTCAGGTCTGCTAGGGGAGTGTCCGAAACTTGTTCCTCCTGCTCCATCGTGGTCCCCCTCTCACAGGAAACAGTCCTCCACAAACTTTTTCCGACTTGAATTCCTCCCATGGGCCGCAGCGTTCCCCACACTGCTCTGTCATGGGTCACTAACTTCCTCCAACCGGATTCCCTCCAACAGCTGCAGCTCTTCCCGAGCTGCTCCGGCGTGGGACTCCCCCGCATGCTGCAATCCTCCCAGCGCTGAATTACAGCAGCGGGGCTACCTTTTCCCATGAGACCCCGGCCTTCTTCGGGCACAGAACCTTGATTATTCCGAGCAGGAGCAACAGGCCACAAATCAATGTCTGCTCCACCATAGACCTTCATGGGTGGCAGGGGGGGGCCGCCCTGCCGTCTCACCACAGGGTACAGAGGGGTCTCTGCTCCGGCACACCTCCCCACTCCTTTCTCCCTGCGTTCCTCCACTGACCTTGGTGTTCATGCAGCTGCAGCAACTCCTCCTCACAAGTCCGACTGCCCGTCACCACGTCCCTTCTTAAATACGTTATCGCAGAGGCACAGCCGATTGGCTCAATTTCCCAAACAGAAGTGGAGCTGACGTGGAGCTGGGGGAGCTTTGAGAAGCTTCTCACAGGGGGCCGCCCCGATAGCCCCCTCCCCTGCCACCAAAAAACTCCACCACTCACTCAACCCAGGACAACTGTATACTAGGGGAACTAGACTAACATGAAAGTTTTAGGTGGGACCCAGTACAGAGTGTCAAAAAAATCACTATCTCTTTTATTCAGATACAAAATAATTGTGTATTCAGTTCCTTTAGGAATTAAACCATTGACCTTTCCAAATGCCAGGCAGCTTAGAAGTAGGACAGAAGGAGAATGATTATCATATCATTAAAGCAGCCAAATCTAGTTACTGTTAGACCCAACACTAGCTAGGGAGAAAGAGGAAGACACAATGCCCCTGTTAGAGCAGGATCTGTTTGGAGGGCTAGGGTGATCATTGCACAGAGGATCCAGGCTGGCACAGGTTTCTCTAAGTTTTCATGAGGCATTTGACTTACTCTGCAAGACATGTGAAACAAGTAACATCCTTACTAAGGTTGTTTGTGAAATGCAGGAGGCAGCAGTGACACGAATCAGGAGGTTTTTCTCTTTGGGAAAACCCTCAGAAACGTGTTTCTGGGAGAAGCACTCAGGCATGGCATGTTTTCTCCTGGGCACTGGAAGTCCCTATGGTGGTGGGATGCTGGGTGGCACATACACTGCTGCCAAAGGGGGTTGTCTCAGGGAGCTCCCTCAGCTCCAAGGCAGGCAGTGCAGTGCCCCTCACCTGCAAGGGTCTTCCCCTGGTGCCCACAAATCCCCTCAGAAGAGCACATGCTGACTCCCCCCTCATGATGATACACTTGCTCGTCCATCTCCCAGCCAACTGCTCAGGAGAGGCTGCGGTGGGCACCACTCAAGGACACCACTTGTGCTAACTGCTCAGCAGCCTTTGATCATCCATTTAAAGCTCTCCAGGGCCCTTGGAGGTGAGAGAGGTCAGTCCATGCCTGTTTTTCAGGTGGTTTAAGAACATCCCTTTTAACTGTGTAGGTGCGAACAGACCTCGCCAAAGACGACACAGGGTTGCCAGTGGCTGTCTTAACCTGGGAGCCAACCTCATGGTCCACTGGTGCAACCTGGTGCTAGGCCAGGGCTCGGCTGCTGGAGGTTCCTGGTTACTGTGCAGCATGGAAGGCTTGCTCATGGTAGTGGAAGTGGGTTTGATGCCCAAATACACAAGGGGCTGAGACTCCTCAGAAACTTGGGTTCCCCAGACAGCCTATGGGTCAGGACAAGCCAGCTTCTACAGCAAAGGGAAATGTGGGAGGAGAGGTGGAGAGAAGTCAGCGTTTTCGGGAGCCCGTTGCTAAGGTGACTGCACATTCAAGCCAGTAGCTCCATGCACTAGTCACTAGATTTCAGGATTACAGGTGAAAACCAAGCAGGCATCTCTGAACCACAATCTACCTGGTAATGTGGAGTCCAGGCTATATCACCAGGAACAAGTTTTTCCAGTTTGAAGCTGAGTCTGCCTGCCTGATCAACCAACCCACTGGGAGCAGCAAGGACAGGGCACATGTTTCAACGAGGCAGCAAACAGTCCCAGCTGTAGCTTTCTGTGGAGTGTAGTGGCAGACCAGGGTGCAGCCGCTTGAGGAGATGAGGACCTGTGCTATTTTCATTTTAATAGTATCCCACAGTAAGTGTCCTCCCAGGGCTGAGCTGGAGACATTATTGAGAGCCATCCCAACTGTAGTGTTAAGGCAGGCATTTCCTTTCACAGGCCAGGAGCTAGTAATCATTTATTTATAGGTGACTTCTGTTCACTCAGCACTGTATTGCTGGTAACCAGATGACATTTATTAAAGCAACTTGGCCCTTGTGAGTTTTCAAAAAAAAAAAGGTTTCTTTCTGCCTTTACCTGTCACCTGTCCCATGTGAGAAGGCATATCCTGGACAGGCTGCGACAGCCACAAAGTTCAGGTATTTTCATGGGAAGATTTGAGCATCATACATTTCACAACAAACTAAAATTATTTTGGAAATTAAAGACTGCTAAAAATTTTTGTTTCTGCTACCAAACCAATAAAACTGTGTTTATACCTGGTGATAAAACCATATTCCTTTACCAACATTGGTGGAATGTATTTCCTGTGAAAGAAACCAGAGTGTATAGGTACTGGCAGATACATTCCTGCCTATGGCAGATACATTCCTGCCCATTTCTAGGCTGCCAGGAAGCAAAATACAGCATTTCCAGCATAGGAAAAGCTGTCACCTGCGGTTTCTGTGAGCAACTCCCAGCACAAGCCACAGTCCTGATGACTTGAGAGCAGTGGGGGGTTCATGATGAGGAGCTGCTGTGTCATGCTCAAAGGGGCAGAGCTAAGGCTGAATAAATATTCAGACTCCCCTGTGCAACTGATGCTTGCTTTGAAGGGAGTTCTCTGAAATACTTACTTACAGGATCCTCCAAAGGGGTCCCTCCATGTGAGATCTGCTGAATGCCAGGGTTCAAAATGCCTGAACCCCTTTGCCAGGGAAAAAATGCTGTGTCCAAATTCATTGTCAAGCAGTTCCTCTTTTTTTTGAAAGTTCCTTTGTTTGATAAGGGTTCAGTGACTCTTACAGTATCTCATACGCTAAGTGCTCAAACACCAGTGCCAACTAGAGCTATGAGATGCTTTTGCAATCCTAGGACGGTTTCTGTGAGTCTACTAAGGAGCTGCTGTGTCTCACAGTGCTGCAGTTTGTCTTTACCTCATCTTCTTACCACCCTGTATTTCCAAGAGAAAACAAACAAGCAAAAAAAAAAAAAAAAAAAAACAAAACAAAACAAACCAAACAAACAAACAAAAAACAACAACAAAAAAAACCACACCAAAAGTAAAGAAAGCCTGCGATGCAGTCACAAGATGGAAATTGTCCACATCATCAGTAATGTTTCATCTGGGTTGCCAAAGCTGAGGAAACGATGTTCCCACATCCCAGGATGCATGCTCCATTTGGGAGTTGTGGTTCTCATGCTTCTGTGCATCGTAACAGAGGTGCCTGAGGAATGACTGGTGGTTATCCTAAAGGTCAGTTTCCTAAATTAATATCCAGCACTTCTGAGATCTTGTGGTAGCAATTGCTGCAGGTAATCAGCTGCTGTGGCATGTTTCAAGGCAGGTTTGTGTTGTTCTGCAGCTATACTGCCTGAGGACGAACAGAGATTTTGTATCTCCCTTTCTCCCAGCTGCTGTTTGCAGATCAGCTCTCTGTTGCAGGTGTACCCAGGATGGGAAAGTGTCATGTAGGGCACTGTCTTCCTACATTGAGATCAGGCCAGGAACTCACATGATTTTTGTTTCTGCAACTAACTCCTACCCAGAAACCTACTGAAAAGAGGGAGAAACAAAGCCTCTTTATTCCCATCAGCAGAAATGAGATTTTGTAAGCTACTAAGTAACAGGTGTGAGGGGGTGGTGAGGAGTTACTACCTTCATAGGATATTTTTTTTTTTTAACAGCTGTTTGGCTTGTAGTGTTGCTTGTATCAACTGAACATGAGTATTAGCTCTGCTCCCTAGGGCTATTAGTGATTAATCCACATACAGGAATCCAGAGCAGAGCTAAAGACTTGTCTAACAGCTTTAAGCTTTTCCTATACTATGAACAGGAACTACAAGACAGTTTGGCTCGGGAACTATTATGCTATCAGTACAGCTCTAGAACATTTGAGCCTACAAACAGGCCCCCATAGAAATCACTAAAACATCAGTTGGCTGCAATGTTTAATGGGAGCTTGGAAGAAAGCTGCCAAGTTGAAGAGGAGCGAGCCTCTGCAGGGATGTTTGTTGGTCCATGCTGCCCAGCACTCCACTGCTCTTATTTAGAGAATCTCTTCCCAAGAAGAACCTGTTCATGTTTGATAGATGCAGCAGCTTCCCACACCTCATGTACCACCTCAGACATTGCATTTGTGCCTGCTCCCTTGCCATTCTGCAACAGCATTGTAGTCATGTGGTGAGAAACATGCTGACCTGTGTTAGCCAAAGGAAACAGTCTCCTGTTTGGTTGTAAAGCAAATCTGAATCCCTGAGTCAAACACTCCCATCAAACAGGGAGAAGAGAGCAGTGGGTTTCCATGGAGGTTTTTGCTCCCCCAGCCTGGGAAAAACCCCTTTAAAAGGAACCAGTTCCCAGCAGTGGAGGAGCAGAGTCACATGTACCTGAGAGAGAAATGCCACTCTGCAATGCTAATTAGTTTAATCCTCATCCATGATCCCCTGCCCTCCTCCCCAGCTGAGTTAGATTGAGATGCAGCTCATGGAGGAAGGGTACACAGCTCCCAGTGAACCCCTCTGAAGAGTCAGAGGCCCCACTGCATGCCATTCAAGGCCTGTCAGCTCCTGCTTGGGGTGTGGTGAGACTTGGAGAGCCACAGCACCAACACAGAGTCTGGCAGTGGAGCACTTTGGAGGCAGGACCAGGCAGGAGAGGCCCCTTTTCCTAACTCTGAAAGCATTTGGAAGAGGAGAATTGACCCCCAGACCTGGGAGTTATTCTTCAGAAGACTTTGTTAGTGCCAAAGCCAATGACCTTACTTTCCCAGCAACACTCTTGTGGGCTGCCCCGGCAAATGACCCGCCAGGCAGTTTGCAAGGTGGCAGGAAGGCATTGCCCGCCTGCAGCTTGTGGCCAGCCTCTAGGACTCACATGAGTGGGGCAATACCTCAGCTCTGGAGTGGCACATTATCCAAGGAGGGGAAGATGGGGCTGAAGTTTACCTGGGATGCTCCCACCTCCATCCTACCGGGAGAACATGTGAGGCAGAAGGTGCTGTGCCCAATCTCCAGAGGAATCTCACAAGATGAACTGGGAACATCAGGATACTACAGGAGCTAATTAAAAGTCAGTCACAAGGCAGCTGAGTCATGTCTGTTTCCCTTGAGTCACACCCTCCCCTGTCTTTCCTGCCCTCCCTGCAAGGCGATTTCATGGATGACTTGGGTGGCTGCTCTCCGTGTCTCCTCTCTCCCTGGCTGGGATGAAGAGTGGAGATAGAGTATTGATAACCCACAGAGGGTGCTGAGGCATGGCCTTGCAGGTGATCTGTCAGCTTTTCCAGACAGAGTGTGATGGAGGAAGAATATGGAGATTTCCAGGCCACTGTGAGGGCTGAATGGGTTTCACAGGCCATTCAGAGATGTGAGAAGTGGCCAAACCTCACAGGGAGGTGCACTTTGGGGACCTTTGGGGGAATGACTCTTGCCAGGCCAGTAGTGACGCAGGAACTGCATCAGTAATAGTATAGGGGACAGAGGTTTTATGGATAGCCATATCAGAAATACTAAACTTGAGTATGGATGTAGAAAACTGGAGCCAGTGGAAAAGCAGTAACTTTGAGGGAGCTGTTTATCTGGGAGGGGATTCAGCTGAGAAGGGGAAGGACAAGGGAAACAAAGAGAAGGATCAAGTAACAGGATACTAAGGTATGCAGTCATGGCTGTACAAGGACAACTGCCATGCAGCCCTGCACCTGACCACCACAGCCTCGGGCAGAAAAATAGACAAAACCTTCTTTCTGATCATACCACATGTGACTGACTGCAGCCAGGAGGGTGAGGAGAACAGGGAGTGCAGGCTGGCTAGCAAGGGAGCACCAAGGACAGACAGATCAAGCATTCCCATGCCTAGACCCATTCCAGACCTGATGGCCTCAACATCTTTCTAACACCTACCAGACTCTTAATGTTATAGTCTTGAATCTCCACTTTTTCTTGTGGACACATCCGAATATGAGTGCATGCATGCTTCCCACCTCCCCATGCATGCATAACCCCTTGGCAGCTTCAAAGGCATGTGGCAGGGAAGCAGGAAGAACTTTATGGTGTGAGACACCCTACAAAGATCTCTGGTTAGGTTCATCATGTCAAACATTGCAGTGATATAAAACCATTCCTTGCAGGTGCAACTTAAAATTCTAAAAACTGATTAGAAGAAAAATAGTTGCTGTTACCAAACTCATCAAGAAAGCTGAAACACAGAGAGAACAGGTCTGCTTGCATTAACCAGGAATGGAAAGCGCAGATGATCAAAAGGAAATGTGGAGTCACAGCCAGCTGAGGAGAGAGGAGGCTGATTATAAAGTCTTTCTTAGATCAAAATGCAAACTGAATTGTGAGCAGCAGTTAAGCACCTCTTTAAGTCAGCCTTCAAACGTTCCTATTTTCATGCACAATTAGCCTCACTAGAGCAGTAAGAGCTGCCTGAAGTCCCCTTAATGTAATCATTGCTTGTGAAAAATTTCCTCTTGAATCTTTGTTACAGTTTCTTCCACGACATTTCTCTCTGAATAGGTGATCATTTCAGTCAGAGATGGAGGAAACATCTGGGCCCATCTGGCTCAATTAAAGTACATTGTTCCAAAAGCATAACCCATCATTTTCTGTTTGTCTTGTTGTATTCTAATTTTTGTCTGAAATTAGGACACACTTGGAAACGCTCATTATTTCATGAACAGACATAACATCAGACTTAATATATCTTTTGTTGTTGTTATGCAGAACCCTTACTGTCAATTCTTTTGTCCACCAATACCAATGTAACACTGTTCAGCTTATCTCATTTCATAGCCACTAAAGCCTTCCTAGCAGTAAAACTGGCTATGCGTATGGCTGCTCTGCATATCCAATGCATCTGTTTGCTAGCAAATTAAGGTCCTGTGCACTCCGGCTTACAGAGAGTGAGCAAGGAGGAGGCAGACCATGCTGTGTGGATGACTGAAAGGAGATGCTGTCAACTGATTCCCACCACCCAAGACCCCCTGATTGATGGGAGTGCCTTGCCCCAGTGCTCTGCATCATTTGCAACCCAACAAGCCTTGCACCCAGACATGCAGCAGGACTCTGAAGGATGTACATAAAACCTCTTCTGGGGCCAAAGCACACACAATGCCAGGTGCTTCTCAGGCAGAGGGTGAGAAGCTTCAAAAGGTGCTGTGCCCCATGGCTCAGAGCAATTGTCAGACACAGGGGAGCAGGAGGAGAGTCTGTGGGAAATGCCAGCCCCTCCACAGCACTGAGGAAGGATTGGGCTGAACAGAAGATCCTCTTGCACTGTTGTATTTGGCAGAGATGTGTGTTGCAGAAGGGCATGAAGAAGACTTAAGAAGTACAACTTTGGCCCATAAGAGCATTGTGTCCCATGCTTTGTAGCTGCTGTGACAGGAAGAGGAGCAGGGGCAGGGATCACCTCCCTCTCCAAGATATTTGGGACAGGATTTAGAGGACACACAATAGGCTGGTTCCCCTGGTCTCCTGCTCAATCATGAGATATGGCAGGGGGAAGCAGCAGGATCAGAAGACCATGTGTCTCCAGAGGTCTGTCTGAGGGCACCTTTTACTCAGTCCATTGCCCCATGGCACAAAAGGGTATGTTGCTACAACATGAGCCAGTGGAGATGAGCAGATCCCTTCTTTGACGCTGAACCATTAAACCTGTGTTTCCATGGTTGGCTGTTCCAATGCTTCGGGCTCACACCATCACATACAGTGTATCACAGAGCTTTCCAGAAACCCCAAGGTCTGATCTGCCCTTGAGCCACAAGACCAAGTGCACCAAGACCCTCTTCCAGGGACCCAGGCCACACAAGGCAGGTGGATCTAGCATGGGGTCCTTGGGGAAGCAGCGTGAAGATTCCCAGGTGTCATATATCATGTTTCCAAAATGTCTGCCCTCAAGTCAGAGGTCCAAGACAGCAGCAGGTACCCAACATCGCAGAGCTGCCCTGCTCCCTGCAGCAGTCCCTGCAAGCCCTAGTACAAGCTTCCAAAAACAGTCCTCCCTGCAGTGGTTCTGAGCCAGCTCCCTTGTCAGATGTTGGTGTTGAGTCTGAGGCAACAGGAACAGAATCAGTTCTGCCTAGCAAGGTATTTCTGCCAGCCAGCACACCACAAGCACCAGTCTGTATAACTGCAAGCTGCTCATGCAAAGCCCCATAGTTCAGTTGGCCTGCCGTGACTTCCACCACATAGAAGGCACCTAATCCTGGTGACTATGCAAACCGTGACACTGCAAGTAAAGAAGAGCTTGTGCCATCTCATCCTCCATGTCCCTAGGACTGAAAGTCTGTATTGGCATATCTGAAAGCAGGAAAGATGCTAAGATGTGTTATTTGCTAAAGATCAATTATGGACCAGTGCAAACATCTGATCTCCTACTTCTGTGAAAAAAGTGAAGGAAGAATTCATATTCTTATTATGCAGTTTATTAGAGGATTATTCAGACAGTTCAGCTGGATCTTACTAGCACTTCAATATTTATTCTGCTCTTTAGTAAAAAGAAGAACTGCAAAGCATAAATTTCTTACTAAACTCTCCTGCTAGGAAGACAGCATGTTGCTAATGCCACAGAAACCCCTTCTCTCTTATGGCCTCCCACAGAACCACCCCACAGACCTGGCTCAGGGGCACAGCTCAGGCAGCACAGGGTCCGTGCATCACCACGGAGGCACATCTGCCCAAGCCAGGTACCCAACTGTATGGGCTGGTCTTCACTACAGAAACCTGAGTTGTAGCTAAAAACCTAAGTGGAGGTATGACTGCATCTATACTGTAAAACCAGGGAACCACTTCAGCTTTCCAAAAATGCCATAGCAACAAAAATAGTAAAATCACCACTATTTCAGATGACTCCAACAGTGGAGTTGCAGAGAGGCTGATAAGCAGATAATTCTGTGAAAGCCACATATCTGAAAACAAGGCTCTGCCTCAATCCATGTTTGCCAGGAGTGCCAGGCTGCTTTCTTGTTCATGCTCATTGCTCCAAAACTGAATGGCTTCAGCATCGATAACTGAACATGTAAAAGGAGGAAAAACATTATCCCAGACACAACTGAACATCTGAATATAGGAAACACACAGGTAGGACCCATTATAAAGGTATCAACCCTGATATTTTTTAGAATCTATCTAAATAACCAAAAGTATTGACCTCCCATTGCGCAGTCCATGGTATTGTAGGTTGTTTGAAGGACTTCATTCCTCCTAATACTTTGAAATTCCTTTCAGGGGAAGGGGGGTGATTGCTCACCACAAATGTATCACTGGCAAACAAGAATTTCTGAAATTTCAGGGCTTAAGAGGCCTTTGACTTGACTCTTCTCACATAGAAATTGTAGCCTTGTAGCTCAGCCATGCTCATAACAGAATGTCCTGGGTTTGAATGAGTGGTGGGGTTTTTTGGTGGCAAGGGAGGGGGCTATCGGGGCATCCCCCTGTGAGAAGCTTCTCAAAGCTCCCCCAGCTCCACGTCAGCTCCACTTCTGTTTGGGAAATTGAGCCAATCGGCTGCGCCTCTGCAATAACGTATTTAAGAAGGGAAGTGGTGATGGGCAGCAGGACTGGTGAGGAGGAGTTGCTGCAGCTGCATGAACACCAAAGTCACTGGAGGAACGGAGGGAGAAAGGAGGGGGGAGGTGTGCCGGAGCAGAGACCCCCCTGTATCCTGTGGTGAGACGGCAGGGCGGCCCCCCCCTGCCACCCATGAAGATCTACGGTGGAGCAGACACTGATTTATGGCCTGTGTTTTTTGCCTGGATGATCAAGGTTCTGTGCCCAAAGAAGGCCGGGGTCTCATGGGAAAAGGTAGCCCCGCTGCTGTAATTCAGTGCTGGGAGGATTGCAGCATGTGGGGGAGTCCCATGCCAGAGCAGCTCGGGAAGGGCTGCAGCCGTGGGAGGGAATCCAGTCAGAGAAAGTTAGTGACTCATGACGGAGCAGTGTGGGGAACGCTGCAGCCCGTGGGAGGAACTCATGTTGGAGAAAGTTTGTGGAGGACTGTCTCCTGTGAGAGGGGGACCACAATGGACCAGGAGGAACAAGTTCCAGAAGAGGTAGAAGAAGCAGCAGCACTGACTGCACCCCCCATTCCCTGTCCCTGCGCCACTGTGGGGAGGAGGTAGAGATATTGGGAGCAGAGCTGAGCCTGGGAAGAAGGGAGGGGTGGGGGGAAGGTGTTCTCAAGATGTGACAATGTTTCTCACTGTCCTACTCTGTTACGTGTTGTTAGTGTCTGTAATAAATGTATGTTCTTTTTTTCTTCCCCTAACAAGTCTGCCTTTTGCTCATGATCATAAAGGGGGATTTTTTTTCCCATCCCAGTCCTATCTCAAACCCACAATCCCTGGCTTAGGGGCCAATTCCATTAGGCCCGTTCCCAGCTAGCAATCCTGAAATACCAAGATCCTGCAATCTATAGTTTAGTATACACCTGCAAGCATGGAGTATAGTCTATCAATTATTAACCAGGACCACCTGCAAATGTGAAATATACTGTATTATTCCCCTCAATGAACTACAACAGCGGGGGCTTCTTCTCCCCACAGAGTCCTGGCTTCCTTTAAGCATATCCATATGTCCTAGTGTGGACTCCTCCACAGGCTGCAGGTCGGCCTCTGTTCCACTGCAAACTGACATGGGTGGCAGAGAGGGCAGCCCTACCATCTCACCATGGGATACAGGAGTGGTCTCTGCTCTGGCTCACCTCCTCCCAACTTCCTCTGTCCCCCTTCTACTGGCTCCAGTGTTTGCGTAGGTGTGCTTCTTCTAACTCCTCCTCAAAAATCCCAAACTCTTCTCAGGTTCCCTTTCTTAAATATGTTATTGCAGAGGCACAGTCGCCATCCCGAATTGGCTTGGCCCTGGCCAGACGCAGGTCCAGCTTGGAGCCAGGGGTGCTTCAAGAAGCTTTTCACAGTCTCACACTCCTAAAACCCCCACCACATAGACCCAGCACATCTGCAAAATTAATTAAGATGCATCACCTGCACCTGCAACTTACCATAGGATTAGACACGTTGTTGAGGTTGTTCTAGCCGCAGCCGCAAAATTGTCTAACAGAGATGTCTGCTCTTGTCCTGTGGTTTTGAGCCTTCTTTTTTTTTTCTTTTTTTCGCTATTGCCTAATTCCTTTAGCATAAGTTTTGCTTAACTTGTGCAGTTGCATGGTTCTCACATTCTAAGAATTCATGTCATATACAAAGAAACAGCAAACCTCAGTAATCATGTTATAATTAACCCTGTGGACCCACACGAGAGAAGAAAGTATAACCTATTAACAAGTGTGAGGCTGAAAATACAGAGATCATCCTAAATGCACCCAAGAACAAGAAGGAAGAAATTGCCCACTATCAACAGAGCATTTCTCCTGGCAAAGGACATGGGATGCTACGGAGCAATACACAGGAAGGGCTAAGGCAAGATGTTGATGTAGTAACTAGTGCTAAAAATAAAGCATTTTACTTTTTAGGGTAAACATGTTACTCTCTCCCTTTTCTAACATTGGAGGATCCAGCTCAGAAGCAAAGCTGTGCCCACAGATGAAGCCAGGACACATCCAGGCTCTTGGGCTCTGAGCAAACATGTGCCTTTGGGACTGGTGTCAGCATTGCTCCCACATAGACAGCCCCTGGCACCTTTTATAATGCTTTCCTCCCAGCCATGTGCACCTTCCCCAAGCTCTCCTACACAGGCTTCAGGAAATTTTCAGTCATAAGACTCAAGCTTTTTCTGAGAGAATGGTAGAAGAAGAATGTTTGGTTTTGCTTATGTTGAACTCTAGTGACCTGATGAGAGAAAGTGGAGAGGTGGCTCTAGCAAGAGGACACAGGTGGGAGCAGCAGGTGGATGTGTGCCTTCAGTGCACTGTCCAATGGAGATCACTAAAAATGATGCAGCCTT
The DNA here is from genome assembly GCF_018691265.1 of Tyto alba. NCBI lineage: Eukaryota > Metazoa > Chordata > Aves > Strigiformes > Tytonidae > Tyto > Tyto alba. The sequence continues at coordinate 46,358,840 of NW_024881275.1, read as the reverse complement.
TGTCCAGTTAAGGGATACAAAGGTTCCCCAGTGTTCTGCAGACCTGGACCTTAATTTCACATTGCTGTATAAGTGCACGGTCTCTTACCATCTCCTTCCTTGTATGCTTCTGCACAAACAACAAATGCTCGTGCAATGAAAAGTGCCTTTGGGAAATAGATTTGCATTTCAGTTTATCTATGGAGAAGAATAGGAAGTATTAAATGTCTTCATGGATCACAGCAATAGATCTTCCAGTGTATGCTAATCCTCCAGCATATGCTGATCTTCCAGTATCAGGAATAATCTGCTAACAGTATTTGTGTAGCGCTGAAATTTATGAACTGCATTTATTATTTCTCAGTTGAAGCAGACACATTACACTTGACAGCAACAGAATTAGATGCTGAAGCTCATCTAACTTTATTTACCATACACATGATGCTTGATCATATTAAAGATGCAGTTTCTAACCATTCCTCCAGGTAAATCTCAAATCTTTCTTTTTAAGGTCTTGTTGTTATCAACTCCTTGTGAATTGTTGTCACCTAGGCTGAATTTTATAATTTTCTGCATGAAGGTAAATAAACGCAGACCAAATTTTCTTTGAAGCTGCTGGCATCTTTCTTCAGACAGGGAACTTACCAGGAGAGAACTTAATTCAGTACCCAAATTTAAGAATTTAACATGCTGACCAGCTGGATTTTGTGGCATATGATACTGGTGAGAGATGTCGAGGATGCCACGTCTCAGACTAGTGCTTGACAGTACAGGCAGACATCCTTTGGAACCACCCAGGCACAGGTGATGGCTCAACAACCTCACCATGGGTAAAGTAGCCTGAGCTGAACAACCAGTACAGCCTCACTTACAGGGGCTCAGGGCAAGTATTGGGACAGCATTACAGATTGCACTGCCAGGAAGCTTTGGCTGCTTAGTCTATTCTTCCTCCTCCCATCGAAGGCAACTGTGTCCGAATATCTGCACTCTAAATACTTGCACATCTGTACTGAGGTCACATCTACTCGCCACAGCCTGGGCACATGCAATGCAGAGTCCTGTGATCTACCTGCTTATTCCTTAGCCCTTTGCTTTCCTATGCTCTTCTCAATTGTCTTCCCTCTCTCACCAACTCCCAGTTCAGAGACTGCTGTGGTGCATTGTCTCATCTTTCCCTTTTCTCCAGCTCAGAGATGACAACAGCAAGGTAGATTACTTGCTCCTGCTTTAAGTAGTGGATCATACACCATGGGGTAGCAGTTAAATAGCAGTACAGGCAGAGCCTGTGGGCTCCTGGAGGAAAGCAGGTAGCAGTGCTCCAGCTTGAAACAGGAGCAGCTGCACAGCACCTTCCCAAACACAGCTTGGGGAGATGAGCTGGGTGCCTTACTGCTTTTCCAGCCCCAGCCCCCTACACCCCTGTGAGCCCTGCCTCAGGCATCATCAGCTCTATAAATTCAAACATCCAAAAGCAGACCCCTTTCTGCAGCATTCACATACAAAATACACAAACACATGTGACATGGTTAGTGTGATGTGTGATACAAACGTGAAATGGCTATGACCATGTCCTTCTGCTAGCAGATGGCAATCAAAACAAAGAAACATAATTCTGAAAAGTAATTCCACTTGCAGTCAGGTGCATTTTATTCACGGGTGCAATGCAGCTGTCACCCACCCCAAGGGTTGCATGGAAGAAGGTTAGTGCTTCTCTTCTTGCGGAGAAGCTGCCGCTTTTCCTTGCAGACCTGTGCTGGCCACAGCCCTACCTGCCATCAGAAGGACTGGCTTAGGGCAGCCACCTCCTTTCCTGGCAGGATGGAGAGGATTATCACCTACTGTGAAGTCCACGAGGCCAAAGACAGGCAGAGTAGAACTGCTTGCATTAGGAAAAGCAGAGCACAGAAGAGAGTCCCTTCTGCCTCTCCCCCTTGGCTGCATTCCTAGGAAGATTTTATAGTCCTAGGATATCCCCAAACACCCTTTTATACATCTGGAGATGGTAAACAATTGCAGCTCAACTCTGTGGGACATGTGCTCCCCATAACACCCCCCACACAGGAGAAGAAATACAGAGGTCTGAAAGTGGCCCCTGCCTCGTACACGCAGGGAAGCAGCTGCAGCAGGTGGGCACAGAAGCACATGAGGAACTTCCATGTCTAATAGCTATTAGGCTCATGCTGGTAGGAACAGCAAAGCCTCATGAGAAGTGGGAGTGGGAAAAGGGAGGGAAGCTTCCATCATGAAGCAAGATAGTTGTGAAAAAAAATGGTAATAAAACCCCTGCATTCACCCCTGGTTTGATGATGAGTCAGTGAGGGCAGGAGAGGCAAGTTTAGTCATAATATGCAAGAAAGTCTGAGTAAAACTATGCAGAACATGCACTGGTTTCACAAACTTAATTCAACCCACTGAAGCACTTGTGGGAGCCCAGTTCTTATGGTTCATACATCCCTATAACAAACCTGGCTCCCTATTTGCCTCTAGGGTCAATCACAGACAGGACGCAGACAGAACAGGCATGCAGCAGGAAAGAAGAAGTCATCAGACATCACAGCTGCTCTCTGCTTCAGGTTGACTGTTTCTGGTTCTGCGTTACTGAAGCTCAGTTTCCACATGAAGTCTGATGAATCCATTGCTTTAGAAACTCCAGAAGCCCAGAGGAAGCTGAAGTCTTGGAACCAAAGACAACAGGAAAGGCCCTGGGTCAAACACTCGATTAACGTCTACTAGGAAGGCTGTCAATATCACTTAGCATTTTTGAGCTTCATAATGCAACTGACAGGACCTAGTGAGCAGGGATCAGGAGAGGAGCAGATCCAGTGGAAACACCAAGCTCTAATACTAAGATAGGGAACATTCAGCTCTTCACAGTACGTTACATTCCTACATAAACAAGCACAAGTACAACCAGGTGTCCTGATTTCCCCCTATTTTTTGAGGCGCTTCCCTTCTACTTTCCACATAAATTGTTCCACAAACACAATATTCCTCTTTCCAAAGCCAGCAAGGCTTAGGCTGGCACTCAAAATTCATAGCTAATGTACTTCAGTTTGTTTCATAAAGTAGAAATAAACAGATTTAGCAGCTGCAACCTTAAACCTTTGAAGAGGCCTGTCTTAAATTAGCTTCCTGAGCATTTGGATGAGCTGTCTCTTAAGGTTTCACCTTGGACATTTGAAGTCTGCTGAATACATTGCATATTGTTTTGCAGGGAGGCAGTGCGCTGGCAATCCCATCTCCTCACAGTGCAACTTCCAGAGTGTTTCTGCTGTTTTGTTGCTCACCAAAACCATGCACAAGGAAGCAGGCAGCAAAGTTCATCGATTGATAATGGTCAAGTGAGGCTTTACCAAACATTAGCCCCCAAACAGCCCCACAAAAACAACTACTTAATTCTTGAATCTGCTGAAATAAAAAGGTCTAAACCATAGGCCTTGAGCTAAAGTTGACTTCTGAGTGAACCCCCTGACCAGCAACCAGCATCTTATCAGCATGAAATGAAACCATGGGAACAACCTCTGAAAACTGTAAGTAAGCAACAGGAAGCAACTATAAATTTTAAACCTAAAGAAAAACAGGAACTCCTTGGACCTGCCCAGATCCTGGTGTGCCTCAGTGAGGCAAGTCAATCCACCAGCTATCTCCCGTGCATGTTGTACAGATTTGCTTGTTAAACTGTATAAAAGCCGGGCCCTCTCACAGCACAGACGGAGACCTCACCTACGAGTAGACGCCCTGCGTAGGACTTCCCAATTGCCGGGAAAGGCTCTCCGACCCTTCGCTGTGACGGGGCTCCCCAGCTGATGCATGGGTCAGGGTGATGGTAAAGTCTGAGGGCAATTGGTGATGTATCTTTCTTAATCACTATAGCTAGCTTTATGCAGTAATGACTAGGTGCATTACCTTGCTTATTCTTTCTGCTGCTTTAAACTAAAGCTTATTTCTTTGTGTCTGTATCCTTTGTGTTAACCCTGTCAATTGTCAAAACATCTGCCAACAGCGTTACACACCGGAGAACTTCACAGCCATGATTTTGTGTGTTCCCAGACCTTTGATTAGAAACAGAAGCCACCCCAGAAGAACAGTCAGCACTGTTTTATGTATCACAGGAGGTGAAGAATCCCTTACAGTGTGTACTAAAAGGGATCCTTCCAGTTCAAATCTTCACCTACCTATATGCTCCATTTTCCCTTCTTCACTGCTTTTTGCTCAATTCTGCCATAAACAGTAAAAATCTGCCAGAAGTTCTCACAACAGAGGCAATGCTGAGGCAAGTCAAACTGCATCATCTCCAGCACTCCAGCATCCCGATCAGGTGCCCACAGTGCAGACTTGGCAGGCTTTAGCTTGTATTGCTACAGGCTGCTCCGCATACCACAGTACACACAGTACTTTACATAGTGTTTCTGATGCCTTTTTTTAATCCCCCATTGGCTCTTGCAAATTTGTTTGCTCCGCTTGACATTGAACTTAAGGCCATGCTATTTCTTTGTAACACACTGATTACCTAGTGTAATTACCTAGTGACACCTGCCAGCTTGATGCTGCAGGATTTTCATCTGCTGTGGACCATACTCCCAACTCAATCTCTCTAAATATGTCAGAGTAGCCAGAGGCTTTGTATATGGCAAAGAAAGATGCAGCCAACTATCTTTCTTTGCTGCAGCAGCAAAGGACTGGAAGTAGCTATCAGTACCTTTTTCAGCAGCTTTGCACTTAAGAGTAAATAAATTTACAGCAAAAGTAACAGCATGTTCTCTATCTCTATGGGATACAGGAAGAAAGATTATTCAGTGAGAAAATGCTAGAAGGCCTATCTTGAGTTCTTATAAACCCATCAAGACTATTTGAAGTAATAAGCAGAATAAGGAAAACATTACCAGTGGCAATGGCCTTTCCCCAACACAACTTTGCTTTGCCTGCTTCTCATCTTGCTAATGCTTCTCCTTCTTGACCCATGCTTATCCCACCCATCCTCCTTTGGTCATGCCCATCTATTCTTCCATATCCTCCCAGTTTTCCACCATTCTCCTTGGGGATCCCCTGTGGTAATCCTACACTGCTATGCTTTTACTTTTTTTTTTAAAAAAAAAAAAAAAAAAACCCAAAAAAACAAACAAACTCTCAATGTCACCAAGTGGCTTGTTGTCAACTATAAAAGACCCCACTTCCCCCATTCCTGTTTGAGAGTGTGGAGTCAAAAGATGCTTCTGGGCACCTTCTTTGTACTGTTCCAGCAATGATTCCCCCTTCTCCAGCATTCTCTCACAGATTCCCCAGATCTGCCGTCCATCATCATATGTCCCACTCCCCCAGCCTCCCTACAGACTGTTCGCCCTTCCTCCATCTTGTCCACTGGTCCCTGCTCTCCTGACCTTCAATTACTGTGATACACCTATGCAAGAGCCTCCCTTGGGGGACAGGATCACATTACACTGCACAAGGTCCTGTGCAAGAACCCCTCACAGCCCAATACAGGCAGCAATCTAAAATTCAGCTGCCAAACCACAGAGCATACTGCAGGGACTCCTCTCCAAAAGAAGAGACACTTCTGAATATACTTGGTTTCCAGGAGGCTCAGGTAACCTCAACATACTAATGAGAACCATTTCTTTAACACTTGAATATTGTTCTGAAAGCAGCAGTGGAAATGCTCTGAGTATTCAGGTCATTTCTCCCTTGCTAAAGAAAGAAAAATGCAAAGTCATTTTGTTTGTTTTAATTGATCATTGGTTAAGTTGTAATACACTTCAAAAGAAAATATTCTGTTCAAGGACATTGTGCCAAACATTAAATCTACTTTTAAACAAGGCTTATTTTGTCTATATTACCTTTATATACATACAGGTATGATTTTCATTTCACTGGTAGCAAAATTACTCAGTACATTGCATTACCTGAATGATGGCAAAAAATAGGACTTGACTATCTCTTCTGTCCTTCCACACCCCATCCAAACCAGAAAAATCACAGGTACAGAAAGTACAATCACAGATACAGGTAAATACAATAAGGACCTCAGAGCAAGCTAAGTCCTTATCAGAGATGACAATCACTTTTAGAAGTCTACATTGCAAATATACAGTACATTCCACTACAGAGTTTTGAAAGTTCTCACAATGCCTCTTAATCCTTTTTTAGTAACAAAAGCTTCTATGACAACATGTATCCTTCATAAAAATTAATTTGCATTTTTGGAGCATATGTTGGAAGTTCAATGCAGTCTAAACTGCAGTCTACAACAAGCTCACCCAGAGAGCAAGCAAGCACTTCAAGGTTCATCAAGATCAGAACCACAGGTCAGCCGAGTCACCCTTTGCTCCTACTCACTGGGCATCTGGTAGCTAGAGCTACCCTGCACCAGGTACAGGATCAAGGGGAGGGAAATGATGCGTTCCTTCTTCAGCTTTCACATGTCAACCGCCTGCAAGTTCTTGACAGAAGATGTGGATTGACTCAAAGCACAGGCAACTCTAATTTTAAGTTACTTACAAAAAATTTGTTACATTGCAACTGTTAGACAATAAAGGACACAGCTAAGAAGCAACAAGGTTTCCACATTTGTGCTACACCTGAAATATCCCTGGGAGCAGCAAAGAATGCAATGGCCAATGACTGTATAAATATAATGCTGCTGCTGGGGAAACTGCAGTCTGGCCTTGGGAGAGGGAATGGTGCACGTAACCCAGCAGTCCCAAAGGGCAGACGAGATTTCAGTTACGCTCAAACTCTGCTTTGGTTTGTACAAAACATTAATTCTGTTCATGCAGCTTTGAGACATAGTCTCTGTGTTACTCTGTGTTCGTCAAGACAATGTTGGAGGATCCTTTTAGAATTACTAAGAAAATGGAGATAAACAAGGCATTTTTGATGAGCACTAGTCACCCTCACAGGTGCAATGATGAGGGCTTTGCCACTGTTCCAAGGAAATGTACTTCATCAGCACTAGGCATATCCTGCAGCAGTACATTTTCCATTCTGTACTTGAAGGAAGCTACCACTGAGTAGCAAACTATCTCAACTTTACCTAAATGACCACGCAGAGGAACTTCTCCTCCCAGGCTTGATGTCTGGGCATCACTATCCACTATCAATAGTGAGCATAACCCCATGACTGAATATGAAGGTATGTGCTTAACAGCTCATTTTCTTTCTCTTCCCTGCTGTTAAGGTCAAGGAAATCTGACAGCACTAGAAAACACCAGCAGGCATGCCAAAGGTTAAAGGCACCAACTGATTTCAACCAACATGGTCTAAAACAACTGATTCCTCAATTTGTCAAGTTCTAGCCACACACACTCTTAACACCAATTCTTCTTCACAGATCTCTATTTTAAAAGCTAAGTTGCCTGACTCTCCAGATGTAACAGCAGTGTAACATAAGCAACTTAATTCAGAAATAACTAGTGGAAATCTGCCCTATTATTGCAAGTCCTGCTTTATAGCAACTTCTGCAAAAAAAAGTCAAGCAATTGGTACTGTCACTTGTCTATAGCCAGTCAGTAGCACTTCCAGAAGAGCTGGAAAAGCAGATTACAAACCAGGTTCTTTCTGCTAGTCTAAACCTGGTTTTAGTAGAGGGAGGTAGGAATAGGTCATTGAAGAGAGAATTAAAAAACATATGATGTGTAGGTTAGAGTCTGGATGTTCTTCTCTACTCTTCCCTTAATCTATATTGCACTGTTTTTTCTTTGCTCTTGCAATAATCATGTCAAGCTACCCACTTTCAAGAACTGCATCCTGGTTGGATGCAAAGAAGACACGGTATTAGTCAGTTGTCATTAACAGACAAAGGAACTACAAACATGTACCAAAAGGCACCATGATTTGCTGCAAGAGTCAAGGTGGTGCTTCACAACAGAACTTCAAGTGCCACATATGAAGTCTGGTAGACACAACACCAGCCTACTCACAACACTCAGTTAACCTCAAGCTTTGCAGTCAGCAGAAGCAAATATCAAGCCTAGCTTTCAGGACATGATTTCACTTCAACATTTCAAAATTTAATTGTGCAATAATAAGCATGAATGGAAAATATACATTTTACATGCAGAGAGAATTCACAGTACCTAATCAAGTTTAAATATCTAATAAAGATTAATTAAAACACAATTTCTGGACTTTTTCTTCAAAACGACCCTCTTTAAAAGCAATAAGACTCAATATGTTTATATAAGATTTACCTTAACTTCTCTCTTCTCAGATTCCTGTAACTAGAAAATTTAATATATAAGCCTTACACTAAGACAGACCTTTAGTGGTTCTCATGCTGCTTTATCTTCTAAAGAAATCAGCACTTCAGTTTACTATGTCCATGTTCATCACTTGAATTTTTAAAGTTTGCTTACAGGGCCTTGCTGAAATCCAACTTTTTGAACATTCTTGATGGCAATACAGCTAAATAAGAGTTACACCAAAAAAGCCCATCCAAAAATAGTTCAGCTGTCAAGATTTGAGTTATCAAACCAAGCCTCTCCCAGATTCTTAGCACCAAAATTCAACTATATAGAAAGGAGAAAGATAGAGGAATTGGCCAGTTCCCCCAATGAGGACCAGAGCTGATTAAATCATAAAGTAAGGTGAGGGATCCTGTCAACCTGACTGAATTTTCAGTAATTATCAAATGGCTCTTGGAAGAATCCACAGCCAAACGCCATGTTTTTCTATAATTTTTAATAGGTGGAATCAATAAAGAGATCTTCAGTTCCAGATAACACACTTGCACTCATGTTTCACCGCTTACTTAAGATCACATCTAAGGTTTTCCTCCACTGTTAAAGAAAGTTTTGCAAACATAAGTAAAAAAAATAAAAACAGAAAAATGTGGACATCATCCAGAAAACACTACCAAACATACAAAGCAGAGGAAGGTAATTTTCTCCCAATTTTCAGTTTTAATTTTTTATGCACATATTTCAAGAAGTGAGCAATTAAAAATGCGTCACTCAAAATTAAGTCGTCTGTATGTGCTGAAAGGATCACGGATCTTCAAAGTATTCCTTCCTTACTAAAAGCAGCTCCCTCAGAAGTGCTTAATCTCTAAGCTGCATATAGGAGTGCGGTCAAACTGTCATTATCTATCTGTATCTCTTTAAACATATATGTCTCCAACAAACCTATCCAACCAGCAGAAGCCTTTAATTTTCATGAATGCAGACCACAGATGCAAAGAATTAAGGAAGTGTCCCAAGGAACAAAAGATTAGCTCTTAATCTAAATCAGACAGCAAGCTACCTGTTTTTACGAAGAAATCTACTGAGATTTAAGACTGCTTCAAAGCAGTAACTGGAATGCAACTGCAGCTACAAATAATATATAACATGCCTAATCCACAACTGATCCTGGATTCCATCTTAAAAAAAAATAATCACAGTAGCTGAATGTGAATATACACAAACAAAACCATTTATCAGATGTTAACAAGTAACCATGTTATATCCAAACCTGGAGACTACAAATTTCAACCTGTGTTCACAAGTCTCTAATGCATCAGCCCTCAGGTTGGCCCAGCAGTGGAAAACCTCATCCAGTACACTGTCAGGTGGCAGTAGAATCTCATGTTTTCTGTTTTAAATGTTGCTCAGCTACCTTTTATAATGGTACAGCTTCCCTCAGTAAGCATGCAAAATGTATAAAACTGGTAGATTACCAAAATACCCCCTTGAATGCCCAACTGCACTGTTTCAAGAGACTGCTGCCAAAGCTATAATACCATAACACTAACTTTCAACATTTTCAAACTTGATATGAAAACTTCACTTTGCTATTACACAGAGCATAACAGACATTGGTCATTTGCATTCATTCACCCCAGCACTAGTGAAAAACTGCATTCTGAATGGGGATGAGAAGACATGACAAGTTTTTTTTTTATCAAGTTGTGTGTCGACTCATCTTGTACTAGCCAGTGCATGGAAGGTAGGTAAGCTGAAATGGACCAGTCTACCAATATATCCCATGTTTTCACATACACTGATGTCATGCATATCTCAAAAATACAGAAATTCAGACATGCAGCAAAATGTGTTCAAGCACTTCAAATGCTCTATAGATGATAATGAGTAATGTAGTATTTATTCAGACAAATCAAAGGAGAATAAAATGTTTTGTGCTTACACTTCAAGTTTCAGAATAATATTATTTCTATCGGAGTATGTGAGTGGAAGGAATGTTCCACTGAGATCAGAAGCAAAAGACACTATTTGAAGAACTAGGAGAATAAGCACTGGTCAGAGTACTGCCTTCAAAAAGTTCATAATAAATAACAAAACAGCAGGAACATGCAGACCTTAAAGTCAAAATTTGTTTCTAAATTCAGGATGTGTAAAAAATAAGAATCAAGAACAACCCTGGCTGACTCTTCTCACATTTGGCATCTTTTTGGCTAAACAACTGTGACTTTATTGTAAGGAACATAGGTATTGTCAGAAAACATTATTTACAGAATTATCAGATTGATTACATAAAATACACATGAAAATATACACCTTCAGGTTTGAGATAAGCCAAGCAAATTCACTGATGATAACTAAAGCATTCTGAATAAAGCAACAGGCACCAAACATCAAAACTGAGTCACGGAACTACTGAAAGTAACAGACAAATTGGGGAAGGTAGAGGTAAAGCAAAGATCAATGAAATTGGAATGATTTATAATTAATACTAGTATACCAGAAATCATGGAGCTTCATTAACATTCTATTTTACCATATGTAAAACTGACAGGAAACCTTTACTCCCAGACTGTGATTTCTTCAAGTGTTGAGCAGCTGTTTTCTTAATGCATCTATGTAACACTTTGTATTCTACATCTTACAAAATACATTACCACATTTAAGTTCATGATTAGAAACTTCTGAAATAATGAAAAAGCGCTTCATAAATCATAGGCGCAATAATAAAAATGCTCAGCTCCAGTTTTTAGTAGTTCTGTAAAAGCTGAAGTTTTAGAAGAGGGACTTTGATCCCTGGTTTTCAAACTCTGACCATGCATCATTCAATTCCATGAAGATCATTTTGGCATACTGCTCATAAGGTTGTCCTGTGGCCTGAAAACAAACAGATCACATTAGGAACATAGAAATATTAGGAATTATGTGACTTAAGGAAAGATCTCACCCCTTTTATATTTGCTATCTTATTCAACAACTTCAGACTGCTGTGTGAGTATTATTTTGCATACATGCAGCTCTCCCCAATCTTACCCAAAGTTTGCCACAAGTATTTTAAACAAAGCCAAAGCCTTGATTTCCTTACATTACTTCAAACTTCTAGTGCAATTCATAAATAACTGAAACTTAGCTAAGAACAGTTTTCCAAGCTGTCCTTTTCATAAACAGTTTTAATTAATATTAGTTATTAACTAGTTATTAGTTACTGACTAGTTTTAGTTAATATTAGTGGATCAAATCCACTAATATTTGAATTGCTTCCTGACAGACCTTGCAGTAGCATACAAAAATAAAATCCAATCACTAGTTAAGATGACTCCTTTTGGACAGGATTGTCTGGAGAAAAAAATCTGTTGCCAATTGTGAATGATGTTAATGATCAACATTAACAGCACAGCACTTACTGTGTGTTTGTGTCCATACTCACAGACAGTATGCTCCTGATTCTGTCTATTTCACAGCAGCCCTAGCTCTGGGCCAACACAACCTCCATGGTTAGTAAAGATCCAGTCCCTCAGGAAGAGTCATTTTAACAGGTTCCAACAAAAGAAGGAAACCCCAGAGCCCTCTGCAGTATTCTTTCCCTTCTGCTGGTGCTTGGTTTTTGCCAGCTGCAGTATATAGGCCCTTTCAATGAGTGCTTTAACTCAAAGTGACAGAAAAAAAAAAACTGCAGAAGAAAATGCCTCAAAGACCTGTGTTCTGACACTATGCATTAAGGGGCTTACAGAAAGCACCAAAAACACACTGTAAAGGTGGAGGAAGCTACGTAGCAAAGAACAGCAAAGGACAGGGGGAAAAAAAGAACATGCAATGTCTTGATACAGGAAGACATAGGACTTAGACTAGTGCTCACTGAACCACCAATGAAGGCAAGCCTGAAAACTCAAGCAAGACCTATTCAGCACTTATCTTTGTATCTAAAAACACAGTCTGGAGCAATGATTCAGAACATAAAGCTACCTTCATACTCTGTGAGACTAAGAAACAGCACTGAATGCATAAAATATTTAAGACAACTGGAACATTATACTCATCAAGCATTTTTCAACTACTAATTTGTTTACTATAATAAAGTTTACTTTTTCTGGTTCCTAGTAAAGTTATTTAGTAAAGGAGGTTCAGCAGGTTTTTCCCACCAGTTTTGCTGTGGCAGCCTCTGAGTCTTTATATACTGGTGAATCGTTCTAAAAGACCTGAAGTATCAGCTGGTAGAAATAAAGCAGATTGCGCTCATCAGGATTAAACCCGACAGCAGTCAGTCAGAACCCAGCATAACTGACTTTGGTGCTCAGTACAACGCTGGCTTCTTTCATTTGTTAACACTTATCTGTTGAATTCTGTGCTGTGTTAGTATGACAAGAAAAATCCTGTAGTACCTGAATGCAGTAGGACACGAAATTCAGAAAACAATGGAAACAAAGTGAAGAGCATCTAAAATGCTGAATCAAGAAGCAAGGCTGCAGCATCTGTCAGTGACTAGCATGGTGTGGTAAAATCAGTTTGTATTCCTTCTAAAGGAAAGATCAGAGGAAGACACTCACCTTATCTGGATGAACTACAAGCACTGCTTTCCTGTAGTACTTCTTTACTTGTTCAGGAGTTACTAGATCTGCCATGCTGACTGGTTTCCACTTATTTTCCCCTTCCCAAAGCACTGTATGAAGAGTGGATATCAATGCTCTTATATTTCTCTCCTTTCCTTCAATCCACTCAAGAATCTGGGAAAACAAAATGTATAGAACTGAATGAAGCATTGTAAGCACTCTCAGTCTATCTTGAGATATGACCCCCACCACTCTGTACTAGACTACAAGATTAAGACCCAAGCACAGTTGTCTTGCTTCATTCACCCCCAAATCTAACCATCTTATTCCATTCTTCTTTCTGGCACACAGATCATTAGCCACTCAAAAGTGGTATTTTGAATCTGCCACTAGGGAGTAGCTCATTGTTATTAGTTCATTGCAGAAATTCAGTCATTGCAAGAGAAATTACTGAGATAGTTACATATTACAAAACCCTGTAAAATCAATGACAAGAGAATTTAAAAACATTTGTTACATTAACTCCCTGTCAGGGCACAACATTAATTTACTAAAAGTTTTACTTGATTTGTACAAGAGTTTCAGAATATGTATATTAATAGTTAAAGTTTACTTAAGCAAGCTGGAGAGGTGCACAAACTAGTGTTCTTTCAGATTTCCCCATGAAAGTTGATTAGAATAACTGGTCGTGTTCAAGTCACTGTGATATAGTGATACAGCACTTTAATTGAACACTACATTACGTAATATGAAAATTTCTGCCCTCTATCAGCAATCAGTATGGTAAATAAAAATCTGTATTTTTTTTCATTTATGGTGACTTGTATTAAAAGGTACTCATGCAAGCTGTACACACTCTTCAGGTAAGACACTTTGTAAAAAAAAAGTTTCAGCACCTCTCCAAAGTTCTTTGATAAACTTTCTTAAAGTACCATAAAGACCACAAACCAAAGTATATTAGTATGTGATGTTATCAACAAATAATATATCAAAAACATCTGAACAGCTGATCAAGTAATACCCACAGACTAGTTCTATACCCTGTCTCCAGAACTGCATCTTTTAATAATAACTTGGGACAGCAGCAGCGCTTGTTAACCAGTAAACACAAGTAAGTGGTCACCCTGAAGACGACTATTCTCACCTGCCTGTTTTTTAAACTATAGTTTTGTACTATCAGCCAAATCCATCTTCTCTAAGGAATCCTTTGGGAACACTAGAGATAATGAACAGTTCTGGCTTCAAGAAACAGACTGTGACAAGAAAACAGGTTCTTAAGTTCTCTAAGTTTAGCTGAAAGAAACAGGAACTTGTAATCCCTCCATATACTTTTTGTGCTATTGTCACTGTTGCTTCATTACCAACTGAGTCTTGTTCATGCTAATTAAATTCTACAGTCACATGGTTTAAATACAGATAAAATTTAATTTTGCTTTAGAGGTTTCTGTTAGTCATTGTATCTTGCTCAGTTATCAGCAGTTCTAAGTATAAGCTCAGATTTTCACTTAAATCACAATCACTGTTGAACAAACCTTGAGTTTCAATGGGTCCATATCTTTAGACATTTCTTGTTTCCTCATCTCAGCAATGGTCTTTGGTCCCTTTTTATCAGATTTAGCTGAAAACCCTTGATTAGATAAGAGATCCTCAAAGTCATTTTCTGAAACTTTTGGCTTTTGACCTAAGAAAGGAAAAAACATTAAATGAAAATTTAGAGAACACATTAATGGGGGAAATAGATTGCACTTAGATACACCTGAGTAACACTTCTCCCTATCACAATAAATATCCTCCAGTGGCTTGATAAACTCCAGAAGACTAACAGGAGGACAGGAATACAAGGGAACATTAACAAACTTCCAGTCCAGCAGAACAGATAACCTCATGTGCATACACATTACTAAATACTTGTATGTCCTCTTTTTTCAAAAGTTGAGTAGATCTGAGGGAGTACATGTCTACTTATTCATGATTTTGGAAATGGTTCAATTTTTCCACTATAAAGTAACTTTAACTTGTGCAGCAGTTTTTCAAGTGACCATATACACAATACTCTACTCAAAAGTATGTAGTCAAAGTTTAAGTAATTTGAAACTTATACAAAATAATGAAAAGATAAAATATCAACATGAATAGTCATTACAGAACAAACGAATTTTAGAGAACTGTAGAATAACTGAATTCTGAAGAGGCCTCTGGATGTCATTCAGTGCAATCCCCACCCAAAAAAGGGACAACTCGGTAAATTCCTTAGGTCCTTGTCCAGTTAAGATCCACCTGTTTTCAAGGATAAGTAATCACAACATCTCCTGCCCCATTTCAGTATTTCATCATGCTAATAAAAATTTTTTTTCCCTTCTTCTCCAATCAGACTTCCCCTGTGTTGCAAATCATGCCCATTGCCTCCCCATCCCATCACCTCTTTCCAGATACAGATCAACAGAATCATTTAAACTTACAGAAGTACTTGCTGTTTACTTATATGCTAGTTAAAGGGAGGCATAATCCTAATACCAACACACCAGGAAATTAAACTTCCCAAGCAGGTCAATGTAGAAGAGGCCATGCCCATCCCTATACTTCCAGGTTTCCCTATTCAGTTGGAACACCTTAAGGGCCTGGTTCCAAGAATGATTCCACCTGCTCCCATCTGCATCCCTGCTTTAAACACAAGGATTTCCAGTAAGTTTAACAGTCTTTAAGACTAGCTACTATGCTTTAGATAGGAAAAATGTTGCATCCTTTTACCTGTGTATCACAAGTGGACTAGCATGAAGTAACATTATCAACTATTTCTCCCTGGATAGATCAAATTCACCTTTCTAACCCAGTGATATGAAACTAGCACCCATGTGGGTGAGTAAAAATATAGCCTTGAGACTTTATGCCCAAACTTGCAAAAATCTGGGCCATGGTCAGCTTGCCTCTGTGATATTCTAATATAGCTTTAAAAAAGCAGGACACCAGGTTTGCCAGGCTCTTTTCTGATTTCTACTAGGCACAACCTAAATGTAAATAAAAAGATGAAAGTACAAGAGCTTTTGCAGCTAACAGCGCATCTGACTAACTTTACAGGCCATTATAAGTAATGCCTTCATAAAACTTACGAAAGCTTGGGGTTCTGACTCCTCTCTCTTCTCGTCCTCCAATAACACTGAAGTTTACTGTGTAATTTGGTTTAGTTGCTGTGCTGGATTTAGTCTGGGACTGCCATGAAGGACTTTGTGGTTTTGTGGACTTCTGCCACTGATTTCCCAACTTTTGAGCTGGAGAAGTCTTCTGACCAAAGCCACTACTCAAGAGTCCACTACTGAAGGAACCTAGCAATAAATAATAAAGTAGTTGTATTAAATAGATGACAGATACTGAGCTGAACAAGTAAGACAGTTTGGTCCTGACATCTAACCACATAGTTTACAGTGATACCACTATACAAGAGACAACGTAACAGAAAAGTGTGTGTATAATCAAGTTAAGAGTGTTATTAACAAGTAACTTGGATAGCAGACGCTAGAGCCATTACTGAAAGTCTTGCAGCCTCTTACAACTCAAGTTCTCAACTGTCAGTTTTAGTAGAAGCATTCACTCTTGTCTGGTCAGTCAGGCATGTGTAAGGCCAGAAAATAATTTGGCAGCAACAGTACTTCTACCTCCCAATTCATTACACTTCAACTTCTGTTAATATGCAGAGGACACTGAAAAACTAATCGTATGATCAAGAAAATGTAATATATTGAGAATATTTTCAAGTGAATGCTTTCAAAGTCTTTAGTCTTGCACTACTGTTTCACAAAGATGAGATTATTCTACAGCAGCATTAGCAATGTTGCACTCAAGTAAAAAAGCAATGAAACCTGCAGGAGATATTGTTGTACTCACCCTGGTGTGGATCTATAGGCCTCTGTATATCAACACAATATTGACTCAATTTTTAGTATCCCATTTCCCTTCATTAAACATGTATAAATAACACTGTTTAGTACCTTCACTTGCTACTCACTCTGGTAAGAACACACAGGGCCTTTTTGCCACTCTGAAATACTCACTGTAAACAAATTGGGCAGGATAAAGCTCTAACCTTTTAAATGAATTATTCAGATTTTTGTGTCTCTGATGAGAATAAACCTGAGATTTTTTTTATTCTAAACCAAGCCACCATTAAATTGCCCTTGATTGGCTCTTTGGAAAGATTCCTAGAAAATCAGTTCCCTTGACAAGTTGCATATACCTGGCATACACCCACCACAGGGATGACTGAATTTAAATACATCTAGATTTTTTGGAAGAGAAGCATTTTATACCACATTTACGGCATCCTAAAACAGATTAAGATCTCTTCATATTTGAAGAATTCCCTAAAAATGACAGATTATGAATTCAAGACTAGTTGTCAAATATGGGTATGCACCTGAAGCCAGCCAGAAAGTATAATATGAATAAAATACTGACACTTCAAAACCAGAAATAATTATCACCTGGTATTGAATTACAAACTTATGATCCCACTGCCTTATTTCTCGGAGGAAGGTGAATTAGTATTTGCATCTCCACATACATTACTAAACAGCTGATGATGATTAGAACCTAGCTTTCAGCTCAAACATATCCTAAGCCACTTTAAAGCACCAGCTACCACAGAACACTATTGGAATCCTACCACTAGCCTAATACACTGCTACCACCTTTAGCTATTGTTTCTTTTCTGTTTATATAGCATTCTGAATTAAGCAGCTTTCACTCTTATAACTCCTATTCCAGAATAATGACTTGCATGTGAAGCTCAAAACACTCCTGTGAGAAATACAACACTGAGTCTAAACTCCAGTTCTTGTAACTCCCTGAAAATTCAGCTCAAGCCTGAGAAGGTTAACTGGCACAGTGACACCTGGCTACTTTTTAATGTACTAATTTTTCCTACCAAAAGCTAACTGAAAGACTAATGAATTGATCTAAATCCTGCTTAAACCAATACAATTTATTCCACTGGTTCACTGAGTGCTATACCTGCATCCCCACGTCAAAGATTAATTGATTTTTTTACTGTCACACTATCTATAGATTTTACAAGTCTATATTAAGTCAAATTATTAAACTAGAAAATTTTTGTAAATAGATTACTTCAGAGCACCCTCACTGGTACAGATTCAACACTAGAATTTTGCAAGTAATTATGCACAGGCAACAAAGCCGCCAAACATTGTATGTTACCTTGTGTTTATATAAGATAATTCCACTAAGAGAGTACTTAGTTCAATATACAATACTAACTGCCAGGGCAACAGGATAAAATCTGTCAGTTCCAAGCTAAGGGAAAAACGCATTCCTGCATATCAGCAACTCAGAAACTATAGGCTCTTTCAAACCATTTCTTGAACTCTTGGCAGCTAGTCACACTTAACAGCTACACATCAGACATTTACTATGGCAGCGTGGCGCTGAAATGCAAGAATCTTAGCTCTTTCTATTGCCCTTAGGTTTTTCTGCCGTTTGACAATGCTGCAGGGCTAATTCCTGAATTTGGGGTGAACATAACATCCTGGGACAAATGCTACCCTGCAATGTGTCTCATTTTCTATAACTTCTTGTGCACACAATTGCAAATTGACAAATGTTTATAATGCTTATGTACATGCAAGGGCTTGATTTGTGCTCATCTTATAAACATGATATATTTGAGTAGCAAAGCTATAAAGACCTACTGAATTCAAAGAAAATTACTGAATTAAAAGGAAAACAACTGTCACTTTGGATCTAACAACTGCCTCAAGATGGTTGTTAACAATTAAAAGGAAACACTACTTTATATAAGCTACCAGTTACATATATTGGTGTAAGAAGCATATCAAACTGTAGAGGCATTAAGTATAGTCTCTTAAAAGTAAGATCTTACCTGGAAGACCAGATCCAAGATTGGCAAGATCAGCAAAAGGATCAAAGTTCTGAGATTTAGCCTGGCTGAAAGACAGACCTGAAGACATACTGGACTGGCTCCCTGTGGTAGAAGCGTGACCTGTATAATAAGAAAACATATCATGTACCTGATGTATTTGAAAATTGAGAGAATGAATAAAAATACTGTTTTCACAACACCTCATGTAAACCTCAGCATTCTGCTCCATTACATCCTTTATCATGAAAAGAATCATCATTACTATAGATAAACTATTTGGCTCCTCTGCCTTTAACTTATTCTGAAAAACACAAGTGCTTTACACTAAAGGGGCATCTAAGCACAAGAGCATGGAGTCCTATAAGCATCAAAGCAAAAAGACATTAAGACACGTTGAGCAGTTGCAGGTGATTGAACTGACCAAGTCTGGAGTATTCCTTATTCCCTCTAATGGAAGAATTTAATTTCACAGTACCTTCAAAAAAAGGCTTCAACTGTGGTGATGCTACATTGCTGGTTCCTGAGGAATCTGCCCAAGAATCCCATCCACCTAAGAGATCTGGGTGGCTTGTAGAAGATGATATTTTAGGTGGCTCTGATGTCAAATTCCCTACAGAAGAAAGAATAAATCTTCTGATTATTCTTTTTAAAAAAACTACCACAATAATGGATGTTTTGCCAGTACCAATAATACTGTGTACCACATTGTCAGCCATAACAAACTACATAGCTTACTTAAAATTCTCCATAACAGTCATGTAGTCTTAAACAGGACTCAGAAGGGGTTCTACCATTAGAATTCCTCCATTTGTATTTGAAACATCCCATACACTTTACAGAGAAGATATTTTCATGCACAGGCAATGCTATAAATCTAACAACTTGGGTCTCCTAGACAAAAGGACTAGCTAAAGGATGGCTTCAGGGCACATTGCTAATCCTGACAACACAACAGGTAACCAGAATGCAGCAGCACTTTATGAAATGGTGCTCTATATCAATCAGTCTGGGTGCTACACAGGTGGAGCAAGGTCACTTCAAACTTCATGTTTTCCTACCCCAGGCCTCATGTGGCACAAGGAGCTCCTGACAAACTAATAGCCCTTTTAGTTTCAATACATGAATGAATTCATGAAGTTAAAGAGCAGGATACTAGAAGAGTGATCTCTTCAGGGAAAAGATTGAGAATCACTAGCTCCATGGATAAAAGCTGCTTTTCTATGCACAAAGCAAAACCAACATGCCAGTTGAAAACAGACAATGAAACAGTTGCATTCAAAAGGATGCAAGTGTGCTTCCACTAACTTCTAGAAAGCGTCACATCCAACATAGGGTTATAGCTGCCACCCTGAAACTTACAAATGATTCTCTGCTTTCTCACACACAGTACAGCAGTAAGCAATCCTGAGAGAGTTCCTAGGTATGAAACACTCCAAGCCTCATGCCAGCTCTCAGCATTCCCTTTCAGCAAAACTTGTAGAGCCTCAGAGTGATGCAGGACAACTTTTGAATGTAACCACCCCTTCAATTATATGACAACAGTCAGTGCTACGGGGACAGGTGATATTTCAGTAAAACCAGTATGTTTAGTGGTGCTCTGGGGCATTTGGAACACCTAGAGTTTGGAAAGTAAATCCAGCCATCCTTACAAAAACAGTGACGTTCTGATGCTTTGGATGTTTTGACTACTACATCACAGCTTTTCACTTCTCAGCTTTACAGTCTGAATATTGGTATCAAATCACAAAAGCTATTTTATCTTATTTGAGGAGATAATTTGAAGCAGATTAAATAAATATCCCCTCCAACACCTCAATTCACTAATTCTACTTATACTTAGATCTTATAATTGTAAAGAGAGTACCTCACTCTGCAACAAATGTCTGACAAGAGCCTGTATTACAGCAGTCATCTCTGATGAATGTCAAGGAAAACATTAGAATATAAAAATGCATGAAGTAGCCACCAATGTCTTCTGAAGGTATAATACAACTTTCAGCCCCTTCTCCAGACTTAAGCCTCATTTCCCTGTTTCTGAAACCATGGGAGAAACAGCACCTATTTGCCTCAGTACTCAGGACACCACCTGCCTGCTGCACAGTGGTGTCACTGGCTATAAATGTCAAAGTGCCCCAAAGTGTCTTTTCATCAGTTTAGAGATTTGCTGTACCATATGCCACTCCCAAACAGCAAATGGACCTTGAATTAACATTAGTATTTATTTTTAAGCTAGAAATAATTTTGTGTTATGATCTATGCTATTACAAGTTTTTTACAGGGGCATAAATAATCACTTACAGAATTAACTGATAAAACCAAGTTGAGATAAATAATAATAAACTACAGCTGACTGCATGTGAAAGACTGAGAACACACTATGGGAATCAGGTGTTGTATAACTGCTGGTTTAAGAGCAGTCAAACTCATCACCTCTCCCACCCTGAACAAAGCAGGGAATAGCTTACTGCTATGTGCAGCAGTAAATTCACTACGAATAGTACAAACTCACATACATTCACTTTTATCAGAAAAATCTGAAACAATGGAGTACAACGTGTAATACAATGAACAGCTAGTATGTTCCTCCTGGAACTGTTTATTCTTATATTACTTCTTGTTGTACAACTTGGGCATTACAATAGATTTTAACATTAAGAAATAGCATTGCCAACATGATACTTTGACTTCTACATATTCTGAAGAGTTGACAAGACCACATGCTGAATCACTTATTTTTGTAACCTGGCACACTGGAGTTCATTCAGACACATTAAGGTAAAGGAACAGAATATCTAAAGAAAGGATAAAACATGAAGCATAGCTAAATATTCCAGAAGTTGAAGCAACTGAGGTCATGGGCAAGTAGATCCATACCTGAGCATATTTCTAATCCTCAGCCATACAGCAGAAATCCTTCTTCAACTCACTTATTTATAATCCTTAGCTACACAGCAGTAAACCACTGGAGGTCAGGGCATAGTTCTTTACTAACACTGCTCAAACCAAGCTAAGATGTAAGAATAAGTTGGTGGTAATCACATCATACCTTCCAGCTTCCCAAAACAAGAGACCTGTGTTTTACTATATCCTATGCACAACTTCACATTAGGTTTTCTTTATTTAACATGTCATCTCTACAGGAAATCCTTTAATCACATAGGACAACAGGATTTTCTGTGAACCAAGATGCCGGTTTAGTATAATGCAAGGTTTTCAACATTGTCTAAAGCCTGACTGAGAACACAGTTGTCACAAACTAACTTCTACTCAAGAGAAGACTACACTCGTCACTCAGGTTTCTTTTGACCATCTTCTACATCTCCTGCTCTCTTTTGATCAGATCAGTTCGTTCTTGCAGAAGGAAATAGACTCCTGACTTGACTCACATTAGAGATGACATACTACTTGCAGATCCAAAAGAACCAATTCTGTCCTCAAAAATGTTCACCGAACAGATACCTACTACGGAAAAATGGACATTCCTCCACCTACTGACAAGCTTGTCTTTGCAAGAGTGGCCACTTAAGTGCAGGTTATGAATTCTGAAGTGAACAGTCATCCCACCTGGAGATTCTCTGCCAAACTACTACAGCTTTTTCCAGAAAATTAAATTACCTTGCTAATACACTGCCAGTTAGCAGCAACTGCTCAACACTTTCATATTAAAGGTCATATTGCCTTATCAGACCACACAGTCTTTAAGAACTATCTTTCCTACAAATTGAAATTATATTTTAAAACTTATGATTTTGAATCTCTAGCAACATTGAGAAATACAAGCCTAAAATTCTAATTCTTGAACTTGTGTTCACAGAAGCAGATTTTCTCCTGGTATCTATGGAGGTTTAGTAATTGCTTCCTATGCAAGAAAGCTTATCCATTACTAAAATATAATTCTAGACACTTATTGCTGCTCCAATGGTAGACTCAACATATCTCATTGCTGCAGCTTATTTTGAATGAACACTGACATTGCTACTAATTTACTTTTAGTGACTTTAAAATTGTTTCTCACTTTAATGACCTCATGTTTGCACTTTCTTCTGCTCCCTCAACACAATCCCTCCAAATATGTCATTTGCTTATTTGCCCTTTATTCTCCAATTACTAGTTATCATGTCACTCACACTCATTCATATAAAACCATTACAGCTATTAATATCCCTAACTACCTTGCTAAAAACGCTCAAGGCTCAAATACATACTCATTTCATCTACACACATAGAAAAGCTGTCATCTGAAAGAAACATAAAGGAGCATGAAAGGTTATCTCAATTCCTACACTTTCATAGGGTTTTTAAAGCCTGCGTAGCAACAGAGAATATTGGGAGATCACCATATAATAGTAGACTGAAGAGAAGATGGGTACATTTTAAGTATCTTTTCCCTATATTGACATATAGCTCCAGAATTTACATTAAAAAAGCAGGTACTCTAATGCATTTACCAGAGCACAAGTTATCAAACAAAATCATCAAGAGTAAGCACAAAAGTCAGATGCCAAAATATTTTATAATTTTATTCTGTGCTTGCTCAAATGTTACTAACAGCTGAACACTGATGGTGGTCTCCATGAGGTTGCAGGTAAACATTTAGACAGCAGAAATCCATGTTTATGTATTTTTCCAACTTAACTAGTACATAAAAGGGTTCTCTGTCATGTAGGAAATGGAGCACATCTGATATGAGGACAGGCTGAGGGTCCTGGTATTTTTTAACCTGGAGGAGTGGGCATAGGCAATCTTAACCAATGTGTATAAATACTTAATGGGAAAAAATAAGGACAGCTGAGCCAGACTCTTCTCAGTGCTACCCAGTGAAAGGACAAGAGGCAACGGGCACAAACTGAAACACAGGAGACTCCATTTAGACAGAAGTTTTTTCTGTAACAGCAGTCAGACACTGTCATGGATTGCCCACAGAGGCTGTAGAGTCTACATCGTCGGCAGTAATAAAAATCAGCAAGGACATGGTCCTGAGCAGCCTGCTTTGAGCAGATCAACCAGATAATCTCCAGGGGTCCCTGCCTCTAGAGTGAGATATAGTTTGGCTAAGATGACATTCCACAGATCAGTATTGATCAAATCTTCTTCCAAATACAAAAAAATTATCATCTGTTTGGTAACCTGATGCAGTGACAACAATAGTGTCATAACTAAAAGTGGATTAAATGGGCAACTATATGTATACAGTAAAACATACAGCTGTTGCTTTAGGACAGAACAATAATGTTGCAAAGGAAGCAGCAGGTGAGACCTTGTCAGCAGAATCAACCACAGCTTGAATATAATGCTTAAATACATGGTAGAGAAGATAATCAGCTGGCTATCCTTTTATTTCAATGAGGAAGCCGTCATCTCAGCCAGGCAAATACTGCATCTTACTTTATCCATTTTCTCTGTAGCTAACACTCAGACTGCATGACCCAGAGGCAGGGTCAACTAGACTGACTGTCCAACAAGAAGGGACAACTCAAAATCATATGCAATAAACTCTGGGAAGAAAATGCTTCTGGATTCAGGATGAGGAATGTGATACCACCATTCCTAACTACCTCCAATTTATAAGTGGCGTCTGCAAGGGTGGCCTCTGTTAGGGGAAGCCTGGGCTGTTCCGTGCTGGACACAGCCAGCTCCAACAGACCCACCGCAGGACACAGGTAAGCTCCTCAGCAAAGATGGTGGTGCCTCTGGAAAAGCATGTCTAAGGGTAAAAAACACTGCACAGCAGCCAAGAGAAGAGTGAGAAAAGTACTACACTGGAAATAATGTGCTTAGAATGAAGATACCAGAAGTCTGAACACGTTACAAAACTTTTTGTTTAAAGATGAATAGATTTTAAAATAAAAGCATAAGAAAAAGGCTTCACCAAAAATACATCAGAGAAACTAAATGAAACAAATAAGATTAGAGTATTACATAATGTACTCTGTAAGTATATTACCAGAATGCATTCAGGTCAAGTCAGTCCAAGTTAGCATCAGCTTGCATTTTACTGGCTATACTATAACTTGACTTACTCATTTCTTTGCCAGGGCTTCCAGAAAATGTTTTAAATTCGAATACAAGCAAAATAGCATTCTTCCATCTAGAAGGTAAGTTTGCAGGTGTTTGTGTACCCTCAGTTCTAAAGGTACACAAGAGGAGAGGAAACTCCAGCTCCTAACAGAAAGTTAGCAATGCCAGAAATCCTCTTGCATGATAAAATATTAGCATGACATTATACAGGAAACCCTTGCTACTTGGTGCATTTGTATCTGTATTTCTAGAACACGGATCTAATTAAAACAGCAGCCACAGTAAGTGGTTCTACTAAGACACTAATCCACCTTGACCAAGCTGAAAGACAAATGCACAAAGCAACAGACACTGTTGAGAAACAGAACACCAGAAGCACACTTACCTAAATTTAAGAAATCTGAGCTGGAAGAAGGTGGAAGCGAACAGATTGTGGAAGGAACTGTACTAGCTGTAGATGTTGAGGTTGAATTAAGAAAGTCCCTGAAAAGGTCTGGACCTGACACGGCTTGATTCTCTGAACATGATGACATTGTGAATGGGTCAAAAGGATCACCTAAAAAAGAAGCAGAAAACAAAAGTACCTTATGACAAATTTGAGCGTAAACAAAGTTGAAAAAGCCTTTCTCCTCTGGGAACACAGACAAAAAGTAGAGTTCATGTTATAACTACAGCAGCCTTCTGAGAAATTTTTGTGGCAAAGAGTCATCATCTGTCCCCTCCTCTAGACATCTTTACTTTCATGTTTGTACAAAAAGTATTTCATATGAACATCTGTGCCTTCAAACACAAATCCTTAGCAAGGCTCCATACATTCAATAACATTCATTTTATCCATGAGACAAACCTTAAATCTGAGAGATCAACTGCATACAAACAAAATAATTACATTTATTAAATACTCTATAATGCCAAACCTCCAAATAATTCAAATAAAACAGATTATTAAACTACTAAAAAGGATATCACGTGAAACATTTATACTACCACTTTGACTTGAAGGCACTGGTGACTCTGCGGCAGAAAGTGTCTCAGCTCAAGAATGAAAACGAACAGAAGCAAGGCTTTCAACAGGTCTCTAGTGGTCACAACGAAGGAAAAACTAATTGGAAGAGTACTTATAGTCAGTATAGGGTAACATGACAGTCAGCTGGAATCATGGTTCAAGATCTTCATTTCTGCTGCCCTCTAGGGTCAAAACCCTCAAGAGCCCAGGGACTCCTGCCAGATTCACTCAGAAGCTGAAGAGGAGGAATAATTCCGCCATAGAGCCTTAGCACATACTGAGATGACCACCACATTTTACAGGACTCAGTAACACTTCAAAAACCAAACCCTGGATTGTCATCAAGCTATTTTACTACAGCATTGAACATACACAAAACCTCAAGTTCAAGTTTGATGTGCAAACTGAACACAACAGTGGCCAAATAGTCTGACTTCTGAAATTATCTTTCTCTTAACCAATTCAAAGGTAGAATGAGATACATAACGTGACTACTTCTCAGGTATTTTAAGGAGTAGATATAGGGAAGTCATAGTTAAAGATAGATAAAGTTTCTTAAAATTTATAGACTCCTGCCTACATAAAAAAGGTAAATTAAGTGATTCTTCATTGACCACAGTAACAAAGTTCAATACCAATTTGCTTCAAAAGAAAGAAATATTTGAACTCACCTAAATGCTCTACAAAAACATTTTTCAGTTGTATGCAGGTTACAGCTTTTAGTCTAAATGAATTATCTTCGTGCAAATAAGCTAAACCTTCTAACAATTTCCCAGATTATTTGAATAACATTCCCACAAATCTTACTGTTAACTTCAGGCAGAGAATTGCTATTCCCAAATGTTTAGTCATGTGACAAAACACTAACTATCCTTTGGTAAGAGGAACAGAACCTCCAAACTGAAACACCTTGTTTTCAATACCAAATAGCAGTGTGTAACATTCTCTTTCAGGATGCAGATGTGCCAACAACATCAGTAAAACCAGCTATAAAACACCTTTTAGCAGTACAGGATTTCCAACTTTCTAGCAGTCCTACATGATTAACACTCTAAAATCCCACAGACATTTGACCTAAGCAGCACAGCTCTGTACCACATCTAATGCTACTGTTTTATGTAAAGTTTAAGAAAGTGGGAAGTTATTACAATTCTATGCCTTAGCAAGAGAAGTTATTTACACATGGATTTAGACAAGGATCTAGTATGTAACATTGGCATGGGAAAGCTATGGATTCTTTAATAATACTGAGTCTCCTTGAATTCAAAATTTGATAGTTTTCTGTTTACACAGTTTAAAGCTAATAGGATATCAGCAACATAACAAAATACCTGGATAGTATACAGCAATTTCTCTCCATAAAGTAAAAACACACACTTATTCTAAGCAAATTCTTGCTATAAACCAATGTGTCTTCACTGTACAGATCACAATACGGTACTAATTTTCCAAGTACAATGCAAGCAGCATTTTTTATCTGTTGGCCGGCCAAAGAGATGTTATATTTACATACCTGAAGACATGGCTGCTACTGAAGACATATCCTGAGTAGCAGCTGGACACTGACTGCTCAAAAAGAAATCCGTTCCTTGTCCAAGGAGATCTCCAGTGGACTCTTCCAGAATCTGTGATACATTACCCACAAAGAGATTATTCAGCAAGTCCGCATTACTTGATGAAGAGTTTATTTCTGAGATAGGTGGTTTCTGTTCTTGTGAAATATCAGAGTCTAGTCCCAGTAAGTCTATGTTCTCCGCAGGAAGAGATTTTTCTAACAATGTAGATTGACCTTCAAAATTGGCTTCAAAAAGCAACTCTCCTTCTGGAGTAGAGTCTTTTTCATCAACAGTTACTGTACTTTCTTCATCTGGAAATGTAGGGAATTCCTCATCTGAAGGATCACTCTCTTCTCTGTCATCTGATAGCTGAACATGATCATTTTTAGATGAACTGTCTTCTATTCCACTTTCTGGACACTTCCCTTCTTCAATAAAAAGAAGTAACAGCTTTAGATTACCAAGATTCTTGTGCCAACTAGGATAAGACAGACTTATATGGTGAGATCATAAGAAATCAATCCTTAATTAACCAAAACTCAAAAATGAATTGATGAGAAAATAACTGTTGCCTTTGTACAGAGCAGTCGAAGGGGCAGCTCACTACTGTACCTGCCACTCCACAAGGGTGGGTATTCCTAATTTTTTAAAACGAGTCAGACTTGGACATTCACCTCAGGACATCATACCACTTCTGGCTTAGAAGATCACTCAGTAACTGCTGCTCCACTCAGTGATATCATTCAGTGACAGCATAAGTGGTTACTGTAATTTTTGCCAACAAAGCAGAACCCAGAAAAATGACTTACACATGAACTATAAAGTTATATTTTCTCAGTCCATACATACTGATCTGGACCCCACTGGCTAGTCAACTTTGCGTCCCCTGTTCCTCAGCCAGCCTAAGTGGAGCTATGGGAATGCAAAGGCTTCCTTGCAGATATTTAAGGTAAAGATTTTTGCAGTAAAAGAAAAACTTAGCTCAGCATTTACATTACACACAATATCAAAACCCATTACTTCGTGTTTATCCAAATGAAGTGGAATGACTGCTTGGTTAACCTGCAGAGCTCACTTGAAATAGCTTTTTCTCATGGACTGGTAAAATAGTGACTTTTGCTGCATAAGAATGTTTAAGCAGTCATTGGAAGGCGCACAAGACAACAAACATACAACAAATAGTTACTTCAAAGGAAAACCTGTACCTTTCCAGTCCAGAGAATGAAAGAAGTTATTGGCATCGGTGCTACTGCTGTGTGGGGATTCTGTATCAGTAGGTACACTTTCTGAAGACTGCTCCAGCTGGGATGCTTCTGCTTCATATTGTGCAGTTGAACCTGGTTGTCTAGGCAGCTCCGGTTTCCCTATAAAACAGATTTCTAAGCCAGAACCCTCAGAGAGAAACTTCTAAAACTCAATCTAGGTCACAGCAGCTGCTATTTGACTTGCAGACTGACTGCTATAGCAAGACAACTGTCTCAAAGTATCTATTACTCTGCAAAGGCAAGTTACCACTCCCACTCCCCGTTTAAAACTAGCATTAACTTTGTTTCAACCGCAAAAGCTGGTAAAACCCTATTTTCAACTATAACATTAAGTTAAATCTAACTCACAGCAAAACACTCAAGAATTCTGTTCACATTTGTAGGAAAATGTAATTAACACCTCACTTGTGTATTTTAGGGAATGGTTGGTACAAGAGCTATGAACAACATCTGCAATAAGGAACAGAACATCAGAAAAGAGTAAATGTAGCTACAGAAAAAACACATTTTCAAGTATAAAGCCAAAACACATGGAGTTGTTAACAAACATTGAAGGAGTTAATACACAGTTTGCTACGATTAACTGTTACATTTCTTATTTTACTGAGATCAGATATCGACTCTTGTGTAGGACTGAGTTGGGTTGAGTTACCTACTACTATATCCTCTCTCAAAAAGGAAGTTTCCTCAAGACAATAAGACTCCCTAACTTAACATGTGTTCATCCACTGTTTGAAAAGAATGGGATGAATGCTTGGAAGGAAGCTATTTGTCTAAATCTAAATACCAAACTGGTAAAGCACCTTTTCACCCTCCTTCCACATACTCAGTTGTAGCCTACAGAAATGCTGAAAAAATAGTCTGTCTCTGAAAACTAGATGAAAGATCATGATTAATGAAATAACACAAATTCAATTTTAGTAAGGCAAGTTATATAAAACCAATTCACAGCACTTCCTCTTGTCCTATTCTCTTCCCACCAATTATAAGAAATATTTTTATTGGAATTTGAAACCCTTACAGTTCATTTATCAACCAGAAAATGAAAGTGACTTAAAAAATACGAGTAATATTTAAAGATACTCATTACCAATGAAACACCTTTAGTGAGCTGAGAGTTGTGTTCACAGTAGAATTTTTAAAATTGATATGAATTAAGTTAAAAAGAAAATCCCCTAAAGCATAATATAAACCAGACATATCCTGTAAAAAAAAAAAAGACAAGACAGCAGCAGTTATCTTTTATCAAAAGAAATGTAATTAAGATGCACCATATTAGGAGCAGAGAATAAGTTCTTATGTATGGTGTACTAAAATAACCAGAATAATTTCCATCATGCTTTGTATTCTGTAAGTACAGAGAAAGCTTAAAAGACCTAATGAAAATGTCAGTGCTAACTACTGATACCAGAAGATGAAAGATACGGACCAGCATTAACCGGAATTAATGCAGGCACCTACAGATAACACACAGAATACGTAGTATTAAAAAATAAAATGTCTGCTGAATCACATTTGGAAAAGCTGAGAAATTAAACTACAACGTTACTCGACTATACATAAGAAGGACCTAGATAAACATATTTTTAGGTATGACCATTTGTGGGGAATGCTCAGATGATATCAAGTGAAATTAACGGTGCCAATTTAGCTGAATATAGATCCTTCAAGACATTCTGCCTACAAATCCTGGCTGTCACAATTCCATTCACTAGAGTCCCTGCAAATAGCATATTCATAGCTTTAAATCAAGCAAATGCAAGGACAGTAAAGGTAAGAGTTGGATAATTATAGTCCACTATTGAAGGATAATTTATATTCCTTCATACAATGCAATGTTTTAAGTTATATTTAACAAAAAAAACACCTCTGGAATTTCTTTCACTTAAAATAATGTCAGAAATTAAACAAAAGCCCCAAACACTAAGTACATTAGAAACTTTATCATGTTTTCTAGTTTTTAAAGAGTTTCATTACCAAATTTTGATAAAATCTCTTGTTGTTCATCTCGCGTGGAGAAAAGGATCTTAGGATTCAGTCCCTTTATATTCATGTTATCCCACGGTGGCTGTTCACAGCTAGGTCTATCTCTGGGCTCCACCTCTACTTCCAGATTGACTTGAAATAAATCAGGATATTTTTCTTGTATATCACAGGCATCCAGATCATACCTGCAAAAATGCATACAAGTAGATCCTTGATTCTGATGACTAGATTAAATTTACTGCAGTTTGAGACAAAACTTTATCGCAATTAATATAAGCCTTACAACATGCTGTATTTGTTTACTTTTTCCATGTATTTTAAACAGGTGGTATTTTGGTAGAGAATTTTTTTTTTTTGTATCATAAAAAAGCCTCCAGTTTCCCTGAGGTGAGAAAACAAAGAATCTTATTGCAATCAATGTCATTTACTTCCTACTCTGACTGTATTTCCTCCACCCACCCTAAGTTGGCTTGGCAGGTTAAACAGTTTCAAACAAAACTTCTTCCAGTCTCCTACAAAAGAGTGTCAACATACTTGGCAAATTTCACTGTGGTGGCATTTCGGGGCACAAAACCTGTGTGGAACTGAATCTGAAACATCTTCATTGAAGCCATCTGTTTAAAACAAGAAATACAGGGAAACCAGATAAATCCACATGTATAGTATGCAGAGCATTCTGCCTTTAATATATTTTCAGTATTAAATTATTTTAAAGTGTTTGTTTTGCTACCGTTTCAGTTTAATTCCACATATACATTATCTTGAGAGATTTAAATGCAGTTTAAGACAGAGTGTAGATAAATCTATTACTACAAGAAATAAACCAAAAGACCTCAAACCAGTCTGAGGTTAGTGTTCAGATGTATCTATCAAAGTCTTACATAGTTCTAGACCCTGTTCTAGAGGCTGAAACTGCATGACCTTCATTACTTTTCTGAATAATACACTCAGAAAAACTTGTGTGATACATTAAACAAGAAATGTCATGTATAAAGGAGTCTGTTTAGAACAGTTTTAAATATAGCACATTTAAAAGGACACTTTGTAAAACATGCAAAGAGTTCTTTTTCCTGTGCAGCTTAAGTCAATAGTTCAATCCAGACAGAATTATAGGGCTTTTTCAAACTGATTCATTATAACCATTCAACTTTCCCAACTCTTCCTGCTACTGAAAGAAAAATTATTTTCCCATGCCTGATCAACATGCCCAGAAAATGCTACTATAGCAGATTCATGTAGTTCCTGGTCGCTCACAAATACCAATTACAACAGCAAACTGATCAATCAACAGTGTATTTGTTCCCTGGCTTTAGTTACAAGTAGAATAATCTTGCCAGTCCTTACAATGCAAGTCATATAGGAATAGTACAGTAAATATAATAAAACTGAATTATGAAAGCTTTCCTTGTAAATGACCATTTACTGAACATCATAACCAGAATTCAACAGGCAAAACATTGCCAGCAGGTTGAGGGAGATCTTTTCCCCCTATCCAGCACTGGTGAGGCCACATCTGAAGTCCTGTGTCCAGTACTGGGCTCCTCAACGCAAGAGACATGGACACAGTAGAGCGAGTTTCTCTGATGCATCCATCTCTAGCATAAGCTACATATGAAAACTGAAATATCCTAGTAAATTAGTTTTCTTAATCCCTTGCTATGTAAGACTTTTCCTAGAAGACAAACTAAATTCTCTCTCAGATTAACTGTGAGCAAGTGGGAGATGTTCACAATGTCCAGCTCTAGGCACTTAACAGCAATATTGAAATGGGGTGGTTGATCTCTGCAAGAGTTCTGCAGAGAGCTTTGATACAGGGCCAAGATAGGAACAGGGGATGTAAGGGTTAACATGAGAATAGCAAGAAGGGGATAATAGCAAGAAGGGGATAATAGCAAGAAGGGGATAATAGCAAGAAGGGGATAATAGCAAGAAGGGGATAATAGCAAGAAGGGGATAACAAAAGAAATAGTTCAAGGGAAATAGTTTAGATAACGGTTAACAGTTCTGCTTAGTGAACAGACAGTTTGTAAAACACGATGAGCTCTCTAGGCTTTATCAGTACTAAGCCGGTTGGAACTAGACCCGCGGTTTGGACAACAGCCAGTAAGAAACTGAGTCTGCGCAAAACCTGGGGTCACAGAGCGGACAGGAGGAAGAGGAGCTTGACTTCATCCCCAAAGACCCCCACGACCACCACCAGAAGACACTGCGCAGACTCAACTAGGAGGAGATTATGAAAATGCTAATTATAATACGAAGCGGGGATAGGTGTTGCATATGTATAGGCGTATTGCGAAATATTATGAATATGTAATCATTTGCTCTATAAATCTTAGGTAACAGCACCATACGTGGGGTACACAATAGGAGGAGTTATCCCCTGTGTACCTCAGCGCTGAATAAACATACCTACTTTACAATCTATCAGATTGTGGAGTCTGTTTTCCGCACGTCAGTTTTGGCGAGCCAGCCAGGAGACTCTCTGCTCGACTACGGGATCGACTGCGGGGCGGACTCTCCCAGGCGCGCCCCGAGCACTTTCCTCGGAGGAGCCTCCGCTACCAGCCGCTCACCGTGGGGGGCAGACAAGGACTTCCTGAAGCCGCGGACCAAACGGTATGTTTAAGGATAGGAGCCTGTAAGTCGTACGCGTGGCTGGGGCAGCTGGTAAATCGCGCAGAGACGTCTGGCGTGCAGCTAAGCCGGGTAGGTGCACCGAAAAGGCGCGAATTCGTGCGGGTTAGGGGAGTCTAGAGGGCAATTACACCTTGCCACAGACCGATAGAGCGGTTGCTGGCTCCAATCGGGGACCTGTTGGCCGAGAGGGCGGCCACAGGCAAGAGTGATTGAAAAGGCCTTTGTTCTGTTGTGTTTTTTTTACTCCTGCTGAAAGTGTTGTAAGTGTGTGGACTTGTAAGTGCGTGGACGTCCGTGAGATTGTGAGATTGTGAGTGAATGCTGTGTGGTGATTGTGTTAAGTGTGAGCGTTTGGAGTGAGTGTTTTACAAAAACAAGATGGGTAATACTCAGGGAGGGATATTAAAAAAGAGCCCTCTCGGCTGTATACTCGCCCATTGGCGGGATATTGCAGGGAGTGGAGGTACGGAAAGCAGAAGGACTCTTATAAAATATTGCAATCAGTGGTGGCCGCTGTATAAGCTAGAGGATGGCGCTAAATGGCTGTTTAATGGAACACTGGACTATAACACTCTGTTACAACTTATGTTGTTTATAAGGAGAGAAGGAAAATGGGATGAGATATCATATGCGGATATGTTTTTCACTTTGCGAAATCACCCAGAGTGGCAAAGGGACTGTGGGTTAGTACCCCCACAGGACCCTATGGTGCTCGCACTTGAACGAGAAAATAAGGAAAGTAGGGGTAAGTTGAAAAGGTGTTGCTCGTCATGTAGCATTGGACAGAGATGTACAAAGGTAGATAAGGTTCACCAAACCTCAGAACAAGATGATGATTTGTTTAAACCTCCCCCCCGATCACAGAATCGGGATGTTCACTCGGAAGAAACGGCAGACTCTCCCGATAGTCCCGTATCTGCCCACACTAGACAAAAAACTGCAACAAGTATTTTACAGGCACCCCTTCGGGAAGCCGTGGGACCGGAGGGTGGTACAATGTTGATTAGGGTACCCTTCACCACCGTTGATTTGGAAGCATGGAGGGGAATTGCAAAAAACTATAGACGCGATCCACATGATGTAGCTAAACACTTCCAATTCATTATAAAACAGCATAACCCGGATTGGAGTGATATACAGCTGCTATTAGAATATATGACTGAAACTGAGAAACAATTGATTCTAAAAACAGCAGGAGACTTGGCGGAGGATCATTATAAGATCACTGGGGGGGACGTTAAGGAATATTTTCCCCTCCAAGACCCAAAATGGGAACCAAATAGATCGGCACATATGGAAAGGTTACGGGCGTATCGAGAATGGATTGCAAAGGGGATAGAAAGAGCGATCCCTAAAACTATAAATTGGTCAGTTTTATATGCAGTAAAACAGGGTCCTTCCGAGTCCCCATCTGAATTCTTGGATCGACTGAGGGATGTAATGCGCCGTAATACACCGTTGGATCCGGGATCAGAAGTAGGAATACAACAACTAGTTTCCTTGTTCATGGGCCAATCCACAAGAGACATAAGGCGAAAACTTCAGAAGCTGCGCCCTACGGAAAGTAGGAATCTGGAGGTATTGTTAGAGGAGGCGTGGAAAGTGTTTAGCAACAGGGAAGAAGAATGTCGACAAGGACAGATGAAGTTGATGGCCACTCTGGTTCAGAGACCGGCCAGGCAACGACTGCGGCTGGGGTGGGATCAGTGTGCTTTGTGTAAGGGCTTCGGGCATTGGAAAAAGGAATGTCCAAGGAATAGGAGGGAGAATGGGAAGGCTTCAAGGAATGTAAAAATAGCAAATGTAACAGAGGACTGACGGGGACCTGGGGGATCTACCCTGGCGGATCCACTGGTTAAAATTAAGCTGGGGAGAAAAAAGAAGAAGTAGAATTTTTGGTAGACACAGGAGCAACGTATTCGGTTTTGAATCAAGCTTTAATACCACTGGGGGATGACTATGTTATGGTAAAGGGAGCGACCGGCCAATCTGAAAAGGCGTATTTTTGTAAACCTTTAGAGTATAAATTGGGAAAGCAATGGGGAATTCATAAATTCCTTTATATGCCTAACTCCCCAAAAGCTCTCCTGGGGAGGGACTTGCTGGAACAACTGGAAGCAAAAATTGTCTTTGAAAAAGGGGAAGTCACCTTGGAGGTAAAAGATCAGCAGTACATTCAAGTGCTGAGTCTCACTCTAACTAGTTCTTCGTCAGGAGGAGAAATTAGTGAGGAAATTTTAGACCAAGTATATCCGGGAGTTTGGGCTACCGATGTACCTGGAAGGGCGAAAAACGCTCTACCGATTGAGATCAAGATTAAGGAAGGTCAACGACCGGTGAGAATTAAACAGTATCCTTTAAAAAGGGAGGATAGGGAAGGAATCCGACCGGTAATAGAAAAATTTTTGCAATTAGGGTTATTAGAAGAGTGTGAGTCTGAGTTCAATACCCCTATACTGCCCATTCGGAAACCTGATGGGTCGTATAGAGTGGTTCAGGACTTACGGGCTGTGAATAAAATAGTTGAAGATCTCCACCCAGTGGTAGCAAACCCATATACCCTGTTAACTGTATTAACACCAGAGTTGATTTGGTTTACTGTCTTAGATTTGAAGGACGCCTTCTTTTGCCTTCCTCTCCATAAAGCCAGCCAAAAGTTGTTTGCATTTGAGTGGGAAAATCCTAAAACTGGTCGAAAGACCCAACTCACCTGGACGGTGTTGCCACAAGGGTTCAAGAATAGCCCTACTCTTTTTGGCAACCAGCTTGCAAAGGACTTGGAATCCTGGGAAGCCCCATCCGAGAAAGGAAAATTATTGCAGTACGTGGACGACATTTTGATCGCTACTGAGACAGAAGAGGACTGTGCAACGTGGACGGTGAGCTTGTTAAATTTTTTGGGACTACGGGGGTATCGAGTCTCTAAGAAGAAAGCCCAGGTGATACAACGTAAAGTAAACTACCTGGGCTATGAGATCACTGCAGGGCAAAGAACTTTGGGACAGTCCCGTAAGGAGGCCATATGTCAAACCCCGAAACCTCAGACAGTAAAAGAATTAAGAACCTTCTTGGGAATGACGGGGTGGTGCAGGCTATGGATCTATAATTATGGACTGCTTGTTAAGCCCCTGTATGCGCTAACAAACACCGAACAGACGCACCTTGAATGGGATGAGGAGGCTGAGCAAGCCTTCGATTCACTGAAGAAGGCTTTGATGTCGGCCCCGGCTCTAGGACTCCCAGATGTGAGTAAACCGTTTTTTCTCTTTTCTCATGAGAAGCAGGGCATTGCCCTGGGAATACTGGCACAAGACCTAGGTCCATACCGACGAGCTGTCGCCTATCTCTCTAAACAACTAGATGCAACTGCAAAAGGGTGGCCTGGGTGTCTGCGAGCGGTGGCTGCCCTGATACTGAACATACAGGAAGCTCGGAAGTTCACTCTGGGCCAGAAAATGACTGCCTATGTGTCCCATACAGTATCGGCAGTCCTGGAAGCGAAGGGAGGGCATTGGCTCTCCCCACAAAGATTTCTGAGATACCAAGCTGCACTAGTAGAACAAGATGATGTACAGATAATAGTCACTAATATTATCAACCCAGCTTCTTTCCTCAGTGGTAACATGGGAGAACCAGTGCACCATGACTGCTTGGAAACAATTGAGGCGACATACTCAAGTCGCCCTGACCTAAAAGAAAGCCCCATGAAGGATGAAGAGAGCTGGTTCACGGACGGAAGCAGTTACGTCCTGAACGGTAATCGACACACGGGGTGTGCCGTTACCACCAGTCAAAAGGTAATAGAATCAGGACCTCTGCCTGCAAATACATCTGCGCAAAAGGCAGAAATAATTGCTTTAACCCGAGCCCTGGAACTAGCTAAGGGTAAGATCATAAACATATACACGGACTCCAAGTATGCTTTTGGAGTTGTGCATGCACATGGAGCAATCTGGAAAGAAAGGGGACTATTGAACTCCCAAGGGAAAAACATTAAACATGCGGAAGAAATTTTGAAGCTATTGGAAGCTGTTCAACTTCCTGAGAAGGTGGCAATTATGCATATTAAAGCACACCAAAAGGTGAGCTCTGAATTGGAAAAAGGAAACGAGCTGGCGGATAGGGAGGCAAAACGGGCGGCCAAAATAGAGATAAAGACTGAAGGAGCACTTATTCCCGATAGGCAAATTTCCCTGGAAAGTAAACCAGAATATACCAGGGAGGATCAGAAACTTATTGCAGATCTGGAAGGTACATATAACAAGGAAGGGTGGGCTTATACCCCACAGGGGAAGTTAATTATCCCCTCTCGTTTACTATGGCATTTCACACGAGAGGAGCATAGAAAGAGACACTGGGGAGCAGAAGCTTTGTATAGTCATTTGATAAAAGAGATTGTAGCCAGAAATTTGTATACCACGGTAAGGCAGGTGACTCGACAATGCGACATCTGTCTCCGGACTAATCCCAAAAACGCCCCCAAACTAGAAATGGGTCAGATTGGGAAGGGCAACGGGCCTGGGCAACAATGGCAAGTAGATTTTACAGAATTACCAAGAAAAGGGGGGTATCGATATTTGTTGGTACTGACTGATACCTTTTCAGGCTGGCCAGAAGCATTCCCTACTAGAACAGCTAAGGCTCGGGAAGTAACTAAAGTACTGATACAAGAAATAATACCACGATTTGGGGTTCCGGCAATCATATCCTCAGATAGAGGACCACACTTTGTCTCAAAAGTAGTACAACAAATTAGCCACCATTTGGGTATAGATTGGCAGCTTCACACCCCGTACCGCCCTCAGTCAAGCGGTCAAGTGGAAAAGATGAACCACTTAATCAAACAGCAAATTGTAAAATTGGGGCAAGAAGCAAACCTGACATGGCCTCAGTCCTTGCCCTTGGCCCTTTTACGCATACGGACAAGGCCAAGGGCAAGGGAAGGGCTGAGCCCCTTTGAAATTTTATATGGACAACCATACGGGGTACAAAAAGGAATATCCACACAAATTGGAGATGAAATTATGAGCTCCTACATGGTGGCGTTAGGGAAGCAACTCAATAAGATCAGAAAACATGTAATTGGTATTCGAGGTAGAGGGTTGGATGGACCCGTACATGATATACAACCTGGGGACTATGTATATGTTAAGTCTCTTACAGAAAAAACCTTGGAGCCACGGTGGGAAGGGCCATTCCAGGTGCTGCTCACGACGTTCACAGCCATCAAGATTAAGGAATACTCGGCCTGGATACATCACACCCGAGTGAAGAAAGCCCATAAATCTCCATGGAAAGTTACCCAAGTTCGACCAGGAAGATTACGCTTCTCACGATAAGTCTGATAATCATTTTTCCTTTAATGTATAGTCAAAGGTTCAGTGAATGGCCATGGTCCCAGGCCCACATTGGGTATACTGGAAGTATGGGGATAGGCAGCACACATACGACTCTAAATTTGGCTACTACAGTTATACAGGGGATAAATGTAAACTCAAAAGAAGAATGGAATCACACCTATCAAGGAGTACAACAATTGCAGGGAACATTGGGACAAGAAATTAAAATAGGATGCAGAGCAATTAATGAGTCTACTCACTGGGCAGCAAAACAGATCACAGTAAGAACACGTATGGAAACTGGGGAACCGGGCGCCCTTTTAGCAAACCAAGTCTGTGATACAACAAAATCAGATTGTTGGTATAACTCTACTCTTAACCAATCAATTTCCGTAGTATGTCTCTGGGTCAAGTGGCAGCCGATATTGGGATTATCCTTCAGATTTCATATAATAATAAACAACGCAACAACAACACCAACAACTGAGAAGACAACCAGCACAACAACAACAGCACCAGACACAACTCAAACAACTCAACCCCAAACAAAACCAGGGCCTAAGATTTATGAAGTTGGCCCATATATGATTAGGAATGTGGGCCAACAACAATTATTATTTAACCCAGATTGGTCTCTTAAGCGTGTTGAATTGATAATACAGACTAATATCTCCGAAATCCAACCAGCCTGTCTTCCTTTCGTAGAAACATCTTTTAAGGGCTGGATGAGATGGACACAAAAACAAATGCACCTTGGAAGCAGAACAAAAAGAGATTTAACTGGAGTATTAGGAACGGGGTTGGGAGTCTTGAATAGAATCGATTCAGAAGTATTAATGAACAAGTTGGCCACTGCAACAAGTGATTTAACAAGGCTAAAGCAGCCTCTGCAGTCATCTTTGTTGGCATTGGGAACTAGTCAATGGCAAGTCTCAAAAATATTGCCAATATGGGAAAAGAATGAGGACCAAGATCACAGACTAATACTAGATGTACTTAATATGGCCCAGAATAATGTGTCTTTAGCTTTTAGTTGTATACAGGCACAGTTATGGCTACAGGCAACCGCTGCCTTGATCATAAGGGAAGGGAATGAAGGAATTTTTCCAGTTGAAATCCGAAAGGCTGTTTGGGACGAAGCTACCAATTTTGAAAGAAGATTCCAATCTTGGTGGACTATGGTGAATTTTACCTATGACTCCACTACTAATATGGCTACTGTCTTTGTGCTCGCCATACGTAATGCCACAGTTTATGTAATCCATCCCATCATCGCATTAGGGTTGAATCATGAGGATACAGTGCTCTATCCTTCAGAGCATAGAGCATGGGCCCGGAAGGAGAATGAGAAATGGCAGACTGTAAACGTGGAATCTTGTATTACTCGAGAACAACAGGGGTTCATCTGTGAAAGTAATACAATTGACACCAGAGACATATGCCTTGACACTGAGCAAAGTATCTGTCACTTCGAAATTCACCCAGATAATAGTAAGAAAACTGTGATTATATATGCTGGTCAAGGCTGTATATGTTTAAGAACCGCTTGTGTATTCGTAGAGATAGATCCTGACAATGTAACTTTGTTTACTGGGAATCATTCTAATTTCTGTATTTGTAACTTTGTTAAGATTACTGGGTGTGACTTTGTATATTGGGCACCAGTGGTTTCCCACCAGTTGATAAAATCTAAAATCATAAATTATCTCGAATTATCACCTACACCTATTGGAATGAACCTTACATTAGTAAGGCAATTGATTAAACATCAAGATTTGTTAGGGATCTTGAGAGAAATTCAGAGAAACGGAAAGAAAACTTTAGTTACTATACACCATGATACAAAAGAAATAAACAGGGTTTTGCAAAGAACAAAACAAGATGCAAGTCACCACTGGTGGGATACTCTTTTCGGCTGGTCGCCTTCTGCAACAGGGATTCTTAACATTATGATACACCCCATTGTGATTCTACTAGGTAGTTTAGGAATTTTATTAGTACTAACCATCATTTTGTATTTATGGGTCTGGAGAATGTTTAAAAGAATAACAGCGATGCATGAGGCTTTATATTATTTGGGGGATTGCTGAAGTAAAAGAATTTACTCAGTATAATAAGAAAAGGGGGGATTGATACAGGGCCAAGATAGGAACAGGGGATGTAAGGGTTAACATGAGAATAGCAAGAAGGGGATAATAGCAAGAAGGGGATAACAAAAGAAATAGTTCAAGGGAAATAGTTTAGATAACGGTTAACAGTTCTGCTTAGTGAACAGACAGTTTGTAAAACACGATGAGCTCTCTAGGCTTTATCAGTACTAAGCCGGTTGGAACTAGACCCGCGGTTTGGACAACAGCCAGTAAGAAACTGAGTCTGCGCAAAACCTGGGGTCACAGAGCGGACAGGAGGAAGAGGAGCTTGACTTCATCCCCAAAGACCCCCACGACCACCACCAGAAGACACTGCGCAGACTCAACTAGGAGGAGATTATGAAAATGCTAATTATAATACGAAGCGGGGATAGGTGTTGCATATGTATAGGTGTATTGCGAAATATTATGAATATGTAATCATTTGCTCTATAAATCTTAGGTAACAGCACCATACGTGGGGTACACAATAGGAGGAGTTATCCCCTGTGTACCTCAGCGCTGAATAAACATACCTACTTTACAATCTATCAGATTGTGGAGTCTATTTCCGCACGTCAGCTTCAGGGGGCAATTTAGAGAACATAAAACTAAGAACACATTGAATATTGTTTCACCAGAGCTCCAAACCAGGATCATCACAAACACCGTTGATATATCATGTGGTACAGCAGATGGATGAGAAAATGCTCATCTTTCCCAATCAATTAATAAATTCCAGAGAAATCACAAAGAAACCCCATCATCACTGAAACTGAGTTTGCACAAGGACTGTAAGTTAACCTTGGCTGAGCCTTCCCGAGTTCTATCCTCCTTCACTTGACCTCGAGCCATACACTAGTTATTTTTATGCATCAGAGAATCACTTCACTGAGCTTTCAGCTTTGGGGTGTTCTGTAAGATCTGGCTCATAGCACTCTAGGGATATTAAAAAAGTTGAACCTCTGCAACATGACAAGATTTGATACCTTTCTGCATATAAAGTAGAGAAAACATAGGAAAAACCATTTATTTCAGTAATGGTAGATATGTATAAACA
Organism: Tyto alba; assembly: GCF_018691265.1. Classification (NCBI taxonomy): domain Eukaryota; kingdom Metazoa; phylum Chordata; class Aves; order Strigiformes; family Tytonidae; genus Tyto; species Tyto alba. Next base: position 46,317,254 of record NW_024881275.1, on the reverse strand, counting down.
TGTTTGTCCCAAATGCATGGAAACTGAAGAACCTCTGGATCAATTTTCACAATGCTCCAAGTTATCCTAAACTTTGCACAACCCCTTCCTATCTTTTACAAGGATCTCCCAGTTTAAATTGGGTTACTCATCTAGATAAAAAAAAGAACATGTTTCTTTTTTAGAAATTTGAAGACAGACTTAATTAGCAAGTTTTTTATTATCTTGCAATACATTCACATACACAGATGAATTAAAAAAGGAAATATGCATTCCCCTTCGGAGAACAAAGGCCAGTAAGAAAACAGGCTATAAACACTCAACCTGGCTCTAGAAATAGGGTACAAATCCACATGGATTTTTCTACTCTATTTTGTATAGACAGTCACTGGAATTCCACTTTCTTTTTGGGTGGTACTTTTCCTTTGGTTGCAGTTTGCGTGTACAGAATTAGAAAGTTCTGGATTGTTGTGCAACCAAACAGACAACAATCACTACCTCAAAAATCTGGCCAGAGGCTTTCTATGCAAATAACTATCACTACTGAAGCAATTTCCAGAAATGCTTACCAAAGCATCTACATGCAGAGCACTGAAAGTGGGCATACTTATTAGGCTTGAAAAGGTTGAATTTCCAAGTACATGAAAGCCTCACACATTTCTTTGAACAAAGAATAGCAAATAAGGCCATGTAATTAATGAGATCACAAATACAAGTAAGACACAAAACTACAATAAGAAAAAGCAAATCCTCCATGCAGGTTGTTAGATTTATTACCTTGGCTTGCAATCGGCCTCCTAGTGTTGACCTGGCATGATAGATCACAATGAGAACATCTCCCTGGACTGTTATACCCAGTGGAATTACTGCTTTCCCATCTTCAATTTTAAACTCTCTGAAGAAAAAACATAACCACAGTTAATTTAATTTAAAAGAAAATTTTATATTACCTTATGTGTAGTTTGGTTTCTCCAAGGCCTTCAATATCAACCCGTAAAAATCTGCTTCAAGTTCTTATTAGAGAAGGAATTCACTCTAAATGATTAAAACTTAAAAGCTGCTCTAAAAATATCAAGATTAACAGTTGTCTACAGCAGAGCAACAGACACACTTCGGCCCACAGTCCTCAAATTAAATATGGGAGAAATATGTCTTCAAGGAGCTGCTGGGAAATGCAAGAGACAGGATATTACAAAGGAAGCTGTTCCAAAGAAAGGTGCCGAGAAAAACTGTAGTTGGGTGAACTGCTGTGATATGTTAGAACGCCCACTGAGGGACAGTGGTAGAGAAAGAGGGAAAAATATTGTAACAATCCACATTAAACTCCTTATGTGGTTTGGATTTATGGAAAAGCTAGAAGGACTTTGGTATTTTCTCATCTTTCCTCTGTCTACACCTAGTACTGATATTCCTATGCTATATGACAACAGCAGACACCACAGCTGTATAGGGGGTAATAAGCACTCCCTTTACAACTACCATGCCAAGGAGCTCCTTACTGTTTCCATGTTCGGTTCAGTACACATACATCAGGGATCAATCTTTCTAGTTTACACCACTTGAAGCACAAGGCAAGTTAGTCTAGAAAAAACATAATGTGCTGTTTCAGAGCAAATCACAACCTGTACTTACTTCATTTTGTCATATTCCTGGGAGGTAGTGGTTACTCTGTCATCTCCCACATAAACTTCACAAAAAGGCCTGCAGCCATTACGCTGCTTACTGAAAAGAGGAACTGGAGTCATGACGATTGACCTGACAAGGATGGGCTTGCTGTGGGGAATAATGGGTTCTTCAGCCATCATGTCACACATGTATTCAATGTATCTGCCAAAACCAAAAAGTACTCATTTAGGCAGACAACCAAATTCTAAAAATGGGTGAACATACATGTGATTTACTTCTGTTGACATCTAGCCATTGAGCAGTGACAAGTGATAACAAAACACTGAGGACACTTCAACAGCACTTCCAACAAATTGATCTTCAAATCCCATAGTATTTCACAGAAGGAAAACAACAGAAACATGGAGAAATATTTATGATCTCTATCCAGCCTCTCAATTTAAGGACAGCAACACAGTTTCTGTACAAAAGCCTGATGGCTGCATTACAACAGAAAAATATACCTCCCAGAAAATTGAATACAGCACTGCATATGAACTCATCTGTACCTGTGTCCCACCTTACAGACAACTCCAGACACTGCCTTAGGTCTGTAGTATCATAAATGAGCCCCAAGTGACTGTAATGTGAGCCTGTGAAACACCCCCACAGGTGGGACTTTTGTAAGTCACAGGGAGGGGGCCTAGTGTCACTTCTCTTGATGGACTGGTGTCTCAACCACTCCTGGAACTGGGGTGAGGGAAGGTTCCAGAAGTCCAGGAACTGGAGCTATAAACAGGGGCATGTACAAGTCTAGAAGGGACTCTCCACACCAAACAATACTGTTGGACCCAGGACTGGTGATCTCTTCCTCTCTCTCTCTTCTAAGTAACCTTAAAGCTACTAAGTAACAGTTAATTGTTAAGTAAGACAAGGCCAACCTCGATTTCCCATAAAGGCCCATAGATTAGATATACTTGGGAGAGTGTCAACATCTACAGCTTATTTGTTTCCACTAAAAGTTGATGCTTATGTACAGACCTTGAGTGTTATCTCACTTTAATCTACACAAAAGGGAATTTGTGAATCTGAGTCACCTACCCCCTCCCCACAGGTGGAGCATGACAACTTGCAAAACAAACTAGCCACTCTTTCCAAAGGCCTCAAAACAATGCACTGAGAACTAATTCTGCATCTTACACATAGTGGATCAAAGTTCCACAGTAGTTCTGAATCTAGTAACTCAAAGCTTCAAATTTATCCTCATTAATATGTTATCTTGTAGTGGACCAATTAAATATATTCAAAGTAAATCTGTACAGCATCATCATCTGTCATTTATACTTAACTAATTCTTACTTCTCACCTTTCTCAATCTAATCCTTCTTATAGGAAACACCCTTACTACCAGTGTCACTTGCTATACAATTAAATAGTTTAAAACATTCATCAAAATATATGAAAGTCATCTCTGCATGCATTCCTCTAAAAACCAGAAGGCACTTTTGCCGAAACTGACAGAAATAATAATTGGTCTTTCCACAGAACTTGCAGTGTTCTGATACAGGAAAGCCTACTGTAATAAACCAGTAAATATGGAATAAGTCTGACACATGTGGAAGAAGATTTTATACTTAAGAGAACATTGAAAAACACTGCATACCCTCGTTTTCATTCCTAACATTTCTTCACTACAGGTCATACTTGACTCACTTCTGATAAGAACATCATGATTAACTTTAAGGGGTCACAACATTCAGAACTACTTTCTCTGCTCATGATACATCCATTTTTCCAAGTATTTTGCTGTTCAAACACAGACATTATTGAAATAATTTATCTTCTTAAAAAGCATCCTGTAAAAATAGTAGTATATTCACAATTGCATAAATACTTGCTTCAACAGTACACTACAGACTGATACCATACCTTTTATGAGAAGGCCAAATGCCAGGAGGACAGCGTTTCATACTGAACATATAAACTGCAGCTTCAGCAGTAGTGAAGAGACGACAGAAACACAGAAAAGAACAAACTACAACAGCAGATGCAGCTCTTCCATCCTGTAAAAAAAAAAATTTAACTGCTATTAAGCCTAGTGGAAAACGTATTACAGAAGTTACTGAAGAACCTGATATCTCCTTATTTAATGTAATGAGGTCCAAGGTCTAGTGCAATCATTAGATTTGAAGTTTATATCTGAATGTGAAAAGTTTTCATTTGATTTCCACACAATACAGAAGATACTACATATCTTTTTGCTCAAATGTCAATAATTGCTTTAGCTTAACACTGAAATTTTCAATTTATGTTTACTACCTTACTATCACTAATACATATTTTTAGGTTTGTTTCCTGGCTGCTATCTCAAACCCCAGTTCTGTGCTATTTCTAGCTGATAACCATGGACTTCTGCTACAAGAAGTCCTAAGATTCAGAACTAAGACACACTAAACTCTTTAGTCTTCTGACAAACTTTGAGATTAATAACTTGCCACAAAACTAAGAGAAGGCAATTAAAACACTGAACCTCTTTCTGCAGGGACCCCACCTACAGTCATCCCAGATCCACCCCTACATTATAAAAGACTGAAGATTCAGAAGAGGTAATGGTTGACAGAACAGGACTTCTCAAGGTTTTTTGCTAGCAACACAGAACAGATTTTTTTGTAGTCATTTGGCATTTGAGTGTGAAAATGAGGAAGAAGTTGCTTTAACAGAAATTTTCCTCAAAGCCAGGCTTCTATTCTAGCCATTACTTAGATGAATTAAAAAGTCTGCCAGCACCAGAAGAGCCAGATCTTTAAAGAACAGTTCAGCAAATCAGTATTATTACTGCTCGTGTAACTAGTAAGCCCAATATTTCCAGAAGTCACTATACTACTCTGTGATTCTATAGGCTGAACCATGCTTTTCAGTTAAATTTCACATAGATGGAACAAAAATATGGTCCCTATCCTGAGATGCCTATACTGAGGACAAAGCATTTATGAATACAAGGGAAGAATGAAACTACACTGATCAACATAACAAGCAGTGACCTATGTGCACTTGGCATTACAAAGCCACTTCCAAATTAAAGCACCAAACCAAGGGAAGAAAAATCATTGTACAAAGAGGACAGAGAGCAAGTCACAGCAAACCCTTTACAACTCTAGTCAGAGGACAATTTTACAAGACATTAAAAGACCACTGTGTAACCAGAAAAACAACATTCAAAATAAAGAATATCTTATTCATTAGTAAACAAGTCTGATGACAGAACCTTGCACTTCAGAAAGAGGCTTGATAAGTTGCAGAATGGGAGCAAAAGAAATACTCCCATACAAAGGTGAGACAGTAAAAATTTCATTTTTTCCTTTTACGTTTTTACAAGGATGATGGATTATGGCTACAAAAATAAAAAATCCTCTGGCATAAACAATCATTAAGGCAGCAATAAAAAACATTGATTGGGAAAGCTTAGACTGAGCATACATTTTGTCCCAAAGCCTCAAAAAGCTAGAGGAGGTCTGTGTCTAAATTATTTTGAAAATAAATAAACCTCAAAATAAATTAAAACATTATTCACACACTAGGAAAAGTTATCTTAATTTGGTTAATTTAAGTACAGGTAAAACACAGCTATCTGAAAGAACAGATAAGCACACTTAAAAGAGCTGCAGCATACCCAGTTACAAGTCTCTCTGCCATAAAGTTCCACCAAAATGATCTTGTATTCACACCTTAAAGCTGTGCAAGTTTTCAAGGATGACCATTACTGCATGGCCCCAAATACTTACACAGAGCAAAGTGTTACTGCAGATGTCCAGAGGTTACTCCAGCCTCTGGCATATGTGCTATAGTCTTGTGATATCAAAAGAACAGGATGGAAGTTAAAAACAGTCATTGCCAGCCCAGAAAGACTTAACTGTAGCTCAGGAAAAGAGCTGCCATTTAAACCTTATTTCCAACAGGATCACTCAAATTACAATGTAAAAGTTTAACAATTCACAACATTATCGGAAGTTTCTACAGTAAAGACCAAAAGACCAGGAAGCCTTAACTGTTTCTGAATCCCAGCCACATAGAGGCAGTTTCACCTTTACGAGAAGCAACTTTCATGTTTTGTTATCCAAGAAAGTATACTAGACTAAACCATTCTATCACTACCAGACAACGCATTCTTTTCAACCTAGACTTCCTAGCTTTTAAATCTACAAAAGTTTCCAGCTAGATGAATCCAAGACACATATTGCAGCTATCATTCATTTCTAGTAGTTCTGGTGTATGCTTTTCACATCGCAACTCGCATGCAGCCATATATATTCAAGCTTCCCTCATATCTTAGGAAAAGGTACCTTTTAGTTAGGTACCTTAAAGGAAACATTACAAAAACTGGTGCTAATCACATCACATCATCACATTTGCTTCTTAACCTACCTGACCAGTAGTCATGTGATACTTAGATACAAGACATTCACTTCAATACAGAATTAGATTCCTAACCTCACAGCAGCACTGAAAATCCCATCCATTTTCAGGACCTGGCACTAACAGATCTTTTCCATGCAAAACACTGTATTAGGAAGTACATTTTGCCAGATTAACAAGTGCTCTTTTAGACTCTGATATTCTATATACACTACTACGCCGTATAAAAGGACTGGTTTCAATGGTTTCAAATGCTTTCCAGCAGCATCATAAGCATTTTAATAATTGTCATGCTTCTTTTTACTGCACGGGAAAATAAGAATGTAAGAATTTTGTAGGCAATTCTCAAACATAACAATGACCTCGTGTTTACAAATCTTGAGCATATTCTTTAAATTCATTCTCTGCCCTATGTTTGACATGAGGTAGCTCTTTATCAAGAGTTTTATTGCTTTTTTGGGTTATATCAAGGTTAATGATACATCAGAGAACAGTGAAAGTTACATAGCAATCTGCTGCCAGCAAAAGCAAGTACCACCAGAAATCTCATAGTCAGTTTCTGCAATTCTGCAGATAGAAATTACATTCTAAATGGACAGCAGTAGGAAATGCAGTGTACACCCAGTTGTCACTCAGAAAACATGAACAAAACTTAGAGCAAACATTGAAAGAGTAGATTCTTTCTCCCAAATGCTCCTTTGTTGTCATCTCTCCTATATACTGCCTTCCATGCTACAAGCAAGTAAACAAGGGCTACGTTACTCTACTAATTTGCCTAAGGATAAAATTTATGCAAATAGTTTTCCTTAAAGACATAGCAGGATGGAATTGCCCCCAGGCCTCACAGTAAAGAAAGCCAGTAATATTCACAAACTAAGCAGATACTAGCATCCTTATTCACAATTTAAAGTTAGATTGAGCAAGGCACTTCAGACTTAAACCAATTTCTTACAAGGCAGTGTACAATGCAAACATTTTTCTGGTCTTGTTTCAGCCATAAATGCATGTTCTTGCATATGCTGTACAGATTCTGAAGATTTGGTGCTCGTCTTGCTGGCCAGCCACATTCAGAAACCTGCAACAAGAGACAGCAAAGGTAAGACACGAGATTAGTCACATACATTTGTATAGCATAATATCTGTATGTAAGAGGCAATTTTATACCTTCAGGTAGAAATTAAGCAGGAACTCAAGAAAAGTAGTTGCACACAGTGTAAGCACCACTTTATGGGATGAAGTGCAATAAAACACCAGTCCTGTCTACATTCTGCTTCACTAGAAGTATCAACAACACAAATAATTACCTGAAATTTTCTTAGAGCAAGGAATAAAGTGGAACAGATATCAACTTGATTTGTGGACATATTCTTACGCAAAAAAAAAAAACAGAAAGACTCAGTTTTCTTGTACATTTGTGCTTTATTCAAAGAGCCTCAACATCTAAGTAATATTTCGTCTGCAATTAGTGCTACAGAACACTACCAAATAATCAGCTTCGCTGCTGAGAGTCTATATTCCTAAAGTCAACCGTCCAGTAATAATGAAGTACATGAAACCTGATCCTTGGGCAGCTGCAACACCTAAAGAGTAAATGTTCTGCCAGAACCAAGGAAACAACTTCTAAAACAAGCTTTTTCTATTTCTTTTTATCCAGGACCACATTTGCTGAATGCAGAAGATTTCAAAGCTACCGTTAAGTTTAACCAATGGAAAAGAAACTTCTAAGAGTTCCATAAAGATAGCATACAGCAAGAAAGAATGTATTATTTCATAAACACCTACTAAGCAAAGTGTCAGAATTAAGAATTTCAGAAGCTGTTCTCCTCTGATCAAGTTTAAGGCATGCCATAATCAACTTCTTCAGGCACTAAAACAGAACTAAGCTTCCTTACCTTCCTGTGTGATGCCCTCACCTAGCACTCAATAATGAAGTTAAATCAAACAGTATCCCTCATGGCGCATCTGGATTTTAAAGATGGATAGGGAAAATTTCCCTAATATATTTAAAGACACTATTTTCCAAGTTTTTAAACAAAAGACAGTGTTTTGTAGAAACTTCCTAAATACTCCCAGCCAATAAATCGGGCAGGAACCTACAATGTTTTGACAAGTTATGACCTACTATTACTTCCCAGCAAACCAAAGACCATTATATAAAATGAATGTCTGAGAAACATAAACCAGAAGAGTTCCAGATCACTGGTAGATTTAGCTGTGCTCATATTAACATTCACAGTACCAATACACCAGGAATATCACTGTATAGGCACCTCAAACTTGCATAACCAAAAAATTATCTCCAAGGTAAAGAATTGCGCAGTCAGAGAATTTATCGTTCCATAAACAGAGATTTTTGGCTTTGTAGGATGAAGAATATATCAGTTCACTATGCCAGCCTCAGTGAACTTTCCAGTAGTCTATTCCTAAAAAGCTCTGCTGAAGGTTTTGGTTTGAGGTACCTGCTCCAAATAATCATGCAGGAGGTTTCAAGCATGATTAAGCTTTGCCTTCTATATTGAGCAGGCTCTGATTGAACCAGATGCAGAAAAATAAGTTGATTGCCTCCATCCAAAGAGGATGCAATTGTTTTCTCATGTGTGTGAATACTTTTTCTTGTCTACAAGTTTACAAGGGAACATAAGTAAGGAAGTGACAAGCACTTACATTAAACGTACCTCAGCCTGCCAGTTTATGTGATAACTAAAGTAATACTGAGGATGGGTCTGCACAATAAGGCCTAAAAGGGGTCTCCTGTAACAAATAATGCTTCTAGGCTCTGTTCTGGATAGTCAGTATAGTGGGGAAATAATCACCACAGACTGTTTAAGTGAGATCTAACATGGCCAATGCTAGACAACTCATAACACAGTAACAGTCCCCACTGTTGACCTACTTAAGGACAGTTGAGGTGTATTTAGAAGCAAAGACTGAAGTGCCGTATCTCAGCACCTACCAAGCTGTCCTCACTACTTTGTTACTGAATTAGACAATTGTCTTCATTTTACTATCAGAGAAATAGCCAGAAAGGTTAACAGAGGTTCAGCTAAGCTATACCAATATTTCAGGTAGTAGCAACAAGCAGTCAGCTAGGCGTGAAACATGGGAGTCAATTGGTATGTAGCGGGACAAGGAGAAAGGCCAGTAAACAGTTTGTGCAAATCAGTTGCCAAATGAGTACTACCTTTGATAACAGAAACCCTCTGAATGTAGGAGAGATTGAAACTTTAGTAAGATTTTAAATTATGTAAAGCATTCTCCATTTAAATCTGAAACATATAAGGTACCTGTACATGTTTCCAAAGGTATCCCTAGCCTAGGAGACAGAGATTTTAGTCAGCGAGATTAAAGATTAGTCTTAATCATTTAAGTTTGGACTGAAAACAAAGACAAACAGAATACAGGTTATTCTTTGACCTTACATTTATATTTATTCGTCATCTTTTTGATTATGCAGCCTACTTTAACATATTTCACAATAAAAAGCTGAAGGTATCAAGACATTGTGTTGAAAAACCTTTTACGGAAATACAGAAAAACTATACACACCCTATTATGGAATCTTGAAGGCCTGTATGTTCTTGGAGAGAGATTATATACAGCATAGTGGCCAGGATGCTTAGAGTCTAGACATAACCGCACATCTTCTATGTTATTTTTGATGGCAGATTCTACACCTTCAGCTGGAAAGGACATCACTGAAGACAGAATAACAAACACCAGGTGAAGTATTCTCTTTCTTCATATATTAAGAACAACCAGAAATTATTCTTAAGACAGACACAGATATCATACCAGCAATTCTGGAAGTGATATATGATATATCCAAGTCTCCTTTTGCATAACTGAAACAGAACACATCAGAGTTAATACTGGGAAATAGAACCATTCAAGTCTTAAGTCTAAAACCCAGGTTTCTGAGGCTACACCCACCACCAGGAATAATGTTTAAGTTCTTCCATATGTGGGGCTTGTTACATCACACTTTAAGGCTTTCAGAACACAGATTTCAGAATAAATCTTGTATTTGAACAGTTACTCATTTATCAGTTGCAACAAAACCATCTCTACGGATTTTGTACAGATGTCTTCAATGTTTAAGTCATTCCTCTAGTCCCTGCTCTTACTAACAAACATTCATTGTAGGTATCAGTTCTAAAGCCTAATGAGAAAACATTAACATCTTTAATGGAGAACATCATAATGCTTAAAAGAAAGACCATTTGTTGAAACATTACATTTTAATTCATGTAACGCTGGCATGTTACTATCTGGCCCAGATGGCCACACTGCCCATTTTCTGGACTCCATATTAATAGATAATAGCTGAATCTCTTTTCTCATTTAAGTCATTCCTCAAAAAATTAATTTCCAAAACTCCTATAGTGATCAAGGGATTAATCATTACTCATCTGTTTCTCATATAGTTGTGCACAGTTTTAAAGAGCAGCCTTTTTAAAAAGTAATCTCCCAGTGTTGTGGTTTTTTTTTTTTTCATCTCTACCTAATCGCCCACATTATGCCAATAATATACTACCTTAAGACCACTATTATTCTTTTGTTTCTAGGGTATCTGTTATGTAGCAGGGCAAAGCAGCTCAGGGAAAAGACTGAGAAGAAGCCCCAGTGCAGGCCAACACCCTTGAGTATAATCAGAGGTCTGCATTCCTGATTGGCCAAGTAAGAACAAATCTCACCTACAGAATTTGGTTTAAACATCCCTAACTTAAGTCAGTAACATATTGCCTCCAGAATATCAAAATGTCATCACAACACTATGATGCATATTTAAGGAATGCAAAAGCATTATCAAAGCAATACTTTTATGTTACTATGTCATGTTTTAACCTCAGCTGGCAACTAAGCACCACACAGCTGCTCGCTCTCTCCCCTCCACTGGGATGGGGAAGAAAATTGGAAGGGTGAAAGTGAGAAAACTCCGGAGTAGAGATAAAGACAGTTTAATAGGTCAAGAAAGAGCCATGTGCGCAAGCAAAGCAAAACAAGGAATTCATTCGCTATTTCCCATCAGCAGGCAGGTGTTCAGCTATCTCCAGGAAAGCAGGGCTCCATCACATGAAACTGTTACTTGGGAAGACAAATGCCGTAATTCTGAATGCCTCCCTCTGCCTTTAGACATGACATTATTGGTATGGAATATCCCTGTGGTCAGTTGCAGTCAGCTGTCCCAGATGTGTCCCCTACCAAGTTCTTGTGCACCCCCTGACTGCTTGCTGGTGGGGTGGTGTGAGAAGCAGAACAGGTCTTGACTGTGTAAGCACTTAGTAGCAGTGACTAAAACATCCCTGTATTAGCAACACTTTTTCCAGCACAAAGCCAAAACATAGCCCCACACTAGCTACTATGAAAAAAATTAACTCTATCCCAGCGAAAATGAGCACACACTACAAAGTTTCAAGACACTGCTTGAAAAAGCAGATCTAGGATACTTCACTCAAATTTTGAAACATCAAGAGAACATTACGCTTTGATTTCTTAGTGCTTGCTAGTAAACATGAAGGAAGCTGGAGGGATTGATCAAAAGACTACTGAATTTACAAGGATTGGGAGAAGGATTTTAGAAAAGGCAAGAACACCTGTTCTTGAAAGCAAGGACATTAAACAGTATTTATGCAAAATGGCATAATCAGTGTCCTAACAATGATAATGACCCAAGGTCTCAGGAGAAGTTGAAATCACAACAAGGAAGTTTGAGACTCTCGCTAGACAAACACTTGAGTCTTGAGAAATCTTGCATAAGGAGGCAGACAAAATGGCCAAGTAAACACTATTTCAAAATTCTGTGCACCTTTGGAAGGATTTAACTTCACCACGTACCTCCACTGGTAACACTACTGCAGCCAAACTAATTAAGGCAGAATTTAATTTCAGAGCTAACAGTGATTTCTCACAAAAATGAGTGATGAGCATAATCCTTTATATGATCGAGAAGAATCAAGTGTTATTTGTTGCTTACACCTACCAGCTTCAAGCAAGAAAACATGCAGATCATCCTAATATTTTTTTTTATATCAAGATAAAGAACCACCTAATACAATAGTCTGAGAACAAAAAACCATTACTTCTTCAATGCTGTAACACTGAAGCTAAGCAGCAACTTGAAACAAGCACAGAACTGTTAAGAGCAGGAGTCCTCACACCCATTCCTTTGGGAACACTTTCAGATATACACTTCTTACTACCAACACCACTCAATTCAACCTTGCTTTTTACAGTTCTCTAAATTAAAATGCAACATTAGGAGTATGGATGTCACCATACACACAGTGCTGAAAAAGTGCAGCTTGGTATGTTAACAGCAGAGCACAGCTAACTCAAATTTGCTGTTTTGAAGAAAAAAAAATCTGTATGCCTGTTACAAATTAAAAAGCTTCAGAATGTTTCTGGTGTCTTAATCAAAATGTAGCTGCTAAACTGCAAAAATCAACACAAGCTTCCTAAAACATGTGACCTGGCCCTTCAAGTACTATTCCTTGAACTTTATTCTGAAGATTTCAGAGCTATTCCAGTAGTAAGACTTGAACACAAGGTACTCTGGTTATAGTGAATTGTTTCATGTCAGACAGGTAACTGAGATATTTTTTAAATGATAGGAAGGTAAAAACATGCATACTCTTCACACTGGTCAGCATTCCTACACATTTCATAATATAACCCTGTAACTAAAAATCAGGAATAAGGTCTTTCTTTTCATACTGTTAACAGATGAAATTTCATTTACATTGAAATGTTGCTGGCAGGTGATAAGAGTAGAAGAACATGCAAACAAATGAAGGGATTTCATGGAGGATTTCTCGCTTGTGATCCACATGGAAAACTCAGAGTGCTTTTTAAGACTCCAACTAAGCTAAATAGGAAAGTATGTTATGACACCGATATTTAGTAACTTTTCTGATAACAGGATACTTAAAGGCTTTTTAGTGAGAAGTCTAGTGGGAAATATAGCAAATAAGATATGAATTCTCATTTTGCAGAATACCTAAACAAAATCAGGAGTTTTAATTAAATATTAAAAATCTTTCACTGTGTAAATGGTTGACATTATCAATCTTGCCAGAGAACAGCTACACTTCAAGACTTTTGTTAATATTAAAGGTCACTCGAGAAAATTAAGTTAAAAACAAATTAGAATTAATAAATTCACAAAATAAACTAGTTAGCATACAGCACAAAATTCTACAACAGTACATAATTACATTGTGTTACTAACAGCTGAAGATGGGAAAGAATAAAGAACGACAGACTAACCAGCACAGCTACAATGTGAACACACAAAACATTATCTTCAGTTAAATAATACTCTAACACTAAGCAATCTTCCTCCAGACATCTCTACACCCACAAGAGTAGAAAAACATCTTTTTATTAACTAAACACCACCATTTTTGCAGTTTATTTTTTAAAAGCCAAGAAGAAACGCAGCACTGAAACTCACATCAATCTGTTCCCACTTGGTTTTGCTTCACAGAACTATATTAATCATTCAGCTGCCTAGTGCAACACAAAGACCCATGCAATAAAGTATTAATGCAGCATCAAACCAGAAAAAATTACCTTAGAAGCAAAGAAAGCTAGCAATAAAAGGCAGCTAATTGTTCCCTACATTACTAGATCATAATCTCTTCAGTGACAGAAAATGTTCTGACAAAGCAAAACAAGATTGATCATAAATTTTGCATGCTGTTTTCAATACCAGTGAAGACCAGATACTTAAAACATTTAGATATGTTTTTTGGCAGGGCAACTGTAACCTTTGTGGATGCAGACCTCTAAGCATAAAAGCTGGTCAAGGGCATAGTAGCATCTCAAGCAAGAGATGGACATGCTGAACATAGGTACATTGAGGCTGCATGGCTGCAGACAGTTATCAGCCACACACCAGTACATCTGCTGGATCAAAGATCCCTTTCATGCAGATGTTGCTCTGCCCTATCAGGCCCCTTCACAGAGCAGTGCATATATGCTCTAAGTGTGTATACATCCTAGCACTTTCTTTTAAGTCTGTATCAGAGGGCTGAACCTTTGTTGCTCTGTTCTCTCTCATGTAGCCATAAACTGCTTCTGCCTGACTGATTCTGGAACAGAGATTGTGACACCTGCAAGTGAGGTGGCCTGTAGGACAATCAAGATAGTGCTCATTCACTCTCCTGATCCTGGTAGCCTGTGACATGTATTTTAGTTTTCAGACTTTATCACTTATTAGGACAAACAAGAGGCCAAAATTTGAATTAAGAAAAAGGCAGCTATAGAAGAGAAGAAAAAAATTAACTTTTTTGTAACAACTACAAAACACTAACACTTCCACCGTAGTTTGGATTCAGTGAGAAAGTCTGTCTTCAGATAAAGGAAATAACTCCACAATTCAGAAAAGCAAAGAATAGGTGTGCTCTTTACAAACACAAGTTTGTAAAGGCAGATAATGACCATGATACAAACAGATACATCCTATAGTAGGTATAAACAAAAAAATAACACTTCAGCTTGGTTAAAACAAATAGTTTCATGATACACAAGCCCAGCGATGGGACTCTCAGAAGCACAGCAAATGTTAAATGCCAAGAATGTTAAAAGTTAAAGAATGTGAAACTACCTTAGGTTAGGCATAACACTAAGTATTGCTCACATTAACTCATATTTTGCCATTTCAGTGAACTGCTAAATACAGTTAAGATTCAAAATACATGACAGACTTGTCAGGGAATGGAAAATACAGAACTGAGGGCCACTAAAGAGTATTGGCAAATGATAAGTGGAAAGAGTTTCTTATTGACTAATTATCATCTAGAAAGTAAGTCAGTTCTCATTAGCATAATTATGTACTTGGTGCACTCCCCCCTTTTCTTTCACTCCCAAACCCAATGACCAAATTCACTGAGATAACAAAAACAAAAAAGGCAGTTGTATTAAGAACAGAAGGTCCTCCACAAAACCAAGATTTGAGTAAGTTAGTACAGAGCTTAAAAACCTGACATGTTCTCATGCTCTGTCAACAAAAGTGTTGTGCACAAATCACCTAAATATAAACCCTGATTCAATTAGCCTAGTCCAAAAAAATCTATGAGGGACCGATCTCCTCATGATGAATCTTGGGACTTAACATAGTCTGACAATCCCCTGTCAATCCATCACAGCCCACTGAAGTATTGTATCCCCCATTAGCTGGAAAAGGCCTGTGGCTCACTGATCTAATTTGGATATTGCAATATTCATACCCATTAAAAGCTACAAACCAAAACCAGGTCACAACATTCACAAGCTACTCTATTCTAGTAAATATTCACATGTGACTTTCCGTAATTAATACAAATAAGATGTAAAACTAACAAGCTTTTCTTTGACTAATATTTAGTACATTCCACAGGACATGCACTAAAATGTCTCCAACAATACCTGCATTCCTGACAGGCTCAAACACTACCACAAAGCAAAGTCATGCCAGATAATGTCTGAAGCAGTTTAGAGGATTCCAACAGTCCCTTATGTTCTAAGGCAAATTTAAGGCATAAATGATCCTGCCATGGGGATCTATGCAGGACTTGAAAACCACAAGTTCCATCTCAATCAAAGTTTCCCATTTTGTCAAAAAAAGATATTTCAAGAGAAGTGCCAAGAGTATAGTTCAGCCACAGAACCCTAACTAGCAATTCAGAAGTAGCATAGTAACTCTAAAATAGGATAGATGCAAGACTTATTTTGGGCAGTCACCATAACCTAAACGAACAATTGTAGAGAAGAGCATGTGAACTGACCAGCATCTTTTCAGACAGCAAGTACTCACTGTCCTATACTTCAGAAGCTGTCAGATGTGCTCTGCAGATGCAGTTGGATGTACAACTACTGTTTTACTCCTTGCACGCTACATTTATTATGGAACCAAAGGAAGTCACACAAAGCAAAAAGCCACAAACACCTGTCAGGCAAGAGAAATAAAAATAAGGTGTAGGCACAGCATAAGCCATTCCATATTCAAAAGTCAATTTTAGACAGTCCTAATCCATCACTAGAAAAGGGGAAAGTGGCACAAGCTGAAATTCAAAAAAGTAATTAAAGTTCCAGTGGTCTTTAAGGAAGAAACAGCTTGCAAGAGCAAGAATAAGAAATTTCTTCAAATGTAACTGATGGAAGTACAACGATACAGAAAGTCATGTGGAGAACAGAGCACAAGTGAAATGCAGGGGTGCTTCAGAAGCATGTCTTGTACAGTCAAAATATAGTATCAAAGTAAGCTCCAATATAGAAAAACAGGTATGGGAAAGTAGGGCTTATACCTTCAAAGGTAGAGAAGAATTTGTGTTATCGGTCACGAAGGAAGAAAAGTAATTTCTCCATTGCAAGACTTAAATCTAAGAAAAACTAGCAGAATTTAAGACAGAATTAAGTACCTCCAAGTTTATAAACAGTAGCTGTTGTGGTTTAGGACCAGCTGGCAACTAAGCACCGCTCGCCCACTCACTTCTCCCCACATCATGGGATGGGGAAAAGAATCAGAAGAAAAAGGTAAAACACTCATGGGTCGAGATAAGGACAATAGGATGACACGAGGAGATAAGAAATAATAATAACAATAATACTAATAATGGAATATATGAAGCAAGTGATGCACAAAGCAATTGCTCACCACTCAGAACCCAATACTCAGACCATTCCTGATCCATGATCTACCCCTCACATACACTCACCCCTTCACCATCCACCTTCGCTAGTACATATGCTGAGCATGACATCATATGGTATCGCATATTCTCTGGCTAGTTCAGGTCAGTTATCCTGGCTGTGACCTCCCTCCCCCACCCAGCTTGTGCAAATTTATCCTAGCTGAACCCAGGACAGGAGAGCTGTCAAAGGCAAGGAATCTGCAGAATGTTTCCATGTTTTACCACACAGTAAATTTCATTTAACAAGATACCACAAAAGGAACAGGAGTAGGACTGAAGAGGAGGGGATAAGCAGTTGCACAGAAGGTAGCAGGTATAAGGAGATAAGAGGACTGCAAGACAGCACATACCAAACAAATAAAATTGAGTTCAGTTGCTTATAAGTTGTAGCTTATTATGTTACTTCATACATGGAATTCCTACAATTCCGCTAAGCTGCTAACAAGTCTATGCTTTTCATCATGCAAGAGTTCATTCCCCGTGTACACCTCCCTACCTTCCCTTGAGTCAATGTGGTTTCCCTAGGGTGAAAAGTTTGATGCAACTGTGCCAGTTGCTTCTGTAGAAAGCTTAAGGTAAAACCAAAGCTGCATAGATTTTTCAGCCTTTAGAAAATAAAGGATCTGGCCTAAGCCATGCATGGGAAGTTCAAACAGACTAACTGTAAGAGCAGCTAAAAATGCAGTTGAAGTGGCTACAGAAGTGTAAGATCTACAAATTTAACTTAACTGATCATCACAAACATTTTAGAGCACTACTATGCACAAATTATACTTGGTGACAGAGAAACACGTTGCAAGCAATGAACCATAGCACAGTACCCCAATTAAGGGGCCACTGGCCCTACACTGAGGACAAGGTTCAGTACACTGTACAAGGCTCTAGTTCAGTCATGGTATTCAGTAGTGACTTACTTGCTCTTTATAGAATTAAGAAAAAATTTCTATACTGCATAAAGTTTTATTATGAGTTAAATCATATGATGAATCATACAGATTGATTAATACTGATCATATAGAGGTATTAGAAACATTCTGAATGGGACTGAAAATCTTATTAGAATAAAATAATCACACACTAGATACCTGAGAACACATACATCAAAACAGGACAGTATTCTTCCATGGAATGCAGAGCAAAGGAGATAAACAGTGTAGATCCTCTCACTTTTCCTTGAGGGTTTCAGGATTCCACCTGAAAACTGAACTGGACAGAACTCATACACTATTTCCCTGCAGTTTTTCTTCTCACCTCCAGTCCCTTTATTTGTACCTTTCATGATTCCATGATTTTTTCTTCCTCTCTTATTCATGGAGGCCCTATCTAATTCAATTCACTCATTCTGAACCATGACAGTCCTATTCCATACCTTTCTGGGCTGCTCCAGCCCCCACCTGCTCATCTCCCAAGCTTTCAGCATCTAAAATACAGCAAGGAAAGTAGTACTTAGGGACAGGCTTTTGCCCCCAACATTCTCAGTCTCAGGGCTGGCTACCAGCTATTAGAGCTCACACTTGGAAAAGTATGCTTTCTGGAATAAACTCCTGACCCTTCATTTAGAACTCTCACCAGCATAATTTAAATTTTTTTTTTTTACTCACTTGGCCACAGACTGGATAACTTTAGAAGATGTATCCTTAATATTAGTGAAAAATCGCTCTGTTCCACCCCTCAGAATATCAAAGAACCCTCCGTAAGTCTGGTCACATTCCGCAACGGTCAGGCCTAGAGTAGTCAAATAAAAATTATTATACTTTAAGTCATATTCTGGAATGGGCTCCATCCTAACACAAGTTGCCTAAAAGCTGGAAGTGAATGCACATACAGGCTATGCCTTGCTGTAAGGCTCACAGTTCTAAAGTTCTCCTTAAATATAACCTGTGAAAAAGGTAGTACTACCTGTGGTCAGAAGGTAATAGCAAACTAAACACATTGTTTAATTGACTCTGCATTTAAGAGAAAACAAGGTTAAAAATTTCTGAAAGTAAAGCATTTATTTTGTATTGTCAATGCAGGAAAATACTGTCTTATTTTAGTATAAGTCCCTTAAGTGCAGCTTATCATTAGCAAGACTACTTAAGCATCCCCAAAGACATTTTAATGCAGGGCTTCAAAAGCAGCTAGCATAAGTTAATTTTTAAGCACAACAACCCAGATAGCACAGCTTCCCAGCACAACATCCCTATTAATATGATTGTAAACAAACAATACTCATTCTTGCACAAAACAGATGGCCAGACAGCCTTTTGATTATAATCTTACTAGGAAGCTGAATTCTTCCACAAAAATTGATATACAGATAAAATTGCTGCAATAAATAACACCCAAGTTTAAGTTTCCCTGGAACATTAATATCCTTTGTCTCATTGGCAATTCAGCATAATAAGCATCAAACTAGAAGGAAAATTGAATACAGTATGAAACATTCCCTTGACATCATCTACACTAATTGAAATGTTCCATATTCACATATGATAAATGATAAGATGGGTGCAGAAATTGCCTTTTAATAAGAAATTAGATGCAAATAAGCCTATCATGCTTCTAATTTTCTTCACTATATTAAATGCAAGTATTTCCAGCTGAATGAACTCTGGAATGTCTGTTTTTACAGAATGGGTATGTCATCTTTGATTGTGTCATTCTGGAGAACTGTTTTGGTTGACTCAATTTAGTACTGCTCATCTGACTACTGTTTTTCCTCAGACAGAACCACAACTCCTTTTCTTCACCACTGATGTCCTATGTGTAACATCCTCCTGAAGTCCTCCCTGCACAATCCTCCTGTAATTAGCTAGGTTCAAGGCAGTACCAGGTACGGCTATTTCTGACTGGATAGCAAATAAACTGGTTTAGGCTGCTGCTTTTTCCCTTTGAGACTGCCACACATGAGTACTTTGGAAGTAACAAAAATAAATAGCTTTAGACTACGATCTCTGTCAGATATACATCAAAGTGTCATAGGGGATCAAGTCTTTTTTGGGGACATGGGGACCTTAGATGCTTACAGAGGTATTTCTCCGTCATACAGGCTTTTCACAGGCTAAAATAAATACACGTCAGGTCAGTGACTCCTTTAGCATTAATGAACTACTGTGGTCCATAGTCAAAATCCCTGCAATTGCCTGTGTGTTTCTTTATTGGTCTACCTCAACCATTAGACACAAAGTCTGTTTTAGCATAAAGTTATAGCAAAGCCACAGAATGGCTGCTATCTTTTTAAGTTGTAACATAGCTGATGTTAAGCAGTTCTTAGAATGCAAAAGACAACTGTCAATTTCTTACACTAAATATCCAACACTGTGCACAAATTCAGGATTTGTACTGATTTCAGTAACTTCAGCCACAAAGTAACAAGGTTTCAGTTAGAATACAGCACTTCCCAGATTTTTAACAGTTTAATCTTAAACACCTCCTAAATTCTCCTCTTTACACAAGACACTTTCAAATATAGTTACCTAATGGAATCAGGAACTTTTGGGTTTAAAATTAGCCATTTTTATTCACTTGTCATAACCTAAAGACTACTTCCTCTACAGTCCTTGTTAAGAGCATTATTGCTCATTGTATCCACCACTTCCATCAAGTTCTAGTTCACTTATTTCATCTATCCCTCCTCTGCAGGTGCATTTTAGCTTCAATTATTTTACATAGAAAACTAAATTTTATCTTGTCCATCAATGAACTCAAGAAATTCACATTTGCATGTATCAACATACAACCAAACCCTGTGAAAAACGAAACAAAGTTAGAAACAGTGATTATGAATGTAAAATACCTAGTACTTGTGCAAAATACCTAAACCCCCCAAACTATTTTTTCTCACATAGAAGACATGCAATTGGTTTTACCCTAAGATGATGTCTCCTTCTGCACTCACCTGAATTGTACATATTGTTAAGCTGTCCTGCAGGCTTGGAGCTCTGTGAAATAAAGGTCACAGATGTCCGAGGCTGAGCATTGTTTCCATAGCCTCCATTTTGTTCCAGGAGCTGAGGAGATTAATACTCATTATCAGTATTTTCTTGCCAACTTAGCCTACTAGTTATGCTTTGTAAATTACTTTTACTTGGTGAGAACAAGCATGCTGAACCTCAGGAGAAAGCCAAAAAGTTAAGATACACTAATTGAATCACTTGCAGTATTGTGCAAATTAAGCATTGAACAGAGACACCTAAGTGGGTTTCAAGTTGGTGTAGGCAGAGCCTTCATATCCTAGATTTTTCTATGCAAGTTAATTATGATTAAATGAAGCATGTCAAACAGACCACTTGCATACTAAAGAATCACTCAAGATCATGAGTTTTTCAACAAGCAGTAAGAACTACAACTACTTTCCTTTAATGTCATCCAAGCTCTGTGCTTTAAAAGGCATACTTTTCAAAGATTCATCAAGTGATGCGGATCAGATCAATTGAATTTCAAAATAAGTTAGTGTGAAATTTTAAAAGTATTAAGGAACAGGGGCCATGCTCTAACATCTGTTACTAAACTCAAACTCACTGAATAAGAGAAAAGAGAAAGGAGATCTAATCAATAATACGCCTTATGAGACATCTTTACCTCTGTGATGGGGGATTTAGGATTCACATTCCTAGCTGCTGCAATCTCCTGCAGTTGATTCACAAGTTCAGTGATTGACAATCTCTCCTCTGGGTTCACCTTCAAAGTGGAGCCTAAAAAAAGAGATTCAGACAGTACAACAAACCCTCCAGAGCTTCCCTCCCAGCAGATATTAGTAATTTCTTCATGGCACTACAGTGCAATAAGTAGTCAAATATGCAAACAGAGTGGAGCAACCGCTAAATCCAGATCCAAGTATCACTGCCATAACAGGTATCCGTGAAAAAATACTGTTTAAGGTTAATAATATTTCAAAGAATATACTTCAGGATCAGTTATTGAATAACCTCATAAGTAACTTTGTATCTAATACTGTTGGAGACACATTTCTGGCACTGTAACTAAAGTTTCCTGTAATCTATTTGAAATTTTAAGAAAATAAAATTTCTGAAGCAAATTAAAAAACAAATCAAAACACTAGTTGTTCCTATGGACTAATTCAGACCTTAAGCAAGATGGGCTACAACAGTACTTAAAAATCCAGAAGTTTAATTTAAAGTTTCCCAGTTCTTTGATAATAGATTAAAATTTTAGATTACAATTTTTAATAAAACAGTAAGTTGTAGTTAACCTTTTTCACCATCATATGTCAATAACATTTAACTGCCAGTAATACAATACTGTTAACAGTAAGATGCATCCATAAAGACACCAAAGTAAATAACATTGTAAACTTACGAATGAGATCATGAAACACAGAATAGCGGGTGTCATTTTGTGGAATGATGTATTTCCCATTGACTATGCGAAGTTTAGCTCCATCTTCAAATGGATGTTGCCTAAAGCACAGCAAGTACAGGATACAACCCAGAGCCTACACAGAGATAAAGGCAGAAGTATTTCATAAAATAATTTAGGCTGGAAAAGTCTAACCATTAACCTAACACTATGTCATGGTTTGAGCCCAGAAGATGACTGAGCACCACTCAGCCAACTCACTCTCCCCTTCCCCACCTAGGAATGGGAAGGAGAAAATAAAGCAAAAGGCCCGGGAATAGAGGTAAGGACAGGGAAGGGTGACTCACCCATTATGGACACTGGTTAAAAACAGACTCATAAGGGGAAGGAAAACATCGATTTAATTCAAACACTAACAACAACAATGCTTAACAGAATAGGACAGTGAGAAGCATTACCACATTTTAAAAACACCTTCCCACCACCCCCTTCCTGGGATCAGCTCTGCTCCGGATTTCTCTACCTCCTGCCCGCCAGTGGCATGGAGATGAGGGGATGGGGGCTGTGGTCAGTCTGCTGCTCCTTCTTCCTCAGGGAGAGGACTCCTTGTGTTCTTCCCCTGTTTCTAGCACAGTATCCCTCTCACAGGAAACAGTCCTCCACCAGCTTTCTCCAAAGCAAGCCCTTGACACGGGACGCATTCTTCCCAAGATGCTTCAGTATGGATCTCTCCTGCATATTGCACTCCTCCCAGTGCCAAACTACAACAGCAAAGGCTTCTTTCCATAGAGTCCCAACCTTCTTCAGGTGCAATCACCTGCTCTGGAACGGGGTCCTCCACAGGCTGCAGGTGGAGCTCTGCTCCACAGTGGACCTCCATGGGCCTGACATCTCACCACAGGCTGCAAGGAGCCGTCTCTGCATTGGCACACCCACCCCACCTTCCTCCTTTTTTCCACTGGCCTCAGTGTTCCAATAGGTGTCCCTGTAATTCCTCCTTGTAACTCCAGCTCCTCCTCCCAGGTTCCCATTCTTAAATATGTTATCACAGAGGTACAGCCACCATCACTAATTGCTTCAGCCTTGGTGCAGAGGTTGGTCCAACTTCAAGCCAGGGGAGCTTAGAGAAGCTTCTCACAGAAGGCCACAGCTGTAGCTCCTTCCCCCACTACTTGAAACCCCACCACACTCAAAGCCAGCACACACTTCCAAGTCCACCTCTAAACCATGTCTGTAAGCACCATGCCTAAAAATCTTTTAAGTATCTCCAGGGATGGAGACTCAAACACTTGCTTGGGCAGCCTGTTCTAATGCTTGATAATGCTTTTGGTGAAGAAATCTTTCCCACTACCCAATTTAGTCTCCCCTGGTGCAACCTGACACCATTTCCTTTAGTCCTATCATTTGTTACTTGGGAAGAGAGACTGATGCCCACCTCACTACAACCTCCTTTCAGAGACCAGTAAGGTCTCCCCTCAGCCTCCTGTTCTCCAGGATAAACAACCCCAGGTCATGCTCAGCCCCTCCTCATAGGACTTGTGATTTAGACCCTTCACCACCTTTCTTGCTATTCTTTGGACTCACTCCAGCACCAGAATGTCATTCTTGTAGCAAGGGATCCAAATCTCACAGTACTCAAGGTATGGCTTCACCAATGCCAAGTACAGGGGAATGATCACTTCCCTAGTCCTGCTGGCCACACTATTTGACACAAGCCAGAATGCTACTGGCCTTCTTGGCCACCTGGGCCCACTGCCAACTCACATTCAGCTGGCTGTCAACCAACACTCCCAGGTCCTTTCCCACCAGGCAGCTTACCAGCACTTTTCCTCAAGCCTGTAGCATTGCACGTGGTTGTTGTGACCCAAGTGCAGGACCCAGCACTTAGCCTTGTTAAATCTCATATAGATGGTCTCAGACCATCAATTCAGCCTGTCCCAATTTCTCTGCAAAGCCATCCTACCCTCAAGATCAACACTTGCACCCAAATCAGTGTCAGCTGCAAACTGACTGAGTGTCTGCACTCAATCCCCTTATCTCAATCATTGATAAAGATGTTAAACAGAACTATCCCCAGTACTGAGGCCCTGGGGAACAGCACTTGTGACTGGCTGCCACCACACTCTTTGAGCCCAGTTATCCAGCCATTTTTTTATCCAGCAAATAGTACACAGATGTCATGGTGGTGTGACAGCAGGCAGAACATTGGCAGTGGTAACTGACGAGCAACCAGGTGAGCAAGGGCAGGGAGGGGAGGACAGACACAACGGCAGAGGCTGTCCATGATGGACAGTGGCTGCTTTGTACTGCAGCTGGACATCCAGACAGGGAAACAACCAGACCACAGCACGTTCTTGTCCCCTTCCTCATCTGCTGTTGAGTTGGAGAGTTGCCAACAGTCTACAGGACAAATAGCACCAGACCCTAGACCATGGTGGCCTTACAGGGAGATGGAAGCTCCCCAAAGCCATGGACAAAGGGAGTTCTGTGCCCTTTTTCACTGGGTACCCTGGGACCGAGGCCCTGGCACTAGTAATCACATCTAGCAATGTAGTATCCATGTCAGTGGGCAGCATGCTGGTGGTAGCCACCATTTTGGCCCAGGATGGCCATGAGGGAGGCATGGAATAGACAACCTTGGCATGAGGCTGGCAAAGCCTCAGGCAGGGAGGCAGCGGCTGCCTGTGGCAACAGAAAGTGTCTGCTTCAGTTAGTGGTTCTCCCATCTTTGACAGCTGTAGGACTGGACAGCAACATGAGAAGACGGCACACTTCTGTCCTCTTCCTCCTCTGCCACTCAGCACAGGAGTGTTGCAACTTTATACAAATATATTGACCCAAGAATGAAGAAACACCTTATCTTATATCTCTATACCTTACCTCATAGCCTGTGATACTGTCATAGTTCTACAGGAAGTTGGAAGGTCTGCACAGCCACAGACAAAAGCAGCTCTGCAGCACCCACCTTTCTCTGTGTGAAGCTTATCAGAGAATGAAAGAAGTTTATAAATATAAATTTTCTGATTCATTAACCTATTGGCTGGTCTTTGTCTGTGCTGTCTTTAATTCAAGCAATAATATTCAAAGTAAAATTTTAGTCTATGAAATTGATTAAGCTTCCTCCTACTGTTTGCAAATTGCAGGTTTCAATTAACTGCTGACTCATGCAACTCTATATATTCCCAGTGCTTTAGAGATCAGCCTCAAGGTCCTTTAAAATAAATGGTACTGATGCTTCTCCAAGGATAGACCACTCAGTGAAACATTAATTTGTTTGTCATGTCAATTAGAGCTCTCTAAACAGCAATACTGTTAGTAAATAGGTTTGCAGGCTTTCTTCCTTTTCATGGAAGTCTTCTGGTTCAGGGATTCTCCTATTCTTGTCTTTTTAAAAAACATTACAATAAATCCATTTTATGAATTTCACAGTACACAAAAATGAGTAGTCTTGTTGAAACACTGAACATGTTCAGGAGCAGGGTTTGTCTTACAAAAAGGTTCAGAAGTTTTATTTCATATATTCATTCTGTGCTTCAACATTTACTTTATTTGTGGGGACAGAATTTGGTCTTTTGTATTTAACTCAAATGCATTCATAACAGAACATATCAACTAGGTAAGCATTTAAGTGTTAATCCATTTCTTTAAATGACACTAAGGAAACACAACATCATCTCTAAAATGCTTGTTTCGATAAAGATTTGAAGAAAATAAGGCTGACATGACAGTCCATTTATTTCCTACAATCAGAAGGCTATTCAATTCTTATAACAAATAACATTTAAGATCATTTTTAGACAAGTTCATTCATGCCTCAAAAATCACAAAACTAGGACTACCACATCCTGGGAACTTTCATGTTCTTTGGTGTGCCCAAACTTGGAACCTGTGCAACCTGACAAGGTATCAACCACCAAAGCCAAAGGTCTGCTTTGAATTCTAACCTCTGAACAGGCCAGATGTTATAGAATAGTTAAGATGAAACTATCTGCTACTGAAGTTGATATATATCTTCATATAAGTTACACATGAAATATACTGACAGAGTTATACTATTGTAATAGAACCATGTTCCATCCGGCCTGTAGAAGTTTGATAATAAAGCATGCAATACCTCCAAGAAAATGTTTGCACAACATACTGGAAAATTCCTCATCAAAGTTTCTTCTCAACCTCAGCTTAGTTGCTTGAGCACACATGCTTTTATAGCCCCCACAAATAAAACAAGCCAGTGAAGACATTAGCTAAGAAACCTGCTCATTGCCTCCAGTACTGTGTGCACCATCTCCAGCTATCCTTGGTTGTCAATTTATTCCAATAACATTTTCAAAAGATTTAAAAGTTACTAAAGTCTCAAAGATTCCAGATTTAGTTACTCCAAAACACTGAGTCTCTCAATGCAGTGACAGAAATAGACTGACTATTTGAATTCTCTATTATTGTATAGCAAGTACATTTTCAGTCTACTGATAAAAAGCTCTCCATAATGTATACACTGAAGCATCTTATAGTCCAAATTAATCCAGCAGGGGAGTACAGGAAATACCATCTACTCTGCCACTGAAATGCCTGTTTACAAAGAAGTAAGGTAGATCATAATTTAGTTGGAGGAATGAAACTAGTCCCTGTGCAGTCCAAGACACCATGTACATCAGAAGACAGCATCCACAGCCACACAGGGGAAAAAAGTGCAAAGGCAATCAGCTGAACCCACAGGAAGTGAAGAGACCACTTAGATTTGATCTATACTTGAATTGCTAGAGGATGTTTTTCATTCCTTCTGCTTCACCTGTAACCTGGGATTGTAACAGTGATATATTTTGAATATTTTAAACACTAATTGTGATCCAATCTGCCTAAAAGGCAATTCCGATTGCAGCAAGGCAATTCCTCAAAGCCAACTCCATCCACACAGCCTCAGCATCTAGACATTTAACAGGAAGAGCCCATTGCCCTAAGATGTTGCCCCAAAGCTGCAGACAGTCCCTCTACAGAAGCTGCCTGTGTTAGTCTGAGCACTCAGGTGCTCAGGTAAAAAGGCAGCACAAAGTGCTACCCATAACAGAATAACTTTTTGAGCTTCTCCTCTACATTTACTAGGAGCTAACTTAAACCCTCCTTGAGAGGACAGTGTGGTTTGTGGAGGGGCTGTGGTAGTGTTTGGGGTTTTGCAGAGAGAAATGTTTGAAACAAATCAGAACATCATATTTTTTTCACTGACCCACTTCAGGCAATAAGCAGCACACTTAAAATGATGAAAAGTTCTACAGTATAGCTGCAGGATGACACACAGGTATTATAGCAAAGTACTTACTGACTTGAATTAAACTACATGAAATCTAAAGAGATCATTCAGCTCAAGCAGAATTAAAACTGGCAAGATATCTTGAACTAACCAGAAAATTTTTTTTACCATATATAGGTAAGGAGAACCCAATTTTGAAATTTTGCTCCTTAACAAGTATATCCCAAAGTCCACACTTTTTCAGGAATTGGTAAGAGTGGGAGTATACTATGGGCCTTCCAAGCCCAAATCATTTAATTCGAAAAAAAAAAGTCTTTATGACAAAGTAAAGCCTGTCACTTCAGTGGAATTCAGCTGAATTTCAGTCCAGGAAATCACATTAATTTTGAAAAAATTGAACTAAAGTTATTTTGGTTTAGTGGTTATTTTCTGAAGATCTCTAGACTTGGGTAGGAAAGGTACAAAAAGCAGTTGGTCAAGCCTAATAACCTCCAGTCTTACAATCAGTATCTAATCACATTTCCACTGTGGCATCTATGTGGTTGATAACTAATGTTTCATCTATGCTGCTGTTCTAAGACATTTCTATCTCCTTTATGCTTTTAAGCTAACACAGTGGCAAGCATACAGACCACAAACATGAGTGTTACTCACCCTACCTGCTTTGTTCAGAAAACTGTTTTGTTTATCTTAACCATAAACTACAAGATCAGTTATGGTTGCTGAGATAGTGCCATATTCTCTTGCCAAATACTTTTCATGTTTTCAATGAACCTATAGCATAAATGAAAACACAAGACACCATGTTCCAATGAAGGCATGGTAAATGGAACAGATGTCCCAAAGACACAGCAGGACAACCACCATGTTAGTATTAACAGACACAGAGTTAGTCTAAACAAAAAATAAATTGCAACTGCCTTAAGTGAGGCTTTTGTTAAATGCATTCTAACTTTGTGTTTAATTGGGTGTAATCTTGGCTCAGACTGCCAGTATTTAACACCTGTGAAGTAACCAAATGGTCAGAAAAATGTATTTTCTTGGTGCTGCTTTACATGCCAGAAGACGACAAACCATCAACAGCTGTAGAAGCTGAATACAAAATATCATGGAAACTTTTAACTTCTTTAAGAAATTGAAGTCCCAAGATTCTAAATAAAAACTTTTAAAGCACCAGTATTACATTTTCTCAAATTGCTTTTTGACACACTGCCAATACAGGTAACAGCTGAACAGCTTGACACCTGCCTCTATAAAAAGCATTCAATAAACTAAGTTCCCAAGCACAAAGTCACTGGGCAGTACCTCAGTACTATTACAGTATTACACAACTGAAAAAGGTACAACTGTGGATTTAATATTTACCTTTAATCCTGGCTACATATTTTCTAGTGAATGTTAACAGTTTATCACCCTTTCTATACAAAGCATAAATGACCTCTGCATTGTTCTTATCTTTGCTATCTGTCAGTATTTTATCTAAATGCAATACCTATACATAACCATTTTGAACTGAGCAATTGGCTGTCCCAGGATTACATGCGTAGCAGAGTACAGAAGGCAAGAATTTTAAATTAACAGCTGGAAGCATTCTGGCTCTGTGGTGGCAAGCTCCCATTAGGCAACAGCTCTACTGAATGTCAAAGAAGTTGAGAATTGCCTCTCACAGTGGAAAGTCAAGCTAAATCTAGGAGAAAACCCTGAATACTACATCTCATTCTTTTAATACTTAGATATACAGTTCATACTATTTAAGTTTATTTTGACATAAGAATCTAGCCTGTGTTTAATTTGTTGATTAAATAAATAAAAGCACCAAAATAACATGAAGACTGCAAAATCACAGTTTCACTATGACACTAGAAGCTATGATACAGCAAGAGAAAAATGCCTTACCCAAATATCCTGTTTTTCACCAACTGGAAAATTTGAATACAAATCTATCATTTCTGGTGTCCTGTATATTGGCGTTGTATTCCTTGTGATCTGAAGAAGACAGAATTTCTTGAAACAAAAACTTTAATAAGCTGTAACTGCATTCAATCAAAGAAACATCTCTTCATGTAGAATGAATAGCATTCTTTGAAAATTAATTTCAGAAATACTTGTCAAGGCAGAAGCTGTCAAATGAATCCTGAAGTAGTCACAACAGCTTTAATATAAGTCTGCATAAAGATGGTATTACTCAATATTGTGATATTCAAGAGTCCTTCCAAACTGCAAAGCACATAAAATAACTATTCTATATGAGGCAAAAAGGCATATAAAAACAAATAGAAAATCAACAATAAACCAAGAAGTGAATTCATCCTCCAGCATGTGTTCCTTACTTCATTATACTTTATGACAGCGTAGACACATCCAAAGAGTTAAGCTATGTTCACAAGAATCCCTGAAGAGACTTTTTTTACCATCTTTTTGCACAGATTATACAAGACAGGTGTACATCATCATCTTTTCTTCTCCAGAAACCAATGGATCACACTCCAAGCGTGCTGGATTCCAAAACAGGTGGCATTTACAGAAACTCATGAGATGAAGTTGCACAAATAAATTTTAAGTTTCACTGTATTTCTCCATACTTAAAAGTCAGAGTCCATCTGATGCATTACATTAGATTTACCAGCAATACTCTCAACTATAAACTAAGAACAAATGCACTTTGCAAAAAACACACTGCATGCCTGAATTCCTAGAGGCACTGGAATACTGCCTACTCAAATTCCACTGAGCAGACTTGCCACTTCTTTATGTATCGTTCAACTGAGAAAAACAGATGAGAAGGTGGGAATCATTTTGACATAAATAATTTCTGAATTCTTGTTAAGAGCACAATTAGAAGAAGCTCTGGTAATCCCTTCTATTTTCACGCCAGATTGCAGAATGGACACTGCTAAAGTTGAAGCAGTGTTTGTATATGCAGCTACAAAACACAAGTTATGATTATAACTGCAGACAGTATTTGAACTCTGGCAACACAAACACAAAACCAAAGCTTTACGAACAACACTACAACTGAAATAATCTTCAGTTGTCTTAGAAGACCCATGAATCAAAATCAGATTAGTAGTAGCAGTTAAATGAATCCACTGTTTATATTAAGATTAAACACACTAAAATAGTCTCACCTCTTCTTCAACCACTGCTCTCTTTTGCGCAGACCAGTTGTAGTCAGGATAGTAAGCTATCGTTGTTGCACTACCGAAGTCACAAAGTTTAATCGTCCCTTGGTTACTAATAAGCAAGTTTTCCACCTTCAAAAAGAATTAGAATAAAGATGTATTTTTTTCCGTGTACTAACATATATGCCTTTAAACATCAACTCACTTGTGCATATATGTAAAAATACTCACTTTAGCTCAGAACATTGTTTACAAGACCACAAAGATTTAAGACAGTACTATAGATGTATATGGTAGCTATACAGCCTATTTTTAATATAAAGAACCAAAACCATTATGATTAGCAGACATTCAAGAGAGCTGAAAATAACCCCAGGAAAATAGAAATCATTAATGCCTGAGAGGCCAGTTTCCCAGAGGATCACTTGCAGAAGCTGTATCTTGGAATCCAAACGTTTTCATGCATAAAACTGAACACTGTTAGCTTAATTGGAATGGAGAGTAGGTTATGACTGCTGTAGATAAAACAGGAAGGTACCAGTAGAAAAGCAGGACAGTTTTCTACTACACATCCTGAAAGAGGCAGTCATGATCCTGTGCAGAAACAGAAACCAGATATTTGAGGGCCATGTGCTGCCTGAATAGTACATCATCATCCTTCCCTTCTACTTCATGAAGTCCAACGTTCCTGGGCTTCTAAGTGAAATGGAGAAGCTTAAGGAGAAGGTAGAAGTAGGTATTGGCCAGAAGTATTGTGGGGTCATAACCACAGAAGGGCTGAAAAAGAAAACTTGTACCTTTGTATGAACTCAGGAAAAGGTGTAAAAGTTAAGAGGCATATTAGTAACATTACACCACCACACTTCAGATAACTAGGTTTGTCTTCCCTTTCCCTTTGAAGCCACAACCTCTGGACTTCCTTCTGTAAACCTGTATTTTTCAGAACATCCTACTAGCCTCATTTACAGATGCCCCTTCTAATTTCTTCCACCATAAAATTAATTTTGACTACCCTGCAGAACATAAACTTGTTAATAATGTGGTTAGAGTAAAGATCTCAATGTTCAACCAGAATTTCCTTCTCTGTTGGATAACCTTTGCTTATCTCCATGTACAATAAGAAAGATGGGCATTCAACGTCCAATTAAATTAATGCACTAAAAATAGTCACAGTAAGAGCAGACATCAGGCTTCTGTGCACATACATTCTAGGTTGCTAATAATGTAAAACATTCCAGTTGATTATTCAGACTTTAAACAGGCTCTATGACCTGTGTTATGCAACTAGCTATGGGTTGCATGGCAAATCCTCAAAAGATCAAATTCGGACAATTAACGTATCCAAGAAGCACTGATATTTTACAAATTTCTATCTAACCAGCTTGGGATTTTTATAACTCAGTAACTAACTGGGTTCTTACAGTGCTGTATGCACATATTTTTAGTGTAAACTTCATCCAAAGGGCTTCAGAAGCAAAGAATGCACTACACTGACAAGCAAGAGAAGGAAACCACAGAAGGACAGAAAGCCACCACTACAAAGGTGAACTTGTTTTTAAGCTGCACTTAAAGTAGAAGTTCATGAATCCTTATATTTTTAGCCAAAAAAAAGTGAGAAAAACCTGTTAGGACTCTCCCCTACCATACCCCTCCCCAAAAGCTACACTAGCATCTCAGGTCTTACTTGAGGTTGGCTCAAAACTTTGGCCTGCATTTTTTATGCTGCTGACCTAAATTCAGTCTTCCGGGAAAGGCAGCACAGTTAAATGATCCCTATTTGGTTCTTGAACGTAGCAAGGTCTTTGCCTATTACAGCACAACTATCATTTAATCTTGCTTTGCAACTCCTGTACCATAAAACCAATGTGAAACCAAATTCCTGCCTTCTTCCATATTTTACACCTGTCAGGAACATACATTACTTAACAAGAAAAAACAGACTTTGAATTACATCACTAGCTCAACTTCTATGGATCTGGCTATGTAAGAAATCACATATTTATTTGTAAATAGTTTTTAACTCCTTTTTCAGAGAAAAGATGCACCTTTTCTAGTGGCTGGTACATAGAAATATCAGTGAAGAACAAGAAATTTTATTCTAGAAAGTAACACCAAGGAAGTTCCATCCCAGCTTGGTTAAAATTTCATTGACATGACCTAGAAGTCTGCTCAATGGTATTGAGGATTAAAAAAAAAAAAAGTGCTCCATCATCAAAATTATTTGTATATTAAGGGACTATACTAGTGCTTAACATCAAAACTTTCAGTAACAGTGAGGAAAACACCTAGCACACATTTAGTTTTAAAAAGCAGTTTCATTTTCCCTTCCCCAAAATAATCAAGTTCATGCATAAGAAGGAACAAATTTTCCTTTTTATATTCAGCTGATATCACATCAAGCAGGAAACAGACATGCATGAGATTCAGACATGGTTTCAGGAATAAAAATTTTTTCTCTTATTTTGTTCATGCTTACAAAGATCACCTCCTTCCACTAGACTCAAATGTATTTGTAATACAGCAGAATCTCACTGATGATTAAGGCTCCTTCATCTGAGGTACTGCATACATGCAAAGGTGAATCCCTGCTTTCAAAATACAAAATTCGAACACAGATGAAATCCCTTCAAACCTCCAAAATTTCTAAGGGGACAGCACTAGCTACAGCATAACCCTATAACATCTAGGTAAAGGCTAAGAGAATGAAAAATTCAGAATCTATCATGAATTATGCTTGCTAAATTTTAGAATTCAACTTAAAACCAAGCCCTAAAATGCAATGCAAGTTGTTTAGTTCTGAAACAGCTTACTACACATTCTCAAAGGCTACGTAATCTTTCAGAGAATCCAATATTACCTTTTCCTCAAAGTCTTACCTCTTCAGAAAACCTGCTCATCCCAAAATTGGAACTCAGTCATAACTGATTATTTTATCAAAGGCAAACTACTTAAAGACTAACTTAATCAGCAAACCATGATATACTATTCTTCTGTCAGCTTGTTCAGATAGTGTACAAGTACTACTAACCACAAGCACAAGGAAATTACGATATTTGAAGAGATGCAAGTACTTCAGTGATGACCTTCACTGACATCCAGCAGTCTTGGCAAAGCAATACATGGAAGCATTATGCCCAAGAGTGTCCACTGTATTTGATCAACAGTCCTAACACTAATTTAGCTCAACAGGCTCCTTTGCTGTTTAAAAATTCAGCCTTTATTTAAAAACTGTAGCACACCTTTAAATCTCTATGGATAATAGGAGGCTTCTGTTTATGCATATGCTGCACTGCTCTGCAGGTCTGATAAAAGATCTTCAAAACTGTGTCACAGGAAATAGGTCCTTTGGATTCTACTTTCTTTAAGAATTCCACCAGCTGTCCTGTGGGAAATCAGAAAAATTCACATCAGCACACACAGATCACCACATATTCTGAAAGTCTGGCATGATTAGACAAATGCTCTTTTTGTCAAGGAAGATTTAGAGTCTTGAGTTGTAACACTAGATGGATATTCTTAAAATGGTAAATCCACATGTACTACAGTGCCAAAGGACTAGTCTCAAACACCAAGAACTTAATGATTATCCCATATTTAAGATGAAGTTGAACTGTAGTCTCAAAGAACATGATCCTTATCCTATAAAAGATGAGGTTGAACTCTAGCTCCACTGAACTATGTTATCTATAAGAGGCTTTCAAAACTTCTGAGGTGTGAAGCAAAACAGCTGCCAGAAGCAGTGTGCATTGCTGGGAAAAGAAATAAAGTTTACCTTTACACAGCTCTGTAAGCAGAAGAAACTCTCCCTGTCCCGTGTCTGATTCTTCTTTTCCTATGGATGCAGCAGAGCAGAACTGGACTATGTTGGGATGGCCTGAAAGTTTTTTCTGGAGATAACACATTCAAGGAAGACAACTGCCAGGCTTATTAATAGTATTGTATACAGCAGTTCAGACATCTCATTTGAAATACTAGCTTAAAGTCACAAAAAGCATTAAAGCTACAACTAAAATACTAAGCAGACAGGGAAATCCATGTCTCAGCTGCAAAAAACAGACTTCAAGGGAAACCACTGAAGGTAATGTAATAAGTCAAAATAAAACATCCAAAATATCCTTGTGATTAAGACTGAGAAAACTGGAATTCATAACAGGGCTGGTTACTTCTTTTTGTCTTTTGACAATGACTGCAAGACATTAGCACAAGTACCAGAGAGACCATTTAATTATCAGCGACTTCTCCAGCTGGCTGATCAAGACAGGGCTATTGTATCAACACCTGTCTTTCCAAAGTCTGCTATCTTTCAATTTTAAGTAATTAAAATAAAGTTCAACACAAGTAAAAGCTCTTAAAGACCAAGGAACTTATTCTCCCATCATCAGTAATAATTCTTCATACTTAAACCTTCATCATATTTCATTACCTGTTCAAAAATTCAAGGTATAATTTTTGAACTATGTAAAGGGAAGTAAAACGTGAATGATCTCAGTTCTGCCAGTGAAAATTACACTGCATTATGCCTGTTTGTGTTGTCCCTGATGTGCATCACCTTGGTCACATACTGAGACTCGTGCCTATGAGACAAACACACAGTATTTACAAGATGCATTCACCAAGTCTGAAAAATAGCAAAGACATACTAAGTGCAACAGAGCTATAAAAATAAAAGGGGGGAAGGAGGAAGGGGCAGGCAAGTTGGATCCACCAAAGCAGAATTAATCCAAAGTACTATTTGTACTATTTTATATCTTATGCATCTTTTCACAATCTTTTACTGAGAGCTGCAGGTATTACTTTGTCACTTTTTTACACTTCACAGTTATATCCTGGAAAGTTAGCAACAGTTAACCCTTATTCATGTTATACCTATATTTTAAGAAGCCTGAGCTGTGAAAAAACATCCAAAGAACATTCACTTCTTTACTCCTGGCAAGTTATAGTCAGAGTAGATAGAAAATGCACAGTGCTATGGTACACTCTGCAAGTGTACTTCTAGTGAATTGTTTTAGTGCAAGTTTTTGCCAAACATTTCATTAACGAAAAAAAAAAATATTTGAGAAGCTTAAATTAAGATCAGTGGTTTTGCCTGGTAACTCAAAATGAAGCTGAATACTCAGAGTGGAAAACAGCATACCACAGCTACTACTAGTCTTGAAACAAACTCAGGGTCTTTGAGCAGATGCAGGTGAGCAAATAAAGACTGACTGAAAACACTCTGAGATTACATTGTATTCTTCCATCTAACTTCACTGAGGATGAAAAGAACATAAACAACACTGAGAAACACCTTACTGATGCATATATTCTACTGAAATTCCTTTCTTAATATTCAATATTACTTTTTAAAGTCAGACGCATGAGGCAAAAATTAAGAAACAGAGTAAAAACAAAGTTTTGAGTAGTCAAATAAGCAATAAATCCAGTGCATATGAGGGAAGTCTACTTAAGAGCTAAGTATCATCTGAATAGTCAAAAGGTCTCTTGACCACAGACACAGGACTGCAAGACAGACCAAATAAGAATTTCACTTCTTGCTAGACAAAATACATGACAAAGCCTACACTAGCTACCAAAGTTGTCTGCACACATTAAATTTCCGCAATTTTTGAAGAATGTAACTTGGTGGATGTTGATGCCAGATTCATGACAATCCAGGAACCCAGACCTTTCTCGATTTCAGTCCTCTTAACCAGTGTATGTCATGGAAATAACTGAATCTGTAGAGCAGTCCTTCTCATAAACGTTTGATATAAGGCAATTATATCGAAACATTAAAATATGTTCCAGAAAAGGATACCATAAAACAAACTTCTTGAATGATGGCTTTGTTCTTTTCTTCTTCATTAGACAACAATCGCTGTCAGAAAACAGAATAATTGAGAAGTTATAGTTATTAAAACTTATTAAAACTTACAGAAAAACAACACACAGATCTTTTTTTTTTTTTTTCCCAGAAGGCAAAGGATAAGCTACAGTCAAAAACCTAAGGAACTGTGATGGGACAGTAAACAAAGTAGGCTTATTGCACATTTGGACATACTGCCATAAATATAACACCCAGTTTTCCAGTTACCTCTACTGTTCAAGTTTAGTGATAACTGAGCAGTTGTAACCTCTGACACTCAAAGTAACTGCTATGACAGTTTTCAGTTGTATAAAACACTGAAGTCTTCTGGCTACAGCATTGTGCCTTGACAAGGAAAGTTTCACCTTCCACCTCAAATTTTTAGGAACAACATTCAACCCACTTCAACCAAAACTTCTCCAGATTATGTAGCCCAATTTTTTCAATGGTACCTGAGTAATAAGCAGCAAAATCAAGCATTACTATTTCCAGTATCACCTGGATTTGGAGTCAACATTTAACTAGAATCAATCTGAGCATTTGCTACAGAAGTACAGTTTTGCAAAACAAACAGTACAGTAACAGTTTACCTTTTATCTGCTATTTTTAAATCAGGCTAATTCTAGATGACATTCTGAATGCACATACTCTATGGGTTTGGTCACGTGTTTTGTTACTGTGGGATGTGGCATGAAAAGGAAGAAACCAGATCAAGTAAATACTGGTGGTATAATGCCACTTACATCTCCCACCTCTAATACTACTACCCTTTCCACTTTCTCTTCAAGATAGATGTGTTCATACTACTATAGCCACAGAACATCCCTAACTCCAAAAATGAAGCCATTTAGTGGTGAACACAAGTGATATGGGGTTTTTTGAATCAAAATATAGCAAAGTGACTTAATTTTATTGTCCTTTCCATAATATTTCAGTTTTTCAGCTGCTACATGATTATTATAAGCCTCCAGAAAACAAAAAATCCAGAGGAGTGTCTCTGAAGAGTGCCAGACTGAATGTTTGATCAATGAGTCTAAGTGTGGAGCACTTTTTTTAATACTGATGAAACTTACTCTGGTAGGTTAACCAGTAGGCTAAATTTGCTAGTGAGGAGTGAAAATATTCCTGCACCCCACTTCAGGTAACTAGGAAAGATTCTTTTTACCCGTGCAACAAAACACTTGGGGCAGGGTCATGAATTTCTAGATCAAATGAAGACAAACAGTAGTACCTAATAGAGCAACTCCCATCTCTGGCATCTAAGTATGAAGTGCAGGTTCCTGACAGGAATGGCCATTCTAAATATAGGTACAGTGTGCTACAAACACTATCATTCTGTATTTTTTCAAATGACCTGTTCAGTGGCATACAAAGATTAACTGTTATGGTACAGCATCAAGCAAAAGATCTTACAAACCCATAGTGAAGTAAATTCACTTTACCTTTAAAGCATAATCTTTGCCACTTCCAAGATCTTGAGCTTCATAAACAAAAGCAAAACCACCTACAAGAAAAACGCACATTAAGTCAGTTTTAATTTCAACATTCAGGTAAATCATTCTTTTTAGTCTAACAGAGCTAATACATTAATTTAGATACTTTTCTGAATGTAAGTATACATATATTTCAGTGGCTTGCCAAAAGCATGGGTAACCTACATACCAGAGCTAAAATACTCTCTTCCTCTCTTTCACACATGTCAAAAGCACACTGTTACTTTCCTGCATTTTATTAGTCTGCATACGCAGATCTCCTATGAAGCAATTTTTTTTTTAATACAGGTCCTTATAAAACCAAGATTTAGTACTGCCCATATTACTTAATGATTTTAATTAAACTCCTCCTTGGTTTTACAGTTATGCTTACTATCAAAATAGCAGTATCCAAGGGAGATAAATATACACCTCCTTATACTTTTAGGATAATCGCTATGCTGCAGATTTCATATTAAAAGCAGAAAGCCTTTTCAAGTGCTGAAGCACACACTTCAAATAAGGATGATGCTGTTACTACACTGCAATTTGCCATGCCATACAACACTATTTTCCTTCCAACTCCTTTTGTTCCAAACACTATCAATCTGCTCAAGAACACTGCAAATTCCTAAAGTAATAAAGACAGATAAAATGTAACAAGTCTGCTAAGTTTCCTCAAATGCTAATTATGTTAATGTAACTGTATCAGAACATTGTACAGTTCTACTCCATTTCTTCTGGGAACGTTGTCCTTGTGGTCACACCAAGAGCATGTATGGTCGCCATCTACTGCAGAGTTTCTTTAGTAGAGCAACTTTCCTTCCTACTCCTTTAATATAAATTTTATTTTCATTGAACTACATAGCAATGTTCTCTCTAGCAGTACTTTGGAGAACAAGCACAGAAGATGTCAGTGAACTACAAAATTTTACTTGTCAAAAAGGTGAAGAGAATAGGATAACTAAGGAATGAATGACCACAGACAAGAAACAAGCTGACAAGGCACCTTTTTTAAAACATATGGGATCCAGATCAGTACAGTCACGTTACTACCCAATACTTTCCCTGTGGATGAGAAATATTAGCATGAGCCTGAAGCAAACACCGTATTTGCTTTGTGCAATTTGATCAAACACAAGGCTTCTCAAGAAGTACTCTCAAAAGTTTTACATAGTAATTGAACATCACAGTGTTCTCCAAAATTCCTGAATGGTGCTGCCCATACATCTTGTTACTTTGTCAGTGGCATCCACAACATGGAATGACTAAATGACAGGCTCCTGGACATCCTCTTTCCTTTTGGTAGCTAAAGGGGAATTACATACTAAAACAGCAAAATCAAGATGCCAGTTGCAGGGAGGACAAGCAAGAGTTACTAGTGCACCACAGAAGAGTTGAAGTTTCAGTTCGAACGGAAGATGACAGACAGCAACGAATGGAGTTTGGTCCCTCCATTCATTACCCATGCATGCATCACGCTTATCCATTTACTTTGACTCATTCTGTAAAATCGAGTTCAGTACTTCCCACAGGAGGAAGTTCCCGTAGCTTTTCTAAAGCCCCCAGTGCAAGTGTTCTGATCAGCAATTACAATCTACATTCTGAGCACTGGTGGGACTGGGGCTGGAGACAGAATGAAGTCCTGTCCTGGGTTGAGTGAGTGGTGGAGTTTTTTGGTGGCAGGGGAGGGGGCTATCGGGGCAGCCCCTGTGAGAAGCTTCTAAGCTCCCCCAGCTCCACGTCAGCTCCACTGCTGTTTGGGAAATTGAGCCAATTGGCTGCGCCTCTGCAATAACGTATTTAAGAAGGGACGTGGTGACGGGCAGTCAGACTGGTGAGGAGGAGTTGCTGCAGCTGCATGAACACCAAGGTCAGTGGAGGAACGGAGGGAGAAAGGAGGGGGGAGGTGTGCCAGAGCAGAGACCCTCCTGTATCCTGTGGTGAGACGGCAGGGCGGCCCCCCCTGCCACCCATGAAGATCTACGGTGGAGCAGACACTGATTTATGGCCTGTTGCTCCTGCTCGGAATAATCAAGGTTCTGTGCCCGAAGAAGGCCGGGGTCTCATGGGAAAAGGTAGCCCCGCTGCTGTAATTCAGTGCTGGGAGGATTGCAGCATGCGGGGGAGTCCCACGCTGGAGCAGCTCGGGAAGGGCTGCAGCCGTGGGAGGGAATCCAGCCGGAGGAAGTTAGTGACCCATGACGGAGCAGTGTGGGGAACGCTGCAGCCCATGGGAGGAATTCAAGTCAGAGAAAGTTTGTGGAGGACTGTCTCCTGTGAGAGGGGGACCACGATGGAGCAGGAGGAACAAGTTTCGGACACTCCCCTCACCGAAGATGAAGAAAGTGGCAGCGCTGACTGCACCCCCCATTCCCTGTCCCTGCGCCACTGTGGGGAGGAGGTAGAGATATCGGGAGCAGAGCTGAGCCCGGGAAGAACGGAGGGGTGTGGGGGGAAGGTGTTCTCCAGATGTGGCAATGCTTCTCACTGTCCTACTCTGTTATGTGTTGTTAGTGTCTGTAATAAATGTACGTTCTTTTTTTCTTCCCCTAACGAGTCTGCCTTTTGCTCGTGACCATAAAGGGGGATTTTTCCCCATCCCAGTCCTATCTTGAACCCCAAGCCTGGCTCTCTGTCCCTTCTCATTGCCGGAGGGGAAGGGAAAGAGAGCTGCTGCATTGTGGTTGGCTGCCGACCAGGCCTAAACCACAACAAGTCCACACTGCCATCTTAGGAGTATTACCTGAAGACATTTTGCTCTTTCCTAAATGAAAACATATGCATGAAAAACACGATTCTGGACAGTGCTGATCAGTTATGACTCATATGGATTTCTCAGAGCTGGTGAAGCAAGCAAAATAATCTGTGAGTTATCCTTCCACTGAGGCTGAGTGCTGGGACACCATGGGTTTTGACTGTTCTTCCCAACCAGTTCCCTATTCACATCTAGAGCCATGTCCCAGGTTTCAGAGCCCACTCTCCCAGTGAGTTGCAAGCCCCTACACCAGTGTATAGTCACTGCACCACAGAGCTACTACCTCCATGTCTGTCCTACACAAATCCCACTGACCTACATAGTGAAAGTACTGCTGGTCCTACAAAAGTCTTTACATTCATCTTGATAAAAATTTACTTGATTTTATTCTAATAACCCTGCAAGCTGCATCTTGAAAGTACACGCTTCAATTTACAAAATTAAGGGCTTTGGGTCAGTACAAACTTCTAATATACAAAATTACTCCACCATTAGTTTTTTGGAAGGCACTCAAGGGCAAAATGGTGACAGATGCACCCCAGATTAAGGAATGGTTATTCCACAAGATCAGCTCAGCCGTGTACACTGCCAAGGGTTCTACCAGGGCTGGAAGGGGGCAGATCTACTCTGGATTTCAAGCATATACCTTGCTAGTACCCCTACAAACATCCACAGACCTACATACATGCACTCCAAAACATTACCGTGCTTCATTCAAATGCATCAAATGCCCTCCTGGAAATTATACAAGTTAAAGCAGCTATGCATCAGAATTAACTCATCAAATCAATTAAATCCACCATTTTCAAGCATATATCTCATTAATAATCAGCTTCTCCTACCTGTTAGAAGTGTGGGAAATTTCCTTAACACATGGTGCCCAAAACACAGACAGGGTGAAAATTTGGTGACTTGTGTTGCCATGGCACCAAGGAGGAATGCAAGACAAGGTAGAGAACATGTCCTGCTCTTCCGTTTTTCTCAAGAAATGTTTTGCACAACTCCACAGACACTACTTCCCATGCTTCTGCTTTTCCCATAACAACTGTGCGCACAATGCACTAAGTAATGTGCTGCACTATTACTCAAGAAACAACGGATTGACCACAGTCCCACCCACTCACATGTACACATAGATAAATACTACCCCAAGCTTGTATCCAACTCAGAGGGACAATAATCAGACACCAAATCAGAGGGACAGATTGATGAGTTTGCGTACCTTGCCCTCCACCCAGAAGGGATGCCTTTTTGGTAAGATTTACGCCCTTGGCTAAGTCAAGTGATTACCTGGGAATTAAGTGTGCGATTGCAATAGTTTTTGCATGTAGTGCTATATTGCCTACGATAAATGCACAAACTGCAGGTTGGCTATCTCAAAGAATCTGTAGATGCTGCATAAGAATAAACCATGCTATTCATGAACTTGACTGCTTCTCTTGAATGTAACCCGACCTAAACCACTTGGGATGTTCTTGCATCTGGTGACAGGCCTACAGTCACAACAATAATTGGCATACCTATTAAGAGATAAGTCCAGCCACTTCTAGCCCCTCTAATCTCTGAGGACCATCTAGAATAAAAGGGGATTCATCTGTTACCAAATCAATTCTTCACCTTAAATGCAACACTACCTTTCCAACTATTTCAACTGCTCTGATAAGTTTTTCTACAAGCTCTTCCTCCAAAAAATGCTGTTGGAGAATGGCTCAGAGACAAGGGTCCTGAGCCCACCGAGCAATTGTATGATCAGAGCCTGCTCTAGCTGCTGATGCTGAGCCTCACTAGGGTTTGCCTGCAGCTGCTCGCAGCTGCTGATACAGGAGGAATGTCAAGGACGCTTCAGCCCTGTGTACCGCGGTGTGTCGAAAACAGGCTAAGGGGAATTAGGAATAGTGGTCTGAGAAACCTAGTGTTATGATAACGGTGGTCTGAGAAACATTGTGTTACGGTACTGTTGTGTATCGAAAACAAGTCAACAGGAATCAGAAATAGTAGCATGAGAAACTTAGTGTTATGAGAAGCTTGTGCTGTAAGCTAACTGCAAGTAGGTGCACTGTGCAAATACGACCCTCAGAGCTTAAGCCAATCAGCTAGTGACTAGTAGGCATAATTAGTAGAAAGATTATAAAAGGCTGTAATGAAAATCAATAAACTGAAGCACACTTTATCACTCATACTGAGTCGGCTACGTTCTTCCTCCTTGGCCTGGGTCCTCGGCTTGCCCAGCCCGGCAAAATGCTTACAATAAAGTTGCACATTATCACTAAACTTAATCTCATTGAAACTGAGTATGAAGGAATAAAAGGAGGAATTAGTTTACTTGACTGAAAAAAGATTATAAGTGTTCAAAAAAGATGTATTGCAAATTTTCATGGAAGTGCTGATCATCATACAGTCCTCCCAAAGCTCTAGACACATTCACAATTGCCCTGAAATCTCCTCAATTCAAAGCATCTTGAAATTCACACCTAACACTCAACCAACAGTTATAAAAACCACACAAGTTCGTTTCTTGGGGGAAAAGCCTGGATTTTTAACACTCAGAATCACAATGTTACAACCACCTCAGAAAGACTTCTGAAGTTTAGGTAATTTTTGTTGCATTTAAATTAATCTCATTTCCAACCAAAAAAAAAATCATTTCAGTCCTCTTAATTGCTAGCTAGGAATATAAAGAAATTTCATATTCAGCTTCATAACTACAAAACATTCACTGGTTGTAAGTTTCAATACTCATTAAAAATCATAAATGTTCATTTTAACCTAGCAGTGCAAGTGAACATTTTAAGCAGTGCAAGACATTTAAAAATTATAAATTCTTGCTATCATCAGAAATTAATGAGCTCTGTTTAGGTTAAAGCACAGTTATTTGATTTTAAGTGAAGCATAATTGACATTATCTGGAAACTCAGTGAAATCTGCATACAAAGTATTCAAACTAAGCTTTTGCTGATGTCAAATTTAAAGCTGGCAAGATTCAACTTGTATATTAGCAATGCTAACGAAAGGAAAAGTAATGAAGAGAGCCTTCTTTAAGGCCATTTCAATGTTAACATGGTTTACCAGAGTTCCTAGCAATAGTTACACAGTAAGATCTCGTAATTTGTACAGAGATATTAGAATAGTAAACTAAAGGGAGACTCTTCATTAAAATAATAATAGCTTGAGAGTACACAAGTAGCTTAAAAGATTTACTTTTACTTCATCAATTTTACCTTAAAATTGAGTACTGAAATGCTAAACACAGTGTTAAGATCATTAAATTTTTCAGAACTTGAATCAAAATCCAGTGATATCATGCCTGGTTAAATTACTACTTCTTCACACCCTTTTTATAGAGAATTTCACTGCAATGGCCTCTAACTTCATCTTTTACAGCTATGTTGCTGTCAAAGCATCGATTTTAGGTAAGTTTCACATTCTGTCATTTCACTGTTACACCAGAATACAACTCAGCTCCATACAACACAGGTGGTGATCTGTTTACTACTACTGCAGCACTACAGCTGATACCAATTTTAAATCTGTGGAATTCCTGGGATAGCAAAGGAGCTACAGTAAGTTGTAAAGGTACTTCTAATTTACTTAAAAAAAAATACCAACATCTGCTAGTGAAAATTCTTTCACCAAAGGCAAAATTAGTCTTACTGCTTCATTATTAAACATAGTTTCATTTAGAGTTTGATGCTGGCTTGCTTGCAGAGCTAGTCTATTAAAACAGTTTTAATATACCCTGAATAGGGACAACTTTACTGCCAAAATTTCTCCCTTGCCTTAACAGTTTACTCCAGGCCCTCTGACAAATGTAGTTCGCAATATAATTTGTAAAAATGGAAAAACACACAAAAGTTTCATCTGTTCAACTATAACCACACAAAGGATTTCAGAGTCAATATCCATGTCAGTCAAGGATCACAACCCTATGTCAACACACCTATATGAACAAACACCTGTATAGTACCTCCAACTGACACAGATGACAAAATGTAAGTTAAAAGTAGAAGGACTGCTTTGGTTTCTT
This sequence comes from Tyto alba, assembly GCF_018691265.1. NCBI lineage: Eukaryota > Metazoa > Chordata > Aves > Strigiformes > Tytonidae > Tyto > Tyto alba. Next base: position 46,272,817 of record NW_024881275.1, on the reverse strand, counting down.
TCTTAGAGGTGTAGAAATAATTTAGTTTTATTTGGGGTGTTTTCACACATCATTTGCACTCATGTGAACACCTGTAGATGGTTTTAAGTCCGTTTTCTGAAGCTTCTTCTATCAGGAAAATCATCTCAGTATTTCCCCATACAGGTTACCAGTTTGTATGTATGTCCACAACCATGCAAGGTCTTGCCCTGAGAGCCAAGTTTTTTACTGCTGAAGCATTTCATGGTTCCATTTTCAGAACACAGACCAAGCTCTCAAAAATGGTCTCAGATTATCATTTTCTGTCACAGAAATTATGGCAGAAGAAAACTGTTCTTTCTTTTCTGTAGACACAAGCTTACACATAAGTGGTTCACCAGGGAGTACCACATCAGCTCATGAAAATGGGGTACCGAAGTACAACAGTCAGTCCTGGAATCAGTCTTGCTCCATAGCAGACCCAGAAAAACATGCTAGAGCACAAAGTTTGTCAGTCTCACCTTCCTGGCCCAGATTAAGATCATCTGATGACTTCCTTTGCATTAGTAACTAACCCTACCTCCTCTGCTTTAACAGTAAGCACTCTACACTCACCCTTATACCATCACAGCCCATGGGCATTGGTCCTGTCGGTACATCATGATCCTCTCAAAGATCAGAAGACCTTTTGTTTTCCAAGCAAGAGATTTGACTTCTCCCTCAATTTCAACCTAGGCATTACATAATATCAAGTGAGTTCGCTGCACTATAATTCAAATTGGATTTAAAACCATTCTTTTTTTAATCCTATCCCTATTTTTCCCCATCTTCACCGATTTTTTCAGACAAACCATTTCAAACTTGTCAGCTAGTGAAGCATCAAAACAGGGACATCAACCACAACATAAAACTGCTTGCTACTGTAATGCATTGTTTCATTACACACTTAACTAGTCATGAGAAAGAGGTGGTGCGAATAACTTCCTGTTTATAACTACTCCATATGACTTGTCTGCTCTCCTCCCAAATACTGACTAAATTTGTCTCCATATCAATTTTAAGTAGCTTATGTTTCAATTATAACTTGATTGAAACACCATAATTCTAGCCTGGACTAGAAGTTGCTTTCAGGTAACATGCACTGTAAAGAGATGCTTTTCCAGAGTAGAAGTAACATCCTTAATCAAAACAGAAAGGATGCTCTGCTATTGCTGCCAAGCATTGATTGATAAGCATATTTTTTTTTTAAGTCCAGTCATGCATTTGTGTTAACTGCAAAGTCCTAACAACACAATGAAACTGCCTCAAAAATGAAGCATGGCTCAATCTCAAAAATCTGGACTTCTTCCCATAACCTTGAGAAGTAGAAAGGTAGAACACCTAGAAACTTCCATGGCTCCCCTGCAAGCAGAAACTGCTATACCCAAGAAACCCCACCTTTAAATAGCACAGTTCTGTTTCATGTTGAAAAAACTTCCCTACATCTACAGCAAGGGGAATGCAAACTGTAAAGCTACTAGGTCAGGGTGCTTCAGTTTTTCAGACATTGTCATCTTTTCTCCCCACTTCCAAGAAGTCTGCCTCATACATGGTTTGCAGAGCAACTGTCAGTTCATCCTTTACATCACTGGCTGCTGCAACTTCTCTTTAACTTGATGTGAGCTCTCCTCTCTTCATAGTAAGTGCAAACATCTATCGGTAAGCGTTCACTGTGCCTCAGCTCCCTAGTTTTGTTAATTATATCCATCCAAAAATGAGTATTTAATTACCTTACCACCATCCTGTGAATCCAGGAGAAGCAGAGACCATAAAGTGGTATGTATAAACTTGGTAAACTAATACTGCTTGTTCACACTCAAAATATTGAAGGAGCCTTGAAGTCTAAATTAGCATTTTTTAGATGCTTTTGTGATAAATAATAGAAGAATTTTGCTTTCGCTGAAGGTAATTAAACAATTACTTCTTAGGCTAAAGCTATTATTAGTACAATGATCCAAATTTTAAGAAAAGTAAAAGACTTTACTACTGGGAAAAGGGGGGAATTGATCTGAGGATACACCAACCCAACAGCCCCCCCTCTTGGGATGCTCACCAAATGGTCCATATCAAAGGGCGGTAACTCCTTTGCAATGGATTGAGAAAGAACAGAATGGGCCATCTCTGGTATCCCTTGTCCTTGAGATAAGAGAGGAACTGAAACCACTGAGCCATAAAAGACAAAGGAGCTGCAAATTGGCCCAGACTTGAAGGACAAGGTGTATGTGACCACAGGACCGAAGAAAGAAGATAAGATTGTAGAAGGAGCCAGGAGGCGTGCTGAAGGTGTTGAAACCGGCAGCTGGGTGGATAAAAGGGGGTTTGAAACTTAAACAATTTGGTGAGCCTTGACAGAGCTGCGACTCCTCTGCCACCCCAGCGCTGCATTTGCTCTCTTACCTTAATAAAGATTCATTAATCCATATTTGGATGTGATTGGCCTTAATCTACCTATAACACTTTTAACGATAGACACAAATTCAGCAGCTTGTAACAAGTCACCTACATGGCTTCAATTCATGACAGCTTTTTAAACTCCAAAAAAATTAAAGTCTGTAGCCTACTGTTACCTTTCTAAGGAATGATCCTTTCTTCATGGTGAAAGTTTTAGACTCAGACCAAAAAGTTTGAATAATGTATATTTTTGTCATCACGTTTCTCCTCTTCTGTGATCTTATTCTTTTGCCCATGCTTACTGCTCAAAGGCAACATAAAAAATCAACACACAGAAGGAACAGCTGTTAAATGTGTGCTACAAAACATGATTTTCCCTACTTTTCACACAACCATACACCTGGTTTATTCTCAGTTGTTCAGCCTCATATGTAAAGCAAGCAACAAGAGCATTGGAAAGTTGTGAAATGTACCTAGATAGTTAATCAAAGAGAAACCAGAAGTAGTAGTAATTATTTTTTTAACCCAGATGTATTTTTTTAAAGTAAGATTTCAGGGAATTTCCTTCCATATATCTCAATCCTGTTTTTCACTGTTTTTTCAGCATGCAGAAAATTTACCCTAACCATCTGGAACTTCCTTCTAATGGCAGCATAGTTGAACAAAGTGGCACATCACAGGGAAGATTAATTTTGTGTTATATGTAAAATACTGTTGTATTGAGAGGAAAATTCTCTATTAAAAATAATACAGTACTACTATTAACACTGACCTATACCAAAAAGCCTTCAAGACTTGATGAGGCAGGAACTAAAAGTCACAGTCCTTTTCTCCACAGGAGGAAGAAAAATCCATGTCTATTCTCAAAAGTGGTTCCTTCTAAATCAAGGAATAAGGACAAGTAAAACAATGGAGTGAGAAGGGAAATCCATTATCTGGAAGAAAAAGCAAGGCTAAACGGACTCTGAGTGTATTATAACCTTTGAATTAATTCAAAGTCTCAAAGAAAGTGATGCTGAAACAGCACTGAAGTTCCACTGCTTTGTCTAGTACCTCTGCACTGCCTGAAGAACTGTTCTCTGGAGCTTCTCACAGCTATCCCATACATAAATCAGCACTACAAAGTCACTGTGTTTCATGAGAGACAATTGATACTTCAAGAGTCAGAAAGCACCCCACAATCATCTGCTCATTAGGATACTAACATGAATAGTAATATCTCCATCTTTGCTCACTTGAGGACATCAACTCCCTGATTCTTATGCAGGAGAAGCTCACACACACTGAAACACTAATCACTTATTCTCAGCTTTTGCTGTGCATTTGTCAGGCCAAATAGAACCTGGCTAAAGCAGTAACACAAGTTACAAACATGTAACAATTTGCATGCTTGAGCAGGCAGCACATTTCTCATTATGCTCTCAAGGACAAGTGTCACTCATTCTATACCATCACTGTCTTCCATTGACAAGACCCTGAGCTGTTTTATTTAATTCTAAGTTGAAACAAGATATGACTGCCCTATTTCACATAAAAACAAAGACTTAGCCTATGCTACATAAACAGCAACTATACTCAAGAATTAAAGAGAAAGCCATAGCATATTCAAAAGTTAATCAGTCTGCAACTGAATTAGTTGTTGAAAAAGATGAAAGCTAATTTTAAACAAATTCTAGTATAATATATATAAAGTGGTTCTCCTGGCACAATTATATTTAGCACAGATAAAGAAACAGAATAATTCAGTGCTTCAAAATAAGTCATTAAAAGGACTAATAAAGGAGTATTTCTATCTGGTTTATCTCAATTAACAGCCTACCATGAGAAAAATACTCAAAACTTTAAGGATTATTTTTCTGTTAGTATGATCTCTGTTCTAGAAAATTTAATAAAGTTAAAACAGGACACTTACTGATGATTTCATATTTACTATTAAACCTACAAAACACAATAGCAGTACTCAAGAAGCAAATTCAAGTCTCCCTTACTGGCAGTGGAGCAGCTGTATTACATGAAACATTGAGTGGCAGTAGGAACTACTAGTAAAGTTGCCAACTGATTTTTAACACTATAAAACCCCTTAAAAACATTACCTAATCTAACCAAACACATAACAAAACTTGCAGAAGATTTCTTTATCCTTTTGACTTTGTAAGAGATTGAAAAGTATCAGGTTTAGTTCCATGAATCACCATAAAGGTGAAGAATTTCTCTACTTTCATAGAAGTATCTCTATTTTAGAGATATGAATTTATGAACTGCTATAACTGTCTCTGATACCCCACCAATGCAACAGCTACCTGCTTTTACAAAAAAGGGTCAATGGAAACATTCAAGGAAAAATATGATTATATTTTAAAGACTGCATAACTTTTAAGCACATAAGCAGTTTTGTCAATATCTTATTTAGCTATCAAATCACAATCCTGCCTTCATTTGTGCTCTAAAAGGTAGCAATATTTTCTTAAACATTCATTTAGCACAGAGAACAGGTCTCTCCAAGCAGCTAGCTACCAAAGCTATTACAACTGTACAATTTATAATTCTCAAAAAAAAAAAAAAAAAATCAGCTTTCATTGTAACTTTGGAACTTGACAATGCATGTCACCAGACTTGCTATTCTCATATCAGTTTACCCTCTCATTGGAATAGTATTACTAGACAGAACTGAGGAATAAGTTTCTGTAATTCACTGACCATCTTCGGCATTGGCACTCTCTCAATGAATACCTGACAGTCCAGTGACCAGCTTCTACTCCTTCCACACTATAGGTAGAGATCAAGAAACTTCCCATATTTACTTGTCCGTCATCTTTAAGTGTCAGCATTAGCAGGTAAACTGCATAAGATCTATCAGAAGAGATGCTTTGTCCAACACAGGCAAAAATGAAAACCAGCAGCATCTAGCTTTTGGAAAACAAATTTGCAAGGTTGCTCATCTGTGCATGTATGTCACCTTTCAGGTACAATAAAAAGAAACTTCTGAAAACTACTGTTCAGTCTGCTGGGGTCACTTGTTCTCCCCACTCTCTCCCAGCGTCAAATGTGCCAGCTGCTTCAATTGTTGAATCAGTAAGAATCATCTCAGTCCCTTAACTGTCTGGTACAGATAGATACAGGAATCCTGACATTCCTGAACACAAGGGAAAGGCTTTCCAGGATGTCAACTGAAGAAGCAAAAAGTCAGCATAAAAGTGCACATACTGTTGACATGCACAGCAAGGGATCTGACAGAAGCTACAGTTTAAGCTACCCTTGCCTAACCCTACAAAACCTAAACACGTTAGCAAGCATTTAGAGAATTCTTATCACATGTACCTGGACTACATGTATGCAGACAAGTACTGAATACTCAGACTGGCAAGTGACTTATGGCCATACAAGAGCATGCCCTCTGTCACAAAGGAGTGCGAGATAGTTTCATCTACTAACATTTACTAATTAGGTATGCAACCAATGAGTGTTTTACTTAAGTAAAACTGTGTGGTGGTCTGTGCACTTAACTGGAGGACCCAAAAGTACTGTGACATCTGAAGCCAGCATGATGTGATGGGCAAGCAGGGATTAAACATAAAGGCCTCAACCGTTTTCCTCTAAAATTTCTTAACCACAGTGAGCTACTGAAATGACCAAGTAGAAGATACGGGAGACTGTATTCTAGAAGCACTCAGTCCATCCTGTGACACACTTAGTTTGTTCCTGCATTTAGAGGTAGTATCAGCACTAGAGATCAACACCAGCACATCCCCACAGGGCTGCTCTCAGCTTCCTGCAGCAGCACACCATGTTTTCAGTTAGCCCAGCCTCTGCAAAATAAATGGGGAAACACATCCAAATGAACCGTACAGCTAGAGTCTCAGCTTACAGCATGGCCAAATGCATATCTGCACCAACACAGATGAGTAGCACACTACAGAACTGGAAAGAGTTGCAGAGTGCGAGAACAACTGAACTTATGCTGCCATATGATACTGTGTAACACTAATCCACTGACTGCTCACACCAACTGAAAACAAAGCAGACCATATGATCTTACAGAAAAGGCTATCTCTCTGCTTTGGCAGATCACACACAGTTCACTGTGGATTTGAAATCTAAATTCAGAAAGTAGCATTTGACTTTCCAGAAGAGAAACTGGCATAAAAGGACTCATTTAGAAGAAAAACAGATTCTGTATTAGTAGGCATGGAAGGAAATGTTTATAAGTCACAGTTATGCAAGTTTATATCAAAAGGTGTCAAACACAGGTTCAGAGGTCAAAGATAAATGCAATTTCAGCAACAAAATAAATCATCTGCTAAAGACAAATTCAAGTCTGAAAACAGCAGGAGAGGCTGGGACTTCTACATTTTATATATATTTTATATTTATACTGAATATACCCTACGGATTGTTTTAGCCCAGCTACATTGGCTAGAAAGTCTTACTTTCTAGAAAAAGTGAACAGTTAGGCCCGATTTCAGTTAGTGAAGTACAGAGAAAACAACATGCAATAAAGCCATAATACTGAGACCAACATGGGACATACACCAGTGGTTACAGATAAACTCTGAAGAACAATTAGACTTAAGGCATGTCCCCATTTGCTTTAAACCATCTAACCCAGCATCTTTCCCCCAACATTTTAGAAAGTCTGTGTCAGATCCTGGGAAACAGTAGGCTGCTACCAAAGTGAAGTATGAAAGACTTGTTTCAGAACCAAGAACTAAACAGCAGATAAGTCTCAAATGTAGCTTCCTGCCTTTCCTTTCCTTTGTTGTTCTCTGGAAACTGCTATGGGCTCTCAAGGCAGGAATGTCACAACATCAGCAGCACTGGCCACTTCATTTATCATTCACCTTGCAGTCACATCCTACTGAGTGCTTACATTTCACTCAGAACTCTAACTGGATGTTTAGTAAAGAAGCTGTAAGTAAAACCCCAAGGCAGAACAAGACATGACATTTAGTACTGTTCTAAATGCAGTTTACTACCTAAAAACTGCCAGGTTTTGCCTGAGATCATATGTCAAAAGTGCTTAAGCATTAAAGTAGAAACTTATTTCCCTTAAGAAGATAAAACAGTGATGAAGACTAATGTGTGATGGTTTACACAAGCAAATTTTCCTAAATGTAGTTATAGTAGCTAATCTTGAATAATCATTTTTTTCTTCTTTGCTGGTCACCAAGATTTCAACAAAAAGTACTTAGAAAAAAATATTAATAAAACTACTTAAATACAAGACAATTACAAGAAGCAACCATGTAAAATAACTTCAGTAATGAAAAGGAGTTCTGAATAGGGCTTTGGAGTATTTAACCTAAATAACATCAATGATCAAAGTTAATGAATTATGTAACTGCATTAATAAGGACAAGTTCACATTTTAGTCTTCTGAGACAAACTTTCAATGTCTCTTCTGCTTGAAGAAGTAAAGTAAGTCCTCTGACCACAAGATCCAAATTTCTGCTAATTTTTACATAATTTGCACACACTAAACATAACATCCATATTAAAACAGACTAGAAAATGGTGGGCCAAGACACCTACCCAAAAGTCCACTGAAACTGCCTGGACATTTAATTGCTATACTCCAGTACAACCTATATGTAGAATGAGATCAGCCTCATGACATGCGTTTAAAGTTAACATACATCCCTGTATTTCACGGTTTTCCAAACCAGACAGAATGGCACAGGCAAACTTGCATCTCCAGCATAATATTATAGATTGTCATTTTCAGAAAAAAAAAAAAAAAAAACATACGCAATCCAGTATTTCCATGAGATCCAAGATAAATTATTAACTCCTTTGAGAGTTGCGTTACATGGTGAAAGTATTCTAAATCATAAAGCAACTGAAGAAGTTGCCACACAACACACTGGCTCTCTACGGGTACTATTAAAGCAGGCTAACAGTAAGTATTGCTCCCTACACCCGGACCCCGCCGAACATCTTCCATAGCACTTAGATTAATTCAGTGCACCCATGACCCCTAATTAAAGCAGCAACAAGGAGACAAGCCGTTCGGAGAGGCCGGCTGCCCGCGCAGCAGACAGCCACCGGCCCCGGCCGGACAGGCACCGCCGCCTGCTCGCCCCCGCGAGGCCTCCCCTCGCAGGGCGCGGCCTGCCAAGGGAGGGGGGACAGGGCGAGAGGGAGCAGCAGGCGCGGGGCCCGAGGGGAAACCGAGCCCAGCCCCGCAGCGGCGGGGTCCGCCCCGCCCGGCCCGGCCCAGCCCCGGCCTGCCTCCGCCGCCCGTTCTTACCCTCCGCAATGACCCGCTTGATGCGCAACTTCATGTCGCCCATCTCCACAGTCTGCCCCACGAAATCGTTCTGGTCGCGGCTGGCGGCCCCCAGGGAGCCGGGGCCGGCCAGGAAGTCCAGGGCGGACTGGAAGAGCGACATGTCCCTGGCAGGCAGTGCCCAGCGGGCCGGCGAGGCCGGGGCAAGGGGCTGGTGACGGAGGAGAGGCGGTGCGGCTCCGCCAAGCTACCAACTAGAGCGGCGAGAGGCGACAGCCCCCGCAGCCACCGTTCCCTCCTCTGGGCTGCTTCCGGGAGCGCTGCGTCACTTATGACCTCACCATGCCACCTCCGCCACGCCCGCTCCTCCGCCACAGCCAAGCCCGGCCCGCCGGAAGGGGAAGCCCTGCCCCGGGCGGCCGCGGGGCGAGGTGGGGAGGGGCGGAGCTCGCCTTCCCGCCCGGCGGGTGATTGGCACCGCCCTTCCGGCAGCGGGCCGGGGCGGGGCGCACGGGGCTTCCCACCACTGGCGCCGAGGCCCCGACCCCGGCCCTGGCCCCGGCTGCTGGGGCGTGCTGCGATGGGGAGCCGCCGTGCCGGGGAGCCGCCGTGCCGGGGAGCCGCCGTGCCGGGGAGCCGCCGTGCCCGGGAGCCGCCGTGCCCGGGGACGCACGGCTCGGGAAGGAGGGGCGCTGCGAGGGTGCGGGCCGGGGCGGCTGGGCGTAAGGATGAGCACAGGCAAGGCGAAGGGACGTCATTTACGAGGCAGCAGCTTTTTTCCTGCTGTTAACACTCGGCAGCTTAGCCGTCACCAAGAGGTAATGTTCTTCGTAGCAGTAACTAAGGCCGCCGTAGGTGACACGTGGGCGGGACGTGTGCTTTTCCCGGAGCGCTGCTGAGATCCTTTCGCTGTTACCCTGCCCTCGGGATCCTCCACCGGCGCTTTTCCCTGCAACCTGGACACGCCAGCCCTGCCCTTCCTGCATCCCTGTGCCTGCGCCTGAACGCACGGGCGAACGTGGTGGTGTTGCTTCTCTGATGTGTCACACACAGCATGGCAGGTACACCGGGATCGGTGATTGCCATAATCTGCGTCGAGCGTTAGCCTGCATGGTGAGGTGTAAGGCTGACTTCTTCATGTGGTTGCACCAGCAAGTCACTAACTGGGAAGGCCCATCAGATGCGTAAGGCTGTATGGCCTGGGACACCAGATCGCTAAAAACACGGCTATCTCAAAGCCTTGTGTTTCAGAAAGAATACTGCTAGCCAGGACTCTCCTGAAACAAAGGAGTTCATTCAACAGTTAGAATCCAATATAACTGTTAAACAGGTATTCATTATTAGCAGTGCTGGGCAGCACTGCTGGTCACCACCACGAGCTGTCCACCAGACAGGTAAAATCACAGAGAATATATGCTGTGAGGTTATACATATTCAGTGGATTTCTGAGAACTAATTTACATACACATATGATTTCCTGGAACTTACTAATACATGTAAATGTTCATCTTCACATGTGCAGTGATCCTCTCTGGTGGTCTTCATGAGTCCTCTGGTGGTAGAGGGATGATGTAAATACTCTTCCTCACTGTGCAAGTTGAGCTCTGTTTTGCCGCATGCATAATTAGTAGATGCTTAGAGGTCTGACACCCACTTCGGTTTCTCCTTCAACTTTCTTATCCACAAGGTCGGCTGATTTCTTCCCAACCATTTGTTAGCCTGGTATAAGGTCTTCAAGGTTCCCCTTTACACAATGGTCAATTATTTACAGTGTTCATCAGTCTCCATGATTTACAGTTACTCCTCTTTCACTTCAAAAAGTCAGGTCTCTTTGGTATTGCAGTCTGCTCACTGCCACCAGCCATCACTTTGAGTCAATCTCAGGCATTCCCAAATTCCATAAGATTTCAGCTGGCCATGCATACTTTCTACTGCACAGATCAGTAGTTAAATATTTTAAAGTTGTATATCTTAACTTACATAAAGTAAGAACTTGCAGCTCTTCATGCTGCTGTGTAAATTACAGAGCTGTGGCATCTTGTGCTTCCCTCACTGTTCTGTAATGCCTTAACAGTCAAGAGGTGTGGTCTTAAAGGCCAGTAGATTTGTACAGAGAGCCCATGTTTTTGTATCTCTTACTGCCCCACCCCCACCCCACCCCCCCCCCCCCCCAAAAAAGTTTAAATTATCAAAGTCAGATTATAGGGAGAACTTCCTTCTATCTGTAACAGAGGTCAACAGGTATTTTTCAATTCTCCATATAAGAAAATGTGTTTCGCTATCAGAAATCATACCACCATCACTACTTTGAGAACAGCAAACTGTATTCACAGCAGAAGCGTCCTACCTTCAATCCCATTTTGGTTTTTGACTTTTCGAATTATTTTTTTCAGGCAAAGGCTGGAACTATTTTGGACAAACAGACACTGGTAAATAGGCTTGCTACACCATACTGCTTTGCTCATTGTCCCTTGTCCTTTCATTCACCTGCATATGTCTCTTCAAAGACTCATTCATACAAGGCCATTGGAAAAGGAACAGGATCTTTTGTAAGGAACAACAGAAGCAATCCTGTGTTTGAAGGTCTAGATTTTAGGTTAGCAACTTTCTTATTCCCAAAAGGAGGACTCTGTCGCAGGTGGAATATGAGGCAACCAGAACTCATACTTAAGGTTAAATTTAGACTGGGGGAGGCTTCTGCCGTACCTTCAGTAACAGAATGAGTGACCTGGGCAAAAATGATGTCTTTTGGGGGGATTGTTTTTGGTTTTTTGTTTTTTTTTTTTTTTGCTATCCACCTTTAACATGGCCAGTTCCATGACTGTCATTGCTAAGTCTCACATTTACCTCATCACAGGTGGAAGAGACATCCCAAAGGCTGGAAGAAACAGCTGACTATGACAAGGCAGCAGGTCTAATTATTTCTTTCAGCAGCAGTACAGGCTCATGCCTGCTTGAAATGCCCTTAAGCCTACTGTCTGAAAATCTTGATTCTCTATCAATCTGTTTATATTTAATGTATAAAAATTAGCAAATACAATTTAATCAGTGAAAACTGACTGTATTTAAAACTTTGCTGTTTTACTACTTATGCAAGAATGATTAATTTGGCTGTTGAGAAAGGATGTTGGCACAAATAATCCATAATTCCAGTTCAAAAATTGTATGCAGATAGGGACAAAGTGTGAGGTCTGGTACTAAAAGGTCAACCTAAAGATTTGTGCAATTCCTCTGTTTTTTTGAAATTGCTCAGATAGGACAGTCATAGCTTACAGTGGGAGTTTGTCCTAAAAGAGATTGCAGGAGCTGTAACTATCTGTTATATATGAAGAAAGTATAAGAAAAAATGTAGGATAAGAAGCAGGAATGTTACTTTTGAAAAAATGAGGATGGATTTGGCACTCCAACTACTTCAGGTATACTAGCAGACCCTTGACGTGGATGCAGCTTTTCTGGCCAAAAATTTTAAAAGCAAAATTGGGTTATATATTTACTGACTTGTCTTTTTAAATATCCAGGATTATACTGGAGACATCAAGCAGACTGTTGTGGTTTGATCCTGGTCAGCAACCAACCACCACAGCTGGTCACCCTCCCTTCCCCCTCCCCACCTGGGAATGGGGGAGGGGATTAGAGGGCTGAAGGAAGAGTCACAGGCTGAGATAGGAACAGTTTAATAAGGGTAATAAAATGAGAACAATGACAATAATAGAAAAAACAATTTAAACAGGCAATGCACAATGTAACTGCTCACCACCCGCTAACCAATACCCAGCCCGTTCCCAGCCAGAGACCCCAAGATACCAAGATCCCACAATCGCAATCCCGGCAGCAAGAGAGCTCCTTCCCAACCACCCCTCCTCTATACAGTGAGCATGACATTCCATGATATGGAATATTTCACTGGCCAGTTAGGGTCAGGTGCTGTGGCCATGCTCCCTCCCTGCTCCCTGTGCCCTTGTGCACGGGCAGGACATGGAGAGTCGGAGAGTCCTTGAAGCCTCAGTAGCAGCTGAAAACACCAGTGTGCTATCAGCATTCTTCTCATACCAAACCCAAAGCTAAATCCAAAACACAGCACTCCTCTAGTCCCTGAAAAGGGATATTAACTCTATTTCAGCCCAAACCAGGATACAGACCACTGAGTAAGATGCAGTTTGAAATGTGTGCAGCTGTCTAGAAGGTTCTCCATTAGTGGAGCTGATCTTTTTATTTATTGCTGAGACAAAAGTGTGGTAGAATTATAGAATAGTTTGTATTGGAAGACACCTTAAAGGTCATCTAGTTCCAACCCACCCTGCCATGGGCAGCGGCACCTTCCACTAGATCAGGCTGCTCAAAACCCCGTCCTACCTGACCTTCAAAACTTCCAGGGAGGATGCATCCACAACTTCTCTGGGCAACCTGTTCCAGTGTGTCACCACCCTCACAGTAAAGAATTTCTTCCTTACATCTAAGATAAATCTACCCTCTTCCAGTTTAAAACCGTTACCACTCATCCTATCACAACCCTCCCTGATAAAGACTTCCCCCCCATCTTTCCTGTAGGCCCCTCTAAGTACTGGAAGGCCGCTATAAGGACTTCCCAGAGCTTTCTCTTCTCTAGGCTGAATAACCCAAACTCTCTCAGCCTGTCCTCATAAGGGAGGTGCTCCAGCCCCCTGATCATCTTCGTGGCCCTCCTCTGGACCCACTCGAAGAGGTCTGTGTCCTTCTTATACTGGAGGTCCCAGAGCTGGACACGGGTGGTGTCTCATGAGAGCTGAGTTGAAGGGGAAAATCACCTCCCTTGACCTGCTGGCTGCACTTCTCTTGATGCAACCCAGGATGTGGCTGGATTTCTGGGCTGCAAGAGCACATTGCTGGCTCATAGTCAGTTTTCCATCCACTATTACTCCCAAGTCCTTCTCCGCAGGACTGTTCTCAATCCACTCATTGCCCAGACCCATGTTCAGGACCTTACCCTTGTCCGCACCACACAGCACTTGGCCAAAAAGTGTAATGTATTATTTTTATTTAGATAGTTTGAGAGGCCTATGAATTTTTTTTAGGTAAAGTTGTTGAAGGCAGTAAGGCCTATCCATTTAAATGCTGGCATCATCCCTGTTGAAAAGCAGAGGAAAACAAGGTTGTGCCATCTGTTACTAATTTGTACCCCGCTTCTGACAGCTACACTGGACTGCTGCAGGATGGTTGAGCTCCTGCTGAAAAATCTCTGCTCCAGCTTTCCCATTTTAACTCTTATCCAGACCTCTTCTTTCTATAGCTTCACCCATAATAAGCCAACAGTCATTCTGGCCAAAAATCTTGGATGGGGAAGGTGATAAAGAAGGGATTTCCTTTGGTATAATAAGGTGAAGGCAGGGCAGAGCTATAAACTGGACAATTATTAAGTGAAAAGTTCATTCTATTAGCATGTAGTAAAGATATGCATTTTCATTTCCATTCCAATAATTGATTTCAGGTCCTTAGGAATTAAATTCATGAAATAGTAATGAATTAGCATTCTACTTTGCATTTCTCTATATATCATTTAATTGAAATATAGCTAAGAAAATGGCATATATAATAATGACTGCATGGCTCTAGATAAGGCTTATTAGGTTCAGCACAGCTGAAAATCTGTTTCAGAAGTACATGTTGGAAGGAAGATTAAATAAATTTCCAAGGTTTGCATTTCTTAGTGCAGCTGCTTTTGTGATGTACTCTGAAAGCATGAGTCACAAACCTAATCTTGACACAAATCAAACAGGTTTGACCTTTCTTAATGTAATGTCTTCATTTTGCATGCAGAGACCCTCCATCTCTTCTGAGACCAGAAAGATATGAAAGGCACTTTAAGAGCTGAGCTGGTACTTCGGCTTCATTAATTTTCTTCCCTAATTGGCTAGTCTAGGTTTGAGTGAAACTATGTCCTTTTGAAAGATAAAGGTTTAATTCTGCCTCACACAATCCAGCTAGAATCATCGTCTTATGGAAGTGCCCATCCAAATTCACTATTTGAAAAAATTGTTTTCTAGAACAGCCACTAATACCTGTACATGTTACAGTGTATGGCACACCCAAGTAATTTTCTGCAATAAAGATTTTTCATTCACGTAGCTTTTTTGTATTAGCTGAATATCCATAGGGCCTGCTACTTCGGATGAAGTTGCAAAACACAATGCATAAAGTATTGTGTTCTTCTGATGTGCAATTATATTTTTTTTCTCACGCATATTATGAGCCATTATATTTTGGGACACTTTTATAACATATTGTAACCACATATTTCAAAGAAGAGCCTGAACATTTGATATTAAAATAACAAATTTAATAAAGTAATAGTTGCAACATTTGGAAATAAAAATATTTTTATTGATCCCTGTATGTAGGCTACATTGTAATTAAGCTATTTATATTACTTTCATCAATAACTACCATCTTTATGCTTATGTCTGATTTGGGCACCCTTTTTTATTTTTGAGGTTCCAGTTTAAGTGATTAATTTCTAGAATGATAATGGGAAAACATACTGATCATTCAAAAAAAATCACTGATTTTGTGGAGCAACAGTTTTGTCTCTGACTTCAGATTAGACACTACAAATTTAGCAGAGGTACCTTTTCTCTGTTTGCTTGTTTCAGACAAGGTATATGTCTTTTGCTATTCTTGATGAAAATTTTACATAGGGCAAATTAGGTATCCTGTGTAAATAAAATTAGTTAATTAGTTATTAGAAAACTTGCTAAAAATTTGTAGATGGGATCTCTGGAGATTTGATGTATACTGTACCTGTTGCAATCTGTGGTTAGGGATTTCTACTGCAGCTGGTACTTCTGGCTACTTTGAAATACAAATCATCAACAAGGGGAAAGAAAGGTTTGTACTCTGGAGACAGAGATTATCTAGCTCCTTGAAGAGAAGGTCTGTAACTCTTATCTCAAGTCTATAGGAAGCCAGAGAGCAAGGTGAAAGAAGTGTCACAAAAATGTGTTCTTATTGTCTGAAATACACCGTGGTCCAATTTGCCTCCTGTAGTTTCCAGATGTCTAACAGTTAGAAAGACCTAAATTCTGCTTTTTAAAACAAACAAACAAACAAACAAACAAACAATGAGCATTGATTAAGAGACACCTCCATTGAGCATACCATTTAATCATTAAATTTAAGAAGAGACTATGTCTTTATCAAAATGGTCTTCTCCTTTGACAAACAAAGCATCACAGCTTCTTAACAAAGCACTATTCAGCTTTGGAAGAGTGAAGTATCATCACAGTAAAATTGATACTAGCTGTAATTGACACACCTGTAAAATTGAGATTATATGCCCATTTACTGAAATCCCTTACAAAAGGTCATTATAGTCAGTTTACTGTATAGTGATCTCTTCTATCCCTTTACCATTTAAACACTATACCACTATGTTACTAAAGGTGGAAGTTATTCTGACATTTCAAAATTTTTAGCAAGCTACATTACTATTTCCTAGACAGTGTGAATTTGAACAAGTTTTAATAAAGATTAATGACATGTTTTATGCCTATATGGCCATATGCATACTAAACCGGATTAGTTTCAGGCAAAGACAGAACCCAGGGCCCTGTGATAAAAAGAAAAACTTGTCATTAAATAAAAAACTGAAAAAAAGCACACAAGAGAGTTGCAGCTTTTATTCCAGGAACAAATTTGGCTTTCTTATGGGAGTAAAAAAAAGCCTTTTTAGTAGGTCACAGGACTGACTGCAGCACTACTGTGCTAGATCGAATTAACTGTATCAGGCCAGATAAGGCGCAGGTATACAATGACCTTTTTTCAGCTCTGGTCTATCAAAGGAGCAGTGGATCGATCAGCCTTCAGGTGAAAGGAAGCGGCTTTTTAAAACTTGCTTAAGACAATGTTATATTCAACTTTTTTAGTTAGTATTTGATTAGATTTACCACTGAAGGCTGTATTTTTCCCTTGTTGGAGATGGGGTAGCCATATTGCTTAATTGTCTATTAAAACTCCTTAAGTAAGAGTAGTTACAGCATTCCAACATTCTGTCTTAGTTTAAGATTTTATGATAAATTTCCTTACCAGAATTGCTACTTTCTGTATACAAATCTTCCCATCCTCTTTAGTCCTTGAAAAGAAGCTAAATGATTTTGAATTATCTCTCTCCATTTTGTGCTTTCAGCTAGAGAAGTCAAAGGAAGTTAATATCCTCCAAGTATTTCTTACAGTTTCTTTTTACATTTCAGAAGTGGCAAATGAAACTTAATTGAAACTTCATACAGCCAATTCCAATTCATGCAGACATGGAAAATTTCAGTTTGAGAAGGAGTACCTATAAATGAGTAAAAGAATTGCAACAGCAGTTCATCAGTTCATGAGTTTTCACATATATGCCTACAAAACTGTAATGTTAAAAGCAAAGTGATAACACTACCTCATACTAAGTATATTTAGAGATACAATTAACAATGTTCTGAAATGGGCATTTTAGTAATTTGCTTGGACTAGAAGGACCGTAACTAAAGCTGTAGTCGTGGAAGTCTTGGTCCAAAGAATTATGCAATTTGTGCTGTAACTGCTTTTCTCTCACAGGGAGGTATTGGAAGTTACCTCACCAACTTCATCCACTTTAGTACAAAGTTAATGGGGTAAGCAGAAGTGGACTTCCCTGGCAGAACAGGAATTACTTCAACTTCCACAACCATGTGTACACTTAATATCTGATCACAGACAAAGGCCTTAATTGTTCACACATTACCAAAGACAAAACTGAAGTGTATATTAGATAGGGCAGCATGCATTCATAGTGTAAGGCCACTATGAAACTTAGAAATTAAATACAAGTAATTTTCAGTAAATCTATTAACTACTGAATGTCATTTTAAAAAACAGTAGATACAGTCTTTTCTTGAACAGCTTGAAAATTTACCTGATTAGTAAACTGCCTGTCAAGTACATGAAACATCCTGAAAAGCTTAATACAGAAGCTTTTTGGGTATTTCCCATGTAAATTCTTCTCTCCCAAAGTGCCCATAGCATGCCGTTTTTTGATAGATTGGCCTCTTCAAATCCATCTCCCTTAATGAAAAGAAAAAAAAAGTAAGTCTTACACTTAACTATACTCCAATATATATTATGATTTAAACACATCAGAAAAATAATCAGTACTATCTCTGGAAGAAAGACAATAAAACCTAGGTGTTGTTTCCTTGCCCAATCACCCAGATCTATAACAGGAAAGGCAGTGAGCTGATCATTTAAAGTGACTAGAAACAGTCAGCTTTCTTCAGATATATCAGAGGTATGCAATTAGGCTTTATAAGCATTACAATGCAGAAACATTATGATTGAGATAAATTTCAGCTATACAGCTATACCTGCGCAAGCATCAATGTCTTTCTGCTATTGCAAGTGTAATATATAATATTTCCTAATGCCACTGTGCCAGAAGGACAATGATGATCGCAAAAGAAGCAGCCAACAGTGATGATCTAGTAGACTTAGTAACTGTGGAGGTTTAACTGCTTATATAAATGCACAAAGTCACTGTTTAGCATAGGCTTAACACTGATTATGACTAGATAAATAATAAAGGTGCAAGACACGATGTTTGCTTTTTAACCTGCATAATATAGCAGAGTGCAGCTGTGCTAAATGGCTAGCCACAGGTATCTACACAGAAGTTTCTCTTAATTTCATGAAAGGCCTGAAACATCTTATTCTACTCGGGCTTTACTGTATTTGGTATTATGTTGTTTAATTATCTTTGAAAGCACATTTAAAATAGATGATTCATATTGTAAGCTGCTGGAGAGCAAATCAGTGGAGGAATGGCAAATTAAGGAAAGAAGCACAAATACAGGATAATGAATATGTTTCAGATGGCAAAGAGAATACACGTTCTTGCATTTATTGGGTCATATATGATGCGTAGCAGCTAAGTCTTGTTTCAAGTAATATTTTGTGCAACATGATCACATGCACCAGTGGCTACTACAGTCATTTGAGCCTGACCCTAATACAAAAGCCACCAAAATGTGAGTACTGACTAAATTAAAAGTAAAACATCATGAAGAACTTTGGTGCATAGTTGATTAGAATGGATAGCCAGCACCATTTACAGGATTTTAAAAATTGTCAGGTAATGTTTAACGCGGAAATATTCACAAAACAATGCTCATGTTTTTGCCTGCTTTCTTCCCTTCTTACTGTCTTCACCACTTCCAGGGCTATGATAATGTATATTTATAATGCAGCAATTTTGAGCAAACCAAATCAAGGCAACTGTCTGGAAACCAACACACAAATTACCAGTGGCAATGAGCTGCCACAGTTACAGAGGCCAAGATGAGTTTTGATTATACTTGTGAACTGGTAACACTTGGAAAACATTAACTAGCAACAGAAGTTGTCATAACGCCTTGCATTATCTCAGACTATTAAAAATACAAGTCAGCTCTACTCTCAACATATATGTTCAGGAAACATTCTGAAAAGGAGTGCAAATGGCTGGCTGCACCAGGAAAATGTCGATAAAGCTTGTCAGAAATGTCTTTCCTTTTTTAAGGAAAAAAAAGAATCTTCCTATTCACTAATATGTTGACATTTCTCCCCTCAGAGTCAAATACACTCAAGATTCCTCTGAAATATAGAGACTAGAATGATACTAATAGCTCTGGATTTAGAAGATAATCACTAAAAGCATTTTCCTCAAATAATGAGATAGCTAACATGTATGTTTTATCATTTGAGAACAGAGGGTTCAAAACCTTCATTGCTCAAAGTGACAAAGTGACTCCTTTGTGCATGGAGTCAAGTTCTTGCTGGTATCTCTCTCAGGCTTGAGCTCCCATGTCAATTTCACAGAGTTTAGCAAGTGGTGAGCTCACAGGGTGGCTGCTCCCTTAAAAGATGAAAGAGATAGTGTTTCTCTGCATTAGCTGCATATTTAATGAAACTTTTAAGAAGTCCAGCCTGCCAAATTTGGTGAAAATCAGCCAAGAGATTTGAAAGTTCTTCAGGACTGAGAAGATAACCTGTACCATTAGGTCTTAGGAAGCTGTACTTCAAATAGGCAAGAAGCTCTACCTCCTAGAAGTTCACGTAAAGAATTATGAGTTAGTCACAAGGGAGTGACAGAAAGGGAGAGAAAGAAGGAGAAATACTAAGGTCAAATTACAACTCTCTGGCATGCAGGTGGGTAACTTCTTATAAGGACAAGTGCTGATCTGCTTCTTTCCTCCAGTCCTTCTCTCAAAGAAAAGGATAATAATTCCCATGCTTCTTTAAGTGTAAGGATTTTGTTTGTCTAAAAGACCTGCTTTTTCAGGTCCAGAAATGTTCCAGAAAGGAATATAGCTGGGTTGGCTGCAGGAGGCAATGTAAGTAGGTTTGGGTTTTCTTGTCCTCTCTGACTGCATGGTAGCCTCAACGACACTTCTGATCACAACTGAATTTTTACTTCAAGACAGCTCATCTCACAGCGCAATTTTTATTCTTGTTCTGTCTTTCAAATGCATACAATATTTCAATGGTTTACCAAATCTTAAGAGAGCATTTAAGAAACCTGGATTACTTTTTAATTAAGTTTAGTTGACTTCAGACAGGCTGCACAAGACTGCACAACAACTAGAAACAGGCTCTCAGTGTTCAGTTTTCCTGATGCAGGAGGTAGGTTACACGTACACCTCATGAAGAAGCTAGTCATCTAAGAGTGTTCTTTTCTCATCTGGGCTTATAGCCAATATCCCCAGAACATCAACAGCAAACACGATACTGCCACTGTTGTGTGCCACTCAGCTGCTGTGCATGAGCAAGGGCAAATTACAGCACATAACATTCGAGTAATTTCAATGGGATTGCTTGTGAAGTGAGGGTACCAGAAGCTGTCCATCTTGTGGCAGCTGTCTCAGAAGTTGTTGCCACCTAAAGATCAAAGGTAGGAATACCATACTTACCCCAGTACTTCTTTCAGAAAGAGCCAATATTTCCAGTGCCTTACAGGTAAGGCATGGATTGAGAGCCTTACGCACCCTGTAAACAGACTGGAAGGCCTAACTACATCTAATGTTAAAATTCAAGTCTACTTTACCAAGCACACTACCACCTGGCTAATAAGCTGCAACACAGCACACCAATAAGGTCACTGAGAGATACAACATGGTAAAATTTAGGCCAGTCCTACTTATTCAGTACATTTTGTGACCAGATTAATGAATTGGCCCTTGTATGTTGTACTGGGTGCATGGGTGATGGAAGAGCAGAAATGACAGCAATTATAGATTTATAATGAAGGTGGCTTTCATGAGGGTAGGAGCCAGAAACTTTAACACTAAACTGTTAAGGAGAGTGTTAAAAATATTATTCCCTTCATTAAATACTAGTATCACACAAAAGTTATGATAGCTCCACAGCGTAGATCAAAGGTTTTCTGCACAATGTCAAGCAGTTCTTCTTCAGATCTGTCTGACGTTCCATAATGAGACATTGAGATTGCAAGAGGATGACTCAGACCAATAGCATATGATAGCTGTAGAACACATGCATACAACCCCAACACAAACAGTCCTTCCTACTTTTTTCTTAAGAGAAAGGAAAGGCTTATCTTATGTATCAGGGGAAGATTTTACACACACTTTTTCTTCAGAAAACAAGCTAGGAGATATGTTTTTGCTATTTGTGTTTTATGTTAGAAAATTATCTGTTTTCCTCAGGGAAAGCACAGCCTGGTCAAATATCAGACCTAAGTGACATTCCTTAAAGGCAAAAGAAGTACTTTCTAATCATCCTCGGATACTGCCATTCTGTAACCTTCAGCCTCAGCAAGACACGTGACTTTGATACTGGAATTGCTAAGCTCTACAAATATTTCTGGGATTTTTTTGCTACATCAGAGAAAAGATTATCTAGGACAAGATGAAAAAAAGTTCCATGTTCCTAAAGCACTCACAGACTTGTTTTCCCAGAGTGACTTATTTCCATGCACTCCCTGGAACTTCATCCAGTAGTTCCATGTAATTTTTAAAACACAGCTATCAAACATAGACAAAGCAACCCAATAATTATTCCCTGTAACTTCACTTCATTCAAAGGAGAACAGAGGAGCTCTATAGCTCCTTTCTGGCAGACAAGAATCACATTAGCTTCTTCTCACCACAGCACTGCACAGCACAGCACTGACAGGTTCTCCTAAAATGTGTTCGTTTTTATCATTCAGTGCTTTATCAAAATACAGTCCTGTTGCAGTATAGGCTAACATACACTTCCATCATGGTGTATTTGGATAAAAATATGTTTTGCTTGAATATCATAAAGCAACACAAAATTTCTATGGCCTTTATTGGTCTTCATTGTGTTTCCTTTCTACAGATTTCAAGAAGTAATAGTCCAATGACTCATGTCTATCTATATACTTCTTAGTAATCAAAAATTTATTTTTGTTAGAAACTGTCCTAATCATGACTATCTTACCCTTAGCTAATTTTGAGATCATGTTAACTCTGTTTTTCATTAATCAGTAAGCTGAAAATTCTCTATCACTCTAAATAAAGCCTACATGGTATTTGTGATAATATATAGCTAATTAATCTGCAGTTCCCTCCATTATCCATTTTGCCCTTTCAGTGTGAAAAGGTGGTTAGCATGGAAAAAAAAGCCATAGCAGAGCCAGCTCGATTGTCAGTCTCAGTTGATGATGGCAAGGTCTTGGTGGCACAGACACTGATGGGCTGCAAATACTTTTGCATTTCCACTTGATACATTTTTCCTTTTGTTAATCCAGCCTTCTATGACTTCATGGGACATTTGCTTTTCTGCTCTCCCTTCCTCCACTCTCCTGCCATCTTGTCTTCATTGATATCTGACATCTCCATAGCTTGTTGCTAACAAAATCAGTCCTGGCTTGTCTAGAGTCAGGCTCAGGTATTTAAGGAGGGTCTCTGGGAATTACTAGAACAACAACATTCCCAACTAACTCAAGAATTAAGACAGTGATGTATGTGTTCAAAAATGCCACTCAAAACATGCACACCAAGAAATCAGAAGTTTGTTTTCTGTCCCCTCGGAAAAAAAAAAAAAAAAAGAAGAAGAAGAAAAAAAAAAATCAGCAGTTTGCTAACCATCACGATTTGTGTTTGGCTTATTCCCAACATCCCCTTTCATTGACTAACTCCAAACTTTAAATTTAATCAGATATCAAACACATGCACAACATCTACAGTAAGGGTCCCGTGTTCCTAATTGGGATGTCTAGATACTATGTCATTGATCATAATCATATCCAGTGGGTCTCTCCTCTGGTCCATGGAGAAAATAAAAGATTTCAAATACACTTCTGCAGCAAAACATCAGCCAGATCACTATGGCTTTTTACTGTAGTAATTTGTTGTACTGGGTTAAAGTTATTATATAGCAGCTACACAGAATAAGTACTTGTATAAACTAGTATTGCAAACTGACTAGACAAACCTCAATTGTTTAGCATTCACATTAGGTTCATGTTTAATGTTGAAATTGTCTAGGGGTCAATAAAACACTTATTTTAACCTCTTAGAATTAGTAGTCCCAAAAATTCATGCATAAGGAAGGAATTACATTTCTTCTGAGCATTTAAGACTGATGAAAGTTGTTCTTGCTTTAAACTCTTAAACACAATTGAATTTTGCTTTCAGTCACACCTCATGCCATACTAGTATACTAGGAACAGGAGAACTCATGGTAACTTTAAGGTAATTTCAAATACAGCTTAAAATAGTTTAAGTTACAACTAATAAGACCATGTAGTACAGCAGGTTGCACAACTATGTCTAGACACTGCTAACATAACTGTTAGTAATATGCTGCACAGCCCAGATCGGAGTGCTGGTCATGCATGTGTGTGCAGAGGATCACTAGAGTTGATGTAAGTAAAAGCAAGGATGATGCAAAGAAGAACTTAGACCAGGGATTGCAACAGCGTTGGAGAAATAATACTATTGAGAACACACTCATTGTTTCAGGACCATTCTGGCCTGTGTCTTTGGCTTCCCTCATAGGGCTCCTTAATGCACCCCCAAGAGGAACTTTCTGGAGCCACATTCTAGTATTAGAAATGCTTTTCTGAAACTGGAATGGGTGAGATGGTACTATGTACTCTGAGGGGCTGACCACACATGAGATAGAATTTATGTTATGGTGCATTACTTTCATGGTTGCTCTTACCTGGATTAATACTCTTTTACAGAGACCAGAGATTTTGCAATCCAGCGAGCTGCACATGCTGCAGAACGATCAACTTTGGAGGGATCTTTTCCAGGGAATGTACCTTCACCATGGGCTCCCCAGCCTCCATAGGTATCAACAGTGATATTCCTTCCAGTCAGTCCAGCATCAGTCCGCAGGAAAAACACTTGAATACATGCATGAGACTGGAGTATTTTTCAGAGATGTACTAAGCCGTTTGTGCTGCAGTCACTTTTGAAGACTGATAAGAATGTGGCACAACTGTAAATGTTACAAAAAACGTGCTCCCTTCAAATCAGCAATCATGAAATACTATCTCTGGATTACTGGCCAATAACTTCACTCAGTAACACTTGATAGAGGCCAAGAGACAAAAGTCTTCCTGAAAAAAAGGATCATATATGACCTACAAGGTTAACAAGTTTCACTCAGATACACGTACTAAAGGGGAAGCAGGTGCTTCACAGAGCTGCAGATCAGTGCTGCAGCACAAGAGTACTGAGAAATTCTAGCTGAGTTCACCTTAATGGTCCACTAGTGTCACAAGCACTACTTCGTACTACTCTTCTTCCTTCTTCCTGCCTGCCTGTGACCCTGATAATGGAGTCCTACCCTCTTACACGGACTTTTGTCTGCCTCCTTCAACTTGATGAGCTGATCCAATTTGTTCAAGCAATAGAGAATAACTGTCTTTTTGTCAGATTAGCAAAGCTGGTGACTGCAAGATGACAAAGGAACTCCAATGTGCTAACAAACTCTATCCTGAAAGAGGATGAATTGCGTTAATCCACTAATATTAAATACCCAAATAAGTAATAAGGGACTAAAATTCACATTTATTCCTCAATGAAGGTGTTATCCCTACATCATTCCAGCTTGATCATAAATATACTTTGTAGTTTTAATCCTTCATTGAACTCTTTATACAAAACTAGACAGATTTGTGTAACAAAACTTTTTACAATTTCACAGCAATGACCTGCTTACCTAGTACCAGCACCTGGAAAGCAGAACACATGGCAACTTCTAATGACTATTGAGACTTAATACATTAAGATCTCCCTTGAAATTTGTTCAGATTTCTGAATAATTTCAATGTATAAGATCAGATCTGTTGTTATTTCTGGTTCTGATTTTTACTGTAAGAGTGAAGGGATATTTCCAGTCAGGCGTTTTAGCATATAATTTAAGGGCTGGCTTTTGGTAATTTAAAATACTTTCTGGAAGCAAGGCAACGATCCAAGAATCTGTACACTTGGCTGTCCAAGCATGTACAGCTTCAGTTTAGATGCCAGCTGTCCAGAAGGAAAAGTCCAGTAGAAATGACTGAAGCTTTCTTAAAAATGTATAGACTTTCTTGGTTGCAGTTCATTGCACTTTTGTTCAAGAGAACATTTAGAAGCATGTGACAAAGTAGAATTGAAGTCTGTATAGGATGTCCTCTTTCAAAGTACCATACCTTAGGACCACCTTCAACAGACTTTTCACTTGGAAGGAGATAATAAATTGTGCCCTCATCAAGATACTTCTCTGGAATGACTTCTTTAACAACTTTCTCCATTAGCTCCTTCTGTATTTGTTGTAGAGGTAAGTCTGGGGCATGATGTAACAGAAATCACAAGTGTGTGCACTCGGATGGACTCCACTGCACCATTACTTTCCTTGTATTCCATTGTGACCTAGAGAGGAAAGAAAAAAAAAAAGGACAGTGAACACTCAAGGTCAAAAGCACCAGAGTTTGGAAACTGAAAATAATCCATACAATTATTTTTCACAGCAAAAAAATAAACAGATGAAGAGAAGTGGGATGAAAAATGATGGGTTGTTGACAATGCTTAAAATCACTGTAAGAAAAAAAATAGATATAGAAAATACTGAAGTAACACTACCAAAAGAGTTGACTAAAAGATATTACATGTATCACCACAGAGAAGCAAAATAACAACAAGAAAGCTACAGAAGCCTAAGATTTTATTGGCAAATGCTAAAATCATTCACAGTTTGGCATGTTAACTTCAAAGAGGGGATCACCAAAGTAAAGCCAAAATAACTTTTGGAGGACCCTAATAAAAGGAGCAACTGTAGATCTTGATGTGCTAGTCTGTATCCTTTGCTATCTATTGAACAGCTTTTATGTACATGCAAATATATACTGGCATTGCTCCATCCTCAGTATAGGTCTTCTTACAGACAAAGAAGGCCTCTCAACTTGCTCACCCTTCCAAAATGCTTGGATAGATATATCATAAAGAAACCAGTCTATTCACATAAACTATGCACTGCTGACAAAAGGCAGAGACACAGTCCGTGGTGCACTGCAACAACAGCAGCAGTGTAACTCAGTGCCGTTCATCCCCACTAAGCAACACCTTGCTGTCTTGGAAATGTCACATGTATGGCTTTCCTTTTCTCTCCTGCAGATTTCACAGCCTGGAAGACAGAGATCTTACTGCCTTTGAGACTGCCAAAGTGCACCACTCTTACAGTAGGCTCAGCAACACACACATCTACTCAGCTGTCAGAGTTTCTGACCACTGCTCAAATACGGTATTCATGAGGTCTGAATCAAGAACAGCGCTGTTTTAAATGGGAAACCACAGTACTATCCCAGTCCATGCTATTGGAATGCTGATATTTATTCAGAAAAAAAAAAAAAAAAACCAAAACCAGCTGATTGTCAGTAATTTGTTAATCTTCTTAATCTCCAGGGGAAAAGAAGCCAAATACAAGCGTATTTTGAAGAAATCTGCTAAAACACTGACAGAAGAGTTTAAACAAACCACGTGTGCTACATACAAATGTATGAAACTCACAAAACCTTCGAACATGAAAATGACAGTACCATTTATGACAAACATGAATTCTGATTTAGTAGCAGACAAGGTAAATGATTTATATGGCTTCTCACCCTTACAGTTTATGCATCTTTGTTACAAACCTGTGTTTTCCCATCTGGTCTAACCCAGGTCCATGTTCCATTCCGTTCCAGAGCCTTTATTCTTGCAGTCAGTTTGTGTGTCAGGAGGAGGGTTAAGGGCATACATTCCTCAGTTTCATCAGTGACATAGCCAAACATCAGACCCTGCATTGAAAAACAGGGAACTGAATTGAAAAATGGGGAAATAAACCTCTAATTTCCGTATTCTTTTTCCATTTCTGCACTGTCTTTGCCACATAACACTTTAAAACCACCCAAGTCTAGAAAGAGACAGCAGTAACATGCAGAGTGAATACATATTAACATATAACCAGCTTGAATTAACATATATGTATCTGCATGCACAAGAATCGGAGCCACAGCAGTGTCTTGTTCCTAAGAATGACTCTGCCTTAAGCATCCTTAAGAATTCACTGCAAAGGCTTAATAGACAAAAAGCTCATAAAGACTTCTCAGTCTTCCCAAACATGACAACTAAAATAACACAGCATTTGATGCCTAAGAAGTAAAACTAGGCTACCCAAAGGACTTGAAAGACCAGAAACTGACACCAACTGATAAAAAGCTTCATTGTGGCTCTATCCAGTAAGGCTACTGTATATGAGAAAAGCCACTTTCACCAAAACTACTTATGCTGGTTTTCTGTGCTGGGGTGTTTGTTAGTGGGGGAGGAGGTTAAAGAAGTGGCCCCTTGTGAGAAGCTTCTTGAAAGAAGGACAAACACCACGGTCAGTGGAAGGAAGGAGAAGGAAGGAGGGGAGGTGCTCCAGAGCAGACACCCCTGCACCTGTGGTGAGATGGCAGGGCCACCCACCCTGCCACCCATGGAGGTCCATGGTGGCATAGAGGCCAAACTGAAGCCTGTTGAGGAGCCCACACTGGCACAGGCATCTGTACTTAAAGGAAGCCAGGACTCTGAGGGGAGAAGCACCCCCCACTGCTGTAGTTTGGCACTGGGAGGACTGCAACGCGTAGGGGTAACCTATGCTGGATCAGCATGGGAACAACTGCATCCCATGGGAAGGACTCATTCCAGAGAAGGTTCATGGAGGACTGTTTCCAGTGAGAGGGGAGCCATCTGAAGCAGTGGAGGAATGTGCAGCATTCACCCCACCTCCCAAGAAGGAGGGAGTAGCAAGCTGACTGTAACTGCCCATCCCCTGTCCTGTGCCACTGGGAGGGAGGAGGTAGAGAGATCAGGAATAGAGGTGAGCCAGGGAAGAAGGGAGTGGTGGAGGAAGGTATTTTTTGGATATGATGGCACTTCTCACTGTCCCCCCTTGTCTGTGAAGTGTTGTCTTTGTTAGGGTTTGAATTAAATTGATGTTTTCTTCCCC
Source organism: Tyto alba (assembly GCF_018691265.1). NCBI lineage: Eukaryota > Metazoa > Chordata > Aves > Strigiformes > Tytonidae > Tyto > Tyto alba. The sequence continues at coordinate 46,244,733 of NW_024881275.1, read as the reverse complement.
CAAGTCTGTCTTGTGACCCTGGGTGAGCACCCCTCCCTGTCCTTATCAGTATTACTGAACCTTTTTAACTTCATTTTCTCCTTCCCATTCCTGAGAGGGGACAGGATGAGAGAATGGCTGCATAATGCTCTGTTGCCCTCTGGGCTCAAACCATGACACTACTGAAGGCCATGTTACTTTTTTGCACTTCTGATGATTAAGAAAATGCACAGTGTTTAGTGTCTAATTCTTACATTTTGCACATAGCTTTTAAGGAAAGGCTCTAGTCCAATGCAATTTAACTGCTTTTGCATAAACTTAATTTGAGTAAGTGACTGGAATTAAGTCCCATAACCTGATCACCTGCTCCAATGTCATCGTTGCTCTTGCCATGGAGGACAGCATACTTGATCTCTTTACATTGTTGTTCTGAGGCCACTAAAACTGTGCAGGTCTTATAGTCCAGGCCTAGTGAAGGGAATTTTGTAAAGATAGGTCATACATTCTTGAGAGTTCACATTTCTAGAGAAGTTTTTAGGGATTACCTAGCTATCTTGGCTAAAACTTTTAAAATTCTAAGCATGTAAGCTTCCTATACTATGTTTTGTATTGCTAATAGAATCAGACAATCAGCACATTTATATAAGTCTCAGGACATGGACAAGTAGTAGTATTAGTCCAAACTCGAGCTCTTGAGACTGAGAGAATAAGTGTAATCCTACAAGCTACCCCACCAAAGCTCGTTACGTTGCTTATGATGACTAGGGTTCAAACCATTTAGGTATTGAAGCTGGGAAAAGAGCATGGAAAATGTTACCAGGAACTGATATTCAGTTTTTCTTGCAATAGGTTCTAGGGTTCAATAGAATTAAAGGAGATTTGTGTATATTTCATGCATGAAAAGGGAAGACTGAAGGGGAATAGTAATGTAAGGGGTTCAACTGCTGAAAGGAAGTTACTTTGGGAAATACATTAAATATACGTAAAGAATTCCCTTGGGTGTGAATGTCAAGTGTTATAGGCTTATGTACCTCAAGGACAAGGAACATCAGTGTTAAAGCTTTCACTGTACAAACCTGCAAATGTAATCATCTTCTGACATCGTGCAAACACTAGTTCTTCATCAGACAAGCAGGACATGTCTGGCACTTCCAAGAATAAGTCTTTTACAGATATTCCACCTTAAAATAACTCCTTCAGTACCATACACTGAAAAATGCATATCAACATCTGTGCAGTTTTCTCCTAGGTGTTGTACATATTTCATTTTATTTTCCAGAAGATCGTAAAAGCATAATTTGGCCACATGCAGAACAGACCCAAGAATGAACACATGAAGGATCTCACTCACCTTTGGAAGAATCATTATACCTTATCTTCTTAAGGGTCTCTCTTACAATGTGTTGGTAATCTACTATAGCCTGAGATGTGATCTCTCCACAAAGCAAAATCATTCCAGTTTTTGCTACACACTCTGTAGAAAAAAGATGAAACATCAGAATTTTACTGCTACTATTTTACAGTTACACAGGGAGATCCTAGAGATGGTTCTATGAAAAAAGGATTAGTCATAGGGGAAACCCAGTGTAAAGCCATAGCATACATACTGGTCTGTGCGTAACCACTCTTCTCTTCAGCTGATATGAATGTCTAAATGCCTGCATAGGGTGTGTGGGGGTGGGTCCATATTACCCAATTATCTAATCTCCATAGTGGCCAGCAGCAAAAGTCTGTAAGAACAGCTCAAATATATAGTACTGTTTTTCCAAACACTTCCCTGGTCTTCAACAATTTCAGCTCAGGGTCTTCATGAAGCTAAAGAGACGTTATTTATTAACAGATGGCATTGCCATATGTAGGTCATATTGATATGGTGAATTTTTTGTGATTGTTTGCTATATGTTTTAACATCAAATTGAAAAGTTTGGAGGCCAGGTGGACACTTGAAACAAACAACAGAATAAAATATGAAATGGTTATGCACAAAATTTGTAATGAAGTTGCATAGCTTCTTGCTCCAGGATCCTGTAGATGCTTAAAGTTTTCATGGTTGCTAAGGGCAACGGAGTGAATTACTGTAACAAAAATCTATCAAAAATTGGCAATGCCATCTGTTAATAAATAATGTCTCTTTAGCTTCATGAAGACCCTGAGCTGAAATTGTTGAAGACCAGGGAAGTGTTTGGAAAAACAGTACTATATATTTGAGCTGTTCTTACAGACTTTTGCTGCTGGCCACTATGGAGATTAGATAATTGGGTAATATGGACCCACCCCCACACACCCTATGCAGGCATTTAGACATTCATATCAGCTGAAGAGAAGAGTGGTTACGCACAGACCAGTATGTATGCTATGGCTTTACACTGGGTTTCCCCTATGACTAATCCTTTTTTCATAGAACCATCTCTAGGATCTCCCTGTGTAACTGTAAAATAGTAGCAGTAAAATTCTGATGTTTCATCTTTTTTCTACAGAGTGTGTAGCAAAAACTGGAATGATTTTGCTTTGTGGAGAGATCACATCTCAGGCTATAGTAGATTACCAACACATTGTAAGAGAGACCCTTAAGAAGATAAGGTATAATGATTCTTCCAAAGGTGAGTGAGATCCTTCATGTGTTCATTCTTGGGTCTGTTCTGCATGTGGCCAAATTATGCTTTTACGATCTTCTGGAAAATAAAATGAAATATGTACAACACCTAGGAGAAAACTGCACAGATGTTGATATGCATTTTTCAGTGTATGGTACTGAAGGAGTTATTTTAAGGTGGAATATCTGTAAAAGACTTATTCTTGGAAGTGCCAGACATGTCCTGCTTGTCTGATGAAGAACTAGTGTTTGCACGATGTCAGAAGATGATTACATTTGCAGGTTTGTACAGTGAAAGCTTTAACACTGATGCACCAAGCCTTTTCACAGAAACATATGTTCATTACAACCCCAAAATTTCTTTTCTGAATGCTCACAGTGAGCTGCAAACCTTACTTTCTATATATGGGTATAAGATTGTTCCCTTCTGCCTTGCATTAGCCTACACTGAATTCCATCCATCACTTTTATTATCCAGTCACCAGTTCATGTGAATAATTTTATTTGATTTCAAGATTAAGTATTATAGGCAGGAATATGCTGTAAGACTGCACAGCTATGGACTGCAGCATCATATTAAAATAATCAAGCTAGCTGTAATTGTCAGCCTAACTTAGAAAATCCAGAAAAGCAGTTGAGAATTTAGCACACAGCAAGGTTTCTCTGTTTGTCTGCAAAAGGAATGAGTCTGTATTGAACTACTAAACTATATCCTAGCTGGCATGGTATTTCTGAATTACACTGTGGACACAGTGAGACTCGATACTAATACAGTAGCCCTGAATGTATACAGCACACCAACCCCAGGTAGTGCTCAGTAGCAGTAAAAACCCAAGCTGGTAGGACTTGTTGGTAAAGGAATGAAGAGTGGAACTGAGAACATTAAGTCATATAAATCCATGGTTGTCTGTTTTGAATACTGTGTAAAATCTGTTCCTCTCCCCCCATCCCAAAAAAGACTATGGTAAGTTTGTATGACAAGAATGGTATGGTTGTCTGACAATAGTAACAGATATGATCATGCCATCCACTGTCTTTCAGTGGATAGCCTGGTCTTTTCTGATCTGGAAAGAGAGGATCGAATGGAATATGAAATAGAGCTATATGTAGGTCATATTGAGATTTTTTTTCTGAAACTTTGAGATAAGGCCTGCACAATTAAATAGAAATTCTAATTTTCACCCAGTAAATGCTGTATTAAGTGCCATAGCAGCTTTCTGTCCTCCAGCCCACTCCCTTTTTAGCAAACTCTGTATCTGATCAACCAATTTATCTTTTCCAGACTTACACTTCAGTGTTATACTCAAGTTTTCTGACTCCAGTCAGCAGTTTTGATGTTTTTTTTTTTTTTACCAACAGATTACAGAAATTAGTGATTTATCTATGTAATCATGTCACATCTCAGTCTTCTTTTTTTGGTAAGATGAACTGATCATGTTTCTCACATCTCTTATGACACATTTTTCAGTCCTTGTCATTTTTGCAGAATTTGTCTGTTACCATCTCCAGTTTTTCAGCAGTTTTGGAAGCATAACTGCCTGTAATACTGAAACACATGCTTCATCAAGTCTAACACATATGCTAAACCCTCCCCGCCATGTTTCTGCACTGCTCACATCTCTGCATCAAGGATCACATGAGATTTTTCAGATAAAGTGTCATATTAGATCACTGTATTTGTGGGATGCAGATAGTCCTCTGTGCTGTAACTATGGCCTCAATGTCTTGCTCTAAATAAAAAATTACTTAATTCAGAGAGCTCTTTAGACACATTCCCTTTCTGTGTACATTCCCCTTTGGCAATCTAGTTCATTCCAATTTGATGATATGTTCTTAGCCTCTGGAAGAGGCAATGTTAGTGACAATGTCCATGTAGAATACAGAGTAGTTCGAACAGAAAGTCCCACAAAACAAACAAGACACTTTGATCAGAATGACATTCAAATGAATGTGCTCTTCCTGTGAATCAAGGGCATCACCCTGCTTCTGTAAAGACATGGTAAGTATCTATTTAGCACTTCTGGATTTTGAGTTTTATTAACACTTTCTACTCACTTTATGAAGAAATGCATCTTGACATGTATATCTCCCCAGTTTTCCCCCAATTTGCTTATATTCTTCATTATCATTAGCTCTGTCAACCACAGTTTTCCCTGATACCACTGGCTTCTAATCTATTTCTTACATTTTAGCAGTTTTAAATTGTACTGGAGTAATATGCATTTCCTTTTTTTCTATTCCTTTTTTTCATATTTTTTCCTGCCTTCCTTTCTCCTCTGAGTCAGTGTGCAAAAGCTGGCTTCCTAACTGACTGTGGGAGTATTGACTGTCAGCCACCTATTGCAAGAATTTTGGATCACAGGCTATATCAACATGGATAACTTGCTGTACTTAATTAATCTGTTTTTCTATCTGTATTGTACTTACCACAGGCAACTTTGGCATCTGGATCAATACTGAGATGAGCATCTAGAACAGCATCACTTATCTGATCACATATCTTACCTAGAAGATAAAAATAAGACAGACATAACATTTCTTTCTGTGATTAAAACAAAAACCTCAAAACTACAAGTTTGAAAGGTTGCATATCTGCAGAACCAACATGAGGAATGTGAATTAATCTTCACTCACCATCATTACAAAAAAAAGGTGTCCAAAATATGCTCAGCCATACAACTGCACAGCTGTATCTACAACACTGTCTGTATCAATGAGCCAGGTGCCTATATTGTTTGCAATGGCCTACATAGTTATCTGTGTAATTGCCACTATAAAATGACTTCTCTTGCAGGAGTGTGTACCATTACATATGTGTGTAGACTCAGGAGACTGTTGGAGAATGGCTCAGAGACAAGGGTCCTGAGCCCACCGAGCAATTGTATGATCAGAGCCTGCTCTAGCTGCTGATGCTGGGCCTCACTAGGGTTTGCCTGCAGCTGCTCGAAGCTGCTGATACATGAGGAATGTCAAGGACGCTTCAGCCTTGTGTACCGCGGTGTGTTGAAAACAGGCTAAGGGGAATTAGGAATAGTGGTCTGAGAAACCTAGTGTTATGATAACGGTGGTCTGAGAAACATTGTGTTATGGTACTGTTGTGTATCGAAAACAAGTCAAGAGGAATTAGAAATAGTAGCATGAGAAACTTAGTGTTATGAGAAACTTGTGCTGTAAGCTAACTGCAAGTAGGTGGACCGTGCGAATACGACCCTCAGAGCTTAAGCCAATCAGCTAGTGACTAGTAGGCATAATTAGTAGAAGGATTATAAAAAGCTGTAACAAAAATCAATAAACTGAAGCACACTTTATCACTCATACTGAGTCGGCTACGTTCTTCCTCCTTGGCTGGGTCCTCGGCTCGCCCAGCCCGGCAGGAGACCAAAGAGGAAACTAATGAAGAAGCATAACTGAATGACCACCTTAAACTACTTATTTAAAGATAATCCGGTCTGGAAGCAAACAAGCATCAGAATGAAATTATAAGGTAAAATTATAGTTATTCTGTGCTCCAAAAGATCTGTAATTCAATGCAAAGTTTAAGTGCAAATTGAATTTTAGTATGAGAACTGTAGAGTAGTATCTTCCAGTACAATATAAAAGCAAGGAATAGTAAAACATGCTACCCTGTATTTTTGAATGGATGAGCCATTGCGCCATCAATACTACCTCACACAAATACAAACTAAAAACAGGTTAAAAGCAAAGAATGAGTGCTAAAAATGTATATGCCTCTTTTATTCACACAGTCTATAGTAACCTCATTGTCAGCATGAGATTTGCATATGGAGGTGCACAGGTCTCTTCTTCATTGGCATAATTTGCACAATCTGAATAAGAAATTTCTGTACTTTTATGTTTTGTTTCTAGTGTTCTTCCCAATCAAGCTGAAGCTAAACATCCGACCGTGCATTTCATAAACATTTGCAAAGTCTAACAATTTAGAGGCTTGAAAAAAAGCAAGACAACAGCAAAAGAAGCCAACTTGATAGTTGTTAAGCCTGTCCAGCTATTTGTGCTGCATGGACCCCCAGCTCAAGCATTATCTTACTGAAATGTCTCACTAGTATATTTACTCAGAGAATCAGAATCCTGGTCAGTTACTTAAGTTATACTGTACCTTCACTGAATAAAATTGACCACAGTTTGAAGACACAAGGACATAAGATGAGAGACAGAAACATGACATGGTCATAATTTCAGACCCAGAAATCATCTGTACAATCCAGTATAAAATCAGTAATGCCAAGTTCCAAAGTTTATCACCTAGCCAGTTTGTCAACAGCCCTGAGGCAAACCAAGTCCTGAAGATTGCGGAACCGATTCACACCGCAGGGTCTAGTGCTCAGGCAGGAATGGCATAACCTGGAACAACTGATAAGTTTTATTGCCTTCAGCTATTTGCACCATTACAACATACAGTGCAATGTTTTAAAGCAAACAAGTGGCTGTGGTAGTTCAAGATATGATGCTACATGCTACAGTAGTCTTGCAGCTGTTGGACTGTTCACTAGAGGCTGGGCAGACAGACTAACATAACTGGTCTCATACCGTGCTATTCCTACCTAAATAAGAAACATGAGAATATACAAGAAAAACTTAGCTGCAAACCTTTAGTATCTGACACTACCCTAATTTTCTCACTATTAGTTTTTTTTGTCTTTCCTACTATGGGAAAAGTAAGAGATAATGTTATTCTTAGTCTTAACATTAAAGTGCTCTGTTTGAAGTTCTGCCATAAAAAGAACTGTTGCTATCATCACTGTAAATCTGAGTCACTAGTATGTCTGCCGGAGGTCCAAACTTTCTCCAGGCCTTTAGTTAACATAGCTTCTAGGTATGTATTTGTGTAAACAAAGCTGTGTGAAAAATAGCTGAATTTAATGAACAGCAATTGGAGCTGAAGCATTGTCCTGCAGTCCTAGACTTGGAAAATAAAATGGTTTTGTACAGCCTACAGCATACGTAAACATGCATTAAGGAGAGCATCACGGCAAAAAGGCATATGTAATATTACAGCAGTATCTGGAATGCAGCTTGGATTAAAATCAATGCTTAGTATTCCAAACATTTCAGAAGTTCAGAGTTCAATGATCACCTATAATAAACGTGTACATAAAGCAATATTTTTTCATTACAGAATTAAAAATGAAATTGTAGTTCCAGTATAGGTAGCAGCTCTAAATCTACCTGAAGAAGACCCCTCCATGCTTTTTTCTCTCAAGCAAAAGTTTAAAGTTGTCCATACCAGATTATATTGCATAATAAACAAGTAAGACAAATTCTTGTCAAGCAAAGAAAGACGTTAATCTGAAGTTTATTCAAAATTATTAATTGGTTATTTCTTTTATCCACTGGGGGAGATATGACTAAACTTCCATCAGATAGCATTCTTCAGTGAACATATTAATAAAAGCAAAGATTCAAGCAGCATATTTACTTACCAAAATGCCCTTCTGCAACAGATTCTGAGGTAAAAAGAAATTGGTTTTCTTTTTTTGAGGTAAGAATTGACATGTCTTGGTACCTTTAGTGAGCCTGCGAATGAGGAAGACCCAGAGCAACTGGACTACAGAACAAGCGTAGACAGAAGGTGAAGTGGAAAGGTTAATGCAATGCAAACAACTTATGTATTTGATTCTGCATGATAGTTAATTGGAAATTCAATAGATTGAGACTGATCTGTTTGGATTTTACAATGCACTGCTACAGAAACTCATTTCATAAGACTTCTGTGTTTGGTTAACTGTGGTCCTGCTAAACTCTGCAGAAGTGTTATCACTATGTGAAATGTGAACACAGCTAAGCCATGGTTCAGTGCTTTCCATTCTTACTCTTTCTTCTAAGTGCTAACTAGAAAGCTCTTCAAGAGAGTAAAACAACACAGGGATTCTATCTGAATTTGTAAGGGCAAATGATGACTTGTTCTAGGCATAATATCCATACATTGTAATCAGTTGCAGTAGTGAACTGTCACGGAAATCTCTCTTTATGAGAGAACAAATGTTCATAACAGCTCTAAGTGGTAAGCTGTGCTCTTCTTCCCAAATACTATTTGTGTCAGTGGTTAAGTGAGGAGCTGTAGAGCAAACAACAGCATGTTCGGTAAAAAAAGCAATGAAGGCAGTGGGTTCATTATAAGTTACCTTGAATTCTGAGACTAAAAGCTATGCCCTAGCTCAATAAATCTTAAACTTGTCAATAGTCAGGCTCTTGCAATTCATTTTACAGATCCCTTTTCTCCTACTATTGGCCTTGATGAAGAGACAATAGTAGGAAACAGCTGGCCTCCAGTATCTAAACTAAGTACTAAGAAATGCTGCCCCTTTGGAAGCACTGTTTTCCTTTGGTTTGTTTCAGAATGCAGTGCAACAGCACACTGGAGCACCTGACTACAGCACAGTGTGGCAAAACTACCTAGGAACAACAACAGGTGTGTCCGATCTTAAAAACCCTTGTCCTGCTGAGCAGCTCTACAGTGATGCAATATATTCAGTTGAGCTCAGCTTCTCCAAATCAGTATTTATTTCTGAAAATGTTGCTCTGTAATCTAAGCATGTCAAACAGTAACAAGAGTGGTACCAAGATGAAGGTACAACTTCAGCTACAATTGAAGGCTTTACTACTGGCCGTCACAAGCAAACCACATCCCCTACCAGGCCACCAGCAAACATCTCACAGGAGGGATGTGTGTTCATTCTGCAAAGCAGTCTTCACTGCTAGGAAGCAGCATGCCTTCACTTCAGGACACTTCTTTGTAGTGAGGTATATGAGGTAATAAAAGCATTAATGAAGACAAAGCACTTAGACAAATGAGTCAAAGCCGACCCTCAAAAAAAATAAAACAAAATTGTATTTCAGCTGCAAGAATGCAGCTGGAGAAGGCACTGTCTAACTGTGGTAACACAAGGGGTAGCTAGTGTGCTGCAACAGGCCAGTCACCCTTGGTGAAAACCACCACTCTACAGAGCGATGCATGAAGAGGTGGCTTGGTTGGAGGAAAGAGATCATTTTGATTTTTTGAGTTTACCTTTTCTTTTTATCCTAGGAACAAAAGTTTTCAGCACATAATGCTAAAAAACACCATTTCTCAGAGGACGATTGCTTAAGGGTGTGTGAAGGAGAGCAATAAAGAGGAAGACTTTAAACCACAGTTAATGATTATCAGAAGTGCCCTATGAAATTCATAAACTCACCTATTTCACTGCCTTTCTTTAGCTTCAGAATTTGTTATGATACAATACAAAATTAAACTAGTTATACAGACATTTGTGTGCCTGGAAGTATTTCAATTCTGTGTAATAAATACACTTCGATATCAAGTTACATGTTCCATAAAACACTTCATACAAAGCATGGAAAAACATTCATATGAAGAGTTTCAGTCTTCTCCAGCATGAATTCATATTATGTTGCCCTCTAAAATATTTGTGCTTTACACTGTGTCTTATAAACTATTTTCATTCAACACAGGTTCCTCAGCATGTTTTATAATGCATATAATGTAGGGGTGTATGTATATTCCAATCGCAGTCTTGAATGTAAAAAAAAAAATTAAAAAAAAGAAAAAAAGAACACTCAACCTTTTTTAAGTGAGAAACCAAAAAACAGGGGCAAGAGACACCAGAGCAGAGGGAAGAGGTGCCAGGGCAGGAGCGACATGAAAGCAGGAGGAAGCTGGAGAAAAAGGTGGCACAAAAGAATTGCTTGAGAAGAACTAGAGCAGAGAGACACCCACACAGGGCCAGATGCACAAAAGAAGACACACACCAGGTACACCTCCAGTAGGTTTGCAGGTAGAGGAGCCCATGCCAGAGGAGTGGAGACAGAAACATGTAGGAGAAAAAGAAAAGCAACCACAACACACTGAGCCTGATTTTGTGTCCCCCATCACCTCACCCAAGGGACTGAGGCCTGGAAGCGGGGAGGAGAGTGTCCAAAGAGAGGTTGGGGTGTTCTCCCTAAATGATCTTTTGTCTTCTTTATTTTTCAAATTTAGGACCAGTAATTAAAAGTCTTTTAATTGGCAATAAATTAAGTCAAATTCCCTGCAACAGAACTGTTCCATCACCTGTGACAGTGGGGGTGTGTTTTACAAGGCAGCTATCCCAGCCAAGATTCATCAGTTACTGGTGAATTTGTTCAAGGAATATCAGTTGCTTCTCTAAAAGTAATGTTTTCCTTCGCCTCTTTTGCTGATGTTTATTGACCAACTGTAAAAACCACTATCTGTGTCACTGGATTCAGAGAGCTGCTATAGAAAATGAAGAGATGAATTGGAAGATCTTTTAAAAATGGGATCACTTCAGCAGCTGCTGCTTTGCAATATTGAAAGATCCAATATTGGACCTTATGAAAAAATTACTGTCGGAGCCACAGAATTGTACCTGTGCCACCTGAAAACCATGCACATTCAGCTTATATTTGGTACACCAATTCAATAGTGCAGCCAGTCTTGCCCCTTTTTGTTTTACAAATTTATTTTTACCACAGTTTTATTTTTCTCTCATCTATACAATACTTCAGTTCAACTTGCTTATGAAAAGAGATTGAGTTCTGAGATCTCACCATTGAAATGTCTCGTGTCTCAGTCATTTCTGTAATAAGTTCAACAGTGTGTGCTCCAGCTCAGACCACTCAGCTCAGCCCCAGATGAACATGTCATTTGTTCACGTAGCTGCCTCAGAAAACTTCTGCAGAACAAATGCTGTTATTGGCAAAGGTATTCAGGCCCTTCTATCTGGACTCTTTGTGGTACTCCACCAGTATCTCCCAAAGTGATTTTTCAGCCTGTTCTTTGCTAGGCCGATTGCTAGTGCCTGACAAGACTCTCCCCATACACTTTAAAAAGCTACTTGGATGCTGTTTCTTCCAGGTGAGGCCTCTCAGCTTTTCAGCTCTTTCTTCCAGTCTCTTCTTGCTTCTGAGTGCAGCCAAGATTCCCAGCTTTTTTCCACACTCTTCTTTCCAGGAAGACCACTCTGTTTCAGGCATATCATGCCCTTGGGCTGATCATTTCTGGGATATAGGCAGGTCTACAGCATCTACCCACTTCCTTGCAGGCCCCACTTGTTGAAGAGCCAAATTCCACCAGATGTAGGAACACCTCTCTTGAGCAGAGTCTGAAGCACAGCTGAGTGATCGTCACAGGTTCTTAAAACAATTGACTATATTGTATTCTCTTATTTTCAACTCCTAGTTACAAATTTCAGAGATTTCCACAGCAGTTCTAGCATATCTGCTGAACGCTTCCTTCCCAAAAGTCTATTAGAAATTCATTAGATTGTAGCATGTACTCAACTGTGTATTTCTGGTCTGGTTTCTGTAATTGTAGCTTCAGCTGATACAGGAACTGAGGAAAATCAGTTACCGTTTACTGGAAGCAGCATCCCGTACTGCAAGAATGAAGTATCATGATGTTTTTCAGTCTAGAACATCTTGGATATCTAATTCATGTCGGTAAGATGTTCTAACTGTTTATGAATTAAACTGCATTCTCGGTGTATTTTCAGAATGGACTTTGTACAAATCGAGAACATTTTCACCTCGAGTGTGGTTTTCCTCTCTGAAGTTTGAATTCTTCACATGGCATCTGAATTCTTGGTCTCTTCTCTGCTTTTCTCATATGAAATCCATTATTTAGTGGAAAGCATTTCTAGAAACTGAAAATGCAAAGTTTATGATGACAAAGACACTGCCAGACAAAAACCTATCACAAATTCAGGTATGTTTTCTTTTAAGGCCCCGATTCTCTTTCATGTACAGCAAAAGACTTTAAAAAGGCAACTTATTCTCTGAAGTAAATCCACTTTGCAAGTGTTTGAATCACTTCAGCTACAGTTTCCAGTCAAGTTATGCTTTAAATCGTATATATTTCAAATGGTCTATCACTGTGATATGGACTAAATGTGCCAACAGAATAAAAACCTGAAGATAAACCAAAAGCCTACCGTTCACAGCTCCAAAGAACAGGAGGCAGCACATAAAACAAATGCCAAATGGTTTGAAAACAAACAAAAAACCCACAACAAACAAACAAAAAAAAAATGGGGGAAAAAACTTACTTTGGAATTCAGATGCAGATTTTTAAATATGATTTTTAAACAAAGCTGCAAATCTACAGACACTACCGCCTCTGGCAAGCGAAATCTTCGGTATAAACACATTAGCTGTAAAGAGCTTTGGTGGCGCGTAACTCCTGTAACACTATTTCTTCCCCCGGAGCCCACCAACTCCTGTCACCCGCATCAGCCACCAACGTGATTTCAGGATGCCGACACAGACAGTCGCGGACACAAGGAAAATCACCCTCCACTCGTGCGTATTTAGCCGTTTCCGACGGCAGTGCGCGTCGACCCTGGAGGCACGCCTCCACCGCCCCGCAGCAGGGCCCTGCTCCGGCGGAGGCCGGCGGCTCCCGCCCCGCCCACCGGCCGCCCCCGCTGCCGCCGGCGGAGCGCAGCGGGGCCATGTTGGCTCCGCGGGGCGCAGCGCCGGGGACCGGCGGCGGGCCGGCGGGCCCCGAGTCGGCCTCGGCCTCGGCGCGCGGCCGGGGTCTGGAGCTGGAGAGCAGCACGCAGGCGTCGCACCGGCTGCTGGCCTACAGCGATGCGCTGCTCTCCATCATCGCCACGGTGATGGTGAGCGCCCGGCCGCGGCGTGGGGCCTGTGCGACGCGGTCCCGGGCCGGCCGCGGTGGGGCGGCGGGGCTCGGGGCGGGCTGGAGCTGCGGGGAGGCCCGGGCAGGGCGGCCGGGCCCGGGGTCCGCCGTTGGGCGGCGTGAGGTGGAAACCCCGATCCCGCCGCAGCTGGGTCCCGGGCTCCACGGGCTGCGGCCGTGCGCTTGCCCGCCCGGCGCCTCCCGAGAGCCGCGCTCGCCGGTTCCCCCCAGCCCCGCTACCGCGAGGTGTCGGCGCCGGTGCCGGAGCGCGCAAGCCGTGCGGCGGCCAGAGCGGCGGGCCGCCCGCGGGGCGCGGTCGCGGTGGGGAGGTAACGGCGTAGTCCCGGTGCGGCTGAAAAGTGATTCTGGCTTCCCGAGCGGCAGGCTGTTAGCAGCTACGCGGTCCGGGTGCATTTACGACCAACTGAAGTTTTTTAGACTTTAATGGTGCTCTCAATAAGGAAAAGAGTGTCGTGTACTAATAAGGTTTTGTGTTTTCAGATTTTGCCTGTGGCTCACACAAAAATACATCCTGATCAGGTATCATACGTCTTTTGATTTGCTGTTTGTTGTGTCTTTGCAAGTACGTGTAACATCCTATTTAGCACCCTACTTCATTTCAAGTCCCAGACTTCTGAAATGCCCGAACCGTTAAGTAACATTAAAGCCAACAGAAATTTCCCCGAGGGGGAGGAGCTGTTGAACTCGGAGTGAAAAATGTAAATACTGAAGATCTGTGTAATCTGCTGAAGTTGTGATATAAAGCCTGAATGAACTGTATATTGTAGGCCATAGGTTTTATCCAGTTACTTTTGTATGGAAAATAAATTGCCCACCAGACCAAAACACCTCTCAGAAAGCATCTGCTCTTTTTGGTAAATACATCATCACCTAGAGGAGTCACTTGCATAGTGCAAGCTGAATGCTGGTTTTAAAATCGGGTTAATAAAAAATGTAATCACAATAAGCAAAGGTGGAAAAAGAAAACTGCAGAAAATAAACTAATTCTGAAAGAAACAAGAATGCTAGGAAACATCAATTAATCATTTGAGAAAGTTTACGGGGTTTTTTTAATCACAATATATTTTTCTCCTCTTAAAAACAGACCTAGATGCAAATATTTTGTCTCATTTAGTTTAGAAAACTCAAGTGTGATCCATAACATGGCAAATATGCTGCATGAGGCTATTTAAACCACCGTGCTGGTACATGCAAAATTTACTGTGGGTAAGCCCTCCCTTGCTCACTGTTAACAATCATCACATGAAAATCTATGTGATTCTCCTACTCCAGAAGTCAGTGCCAAGAAAATAAAAGAGGCATTTTGTGGCCAGCCCTCTTCTGAAATGCATTATCACAGTAACAATGATGAGTGAGTGCCTAAATGAATCACAAGGCAAATAGCACATTGGGAAGCCCTTTTACATATTGAAGAGATGTGTTGGTACATTGTATGTCACTAACTGTGTATTTCCACTTACTTGCAAGTGTCTAATAAACCAGTTCCTCTGCATGGCAGTAAAAAGATTGTTGAAAAAGAACTGCATTCTCGCCAGGCATTTTTTAAAAATGTATCATATGACTACATGCCCTTCCTCATTTGCTGATATTGCTAATAATTTACAATGTAACATGTAACTTACTCTTCCCTTTCTCTGTCTCTGGGTATTACTTTCACTTTAGAAACTAGGTGAAAGTGTTCAGCAACTACTTCTAGCAAAAATTGCAGTCTACTTGATGACCTTCTTAATAGTCACAGTGGCATGGGCAGCTCATGTAAGGTAAGAGCACAGTGTTCAATTCCAAAATTAAAGAAAGGCTATTGTTTAAAAGAACAGTAGGTAACCATGTGCTTGATACGTTTCTGTCTTGCTGATACATTTCTGAATTGTCTTTTGTTGGATAATACAAAAAATTAATTGTAAAGAAATGCTACCCTAAACAGTGAATAACTGTATTCTTGTACCACTGACACGGTGATATTGAGAAAAATAAGCAGTATAAATAAGAGTTACTCTTAAATTTTACTTCATATTCCAGGTGAAATTAAATTTCTAATTAGGCAGAAAAAGCACGCTTTTGTAACTTGTGTGCTACAGAAATAGAGGAACTGATACAGTACTGCTAGCCTAAAACTTGTCTCTCTCAGTCCTCAGCAGCGCTTCTCACAAAATCAATTGCAGTGTTGCAGATGTTGCATTTTGCAGAGCTATGAACACCACCATCTGTCCATGTCTTGGTAATTAAAAAGAAATTGACATGCAGGTATCATACTGGAATTAGAGCAGTGTTTGTCTGAATTTTGAAATTTACAAATGTTACTTTATTCTTTCATTAGGTAAGTGGATTGACTGACTTCTAGTAGAGGTGTGCAACCTGTAATTCAACAGTCAACATGAGTGCTTTTATCACATTGATTTTATTTGCTTGCATAAGTAAATGCTGAGGCATAGTCTCTGAATAGTTTAGGGTTTTGTGCAGGGTGATTGGTTCTATTTATTCTAAGTGACATTTCTGTGGATCGGGAATTTTATTAACAAGGTGTGAAGCAGTTTGCAATAAAAGCTTATTTTCTTTGTGTAATAATAATGATGCTATCTTCAAGGGAAATAATTTTAAGCCTTAAAATTCTGAAAATACTCCGGCCCTAACAGGACTTTGCTGGCTGTCCTGTTCTGGGTGTGTCAAGTGTCAAGAGACAGAGCTATTCTGGAACAAAACAGCTGTGGGAGAAAGCAAACCAGCAGCCTGCCCTGTGACTTCGCTGCATTTCATCCTATAATGAAAGGGCAAGTCCTCCACAGAATCATCATCAACTCCTGCTCCTGAATCACCCCCATATCTTCCATTTTCCAAGGAATGATATCCACTTGTAGCTCACCAACTTGTTAGGTTTTTGGTATGTGACTCGATGGATCAGAACTGACATCTGGATCACTTCTTCACAACAATGTTGAAGCTTACCTCAAAATAAATATATAATTTCAGGTGTAGAGGAAGGAAAACGTGTGTGTGGGGGAAGCCACTTTGCTATATATCATATGCCACTTGTCCTTCAAATAGAAATGAGGTTCTTAATAACTGCTCCATGAGTGAACCTGACGGTTCATATCTCGCTTTTCAGATTTTTCTAACAAATTACTATCATGTTTGAGCTAATGAGTTTTGGTAGCACCTAGACTACTCATATAAATTCTGGAGCAAAGAAAATCAGGCTCCCCTATAATGTCATAACTGTACAATTTGTATACAGTGTTGTAAAACATTTTTGAGAGCTGGATTGTTCATGATATCTTGCCTTGCCTTGACAGGTTGTTTCAGGTTATAGAGCTTATAGATGATGTCCTTGCTCTTCTAAATTTGGTGAGTCTTGTCAGACATCCTGGATGTTTAAGTAGCACAGGTACAGGTCACTTTTTCTTAAGTCTGTTATATATATATCCAAAAGTTAGTAATTTAAGTAGCCTAACTGCGAAATTTCCAAGAACTTGAGTAGTGGCTGATTGGTAACTAACTTGCTTTTCACTTCCACATGTTTTACATTAAGCTAAAAGAAGCTCTGCAACAGTCTAGTTTGAGGTTCATCTGAGGGAACTGAAGAGGCAGCTACAGCAAAAGCTTTTGACTTTGTTCATCTGTGTCCAGCTGAAGTATTTGTTCTTCAGGAGTAAGAAAATGAAATGCTGTGTCTTTTGTGGCAAAAAAATCTTAGTGGTAGGTTTGAAGTACAGTTACATTTTCAGTCATTTCTCTAAGTTGCTCAGAAATTCATTCTGAAGCTTATTTGAAACAGAAGATTATATGATCTTTCAAAAAGTACCACTAAGGCACCAATCTCTAAATCAGTTTTTTTGAACTTTACAGTTGCTTAAATCTTCTCTCTTAAAAATTCTTCATTTTATTTGAGGATGGTTTTTATTGACTACCCACTCTGTAGTATCTTGGTTACTAATAGTTGTAATAGGACACTGCAATAGTGAATATATTCTGGCTTTCAGGTAGAGCATTGTGTTTTTCTGTATTGTTTATATTTCTGTTCTCCAGCAGTGTTCAGCCACACAGTTAATTTAATTTTGTTAATAAAAATGCTGAGTTTAAACTCCATGAGATAACACTACAGGAAATTATGTTATAGGACTAGTTTAAGGCATGTAATTCTTAAAAGCAGAGCATTTCTTTGTTCTTGAGGTGGTTTTTTTTTTTAATTTGGCTTTTCTATATATGAAATATTTGTGATCAGAGATTAACATTTTTGACAAATCAGAAACACCTCTTTAGGAGGTGTGGTACTTTTGGCATTGTTACTTTATAAAGAAGTCTGTTAAGAACCATAGCAAAATATTTACCTGTGGTATTGGTAACATTAACAGTAGTGTTTTCTAAAATAAGCCTGTACAATTTGGATAGCAAACATGGAAGATGTGTACAGAACTAGCCGTTTGTTACAGTCAAGGCTCAGCAACTTCAGAAATGTGTTTTTTTTTTTTTATGACACAGCATAAGCATTTGATCTGTTTGTATTGCATTCTCTGGACACATTTTGAATGAGGGAATTGCTTGCTTTTTATTTTACCTCATGTTTCAGCATGCTTTTTTCTTTTTTAGGCTTGTATGATGATCATAACTTTCTTACCATACACAGTAAGTACCTCTCTAAAATCTATTATATGTTTAAATTACAGGGTATTTTTATTTATTTGGCAAGACTTTACCAAAGTATTTAGAAACCAAGGAAAGTGTTATTGTAATATAAACCCTGAATCTGTTGTAATAGGTAAGCCTTACTTTTTTAAAATTCATGAGGACACATTTTAACCTTCAATTACTGCATGTTAGAAACCTGGCAGAAAATGGGTATTCTAGAAGAAAAATTATAATAATGGAGTCATAGTTTCCCATGATTTCTTTTTAAAATGCAGCTGTATTGAAAAATGTCAAAGTTGCGTGATGAGAATTTTGCATTTTGTAAGGGAAGTAAAGCTGTGTTTCAAGCTTCTGTTTAGATGACAGAACATTTTCCTTTTGTAATCTAGACAGAGTTTTTGGTATCACTCTTGACTTACTCAACAAGGTAAAGCAGCTGAACACTTTATCAGTAGAATAAAACAGATGCTTAAAATGCATCTTGACTTTTACTGTACATATAGAACAGATTTATATGTCAGGCACCTGTTTCTCTGTGCATTTATCTGTGTACATATTAGTCTGCAGAGAATAAGTCTGTGGTCAGTAAAACAGTCTTTATGAACAAGAGCAGATATGTTTTACTTTGCTGTGAAGCTGAAAACATTTTTGGAAAGTTGTTAATGTTACTCTGATACTACTCCCTGCTTTTTTTTTTGCCCCCCTCTAATGAAGCTGCAGAAATTAATACAGCAGGGAGCCATGGAGGTAAAGAAATTAAAAGATTAAAAACCATATCCTAATATCAAGAATTTTCACAGCTATGAACATCCTGACCACTGAAAACACCGTTAAACTTTATGCTGAGCTACAAGCCAGTCTGTAGTTATTATGGAGACATAGAGAGGTTAAAGTATTGTAGTATCAACATGAGTGAAGCCATCTCTCCAGATGCCTGTGGTTGGGATTCCTATATGTATTTGTGGTTAGAAATTACATTTAGTGGAATTATTTTGAAATGCAAAGTGTTATTTAGGTTTTTGCGTTTCAGTATTGAATGAAGAGTGATTTCATCTTAAATATTTGATCTAGTTGCATTTTTTTCTAGTTTTCCTTAATGGCCTCCTTTCCAGAGGTACCTTTTGGCATTTTCCTGTTCAGTGTCTGTGCTGTTGTCATTGGCCTTATACAGGTATTGGAGCTATCCATTTATATTTTCGCTTTCAAACAGATTTTCTTTACAACTAAAATGATGTTTCTTAACTATGTGTATAAATTGGTAAATACCTTTTTTGTTTGTATAGATTCTTTTTCAATGTTGTGCCTGTTGTGATAATGTAGTATCTGTGTATAAGATGAAAGTTATCATTGCCACTGTCCTGTGAAGATGATATGCAACAAAATCAGCT
The DNA here is from genome assembly GCF_018691265.1 of Tyto alba. Classification (NCBI taxonomy): domain Eukaryota; kingdom Metazoa; phylum Chordata; class Aves; order Strigiformes; family Tytonidae; genus Tyto; species Tyto alba. Next base: position 46,225,472 of record NW_024881275.1, on the reverse strand, counting down.
GATCATAAAGTCCCCAGACTAGTAATTACTTTCCCATTAGACTAGTAATTACTTTCCCATTCTTTAAAAATGCCTTGGGGAAATAGCAGTTGACTTTTCCTGCTGAGGTTCTTACTGAGCCATGCAGTGATGGCTGACTGAACATGGGCTTTCAGCCTCAGTCCAATGGCAGTGGTTTTCTTCTGGTGTAGTGCCTTGTCACTTTCTGTTCCTTATTGTGGAGGTCTTAATTCATCTTCATATAATATCCATGGTCACAACAAGCTCTTGCGGAGGAGAATAAAATCTTGACATGCAGGGTATAGTGAAATCTCAGACTTTCTAAAACCAGCCCTCCATGCAAGACTGAAGAATAAGGTTGAAAGTGTTTTGGAATTTGTTGATTTATAGTTTTACAGTTTTATACTTGAAATGCTGCATATACTTGTATGTAATAACTTAAGTAATGCTCTTCTCCTTGCAGGCTGTGATAGTAGTTTATGGATTCTATCACCCACACTTACTGAATCAACACATACAGCTGTCTGAGAACCAGAATTTCTATAAACGTCATATTTTAAAGATTATCCTAAGAGGACCAGTTTTATGCTTTTTAGCAGCCATCTTTTCTTTTTCCTTTATTCCTTTGGTAAGTTCTCCCAGTTAACCAAAAACTTTAATAGAGCAGTTTATATTAGTTGTATTTAGGACTGTGTATTAAAATAACGATGTCCATGTTAAACATGCAGATTTTCTCAGTTGTCAGTTCTGTGGTGTTGTAATCACAGCTGCTGTTTTGCATTGAAGGTGTTCAGTTCACAAATACCAATCTGTAATTTGATCCATGAGTTTGGATAGTTTTGAAAGAATATTCTGCTACAGTATTTGCTTTACTTGCTCTGCCTGATTTTTTTTAATTCTGCTTTTAATTAGAAGTATGTCTTCTAAACTGTAACTTAGCATCTTGCTCATCATAAGTAGGTGAGATAATGTGGAAGGTTAATGAAATAAGCATCACATTGCACAGACTGAAGACAAGTGAATATAATTGCTGCACTAACTCAGGGTTTAAGAGCAAGGAGAATAAGTATATCAGTCAGCCAACCTGCATCTCAAAACAAATGTTTTTGGCTAAGGCCTGTTCTTTTAAAACCTTCTTCTCTGCCATCTTTATTAGATTGCAGTGAGTTGCTCCTACTTGTTAATAGTTTTTACCTTTCTCAGAACCCCAGCTTGGAAATGAAATCTAGTTTTTGAATGTATCCTGAGCTTCCTTTGCTGTCTTGTTCTTTAGGAAAAGGTGGATTTAACTGAATTTCAAGAAAGATTCCATGAGAATTAGCAGCATTTAAATAATTCCCAAATTTGGGAGGAATCAGGTTGCTGTTGATAAAAGGGACAGTTATGAATTCAAACATAAAAAGGTCTAATTTTAACTGAAAATACATTTTCCTCTTACATCCTTACTTCTCTCTTCCTCCTTCCCTTGTTCACTAGTGTATGTTCTAATATTAGTAAAAGTGAAATTAGTCTCCAAGTTACTGTTGTGCTTAGACCTGTACAAAGCCTGTCAACCACTTATGACCCCCTGAAGTGTCTTTGGGACACAAGTAGTAGAATCATAGAAACACGGAATATCTCAAGTTGGAGGGGACCCATAAGAATCATGTGGGACAGTTCTCGAACTTCCAAGGAAGTCATTACTGCATTTTTGTTAGCAGAATTATTTCCCTTCTTTTTTTAGCTTGCTTTATTACTGGTACTAAATTAACTATCAAAAAGCAGTATTAGGTTGCACATGCAATATTCAGGAGGTGTGCGTGCATTTCATGTGAGCCTTTTCCATGTCATAAAGTCATGATTTATTTTTCTCAATGGGTTTTATAGCTGAAGATTGATAGTAATAATTTCATATTAAACTTGGAAGGTAATTTATATTTTGGTAATTAAATTTGAACTGTATTCGTTTTCCTCTCCACAGTCTTATGTACTTCTTGGGCTCGTAATCATTTTTCCTCATCTCACTCGATTTGTTACCTGGTGCAAAATCAAGATTGTTGGTGAGTAACAATATTCATAGGCGTGTGTTCAAATATATTAGTAGGTTGTCAACATGTTATCCAAACAGCCTGTAATGAAGTAATTTTAGTTCTACTGCCATTTCACTATGTATTGGAACATGGTGATTTTGGGGTTTATTGCTGTGCTTCCAAACAGTTTCTCCATTGCTCCCTGCTTTCCCTTAATTTGTGACTCAATTTATGTAAGGCACAACACATTCAAAGATCATTTTTGAGTGCAAAATATCTCTGGTTTGTCCTCAGTATGTACATGAATGATGGATGCAGACAGTCTATCCCTTTTCCCTCCTGAAAAGGGAGCACGGGGATTGAAGAATATAGGAAGCAAGCTATTTGCCTCTATCACTTTCTTCCCAGCAATACTGTATGGTCCCACATTTTCAAGCTGGCAAGCAGAGCACCTATCAATCAAACTTTTTCAGGGTAATAAGCTGTTTAGGGTGTTAAATCTCATTAATGTAACTTCTGTGACCTAAAGGTGTCCTTTCACACATGGCTTAAGCCAGCCTGAATCCATGCTTCCTTCCCTCACACTCCTTGCTTATGTTCTTTCTGCCCCTCCTTGTGTCAGCACTGACAGTTGCAAAACCACACCAAAAGCCAGAACTGCTCTTAAACTCTGTTGAGAAGGCGGTTGCCAGTGCCAAAATAAAGGAGAAGGTGGTATGCAACCTACTCAGCCAAAAGGTGGAGTGCAATATAAAGTGACCACAAAAGCACTGAACAGATCATGTCTTTGGAGTTGATACTCACAAGGTGAGTCAGAAGAATAACACCTTTGTGCTTCTACTGCTGTTCAGCCTAGTACAAGTCCAGCTGTGTACACTGAAAATGAGAATATACTTTTGACTCCACCATGTAGCAGCAATAATAGACAGGGAGGAAGAAGTGCTCTGAAATGGCTAAAGCCGTGCTCTCAGAGACACAGAATAAACACACACAAATATTGCCTGTGCGTATTGCAATGGGGGCACTGGTTTGCAGTCAGGTCATGTCTCTATGTCTCACCGCGTCAGATGACTGACATAAATTACTGCTCTGTTGGCTGAGTTGTGATTACACTTGCTTTTAATTCAGTTCCTCTCCTTACTTTCTCTGGAAGCTGTAAGCTTTTTCTTCTTCCAGTCTATACTCCTGAAGTGATGCAGTTTGGCTAGCTGGGCAGTTCAGAGTTCAGTCTTCAGGGCTGTGTTTGACATTTCCTATAAAAGCTCCAGAGCCTCACCTTTTGACCAAAGACCGGATTTATTTTAAAGCAGGCCCTTTAATGTCGCAGTGCAGCTCCCATGTGCCAGCAAGTTTTTTCTCCCATGCAGTATAAGTCCTCCGTAATGTCATAGAGGACCTACTATTAGGGCTTCCTGAAGCACAGCATCTGATTTGTTTGGCTCCAATGTTTTGTTCAATTACATCTTTGAGTCATTATTCAGTTGGTGGAAATGGTCTGCCATACAGTTAAAAGGACAGGGCTTTTTTGTCCCTGAAGCACTTGTCCTGAAAGCAATATGAACAGAGGAGTACAGCTGCCAAAAAAAAGTGGGGTGACTGGCCTGTGTGGATGAATGGCACCCTTCCTTCTACAGAAACATTTTGGCGGGTGGTGAGAAAGAGAAAGGGAGGTCACAGTATTAACTATCTTTGTTTTATACTACATGATTTTGTCTTTCACCAGTAAACATATGGATTTGTTTCCAGGTCAGAGAGATGAAGAGGAGGAACACCATAGCTTAGAAACCTTCACTTTTTACCTTAGTGAGCCTCTGAGTAAGGAACGGGTAGAAGCATTCAGTGATGGAGTCTATGCTATTGTAGCAACCCTGCTCATTTTGGATATATGGTAAGGCTTTGTGTTGTCTTTTACACTTTGTGTAGTTAAATGTAATATTAACTTTTGATTATATGTAATGTTTGAGGAAATGAAAATAGCCAAATATTGTCTTTGACTTCTAAAACCTGCAGTGGTTACTTTAAATATGGGGTTCTGGAAAGATACAGAACACAAACAAAAGATATTTCTAATGTCTACATTTCAGTAGTAATCATCAGTCTATTTAATACATGTTGGGGTGGGGAATCTTGAAGAACAAAGCTTCCTTTTTTGCTTAGACATGTTTTCTGATAAAAGGCTTTTATCAAGAAAAGCTGTTTAGTCACTGTGGCAACTTTATCACATTAACCTAAAGGAATGCAAACTCACTTTCAGAATTCCTTTCAGATCTAATTTATTTTCAGAGCTCTTATTTGAAATGCTGTTTTTAAGTTATAAATTAGAGAACTACAGAATGAATGCCTGTTGTTCCCTACTTGCACAGAGTAAAGCAACATAGTTCATTGTTGCATCAGATGTGGTTTTATAACAGTAATACACAAAGTAAAGTAAGTTTTCTCTCCACAGTGAAGACAATGTCCCTGATCCCAGAGAAGTTGAGGAGAAGTTTCATGGCAGCCTTCTTGAAGCTTTAAGTGAATATGGGCCAAACTATCTTGCCTACTTTGGCTCATTTGTAACAATTGGTCTCCTGTGGTTTGTCCATCACTCACTTTTCCTTTATGTAACAAAAGCTACACGATTAATGGGACTGCTTAACATACTGTCATTGGCTTTCATTGGTGGGCTTCCGCTAGCTTACCAGCTGACCAGTGAATTTGCAGAGAAGTCTCACAATGAAATAGAAGCCATTCAGGTCAGCTGTGTTATCACTTTCTTTGCCAGCATATTTCAGTTTGCAATATGGACTACAGCCCTCCTCCATGAAAGGGAAACTTTGCATCCTTTTGCTAGATATGGTGGCAAGGAGCATGCCTTCATGTTTGCCAAGCTGGCTCTCTACCCATGTGTAAGCCTTGGAGCCTTCTTTCTAACATGCTTGTTAAGTGAATTTAGCACAGCAATTTTCCATGTTATGCAGATTGTAATTCCATTTGCTTTTCTTGCCTTGCGCATTTTTGTTAGAATTTCTTTAACTGTCATAAAATCTGTGATGTCTCTCTCCAGACGGAAGGTTGTATTGTTAGAAGAAGAGGAGGCATGTTTGTCTCCTACTGAAACACTGTCCTAAATTTCTGCACAGTGCATGTGAAGTTATAACTTTAACTTCAGTTCTTCTAACTCATATTATCTTCATGTGTGGATTATATTGATCTAAACCAAGGCCTGCGTTGGCTGTAACTGGGGCATATTTATATTTTAGCTGGTCGTGCTTGAGACCCTTTCTCTAAAACCTGTAAACGAGAAAAAAATGGGTAAATAGGGGATACAAAGAAAAGCATGTTCCCCTTCCTTTAGAGTTACCCTTTTGAAAAAGTGCTGCTTGACATGTAACTATAGCGGTGATCAATTAAGAAATGCACAAACAGATGCCCAGGAAAGTGCCCTTTTTTCTGACAAATGGCAGTCATTATTGCAGCCAAACACGGGTATAGAAGCTGGTTGTGCTACTGTAAGATAGGGAACAAGGCTCGGAAGATACGGAGACCTCTGGATTTCTGGATGGTACATCATGGTAGAACATTTGTGCATACGGGATGCTGGTGTTGTCGTCCGTCGTCATTGTCGGTCCCCCTTCTCCCCCCTCCCCCCCCCCCCCAATTTTTTTAAAATGGTTATGACATCTCTTCTGCACAGTTGCAAACTTGTGATAATGTTTTGAAAACTACTTGTGCTTGAATGGCTCTGAGCATGAGTTTAGATGGGAGTTGCAGTTGTGACCCGTATGCAATCTTCCAGGCTACTCATACTCCAGTTCTTCGGGAGCATCTGCTCTTTTAAAAAAGGATGTATTTAACAAATGACTATTCATGTGGCTGTGTACTCAAGGTTTGAATTAGCTTTGATATCTCCCGTGGAAGAGATTCAAAGACCTGTAGGACCAGAGGTAAATTTGTTTTCAGTTCTGAAGCAGCTGCTCATCTGAAAAAGGTTTGGATTTCTCAGGGCTTCTGTGTCTTTTCCATGCCTATTGAAAAGAACATCCTTCTGTTATTCTGAAGGCATGATGTCATATTCAGAGAGAGTTTGAGACTTTCCTGCCACATATAAGAGTTCCCCATCAGGAAAGGGAGTTGAGTATTTCCTTAAGTAGAGGCTAATTAAGGGATCCCACAGATTTCTGAGTCTCAGCAAGACAGCAAAAGAAACTAACCCTGTAGAAGTTCCAGTCCATGGCATGTTGAATTTTTTTACACTTATATGCATTTCGATAAGCTTAAGCTTTACTCTGCCAATTGCTGCACAGAAAGAGTGGGCAAAGTCATCTAGCCTCTGGCTGCCCAGGAAGCCTTTACGTCCTTTTTCGCATAGCCATTAGTTTGAACTGTCTCAGTGCCTGGTAACTTTAATGCCATATTGAGGCATTTGAGGGATTTTGTGGTTCCTCTTTAAAAAAATTTAAAAATACTGTGGCAAAGTATGCCTGGAGTAATTGTTAGTGAAAACAAATTCAAATATCTCATTTCAATTGAAATCAGTCTTGGAAGCACTTGTGCTTTTGGTTTGAAGCACCATGGTACCAGTATGTAATTGTTAGGATTACATACTTCTTCTAAGAGAGTATGTTCAGGTACTCAAAGGGTTTTATACCTGGTTGAGGTTAAATGACTTGCAGTAGGATTCTACACTGTGTTTGTGTATCACAGGGTTTTTCTGATACTCAGTAAAAGCACTTTTGATTCTACATGGTTTTGCTTCTAATGTGCACCAGGCACATAATAAACAGTGAATATGTGTATTTGTAATAAATTTCAGTCAGTGAAAAAAAAAAGTTTCTAGCCATTTATTTCTTCTCTGCAGGTGAAACATAAATCTGATGTCTACAATTAAAATAATGTTGGGCATCTTACTTTTTTCTTTCAAAATCATCATGGTCCCTTCCAACCTCAATCATTCTGTGATTTTGTGTAAAACACCCAAAAGCTTTTAATGTGATATAGAGAAATGTTGATTCTTCTTCTGTTGAAGAAAATGAGACCTGATACTGAATCTGGCCAAGGAGTTTCATTCCAGTGTTTACAGGGATGCTCTGAAGAGCAGTGAACTGGAACGTATAAATACTACAAGGAACTGCATTGGCTAACTAATGCATTTTTTCTTTTACCTCACTTGCATGTGAGTAATTTGTTCTGCAGAAAGAGCATTTTTTTTTTTTTGTTTTGCTTGTAGTCAAGACATCATTATTCAAACCAAATGTAGTAATATTTCAGAACCTAAACTTGAGGGCAAACTTGGCCTGAGGTTTTGTATAAATAGAGTTGGGTTAGAATCATTCTGATCGTTTTGGTAAGTTCTGGAGAAAAAAACTGCATTTCAGAATGAGGTATTAATTTGAATTGTGTGATTCTCAAGTAGAAAGAACATTTCCAGATCTAACTGTAACTAGCTGTTCTTTGCAGAATTCCTAATGACCACAGGTTTTTCTCTCTAGAAAATTAAAGTGAAACACTTATAATGATTATGATAATCCCAGAATCACAACATGGATGAGGTTGGAAGGGACCTCTGGAGACTGTCTAGTCCAACCCTTCTGTTTAAAATAAGGTTGGCTAGAGCTGGTTACTACGGTCTGTGTCCAGTCAGACTCTGAGCACCTGCACAGATGCAGACACTACAACCACTCAACAAGTCAGCCTGTTTGAATGTCCAATTGCCCCTTAGAACACAAAAAATGATTCTTTTTTTTTTTCTTCCACTTAAAAGGAATTTCCTGTATTTTGGTTTATGTCCATTGCTTCTCATCCTGTCATTGTGCACCAAAAAGAGTCTGGCTCAGGCTTTGCTCCTCCCCATGAGGTATTCATAAACACTGATAACATTCCCATGATCCTTCTTTTGCAGGCTGCATAGTCCCAGCTCTCTGTCTCTCCTTGTATGAGAAATGCTCCAGATGCTGCATCCTCTTGGTCGCCCCTTGTTGGACTCGCTTTAGAATATCCGTATCTTTACAGTACTGGGGAGGAGAGAGCTGGACACAGCATGCTGGATATGCTCTCACCAATCACCACCTTTGACCCGCCAGTGGCACTTTTCGTAAGTCCAGGAGGCTGCTGGCCTTCTTTGCCAGATTATTTTCAATTAAATAAAATCTCCTGGATGCAAACAAGTAAAATTGAGGTAAAACATTGCAGTAAAACTTCCTTTCCAAAGACATTGAAGTTTTTTGCCTGTGGTACTGGTCCTGCCAGCCAGGAACAACTGCTTCCTAAACTGAACTGGTCAGGTTGGACAAAACATGGTCATGCATGGGAGGGTATTTGAGAAGTGCATTGTCTCTCGGTTCACAATTGTGATTTCACAGTGATGGCTGTTTCATTTGTTCAGACCAGATGGCCTTATTAATGGATTATGTTCAAGATTAATCCATACAAGACATTCAAAGATGGTAACAGCCACTTGCAGCACTGTCATCTTTACCTTCTGTAACAAATAGTGATAGCTGAAAAATTCTGTGAAAGACTGATGAATGTTACAGTTTCAGTTTGCAGCCTTGAGAATAATGATAAGCATACAGGCTTCTTAATTTACTTAAGAGTAACAGTTATAGCTGGAGTTCTTTGCAGACACAGAATTTGCATTTAATCACAATAAACATTGTAAATGGTTTACAACTTTTTTCCATTTTATTTGAAAACAACTGAGTTAGTGCAAGTAATTCTCTTAAAACTTACCAGTATGCTTCTTATGATGCCTCAAACTTCCCTATTTGTTTGGAGGATAGCAAAAGCTGTTTTGCCATCTGATAAACCAAGAGCAGCTCTTACGATTGGATTTTTCAGTAAAATGCAGTCAGCCACTAGGAATTTTGAACTTGCTCAGTTTGATTTTTCAGTGTGAGGGTACTTGACTAGTGTGCAAAGCTTAAATTCACTGTAGGAACTTGGTTTGCAGCCTTCAGCTTGGTAACCTGTGGGGTTACTCAGGACAGTGTCAGGTAACTGTGACCTGTTTGTTTGCTACTATTGAATGGGGCACAAAGATAAATGTTTTTGTGGTGAGAAGAAAACACACAGATCTCTTTTAATGCTTATAATTTGAGATTTTATTGCAGGTAACTACGTGGTGCCATTGTTCCTTTTCTTCTCTATATGTGATGGTGTAGCATAACAACTTGTAGTCCGAGTTGCCTGTTGCATTAGTAGTGGAAGACCAGAACATCTGTTCTACCTGCGTATCATCAAATGAATTGAAGAGCAGCGGTGATTTTTACTCAGAGCTGTAGTGCTTTCCGTTTAAACATACAGCATAGGGATGCCATTCAATTAATTGCTCAAAATCACTACAAAATGAAACATTTTGTTGCTTTGAATAAATCAAGCTCCATCAGTAACTCAGTAAAGCACTTCTGCAAAGCAAAAGCTCAAAAAAATGAGTTAGTGCTAATTCCTAAAGGCACTAGCTAAAGAGCAGAATCTGATGTTGCAGACACACCTTCTGTAGAATTTATTTTTTTAGAAAGGTGTAAAACATGCTTCTTTTTTCTTATCCTGTCTTAGGAATTTGGAACTTTTATCATATGGGACTTAGTTCCTTTTTGGAAAGTAATTTGTATTTAGCAGCCACATTCATGTGAGTGACAAAACCAAGTCAGCACTGAATTTGTAACCTGGGTCATCAGAAGGCATTTCAGGCTGCTGGCACACAGTTAGATGCTGAATAAAGTTAGCTGTATTTCAAAATAAGCAATGCAGTGATTCAAGACCATCACAGTTAGCAACTTCTTTCTTTGTAGGAATAAGTTGAAAAGACAATTCTGGCTAATATATGATGTACCTCGAATTATTTGCTTTTAAAACTGGTATGCTAGCATCTGGAGAAATGCCAGGAAGGGTTCTAGTTCTGCAAGTGCCAGTTTCCAAGTCTGTATGTTCTCTTCACAGATCAGCATAAAGACTTCTAGTTATACTAATGTCTCTAGGAAATTTTCTACTCTGCTCATTCTAAACTTGTAAATAGAACAATGACAAGTAAATCACTGATTTGAGAGTGTCGTGGTCAAAAGAAGGAACCAGGAGATAAGGGAGTGAGTTACTCTAACTCTGTATAAACAATGCATGTCTAGCTAACACTAAAAAGACTAATAAGAGGGGAACATCCTGCTCCAGAAGGTGCCGGGGGGGGGGAGAATGCAACCATCAACTCCCTTTAAGACCAAGAAGATGTGCCCCCCCTCACTGTTTCAGTTTGTGCAAGAAAATTAAGACACTAACTTTAAACCAAGATGAACCATGTTGCTAACTAGTAAGGGACAAAGTGATAAGAAACTAATCAATGGTCATTAAAGTAAATGTGTATTTATGTAGTCTGAAGAGTACAAATACACTGATGTCCTTTTGTTCTGTGTGCTTTGTGGAATTACCATGTAGCACTCCGCTCTCCCCAAACATGGAATAAATAAACACCTCCACTCTGTGTGTATACTTGCGTACTGGACATCAGGTAAACGACCCAGCTTGTGGGACAACAACACTACTGCTGATTTGTGTTTGGGATATTTATAACATTTAATTAAAATCATGCCACTGTTGGGTATTTAAGGATTTTAAAACTCTCATCAGGACATGCATTGGACAGAAGTGGCCGAGTACGCAATTGCTGAGCCACTAGTAACTTCACTGGTTTGTTACTGACTTGGTATTGAGCTTTGCGGTGAATTACTATGACATTAACAACTGATACTGGTGTCTGGAAATAAAACAATATCCACGCAGCAGTGACCTCTCATTTATAATGCTCAAAGTGTCTCTCAGAGTTCTTGCTACTGAAAGTAAGTAACGAAAAGGTTCCACCCATGAAAACACTTTCAGGTCTTAATGACAGAGGAGATACAATGAGTAAAAATATTTCATGACACTACAAATGAATGTCACACTTAAAGTCTTCCAACAAGCAACCTAAAGAGAAATAGCACAGACAATTAACTTCCAGGGAGTTTAATAATCCTATCATTACTCTTCGACTCAGTATATTTAACTTCACACAAGGATTTGAGAATGATGACACTGATGAACAGCCAGCTAAAATTCAGACTCCTTAATTTTATGAGAGAATAGGAAACACAGTCCAGATTTCTTGGTTGCCCGCCACGTAACACCGTCATTTTCACGAGGCTCCAGAACCAAACACAGAAGCAGACCTCACAGTCTTTGCTAATGTGCCTCATGCCCCGCGAGTAAAACACGCAAAAGGCCGTCAACGCAGGTTCCGTGGGATCAGCGCCCGCAGGACGCAGCGTGCCCGCCGCACCACGCACCCGGGCCGAAGCCCGCTACGCGCCGCCGCGGCGGGGGCAGCCGCCCGACGGGCCGCCGCGGGGCTCCGCGCCTGCCAGCCCGCTCTCCCCGTGCCGGCACGGGAGGATGACAACGCTGAAGGCTCCCAGTGTCACTCTCGCAGGCTGCCGCGCATCTCTCCGACGGAGAGGAAAAACCCGCCCGCCCCCTCCCGCCGCGGCAGCGGCTCCTCCATTTTCTCTCACGGGGGAATGAGCGCGGTCCGTTTCCTGGGCGACGTTCGGCCACACACTGAAATCGCGCTTCACTGCCAAAACGATTTACGAAACGCTCATCGCCCCCCGCCGCGCTTCCGCCCCAGCGGGGGGGGCGCTGACCGACTTCCGCCCCGTGGGCGTCACTTCCGGGTGCCGCGCCGCAGCCGCCGCCGCCAGGATGATCCCGCCGGTGCAGGTTTCGCCGCTCATCAAGGTGAGGGCGGCGGGCGGCTCGGTTTACCGCCACGCTCTGGGCCGGGGGAGCGGCCGGTGGCCGCGACTGGCCGGGGCGGGCGGGCGGGAGGCGCCGGGCCGGGCCTGGCCTGGCCTGGCGGTGCGTGTGAGCTGAGCGAAGGGCGCGTCCTTGTTTCTGCCTCCCGCAGTTCACCCGGTACTCGGCCCTGCTGGTGGGGATGATCTACGGCAAGAAGCGATATGGTGAGTGCGGCGCCCCCGGCGGCCTCTCCCTCTCCCCTGCGCGGCCCACAAGGGCACCTTGAGGCGACCGGTGCGGGCGGCGCAGTCGTGGGCCCAGCCGCCATTTCCCCCCTCCCCGCCGGAGCCGGGTCTGCTTGGGCCTTGGCTCTGTGGCCGTCAGAGGCGGGCTCGCACTGGTTCGAAGGCACAGCTTCGTATGAAATATGCCTTTGTGCCAGCGAAACTGATTTTGCTTCCTTTTTGAGTGAACTAGCCGGTACAGAGCGTTGTGCCGCGTTCTAGAAATTGTGTCTTAAAGCAAGTGTTTAATGGCAGATTACCTAAAGCCTATTGCAGAAGAAGAGAGAAGAATAGAAGCTGAAGAGAAAAAGAAACGTGAGGAGCTTGAGCGGATTGCAAAAGAGCTTGCAGAAGGTAGCCACTCAATTTAATTTATGCATCCCATGGCAGAGTGCACATACTGGCTTGCAGGTGTTTTAATGCAGTCCTTTCAGGAGAAATTTAGGCTTGCAGCCAGTGGGCTGCAGACCCCCATGGATCCATGGACTAATGGTTAGGGTTATGTGAAAGGTAAATAGTTTTGCTTTTTGACAAGCTCTTCAAAATACACACATCGGTAGAGGAAGAGTTAAAAACACTTTTGCAGTTGAACAGGACACATTAAATGGCTATCTGAATTTCTCCTGAGAAAACAAACTGCTAAAAGTTGCTGGTTGTTCTATGAGGAGTAACTAGAACTGTGTATTAACTGTACTCAGATGTCCTTTATTCAGCTGGATGCAGCAAGCATGTGATCCCCTTTCTCCATGCAATACAGAAATCTCACAAATGTGACTGATGATCTAAACCAGAAGTCATAGGCAACTGCTTGTAATTGCAACTCAGACTTTAAAGTGGTGCCACTAGAGTAGTGTTAGAAGTTGACTTCATTTGTTGTACCTCTGATGTGAAGATAATATGCTGAAGGTGATTGATTTGGATTAGTACTTCTTTTTTCTCATTCCCTTCCACCCTATAGTATTCCTCCTGCAGAATGCTTTCCGTTGTCCTTTGGATTATTTCTTGTGTCCCCTGTGCATTTCTAACAGGTTTTCTCACCCTGCCTTACAGAGGAGAGTGTACCCTAGCTTGAATTCACCCAGGTTTTATTGGGTGGACTTAGAATTTTAACAAAATTGATAACTCAAGCTGTTGTTGGTGCAGCAACACACTTAGTAACTATTTCCCTGGGAATTAGTGATATTTGCATTGTCCTAAACAAGACTAATGTTGACCAAAACCCTGTAAAATTAAATTAGCTACACATATATGAAATAACATATGTAAATTGATCAATTATATCAGTTACTAGAAAGAAAGCTATTTTGCACAGCTGATTCTCCATCTTAAATATATAGTCTCTATTGGTCATGGACTAAATAAATGTGTCTTTTATATGTTTTATAATTTAGCTGAAACTTTTTATATTTTTTGAGATACAGGCTGTACTATGGTGTTGCTAGTCTACTTAATAATGAGATTCTGTGATTATTTCTTTAGAATGCCTAATCTATTTAAAAGTGGCACATAGATGACTGGACTGCTTTCCCAACAGTGGTTTTAGTGTGGTTTTGGTGTGGTTTTCGGGTTAGAAAGGCAGTTGTTAAAACTTCATTCAGTGCAATGCAGTTGCAGATTGTTCTTTAAAGATGGATAACTAGATGTATCTGTAATGATAGCTTTTTCTGGGCTTGTTTGAATTGTCAGTTCAGAGAACTGTCATTTACTAATGAGGAAGTCAGGAAAGTGCCTTTACCCCAAAGCAATGAAATACACTTCAGTTAAACAGGTAGAAGCAGGAATTGTAAAAGCTGGCTAGAAAGAAATGGGATACTTAAATGCAGCCTTTGATCCTGCTAATGCTTTGCATATTTCAGTACTGCATGAGAGTGACTAGTATTCCTAATTGTGTGTGGTTTTTTTCTTCCCTTCTAGCAAGTGAAGAGTCCATATTGAAATGAACAAAAGATTGGATCATGAATTCAGACATGGAAATACATGGCTAGGCTCTGAACTGTTCAGCGGTTGGTGTATGCTATTCTATCAATAAAGTACTTGGAACACTTCAGTTGGTATTTTCTGAGTGAATTGCAGAGAACAGCAGCAGAAGTACTTACAGAATGCAACAGGAAGCATTTGTCACAAGCTGGCCATTGCTGCAGCTGAAACACCCTGTTGTACACCTCCAGCAACAGCCAGTGACTATATACACCTATTACACATAGGTAATGTTTGTGATCAGAAAATAGATACAATTTAATGCGAATGGGTAGGTGGGGGAGGCTGGTGTGGCACTGCCTGCCTGCACCTGTTAATAGGCTTGACTTGGGAGTTGCTGTCATCTTTCATCAGCAGTTATCACAGTGGATTATTGCACAGTTCTCACATTTGACAGTGCAGTCAAATTTGGTTGTGATTTGTTAAACCATGCTGAGATATGAGGAGTTGGTACTGACTAAACACATAACTCTTCAGATTTAACAGATGGACAAATGTTCCCCAAACTAAGAACAAGTTACAGTAAAATTATAGTCTCTCTCATAAGAAGGGACTGGCTATGCAGGTGACTTTTAAAATATTAATGGTCTTTAATGTGAAATTAAGTCTGCTTTTAGCATGTGTCCTGGGTTTGAGTGAGTGGTGGGTTTTTTTGGTAGCAGGAGAGGTGCCTACAAGGGGTGTCCCCCTGTGAGAAGCTTCTCGAAGCTCCCCCAGCTCCAAGTCAGCTCCAGCTCTGGAAAACTGAGCCAATCAGCTGCGCCTCTGTGATAACGTATCTAAGAAGGGATGTGGTGAGGAGGAGTGGGATTTGTGAGGAGTTGCTGCAGCTGCACGAACACCAAGGTCAGTGGAGGAACGGAGGAAGAATCCTGTGGGGACACTGCAGGGTGCTCTCCCCCCCCCCCCCCGCCACCCATGAAGATCTACGGTGGAGCAGAAACTGATATATGGCCTGTGTGGTGTTTTGCCTGGCTGATCAAGGTGCTGTGCACGAAGAAGGCCGGGGTCTTGTGGGAAAAAGTAGACCCTGCTGTTGTAGTTTAGCGCTGGGAGGATTGCAGCATGCGGGGGTGTCTCATGCCAGAGCAGCTTACAAAGGGCTGCAGCCGTGGGAGGGACTCCAGTTGGAGAAAGTTGGTGTCCCATGCTGGAGCAGTGTAAGGAAATGCTGCAGCCCATGGTAGGGACTTGTGTCGGAGAGGGTTTGTGAAGGACTGTCCCCTGTGAGAGGGGGACTGAGATGGAGCAGGGGGAACAAGTTCCAGAAGCTCCCCCCACTGAAGATGGAAGAAGCGGCAGCACTGACTGCACCCCCCATTCCCTGCCCCTGTGCCGCTGTGGGGAGGAGGTAGAGATATCGGGAGCAGAGCTGAGCCTGGGAAGAAGGGAAGGGTGGGGGGAAGGTGTTCTCAAGATGTGGCAATGCTGCTCACTGTCCTACTCAAGTGTTGTTGTTATTGTCTGTAATAAATGTATGTTCTCTTTTTCTTCCCCTAACAAGTCTGCCTTTTGCCCATGACCATAATGGATGATTTTCCCCTCCCGGTCCTATCTCAAATCCCAATCCTGGCTTATTTGTCCCTTCTCATCGCTGGGAGAGAAGGGATGAGTGAGTGGCTGTGTGGTGCTCAGTTGCCCTCTGAGCTCAAACCACAACAGCATGTGAGCTGCTAAGGCACCTCCACAGCTGTACAGACCTCGAATCATAGAATCATAGAAAGGTTTGGGTTGGAAGGGAGCGTAAAGATCATCTAGTTCCATCCTCCCTGCCATGGACAGGGGCACCTTCCACTAGACCAGGTTGCTCAAAGCCCCGTCCAACCTGGCCTTGAACACTTCCAGGGCGGGGACAGTCACAAATTTTCTGGGCAGCCTGTTCCAATGTCTCACCAGCCTTACTGTTACCCCTCATCCTATCACTACGTTTTTCCTGTAGGCCCCCTTTAAAGTAAAGGAAGACCGCTATAAAGATTCCCTGGAGCCTTCTCTTTTCCAGGCTGGACAACCCCAACTGTCTCAGCCTGTCCTCATACAAGAGGTGTTCCAGCTCCCTCATCATCTTTGTGGCCTCCTCTGGGACCTGCTTGAGTAGGTCCATGACCTTATGTTGGGGGCCCCAGAGCTGGACACAGTACTCTGGGTGGGGTCTTACAAGAGTGGAGGGGGAGAATCGCATCTATCAACTTGCTAGCCACACTTCTCTTGATGCAGCCCAGATGTTCCAGAAGAATGTAGAAAGCCTATCCCTGTAGACTGGGGTGTTGAGTGACTTGTTTTGTGTTAGTTTTCTCACTAAATGATACTAGTAACTCAAAGATTCAGGGGGTCTGGTTTCTTATTTGGACAATGGCTAGCTTCCTTCTACTAACATTGCAGATTATACAGATGAAGCAGTAATTTCAGGTCTAAATATAAGTGGTAGCAGTCTCTCAGAAAATATTGTCACGTTTTATTAAATTAATTGCTTTTAATAAATATACAATCTATTCTAAATTATGCTTTGGAAGAAATATATCCTTAACAATGTTCTCAACTAGTAAAAGCAAGCAGTCTTATGAAGTATAAGGAAATGAAATATAACAACCATGGATTTGGAATGGAAGTGTAACATATATAACTGCAGGGAAAAAGGGTTAAGGTGGGATATTTTCAAGGATAAAAAGGGAAAATCAGTTACACGTTGCTGTGATTGGGTTTTTACTTATTTCTTGGCTTGAGTGTATACCTCATGGTACTGAAATGATTAGGTGATCCTAATAAAAATAAAGATCTAGACTGACAATTAATTTAAAATTCTATTTATGTAAAATGGAAATAATGCATCATATCCTGACCTCTCAGGATAACAGGATATGTTACATAAAAACCAATATTCTTCCAAAAGATGGTTATTTTCAGGAGCTGTAAATTAGATATGAATTGATGGAAAGCTAATTTTTTTCTTCTTTTATTTCTCTTTTTTTTTTTTAAAAAAAAAAAAAAAAAAGCACCTGTCTTGTTCTAGTCTGAAGGCTGTCAAATGGTGGTTATGTGAAATAAGTGCTACTGAAAAGCCACAGAAACTCAACACTTGGGATTCAGCTGTGACTTGGCGCTTGAGCAAAATGTGTTTATAACAGGATGCTTATTTACTTAAGGCTGTAATACCTTCAATGCTGTTCCATTGAGGACTGGCTGTAGAGGTAGATACAGCTTTTATCTTTGGGTTTCTGGAGCTGAACCCAGTTGCTACAACCATTGTTGCCTGCTGCTGATTTGTTCATCTTCATCTGCTCCTGCTGTCCCATCTTGTTAAAGTGTCAAGTGTGCTAGAGAGGAGAGTTTCATCTCTCCCCTCGTTTAACTTCTACCGTACTGTTTGTTTATGCTATCACTGATTTAGTTCCCCCCGAGGGCAGCGTGGCTCCTCCCAGCAGAGCTGAGCCTGTCCTTGGTGAGTAAATGCAGTGCGTTTTACAGAGGAGTGTCCAGCCGGTGCAGTGTGGTAAGAGGTCACTCTAGGACACTTAATGCAGTGGCCATACACAGGGGTTTCTGCAGCACTAGCTGCTGAAGTTCTGCTGTCTTGCCTAACTCTAGGATGACACATGACTCAACCTGAACACTAGACTTCTAGAGAAAAATGGGATAGATTTGTTAAATAAGCCTTTGATAAATATCTGCTGTGACTGAGAAATAAGTAAGGTCAATGCTTGGGCACATGACTGCACACCAAGCCAAATATTTGTCTTCAAACTTGATGAAAATTTTGTTTAACAATAGATTTTGAGATAATTGGAGAAAGAGCTGTGATACTTGAGCCTGAGGCTACTGCAACCCCCAGCAGCAAGTAACAGCAACCACAAATTGTTGAAAGTTGCAGAGGAGAAAGCAGAAAAGAGAGAGCATCCAACCCCAGGTGGCATTACACAAGTATAAGGTGCCAAGGGATGAAGAAAACAGGGAGGAGGCGGATAGCTCTGTAAAAAGGCATCATTTTATTGGAAAAAGGTAAAAACTGAAGCAGAAAGTCAACTCAAGACCACCTGTCTGAGAACAACAAGATGAGGAAGGAAGCAATAAAAAGTGCCTTTCGTCTCAAAGGGTATGAGCGGGAAGATCTCCCATGTTTGCTCTGTAGTCTGGAAAACACTGCAGCCACCTTTTCTTCTGCTGAAACTAGGTTCATCTGATTCCTCAGTGCTCTGCTGCTGCTTGAGAGGGAGTTTCACTCTACTGAATATTTTTCCTAAACTTCTCCATACACCAATTTAAGGTTTTGTGGAAGAAGTAGAGGAAAAGGTACAGAGAGAAAAGATTTTTCTCTTGCAAGTGTTTGTGATAAGTGATGCAAGCCACATTCAGCCCAGATAGCAACAAAATCTTATTTGGATCCATTGCACTCTGGGTTCTCACAGAGGTTTTCTTACACAGGATCTGCAGCTGCCAGAAAGTCAAAGCCACTCCGTTGAGTGTCAAGACATGCAACCCATCTGCCTGAAAGGTGGAGCTGGGATCCATACCCCACCTGTGATGTTCAATACTGTCTCTTCCTTTGAAGAGCTGAGTGGATGTTTAGTTGTTCCTGTCCTGCCTTCCTGGGAGGGCAGCAGCACTTCCTAGTCTAGCTCCAGCTTCTTGAACTTCCCAGTTTCAGATGGAGCCAGGCTGCGACCTGCTGGGAAAAGACAATGACCACTTCTCCCAGATCTGTGAGATGTGGCTGAAGACAGGAGCATGGTCTATGTTCTCCCTGGCAGTTTTTCCCTCCTTCTCTGCAGGAACTGCCACCCTCACAGCTCTGCCAGCAGCAGAGAGCTTGTATGTGTTCGCACATCTTCGGCAGTGCCTGGTCAGGTACCTCCACTCAGAACCCACTGCCAGCAGCAGCAGGCTAGGCTCCAGCAGAGGGAACAGCTGAAGGGCACTCACATGCTCTTTCTTGGTAGCAGAGCAAAGAGGTCCTGTCGTGAGTGAACTTGTCCTATGCCTTATACCTGGGACAACAGATGTTGGCTAAGCTGCATGGAGGGAAAATTTACTCTCTGCCCCTGAGTTCCTCTCTGAGAAACCTCTCCTGCCAGTCCCACAGGGATATTAATTTCCATTCTGCCTCGACCTCTCCTGCCAGTCCCACAGGGATATTAATTTCCATTCCGCCTCACCCCCCTTCCCCCCCCCCCCCCCCAACTTCAAAACCAAGAATGGAGGTCTCTATGCATTACCTCCTTCAGTGAGGCACTTACCAAACAGGTATGGGCAGCCAGCTCCCGGCTGCCAAGGGGGAGCACTGTGGGTAGTAACAGTGCCAGATTTCACCTGCACCTAACTGGCTAATACCTCCAGTGGGAAGCCTATTGCAAGTGGTGTGGTTACAATGGTGCAACAAGATGTAGAAACATCTGTTAGTAAGGGATTGCTGACCAGAAAGGCCCCAATCTTCTGGCAAAGTGGCTATGTGATTAGATGGTACCATTTTGCAAAAACAACAAAAAAAAATATTTTCATCACCTGGCTGGTGTAGTATAAGAGAACCAGTGTTCCCCTCAGACACTCAGCATGTGGTAGGCAGTGGGAGTGAGAGACACAGTGAGGGGCAGACGGGAAGGGCAGACTTCCCAAACCTCAGGAATGTACATGCTGTGACTGGACATGACCTGTGTGTCAGATGAGAAGACAGTGGGAGCAACAAATGAAGCACCTCATCACAGCATCTCCCCAGGTGTGGGGAGGGGAGGGTTTCCTCCCGCCAGCTGCCCCTCTCTGGGGCACTGCACTGTTCCATTAATGTTTTCCTAGATGAGCCAGCCTAGGAGGCAAAGGGTTGCAGCCTGTCCCAGGGTACCATGGATGGGCAACAAGTGCTTTACTGTTCAGTAACCTCAGACTGCAGCTGTATGTTGTCCCACCAGTCCTTTCACCCTTCACCTCCTCTGAGGTCCACCAATGCAGACATGCTGCTTGCCTATGGATCTTCACGGATCACTTCTGCCTCCTGTCACACCCTAGAAAGAGAAGCTACTGATGACTGTCCAGCAGGGATGTAACTTCTATGCAGGAGACAGGCAAGAGCTCTGAAGCCCCTGAGATTAAATTGCAGGGAAAAAGTTTTGCCTACAGACTCTATACTATCAGGAACAGACATAGTGCAGGGAGAAAATAAAAGAAATATTGAAGGTCTTGACTTCCTATTTCTCTGAACGCCCTCTGATTGCTGCATGTGTCTTCTCACAGCAGTATGAGAGGTGGTCAGCTGCAGAGCAGCTAGGACATGACCACTGTCCTACAGAAATGGTCCAACAAAACAGCCATGGGCAGAAAAGCTTTGTGCTCTGCCTGGGGTAAGCAAGGTGCCATGAGCAGACAGGGAAGCGGCATGAGGAGGGATGCAGGAGCTGGTGGGGGAGACAAGAGAGGCTTGCCCTGTCCCCACCAGTGGGGCACAGCTTCCTGCTGCACATACATGTGTGGTCCCCACTGCAGTGGTGCTCCTAAGCTGCCCCAGCACCACTGGTGCAGAAGGGAGCCTTGGAGACCCTCCTGCTCCCATAGAATTGGGACACCCTTGAGAAAGAGCCCTCTCCTCCTCCACTGGAAACCCATCCTTTGTGCCCATGGACACCCCTCCATATGTGTGCATAGTCCCCCTCAGAAATATATGGCAGCACACACACACCCACCCCCACACACACCCCCGCCTCGATGTTCTGTGGGGTGAGGTGTGCTCTGAGGTACGTGCAGGCAGATGGGCCACAACTGCCCACAGCCCCTGGTCCTGCCAGTGCTGCTGGGTGTGCTGGACAAATACTTCACATTCCTTGTGTGAGAAGCCCTGCTGGAGCACCCTGAGGTGCTCTGAATGCCTCGTGTTGGGCACAGGGTCAGGAAGATTAGCTTCCTGGCTTTATTTCCCAGAAAATGTTTGCGGACACAAGAAGCATTTCTCAGCATTTAAGTGTACAATGGCTTATGGTGATCTTTAACAGCCCACTGCTCACCACTCTGCTATACGATAACCTTGTGGCATTTTTCTCACTGAAAAGAATTACTTGTTTGACTTTGTATCCTGCATAATAAAAGTCTCCTGCATGGTTCTTAATGAAACTGAGATGTACAGCATGAAGTTATTACTGGTGGCATATTTAACTTTCATGCAAGTGGACAGGCTTCTATACTCTCCTGAAAGACAACTTGCTGCTCACAGAATTGATGCATAGTGATAGTGGATTACATCTTGCTTACTACACTGAGACATGGATAAATGATCACAAGGTACCACCATAGCTCTAGTTTTCCTTTTACTTGCAGTATTTTTGTAATGCAAAACAAGATACTGAAGGGTAAAAGCACTGAAGGTAGCAGGAGTAATAGAAGAAGAAGAAGAAGAAAATCCCCAGCAAAACAGATCTCCAAACACTTTTTTTTTTTTTTAAAAAAAAAAAAGAGAGAGAGAGAGAGAGAGGAGCAGAGAAGGGTGTCTCTACTGCTACAAGAGTGTAATTGAATGTTCTAATATGATTACATGAATAAACATGAAAACTAACTTTTATCTGAGTACAAGTCATCAGTGTTTCAAAGTCTGGAGGATAATCTAAAAACCAGACATCTCAGAACAGGAGGAAGAAAAGAAGAAGGAATGATACTGGTCAGAAGAGGATTGCGTAAAATAACATTGGCATTACGAGGCAAACCTAGAACAAATTTAGGAGATGCGGTGATTCAGGTTGCTTGAGTAACTGAAACTGGAACTGTAACAGGTAATGATAACACTGTCTTCTTACAATCACATGTTACAGAGTGAAGCCTTGGTTAGTGCACAGTGTGGATCCTGCTCATGAAGATGGCAGCTACTGGGTGTTGCATGAATGGCTTCATGCTTTAGAGCAGCAACCTATCCAAATTCTTGAAGTGAGTGGAGAACTATTGTCTCTGTGATTGTTTCTTGGATTTACAAAGAATTGTAACTTTTTAGAGCAGTTCAAAGGCTTACTATGATCAGTTTTCATGGTTTATCCCTATCCATAGATTTATTTCTGATACCCTAACAGGTACAGGTTTAGATATAATAAATTTGGCTCTTCTTCAGTTTTCCTGCTCTGTGGGCTGTGGTTGTATACATTGTCAGTTGCATGGGCTTTTATGGAGCAGGATATGAACTCAGCTGGCCCCATCAGCTTTGGGGTAAGAAGTGTTTCAGTGCAGGAGAAATGATCTTCCATAGTCATGCAACGTGATTTATTGGGCCAAATGTTGTTCTGATTTGCCATATGCCATCTGGCGCCAGGTGCATTAAATGGAGCAAGAGACAGGACAGAACTGGCTCCTCACCATCAGGAAGAGATGCGATTAAGGCAAACAAGATCTAGCCCTTCCCTGGGTGGTCATAAGCCTAATTAAAGTAGCAAACAGTTCAATCAGGAATGTATTTATATGCCATGATTTTTTTTTTTTTTTTTTTTTTAAAAAAAGCATGGGCGTTCTCATTTTGGGTGGCATATTTTGCATCAATAATAGATCTAAAGTATGCTACAGGTTTTGGAAGCTGGAGCTGTTCCTCCATTACAGGTTATTCCATCTGCCACGTAAAAAGAAACACAGAATTAGAAGTACATACATACATTACTTTCTCAGTCATTACAGGAGTTCTTTAGCACTTTTTGGTTATCCACTAACGAGGTATCACTTATAGGTCATACGTACAGTACCCATAACTAAAGCTGTCTGCTGTGCAAAGTAATCATACATGTAAGGCTGCTTGGAAAGAGTATTTTAGTATAGTAGAAACCTTCCTCATTTAAATACCGATTGCTTAGTTAGGAAATAATTCTTCAGAAATGTTCCAAATCATAGCTAAAGCACATACTTTTGATATTTTAAGTTAATTACTATGAATTAAACTGAGATGAGACATCTAGACAGCTCTAATTATTTCTAAACTGTCATTTGATGAATGTACACCCTATGGGCTGTTGGGATTTTGGTCTAATTTGGAACAAAAGGAGGCTTCAGATGCAGTCTTTGTGGAGTGGAGGCACCCAAGTTCCGATAGACTTTTTGCTCAGACACTTGGAAGAGGCCAGGAGAGCCTTTGGCTTTCACCTTTCTGAGAGTCAGACAAATTCTCAGGCTATCAAACAAGCTTTCACCCAATGCTTACTGCAGATGGTGGATTTCAGTGCTACTCAGACTGAGCCCACAGAAGAAAAACATATTCAACCAAAATAAATTGCTACAAAGTACTACTGCTACTGTTTGCTTCTAGGTAGCACTTAATCTGGGCTAGAAATGGTATGAACTGTAATTCCTCAAGTGTTCTCCCTAGGAGTGTGTTAGCTTTTCTTAACTACTTTTGCTTCATGACCTGAGGGACAGCACATTGGTCACAGCCCATATGTACAAAGGGATGTCTCCCTGCTCTTTTCCAGGGACATACATATACTGAAAAGGACTTTCTGCTGTCCCCAGTTGCATGGATGCTCATGCTGAATGCAGTCTCACTAGTTTCTCAGGCACTAGCTTCTGGAAATTTGAGCAGGTGGCCTTTTTGACAGCCTGTCATGTTGTCAGGTATGAAGACAAGGTGTCTTTAACCTTGCCAGTGGAGCAAGATTGAGGAAACTTGTTCTGGGCATCTGACTCTTTGCCATGTCAGCAAAGCTTGCTGCAAATCTGGGAGAGTATCACACAAGTATGGTTTTGAGTTAGGAATTAAAAGCTAAGTATTGTTTCTGACCTTTCTTTGCAGCTATCTTCTCTTCCTCTTTTTTCTTCTCTTCCTCCAGAGCTTTCATTTTTGCATCATACTCATCAGCACGGGTCTTCCATTCGTTTCTGTTGTTCAGCAGCCCATCAAGCATAGGCTGAATTTCCTCATGGAAACGTGAAAATTCCTGACCAAAACACACTCATCAGTGCAACACAGTGCAGAGGCAGTGTTTATTCACCATACCCCAGGACAGACCCTGACACCCTGTCTCGCAGGCTGGCTCATGCCAGGAAAGAATTAACAGCACAAAGAGGGACCATGCTGCAGTGCCCCAGAAAGGGGCAGCTGTTGTCTCCTCTACCTGTCTCCCCACCACGAGTGGTGTTGCTGCACTGGGGCTCACTCACTTGGAATCTGAACCTGTGTTGAGAAGGATAGGATATGCAAGGGTGCACTTTGCTTACCTTATAGACAAAAGTGCACACAAAGTCGATGAAACCCACTTGGAGCTTTGGAAGCTCAGCAGCTTTCCTCCGGTCCATCATGGGCTGTGGGAGTACACAAGTTCACCATGATTTATGAAAGCACTTAATTGAAAAACACACCTCTACTTTTTCTCCAAAACTGCCTTGTGTCATTCTGGATGTTTTGCCATGCTGCCCATAAAGGCTGTCCATCACAGCCCTCTTCCTCTGCTGCAGAGGAGTGAAGTGGGCTTATTTCTTTCACCATTTCAGCAGAAATTTTAGACAGCTTTTTCGGTGTCTGTCTATGGATGGGGAGGAGGACAGTTTTTCCCTTGCACCTCTCAACCAGACACCTGTGAGAAGGTTCATCTTGTAAAGTGCTGAAGAAGTTTTCGATTCTCTAAAACATAACTGAACATGAAATTACATTCTTACAAGGCCTTGTTTCTTACTGTATCATTTGTGATGCCTCTGTGGGTAGAGGGTGTGTATGAAAGTCTGCTTAAAGAAAACCCAAACCACACAGGTAGAGGTCATCAAGGAATGACTCTTGGCTCTTTCAATGCCAAATTTAAGTGTTTGTTATTATAGAAGAAAAAAATATGTTAAGAAACATTGCTTTAATGCACGTCCATTTATCAGAAATAATTTCTGGAATCTACAATGTTTGTGTTTGTAGTTTTTCTCTATATTAGAAACTCTGCTTTCCTCTATGATGTATGTATTTCATTTCCCTTTTTTACTGAAAGGGACAGGCAAAAAGTCTCCAGGGGGACCATCACTCCTTGCTGGGTCACAGCCACCAATACACAGCTAACTACACTGAGAGCTGGACAAGATGTTTTGTCACAGAGGGTCTTCCCTGGCCGAATACCCACTTTTCTAGTGGATTTTGGCAGGCATGGTGATTTCAGGAAGACTCAGCATTCTGGGAGCAGCATTGCTCTCAGTCTCTGCTGTAAGTTTCTGCAAGTCTCTGCTGAGACTGAACTCTCTGGCTCTTGCATGGTACTTACAATAGGCTGTTGTTGAAGGACGCTTATTTCTAAGTCTCCTTGCTCCCAGAACTCAGCTGCTACCAGGAGAGCTACCTGTGTTTCCAAGAAGGAAAAAAGAAAAGTTAGCACTGACTTCAGCTTTATGTGATGTGCTTCAGAAATCCACCAGGAAGCAAACCTCACTTCCATCCTCCCTGTTGCTTCGTATCCAACCCCACCCCCAGCATTTCTCTTAGGAAGGGCAGCAGTAGCAATGGGATTGCCACTGACAGCTTAACAACCTTATTGCACTGGAGCTCATTAGTCTGCTGCTCATCTATTAAGAAGCATTTCCAATGTGTGCCCTTCAAGGATTTGCCCCTTTATCACAGTTGTGGCTGCCTGTTATGGTTTTCTCAGTTGTCCTTTCTCCATGCTGAACAGGAAGGTGGGTTTATTTCTTTTATCCTCTTTTAAATTTTAATGTTTCTTACTTAGCAACTGCTCAAATACAGTTCAGGGAGGAAATCCTAAAGGAAATTAAACAACTGAGCAAACAGCAGGTATTGCTGTGAGAAAAAAAAGCCATCATATGTTACATGCAAAAAACTTCAACATAACCCAAGAATCTGAATACTTGAGTTTTTTAATTTTATGTTTCTGTAAACATGAATTTTCTACAGAATTCACAACTACACTTTAAAGATTGGTTTACCCATCAGACCATAGTTTTTCTAAAGTCCTTTCGGTAGTTTTAGTAGGAGACTTTACTTTAATTCAGCTTCTAGGCAGCTTGGAAAATTTCATTACTTTGAAGTACAAGTGAGAGAAATATAACAATTTATCAAGCACCTGACCTTACTCTGGACTTCCCAAGGCTTTGTGATTGCTGACAAATCACAGGCAGTCATCATCATGGCCCTAAAAACAGGAAAGAAATTAGTTTCTTCTCTACAGCCTGCACCCTACCTCTTGCAGGCTCAGGTTGCTCATGCCCCAGTTTTGGGTCAGGTATCCTCCAGACAGGGCTGAAGTGATAGGTAAAGAAAGTAACAGCCCTGGCTCCAACTGGGAGACTCATCAAGGATTGCTCTCTTGATTAAAATGGATTTATGCTAGGGAACTGTTTGCTTCTGGCACTAGGATGTTTGCTGCTTTAGTCATTGCTGGGATGAAATTCTTGGCTTTGGAGTAACATCTTTGGCTTCCTGACAGAGGTGTAGCAGTGCAGACTGCAGTCAGGTTGTGGGCACTCTTCATCACCAGTGCAAAGTGTCCTACAAAGCATCTGTCTGGTAACAACAACAGCACTGTGCAACTCATGTTGGTTGTTACTGGGAAGAACAACTAATGGATTGGATTCCTGTAAATCAGCCATTGCAGCCTGCCCCTGACTGGGGCCTACAGGGTGGTCTGGTAGGAGTCTATCACCAGAAGGGAACCTGCATCTTGTTAATTACCAGAAGGACACTCCAAAACCAAATCCGCTTATCTAGATGAAAAAACACTTTAAGCTTTTATCCTGTTTTTTCTCTGCTTCACCAGAAGATTAGATTTGAGTAGACAGTAATGTATCATGTGCTGTTTTTTCACTAAATGCAGTGCAAGGCATGTTCTGGAGCTCACATCAGGTGAACACATCACTAACCTTTCCAGAGATGATTACTCACATGACAACCTCTTTCTTTGTTGTCTCCAGGGACAGATATTCAGTCCAGGCAGCCACACTATCGTATGTCTTCGACTCGTCAACAATCTTTTGAAAAATTGTTCTCTTTCTTTGAGGAAAAAAAAGAAAAAGAAAAGAAAAGAAAAAAAGCTCCAAACCAAGTAAATAAATGTGTTAAAAGCAGGTGGCTGATCCTCATATTGATAACCTTTCCAGAA
Organism: Tyto alba; assembly: GCF_018691265.1. NCBI lineage: Eukaryota > Metazoa > Chordata > Aves > Strigiformes > Tytonidae > Tyto > Tyto alba. The sequence goes on along the minus strand of NW_024881275.1, from coordinate 46,198,439 downwards.
GAGCTTCCAGTAGCTGCTGTCCTGGCATATAGGTCCTTAAGGAATCCCCCAACAACACCAAGCACCATCACCTGCTTCTCTTAAGTAGGGGAAACTACTGTCAATTTTTACTTAAAAATAAATATAGTGGTGAGACATGAGCAGGAACTTGAAAGTACGAGCTACTGCAAGTTATTTCAGCTGAGAAATGCTTCCACCTTTCTTGACAGCACAAGAAGGCTTTTTCCCTGAGTGTTAAGCAAACTGCAGAAACGTAGAGCTGGCTGGAGTATTTGTAAATCTACCTCACTTTATATACTTAGTCTGACCTTGCTAACCTTATTTATATACCTAAATATACATAGCAAATTCTGGGGAGGGTTTTATACACAACACATCCATGTTTTGAGTGGCATGAAACCTGGAAAAATCTGCTGTTTCAATGTTATCAGAGAAGATATTTAGGTCAGCTCCACAAAGCGGCTTGCATATGTGTTCTGAAGGTATCATTTTGCCCAGGTCTGATCTCAACAAGCCTTCTCTTGTAGACCATGGACGTCAAAGACCAACTTGTTCAGACCTGGTAAGGAAGTGGTGGTATCTGCTCCCATACAGCCACCCTTCCACCAGAGTAAGAGGACTGGGTATTGCACCCTCCGTCCATCCCATTCCTCTTTTGTGGACTGCTGATATTTTGCATAATCACTCTTCAGTGCAGAAGACAAAAGCAGTGTCTGGTCTTGGCACTGTATTTTGAAAGTACATTTTGAAAACTCCTTGCTAATTAGGATGTCATATGTTGTTGAATTCCAGCCTTATGTCCCAGGACATCAGCACGTGCTGCTCCAAGATGTTTGGCATTTTTGGCTTTTGAGTGTGAAATACATTATGAACTGGATATTCACCTACAATGGACCACTTGTTATTTGGGTTGTACTGCTCTCCCAGAGAAGTTAATGTAGCCCTGGCCAGACCATTCATCATTTATGAGTATTTTTAGTGCTCAAGTACTAGGTAAAACATCTCTTTCTGTTCGTGGATCATATAGCACTGCCTTGTTGCAAATAGAGGGTTAAAAAGTCATGTATGTGAACTAACGAGTAAAAGTTCAGAATTATTTTGAACAATTTGAATTATCCCCATCAGCTCTGATGTCAGTATTAAAGGGAGCCTCCAACAGGGAGTGTCTGTGAAGAGGATTGCTGCATGGGGAGTTCTCAGAGCAAAGCATCACATTTTGCCTTTGTAAAATACTGGCTGCTTTCTACTCTTCACACACGGTGCATGTGACCAACTTACTTGAAGTAGAGTGCCAGGTCTGTTGCTATAATGGCAATGTCCATCAGGTGAATCATGTGCTCATGTTGTCTGCGGTTGAGGTTCTGACATATATTCAGTGACTGAAAAGCAAAGGAAAGGCAGCTGCAAAATCCAAGCACTGTGTTGTTGTGAGTTCCTGGTCATCTAGCTTTCTTAAATGTGTTCACTTTTTTCCTTTTTCTTTAGTATCTTCAGCTTGCTTCCCTAAGGTGCAAGGACTGTGATCCCCATTCATCGTATGTTAATGCCTAGTCTCCTGTTTTGTTCACTAAGCAGGGTCAGCGTCCTGAAGGTCATTACATAGTGTGTGCCTAAACCCTGTCCCCTGTCCCCACTGAGAATTTGCCTGAAATTAAAATTTGGCTGGTGGAGTGTGTCAGCCTTGGACCTGTCAGAGGGGCTACAGGAAGACAATCCTGTATTTAATGTATTTCTATGGGGATAGTAATATATTTTTTGAAGAAACCAAATCATGCATTTAGGAAGCGTATGTGTTTTGGTCCTGGGTCAGCATAGAGTATTTGGGGAGTGAAGCAGCTGCAGTTCCTTGGGTATGCAAACCAGAGAAAGGTCTTGTGCTAAACTGACAGCTCTGTTATTGCTGAAAAACTTCCCTGAAAGTAAAGTATTCATGTCCTTATATTATAGTTCATTACTAACCTCTTCAGAAAGCAAGAATTTTCCAAATTCCAAGTGATGTCTCTCTAAAATTGAGGATCCGTGAAGTTTAGCTAAGGGATTTTGAGATCTGGTTGCATAAAGAAAAAATTAAATGTGTTAGTGTAGCACTTCAAAATAAAAAGGTGTCCTAATTTATATTTAATTTTGTCAAATACACAAGTTCAACTTATTTTAAAAGGCTTAAGAGTAGTATTTTTAATTTTGTCAAATACACAAGTTCAACTTATTTTAAAAGGCTTAAGAGTTGTATTTTTAACGTCTAGTTACTTCAGTCCAGTAAAAGACTTTTGTGACATTGCTTATAACTATTTGTACTCTATATAAAACAGTCTTCCCACTACAAATTTCACCCCAAATGTTGTTTATGACTGGATTGTTATTACTAATCATAGTAAGCTTGTTTAACTCCTGAATCACTACATGTTAATATCTAGTAATAGGAATAGAAAAAACAACAGTCATTGGACACTTTCCTAGCTGAAAAGCAAGACCCTCTTGGACCCAAAACACCAGACAACTTCATTTACATTTTTCCAAAGCTCCAGAATACAGTAAGTATAGCCAGAAAGCATTGCAGAAGAGCTGTGACCTGACACTACTTTAAGTGAGCAACTGAAGCTTGACTGGTCAATGAAATCATGCAGCTGTTTTTTATATAGCTAGTAACTACCTACTGAGAGCAGAGCAGCACCCTCCTACTCATAGGTGTTTTGTTTCTGCAGGTGGTGAGGGCAGTTCCATGCATGGTGCTTTCTCCACAGATACCTTCCAGCAAAAAGCTGGTTTCTTATGTCCAGGATGCTCCTGGTGGCATCCTGAGTCTCCTATGATGCTCAGACTGCTAAATGCCTGTGTTGCACTTGTTACTTGTTCCACCCTGTAATGGTAACGTAGAATGTTGCTTTAACCGAAGGAGGCTTGCTAGGATGTAAAGAAAGCCCTAGAGAGCACTGGAAAATTTGTTTCCCCACTGGCCAAAGCAGAAGCACAAGTGCTGTAACAAGCTGAAAAGCAAGGTTATTTGTAAAAAAAGATTGTTACCCCTGTGTTTAAAACAGAGATGTATGGGAGTTTGCTGTGATCACAGCCTGATCTCACTCCAATAAATGGTTTGAAGTGGTAGGAAAGTGCTTACTTCATTTGGTAAAGGTTGTTGGTTCCCCTGTGGTCAATATCGTGGCACAAAGCAGCAGTTACCATTGCAAGAGCTTCGAGGTCTGTGTAGTAACGCTTCAGTTTGCCAGTCTGGAGGGTGAGAATTTGCATGTCGTCTGTTAGTATCTCTTACAGGAAAAGGCAGCGAGTTGTGACTGCTTTGTGCTGGGGATTTCCTCATTGAAACAGTCCAAGAGAACTGAAAATATTTGTGAAGCTAAATGCAATACACAGTATACTTAGGTTAAAATGGGGAAGCAGCTGGAAACTAAACGTTTCAGACTCAGGTAGGTATGTGTGTTGTGCGTACGTGCTCGATGCCCAGCAGCACTGCTGGCTACTTGCTGCTATAGCAGCCTTGTGCCCTAGGGGTCCCCACAAGGGTCTTCATAAGCACCCCTCCAGTCACTGGACACAAAGTACTTTGTAAAGGGGTTCTGCATCTTTCTGGGCAATGGGGTCTCCGAGCTGAATTGCCCAAAGGATTGCCTGGGGGTGGTAGGCGTAATTCTGCTGCCAGTTGTGTGGCCCATACCATCTGCATTGGGTCTTGGTGCTGGTCCATCCATGGTGTGGAGCAGCAGTCTGACACCTGTTTTTCTTGTTGGGGCATCTGTTGCCCTGAGAGACTGTGAGAAATGGCACTTGCCACATTCACACTAGTGATAGACTTACACCTGTGCCTGTCCTGACTGGAAATGGAAAGCATGAGATTGTCTCCACCCCATTCAGCTAACTTCAGTCTGGCTCTTACCATCAGAAACTATTGGAGAAAGGGAAGTTCTGTAGTCTCACTCCTCTCCCTGTGGAAGGATTTAATCTGAATGCTATTCAACACCATACACATCTATAAATACGAGAATTAAGCCACTCCATTCATTGGGCAGTACTGGCCAGGGATTTAAGTGTAATGCAAGGTCTGTGATTTAAGGCAAATGGAGACCTCATTCAGCAGGACCTGTGCTAGGAATGACAAACTCCCATCCTACACCAAGATTCAAAGGGAGCCCTGCATATCTCTGGGGTGCAACAGATGACCTCCTGTAAATAAAGCCATGCCACAGAATTAACTGGGGTGGTGTTACCTTACCATCAGGAGTGTGAACATGGTCTGCGCAACATTGAAGCCGTGGCGCCAGTTGTGATAAGTTATCTTCCGGTAGCCTTTGCTGACAGAGTACACGAACCTCACCAGAACCTGCAAATTGAGGAAGAGGATGCTAGTTTGTGTGATGAAGCCACTGCCTGTTGCTCTTGCAATAAAGACTCTTCAAGAGATATGGGTCCATAGATGTAGAGATGGGTAGTGTTTATATCACCTAAACAATTAAAGTATAGGGCATTAAATAACAAACTTTTTCCCACTGCATTCTACTTCTCCATATGTACTTCCTCTTGTAGCTATATAGGTTTTCTCATTAGAAAGCAATTAGAAAGCAAATTTATGGATGACTATTCATTTTTTAAAATCTCAACTGCTCATTTAGCAGCAAAGAATGACTGTTTTTCACACCTGGATCGGGGGTTAGTTTTTCTGGAGCAGATATGTTGAATACTTTTTGGCACTGACATGCTACAAGTAAGAAGCACAGAAATAATTCCCATTCAGAACCTTCGCTTCTACTTCACAGGACCTGCCTTTCTACGGTGGAAATTCTTCCTGCAGTTACCGCCAGATCCCACTAGATGGAAATAAACCTCACATGATGTGCCGAGAAATCCCTCGGGGGGCAGCAGAGCTGGTGAAATGCCAGTTCCACAAGTGTGACAGGGGCTTGAACTGTGGCAAAAGCCGTGAACTTGCTCCTCAGGGGCAATGTGATCCTTGTTCCCTCAGGGTCACACCACTCCTGCCGCCAGCAGTCAGGAAATTGGTACCAACTGTACCAAATGAAGGCACATCCATGTTTGCAGGGGGAAGAAAAGCAAAGGGACCTACCAGTGTGGATTTCAGCATATGTTGGCTGAAGGCTATAGGGAACATACTATAGCAAACAAAACATGCACACAAGTATGCACCACCCCATGCTGTGCCTGGACACTGTGCCTGTATACTGCAATTGTGAATGGCGTTATACACAACAAGTACAAGCAATTTTTTTGCATGGTGTAGCCTCCATTTATATAGACCCAATAGCAAACTCACACCTATAGCAGACAGTGCAGAGCAGAAGAGGCCAGCTTCATGCTTCAAGCCTGCATGGAGTGAACAGGAGCTCTGAGAGGGTGTTCTCTGCCCTCAGTGGGGCAAAGGGGCTCAAGAAACACATCCCTGTCTCTGCAAGCCCCCACGAACCCAGATCTCTGGCCGCTTCATGAGCTGTACAGGGCACACACAGGGACCTTAGCCATGCCGTGACTCTGCTGGCCACCCAAGATGGGAGTCCCTGAGTGTTACCGGCTCCTACCAGCTCCTACCTCCTGTGGGATCTGGAACTTTTTCACCACTCCAAGCTCGTAGTACATCTGAATGCCACACTTCACCAGCTCTAGCTCAGTGCAGTCAAAATCAGAGAACCTGAACTCATAGATTTCAAACTTGGTGGGCCCCGGGAGTTCTTCCTTCTGTAAGAGAGGCAAGATGGTTTGTTGATGTGCTACTTATGCCATCCCTAGAAACATCTGGAATGGGGTTTTCTTAATAAAAAATGAACAGTCTGATACTGCTGGGAACTGTTCCATTTAGAATACAACCCACAGATAGATTGAAAAGCAGCTTTTAATGATAACTCCATTACTGAGGGAAGAGGGAGGGCATTTTTGGTCAATGGCAAGAAACACTGCTTGATTTCTGTTAAGCACTTTTCTTGCTGATTTTATATAGTTTAGAGACTCCAAACTTGACAGGTCTTACAGGTGAAGACTTGCAGCCCTCCATATTTCCTCTAGAGAACAAAACACGTGGCAAGTCAAGGTGGCTGATAAGTTTCCAGGTGGACTTTGAACCCCTTGAGATAAAGTGACAGAGAACAGATAGTCCCTGGGAACTGGGGAAGGCATTTGCTGCCACCTGATAATAATAACCTCAAACTCACACAGCAGAGGAGGTCAGGGTATGTTTTGCCTTCACCCTTCACCAGGTGCCCCATTGATGTGTACCAGTGTGCCAACAGTGGAAACTCTTCCCTGCATCCACCCAGGCAATATTTATTTGCCAGGGCTTTCCATTCCAGTGGTAAATTGCTCTTACCAGGATGCTTGCCAGCTCCTCTTCCTCACACTCACTTGGCTCCTTCCCAGCTTTTCTCGTGTTGGCTGCAGAGAGCATGGACATGTTAAACTGATGGCTGAACCACAATGGACTTTGCACTGTATATCTTTGGGGCAATCTAGGGCAGCTCTCATATGCAAATTGTGTTTTCTTCCTGGACCTTACTTCTATTTCTGATCTTTCAACTCATTCTTCCTGATAAAATGTTCTCCCTTTCCTTGATTTTGGTTTGTGTTTCCCCCACTTACAAATGTCCCACTAGAGCCAGTGTCCCAGCTGGGTCCTCTAACTCCAAATCCTCTGCATTAAGGAGGTTTTGGAGAATAAATCCACTCCTCTTCCACTCAGTCTGCCCTGAGTAGCACCTGCAAGAGTCCACCTCCAGGGCTGTCTTTGCTGAGGAAATTAGAAAGGACAGAGAGTGGCAGCATGCTGAAGGTGGAGGGCGGATCACAGAGTCAAAATAAAGACTAGTTCTGCAGCTGTGCAGTAACTGAGGCCCCAGGTGCTGCCTCTACACCGTGATGCTGGAACCATTTCTGTGGGATGGGAGACCTGTGTCTGTTCCGTAACTCATGGGCAAGCCAGTACACTTGGGGGTGTGCTGCACTCGGTGAGGCATTACCAGAATTTCCTGGATTTCATCCTTGTCACATTTCACATGGTAGAGCACCATATCCTGAGCAATGTCCTTCCGGTTCTCCAGCTTGTTCATCTTGTCATATGTGTCTGTGTTGAGTACAGACCAACCCAGGAACTGTGTCAAGGACTTGATGAGGGGAAAAGAAGGAAACAGTGAAATAACCAAAACATGTGCTCTTCAAAGACACAGAAATACAACACTGCATGGTATATATTTAGAGCTCCACTTTGGCCACAAGTCTAACAATGAGCAACAGTACGTTTGCTCCCAGCTGCTAGTCGCTCCTCAGTAGAGCAGAAACCTGGCTGTTGAATCTGCCTAGACTTCCAGAGCATCCATACTGTGGAGGCTCAAGGACTCTCTGTCCAGTTCAACATATGGAAAACTATTTCTGTGTTGTTGCAAGTGTCTCCATGCCTGTGGAAAGGCTGGCATCATGATGGTGGCAGTAGGTCATTAAACCTCGTATCAAGGGAGAGCAGGGTGGTCTCATCACCTTTTACATATGTTTACTCACATCCTGTGTCTGGTCTCAACTTGTTTGCTGTCCAGTGCCCAATCCAAACTGATTTTTTTTTTTTTTGTCACAGTCTTTTTGTTTGATAAGAAAAGTCTATTTCAGGAAACATTCTGATTGATAACAGATACCAAGACCTGAATGCATGTATTGGATGGAAACTAGCATTGGAGCATTTCTAAGCAGCAAGGTCTTTAATTAGAGCTGCTCTTTCTAGGTTCAATAGCTGGCCACCCTTTGCATCTTAGCTACGCAGACAATTTCTATTTAATTTCTCAAGGGATTTGCCCAGACAGTGTGAGCCAGCTGTCATGTATGTGAAAACAGTTCAGAACAGTCATGTTAATACATAGTAGCTGTTCATGGCTAGGTGTCCAACCCAAGAATGCTGAAATAAAATGAAGCAAACTCAGTTGGATTTCCAAGACTGAAAGAACCCAGTATTTCATGAAGTTTCTTTCGAAACTTTCAAGCTGATGCATAACACCTCTATAAGGAACAGAGAAACTTACTTAGCTGCAAAACACTGAGGGATGCTTTGCAGGTGTACAATGATCAGTAGTGACCTTTCTCAACCACATGAACTACTTCAAGCTGCAGCAAGGAACTATACCTCCATGAGGGTCTCATCCTGTTCATCAAATGGTTTCCCATCTTTTCTATTATAAAATGTGACAACGCCAACAATTTCTTCCTTTTTGTTGACTATTGGCATGGAGAGAACGTTTTTGATAGTCCATCCTGATTCATCTAAAGGACCTTCCTTGAAGCAATAGCAAACAGAAAGACACCATGTACTTAATGTGTTTTCTAAATACATCAGCACCCCCTTTTTGCATCAAGACTACAGTCTAAAGAAATATTTCTGTGCCTAAGACTGACTCTAAATGAAATTTCTGCAAACAAAATAGAATCCTTGATGGGACTGGAATTTTTCACAGTACCTGAAAGTTAAACATCTCATCTGCAGCAGCATTCATAATGTTGCAAATCTAGGGGATCACACAAAAGAAAAGGTTTTACAATATGGGCAATGAGAAGTTTAAATACCAAAAGAAAAAAAAAAAAAAAAAAAAAAAAAACAAATTGGTAAGAAAACAACATTAGTATGATGTAACCTCAGAAAGTCCTGATGAATCCTACGCTAAATACTTACAAAACCACTTTCAGCCACATAGGTTGGCAGTCCAGTAACAAGTGCCCAGTGGTCTGGGGTAGGATTTCTGAATGATAGAAAAACACATAAGGGAAATTAAAGATATACATTTACTGAAGAGTGATTATGGGGCTGAAATGTATCCAGCTGATTGCACAATCCAGGTTTATATATTTCACCCTCAGTTACTACACAGTCCTGTTACTTTCAAAGGACCCATATGTGCAAGCAAAAGTTTTTCACATAAGTAAATACTTTTTCTTCAAGGATTCAACACAGGATAACTCATAAAATATTATAGTCTGCAGGGACTAAAGAAAAAATCATTCCTGGGAGTGAGGACCATGTTTCAGACCCTCAGTACAGAGAAAGTTCCTGCTTAAGAGAGTCTGCCGGTCTGAACTTTTGAACACTTCTATACCTAAGCAGTGAGGACCTGTCTTGCAGCACTCACACCAATGCAAAGCGATGCAACCTGACATGGGTGAAACCCCTGTTATGTCAAATTTGTTCAAGGTGCCCAAGGCTCCTTGGCAAAATTCAGTTGCAAGAAGAGAGGGTGGTTTTCAGAAAGAGGGAGTCTTGGTGTGGTGTCGAGAGAGGAGGAAAGGACAGAGGTAGCCTTGAGGTGGAGTCAGTGACCAAAAGATAAGAGAGAAGCAAGGAAGCTGGAAGACAGGCAGAGGAGCAGGAGTGACCATGAGAGGTAGCATGAGAGAGTAGGAGAGGGTTGAGGTGCAGGGCTGGGACAATGGATACCTCAACACAAGGGCAGCCTGGATGAGCTCACCCGCTGATACAGGGAAGGCACCAAGGAGGAGTGATGCCTTAGCCTGTTAAGGAGAGTGGAAAAGCTGCAGGCAGTCAAGGCAGCTCACTTCTGCATCTAGGAAGAATCACTGCTTGCAGTGGCTTTTGGAGCCTGACTTGCAAGCCAGGATCCAAGTGCCCTGGAGAAATCTTTGTCCAGCAGAAATGTGAGTTGAAGCACCAACTTACATTCTGGCTCTTACTAAGTCTTCTATCAGTCCTTTGCATACGTCCTCATGAATGTCTTTAAATAATGGTGAACCTTGCTTTTAGCTACATGCCATGTCAGTACCTAGCATACAGAAACTGGGCACTTACGGGATGACTTTAATGTCTTCTTTTCCATGTAATATATAATCAATGACCTTGTAAAATATTATTTCCTACAAATAAAAAGAGTGCTGTTAAAATTAGTGTTAAGGCAATTCAGCCAGACAGGAGAAAATTTAAGAAATATACTTCTCACGTACCCTGCCATCCGGGGTGCGAGGGCCTGAATAGGGGGGAACTTCTCCCAGTAGGACTGGCCACAAGTCAAAAAATTCCTGGTTTTAAAATGAAAGAAGTATTTTTAGAGTAGAAAAGTGCATTCTGCCTTGAATCTCAAAGTAACCACTGTTATGTCATGATCGTTTTGGTACTGTGTAAACAAGGCATGAAATAATAAGACTAGCTCAATACTAGGCAGCAGAATGGTATATCTAAATCATGAAGTGTCAGGCGCATTATATGACTGCATATAGTCATATACTGTTTATACACAAGATGCTGCTTCATCAATGAACAGCACAGGCTGCACTCACAGAGCAAATGGCCATGTCAATATTTTATGTATTCTTCATTTTCCAGAGTGTGAGCATAGGGTTGACCTACTATTAGATAGCTTGATAAAGTAAAAGACTTTTTTGTTTGTTTTTCTTAGCCTATATTATAATGCTGATTAAAATGTCTATAGCACACTGGTGATCTTTTAATACACCTCTTCACAAGACAGTGTTCTATAAAGGTTCTGGCAAAGTGGTGGAGATTAAAGTTTGTGGTAGCCTCAGTCAGTCTGATCATGGAACAAAGCAGAGCTCCTATGACAAGTATGCTGTGTAACCCCCACATAAAGCTTGACAAAGTTGCAAACACTCAGACCAAATCAGAACTATAGAGATATCATAGCTTCTGTCAGCTTATTTTCATGAAGCCAAATTTCACCTAAAAGCCTGGATAGCATGCACATGGATGAGTCCTTGAGGCAGGTGGCTGCTTTGTTGCTGGGGGTTTCCACAGGTATCTCACTATACTTCTGATATCCACAGACTTTGTGAGGCTGTCCTTATGTTGCAGGCTTTGACCAGGATTGCCATGGTCAGATGTGTTTGCCCTTCCTTTGTCTTCCCAGCCTCTGGTTCCTTCAACAGCCCCATTCCAGTGATAAGCTCATTCCTTTCACTTATCCCAGGCTCTTCATTTGCACAACAGAATAATAAAATGCCAGCCAAAGCAGAAATAATGACTTGAAGCTACCTTGTACTTTGGCTGCCCCAGTAAAACTTATCTTCACACATCGCACTTCAGTGGACAGCAACAGTGCAGAAAGATGTACAACACACATGTGAATGCTCACCTTCTGCTTCGTCATATCCAGAAGACCCACTGAGTACCGGTCACAGTTCAGGTATGCTCTGACTGTGTAAAAAGCCTTGTGGAACTGCCTCTCAATGTCTGTCAGTTCCTCAAAAACTTTATTAGCTGACCACAACAGCACCTGCAGGATAAAATCCAAATATAAGCATAGCCTTTCCTTGAGACCCAGGCTTCCCAAATGTGTTTGGAGTAACAAGGAAACAACTGAGTTTTTATACTGCAGTATCTGAAAAGTGAAGTAGCAACCTATACTGCAAAATGTAAAAGCATTGCTTATTCATACAAGGAATTACTAGGGAAAGATGGACTCTGAGGAAGAGTCAGGTTATCATGGAATGCTATGTAAAAGTTCAGTTTTCCAAATACAGCACAAAAAAGTAGTAGTGCCAGATAAAGAGGTGACCCAACTTACATTTTATACCCAAAAGTAAAATCTTGCTTCCAAAAACAATTAACAACAAAAGTGTTGCAAATTCCAGAGGCCAGAGTTGGAAATATCAAAATTAACACTATCCTCAAAGCCTTTGCACAGCTGCTTTGTGTGTGCATCAGGCTATGATAATATTCCCCATTCTGTGCCTAGCAGATGTACCTTTAGGGAAGTCATTGCTATCATGCTCTTTCATTTGTAAAAATGGAGATTATGCACTAAATTAGGCAAGTATTTCTGGTCTTTGTGGGCCTAACAAAGAACTTAATTTTCTCTGAAATGGTAAGGAAGCCATCTATGCAACTGTCTAGTTTAGCTAGTATATGTATGCCCGTATCTGAGTGTGTGTGCTTTGTTTTCTGAGCCCAGGAGACATGAGGAACAGTGCTTCGGAAGCACTGAGAACTGCTTTGAACAAGAGGTACTGTTATATGGCCACAATCAGGAAAAGTGTCTCTCACCTCCTAACTGGGCACTAGTAGATATTTTTGAGAGTTTTGAGGTGCATCGGTCTCTGTAATCGATAAACTGGGACAACTCTGTCACTCCTATAAAGTCTGAGGTGTTCAATGTCACTGGCCTTAGAGCATGCCTCAGACAGGATAGTGGTGTTGTCATGCAAACCATTGGAGGGATATGAGCAACGGTTTATTTTTGTCATTTTACAGCATGCAATAATGCTGAAAACCACAAGTCCAATGAGAAGGACTGAAAGAAACACCTGAAGAATGGCTGACTCATGGAATGATGTAAATAAGTTGGGCAAGAAGTGTTATGTGGTCTTCTAATAAGACTCTTACACAGTAAGTGAGCACAAGAAGGCTGAACTGTCTTTGCATAAGCCATTTTACTTCCAGTGTCCCCCAGCCTTCGCAGGTGGGATTTGCAATATTAAAATACTAGACCACTTTTGACAATGTAATTTGTTCACTCTATACTTCGATACTTTTAAGTCTAACACAACCATACAAACTCTCACACTGACCTTTAGCTTTATAAGGCCAAAGGTCTGCCAACAGAATTAATGTAGAACTAATAGTGTGTCTTGCATCTCATTCTTGATGCAGCAGTGATATATGAACACAGGACTCCTGGGTTCAGCCCCAGACCAGAGCACCCTGCGGGTGGTGCTTTACACCTCATGGGTCTCCACCTTATCTTCTAGTCCCTTCCTTATCTCCCCCAGTTCTACTGCTAAGTCCTCAACAGGAATGAACCTTCACTAGTTCTACTTTGGTTCAATTACTCAGCATTGCTAGATGGCTCTATCAACTGACAATTGTTCATGTTTTTGATTTCTGAAAAAATTAGATAAAGCACATAAGATAATGAATTAGTAAGTATAAATGCTGTCTCCAAGCTTCTAAAATAAACTTTCATTCTGCATCTATTTTACTGAAACTGACATTTATCCCCCCACAGGATCCTTCACCGGAGGCAAGAGCATGGCTGACATGAAGCACAAATGCAATTGCATGTCCTCTTCAATGACAACCAGTTGACTGCTACAGAGATGATTGCATGGATTCACATCCATCCCAGTAAATTTGAGTCCTTTCATAACCCAAGTCATGGAAAAGAATGGTTGCTGAATTTTTTCAATTCAGAATACTGTAAAACCCTCATCTACGTTAATCTCTACTGAGAGAGGCCAATAGAACAGGCATATGAGAAGAATTTTAATGACACTACAAAGAAATGCAATAGCACTTTTAACAAGCAGATAAGGAAAAAAATACCATATTCTGAACAGTTTTGGGAAATCTCTTGGTGCTGCTGGCTGAAGTGGTTAAATGTCCCAAGAGTATTTCATAGCCTCAGTTCAACAGAACATCTGGAGCTCAGTCCTGCTGATGCTGGTGCCACTAGGTCAGCTCCTGCAGTTTTGCCAACAGCAGCAAGAAGCCAGACTAATGAAGAACTCTGAGGAAGAAGCAGTATCGGAAAGCAGATGAGGGCACCTTTTTCCTTCTGCTCTTCAGGCACAAATCTCTGAAGTATATCAGCTACACATTTGAAATCAGAAGAATACACTCATTTGATTTTGATATGCAGCCCAATCTTCATTTTCACTCTTACCTGGCCTCTTCGAGTCTCACAATTGTGAAGATAACTCAAATGATAAATTTTCAGGTTCAAGGAGGCAAAATTCAGGTACTTCAGAAAAAGCTGAAAAGGCAAACAACCAGATTGAATCAAATGTAGTAGCAGCCTCGTGTATACTGGATTTCATAACAGCCCTTTAGCAACGTCATGGTAATTCTCTTGAATAAATGCTTTGCTTTGCACTGGTGTGAGATGAGGCTTATCCCACTGTAACTTCCCTGAAAGATTTCTGAGATAAGCATCCTCATAATAATCCTCTTCTGTTAGAGGGTGAGTCCGCTGTAGGGAAATTCACACCAGTGGAGCCTCATTAAAACAGACATCTCTAGTATAGGAGAGTCTGTGATATATGGCAAAAGTGACAACTGCTTGATAGAAACTGAGCTACTGACCACTTACTGTTTCATCAGAGCTGGTGAAGTGTGGGCCGTTCAGCTTATTAATAGCCACAATGACAGCAACTAAATCTTTGCCATTCAAGATGGGTGTCGCAAGGATGCTTTTTGTACTGTAGTCGGTGAGCTCATCAACAAATGAACTGAACTGGGTACACTGTTCAACAGAGAATTTACAAATTAATCATTTTCAATAATGTCTGTAGTCTTAAAGCCAAGTTAAAGCACAGCCTCTCAAAGTAAGCTGTCTAAAGAATGTTTTGCTTAAAAAATTATTGAGGAAGAGAAATGAATTAGCAGAAAATTGGAAAATGTACAGGCGTTAAAGCTGAGAGAACTGGCTGTGGCTTCTGACTGTAACACATGCACTTTTTCACTTTTCGCAAAGATCTTGCAAAGCATAAGCTTTAACATATCCAACTCTGTCAGAACAATGGGGGTTTTCACTGGTCATTCTCAGACCACTGACGTCCTTCACAGTGCCTCCTCCATCCTTTCCTCCGACTTCTTGTTAACACTGCGAAGTAGGTACAGCCAGTTACCACGCAACACTGTGTAGCTACAGTTTATAAACCAGTGCCATCTGGTACAGTCATTGGGAAATCCACTCACCCTCATTTTATTTCTGCTTTTGCCTGGACCCTGAAGCTGCTGTCGTCTTACAGCCTCCATGAAGCCATCTACCCCTTGTTACTCTTGAAAATGTTGTCCCAGGCATTCTCTTCCACATTGCTGGGCCTTTGTGCATGGGACGTTAGGTGGCTGGGAAGGTATCCCAATGAAGGATGCAGATGGCACCAGTGGTGTGTGGTTCCTGGCACTCTCCTCATGCCCCTGAGAGCAACCCACCCCCTTTGGCCCTAGAAGCATTTTGGTAGTTGTTGCAATGTGCAGAAAGCACCACTATGGACTGGGCTTCCCAGGGAGTCATCCATGGGGGAATCGCCATTCAAACCACTGCTAGAGTGCTGTAGGAGCAGCATAAAGGGAGCTCATTCAGTTATTCCTTATGTGAATGTCACTGTCCCCCCACCCTAAAAGAAAACAAAGCAGAGAAAGGGTAGTACAGGGAAGGCAGATGACCCAACACTTCGCCTGCACAGGGCCTTATTGACACCATCATCACCTGTCAGTAGGGAGTGCAAGGATGGTCTTTCTGACCCAAGATCTTCTCCCTGCTCAGCTGAATAAATTGTTCACTACAAGTCCTTCTAGTTGGGTTAGAAAAAGCCCCACAGCTCTGATCAGAACAAATAATCACTCCCTAATGCATCTTCTCCTCATACCTCTCCTAGTGCTGGCCTTCCCTAGCAATTGGGGTAGATCAAGCATTTAGTCTCTGGGTTTCCTTCAAAGGAATTGCTTTATGACAGTGCCTGAAACCACTAGAACTGGAGTGCAGCACTTGGCTCACAGCACTGAAATCCTTACATATTCTTGGAGAAATGTCTGAAGTCAGAGAGCTTTAAAGTTTAAGTCACATTCTGATGCTTTCCCACCTCCCCTCCCATCCCCCCCAAAAAGGTTGCAAAACCAAATCAATGTCTCAGTATGTTCCATGGAGGACAAGGAAGTTTATGCTGAAGCATCTGGATTGCGCAAATGCTTGTATTGTGCAACAGATGGATGCATAAACAGATGGTCTCTTTCTAACTATTAAACAATAGATGGAGTAATCCTAAATGCCATATCTAGGTCACATGGATTTTAGTTTTACACCTATAATTAGAACAAGCGGATTGTTATTGCTGCGTTTACATGATTGAACCTAGGAGTATGGGGGGTAAATATTGTCTTGAAGGCATAAAAATAAAACATTAAAATTCCTTGGATCCCTCCTGGAATTGCAGTATGTGGTGTTTTCTGAAAGAGTGTTTTTGGTCAGATTTTGTCTCTTGAATCTTCTGATGAAGATCATGCATACACAAGTTGCTGTTAACTCATCTGCTTTGAGATCTGCTCCCTCTGATCAATAAAAATAACTCTAAATGCCCTTGGACCAAACTTCATCAGACAGCAAACTTTTTCAAATGTCATTTATGGTGGAAAACCCTTTCTGGTCTCACTGTAAAGGATTTCTCTCTTTTTACCAATTACTAATAGAGTATAAATGTGTGTGGAAAATTCCACATGCGTTCAGCACAGCTCTGACTGTACCTCACTCTTTCTTCTCTGATGGAGTAGTTTTTATTTATTTATTTATTAACTAGACAAGCGAGGTGTGGCAGTGCACTTATTTGCAAGCACTAACACCTACTGTAATTAATGTGCCTAGCTTCACCTCATTCCATAAATGAAATTGGAAGCAACTTACAGACTTGTTACCGGTGCTTTGGTTTCCATTACACAGCTATTACACCACAATGGGTTTGGCCAAGCACCAAGATGCCCTGCTACCTCTTGACCCCTTTGTACTAGTAAGCATGTGGGCCTTTCTTCTACCAAGTGAATGAATAAATGGCAAACCTACCTCACTGACGTCCTTGATGTTCATGGTTTTCTTGGTTTGGGCAACGTGTCCCACAATGCCTATATCCAGCGGGTAGACAATCTCGCAGTCTGGGGAGACCAGGCATTCCTCCAGGGTGCTTCCCTCTTGGATGTTGAAAAGCCTTGTTGCCAGTTCAGGCGTGCCATTTCTCTGCCTATACATGAAAAGACTACAGCGGTCAGCATGAATGAGGGACCTGATTCTTCTCAAGGTCTTGAAAACAACTTTCTCCATGTTGATGCTTTCTTGCATGTCTTGGATCAACTCAAAAAGGATGTCACACTCATTTCCATCCCAGGGATCTGCTTTTAGTTTCTTCTCAAAGTACTGCTTGGCAAAATCAGGATTGCCATCAAGAAACTTCTCCACTTCGTCTTCACTAATGCTCATTGTGAATGCCCTGGGTCCTGTAGTAAGTAGTAGTCCAAAGATGTGATTTATGCAAACAGCACTCTAATTTTTGATGTAGTTCCTAAATTTTTGTAATAGAAGATGTTGCTTCTAGAATGACCAAGGATGAGGTAACACTGCAAAGAGAGCTTGTCATCAGGAAGAGGTATTCCTTTATAGTGCTGAAGGTGAGTCTGTGGGAGGACAGATCTTCTCAACCAAACAGATTAGATGACCTCTACAAGAGCTTTGGGTCAACTTTCTTCTTCTTAATCTAAATGCAAACAAAAACTGAGTTATCACAATATCTGAAAACACTCTTCTTTCTCTTGGTAAGCAGAACACCCACTGAAACAGTTATATTGAGGCAGCAGCAACAGGGAAGAACTGCATATCCTAACATTGAAATAAGCTCTTTAAAGTCTAATTAAATATATACTGCTTGGGCTTAATCCTTGGCTAACAAGGTGAGCATCTTATTATTTCTGCTCTCCCAGCTCCCTGCAGTAGCAGGAAGTGCACTCTTCACAAAAGAGCACAGTGGGAAGAAAAAAAATAGTGAGGTAATACTGCTTTTTCAGGGCTCCCTCTACTATTGCATGCTTTTTTTATCTGCTGCTGTAAGGGTTGTTCTCAAATGGAAGCACCAATCCTGAATGCTTTCATCCAGGATTTGAACTGAATTTACAAGATCTGTGGCCTTTTCTTGCTAATAAGAACCAGAAGAGGAAAACACCTCTTAGTGGTATCCCTTTAGGGAGGAATCTGGAGAGCTTGAGGTTGGGGTGACTGGGTTAAAATACTCTGAGGAATCATGGGAAGCCCTGCAGACAAAAAAACAAAGCAAAACAAAACAAACAAACAAAAAACCCCAACCAAACAGCAACAAAAAAACAAACAAAAACACCCGGGAAGGTAAAAAAATTTCACTCATCACTATCGGTGGAGAAAGGGTGGGAATTATGGCTGTGAAGGACAGAAGTTGTTTCATATCAATGAAGCCACCATGCTGTGCAAACAGCAGGTGAGGGTCAGCATCATGCTGGGAGGTAAAATGCCACAGAAGACACTACTCTTCAGGGGACTTAAATAATGCACAAGGGTTTTTGTC
Source organism: Tyto alba (assembly GCF_018691265.1). Taxonomy (NCBI): domain Eukaryota; kingdom Metazoa; phylum Chordata; class Aves; order Strigiformes; family Tytonidae; genus Tyto; species Tyto alba. The sequence continues at coordinate 46,180,409 of NW_024881275.1, read as the reverse complement.
AGTGGGGAACAGGGATAGGACCTATCCACCACATTGCTGGAAGATAACCAAGGGTTACCTACTGAATCAGTAAAGGTCCAGGCTGCCTATCCCTGTGAGCATTGGCACTACTGCCAGAGGTGGTGCAAAACAGCCCAACTGAGTATGGGTGCCTGGCAAGAGGGTCACTGCGGAGCCGTGGACGAACGACATGCCAAGACGGGTTCAACGTGGAAGATAGAGCATCAATCAAATCTTTATTGGTCCGGGTACATATATTTATACAGACAACGCTAATTATTATGCCTACTAGTCACTAGCTGATTGGCTTAAGCTCTAAAGGTCGTATTCGCATGGTCCACCTACTTGCGGTTAGCTAACAGCACAAGCTTCTCATAACACTAAGTTTCTTATGCCACTATTTCTAATTCCTCTTGACTTGTTTTCAATACACAACAGTACCATAACACAATGTTTCTCAGACCACCGTTACCATAACACTGGGTTTCTCAGACCACTATTCCCAATTCCTCTCAACCTGTTTTCGACACACCACGGTACACAAGGCCGAAGCGTCCTTGACATTCCTCATGTATCAGCAGCTGCGAGCAGCTGCAGGCAAACCCTAGTGAGGCCCAGCATCAGCGAGGCAGCATCAGCCCCTAGAACAGGCTCTGATCGTACAACTGCTCAGTGGGCTCAGGACCCTTGTCTCTGAGCCATTCTCCAACAGGTCACAAGAGAAGGAGCTGTGTTGGCAGTGTTAGAAATGCTTATGAAGGTGTCTGGAGCTCAGGAGGGGGACAGGTGGGGAGGGCTTTGTCTCCCATCAGCAGGGAGGACAGAACAGATAGCTGCTGATCCATCCATGTCCATCCATGAAACAGAAGATGAACACCCTCACACAAAGGCATGGGATTATAGGGGAAGGAAAGTTGCAGGGTCAACTGGCTGAATGTCTTAGATGTCTTCCTGCTAGCATGGCAGAGACTTGTTCTGGTAACTCTTGTAGCCAGGATATTAAAATAGAATTGTTGTTCAAGAAGGCTTGGAGGAGGTGATGTGAGTCAGGGGTACATACAGTGACTCTAATGTCCATGTTCTAATGGAGGGACAAGGACCTACTCAGCACTATCATGGTGGGAGTCTGCTCCAGATCTCCAGAATGGGGGTGGATGAAGCCTTTTTATGAGCAAGAAGCAGGACTGTCCCAAGAACAGGACTCGGTGGCAGTGGGGAACTTTAATTGCCTGATGTGTAGGGAAGGCATCAGTTCAGGTTTCAGGCTGTTCAGCAAGGTCTTGCATGCTGCAGCAGTTTTCTGGGCACAAAGGATGGCAGAAAGAGCAAGAGGAAATTTTCTTTGGTTTTGAGTGGAGGCAAGAGAAAGAACTAGCTGAGAACTTGATGGAGACAGTTCAGTTGAGTGAGACCATGAAAGGAGAGTTTGAAACTGGAAAAAACAGGCTATTTTGTAAATTATGTGCTCTTGTTAACCTTAAGCAAGAGAAAAAGATGCAGAAAGCGTGTAAGGATGGCAAAATTATTGAAGATGACTATAAAAATATCATGGATGAGTAAAAATGGAAAGTCAGAAAGGTCATGATCCAAAATGTGATTAAACTAGGAACACGAAGGGCAATGAGCATTTTTTGCTGTCATATTGGGAAGAGTAGGAATGTCAAGGAAAGTATTGAAGGACTGGAGTGCTTAGAGGGATGTGAAGTAACCTCTAAGGTCTTAATGGCTTTTTCTGACAGTTAATGGAGGATCTGAGGTTCTGAAATGCTGGGGAAAGGTCGATGCAATGATTCTTTCATCAAAACAGGAAAAAGGAAGAACTGGAGAATTCTACAACAGACCATTTTAAATATAACTTCTAAGAAAATACAGGAACAAATGCGTCCCACTAAATAACTAGAGGAGATAAGTAACAGCCAGTGTGGTTTTGTCAAGAGCAAACTGTGGCATACTGGCATAATTTCTTCTGTGCCAGAAGTCTGTGGACAGAAGGAAATTAATGACTGTCACAGCTCTTGCCTCATGAGGAAATGACACAAAAGATATTTTCTCTCTTAAAGTGAGGGCTTAGATGAAATAATTAAAAGGTAGTGGTAAATCTATTTGGAAGATGAAGAGTCATTAGTAGATCACTAAAGAAGTGTAAGAACTTCTTGGATAGGATTCACTGCAGAGGCTGTCTTAGATGTGAACCATCTCAGTATTTCAACTGATGGGTAGAAAAATGCATATTAAACCAGTGTAAGAGTTGCAGTCAGTTGTCTGTAGCACCATCTTAAAACTAAATTACAGGCAGTTGTGTACAGGAGAAGAAGACTTGAACTCACCAACAGTGCGTGGAAAGCCCTACTTATGTGAAGAACAGTCACCTGGTGAATTCATGAGGATGAGTCACTATCTGGGTTTATCATGGGCTGAACATGTTTCAACACTACCAGGCAGAAGGAGGTTTATATCCATCAGGATGAACGTTCTGTTATATAACAGATTACACCAAGTTTTACTAAACAGATGTGTGACCTGGATAACAGTGGGAAAATGTGACCTCTGAGACTGAGGTCTGTCATGTGTTTTGAGTCATCTCGTTTCTAAACAAAACAGACCCCAATTTTATAAAAAGCTACTGATAAGAAGAAACGAACAGCCTATTCTCTGTAGTTATGTAGGATGAGAGATTTCAGTTCTGCACTGAAAGGGCTTCCACAACAGTGGGAAGAGATGGCTCTCACCCTATCTTAGATACCTCTGGAAACAGAGACACCATACTTTTTCCCAGTGAACACCTCTTGTCAGAAGTAGTGCACATGTAATGACAACAGCTTGTTGGAGGTAGTATGGACAAACAACTTCTCACAGCTGGAGGGAAACATTTTTCTGTGGGTCCAGCCTTTCACATGCCACAGCCTCTCAGGCCAGTTATATGTGAAGAAACCATTGCTTGGATACCAGGATAAACTTCATTTGCAGCGGTGTAAACCTGCCAGATGGGAACAGTTTTACTGATGATTAATGCATAATGGAAGTCGGAGGCATCCTTCTGCCTTCCAAGGTCTCCAATTCATTATCAACCTGGGCCCTTCCAGTGTGTTGTAAAGTACAAGCCTTGTTTCATCCCACAGTAATGGGGATGAAAAAGGACTGGGTAAAGTAAAATCAATTAAAAAACTTGCCAGGGGACTAATACATTTTGATTCCTGGTGTCCCAAAGGAATGAAATTTCCTATCACCTGGACTATGAAGGAGGTCTGATGTGAAGTATAGCTCCTCTTATGGTCTAGCTTACTGTGGCCTGGCAGTTTTTCTGATCTAGTGGAATTTCATTCTGCCAGGTCAGATCTGTAGAAGGAGAGAAAGTTTCCTGGGAGCTCATAGCCACTTCCCTGAATTATTTCAATGCCTAGGAATCAGGCTATATATGAAATAGATATCACAGCACAGAGCTACACAGTCAGAGGATGTACCCAAGGTGCCCTGTGTCTGAACAGAGGTCATTTGGGCTTGGTAACACATAGGGTGGTTTTCAGCTGTATGGCTTCACTCTTTATATATAAGCTGACACAAACAGGTCTGGTGGCTGAATTAAGGGGTATAGAAAATTGTATGAGCTTTTAGGTTGTGAATTGGGAGCTGAAAAATTGCAAATGGGTGAACTATTCATATTGAAAGGAAGATGGCACTTTTTTGGATCCAAATCTGTCAGATATTTGCACTTTCTTTGGTATGAAATGTTCTGCTCAGTTCAAGATAAATGTTTTTGTTTTGAAGCATTTGTAAGAAAAACAAGCAGTGACGAACAGTGACACTCCAGGGTCAAAATATGAAAGAACCAAGCTCAGTTCCTTCCTCTGCATTCAAGATTTGAAACCTAACAGGAAGATTTCCCGTTAACAAGGGGAAAGAATGAAGGACCTGAACTACTGAAGGTTATAGCTGCAGAAGTAGAGAAACTGAAGAAATACTGGTTAAACCAAGCCAGGACTGTGTAACCACAGTACAGTTGAAACCACGTAAGAATGTTGGGTGGAAATCTAAATCATCTCTGCAAATGGAGCCAGAATTGCCAGAGAAACCTCTTTGGAGAAGGGTGGTAGGTTGATGTACCCAGAATTTAAAGCGTGGTACAAAGGCTGCAGGTGTTCCCCAGGCCTTCAGGGAAACTTAGGTGGCACCATGAAATTGAGGTAGATACAGCCTAAGCTTGCAACAGGATAATGCTGTTTGATTGGACTTAGGCATACAATGGAGGATTTTGGAGGACGATAAGGATGCTATTTTAGGAAACTTGCACTAGGCTGTCACACAGCATAATAATATCTGAGCACATGTGGTTGCACACATTTGTTTTTAATAGCTTTAAAACTGAATTGCAGAGTTGGCATAAGACCTCTGCCTTGCTGGGTGTTGGTGAATGTCCTTTAAACAGTGTTTCATATGGAAATCTCAAATGCTTAAGCTGCCCTGCAGGTTTGGCTGATGGCTGGGAAAATGTGCTAGAGCCTCCAGGAATAAAATTCCTCACTGTCCCAACAACTCATGTTATAGTCTTTCCCCAGTCCTAAGATGGACACTACTAAAAACTCCAATAGTGAAGTAAAATCATCCAGCTGATGTGCCACAAAACACACTGCCCAAGAGAAGCAGTACTGTTAGAGCCATTTATGGGACTGTGTCCACAGCAGATGGTACAGATACCACCTGCAAAGCAGAAAGGCTGATGGTAAGAGCTGGGAATATTAGGTCTGAAGATGCTTTTGCCCCTACTTCGTGAGAACAGTGTTTTACTCCTAACCAAGAGGCTGTGGGGAGGGGAGATGCAAGTGACTAATTTGATTAGACATTATCCTTACAGGGTGCTGTACTGACAGCTACACTCAAACCTTTCTGGCCCACTCATCTGTTGCCATAACGAGATTGCAGCTTATCTGATTTACCAAGTAATATTCTCATGCCACCTGCTTGTATCCAAGAATAAGCTTTCCTGCCTGGAGTCATGGAAACCCAGTGAGAATCAGAGACATGTGCCTCATCCCTTCTGAGCCAGGGTCTTCTTCTGCCCCCAAGTCTGGCCCGCTCCTCCAGCCACATACAGATTTTCTTTTGCCACATGGAGGGCTACCGTGCAAAACCCCAGGGCTCTTGCCCAGAATTCTCCCCTGGCCTTTCCTTTCCCTCTGCAGTTGGCCAGGGACCTTTAGATGACACCACAGCACAATCTTGCCACCTGGGATCTCGCCCCCCACACCAGCCACTGCCAGGGCCCCATTTCCCACCTGCAGCCCCAGCTAAGAGAGACACCAGTGGGTGGGAAACTCCTGCAGACTCCTTGTGGACACCCGTGGGCAAGGCAGTTGGAGCTGGATGAGGGATGGCAGGCACTCGGGCAAGTCTGGGGATGGTACCAAACTGGGGGAGCAGAGGGCAGGGCTGCCCTTCAGAGGAACCTCAGGGGCTGGAGAAATGTGTGCTGGGAACCTTGTACAGCCCTGCTTGGGCAAGTGTTGAGTCCTGCCCCTGGCTGGCGGGAGCCTGACAGAGGTGCAGAATGGCAGCAATGGGGACACATGTCAGCTGGGACGTGTACATGAGCACAGCGTGAGCTGCACACTTGTTTTAATGTAATCTGGTTGTTACACAGAAATACAGTGGTGGAGCATAGGAGCACAGCTTAGTAATGATCCTAGGTCATCAGAAAATGCAGCCGGAGCAGTAGCTGGATATTTTAGAGCTCTATTTTCTTGCTGGCTAGATAGGTGATATCTCAATTGTAGCAGGGTTGTTAAATGTTTATAATGAAATATACATAACATGAACTATTGTGGACAGGGCAAAGTGTGCTGCTGGCAGTTCAGTTGCAAAGGGTGAACAATGTGTTTTAGAGTCAAAATTAGTACCTGGACACCCCTCAGAAAATTTTGTTTGCATTTTGGCCAAAATGTTGTCTCCATCTTGTCATGACCAGGGAACATCAGCCCTCCCTTTATGTATACTAATTTAAGTATTGCATTGGTGAATTGCAGAAAACGGTCAGAGATTTGAATCTGAATGGTTCTCACAGAAAGGAGATGGTGCTGTGGACACACGCATAAATACAAAGTTTTACTTTAGACAGTGGTGTGTCCTGAGTAAGCAACGATCAATAGGCATGCTGGGCTAGCTTGCCAAAATCCTCTGAAGCTCCATAAATTGATAAGACACAGAAAGTACCTCTTCGGGTTAATATGAGGCTAGTTCTCTGTTAATTGTTCTGTTTTATTTCTGGAAAAAAAACTCCTCTCTCTAAACGCAGAATCTTGCAAACTTCTAAAACAAATGGGGGGGGGGGGGGACTTGTTTGTTTGGGGGGTTTTGTTTTCTTTGTTTTGGTTTGGTTTTTTGTTTGTTTGTCTGTTTGTTTTTGGGTTTGGTTTTGGTTTTTTTTTAAATAATTGCCTAGTGTTTAGAGGAGGTATAAGATCACCTGCTATACTGAAGGTACTTCACTCAAGGGAATTGCAGTGTCTAAGAGGCCAGACTTTATTTACATTGCTCAGTGCTCCAGGATGAGTCCTGGGTTTCTGGAAGTGGCAGCCCTTCCTTAGCACTCTAGCATGTAAGTTACTTTGGGATTTGGTAAGTCTGCCTGCTGATTTCTGAGAGACATCTATGAGAAAACATATCTTTGCCATGCCAGAAGACAGGAAATATACCTGAGCCTTGAGTAAGTCCACCAGACCTGTCATGGTGACATGTCTTCTTGTCTTTATCTTCCTCGTATATGTTGTGAACATGCACAGATTCTCTTCCTCTTAATTTTATGGAGAGATGGCTCAGTTAAAACATTTATTACAATATGGTAGCAATGGCAATTTCTGCAATAAGACTGTATGAGTTTATTATCTTTCAATTGATAGATTGTATCCAGAGCTCTTAGCACAAATCACTGCACTTTGATTAAGAAGATTACTTAGTTGGTTAAATGTCCTGTGAAGCTGAAGAACAAAAAAGATCACTAAACTCTTCCCAAACTACCATATGAAATCCTTGTGCAACCATCTTCCCCAAATACTCTCGGTATGGAATTAAGGAAAACACAAAGGTAGGAGGACCCATGAAACTTTAATTAGGAACACTAATGTCACAATATAACTGCACTACCCAGAAGTAGGTTTGCTCATGCAGTGTCAGGGGAAAATAATGAAGAGGAGAGAAGAAGCTCTAAGTAAAGGTTTGCAGATGTCTGCAGAACAAGAGGGCAGAATCCCAAATAAGTGAAGTGATTTGTGGGAAACATGGCCACAATGGGGAAAAAAAAGGCAGAGAATAGGATTGTTTTTCAGAAAAGAAACAGAGCAGAGTAACTGATCCTAATTTAATTAGTAAAGAAAGAGCAGAAGAGATGAGGAAGAAGAGGGTTCAGTCCATATCCAGACTTAGTCCATATTGCGTCTATAAGAAGCTGTGGAAACAGCCAAGGACTGAAACCTGAGAAGGAATATGGAGATCATGGAGAGTAGAGTGACTAAGAGTGGTGATGATCCAGAAGAGCCATGCAGCAAAAGCCAATAGAAAATGTCCATCCATGATTTTGGAATTGGTTATTGAAGAAATCCTTGGGCCTGTCATCAGTGAAGACCCGGGAGACAGAAGCATTTCTGCAAGCCAGGGGACCTGTGGGTTAGGGGGAAGTCAAGGCTGAAAGGGATCCATGAGAAGTATTTGAGTTTATTTCTGGCTACTCAGACAGCAATGCATGATGCTGAGTGATTCTCAGGACAACTAAACAAGTCTGGGAAGATTCTCAGGGAAATAAGTGTTCAGGTGAGTTTAGAAAGAGGCTGATGGCCTCATCACACTGAGACAATGAAGATGGAGGTGATTCAGGTATAGGCCTTGCCAGGATGACGTGACAGTGCTGGGTACAGGGATACAATCACAGAAAGTGGATTTAACTCAAAGGATAGACTACTATGAACAACTGGGGAACCAGAAGTATGAGACCAAACATAGACACCATGGGTAAGAGGAGATCAAGCCAAGAAATCATGAGAAGAAGCTGGTAGAGACTGTGTAGTCTCAGTGCACACAGCAGAACAATGTAAAAAGAGGTGCAACATTGGCAGGTACAAGGCTGAAGCAAAGAGGAAGCAAATACTCATATTCCAGACATCAGCAACACGGTTAGTCATACAGGTGTTTTACTGGTCATAACAGGAATGGCAATAGCTCCCCATGGTGAGGCTGCAGGCACAGAACTGCAGTAAGTCCTGCAGAGGTTTTGATGGTGTTTGGCTACACTGCAGCCTGTCTCCTCCTCCTTCTCTCCTTGTGAGTAAAGGGATGCTTAGTGTTCATTGCCTGCAGCAGAAGTTTCTGCAGTGATGGCATTTTTAATGGGCATTAGTAACTATCTCTTTGAGATAACACTGCAATTTTCAGTGTTTCCAGCCTGTTGCTCACTCTGAAGTGGATGTAAGCTTGGTCTTTGGTTCAAGTGTATCCCAGTTGCAAGTTTACAGAGGTTGTAACAGTTTGGGTCCTGAGAGTTGACTGGAACCTCTGGGACTCTCTGTAAAATAAACCACTTCGCTATATAAGTGACCTTGGCTGATGAGAAGCATGCCGTGGTGAAAACGGTGATATTTCCTCTCCATGGAAGATTTACCCTATCTGAGGTCTTGCAACTTCAAAGAAATACAGTTGTTTAAAGCATAAAACAAACAAAATCCTCTGTGAAAAAAAAAAAAAAAAAAAAAAAAAAAAACACCCAAACCCAAACCTGATCATCTTTGATAGCTTAGAAAAAAACCTCACAGTTCTTTTCCCTTTTCCAAAGCAATATAATGGAGTTAATCATTTTCTCCCATGTAAGAAGCAGAGCTAAAAAGCTGAAATGCAGTTGTATGTGAAAGCCTTTGGCTTGTTCTCTAGCTCTGTGACTCACTAATCAGCCTGACGTTAACAACTACCCTCTACTTGGAGTGCAGACAGGTGCTCTGACCTAAACCTTCCCTCCTTAGTTTATTTCCGCCTTCTGTTGCAGATGGAAACCGTGTCCTCTAATGCTTACTAAAGCCAGGTGCCTGGTTAATGGTCTTTGGCTGCATGCACATACAGATTCCCCTGGCTTTGGTAATTTGTGCTTCTGGTTTTAGCTTTTAAATCCATCATCAGGGCTGGAATGGACATCCTGGCTTACCCAGAACTACTCAAGCTCTGTGCCAGCCATATCACTTCTGTAAATCACCTTGAGAGGCATGACATGTAAGGAGCTGTAAATATCCCATTTGAATAATCTGGAGCAATAATCTGGAGGCAGCACTTATTGTCTGCAATATGTAATGGAGGACATTTCTTCTGCCATTACTTTGTGCTTTGCAACAAGTTAGAGCTTATAAATTTATTCCTGTATTTTTTGGTGTTAAACTGCATGAACCAAGAAGGAGCCAGACTCAGAATACTACACACATGATTAACACCTGCAGGGATATTCACATACCCTCTGTGCCTTTTGTTTTTGAAAGGCATCCTGTGAATAACACCAGGTATTAAATAAATTCTGGTCTGTTACCTCACTGCAAAATGTGGCAGGGCATACTGGCTGCCTCAAGGGAACAACTCCTTTCCTCCTGCCTTCCTCTGAGCTAAGAATAGGATTGGGCCATGGTGGTACCCCGCAGCTGTGTTCAAGTGCAAAGGCCTTAGACCCAGACAGCTGAACTCCCCTTGTGTTTGCAGGTGCCACCCTCCTTGCCCACTTCGAAAAGGCAGGCTCTCCAAGTTTCCTGTGTTAAAATAGTTGATCTCTGCCCTCCAGGAGCTGATGGATTGGCACGAAAAGGCAAATGTTGTATCCTTAAACAAATATTGTAACTAAAATGAATAAACCTGCCAATGTCTGCAAATGGATCAGTTCAGTAGTAGTAAATACTAGATATGTATATAGATATGTCAACAGTATGCCTAGTAGTAAATACTAAAAAACATCCAAAACGTCCATCCCTTTATTTGATGGTCAAAAAAAGGTCTCTTTTTCATCAGGTCTTTTGGTATAGAGTAGCAACAGGCCATCAGGGAAATTGTCATGGCTTGGAGAGTGAAATCCACTGATAAATCTGCAACCTTTGTCCACACAGATGTGCAGAAACCAAGAGATGGCACAAAAACTGATCTGCCTCTGGCTGGTGGATCCCTGTATGTTAAAGTCCCACTTCAGGAAAGATTTTAGTCAGCAATTCATTCAGCCTGTGCTGTCAAGGCAGCAAGATGCTGGAGAGTCTGGGAAGGAGGCTGTAACTTAATTTTGCTGCCAAGCCCTTGACAATGGCCCTGAGAAAACCATTCCCCATGTGTTGGCCAGCCATTACAGCAGAGGAGCTGAAGCTTCTCAGCTCCATGCTTTGAGCAGCCTTCTGTTTTCACTTACGAACTGGGGGGGGGGCATGTGTGTCTGTGTCTGAGATGTGTCGTGTGCACGGGAGCATGTGGGACCCTTCTCCAACCAACTGTAAGACAATATATTTAGCAAGAATGGCACTATCATACTTCAGAAGGGAAATCTGCCTTTCAGTTTATGCTATTTAGAAATGTGAGGTATTTCAATGGTTCCTTGAAAGTCATAAGGCAGTGATTTATGATGTCTTTTTATCTAATGATGTAACACACCCAAGAACCTTACCCTTGAACCATAGACAAACAAAATTCAAATAACTTCATCTGTATTGCATCACTCTTCATTGGGAAACATCAGCATTTCTGAGCAGAAGTCACAGAAACTGAGAACCTTAGTCAATGGCCTTCATGTGGTGTGACACTATGGGGAAGCCTTATTTCTCCTGCCCCAAGTCCTGGTGAGGGAGTAGAGTGGACTATCACTGTCCTCAGTCCTTGGCAGACTTGAGACTGGGACATGGGTCCTCCAGCAATGCAGGCACATGTATGTGACACCCCAGAAGAAAGCCCTGCATCCTCAGCAGCATGAATTAGATCTAAAGGTAGAGCAGGAAATCCTTCTCACTTACAGAGCAATAACCACTACAAGAGCTGTCAAGGGCAACCTAAAATGCATCTACCTGCAGTTGTTCTCCAGAACTCTGGTAAACAGGCTCACAGCTTGATTGCCTGCTGGACAGCAGGAAACTTAATGCCTGGTGCAGGAGGCTATTTAGAGATCTCATTTATGCTGCTGAGCTAGCACATGTTGCTAAATCTGAGCTGGCAGTGCAATTGCAGTAATTCTCAGAGCAGTTTACTCAATGCTTATTCTGATAATAAGGCAGAAGGAGGGGGGGGGAGCTGCTGGGGGTAGGAAATCCAAAACTGCTGCTGCTGTATTTCGTAGGATAGGGCAGAAGATAAGATTAATCATCTCATCTGCATACCTGTATTACTGCAGGCCTGTAAGAACTGGTTACTCTTGTGCTGAGTCCAGTACACTGAATATATGTTCTATTCGGTCAGGCCACCTCTTCTATTAAAAAAAACCAGCAGATTGGAAGAGGTCCTTGCATATCTTATTTGACAACAAGACCAGTGTACCTTTGTTTTTATAAGATCCATCTCATGGCACATCAAATTTAACAGGCCTGGGAATATGCTCCAATGCTTTGATGCCTTTTTTTTTCTCCTGTGTCCAGCAAAAACTACCATAATACTGTGAAAATGAAGGTTAGTTTGATTTTGTTTTCTTCTCTCTCCAAATAGCAAATAATGTAGTGACAGATGTTATGGTCACCAATCAAAATCTTGTGCTGTGATTAGCTATTATTAGCATGTCTCTAATCCCCAGGGGATTAAGTGGTCACCTAAGCGTGGCTTCAAGTGTCACCTATGTCTCACATGGACACAAACTAATCTGTTTTTTTGGAAACAGATGAAGTGATAAGTGTTTCGAAGCCCTTCTAATTTACAGAAAATACTGCAGCTTGTCCTCTCTCAAATCCACATGTCAGGGAAAAACACACTTCCACACTCAGATTCAGTGTCAGGTTAGAGTCCTGTGAAAATCTAGTGGGCATCTAGTCCTCAAAAAGCAGTTTAAGAAGTTACTTTTTATGTCATTCTTTAAGTGGCCAAGCATTTTAAAGATATTAAACGGGCTTTCTGTTGATTATCCTTTCACTTATAAATTAAGTAAATGCTTCTGGTGAAGAAGATGCAAGTACAAGGAGCATGTGCCAAGGGAGTTGAAGGTAGGCAGTACAGTGTGTGTGCAAGGCCATACGTAATAAGCTGTGCCTGAATTAACAGAGCTGGCTATCTTCACAGTCAGTGCTGGAGGCCGCCAACACTGTGCAATCGTTTCAGGGACCCTGCTCATCCCTGGAGTACGGTACATACGGTGGGAGACAGTTGTAGCTGAAGGATTAGTTCAGCAAACTGCTGTTTGGCATCTTTCTAGAAAATCAGGCTAATGGCTCCAGGCAGGATCAGGTAGCTACACATTGTCCAGGACATGAAGCAGGCAGTACTTCATCACAGCAGCTGGGTATGTGCCATCTCCCCATGCCTCCAGGTCTTTGTCTTGGCATCCTTCAGTAAACTCAGCCAAAATTCCCAGGGAGAAAAAGGTGCTATTGTGCATAACACTGGCCAGCCCAAAGGTGCTCCATCTACCCCCAAAGAAAGCCAAATATAAAGAGCCAAGAGCATGGGGTGTGATGGTGTGGCCACACCATGGCTGGGGAGGGCATGGAGGCTGCACCCAGACCCTCCGTTAGGCAGAGGGGGACAGGGTGTAGCAATTGCTTCTGGTCGCTCCTGGCCTGGGATGGGTGTGCTCACCTTCCTGTCCCAGTTACCAGCAGGTCACTCCCCTGCGAACTTGACAGGTTGCCTTTGGGCCAGCTATGGGGCAAGGTTGAGTGCTTCTGTTTAAAAATGCCTGGGCAAGCAGCTGTAAGTGATCTCTGCAGAAAGTCTTACACACCCCGAAGGCTTTAGTCTTGCTCTGAATGTCTGGATTGTTGGATCAGCACCGGCAAGTTCAGTACTCCCTGGGCTTACTCCATAGGAACTACAGAGCCATCTCTAGTGGCTCCCCAGCACCCAGCACCCAGTAGCCTAGTAGGAGAAGTAACTGCTAGTTCTCACAACTCAAAGATGAGTGTTTGAGGTCTTAAATCATAGAATAGTTTGGGTTGGAAGGGACCTTGAGGATCATCTGTTCCAACCCCCCTGCCATGGTCAGAGGCACTTTCCACTAGATCAGGTTGCTCAAAGCCCCATCCCACCTGGCTTTCAACACTTTCAAGGAGGGTGCATCCACAACTTGTCTGGGCAACCTGTTTCAGTGTCACTCCATCCTCACAGGAAAGAATTTCTTCCTCATATCGAAGATAAATCTACCTTCTTTCAGTTTAAAACCATTATCCCTCAGCCTGTCATTACCCTTCCATATAAAGAGTCCCTCCCCATCTTTCCTGTAGTCCCCCTTTAAGCACTGGAAGGCTGCTATAACGTTTCCCCGTAGTCTTCTATTCTCTAGGCTGAACTACTTTCTCAGCCTGACCTCATACAGGAGGTGCTTCAGCATCTTTGTGGCCCTCCTTTGGACCCACTCAAGCAGGACCCTGTCCTTCTTATCTTGGGGCCCCAGAGCTGGACACAGCACTCCAGGTGGGGTCTCACGAGAGCAGAGTAGTGGGGGAGAATCACTTCCTTCCACCTGCTGGCCACACTTCTCTTGATGCAGCTCAGGATACAGTTGTCTTTCTGGGCTGTGAGTGCAAGATGATGGCTCATAGTCAGTTTTCCATCCGCTATTACTCCCAAGTCCTTCTCTGCAGGGCTGCTCTCAATCCACTCATCACCCAGTCTGTATTTGTGCTTGGGATTGCCCTGACCCATGTGCAGGACCTTGCACTTGGCCTTGTTGAACTTCATGAGGTTTGCATAGGCCCATCTCTCAAGCCTGTCAAGGTCCCTCTGAATGGCATCACTTCCCTCCAGTGTGTTGACTGCATCACACAGCTTGGTGTCATTAATGAACTTGTTGAGGGTGCATTCAGTCTCACTGTCCACGTCACCAACAAAGATGTTAAACATCTTTCAAATCCATTTCTCTCCAATTTAGAGACAAGGATGTTGTGTGAGACAGTGTCAAAAGCTTTGTGTAAGTCCAGGTAGATGACATCAGTTGCTCTTCCCTTATCCACCAGCGCTGTGACCCTGTCATAGAAGGCCACCAAATTCCTCAGGCATAATTTGCCTCTAGTGAAGCAATGTTGACTGTCACCAATCACCTCCCTGTTTTCTGTGTGCCCCAGTATATTTTCCAGTAGGACCTGCTCTATGACGTTGCTGGGCACAGAGGTGAGACTGCCTGGCCTGTAGTTCCCTGGGTCTTTTTTATTTCCCTTTTTAAAAATGGGGGGTTATGTTACCCCTTTTCCAGCCATCAGGAATTTCCCCGGACTGCCATGACTTCTCAAATATGATGGATAGTGGCTTAACCACTTCATCCACTAGTTCCCTCGGGACCCACAGATGCACCTCATCAGGTCCCATGGATTTGTGCACCAGGTTCCTTAGATGGTCTTGAACCCAATCTTCTACAATGGCTGATTCTTCCTCTCCCAGTTCCTGCCTTTACCTTCTGTGTCTTGGGCAGTGTGGCTGGAGCCCTTGTTGGTGAAGACCGAGGCAAAAAAAACATCAAGTACGTCAGCCTTCTCCATATGCCGGGTGACAAAGTCTCCCATTTCCTTCCCGAGAGGGCCTACATTTTCCTTAGTCTTCCTTTTATCGTCATCATACCTGTAAAAGGTTTTTTAGTTGCTCTTGATGTCCCTGGACAGATTTAATTCTGTCAGGGCTTTGGCCTTCCTTTCCTTATCCCTGGCTACCCAGACAGTTTCTCTGTATTCCTCCCAGGCTACCTGTCCTTGCTTCCACCTTCTGTAGGCTTCCTTTTTACGTTTTAGTTTATCCAGGATATCCAGGAACTCCTTGTTCATCCATGCAGGCCTGCTGGCATTCTTACCTGACTTCATTATTGTTGGGAGGGATCACTCCTGAGCTTGGAGGAGGTGATCCTTGAATACCAACCAGCTTTCTTGGGCCCCTCTTCCCTGATGACACTGAGTAGAAAGAGTACACAGGCAGCCTTTGCCATTGGGGAAATTCTTTGGGCACTTGGGGAAATTGTAAGAATGGCAGTCATGGTTTGCTGCCAAAAATGTTTTTCTAGCCATTTCTGCCTTCTCAACTTTTTATGCTTTATTGCATCCCCACGGAAGGCTTCTAGGAAGAACATCTGGGCAAGAACAGAGCTATAGTATTTATGTAACTGGAAATGTTGACAAGATAAGCTGGAAAGAATGTGTATATAGATGATCCAGTACACAGGAGAACTGTAAACTCCAAGATTTTGATGCGAACATGAAGGCAAAATCTTTATTTTTGCACTATTTTTTTTTCCACCAGTAGATAATGCATAACATCTTTCTACTCTTGCAAGGATCATCTTAATTTGATGATGCAGATATTGGAAGAGCTAATTATGTATCTACCCCGTACAAATTGTCAGATATGAACATGTGCCTATGCAGATGAGTATGTATAGTCCATGAGTTTCTCTGCTTAATGTTCTGTGCTTATTCTCCTAACACGTGTTAGAAACAGAAAGACTTCTATGAGACAAAGGTGTAGTACAATCACATCAGCAGACTTATTATCTTTCTGGGCAGCTTTTTCCATTATGTAAAAGCTGTGTTTGTATTAGCATAGCAGTCAGACCCACCAGTGTGAGGATTACAGTTGGTTTTTACATAATGGATTATCCAAGATTAAGTGTTTTGTTCAGGCACACGAGCAAAAATAACCAATTAGTGACTTTGCAGATTCATTATTTAAAGGCAGCTGGAGGGCAATTGACACAAAACTCTCCTGCTGACTGCAGGCAAAGACTGAAGCACAGTAGTCTCAGAGATCTCCAACATCTCTACCCCAACAGGTAGGTCTCTCTTCAGCAGAGGTGGGCCAGATTAGCATCTCTTGCAACAGGGAAATGCAGCTCCCATGGCAGCAGGTGGGAACAGAGTAACTGCTCAGGTGTTTGGAAGTCCTCAGTTGTTAGCTCAGTTTGGATGCTGCAGGCGAATTTCAGCTAACTGTGTTTTATTTTCGCATTAGAACAGGTATTCAGGGTCAAATACTCTGCAAAAATGTATATGTAGTTGCTCTCTTCCCAAAGTGTGAGAAAAACATATGCTGGGGTACAGATGAGCTGGGATACCTAATAAGACAAATAAAGCCATGGCCACCTTGTGGCTGTTCTGCAATGTCAGATTAAACCTCTAGAAATTGAATATTATTCGTCATGTTGGTAAAGGGAATGGTCTGAGGGCAGACAATACCAAGGCGAATTTTGCCACTAGAGTAAGCAGCTAGGAAGAGCCTGTTTAGGTGATGAGAACCAGTCATAAAAAACACAGCTTTGCTGGCTTGAAAGCAAAGTGGACACTCACCATGAAATAATTAGAAACACCATCCTTACAACCTACAGTGCTTTAGCAAAGCTCATCAGAACATTATTCTTCTTGTGAAAGCAAAAATTTTTAAAAAATTACATTTTTATCAACTCTTACCAATCTTATCCAGATTCTGGCTTGATTTATAATGTAAAAATATCATGAACCGCAATACTACTACTGGCAAGCAAAATACTCTTGCAAGGAATTGCCATTAATGCTCAGTTTTGGCTGGATTTAGGCACCACAACTACCCAGTGGTTTCTCAGTGGAGGAGTTGGTACTCTGCTCAGCATGGAAAGAAACTAGTTTTAAAATGAGGGGAATGTATCCGTAGGCACCGCACTAGCTAGCCACATCTACCGCATGAAATAAAACTCCATGTTTGCTTTTATCTTGCAGAATGAAATGCACGCAGTATGTTTTCCTGGCCTCAGTCTTCTCCACTGTTGAGTACAGCCTAGCTCAGACCTGCGCAGTGGAGTCTTTCACTGTGAAAGACAATTTTGACCCCAAAAGGGTAATTACAGTTACTTCAGCAGTATATGTGAAGAAGCTTCATAGATAAACTGTTTTTTCCAGGTTATGGGTTGTGTTAATCTAAAGGGGGTCCTCACTGACAAGTTAACTTCTTTTGTATGCTGTCTCTCAGACACTGTTCCTGTAGTTTGCTTTTCTCACTACTGTTTAACCTTCTGAGCATTATGGTAAAACCAGCCTTGAAAGTCAGGGATGTTATTCTGTAAGACATCATCTGTTATCTCAAAGCTCAGTACAGATCTCAGCTTTGAGCAGCTCCATGAATGAAACAATTTAGATCCCCATCAGAGAAAAAGCGCAACAAATGCTCATGGAGACTTGCATCCACCACCAGCCATTCTTGGGAGTCATAGCAAACTTAAAATTTATCTAGTTGGGCATCCTAAACACAGACTGACTATTAATTTGCCTGACTGAGAAAATCAGGGCTAACTTGGTGTTGAAAAGGTCCAGAGAGGTGTGCCAGTACCTATTTTGACTGTCTCTCAGCAAACATCACTTCCAGCTGCAGCTGGGGTGGGGCCAGCACTTCATCTGTACAAGATTGGCTTTGCTGGAAACCAACCCATGTCTGGGGAGAGTTTTGGGAACAAGCAGTTTTAAAAAGTCAGAGTTTTTCTCAGGTTCCTGTATTTGGGAATTACAGACTGTTTCAGGCTAAAGCATGTAACTTGCCAAACAGATCTATTTAGCTTCACTGAAGAATCAAATTTAACACAGCTAAATTCTGCTTTCCTCAGTATTTCTACTAATAATGTTAACTTTTGAGGGCCTTCCTCTTTGTCAGTCACCTGTTTAGACCTTATATTCATTTTACTAGATACTGCTTGTACACTTTCAGGGACTCATTTTCTCCTAGAAATTTTCTTCCCCTTAATCTCAGTTAATTTCCCCCTGCTGCTAGTCTCCCCAGCACATCGTTTCAACTTCACAGTGCACAGAGTCATCACTTTCTGCTTTGCTAGGTAGCGCCTTTTCACCATTAGAGATCAATTGTGGCCCCCAGCAGCCACCGGATTGTCTGCAACCAGCTACCTAAGGTCTTTGTGGCTGCAACTCGGTATCTTTGATGGCATCTTCCACAGAAAAGCAGAAGCCTGAACAGGAACAGAGGAGAAACAGATGATTCCCATCAGACATCTCGGGATGGGAAAGCTTTCAGTGTGGGATCACTATTGACAGGAACATCTCACATGACAATGAGTTTATGCACACAGAAGTGCAGAGATGCCAGATCCACTCTTCCTGGCACAGAGGCAAGGGTTCCTCACACAGTCTAGTATGACCTGTGTGCTACACACCCACCCAATCTTAGACTTGCTCTGTAGGCCAGGCAGTGGTTAAAAGGGCACTGTGTTTACAAAAATGCTTTTATGCTAATCTTGCCATGGTGATTAATCCGGATATTAATAGTCTTTCATGTTAGTATGCAGGGAAATGGTATGCCCTGGCCAAGAAGGATCCAGAAGGCCTTTTCCTTCAGGATAACATCTCTGCTGAATACACTGTGGAGGAAGATGGTACAATGACAGCATCTTCCAAAGGCCGAGTGAAGCTTTTTGGGTGAGCTTTCTTGACTTTCAGTTCTAGCTGCCACCATGAGGTACTAGAGGAGTGGGACATGGATGGTGATCTATCCTGAGCACACAGCACAACCAGGTTTTCTTCATCAGAAAGCGAAGCTCAGTCAAGGTAATATATTTGAAGCCAGTCATTAGACACTTTTGAGTCCTGGGTTAATTCTTAGCCTGCCTCTGGTCTGGGTCTATCACAAAGCTACTGCATAAAGTCAATTATAAAGTCAAATCTTGAATGATGGAGTGGCTAGGTAAATTAATTGCAACCAGGTGAGAGGAGCTAGTGAAACCTGTGGGGCTGTGAGGTCAGGACAGCTCTCATTTCACTGAGAGGTTCAGGGGAAGAAGAGGAGTGTAAGTGAGCATTATTTTCACAGATCTTTCAACACAGTGTTGGATGGACTTCTGAGGAAAACACGTGGTTAACTCTTGGATGCCACTGTAATGCCTGAATAGACAAATGGAAGGAAGCTTGAGTTTTGCTTGCTGGTCATGGTTACTATAAAGAATTACAGCAAGTAAAGGGATTAAATAGCTTTCTGGGTGTAGAAAGTAAAATCTGGGGTTTCCAGTAGGCTAGCACTAGTTCTGTTGAGCATTAACTACCAAAACCTGTCTAAATGCATAAATAATAGTGTAGAGCAGGTGGCTATGAACCTTATAAGTCTTAACAGCACAGCACTCTAGAATATTTTGGGATGGGGAAAATGAAGCTTTGTAGGCATGCCTCACAGTTTGGGTGGAAAGATTCCTGAAAGGACTCTTCAAAAACCAAGTGGGGTCTCAAGCCTGCTAGGAACTTATTTCTGCAGTGGCAGGGTAAAGGGGAAGAATAAGCCTGTGCAAGGAAGGGAATCAAGACCCCTCCATTCATTCACAAATCCAGGTAATGCTTGTCAAACTGTGTTAAGATGCAGGTGGTATTCAAAGTAAAGAGATGCGAACCATAGAAGTGCATTAGAAGAAGTTAATGATGAAGATAGGCTGTACCTGAACAGGGTTCCCACAGCCTGTGAGAAGGCCTTTAACTAGCTTAGACAGCAGAGTGGCTGTAATTACTTCTGTGCTTGTAACAGACATCCCTGTGTCAATAAAGCCAGGAAGGGTTACAGAGAGGAGAGTCAACTGCCTGCCTCCACCCAGGGACACAGCAAATAAGCCAAAATGAGCCCAAATGCAGGTCAGCTCACCCTGCAAACTGCTAGCAGGGAGCCAAGAAATGACATCCATCATTTTACTTGGTGGCTGGCTGCTTGTACAGAAACTGATGGTAAAAAGCCTGCTGAGCTGGAGGAGGGTCAGGGCACTATCCCAGCCACAGTGTAGTTGCACAGCAGGGGCGGGAACCAGACAGCAGCAATGCACTGTCAGTGATGGGGTGAGGGTAGGTGTCACAGATTTGCATTACTTAATGATAAACAGTGACTTTGCATTAACAAAGGACATGTCCATACCTGAAGCAGTTGTGCTGAACTGTAGCCTGGTTCCTGTCTGAGTTCTGAGTGAAGGACATTTGAAGCTCACATGCTGCAGGGTTTTACCTTCAGTCTCATGGATCTTGTTGCAGGTTCTGGGTCATCTGTGCTGACATGGCTGCTCAGTATACAGTACCTGACCCAACCACTCCAGCAAAAATGTACATGACCTACCAAGGCCTGGCCAGCTACCTCTCCAGTGGTGGTGAGTGAACTTTTCCAACCCCCTGGTGCTGGTTGATAGCTTACAGCTACCCAGATTTCTGTGTCTCAGTATATCAGCAGGAAAAACAGCTGAGTTCAGATTGCTCCAAGTGAAGACAGAGCATCCATTTTGGGGGGACTCTTTACCCAAGCAGTGCTTTTTATCTCCACAGGAGCAGGATCCATAGACACCCCAGAGACCCCATCTATACACCATTTATGTTAATAGGGACGATGCATCTTAGAGGCAATGGACCACACATAGATTTTGTACAGTCAAGTGGGGTGTTGAACCTAGGGAAACAATACTTCCTGGGACCCACAGTGGGCATTGTAAAGGTGCTGAGAGTCAGTTGTCCTTGTACTCCTCATATCTAATGGGAGGCGACATGTGGACCCGTATCTGCACTCCAGCAGCAAGGCACAGTTCTCCTCGGACAGACACAGCTGGACTCAACAAAATGCAGCTGTTAACTGAAGTCCCCCTTTCAGAAACTGCTCGTGCTGAACCTCAGTCATGCATGCAGCACACCAGCACATACTTTGTGTCAGAGCCTCCCATAGCTGTGGGACTCCAGCTGTGGAAGTTGGCAGGACTTGGCCTGTTAATGCATGAGAAAGAAGTACATTCACTTAGTACTGGCAGATAAGCCACACCAAAATGCATTTAGCTGAACAAGGCTGGAAAACAGAAGGCATGTTTTGCTGAGGCTTCTCGTACAGGAAATGTAATGTGTATGGCCCAGATTTATTTTATATGCCCCACTCCCCCACGTGATTGAGCAAGAAACATAAAGCAATGTTTTGTCATTGAAAACCTGTAAAGTCCTAGTCCTAATACTTTTAGCTTAAGAAACTAAAGGTGAAAATTCACTGAGCATCATGGAGAACAACATGGTCTCAAAATATCTTGTGCTTGTCCCAGTTCTTCACTTCCTGGTGTGGAGATAAGCTGGATGTGGGAGGTGATTTTAGATCCTGTAGGAATCTACCCCTGCCATGTTCTGAAGTGAGGTGTCTCGCTAACTTCGGGATGACTAGGTCCACCTCTGCTCTGTTTTACCCACTGTGACAAACACATGTGTTCTGATGTTTCAGGGGACAACTACTGGGTGATTGACACTGACTACAATAACTATGCCATTACCTATGCCTGCCGCAGTCTAAAGGAGGATGGCTCCTGTGATGATGGCTACTCCCTGATCTTCTCACGCAACCCTCGTGGCCTCCCCCCAGCCATTCAGCGCATTGTGCATCAGAAGCAGGAAGAAATCTGCATGTCTGGCCAGTTCCAGCCCGTGCTTCAGTCAGGTACTTCAGGCTAAGTAGCAAAACCACTGAAATGGCTGTGCTAGAAGCTTGTAGAGTGGGTGATTGAACTGGCTGTGAATGAGACAGAACTGTAGCAAACTAAGTTGTACTCTTTTAGCAACTTTTAAAAATAGTATATCTAATAAGAAAATAGCTTGTCTTGGCCATTTGGGCAACAGCATCTTAACTTAGGTCTGTGCACTGTCCTCCAGGAAAGGCGATGCCTCCAGGAAGGATCACCCTCACTCTTCTTAGCTCCACCATGATTTGTGCCCTGGGAGGTCCAAGTAGCAGAGATGAGTGTCTCTGAGAAGTGGTTCTGACTGTGTTTGCTGTCAGTGGGAGTCAGCAGTTAAACCACATAAAAGTGAACAGAGCATGTCTAAAGCCCATTTTGGGAGAGCTCTTTTTCTGGAGGCATGGGAGCTGATCTTCTAGCTCATATGCTGTCCGTGAGATAGGCAGATAATTTTTTAGGGTTATGCTGAAGACAGAAATTCCTCTTTGTTGGCAGCTGAGTGGCCACACACACACACACACACACACTGCCTTGCCCTTTACTAAACCAGCCCTGAGGACCTGGACTGGGGGATTGTCACAGTAACAAGTGTTCTGCACTGCTGGACAAGAAATAGCTGCTAAAACCTTCGGAATAGCACATCATTGTGTGAGCCAGTCCTCCACGACAGAGCAGGTGCTGGCATCGTCCAAGGTGATGGGACTGGTATTGGCATTCCTGCCCCGTGACCTTCCATATCACTTACAGTGGCAGAGGGAGGGTAGTTGGTTTGTGGGCTTATGCCTAGGTGCTCACGTAAACTGAAAACTCATGGCTAGCTGGGACTAACAAAGGCTGCACAAGTGCTGTACCAACAGACACAGAGCAATGCAAACAGTGACTTTGCATCTCCTCATCCTAATCTTGTACTGTGATTCAGAAGTACCCAAGGAATGTTGTAGCTACAGCTTCACTGAAGACTAAAAGACTGTTAAAGCACTTCACAAATTTACTTACAAGGACTAAATTTTACTCCTCTTTCTTTCCAGGGGCCTGCTAAAAGTACACTTCTGGTCCTACACTTAAGCACAGAAACCAGACCTGTTGGTCTTGAAGTTGCCACTCAGCTAATAAAAAAAATAAAATCATAGTATTGACTAGTGTGTTTTTCATGAAAAACACATAAAACTATTGGGGATTTTGTAAACTGTGTGCAATACAGTATTGGTATTTGAATTTTCAAGGGAATATCTAACATGACTTTTGTCAATAAATTTTTTAAAAAACACCCATGTCTGGAACTGTTTCTTGTTACCAGCTGTCCTGTTGGGGGGCAGAAAGAGAGGAGTTGTTTGCCAAGGGAAGGTGAGGCAGCAGCTAAGGGTGGCCCCAGCACAGGTGGGGCAGTGTCTCTCCCCCACACCAAGCAGGGGGAGCAGGGCAGGGGTGGTGGCAGGGACAGGTCCCCTGACAGTGCTGATTGTCAGACAAATGCATGGTGACAGGGTAGGTCTGGGATTCACCTGGGAAGTCCAGCCAGTAAGTGAGGGCAGCAAGGCATAGGGCAGGGCACAGGCACACCTGCGAGGTGGCCCTGGCCAGAAACACGACTGGAGAGTGGGTCAGAGGCAGAGCCACCTGCAGCAAGGCTCCCAAGGGGGCAAGGGCCTGGGCTGAGTGGAAGAGGGTTTGTGGACCATGGGCAAGGGGTATGCAGGTGGAGGTCCCAGGTGAGGCTACGCAAAGCAACGAAGGCTTGTGAGTGCCTGCAGGGCCCTGGCATATGCAACGTACCTCTCCCACCAACACTTCTATTTAAATTCTGAAGCTAAGAAATTGTCTTGAACAGTAGCTCTGAGACGAGGCTGATAATGTGATCCTTGCTGCCTGGTACTCAAAACTCTGCACAAAGTATTTCTAAATAGCCCCTGACTCACAAATACGGTAGAACAATGTTCTTTTCAATAACACTGGGACATTACTTTAAATGAGCAGTTACTTGCAGTTCTAAGGGCATAAGCAGTAATTTACTCCTCACTGCAACCATAATCCAGCCTCCAGTATCTGAGAGGTATAGAACTGAAAGATATAGAAAAGACAGGTTTTAGGGCCAAGAATTTCATAGAGACAACCACAAGAATAGTATCTAGACTCTGGAAAAATGGTAACCCAAGTCAGCCTTTTTGACGTATATTTCCCACTGCTCTTAGTAAAATCACATGCACTTTAAATGTTTCCTATGAGTAAGTCCAGAACACTCCCAGCACCCTGATGAACCCTGCAGTTTGTCAGAAACACAGATTTTCGCAAGTCATGATTACAAAGCATAGAGGGAAGACCAAGCTGAAGAGCCCCTGATCCTGAGGCTTTCAAAGGGTAGGTGGCACAAGGTTGATACTGAGTGAAGACCTTCAGAGCACTACGCTATAAAACAGCTTCTACAAGATGCTTGTGCAATCTCATCTACAGTATCCAGTAATTATCTACTGCATCTGATGGAAGGGGCATGAAAATCACTGACTGAAAAATCACTCTTTTCCAAGGCCAGAGACATTATCCAGGGATGCAAGGAAGTCTCTCAAGACTGTGTTTCCCAGGATTTCCAGGCGGGACTCCTAAGGCTCTCAGCCAGCAATGAATAAAGGTGTTCCTTGTTCTTCTGGTCTAAGGAAAGCTAGCCTGACAGGCAACAAGATGGTGCACTACCATTTACAGTGAAGGACAGAAAGAAGAGCAGCAGGCAATGCAAACAAAACCCCACATAGAGACTATTGAGTGTTGAAAAAATATCAGCCTTTTGTGCCGGACTAAGTGCAAGGTCAATGCATTGACTAAATATTCACCACTTGCCCCCCCTCTCCCATAAGGAAGTATTTGGGTGGAGATCTGTGAACTTAGGACTTGTATCACAAGTGATTAAACAACACTTAGCTCCTTAGCTGAAGGAGCTTAGCCTTTGGCCAGGACATTCAGACCAATACTACCAGTCCTAGAGAAGTGGGATTTTGAATGTCTACAGTTATAATAACTGTATGACCAGAGCAGAAAGGATATGTATGCAGGGCCAGGTGCGTTCTTCCTGTGCTTGGTATAGTCTGTCCAGATGAGTTAGGCAGTGAAATCCTTCCTCAGCCACACAAGGTTGTGCCTCCAGGTTTGAAGGAGGATAGTGGTAATTCTGAGATAATATAACATGGAGTTACACATGCTCCAGGAATCTGCCTTGCTCTTGGAGGAACTGGGGGAATACATTCCCATCAGGACTGCATGCAGGCCCTCATGATATGATCTGGTGAGTTAACAAACAGATGGGAGTTATTTCACACCCATTTCTCTCCACTCACAGCAGGAAATGTGAAAGATCAGGTAGGGCTATGAGTGTATTCTGATCTGATTTACACTTCTCTTGCTATTCTACTGAGTTAAACATAAAACATTTAGGGTGAGTCTAGAGGCAGACACACTTCTGTCTGCTGTTTGAGCTCACTGAAGAAAACGAGTCCATTATTCCTGGGTTTAAGTGCATGTATAGATCCCAAGTCATAAACTCTGTCCTGCATAAACTTTCCACTAACAAGAGAAAAGAAAAAGATGTTTACAAATGAAAAGGACTGTTGTTTTGTCCTCAGAAGGTCCTTTAGTGCTGGCAGAAAGACTATGACTGTGCAACAGCAGGAGGAAATCTGCAAGGATATTGTCCTTCAGGCGTCACTGAACCTCCTCTCAGCAAGGACACTACAAGCCCTGAGATCAGACACCATGTTGAGTTAGACAAGTTTTCCTTGCATTGTGATAAATGAGGCGATCTATGCATTTAATTTCCTGCTTCAGCCTTGAAATTTCCTGTGGTGACACTCCATTCACGTGTCATTTTGATGTAATGTTGGAACTTGCACCAATCAAGCTATCTTTTATACCTTGAGAACAGGCTTTACTTTCCAAAATTAAGTTGTTGACACAAGAGTTTTGATCAGTTTCTAGAAAACAATGATCAGATCCTGTTTTTACAGAGTTCACATGGAAGATTAAAAACTGGTTTTATTGGGTAGCACAAAAGATGGTAACAAATGCAGTATATACACAATTAGACAATATAAAACACTTTGAAAGGTTTTTCATTTTAACAGTTACAAAACTGTTACATAGCCTCAGAAGCTTTTCCTTAAAGAGCAGGCAAACAATCTCATCTTGCAGCTGCAGTTAGATTTTCCTATTTGGATTTATGGCTAACAAGAGACATACATGAGTGCTCTGCAGTGCTGTTCTGGTTCTGATACTACAGAACTACTAAGCACTTGTTACTCCCTTTTAGTGCCATGCACATCTGGCACTTCTGAAAACTGAAACTGTGAGGCAAGACTGATCACTGCCTGGTAACAGAGGAGATGGTAGAGTTAAACATGCAATTTTGGAAGGCCTATCAGACAGAGTCAGTGACAGATGGTTACAGAAAACTCAAGTTTCAAGTAATAAATAGCATTTTCGTGTAGACATTAAATTATAAAAAATACAAGGGTAGCCCAAAACTTCTATGTTTTGTTGGAAATAAATTCAAGCCTGGAAATATTAAATTCTCTTCTCTGCTGCAATTGTTTCAACATGCTCATTACTTAATGTAAGAAGTTTATACCAAAGCACCAAAGAAGAAGAAAAAAAATCTTGTTACATATTCAAAACTTGTTTCTGAACAGACAGTGCACCGTTTTTGGTCAGCTCTGCATCCCATGCATATTTGCCACTGCCAGAAAAATATGTGAAGAAGTACTGTGCCTTCCACACTTTGGATGATATTTCATGTAAAAGTGCTAAAAGAGGGACCTCGTGACAGATTTTCAAAGCAGTTGGACTTGACCTTAAGAAACTGGATTTTATTTGCATCTACAACATGTTAAGCTCTTCCCTTGCAGATAAAATTTCTTTTTTTGTGGCTTCAGTAAGCAATACAATAATGTATGAAATTTTACCTTGAAACTTTAAAGAAAACAGCACTCTCACTTTGCTTTTTAACAAGTCAAAAAAGTAAGCATGAGAAATACAGACCACTTCAAAGAGGCAGCTGCAAGCCTCATGTCTGTCACTGCAAAGAAACAGAAATCCTGGGCCAGTAGAACTCCCAGCCTAAAATCTTCTAAAAGATTTCTAATTTGTCCTAGAGGAAGTCACTTGCCATAGAGACAGGCTTCAGTACAGAAAGAGCAAGTGAACCTCCATTCTCTGTTCTGCACCTTTGCAAAAGCCAAAACATTCCACCAGGACTCATCAGCTCTGCACCACTTGCCCTATATATGCCATTAGTGACCTAACTTGTGTGAGGTATAATATATGTTTCTCTGCTAAATAAAGCAGGGCAGTGGTTTTTGATCGTGTATTTTTCAAGATTTGCACACCTATATATTCTCTACTACATCCCTACATAGCAAAATCAATGCTCTATACAAGCTACACTTCATTTTATTTCAAACACCTGTAACTAGTGCATGGTCCCTGGTTTCATAAGGACCGCTATACTCTGATTGCCAGTGTGGTAAAATTTGAAAGCAGAAGGCTACTCAGATAGAACATCCTAACAGGCTTCTCTCAAGCTCCTGTATATTCCCCTGCTTCAGATGCACTGAAATCTCTCAAGAACCTATAGTTGAAAATTTCTAAAAGTAATATTTTCTGTAGTTCCACTTCATACTGGCAAAACAACACGTCCTAAGTGCTAGATTTTATTTAACTGTGTATTCTGATTCTTCACACAGGGACAGTTGTAACAACTTTGAAATACAGTTTTACTATCTCCATCCAAGTAGAACTTCCCACTAACTTTTCTGAAACTGAGAAAGTTATCAATCAAGTAGGCTCCAATGGCCATTTTCTGTTCTGCACAAGCCTTTATGGGCAAGGAATTGGCAGATTAGCATGTGACAAGCAGTCCTTATTCAAACTTCAGTGAGGCAAGAGTATTTAATCTGAATTCTGCAAGAAAATGAATCTTTTAAGCCTAACTTTCAGCATGAGCATATGAACAAATAACCAGAAGTTAAGGAGATACAAGGCCTCATCTCAGATACTTTTCGTATGTTTCTTTTCTGTGTTGTAAATGTAAGGCCATTTGAGGTAGCTCAGCTCTCTCCTGATGTGCAAACTTGTTTTTTTTGTCCAAGACCTGAATTTTTCATCAAATATGCAGTCTTTGTTGTTATGTTGGTGAGGTGGCTGATGTCAGCAGATAGAGCAGTAGGGGATTTGTTTGCGTGACAAAGTTTCTCCTCCTATGGAAAACATTCCAGCTCTTTCCACTGGCATTATCCTTCCCTCTACAAGCATTTTAAAGGCACACTTCAAACTGTGCCAGTTGTGAAATGGGGAGAGTAAAAAAACACCCCTGCAATTCAGGGAACATTGCTGTTACATAAAGTGTTTGGCAGCTGCAAGGACAGCCAGAGGTGTTCTGTAGCCCATGATCTGCGGCCATCACACGCTTCTGTACATGCTTTGCAAAGCATAGAAGCTCAAATTGTTCTTGGTTAAGCAGTCCTGTTACATCAAGAGTGTGCTCTCCTATAATATGAAAACACAAAAGGCTCTAACTAGCATTTCAGCTCACTCATGGCCACCAAAAGCCAAGTCTCAGGTCACTCAACAGTCCGAGAGAGGAGGCACACCAGGGAGAGATGCTAGCTATAAGGGCTGTAGAAGACTAGGCTAGGTGACAGCAGTAGAGAGAAAGAGAGGCTTTCAGGGTTAGAGTTTTCACCACAAAAAGGCAGTGGCTGACAGCCACAGTGCAAAAAGGTGACTTGGGCAAAAGCAGAAAGCAGAAAAGGCAAGAAAGTATGGAGGCTTGATCTTCCTGTGCCTTCTTCCCCTTTGAGGATGAGCTGCTACCCCTTCCTCTACCTGTGTGAGGAAAATAGCTCTGACATCCAAATAACAACCTTTAATGCAGAGAGAGCTGGGTGGGAATCCGTCTGTGAGAGGGTGAAGAACCTCATACATCTGAAGATATGGCAAGTCCTCTGAAATAACCCACTGGAGCATGTGTGACTAACTGGCAGGGAAGCACAGATTCTTCACTTCATGCTCTGGACGCATCTGGTTGCTCTGTGTTTTTCCATCAAACCACTATTGCAATACAGCCTGGCAACTGAGGCAGGCAGTTCAGTCTCAGACATGCTGCCCATGCTCACTCATACAGCGAAGCAATGGCCCTGTTCCTGCTGCAGTTTGTGAGCTCTATGTATCTTTGGTTGTCCTGGACATTAGCTCAGTGTAAAATAGAGAATAATAGATATTTATTTCCATAATTCCTAGTTACCAAGCTGAATCCCAGTTCTATGGCAGCGTCTTCAATAGTACCAGTTGAGTTGTCAGTTGTGGCTGTTTGGTAATACTGTCTTCTGAGCTCTGAAGAGTTAATAGGGGAAGTAGCTTTTAACTTACATTCCTAAACCGCTTCATCAGGTCCTTCTGATACTCCCTCCTCATCTTGGGAGGAGTTTATTTTTCTGGGGAGTTGTCATTTGCAGGGAGCATACATCACTCAGTCACCAAGCCAGGCACTGCTCTGCAAAGTCACTTGAAAGCTTCAACATACTCCACAGGAAGAGAGGACAGGCCTGCCTTCCCCCAGTAGTCAATGGCACGCACTCTATAAAAGCCGGAGACTGAGCTTCCTGCAAATGAAAAGGTTGGAAATGGTCACTGTGAAAGGCTGATACCTGTAGTGCTTGGAGGATGTGGAACTGGCACTGCTCCTATAAAATGTCGGTTTGTGGAATGGGATAGGGAAGTGGTGAAATCACTTCTCTGCCCTATGTAACTGTGTCTGTGCCCGTCTAACTAAAAATGATTATAAACTCCTCATGGCCAGGTATTGGCTCTTTTTTTTTTTGTTGCACCAGGGACCTCCTCTCTCCTCATTAGGATTTGTAAGTACAGCTACAGGACTGCTGTCCTACCAGTTCCTCTGGAAGAGGGCTCTGACGTTTTCTACAACCCACAACTAGTAATTTCCCTTTTTGTGACTTATTTTTCTGCCTGAATTGTGCCTTTGGAACAGGTTATGTGGGGACAGGATCAACAAAGAAGCAGAACAAGAAGCATGCAGGTTGACTGAAACCTCTCTGCTCAACTTGGGAAGCAGCACCACTTGCTCCAAAGGTATGTGAGCTGATGTTCTGTGGCTCTGCTCATTTTCATCCTTGATTGAGTTCAAAGAATACAGCCTTCACTAGCAGTGTCTTTAACCTCAGAAGCAATACAAATGTTTTTTCTCATCTATTTTCATGATTTTTAATGTGTGCTTTAGTAGTTAATCTTTTTTTCTAAAATAAAAAGAACGCTAGAAATAATGAGTGAGAAGGAAGTATCTAGCAATAAAGGCTGCTGAGATGTGAGATTTTTTCAAGTAGTCTTCTCTTTTTTGTTTTTCAAACAAACAGTTAAATCTGGTAGATTCTCCAGATGTGCAGTACTATATAATATTGAATCCTAATTTCAAAAATTTGCTTTAGCCATGATTTACAGTCTTTGCTTATCTGTGTAGCCTTTACATTGCAATAATAGCTCTGAACTTTAATATGCATCCACTGCTGATGCTAAGCCTTTTTCAGGCTATGATGAGCTTCTGTTTCTGGCAAAAACATCTCTGAATTGCTCTTTATTTGGATCCCTTTGAGGCAAGGTCTGTGTTTCACACAGATCTGATCAGTGCTTATTAGTAATACTTGTTGGATAGCTACATCGTGGATTAGACCACATTTGGTTAAAAAAGCCCAAAAAACAATAACAGAAAAATACCCAAATAAAAAATCACTACCTTCTTGCAGAATTTTTTATCAAGGCTGTACTTGAGGAGAAATGACCACAGGCTCTGGGAGAAGCTTTGCCTGTTGACAAAGATGAAACCTGCTGCCCTCTAAGGTGAAACATCTAAAACTTAAGCAGCTAGTCAAGGCTAAAGAGAAAGCTCTAGGAAACAGCAAAGAGAGGGCTCTCTCCTTGGCTGGGCGTTCAGATAGCCAGGAAAAACTGTCCTACAGGAGGACCTCTTCTGTTCTTACCAAGGGAGCACCCCAATAGCCGAAGATTGCCAAAACATAAAAGGGTATGGCAACAGGGACAGGTGACCACAATGAGAGGAGAATTGCCACCTTCCCCCGGAGTAGCTCAGAACACAATAAATGCAAGACAACCAATCCCTCCATGAAAGGTGAACATGACTTCCCACTTATCTGTGTGCTGATGTCATATCCTTAGGCAGTCTAACACCTCAAGATTCAGTGGTACGAAACAAGTGTTAACCAAGGCAGTTTGCTCCTACTACCCTACCGCAAGATCATTGTACAAATCTAGGCAAAGGCATGGACAATACCTGTGGGACTAAGCCCAAACCTCATACTTGCCTTGCTGTGAGTCTAATACCAAAAGCACAACATGAAGCTGTGGTTACATGGAGCAATTTTGTTTGTTCCCATTTTTGCGTGGTTCTATATCAGCTACAAATAGAGACAAAAGTGCTGCTTTGCCTCTCAGGTATCTTGCCAGGCCCACAGCTGGGTGACTGGTTTCTGTGACAAGGATTTTACTCATGGCAATACTACTAATAATGTCCTCATGATGACATGTCAATTAGTGCTTGTCCTTGAGAATAAGATTTCACTGAGAACATGGTCCTAAAGGAAATGACATACTCCTAGTTGTGATGGGAGTGTATGTCACTAGCAAGCTACGTACCTTCAGTAGTTACTAAATGATATTTCACACACTTGTGAGTGGCATTATTAACATGACAGACTACATAATATGTAATCTTGCCTTACCTGGACTGTAGACCCAGAGAGTGAATATTGTGTCTTTGGCATTAATCCGCTGGTATGCTTTTCCATCTGGTGAAAACTCCACTTCAAATGTCTTTATACATCTAGAAAAGAAAACCAGATAGCTCAGTAAATACAACTGATAATGCGGTGAGCAATCAAATCCTAATCTCAGGACCATTTCAACAATGAAGGCCTAAAATATGAAGTATTCAGTTGACTCATTCCTACCAAGTGTGGGATGGCGTGAATTGCCTGTATTAAGAACCACAGCTCAAATATCCCGCAGAAGAACACACAGACTGACTTGCTATACTGGGTACTTACAGCACCACAAACTGTTAAGCATCTCTTACTCCCAAACAAGGGCTAACAAGGCTGAAGAGTCTAGGGAGACTAGCTTGAAAAGGAGCTAAGGCAGTGCTTCCTGAGGAGTCTGGATGTACACTGGATAGCCTCCAACAGTTCACCTACAGACGGTTTATAGTCTAGTTCAGCTTGATGGAGTAAGGAACTGGAGGTCTTCTCTTCCAGATTCACATCCCTTATAGGGATGCATAAGATCCCACCTAGGCACCTGCTGCTAATATAACTTCTATCATGGATCTTTCTGTCTGCTATGCTGAAGGCAAGTCCCTCAAAAATGCCATTGGATGCTGGTGAGCAATAGGCAGATTCCTTTGCTCAGACCACAAATTAGTCAGGGTTGCTGTCCACTGTTACTGCATGTAGGTCCTACAGTTTATTTGTCAAACAAATGAACTGTAGCATGCCTCAATGAGCAAGTAGTCATTATT
Organism: Tyto alba; assembly: GCF_018691265.1. Classification (NCBI taxonomy): domain Eukaryota; kingdom Metazoa; phylum Chordata; class Aves; order Strigiformes; family Tytonidae; genus Tyto; species Tyto alba. Next base: position 46,148,253 of record NW_024881275.1, on the reverse strand, counting down.
TAGTGAACTCATTTTACTTTGTAGGACTGATGGCAACCTAGGGAGTAACAGGCTGGTAACTTGGTGATATCCATTATATTTTAAAAGCTACTTACTTTGAATTTACACAGCCATCGTCCCACAACACAATGACCTGCCCCTTTGTGAGAGGGATCAAACGAACACCGGTCACCTGTTCAAAGACACATGCCCATGTGAAAAAGCTGTACAAAGCAATGAGCCAGGTCAGATTTCTGTGTTCATCCTTCCTTACTAATTATTCGCTTTGATTCTATCCCTCGAGACAGGGGGAAAAAACAAAATTCCTGGTTCTGTGGCTTTGTAGCCTGTGTCTCCAACCTGTCAACCTTGCAGGCCACCTTCAGAGGCTCCTGGCACCACTATGAACATGGGTGGGATTGAATGGGCAGAAACAGATGTCTAATCTATGACAGGCATGATGCCATTTTATTTTTAGTGATCGACTATTAACTGGAGAGCTGCTATCAAGCCTGGTAGCACACAATGGGATTTTTAAAAAGAAACTGTACTTCCCACTACTGCATTATTATTTTCCCACCATGGAAAAACTTGCATTTATCTCAGTGATAGCTTCTATCATTTGCTGTGGAGTGCTTTATCTTGAATTATGCCTTAAAGAGTCTTCTCATCAAAGGAGAGAATTGCTTGTTTACTAAGTCTTACATGGTACTTTTAACAAATAATAAGCACAAATGCTAGTCCAGCTCTTCTTAGTGAGACTTAAAAACAGGAAGCAGTTTCTAATTTGGTGAGTCTGACAGCTGAACACAACACACACTTGATCTGGAACAGATCTGGGTCTTGCACAGATGTGGATAAGGAAGACTGAGGGAACAGGATAGTCTTGCTTCAGTGTCAGGATGCCACCTTCAGGAAATGGGAATGGTCCTGCTGCCACCGGGTCCTGTGGAGCCAAATAGAAATGTTGTGAATATTTCATTACAGTATCTGAAAGTCAACTGTTACATCAGTGTAAAGTGACTGTGTATTTCCTTTGGGACTGTAAATTTCCAATGGAGTTGGTGCTGATAAGTGCCTTATAGCTATCAAAGTTCTTCAAGCTGGGAGACTTTTCTATCTCACTCATTTTCCAGCTCTTCAGGAAACAGAGGGTTTGTCCATCTCACAAACTGCATTGGTCACAAATGTCCTTTAGGTGCAATCAGTCACTTTTAGTAAACTCCCATGGAAGCCTTCCAGGGTAGTGGTCTTTACAAACCACACCACTCCCTCTTAGCTATAGATTCCCAGTGTACAGTGAAAGCTACTGCTAGCTACTACAGACATTCAGCTGGAATCTGAGGATGAGCTTTCACCAGATGGTCAAGAGTATCTAAAAACTTGCTGCTGTCCTGTTGAAGGAAGATCTGATGGCTCCTATAGTATCCCTCTGGTCTAAGCAATAGTGGGTTATGGTGGCTGGGAGGAGAAGACATAGTACTGTACACCAAACTCAGACAGCAATTACTGTCTATAGTCCCCAAAGCAGATAAAGGTGGCCTTTTTTATTTTAACCCAGGGGTCTGAATGCATAGGGAAACTATGGGAGAGGGAACTGAAGTGACAGGCTGCTCACATATTCTCACATATAGCAAGTAATCTGGTCATGGCTTTTCTCAGTAGGGAGGAGAGGTGTCCTCAGAAAGGACTTAGTCCTCAGCCCCTCTGGGGTGCATTCAGAAAGGGTGAAGATGAGGGGAAACTTCAGGCCTCTCTGTGAGCCCCTGAGAGATGCCAAGTGTCTTCTGAGCTTACACTGGGTAATTTCCACTTCAGGGAGCTGCTTGTTTTCTGTTATTGAGTAGGGTTCATTTCAACTCTCTAACACAGTAATTTGGCCATTCTGTAATGTACACAGGGCCATGTGACTTATTTGGGGAGACAGAACAGAAAGGGTCTCAAAGCTCATAAAGCTTCAGAGAGAAGGTGGAACTTGTTCTGAAGCAACTCTGCTTCCTTAGTTAAGAGCAGGCCAGTAGCAAAGAAGTTGGTCATCAACATTTAGTGTCGTGTGTAGCAAATGCAAAGTATCAGTTGTGTACCAGCTGCATACCTGTTTGTGACTGCAAGCGCATTTTCATATGTATATGAGATGTGCATGACTGTGGGCTAAGAAAATTTTGACTACTTGAGCTGATTTCTTGTCTCTTTAGATGTAGTTATCCAATTCACAAGCATTTTACCCATATAACACTTCAAGCAAACACATGGCCATACCTCAGCATCCCTTATTTGCTGGAACTGTTCTGGGGAAGGAAAGTCAGGGCTTCCTAGCTTTTTCCACTTCAGGTAGGGATTGGTTTGGTTGTTATCCAGGTAATATGTCATATACACCAGCTCTTTAGGAACACAAATTAAAGACAGTAAACTCTTTACTTTGATTTAAAGATTAGCAAGAATAAATTTAGCATGTTTAAATATACCTTCTCAAAAATTATTTCAGCACTTTGGAGCCTGGCTTCCAGTGGAAAGTCACAAGGCTAGCACTCTTACAAGGCTCTACAATTTATATTTGCCAAGTTTAAATTTCAAGCTATTACCTCCATAACCATAATTGAAATTCTCTTATGTTTGCACAGGTGCTGCACGTATTTGTTGGACAGCTGCATCAACTGTGTAATGATGTGATCATGTTGGCTGTCTTGGATTCATCTCAGTAAGGGAATTGTTGCTTGGCACTATCCAGCCAAGGACACTGAGATTCATAGCTTTACAAAAAGGTAGCACTTGCAGCTGCCATTAATGGCAGGGTCAAAGTACAGCCATTAGGAAAGAATCTTTCCTAGAGGAGCACCACCATATCTCAGAAAATCTGGGAGTTCTCCAAAGATGAGAGAGAAAGTTAGCATATGAAACTCAGTCTTTCAATGAAAGGCAACTAGGCAGAAGTGTTTCAGCAGATATTCTATCCTAAAGATCAATTACACAAGCTGCCTACATGATGTTTGTTTACCTCTAAGTTTGGGGAAGTGGGTGGCATTCACTGTAACAGTGCTGATGTTGGATGAAGTCCTGTTATCCTCACTTGAATACATCAGTAGAGTAGCTTGCCAACTGTCTGAAGGTTGCACCTCACTTGGGGTGTGCACAGATGCCAGGACACCAATTGTGCTGCTTTGAGTGCTTTCACCTTCACTGCTGTTCACTTCTGCAAAAATCTGCTTTTCTCCTTTAAAAAATGTGACAACTCTGTAAGCATCATTGCTAGTCAAGGGTCAAAACACGGGGATCTATAGGTTGGCTATGTTCTAGCTTATTTTACCCAGTATAGCATTCACTCAGGCTAATTTCACAACAGCTGAGCACGCACATAGTACAGCAATTCTTATGCTCAGCAGTTCAGCATCTAAGTATGTAAGTGATTTAGGATCTTCTTTTAGTATGCTGCATGGTTCTTTCAGCTGTGGGGATTTCTTAAAGATATTTGCAGCCTGATGTGATGGCATAAGAGGGAAGTACCAGTCAACAAAAAAGAGTGGTTGGCATACAGAGGGTATAAACAAAGCAATAAATTAAACCAAATGGTTAACAGATTGTCAGGAACATCTCCTGAGCTTTTAATTTCTCAGAGGAAATTACGTTTCACTTTCTTAACACAGCTAGTAAACAGAGGATAGGAGAAATCCTGCTTTTATCAGTGGTGAGATGGCTGGAATAATCTCTGTTAGGCAGAAAACTTCTAGGTAGTAGAGGTTATTGATGTGCTCTTTAATCAGCGGTTACTATACCTAGCAGTGCCAGCAGGCCCATGACAGTCAGCACTGGTTTCCGCACCATTTGGACATGAGGTGGCTTTGTGTTGTTCATCTGAAAACGTGCTGTCAGAGTCCGCTGTGTGAAGTAATGGGGGTAGTAGCTCAAGAAGGCATTGTCATTACTTAGCAGTGTGTAGTTGATGGTGTTGTTGGCTTTGGAAATCAGCAGGTTTTGATGCTGGATGATTACCTGCAAAGTCATAGATAAGATGGAACTTCACCCTGAAGAAAACCCAACAAACACATGATGTCTCTATTTTTTTAAAATCTTTACAGAATATTGAAAAGAGCTGTCACTCTTCCATTTAGAAAAAGTTTGAAGAAATAAACTGTTCCTCACAACTCTTGGAGAAGCTACTCTTTAGGTGATATATATTAATCACTGGAAAATGTGAAGTATCCACCCAGTTTTGCCAGTAAAAAGTCTCTGAAATAACTATTACTAGTACTCTGCATAAATTACAAATATATTTCATAGCTACTGCACTACAAATTATTCTCCTCTGTCTTGAGTATTAAAATATTAATCTGGATTTACCATCTGAATTACATCTAAATGTTCTCCAATTCTGGAGATACCGTGTGCCCATTACATGAGTGTCTGGGAGTTGCTCCTGATTCAAATGAGTCATTTTACCCACTTGGTGCTAACACGGAACTAGTTCCCCTGTTATTTCACTGGTGCTCTGCTGCTTTCCCGCAAAATGTCAGAGCTCCCAAGACCTCTGTTTACCAGGCTGTGCCTAAGTATCAGAATCAAACAGAACTTCACAAGGCTGACAACCAAACAGGTCTCATCATTGTGTCCCTGAAGGAACACAGGGCTCTAACTCCTATCCACCCAACTGTTGATTTTCCATTGGATGTGTCTTTTTTTTTTTCCCTTCATATCACTACCTCATTATAAACACTGTTGTTTGCTCTCACAAGATCTCTGCAATGTAGTCAGTGACTTTTTCCTTTGGACAAGACTGCTTCTGTATGGAGCCTAAAGGAGCTAGGAGCCTTTGTCTCCATAGGGGCAGCTGATATGACATATCTTGTTTCTGGCTAACATCCACACTCCCAGGTTTGGAAATTACTACTTTGCACCAGAGCACTTGGACTCTGGATGCTGTGTAAGGTAGTGACTCACAAACAGGTCTGACGTGGGAATTATTGCTATGCAGGGGCAAGAGCTGAGCTTGATCTGGGGTCGGCCTCCAATTCCTGAAGCGGCAGGAATGCTGAGCATTCTTTTCTGTTTTTCTGACCAACAGCAGTAATTACTAGCAGTAATTAATAAGATCACATCTACAGCCATTATCCAAAACCAAAGAATGGGCTTATGCTGACAGCTCAAGGGAGTTCTTAATTATACCTGATGTCTCTTGACAAGATAAATGTATGAAGGAGCTTGGAAATAATGTCTCATGTAAGTGAGGTGATAGCTAGCAGTAGTATTACATGGAGAGAGGATGTGTGGATATCAATCTTATCAGGTGGGTCTAACTGCGTGACTGTATACAATATCTGACACATTCTCCAACACATGGAAGGCTAGTTCTCAGTTGTTTTTTTCTTAAAGGGAAGATGAAGAAAACTAACAGAAGCAAAATAAAGCTACTGAAAACAGACTATTCAGGGAAACCCCAGCTGTACCAATGAGGAGATGTCCTTTTGTTGGACCTATTGTTCTGAGTAGCTAATTAAAAACTGACTGCAAGTCTACTTTTGCAACTGTAGTAATGCATCAGGAGACCGTACTGTGGAAAAGACCGTCAATTAATGGAATTACCTTTACAACCATAGCTGCATAGGTCACATCAGCTCGCCATAGTTGTGGAATGGACCATCCAACCATTGGATCTGCTTCATCATTGTATATGGCAACAGAAGAAAAATTTGGAAACAGCTTCTGAATTTGTTCAACTGCTTCTACTTCTTGTTGCAAGATGTAGAGAGAACTCCCACCTCCCTGCAACAATATTTCATATCTTCTTAGTGAAAGTGAGCAAACAGTAGTAAACACACAGACATAACATACACACATAAACATATTCTGAAAACTTGTTCCTGGAGACCCTGAGGAGCTGTGGGCTAAACTGTATCAGTATTTCTACCTAAGCCATTTACAGCATGTCCTGTATGCATGAGCTCCCCCTAGAATATAAAATAGAAAAGAGGTAGAGGAGTTGTTTCCCCCTGTGAATTAGGCAAAGGCAAATTTACTTTGAGTTGAAGTCTTGCAACTGAACATCTTCAAAGTTTCATTAGAATAGGAAGCCATAGTTCCTGCTATATGCTGGACACACACCTGGAAATCAAATTAATAAATCAGAATAAAATATAACTTGGATTGAACAAATTAAAAAAATAGCCTTGAACTGAAATCTTGCACTGACCTTCTTATGGAGAGAGATGTAGTCCAGCCTTACACCAGTCTCCCCTGTGAAGAAGTTGGTTCCATTGTAGCAATGATAGAGAAGACTCCAGCATATGAGTGACTTGGGTAAGGGGTGGAAGGAATCCCCAGGCCCTCCAAATTTTAGTACAGGACTAGCTGCTCTTAATCCTTCTGAACAAGCATCATAATAGTTGAGAAACCCTGAAGTACAAACAGATGCATATATCAAAGATGATAACTCAGAATCTTGATCTAAAACTACAGGGAGATGCTATAACTCTATTATTGCATTTACTGGCAGGACCTCACAAACTGGGACTACTCTTTCCTATGCACTGACAACATGAGAAGACATCAAACCTCAGTTGCATTCACAAGGTTCTTCCAAAGGTCTTGTGAAGACATATTTCCAAGGCATGCATCTGTCCATTAAGTTCTCCTCTTACTTCACCCTTCACTCCCTTACTCCCGGTAACCTTACTTTATATCCAATTTCCAATTAATGAACTGCATCTTCTCAGTGTAACTCCTGTTTTGTTTTTCCTATTCTACTAACCCTGTATTTATACTGATGTCCAGGCAGGGAACAAAGTGTTGTCATGATCTTAGTAAAACAGACTACATATACCTTTCACATGCCGTATCTCTCCTATCTACTTTATTTCTTTGCCAGCATCTCTCCTTTCTCACTGTCACCCCTCCACCCACCCCACACACCTGTCTCACTTCACTACAGTAGTAAGTGCTCCAAAACATGCTTACCTTTCACTGTCACAGACACATTGTCAAAGTCATGGTGGTCTGGTTCGTTCCATGTTTCAAAATTCCACTTAGCAACATGGTCCAATCCATACCTATCTGTAGCAGAGGCCTCATTTATCAGTGAGCTGCATATTCAGACAATCCTATCAATTAATCACTGATCCAGACAATCCTATCAATTAGGGCTGCAAGTGAGGTTCAGCACCCAGAGCTAAAACAGGGTATAAATATTACCTATTTTTAATAATGAGGAAAATGTGATTTTGGTAGTTTCAAAATTATCTCTCAATTTTGATGAAATGCAGCAATATTTGAAAAAGATGAAGGATGAGAGGGAGGTGATGTGCATTACAGCCTTGTGGTTAGGGCACTCACCTAGCCTTAATTCAGGTTGAGGCTTCTGTCTTATTAGAGATATTTGAAGCTGGCATGTGTGAAGTGTTCAGGTTATCATGTCCTAGTGCAAGCTGGTGGTTTACAACCACGACAATATAACAAAGTTAGAAGTCAGTCCTTGGAGGCAAGCCAAATGTGCTACACAGAAGACACTACTCATTCAGGATGCTGGTCACGGATCAGTAAAAAAAAAAGGGCCATTACCCCACTGTCTGTTCTGGCATGGTTTTTCTCCTGTCCTGTGCTGAAATCCAAGGTCTTGAAATTGATCACAATACACAGAACTTTTTGAGATAGCTAGAAGGGATTACAACAGAATAACCGGGCTTTATTCTTCAGTTGGGTTTTTTTTTGGTTTTTTTTTTTTTTGGAACTTACCTATGTATCTGCTGGCCAGAAGTGTAATTAAGTTTCTCCATCTTACTACCTGTTCTTTATCTTCAAAATCTAAAAAGTATCCTGATGGATTCCCCATCAATTCAAATCCTAAAAAAGACACAAAAGATTGGTCTCCCTTTTTTGTGAATGCTATCTCCTTTTGATTTATGAAGGGGTTATTGCATTATCTGAAGCATCAATAAATGGGCTTTCTTTCCTGTTTCTACATTTCTCCACCAGGAATATTTCAGATTTGAGATTGCTCACACCTGTTATTTGTCAATGACTATAGTAATCAATACTAATACTTACCCTCAACACCAGAGCTCAGAGGGAACTGTAAGCAGTGGATGTTTGCAGAAATACAAGGGAAGCTATACTTTGAGTATCTGCTTATTTGGCCCTTTTAGGTACATGTTAATGGGTACAAAGCTTTCCCCTCTTCAAGAGATCTCATTTTCCAATTCATACATCCCAAACTGTTGTTGAAAGCAATGTAAAACCATTTGCATTAATTGCTGTAATAGAGTTTTGCTCACACTGTTTACATTTCGATGGACATGAGGCAAAGGCAAATAGGAAAAGAAAGAATTTCTCTCAAAATCTGCTTTAGCAAAGCTCTCATAATTTTCTGATGATTGTACAATATGAACAAACAGATGTAGCAAGTCGTGGAGGTAGGGAGCTGCCCTTACCTGGAATTAGCTTGTTTTCCCACAAGCGATCCATAAGGCTATCCAAGGCAGTAAAATTGTAGTGAAGTTTCCCATTCACCACTCTGAAGAACACAGGTAATATAAAGTACAAACGTAAATATTATAGCAAAGGTGGCACTTGGTTGCAGATAGTGGGTCAGATGGCTGCCTTCTTTTGTCTCTCAAAATTTACATGTAACTAGGGTTCTTGGAACTGTACACATCCTTCCTCTAAAGTAGCAAGTGTTCACCATAAGCAAGTCATGTCCTTTGTCCAAATCCATGCCCTTCTCCTATCCCAACAGCAGCAACAGAAGCAATATAATGAACCTGCTTGCTGGATTTTGAGTTTTTAACAGGATATTAAGGTTTCCAACTCTTTGCTGAAGTGAAATTTACCTAGACTCTTCTGTCAAAGCTGGTTTTTCAGTTTCCATTTGATCATCTACTGCTAGACCATTTGGTTTCCACCTTGTCTCATATGCAGTCTTTCTTAATGTTCTCATAATTTGCAATATATAATATAGCTTTCTTAGTGCTTCTTACAGGTTTAGGTCCAGCTGAGAAATGACTTTGTATCTTTCAAAGAATGCTGAATTTACGCACACAATACCTGTAATTTTTACTTCATTCTTAGCATTTGCTTACTGTTTCTCATGTACTGCCAGGATCTCAGGCTGCAATCTTTTTACCCAGCTCTGAATACATGTGTTCAAAGGGTTAGGAGTAGCCCCATGATGCAACCTTTTGTGTCAGTGAATCTTGCAGGAGTACAGGTAGTAAAATTTGGGTGCACATCTGCATGGGAACACTGGAGTTCTTTTACCCAGGGGATGAAAACTGGCATTTGAAATTTATCTATGATACATTTAAAGATATGCTTTAAATTCCTGAAAGGCTTTTCTTGCCTGGTATCCAGTGAAAACAAACCATGTAATATGTGAGTCAGTGTGTGATTTCCCATAACTTCTGAACTTGTGGCCCAAAATCTGACAGGGCAGGAGAAGTTTTTCCAGTATAAGTGCCAAATAGGAATTAAAAACGAACTCCTGTTGACCATATTCTAGTAGTGTGACTTAACCGCCATTTGGCCCAAGCCACAGCCTTGGCCTGGTGCCCAAATTCTGACCTCAATATGCCCTGAGCAAAAGGCTTTGTAAGCAACCTTGAGATAAGTCCAGCCCTGGCCATATAAGAGGGCTAGTCAAGGTCTTGCCAGCACCTCTGAAAGCTCAATTCTCCAGCCTTGACAGAGCACTAAGCCTAATTTGTCTGGTACAGTGCAGCCTGAGCTCTGTCTCTGCTATCTTGCCTGCTCCTTCCTAGGGACCTTCCCTCTGCTTGGGTGGAAAGCCGTACAAATTAACTGTGGATGTAATGTCCTAGGTATGATGGAAGGGGGAGAGACAATCCCTTCCTGTAACTGATCAGTGCTAGCAAGGCACGATGGGCACACAGGATAAAAAGTGAGAACGGGGCACTCAGCAGATCAATGCTGGGCTCTGTGCTCAGATTCTGCACAATGCTGGGCTCTGTGCTGAGGAACTTGTTTCCTTCTGTGCCTTCCCATGTGTTTCTGAGGCTCTTAGTTGGAGGCTCTTCCTCTGTGCTTTCTCGCCAAGGGAACAGTTCAGTGAAGAACACCTAATAGCAATCCTGAAGTTCTCGGAAAATTAAGAAGGGCTGAAAGAATTGCCTAGTGAATAAAGAAGGGAACTTGAAACCTGAAGAGGACAAAATGCCATCAGCATCTCTGACTATGATCTAGAAGAGGAAAACAGGACAGGCAAAACAGATGTAATGTAAGCCATATCCACTGTACCAGTTCCACCTGCGGTGCAACCAAGCACACAGTCTTAGCCCTAGTATGGTTACACTCTTTTACCAAAGACCTGAAGTTGGCTTTTTTCTTTTAAAGTATGTCCCACCACCACGACAGAAATTGTTATGCCTGCAGCTACTGATGGGCTTCCAGTTCGTGTCAGAGTCAAATGGTGCAGCTGTGAAAGAAGCAAATCCATAAGAACATTTTAGATGTTACTGTTGAATTAAAGAATGGCCATTTGGAACTAGGGTTCTTTTTGGGCTTAGACAGAGGTTAAAAAAAAAAAATCTGATGGTCCTATTTCAAAGTTCAAAGACAAATATTTTGTTGCAAAATGTAGCTGTGCTCCTTCAGATCCATTAACTATTTTCAGTTGTACCCTGTGTTCTATTGAAATATTTGCTTACATGCACACTTACAGTCAGTGAGCGTAAGAATGATTAACTCTACTGTCTTGTAAAAACTTAATGATGCCATTTAGATAACAGCAAAGGAACTAGTGTTTTCCTGACTACAGTCTAAGGTCTACACAGTAACACGTGAAAACGTATGGGTTAATAAGGCCTTCTATCTGATGCATGTACACTTAAGATCCCAGCACATCTACATCTCTCCTCCTCTATCAGTTAAGTAAAACATCTGAAACTGAATATTACTGTCATGACTGAAGTGACAGTACATGAGATCTTGCGGTATATGTGTAGGTGTAGAGGCACTTCTTACATCCTTTGGCTGATCTGTCACTTTATGAGAATCTTTTCTTGCTTGCAAATGGATTAGGCAGTATGTTCCTATTAATAAAATGATTACTTGACTGATAAGATGGCCGCTTTCTCAGATATTGATCTTATCCCTACCCATACTACTTTTCTGATGTGAAACTGATGCTTTTTTTTATAACCTATACAGGATCACTAGAACTTGGGTTGCACAGTTGCATGACACATGGTGTCTAGAAGCCATGCTGACTTTCATGTGGGAGGCATAGCAGGAATCTCACAAGCTGATATTATTTACAAACATGCTGCATAAGAAAGATTAGCTCAAGTGTCAGGCTGTTACCAGGAGTGCTACAAATATAATTTTAGGACATTGAAACCAGATTAAAACTGTTACCAGGTAACAAGATAACCTCTGACCCAGAATAAATATAACTGACATTGCCAAAGTTGTTCAAAACAGCTTTGTAGATGTGACCTAGCACCTACTGGTGCAGCATCATGTACCTATCACTGGGCCCCTGGTAGTGAGCTCACAGACTTTTAAAGTTTTTCTACCTTTTTTTTTTGCTTGCTCCTCTTCTGATGTCTCTGCCCTAAGTCATGGTTTCTAGACACCACTGTCTTCATTTACGACCACGGAGAAGGCTATGTCCTTGTTATTTCATTTAAATGCTTGCCAGACTGGGATTATTCATTGTTTGGCACTGGGTATTTCTGATGTGGAGTAGTGATCACTGGTCTGTCGGTTCCTGGTTTTCAAATGTTCCTGAACTGAACTTCTGGTAGACTGACCAGATAGGGCCTTCCTCATCTTCAGTCATAACAAGCAACTACACTAAAGCATGGTTACTGGCATCCTGGCACCAATGCTCTCACAAGCCCTAGGCCTGAAGCTGTTACACTCCAGAGACTACTGCCTTCTGATGAGGTGCCTTCAGTCTCTGTCATGGTCTCAGTTCCTGACACATTTGTATGTGCTGCCTCCTTGGAGCAACAACTGTGCTGTGAACATGAAGAGCAGTGAAGAGTATGGAGGGGAGTGCGCTGGCTGACACAAAATCTTGTGTTTTCTTCCTTGGAAAGGCTTGCTTTGTGGACCATCCTTTGCTGAATCAAAGGTTATAGGCCCATGTTAATAGCTTTCCACTGCCTCCCTTTACTGGAGTATGGTTTTTCCAGTATGGAGGGAAATTCTTTTCAGGTGCATAGGCAGCTACTGGATAGCTTGCCAAAGTGTTGTAAAATAATCATGTTGTACCTCTTATTCATGCCATTCTCAGCCTACTCCCATTCACAAACTTAATCTCTTGGGAGGGCAGGGATAAGCTAGCTTTGGCTGTCAACACCCTGCATCACAGTCAGATATGCTCCAGTTAGCACAGTTGTGGATACTGCTCCTTAGCCTACAGCTACTGTTTCCCTTCTGTGCCCAGCATCTGCTGCTTTTCTTCTGCCCTAGGCTGATCCTGTCCAGGAATATAGCTGCACGCCCTGGAAAGCAAGTGCACACACAGACATTGGACCAAGTATCTTATCTACAGACAAAAGAGCAAGGAAAACACAGGCAGGGAGTGTTCTCATTCCAGGTAATCTTCAGTCAAGTATCAAATCTCTGATAACACGTCAAGCTAACTTTATCACACTTTATTGTAATGTACTGAACAAAATTTCCTGGGATAGGAAGCCTTGTGGCTAACCTCTGTCAGTAGGTCACATCCCATTTAGAAATGCAAAGGTAACATGTAAGGTAACCATCAACAATGCTATTCTGTTGAAGAGTGACTTGTCTAGTTTAGGATTGATATGATTGGGAAATATCTATATACTGGAATAGTGCCTTTCTCATCCTGACATTCTCACTCAAGTGGTGTGGCATCCCTTTGCATTTCTGGTGGACACAGTTACCACACACATCAGAAGCTAAAATAATCTGGCTTGCTTTCATTAATGTCTGAGAACAGCCCCTCTTCTGGTAGACTGGGCATAGTGGTTAGCTAACACCGCTCCCAAGGCAGCAGAGCCTGCTTACATCCTCAATAGGAGCTTCTGCTGGGAAAGATTTCTTGCCTAGTGGTAAATGCAGCCAAGAAACAGGGACAAAAAAATGGCACAAGGAGTTGGCAGAGGAGAGATGCAAATGACACCTTAACAGTGAACAAAATTTTTCAGTAGGGTATTGGCTGAACTCAGACTTGAAAGGTGCACTCCATGAGGGAGCCACCTAAAAACGACCCTACTCCTTGGGAGGTTTGCTGTGTTATAGTCTTAGAGAGAGGTGAAAGTGTAATCTAAGATACTAACTTGCTATGCTGCCTGCTGAGGAAATGATCATATTACATACCACTATTCATTCAACAGAGATCATTAGCTCTGTGCCGGTATTTTTGTCCAGCCTTGTAAGCCAGTTCCTGCAAACATATACTCCCTTGGCCATGGAGCCAGGATGTGGACCAATGGCAACACAGTCACTGTTGTTTTCACGAGTGTAAATATGCATGATAATTAAATTCCCCCTCTCAAGAGTAGACAGTTGATGTAGCAGATGACTACTATCAGGAGGACCCTTAGATACAGTGTCCGAAGTAATTTCTTACTGTTTTTCTAGAGTCTGTGATGCCATTTTAGGGATCATAAAACTCCAGAACAGACACAAGTGCCTGTCTAACCTGGAGAGGAGCTCAGTGTCCAAAGCCAAGGTGTTCACTGGAAATATGTAAGAACAAACACCAATAAACTACGCCAGTTCAAATTCTTGCTGCTATCAGGTCCTCTAGAAGGAACTGTCTTCAGAAGTAACTGTCGTATTTCTTCAGCCAGGAGAGCAGGCTGTTGAAGTGACAGTGAAGCACATAAACTGTGAGCACAGCATCTTCAAGATGAAGGTCAAAAGCTCTGGACAGGAAATGTCAGCAAGTTTATTTTTTCCAAAAGCACAACTTGTTGCCCTCCATGTCCCTCTTACAACACAAAAGGATCCTGCCTCCTTGGTTTTTTTTTACTTAATTTTGGAACTGTGAGGAATAAAACTAAGGCAGTTTAAAGTTCAGCCTGTTACAAAGACCTTGCTTGCTCCAAAACCATCAATTGTCTACCTAAGCTTCTTGTTCTTCTGAGTACTTTAAAACCCTGTGGACCTTAAAAGCAGGTTCTAAGGGACTGTGAGCACTATGGAAATGATTCCTCAGAGTATATAAAGGGCAGAATAGCCCTCATTAGTATTCACCTTTCCAGAGGCTGCCTTGTCAGCAGATACCGCTCCAGGTTTCCTCAAAGTCAACCAAAAAAATCCTACTAGATTGGTACTTGAGGTTTAAGCACAAGATAGTTAATGAATAACTATGAAATCAGCAGGCTCCTGGCTTATTAATAAACAACACCTCCCCCTTCTGAATTCAGTGGAAGCTGACAATACAGTACTCATTCACACCAGAGCTGCTTCTACCATGTTCTTACTCCATTCACTCTCTCTTCCTATGATCATTATAGGTACAGTAAATCGGCTCCCTTCCATGAAATCCCCATATCCCAAAATAACCACAATCACTTGACCTTTTGCAGGTTCACAAACACTGATTCTTCCTCCCTAGCAGTCCCTAGGCAAAACACAGCCTGTGATTTTCACACATCTTCTGCAGATCAAAAACCTCATTCAGAGGCTTTTTTCAAAGTTGTAAGGCCAAAGACCACTGCACCCACATTAAAGAACTGGAATATTTGATCACTTCCAGATTCATTTATTAGCATTACTACTTCTCTGCGTTTGCTTTTCAGCTATATCATTTGTGTAAGCAGAGACTAAAAATCTGCTTGATTTACAATTATGGCAGAGTTTCTGCAAGGAAGCACAATGCTGAAGACTTCAATCCATGCTGGGCCCATACTACACATAATTCACTCACCCTACAGCATGAATGAGTCAGCCCTGCAATAACGGGAGGATGCATTATAAAATCATACAGCCAGGCAGCACCCAGCCCTTGCTGATGTCACAGCCTGTCACTGTTAATCTATCCACACTGACAACCAGCATGATACATGCACAAAAAGGACGGGAATGAATCTTTGTGGTTTAGGAACAAACTGGCTTCAAAAATGCAAAACACAACATATGTTATTTTTTGGAAATCATTGTCTCTTCTACAACCCACTCGGCAGGCTGTGCATTCAGCTGAATCTTTTTATTTTTTTAAATAAATAAAAATAGAATTGACTTTGATGTATACAGCATCTTAATTAGCTTCTTTCCTCTTTGAAATCTGCATTATTTGACCTTTACTTTGCAAAGCAACTCACAAAATCCTTGTGATCTGGCTAAAACTCACATGCATAGAAGTGCAAGCAAACAATGAATGCTTTCAAGCTGATGCTAATCACGGCCTATGATTTTCCATTTCTTACTCAGCCTGCTTTTGTGAGCACAGTCTCAGTCCTCCTTTCAGCAATGAGCGTGCTGTGTGGGGGGGGAAGAGAGAGAGAGGCAGACAAAGCATCAACAGCTTCCTGTGCCAAGGTGAGTTAGCTTGCTAGGAAAATATTGTTAAGACTGTCGTGTCTCTTCCCCCCTTTTCACATCCCCCCCTTTAAAACAAATTCAAGATGTAAAAGGTGAAACAGGCTATGAAAGCATAAAAATTTAGGAAAAGGCATAAGGTATTTTAAGTATCTATTCTCTCCAGACATGCAAAGATATTGAATCAGATCATTTAGGCATGAATAATTTACACTGTTGTGAGATCTTGTTGTGATCCCTCATTGACGTCTGTTGTATCTACAGACATTTATGAAGGGAAGTAATCAAATAATAATAAGGCAAATCCACTAGCAGAAAATGCTGTTTGACTGATTCTTCACTACAAATTTAAAGGCTCCATCAATGACTGAAAGGCAGTCTTAGTCACTGTATGTGAGCTGGGCTGCTAGAAGTCATCTTTCTTTCTGATAGAGTTTGTTTTGTGGAAGTGATTTCCTCCTGCATAACACATGGCTACAAGCAAAATGTTTATTGCGATTTTATGTTGTCCTTGGTGCTGGAAGTCCAAATAATGTCATCTATATGCAAAAGTTTTGAAAAGAGGGGATAGTGAGACTAAATCCATAATGAAGATTAATGGGTGACTTTTCAGATGCACAAGGAAGAGGGATGATGACCAAGTGATAAAACAAGCTTATTTCAAGCACATAACTCCTTTTGGCACTGCCTGGGAAAGCCTGTGACTGAACTTTTCTTTCCAAGCAGCAGCAGAACTGTTCTCTGTATGCATCCAGCATTCTAATTCAAGCACCCAGCCGAATACTGCACCTTCAGTAATGAGTTTCCTTGGTACATATTTGACTTACTGTTTTCATTGCAAATTACTGTTATTGTCACTCTTTCATCTTCACATCTTTATTTTCTGTTTACGTTCCTTCTATTCTTTTGCCTATTAGCTGTATGTGGAAATATAGTCCAAATATGTGGAAATATAGTATGTGAATCCAACTATAGCACAGGACATAGCTTATTTACTGTTGTGTAATATCACAAAGAGTTGGAATGATTGCTTTCCCTGCTGCCAAGTATGCAGCAAGAACCAAATTCAACAACACTCTACTTAGTCTGGAAGCACTCAGGTTGCTCATAGGTTCTACCCACATGCTATAACTGGACTTGAAATTTTGCATTAATGCACAGTGTGCTACTTTTATCAGGTGTTTAATTTTTTCCATTTTATGGTTCTCAAAACCTGTTTCCATTTGGTGAGATCTGCATTGAGGAGCATTTAATGGGACAACAAGCAGTTTAAGAAAAGAAAAATATGGAGCTAAATGGTATAAAGATTTGCAGCTAGACTTCCCAGCTGATGTTCTTTTCTAATGTCTGTAGTACAGATAGCACATGGTACCTGATGAAGTCCAGATGCTCTTGGATCTATTTGCAAGGTAGATGTACTTTCAGGTGTGTCTGTAGAAATCCTTGACTGCCCACTGGTAACTGTATGTGTAGCGTGAATATATCATTTATTTGCAAAACAAAAAATAGAAGAGGTCTTCACTAAATGATACTGAATTAATTTCCTAATTATACTGATGTTTAATAACATATGATGGTGAAAACACACAATGAATATGTTATCCACTTGCTCTTAATCTTGCAGTTTTTGTGATGAGTGGTTTCTGAATACATCAGAACTGACAAATGAGCATTACAACCCAATCTGGAAAAAGCAGTTCTTTAAATGGCATCCCAGTGTCTGCTCTTGGCTCTTGAATATAAAATACAGCCAATGCTCTTACAGTTAAGGAGGTAAAACTAAACAATTGCATTTAAAGACAGTTTTCAATAAGATGCAAACCTACATGTCTCTCCAAACTGAGAACTGCTAATTCTATTCTGAACATGGTTTTGGCATTACAATTTAGGCAATTGATGTATTATTAAATGTGGCAATGATAGCTCTTCCACTCTATGGTGTTCATGTTTATGTATATTCCTTTTTTCTTCTTTATACCCTCAACCCAAACAACTTCCACTAATATGAAAAATACCTGCCTTTTCAGTATAAAAGTGCATCATCTTATGTACTTATGAAAATTTACCTCATAATGCAGAAACAAATCCTCTGTTTTCTTTGCACATAGAAATGGGTTTTGAATATTCAGTTATGATTACACATGAATGCAAGGAACAGGTGAAGAAGATTCAGTATCCCTGAGAGACTATCCTTGCTACAGTAAATCTGTCTCTAACATTTAAAAATATCAGCAGTAACATTCATCCTAAACCAATCAATAAGCGGGCTTTGGTTCCACAGTTCTGGCTGTTTAGGGGTGAAACAATAGGCAGTTTTGTTTATGAGGCAGACCAGCTCAGACATTTTACACTCAATGGCAGCTAAAGGTGTAAAGTCCTCCTAGACATAAGATTTACTAGTCAAGCCCCCTTCATGATGTATTTCAATAAAAAGTCTTTTTCAAAAGACAGAAGTCCATTAATGACCATGGACAGCTCAACACTCTGTTTAAGGACAGTTCCACACACTGCCTATCCTAATCCCATTTAACACATTAAAGTATTTTTTTGCCTAATTCAGTAAGTTAAAGCTGTTAAAGGTAAGTCAAGACTACACTTCTATTTGATCTCCACATAGTGCAACTGGCTCTATTAAAGCAGAACAGCAGGGATGAGTAAGAAGGCAGAGATCACCAGCCCCTGTAATGTAATAATTTTATCTTCTACCTGCGATTACACTCTACAGGACAAAGATTTTTTTCTATTTATTTTTACTATTTATTTATGTTATCTCACTGTAAACACCACTGCAGTAATGTAATTGGACAGACCCAAACTATATCATGACAGGATTTCTAATCTACTCTTGTAGAAAGCTGTGCTCCTGAGGAACTGTGCTACTGTATGCTGATAAGAAATCTGTTGTGGAACTACTGCAGCTACTTTGTGCCTTGGGTAAGTGCTAATCAATTGGTTCTATGTAGTGGAAAACAGAAGGAATGATGCATAGTAAAGGACGGTCTTAGTTTTGAGTATATACTTTTGCACTGAACTTTGCAGATCTCAGTTTCACTTGCAGCAGGGACTACAGAAGATTTTTTTTTTTTTTTTTAAAAGCTAATCAATAACACATCTCTCCCCTCCCATATACACATAATTTTCAGCTGCACTGGACACTTGCCATAGCTAGAGAAGGAATGTTGGGCACAGAACATAGAGGCTTTTAAA
This sequence comes from Tyto alba, assembly GCF_018691265.1. Lineage (NCBI taxonomy): Eukaryota > Metazoa > Chordata > Aves > Strigiformes > Tytonidae > Tyto > Tyto alba. The sequence continues at coordinate 46,129,596 of NW_024881275.1, read as the reverse complement.
AGACTGGATGCTTATTTTTAGTGCTCCCATCTTTCCTATTTAATAGCAACCAAATCTGTGGCTTTTAGGTACATCACCTGATTGCTATGGTATAAAGGTAAATTGTAGACTAATTGAAGCTTGAGGGCATTTTAAATAACGTAAATATTAGGCTTAAGGTTTTTACATAATTCACTGAATTTATGAACTCCAAATACTTGCACAGAAGCCAGAACAAGGCTATTACCTGTTTACTATGTACTTTTGAAGATTTGATGCTATTGACTGTAGCCCAGTAAACACACACTTTTAACTATGATTCTATGATTAACCTTCCCTGTATGATTAATTCAGTGTTATTTTTTTAAGTATATAATTAGGTTACCAGACAGGAATTGTATGTAGTAATATCATTAATTATTCTGAAGTCTTCTGAAATCTTCAACCAAATGTGTCAACAAAGCCAAATATATTTTACCTCTACCGCATTTATTTCATAAATACCCTCATGTAGATTTCACTTTTAACCTTTTGCAGTTCTTAAACTAGTTATTATTAGGCATCTGTTCATAAGGATATATGGTAAATCACACAAAGGAAAATCATCTGTAAACTCTCAGTTACTGTCTGGTTTTTTTTTTTTTTTAATGTAGTTTCTATTCTTAAAGATAGGTTTTTCATTGTTACATGCCTTTGGTTATTCTCGCCAATTACCATTGTTTCTTAAATACACAAGCATTTGTGTATTGAGAGCATCTTACTTGGAAAGGTAGTCTTTTGAGAACTTAGTCCTGATTTGCTCGTGTCAGTGGAACTCAACCAGGACAGCAAGGGCTGCCCACTCAGAATTATTGTTGGGCTGAAGCCCTGATGAATGTCTTCATGCTATGGAGTGTGAACTAGCATCTCCATAATTCAAGTACTGATGAACTTTCTGCTGTCAGTACTTCTGTATGTTAAGTAAAGCTTGTCCATTATAAAATGTAGTTTCTCCAGAAATATTTTCACAACTCCTAGAGACAGAATAAGAGACTGTTTAATTTTGTCACTATTTTCCCCACATTGAACTGACCTGTCCAGAGGTATTTGGCCTCACTTGAATGGTGCTGTGCCTAAATTGTGTTCACATATTTCAAAATTATAATTTGAAATTTCTTTCTTTTAAAATTTCAGACAGTGTTATTTTTAGGCTAGCTTGAGGCAAAACAAAGTTACAACTGACTCTGTATGGTAGGGCTCAAGTGATAACCTAATCATCCTGTAGTAGTCTTAGGAGCCTGATATTGGGAAAAGTGCTATTGGAGAGAAATGCAGAGAGGTCTCTTTCAAAAAAATGTTAAGTGGGACAAACCCCAATTATTCTGCAAATTCCAGGATTGCAAATACTAGAAGTTGCAGAGTTTCCAAATATTGGAAACATGTTGTAAAGGACAACAGAGTAGACAAACCTACTTTGGTCCTGAAGCAGATGGCATGCACATTTTAAGAGGTCATTAGAGAAGATGACTCTTAGTTCTAAGAATTAGGTAGTAAAATGGATGAAAGGACAAAGTTGAGAGACTGCTTAGGTCATTTTATCTTCAAGAAAGAAATACCACAGGCCTGAAAAAAAAATTAACAGAAGCAATAAAGCGATTTTACATTCTCTGGTGCACAAGACCAAAGAGACACACTATCATACTGCTAACAGTGTGCAAAATTCATTATGCTTCCCTTTTATTCTAAGAGCTACCTTGGGAATGGCAAAGGGATGGGAATGCTTGACAAGACTTTCTACAGGAAAGGGGAAAGAAAGAGGATTTTACTAAGACTTAAGTGACCTTTAGCTTTTGAGATTAGAATGTCACAACTACTGTCACCAAGTTTGAGTTCTTGGTAACAGCCAGTAATCTCATGTTGGTGTCTTGACTTTTCATTTCTATAATTTTCATAGTTTGTTTTTATTTTTAAAAAGCAGCAAACAACTTTTTGTGTTGGGATAAAAGACGATGTTGGAACCTGGCCCTCTGTAGATATGCTTGTGCACTGCACTCACCTGCAAGCACTCCTGCTGGCAGGGAAGAAGGAACCATCTTTGTCTATCCATCAACACAGTCTCGTACCTCCCATGCCAGATTCTTATTGAATGCATGTTTGTGTTCTTCCTTGGCTGAGAAACATACACATCTCCTCATCCCTTAGCTTGCAGGCCAACTGAATGTAATTCCTGCAAATCCTACCTTTGTGACTAATCTGTTAATCTACACTTCTTAGTAACCATTGAACATTACCTATCACCTTTGTTGAGAGGAGATGGATTATTATTTGTCATTTGGATAGGTCTGCACCTATCCAAAGAGCTAAGGTAACAGAGAGGGGACTTGGTCATTTATATACCTCACAAAAAATGAACAGAAAGTCAGTATGTGTCCTGCTGGTCTGCCTACATTTTAGTCTTCAGATTACAGAGAAGTAACAGAGAGCTTGTGATCAGAATGTGCTGACGTGTAAGAATGGAACTCTGACCTCCAGCAGTCCTACCCTGAATGCTGAGCAGAACAGAAGTTATTCCAGCCTGCAAAATGCACAAATCTCAGGCAAGACTGTAGTTCTATTCTTACACCTTGACTATGTAAAATCAAAAACTAATCATGTATGAGGATGTATAAACCAGATCAAATCTCAGATGAGAAGCAACTTCAAAGGTCAGGGATGTGCTAGCTTGAACTCAGCATAATTTTTGGATCAGCGTTAGTTAATTAATAATCCTGTGCATTATTTAAACTCAAATCCTCAGTGAGTGCTGCATATATATCCAAGTTGCCAGAGCAGTACAAGTGACAACACACTACCAAGCAGCAAGTTCAAGATTCCAAAACTACCCATTCTTCCCTTGAGGAATATTTAGCTAATAATTATCCTTTATGCAAATAGAGCAGTGCCTGACTGAAGACTTTCATTCATTCCAACATGCAAAAACAGAGCTGAACATTCCTGTCAAAAGCTACCCAGGTAAGAGATTTGCCTCCCCAACCACACCTCTGAACTCAGGTTTAATTTGTTCTTTGCCTCTTTCCAAATGTGCATAACTGCCTCTTTTCAGTTATTTTGTACACTGATGTTGCTTTTTAAGTTTTGTTATTATTCTGTTCTTCATCAATATTGCTTGTAAGGTAGACACTGGGCAAAGGTTTGTAAAACATGTAGTTGGCTGCAATTAGTATGGAAGTAATCCTGCAAACCCTGGCCTAATAATTTGTGACCAGCCATATGGCTAGTTTTTATTTGTACTTACAAAAAGTAGCCTATATGAAGCTTATTCTCAAAGTATTAAATTATTATTAAAACTGAGCATTTTCTTGGTGATTAAATATGAAAGAGTGTTTCCAAAGTATTGTTCTTATTGTGTATAGTAAATCCAAGATACCACAGAAGGCAATAAGAAAAAATGAGAATGGGATACCAGTTTGGTTTTCTCTACAACAGTTTAATATAACTAAACAAAGTCCAGCAAAACCACAAGGCAGAAAACAGAGCTTAGTGTTTAGATTTGTGACTGATGACTAAGGTCTTGGAAATCTGTCTTGAAAGATTTTTTAAAAAAACAGACTTTCACTTTGGATCAGTTACCTTTCCAAAAGCAAGAAGTCTGATTTTTAGAAATGTTCTCTGACCCCACAGAAAATGTATTTTTTTTACTGGTCATGCCCTAGGACTTTCCAGAAAAATAACACTGCATTGCTTTAGAGTGCATGCTAATATTTTGATCATTCCAAAGATGATCTGATGGGCCAGCCTTAACAAAAGCGGCTGTATGATTGTGTGAGTTCTACTGTTGCCTGCTCATCACCTCTGGGATTGTTACATGTCAGTGGTTGTCATCTTACTGACCATGATAGTGGACTGAGAAACCCTGGGAAAATATTAACTGAATCACAGCTGCTGGTGAATGCAGACATCTGAAAAAGAGCCTAACTTGACTTGGAAATCTTAGATCAATTTATAGCTGGAAGTAGAAGTTGTGAATTGGAGATTTTAATTAGAAATACACAAATCTAGAATATTGCTTGACTCTCAGAATTATAGCAGTGTTAATTTGCAGAGGACTGAAAACTAATGTTCTGGCTTTCCTGACTCATACAGACCAATAAACTGTAATATTTTTTCCTCTTCCACTTTTGGACTAGCATAATGTTGAAACTCAACAGGAAAATGCTTTGAAGCCACAATATTTTGCCCAGATATAGTAAAAAACTAATTAAGCCCATCCAGTTTCAGATGGTTTTCCTAAAAAGTACTACGATGTTCTTTGCCTATAACCTGAAAGTATGCTGTGTCAGTGTTTAAATAAATGGTTTTGGTTGCTGGCACCTTGCTTAAGTCTGCTTCCAAGTACATCTAGGTCTTGGTGCTCTAAAGCTGAAATTACAGTATCTTATGCAAGACAGAAACATTAATTTCACTTGTTCTGTTTTGTCGCATGATCCTTTCTAAAACTCATAGGTTATGTCGACATTTCTAAATAATTCTGCACAACAAAAGCAGATTAATAAATCAAAGCATTAAGTTCTGAAGCAGTATTATATTATATTATATGCATTTCAGGGGATTTTATTTCAGACTAGTCACGTCCCACAGACTAAATGTCCTCACCACATCTGTTCAAATCTTTCCAAAGAACCAACTGCTGGCTCAAGTTTTCATGCCACCATCAAGGGTCAAAGTGCACTGGGGCAGAGCTTCTGGATACTTCCCTCTGAGGAAAGTCAGGTCTGCAAGCATAACACACCTCTATACACTGAATCTATGCACTGTAAATGACGTTAACCAGGGATTTTTTTCAAAACGGTGTTAATGCTCAAAATCAGAACAGTAAAGTAGTCATAGCCAAGAAACCCAAGAAAGGTTTCCTACAGGCAGAAAGATGAGTAACAGGAACAGTTTAACTCCAGTTAACCTACAAGTGTTCTAAATCAAATTTTCAGACAAACTGATGTCTCTCATGATTTTCTGTGATTTATGCAACAAAAATACAATGAAACTTCAGATGATAAATACAAAACCTGTTCTACCCACATTAGTTTTTTGCTGATTTTTCATAGTTTGAACATAGAGAAAACTGCAAGCATCACTTGGCTCAAACTATACAAATGGCTCTATCCTAACTTAAACTTGAAATCACTATTTCAGAAAGAGCAAACAATTCTTGTATAGAGCTGTGATACATTGTCTGACTTCTGTCCCAAATACAGCATTTAATAGATCTCCTTAGCATAGAGAGGCAGGCCCATTGTGCCTGCTCCCTCTTGGGCTTTCTAGATACAGCCTCATATCTTCTGGTGGACAGTCAGGATGGGGAGACAAAAGGATGCTTCAGACTAATTTTTTTAGGGATTGTGCTGCTTCACAAAGAACAAGTCATTCAGCCACAATGGTTATATGAGTACCAGCAGAAACTGCTTGCCAAGGAATCTGCAAACAGAAATCACACCGAACATGTCGTGATAAATGTTTCCTCCCCTGCAGAGGGGGATTTTGTCAAGTCAGTGGCATGGTGAAAAGACAGGAAGAAAGGTGGGACTTAGGCCAGTTGGAAAGTTGGCAGTTTGTTTGGCTTGAATAGTTCTTTGCTTTGTTTCTCTTTTTCACAAGATAAACTGAGTCCCTCCATTTAACCTGACAGAATGAGTTGTTCAGACAGTGGTTCTGCTCAAGTAGAAATAAAAAAAAAAAAAAACCACAACTTTTTGCTTTTGCTCATATCGTCAAGGGCAACTTGAAAAAACTTAACTGTGAAGATTCCAAACATCAAAATACAATTAAAAATAACCAAGACTATTTTTTGTTATAATGGTATGGATGATACATATATATATGAAAGTGCATGCAAGTAACTTTCACTTGTATTAAACAGTTGAGAATGTTCCCATACCAAAGTCAAATGAAATAGATAGACTTGTTCTATGTTATATGTGCTTCATCTGTGCATCCCCATTAAAAACAGCCCTTTCAGCAAGTGATGGGAAGCGTTTATTTTAATAAAAAGCAAACATGATGTTTTGTGAAGCTCTGGGGGCGAGGGGGAGCCTGAAATACGTGCTGTCCCTTTTCTTATAAATCATTTAGTATGGGCTGAGCTGAAAATGGGTCAGCTTGGTGAACCAGTAAAGGAATCTATTTACTGACACCCCTAGAGCTCCTGAAAATTGATCAAGTGTTACCACCGTAGAAGGATGGTGTTGTGTATCAGTGCCAGAATCAGAAGACCAGAGTCTACTCATGTGCACAGGAGTAGGCAGATCTGCTCTCCACTCTCCTGTCTTTGAAGATGGCAAGAGCCTAGCTCTCCGCAAGGCTCACAAATGTACAGGGAACAGCACACAGCCATGGTGGAATCCCATTTTCTTCAGGTGAAGCAACTAAGTTATTACTGAGCTACAAGCACCACAGCCTGAGAGTTCTTGCGTTGCACAGCTGAAAAAAGTTTTGCTGGTAACTACGTTCCTTCCATCATTTGGTGTGGCTTTACTATGTTCTAAAAGCAACAATGAAACTCTAAACATTAACTATTTCTAGAAAACAGTAACATCTCATTTTAGAGCTGACTGTTTTACAGCTAGCATGTTCATTTGACATGGATTCTGAAAATGTAACTAGCATAATAAATGGTTATGTACAGGAAGGAAACTGTTATTTTCAGAAGAAAAGAAGAATTTAAGAAAACAACCTCATGTCAGCATTTGACTATGTTTTAGGTGGAATGTATTTATTTCACCAGGGAGGGTTTTTTGACCTTTGTGTAAAATGCATCAAAACTGCTGAAAAGATACATGCTTGTTCATACAAACTTTTTTTTTTTTTTTTCTAGTTGGCATTTATGAAAAGCTACTATTCTGATTATCCAGTAAGGCAGTGCAGCCAAGATATATTAATAAATTATCATTCATATGCAAGATCTCTTAACAGATTTCGAGATAAATTATGTTCCAATATTCTTATGTATTAAAAACTATTATCATCCCTCAGGAATTTGCACAAACAGTGCATATATGTGAATTTTAATGGTTTTTTTTCATACATACAAATTTACTTGCAAGTAAATTGTGTGTTTAGAGAGGGGCAGACAGCAACTGTACAATTAAATATATGAGTGTACAAAAGCTGATGCAATCTTTTTTATGTAGCCTATCAAAAGCATTCATTGGATATTGAACTGACCACTAGCTTTTAAGTATGTAGAACAAGGGTACTGTATTTATTTCTTAGCTGTCTGAATTCACTTGGCTGTAAGAAGTGGGTGGCATTCAAACAGGACTTGCTGTCCTCACACACAAGCCTCTCATTCTCCAAATTAATTTAGGTAAGACAGAGGAAGTGTTGGGTATTTGCATCTTAAAAATTATTGTCTCTATTACAGTTGCTTGCATTCTGCATTTGGTAAACTGAACTCATATGCTGTTAAGTATTTCTCTTAGCATTATAACTTCTTTTATCTTTTCTCTCACCTTCGCATTCTAACAAAGACTAGATCCAACATATTTCCTGTACAAGCAAATCTTGCTTAGCATAATCACACACTATATTAGAGTCTAAAGTAAATTTGGCATTACCGATGAAAAATATCCATCAGTCTTTCTAAGAAATTATGTTAAATTGTAATTAGTTTTCCCTTATGACGGAAATAAACCTTACTTACAAAAATAAAGAAACTTACACAGTGGGAGCTAAAAATTAATGTAATTGGGATGGATAGAAATCTACTTAATTTTAAAAATATGTTTAGACTACTGTGTAGATCATTTTCATTTTGGACAATCAGTCTACACATCTCGAACAAGAATCTCTTTTCTGCCTTTTGCCAAATTACTAATTACGTACCTGTAACACTTAAATAATCCTGTTTCAAGTTGTGGTGAAATTTTCCATGGCCTTGGAAATCATGTTGTTTCATTTAAAATAGTATCTGGGAACTTGCTTAAGACTTTTACACAAGTTACAGATACATATCTTCTTACTGTTTTCAATTTGCTGGCAAAAGGTATTTGTTAAAATCTTGAAAAAATTTCTAAGCAGGATAGAAAGAAGACTATAACAAGCCACTCTCTATCTGGAGTGCTACGGATTGAAATCTTACAGGCTGTTCATAATCTATCTTTTGCTTATCAATTATGCTTCCAGTTGGACTCATAAACCCTTTGTTTTTTCTCAGCTTGGAATGCTACACATTAACTGGGTGTTACCAAACATTAACAAATCAAAATAACTTTTCTTAACAACAAACAAAAAACCTTATGAAATTTACACAGAGAATGATGACTTGTTACAAGAGTCTAAACTTACTATTAACTGTTAACATCATTACGGCATACCAACAAAGTACTGTGCCAGTGAGTGCACTTCAAGTTTTAGGAAACTCATGGGTATGGCTGCTGTCTCTAGATACTGAAGGAGGAAAGAAACAAGCTTAGACTTTATATTGCAATGTCACACCTGGCACTAGAAAGCTTTGTTGCAGAGATCCTGGCTGTTTATGACACTGAAAGAGGCTGGGCTTGAGAAGTTCTTCTTTCCTAGGGATTCTAAATACTGTTGTACTAGCACATATTCTCTTCATCTAGGTTGACCTAAGTCATTCCTTATCTCCCAGTACTTATATATAGGCACCCACTCTTGGAAGTCTCTTCTTTCTTTCCACTGCAAACCAGAAGGCAAGATCTGCCACCTGGCATAGTCTGTTTGACATATTCCACCTTCCTGCTCCTATTTTTATTTTTAAACTGTTTAAGGTAGGGCACTTGCACATTATACTGTTTTGCCTCTCAGTCATGTCCCCAACTACCCCCTAATGATTTATGAATGCACTAAACTAATTTCAACTTAATGTGACAATTGAGTAAAAATGCAGAGATTGAGTTTGGTTAAAATTGTTGTGTTCATACAGGGAAGAGATATCAAAAGGACCTCCATCTAGTGAACACAAATTTTTCCGGTCTTTATGTATCATAAAACTGACATGCAGGAGAACCATAGAAAACATTGTTGCGAAAACATTGTTGCATTTGTTCCACTGCCCACTGAATTATTTGTTGTATCTTACTCCCTGGAGAGAAAAGATAGGGTAACTATGGGTTTAAACCTGAGAATACGAACATGTAACACTCTTCTGAGATGGTGAAAGATTCAATCATGATGCATGGTCCATATGTTGTCAGAGTGATTTTTGTGAGGAAATGCTTATTAATTAGTGGAAGCTGCACATCAAAACAATCTACAATTCAGCATATTTATGTTACATAGCAGCTTCCAAGAGTCCATCAATGGTTTGTGTACAAATTTTTGTATTATACTAAATTGTTGCTCTCCAGAAAACTCTGCTTTACAGGTTCTACTAGTAAAATCTTTCTCCTGTGCACTGAGGACAGCTGAAGTGACATATCACTATATCACATGTGAGTTCTACATCAATGACTACAAGATGCACTATTAGAAAGACCATAGCCTACCTCACTAGTATATGTTTATTTCACACCATCAAGCGCTGCCTCTGATCACAGAGACCTCTGTGATGGAGCATTTGGAAGAGCTGATGGCAATATTTCCTGTACAAAGAAATTAATAATTTAACTCCATTTTTCCTTAGTAATACAAACTGGACTAAATCGAATGTAGTCTTAAGTGTCTGCAAGAAAAGGCTCAATCTGCAGATTTATTTTTTAGTGTTATATGTCACTGGAGCCCTGTGGTAATGTTCTTGTTTGGACAATGCTTCTTTAAAAGCACAGTCAGGTGACAAACTTTTAGTATTAAGCATCTGTGCTAAAAAAAACCTTCATGACCTGCAACCTGACAGCTGTTTTCTTCACACTGCAGGAACACATAGACGAAGTATACACTGGGACAATGGAAAGACCACTTGAGGCTACCAGGATGGAAAAGAACACCGCTTCCTGCTTTCTCATGAAAAGAAAGACACGTGTCAAGATTAATAGGAAAGAAATTATGCTAGCTAAGCTGAGGAAGAGCTGCTCCTGCAGCCCAAAGAAGCTGAAGAACTTTGTCATGGACTTCCTTCCTGTTTTGCGATGGCTTCCCAAGTACCAGTACAAAGAGTACATTTGGGGGGATGTTATGTCTGGGTTAGTGATTGGGATCATTTTGGTACCCCAAGCAATCGCATACTCACTGCTAGCTGGTCTGAAGCCCATTTATAGTCTTTACACATCATTCTTTGCCAACATCATCTACTTCTTAATGGGCACATCCCGTCATGTCTCAGTTGGCATTTTCAGCTTGATCAGCTTAATGGTAGGACAAGTTGTAGACCGAGAACTTCTCTTGGCTGGGTTTGACTTGAATGATGATGCCCCACCAGCCTTGGGTGATGGCTCTCTGCAGAATGACAGTCAGTCCAACACAACTGCCTTCAACCTTACAGTTGCAGGGATGAATGCTGAGTGTGGGAAGGAATGCTATGCTATTGGCATTGCTACAGCCTTGACATTTGTGGCTGGAGTGTATCAGGTAAGTGCTTGCTGACATCCAGAGGCAAGGTAAGAAGTTCCTAAAGCTTCTTTGCATGACCTAAGCTTTGGTTTGATTCTCTTTCAATGAGAGACACATCCTCAGTTCACTTGAATGACCATGGACTGTTTTCTCCAGGAAGCCTAACTGTAAGCAACTCAGAGAAAGTATGAGGTAGGCAGTTTTCTTAGATACTACCAAGCACTGGTAAAACAAGAGTCTTCTGAAAGACCATTAACACTGTTTTGATACTCCACTGCCGCTTGGCCTTGGGGCTTTCATGAGACCATGAATCCAATACAGATCTTACCATGAGGGAAATTCACAAGTAGCTGTGTACTTCAATAGTGAAGAAATAATTCTGTTTCTCTAGATATTTTAAGAAAGGTACAGACCCATTCACCTACTTCTACACAGGTTCAGAATGTGCTGCTCAGTGTTTTGCTAGCAGGTACTATGCTTTACCAAAGATACTATGCTGTCCAAAGATAATTCAGAAGCAGAAAGGACAAGAGCGGAAATAGATTGACTAACCTACTTTTCAGACAACGGCTGTGCTGGACTGTTTGAGACTTACCAACATGCTGTCCGTCACAAGGATATCAAGAGAACACAGAAGGAAGCATGATGAACATACTTACCTTTTAATTGTATATATACATATATATATGAATTAAGAAAGAGCTAGCTATCTTCCTGTTTACTAAGAAATTTCAGGTCACATTTATGAACAACAAAATGCCCTTGTGAAGCTTTATGTCTAAAAGCCAACAAAGGAAGGAGAAGGAACTAGTTAAGGACATCATCCTGGAATCTAGGAAAGCGTATGAGCTCTTCTGCCACTTCAGACCTTAGGCATGTCACAAAAGCTGTCTGTAGTCCATATTCCCTTCTGTTAATAGGACTAAAATTAAAAGCTGTTTAAGATAACAGTGCCACTAAAGCAGGGATCTTAGCTGTTGTCATTCAAGTTTACAAAGCAGTGGCTGTAAGTTTTAACTTTATTCACTTTAAGAAAGAAAAAAAGAAAATTGGCTTTGGTATAACAGAAGCATTTTTGGATCCACTGCTCTTTTGCATGGGAAATAAAATCCAGACAAGCCACTTCAGACCAATGTTTGACTGATCCTGTCTCAAACTCCTCATTCACTTCTTGGGTTTGTAGTATCCCACAATAGTAAAAGGAATCATGTTTTAAAAGCAGACTGGAAACATCAAAGGGTAACTCCTGTTTTAAGACTCAAATGCCTAAATGCCATCTGCCTCCAGCTAGTTCTCTCCCACCATCTGTATTTAATTATTTGCAGCACCATTTGAGGCTCATCTTTCTTTTTCTTTTTTTTTTTTTTTTTTTTTTTCTATGTCTCCTCAGGTGCTAATGGGAATCTTTCGTCTGGGTTTTGTATCTATGTACCTATCTGAGTCTGTACTAGATGGCTTTGCAACTGGTGCTTCCTTAACCATTTTAACAGCTCAAGTGAAGTATCTGATTGGAATAAAAATCCCACGTAGCCAAGGGCATGGGATGCTTGTTATTACCTGGATTAACATTTTCCGGAACATTTCTCAGGCTAACCTTTGTGATGTCATCACAAGTGTCATTTGTATTGTAGTGCTGGTCACTGCTAAGGAACTGGGAGATCGGTATAAGCATAAGCTGAAATTTCCTCTTCCCACAGAGCTGGTAGTTATTGTTGTTGCAACACTGGTGTCACACTATGGGAAGTTAAATGAAGTATATGGATCCAGTGTTTCTGGAGCTATTCCAACAGGATTTATTCCCCCCAAGGTACCACATTTCAGCTTAATGCTCCGAGTTGCAGTAGATGCTTTGCCTCTTGCCGTAGTCAGCTTTGTCTTCACTGTATCCCTTTCTGAAATGTGTGCAAAGAAATACGCTTACACCATCCGAGCCAATCAGGAAATGTTTGCTGTGGGGTTCTGCAACATCATTCCTTCTTTCTTCCACTCTTTTGCAACCAGTGCAGCTCTGGCAAAAACACTCGTCAAAACATCTACAGGCTGCCAGACTCAAGTCTCTGGAGTAGTTAGTGCAATGGTGGTTTTGCTGGTGCTGCTGTTCTTGGCACCTCTCTTCTACTCCTTGCAGAAGTGTGTCCTGGCATGTATCATCATTGTCAGCCTCCGAGGAGCCCTGAGGAAGTTCCAAGATGTGCCAGCACGGTACCATGTGAATAAGGTGGACACAATTGTTTGGGTCATTACCATGACTGCCTCTGCCTTGATCAGCACAGAAATAGGACTGTTGGTTGGCATTGTTTTCTCCATGCTATGCATCATCGTTCGGACACAGCGGCCACGGACAGCACTGCTTGGCCAGATCCAAGACACCAGCTTTTATGAGGATGAATTAGAATATGAAAATCTCTCTTCTGTTCCAAATGTCAAAATATTCCGTTTTGAGGCCCCACTTTACTATGCAAATAGAAACTACTTCTTAAAGTCTCTGTACAGATTGACTAACTTAGACCCTAACCTAGAAGCTGCTAGAAGGAAAAAATATGAGAAGAAGGAAAAGCAGCATCTGAAAAAGGGAGATCACACAACTGCTAACGGACTAGACATCAGAGAAACCACTCTGCAACTAGTTCCTAAGCAAACTGATTTCCAAACCCTTGTTGTAGATTGCTCTTCCATCTCATTTTTGGACACCACTGGAGTTAATACTCTAAAAGAAATCCTGAAAGACTACAAGGACTTAAACATTTCTGTTCTCCTGGCTTGCTGCAATCCCTCAGTCATAGACTCCCTGAAAAGAGGAGGCTACTTTGGGAAAGATTTTGGAAGCATTCAGGAAATGCTTTTCTACAGTATAGATAATGCTGTGCAGTTTGCAAAAGACCAAAAGCTTCCAGCAGACTGCTCAGTTTAATCCTGTGTCTTCCTTAACAATTCAACACAAAAGTGACAGATGGGGAGGCAGTCTGCAATAATTAATTTATCAGACACACTGTTGGCTGTGTACAGCAATCGCCCTATAAGCCATTCTCCCCTGAAGAGCTCTGTTGTTTCAGTCACTGGAGATGCAGTTCAGGACTAGGATGGAACAGGCTTATTACCTGCACCTTCACTTTAAAATGAAAATGATGTGCAATGGGGCAGTTTGGGATTGACTTACACCTTGTGCCGTGATCACGAGTGACCCAATATATACATCATAAGAATGTTGTGCTGGAAGGTCTGCTCAGTGTCAGCTGAATCTTCCACTGGTTTAATGGCTGGTTTGTGTCAAGAAGGCTAAGCCATATCCATGAAAATGCAGTCAGTCTAGCATTTTGGACACAGAATTGTTTAAACTCTGGATTGCAAGGGCCTGACCTTTCCATCATTCTAGGTGCACTTCTAAACAACTCCCACTATTTCTATACAAACAAAATGTATAAAATATTGTGGAATGGAGCATGTCTCTCTACCCTGATTACATAGGCTTAATGACATAACCTGCCACAGGAGAAGAAAGCATGATCCATCACAGGATCCTCTCAAAACCATCATTTCCAAAAATTGCTGCTGGAGTCACTTGTGTTATTGGCTTCAATCTGTGGTAATTAGTTACTGAAGTTTGAGATAACCTTAATGACGGTGGAAGAAATATGACTCTGATGCACAATTTTGTAACTAGTAAGAAGATAAACAAGATTAAGAAAAATGAATGCCTTTATCTGGCAGTCACACAGTTACCCAGGTAGCTGTACCATCCTGTAAAAATAAATTGCCTCTGGCAGGCAGATGCAGCTCCAATTCAGGGACACATAAGGGCCATCAAAAAAAAAAACCTCTGAACTGTGATGCAGCACAGCATGTTCTTCCTACAACTGCCTGCCTGGATACAAAGAGAAACAGGAGAAGAGAGGGTAGGGTAGGAAGTTTAAATCTGTGGTGTGCCTAGAAAGGAACTGATAGGTCAGTCAGAACTGCCTGGCTGGTCTTCTCTGATGCAATGCTAATGAAGCTCTAGAGTAGCATACCTGGGTCAAGTGAAGGGAGCAACTCTTTGTAAGTAGTGTACCACCATATGCTGGAAAAATTCCACCACTGTTTGCACATACTACAGACACTTTTGGGGATTTTTTTGATTATGTCATTCTTTGATTTGAGGTCCTCTAAACCATGTTTTCCAGAGCTGTGTTACTTTCTATAATAATTTGCATTAACTGCTGTTCATTCTGCATAGTGTCAAATGATACTCCCAGAGCAATTTGTGTTGTTATATATGCATGTTCTCTCTTTACAAATAAACATAGACTTAGATTGTAACATAGTTAGTACTTAGTGTTCTGGCCCATGGTACTGGCAGAATATCCTCTCTCATACCCAAGCTTATCATTACCTTCACAAAATGTAGGACAGCTGCCCTATCTTTCTCTCCTTATTCATGGCTGGTTCACACACAGCACCAAGCACTAAAGAAAATTCCATCACAGCTGTGCCTCATTAGTAGCCAACTAGCTGTTACAATTAGTAGACTCTAGAAATAGGTTCCACATATACAGAAGCGTGACCATAAAAAATAAAAAAGTCCAGTTAACAAATCATGTGACTTGCTTATTTCAACTTTTCAGGTCACTGAATGAAAGAACATTCACACTGAGGTTCTCCAGGTGCCCCAGAGCCTATTTGACTCTCAAGAACAAATATTTTGTTAAAGGAAAAGCAGTACATTCCCAAAAGACAAAATAAAAGATGTCTTCAGTGGGATTGTGAATAGCACAATATTAGGTAAGTGATTCAGTGCTGACATTTTCATGCACTCATTATAAAAAAGCATGTCAGCTGCACACTGTGAGTACTGCCTGAGCAGTAAAACCTGACAGAAATGTCTGTCAAGAGATTAAAGGATTGACCGTTGGCAGCATTTTCCTGCCATAAAACAATTTAATTACATTATTCTTTAAATTGCTGATTTGGCATGACTAGCTTCTTTCTGTCATAAAAACAAATGGGCAGAGCCCAAGGACAAAGTATTGCCTTGCATCCGCTTTTTCTTTGTAACCATTCTTTGACCAGAGAATACCTTTTTTAAGGTCCTGCCAGGGCCTAGCATGAGGAAGTGGGTTTAGAGGAGTTACTGACAGACAATATCAATATAAACACTCTTAGGCTGTTATACTAACACAAGCTGTTGGAAGCCAAATAAAATTGCTTCAGTACAAAAGAACATACATCCTAGCAATCCAGACTTCTTTTATATTTATGGGTCAAGCTACTAGCCTAGAATATTAAGGAAAAAATGCAAAATACCCCTAGCTCTAGATGAATCTCATTTTAAAATAAAAAGAAAGAGAGAGTCCAGTGGAAAGTGTATCCTTGCAATAGTCTCTGGAGAAAAATGAAGAGAGGCTGACCTTCTCTTATTCACCAGGTTGAGAAACTAAGAGTCAGAAGTATCTTTTTAAACATATTTATCATAAGAATGGCACTAAAAGATACCTAAGCAAAGAAACTTGGCTATGCATAAGAGGTGAGGTAAGCTTTAAGACTTTTACTAGGAAGAAACTATTGACCAGAAGAAAACATAAAACCAATTTTCTGTTTCAGTTTCATTGGCAGAGCTGGCTCACAATCAAGTTGTTATGTTGGACAATGTCAGACACAGCAGGGAAACAGCTTTCAGTGCTATAATGTAAGAATGCTGGGAGACTGTAAATTATTTCTAAGGAAACTAAAAAAGTGAGCCTTTTTCTGGCACATTTATGTTTGCTATACTGTGTTACACCAAGATTAAGGGTACAAAGACTGAAAATGTTAAAAACTGCTGATTCTCTCCTATTCTAGGTATAGGAATTAGGTACCATGACTTGGAGAGGAGCTGGGGATAGGCTTGTAATTCCAACTGTGTTAATACTAATGTTGAAATAAAATCATTATATGCCTTTTAGGAAATGTTATATCCATCATGTAGATTGACTATATTTTTGTTCACTGTGTTGCCTTGTATAGATCATTTATCCAACAAACTTTAGTACTGCTACATAAGAATAGGAAAGGGATCTTAACTTGTAGACTGCATTGGTCCCATGGAGGTGGGCAAAGAGTTGGGAATCATCACCTCAAACCCTCCTGTTGACTAGTACAGCATGGGCAGAATGCGTAGTCTAGGTGTCAAAATGGATGTATTTATTGACACTGGTAATTAACAATCAGGGAACTGTCCAGTCCATGAAAGACATGTTGGGTTCCCCCGTAACCATGAATATTCCTGTGTCACATGATCTAGAGACAAATATGTGATTTTCATTGAAAATAAAACTAACAATTCTTTGAAAACTGTTTGCCTCATGGTATCCTTTTACAGGTGGTAAAGTAATAGGATAACTTGGAATAAATAAAAAGATAACAGATGAGTTTGATGTCCTAGAAAAGAGTTAAAATACAGGGATGCACTGGCATTGGGGTATTAGAAGACATGAGAAAGATCATTATAGAAGTGAGAAGGAGAAGGTGGAAGTCTTTTATTTGAGCACATCTGCTTCTTGGGAGGAACATTTATGGTACCTTTCTACATATGGCACAACCATGAGAAAAAGCAAAGCCTGCCTTGGTTAGCCTTCCACCATACAGTGGCAGTATCTCCTAGTCCTCTGTTTTCTGTAAGTGCTCTTCTTCATTCAAGCACCCACCATCACCTTCCAAGAATTTTTCTCTATTCACCTGCCCCAAGACATAACACAGTTTTGCTGTTACAGGGTTCTCACTCAAAACCTCTTTATGTCCTTTTGAAAATCACTGGCTCAGGAAGAGAACTGCACATGCACAGAATTCAGCATCAGCACTGAAATCCTCCCATCTGGACTTGCATTCTTGCCCCTGTTGCTTCTTTCAATCTCAGTGTTTGTCTGCAGGCTCCATGTTCTCTCCTTTCCCAACCACTGCTGCCACTCAGTCCACTGGTTGTCCTTCCACAACTTAAATGTCTTCTTGTTTTTGACAAATGCGTATTTTTGCAAAATGAGCAGTTTTAGCTTGGTTCTGAACAATAGTGAAGTTTCTAATATCTACGTGTCAAAGCTGGGCTAAATATTGAGGCTAGTGGGTTAGGATCCTACCACTGAGGCATTACAGCTGTTCTGTGTTTCTTGCTTGACCACTATGTTCCCATGCTCCTAGAATTTTGATCATGTCAAGGATTGTGTCCAACTTTGAAGGATTCAGTGCCTCATTCCCCACAAAGGCTGAGCAGAATCCATGACAGACACATTCCTTTCCCTCAATCATTTGGAAAGCCCAGTCCAACACAAGTCACAGCTGACACAGGCTGTCAGGAAGAATTTTGGCTTCCGAGTTTAGATGTGGCTACTTTCTTTTCAAAGTTACTCACTGATTTTTCTGTAAGTCAGTTGGTTATAAAAACCTGACAGACTCAAGCCATCTCTCAGGAGAAAATTCTGAGATCTAAGACAGGGACTCCAGCAGTACTGAGCAGTGACAGTTGACCTCGCCCCTGATGAAGCTGGGTCACTGCAAGAGTGAGTCCAAAACCCACAGCCCAGTAAGAGAGACACAGCCCAGGAGAGGGTGTTTACTGCGAAACTTCCACAGAGAAAGATGAGGTGGAAGACCTGTGTTACCAGCTATATTCACAGATGGACTAGCATACAGAGACAGCTCTGGGATACATATGTAATATTCATCCCTGGGGAGCACCTCCGAACATCTTCCCAAACGAGACTACATACACAAGCACACCCTAATACCTAGGAAGAAAACTCCTGTTTGTAATGTACACTCTGAAACCCACTACTCCTCTTCTCACACCCCATTTCCAGAGTCTGAGCTCTTCTTTCCCTTGTTGTTTCCTCAAACTTAAAACTGGTACATTTCTGTCCTCCTGTGTCAATGACAGCAGATGCAGTAATAATGTGGATTGTAAATATGCTCAGCTCAGCAACAGCCTGAGTCAGGCAGAACTTTAAGAGCTATTATAACTTTTGGTGGGGTTTTTATGGTTTGTCCTCCTCATAGACTCATCACTCCAGTTCTAGGCATCTATATTTGGTTATTTCCAGCAGGCATATTAGTATGAGTGTGTTTAAGATGAGTTAAATGGAACTTAAAAGGCAAGGAAAGTGAACATTGTCCTCGTAGAGTCTGACATGTATTTCCCTAGAACTAGAAATGCTATTATGTACATGAATCCTTTAGGAAGAGGGTATTAACTGGTATTGACTAAAGTCACCCTGGTTTAGTTGTCACTACCTGTCACTTGATGCAGTGCACAAGTGGGTTCGGGATGCAAAAAGAAACTCTCGAGTTAAGTGGTAGGAAAACAGAAGTAGTAAAAAATAGTGGCAGCTTTCATTTGGACCTCTCAGTAAGTCAGTAAACTTTGCAGGACTTTTTTTGCTCTATCACCTCTCCTATATTAAAGGACAGAAAAGTAAGCCGTCTTTCTAGTCCCTCAGCACTGTACTTAGAATGGCTAACAATTAGCAAAGCACATAACGGGATGGGTGAGAAGTCTTGTCTGAGACAGTATCGTCACCTGAAATGCTTTGGTAAGGAATGGACTGAATTTCTGCCTATCACCCTATTCCATCCCATTCCTAGCTTTTGCCAAAGATTCATCTAACCTGGAAAAGGAGCATAACACTGTGACTTGAATATTAAAAGCAAACCTATATCTAGGCGGAGCTCTAGGAACATGTGGACAGCCAGGATGTGGACAGGAACTGGACTCTCAAAGTCTGGCCTCTCCCAGTTCTTTGCAGTACTGAGTAGTTGCTGGTGTAACTGCACTAAAACTAAACTCCGCTGGGCTTGAAGGAATGGCAGTGGTAACACCCAGTACGAGTCTTGAGAACAGTCGTAATGACTGTTGCCTGGAATACAGCTGAGAGCTCTCTCCATAATACAGGGCATAGATGTCCTGACTGCAAAGCAGAACACTTCCCTGCTTAACAAACTATTGGAAACTCCTCTAGAGCTCTCAAGGCTGTGCCAAACAATATTTTAGAAAGGATGCACCCAGTTAAAAAAAGCTGCACTAGAACCTTTTACATGAAATGGTCCATAAAGCACATCTCTGCTAACCTGAGGCCTCTCTGGAAATCATGGTACAACTGGGAATCAAGATGCTAGAGGCCTGGACATGGCAGCAGGGGAAACATGGAACAACTGTAGCATATGACCTGAAATGGTTTCAGTAAAATTTGACCAGCACACCCACAACTCTTCAAAAGAAAGGAAACCTTAAACTGCTCCTTAATCTGTTGTTACGATGTAAAGCATGCAGGTTAACCCTATCTTTCTCAATACAAGCTCTCTCTTTCTTAATCTCTCAAATCAATTCCCCTCCATTGGCACTTACCTGACTTCCAAGGAAGCAAAGACATGCTCAGCTTGCAATTATACTAAAATAAATGTCAATGTGAGCACCTGTTGGACACTTTAACGTTACCTTTTTCTGGATTTTGACTTGAGGTGTTAGCTTACCTGAGAGCAACTAATTCCAGTAACCAGTGAATTCGAACTTGTTCAATGCCACCATGCGGAACAGAAGAAATATAGGCAAGGTTCATCTCTTGGTCTTTGCTCAGGTCAAACAGGTCAGCACGGCTGTGAGGTAGAGGAGGGCTTCAGGAAGGGAGGGACAAAAAAGAAACAGCACATTGCAACATTAACTAGCAGATCCAAAGATCCCTATGCTAAATTCCTATACAACCTTCAAGATCCTCCCTGGCATGAGGAACGCTGTGTAACATGAGATGAATGCAAATGGAGGTACAAGTTATTTGGAGCTAACTGGCTACACACGTAGTCTGGCAAAGCAGAACACAATTCAGGTGCATCTCATTGCCACGCTCAAAGAAAAGTATTACAAGCAGTCATTGCTGCACAGATAACCTCAAGCAGCAGTGGCCTGAAGAAGCCATACAATGGCAGTCATCTTGCCTCTAAGTAATTAATGATAAGGGAGCTCAGTGTCTTCTAGGCTTTGCAGTGGAAGTCAGACTTCCCAAGGTCTGTAGTAACACAAATATGGGCTTGATCTTCCTACTGAAGTCCATGCAATGACATTAATTCTTCTTCTGCTGTGGAAGTTACACTTTTTTAGAAGCAGAGTTAGACCCTCCGGGTATCCACATTCTTTGGCCATGCTCAACTCATCCCTAAGCATAAGGAACCACAGGAGTATGTGGCTTTAGATTTCTATGCTTGATGCTGTTTAACCTGCTCACAGCTATACAGCAATGATTATGTTAGTATGACTTTGGTGTCTACTTATTCCACTGAAATTAACATAACACTGGGGCAAATTTCTGCTGCCTCTAATTCCACAGATAAATAGCTGCAAGATGGGAGGGAGATCTCACCCTCCACAAGTCAGATACTTAGAACGCTGCTCACTTCACTGGGTGTGGGCATCCTTACAGATTCACATTAAGCCTCCCTGTAACGCACAAATTCCGAGTGTCAAAGCATTTGCATTACAGGAAAGATAACACTGTCCCCAAAGTTTGGTAAAATACTTCCACATGTTCTCACATTGCAAAGAGAGATGACTTGTGCTCTTGCTACAGACTGTATAGTAACTGTATAAGTGAAAAACTAAGATAGTTTATGCTTTGCCTACTGCAATCTGCCTCCTCTGATGGGTGGATCAGCTCTTATGCTGACAGTAATATGCTGGGAAGAGTAGTACTGTCATAGTCTCCTCCTCTGTCCCCCTCCACATATTCATCCTACCTCCAAGGTAAATGAACTTGCTACTGTAGTGTGTAGTTGTGCATGTGTGCACAAAGCAGGAAAATCCTGAGCCCACCTAGAAAAGAATTTGACGCAACTTTTGTCCTAGCTAAGACACTGCCTATCTATTAACCCATCTCCTGCATCCTTACCTGAAAGTGCAAGTCTTGACACAGATTACATCCTTTCAGTGCTTCATACAAATCGGCCAGCACATGTGAGCCCCTCTGTGCAATTTCACGAGCATACACGGCACTTAGTAATCATCTGCCTGAGATTGCTTCAAGTCACACAAGTGAGACGAAGAAGTTACCAATTCCACTCTTACTAAAAATGTATCAGCCATTTGGGTCTTTTTAATTGTTCCAGTGGATAAGAACAATGTTAACTGTGGTTTTTGAAGGAGTGCTTCACTACTACTCTGAGATTCAAAACTGCTTCAGCTCAAGCAGTGGCAAAGATGGAAGTCAAGCATAAAGCATTCACATATTTTTGCTTAGTCCACACTGAATAAACACACTGAAACTCACACTCTGCTAGAGAGAAATCTAGCAAAAACCATGACGAGATAGAAAATAAAGCTGGCAGAACAGTGGGTTTTATTATTGGTTTTATCAGTAACTGTCCTTTCCTGTTCTGAGTGGAAAGTGCCCATCCAAGAGAACATCAAGTCCTGCAGCCTTCCAGGCTTAATCAACTGCTAAGCCACAGATGTGCACTTGCCCAATGGTCTGAAATTGTGAAAAGAAGCTTTAACAACTGGAACCCAACTCTGTGAGCTTTCAAAGGAGCTGAAATCCTGCAGCTTGAGAGATACCAGTGTTGGCCAGGTGTTATGAGTACCTGCTGACCTCTGGCTCTGCTGCTGCTCCTCTGCCCTTCCTCACATGCTTTTCATGTTTGCAGCTTTCCAAAGTTTCTTTCACACAATTAAAATCATTGCTGTTTCTTGGCTTGCAGTTTAAATGGGCAACACATACAATTTTTTAAGACAGTTTTTCATTAACGTTTCCTAACATTGAAAGCAAAAATTAAACCAAAAAATGAACAGCAAACGAAAAAAAAAAAAAAAGAAGTCTAGAAAGCCCAAACATTCTTCTTTATTAGAATGTATTTTAGGTCCTGTTCTGTTTTCTCACCAAGATGGAAAACTAATGGAAAACTAGTTTTTTGTCTTAGACAACCCTTAAGCATTATACAAAAAAAGTACACACATTTCTTCTTGTCCAAAGCACACGCTGCTGATTAAAGCCTGTTGCAACTCTTTTTCCTACAACTGTTACTTAATCCACTATATGCCTAAATGAAGGAGGTCATAATCACTTTAGAGTAAGACGTGAACATGGCTGAGGAATATATTGTCTCTTGGTTTTGAGCCTGCTAGAAGCCTTCAAGTATTTCACAAAACTTGAAGGCTGCTCAACGCCCATTAGCTCAGCAAGACTAGGCTTTCTCTGAGAAGCAAAGCATCATCCGGATATGAAACAGTGGAGCTAGGATTTATGCATGCTCCCACCTATTGCCCTAACTTAGATCAACCAGATCCACTGGCCGCATCAGGAAGATGGTGCATTGTGTCTTGCAAGAAGAACAATGTCCTAAACCAGGCAGGGAAGCTTTGCTGGGACCCATTTAGGGACCGTGACAATGCAAGCACTGAAAAGAAAAGGCAATGAGTTCCAAGTATCAACATATGTGCTGTGCTGGGGAAGAGGAAGGTCTTCACATAGTTGAGGGCCCTGGAGGCAAGGGAGCAAGTCAGACCGGGGATGTCGACTGGCCCTATCTTGTGATCCGCTTTGTTTACATTCAGTGGCCACATCTCACGACCAGCTCCGCACAGGTAACATGCATCAGGCCGAATAGCAAAAGGATGCAAGGCGCCGTGACCTCTGACCCCTGAGGAGCAGGTCCGGAAGAGCCTAGGTTCCTCCAGAAAGGCCGCGTCCTCAGACCCCGGGGATCCTTTACTTGAGGAGGGCTGGAGACAGCCGGCTCCCTCCTCGGCTGCTCCTCGGCAGCGGTACATGGCCTACAGCCGGGCGCCGGCCGCGGGGCTGTGCGCGCTTACCAGAAGCCAGTGCTCCTCCAAAAGTGTTGCAGGGGCCGCTCGGCTCGCCGGACATCCACGGACACCACGTACGTCGCGGAGCTGGCGCCCAGCTGTACGGCCAGCCACAGCAAGAGCCCCATGGCGGCGCGATGAGCCGAGCCGAGCCGAGCCGAGCCGAGCCGAGCCGAGCCGAGCGACACCGGCGCCCGCTACCGACGCACTACGGACGCGACGCCAGGCCCCCGCCCACGGGACGGCGGGGGTGGCCGGTCCCGCCGCCGAGGCCTGCCGCCGGCCCTGTGCTGAGCCTGTTTAATCCGCTTTAGGAAGCGCAGCTCTGGTGTTTCGAGCAGCAACGTTTTCGAATGCAGCAAAGGCGTCTCGTACTGTTGTTCTGGCGTAGCTGCTGACCGGGAGTTACTTCCATGGGGTTGCTACGCGGCACGGAGTTGTTGCTGTTGCATTTCTCTTACATACCACATGAGGGATGTATACTCTTAGGCTATTGTTGCGTCCTCGCGCTTTCTGTTCACAAGCGTTTGGGGAAGGGTGTTAGTATGTAGTCATGCAGTTGGTCAAAACAGCCTTCTCTGAGAACATATCAGCAGAATTTAATCTATGTCTGAGCATATTTACTGATCTCAGTATGGCAGAGAGCTTTAAATGCACCTTATAATAGAGAGGCTGTAGATGTACTTTTGGAATGCTTATTTCTTACGAAGTATATCTGAGGGCTGGGTTTTCCGTAGGAGTGGGACTCTGTTCTTTAGGGTCCCTCTCTTTTACGTATTGTACTGCCTTCAGGAACCTTGCCAAGCCTTGCTGTCTAGAAGTAAAATGTGGGGAATTGGGCCTCCCTTCTGCATCCCTAAAGACCATGGTAGCATCTCGTTTTATGTTCATTAGTTTGATATGATTGGGCAAATGAGGTACTCCAGACTGATTTCCAGTAGAGGCTTTGGATTTAGTGGGTGAAATCGTGAGCCTCTGTAACACCAGGGAAACTGCACAGTTGCCAGGCAGAGAGCTGATCTGTAGATGATCTCCAACAAAACAAAATGACAACTTTTATTGGAAATCAGGGCTATCAGTCGTAGTGGACCAACCAAAATTTGCCACCCCAAAAGGTCTGGTATTTCAACCCCTTTCACAAAAGCTCTCCCTGAATCAGTTGTGCTAGAGATAGCAGGGGGGAAGTCTGACAGACACATACTTCTCAGCTCAGGAATATTTCAACTAGAAGGAGACTCTGCACGAGTAAGCCATGTGTAATCCTGCTTGAGCCAAGGGTTTCCCTGTCTCAAAGGAGTGGCAGACTGGGACCCCTCTCTAAGAAATTGCAAAGTGGCCTGGTTCTGATTGTTGATATGTTATTCCTCTATTTGTAGCTTCATCTGCCTCTTGAGGCCTTCAGTCCCTCTTAGACTTGTGAGCTCACAAGGCTTCCAGCCAAGATTCAGGCAGCAACATTACATCTTGGAGGCTCAGGTAGGAATGGTGATCTGGCACTGTGACTTTACTCTAGTAGGGGATATTTCCCTAGATTCCCCAGGACTGCTCATGCTGTGGCTTAACTCCAACACTCCAATGCTTTGGAAGAACAGCAAGACCCAAGATGAACTCTGGTGAGGTTTCCATGCAGGGTATTTAAGAGATTGCCTTTATCCTTACAGGAAATGCCAATTTGACAGCCAGGGCTTCTGCAGGGGAATACTTGTTGCCTCCAGACATTCTGTTTTCTGAGAAGACATGAGGAAGGTGTTAAACAGACAATGGAAGTGCAAACTGAAGTGGGATCTGACACCCTGAGGGCCAATAGGTAGGGAAGGCATCCCTATGCTGCTAGCTGCACCTTGAGCTGGGGCAGCAACCACCTTTGGAGTAGAGTGATGCTGCCTGAGCTTCAGTGAGGGCTGCCGGTATTTAGCCAGCTGGAAATGATGGTGTATGGTGGGAAGGACCTCACTGACATCCCCTCTCTTGTTGATTTCCCTTACAAAGGGATAGGCTGGAGGAGATGAACACCTGCCTACCAAATATTATACTGTGGTGCATTGCTGACTAACAGCAACCCTGCACCTTGGTGCCTTTAAGTGTGGAGAATTCATTGCAGGGCAGGCACAGATACTAGCACTTCCAGCACCTAGCTGCAATGGGTGTAGAAATTACCCCTTGCAGAGGAGCCAAAAGCTTAGCCCCCAACCAAAGGGCTACCAGCAAATTTCAGCAAAAATATATTGACAAGGGGGAAACCCCCTGAACCCCATGGTTTCCTACCATAGACTGTCCCTGTTGACATCAGGAAGCCTTGAGCCCTGGAGACCACACTGACTTTCCCTCAGAGACTGCTAAAACAGAGCTGTTGTATTTCGGCTTGGCTGATTTCAAAGTCACATCTGGAAGACAAGGTGTCAAACCAAAACTATGTTCATTTGGCCAGGAAACAAACCTTGGCCCTTCTCAGACATGATACCAGGCATGTTATAGAAAGTCCTGAAACACAACAGAGCCATCGATGCAGATGGTGCTCTTAGCATTTTAAAGAAGTGTCTGTCAGAGCTAAGGGAGACTCTTCCCCAGAAGTCTGACAAGATCATGATCGTCAGAGAATATCCAAGAAGGTCCTTCTCAGAAATTGGGGTAGTGACTAAAGAGACTGTCTTCCTTGCTTTCTACAACTTCCCCCAAGACATGAAGTACTACACCTAACACAATGACATCAGACCAGAAGTTGGGAGACAGAAGATAAGACAAAACCCCTGTCAGAGGAGAGACGGAGAACTGGTAGCATCACTCCCAGCTTTCTCTTCCTGTGTCTGAGAAAGCAACTAACAAGATTTTTCAAGGTACTTCTTCTGAAGAACTGCAATTCCCAGAAGAAAATCTCTCCTACTCACCACAGCTGCCGCAGTGCCTCCTGCAAGAGAAATAAAATGCAGCAGAAAGAGTTAGCTGCTCTCTGTGAAGGAGCCTGGTATACCTGTGTTCCCAAAAGCTCTGCTGGGATGCTGTAGAGAGAGCAGCTGCAGCCAAATGATTTGCTTTTTCTCCACCAAGGTATCCAGCTGGACCAACACATTCTTGGATGGGCAGATACCTGGTTATTTTTTTGTAATAACTAAGCACTAATAATGGTGAGTCATTCCAGGGCTTAAGACAGCCTTTGTTTCTAGATAACTTCACATTCCCACATGGCAGCAGCTGGTCTTTGGGCAGATGAACTCACCTGAATGGTCTTGAATTTCATGTCACATCTAATCCAGTCTAACCAGGGCTCCTGCCAAAAAGGCTGGTCCTCTCTTCTTCCCTGCCACGGTTTGCTTGCTCCTGCTGTTTCTGCCAACAGGCTGTGAAGATTGCAGACATAGTATCTGCTCTCTGGTGGTGATTGCCTTTGCTGGTGCTTACATTTCTCCAAAGTAGCAGTGATCAGCCCCTCCTAGAAGTAGGACGTGGTGCAGGTACACTGGTGGTCTCTTGGGAGGCACTTAAAAACTTGAAGGTGCATGGGACATACCATCCTGGAGTGGCATGATCACCACTTTTTGATTACCAAGGGTTGATCAGTTGGGTAGGAGAGAACAGGGTGCTTTACACCCCTGTGTAGGGTGGGATATGCCATTTCCTCACAGGGGTTTCAGATTTTTCAGTGTCTGCTTCTTTCCTGGTGCCAGACCATCAGTTTTTTTTCTGACTCCGACTTTGGTTTAGAGATACAATTCTGACAAGTTTTAGAAGTGTTTTATGGCTTTTCCAGTGGACGTTCTAGACTTCATAGCTAAGATGCAGGTCCTCTGCACTCTGAGGAGATTAGTTGCTGGTATACAATATGATCTGGGTAGATGCAAACAGCCAGACTCAGAGTGATGAAAACAATTTTCAGACCTTCACAAGTGCTTTCCTTCTCATTACTTAGTTTACCAAAGATGTGATTAAGAGATCTTTTTATCACCTCTACAGAATGCAACAAATTTAACAAATTGTCTTGGTTTGAGCCCAGAGGGCAGCTGAGTACAATGCAGCCTGGTCACTTACCCCTTCCCTGCCAGTGCTGGGAAGGAGAAAATGAAGTAAAAGGTTCGGGAGTTGAGATAAGGGAGGGGGCTGGGGGGTGTGTGCAGCTGGTGGCTCACCCATTATGCTCACAGGCAAAAGACAGACTCTTTAGGGGAAGAAAAAAGAACATCACTTTAATTCAAACACTAACAAAAAAAACAACACTTAACAGAGTGGGACAGTGGGAAGTGCCACCACATCCCCAAAACACCTTCCCCCCACCCCTCCCTTCTTCCCAGGCTCAGCTCTGCTCCTGATCTCTCTACCTCCTCCCCCTCAGTGGTGCAGGGGGCAGGTGTTACAGTTAACTCACCTGCTCCTTCTTTCTTGGGAGGTGGGGTGAATGCCACACATTCCTCCCCTGCTCCACGTGGCTCCCCTCTCACTGGAGACAGTCCTCCATGAAACTTGTCTGGTGTGAGTCCTTCCCACAGGATGCAGCTGTTCCCAGGCTGATCCAGCGTGTCGAGCTGGATCAGAGTCAGCCTCTGATCCACCATGGACCTCCCTGGGTGGCAGAGAGGGCAGCCCAGCCATCTCACCGCAGGATACAGGGAGGTCTCTGCTCTAGCTTACCTCCCCTCTTTCCCTCCTTCCTTCCACCTGGGTGTTCATCCTTCTCATAACTCCTCCTCACAAGTCCCAACCCCCTCTCAGGTTCCCCTTCTTAAATACATTAACACAGAGGCACAGCCACCATCCCTAATTGGCTCAGGCTTGGTCAGGGATGGGACTGACTTGGAGCTGGGGGAGCTTTTGAGAAGCTTCTCACATGGGCCACTGCTGTAGTCCCCTTCTCCACTAGCAAATACCCCCCCACTCAAACCCAGCACACAAGTATTACAAGGACACTTGCAATTCTAGACACCATACATGTGCATATTTATAATATCCCATAGCTGGATGCATTCAAGGACAGGATTTGACATCTCCCTGCATTGGTGATATCTGTCATTCTACCCTGGCTTTCACCCAAGTGTATATAGCCTGGGGCTGCTCAATAAATGCTTTCTCATTTTTCCAGGGACATGAACCTTATCATCCAGATGTCACCTCCTAACCCACCTTGATTCAACATGATTCAAGGGAGTTTCTTCACTGCAATTCAGCACTGTGCATCTATTTTTGTCTTCAGATGTAACCTGGTACATATAATTCTGTCATTACAAGTATTGGGCCAAGGGCTTTACGTTAACCTGACAGTGGGTTATCTCAGGGCTTGTCTTGGTCTGAGCTTGTTTTAGCCATGGTAATAATTGTTTGGTGGTTGGGTAACTGTTGCCTAAATTTTTTCAACTTAGCTCAGTAAATACCATCAAGGGTAAAATGTGTCAAGGCACAGAGATGGCCAGTTGCTCCCTGAGGCAGAGAGACTTAAGGGAGCTAACATGGCTGGCAGGGGCCTCACCAGCCCCAACCACTGCCTCTGAATCCAGGAGCAGGGCAGGCACTGAAGCGGCAGATGTGGTCAGCCTGGTGTCCAGATCATCAGATCTGAATCAAGCAAGTTCATGGTGACAGGACAGCTCTGAAGTTAAGCTGGGAAGTCAGTCTACAGATCAGTGTCCAGGTCAACAAGGTCCTTGGCCAGATGTAGGCAGTGCTGAGACCAGCACTTCTACAGGTGTGCTCGGTTTCTGTGCAGGCACTACAAAATAGCTGGGGTAGGGGTTGAAGGCCCCAGGCTGAGCTGAAATGGGGCTCCTGGCCCATGGGCAGACACTGTAGATGGGGACCTTGGGGGAGCTGGTCAGGGCCATTGTGGCCTGTTAGTGCACTCAGGCCCTGAATAAACATCTGTCAATACAGACAGTCATTGCATAGTTCCTTATGCTAACTGAAGTTGGGGAAGGTTGTGTTGCTAACAGTGGCAACACTTACGTTTTCTTGATGGAGAGGACCACTGTGAAGGTGCAGTGTTCCTCCTGTGATGGATTATGTACTTCCTCCTCAGGAGTGTTGTGGTGCTGGGCTTGATGCTAGTGTGTGCTCCCTCTGTGCTTGGGAGGGAAATAAATCAGAAGGATTTTACTGCTGGTTGTAATGTTCTGGGTTTACTTCACTGTCCCTGAGTAAAGACTTACCCTGTGTCCATGTGTCAAAGTTTAGCTGGTAATTAATGAAAACAAAGTAGACTTTATTAAGAAAATATACAAAAATAGTCCCAGGCAGGTCTCAGCAACCACCACTATTCTACCTTTGGTGAAGAAATTGGCATGCCAAGGACTCAGAGTGATATCTACTTTCTGCTTAGGCAGAGTTTATGTCCTCCCTGAGTCTTAGGACTCAGAGAGCAATGTCAGGCTAAATGTAAGGGCAGAGAAAAGGGATAGATACTAGAAATGTAATGTATGTCAGTCTTAATCTTGTTTTCAGGATGTTGATATTACTGTAACTGAACAGTAGTGATCTCCTGTATTTTAGTTAGACTGTGAAGACCTTAATTAGATTAACAATAAATTCTGAGCTCCACATATAATCTGTGTTCCCTTTTGCCCATAGCAAAATTTAGTTTATAATGTAGGGAGAGTGTTGTACAGGTACCTGAAAGAATGGCACTGGTGTTACATAGCAGTCACCTTCTATACATCTATTGTGACTATGGTCATGTATAGTCAAGGCAGCACTATGTTGGCTAGATGAGGATGATATACTGCCTTGTATTCTTCTCACAAGCCAGTTCATCTCCTCAGTTTCCTCTTTGGCTGCATCAGCTCCTCAGGGCAAAAATTACCATTTATTAGTGTGGCACACCGCATATAGTTCTCTTTCTACTCCTTTAGGTCCTCTAGTAGAATGAGGGTTTGCATGTATTTACCTATAGTCAGAGCATGTTCTATCTCTTGCTTTGAGGAAGGGAGGCTAAGTGTGGAGGAAAGAACAGACTGATCCCTCAAACCTCATACAGTCATACTATCATTACTCCTAGAACTAGCATCAGCACACATGGTGGACAGGGGGTGGGAAGTTGATTTCCAGAGCTCACTCTGCCAGGAGTGTGCAAAAAGAGATGAAACATTAGAAGTTTAGTGAAATTCTCCAATTCTCGTGCAGAGGTAAAAGATTTACCTTTTGTTGCAATCTCTGTGTACAGGGTTTCCTCAGAAGAGCACATCCAGCACCAGCCCCTGTTTTTTAATCAAGTTCTTCTTGACTGGGAGCATATACAAGGCTTTCCTGCAAATTTGTGGTGGTCTAGCACATCTCAGGCAGCTTGTGAGCATGTGTAGATGGTTCCCTTCCATGTCAGACATGACAGTTTCCTGGAAAGCTTCTGGGCAGCATGGTTTCTTTCAAAACTGTCTTTACTGGCTGTCACAAAGATGAAGCTGAAAGCAGGGCTCTGACCTATTCTTTTTACTTCACCTTCCCACTGTCCTCAGCAAAGCTTACTCTGTACTTATGAGCAAAGCCTTTGTAACGTTCATGCAGAATAACCTTGCAGCTAGAAGGGGAAAACCACAAGTCTTCCCTGGCATCATGCATTTGGATAGGCAAAAATGTGAATGTCGAAAAGCAGATAGAGGGCAATGTGGCTTCACAAGAGCACAACTGTCAGGAGCTCGGTTCTGAATAGGGGAAGGAAAATGTGCCTACAGGGATAGAAGAGAAAGGATTCATGCCTGTGTAAGGACCAGACAGAATCCTGTTAACTGTCAGTGGAGACCTTGTGCTAGGGAACAGGGTAATTTTGGTAGCAGTGCATCAAAATAAGCTGCATGGCCTCAGAAATGCCATACAGAAGTGCCTGTCAGAAGATGTGGGTCTAGTTGCAGGAGGAATCCATACTGTCTGCAACTCTCTGATTCTTTATGTGCACCGGTTCTGAACAGGAAGCAGCGGTGAATCTGTTTTATCCTCTGACAGCAGCTTTTTTCTGCATGAGTGGAAATAGCTAAAGACCAGAATGGAAACTTTCAAATTCTGTGGTCCAACAGTGGTAGTGCTGTGTGTTACCATTCAAGAAAAGTTAACCAGTGGACCTTTCACATCACTGAATTGTACTTCATGGTACTAAACAAGTGGAGGTTGAGACATAAAATCATAGAATCATAGAATGGCTTGAGTTCGAAAGAACCTTAAAGATCATCTAGTTCCAACCCCCTGCCATGGGCAGGGACACCTTCCACTAGACCAGGTTGCTCAAAACCCTGTCCAACCTGACCTTGAACACTTCCAGGGAAGGGACATCCACAACTTCTCTGGGCAACCTGTTCCAGTGTCTCACCATCCTCACAGTAAAGAATTTCTTCTTTATATCTAAGCTAAATCTACCCTCTTTCAGTTTAAAACAGTTACCCCTCATCCTATCACTACATTCCCTGATAAAGAGTCCCTCCCCATCTTTCTTGTAGTCCCCCTGTAAGTACTGAAAGGCTGCTAGAAGGTCTCCCCAGAGCCTTCTCTTCTCTAGGCTGAAAAACCCCAACTCTCCCAGCCTGTCTGCATATGGGAAGTGGTCCAATTATCTTCATGGATATCCTCTGGACCTGCTTGAGAAGGTCCCTGTCCTTCTTATGTTGGGAACCCCAGAGCTGAATACAGTATTCCAGGTGGGGTCTCATGAGAGTTGAGTAGAGGGGGGAGAATCTCCAGTCACCTGTAGCTGGGAAAGAGCAAATTCTTCAGCTATGGTTGCAGTTTCCAGGTGATCCCAGTTGCTACAAGATTTGTGTCAGCTTCTGTTTTGCATCTGACCTAGGAGGGAATATTTATTGTTTATATATTTGTTCTTAATGGGTCAGTTAACTTATCATTGGTCATAATGCTTGGTTAGCAGAATCCAACAGACACATTTTTTTTGGTGTATTAGAATTAAAATTGTCTGTACATGGTCTGACAGCAAGGAAATCTGTGATGCTGGTTACATTAATATCAGTGATGGCTCATGCTTTGAACTTTAAGTTCAAGTTAGATGCCAGTCAACATATTAATTAATTCAGGTTTGGAAGTCTGCCCCAAAAATGGAAAGGTACAGAATTTGCACATTCTCACTTCTTTGTTCCACAGAACATGGATTGTAACTGACATTTTGTGGGGGCTGTGAAGAGGCAGAGGTGAAAATAAATACAACCACAAAGTCCTCTAGAAAAATCAGAATGGCTGACCTTTGAGTCTTTCAAATGGCTGCTCTCTGAGCTTTTCAGAAGCTTTCATTGGCTCATTTTGTCTAAAGAAGTCAACCCAACTGTATTTAATTAAAACTATATCTCATTACAAAGCTATTTGCTACTTTGACACCAAATATAGTCTTAATTTCTATATTAGACTTCCTGTGACCATCACATGAGCTCATGAGGCAACGCATTAGAAGCTCTTACAGTTAAGAACCATGTCAATAATTGAGAACATAAGTACTTTCCCAACAGTGTGCTTGTGAAGCAGTTAAACAAAACTAAGGCCATTGGACCACTACCCCTTCCAAAACAAGGAATAAAGATGTTTCCTTCTGCCTTATGATCTTCTCAGCTATAGGTCTGTATTGCTCATAACTAATCAAGAAACCAAAGTTCAAAAATAAATGCTATGGCTTTCATTGTACCATTGGTATAGCAAACCTATGGTTTGTCTAATCCCTTTTATATCCATCTTGTATAAGCCCTAATGAATGTTTAATTCCTTACCAAAGTCTTCCATTAAGGGATTCACTGTATTACTGGGAGGCATAGGGCCATCATAACTAATATGTATAATTTGTTTGACAGTTTTGTGGTTCAGTTGGAACAATTTGCAGAGCTGTCCGTCAGTATCTTCCCTGCAGCTTTTCAGCCTTTCTATTTTAGTCATGAGCTGCAGAACAGAGCAGAGTAACAGGCCACTAAGTGATACTTAGAAACTGAAGGAAGAAAGTTCAGAAAAGCCACTGGAAATACTTTGCCTAATTACTTGTTTATTTGTTTTATTCTGTTTTGCAAAGGATTACTGCTAGTGTGTTAGAAGAAGAGCTGTGCTTCAGAGACATCTCAGCAGTGCAGGACTTGAAATATTTCTGACTCATGGGTTTACGCAGTTCTCCCCATCAAGAAGTAACACTGTCACTTCTCTGAATCTAGGTAGGGGATGACAAGCACCTGTGCTGTCTTGACAGTATAGTGTGGAAGGCTGGTAAAAGCCTTTTTGTACTCTCCCAGTGTTTGGGCATTATCTGGTAGGGCAACAGGAGGAGAGAAAGGAAGAGATGTCAACAACTTTAGCTGTTGGGCAGCTCTGCAGATACATTGCCTTGCAAAACAGGAGGAAGTCTGTGCCCTTACCGCTCCAGGGCTGGACAACCTCTAGCTGTCTGTGAAATGGCTGTGGCTCTCCTCTGTGTGCTCCAAAGGTCTCTTTAGGCACTTGCATATAATTCTCAGGCATGTCCCCTCCCCAGCACCACCTGGCTTAGACTCATAACAGACCTTGTATCTTGACAGATTTACCTGTGGTCACAGTTGTACACATAAATAGCTGGTGACAGTTTGTGATAACCCTCCCATTTCATTCCCATTCCGAATGATTGTATGGGTTATTCATGCTAATATGTCACACAGCTTCCCTGGGAAGCCCATCCTTCTTCTAAAAGAGCAATGACCAGTCCCAGGGTAACAGCCCCTTGCCAGCTGTTCCATCATTTTATACAGTGCTCTCTAGGGGCTTTTTGTAATGGCAGGAGGAGCCTGCTAAAACACAGAGTGCACGCATGTGGAAAGAAAAGCTTGGGATTTGCACCCCACACTTGTAATCGGGTTTAGCCTGATACAGCATGAGAATAACAAGTCCTGAAAAGTATGAGTGCATAGTGGTATCCAGGCTAAAGCAAGATGGACTTCTTGGTTTGCTTGAAGGATTGTTGCTATGCTTGCCCACAGGTTTCAGTCCAAGGAGAAGGTGTAAGTTATACTTGTGGGTAGATAATTCATGGGAAAACTTCTCAGGCAAGGTTTTCCCATTTGCACAGCAGTGGAGTGGATGTGCTCAAGTTAACTGAGTACTCATTTTCAAGGAACAGAACTCTTAAAATAATACATGTTAAAACTGGCAATTTTTGAAGTTCAAACAATATATTAAAACAGAACACAGTCATCCAGCTGAGGGGTTTGAAAATGCTTCCTAAACAGACCTTGTGAATTCTTTTGCACAGTTAGACTTCTCAGTTTTACCACTTTATGAAAATGAACTGGTAAACTCCTTGAATTGGACACAACTGCCTTGCTCCAAAGTCCAGAGCAGCTTTAGCAGCTCAACAGACATGAGTGTTGCACACACTTTTCTAATTTTATGAGCATGTGCTTCTGTACCATTATGCTCAGTGATGCAGCCTAATCTGGACAGGACAGGATCATCAGATGGCTTAGATTAGCCCAGTCCATCAGTTTCAAGTATGCCTTGAACTCTTAGGGCCTTCCCAATCTATCAACACGATTAGTAAAAATTTATACGCATGCAGACACACAAACACGCAGATATATATTTTCCTTATCAGGGAAGTCAACTCTCAGTGTCTTGTCAGTCAGAGGTTGCTGTCTGTAAACAGCTCTCCTTGGAGTGATGACATCCTGTATTATCATTTTTCTACACAGTGGCTTCATTTTTCTTCATAGGACATACTTTGCTGCTCCCAGATTTCCATGTTACTCTTCAGAGTTTCTATCTGATGAAATGCCTGAGAAAGGATGATTTTTTGTGGAAAATGCAAATGCAAAGGATCAGCACTGGGATCTCTGCTTTCCAAACCATATCCTCTTCTTTGGCCTGTATTTTGCAAACTTCAGCCATACTGATAAGAATTTCATCAGAGACCTTGGAATTTGGGGGTTAAAGGTGGAAGGATGAAACAAACTATAGAAATGACAGAAACAAAATAGAACTCAGTGGTCTCTCTGATACCTTTTCATGTGACAAGTAACAAAGTATTCTGTGGGTAAGGCTACCCAGGCAGTAAAATCTACAGATGTTTTATCAGATTGGGTTTACATTTTATTTTTTTTCCCCTCCCAATATTAACCTCAAAATCTTCTCTTGAAAATTTTCTTTTCAAAAGAAATCACTTTGAAAAACACACATTGGGATACTTGAAAAATTTTCTACTGGCCATAGAAGTAGCCAAGAAGAATGGGGTGTCTTTGCAAGGAATGTGTCTCTTCTGTCCATTTTTGACTTCTTTCAAACTCTGACCATGTCTGAATTGCAAGGCTTCTAGCCATCCCTAAAGTAGGATGTCCTGTTGGCTGAGCCAGCAACATTTTAGTTCCAGCAGATGTTAGTTGTCATTGCTGCCTGCTCCTCATGGGTCTACTCAGAGGATTTCACCCTTTGCTCTTCCTTGTCAAGCTGCAGTTCATTGACAATGTAAATCTGTTAGACAGTTACTGACACGCTCTTGTCTGTCTTGGTGCTGATGTTTGACATGGCAACAACTTGCTGTGATGCCAAGTGGATCACAGTTACTACTTTGTGTCATTTCTTGCTCTTCATCATGTTTTTCCTTAATGTTTGCATTTGTGGCTAGGAACTTTACAGCTGAATTTGCACCCCTGAAGCCAGGGGATGTCCTACAAATTTATATTTACCTTCTTCACCACTTTTTAGTCAAAACTGCTGCATCTTTTGTATGAATGGCAGTTGAAATCTGCCTGACCAGCTCTGCACATTCCAGCTCAACACATGCTTCAGCTTTTGATTGTGACTGCGTATTTACATCCCTCCTCATGAAGATAATGCAGGATCTTTTAAGATGGCCTTAATAATATACTATTGGATGCTCTGCCAAAAAGCAAATCACAATAGGTAGTTAGAGCACTCTGCTGCCCAGCTGTATTGCTGATTATTATAATATGCTTTGCACCAATTTTTGCTTCATTAGATATAGATGAGCAATAAGCTCAAATACAATATATGTACAATATTTTAGTTACAATGCCTGAAGGCACATAGCACAGAAAGCTAACACAGGACCTGCTGCATAGCCTCTGGAGGCCTGCAAATTAATTGTTATATTTGACTTCTGTCCCCAGTTTTCTCCTTGAAGAGAAGCAAATTCCTGTCATCATTCATGTAAGTCTGCTCTAATTATTATCCATCTGAACATCTTCTTTGTTACTGCTTACTTTGCAAATTCTAGGGAGTATCGATTGGTACAAGCATACAGCAAATGAAGAGCCTGTGCCAGGCTCAGAGTCTAGAGGAGATCTAAGAGGCAAAGCATTGTTACTCTGTTGTGCCAGATGAAACAAGGGGAGGAAAAAGAGTGCGATCTGTCTGACCTAACCTAAGATACCCGGAAGGCAGAGTTAGCTAGTCCCTGAAGAACAGGCTCTGAGATGTCCCTGTTCTCAGCCAAGCTCTGCAGCAGCAAATCTTCTTTCACTGATAACAGAGAAAGCTTTGAAATGGACACCTCATTTCTGGATAGCTAGAGTTAGATGGAATTAATCCCCCATTAAGCAGATTATCTACTTCTGCCTGAATCAAAGATAGGAATATCTCAACTCTGCCTAAACCTAAGACCACATAACAAAGACTGTGGTATGACAATTGATCACCAAACACTCCTGTCTAATCCCAAGCGTATGCACAAACTTGAAGCCTGTCCCCCTCAGACACTGCCTTGCTCATCACTAGTAGCCAGTGGCAATACTTGTGTAACTAAAGCAGATGATGTTTTTAATTAATTTTCCCACTTCCTCCCTCTCTCGGTCATAATGCTCATTATGAGGTTGCTGTTATTCTTTATCTCCTTTCCAAATGCTCTTTCAGAGCGCAAGAGAAAAGATTGTTTCTGACCATAATGACATCAGGCTTTCTTCTTATACTTTTTGGCCAGAGGCACAAGAAGTATTGATGGCTCAGCCTGTCCTAAAAACGTCTGAACTCATAAGGTTCACAAAACCATGCATTAAATGGAGTGTACAGATCTTTGTAGCTGTCAGACAGTCATTTAACAAAAAATAGCATTGCTACATGAAGAAGAAAGTCAGTCAACTTTGCTGATGGCCTCCATGCCTCCCTCACTAATACAAAGGTGTCCAGGAGAGATGAACAAGTCCACCAACTTCCCAAAAGCAAGATCCTTCCACTTGGCTCTTCTTTACCTGAATGCACCCATTTGTGCATTCAGTACAAAGTAACTGTTTTCTTAGTAGGATTGATCCTCACATAGCAGAGGATACATTTTGTTTCTTTCTTTCTGAGTTACCAGAAGATTTAGATCTGAATTTGTCATGCATTTAAATGGTAATGGGCAGCCTTGAAGTGCTCTCCTTCCAGATGCTAACTTAGGCTAGCCCAAACAGGTTAAAAAAATCGTAACTCGGGCATCCCAAAGTAACATGCTTCAGGACCACTGGAGCTGTGGTCACTTACACTGCAGTGTCGTTGTTCTTTGCACCTCTTCAGTTGGTGATTGATTTAAATTCCGTCAGTCCCACAACTGTCTTTCTCGGTACTTTGTTTGAGAGCCAGCAATTAAGTAATGAATAAAGTGGATTAAAAGTCTTTGCAGCTGAAGTCTGGGAAGCTTAGTCTTTTTGGCTAAGTGGCTCTATTTACAGAAGGATGGCACCATTTTCTAAGAGTAAAAGAGTCTTTTCCATACCCTTCATATAAATCAACTGAAAATTGAAATATTTCACATAGGAGGCATGTCATGATGAGATTTCATGGGAGATGTCAATTGGCTGCTTGCTCTTCTGAGGCTTCTGTATGTCACTACAGTCATAGGATGCTCCTCTTCTCCTTGCCAGGAGCTCTTGTCAGGGAGTTTAGGTTTGGCCAAATACTTCTTCCCCTCATTTTATTTTTTTACTTAAAAGAAAATTAAAATGTCTTTTGAAAATTTTCATGATTTTCTGACAAACTGTAGAAATGGCTCAGAAAAACAGCTCTGGGCTATTTAAAACAACTGTTCAGACATGTTGTCACAATGTGAGTACAAGTTCTGTGCCAGAGTGCAGACTCAATTTTAGCACTGAGATAACAATTTTCTCTTTCAAAGCAGATGAAGTTCACCAGTGACTTGCGCTAGTTCCTTCTGGAGAAGAAAAAATGTCCCCTGAGAAGAATTGTGACCAAAGCTCTCAGCTGATAGGAAATCCAAGCATTCTCAATGCACTTTATTGTATGTCAAAAATATGACATCAGTGGTGCTCTAAACCTACGTACTTTGATAGATTTTCATGGAGTCAAAAGAAAAACATTTACACAATTTCTTAGTTCCACATGGAATTTTAACAGGACTACTGAGGTCTGACTGACTACATTCTTGCCTGTTTCCATCATTAATTTCATTTCAGAATTTCTCAAGATTTTGTGTCTTTAGTTTTGCGAGCAGGGCTCCTACTGACCAATTTCCAGTGAAATATGATGAAAACCAGAAATAGCAACTTAAGTCCAGATGAAATTATGATTGTGAATATGCCTGATTATCCAGGAAGTATCCCTTCGTGGTTAGTGCCCTGAAGTCCACATTTTCCTGTTCAATTTTTGTTGACTCCCATGATTGCTCAGTGCTTTGGCTGTTCCATGTGTTCATGTGACCACTGACATTTTTTTCCTCCATGCCTTGTCTCCTATGCCACTTTAGATATTGACTCCTTTGAAGATGGGCTGTCTCTCAGTGTGTTTGTGCAGAGCTCATGCAAAGTCGA
Organism: Tyto alba; assembly: GCF_018691265.1. Classification (NCBI taxonomy): domain Eukaryota; kingdom Metazoa; phylum Chordata; class Aves; order Strigiformes; family Tytonidae; genus Tyto; species Tyto alba. The sequence continues at coordinate 46,090,677 of NW_024881275.1, read as the reverse complement.
TCTTTCTGTCACTGGAATATTCAGATACTCCTGCATTACAGAATGGCATCTTCACTGCCCACTGGCTTTGAGAAACTCCAGAAATCTTTAGTGATGGGTTGGGAAGATAGGTGGAGAGAGAAGTGCTGGGTTCTGTCAAAGCCAAACATTTTTATTGCTACTTTTGTTATTCCAGATTGAAGATAATGGTCTTTTGGAGTAGAAAGGCAATAAACCAGGTTAAAAAAATAACATTAATACTTACTAATCAGAAGGGATCAAAGCTACTCACAAAACCAAGCACAGATAATCCCAAACAAGATAGTTTTTTTCAAAAATCACAGAACACTAAGGATGAGAGCATCTCTCAAGATGCTGAAACGAACAGGATTACTTAACCTTCCCAGCTCCCTGGCTCATTTTAACAAAGATAGGAGAGTGGAGTTCATAATTTTTTTATGGTTTTGCTCAGCTACTATCTATTCATTTACACTGAATATGGCAAATTCCCAGGCAAAGTTTTAGAGGTATGTCTTAAATATATTGAGCCCTTACAAAATACTGCAGCACCTATCTAGCTTCCAGAAGAATATCCTTCTCTGTCTTCAGAAGTCCTCTTTACCATGTGCAAATACATTTTCAGTGTCCATAAAAATGTTGTAATGCCCTGAGAATGTTGGGGAGCTAGACATGAAGAATGTTTAAGAGAAACATTTATAAATTATTCCAGTGTTCCAGAATAAGGAGTAAGGACTGAAGTCTTGACAACTTTCAAACAAAATTTATGGCCTCTTTATGGTCCGCAGAGAACCTGGGTCCTTGTTTTGCCAACTGATGGGGTTAACACGAAGGACACAGACACCAAGCTCAAGAAATAGGCTTATTTACTTTAGTTTAAAGCAGCAGAAAGAATAAGCAAGGTAATGCACCTAGTCATTACTACATAAAACTAGCTATAGTGATTGAGAAAGATACATCACCAATTGCCCTCATGCTTTACCATCACCCTGACCCATGCATCAGCTGGGGAGCCCCGTCACAGCGAAGGGTCAGAGAGCCTTTCCCAGAAATTGGGAAGTCCTACGCAGGGTGTCCGCTCGTAGGTGAGGTCTCCGTCTGTGCTGTGAGAGGGCCCGGCTTTTATACATAATCTATAAATCTATATGACAAAATGCATGGGAGAAATCTGGTGAATTGACTTGCCTCACTTGGGCATGCCCGGATCTGGGCAGGATCCGGGCAGGTTCGAGGAGTTCCTGTTTTTCTTTACATTTGGGATTTATAGTCCCTTCCTATTGTTTACTTATAGTTTTCAGGGGTTGTTCATGTGGTCACATTTCATGATGACAAGATGCTGGATGGGAGTTTCACTCAGAAGTCAGCTTTAATTCGAGGCCTATGGTTTAGGCCTTTTTATTTCAGTCCTTCAACATTTTCATCACCTGGGAAAGTGTTTCAGATTTCAGGCAGAGGTACCATAGGTATTTTTAAAGGGGTATTGGTTTGGTTTTATTACAGGGGAAATCTGAGAAGTGTATGTCAGAATTGTTGCTGACATGGATTTTTCACCTCATGCATTTACATGTTCTCTCAAATGACTCTTTTTTTGGTATGGGCTGGAGTGTCAACTGGGAGCTAGACTTTTAGAGTACCCAGTGCATTGTTAAGGCTTTCCTCCAACTTCAGCAAGGTACAAGGGTTTACTTAGGTGTCTAACCTAATGAAGGCTTTTCCCTCACTTAGTTTCTCTTTAGTTTCAGTCCTCTGACAGAAAATTAGTGGCAGAGGAATAGCTGCCTGGTCTAGATGTGGTGCATTTCTGAGGTTTCTATCTCAGTTGGAATCTGACATTTAAAGAGACATGAATGGATACAGTGTTTATCACCATGCAGTCAAGCCTTTGTTATCTCTGCTGCACTTGGACATGTGGTGGGCAGGAAGCTTCCAGGAGATACACCTATGTTGAGAAGATTTGTCCTTCATCTCTCTGTTCTGCTTGTCCAAGTGTTTGGTGTTCTTCCTACTCCAGATTTTGGGATAAAACCTGGGAGAGATACTCTATTTTACTTATTTCCTGTGTGAGGCTTTTGTTTTCTATATATTTTGCTAATGATTAAAGAAGGAATGGAAAGACTGTTCTTTATTTCAGCCCAACTTCCTGTTCAAACAATATTTATGTCATCATGTATTCTTTTCTGTCAACTTATTGACCCCTCCAAAGGCCAATTTATAATATATTTTAAAGACAATTAAGTTTCTGTAAATTTGGTGTGAATCAAAAACTGCACAAAGGGATAAGAATCTAAATGAGATTTCCATTTGCCCCATCTGAAAGAACAATGGACAGGCTGTAGATCTCAGTTGGAACTAGTCACATGGCCAGTCAACACATATACATTAGTCTACTACTCAACTTACATGTAGCTCCTGCCTACCTTCTACACATGCTGCTTTGTACCCCTTAAGGATTTAAAAGGGAACAGGAGGAATGGATAAAGCTGTTGAGGTATGGGGAAGTTTAGAGACAAAAGATACATGCACAAGAAACGATGTTTCATTAGTCCTCCAGCTCACTGACCAACCCATTTCCCTCGTGATTAACTATAATATTTTTTTTTCAATTATTAGTGGTTTTTCCCACATTAATTAGTTTAAGGGCTTTTTTTTTTTTTTCCTCAGTTTTCAGCCACAAAGTTCTCCATGGATTTTTGTCTTTCTCTGGGACACACCCATGAATTTGCAAAAACACTTGTTAAGTTTGAAATCTTAGTCCACCAAGCCTCTCTCAGCCTCAGAGAAGTTATTCAGCTAGCATATGAGTGTATTCATGAAATGTCAGATGAGAAAGAGCACTGTTTCATGTGCTTCATCTGCGTGGCTCTGTTCACATGGTACTTCAGTTACCTGCTCCTTGCAATGATCTATTATTTAATGAACTTGTAAGGGCTGAAATTGGGCGTTTGCATTTTGAGCAGCCTAAACTTCAGTTCATTATTCCAAGAAAAAAATGTGGATGAAGAGGAAATCTGGCTTGATGCATATACACAGACAAAGCCACATTGTCCTCCAGTAATTCTTTTCTAAGGCCATCATACTTCTCCCCATTTCCAGGTAACATTCCCTGTTGTGTTAACCCTCTAATATTCTTTTTTTCCTTTATCCCTTTTAGTCTAGGAGGTTTCAGACCTTCAATCTGGGACTCCTTATTGCAGTCATATCCCCATCACTCTCTTGCTCAATCTGACCCTGTACCTTTCATTCCAAGATGCCTACCCTTTCCAGTCTTCATACTCACTGCTGTCATATTTTCCCTAACTATTGCTACTATACCCATTATCCTCAATACAAGAAGAGGACATTAGGAGAGCCCTCTACACTCACTGAATCCAACAAGCCATCATATTGGGATATTATGTTATAGCATCCCTTTAAGCATTCCATTTGCACTTCTGCTTGATTTGTTTTTTCCCCATTTTTGAGATGTGAAATTTCCTAGAAGTAAAATGTTGGCTATACTAGCATCCCTGGGGGCACTGCAGATATCAGTGTAGAATTAGGTGGCTTCCAAAAGATCCTACTCAAGCTTGGACTTTGTGTTGTTTATGTTATCACAACTATGTGCATTAGAGGTCTATCTCCTGCTAGTCTATCTCCATTATATCCCTTTAGAGTTTTGCCTCAAAATATGTCTTGATTTTCATTTTGGGACTAAGGAGAAATGGCATCTATGGCAAAGAGGTCAAAAGAAGATTCAGAAACATCTAATCACCCCTCCCTACAATGTAAAAGTATGTTTGCACCAAAGAAAATTATTTACATTAGTGAAGTGTGGAAACATGTATTTTACATGTTGAAAACATACTTCCAGGATTGTTCCTTTAGTAAGAATGCCATAAAAGCCAAACAAGTGATCAGTTTCGGTTTTAGTTCCTTGAAATGGATCAGGTTTTATCAGCCCATGTAGGTCTCCAAGTTTCAAGAAGAGTTGTTCCAGGCTGGAGGTCACAAAAGCTAAAAAACCTGATGCTATTTGACCCATATGTACAGTGGAAGGTGCTTTGAGGATATTGCCATCAGTGATGCCTTAGCTTATAAAAGATGGATCTTTGTGTTGGATTCTGGGTACTGCAGCTGCTTAGCAGGCAGCATCATGAGAACAGGCATCCCCATTAATGTACTTGGCTACACAGTGTGTACTGACTGCCTGACATACCAGACTTCAGCTGGGGCAGCAAGAGGAGTCTGACAGAGGTGTTGCGATTCAATCTCTTTAAAACAAAAGAAAAGGGAAGAAAAGACTGTATCACAGAGGAAGCTACTGAACTGAAGAAATTCTATGCTCAGTATGTGGAAATGCCCTAATCAATGTAACCTACAATGCCTCTTCCCACCCATTGTTTGAAATCTGAATAACAAAAAAATGCTTTAGTATAAATGATCCTGAAGCACAAGCATATTACTGTGGACATCTGCACAAGCAGCTGTTGAAGTTCCATCCTCACTCATGCTTCATATCTCCTGCACACTAGAAGCCACTGGTCAGTGCGTAGTAGATCAGACAGCAAATGCTGTTGACACATGAGATCCCAGAGAGCAGGACAGAGGCCAAAGCCCAGGGCTTACATCTGGGTGAGATCCGGGCTTTGCTGCAGGGCGTGCAAGAGATGAATGAGCTGTGTGAACGTTCTGCTCAGGGTGTGATGCTTGATGAGCTGGACTGTACTAACATTTAAGCAAAGGGTAATGACCTGGAAGTCAGCTTCTATCCACTTTTGTGATAGTTGAATGTCTGCCAACATGACAGTGAAACTGGATTCCTAATATTCTTCTGATAAATGCTTTATTAGCCTGGTTTATTGTAGTGATATCCAGGAGTCAAACAAAACAAAGGACCCCAACTGCACTCAGCACTGACAGATTAATAGAAACCTTCTGCCCTGATGAGACTGTGATCAACAGTGACGAGGCAGGTACAGCATGTGAAAGGCCAGAACAAACAGCAATAGAATGTTTTATTCTTCAGTGCCCTGGGAAGAGCTGTGTTTCTCCACTTCCCTATGGCTCTCACTCCACAAACGAAGAATAAAAAGAGGAATGGAGAAGTGCTGCTGTTGGTATTGCTTCTGTGAAGCTGTAGGAAATTATACTGGGTCTCTGAAGAATGCAGGCTTTGTCAGGCTGCTGTCACCAGTTGGATTTCCCTGTCAGGCATTTACAAAGATATGCCAGGTTTCACACAGGTGGAAGTGCATGGCTCATTACATGTATGCACATACATGAGAGAGGACAACATAATGTATTCAGAGTTGTCTGAGAGTGAGGGTTGGTTGTGCATGTCTCAGTGTGAACATGGGAGGTGCTGCTTCAGCACCTGGGGAAGCTGATACATGCTTGTGCTTTCTGCTGTGTATTTCAGTGTTAGAACACAAAGCTATGGCAGGCAGAGCAGGCTTCAGGGGACAAAACATTAATGAAGGAAGAGAAGGGGCAGCACAAAGAGAGAGAGAAACAAAGCGATCTCAGATATCAGGGTAAAGAGAAGGAGGCAGGACTAGAAAGATGGAGGTTGTAGCAGGTATACAGGGAAGAAAAATAGTAATAACAGGTAACAGGAACAAAAAGAAATAATAGATGGGGGACAAAATTTATGACTTTTCTCTCCCTCCCCTGTCTTTCTCATCACCTCTTGATCCTTCAGTGCTTTTGTCCACAAGAGGAAAAAAGGCAAGAAGATGGGTAGATAGAGAAGAGAGGAGAAAAAAAATGAGAGGAGAGAAAAAAAGACAGAAGGAAACAGGTTTGGAGGAGAGCATCAGGTTGGAGGCAGAAGGCTTTGTGGTAACTGGGGTGTTTTCAACATGGGCAGATGCAAGGTGAAGGGTAGAGGAAGGAAAAGAAGCTGAGTGCCAGGGGGCTGCCAGAGGCTAGATCACTGAGAGATGACACAGGACATTAGGACAGTGCCAGGATGAAGTGACAGAAGGATAGCATGAGAAGGAAAACACTAAAATGACTGAAAGGTGGGGAACGTGAAAGGTGGAGTTGGGATCTAAAGCCCATCAGACAAGCATTTGCCTACTGAATTGGGAGAGAGGGGATAGGGCTGGGGGAATGCAGTTCAGAAACAAAGAGCAGGAGTAACCAAGCAAAACAGAGACAAAACACCTCCTGGATGATGTCAGAAGGGAGAACATAGGGAGCTATGATTTGTTCTGCCTTAGTGTCCTAGTGTGTTCATGCCTAGTATACAAACTGGTGGGAGTTGGCCGCGAGGGTGGATCATTGCTCAGGGACTGGCTGAACATCAGTCAGCAGATGGTGAGCAATTGCACTGTGCATCTCTTGTTTTTATTGCATTTTATTTCACCCTCTTTTTGTTACCTTCCTTTTCACTATTATTATTGTTGTTGTTGTTATATTTTTTTTTAATTTCAATTATTAAACTGTTTTTACCTTAACCTACAAGTTTTACTTGTTTTCAGTTCTCCCCATCTCACTAGTTGTTGGGGCAGGAGTGAGTGAGTGGCAGCATAGTGCCTAGTTGCTGGCTGGGGTTAAACCACAACACTTAGTAAGAGATGAACACTTGTTAATGAAGGATAACTCTGATAACATAATAAATAGATTATGAATTTTGCCTCCAGAAGATTTAAATCTTTGCAACCATTTTGCCAAACTACTTGTGTGAAATGTCTCCTGGTGATTTCCACTTTGAGCTCAGAGATGTCTTCTGCCTCTCTTCCTAAGGTCTGCAATGCCTTAAATGCTTAATAAGCCTGCTGTCTTGGTTTTGGATGTTCATCAGTATGTTCTTGGAAAGTAAAGGCACATATGAAGAGACTAAATCAGCCTCTTCTTCCACACATGGAGGGCAAAAGAAGAGCGAAAGCCTGTCAGTATGTGCTTACTGTTTGAGCCTGGCATGTTGACACCTTTCTTGGCCAGTTCATGTTAGATTCAATTAGGTGCATTCCCTAGCAGCAATGATTCACAAACTTCTTACTCTATTTCCAGCTGGCTTCCTTGTTGCTGAGGCAATACCTCAGCTGGACTCTCTGGACTCTCTATCAGGATGCCTCATCAGCACTTGCCATTGAACTCTGCCTTCCTCTTCAACCTTTCCCAAAGGCAGCACCCACACCATCAGGTGTGGCACAATCCCTCCTGCCATCTGCTCACTAAATGATTGGTATTGCCTCCTAACTCAGCCTGCTTCCCCAGTCCCTTCTTCCCCATAAGAAAGCAGCTCCTTACCTCAAGTTTGGCAGTAAGAATCATCTTGACAGCTGGCCTACCATTGTTCTCCTCTCCAGAGGGGAAACATGCTTATTACCCTTACCTCTGAAGGCCCTTCAGTTTAACCCAGATATGCATTTGCAGGTATGTTAACTTCTTACATCCAATTCCCTGGCCTTTCAGTTTTTTGGAAGAACAAAATGTTTGGAAATGTCAAAACATTTTAATCTGGAGTTAGTTTGTTTTCAAATTGAATCCATGTTATCGTATGTCACCTTTCTACAATCACTGGACTTTAACAGGAGTGCAAATGCCATGACTACAGCCAGCCAGAGGTGTCCTGTGATGCTGAATGGCTGCGTGATTTTACTAGCCACACTGCACCATGGGCAGCATAAACTCAAGGAGGAAGTATGAACTTCATTGGGTAAGGAGAGGGAACTGCAAGGTTATGGACCTGGGCTGTTAACATCTTTCTAACAAGCATTGTATCTGGGGAAAACCAGACACAGAGCAAAATAGTTTTTGTGGGTTTTGCTTTTTTTCCTTGGAAAATGTTGACAAAATGGAAATTTACAAGAAGAATCACTCTGCTGAAACACACATATTCAAATAATTTCTAAGGGGAATTTATATTTAATTTCAGCGTGGAGACGCTTCATAGCTGTGTCTTGTGGTCTTCACTTACAACCATGTTAGTTTGCTGCTTCTTTTGAGAGTGCAAGATGACTCCCAGCCCCTCAAACACTTGTGGTTTGATTTTTTATGTTTTCTCTCTCTCTGCTTAAGGCTTCCTGACTCCAGTGAGCTCTGGAGTAGGGCTTCTGTTAGTAATCCTCCAAGACTGGCTTTTCATCCCTCAAAACTTGCTATGGGCAACACTGTCTACTTCAGATATCTTCTCTATGCAGGCAACTCATTCCTGAGTCTCTTTCTTCCAGACAGACCTCTTCCCTTATACATGTATTTTAACAACTTGTGTGAAGTATTAATCCCTTTCTTACCCTGAGCTGCAGTATTGCCTCCATGTTCTGCAGTATAAAGGGCATTAATTTTTCTGTTTATGGTTTTTCTCTTTTCTCCACACTTACACAACAATATAACTGCCTGGAAATCAGCACCATTTCTGTTTTGATCAAATCATTTCTCCAGTCACTCAGACTTGTTCATGCTGGGTTGAACACACATAAAGGAGATTCCTTGTCTGAGCTGCTTTGTGGGAGGCTGGACAGCAAGTAACCTTTGGTGCCTTCCACCCCTGTGAAGTTAAACAGGGCCCTCAGTTTCTCAGACCCTTTTCTTATAGGTTCTTTTCAGGCATTCCTGTTGCAAGGACATGCATACTGAACACTTGAGGAGTGAGCAGGCATTAATCTCTACAGGATCATGATCTCAAGTTTTTAAATTTCTATGATTAAGAGTAACACTCTGCCTGAGTGAACATGGCCAGCTAGGTACTTCTGTAACAGCACGGGATGTTTTTCTTTTGTTGTACTACTCTAATTCTGCACTAGCAAGATACTGGCACAGGAATCACTACACACCAAAAAAATTATAGAAGAATTGGTGTTGTGAGCTGACTTGTCTGTCAGAAAAAGAATTTAGCATGCTTAGTTGTTCCTGTCAGATGGCAATAATAAATCTACTTTCCTTAGATTTATTCACTCAAAATACTGTCAAACAATTCTATCACATGATGCTGTACTTATTTCAGGGTTCAGGTGGTTTCTGGTAAAGGTGTTAAAACCATAGAGCATTCTTTTCTCCTGCTGCAGAATTAGTCCTCAGCCAATGAACTGAAGCTGTTTCATCTCTGCATGTTTCGCCAGACTGACTCAGGGGAGCACCAGGCTAAAGCTAAAGCAGCTGCGTCTGGATGAGTGTTCTTTTGGATGAGTGTTCTTTAACCAGTGGGTGAAGGGCTAAGTTGCTCCCCCCACTGCACACTGGCCACCCCGTGTCTTGGTTTCCCTCTCTCTCCCACTCTTACACATTCCCCAGAGGCAAGGGTGCGGGTGACTGGAAATGTGAAGAGTCACCTGATAGGATGCTGCTCTACTCCTTTCTCTCTGCACAGCACAAGCTCTCTTCACCTAATGATAGTGGAAACAACTCTGCAAGGCTTTGCTCTGCTCAGCAGACTGCAGGGTTTGCTGCAAATGCAAAACCGAAATCCATCTTTGTACAGCCTACTTACCATCCAGGGAGGTTGTATGTCTTCTTGCCTTCTGTTTCTTTCCCTAAAACTCTCTTCTCAAAAGGAAGCTCTATTTTGCTGCTAGCAATGCGTCCTGAGGGGTGGCTATGTTGGTGTTACCCTGCTTTCTATGTGTGGGCATGTGTGTTCACATCCTTGATTAAAGGTAGGCTCTCTTTGATACTAGTCTCTAAAATATTTTCTAGTTACTGTGTCTGCTTCTGTTTTCCTGAAATGAACTAAATGTAAAACTTCTACCAGCTATTTCTAACTGGAAATCTGTAACAGTTCAACAGTATTTTTAAGAGAGCTAAAGCAATACTAGTTTTCATATAAAAAACTCTTCATTTTGGTTTGATAACTAACTGACAAAATTTCTAGAAAACAATGAAAATGAAATAGGAGTTCTAGTAGTTTAATTTGTTTCTTGAATTTTGCAATTGCTTAAATAATGCAGACTAAAGATATGCACGTTCGGTACTCACACCTTCAAAAGTGAGAACTTGATACATTTTTGTTCACTGTTGTTTGTGTTCTATGGTTAAACACGCTGGCATGATTTCCATGCACAAGTCTCACCAAGGTTTAGCAGGATTTTTGCTTTTAAGACACTACATCTTTTTTGAAAGTCTCACTTTTGCTGATGACCAAGACATGTGTGAATTACAGTGCTTGTGTTAGCAAGGCATAAGGCATTGTCTTAAAGCAGCACCAGTAGGATGAGAATCTGCAACTGATGTATAAAAATGAGATGCCTAAAGACTTGTCTGTTTCTCTCACTTTATTTTAAAACATGTGTCTGTTAAGAAGCCAGTAGGAAAATTTCAAATGAAGCATGATTTTAGTCTCACCAGCTTTAGTCATGAGACTTTGCTAAGAAACTCCTGTTCCCATAGTTGAGTATTTCTAGTCACAGTGTGATGGATGACTATGATGAAATCCGAAAAGGAAATTGCAATTTCCATTTTGAATGACACAATAAATGGTATACAAACATCCAGACTTTACAGACATTGATGTATCTGCTCAGGATGATGCTAAAAGAATTAAATGAAACATGAAGTCATGGAAGTTTTACTAGAATTTTCTTTACATACGTGTAAGTCACTGGTAACAAACATTTCAGTGTTTAATTGTGATACTCTCCTAAATCAGCATGCTTTATAGCACCATAGAGGCAGAAATGTCATTTTTTTCAAAACCAAGGTAAAGATGGCCTAAGCATGAAAACAGTGCAGTGTACTGAGACTAAGCATCTCCCTGTAGGACATCTGTGCAACCACAGGCCCTTGTGTTCACTGAAGAAAATGTAAATTGCAAATTTATGTCCTGTGCTGAGCCAGAGACCAAGCTGTCTGACACAAACTCCTTCTATGTTTAATATTTGTAGTCATAAAGGCTTATCATGACTGCTTTCCTGACATGTTCTAGTACAGTCTGGGACTAAAGCAAGAACTTATGACCATGTATCTGAAAAACTAAGTTTTCCTCAGTTGTATCAGTAGTATCTTTGGCATCATCATATAGCTTTAATAACAGAGCTGTGCTCAATATGAGGATCAAGTTCTAAATCTTTGCCTTCTAAAGTATTTTGAATTTAAGTGCTGAATTATAGTAGTGCACTGAAATAACAAAGTTATTAAAGAAAAATATTATTCTGAGCTGATGTCATCAGACTCCACATGATTTAATCTTTCCTTCTGAAATCAAGTTTGTAGCCTTTAGCACTGTGGAAATAACTATTTCAGGTCTGGGCTGGATGTAACAAATTATAGAGCATTCTTCTTGACTCTGCAGTGAGGCAGCTCAGTGCCTGTCATACACCTTATTCCCGCTAAGACATCAGGTCTGTCCTGCATTGACTGGGGATTACAGTAATGTTCTTCATGTTTCCAAAAAACAGTTCAGTATTACAAAGATGCATGCTGTTCTAGAAGAAATTTTAATATTTCAACTTTTTCTTCTCATTGAACTTAATAAACTAACTCCCTTCAGAGCAAAAATCGTTATCCAAAGATCTGAAATAACAAACATGAGGATAAAATGTAGTCATAGTTTTTAAGACTAGAAGGCATCATTATAATTACCTAATCAGAGTCCCTGACATAGATTTTGATCCATTAGTTGCAGCCTCCAGCTTTAATTTTTGAGTAAGTAGCTATGCTCTTCATAAACTCTGAGTTCTACCATAAAAACTCCCAAAGATGAAATCCACCATATTTCTACTTTTTTTCCTTCACACCACCTCATTCTACTTTGATCTGATATCAGGCTGGGCTACAGGGAGGCCCATAGGCTAGGTCCAGCTTAGGAGATATTTCAATTCAGGCCATTACCTTACATCTTAGAGAGACAGGGAGCATTGGGCAACATCCTGCAGGAGAAGGCTTTCAACTAACATCAGACTGGCAGCCCTCTCCTCTCTGTGCTCTTGTATCTTGATACATGTGCACAAGCACAGGATCCAGAAATATTGCATAGACTAGTATGTTACCCATCACCTTCTCTCCCTCTTCCTTACCTCTGATGTAGCTGTGCTTTATCTTTACCAACACAGATACCACAACCTGCGAATCAGAGGAGCGATTATTTCACAGACTGTTCTCCCAGTACAACCAATTCATCAGGCCAGTGGAAAATGTGTCTGATCCTGTCACAGTGTATTTTGAATTAGCCATTACCCAGCTTACAAATGTGGTAAGACTCATTACAGAACACTGCTGAGATTTGGGGATGGTTGCAAACACATGCAGATTGCTAAAGCAGCAGATGTAATTGCGATGGTTGCACCTACAACTCTCATAGCTGACACTGTCGTGTGTGCATATGTGTACATGTTAAAACCTTTGTTGTTCTTTATGTCAGCCAAGTCACTCCAGTTGCTTGAATAAGCCATTTGAACTGCACAGATTCATTTGCTTACTCTGTACTCTCGCACCCAAACCAGCAGTACCAAACGTTCAGGTCCACTCTCCACAGGGCTAGCCCACTCCAGAGGCACCTGGTTGCGTCCACATTGTGTAGCCTGTGGCCTAGTTCTCCTGTGGGGCCAGTGTCATTTCCCAGTGGTCCTGAGAGATAGTATCTTCTTCCTTTTTGCATGCTTTTTCAGTTTGTCGGTTTCAAAATAACATAAGAAACATATGGCCTGCAAAGTGGTGTTTTAAAGCATGGAGCGAGGGGTGAATGTTGTGTGTTCTGGGGTGCACTGTGTACAATGGTGAGTGTGTCTGAGTTGGCAGACCTGCTAGGCAGGGCAGAAGGACTGTGGAAGAAGCAAAACCTGGCCTTAACGCTTGCTGAAGTCTGCTCTGTGAAGCAAATTATCCACAGAGCAGAGGCTGAATTTTGATTCTGAGGTACCTAGTTGAGTCCATAATGAAGTGACAGGCAAACAGCAAGGAGGAACATTCACCAGCAGCTATGTTGTCTGAGGGTATAAATGAAGGCATTGTAAGTCCTCATGGTGAAGGCAGTTGTCACCTTTTGGAGTTCCTTTGTAAATTATTTTGTTTCCATGTTACAGGTAGCTTGGCAGGTTTCAGCAGTTCTGTCTCACATTGCAGCCCCTGGCTCCCAGTGCTGTCTTTGGAGAAAAAAAAAAAAAAAAAAAAAGAATATTATAAATAAATCGGTTGGCTTTTGTCAAGAAAAAGTAATGATTTTTACAAGAACTTAGATAGTCTAACCTATAGGCAGGAACCCTACAGGCCTTTCAAAATGATCTTTGTACTTAATCTGCAGTACACAACATTGAAAATTCATCTACAACATATTCTATATTTGGCTTGTAAATATAAAATTTTTTGAGTCCACATTCTTAAAAACTAAGAACTACTCAAAGCAATATTCTTGCAGATATTTTCATATATGTAATATGTGTCTTCCTGAATACTTTTAGTCTGAAGGCAGATCCAATTATTTTGGGGTTTTTTTGGTGTCTCTTGCAGCACCTTTCTGATTCACAATAGCAATAATTGACTGTAAAAAACAAGGTCTCAATACAAGTGACCTAATTTAGCGCTGGTTGAGTGCATCTGCTCTAGAGATTTGCATAGAAATGCAAGAACACTCTGGTACAGATGCCCTTTTCCTTTAATCTTGACCAGTGCTGTACTGTGTAAACAGAGGTTCTAATACCGAATCCAACAAAACACAGTCACCAGCAGAACCTTATTCCTCAGGTACTGCTCAGAGCAATTGTAAGTTTTGTGTTCTGCAAGTACTCAGGCCCCTCACAACACAGTGCAGCTCTTTGTACGTGCGATATTTGTGGGGCATATTTTTTCAGTAGAACTTAAATTTTTTTCAGTCGAGTTATGCATGAATGTGCACTAGTATGTAAGCCACATGAAAACAGACAGAAAAAATTCTGGTATCTGTTAATGTGAAATTCTAGTTTCCATTTTCATCAGAATAAGTTTGTCACCATCTCAGGTTACTGTAACTATTTTATGGAGTGAAGACATGCATGCCTGTGTTTCTTTCTAGGATGAAGTCAATCAGATTATGGAAACAAATTTGTGGCTAAGACACGTAAGTGACTGCATTGCGTTTCTCATGCATTTTGCATTGATATGATGAAATGTGTGTTACGTTGTAAGCTACATCTGTAGAATAAGTGCTTGCTTTGTAATAAGGATTTTAAAGGTGTGAATACAGAGAAGCTCCATTAACCAAAGCCACATTTTAAAAAGTATTTTCTTTGTTCTTATTTCCAAGAAGTTACATCTCCCATCTTTCCTGTGTGATATATTCTCCTCCAACTTCATGATCATTGGTTTATCTGGTAAACCTAACTGGATGTGTCATTAAAGAGTGATTAAATATGCACCTCTGCAGTCGTAGGTCATCTCCATATTAAAGATTCCAAGCAAAACATTTATTAGCAGAAGGAACATGCCTCCATTTTTCCTGATGGTTTTAGCACTTATACATAGACAAAGATCCTTAGAGGACCTAAACTACTGAGAAAAACAAGCCAAATTCCCCAAACCCAGTTTCCTTCAGGCACTGATTGTGGTCTACACAAAACTTTCCATAAAAGATACTGTAGTTATGATCAGGATCTTCAGGGAAGGCTGTGAGAGCATGGAGCATGGCCTCATGATAGGTCACTAAACAGTGCTGGGCATCCCTCACTGCCCCTGAGTGGATAATTCAATACCCCTTTGGAACCAGTAGTGTCCCATGACAACTGCCTGTTAGTGTGCATATGTACCTCCTTTCTCATTAGGATGCTGGTCTCCTTTGATGCTGGCCTCCTTTAACCTACAGGGTGCACTCTCATGATAGCAGCAGCAAGGCTTTTATTTTCCCTCTGCAGTGGAGAGGGAACCTTGCACAGGTAAGGGTCTATACTGATGTAGCAAGACAGAAGACAGATCTTAGCATGTCAGTAATGGATAACCGTTGGCATCCTGTCCTCTCACAGAGGAGGGAGTAGCAAATCAATGTAAACAGTATTTATATGCATCCAGTGTTTCTCCAGGTCATGGCCTTGTTGTCTTTCGGACCATCGTCCCCTTCTACACATGCTGCACTTTCAGTCTTTGTCATGGCCTGTCATTTTACATCAATATCTGAGAAGCAGATATTTGCTGTTAATACGAGGTTTTAAAACCCTTGTCCATTCTTCTTTCAGATTTGGAATGACTACAAATTGCGATGGGATCCCAGACAATACGATGGCATCGAATTTGTTAGGGTACCAGCCGATATAATTTGGAAACCAGATATTGTCTTGTATAATAAGTATGATGAACACTTTTCCATTTTACTTTTTCTCTCAAAAGTACCCTCTTTCAGTGTCCATGAAAGACATTTTAATTTCATGGTAATTTTACTTTCTTTGCCTCATTTGTCTTTCTAGTGCTGTCGGAGATTTTCAAGTTGAAGGCAAGACCAAAGCCCTGCTTCGCTATGATGGAATGATCACCTGGACCCCACCAGCTATTTTTAAAAGCTCCTGTCCTATGGATATTACCTTTTTCCCATTTGATCATCAGAACTGTTCGCTGAAATTTGGTTCATGGACCTATGACAAAGCCAAAATTGATCTTCTGATCATTGGATCCAAAGTAGATATGAATGACTTTTGGGAAAACAGTGAATGGGAAATAGTTGATGCTTCTGGCTATAAACATGACATCAAATATAACTGCTGTGAAGAGATCTACACAGATATAACATATTCATTTTATATTCGAAGGTTGCCAATGTTTTACACCATAAATCTCATCATTCCCTGTCTCTTCATCTCATTCCTGACTGTGTTAGTTTTTTACCTGCCATCTGAATGTGGTGAGAAAGTTACACTTTGCATTTCTGTGCTCCTTTCTTTGACTGTATTTTTACTGGTAATCACAGAAACAATCCCATCCACCTCTTTAGTAATTCCCCTCGTAGGTGAATATTTACTCTTCACTATGATATTTGTGACTCTGTCAATTGTCATCACAGTGTTTGTTCTGAATATACATTACAGGACTCCAACAACACACACAATGCCCAAATGGGTAAAAACTGTATTTCTTAGCCTGTTCCCCAAAGTTCTGTTGATGCGGAGGCCACTAGAACAGCAGAAAAAAAACATCTCCAGAAAAAACAAGAAAGGACTAGTCAATACGTCAGTCAAGTCAAAGTACAACAAGCACAAAGATACCAAATTACACAAGGAGCAGCGATGCAGTCACTGTGATAAGGCAACTGAACTGACCACCACGAAAAGAAGACGACTGAGCCATCAGTCATTGAAATGGATGTCAGAGCACGTGGAGTACTCCCCAGAAGTGAAGGATGTCATTAGCAGTGTTCAGTTCATCGCAGAGAATATGAGGTCTCAAAATGAAACCAAAGAGGTAAGGGAGGCAACCACCTGTCTGGGCATGGGGCCACACTGCCAGCAAGTGAAAACATGTTCTAGGAGGGCAGCCCAGAGGAACTGGAGTTGTTGGATCTAGAGAAGAATATTTTGAGACCTGTGAATGGGTCAATATTTCCTACAGAAAGAGAGAAAATAAATCATCCATTGGGGATGGAACAAGAAAAGTGATCTCATCTGTTCTTCTTCTATCCCCAGTGGCTAACTGAAGCAGCTAGACAGTTTTAGATTAGACATAAGGCTCACACTTCAAAGGAAAAGAAGAGGAGCATCAGCCTGTTATGGCCATGAGGAATGAACTTTGATCAGCAGAGGTTTAGGCAGAGTTGATCCTGCCATAGGACAAGGGATAGACTAGACAGGACCTTTCAAGGCCTCTTCCAACCCTACTTCTGTAGATCCTCAGAACAACCCTCTTCCACTACTCACCAGCTGCTTAGCCCTGGAAAGCAGTGACATCTCAATAGGGTGCTATTTGCCAAGCAGGGTGCTTTTCTGTATTAGTAATGGAACAATCAAATTTGGGAAATGCTTTTTAAAGAATAGGGCTTGTCTAGCAACGCAGTAGCAGATCTGGAGAACTATTCCCAGTCAGTGACAAATCTGGTAAAGATATTCTTTTCAGAATGCTGTTGCCTGTATTTTGTTTCAGTCTTGTGTGTTCTGATTTTTTTACAGTGATTTGACTAATTGTGGCTTCAGCAATACAGTATTTTCAGCCATGACAAACATATGTTGAAATAAAAGTTGAGTTTTGAGGGAAGACAGCTGAATAAAAACAGACAACAGATGAATAAAGACAGACTAAAAAAAGAAGAGAGGGATTTAAAAATGAGACTTGGCATTTGAATGAATCAATTTGCTTGTGTGAGGTTGTAAATCTTTCATCCTAACTGGGATTACTGTCATAGAAAGTGATGCATGTTGGAATTTAGACATTTCTGGGGCCACGTCCTAAGGTGTAAACACAAGCAACTTAAAGCAGCTAGCTCCAAGAAAGATTATCTGACTTTCCCCACACCCAGGCCTCACCAGGAACAGGGATTCTCTGACACTTTGTTTTAAAAAAGTGTTTAGAACCTAATGAAACATTTATCTTTGATCTGTCGTGAAATGTTTGCTTTCAGTTTTGAAATTTTTCTGATGCTCTATGATGGCAAAATCCATTTCAAAATTAAATACTGCTGTATTTGTATTGGAGAACACAATTTTTTTCTGAGGGAAATGTTGAAAGGTATTCTTTCTATCAGAATATTTTGTTGAAATCGGCACAAATTCATGCAATTTCCGTGCAACCCAAAAATTACTTTTTTTCCCCTTTTTATGTCCTGCAGAAGAAATTTAATGTGAAAGCAAAGGCCATAACTTTCTGAATAATGGGCTACAGTTAAGGCCTGGTGACTGAATTCATACGATGAATGCAACACATGCCAGCTGAAAGCCAAAGACAGGAATCTATCAGCACAAATGAAGACGGAGATTGAGCCGAGTTTTTCTTAGAACCTATGCCCTTAATGTTTTGCTTGACCCCAGCATTTTAGCCTGGCTCTTGCTGTCATACCAGCTGCATGAAATTTATCCATGTACTATATTCAGCTACCATATTCGGCTGATTTCTCCAGTGCACTCCAAAAAAGAAGAGGCTTTGTGTGAAGCGGTCCAAATAACATGCCAGCTTGATTATACAGCTCATGATAAGTCTTCCATTGCCAGTTTTGCTGATTTGCATTTTGCAAATCTCACCTGCCACATGAAATTGTATTCTTAGTCTGGTGTGTACGTCAGCAGCTCTGTTTCTTACCTTTCAAAAGATACTAGGGATGGGAAGCAGGATTTTTCATTTGGGAAAAATCCTCTCTTTGGGAAAAAAAGGGGGGTTCTTTTCAGGCAAGCACTGAAGAAATGATTCTGCAGTCTGCTTCTGCTTCAGCCAGACATGCAAATCCATATAAGTGATATCATATACTAGCCTTATATAAATAAAAAGCCTTTTAAAATTGGGGCAACATTTACAGCAGCTGGAGTTCTTGCTGCATTTTCTTTCACCAGTACAGCAGCAGCCTCTTGGAGAAAAACATCAAGAAACTAGGAAAGCAAGTGGAACATCCCTCAGCAGAGAGCTCTTAACCAGTCACTAGTTTTATATGAGTGAATGTTCTTCTGATGCATTGGTCCTTGTATGTAGGTACAGTTTAAAGGACAGAAACTTCATTGAATATGGTTCTAAGGTAGATCTCTCAGACATACAAAATCCACTCTGACCTGCTTAGCACACGGCACTGTGGTTTGCTCAGTCAGGGCCTTTGCTTTGCTATAGTCCATGTGTCCAGCTGTCTAGTTTGCTGAAATTAGTGGGGCTTGATTGGAGTGACAGTGTGACAAGTCAGGACAGAATAGCAAACCGTGTCTTGTGTGCAAGCAACTGCACAACTATAAGCACAACAATGACTGCATGAATGTTCTTCCTCACATTCAAAAACACAAGGAACATTTCTGTTGCATAATGTCTACTCACAATTGCATGTTACATTACATGTAGTTTATCTTTTCCATTTTTTTTTTTCTCTTGCAGGTGGAAGATGATTGGAAATACATAGCTATGGTGATAGACAGAGTATTTCTCTGGGTATTTATAATCCTTTGTGTTTTTGGGACTGCAGGCCTCTTTATCCAACCACTAATAGCAGATGCATAACTTGATCCACTGCTTTTCATCCACTTTTGTTTTATTTCATTTTGGAACTGTCCTCTGTGTTTCTCGCCTCTTACATCACCCCTCTGCTCATCACCTCCTCAGCACCCAGCCGTGGAGGAAAGGAGAAAGAGAGGGAAGGGTCCTCTGGGAAAGTCAACAACCCAAAACAGAATGAGAAAATGACTGAAAATGGGAGATGAGTACATGGTCTTTCTATGGTGGAACACCTGGGATTATTAGAGTGCCTGCCTGTCTTTCCCTCAGTGAATCAGCACCAACAACTGCCCTGAGGATCACAGGACAGATTGAAGTTATTGAACTTCTCCCTTGGTTTCAGTTTGGAGGGCTATTAGGGACAGTTCAGGCTCTTCAGGGTGCATTGTACAAAGAGGACCCTATCTGGCTTCATTTTTCTCTCCTGATCGTAACTCTTCCTCAGCTTTGAGGTAGTTTACATTTCCTCTCTATTTCTCTCCTTGAACAACAGCTAGTCTTTGGTATGGCACTTAGATGAGTCCTACTAACTGGACCAATAATCCTTATTGTGTTTTTGTGTCAGGAGAGCCAATACGCAAAATAAAAGTACAATCAAACCAATCCCTTGACCCTGTAATAATTTCAATACAATCTAAAATAAGGGGTCCCTATCTTCTGCAATATAGGTACACAAATGAGGGTCCCAGATTAACAAAGCACATGTTTACATTTATGTTTGAAGTCAGACAGGTCTTAAATACTTAATCATAGTTGAAGACAAATTGACTTAATATTTTGCACTGCATGTAGCCTTGCTGACATCATTTGAAGCATCCTCGAGTTACCAAAGAGGAATAACCTGGATGCACTATGGAAAACCAGACAAGACCTAAACTATTTGTGGTTACCATGTAAGGCTTTGAAATCTGCATGCTTCTAAGACCTTTAAAAACTAGTTCATCTGCCACTTAACTTTGCATGTGACCAAAATCCCCTTTACTTCCTGATAGTGAATACAAGACCTTGGTGATGCCCAGTAGGATTTCCAAGCCACATTTCTCTGTTCAGGTTAACAGTGGTCCCAGTCCACAGGTTCTGCTCTGCATAAACTCTTGCTTGCTCGGGCTTAGATATAAGCCCAGCAGGGAATGGTTTATCCCTGATGTCCCTCATCACAGACAGACAGACAGAATTGGCCTGACAGCATTGGATTGATCTGTGATTTCCTGTGTGTTTAAAACCCAAGATCAACTTGGTTTACACACATCTGAGCAGGAGACGACTGGCTATCATGAATCCTATGCAGAGCTGGGCACCTTGGTCCAAACAGCTCTACAGCAGTTTTCCGTTTGCTGGCACCTCATGGGTCAGTGCTGTGTGTGCAAACCTGTAACTGCAGGGACACTTCCTTTGAGGCAGAAGTTGCTGCTATGTAACCAGGTTCCCAATCCTAGTGTGCTGAATCCTGAAACACTTTGTGGATGTGCACCTAGTGTGTTTTCTATACTATGTGGACAGTTTACCCTCAAGTCTGTTGCCTGGTTAAATTTCTATTGGTTTTATGCTGAAGGATTCTTCTGTAAAAGGCACCATTCCAATTAAAGCCAAAGGCTTCAAGAATAAAAAGCCCCTTCTCTCTTATAGAGGCTCTAAATGTAACTGTACAGTGCCAGCGCAGTGTTTTCAGTGTCTGCCATGTATCAGTCTCTTCTTTGAATATCATCAGTCTTTGGAAAGTGTGACTCCCTGTTTCTGAGGACCCTGACTGGCCTTTTACTCCTCTTTGATGCTCCATAATAAAGAGAATAGGTCTGAAAAAATGTATATGTCAGAGAAAAAGGTGGAATGACAAGAATATAGCTGTCTTAATCCAGTAGTTGAAATATTTAAAGTCATGGTTTTCTAGAAGATAACAGTATTTTCTATAATGCCTCTGAATGTTGCATAACTATGTAGCAACTGACAGAGAGATGTATGAAAAAGCATGTTTGTTTTGTCAGCCTGTCAATTAAATACCACTCCTAGGATATAATTTCTTGAAGAATTTGTATGTTTTTGAAAAGTCCATGATATACAATGTGTTTAGAGATACTACTAAATGACATTTGCTATGCTGGCCCTTCAATCAGGGTGGGGTTGGGGGGGTGGGGTGGTGGAGGGGGCAGAAAAATGGAATTTGAAGAGGAGAGCTGCATTCTGAGCCCAAAAGCTTCATTTCTGTAGGAAAGGCATCTGACTGCCAGCATCCACTGTTGCAGTCTATGACCGTACAAACAATTAAAATATTGTGGCTGAAGGTGTGTACTACGTTGGCATCTTACACACAGCCAGTAAGCTGATTTTAGCAAAATCCCTAAATTTTTGTCAAAGCATTCACAACTGTACAGCTCCTCATCTCCAGTTAGGAGGCGTCAGTGCCCCAGCACCAGCTCCTTGTCTTTGTCATTTACAATATTGCACATCTCTCTGTCTTGCCTCTGGACCTCAGACACAGTGTTTGGTCAGTTTAGCCTGGTATCCTAAGAAAGTAAGGTTTAGAAAGTCATGTTCTATCTCTTTCTGAGTGTACTATTTCCTCTTCCTTTTCCCCCACCCAGTAACTTTTGGATCCTTCCTTTGGCATTTTCAGCTGTGTTTGACTTGGGAGCCTTGCATACTCCTGTCAGCTTTGTGAAAGTAGGTGGCTGATTAGAGAGAGTAGGGGTGGGGGACACAATAAGCATCTCACCTTAGAGAAAGCTGCAGTAGGGGTCCACCTCTGAGCAGACATGGAAGAACCCACACAAAAGTGATATTTAAAGTTTCAACCAGAGCTGGTGCCATCCTAGATGCTGAGTTGGATCGCACACGATGCACAGTCACAGGAAAAGTACCCATGTTCATTGCAAGGCACACAGAGCGGTGTGTCTATGCTTGCCCCATCAGCTCCAAAGCCACATCAGCAACACCCCTTATATGTCCCAGTGATAAGAGTAGCATTGTCAGCAAGAAATCTCCTTTCCTTGAGAATGATAGCATCTATGACTTAATTTTAAAAACACAGAAGCAATTTGACAGTTCGACCAGCTCATTGCATTCACTTCCCAAGGGAGATGATTTTTTTCATTTTTGCCCCTCTGAAATGCCCAGAGGAGTTTGTCACATTCATCTCTTGGTGAATGAATGATACACATGGTATTGCCAAGCAATGCCAAGGTCCTGGCAAACCAGTGCCCAGAAGTCAAGGCAACACATGTTGAGGCAGTACTAAGGCAAAGGATTGCTGGTTTTGGGTTTTTTTTTAAGATTTTCAATTTTCAATGTTGTCATTCACAGACAGAGCACACGGAGCACAGGGAAGGAGCCCATTGGAGGACAGTCCGCTCAAACATCCTCCCTAGTTGTGTTTTTTACTGGTAGGCCAGGCTGTGGGACATGCTGAATGTATTTGTGGTCCAGCAACAGAGATTCAAGGAAGCTCAGAAACAGTCAGTGCTGATAGTAAGGTCAATGTGTAAGAGTTTTATGTCTTATGTTAAGACATCTATCTGTGTATGCTAAACTAAATGTCTCTGTTCTAGGTTTCTGCAGTTTAATAACTAGATCTGAGTGCTCCTTCCTCAAACTCACAGAAATAAAAAGTTATGAGGACTTTCCAAGAATGTGTCAACCCACCTGAATAAAACTAGGACAAGGCTTTTAGAATGGGCTACAATCTAGACTTTTTTGACAACAAAACAACAACAAAGCACAGCATATGAGCACTCTCACCCCAGGAATCGTCTATTAAATACATCTTTATTAACAATAGTTGCACAAGTGAACAGAACTTTCTGAGGTGACCCAACAAGATGGGATGATACTAACTCACAGAGGTCTAGTGTGCACACATATGCTAAGCACAAGAATACCTCCGTGTGTTTTTAACACCTTCTAACCTCCATCCCTAGGGAGAAAGTTTCAAGGCTAGCTAAAGCTTTAACACCATATGCACATTTAGATTAGAAAATTGGATCCCCAAATCCCTTGCTAGCCTTGAAAACATCTTCAGATTCTGAATGGGATTTTCTAAGCCACTCCATGTTAGCAAAACACTGCCCCAGCAAAAGCGGTGAAAGCTTCACTTGTGCATTTGCTGTCAGGTTTCATTTACACTTTCAAGAGCTGTTGCTAATCATGCAGAAGGGTCACATTTAAATGAATTGAAGGAATGAAATTATGAATTTCCTGGGCAACATGAACAAACAAACACCCAAAGATGTGTCTTCCTGGTAGCCAGCCCCCCGCCCCCAACTCTCAAGAAAACTCCACTTCTGCACCAACCACAAATTTCATTTGCAGAAAACCATGTCTGCAGCTTCCCTCCAGCAGAATTGTTTAGGAAGATCACTGTTGCCTTATGGAGTAGCATAGCCACCTTTCTCTATGTAATATACTTCAGTTGATCTTCCATTTCCACTTGTCTTGTGAACAAGCAGGTGCAGGAATCATGGTTTCTAAATGTAGAGTAGGGGGAAAATCCTTAATTGTTCAGCCTTTTGGTACACTACAAAGCAGCAGGCAAAACTGCAAATAATACTGAAAAGTGAGTAAACCCTTGTAGGTTCCTGATGGCCAAGAGAAGAGATGAGGAGTGCATGCCATAAAGGCTAGTAGCAGGTGGGCAGAGTGGTAAGTTCTGCTACTATTGAGCTGATCATGCAGCAAAGTGAGGCCACAGAGGCAAGGTTTTGCACATCTCATCTAAACAGTATTTGCAGTTTTTCTGATGCACATGCTATGCGATTGCCAGTTCTGACACATGCACAAAGCAGTCTGTAGAGACTTTGTGATTTTTACTTGGAAATGTAGATAAATTGAGTACTGATTTGTGTTCCTACTATAACTTCTTTTATAAAGTAACATTTTAACTGACAGATCTGCCTGTTAAGTATAATCATTGTGCCAGATGTACTATTTCCAATTTTAACTAATAATCTTGGATTTTATTGTAATATAACCAAGCTACTAGTAAAATACTTATAACCTAGTTGTGCAACCCCAATGCTCAGGACTCAGCTGTGCACCAAGCCCTTTTCTGATCTCATTCAAATCTGTAACTGGTAGAATTGTATGAAGATAGAAAGCCCTAGTCAATGCCCACTGTTACCATCACCTTCCCTTGTTTTTTGACGTTGCTTCCCATCCTGTACAATAGAGACCAAGCTCAAAAGCACCTCCATCCCTTGCCATTGTACCAATTGTGTGCTACTGTGGGAGCATTTTCTACAAAGTGCTATTCAGCCACATCTGCAATGCAGGGGTAAAGATGAGAACTGAACCTGTCACTGACACCACCAGAAATAGCCACAGGAAGATCCGATCCAGGACTTGAGCTACAAATTTCCAGTCTTGAACAACCTGGGAAGGAGAGAGGGAGAACAGAAGCAGTAATGAGCCCAACACTTTGTTGATAATGCTACGCATATTTCAGCTCCAAAAATCTTTTTTTTTTTTTTTTTTTTTTTTTTTAATTAGAAATCTGTAGTGTGCTGTATCCTAAAATTGACATGGATCACCTTTTCAGCACCCATAGCTGTGAGTCACTCAAAACCCCAAAACAATTCCATATTTTTACACATGTTAATCAGACTTCTTTCAGACTGTGCAAAAGCTTTTAGCTAAGTGCATATGTGAAAGTTTACAGACTCAGGCTTGAAGATGGCTTTACAATGAGTTTGGTTTCTTTTCACAGAAGTGCATTTCCCCTGAAGTACCAGGACATGGCTCTAGCACAGCACTTAGATAGAGACATTGCTTCCAGTGCAAGTGGTCCCATTGATTTGTATTTGTTTAAGTGCTCTGTTGGCTCACATTGTGTGCATTCAGGATGGAGATTTTGCATTGTGAGTACTGTCACAACCCTGCACACACAAAAGGGCTATGTATAAAAGCAATTCAAGGGACTATTTTTATTAAAATTTATTAAAAATTAAGCTTCAAACAGAAGGATTCAGTCATGGACACTATGTGCTTGTAAACTGCATGTTTGATTTACTGATTTTACTGAAAGAAGCGAATGATAAGGCATGCAGAAAAGGTAAGAACTTGGAAGCCATTGCTGTCAAGAAAACTATGATCCCTCCTTGTCCTCCCATCTCCTACCTGTCTGATGAAATGCTCCTTTTTAACATGCTTGGAAATGTATTGAAGTGAGTCAGCTGCCTTTTCCAGAAAGACAATAACAACTTTCTCTACGTCTTTTTCTCGATGTAATTTGTGTTTCCCCAGGAGCTTTGATTTCAAGGTGGTTTCCTTTTCTTCAGTCTCTGAGAAGGAGTAACGATCTACATGGCCTTTCATGCAGAGCATCCGAGGCAACTTCTGGAGGAAGAGTCTTTTAACCCAGGGAGCCATGGGATGGTAAGTTGCTGAGGAGCGGTGGTGAACATTGATAACAAACACAGTCACGATGATAGAGAGAGTCACAAAAATCATGATGAACAGCAGATACTCACCAATCAGAGGAATTACTTTAGAAGACGAAGGGATTATTTCCTCAATCACTAAAAGGAAAACAGTGAGAGAGACTAGAACTGATGTAGACAATGAAAGCTTTTCTCCTTCATCTGAAGGCAGGTAAAACACCAGGACAGTTAGAAAAGACAATCCCAGGCAAGGGATTATTAAGAAAAGTGTGTAAAACAGTGGAAGGCGTCTCAACACAAAGGAGTAAGTGACAAATGGGTAAGAGTAGAGCCCATCCTTCCTGTTCCCTTTCATACCTTTGGCATTTAAGATCTCCCACTCCCCATTATCAAAGAAGTCTTCCCTGTCTACATTTTCATCCACTAGAATCAAGTCCACCATATTGCCATCATATGTCCATGACCCAAACTTCATGGAGCAGTTCTGCCTGTCAAAGGGGAAGAAGGTCACGTCCATCGTGCAGGAGCTCTTATAACTGGCCGGTGGCGTCCAGGTCACCACTCCATTGTACTTCACTATGACTTTGGTCATCAGGGATCCTTCAAAATGTCCATCAGCACTGGGATTTGGATAGGAAAAAACAGTACCAACTTCAGGACTACATTTGCACCAGTCGTATCCCTCATAGCTCTGCGTTCTACCCATCACCTGGAGCACAAGGTAAGCCAACATTCATACTGCTGAAAGAAGCAGCCTTCTGACAGCACACACAAGCTTCACAGTGACTGACACACCTTGCCTAAATTCTGGCATAAGCCTGGAGCAAGGAACCATTCTACTCACTTTTCAAACAAAACAATGTCAGGAAGCCACAAGGACTCAGAGGGGACACGGATGGCAGTGATCCCACCATATTCCTCTGGATTCCAGGAGAGCTTGTGGTCGATCCATTCCTGTAACAAGTCAGCAAAGTCCTCTGCCCACTCATACACAGCAGCCTCATTCCTCCTCCCACCACCTGCCTCAGGGACTGTATTGCACACCACAGTGGACAGAGCTTGGTGTAAGACTGCGCAGCTGCAAAGAGCATGCCAGGCAGGCATGGCTGGGAGTTGTTAATCCCAGCAAGCACTACCCTTCTAGCCACAGGTGGACCCCAGTAACCCATCCATTTTCAGGCAAGTTCAAGGACAGCACTTGACTCTCACTTCGCTCACCACCCTGCCCAGCCCACCTGAGGGTAGTCCTGAAGGAAGGAGCCACTTCCCTTGGGTATGGTACTTCTTCCCTCTGAGAACCAGCCCACGATGTTTTTGGCTGGCACTGAGCCCGTAGAAGAACTGGTTGGTATGGCTGATACTACCCAAGTGATAGAGAGGTGGCCTTTACTTTTCAATGGAGACCCAGCTTTTTTCAGTGAACAGAAGACAACACCCAATATCTGTAGCCTGTTCTTGCAAGCCAAATAATTTTTCTTTCATCAGAAAGACCTGCACACTATTGCAGGAAAAATAATACAGCACTATTGTAAAGTGTTTGGTTACAATCCTGAAGAGATAACACTAAAAAAGCAAAAACAATGGGAGTCTTGTCCATTTTCATCATGCTAAACTCCAGAATAATTTTTGTCTCCTCTTTTTTTTTTTTTTTTTTTTTTTTTTTTTTCAGATGGGGAGATCCTAGCAAAGTGGTTCTTGCAACCTGGAGATTTCCAGAGATGCAATGGAAAAGAAGCTCTCTGATTCCCATTCATTGTTAATGGGGGTTTTCACTTGCCTGTGGGAATAGCAGCAAGAGGAAGAAAGAACTATAGACTATGGTCAATACCAAGAAGCAGAAGATGAACCACTTTCCATTAAGGTCCAGCACTGAGAGCTCCCCAAGGAAGTGGAGGACTCATCCTTCTCTGAGCAATTTCCTCTACGACTGAAGGATGAACAAAAATGTGGTATTCTCTGATTCTTCTTCCACTATGTTGTTCCCCTCTTACTTCTTCGATTCCACATGCTTTTCACAGCTATAGCTACAGACACATCTTACTGCAGTCCTTTACAGTGTGACAGCAACCCAGAGCCTCAGTAGAGACCTAAACACAGACAGTGAGAACGAGTGTCTTCGTCCTCCAGGTGCAGGGAAGGGATGGAGCCCAAGGTCATGGGCAGGTGACTGATAGAACCCTCCTAAAATCAGTTGCCCAGAGTGGTACCATGACAGAATTGATGCCACACTACCTGTACCAAAAGACATATGGACCCACTCTCTGAACTGCTCAAGTGGCTAGCATCAGCTATCAGACACAGCCTTCCACCCCTGGCTCCTCCTGCTGCTGAAGGAGGGATGAGAGTTGTTTAGGTGCGGAAGGGAAGAGGTGTCACTGCTGCTCTTAGCCTCAGCAGAAGGGACAGAGCACACCACTTTTCTCTGTGGATGTGTATGTAATCAGATGTGTCCAGCAGACTGTGCTGTTAGGTGGGCACAGACTCACATGTGTCCTGGCCACCTCCTGTAATAGATGCAAGGGGGCTAAGGCTGTAAACATACCTGTTATGGAAGGGGATAGTCAGATCTGACAGCAGCAGCCAACACAGTCAGCTCATAGCCTGCACTAACACAACAGAAGCAAATACCCTGTCAGCCACCTGGAGATATAATCGTCCCTCTGGAGTTGAGCCCCTTAGCCTGGGTTATTTGCTGTATCTGTAATACTCCCCCCTTCCCCCTGCCCTGCATTGATTTCTCTTTTAGCTGAAGTGCTCTTTCTTGTCTGCAAGGCAAATGGTTGAGTGCCTTCTTATTAGAGCATAAAATAGATTGTGTGCAGGCTTTGAAGATGAGCAGTTTAAAATGGGAATCTCCCTATAGGCTATGCTGACACAAACTGTAAAAGCAGAAGTGCCCTTTCCTCCCCCTTTCTTCCAAGCTGCTCTCCCCTTCTTCCCATTCTGCAAATTCCTGTCTCTAGGATGTCACTCAAGTGCTTAACCCACAACAAGCAGACCAAGAAACACTGGACCCAGATTCTCAACACTTGCTAGTGAACTCCATAGCTTGTCCAAGCCTAGATACTTTCTCAGTGCTGCTAAAAGCTCCTTTGCACATTGTGTGCCTGCCTGTATAGATGTCATCAAGTCCCACCATCTTGAGCATCTGGAATTTTGAGGTTAAAAAAAAAAAAGAAAACCCTTGGATTTAAGCTTTGCTCACTTAAGAAAAGCCAGACTCTTGTAGAAAAATGATGATTCCCTCTCAACCTCACACACCTAGGCTGAGAACTAGACTTCCCTGAGCTCCCCAGCTCCTGCAGGATAGGGCCTGTGTCATTAGAGAGTTCTGGTTTGTTTTACTGTTTTTCGCTTTTCACTACCCAAAAGAAAAAATAATTTAATTCTGCTTAGTTTTATGGACCTTTTCCTAGATATTGTGCTTATGCACTCTAATAATCCTCCAAGGACTGGATTGCACTTGGGACCAGTTCACAATAAGCCTGCAGGAATGTATGACTTCCAAAGCAGGACACCTGGCTCAGGCCACAGGTATTTAGGGCTTAGCCTGACCTCCTGGGGGCATCTGCATGTGTGAAAAATTAGAACCTGTGCCTCACTTATTTTTGGTTCCTTTTGCATTTCATTTGGGCCTTGATGTTCTCAGCTGCTCAAATGGAGAAGGAATATTAGAAACTGTAACAACTAGTGAGAGCCCAGATCAGCAATTCAGATAATCACAGTGCTGTTACCCTAGGGAGCTGACCTGGATAAAATCTGAGCACAATCTCCAAATTCCTCCAGAGACATCAGCATGTCTACATTACAGACTCCTGGGTAGGTCCTTCTTTTAGGCACAGCATGATGCAGAAGGATCAGATAAATTGGCTTCCCCCTCATCGTCCCACACACCTGAGAGGTATGTCCCTACCTTCTGCTGCAGGTTTGGAGTAACCTGCAGCAGAACCTGATTTCTTGCAGCAAGAAGGTGACACAGGCTCCAGGCTATGACTCGGGGGAGGTGAATGCTGCAAGACAAGCAGGGTGCTTAGCATGGATGGGCTAGCACAAAATGTCCCCACACAGGTTTATGCAACAATGGAGGGAGGATGGGTAGGAGTCTGTCTGCATTAGCATCTCAGGCCTAATGGCCTAGGGCACCCTAGACTTGCATTTGACCTGATAATGTGAGTCAATACTTCAAGTCTCTCTCTTCTGCAGTCAGCTTGACCTTGCATTTGTCAAGATGTCACCCAGCCAGGGGAATGGAGGCTGCCCCAGGGCATAGGACACTTTGCTGTCCTTTGTGGAGCAAGCAGTCAAGTCTTCCCTAAGAAGAAGAAGGTGGTCAGACCCAGGCATATTCTGTCAAAGTCTGCAAAAGGCTGTAAAAACTTCAAGGGGATACTTTCAGGAATAGAGAGAATGAGGAGGGTGAAGTGAGTTGATTCCACACCTGCAGGCTGCAGGGCTTGGACCTGCAGGGGAGGGGAGGTGGGTGTTGTAGCCTTCAGCAGAGAGAGTGGGAACAGGGAGAGGACAGAGGGCAAGGAGTTACTTTTGTAGGAGGGCTCTGCTGTCTGCCCAAGCGTCTACTCAAACAGAGTAAGGAAGCCAAGATCTGGCCCTGTGCACATGAGGGGCTCTGCAATTGCAGCTGAAGGTGGGGAAAATGTAACACTGAAGCTCTTTCAGAGCACGCTCTCAGCAGCTAGATTCAGATCCATGTCAAATTTCCCCAGCAAAAGAGGAAATTCTTGTCATCCCTGAGGTGAGGGGAAGTCTGAGTTTCTCCCTCTTCCAGGGAGAGACCACCTCTGCATATGATGTCCATACAGCCTTAAGGGTCCTGCATCATCCAGAAGCAGCATCCATGCAGCACTACAGGTATCAGACTGAGAAGAAAAAATGAGATGCATTTCTCCTCCACCAGCCCATCAACCCCTGAGAAACACTTCCCATGGCACCATTTCAAGTATGGCTTGGGTTTTATGTCCTCTGCCTAGGATCAGCTGACATGTTTATAGATACTCATGTTGTTGAAAGACTTAAAATAATTGTCACAAGGTCAATAAACTGGTGAAATGTAATCTAAACCAAATGCAGTGTTCTTCAGGAGTGAAAAAGAAAGGAGAACTAACAGTTCAGCTTGCACCTTTCCCTCATTTATATAAATTATCATCACTTCCAGAAGCAATTATGTTAAGAGAGCTATGATTAATTTGCCACAGAGTTTAATGGGGGCGGGGGTGGCGGGGGGGAAGGGAGGGAGCAGGATAACATGCTGGCCTTTTCTTTCTCTTTAGTTATGCTGAAGAAGAAATCTATCCAAGGTACCATTCTCAGATCGGGCGAGAGAGACAGTACTTGTGTGACCTCTAAGTCTGAGACAGGATAGTTCCTCAGGGCACACACAGCACCCCAGGAACAGCCACTGCAGTATCAGGAGATGTTGCTTACCTGAAATACAGCTGACTTGTGTGCACAGTTGGGGTGCAGGCCAGGAGAAGAGGGTACCCTACTTCTTAAAGTCCTACCTGACTGCCTTTCTGCCCCTTTATGCATTTGCTGAAGTGAGAGGAGTAAAGTAAAAACTTCAGGCAAGGTAACGGTGATGTTTTTGTCTGGCCACTCGGTGTCATGAAAGGGGATGGATAGCAAGGTGGGCAGCAGGCTGGGATAGCCACTCAGCACAGCAGTCCCACACTGAAAAGGGAGGTCTGATTTGGTCTAATTTACCTGCTTGAGCCACACGTTGGTTGTCATCAGCTGATTCTTCTCATCCTATAGTGACACAAGGTAAGAGAGCATTGCAATACCAAAACAGCCAGCAGAAACAGACCCTATGCCTGCTGAGTCCAACCCTGTGACAAGTAAAGATCCTTGTGGTCCTGTTTCCCCAGGGGCCTGGGCTCATCAGTCACTTTTGGGGGAAGGGAACTGACTTTATGGGTCTGTCCCTGCTCTTGCTGGGAGCTCCTGAAGCTGGAAAACTGAGGTCTGGCATTTCACCGAAGTCCAAATGAATCAGATGCCAAAGAGCAGGGAAGCAGCAGGCCTCAGCCAGCAAGTAGGGTCAGGGCACACATGGTTGCGGGCTCACAGAATAGCTCATCTCCCCATGCTGATCAGCCTGGAGTGGGTTTGGGAACATACAAGCTGAAACATTGTCCTGAATACGTAAATAAAGCACAAAATCAGAGTCTGCCTTCCACGACACAAGGGGATGCTGCCAGGGGCCAGGAAATGCGAAGAGCACATTGTTGTGTTGGTATCTTTGGGCCTTGTGATAATTTCACTGTGCATTGTACTGATGGAGGGGAAGGGAGAGGGAAACTTTCCCCATGGGCAAAAATATGGGATTGTCTGTTTTGCCTCTAGTTTCTTATGTGAGTGGCCAGCTGGGTCAAGCTATGAGCTGCCTTTGGCCTGGGTTCAAGCTTGCTTAGAGTGAGCAATGACCAACCAACTCTATACTTCCTCACCCCTGTCTTGTAGCTGCCTTGTCATTAAATTACAAATGTAGGTGCCAGGGACTGTCTGGCATGGATTGATCGGTTAACACCTGATACAATGAGGCTTTTTATTTCCTGAGAACAGCAGGGAAAAAAGGACTTTCAGGTTTGCTGCAAAAGAAAAAAGTCTTATGGCCTGTTCTGTGTGTGGGGCAGGAGGTCATATCACCAGCACCACAACACACTCAGCATTTCATTGCCTGACCACCACTTTGCATTTCATGTGTCAGGAGACAAAAGCCAACAAAATCACTAGTCCTCCCAAGTGAATGCACAGTTATCAAAGAAGGGATGTTTTACCAAGCCCAAAACAAGACTTACCACATCCACAAGCTGTGATATCTTTAATCCAAAAAGGACTTTGATGGTGTCATTGGAGTTTTCCACAGGGCGGACCCATTTCTGATAGCCTTGAAATAAGTGCTTGAAGAGTGCGTCCTCATTTTCAGCAATTGAACTGAAGGCAGCCACATCTGGAAGACAACAACAGAGAGTTGGGCTGTGCCAGAAAGCAGACATGGAGAATGGCATGACCTGAAGAAGTGAGGCAGAGCAATGATGTGAGACAAATTCACCTCTGGTCAGCTCTTCTCAGTAAATTCTGTAGAAATTCAGATGCATAGACTCACAACAGAGCCAGGGCAAGGGGAGGGGAAGGCAAGAGAGCCCAAGCCAAATTCACACACAAAAAAATCATCAGACCAGAGCAGTGATGACTTTGTACTAGGCTTCTGGTTTCTGTGGCCTTTCTGTCTTGGGTCAACGTACTTGCCCAGTCTTTCTTGTTTATTATACATTAGAAGATCGACAGGTGCAGAGCATCAGGTGCTCTCTTTCACTCTTGAGTAGTAAATATCCACCCTGATAAATGCCACCCTGAGAAACAGTTCTGTTTTTTCAGATACCTGTGGTGTACTACAGAGAGCTGGGGCCACAGGGTAAATCTGGTCAATGTGGGGCAATCCCTTGCTAACTGGTTTGCAGCTAGAAACAGCAGCAATACACTGTGGGCAATTCAGGGCCCAGGGATTTCACTTGCACTGGTTGGTTTCTGTGGCCTCACTGAGATGGAAGTTGCCCTGCACAAGGATTGGGCTGCTGGGATTTCCTTGTTGGAAGCTACAGGGCCTGGAAGCCGGATCTGAGGGAGCCTCATGCAGTACTCAGAAATGATTCCTCCTTCTGGAGTTAACCTGGGGATAGCAGCAAATTGTTGAGAAAGCTGAATTCATCCAGTTTGGGCCGGGGGAGGCGGGGGCGGGAGGGTTGGATAAGCAACAGCATCAGCAGAGCAAAAAGCAAAAGGGGCTCATCTGGCAGCAGGAGGAGCTGGATGATTCAGGCAGGGCCAGGTCTGCCCACAGACAAACATGGAGCCATCATGGTCTGTACATGCAATACTTGGGACTCCCCTGGTCCCCGCCACCACACTCCTCCTTCCCCCTGCTACCATGAAAGGGAAAGGGCAGCTGAGACCCTCCGTCCTTTCCAAAATGCCAGCCCCTCTTTCTGTGATGCTGAGGTTCTGACACGACCTCCACCTCTTGTGCACACACACAGTACCCAAGACTGAAAAGGATTTCATCCTTCTCCAAAGGCATCATGGAGGAAAAAGGAGCTTGTGCTGATCAGCCCTGTGCTGTGAGGAGGGTTACAGCCAATATTGCTGTACCGACAGTCAAAGGGAACCTCAGAGGGCACTGCCCAGGGCCCACCTTATCCCCTCACCACCCATGCTCTGCCAGCCCAAACATGAGCAGGACACCTACGCCTGGATTGCCAGCCATTATGTTCAGGAGGGGTCTGCAGGCAGAGGGCCACAGCCCTGGCAGGGAGGCACAGATGAGGAGCTCACACGTGCTATGCAGCAAACATCAGAGGTAAGGCAGCCCCTAGCAGGGTCCCTGTGCCACAGGAAGAGAGGAAGGGCCATCCAAGCCCATCAACCCCTCCAGAGAGAAAACTGGAAGCAGAGGGTAACACTCCGCCACATGCACAGAGGAAAGGACGTGATCACAGACCACTATCCCTGTCCGTGATCTCCTCTCCCAGCACCTGCTATCCATCTTCTGGGTGAGACAGGCTGTGTAGCCTCCTGTCCCTCAGCAGGGTCTATGCAAGACCATGAGCAGGGGGAGATCTGGCAGGAAGAAGCACTGCCGCGGGAAGCAGGAAGCTGATAGACTGCCTGAAGCAAAACCCTGCTCCCATGCCAGAGCTTTCCACTGGACAAAATCATTCCCTAGTGCAGTCTGGATTCTCTCAGGATAGCACAAGGTCCGAGCAGCACTGTCATCCCCAACTTCCAGCCACAGCAAATGCCCATTTCTCTTTGAGACACTGTAAACTCTGAAGCCTAGTGATTGACACTCACAGGGTAACAATTACTTTACTGTTGGATGTTCTAGCACAGTCTGTGCTTGTTCTCTGTTGTTGGACATGCTGCTGTGGTGGGGTTGCCAAACCCTGGAGAGGTGGAGGCCAGCTGGTCAGAGGGAGCTGTCACACTCCTTTCCTCCTGCTTTCCATCACAGCCAGGGATAGGCTCATGAAGTTCAATACAGTTTATATCAGCCTCTGCAGCCACCCTGTATCTTGCTGCTTTGTCACAAGCCTTTGAGGTCTGCTATTACTGACTGGGGAACCACAAATGCCTTCTTCTGCTTGCTCCAGGGTTTATTCTCACACCAGGGCTAACCCTGGCTCCACCACGGCAAGTGAGGGACAGAGTCTGGGGTCTATCCTAGGAAACTGGATTGCCTGCCCAAATATGCCAGACATCCTCAACCAGAGGAAGAGAAGGAACATATTTCTCCCCACTCACTAGCCACAACCTTAGTGGTCCAGTCCCCTGACACACAAGAGTCACTGCAGAGACTCTGGCTCCCAGTACTTCACTATGTTTAGGACACTCACAGGGGTGCATGGTTGTTGAACACATGAAATTTAATGGCCAAGCCATTGAATAGAAAAAAATCCACAACCCCAAAAGGTGCAATATCAAAACCAGCTTTGTCTTAATGCTGGAATACATTGCTCTGGGTTTAACACCCTGCACACACATATGCAATCACACAGGCATAATGTCCGTGGCTGTGTATGAACTCCCTCATAGGAAAATGGTGCTATTTCACAGCCCATACCTAACATGAAGTCCAAGGGCCCTCATGCTTCAAGAGGATATAGCAGAGAGGTGGTAAAGCTGATTTGGAGGCTGTGTTGATTCTCAGCTGCTGGGCAAGCCACAGAAAGGCGTGAAAAAGACTTGAGAAATCTTACAAGAAGAAAGCCAGAAGGAACAAGATTAGTGCCCTTATAAGACAGCCCCAGTACTTGCAGGGGAACAGTTTAAAAGCAGAAGTTTTTAATGAGAAGAAAGACATATCAAGTGAAAAAATAGCCTAACAGCTCCTTTGGTGACAACCCTGTCTGATGATTAAGTTAGATAAAGCCATGGAAAAAACACTGAACAAAGTAGCACTGCCTTTGAAAAAACAGAGAAATGGCTGTAGGACAGATTCATCACTGAGTTTGCCATATGGTGCACAGAGAAGGCAAAAGCTGGGGAGTTTCCTGGCAGGTTACCGAGCATACAAATAACCAAGTACTGTCTGCCATTTCCCCTTTCCCCCAGGTGTCTGGTCCTCTCTGTGGTCCATGCCAGTAGCAGTTCCCCACAGAAACATCAGCAAGAGTGCTGGGGCAGAAAGTCTGCTAAACAAACGTGCAAAATACCCTGAGAAATACAGACAGGACACTAAGCCTTTCATCACCTCACCTGAGGCATTTCAGTTTTCCTTCTGGTGATGGAGATTCTCTCGTAACTCCCTTCAGCAGTGAGAGTCAAGCTTAGGATTTTTTTGTTAACTTCTACCCACTGACCACCCCTCCAACAAAATTATTAAAATCTTGTCACCAAACTGGCTGTGGTTGCAATACAAAAGGAGCAGCTGATAGTTTTGCTAGTCAGATAGTGTTAAGAAGGGGACCAAGGGAAACAAGCACCTACCTTGTCTGCAGCTTGGCTTGGAAGAAGAAGAAATAGCACTTACCTGAGTGGCTCAGGCACAGCAAAAAGACCACTACGCAAAGCATGGGTACCACCGTGGATTTTCCTTTGAATCTGATTTTTTGTTTTCATAAGCAAATCGGTCCCATCCTAGTAGGGGACTAAAACAATCTAGCTAAAAATCAAGGCGGACAATTGAGTCTGCAAGGAAAGACAGCACCTTTCTTGCCTCATCATGATGCTCTGTAAATCACACTTCATTGATTTTCAGTCAGCTGTCACATCTTGTAAGCATAAAACAGGGCTCTGGGTCCTAAATTCTGACTGATTTGTTTGTGGTGGTATTTGGGTGGCTATAGCCACTTTAGTCTAGGGGTTGAAGTGAGGCAAGGTTTTTAAGGAGTAGAAATGTCTTTTAATATGCTGTCAGTTACAGCTGGGGAAAAAAACAGGCTGTAGGTCAGACCCAAATGTAGATCACATGCCTGAAAGGTTGTCTGTTTGCTTCAGTGGTATCAGTTGGTCTAATAAAAGATACAGCCTCCCTACAGACCTAGCTTAGCTTATTCATTTTTCATACTACATTTGCTGTTTTACAGCTATAAAATGGATTTGGGGGAGGAAAAAACCAATAAGATATAAGCAGGAAAACAAGGCTGATTTCTAAATTTATATCTCATCACTCATACATGAAACATCACAAACAACAGCATGGAAATGCTTGCACATTACTATCTGTTGGCACAGCTTAACAGACTATGCTACCTTATGTTTAGCAATGGGAGTCACTGGGGCCTTTGATTATTTAGCCAGATCCTCTGTAGGTGTCACTCCTCCCCAGCAACACCTTGGACAGTGCTCCTTTCAGAAGCTGCCAGAAACTGCTGATATCAAAAGGGATACGGGTTCCTCTTTTCCTGTCCCCCTGACACTCCTCTGCTAAGGGATCTCTGGATCTTCTTGGTTTTCTTCCCAAATAAAAGTCACTTTGCCATCTCTCTCCACAGAGAAGCCTTTTCCCCAATCTTTTTATGTTCAAGGAAGAGTGGTGCAAAATTCTTATAGTTTGTACGCAGACCTGAAACTCTTCCTGCTTTGATTTATTCTTTCTGGCTATTCTTTCTCTCTCTGTGCTGGCACATTAATCCCACACATCTGCTGCAAACAAAACCATTCACGGCCACTTGCATATTCTCAGAATTTGTCTTCATCCACTGATACACATTCGTAACCTAGAGGAATTCAATTGCTTGCTGACTTTTATATGGGAAGCCCATTCTTTCAGCAACAGTTGGGCCCATTTCTTGCAGTGGCCAAGGTTTTGGTGCAGTCATAGCTATGTGATTCAGATTTACCTTATCTAAGGCCCTCACAGAGGACTGGTAACTGGCTGCTGTAACTTTATCAGAATATTCAGCTACCTGTAATGAAAACGATGGTATTTCAGTGTGGCTCAAAGTCATCTTGCTGCTACAAGTAACCTTCTTGTAGTGTCCTACCACCTTATTCGTGCTTCTTTGGACTTGCAGTCTGCCTAATCCATAGCTCTTGGGCAGGCCACTGGCAGCAGCTCAGTGGGTTTGCCCTTTCCACTACTGTACTATGCATGGGAAATCTGAAAGGGCCCTCATTTGCTCCTTGGCTCTTCCAGTGTTCACCTGGCAGGGCTGGAGGAGCTGCTGGTTTCCTCTGCACCTTTCCTCATCACAGCTTCAGAAAGCAACTCAAAAACAGCAGTGCCATCAAGAGACTGTCTTTAATTAAGTGTCTTCTTATGACCAGCTGCCGTCACTACTAGATGGCCCAGTTTACCCATTAGATCCAGATCAGACATAAGCACACAACTCACTGAGGTGCACAGTAGAAGTCTAGTTTTTATGCTGGCATCAAGAGAACATCAGACATTTGGCCACAGTGGTGTGGACAGACAGTGTCACAACCTGCCATAAAGTTGAGCATGGACTAGGTACAATTATCCTGCCTGATGTAATTTTTTCTGCAACAAAGTTAACCCCTTAAAAATGTCTGTGCAGACTACCCCCTGCTTTCTAGCATGTTTCTGGTCCTGTACAGGGCTCAGCACCCTCAGGCATCATTCATCATCTTTGCTAAACCACAGCTTCATGACTGGAAGCCCCAGCCTTAACCCATTGACGTCTCTGATCATAATTATTGTCTGAGATTGCATGCAGGCACTGCTCTGTTAAACCATACTGTATCACTGACTGGAGGGAAACTTGTTTTCATAAGGCTTTAGCCTGCTGTCTTGAGGTAATTAAGTTAATCTATTAGCTGTCTATTGGTGTAGGCATTTTGCTACTACACGGTAGTTGCTTAGAGGGAAATATGGTGTTTCTTGCTTTACCATTGCCTCCACCCAATGCCTACATTGTGACAAGAGGTAAGGACGTAGCTTGCCTGGTCTTTGGCTTCCAGAGTTATCTGGCAACCAGAGGAGGGCATCAGAGAAATAAATTCTGTTTGCTTGCTAATGATGCTTTCTGTTTGCAAGTCTTTATTCAGAATGCTCTCCAACATTTTGGGAAGGGAGGTACACATGAATACTCCATTTTACCAGCTGGGGCATGAAGCATGGGAAGCATCCACCCTGAGATAGCAGATGAATTCCTGAGTAAAACTTGAATCTTCTTTGCTGAGAACCTACCTTTGCCCTTCCACAAGTTTAATGAGATTTGTAACTGACTTGAGGCTGCATTTCCAGTCTGCCAAGAGCCAAGAGCTGCCTGAGCACAAGCAACACTGGAACTGGGCCTCACTCTTTGGGCAGCTCAAAGTTCTGGGAAGAAAAAAAAAAAAAAAAGACCAAACCAACAAACAAAAAACTCTATCTAGAGGCAAAAATCCATCAGTTTCAGCCTGCATGGTTAATATTAGATGCAACTGAAAACTTGAGGTTATGATGGAGAATGCCAAGCCATGTTACGCAAAGGTATCACAGCCAAGTGTGGAAAACACATTTTCCAGGGAGAGGTGGCAGTGCTGGCTGAAGACCAGAGGTTAAGGAACCTGGACTGAGTGGAGAAGGATGATGTGGAAGAAGGATGTAGATGGGAAATGCTGTGAACCAGAACTGAGAAGCACCACTTCCAAAACCAAGAGGCAGAGAGGGGTTTGCAGCACTGCCAGGGTTGTTACCTGCAGGGAGGAGAAAAGAGGCTGCAGAGACGATGTTGCAGTAGCTATGGGGCAAGAGGCTCCTTCCAGGTGGATGTGCCTTCTTGCCCCCCAGCCTGCCTCAGTCTCCCGGGTCCATGGGGCTGGTATGCCAGGAGCCAAGGGAGGCACACCTGGGGTGCCAGTATTTGGGATGGTGCCAGGTTCCCCAGAACTCCCAGTGAAGGACTGAGTTGCCTTTGTGCCATTTCGCACCATACAGGGAGCCAGTAGGTGAACACCAGCCCCAAAGAGGTGAGGGACATTTTCTAGAGCAAAAGTGGGGTAGCAAAGAACAGCACTTCTGGAGCCTCATCTTTGTCCTGGTGCTTCCTCTCCAGTCTTCTCTGCTCTTTGTCC
This sequence comes from Tyto alba, assembly GCF_018691265.1. Lineage (NCBI taxonomy): Eukaryota > Metazoa > Chordata > Aves > Strigiformes > Tytonidae > Tyto > Tyto alba. The sequence continues at coordinate 46,051,285 of NW_024881275.1, read as the reverse complement.
CCTCTATCAGAAGACATCTCTCCCCATCAGCAACTTCCTAAAATATGCATCTTCTCCAGGCAAGGGATACATTTAACCCAGCTCACCTGCAGAGTCTTCAGCACCAGGAACCAGAGGGCACAGAGTTTGCGGCCAGCCCTCCACCTGCCCATACATGCTGAAGCCTCCCGGCTCTCCTCCAATTCCTGTCTCTCCCAGGCACCTTCCTGCTGTCACTCTTCTTGCCTTGCTTACAGGCCCCACCAAACACCACTTCATTCAGTCCCCCTGTCCCTGCTGTCTGCCCTCCATCTCCTCCTCCTCCTCCACGCATCCTTTTCCCATGGGGAGCTGCACCGCATCCCACCGTCCTTCGTCTCTCCCGTGGTGCCCCAGCACAGCCGCCACTTTCATCGTCCTCCTTTTTCCTTCTCTTACGGTGGGAGAATGTCCTTTCTCTTTCTCCTTGCATATTTCCTTTTCAGTCTCCGGTGCGGATGTTCCCGCTTCTCCCGCGCTGTTCCAGCACCGCTCCCTGGCAGGACCCGGGCAGTGCAGTCAGCGCCCCGGTGAGGTGCGGGCAGCGCTCTCGCTGGAGTGCCCAGCGCCGTGCTGTGTCAAGGTCTGTGGAAATAACTGGCCCGCCGGACTTGTCGGGGCTACAGTGCAGATTACATGCTGTGTGAGCTTTATTTGGGAGCCCAGTGTAACCTGTGCGGTTCTGAAAACTCGTGCTTTGAATGATGCACTTGTGGTTGGAAATCTGCATATTGTTAATTGGGGCTAGATAACGAGCTCTAAGAATATGTAAGAATTTTGCAGTTGTGCATGGACCTGTTTGTGGCACCAATTACAGCTTCTCTCAAGCGATTTAACCTCTTTCACGTAGTGGGCAAGAGAAAAAATATCTTTGTGTCAGCTAGGGAGCAAGCAGCCACTTGGCACAGCAAGCTGGGAAAGGGCTGGTGGGAACCCTTCATAGAGGCTGACAGAACTGAACTCACTTTCAAGCTATTCTCTGACTGTTGTTTCAGTGTTGACCAGGCTCTGCAAGTACAGGGACAAGGTTTTGCAGAACAAGAGCCGTTCCAGTCCTGGGTTTCCTCGGTGCCTTCCTACTGTGATGAGCTCCTGTCTGCCCTCCTTCTTTTTCCATCTCATTTACATGAATGCAGACTCGAGGCAGTTTTGAGTCCCTGTGCCTTCTGACAGCACATGGTCCATGCAACTGCCTGCTGTCTATTTCCCTGTAAAGAGCTTCCACTGCTCCACTGGGACTGAAGATTGGGGATACATAGAGAGATGGAGCTTTTGGAGGTGCACAGGCTTTTTACCACTGTATGCATGTTAGTATTTCTAATAGATGGTACATTGCCCTCTGCATTAGACTCTTTGTTTTCCTTTTTCAGTTCTGACTTTTCAGTGAGGTCTCATTCAGGACATGACACCATGTTTTGGGGCTCTGTGATAATTTCCTTCATTCTGATAACACTAGCTAGCTCTTACATATGGTGGTTTTCACAACTGTTTGATCTGAGTTGGCAACTGTAAGATCTGGCTCAGATCTGGTATTTCTCATCTTGTCTTTCCACTTTATCAAGCTGATCTCTTCTTTGCTAAATGCTCCTTGCAAGCCCAACTTTCCCTGCAGTGCTGTGGACCTGTTGTTCAGATGTCAAGTCTTGGAAGACTTCAGGTATAAGCAAACTATTAGGAAAGGTCAAGACTTGGCAGAGTGTGAGAGAAAACTCTATTTTGAAGCCTACTGCTCCAGAAACAACAGAATTGCCTGGTTCATGTCTATCTCTGCATCGACCTCTCGACCTCTCATTTTCAGTGGTAACACCTGGTGCCTAGGAGACCTTATCCCAACACATGCAACTCCATGACAAGAAGGAGTGCCATTCTGCTTTCTCCTTCTGATTTAATACAGACTATTTGTCCCCACTTGTGCTGGGTTTCTGTGGCATAGGGTTTTTTTAGTAGCAGGGGAGGGGGCTACAGCAGTGCAGCCTGTGAGAAGCGTCTCAAAAGCTCCCCCAGCTCCAAGTCAGACCTGCCTCTGGCCAGGGCTGGACCAATCAGCTGCACCTCTGAAATAACATATTTAAGAAGGTGAACCTGGGAGGGGGTTGGGACTTGTGAGGAGGATGAACACCGAGGTCAGCAGAAGGAAGGAGAAGGCCATGGGGGAGGTGCACCGGAGCAGAGACCCCTGTACGCCATGGTGAGACTGCAGGGCCACCCACCCTGCCACACATGGAGGTCCACAGTGTGGAAGAGGTCAGCCTGAAGTCTGGGGAGAAAACTTCTCCGGGACAGGCAGCTGCATTTGAAGTAGGACAGGACCCTGAGGGGACAAGTGGTCCCGGCTGTTGTGGTTTGTCACTGGGGAGGATGGCAACATGTGGAGGTGACCCACACCAGATCAGCATCGGAATGGCTGCATCCCATGGGAAGGACTCACCTGGAGAAAGCTCATGGAGGACTGTCTCTAGTGAGAGAGTAGACATGTGGAGCAGGGGAGGAGTGTGTGGCATTCACCCCCTGTCCCAAGAAAGAAGGAGCAGTGAGAATTAAAGTGATGTTTTCTTCTTCTTCCCCTGAGTCTGTCTTTTGCCTGGAACCATAATGGGTGAGCTACTCCTCCTGGTCCTCAGATGGATTCTTTAAGCCATTCTTGCTCAATACTCTTCCCCTCATCTCTGATAGGGCAGCTAGTGAGTGAGAGGCTGCATGGTGCTCAGTTGCCCTCTGGGCCTAAACCACGACACCAAGGCAACCATAAAACCCAAAGGGCAATTTCTGCCATGTCCTATGGCCTCAGTAAGCTGCCTGCATCCTGGTGGCAGCTTTGTTCATTTCATCCACTTCTCTCTGGACACGATAGCCCTCCCACACAGCCTGAATGGTGGTAGCTGGCAGACTTTCTTTTTGGAGCTGCTGTATCTGTCATGGGAGGATGGGGGACTACTATGGAGATACCGTAGCAAAATAAAATGTTTTGTCAGAAATTGGATGAGGTTTACAAGCTCTGTTCCTGACTGCATTTGAGGGTATTTGCTCTTTATAATCTTCTGAGTTAGTTGCTTTGTGGGTTCACATCATCCATACACAATTCACAAGGATGTTTCTTTTTTGTTTTAGAAATATATCTTGACACAGATAATAATTTTCTATTATCCAAAAGTTGAAAACGTAACATATTTGATAGGAATGCTTGGAGGTCCAGATTCTTTTGTCTCTTTCTTCATTATGTTACTGGATGTTGTTCCGGTGCTTGTGTTTTTTTCATGGTTTCAATAAAAAGAAATGCGATTGCTGTTGTGCATTTTCCTTTGCTGTTCTATGCCTTTTGCTACCTGGTTGGATTATAGGAAGACAGTTGTTTCTGCAGTTAACAACTTCTCCATCGTGCATTTTCAGCAAGTGTATTAGGAGTTGCATTTATGTGGAAAAACTGTTATATATTATATACTTCAATCTGCAAATACGCAACAGCCTTATCAGATTGTGATCATGAATACAATCCTCATACTCAAATTTTTTGTACATCGTGAGTGTTCTACCTTTTTTTTTTTGAAAGCTACTACTTGTACAGAAGCAGCACCAGTTGTCTCAGCTACATTCAGCCTCACGAAACTCAGCAGCTGAGAAACATAGCTCTTCAAAATGTGCTGCTGAGCTACAGCACAAATGCCTGTGCCTTCATCTTTAGCGTTCCAGATATAAATTGGAAGAGGACCAGGGAGAAACAAAAACAAAACAAACAAACAACAAAAAAAAACCCAAAACACAGCAACATTAAAAAAAAAAAAAAAAAAAAAAAACCACAAACAAGTTTTAAATCCTTGCTTGGGTGCTGAGGTAGCTACTCTCTGGTTGACTCAGACTTGTTCTGCCCATTTTCCCTCACCCTGAGGTGTCCCTGAGCGCAAATTAGGCAGACTTCTCATTTCCTTTCAGGTTTCACTGGATGTGACTTAAAGGTTCAGGGTCTGTGTCTATACTAGTCATCCACAGATGAACCAACTCTTCAGTATTTGAGTCTGTAAAAGACATGTGATTTCCTACTGGGAGATCTTCAGTTCTGTGACCTGGGACAGGTGACCCAGAAAAAGGAGGAGGTCTTGACTTCAGTAATGGTTTCTTCTTTTGTCTTGGGTTTATTTACCAGCGTTGAGCCAGAGACCAATGCTTTCTAACCAGGTTCTTATACATGTACCCAGGACTTCAATTTAACAGAATGATACAGCAATATACTGGAATCCCAACACATGCACAGTATTGCAGTCTAGCAGTTGCAATATACAGCAGAATCACAATACAAACATACTGATCAAATTCCCAATACTCCTCTCTTAATGCTCACCATCATGACATTGTGTGTCCCCAGTTGCTGGGAAGGAATATGTGGGTTAAACCTAGCTCAAGTCAGTTGTTCTCTTTCAAGCTGATTTTGTGAGTTGTTCAGATTTCATACCTTATACTGGGCTGAGTCACATAGAGACTCCCCTCCCACACTGGCCTGGCTAGCTCAGGAAAACATTACTCTTGACTAATTATTTCAGGGAAGGTTGTTCATGCAATCTGGTGACTGAGTGATACATCTGTATACCTAAAACAAAGGTTACTATCAAGTCCCCTTTGTCTTGAGATAATTTCAGCTTCCTTTATGACAGTTCATCATTATTCCTTATACTCTTCCCTGAGTTCAATGTTCTTGATCATCTCTTCTGGGACTTCTTCCACTGCAGGGATCCGTCACACATCCTCACACCATCTCATTTCAGGAGTGTCCTCACATATGTCTTCTGAAGGAAGAAGTGAACTTTTTTGGCCTCAGATGTTTTAGAGTCTGGACCCATGACTCAGAAAGAAAGGAATTTTCAAGGGTAGTACTTTTTTTTTTACATTAAGAGACAGGGATCTTTTTCTGGGCTGAAGAAATCCCAAGACTTCCTTCTGCACTTTCAGTTTAGGTTAATAACCACAGCAACTGGATATGCAGAGAAAGAAGGTTCAGGATACCCATTTTCACAGCTCAATCCAGAGTTCTCGTTCCTTTTTTTGTGATTTTTCTATGTTTGTTTGTTTCTTCTTCTTTTATTGTATTTATAGGATCAGACTCTTCATTCATCTATTCACTGATGTTGATGCTGTTGTGTCCAGAGGAATGGCACCTGCATGCAATGAAAATCTAAATGAAGAGAGAGTTGTTCCCAAGCTGACTGTGAGACACCAAGGTGGAGTCTTCTGCCATGTGAGATAAGGCCATGGAGGCTGACCTTAGTGATAAATGTTTCAATTTTTAATGTTTTTAACTTGATCTTCACTTGCAGGCTTGTCCCATAGGTGTCCTGAGCTGATATGGTGTTTTATCAAGTGATTTTGTCGTGGCAGTTTATCTGAAGGACTCCAGGAGTCACTACCAGACGAATTAATATTTGTGTTATGTCCAAGGACTGAAAAATAATTTATTTATCAATAACCTCGAATTCTGTAGTTTTTGTGTACATTCAATTCTTATCTTCATCGCTCTCTTTCTGAGTCCAGACAGGAAAACCTCTTTATCAGTTTTCTTTTCTTTGACTGACAAGGGACTGAAATTGCTCAGAATTTATTTATCTGTCCAGCATGGCAAGGAACTGGGCAGGTTCTGCACAAAAGGTACTAGAGCATGGAAATCTCCTGGTCATGGATAATAGGAAATATGCCTATCTCCCATCAAGTGAATGTGCATGTGGCCATTTCAGCTTGAGGAACTGTAGTTATTTGGAAGCAATCTATTTAAAATATACACACACACAAACCACAGTTATAGTATCAGTGGAATTCTTTCTTTGATACTACCATCAGCTGACAGAATCAGACTACCTAGTGGTAATTTTTCATATAACTAAACCCATATATATATATATGTAATGTCTTTTACACTCTAATGTTCAAGCAAGCTTATGATGACATAATTACTCTAACAGTATTGCTCTGTTGATTACCATTCTTCCACCAATATTGTCATTTACCTCTTAGCCTGCCTACTAAAGTTGTTATGACTTACATTATTTGCTTTGTGATATACCAGCTTAATAGCTGTCAGATAATTGACATGTATATAATTTCAGTGATAAGATGTAATTAAATTAAACTAATCTCTGAAAATAGTGCTTTCTTGTGTTGTTCCCAGTGCTGCCTGACTGACTGGATTTTTGCACCTGTCCTGGTTTTGGCTGGGATAGATCTGATTGGCTTTTTAAATTTTTCCTTCCTTCTTAATAGCTAGAATAGTGCTGTGGTTACTGATGTGTTTAGTTGTTGCTAAGAAATCAAGGACTTTTCAACTTCTCATGTCCTGCTAGTGGACAGGTACACAAGAAGCTGGGGGGAGCATAACCAAAGCAACAGACCCAAATTGACCAATTAAATATTCCATATCATATAACGTCATGCTCAGTATATAGATAAGGGTTGATCAGGAAGCTCCACTTGGGTTTTTGGCTTGTTGGTTTCAGGATTCTCTCTTCTCTGGGATCACCAGTTGGGAACGAGCTGGGCATTCATCAGTGGGTGGTGAGAAATCACATTGTGAATTACCTGTTTTTATTTTCTGTTATTACCGTTACTACTACTCCTTTTTTTATTATTATTATTATTATTATTGTTGTTGTTGTTGTTATTATTATTATATTTCAATTATTAAATTGTTTTTATCTCAACCTATGAGTCTCTGTACCCTTACCACTCCAACTCTCCCCCCCATTCCCCAGTGTGGGGGAGGGTGAACAGGCAGCTGCATGGTGTCCAGCTGCTGGCCAGGTTTAAACTGTGACAGCACCAAATCAAAAAGAAGCCTCCTTCAATACCTTGTACTCCTTCAGTCACAGAAGAAATCATAAGCTTACACATGCAGTAGATGACATGCGCCTTGCTTGTTTTTTACAATATGATCACCACAAAGTCTTGTGAGCACACTGTCTACTGAACCCATCATATCTATACTGTCATATCTATGAGAGATATGACGGTAAAAGTCAGACTTTTCTCCCCAGTAGAAATCTCTTCCTGTGTGCCTTGCCTTGCTCCTCTACATCATCACTCTTCTCTCTTACAAAAGATTCATTTGAACACCTCTGTTAATACTTTCAGAATTTAAACATCTGTGTTTATTACCACATTTGCCTTTTCTGATCTTTTATATACAGTAATGAGACACTGATCTGCTCAGTTACAGAGGCTGTCAGCAATTGAGCACTGGGGTATTTGGAATGTGGGGCAGTAACCTTTTATTATGGACTAGTAACTTTTTACCATTTCATACTAGAAAATGTGCCACTGTCACCAAAATCAGGAATAAATCTCTTAACACTAATGTATTAAGAAGCAGGCATTCTATTTATTACAGTGCTGGATGCACAGGGGATCACTCCACCTAGCATGCATGCCCTAAAACAAAAGTCCATTCCTTATATACCTTAAAGTCATTAATATTCACACATTTTATGAGAAGTATCCACCCCTCTGCCTATCTACTACGTTTACATAACGCTAACATTGCAAAATTACACTGCGCATGTGCAGGGGTCTTAGATGTTCGTCAGTGATTGTTTGGGGAGTTAGCCCCCACACTCCTTTTCCCCTTTTATGGTTACAAGTCTCCTGAGGACAATTTCTTCCCCTTGGATGTTTCCCAACTCTGTCATCCAGCCAAGCTGTTCTTCCTTATCAGCCTTGCTTGAGCTGTCCTGCTACGGTGTTTTTATTCTCAAGGTTAGGATATCTTCTCTATACACGTTAATTACTTCTTGGCCTCACTAAATTCAAAGCTAACCATTGCTTAGTAAAAGAGTTTCTCGACATTCCCCCCGCTTTGAGAAAAGACAGGGGCGTCTGATTAAGTCTCCCAATTCATGCATTTTCCAGGAGGTGTTTACCATGCTTGCCTAGCCCAAGGACCTTTGTGCAACTTACAGTGTGTTGCAGGTGTTTGACCGATTGCTTAAGTTCTTATGTTACCCTAAACAATTTATTTTTTTCTTCACCCCTTTTTCCAACACCACAGAGATGAAAATGCAAAACACTGTTGGAAACATCATTGGAATGACAAGAATGGCTCATCTGAAGACTGCTTCAGGGTAATGGATAAATTTGGCCTCAGGAAAGAGGAGTCTTGCTTATTATTTCAATGAGTTTTACTTTGTGCTTTCAAGCTGTTTTTACTTTTATTCTACTTGTCTCTTGATTCCTACATATAAGACAATATACAGAGATATAAAAATGAGCTTAGTGTTTCTCAGTGTTTTCTGAAAGCTTTCTGAGCACTGTCTTCAACACTGGCATAACTTTCCTCCCACAGAAATAAGGACAATAAAAGTCCTGCCTGTGCTGAAATGCTGAAAGCCTAACTCTGAACAGTTTGGGCAAAGTCTTGTTCAGTCCCATGGGGCTGGGCTTTCTCTTTGTATTGATGAATATGGTATCATTGTATCTTTGGAAAGTCCATGATGGGTTTTTCTCATCAGCCTTGTGCAGAGGAGCACTGGGGCAGCGTCATTGTCTCGGACAAGATTAAGCAGCATCGTTCTTTGGCAACAACGTCATGAATCCATGTATGGCTTTAGCCACTAAGCGTTTGCTCATGATGTGACAATGGCACACGGGCTCCACAGAAGTGTGACAGTCTGCTGCACTGCTGTGAGATCACAGTAAAGTATAACCCAGATGCAATGATAAACGGTTATTTACCTGATTGAATAAGGTGTCTGATACCATTCCTAGCCAAACAGTCATCCCCTGTAGAGGAATTAAACTGTAACGTATTCCTATAGTCTCTGTCTCTCTCCTTTTGATTTTGCTGGTCAACGTCTGATGCATCTGGAGTTAATGTATCATGCTCTCTGGGCTTGCTGACAGTCTCAAAACATTGCAAACCTTGTGAAACCAGCCTGTTAGCTGACTGAAACAATGTTTGAGTCAGGCACGTTGATTTGGAAGTGAATGTGAGGAGATGCCCCAGTGAGGACAAATAAGGGTGATAAGGTGGAGAAGGGTCACAGCAGTCCAGTTTGTTTTCTTAGGGCCTGAGGCAGTTGAAAGGTCTTTCCGGGCCTTTGTGGAGTTTAGCAGGGATGGCATTTGTTCTGCAAGCTCTACAAGAGCCATGGTAATTCATCTCCTGGCACCCTTTGTCGTCATCCATCAACACGCCAGGGTCTGGTCCTGAATTTATCAGCCTTCCATTGGGGAGCTGAACCTCTTCCCAGACCCAGGCCCCTGCACTGTGGGTGTAGACTGCAGAGTATTTTGGCTGTGGTCCTGTATGTCCATCCTCTTAATATACACAGACTCTTGGACTGTGATCCCAGCATTTGTTTGATGTGAGATGAATTTACCTAAATACCTTTAATTAGGTTAATGCTTCTGGCTATAGGTAAAGACAAGCCATTAAAGCAGCTATAGGAAATAGGATATTCTGGCATGGTAGAAAAGACAGATCTAGTTTTTGCATATTTTTGTAAGCAACATCAATTATACTTTCTAGTGAGGTGAAGCTGTAAATATTTGGGGTTTTTATTCAGCTTCTCTCTCCTGTCAGAAGCAAGATAAATGATACATATCAAAAATGTCATCCAGTAGAAATAACTTTTTGAGTCTTAAAACCTCTCAATTAGCTGTTTTAAAACTTTAAAGTATTTAATAAACTTAGGCAGTTTTAAGATATATCCATTGGTTGCATATGCCACCAAATAATTACAGGACATTCTGCTAACTAACCTTACCTTCACATCCCTTCTGTTACAAATATATGTTTTGTAAAAGTTAATTTTTGCAAATTACATAAAAAACATACTCCAACTCTGAAGGCATCGATACACTGTGCTTTCTTTACAGTCATGCTTAACATCAAGTGTTTCCATAGTCTCAGGCTAACTGGTATTAGTCAGAACTCTTCTGTTGTAGATACAGACCGTTATGCATGCATGTCCAAGGCCTTTATTTCTTCTGTACTCAGACATCTGGTGTGAAAACTGAAAAAACACCAAAAAAAATCACCTAATAGCCATTGTTTCATTTGTGTCACTCAGAGCCTAACTAACAAAACTCTTTGTACATATTCATGAGTACAACTGTGAACAGATTTAATGTAACAAGCAAAAACCTGGAGGTAGACAACTTTGAACTTTAAGCACATAGGTGGACATTCAAGAAGACTGTGTTTCCTTTAGAACTGGAAATAATATCTTCATATAATAAGTTATTATGGGTAGGAAATTCCAAAGTTATTGTACATGAAACCTGATTTCTGGGTCTACATTTAAGAATACTATCTGCTTATGAGCCAGTGAAAATGGAAGCCCAAAATATATCACAGATGTTCAAAATGATTATGCTACATATCCTATCTATTTGGTTGCTACCTGTGAACATTTCTACCTAATCTTAAGAAACTGTTAGAAGGAATAAATATTCTTTATATATTATTTTACATTAACCTAAATATTACAGACTCAACACGACAAGGAGACATCTCTGGCTAGAAGGCTCACATCCCAGCTCGAACCCTCAGGAGGTAGTCTTCAGAACAGCAGTGGGCTGACTTAAGCTCTGCTGTGAAATGAATAGAGGGCAGAAGCAAGTTAGTGGGAGATATTAAATGAAGAACCTCCTGCAAACTCTCCCACCACTGTTTTCCCATGGAGAATCTGGCATTGCAAGGCTGGTTAGGGCGATCACTGTGACAAAGGTGAGGTCTGATCTGCTGACTGGCTGCTGTCAGAGCAGTTTCTGCAAATTAGGGTTCTGCCCAAGTTTAAAAAAAAAAAAAAAACACAACAAAACAAAACTCACAAGCCACTGCAAATGACTAGTCTCATAGTATCCTCTCCTAACTAAAAGACCTTTTAGTAGACTACTAGAACCAATCAAGATGCAGAGGACAATCACTTTCAGAGGGTCCAACAATGTGTGAACCCAGGCCTTACAATCTATTTTCCCTGTACAGTGGGAGAAGGAATCTACAGCAGGATCACTAGGTCATTTTGCATGACAGTCAATAAAAGGAGTGATATTAAATGCTAAATGAATTTATAGTGGCAGGACTGTGGAGACATTTAATTACTGCAATGGCTTAATTACAACGATGTAATGTATCTATCCTCAAGAGAGGCTCTTGAAGATTTCCTTCTGAGTAACTGATTTAAATGTTTTCTTTGACTTCAGAATATTTAAGGTGATTTTCCTCTGGGAACTGTTTCGAGTTATTCATAGTGGATTAAACAAGAACATTGCAACACATTTTATCTGCACACTTTTAAACTCCCTCAGTCTATATAACACTGTAAGGCCTTCTGTCCAATTTGCACAATAAAATGCTGCAGTTCCATCAAAAGATCTTTATAAGAAGACAAAAATTCTGTTGAAAGCATTGAACATGCACAAAGAGAAATCTTCAATTGGAATTACTGTCATCATATTTTTGAATTATGTATCCTGTTTTGCTCTTTCTCATTTATTAATAAATTATTATAATGGCTAAAGTATGGTAAATAACCTGCTGTGCTTGAAACAGCAGGAGTTACAGACCTGAATTTGTAGTCATGACAGACTGTAAGCATCAATGTGCTTTGGCAGACTGTGTTTTGGTTGTTAAAATTAGACAATAGCTCAAAACACCCCTTTCCTGCCAAAACCACCTGATGAATGTGTAAACTGACAGGAAACAGATAAGCCTATATAATAAAGCCTCAAACAGATCTCAGGAAAGAAACAAAGCAAAAGGGTAACAAGGAATTGTTACCCTTGCCTGGTTCCAGAGAAGCATGTAATAGGAGAAGTCTTTTGAAATGGACTTAGAAACTGTTGTGGTTTTAGTTTTACCCAAGCAACTACTTCACTTTCTTCCTACATTCAAACTGGGATTTGCTTCGCACTTTCTTCAGCTGCAAGAGAACCCCTTCAAAATTCACACAGGGCACCTGTACCCTAAACTCTATGTAGAGCTGAAGGAATATGAAATCTCAGCAAGACAAATTTCTTGGAAATCTCAGTTTCATTCATTTGCTGCCACAGTTGCACAGTACAGACCACACTAGTAACACCACAGACAAGATGGCAACTAGAAGCAGAGGAGAAAAAAGGGCTGTGACAAAGGACTCCCCCAGTATGACAAGCAGTAATCCAAGTCCTTCGCTATTCATTTTTTCCCCATAAAACATAACTCTGCATTTGGACTGTCCCAGTTAGATAGGGAAATCTAGTGCTTTGCAGAGGTGTAAGGAGAAAAAAAAGTAAACACTACAGAAAGGTCAGATACCCTACCATGGCAAAAGGGAATTCGGGGAAACAGAGGAAAGTAAGACAACATTTCTCTATTTAGAAGCAGCTCCAATTTCTGCCCATTGGAGTATCAGTATATTTAAAAACAAATCTCTCTGTTCAGATTTTAAAGATGAAGCATTTTTGTCAATTTCGCTACTTTCTAACTTCCTTGAATTGTTTGCTTTATAAAATAGGCTACAGTGAAATGCAATTACATGCTTTTAAACAAATGTCAGCTACTTCATGTACAATTGGACAACCACATGTCCTTCCTACATTCCCACCTCTGCTTTTTAAGTCTCAATCACTTTTTTTTTTCCAGAGATGTTTACAAAATCACTACTACGTGTAGGTACCAGTTGTGGCCAATACAAACAGTAAGTGATGCAGCCCTTTTTTTACAGCTGATTGATTACATAAATGTAACACATCCCATTTTCAAAAAAGAGGAAATTTCAGCAAATGCTTGGGGAACATATTGTGCTTCTTAATTTTACATGAAAAGCTAGAATTCCTTTCCTAGCCTGACCGGTAGCAGATAGCCTTCATCTTCTCTTTCTATACTGTTATCAATCAGAGAGATTGAAGTATAGTGCCAGGGTAGGGCACAATTGCTGAAAGACAGTCAGTTGTTTCTATGCCAGCCTTTTTTCCCCACTTCACAGCTCTGTGATATTGACAGCCCTCATGGGCCTAGCAAGAGTCCACATCTAGCTCTAACATAGCTCCAACATCAGTGCACCAGGAGTTAGCAAGGTTGTTTTTTTAAGTAAAAAGTTGCTGCAGGAGAAATTCAAGCCTGTTGTCAAGATGGATGACATCTTCTTAGAAAAATTCTTTGATAATAGGAAAGGAGGCATCAGCAATAGGGCAGCAGCCCCCTCTTCAACCTGGTACTACTTAAACCTTCAAGACAAGCAATAATCGCTCCACTTAATGGAAGAAACATTTACTTGAGTCAGCCATTAAACCAACTTCACCAACAGGAAAAGCTTAAACACACAAGAACTCTACACACCAGCCACCCATCAACATGCCTTAAATTTACCTTACTGAATTCCTTTTATTGGGCTGCTCTTCTGGAGGGTTATGGAGCTAAAATACTAGAAGGGCAGACCCAACAAGCACCAGCCAGAGCATGAGGTGGGGGAGATGAGGATCTTAGGCCAGGGTGGAAGGAAACAGTGCTGAACATTAAAGAGTATCAATTATATTTTGAGAAGCACCTGACATAATACAACAGCTCATTGCAGCTGGAGGAGAGGACTCGTTTCTCCTCATCCCCAGCTCCTGACCCCATCTTTTTCTCATATCAGATCTGATACTGCTGGTCTTCCTCTGCCTCTCCACTATGAGTCAAACCTGCTGCTTTAATGAGCTGAACTGCCCCACAGAATGCTACAACCAGCACCAGAAACGGTACAAATAAGGGTGGTAATGGCAGTACACAGCCAAATGGTGTGGGGAAGAGGGAGATAGCAGGAGCAACCCAACCACAGGGGTGTGGTATTGAAGCAACCCTCTGAGCCTCAGGAAATCACACTTTAAATTCCTGGAGAGTAAGAAGAGGGTATTTTGTAGAGAAAACAGAAAATCTGCTATCTGGCCACACATGCCAACAGGATAGCAACAGCTGTTTAAACGTCTTTTCCTTGTCACTTTTTGAATTCGAGCATTTTCAAGTTTAAGTATAAAGCGTAACAGCAACAAGGCTCAGGGACACTGTAAGAAAAACCCAGCATCTAAACCAGAGAACTACTTTACAAAAAAAGATTAAAAATTGTTAAGCTAGTTTGGCCGAAGTCCTGGGAAAAGAGGAGAGAAAGCAGTTAATCTAACACACCATTTGCTTTTCATTTTTAATCAGGCATAATAAATGTACACAAGAGGATGCATCAGCATTTTTGTTCATTAAGTGTATGAAATGGTAGGGAAAGCAGATACATGGCATCAGTTAGGTCAGAAGTATCAAGACTGGTTTGAAACATTTCAAAATGTCATGCTAACAGGATATTAAAGGTAGCTTTTAAAACCATGGTGTACAGGGCTTGATTAGTATCAAGAGCTAGAATTCACACTACACACAAGTTTGATGTGGATCGAGAAATGTAATTTTCCCCATGTCTCATACATCCAGGAATTTAATCTGTGAAGGCTATAATAGGGTTAGTTAGTATGATGCAATTTTCTCCGATTTTGAATGAGTTCATTGACTAAGCAAATTATTAGACAGTAAGTGCAAACTGCTGCACTAGTTTGTCATGCTAAATTCATTTTTAGAAAGAGTCTTAATAAGGCTGAAAGAGATGCAGCAGCATTTGAAATATTAAAAACCAGTCTAGCACCAAGCAACTCCCAAAGCAATTCCATAACTGCCCTTTGGTGGGCGCCTTTTGGGAAGCAGTAATAAAAAAAAAAAAAATCACAGTATACTGCAATGGAAGTCAGTAATGCCTGACACCCTGGATATGTTAAAAAAAAAAAAAAAAAAAAAAAAAACCACACAAACTTCCTGAAGCTACACACAGTTAAGATGTCAGTTAAGACCACCAATTTCATAGACGTGGGCAACATTCTACCAGTTACAGTGTTTATGGGAATGCCGCACTCCAACATACTGCGGACTGTAGATTATCAGGGTACCTCTGAAAAGCAGTCACCCTAAACAGTGCACTGCCCTCTTGATCCTGCCAACCAACCAATAACATGTATGCTCAGTGCAGCACTGCACTTCAGGAGTATTTCTAAATGCCCTCAAAACAAAAGTCTCTTTTATAGCTCTCGTCAGCCATGCTAATGAATTCTGTTTATCTCCCTCACAACACACACATAGTGAAAGGCTACTCCAAAAGAAGAGGTTCGTTTACACACCTCACCAAAGGGCTCCAGGAATTAGACTTTTTGCAGTGCTTTGAAAGCATAGCAAACTGATAAAAAAAAAAAAAAAAAAAAAAAACACAAAAACAACAACCAAAAAAATCCCCAAAAAACAAAACAAACAAAAAAACCCCACCAGATTTTAAATGTATTCAACCTTGCATCCTTTTCTTCTGTAAAGCAATTCAGATTTTGTAAACTAAATGCATATTCTAATTCTGAGATGCTTGCATTTTCAATATATTAAAAGTGTATCAAACTGAAATGACAATGAAGAAAAAATGTGATCTGATTTGCATGACTGCTTTTTTACTGTTTTAGAACTCTGGAGAGTCTTATACACAGAATTAGAGAGCATTTAGTTTTTAAACTAAATTTCTTGGCCTAGCAAAGTGAAAACTGATGTTCACGACTTCTAGGCAGGTACTTCTACAACTTCAATATAGTCATTGGGCAGAATTACATAGCCTTTTCCTGCCAATATGTCTTTTTCTTTCTGAAACTGAACAATCTCTCTCAGTTTTTCAATTTGTCTCTCCTGACGCCGGCATCGCTGTTGTGCCGTCTTGAGCTTCTTCCGCAGTTTTTCAACTTGTTCCTCCAGCTGCTGAATTCTTTTTCGCTGATGAACTGTATCCTCTACGGTATAGTTGTGATCACAAAAAACAGCAAGATTGCTAGGGGTCTGGAGAGGAGGCATCAATAATCCAATACTTGGATCTACAAATCTAGCATCTATTTGAGACAAATGAAAAGGAGTTGATGGAGATGGCGGTAGTACTGGAGCTGCTGGTGGTGGTGGTGGCGGCGGCGGCGGTGGAGGTGGTGGAGGAGGTGGTAGTGGATCTTCTGGCTGTTCTGCAAATTCTTCAGGCTAGAAACAAGAAAAAAAAAATTATATTTACATGTTTAACATTGTTTACAACTCAACTCCCTTACAACATTCCCAGCACAACATAAACAACCAAGATTGGAATTAATAAAATAAATTTCAAAGTCTGTATTTTCAAAATTGACAAAGAGTTCTGGGCCTGTTCTGTCTGGCTCAGTTGGAGATATTTTTAAGCAGCTTCATTTTCAGGGCTGTTTGAAACTTAAGTCCTTGATGTCTCAAATATATCAAAAACTGAAGAATGTAGCAATCGCTCTCACCTGAAGGCTTAGGTCAAATACATATCCACAATTAGATATGAAGCAAGAACTCAGGCTACAGTTCCATAATACAGAGTTCAGCTGGCCTATTCCACCCCATTCCTTCTTTCTGCTGCATCTTACCATTATACACTTTGAACCTATCAGCTAACAATCAAAACCACACCTGAAGTGAACAATCTTCTGCTGAGCTAGAATAAGGGTCACCTTATTGGTTCTTATTGGTTTTGGGCTGCAGCGTAAGGGTTGGGTTTCAAGAGACACAATAAGCCAAAATAAACAGCTCTTCAGCAGCAAAGCAGCCCTCCCAGCCCTGGTACTTACTCTTTGCTCTAACATAGTAAGTTGCTAAGATGACAGAAAGCTATTCACTCTCCCACCACCACTGCAGAAATTTTCTGTTCTTTATTAAAAGTCAAAGCAATGCAACATGAGGTATGACCTACACCTGCATTAGTGTGTGGAAGGAGTGAGAAACAGGACTGCATGGCTGGCAGATGGGATGGATAAGGGAGAAGCACGATTCTCCCTTTTGGCAGCAACAGAATATCAACTGGCTCAACTCCACATGAAACTGCAGTCTTTATCATACTGCTCTTGATAGGTTCTCTTGCAAGATTCAAGAAAACATGGATCCCCCACCACTTGAGTATAGGCCAGGGCAGAGAATCAGATTCTTTCTGCCCCAAAGGAATGCAGCGTAATTCAGAAATGCTTCTGTGCACATGATGAAAAAAAAAAAAAAAAAAAGAAAAAAAAAAGCACTGTTTCAACAAAAGAGCTTGTATATTGCCTGTCAAAAAGAAAGACATCCTCAGTGAAAGAGGCACTGAACCAATTTTCTAACTACCCACCTGTTGCCAATATTCTTACTACATATAAAAGCATAAAGACAGGGAAAATATTGACTATAAGAACAGCTGACAATCCTCATCATCTAAATATCAAGTTCATCAGATCTGAAGGTCACGTCATTAACTTCCTTGACTCGACATGCAAACAAGCTAATACTTGATCTTGGGGGGGGTCCAGATATCTCTCTTGTACAAACTACACTTGGCAGACAGTCACTGAGAAGGCAGTTTTGTGATTGGTATCGAAGGGAAGTTTTATACGCACTCAAATATTACTGATCACTTTAAAGTACACAACCAGCCAACTCTTATCTGTCAATTATAAGAAAGCATTGCTAACAGTGTGCCTATCTAATTCACACATGAATAGTCTAAGAGTTTGACCCTATCAGCTATCACTTTCCAACTTTTCTACTAAGAAAATCGACAAGGCGAAGATGTAATTGGCAAAGAGAAGTTCACCCTTGTCGGAAGCACAAGCAAAAATCAGATCATTGCTGGACAACTGAATTTGCACAGACTTCTATTTGCAGCTTATCCACCACATGATACTTCTATAAATACATTACTATTGTCACACCTTATCATGAAGAACTGATCACTGGTATCACTGACACATCATAAGTGAATTCTAATCACTTCCTACAGCCAATAAACTGTTCTCATAAGACATAAGTAAGGAAAGCATTTCAAATTACATAATGCAAAAGATAAAAAGCTGTATTTCAAAATCAGTGTGGATTCAATTCCAAAACAACCACTACTATTCTTCGTCACAACATTATTTCTTTAGGATATGTGTCCGTTCATTTAAAAGTGCCATGAGACATATAAGAATAGCACTAAATCCTTCTCCATAATTAGAAGGCACTCTTTTGTGTTTTTAGATCCAGGCATGATAATGAAATGGGGAATGTGGCTCATCACTAATTCTGCTGTACCAGTCGAGCTTCTGCTGATTACCCTATACACCCATTCAGCTTTCAGACTGTAAAAAATTTTGCAACTCTTTTACACGTGACAAAGAAAATGTGTGTTGTGCAGATAGCAAGGAAGTGTAAGCAAACAAAAAACTTAACACAGCTGTATTCACATAGAAATCGTCTTTCCTTATATACCTTCTGCTTATACACTCTTCTCTGTTACTAGCCATTTTTCATTTTTCAAATACATTCCCTTTTTACTTCTGCATCAAATCCAATATTGTATATAAAGAGAAAAATCAAACAAGTAAAAGTTCCAGTTTTCCTCTCTGCACTTAATCCCATTACAGATTTTCACCCCCTAGACCCATCATATCCAACCTCTCCTTTGCCACTTCCTCTATGGCAGAGTGTCAAGAGATCCAGTATTTTATATCCTTTACAGGAGGTAAGAATCAATCCTTTCCATTTTTGTCTTGCCGGTATTACACTAAGAAGGGAGAACTTGTAATAGACTTGTATCTCATGCTAAACTGCTTTATCAGTAAAGTGAAGGAAACGATGTATCTCACAGAAGACTACCATCAGAAGTTCAAAGACAGAAGTTAGGGACCAGTCTGACTTAGGAGCACAAGGTAACTGTTAAGGCAAGACAGAGATGATTTAAAGACAAACAGATACCAGGTGCTGCTACTGTTATGCCCCTCTGTTTGCATCTCAGTTTAACTCTGGAAAGCCAGAGGACTGAGCCCTTAAGAGAAGATAGCTAATTTTCAGAGCTAAGGTCCATAATCCCTTCAATGTTAGCAGTAGTCACCACTCAGTGTGGGAGTGTACAGTGCAACTTGCAAGTATTATTGAACGCTCTCTAAAACTCCAAATATGCCACAAATACAGTTGAATAACTTAACTACAGGGAATGCTTCCTTACTTTGCTGCCATTCCATTTAATTCAGTGCAAGGTTTTAACCAAGGTTACACTCTGCAGGCTTCTGTGTATGCACACAAGAGCAGATCAGAGCTACCACATGTCTGTACAATGTCTCTACGTGCTCCAGAGCCTTGGAGAGCCTCTGCTCTTATCAAAGTAAATGAAACAGCTGTTGGATCATGTTTCAGACACCACAGCCCTCCACCTGCCTTCAGGTAGACATGCTCAGCCAGTATCCTTCACAATCTGCATCTTCTCCCTGCTGCTCTGCTACATCAAGCCCTGGTGGGCTAATACTAGCAACACACACACATTCCAGTATCTTAAACTACGAGTGCTTTGGGTTTACCTTTTCACTGGGTTCAGTGTAACAAAATATTGTGGGCACAGCATTTTCTTTCAGAAGCTTGTTGTTGCATTCCCTTTTAAAGCAATCAGGAGTAAAGTGTTCTGAACAAATGCTACTATACTTGGTTGGCTTGAAGTTTTTCCTTTTAACAGCGGCTTCCCATTTCTTGCAAAGATCAGGTCGCGTAAGAGGAAACCTGTAAATAAAAAGTACTTTCAGCTTTTCTGGAAAGCTTTTTAACAACACGGGGTCGGGTTACAGCTAAGCACTGCTGTGACTGACTGCACGATGGCTCGGTTTCTCCTCTGACAGGCTCATCTTCGGAGTCAAAACCCCTCCTGCCAACCCAGACCTCGCACGCGGACCGGGTTGGGGGGTGTCTCAGCCCCCTGAGCCTCCCCGCGGGTGTCCCGTTCTCCCGGAAAAAGCAAAAAGTATACTGCACCTCGCTTATTTCCGCGCAGGGAGACCCCCAGGGACGGGGGAGGCTCCGGCTCCGGGGCCGGGGGCGGGGCCGCCGCCTCCTCCGCGGCTGCGGTAAAACCGCGCCGCGCCGCCGCGCCCCGCCCGCACACGCCGCTCCCGCGTGCCCCCGCTCCCTGTAGCCCCAACGCGCTCCCGCCTCCGCCGCGCGACCCCTCCCCTCCGGGCGAGCGGCAGGGCGCGCGCGCGTGCACACGCGGCGGCCACGGCCCCGCCCCTGCCGCGGCCCGGCCCCGCCCCCGCCGCCCGCGCTCACTTGTGGAAGGAGATGGGCTTCTCTTTGTCGTATCGGTTCCGGCAGCGGTAGGCGGAACAGGACTGCACCATCCTTCCGCGCCCGCCGCGGCCCACCGGCAGGGAGACGAGCTCGCGGGCGCCGTTAAATCACCGCCGGGCACCCATACTCCCCCTTCCGTCCCCCGCCCCCGCCCGTGACCCTCCGAGAGGGACAGGAGCGGGACGCGGCGTCTCCCAACTCCAAGATGGCGGCACCAGCTTCAGCGCAACTCTCGCGGTGGTAACGCGCGCCGCGCTCGCCCATTGGCGAGGCTGCTCGTGGGGGCGGAACCGCCGCGGAGGGCCCACCAATCGGGCCGCCGCCTGCGAGCGCGAGGAGAAGCTCTCGCCGCTCCGCCCCCTTCCCCGCGACCGCGCTCCGCCCGTCCTCTAGGCCCGCCCCGCCTCCCTCTCTCCCTTCCCCTCCCCTCCCCCCCCCCCAACATCTGGGCAGCGGCGGAGGCGGTGGCACCCAACTGCCACCTCCCCGCGACCCGGGTTCCCGCGGGGCTGAGACGAGGGACCGGCCTGGCCTGCGGGGACCCGCGGGCCGCGGTGGAGGCGGCCGGGGCCCACGCCCACGCCGGGTCAGGGGTTGAAGAGGCCGGCGGGAGCCTCAGCAGCGCTGCGGCCGTGCCCGCGCGGATGGAGACCCGTCACGGGGCTCTGCCGCCCGGGCGATGCCCGGGGCCCTGACCGTGGATGCTCGCTCCACCCGGCGAGCAGGGCTTCGGGCAGGCGGGCGTGCACGACGCGGTTGTCACAGGCACAAGAAGTTGGCGCTGCGAGCCCCGGAGGCTTTCCAGGCTGTCTTCAGCCAAAAAAAAGGGGGGACGGGGTGGGGGTAGGGGGCGGACGGGCAGGGAGCGGGGAAGAAAACAAGAAGAGCACGTTGCTGTAACACACTGTTGCGTTAAGGATGAGTAAAACGACTCGGTTTCTCTCACCAGAACCTAGCTTGCAGGTATATCAGCAACTATTTGATAACAATTTAAATAAATCGATCTTTCAGTAAAAATAAGTTTATTATGAGCAACTTCCGTATTTTTGCATCCTGTAGGCTCACCTTCCAACTCTTCATTAGATCAGCGAGTAAAGCCATCCTATATAACTGACCAGCGGGTCTTGTCAGAGAGCTGTCAAAGGGATCTACCTTTAGCATCCTCTCTGTCATGTATGACATCATATCTAGAATTTCCCTGAGAACGATCCCAGAGCCAAGACAACCTCCCCAGCTTTTTCTCTGTCCCCACCCAGGACCTCATTTTCTTCTCAGTGTACTTTCCCCCTCTGCACTTGCTTCATAAGGGAAAGAAGAGCTGCAATGACTTTAGCTTGGAGGCTGCGGCTTCTCTGCCTAAACAGCCCTCTTTGCCTGGCTGCAGAGAAGGTACCAGTCACTGCCGCTTGCTCACCCAGGATTATGACAGGAAAAGTCCATACAGCCAGCAGCTGCAGCAATACTTCCACAAAGCCACTCACATTAGCTGTTTTCAGTACTCAGTGTTGGCTGAGCACTGCTAGCTCTGCCCCTCTGCTGCTAGGTCAGCCAAGAGACAAGGAAACTAAAGTAAGCTCTACCTAGCACCGCCTCCCATACCAAGAAAGGCACACTTATTTCTGCCATATCTATGCAAATGTCTCTGTTTCTGGCTTTTGCGTGATGGCTTTCTTCTCACTGGAGTCCTGCTGCCACCGATTCTCTGGGAAGCAAATCTGCCACAGTCTCAGGGAGTGGCAGAGCAGGGCCACCCCACAGGAAGATGAGCTGGAGCCAGGGTGGTGGCCCTCACCAGCTTGGGCAGAGTCCTGAAGCACCTGAGCAGGGCAGGCAGCACTGGTGTTTGGAGCCACTGACACACCCAGACAAGGCAAGGTGATGAACCGGGTACAAGGTCCACCCAGGGAGTCCAGGCAGGAGCAGCAGGAGATGGTGCCAGGAACAGAACTGAAAACACAGGTCTGAGGTCCACCCAGGAGATGGGACTGGGGAGAGGAGCACCTGTGACGTAGACAGGCAGTGACCAAAGGCCCTGAGCTAGGTTGAAATGGAGCTCTTGCCCCACGGTCAGGGTATGTAGTTGGGGGCCCCAAGGTAGGTGAGTCAAGATCATCAAGGCCTTAGTGCACTTAGACTCTGGTTCTCCAATGGATCTAAAGCGGCAGGTCTGGGGCAAAGTCCTTCCTAGCTTGACACCGGTGTCACTGCCTCCTCCCCCACTCCCAGTTCTGGAGTGAATCTAGACACAGAGGAGGCACAGCGTGGCCATGCACTCTGTGGGGCTACATCAGAGCTCAGCAGCATTGATAGACTCTGGGAGAGGAAGCACTTGGGCTTGATGTGCAGGGAGGAAGTGCCTGGGGAGGTGGATCCCACCGTGGATGGGGAGAACTGGTGAAGGTATAGATAAGCCACTGAGGCCCTCACTCAGCAAGCCGACTTAAAAGAGAATGTTCAGCAGCTCTGTCAGGATCACATTATTATGCCCAGCAGAAGGGATTCTTAAAAGACTGGGTGGAAAGCGATTTCCTCATCCTGTAAGAATTTCAGAGACTTGGAGAGAAGCAGGAGGAATTGTGTCAAGTGAAGATAACAAGTAAATACCACTCCCAAACTGAAAAAAAACCCCAATCTTTCACATTTCAATAATGTTGAAAAGAGATCTAAGCTGTTTTAAATAATTTCTCTAAACTTTTTTTTTTTTTTTTCTTTCAGAAGAAAAGCTTCGTCAGATCCATCTTCTTGCGAGCAGCTTTTGCTTTGACAAGTCGGCATGTTATCCAACAGCCGAGCGTTTTTTTCCACGTCAGACTTCCCAACCCGCATTGTCTGGAAGCGTTAACCCTCGGCTCTGGCGCTACCCCATGCCCGTCCATCAAAGACCCAACGCACGAGCACCTGCCCAGAGCAGCTGCCACGAGTGGGCTTTGCTCGATGTCCTCCTCCGGGACGTGTGCCGCGGCTGTAGCAGCCCCGGGTGATGCCCACTGGAAACCCCTCGCCCCCGCCGAAGCGCCGGCAGCGTCCCCTCTCCTGCACCGCAGCCGCGAGGCGAGTTTTTTGGGGGGAAGCTGCGCGGGTTCTCCACGGACACCCCACGGGGAAAGACCAGGGCTGCGGCGGGAAGCCCTTTCGCGCAAGCCCGGTGGGAGGGGCAGGCAGGAGGGGGACCGGCGGCGGCGGGGGAGAGGCGGTGGCGATGGGGCGGGCAGTCGGCGGGCCTGGGGCGTGGCGTGGGGCCGGCTGCGCCGGGAGGCGGCTCAGTCCCCGCTGCCAGCCGAGGGCGGCGGGCCTCGCGGAGCAGGCGCCCAGCCCGGCCCGCTCCGCGCCGCGCCGCACCGGAGCCGCCGCCGCCGGCCGGCGAGGGCGGCAGCATGAGCAGCGGGCGTAGCGGCCGATCCGCCGTGAAGATGGAGGCGCCGTTTTACCCCGAGGAAGGACTGGAGCTGCTACCCGACTTCGTGCCGCTGCCGGGTTTCGGCGCCGCCGGTGGACCCGCAGCCGATGCGGCGGCCGCGGCGGCGGGGCAGAAGCTGCTGCTGGGCGCCGGGAAGAAGCGGGACCTGGCGGCCGCCGCCCCCGCGCCGCTGCCGGGGCCCTTCGCCCTTCGCCCACCTGCCGGCGCCCGCGGCAGCGCGGCGGCTCTGCGTTTGCTGCCGCCGCCGCCACCGGCCGCCGCCGCCGCCCCGCCGCCGCCCGCCGGTTCCGCGGAACCAGCGAGCGGCGGCGGGTCGGCGGCGGCGGCGGCCCGCGGCGGCCCGGAGGCCGCGCTGGGCTCGGCGGCGGAGCTACCGCTGATGAAGCTACCGCCGGCCGCCGACCTGGAGCAGCTGCTGATCCAGGGGGGCGCGGGGCTGGGGGCCGGTAGCCCGGGGCCGGCGGCAGCCGGGGCGGGGAGCGGCGGGGCAGCGGCGGCGGGGCCGTTCCTCTACCGGCAGCCGGTGACGCAGGAGCAGGAGGGTTTCGCCGACGGTTTCGTTAAGGCCCTGGCTGACTTGCACAAGCAAAACCAGCTCCTGGCGGCGCCGCCGCCGCCGCTCTCCACGCCGGGACCCTGCTGCACCGCCCGCCCGGGGCCGCCGGGAGCTCCCGCCGCCGACCCGCCGGCCGTCTACACCAACTTGAGCGGCTTCAACCCCGCGGGGCCGCTGAGCCCCTCGGGCAGCGCCTACCCCGCCGCCTCCGCCCCGCCGCCGCCGCCGGGCCTGGCCTTCGGGGCGGCGGGTCTGGGGAGTGGTCGGCTGCCGCCGGCGCGGTCCCTGGAGGAGCCGCAGACGGTGCCGGAGGTGCCGCCGTCGGCGGGCGGGGAGGGCGGCAGCAGCGCGCCGACCCCGCCGTCGCTGTCGCCGCTGGACGCGGAGAGCCAGGAGCGGCTGAAGGCGGAGCGCAAGCGGCTGCGGAACCGCATCGCCGCCTCCAAGTGCCGCCGGCGGAAGCTGGAGCGCATCGCCCGGCTGGAGGAGAAGGTAAAGGCGCTCAAAGGGCAGAACGCCGAGCTGGCCGCCACCGCCAACCTCCTCCGCGCCCAGGTCACCCAGCTGCAGGGCCGCGTCCGCAGCCACCTCTCCTCCGGCTGTCACATCAATGCCGCTGGGCACCCGCCGGCCCCCGCCGCCGCCGCCGTCCAGCCCCGGGAGGCACCCCCCGAGGCGGCCGCCGCGCCGGAGACCAGCGCCTGCTGAGGAGGGACGCCCCGCCGCCCGCCGGCCCCGGCCCCGGCCCCGGCCCGCCCGCCGCTGGCCGAGGTGTTCGTCCGCCGCCGTTCTTCTGTTGTTGTTATTAATGATTATCACTATTATTATTTATTTGCACCCGGAGAAGGCGGTTGCAGGAGCCGGGTGTTGCTAAGCATCTCCCGAGATCTGCCGACGTTGCACTCGGCAGCAAGGGTCTCCGTGGGTGGTTCTGGGACAGGTGGTTGGATCTTTTTTCAGTGAAGTACTTGAGGTCTGTAGAGATTTCGGAAATTAAGGAAAGTCCTGTTTACAGAACGATTCAACTTTATTTTCATGGGGGATATAAAAAGTGTGTTTCCTAATACACCTTACTGAACTGTATAGCAATGGATAAGCTTTTCAAACTTAAAAAAAAAAAAAAAAGCCAGAACCGTACTGTTTTGAAAAGATGTGCGTGTATATATATATATTTAAAACATAATATGGCTATGTATATTTTCTTGGTATTGATAAAGAACTTTTTTTTTAAAATACTGTCTTTCTCTAGAGCTTTAATTTGCCATTGAGAGTTAAGACAACTATGTGGGTGCTCTTGCACTTGCACAGCTTCAGTTTTAAAATTGAACCCCGGAGGGAAATGATTTTTGTTGTAAATCTTAAGCAGGATGAAATGCATTGCTGACATAGTCATATGAAAATACTTTTCTAAACTGCACGCTCCATATTTCTTGTGCCAGTGCAAACTTGGGGCATTGATAGTTATTTATTGAAACTTGAACACTTTTGGACGTTGCCTAGACCTTATTTTTCTAGATGACACGTTAGTAGAGAAAATGGTTACTTTGGCAAGAAGAGCTTTACTTTTTTTTCCTTCACTGTGTACATTCCAGTAGTGCTTGCTCTTTACGTAGTATAGTAACAATTCAGTGCTATACAGAAAAGGGCTCAGGTATGGGGTGGGTTAGCTATAAAAGTGGTAATTCTGTTGTATTCTGTTTGAATAAATTGCAGAAATATTATGGAGAAGTAGATTTATTTTTTGGTAGAAATCTGTGTATCTTGCTTCTTGGTCTACTTTGTTCTAAAGAAACTTTCTGCAATACTCTAGAGACAGAGTCAGTGCTAGAACATGAAATGTTTTTCTGGTTGGGAAGAATTGGTGTGATTTACTTGTTTGTCAAGATTTTATGAGTAGCAGAGAATAGCAAAGGAACTATTTCCTCTGATTAGACATAATCCTCAATAACTTTTTGAAGACTTTAGATCCCTTGCTCGGTATTGCTGCCTACCTTGCTTCTGCTGCACCTGTATATTTTGAGCATAGCCGCTTGTGCAGCACTGTCGAGCCCTGTGGTGTGGTGCAGTGGGAAGGGTCTGTCGGAGTGTGACTGTCAACCCACCAGAAGCCTCTCAGTGTGGGGGCTGCGGGCTGGGCCTGCTGCTGGGGGAGGGCAGGGCTTCTCCTGAGCAGATCCAGCTGCAGAGCGGGGCCCACTCCCCTGTTTGAAACTGTGGTAAAAACTCTGCTTGAACTCAGAGGCAAAACTTACACGGGGATATGTGTCTGTGCCAGCTGGTGAAAATGGGGGATTATATGAGGAGCTGAGGGGGCATAGACATCTTTATGTGTACAAGCCATTGCTCAGATCTGTTAAACCCACTCAGGAGCTGTTAAACATCTCTTCCTTCTGAAGGCTACACTTGATACTTTGAAATTCAAGAGGAATGGGATAGACTCACAGTTTTTCTTGCTTTTATTGGGGATACGTGAGTGCTATCTGTTCAGAGTTGCGCTGCAGCAGTCAAGTGTGTGAGCTTTTTCGTTTAGTGCATAGTCATTCCTGGCACACATGTGAAGTGACATGACAATGTGTAGTAATTGTGTTATTGTAGCTGAGATGTTCTGAGGATATTTCTTTTCTTAATGCATATGCAAATTAGGTAGAAGCCATATTAATCATTGTATAACTGTTTAATCATGTCACCAGAGCCTTTTTTGGTGGTTGAAATGATTGCCTGTAACGGTACCTTCTGCTGTTAGAAATATTAATGAACAGATAAAAAATTATTTTGATCTTAACACAGGTTTAAAGATTTCTTAAAGGCATTCTGAACCAGACAGCGTACAATCTGTAGCACTGCCTATTACATAATAACTAGGTGAAAAATAACTGGTTTTTACTGTGTGGCAGGCATCCCCTATCTGCAAAGATGCTGCAAAACTAGAGAAACTGATGAAGACCTTTTTTTCCACACACAGTTAACACACTTTCCCTAGTGAGAGGGGTAATGCTGCCTGGTAGATATATTGATGTGAGATGCTTAGCTTTACTGTGGTGAGGTGGGGTTTTTTTAAGGAATTCTGAAAAATTTCATAAAAATTACATGGGTGGACACTGCTGTTTCAGTTCTTGTATTTGCAAATGAGTGTAAGGCTAGGTAAAGATCTTGCAGTAGGACACAGGACAGTGATAAATGCAGCTATGAAGTACTTGTTCTTTACTTTTTTTACCATTTTCAGTCAGAATAAATTACCAATGTCCAAGGAGGAGTGGAGGATTCATAAGACACAGGGAACCACTGCAACTCCCTTCCCAGCCAAGGGCAGGTCTATAATGGGCTAAAACCTGGCAGGGTTATAATGAGCTCACCTTTTGCAGCTTGGTAGTGTTAAAGCTGGAAACCACCACACATTACCCCTCTCCCATTTGAACTTTCTGTAAGAGCAGTCCTGCATCCAGCCTCTTGGAGATGTCACGTGGTAACTTATTTGATAGCCTGCTTTATGTTGCAGCAGACATCTGTTAGGTGGTGGAAGTGCTGACAGGCCAGCTCTGTTACCCTGATGACTGACGAGAGGTTACTAGTGAGGCTGGCGGTTCCAGCTCTCTGCCAGAGACTACCATTCTGGTCGTAGAGTTTTCTGAGATAAATGTGTTTTCTGTAGAGTGACAGGTTACCTTTATAAATGCCTTCTTTTATCTGGTGTTTAGGCTAAGAAACAGGAGCTAACACAAACATGACCAAAATCTGAGAACACTATGGGGTGGTTTGTTTGTTGTTGATTTTTTTTTTTTTCCCATTGATTCTGCTGGAGGTTGCTGCATCTATAACCTAGGAGTGGACAGCCTAAGCACATAACAGTTTAAAACAATATAACAAGACTCAGGAGTTCTTGTCTGCTGCAGAAGTCAGGCTTGATTGTTACTGTCTTCTAAAATGTGTCAGTACTCTGACTTTCACCCCTGCAGTGTTCCTAAATCTTTAAATACAGCTACTTTATTTTGTCCTGCCTTTTTCCTTCCATTTGTTGCAGCCTTTTTCATGTCTAGGTTTCTTTTAGGTTTTGATTTTCTGCCTAAAACTTTGGTCAGTGTGAGATGCTCAAAGATGGATACTGGGTAAACATTTTCCAGACTGTTTATATGATTTGCATCAATGTATCTCCTTTTCAGTAACTGCAGGCAAGTTGGCTGTGTAAGTGTCACTGTAAAAGAAAAAAAAAAATCAGTTTATATTCAGTGGAACCTCAGTGCTTTTTAGCATTTTTCTTCATCCTTCAAAACTTTACCATGTTCTGTTATACTTGTGCATATTATTCACTAGTTGTTACAAAGATTCTCACTACATGACTTGATTTGCAGGCTACCATTGTGACCTTCTGATCCGGTTTTGCATTTCAGGTGCAAATCCATGACAAATAAACATCCCTCTTTGTTTCTTTGCCCTAGGTGTAATCTCTGCTCTGGAGATTAGGCAGTCCCTTCCTTTGTCTGGTTTGGTTGGTGGATGTTTGCTCCTGTGCACATCTCACTTGCTGCTCATCAGCAGATTTTGAATGCACTTGAACCAATGTCTTGATCTAGATGTGAAGTGCCTTCCTGTTTAGGTGCTACAGTAAAATAGTTTGATTCATAAATTATTTTAATTTCTTTGAATTGTTATTAGATTTTTTTTTTTTTTTTTTTTTTCTTGGGGAGTAGGAGGAGGAGTATTTGTGGTACGGGAAGTCTCGTTCACTTCTTCCTTGGTCAGAGGGAGGAGCTCCCATCAGATCTGCCCCTGCTTGCCGTGAGTGCAGGGGAAGTACTCTGCTGCAACTGATTAAAATGATGTCATTACTAGAAAAGTTGATTGGTTTGCTCACCAGCGTAGGATGGGTAGTGAAACCTGTCAGTATCACAGGGCATCTAGACAGGCCTGGGTGGTTTGTACAACTTTCACCGTGTCTCTTGGCCGGTTTAGAGAGCGATTCCCAAAATATGAGTACTGTGTGTACTTTGAGAAGTGTAGGTATTTGGGGATGGTAAGTCCTGATTACTGAGAGGAGTGATTCTGATACTGGTGGTAATATTTTTGTCAAGAGCCTCTGATGGTCTTACAAGAGGTAAATAACTCAAAGGATTTGGATTTTTCACTGTATGTCATAAATCACTATTAACTATCATGCACTGTTCAAGATCAAAGGATGGCCCTACTACAGTTCTCTGTTATCTTGGTTCATGTTTATGTCCTTCCTGAAGGAAGCCATGAGGCATCCTTTTTTTTTCTATTTAAATATCTGATTGTGTCCATCTCACCTTTGATCTCCCAAAGTTAAGACCTGACTGCAGTTTGCAGCTGCTAAAGTGGAAATTTTGTTTGGCAACTAATTTCTAATCAGTTACATAGCGCGATGATGCTTTCTGAATTATTGTATAGTGTTGTTCAGTGGTATCTGAAGTACGGATGCATGCTATGGCTGAATTACTAGTTGTACTGAAAATAGTGACTTGGCTACCGTTATCTGAGTCTTGGCTATTTGAATCCAGTAGCTCCTTAGAGAAAATTCTTCTATTTCTGAAATTAATATGCAAGGAAAAAAAATCCCATCTACTTGTAACATAAGTAATTCTTCAATGCATTTTATGTGTCCTTCAGATTCTGGAGTGTAAGTTAAAAAAGAAAAAGTTGTGAGTTACATTTTCATTTTTCCTTATGTGCAGCTGTAACTGCTGCTGGATAATTTTCCTATTTCCTTACTTGTTTCTATGTTTAGGAAGTAGACAAATTGGAGTATGACATATCTATGTACATATTTGATTTGTACAAAACCACTTCCATTTTCCAAGCATTCTGTTTGCAGTTTTACTGTAACCAAGAATGAGTGTTGAAGAGTTCCTAAGTCTGTTTTGACACTCTTTGGTCACTTCATCTGATTGGTATTGTGTGCAGTGACTATGCATATTCCAGCAGAGGTGGACAGTAAAATCTGTCAGGGATTCACCTTTTTTAACATTTGGCAAGACCCATATCAGCAAAAAAAGCCTTGAACAGTGCATAATAATTCTGCAAATGTTGACTGATCTTTCTAATGCCATAGTGACTTGCTGTGGGGCTGCATTAGGGTTTGCCGTACCTGATACGGTATGCTAAACATTCCTGTGACAAACTGCAGAATCTAAGGTTTCTTATAAACTTGTTAATCTTACTGCACGGGGTGAAACTTTCCTGTGAAGGTGTTGATCAATTAAATCTGAATTTATAGAGACTTAGTCCATTACAGTACATTATGGGAGAGAAGATGTCTTATTCTCAACTTACTCGATGTCTCTCTTTTTATCCTGCCTATGAAGTGGTTTGCAGCTGTGTGTGCTGTGAAACTTCTTTCTTCATAATGGCTGGTAGTTACTCAGAGGCAGGACTGAAGCAGTTTCTGCATGAAGTGGTCACGTGTGACAAACTAAATGTAGGTTTCTGAAAAACACTGCAACAGTGAGTGCGTAGTGGAGAACCTGCTGTTGTCTGTTGCTAAGAGAGTCTAGAAACTTGTACACCTAATTTGTAACAAGGATGGCTTTCCAAGACAGCATCCTGTTGGCTTGCTACAGGCATTGATCCTTGCTGTTTAGTCTGGAAGCTGTTTTCCTAAGCCATTGCATACCAGAAGGTTTAATTTCTGCATTGATGTAGTCACAAACCGGATCTCTGCTTGGATGTTGAAACAGTCCACTGCACATATGTCAACCAGAATGCCATGCTCTAGCTGTCTTCTCTGGGTCTTGCTGAGGAAACAGGGTCGGGGAGAGGAAGGAAACCAGTCTAGGATCTGTATCTTCACACCAGTGCTATGTTTTGAAATGCACCTTTCTGTGGAGTAGTCTTGACAAAAGTGTGTCACTGATGTAAAAACACTGAATCTTGGTCTTGTGCCTGCAGGGGACATGAGTTCTTGTGCTGGAGTTCTGCTTTGGGTGGTATCCTCTCAACTCAGTGCCAGCCACTGATACGGTAAAAGCCATCAAATCCAGCCTTTATGAACAAATTTTTCTGAAGCACACAGATACCTGCAAACACATGCCAAAGTGTTGTGCACAGACACTAGCATGCATAGAGAAGTGCATGGCCAAATGGAGGAACTGTTATTTTCTTAGCTACAGTGGTAAACAATGGGGCACCTTCATATTCTTTACGTGGTTGAGTTCTCCCAGAAGAAAACTAAGCTAAAATTCTGTGTGTGATTGCAAGGTCATTTTTTAGATTTCCAGTCAAATTGGAGGACTGTGAAATCCTGCAATGCTAAATTAATACAAAAAGATAATTTATTTTAAAGTCACATTTAGCCTTAATGTAACCTGGAGTGCTGCATTTCATATATAGTAATTTGCTGCAAATTGAAGGGACATTTCTCATAAATAATGTTTGCAAGGGAATCACCCTAAATAATTACCTACCTGCCATTTGTTTGTTATCAAAAGGTCTGTATCCATAGCATCGCTAGCTGTAAATTGAGCTTTGCTCTGAATTTCTAGTACTAGTGACAAACATGGTCTGCAATAGTTTCAGGAGTATATGTGCTGGCTAAATGGCTTTTCTGGAGGAATTATGATTTCTGTAGGAATGCTTTGGAGTGATGGTTGACCATAAAGCCTTGCTAACACATGGAGATAATAGATATGACCAGTTCACTGTGCACTAAGACACTGCTAGATTCTGATATTTAGCACACTGCTGATAAGATTTACTACTACTGTTACTTACTGGTTAAGAACTAGTTCAGAGTGGAGTTATAAGCCACCTAAATCAGGTCCACACAGTACAGAGAAATGTGTCACTGGAGATCACTACCAGACCCTCAGTCCTGTCCCAGAAAAAAAATCTTTGGTTGCAGTCTTTGTTTTGGTTTTGCAAGTTTGGTCAGTTTTCTAGATTAAATCCTATTTTACTCTTCCCTTGAAGTTTATTTAGATAAATTTGAAAACCTTTCTGCTAAGTACCTTGAAACATGTCTTGCAACTGTTCAGTTACAGTCAGTGAGATTGGAATATTACTTCTGTTATAGATGGAGAAAACTGAAGCTGTTAAAAGTCAGGCTTCTTACTGCATCCCTGTTCTTAGACCACAGAATGAACATTCGAAAGTCATAATCAGTAGCTTGAACTCTGAAGAACTATTTGATGCCATTTGCTTGTCCTCTCCAGAAAGCTTCCCACTGTCTTGAGGGATGCGTGGCCCTCCTGTCCAATATAGAAAATTGATCTTTAAGAATCAAGTGTTAAAACCAAAGGCTTATAAAGATAGTGTTGTGGTTCATCCAAGGCCTTTTGAAAGATAACATGTTGAGCTTAAGAACCTTTTCCACACCTCTGTTTCATAAATCTCCAGGTTTTCTTGTAATGCAGGACACAAGCAACATGGTGACATAGAGTAAAGTTAATGGACTGTTCCAGAGAGTGTATTTAGGATACCCTCCTTCTTTTTCACTAGTAACTGCTAGGGAAAGGTGCTACTAGAAGATACTGGTATAAAACTTGCCCTTCTTAATGAATAGAGCCAGAGGTTGAACTCTTGTTTTTTCCAGCTTTTACCATTCTGTCTTTTGACATCCTTCATGGAAGAGTGATGGAAATAGTGGGAAAATACTGACTAATGGAGAGTTAAATAATCTTGTTATATATAATATATCACATAAGCTATGGCCATAAGTAGCTAAGATACCTATTTTATTTACAGTCTACAAGATAACCCCTTTATAACAGGGATTCCTAAAATGCTGCCAAAGTGACATTACCAGTCCAAACCATTTTGTGGCAATTACTAAAATGGTATTGTAAACCCCTGTGATGTTTGGGAGTATTTCTGGGAACACTATAACTGAAATCACAGCACAACCTGGTATGTCTGGGGGTATCTTTGTGTTATGATACCACTATCCCAGCAGGCCAGAAGTGTATAGTAAAGTCTACTTTTTTATTGCTTTCCCTATGGCAATAGAGATGAAAGTTGGAGGAATCAGGAACAATAAGAAAAAACAAGGAATTCAATGAAGAAATAAAATTTATTTCCAATACAGTATTTGATTGTAATATTTATTAGGTGTTTAAGTGGCAGAGATTTAGGATTGCTCTTCAGAATGCTTTTTAGCTTATTTTGTTTTCTTATTACTGCTTAAGTGTCTTTTAAACTTCTCTTCTTTGGAAACTATGCCCCTCCCTGTTTGGCCTGATGACTGGTAATTTCACACTTACCCTTATTTATTTAAAGCCATGGCAACCACCATACTGAAATACCATCAAGTAAAGTCCAGGTCTGAATGCTGACTGATGATGCAAAGGTCTGCGCTCTAATAAAATGCAGCCTGTGAAGGATGAGCTCCGAAAGGCAGCTACGCCCTATCTTCAAGCATTTGCTCTAATTTCAAGGCTTTCCCATGTGGTGTTGCTCAACATGTAGCAAAACAAGTTCTTGTGAGCCCCTTGAGCATTCCTCCATGTGTAATACATTAGATATTCAGGCTTTGTAATTTTTTTCCTCCTCCCATCCCTTCCTCCCCACCACCCCAAAAAAAAAACTCAAACCAGGAACAAAAACAAATCTTGGAGAATTGTTTCACTTTGTTGCAAAGCACTGTTCATTAATCACAGAGACACTTGGCGCAGTTCTGACCTGTGAGCCATCAATGTAAACACTTCCACCAGTGATTTTGCTTTGGTTGCACTTAGCTACCAAAGTAGGGGACAAAGTGAAGGGAGAAAGTGTTGCAATATCATATTGTGCAATTCTTGGCTTTCAAATAGAAAATGATGAGCAAGCCTGCATAGGCCCCTCATCCACCAAAATTTGGCCACTGATTCTTGCCACTCCCACCCTTCTTAATTAGGAATGGGTCTGCTGGCTTTGGCTTCTTAATGTCAAAAGGAGAGAAGGCTAAAGATCTTAAGAGAGGGCATCGTCAGGGCTATTCTGCTGTGATAGGCCCTGAGCCTTAAAACTCAAGTTAATCTGTTAGATTACCTCTAGTTTATGATGTCTGAAGCTAATCCTGAGGCTCCCTATGCACGGTTTTACCAGGAAAGGCATCTGGATCTGCACTGCTGAAGTCTTGTTGGTGAAGCAGCTCTTCAGTTTTCCACATTTTTCAGTCTGTGGAGTTGTAGACATTCTTTCAGGGTATTTTCTCTTTCCTGGCATCTCTCATCTAAGGCTGGCTTTTCTTCCTGCAGTTTCTGCCTGGACAGAAAATCTTTCTGAGGTTTAGAGGACCACACATGTGGCCTTGCTGTGTGGTGTTTGTGATGGCTAATGTATCACTCAAAATAGACCCCCCCGAGAAAGGAGCAGCTCTGGTTGGGTGCAGACTGGGAAAGATGAAATCCATCATTCTTTGAGAAATATGTCTTTGCATCAGTTGAACAGAGCAGCTAACACCCATCAACTAGAAAGCAGAGAGCTCTTGGGCAATAAGACCCTGCTTTTGACATGCTTGGTGCTTTCTGGTGCCCGGTTCTTGCTGAATGTCTGTGATGCCAAAAATACTTAATGCCCTGCAGTACTGTAAGTCTTGCAGTATCGTGGGCTTGGACTGCTTCTGAGGTCACACAAGTCCTGTGGTCCCTGTTGGGATTACTATGGTGCCACATGCTGATCAACAGACCAGAGAGATCTCCTGAAAAGGGGAAGCAGCCCCACCCTGCTGGGTAGCCACCAGCATCCCCCAGCTCTCTTTTTGTCCAAAAGGAGAAGTGTGAACAAACTGCCACTTCCTACAGCTCTTGGATCCAAACTGGTTCTTCCCAGGCCTTTGGGCATGGCGTTGAAACTTTCTCGTTCAGGATGGCTCTTTAAAATGAAAGGTGGAGACAGAGCGGTTCAGATTTGGTTTTGCTCTTCCAGCAGCTTACGTGCAACTAGTTGGTGGGTGGTTGTCTGCCTACATCCTTTCCTGGGTTCTTGTAAGTTGGGTTTACGTGTACCTTCTTATTCTGCCTTATTAAATTAGCTGGCACAGAGGAAGCCTCTGAGAAACCCTTCCAAAATCTCTGCTTCAGGAAAAATTAAAAAAAATTGCAGTATTTAAATAAATTTAACCCCCCCCCCAAACAACAACAACAAAAAAGCAAACAACAAAACAAATGACTCTGTATGGCTACAGAAATACTTCCCCTTTTTTTAACACCTGATTGGTTTTGGGAACTCTTCGAACAGGTGTGCTGGCAAGGACAGTGCACACAGATGGAGGTAACAATAATGAAACAAAATTCGGTAACTACTCATTTGCTGGATTTGGTCAGGAGAGGTTTATCAAGGACACTTCTGACAGCTTTTTTTCTGATGTGGTGATATTTTTTTTTATGTAAACAGAAGCTACAGGGCTTAATAATATACAACTGAGGATTATGTCCATTGTGATTTTTTTTTTTTTTACGTTACTTTTACAAACTATGTAGTATTATATTCAAAATACTTATTTCTGAGAAAAAGTGGATGATACTAGTTGGCATCTTGCACTTGATTAAATGTAAAACATTTTCTTAATTTAGTGGTGTATTTAGGAGAATACTGTAATTTACTGAATATACAACGGTGATAACTGTGTTTACAATAATTTTTCAATTCCTACTGTTCAGTGGTAGCCAACTTGTTTAAGAATTAAAAGTAAGGCATACTGCGATTGGCAATCTTGGAAAAATTAACTCAATGCTGCTACCATTAAATACTGTGGGATGGATACCATGGGTTTAAATGGCAGCAGAACTGTATTCCAAGCCTTTGTCTTAAGTACTTATGACTAAAAGGCGACTTGCCTTGTACTCATTTATGTATCCTTGTGTGTAGTACATCACTTAGAAATCTGTTAATGATTGATTTGTAACACTAGGACCTTTATGGAGAACACAGTGGGGTTTTTGTTTGTTTTTGTTTGTTTCTGAACAGACACTTAGACATTTTGGAATGTATAACATTGATCCTTGTGCTGGAATTGTTTACATGCAAAAAGGTATTTATGATTTTTTGCAAACTGCAATGTGCAATTTTGTACATGTGTTTTAAACTAAAGAGTTTATAAGGAAGATATTGTATGTACAGTACTTGGACATGAGTATTATTTCTTTGATATAAATATTTAGAGGAAAATTAAAATTGCTTTATATTCATATTTTTGGCTGTGTTTTTCATTATTTCAGCAAGAAATTTAGAAGTTAGCTTAAGGCATAGTTGTCATTTTGTTGGAAAATCCAAAAACAATTTGCTAATCTAGGCTTTTAAAAAAATATCTTTCAATCATGTTTAATATGCTACTTCATTCAATTATATCAATGTTTTGTAGTTCAAGAAAGGAAGAATTTCTTTTTGTAAAAATGCTGCTCTTCAGGATAACTTCCCTGTGTGCTAGTGCAGGTGCAACTCAAAACCTAAACTTTTTAAAAAGAGCAAAAGAGAAGAGAAAGTCCAGCTCCAGTAAAGTCAGATTTTAAGCCAATACTAAGAGAAGCTGACTGGAGTTGTCAGCGCTGTGGGATGGGACTCCAGCTGCCCATGTCTTGACTTTTCTCTTTCAGTAGAACAAGCAATGGTAAAAACTTTTTGGCACTTAAACTGTTCTGAAGTCACATCTGGAGCAAATTTTTTTAATAAGACTATTTCTTTCCTGTGATTGTTCTTATGCGCGTTGCTGCATCTTGACATATTCCCAAAGGAGAGCTCCTCAGTAAACACAGCCACATGCTAAAAACACTTATAAAGTACCAGTTGAAAGCTCCCCTGCTCTGGAAAGGCAGCCCTGCCTTCTACATACATCCTTCCAAACTGAGTGACAAGGGGAGGGACGGAGTGCCAAGCCCCACCAAGAATGCTCGGAGGATGGCAAGTTCAAGCAAGAGCCGTGAAGCGCAGCAGTGCCACTGGCACTGGCTCTGCCAGCTCGCACCCCAGCACACTGCTGGGCCCTGGCTTGTTCTCTAGAGGTGCATGGGTACTAGGTCTGACGCTGAAGAAATGGTAGAGGGACTGGTTTCTTCTGGTTTAAGATATGAATACTAAGATTTCAGAAACACGCACAAGTTGGGGGGGGAGGGGGGAAGGAAGCTGTGAGCGTAGTGTAGTTCAAGCTGTTGTATGTTGGCACTTACAGTTTATGACCACATAATCAGTTTGGTGTGGGATTACTGTGACTTCTAAATAGGAACCATGTCTCCTTCAGTGCTCCGGGAGTTATTTAATGCTTTTTAATCTCCGTATGGTACATGACTGCAGGCTGTGTTTCACACATGCTAGCCAGACCGCCCCTTGCAGATTTCCACTCCACTCTAATACAGGTTTCTTCCTGGGAGAGTCTGCAGCACTCTTGCAATAATCTTGATGCTTTCCAAATTAAATACAGAGGGGAGGCAGAACAACAAGATGGTGAGATCCTTTAATGCTTTGATGGATGCTTGAGGGTATAGCTGCTAATTTTGGGTGTCAATTTGAGCTTCAGAAGCCCAGTTCTATAGAAAATTGTTTTACATATGTGTTACAGGGACAGTCTACTACTTCTCTTTAAGCTTTCAGTTCTTCTGGCCTTGAGTGTCTCAGAGTGGTGCCTTCAGAAGTGCTCAGGAAGGGGATAGTTTAGACTGATTGTTCTCTGTTACCCACAGCATGTGGAGTAAAATCTGGGAGTTTTGCATTGGTTGAAAAACCTGCAGGGTTGTGTTCATTTTTTTACTTCTGAGATGGTCCCTGTCTCTGGGGTCCTTACAAGAGTGGAACAGACATAACCCTTGCAAAGCTTCCAAAAAACAGTGTCCTAAGGTAGTAATTCAACAGGTCATCATTTATTCCTGGGCACTGACTGTCTTCTAGACTGAGGCAAAGGCCCAGTGGTGCTCTTTTGCCTACTATTTCTTTTCCTTCAGCCTGGGTGACCCAGGCAGTGGCATATGCCCCTCAGGTGGATCTGGCAATTGCATCAGTTGCCAGAAGTCAAATAGCAGGTGACACAAAAGCTGCTAATCTCTCTCACTTGTCTTGATGTGGGTTTGTTACTTTCTGTTTCACCTGCAGCTGGCTGCATTAAAGTAATTTTAAAATGTTTTCCCTTTCTCTGGTGTGACGTAACAATGCATAAGATATGACACACAAGTTGTGTTGGGTTTCTCCCCACCAACTGTAAAGGAGGTCAGGAAGTGTAAATGACAAGATTTCAGCACATTTGGGTAGATGTCTCATCATCTGAGCCATCCCGCTGAATCCGAAATTTGTGCCTTCGTCATTCTTGGTGCAGCTCTCAAATGTCAGTCCCAGAGAGACTCTGCCAGCAGGGGATGT
Source organism: Tyto alba (assembly GCF_018691265.1). Lineage (NCBI taxonomy): Eukaryota > Metazoa > Chordata > Aves > Strigiformes > Tytonidae > Tyto > Tyto alba. The sequence continues at coordinate 46,012,900 of NW_024881275.1, read as the reverse complement.
GGGGAGTCAGTGACTGTAACTGCTGGGTGTGTCAGGTCAGAGAGGTGCTTGGGTGGATGGAGGCTGTTCCCTACTGCCAGCCTGGGGTCTGCAGGTCGATCAGGGCTGGAGGCCCAATTCCTGAAAGTCCAAGTTGCAAAGGTCAGTCATAGCTCCCTGGATGCGTGTCATGTCTCATGATTTGACTGCTACAGGCAACGCATCGTAATGACTGAGTTTTGAATGGTATCTCAAAGCTCATTCTTCAGGAATAAAGTAATCCAGTGCAGGAGGAGATAAATCAGGCAGTCACATCACATAATTTCTGACCATCTCCTTACAGCTTTTACTAATCTGTGGACACATCTGGTCTCAGCCATGCTGTTGTGTTAAATGGTCTCTTGCTCTGCTCAGACCTGACAGCTCCTGTGCACCTGTAGCCACAGGGTCACATAACCCACAACACAGCAGGTCTGAATACTGTACTACCTAAGATAAATAAGCCTGGGACTAAATGTCTATCCTTTGCTCAGTTTATTGGTTGTTTTCTTTTCTTTAATTGAGCAAGTTTTTCCTTTGGACCAGGTGGAGCAGTCTCTCAGCAGTTTCTGTAGGGGGCTTGCTGCTCCTAGAGACTGGCAAGCAGGATGGCAAAAAACTCAGTCATCAGTGGCCCTGAGCTGTGGGCCCAACTGAAAGGAATATGAAATGGCTTGTTATTTGCAACGATTGCATCTTCTTAGCAGCCTCAATGAGGGGCCTTAGGCAAATCTTGCCTCTGAAGGAGGTTTCCAGCTACCTGTGGCCTGTGCTCTATAGTGGAATAGCTGTGTTCCTACATTACCCTATTCCTCAGCAAACAGCTGGACTTCCTGATACTCTGCAAGTCCTGATGCTTATACACAGTTGCAAAGAGAAACTCTTTGCCTTCCTCTCCACCCCATTCCCATCCTTTCTCTATGCCTGAGCTTTCCTTTGGTGCCTCCCACTCACTGCTTTTCTCTAACCCTAACACTGCATCTTCATCTGCTCCCTCCATCTGCAGCTGGAAGCCTCTCCAGCACCCAGGCTCCCCTGCCTCTCTCCCTACCTTCTTTGCCCAGGTGTGTGTGGGTAATTCTCTGCTCTGCAGCTCGCTGAATATACCCTCCTGAAGAGAGAAAGACAGAGGGAGTGCATACTGGCAGGAGTGTTCCCCTCCACGGTTTCATCTGTTGATGTGCAGAAGAGGAAAGTCTCAGTTCCATGAACTGATAAATTGATCAACAACTGCAGCTGTAGAGGAGACTAAAACGTGAGTGCTCTGAGCCCACAGGTTCAGCATGGCCTTGCTGTCCTGTGCTGGGCAGGACCAGGGTAAAGCCATGGCAGGAACATGGCCCTAAAAACTAGGTGGGCTTTGTAGATTTGCCCCTTGGCTCCAAGGAGCCAAGGATCTAAGGATCTCACTTCTCTTTGGAGTTTGTGTTTAGTGTGCCTAAATGGGGGAGAAAGTTAAGGAAAATCCCAGAGAGAAAATTACACAAAATTGAAACTAAAGTAAATACTTTGGTTAAAACACCAGCTTGGGGAGACTTGTAACTGTTCCCCAAAACACACTTTAGAAAATCAGCAACTTGAAGGTAATTAAGAAAGCACAATAGAGGTGCCAGATTACTTCTGCTGTTTTGCCATAGGGCAAGGCTCTCCAGCATTAGCAGTCAGAGATTAAGTAAGAGTTGACTGGGGGGGAATGTATACCAATCTCTTTCTCTTCTCACTGTAGTGCTTTGAGGTGAGATGGAGATTTAACTCCAGGTGCTGGCCAGCTGGGTTAACCTCAGGAGATTAACAACTCCCTCTTCACCTACAACTTCTCTCTTTCACAGTGAGGCTATTTTTAGTGGGTGGTGGACAAAATGCCTTCTTACTGACTATTCTGAAGTCTGCTTCCAGACCACCTAAGAGCATGCACTGTGGATAAGACAGACTCAAGCCAAAACCCAACTGTGCAAATGACTGTCCATCTCATTGAAATCATCGAACATCTTCAGCCCTCAATATTCACCTTGGATCACCCTGTGGCTTTCTGAAGGAGCTGTAGTCCCACTGATCACTGATTCTGTAGATTTTAAGGGATGCTCTTGCCTATAAGAATCTGTCTGGGGACAGCCACATGGGCTTTCCAGAGCCTGCATAGCTATGGCTCTGGCAGGGTGACTCATGACAAGCCTTTCCCAATGCTTTACCAGTTAATCCTTTCAGTTTCTTTAAATGAGACATGGGGCAAATATGACTCATTGTCGTTTTTGGGAAATGACAGATTTGCAAAGCATGGCCCAGGGGAGTGTCCGCTTTGTGCCCACAGCTGAGATGGATGTGCAGCCGCCTCCTGCCCTTGCTCCTTTTCCCTTCTACTTTCAAAATTAACGTCACTACTTTCCTTTTGACAGCCAAAACCAGTAGAGGCTTTCTAGTGTCTGTTGCCTCTATGTGAAATTAACATGTTGGGCTAGAAATAGAAATTACTTGAAGGGAAGAATTCTCTCCATGTCAAACTGTGCTGGAATTGCTTTATTAAAACTACACACTTTGATTCCTTGCTATACACCCTAGTTTTGAAAGAGGCTGTAGGAAGGTGAGTCCCTCCTTCTTGGACAGATCTGTGGCTGTAACAGCTGGGCACCGTGGTCCTAGCAGCCAGGCTGATGAATCATAGTTACCCCTTTGTACTGCTTCTTACTGCTTTGTGCCACTGCAGCAGCCACACTGCCTCCCCAGCGCAGACTTCCTGCAGCAGAGTGTGTCCACTTGGCCAGGAACTGTTACAACAGCTGGAGCCTAACCCGTCAGTGTGCTGTTCTTCCCCAGTACCCAACAAATTAAGACCATGAGGGGGCCTTCTGCAAAGCTGCTGCTCCACTCTGACAGTCCTCAGGGTCTGTGTTAGCACTGGTGTTAGTCCTGCCTAAACCTCCCCAGATGCATCAAGGCCACCTTGGCTACTTGGAGGTCTTTTCCTCACTGCCGTGTAATGAGAAGGGCCTGGCTGCACTTCTGAGCTTTTGAGGCTGTGAGCTCAGGAAAGGTTAAAAAAAAAAAAAAATTAAAAGAGAGAACTTCATTTTCCTCTTGCTCCTTGAGCGCTACATCAGGGCTCTTCTGAGAGCAGTACAAGCCAAGCTGAGCACCCCGCTGAGAGAGTTCTGGGAAGGATGGAGTTGCAGCTTCTTTGATCAGACAGCTTTGCTGAGATGAGATCCAGGAGGCCTTCCAGGCTGCTTGAGGCACAGCACTCCTCAAGGTCCACAACTAATTATTTCATTTAGCTTGCATCTCCTCATGGGAACATAGCCAACAAAATAAAACTACACACATGATTAAATTCAGTCCTCCCAAGTGACAGCTCTGCATGCAAAGCACCTGCAGGTGGGTGAAAAAGGTGCAACCCCACATCTCCATTCATCTGGACTTGCAGTAGACCAGAGTCCCAGCAAACAGACACAGGGGCTTAGCATTTACACAAAGGTTCACGGAAAGCAGGCCTGGTGTCTGCCCCTTCTCTTTGCCTCCTGGTGTTTACTGCTGTGCTGGCCATGGCTGGCACACTCCCTGGCAAGGACACGCTGGGTACAAAGACGCCAGGTGGCTTTGACTGCCTGGATATCTCTGCTCCTGTCTCCTTGCACATTTGCCAGTGCTAGGGAAGGAAGGCACACAGGAGAGCAGTGCGCACAAAGCCCATGTCCTTGTGACTTGGTATCTATTTGAACACCCCAGGGTGTGGGTGGAGTAAGCACGATGTTCAAGGCACTGAAGTGAGAACCTGAGCAAACAGGAGTGAAGTAGTGTCTGAGACCACAGAGCAAATATTTTCCTGCAATGCACTTTGGCAGATAACCGAAAGGCAGCCAGCAAAGGGTGGAGAAGTCCAGTGAAGACAAAGCCCTGCTTGTTTGCTCAGCCATGCAGAGGACATAAATGCAAAGCCAGGGCCATTCAGGCCCAAGCAGCCGTAAAAGGTGAAAACCAGGATTAGGCCAGTCACAGCTGGTCTACATGTGCCTAAATACCCTCTGAGCACAAGTATGAGCATCATCTCAGAGGTGGCTCACCTGCCTCTGACTGCTGGCTTGTACCTCTAAGAAGCAGCTTTCCAGGCAGGAGGAAGGAGGGAAAAGACCTTTCTGTGCTGTCTCTTCCTCCACATCTGCAGCAGGAGCTGCCCATAGCTGAGCCCTGGCTGGGAGGTTGGGGCCAGGAGGAACACAGCTAGCACCAGCTCCTGATCCCATCTTGAGCACAAGGAGCACAAAGGCATACTTGTGTTTCAATCTGCCCCTCTCCTAAAAGGTTTCAGATGGTTTTTCCTCAGTTTTCTCCCAGTCATCCTTTTGCTGTGCAAATCCCCATCGAGTTAGACACCACTTTTGTGTTCAGGAGTGAAAAGCTGTTAATGTACAGCTGAACCCCTGGAATGAAGCCTCCTGGTCCTTCTGGATATGAAGTGGGGCTGAATGATACACTCCAAAACTTGAAAAGAAAGAGAAACGCTCACTCATGTCCCTGAGAGGTGGTTTACCCTCCAGCCCTGGACTGAATGTTTCCTCCCTGCAGTAACTGCTGGGAATAGGAGGAGACCACAGGGTGGGGAACCCCACAGGAGGTCCAGCCACCACGACCTGCCCTGTTCTCTGTGCTGTTGCCTTTCTCCCCACCTCTGATCTGCACACAGGCCATGGCAGCACAGGCTCTGCCCTAGGGTAAAATCCTGCTCTTAGCATCCATCCACCCCACACCACCCAGGGAGAACCCGGAGGAGGAAGGGCTGTTGGTACTGTGGGGAAGGAGACCATTTTCTCAACCAAGCAATGCTTCCTACAGGGTAATGCAAAGGATTTTCAACTGTGCTGCTTAGAATTCCCTTGTCCCAAACCTGTTGCAAGCTGAAAACATGATACCAGGTTCTTGGAAACTGCTGGTCCAAAGTTGGTGAGGCTGTGGGGCCATTTGACATAGCTCCCTGACAGCAGTAGGCACTTCAGAAAAGAGTAAGGCAGAACAAGAGATCTTCCTCCATCTACCGCCAATGAGCATTTGGGAACTTTTGGAGGGACATGTTGATCTGGGGTCTCAACGTTTAACAGTTCTCATGGAACTTGTGCCACAGATTTGTTTAGAAGTTTTTGGAAACTGCACAAACTCCTGACATCACCATCTCCAGCAGCAGAAGTTAACTGTACATCTTGCGGAGCAGCTTATCCTTTTGCTGAGTTTTAAACCTATTATCTGATAACTATGTGGGGTGTCACACAGACCTGGTGGCATGAGAAGCAGTGAATAGTGTTTTTCCTGTTCACATTTCCCATTTGAGTCCTGGTTTCTTAGCCCTCTACTGTACTTTCTCTGTTTTGCAGGTTAAGAGTTCTAGTATCTTTGGTGTGTCCTGGTATACAACTATTCTGTTCTTCCAGCTCCTTGGAGTCTGCCCTGTCCTGTCACTGCACCCAGCTTAAGAAGGGGAGGTCAGAAGTAGGTGGAGGGCTCATGATGGAGACACACCAGAGAATTAATTAATAACCTTTATTCCCTTCCTCATAATTCTAAACCTTTTATTTCCTTTTCTGACCACTACCGAGCACACCAAAACACTCACAACACTTCCTGGATCTCTTCCTGAGTGGCAACAGCTGACGTGAAGTCCCTCAGTCTGCAGTCATGGTGAGAGTTGCTGTTGCACCTTGCACAATACTTCATGTTTGTCAAAGCTGAGTTTCATCTGACACTTTACTGCCCAATTACTTTGACATTGTGGGAGTCTTCTGTTGTCATTAAGTAAGGACATACAGCTTGCTAGATTCCTGGCTGCCGGGTAAGCATTGAGAATGTAAGTAAGCAAGCAGGATCCCTAAGTTTGTGGAGTCTGAAATAAGAGCATAAAGGTATAACTTACCCTTTCCCCAACACAGCCACTATTGCTACTTATCAGAAAAACAGAGAGGAAGGATTTATATGCAGAGATCTACCCCATCCACTCTTTTTTAAGTTGTTTTCCTTTTGGGGCAACCTTTGGGGCTGGTTATGCCTTTGGAAAGCCTAAGGCTACTCCAAAACCTGGACTGCGCTTCAGCACCCAGTGTTGTTGATGGGGAATGGTGACTTTCCCTACAGCAGATGGAGCACTCATGTGACACTCTGTACACTATGTATCATCTATTTACATCTTTTTTTACATTAGAAACAGATGGCTTGGCATAATTTTTTTTTTTTTTTTTTTTTTTTTTAATTAGGGGGAAAATGTATCTAAAACTTCACACATTTTCTGGAGCCTCTGGTTTTTACTTTTACAGCACCAATACTCAGGACTTTAGTGAAAGGACCTCTCTCACCCTTCCATTGCATTTTGGGAAGGGGTGTCACACTAAAGATGCAGGTAGAGAGGATAGCAGTAAGCAAGCAGAAATTCTCCCAGTCATGCAAGGGGTAGAGGAAAAGGCAGCTTTGAATCAAGAAAGACAAAAGGGTGAAGACTTATGGGCAGTAGTAGGAGTGGAGGGAAAGAAGAGAAGCATTAGTGATGACAAACCCTACCTTCAAAAGCGGATTGGGCTTAAGTCTTACAAAAGCATGAGCATGTTTCACAAATATAAAACTTAACAAAATGTGAGTTCAACAGTTGGTTTCTTCTTGTTCCTCTTTTGGCATATAAGACTGTAGGCACTGAGTCCCTACTGTCAAGTTTTTCTCAGGAAATATGTGGCTTGGTGGGGAGGAAGGTTAATGTAAACCAGGACTTTCCCATGCTCATGTGACTCCAAAAGCTGGGTCTGTAAGCAAACCGCCAGCTTGGTTTGACTTAGCAGTGCTGATTCCGTCAGAAGAAGAGATGTTTATTAAAGCTGTGGGAAGAGATACAGGATATATCAAGAGAAGCCAAAGTCCTGAAATCTCTTTATCAGACTACATTTGCCTGTAAAACAAAAGGTCTTTGAATGAGCAGGGACGAAAAGCATCCCCAAAATTGCCAGATGCAAGAATCATCCTTGTGCAGTGTCAAGCCCTGTGCACTGGCAATGTTGCTGGGCTGCTGCCATCTGTTGGAAGGTGGCTGGGGCTTGGTGGGAGAGGGCCATTAGAGGAGGAAATGACAAGGCTGTTGGGACATGGGTGGCTTAATTCGCAGCCTTACTGCAAAGGGCCATATCAGAGGGAAAGGAGCCCTCCATGGGGTAGCACATCTGTTCACAACCTCATCAATGCTGTAGTACTGTCTGTAGACAAGTATCTGATCTGCTTTGCCCCAACAGGAAAGGGTAGAGTACAGCTTTGGGTGGAAAATATTTTTGATTGCAGCAGTCTCTGTGAAATGTCTCTTAGAGAACAGACAATACCAAGATGTGCAGAAAGATCTCTGGGCAAAGGCTGCAGGACCCCTCAGTGGCCAATGGACCAGTGGGTGCTGCATTTGTAAGTAGGTCTTTTCCAGCTCAGGTATGTACATCTGCTGTCTGAGATGTCGTTCTTTTGATAGATTATTTTGACCCATGGACCTTTGCTGCAGTAAATCAGATGATGTGCCTACTGGTTCTTGCTTGATGTTTCTTAGCAAGCAAACATGGTATGGTGGGTGGATGCAAAGCTAGTTTACATTTTTACGCTAGTTTTACTCCTCTGTAAATCCTACTCAGTAATGACTAATCCCCAAGTTGATTCCCCTTTCCCATTCGGATTATTTTATTTTTACTAGATTTTGGTACTTAATAAAATTTAACCATTTAGGGTCTACCTGTTGTGATTTTTCACATGTTATAAGGACAAGTGGCTGGCTCTAAGGCAGTACCCCAATACTGCTTATATGTAGCAGTGAATCCCAAGTTTATTGTAAAAACAAAGGCAATGGAGATTATAGGACTCAGCCCATCCAAGAAAGCATAAATACTTAAGGAAAATGCACAGAAAGAGCAGATTGCAGAAGAAACTATGGCAAATGCCTACAAGGAGTCAGGCAAGATAGCAAGCACTACTCTGAGGAGCCCAGCCATTCCGGCTGTATTCGTGAAACTTCCCATAATGGCAGGGACAGCTTGGGCCATGCAGATTCTGTTTACCTGCCATCATCAGGAACAACACTACCCTTGGCTGAAACAAGGAGGACACAAGCAAGCTGATGTTATGCTCCTTTATGAAGAGTTGTGCAACTAATTAATTCCCACTGAACTCAGGTCACTCTGCCTGCAGCAGCACAAAGGCAGGCAGCAACAAATACCCTCAGAAGACAGGTGGCCCTCAAAAAAGCTGGAGAGCGCTGAAGCCACATCAAGGAGCACAGTTTGAGAAGACCCACCTTCCTAACAACGCCACTGGCTTGTAAGGGTGCTCGGCCAGCTGCCACGTCCAGCTCAGTCCTGGCCTCAGGCATCGGCTTGCCTCTCTGGCATGTGGTAAAGCTGCCCTGTGGTGCTGAGGGTGCAGAGCGGCAGGTTTTGACTTGCTGTGGCTCCCCTTCATCAGCTCACTGACACTGGGACCCATTGTCCAGGCTGCAGCTGCACTGTGGTCTTGCTTTTTGGCATGGGACTCCTCATAGGGCTAACATGGGCCCCTATTAAGATCTGATCTCACCACTCATCACAAGGCAGCATACTTTATTGGGGGGGCTGTTCTTTTAGGAATTTCGTGGCAGGGGGGTAGTCCCCTCATTCCCTCTGTCCCTCTCTCTCCTATAAAGGGTAAAGATTTGCCTACTTCCTTCTGTTCCTGGCAATGAAACCTCAGCAATCTCCTGGCTTATGAGGATATGCTTCAGCTATTCCCTACGCCCCTTTGCCACAGATCTACCATGGTGTCTACAGTGCCCCTGTGAGTCAGCGATGCACTCAGTGGGGGCAGTAGCCTACCATGGAGCAGGAGGTAGGACAGAAAAAGTTCTGCTGGGGCTGGTCTAGCATGGCTGCTTCTGCTGATGATCTAACATCTAAAACTACTGCTATCAATTGTCCATTTCTTCTGAGCAAGATGGAATGAAACAACAGTGAAGATCTGAATTCAGGAGAGGGTTTGTGTAGCAGCCCAGAATGGGAAGTCCATGGGATTTTCAGAGTAGCAGCTTTGATGTAATGATATTTCCACCAATCTTTGCAGTTTTAATCATGTCTTTTTTTTTATTTTTTTTTTTTTTTCTTCTCCTATGGCTCTTGCAGTTGCAGTATGATTACCAAGTTATCCTTTCTTTTCATATTGAGACAATCCTTGCTTGTGGGAGCTGTGAACAAAACCATGAGAACAAGAACCCCAGGGGCTCAAAATACCTGTATGTAAATAAAGGGTAACACCACAGAGATTATTTTCAAAGCAATGCCTTGTTTTTCATCAAGAAAAGACTTGCACCCAACAACCTCAGCGACAGAGAAAACCAGTCTCTCCAGATGTGATTGAGATGGTATGTAATAGCTCATTAGTACATGGGCTTTTCTCCAGCCTCCCAGGTGCACATACAACCCTGCCTAACTGGAAGTTTGCTTTGATACTGTGCTTCTTCTGGTCTTCATTCTCCACTTGTAGTTATAAAACCAGGAGGCATTGCTGAGGAAAGTTATAGACTTAAGCCAGGAGGTTGCTGGACTTCAGATCCTTCATCCTTCTTGGGGAAAGGCAGCTCCTTGTGTGGGGGATGAGTCAGAACCAGAGAGCTGTACTGAACTGTCCTCTTCAAGTTGCTACATGAGGAATTTAACCATTTAACCAGATATATTTCTACCTTCCTTCCTGATGCATGGCCTCTGAGATGCAAGAGACTTAATGAGTTAGCTGGAAGAGGTATTTAGAGGTAATGTGTGAGCAAGTGATTAATCAAAATTTTCTTTGTGATCTTTACGTGATCATTATATACCACAATAAGGACGTGGGAGAGCACTGAACAAAACTACAAAAGCCTGCAAGGAAAAGAGAAATGAGGCTAGAGAAGCTTCAGTTTGGTTGATTGGATGCTGAAGACCCTAGATGGGATGAAAACATAAACCAGCTCACTGATGAGGCATAATATAACAGTTAGATTGAGTCAACCTGCATTAAATGGAATATTGTGATCCTCCTTAGAGCCCAGGCACAAAGGCAACAGCATCAGGCAACACCAACCCCTGGCACTCAGACAATAAAGGCAGCAAGAAAAACAAAAGCATGACCTTTAGCTTTGGAGAGTAAGGGCACGTACCATGGGATGATGGGAGGCTTCTCCCTAAAAAAAAAGGTGATCTACTCAGGAGTCCTATCAGTGCTCTGTACAAAGTGTGGCATGGATTATTTTCAGGTTCTGCTGCCTTGGTAAAAGAAGAAATAAGTTTCCAGAATGAAGGCAGAAAGGGGGAGGGTGGAGAAAACAATTCTCAACTGTGAAGCACAGCATATGCTAGCATGAAGCTGAACAGCTTTCCATGCAATATATTCTAGCCAAGCTATACCCACAGCTCCCCATCAGTTACCTGCCAGCAATGAGCAATTGACTCAATAATATCAATTATGTTCCTTTCCCCTCTCCTTCCCTCCCACCAATTAAGCATCTGTTAATCACGAGAAATGATCCTCTTCTTGGAAAATATGGGACAAACAATGAGATTTTGTAATAAAAGTGGAATATTATTGTAAATAATCATTAAGGTGTCCCAAAATAAGGTGGACTCAAATCATTACACCCAGAGATTTTAAGCACTGCTATTTAGCAAAACTCCTGGGGAAAGATAAGCTGATCAGGGTTGCTGGTTGATGCATACAGGTAGCGTGTGTCAGAAACACCAGCAGCAGGACAGATTTTGTCAGATCAGGACTTCTCTGGTCCCATATCTATTGAGGCCCAGACCAGCTGCCTTGGAAGCACCCACCTTTTCATTAAACTGCTTCTTCCCCAGGCAGGACTGGCTGTGCAGAAACTGGTCCCCACAGATGTTAGCCTGACTTCAGAAGCCTCCCAGCATAAGTTTCAGCAATAACCCAGACAATATCCTCTCCCAATTAACTTCAGCAAGTTTCTTCTAATCTGTCTCATTTGCTGCAATTCAAACTCATTACTACTTCCTCCAGTCATACCTAATGCAGAGAATAGCAACCCCTTTTAACATATTTAAAGAGTCATGTCTTCTTATGTCTATCCTATAGGCAAAACACCAGTCTCTCCAACATTTTCTCTTGGATGTATTTTCTACATTTTTCATCATTCTTATGCCTTTTATCTAGTATTAACATAAACAAAGAGACAAGATGATTTGATGTCCTTAAACAGGGCCATACAGTACCAATAAGAATAGGTAACACAATTATGAATTTTCTTTAAAAGGCCTCTTTTTGTTACCCGCCTCATTCTGCCACACCCTTTGATTTAATCCACTCAACAGAGCAGGCCCGAACACTTGCCATGAAAGTTGCAATAGAACTACCCATGGCAAGATCTGAGATTACCGAGGCATGAATGAAATGTATCTGTGATAGACTTTTATGAGGATGCTGAAGTGACAAACACCTTGCATAAGGCAATGTCATACAGAGCAGAGGCATACAAAGAGACTGAATCCAAGTCACAGTATAGGAAACTCAACTCTAACCTCCTACTTGCTTCACTTTACAGTATTAATTATTTAATTAATTGGGTTGACCTCTCACTCCCTGAATGAACAGAATCCCCAGTGTATAGAAAGCACCTTTACCTACCAGAGTGTCTAATGATGTGCTGTCCAGACAGGAACAGCCCTATCTCTGCCCTATATATCTGCAGGTGCCTGAGTTGAGGGAATCATGGATGGAATGAAATTTAGCAGCTTCTTCCCCAGGTTAAAACCTCAGTGCCCACAACAGGGAAGAAGGCAACCACCACTAGGACACTACATTTCAAAGAAACAGGGATGATGAGACTTACTGCTCTGTCTCTTTGGAACAAATGCCCGCATGGCTTTCAGTATTGCTGAATAATGGGCAGTTGCCTGTTTGATTGTCAGATGGAAGCAGAAAACCTACCTACCACTGCAACTGTACAATAGACTTTCTAAAACGGCCATCTACTGCGGCAGCCTTGGCTGAGACATTCTTCATTGTTTAGCTGAACTTCCCACAGCAAGCACAGAGGCACCAGATGAATGAACAAGTGTGTACCCATCAAATTTTCAACCTGATTTAATAGCTTCTTACCAAATATGTAATTACATGTTTTTCCATACACACTGGAACTGTGTACCAAAGCAGGCTATGAAGTTCACCTCTGAATTCAGAAGACTTGGCCCAAATCGGTCCTGGACTTCCCAGCTAAGACGCGTTGGATATTTCTTAGCAGAGTGCACCATGTCTTCCTGATTTCCAGGGGCTTTTCATGGCAGGAATCAGGGTCAGCACAGGATTGCAGCACAGGACAATCACATTCAGTTCTTCTCTGCTCTACCCCAACCTTCATCCTTCCTGTAAACCTACAGAGACTATCTGCTACTTCCTTCAATTTACTTCAGTAACTGGATTCTCATCCACCTGCTTTATGATTTTGTTTGCTTAGAGGATTGATATGTGAAGTGATAATTAATCATCTGTACTGGTTTATCATCCTGAAACCTTAGTGCCCATGGATCTGAAGGCGCTGGTCAGACTGCTCAGGGAAAAGACATCTAATGTACAATATGCTTTTGGAATGAAAATCTCAGAAGTTTTGTCATCCTTTTAATGGCAATAATGAAGATGAAAACCACCAAACTACCTCTGAACATCCTGTCCGCAGACAGCAAGATAAGAATTGATCAAGACTGCAGAAGAGCTGACACCAACTTTAACTCAGGGAATAGGGAAAAGGGGGAATAAAAAACAGAAAGCCAGTAAAATAAATCAAGAGAATTTTTTACTTTAATAGCAATTTATTATCATTAATAGTAACAACAAGTAGGTTTAAATTATTTTGTCTTAAAAATCTAGTGTAACACACAGGTCACTGCTACAGGTCTATGAAACCTATGGCAAAACTGTATCCCCAAATCACACCATTCTGCCTCATCCTCATAGACATCAATGGTGTGGGACACAAACAACACAGAAACAGACTGCTCTATACAGCACTTGTCATAAGGATGATCATTAGGCCTCAAGATGCTACAAGTTATTCTATAAGAGCTACTAAGTATAACTTTAGTTTTCCCCTTTGTTAGTATCACTGGAACAATCAAATATTTCACACAGTTTTTGCTGAAGTCACAAGAATCTTTTGAGAACTGTGTTTTTTCTCTGTATCTTTTCTTTGCTGCTAAAGTTTTTCTCTTTATCTTTTCACCCCTTAACGACATGGCTGCCCCATTCCAGGAGATAAAACCACAGCAACATTTGTAGTCACTCTCCACACAGCATCATATATTTCCTTCACATTCTGAAGTCAGTGCTCAGCAATAGCACTTACATTTAACATAGCTGCCAGAACAGCTTGGCAGCACACAGTTCAGGAACACTACATGCTCATGGATTAAAATCCAGTTTCTTGGGAGTTCTAGAGATTAGGTTAAACTCAAGCTAAGTACCCAAGATAGATAACTTACAGCTAGTTCAGATTTGTGTAAAGGCGCAGCAGCCAGATGCTGCAGGACAGATGCATCTTGTCATTACAGCTGTTCACAAATGGGGCCTGAGCAAGTCCTAATACTGTTCATCAGCAGCTTGCAGGTCCAGAAAAAAGTGTCCACAAGGAAGCACACGTCTTGGTGAATGTGAAGGATGGTCCTATTTCTGTCAAGCATTTAATGTGTTGAATTTAAGCTTACAATGTTACTCAATATTCAAAAGTAAGCAGAAGCTTCTGAGTGAAGCCCTTCTGGGTAGCAGATATGTGGAGAAGGAAGAAACAGAATACAGGTAAACTTTATATAGCTACTCAGATGTGGCTTGTACATGATTTCAGGTACATAAGAAGGGATGTTCTTCAGGAGCAGGCCCCTTAGATGGATATTTCTGTCTGAACTTCACTGTAGCATGTGGAATTGGGGAGCTCAATGAAAACAAACCAGTAAGCAGCTTCATGTACATCTATATCCACTTTGGATTTAGAGAGTCATGGGAAAAAGTATAGACCCAATCATAGGATAAATATATGGAGGAGGCACTAGATAGACAGATTCTATAAATAGACTCTAGTTGTTCTACAACAGCAGTTCACACTCTTCTCTAAGCAGACCCACAAGTTAAGCTCCGGGAGAAAAGGAGGTGTTAGAATTTACTGAATTACAAATAACCTTTTCGGAGTTTGCTCTCAGCTGGATCTCTTGCGAAAAAAAAAAACCAAACCCAACCAAAATAAAAACAATGCTTACAGCAAAACTGCAAAATCCTATCTTACCTAACATCCTAAACTATCTTGCTTTGTAAATGTACCTAACAGTTTATGAATATCCCACACTTACTCAATAATACCTTAATGACTTTTAACTGAGGTAGCCACTAAACCATCACCATACATTAGCAATGCCAACACAAAGGGAAAAGCTCAACTAAGATGTTCAAGAACAGTTAGCCGGCCCAAATCAATAGCATTTGCTTCCAAAAATGTAATTTTCTGTCTCGTTCTCCTCTTCCCACCCTTGTTTCACTTCCTGTTTCTCCTCCTGTCCATCTTTAACAAAAAACAACACAATAAAATTTAGCTTTCCAGTTCATTTGTAAAATGTCTTTGGGTTTTCAAAAGCAAATTTTCAACTTCTAAATGAATGTCATTTAAAACACTGAAGGACAATCTCCAATCCCAATCACTGTCATGTCAGGTGCCAGCTTTATCATCTTCCTGCACATGCCTAGGTGCTATAAGCTGTGGAAATATGCCTATATGGGCAAAACAAAAGTTGTGAAAAGGTCCCTTTCATTGTAAGTCTCATCCCATATATGTAAACACACAAAGAATCACCTGTTTAATCACTGTCTTTCAAGTACTCAGGAAGTTAAAATAAAATGGCAATTATCATTCCTCTAGCCAAAAAGTACATAGATCTATCATATCCTTGACCTTTCTAGTAGAATTAATTTCTTAAAATTAAAATATTTTTCAAAGTAGTTCTGTAGTTATGATAGCCTATATTAAAATTCAACATGAAAAAAAAAAAACAAAACATTAAGGATAATTAATACTCCAGTATTTCTGAAAACATTTCCAGGATTTTTCTGTGGTCCCTTATTACAGATCTTTTTCAAGGTAATTAAGAACCCCGTCTACGCACATCCAAATCAACCAACCAAACAAGAAAACCACAACTGAAAATCAAACACCCCAATATCTAAGTTGTTTAATACTTGTATTGCAGAAGGTACATTCAGCTGAACTTCTGTAGTGTAAACATCCAGTTCTAACTTCCTTTCTTCAACCACTTTCTAAAGTTTTAAAGGTTCTCTCCATTGGCTAAATTCTTGAATGCAACTAAAGGAATGCAAAATCTCACTTCAGATATATTGCATTGAGCCAAAACAGTATAAACTGCCCATTTCCAACATAAATACTTACCAAAAAAAGAAGCCAGAGGAGAAAAAACATGCTTCCGTTTAAAAATAGAACACTAACCAGTCTGGCGTGCATAATACTGGTTTCTTTATCTAGATCAGATACGGTGTGTATATTCCCAAATATAAGAATAAAATTGTACGAATTGCATGCAACCGTACATTGTGCAGTTCAAGCAATACTGAGGTGTTCTCCTTGTTTTTGTGAAACATGTGGATAACAGCAAACTGTAGGGTGATAACTGTAAGGCGGTCCTTGGGTTTCTTCCACAAAGACACACAAAGCTACCTTTATTAGCTACCTTTATTTTAAAAAACTCTAACCCACAACAGGGAGACTTTAAATGATGTAGCTGCAATGACTGTACTGTGAAGAATTTCTGAATTTCCTTATACATGTCTAGATTACCCATGTGGATTTTTTTATAGAAGTTCTTTAATAGAACTCCTTTTTCACAAGCCACACACCGAAAAGGTGTTTTCTGCTTTGATTAAATACAGTTGTTCATCAGATGGAAGTAGATGAAGGTAGTTTATTACATTATAAAACTAACCTCATCCTTATGAAGCATAGGTAATATACAGTTAAAGATTCCATTTAAGCATCACCACATACTAACCCTTCATATTTGTGTAAGATGATCGGCTATGAAATTGTAACTACTGAAACTGTACACAGGTGCCTTGCTGTATCATACTTATGTTATAGTTCTGTTTTTAAAACATTCCACAACCACCTCTGCATTTGGGTAATTTTCAACCATTTCACCTATTCAGCCGCTGTGTCACCACTTCTCGGTACATGATAGAGATATATATCAGCAGAAGAAAAATAACAAAGAAATCATCCAAGAACCCCAGAATTCCAAAGAGGGCTTCAGGCAGAAAATCCAGAGGTGAAGCCAGGTAGAGCAAGGCTCCAAGCAAGCAGAGGAATATTCTGATGCGAAACATCCAGAAGAGGCCCCCAACAGAAAACATCTCCCTGAAAGCATGCCGCAATAAAGTGGGCAGATCCATAATTCTTTCCATAATCTATGAAGAAATAAACCAATAGTTAATATTTTGCTTTAGCAACAGGCCCATTTCTATTACTACATTACAGATTTGGAGTCTGTTAGCTTTTAAGAATTAAAATAAAAACCAGTAAGATAAGAAAGACTTCATGGATTTAGTTATGCTGGATAAAAAGTAAGATTTAAAACATATATATTTTCAAGACACAGCCAAACTGTGTTATTCTATACTGTAAAATATACATTTAACTAATTACAAAAGACACTGGCATCTATTAAGAAGGAAAAGCAGTGACTACTAGGGTAAAACAAATGACTGAGAAAGTGAGAAACGGCAAACAAGTTAACTCGAGTGAAATATTGTTTGGAATGGAAGACAACTAGGGACTGTGAGAAAAAAACAATAAGTAGAGTATGTTGCAGTTCTTCAGAAACACAACGCCTCCTCCCCTAGTATATAACTAGTAATTCACATAAGTTTCCAAAGGCTGGATCAAGCTTCAAAGTAAACTAAAGAACCTTTAAATAAATCCATCCCTGGTTTCTTTCCATTTTCCTACTGTGACTCTGTTATCTTAGTGAGGGACTGCTCCGTAGAAAGTATTCAGGTTTTTGTCGTGAGGCTTAGGGAGGGTGAACTTTGAAATTTTATTGATACTGTTTCCTTTTCTACTGTACACAGTTTCTACACAGAGACATGACATTAAAATGAGTTATTACCAAGGCTGAAAAAGTTCTCTAGAAAGGAATTTTTTATGTGGTTAAGGCAATGCACTGTGTATAAATAAAAGGCAATTTATCTAGTCCGATTAGGGTTTTTAATGTAGACCTCTGGCATGACCTTAGACAGATTACTGGGGACTAGACACAGGCACAGAGCCCAAAGAGAGGTCTAATAGAGCCTGAAAGGTAGTTTTATTCTATCCTGGACCAAAACCATAACTGTTTTGTGGTTTAGAACATGAAAAAGAAAATTCCCATCTCACACTACTTTTCTCCATAAATTTTTCTTGCTAACATTTTGTTACTATATCCAAATGAAATGAACAGATGAAGACAAGCAGGAAAGTTACTAGTATGCATGGGCGTGCATTTCCCCTTGCGAATCAGAACATGTACGTAGATGATAGACTCACAAGGCTGACTTTCTAAAGTTCATAGAACTTCAACCATTTCTCTTAGCTATTTACCAAAAAAATCCTGGTTTCTTCATTCAGAGAGCAGAATAAAGACTGTAATATAATTTAGGAAGAAAATAAAAAAATCAAGACAGCATATAGCTTGAAATCTGAGGAAGAAAGGCACAGAATAGAACTTCAGATTCTACTAATCAATGTAAATAGATCAATCAAGTGAATATTCTTCCTTTCAGGTCATGTATTTCATTAAGTAGTTTACTGACTAATTAATAATAATTTCCAATTAATGAGTCACAATTAAAAAGTTTAACACATAAATAGGGAACTCAAAGCTTATTAGCAGTTCTCACACACAACAAAAATACAAGGTCCCATACATTTCCACAAATTACAAATAAATATTTTCAAGGTCATGTGTTTGCCCTAACTATATAAACATGCATTTCCTAAGGAAAGCTTACATAGTCCCTAAGCATCACAAAAAGAAAATTCATATCCCAGGGGAAAAAATAAAAGAAGGGAAAAAAATAATCACAAAAATGCTGTTAGTCTCCCCTAAAATCATTGACTTCCACCCAAATTTACCCAAAACTTACAGATCTGGGCTGTCCAGAGAACCTCCGGTTGTAATCGTTAACATCTTGAAATACTTGGGTTGCACCCTGCTGATCTTCACCAAAAAGCGGTAAAAACAATGTTACCTAGGCACAGCAGTGAGAGTTTGTTATGTGTGCAACTGTCTTTTAAATGCAGGCATTGTGAACTATAAATGAAATCAGTTAATTGTCAAAAATTTGTTTTAGTTGAATATTTAGTAGCAAAATAGAATTAAAATTACTAACATGGATACTCCTGCTAAGTTTTAACAAACTCCTTGCTTACAACTCTTTGCAGAATACTAATTTTTCAAAAGAGTGTTAAAAACAAACATAAGAACCCTCCTTCTAAGACCGGTTTACAGGAAATTTTTCTAAACACCTAAATGGTTTATGTTTCAGATGTGGGACAGATGATTTGGAGAATAAAGTTAATTTATCAAATTAATCTAGTTTTGTTTCATAAACTGAAAATAAAATAAAGTGACCAATGAGGCCATTCTTCTTCCATCTTTAGAATGGCCTTGCATTTCAGCAAACAAGCAGCAAAACTCATACTTTTTCATAGGGACATTCATATGAAGACCAAGGAGAATAGTACAGAATAATAAGTTATCAGAAAAAAGATATTAAAAATCATCTCTTTTGAAAGCACAGAGAATTGTGCTGCATTCTTGGGTTAACTTTCATGCAAACAGAAAAAAAATGTAAGGTCATATTCACAAATATCTTATGTTACCTTTCTGTACTGGAGTTTCTGAAAACTTAAGACTTGTATTTGGAAGCGATGTTCAGGTGAAAAATGCAGATTATCATAGGAAACAGAAAATGTGTAGCACTTCAAATTATTAGAATATTCAAAAGCTCCCTCTATACCAGGCTACTAAACATGTATCTTGTATCTGTGGAGCAGTCACATTTAGTAAATGACAGCATGAGCAGATCTACATTCAACTCCAAGCCCTGCCACAAACCTTCTGTATGACTCATGTTGTTCATGTGTACATATTTCTATTCCCCATTTATAAATCAGACCTTACTTTTCTTACTTCACAGTGTGAGAATGAATGCATAACCATGCAAGCAGTACCATGCAATTTACCCGTTACTCAGAGGAAGATAGAAGAGTATCTATATAAGGAGACACACTAAAAAAAAAAATCACTTATCTTCCCCTTTTCCTCCTTCCTCACCTTTATTTTTTGTCTCTCCCTCCTCACTGGCTACATTCTAAACCTACTCATTCTTCCTCTAGTCATACCTGGTTTTCTTTCCTTCCTCTGTGTTCTTACAGCCATTTGTCCTGCTGATACATACAATCAAAGCAGGATATACTGTATGGGCAAGTGCATGATTCATGTTATAGAAGTTCCTAGCCCTGTAGTTTGTGCACTGTTAAAATAAAGATGTACTTTTATTAAAACATACACTGTAAGACTCAGAGATCCTCAGTGTTAATGAGCTGCAGGGACATATCTCAAACTGACAATGTAAGTAAATTGCGTAGGAAGTAAGTCAATGCTTGCTCTACAAAGCTCAAATTAATAATGCATACAAACTAAAAATAGACACAAAATAAGAATTTGACATAGGTAGATTTTTTTGGTAGGGAGGGAAGGAAGGGAGAGGGTGCTTCTCAGAAACTTAGGTATACTGCCTGCTGCAGTCTTTCACAACAGCCAGGTATTTTAGAAGCAGGTTCTGGTAAAGAAATTATATAACATCCTGAACAGAAAGCATCGAAGCATCATAGATAAAATCTTACAATTTTCTGTTTTCAAATACTCCTTTACAGAAAAGTGGCTGAGTTATCAGTTCTGTTCACTTAAATTTGAGTTTCAGGAACAATCTGCAATTTTTGAGCCATTTGGCAAAGCAAAAATTTCAAAAAAACTCCTTGACCACCATCTATGTCTCACATATCCGTATTCTTTCAGCTTCTCAGTTGACAACTTCTGTCAATCTCTCTATCGCAGCTCACATGTAAGTGCTTTTTTGGTAAACTATACTAAGATAGGCAAACTAACAGGTCCGTGATTACTTGAAATATTACCGTTTGTCTGCAGATTGGGCAACGGATGGCACCAAGCCATGAGCCATACCTCCAGTAGGCAATAATGCAGGAACCTGATGAAGGTAAGTTACAGGCATTTAAAGTTCTGAGTTGAAACACCCATTGCATGAAATAACGTTACACATCAAGGAAACAACAGAAGTGTGTAAGTTAAGTTAAATCTATCTTTTCTGGTGTAATTTAGTAAACAGCATTCACTGAAGATACCAAGAACCAATGTGTGCAAATTCAATGCTATTAATGAGAAAAATCCTGAATAGGTTCAACTGCATCATTAATTTTAAGGTCTTATTTCCTGAAAAGACAGAAAAGATCTTAATCATTAACTGGAGAAGCAAATAATTAAAAATTTTACCAGTTTAAAATTTAGAAGTCACAGAAATGTCAAGAGATGTAAAATTTATCCTAAAACCCCAGCTTTCTTACAAGAGTTCTAACAGATAAGCAATATATAAAAATCTGAGTACTGTAACTGTTTTCTAAATTTGTAAATTTTTTGTTTAAATGACTAGGCATGATACATACTATATACTCCGTAAAACTACATGAATGCTGTGAAAGAATTCAACTGGGAACCTGAAGGATAGGAAGCAAAATCATACATATAAATTTGAACATCTGGGCCTCACAAAAAAGAAAGGTAAACACTTTAAGTATTGTGAACTTAGCCTTAATTCTTCAGGACTTCCAAGGAAAAAAATGCAAAACACTCTAGGATAAATATAATATCAAGCAGAATTTTTAACTCTTTCTAAACCAGTTTTTTTAAATGGTACATTTCCAAGCACTTTTCAGCCTTTTCAGTTTCTTACTAACCGGAAATAAATTATAGTCTTGTCCTTGACATTTTTAAACTAACCGCAGTTTCAGTCCTGATTGCACAGAAAAAAATGCAGCACGGTCTCAAAGTGACTGTTTATTCACAAATGTATTTTCTCAACAATTTATATAAAAATTATTTTCAATGCTGATCAGAAGAGAAGGAGTTGAAATCAAACAAAGCTTTGCATTAGGGTGACTCTACTAGTGCAAAAGTTTGTATTTCTGTTCTGGTTTTATCTTTGAGGGTTGGGATTTTTATTGCTTACCACAGAAGAGATGACCACAGTTTGTTTCTATAGGAAATGTAGCCTGTTGCAAACAGACTGGGCAGGACATATCTGTATAGAAGCGATGTCTATCACTAGCAGAAGCATCCTGCTGGAACAGAAGAGAAACGCAAAGTGTTAGAGATACTATTTTTACACAAGTCTACTGAGTTTAAAAGAAAAATAATCAATCTAATGTTCATTTACCAGAAATCAAACAGCAAAATGCAAAACTATGTGAAATGAAAGAGAAATATAATTAAATTCAAAATCAAACACTCTTAAATGCAAAAACTGATTCACTAGGCAAGTTCTTGTGACAAGCCCATCATTTTGCCTTCATTTGTTATATAACTGTGTGCTTCAATGCAATTAAATACTGCAAAGAACAAACCTCCTTGGTCCTTCACATTAAGTTAGGTTACACATGCTGAAGCATGGGTAACAACTCAGATCTAGACTGTTTCTTCATTATCCTAAGTAGTTCTGTCCAGGTAACTGAATTGAATTGCTTACTAGTTGCAGTATTTAGCATTCCCAAGCCCAAGCACAGACATCAGCTTGTGTATGTCACTGCCATGAAATGGGTTTTCTCCCCATTTTCCCATATTTGTCTTCCACATAAATATGCACTGTAGTTACAAATCTGTCGTTATTTCAAGAAGCATCATACTGAAAGACTCTACTCGATACTCTCTAAAAGTACGAGTTTTCACTCTAGGGCTAGGACTCAGCAATTTTCAGTAATCTGGTCTAGACTCTCCTATCCTCTCCTGCACATGTCAGAACTTCATGCAACCATAGAACCATAAAATGGTTTGGTTTG
Source organism: Tyto alba (assembly GCF_018691265.1). Lineage (NCBI taxonomy): Eukaryota > Metazoa > Chordata > Aves > Strigiformes > Tytonidae > Tyto > Tyto alba. Next base: position 45,990,714 of record NW_024881275.1, on the reverse strand, counting down.
AAAGGACCTTTAAAGATCCTGTAGTCCAACTCCCCTGCCATGGGCAGGGCATCTGTCACTAGATCAGGTTGCTCAAAGGCCTGTCCGACTTCACTTTAAACACATTCAGGAAGGGGGCATCCACAACTTCTTTAGGCAACCTCTTCCAGTGTGTCTCCACCCTCACTGTAAAAAATTTCTTCCTTATGTCCCATCTAAGCCTAACTTCTTATAGTTTAAAACCATTGCCCCTTGTCCTGTTTCTAAAGGCTTTGGTGAAAAGTTTCTCTCCGTCAATCTTTGTTGCCTGGCTCTTATTGCTGTGCCATTGTTCTGCTACACACAGTTTACCAGTCTAAACATCTAACCCCTGTCCTGTGGCAGCAAGCTGTACTCCAGATTTCCTTTCCTTTACCAAAAAATTCGCAGGAACACTGCAGAAAGCACACAATGTAATCTAACATGCTCCACCTTGTGGCAAAAACTTGTTTGAAAAAAGAACCAGCCAAATATTTAATTTTAATTACTTATCCATAAAAAACCCACCACCCTATGTTATAGTATTACTTGATAAATTTCAAGGATGTCTGTGTACAGTAAGTAAGTTTCCGTAACTTTCAAGACCAGCTTCTTCCAGAACCTCAAAAAAGTCTACAGTACCCCAAACTAGATAGCTGAATGATGCCAACACTTAGCACAGCACCTGCTCAGTTTGAAGCTGCTGACGAAGTGCCCGTACTAGCTCTTGATTTTCTGGGTGTATGTTCTGATGTTCATTTCTGTGAAAGGAAATATAAGCAATATGAAAAACTGATCACTGTGACACTGCACTGAAAAGTAACTGATTGAAAAAAAAAAAGAAATTTGAACAAAGGGCAAGAAATCATTCTTTCCTGCTATAAGGGATTTTAAGGAAGTACACAAATAAAGAAACAGGAAACTCATTCTAGATCCTAAAGTTACTATGGACATTTAAAGCTGTACAGCAGCAAGATTTTTCAGAAAGACTGCATAATCAATCATTAAATCATGCTAAAACTAGATTCTAATCTGAAGCAAAATTAACCCATTAACCTGCAAAAAATCAAATTGCTTGAAAGCTTTTATATTCATCATGCAGAAATATTTTTAGTTTTTGTCTTCACTGCTAGGTTTTGTATTGTTGGTCTAGTTGTAAATTTCTTATTTTTTTCACTCACTGCCTAAGTTATAGAGTTGAAAAATCCTAATTATTTCAATTTTATCTTCTACATAAGAGATTAAGACATAACATTTACATAAGAAGGGGTAGTCAAACTCTTAGATTTAGAATGTTGAATTTATGTAACTATCAGCAGACTGGATGTAAAAAGAAATCACTCTTTTTAAATCACTCTTTAAAAAGAAAGATTCTATGGGCAAGAAAACTACAGGTTAGAGATGCCAATGGGAATCAGAGGGAAGGGACTCACTGAAGAAAGGAGGCTGGATATATTACAACTTTGAAATTCAAAAGCACAATGGGAACATAATTGGAATTAAAAATTATGCTGGCAACATTAAGAGGCGTTGAGTTACAATAAATATGAGTCAACAGCATCATGTTCAAAACTCTGAATTTTTTTGCTTTATTTATTCATATGAATTTCACTGGTGATACATTCTGCTCAGCACCGTTGAGGTCTCAGCTGGATTCTGTTTTCCAATTTGGGATAAATGCATAAAAACACATAGAGAAGTTGGAGGAAGTTCGGGAGAGAGTAAGAACTACTGCCCACATTTTTTAAGTATTAGAGAAAGAGTGAAGAAATGTTGGTTCATAGAGAAGACTACTCATGGAGAGAAAAGGAGACAGCATAAGGCTTTCATTCTATAAATATGAGCAATTATTTCCCACAGTTATCTAAGGCTGCTGGAAAAACTGCTAAGTGTACAAAATCAGGGTATTGTGATCTATCTTTGACGAAAAGCTAAAACAAAAAACAGGTTACACTGCTTCCAGGGATGATCTAGGCAAGCTGATCATCTGTCAGAGCTGAGTGCTGGACTGGCAGAATTTCTACGACATTTTCTGATTGCAGTTTGATTTACATAATTTCCTCAATGGCTCTAGGAGCTTCTCCAATATTTTCCTTCATTTGATGTAGGCAATCATAATAGTGCATTACTGCTATCTTTAACATTTGTGTCCTTCATTCTTTCTTCAGAGAGGAACAGACAAATCCCAAATTTTTCATACTAATAATTACATGGTTATTGGTAAAAGGAAATTTATTTAACACTAATGTGGGTGACATATGAAAGTTGTGTGATGGGAAGTTTACATTAAAATCCTTCTTGCCCACCCTGGGTCTCCATTAGTCAGATTTTGTGGATGTTGTCTGTCATACATGCTATATGTATAAAAGCATTTTCCTGCTTAGATGCTACAAATGAGCATATATTGCACTTTCAGTTTGCCAGAACTTTGATATATATTGAAATTCAATTAATGTTGAATATCTGAGAGTATTGTATAGCTGTGGGGTACAGTATGTAAAACATCTGTCACTTATGCCTAATATGCTGAGGTAACAGAACACTGTGCAATGTCCAGGAGGGGACAGGCAGAGCTCAAGACATATTCAATTCATAAGTTCTGTCATGCAATTAGTGTCAGAAAATAAATGAAATAAATGAAAACCAGTATAGCCCTATGTAATTAAAGGCATTCTTTCCTTCCAGCTTGTGTTTGATAAAGTTAGATGTGGAGTTTTTTAATTTTCCCATTTCTGAGTGTTAGCACTCCATAACTTGAGGAAAGAAGTCCCATGACATGGAAAGATTGTACTATGTATTACAAAGGTCCTCACAAAGCTATCATTACTGGAAGGAGGAAGGCTGCCTAGTCACCCAGTGTGCAGCCTCACACAGGGAAAGTGAGGGACAGTATATGGGGACTGGTGTATTACTGTGCAGTGATGGCCATTGTTAGATTCCAAGGATTAAGATCTCACTTCTGCTGAAAATACTGAAAATACTTCTAATCAAACCATATGATAGGAGAGAAAAATGAGAGAAAAAGATCTAAACCTGAAGATTCATAAATATGCGTTAGGTAAGTTACCTGGGACAAGTAGGCAATCTCCGATACAAAACACTGAAGGGTCAGACTCCCTTTAATTTGTTGGATAAACTAAAATTTTACAGTCTCATTTGTAATGTGACAACTTACTCACAAGTTTAAAAGATGATGGAAAAATTCTGGCTGCATTTTATCAAAACTTATAACTCAAAGACATACAGGCTTTGCAAATGTATCTTGCAGTGACTGAACTAAACATTTGCAACTTGGTATATATGTTAATTACTGCTAATAAGTTTCTCCATCAAAAGCACAATGACCTTCAGCTCATGCCCTGATGTGATGCTTCACTGAGTTCTCCCTGTTGGAAACAAGTACGGCAACCACATCCCTTAACAGTTATTTCCATACGCCACTTCTGTCCCCTAAAATCTACTGCAACATACACTCCTTGATGCCTACTTTTCCATTTTATTTAGTTCCTGCAAACTTATTCAATACTCTAAGATTTCTTTCATGTATTCTTAAGCAGGATCTGATCCTACCCAACAAGTATTTCAGATGTTACAAGAGTGTGGGTGGTAAAGAGACTGGGGTGATGGACACAGTATAAGGAACACACAGACCACTGTATTGTCTAAGATACCTAGAGAAGAAAAAGACAATAATCCTTTTCTCCCTTGCTCCTCCTTCAGTAATAAATAAATAAAAATTACCATACTTTTTGTATTGTACAGATTTTCTACAGTACTTTGCAAGTTTTGATGGAGATAATACAAAGGAGGTAAAGGAAAACTGCTGCTGAATACAGACAATTTCAAAAGGTACCAGAGGCACAGTGGAGAGCTAGGAGGATGTTGGTAGGACTTTGAGTAGTCAGTCATATAATACAGAAAGAAACAAGCTTCAAGACTTCCAAAGTATGGATGCTTTGTGTCCAAGTTTGTTTGCCCCTCCAGACAACAACTCATCAGGGCATGTAACAGGATCCATAGACAAACTTTTACTTAGCTCATTACACTGCAGAGATAGTTACCAACCAGCTCTTTTCTCCCTCCTCAAGTAACCCTTCATCATAGATGTAACATCTCCCTGAACTCCAATCTTGAGTGAACATCTGCTACTCTTCCCCACTGCTGAGCCTTGTCCCATTAATTTTTTTTCATGTTCCTCACTTACTTTCCTTTATGAAGTTCAAAATTAAATGTTTACTTTTAAACTAATCACTTAAATTTCAAGTCAGAAATGCTAAGAATGTCAATATAAGGGGTAGAGAAAGTGTAAGAGAGCAGAGGAAAAAGACGCACTCTTGAAATCAGCTGAATAACTGAAACATCCTTGGAAAGAAAAGCAAGGTGAAATGCATACATTTCTCTTAGATTCCTGGTCCTGAACAGAAGCACTGCTTTGCAGTCCAACAAAGCTTTCCCACTTCTGGTTTCTCTGTAGCTTGCTCTCAAATACCTCCTGCCTTGATAATACTTCTCATATGGACAGACCCTCCTCAGTAAATTCCGTAACACCAATGTATCACTAAAATTGAGTTCTCTTAGTTGTTAAAACTCTTCTGTGTTCAGAAGTCTACAGACATTCATTAAAAAATAAAGGGTCAATTTGATGCTCAGACTTATTTTCCCATAATTTATAGGCAAAGGTATTTGTTAGGTTTCAAGGAAAAACTCTGAAATGAAAAATAAGCTTTGAATACTTGAACATGAAAGTTACCGAATTCTGAACTTAATATTTTTACTTTATGGAAAGCATATTAAAGTGCATTGTTTTCCAGCATATCCATTTATAAACAACACAGTCAATTTATTCATGTTTGGGTGTTTGGGGTTTTTTTGTTTGTTTGGTTGGTTGTTTTTTTTCCTTTGGAAATAGCCTGCAACTAGAACATACACTGGAGAATTATATCCAATCTTAACTGTGGAGTCATTTTTGACAAACCTATACTTTGACCAGCCATATAGACTGTGATTTCAGCCATTTTCAGTCTTAAAGAATGATGAACATTGTTCAGTTTGATCATGTGAAGATAAGGAAGCATTAAATTAACTTTTGAGAAATGCATTGTTTCATTTTAACTGTAAATTAAATTATGAAACTCTGCCAAGCAGTTAATTAAACAGAATAATTGATCAAACAATCATTTCCTTAACATTGCAAAATAACAGCTGTTTTATATACCAATGTAAAAATTTGTTGAGAAAGTTAGAATTTTACAAATACAGGTATTTTGATTAATTCCTGTCAACGTATTCTCACCTTAAAAGAGTATATACCAGAGCAGCAATGAAAGTGAAACTGAGCACAACTGCCACCAGTACCTGGTCACTTATTCCTTCTATAACTGAATCATTATCTAGCTTCAAACTTTGAACTTCTGCTTGGTGACTGGCCATCACAACTCTAAAATGTAAAAAGAAACATACACATATATAGATATTAAAGCATACACATGCACATATACATTTCAAACATTGTTACAAATAATATGCATACGCATCTATTCATACACATGATAAATTCCTGAGGAAACAGATTAGTCATTGCTGAGGGAAAATAGTGTAAAAGAAGAGGCAACAGGTGCATTTTTACCAAACACTGAGCTTGCTGCAGAGGACTGAAAAACATTTGTCTTGCGGAGTAGCAAAGAAGTCTTAAATGACTGTGTTGTGATTTAAAGATTTTTTTTTTAACAACATGAGTCAGATTCTTTACCTGGGAATATAACTAGTCTAGGAATAGCTCATTGCTGAATTGGACATATTCTAAGGACAGCTCATTTTAAAAAAGTATAATGACTCTGCATTATCAAGAATTTTAGCTATTACACAACACATCATTGCTTCTAGCTGAGACAATGTACACTTTAGAAACCTAATTTTCACCACTTATGTGAAGAAAGAAACAAGGACATATGGGGTTTATCTGTTTTTAGAGTGCTAAATGCCCATTTAGATATACAAGAATCATAGGATGCACTTAATATTTTATCTGTCTTTTCTATGCATTACCATTCTTCAGCTGGAAACATGGGAAAAACTTGAAAGAAAAAGAGTATTATCAGGGTTCTCTAGTTAAACTTGTATGTTCTATATTTATTTCACATATGCAATGATCAGAATTACTTGTCAACACTAACATTTATTAATCTACATCTGGACACAAGCAAAATAAAACAGTTTTCAACTCACTGGTAAATCACTCCTGTTGCAATCAGGAAGTTAAATGAACTACAGCTGTGAATATTATGAAATCAGGAGACTGAAGCTAACTCTGGCAAATGACCAGAAAAAGTCATATTGAAGCAGTCTCCATACACAATTAAAATATTTTTCATACAGAGCTGACATAAAATCTCAGCATCATTTTATGAGGTTAAATAAGACCAGTATCATTTACTTTACTTGCTAGTCCAGTGTGTGCACGTTAAGCTTGAGGGTTTTCATCAGTGTTTCTCTCTACTTCGCAGTTCATGTGTAATTTTTAAATGTAAACCTTGCTGCTTAGCAAACATCACCAGACACTGCCTGGTCCTGAATTAATTGCAAAACTGAAATGGAATGCAAATCATTGGGATTTTAGTGGATACCTGCAATGACCACAACATGTGGTCAACATGACAGTCTACTGCTAACATAGAAGTGTCCTCTTTTCCATAAGATAACTACTCTCACCCAGCAGATCTATTCTTGTATAAGTTAGGTATTATGCACTTTTTTTTTTTTTTAATTTATTTTTCCAGAAATACAGTGTGGCAAAGACATATAGATGATTTAACTGCGTCTTTGGAAGGCAAGTGTTTCTCACACTGCACCTGAAAGGCTTCCTATGTTACTGCTTGCTTGGTGCACTCTAAAACCAACACATGAATTGTCAGTATCACACAAAGTTAACTCAGTTTCCCCGAACAGCCTTCAAGACATACTTTCTAGAGCTCCCTCTCCCTTTCTGCATGTTCCTTGCAACAAGTCTTAATCCTTATTCATCTACCATTAATAGCACTCACTACATCTGCTTGCCTCCATTTCTGCTCATGCACTCTTCATGAAATACTAAACTATGGTGCCAAGGTTAGCAGCAGAATATAAATAATACACAAGACCCCTACCTTCTCTTCCTTTCTGCACATAATGCCAGATACTTATATCTACTTCATCCCTTACCTTACCACATATGACTTTCCAAATAACCATTTTCACACAAACTTAGTGTCCAAAAGAAATTCCTGCAGAGTTTTTCTGGTTAAATAAAATGTCACTTCCGCAAACACTTTGTCTTCATTTATGTATCAATACTTCCAAGATGTATAGAGGGGGGGAGGAGAATCTCTGTCTCTCTCCCAGCTGCTTCTATTACTAAATTCTAGAGTGACAGGCTGCCAATGCTTAAGTCTCAGGTTGTTCATGTTTTAACTTACTTGCTGCTTCTGGACAGCCAACAAGTGCTGAGAATATTCCCCTCATTACCTCTAGCACTTTTTTTGAATCAGATCATTGCACAGGAGTACTGCTACTAATTGTGTAAACTAGGAACTACAAACAGAAGGGTTTCACTTCAAAAGATCAATACATACTTTCTCAGAATAATCATCCAAGCCTCAGTAGGGGCAGTAACAATCTCCTCCTACTCTTATCTCTGGGCTAGCATGTGAAAAAAAGCAATGGTTACAAGGAGAACACTGCTAAAATACACTATTTGAAATCTGACTGAATGAGGAATGAACTTTGTGATATCAAGTCTTCTTTCTCAAGTTTTGAACATTTGCAAACAAAATATCTAGAAGTGCAAGCTTGCAGTTGATGTTTCTCCAGGTGCAACCACAACAGCCAATGAACACATCTGAAGTGGTCTGAATGCATTATAGACTAGATAACACTCCTAAAATAGCTGCTGAGAAATCTTGCTTCCCAGTGTGTGTGTTTAGCAGTGGTGCTCTTTCAATTGGTACAATTAATAAGCTGGCTACAGTAGACTTGATTTTTAAATGATGTAATGAAGACCCTTCAGTCTTCAGAGACAACCACCGATGACAAGGACTGAGTATATGCCAGAAAAGACTTCAATAACCAGACTTTATCACAGACATCTAACCTCTCCTAAAATAATAACTGTTTATAATTTTATGTCATTTAATAGCAACTTGATGTGGTTTGTATTAAACTCAACATTTTTATGTTGATACATTATATTTGTCTGTTTACGAAAAAATAACAGTATTTCACCAACCTTTTCATCATGTAATCCTTCTCAGATCAGCATTGTACACCACAGGCTTTTCAGACATTACATAATTTTTTAAATCACCTTGTTTATTATCAGTTTTCCTGAAAGTAATCACTGTCAGAAAGCAACACTAATTTACACACATTTCAAATAAGAATCTGTAGGCCTTAAAAAAGGAGAACTATAATGATCAATACTGTAGTTACAATGTCTTTTATTCTTAGAAACTCATACTGATCACACTGAAATGTGAGGGCATGAGGACATACACTAGTGTGGATGCATTATTTCTTAATTTTTCAGATTTGAAAAGTGTTATCAAGACTCTCAATATCCAAAAGACAGCACAGATAGAACAATACTCCATATACCATGATTCATGAAGAAATTAAAAACAATCCAGGGTTGGTCATGATGTATTAAACACTTGTTGCTAGCTATCCAAAGCCAGAACATCACTACAGTTTTCTGAAGGATCTTAACTTTTTCAAGTTTATCCAGGAAGTACCATATGCTAATATACTCTCAAAACCACAGAGATCTTAGGACCTACTACCAAATGAATATACAAGCACAGATAAAAAGTAAGAGGCTCTCTTAAGCTCTGTGAAGTAAACAATGAGATAACACATAAGCAACAGTGCTGTGAGATACAAATTAGTAACCAAGAGCAACATTTTATTGACTGAGAGAGCATGGTACAATTTGCTTAACATCTGAAAGATACAATAGATAACAATGCGTCCTTTCAGGCATGGCCTGGGAGGGAACTGGATCAGAAAGACTGTTTTGTTTTTTTTTTGTTTGTTTGTTTTGTTTTTTTTGTTTGTCTTTGTTTGGAGTTGTGTGTGTGGGTTTTTTTGGTTTGCTTCGTTTTGGTTTGTTTTCTTGTTTGTTTTTTTCCACTTCATTTTCGAATATTTTATTCTTGATGCAGTACTGGCAACCATGTTCACTGCTTGAAAAAAATTACAAAACAAAGGCAGTGGTGGTGGGCAAGGGTGCAAGTCAGTAATTGTAGTACCTTTCACCTGTTCTCTTTTATTTTCAGAACTACTACTCCCCTCCTTAAAAATCGTATGTTTTCCAGGATAAGCTAATTTCTCTCCAAATAGTAAAATGAGTCGCTTTTTTTTTAAGACTGAAAAGGCTTTAATGCCTCATCATTTTCTTCCATGGTAAAAGGAATAAAAAAAAAATTTGGTTTCATTTGTACATTTGTATCAACAGGTTTCTAAAAAGATTGATCTGATTTAGATAATAGAAATCAAGTTCTAAGAATTTAAGCGTATTAAAATAGCGCATATTTATTCTGTAACCCATCCCCTGCATGCATATTAGCTTATACTGAAATATCTAAGGCATAAATTTAGTGATTTTCTTTAATTTAAGAGAAAAATAGACATAAATTCCCAACATAAAGACAAATTCTTAAATGTGGGGCAATAGTTGAGATATCTTTTATCAGAATTTATCCAATTACTTCCTACTTCAGGGTAGCAGCAGGTTGTGGCCACTATTTGTGGTTGGGAATGGAACTTTGTGAATGGATTTGACCCAGAAAACTGGATCCTACAGTTACTTTTACTCTCCTTCTTGAAGAGCTCAAAGGTATGCCTAGACTGCATTCATAAAGCATTAACAACAGCAGGCATTAAGCATGCATGATGAAAACTAAATGTAGAATCAGTATTGAAGATATGAGCAGGAGTTTACTAGACTAAATACTAAATCATCTAAATCCTGACCCGATACATTTTATCCAGGTACTTTAGTGTACTGAAGCCAGACTATGAAACAGTGGTGTAGACATATGTAACATTTTAAACAGAAATGAGGGAAATGACAGATGGTGTAGTCAGAAAAAGTAGTTTTGAGGAAACAGAATTTATTAGCTTTTAATTTTCACAAGCATAGTCTTATTTGAATAAAGCATACACAATAATCTCCAGTATTAAGTATCTCCATACGTTTTAAAAATCAGGAGGAGACCACCCAAAGGGCACATTTACTAAGGGAAGTGAAAAAAATAAAATCAAATATAGCAACATACAAATTGACAAGATACATTCTGTGAGAAGGTTGTTAAAACTGACTTGGTAATATCTTACTAAGATTTCGCACAGTCTGTTAATGTGGATTATGAGTCACAAATCAGCTCAGCTTGTACAGCAAAACTGTAGCCAAACTCAGGGACATCATAATCAGTTATCTCTTTACCATAAGCCACCTTTGCTTTCAGAACTATGCTGACTATATTTATGTGCATGCGTGCTCTTTGCAAAAGAAAGTAAAAAGTCTAAAGAGTCTTTTCAAAATAGGGGAGAGGGCAGTTTCAGTAGGCAAATAATAAATTTGCTCAATATACTTTAAGAACCGACCAACTGAGGCACTTGCCTGGTAAAGCAGGTTTCTGCAAGGGTTGATGTCAGCAGTGTCTGAGGCACATTTTTCCCTAAAGAGGAAAAAAAAAAAAAAGAAAGAAATAAAGAAATGAAGGGAAGAAAGAAGGAAAGAAGGAAAGAAGGAAAGAAGGAAAGAAGGAAAGAAGGAAAGAAGGAAAGAAGGAAAGAAGGAAAGAAGGAAAGAAGGAAAGAAGGAAAGAAGGAAAGAAGGAAAGAAGGAAAGAAGGAAAGAAGGAAAGAAGGAAAGAAGGAAAGAAGGAAAGAAGGAAAGAAGGAAAGAAGGAAAGAAGGAAAGAAGGAAAGAAGGAAAGAAGGAAAGAAGGAAAGAAGGAAAGAAGGAAAGAAGGAAAGAAGGAAAGAAGGAAAGAAGGAAAGAAGGAAAGAAAGGAAGTAGGTATTATACTTTTGCTGGTGGAATCATGCTTTGCAAGTTAAAAATAGTACAGATGTAAACTCCAGTTGCAATTCTGCAAGAGAAAATAATTCCAAGTTAATACACCATTCTACTGGGAAAACAAAACCCTCAAATCATTTTTCTCATGGACCTGAAACTATGTTGATGGCTTGAAGCAAAAAGACAAATTCAGTGGTCTGTATAGCATAACTATTTGAAATATCTGTCTGGGTGATACATGACCTGTGTAAAAAAATCCCCAAAGTCATCCCCTGCTTTATAAGGCTAAAACATACTGAAAGTTACAGAGTTCAAAAAAAAAAGGAGGGTGGCACTGAATTCCTATGCAGATAGGAACATGAGAAAGATGCTGTCAATGCCTTTAGTTTGGATATCTGACTTTTCTGATCAGACAGGAAGAGAAAAGAAATAATGTCACTTAATTATTATAATGTTTACTGAAATATGGTAATACTTCATATAATAAAGGCTTTAAATATCTTTTAAGAAAAGTGCCCAAGGATTCTTTGTTGTAGAGAGCAACTCTTCTGTACACAGCTTGACATCTAAAATAGACAGCAAGACAAAAAGCATTACTGTATTTGTTTGCATCAACCAAATACAAAACGTAAGGTACACATCATGACAACAGGCAAAACAGAGTGGGAAATGTGTAGAGGAAGATGTGGCAAAAAATCTTAAACACTGAAATATACCTGTGAAAGCTGTTTGTCACAAGTACCAAGCATAGAACTTAAAAGTACATATTAAAACTTGCAACGGAAAGTTATAGTTGCACAGCTTACATAGCTTTCTAAGACCTCTTAACACATTCTCGAACGTGCAAGCTACCTTTAGAAGAAGAGAGATTAAATTCATAACTTAAAAATTAAAATAGGTTATACAATGAGATCAATGAGAAGGTACTTTACCAGCAAAACTTTAGAATTTTCATAGCTTTTACAATACACTTTAATTTGAAACAGGTTGATGTAAAGGAACACCCATATTTTGTCCATGCTACTGATTTATCTAATTGAAGAACTGTGAGAAGACAGGAACAAAGTCACAGTTGCTATATCTGCAACCCTTCCTTTCTTGGCTGTTTATCCAGCCCTCATCTGTTACCAGTGCACTGTGCTTGCTACTCCATGTTGTTGCACATCAGGCTGGTTTCTAACTAATAGGGAACTGTACAGCTTATCATGATGCCCAACATTCTCATTGCAAACTTCAGATGGGCCAGAATTCAGCTGACTACTGAGAAGTTTCTTGAACTCTTCAGGCAATCCCTTTGCATCATGATTGAGAGGTACTCTGGCTGGGGCAGTAAGGACACAGAGCCACTCTGGCCACGCCGTACATTCCTGGTCTTTGAGATTAAAAATTAGTTGAATTACCTGCAGCTGATGTTAAGTAAGTAACTTTTATTTTTCTGTTGATTTTTACTTCAGCAGAGTTTTGTTGAAAGGAAGTTAATGTAATTTTCAACTCCAAAAAGAGAGTGGAAAACCACGTAGAGACTGCTCCTTCCACAAGCCAAGCCACATTACTTACTAGCAAAAGACTGTCTGTGGGCGCAGCGTCCTCACAAGCCCACGCGCCCTAAGCTAGGGACAGCTGGGGCTCCGGCTGCTGCTGCGGGTCCCTCCCGGTCCTGGCCGAGACCCTCCCAAGCAGTTCTTACCCGCCACCGGCTTGCGTGGCGACAGCCGAGAGCACACACAGCCAGGGGAAGGGATCAGACCCCGCGGAGGGCTACGGCCCCACCGACACGCCTCGAAGGCCCGGCGGCGTACAAGGCCCTCCGCGGCCTACAGCGGACCGCGCCTCACCTCAACGCCGGCCGCCGCTCACCAGCAGCGGCGGCGGCAGCGGAGTTAAGCACCAACGCACCGCATCGGACCGGACCAGGCCGGGCCGGAAGAGACGCGAGCGATACCGCCAACACCCACAGCGCCACTCGCGCCGCTCACTCCCCTCCCGCCGGTTATGGTGGGGCGGGGGGAGGAGAGCCCCGGTCCGGTCCGGTCCGGTCCGGTCCGGTCCGGTCCGGTCCCCTCAGAGGCGCGGGGAGGGGCTCGGCCGTACCTCAGCTCCCGGCGCGCGCGACGCTTGCCGCCAACTGCGGCGCCGCCAACTGTGGCCCCGCCCCCCGCGCCAACCCCGCCCCCCTCGCCCTTCCCGCGTCGTGTCGCCTCTTCCGCCCCCGCGTGACACCCGCAGGGCGCAGGCGCGCGCGGGCGGTTCCTGTCAGGTCGCTCTGACGTGTCCGCGCCACAGCCCGGCCTGGGACGGGGCGGGAGAGGGTGCCGGCGGTACCGACTCGGCCGCGGCCCTTAGCCCCTTCGGCCGCGCCCCGCCATGTTCAACGTGGAGAGCCTGGAGCGGGCCGAGCTCGGGGAGAGCCTCCTTACTTGGGTGAGTGCCGCAGCTGCCAGGCCCCCGCCCGGAGCTGGGCCGCCTGGCAGGGGCTCGGCTCCGTGCGCCCCCCGACCCGCCGCGGCCCTGCTCCGGCGGGAGAGGGGGGGCCTCACTCCGCCTCCCCAGCCCCCGCCCGGGCTGCGACGTGGCGCTCGGGCCGGCTTCAGCCCGGCTAGTGCCGGCGGAGCCCTGGCGGGCCTGCCACGCCTCGTCTGGGCGAGCCGGGAGCTGCCTGGGGTGGGGGTGGGGGATCCCTTCGCCGCCTTAGCTTTGCCCCCGCGTTGAGGGAACAAAGGACTCAGCGTCCCGCGGCGCCCCGACCTGCGGGGTGGGGGGGCCGGGGCCTGCGCTGGTGCGGCCAGGGGAAGCGCGCCCAGGTGCGCCCCCCGCACCCCGTCGGGCGCCCGGGCTCGGCGGGCAAAGTACTGCTGGTGGCTTTGGTCCTTCCCCTACGATCCGCGCCCTTCCCGGCGCGGCTCCGGTGGGTCAGTGCCGCGTTTTTCTAGTCTGCCGCCCGCGCTCGGTAGGCTTTCTGACCAGGGACTTTCTTTTTGTCTGTTTCTGTTTCTTTATTTTAAGTAGTGCTTGAGCCTCGAGAGACAAAATTCACTTGTGAAGTCTCAGATAATACAGTATCAACCTAAGAGTTACCTTTCCCCATTTTAATGTTTGGAGCTTGGTCCATAAAAGTTTTCGGGTTGTGCTATCATTCACAGAGCAGCCAAAATGTAGTGGACATTGAACTTGGGTTTGCAGCTACTCTGTAATTTGAGCAGTGACTGTAACATATCCATGAAACTTGTATTTCTGTAGCAGCTGATATATTAATTAGCTGTTTGGAACCACTGAATTTGGTTTTGGAGCTGTATGTTGTTGGTTTTTTTTTTTTTTTTTTTTTTTTTTTTTTTTTTTGTTGTTGTTTTTTTTTGTTTCCTCCATAAGCAATTTTCCAAGGAAATACCCATAATATGGAACTCAGGAGTACAACTAATTGTTGAAGAGAAACAGAGATTTTTTTTATTTTAGACATTTAGTCTGTGCTAGGCCAGAGCTGGCCAAAGCTGTGGTGGTGATGAGCGAGTTACTGAGGAATGACAGGTTAGGTTTCTCTCTGGAAGTCAACAGGGGACGAGCAAGGGAAATTCAGTGATTGTTACAGGTGATCTGAAAAGTACAGAAGGCGGAGTTTTTGGGCAGAGTGTGGCCACATGCTTCATGCAGGTCTGGAATAAATAATCCATTCTCTCTTTCCTTCGCATTCCTGCCAGCCTTTACAGCTTTGTTGTGGTTCACCACTTGTTCTGTTTTTTGCTTCTCATGCTTTCTTTTTCAGGTGTTGGGAATTAAAGTCCTCCGGCCAATGGCATTCATGAGGAAGTCAATGTATGTGAATCCTGGCAAAGAAAGGCTGAGTGAGAGGCTCAGTGCTAGCAGAAAGAGGAAGGTTTACTGGGTGGTAATGAAGGAAGATATGTTGCTATGTGTTGCTAGTTTCAATGTGGTTTAGATATGCTGCTATTGTCCTTTCTGGCAGTAAAGCAGTTGCGCCAATGGGAGAAGCATAAGCTTCAGAGCTTACCTAGCAAGTGGTTGCACTCCCAGTGCATTTGTAACTCCCCAGATTTCCAGATAACCAACAGACCAGCTCTTTTCTTTGCATGTGAGACTACTGTACTTGAACCATGTAAGCTGCTGCAGAGTGAAAGGCTGAATTTTCCCTTGCATGATACTAGCCTGTTAAGAGTGATTTGAACTGTTGATCCTACCCATTATCCAATTGCAGGTTGGACAAAATTGTTGATGACTTCAGAATATTTTGTTGAAGTATAGCATCTGTGCAGAAGTCTGTGTCAAGCCTGAAAAGATTTCATAACTAAAAATATTCCAATATTCTGTTACTTAATTATACTGTTCAAATTTCATATTGAGGTGTTAATATTTCAATAAAGTTGTTTTTAAAGCTGCATAAGGTTAAGGTGTTTGCTAGCTAGTGAGGGAAATTCCAACATACAGAGTCAAAAGACAGTGGCTGCTTCCCTGTTCTCCAAAATAATTCTTTGTACAGCCAAATAGAGTACAAACCAGTGGTTTATATGTGTTTGAAAGGATTGTTTTATCAACTTATGCATATGTTCAAATGTGGTGAAGCTGTGTTAGTTTTGATAGAAAATAAAATAAGACCCACTGATTCTTGCTCGTGGAGATGAAGAGGACAATTGTATCTGTATGAAGTCTGTTCAGTGTTAGTGAAAATGTCCACTGATTTTCTTGCATTATACAAAAAAAATTAGTGATTGGTTTGTTTTTCATTGCCACATTTGAGGTTGGTATTTGAGGCAATTGATTTGTTAAGTGCTAAAATTTACTGTTACCCTTGAAAATAAGTTACACTTTCTTAGAAGAGCTAAGCCACTGAGGAAAATTACCTTGTCACAAAAAGCTCTCCTGTAGAAGTAGTCAAAAATGTAAAGCTTAGAGAGAGAAATCATAGCAGCAGAGAAAGTCCTGTGGCATTGACTATCTGCAGGAATTATTACTTAGTCATATGGTAATGTTTTAGCAGTAGTTAGTATTTATAATTTTTGGTCCTGAAATTGTCCATGTAGATCCCTTTACATTTCTAACCTTCGCACCCCTTCAGATATTGAACTAATCAAGAAACTAGCTGCATATCTTTTAGTTAGCAGAAATATTAGTATATCCTTTGTAAACAGAATTAGAATTAGTCAACACAGTTCCTAGATGAATGTGTGGAGTTATATGTTATTTTACAATTTCAGGATTTTTGTGTGAATGTGATGTTGAAATAGTAAAAAAAAAAATTAAGGTGGTTTCAGTTTATTCCAGGATACACGAAGCTTGCAAAAGAGGCAGTGAAATTTTTTAGTCTTCAGTGAAACCGGCTGTATAAACGACATGCTTTTTCTTGCCTGGCTTTCTCTCAAGTCCTATAATGTTTCTTGGGAAACTGTTCATTTAGATGGGAGAATAGAGTTGTCTTAATTGCAGTTTATGCATACCTGAGATGACAAGTCTTTTCTATTATGACAGAGAAGCTGGCTGTTCTTAAGAACTGGTTTAACCTCCCAGATTGCTTGCTTCACATTCATATAGAAGTACTTGAACTGGTTTGTCTGTGTTTTAAGTAGAGTAGATAAGGCTTTCCACAAGTCTGAGAACCTGTTCAGCCTAATCTAAATGCTTGGATGGATGTAGGGTGAGATGAAACTGCTCATGATTTTAATGAATGAGAGTATCTCTCAAGCCTTTTACCTTGCATGCCTGTGATTCTTATTCTGGTATCTTTAAGCTGGAGCAAACTGCTTACCTGTGAATATGTTATTTTATTCTTTTAATGTTTTGCCAACGCCCCCATTTTTCATGTTACGCTCTAGCTTGAGGTGTAATTCTCAAGTTTTTTACCTCTTTGACAGCATCATCAGATGGGTTCCTGAATCATTTTTGTTCAGAATTTTAAAGAGCTTTTACTTCCTACCACTTTAGCAAGTGACCATGATGTTATCTTGAGTCAGTCAGGATAGTGGCACCTCGAGCGAAGCTGAGCAAAGGACTGGAGCCCAACTACTGACATCCCAAAGTTGATATTTATACTTGAGCAGTGTTTGGAACCTACTGTAATTGCAGAACTATTACTCTACCAAAAATCTCCCAGCAGCCTCTTCTGAGACTAGGTGCTGTGGTATAGTTATCCAAGTTGCACTGCAGCCAAAGCAGTTTAGGAGAATGTGGCTGTGAGGTAAACCTGCAATGATACTGAAATTATTGCAGCATATCTAACAAAGATTCACTTTTCTGTTTAAAACTTAGACTCATCCATGTATGAACATACAGATTTTTTTTTTTTTTCTTTGTGTGTAGTGTCAGGAGTGCTTTTAACTCAAATATATCACTGAGTCATTTCTTAAAACATGGAGAGCTGTCAAACATGCATGTGGCAGTTACACTTTAATATGTCTATATCTGAAATCAGTGTGATGGCTACAGGCTTTTGCTATGTAATCTGAGAAATTTTCTTCTTTAACATAGACTAAGATGTGATACTGAAAAGATTGCTTATCATTGGTATGTAAACAGCAGGATTCCTCAGAGGTCACTGCTGTCTGGTTGTAAATTGCAGATTACTGTGGAGATGTCACAAACTTTCTTTCCTTCATTATGATAAAGATCTCCTATTTTGCCATGTGCTGCCTCCACCAAACTGCATCTTGCCTACCTTCTTTCTTTTCCAGCACTCATGGCCAAATATAGTTTCTGTGGTAGACATGTTAAAACTTTTATGATAAATGAGAATTTTGTGAACATTGTACAAGGCTCCTGTTTTGGCACCCTCCATTTTAAAAGCACTCTTGGCATTTCTGTGGTATCAATCTTTTGACATTTCTCCTTTTTTGCTGAAAAATCTTCTCAGTGCAGTGTGTCTATGTTTTCTTTTGTGTGGTGGCCTATCCCCAACTGGAATGATTTGCCTCAGTTGGTATGAAATATAGATACCATGTCATCAAGTACTGTGACAGATTTTGATTCCTCAGGAAGGCTGCTTGCTAATGCTGTGTAGGCACCCTTTTCAGAAATTATCAAATCTGCTGGAATTTACTATGAAACCTGTGTTTTCTCCTACTGTCTAGTTACTTCCTTTTTAGACTATGCAGTTCTTGATCCCTGTGCATCCATGGCTTTAAGTACTCTTCTGGTTTCTTGTAGATGCCAAGATTGTAGAAGACTTGCTAAACCCATTTTAGTCCTTGGTCATTGACGGCAGAGTTGCAGGGTTTCTTTTTCTTCTGATGGTATCATCGTGTCAGCACCTCTTACCTCTTGAAGAAAACATCACATTTCAGGAGTGGTTGATAGTGCTGGTGATGACAGCAGATCAGGAAGATATTTCTGTTTGAATGTGTTGCTGCTTAGACAGGGAATTAAAAACTGTGCTTGCCAGCAGTTGTGGAGCACGGGTCAAGGTACCTGGCAGATCACAACACCTATATCTGCTGTGACAGACCAGTAGGTTGAGCAAACTTTTTTATTTTTTATGAGCTCTCACCAAGATGATGAAGAATTTGTTACTTAACCCTTTTAGGGGTGGTTGTTCTGAGCATATCATTCACTACATTTGAAGGAGCTGGGGTGTCTAGCACCATTGTTAGGTTATAGGGATTTTTTTTTAACCTATTGCTGAGAGGTCAAGCAGAAGCGGAAGAACTTCTCTGAAAGATTGTATTCTAGAACAATAAGGTACAGTTTGTATGTTTTTCCACACCCTGCCCCCTCTTTTAAATCAACGACAGAAAGGAAGGCTGAACACAGAATTTGGAGGTGCAGACATTATTCTTCAGATGTCTGTTTTGACACAGTGTTAGATTTTCATTCTTTGGGGCCTTGTCTGAGATTATGCCTCCTTTCAATTTACTGCTTTCTGAAGAGCTGCTCTATAGCAGTGGTACATTTATAACAATTGCTAGTTCCCTAAAGAAAAAAAAAATTGGTGATTCGGTATGTGCTCAATTTCAGCTCCCATTTCTACCCCCTCATATTTTTTTGGAGGTGTGGTAATGTGTGTATTGCGAGATGTATCTTGGAGAAGAAACAGATTTTGCTGCTGAGAACTGTGAACCTTAAACAGTATCAAGGAAACAACTTTTCTGTTAGCTTGTTAATCTCAGTGTGGGAGGTGAGAAGAGAAACCTGTTTCTATCTTTTTTGAAATACTTAAACAGTTATTTCAAGAGATGAAGTCCACTTGTGAATTTTTGAACAATTTGTCTTATTGTGAGACCATTTTGAGGCTCTTGAACTGAAAGATAATATTCTGATATTCTTTTCTTCCTGGACCATCAAAAGTCTGCTGCAGTGTGTTTGACTTCTGTAGAGCAATTGCAGACTTTCAAGTTGTGGAACAGGGGAGGGAGAAGATGGGCCCAAGGCTCAATTGCACTTACTGCTACCTGCTTTCTTGACTGAGCTGAGGGCTCTTGAATACTGTGTTAGTTTAGAAAGACTTAACTAATTTAGGTTTGCTTCCAGCCTCAGAGCCTAAGTCCAGGGTTACTTAATCAATTTAATTTGCAAATCCTAGTCATTAATTTAAAAAAACCCAATGAAGTTATTGGCCACACAGCAACTAACACAAGCTTAAGGTAGGAATGTATGGCTGGAAGTGAGGGGAAGGAGGTAGTGGTGTCCTTGTGGCTTTTGTTGCCAACAGCCTGTCAGGTCCTGCCACACAGGAAGGAGAAAGGAATTAACCTACTGGTAGTGGTTTCCTGCCCTGCAGAGTATGCATGTGCTGTTTTCCTGGTTGTCTTACTTTGCCATACGTGATTTAGCCATACCTAGGAGTTCCTTAGTACATTTATTTGGGGGAATGAGTGGAGAGACAGCATGGAAATGAGGAAGCAGGTGTGGTGGAGGGAGAAGCTCTCTCAGGTTAAAGGCAGGGGTAGTCCAGCCGGCACTCCACTCTTCCATGTGGCAGGCAAAAGCTTCTGAATGTGTACAAAGCTGAAGCTGTGTTTCAGTGAACTATCTGGGGCCACCAAGGGACAGCAGCTTTTCAAAGGGGGCACACGGGAAGTGTTTTGGGAGTGGTGCATGTAGAGGGGCAAGTATTGCACAGAATGATGCATTGTTAATCTTATGATAATGTGTTTCAGCCCTAGAGTTTATAGGGCTCCTTTATGCCATTTGGCTGCAAGCTTCTTTGCAAGTGCACACTACACTGGAAGTGTAGTGCTTTGTGTCCTCTGCTAAAGTCCCTCTGACTGTTTGGAGATAAATCTCTCAGGGTAGCTAAGTTTAGATACTTAAGCTAGACAACAATTGGGTATTTTCACCCCATGTGATGTATGTTTTGGGGGCACTGGATATGGGAAATGAACATCCATATTTTATTAACTGCAGAGTTGCAAAGTATTAAATGGGTTATTATGTTCCCTACATTGGATTACATAAAATAAACTGTTAAGTGAATTTATTTGCCATGGCAACAAGGTATCCATAGTTTTACTTCAGGACAGGAATAAGTAGAAATAAATTTGTGTTTAACTGCAACAGAGATTCTGGTGGTTTTATGAATTCTACTGCCCCTTTGGTGGTTAGGGAAGAAAAAACAAACCAAAACAAAACAAACAACAAAACAGCAGAACTTGATCACTCCAGCATGGTTTAGCTGATTTTATTCTATGGACAATGTTAAAAGATGGCAGCCTGTTCCATGGTGGCTCCTGCCTTTCTTAAGGAATCATGGAATTTGGTCAGCCTCTGAAAAATCTCGTTTCGCATACTTACATCATCTCCATGGATTTCAGGAAAATATTTGCTGAAATATAAATCCTGGAAATGGAGATGACTTGAACTGCAAGATATACTAAATTTAGTAGTGTGCTGTACATCTGCGTTACCAGTTCTAGAATCTATTAAGTCTGAAATTTCTTAGCCTGATTAAAACTTACTGCCAACTCTGTCTGAATCCTGTCTTTTAGCTGCTACAGCTTTCTTACTCTTGTGATCCAGTTAAAGACTGTGTTTCCACACTGATCAGAAAGTCTGTGCAGATGATATTTCAGTAGAACTTAATCCTCTCGGATTCACCTTCTGTGCCTTTGAGGGAGAGTTCTTTATTCTACCTGTCAATAGAGATGGTACTTTTTATCTAAGTTAAAGCTGCAAGAACGTGAAGTTGTGGGCTATAAATAGTTATTCTTTTTTTCTTTATTTTGCAAGGGTCCATGAAGCTGGTCAGGGGGCTGGAGCACCTCCCATGTGAGGACAGGCTGGGAGAGTTGGGGTTGTTCAGCCTGGAGAAGACGAGGCTCTGGGGAGACCTTATAGAAGCCTTCCAGTACTTAAAGGGGGCCTGCAGGAAAGATGCGGAGGGACTCTTTATCAGGGAGGGTTGTGATAGGATGAGGGGTGGTGGTTTTAAACTGAAGGAGGATAGATTTAGATTAGCTATTTGGAAGAAATTCTTTACTGTGAGGGTGATGAACTCTGGAGCAGGTTGCCCAGAGCAGCTGTGGCTGCCCCTGCCTTGGAAGTGTTCGAGGCCAGGCTGGACGGGGCTTTGAGCAACCTGGTCTAGTGGAAGGTGTCCCAGCCCGTGGCAGGGGAGTTAGAATGGTTTGGACTGGAAGGCAGCTTAAAGATCATCTAGTTCCAAGATTTTAAATGTGTATAAATTTGGAATAGCAATATGCAGAGTTTTTCTGGCTAACCACAAGAAGTTAATGGACTTTGCTTTGTCTTATGCATCTTAGTATGGATCAGTTTGGGCACATTTGCCTGGTGCTGTTTAGGTTTCTAGTAGCCTAGCAGTCTTCATTCAGGATAAGAAGAATTTGCTCTTTTGTTTTTAGAACACTGTTTTGCTATTTGTATTTAACACCTATTTTTAAGAGAACAGTTCCATTACCTTCCTTTGGTAAAACTTCATGCTTCCCAATTCTATGGGTTACATTATCAACTAGGCTTCTGTGAGTCAAAAGAGTGCTGAAGATATCCTACACTTCCTATGTTTAATGTTTAATTATGTTATTTTATCAACTCTGGGTAGTAGAGATGGAAATTTTTGCACTCTGATCATCAGAGAAAGCTGATGGTTTACTTCCTGTAAACCCTGCCGTTTGTGTTTTCTTACATCAGAAGATGTTTCTAGTCTTAAAATGGACTTTTTTGGTTTCTAAAGTTCATTGGTGCTTGTTGTAGTATGAATTAATGTCTCCTATAAATGTTGGTTTATTGAGGTAATGTATGGCAGTTCTGCAATTACTAATATCTTGTATTTTGAGAAAAGAGAAAGCATCAATGTTAATTATTAACTTCATATAAAACATGAATAAATAGATGAAAGCTTGGAAAGCACTGTTGTTTACAGTGCACTGTTAGGCCTTCCTATTACATATCATGTTTTCATTTAATCTTAATCACAAATACTGTGTAGTATTCTTTTTTCATCAGTTGGCTTATCTGTTTTTTAACTGAAAACAGGAATACATTCTTTTTCTCCCTAGAAGTTGGTAGATTAGCTTGTCTTCTCATGGATGGTTTTGAAATGGTTAAATTAACACCATTCAGACTTGAGGCTCTGTTCATTGTATCTTAATAATGTGTCATAGTTGAACACTGTAGTTAGCAGCAATTTATTGGAAATGCCAAGAAAGTGCAGTAGTAACTGGTTTATGCTGTCATGGCTCTCTCATCTCAGTCCTTTAGTAAGTAAGCTTTAGTCAAAGTCTCTCTTCTACTTTGTACACCGTGTTTCTGCAAAGGAAATATTTAATCTTCGGAGAACTTAAACTATGAATTAAATATTTTGATTGAGATCTTTCATGACCTGTTCAGGTATTTGGGGTCAAACACAGTATATGTAAAACAAGAAGGAAATTAATAAAAGTATTATTCAACTCCTCCCTGAAAGAATCCCCACCTTGGCCAGTAATATAAAGACTTTGCTGTTTCATTGTTTGGCTAATTGAGTGCCTGACATTACATCTGGATTGAAAAGTAACTCTTGAGATTTTAGTAGAAAAGTCTGACAGCCTAAAAATCAGTGAAAACATCAGAAATTCAAATCCTGGAATAAAACTTGCTTGTTGGAAAGCCTAGATCCCCTTTGTTTGTTTCTTTCAGTCTGACGCTGTCTTGGAAAGGATGAAAAAACAGCTTATGGTATGACTATCCAAGCAGAAGATAGCAGAGCTACCAACTAGGAGGAGAAAAATGGGTGAAGAAACCTTGAAGTTGTCTAGAAGCACAGGATCTGGTTATAGGATAGGAAACCAATTCTCATTATGACAGATCTGGCTCAATACAAAAATTTATCATCTGAGGAAGAACAGCTTTCTGCATCACAATTAATAATAATAATTAGCACACTATCCTGAACAAAATTAATGGTCTGTTTTCTTGCTGGCATTGAAGCTGAGTGAAATTTGTTTTAGTGGCATTCTTGCAGGTCTCATAGGTAATGCTGGGTGAATGTATGAGGACAGGAGTATTCAACCTTCCATAATCTTCTGTGCCAGTTTGCTCTTTCAAGTGTTCTTGCTAATGTCTTGAGTAGTGATTTGCATCCAAGCTGGTGAGGCTGGTTCCTTTCTTGTTTTTATTCCTTTTAGCCTCTTCTCCCTGTCTTAGCTGTGTGATCTGTTTCTTCTGTCACGATACAGTGTTAGTCTAGGCTGTACATAGCAGCTAGTTGTAAGCTTGCATAGTTAGCTTCAGGAATGTAGGGAAGTAGTGAGTAAATAATTCAAAAGGATCATTCATAGGTTGGGGAGAACTTTGTTCTGATAAACAGCTAATTGGAAACTGGGCATTACCTTTTGTTGTGTTTGCGCATAAGGTAGCTAGTCACTAAGTGTTTTATCTACTAAGAACCTCTAATAAAGATTTTGGGTATTATTACTAAAGAATACATTAAAAGTCTATTAGGCAACTGCACCAGTAATAAAAAACAAGCTATGGATATAATCACTGTGCAAAGAGTAGGTCTTTCATTAACTCTTAGAGTTGAGAAAGGAAAGGTGCTGGAGAGCTTTTTTGTGTTTGGGGAGGAAGGGGCTTGTTTTTTTGTGTTTGGGGGTTTTGTTGTTGTTTGGTTGGTTTTATTTGGTTCTGCTTCTAATTTTTTTTTGCTTTCCTCCAGATTCATGGGATGCTAGATTCCCCATCACAACTTTTATCCTGGTCTTCAGCTACTGTTTTTGAGAACTGATGATTTGTCCAGTTCTCTGACCTTCATACCAAGAGTATTTTTCATGAAGTACCTCTGCCTCCTACTCCTAGTAGTTAACAAATCCTCATTAATAATAAATGTAATCCAGAACTGTAACTCAGATTTTCTAAGGTTCTGACTTCCTGCATCAGTTATTTAATCCTTTGTGATAGCCTCCTTTGCATTGAAACAGTCACCTGCTACTCCTTATTTTAAGGTTTGTATAAAAATTGACAGCTCACATTCATAGCCATGTGAATCAGAGGTCTGGATTAATATTTAATAAAATGAAATAAGATAATTTTTTTCTCTCATTACATGATAGTTGATGAAAGGTATGAAGGCCTATTAGGACTAATGATTAAGCCAAGTGTTTGATGGGGTTTTCCCCCCTTTTTTCCCCAGACTCTTGTCTGATAGAATCATAGAATTGTTTGAGTTGGGAGTGACCTTTAAAGGTCATCTAGTTCAAACCCCCTGCAATAAGCAGTAGCATCTTCAACTAGATCAGGTTGATCAGATCCCTGTCCAACCTGACCTTGAATATTTCCAGGGATGGGACATCTACCAGTTCTCTGGGCAACCTGTTCAAGTGTCTCACCACCTTCACTATAAAATACTTCTTCCTTACATCCAGTCTGAATCTATCCTCCTTTAGTTTAAAATTACTACCCCTTGTCCTATCACTACAGGCCCTGTTAAAAAGTCAGTTCTCAACCTTTTTGTAAATTCCCTTTAAGTGTGGAAAGGCTACAATTAGGACTGCCCAGAGCCTTCTCTTCTCCAGGCCGAACAACCCCCACTCCCTCAACCTGTCCTCATAGGAGTGGTGTTCCATCCCTCTTTTTTGTGTTCCATCCCTCTGTTTTGTGGCCCTCCTCTGGACCCACACCAACAGGCCTGTGTCTTTCCTGTGCTGAGGATTCCAGAGTTGGACGCAGTACTCCAGGTGGGGTTTCACCAGAGCAGTGTAGGAGGCGAATCACCTCCCTTCATCCGCTGGCCACACTTCTTTTGATGCAGTCTGGTTGGGCTGTGAGAGCCCATTGCTGGCTCACATCCAGTTTTTTGCTCATCAGTACCCCCAAGTCTCTCTCTGTAGGGGTGCTCTCAAACCCTTCATCCACCAGCTGTATTGATACCAGGGATTGCCCTGACCTAGGTGCAGGATCTTGCACTTGGCCCTGTTGAACCTCATTAAGTTCACATGGGCCCATTTCTTGAGCTTGTCCAGGTTCCTGCTGATGGCATCTCTTCCCTCAGGCATGATGTCAAGGCTCCATGTAGCGGTACAAGAAGTAGGAAAGAATCATAATGGGGAATGGGAATTAATTTACAATTTTGGGGAACTAACAATGGGCACAGTATTGCAAACACTCAAGAAGTAGGAGTGGTTCCAGCTGGATGAGAGAGAATTCTTCCAGGAGGAAACACATCACAATGCACGGGAAGGGCAGTGTTTTAACAGCTGTTACTGAAATGCTGTTTAGAGGCACACACAAAAATACTTGCTTTTTTGTCTCTACAGCTGGACTCTGGTTCTGCATTGGCACATTCTTTTTCTCCCTTCTGGAAAATGAACTCTACTGTTTCTTAGAGTGATTTAGCAACTTGTAGCACTATCTGCAAATGGTATAGGAATTTAACTTTGACATAAATTTGAAAAGCTGTTTTCTGCAGGGTTTTTTTTGAAGAAAACTTCTTACTTTTGTATCTCCTGAGGATATTAAAAGGATATAGTTCCTTTGTTTTAAGAGCTGAATAAACGTTTTGTAGTACACATTTGACACCTTAGTTGAAATATTATGCTGTATATTCCTTTCTTATGCAAGCAAAGACATTTATTAAAAAATTTAAATGTATGTCAAGAAACAAGTAATATAATTAGTATTAGTCTTCCTTTCTGTTCTTTGTCATCTAACTATGAAAACCATTATTGTCTGCAATGCAATCTTGCATGTGTGACTGTGGGGAAAAAAGAGTTCAGACTGATTACCTGAGTCTTAATGACAGTTTTGACCTTTTCTTGTGTATAAAGTAATGGGGAAGTATGGTGATAAAACTAGTTGCAAAACAGCAGAGTATGCATCTTGGTTTTCTGTGTCATGTAAATAGGCTTAGCAACCCTTCTTCTTATGTCAGTATCATGACATCTCTTATGTATACTTTTACTTAGTTAAGGAGGTTTTTCATATATCAATATATAAAATGAATTAAAAAAAAAAATCTTATGAGTTTGCATTCTGTTTGAAGACCTCCTTAATGTCTGTATTGTTGATTTGAAAAGAGCATTTCACTTTGTCTATTTTTTAAAAATTATAGTAGTAGTCATTCTTCTTAAGTGATTTTTTGATTTGGCTATTGTATAACAATGATTTAAATTTTCATTATTTAAAGGTATAATATGCAAAATTAGAAACAAGTTTTCATTGTCTATGCCTGAGAATTTTATCCTTCTAAATTGCTGAAGTTATTCAAGCATAATCATCCATGATGTCATTGCCGATTTTTTTGCTAAAAAGTATTTTTTTCTGTTTAATGTGTTGCTGAGTTTGTAAATTCAGAATTGTCTCTGTATTCCTTCAACGGTATTACTGTTGTAAAGAGACTGTAGGTAAATTCAGTTTTCTGGCAAAATTGCAATTTGATGTTACATCCTGTTACGTGGTGCTTTTCATGTGTGTGTTTTTTTTTTTTCCCACCCACCCACCCTGATTTTCACCTAGTGTTTTGTCAATCTATGACAGCTTCTTGATTTTCTGGAGAAGTAAGGAACTGTGTTTTCTGTGTAGCTCAGACCAAGCTATAGGAAAATCTACTGAATCTGAAGTGTAGAATTTGCTTCCATCTGTTTTGTATGCCACACAGTAATTTGTTCTTGTACTCATGGAACACGAACATTATTCATGACTGTTGCTCACTGAACTTGCTTAGCAAACGTACTCTGAGAGCTTAGTTTTTTGGGTCTTCACGGCTATTGTTGCTGGGTTTTTTTCCCAATTAAGTGCTAGGCTTTTTTTCTTCCGGAGTAAAGGAAAGAAAGGATGTTTGTGTAGGTGTTGTTCTCCAAATTAATGTTAAATGGTGTTGCTAGAGTGCTTTTGTGACATTCCAAAGGTATTATGAGAATCTGGATATTGTGCTTTTGATATTTTGAGATCATTCTCCTCAAAAAAGGACCTGCAAGATTCCCCTGTTACTTGAATTGTCTTTTATTGTAAGATACATATCTAGAGGGCATTTATTGGGAAATGGCTTGGACTGGCATTAGTGTTTCAAATACCACTAAAGCATGAATGGTTGTACATGCTGTTCAGTAAAAAATGGTTGATATATGTAACATTTATTTAGCCTGAAGCTGCAAGCTGTCTTGTAGGCTTTCTTGCTTTCAATAAATAAGCCCAGGCTTACTCAAGGAGAAGGATAACAGCAGAGAGCGTTAGGCAGATACTCTCCAAATGACGTCATCAAAACTGTTTTCACAAAACTCATCCGCATCATTTAAAAATAATGTTCATTTAAAGTAAATGATCAAATAACTTAGACCATTTGAAGAGACTGTGCTGAAGCAGAAAGGCTCTTTTCTACACTGAAAGAGGAAGGGAGAAAAGAGCTTTGCCTTGTGTATTTGTATGTTTGCTGATATGGTAGGGGGAGGATTTCAGATAGCCTGTTGTCGTGGTTTAGGCCTGATTGACAGCCAACCACAATGCAGCACCTCTCTCTCCCTTCCCCTCCAGCAATGAGAAGGGACAGAGAGCCAGGCTTGGGGTTCAAGATAGGACTGGGATGGGGGAAAATCCCCCTTTTATGATCACGAGCAAAAGGCAGACTCATTAGGGGAAGAAAAAAAAGAACATACATTTATTACAGACACTAACAACACATAACAGAGTAGGACAGTGAGAAGCATTGCCACATCTTGAGAACACCTTCCCCCCACCCCTCCCTTCTTCCCGGGATCAGCTCTGCTCCCGATATCTCTACCTCCTCCCCCAGTGGCACAGGGGCAGGGAATGGGGGGTGCAGTCAGTGCTGCCACTTCCTTCATGTTCGGTGAGGGGAGTGCCCAAAACTTGTTCCTCCTGCTCCATCGTGGTCCCCCTCTCACAGGAGACAGTCCTCCACAAACTTTCTCCAACAAGAGTCCCTCCCTCGAGCCACAGCGTTTCCTTACAGTGCTCTGGCGTGGTTCACTAACTTTCTCCGACTGGATTCCCTCCCACGGCTGCAGCCCTTCCCGAGCTGCTCTGGCGTGGGACACCCCGGCATGCTGCAATCCTCCCAGCACTGAATTACAGCAGCGGGGCTGCCTTTTCCCATGAGACCCCGGCCTTCTTCGGGCACAGAACCTTGATTATTCTGAGCAGGAACAACAGGCTGTAAATCAATGTCTGCTCCACCGTAGATCTTCATGGGTGGCAGGGGGGGGCCGCCCTGCCGTCTCACCACAGGATACAGGGGGGTCTCTGCTCCGGCACACCTCCCCCCTCCTTTCTCCCTCCGTTCCTCCACTGACCTTGGTGTTCACGCAGCTGCAGCAACTCCTCCTCACCAGTCTGACTGCCCGTCACCACGTCCCTTCTTAAATACGTTATCGCAGAGGCGCAGCTGATTGTCTCAATTTCCCAAACAGCAGTGGAGCTGACTTGGAGCTGGGGGAGCTTCAAGAAGCTTCTCACAGGGGGCTGCCCCGATAGCCCCCTCCCCTGCCACCAAAAAACCCCACCACTCACTCAACCCAGGACACCTGTATGCTATATTCATCAAAATTGAATTGATGGATAGAAGCTATACAGAAATTATGTGTATTGATGAGGTTTTTTTTTTGTTAAGAGATTATTCTTGTTCCACCGTAATCTGGAGTATTACACAACATCCTCAGAAAATTAACTTTAGGTTGGTTTTAGTAAGTGTGTTCAGTGTGTGGAGGGGAATCTAACTCATCTTTAGTCATAAGTAATTGCATTCAGACAGCACAGTCCTATGGTCCTTGCCATTCCCCTTCAGAATATTAGCTTCCATCTGAAGACCAGAGGCTTGCCATTGTATGGACCTTCCTGTCGGTTACTGTGTTAATAAAACACCCTGAAATATCGAGAACACAAATAGTTCATAGATCCATTCGGGTTCAGCAGCATTGTGCTCTCCTCTTCCATTTGATAGTAGGGAATAATTAAATAGGAAGTATGTATGTCCCTCTACATTTGATCTTCTAGTTGTGGGGAGCCTATGAGAGTTCTGTGTGATCAGTGCTACTTCTAAAAGCTGAATTTCTTATGTATGCTCATTGAGAAAGTGTTATTGAATATATGCTCCAGAAGTACTTGTGTGGCAGATCAGAAGGCCCAGTGACTTCCCAAATGAGAAAATACTATGAAAAATTTGCCTTTTGGAGAATGTACTGCTGTTACTTGTAGCAGAGTTTACAAGGTTATGGAAATTAAGATGCTAAGCCCTGTCAGTAGTTCATTTTCTTGATTGCTATTAAATTTAAAGCTTCTTAATTCCTCACACATACACTAAATGTGTGGGGTTTACTCTGTTCTGTTTGCTATTTGGTAGCTTTTTTGTTTTACTTTTGAAAATCCCTTGACATTCAAGTAAAAGAAGATAGATAACCTTTTCCTTTTTCCCACAGATCCAGACGTTTAATGTCGAGGCACCATGCCAGACCGTGGAAGATTTAACGAATGGGGTTGTGATGGCCCAGGTTCTTCAAAAAATGTAAGGAATTATTGATTTAATGAAATAAATACAGTTTTACTACCTATACATTTTTATGTATTTAAGTGTATTTTGGTTCAAACTTGGCTGGTATTCCACAAGGATGTGGCTTTTCCTATGCTTAAACAGTACTTTAATCTGGAACATGACTAATGTTTAGAGTTTTCAGATAACTATCTTAAATGCAAAAAAAAAAAAAAAGAAGTTTTGTCTTAGGGAGATATTTATTCAAGCATAAGCTTACTGTAAAGTAAGTTGGATTAAAGCTGAGCTTACAAATGGAAGCTTTTTAAAAATTTGGAACCGGTGCAGGTTAATGTATTGGCTCTAATCACGGTTTAAAAATAGAGCCAGTATATCAGTAATGTTGGAATTAGTTTCATGCAATAAAACTTCTGTGATAAACTGAATGGAACTGTCAGTTTAGTTGTTTGCAAAAATACTATGTTCTTTAAAGTAGGTGAAGGAATAATAGACGTTACTAGGTAATGTTTTTGTTCTTTTGAACTTTAAGATCAAATAGGATAAAATTCAGTACTTCAACATCTCAGTATAATCTAGGATGTTTCTGGGGACTACAGCTATGCACCTGGAATGTAGCTGTATGCAGAATTACCTGTTTTCACAGAAACACAACTTTTTATTGCTCATTAGAAACTGAAACAGCACTTACCAAAGTCAGCAGTCCAAATTGAGCATGCCAGTTCCTACAGATCTATTTAAAAAAAAAAAAAAGTATGGTTTATTCCTTTTCACATGAAGAGGGTACTGTCTTGAGTGTAAATGCACAATAAAATGTTTTCTATGTAATTTGTTGAAAATTAAGACTGGACAGGTACAGAATAGATATGAACAGTTTTCTCTGAGTTCTGGTTTGCATTGAAAGGCACCTGTGTAGTGTTTAATCCAACTCACCTGCTCAAAGCAGAGTTTGCTAGAGCAAGTTGCCCCAGGGTTGTGTCTAGTCAGATTTTGAGTATATGGAATGATGGAGGCTCTACAGCCCCTGTGGGCTACCTATTCCAATATTCAATTGCCCTCAGTTTAAAAAAACAGCAGCTAAAAAAACCCAAAACAAGCAAACAAACAAACAAAAAAAAAACCAACACAAAAACCCAAACCCAGAAAACACCACCACCACAAAAAAGCTGGGGGCATTTATCTCTTTATGTTCAGATAGAAGTACTTGTATTTCAATTTGTGTCCACTACTTCTTGCCTGTTCACTGGGCACCACTGAGAAGATTATGGGAGGAGCCATCAGATAGTTATACACAGGATTGATAAGATCCCACTGAGCCTTCTGAGGCTCAACAGACACAGCTCACTCAGTTTCACCTGGTTGTGACAGATGCTCCAGTCTGTTAATCATCTTAATTGTCCTTTGCTGAGTTTTCTTATATGTCCAGATCTCTCTCATACTGGGGATCCCAGGACACAGCACTTCAGATGTGGTCTCACCAAAGCTGAGTAGTACCTCCCTTGGCCTCCTGGCAGTGTTCTTCCCAGTGCAGCCCAGGATGTGATTGGCCTTCTTTGCTACAAGGACACGTTGCTGTAATGTGTTCAGCTTGGTTTCTACCAAGCTACTTCTCTGCAAAGTTGCTTTCCAACCAGTTGGTCCCCAGCATATACTGGTGCATGGGGTTTGCACGTACTTTTGCTGAAATGCATAAGGTTCCTGTCAGCCCATTTCTCCAGCCTGTCAAGGTCCTCCCAAATGGCAGCACAACTATCAGGTGTATCAAATACTCATTCCAGTTTTGTATTATCTGAAAACTTGCACTCTGTTCCATCATCTAGGTCACTACATTTAATAGTATTAACCCATTAGGTATGCTGCCTGGGGACGGGCCTCCAGCTGGACTTCATGCTGCTACTAACAGCCTTTCGAGCCTGGCAGTTGAGCCATCTTTCAACTTGTAACTACACACAGAACTCTATTTTCTCCTGTTTGTTCTCCATGCTGCATGCATTAGTGCACAGACACTTCACATGTGCATCCAATATTATTGATTCCCAAGAATGAGAGTGTTCCCTGTAGTGGTTTTCTGTAGACTTTTCCTTATTTATGTGCATATGCTTGGGGTGACCCCACTTCAGCCCTGTTTTGTTGACTATGCGGTGTCTCTTGTTCACATCGTGCCACACCCTTTACTTGCCAACAGAGTTCACTACTTTGTCACTTGAGGCAAAATACAATGAAACATCCTCTCTTGTTCCTTGATTAAAACTGTTCTTACCAGATTGGTCAGCCTGTTGGTGAAGATGCTTCAGCCCACCATAGTCAGGTGGATCCCATCTCTTCCAAGCAGTTCTGGATTCTCAAAGAGGGTTCTCTGGTCATGGAAACCAAAATGATGCTGCCAACACCAGTTCACAGCTGGTTGTTGGCCTGCAAGATCTGTCTGCTTCTCAAGCCCTTCCTGATAACTGGTGTGACTGGGGAGAATACCACTTGGGCCCTACCCATAATTTCCAGAACCTTGTAATCGCACTTGGTACTTTCCAGGTCTCCCTAGCTGTACAGCTGGTGCTCAGGTAGAAGAGCAAGAATAATAGTCTGAGGCCTCCTGGACAAGCTTTGGCAGTCTTTCAACAATGCCATGAATTCAAACCCCTAGCAAACAGTAACACTTCTAAGATGACGAGTCAGTCAAAAGATGAGGGTTCTACATCCCTTGGTAATGCTTGCCACTTACCTTTTGTGCTGCTGCATGGCTCAGGTTTACCAAACACAGCTGATTCATTTGACAGTGTTCCTAGCCCCTTAAATGCTATGAGGGCACTGAATCTGTTTTGTAGTTACAAATCCTCTGGCGGAGCAGGAGCCTTCTTCCTAGTGGAAGAAAAAGCTGCCAGTTCACAGGAAGAAAAAAGGGGGAAAGAGGAAATCTCCATGTAGTCAAGGGAACACTTCTTAGCATGTGGAAAGGTAAGATCTGGAGTGTAAAATCCCAAAGGCTTGAAGTACAAAACTGTGTGAAACTTTGAAGAAGATGTAAGTGTTGTGAAGTTTCTTTCTGCATTTACTTTCTCCTTCCATGAGGAAGATGAGGCATCACTTACAAGAATTATCAAATGTGTATGTATTTTTGTATCAAACAACTAATTTCAAGTAACGTCAACAGTCCTATTACTTCAGAGTAATTGAAGCAGTCTTTCTACCGTTTTAATCTATTTTACTGGTACACAAAGGATGACAATACCCTACCCCCCAGTAGAAATGGTTTTCCAGCCCAGAATTTAAATCAGCTCACATATAAGTTTTCTGAAGTCTGAACATTAAGTTTACAAGTCTGGAGGTAAATACAACGTAAATCAGATACTGTTACATTTTTTTAGGTTTGGAAAGATATCATCCTCTTTTACTTGCTGGAGTATAAAAAGGTGGTGACCATGTAAATGGTGTGTTCAGTAAAATTTACAGTAAGTCAGGATTTCAGCATAATCATCTGGGAATCTGTCTTCATAGCATTTAGAAAAAATGTAGTAGTGACATATTTGGTATGGGTATTTAGCCATCTTGAACTTTCATGATTCTTCCGTAGGGTACAGGTTCCAGTTAACTTAATGTTGGGCTAACAGTTGATAACTATGTATATTCTTGATTGACTAATTGGAATTTGGATCTAAAACATAATATACCTTAATACAAATCAAAATTAACACTTCAGTGTCAAAGGCCCCTCAGTAACCTTGTTGACTATCTTAGCTTGCTACTATCATGATGTGAAATACTGCCTTTCTCCCTGCCTCAGTATTAAGAAAGGAAAACTGTTCTGAGATATTGTTTTCAGCTGATGAGCTGATGATTTAAAAAGAGATGTACAATACAAATACTGCATTTCTATAGCATGATTTTAAAATATTTCTTATAGCAATTTCCATGCTAACACCAAATGTGGGAATTCTTTAGTTTACCCAGTTTATATGTAAAGATCAGCTTAGCAGTTTAAAGTTCTTTTTCTATGCCCCAGGTAATAATTTGAATCTGACAAAATTAGTACTTGGCTGTCATATTTTCTGATAGCTGTGCTTCAGATTGAATGTTTTGCATATAGTGTGCTATGAATACGTTGAGCTGCATACAGATATTTATCAATAATACTAGTAAATCTTGACTGCGTTCCTGTGGAGATAAAACTTTGAAATGCAGTAACAAGCTGATCTTGGATTGTAAAACAGGAATGACAACATATGAACAATTTTTTGAAGTAGATACTAAGGATTGCAGAATAACCAAATATTGCCTGTTTCCCAGGATGTGAGAGAGGGAGCATAGGCCAAATACAGGGATCAGCATTTGTATGGTTGACTAGAAAACTGATCAGAAACATGTTGACAAAGCCATTTTAAGTTTTCTTTCTTGAAAACAAAAGCAAATTTGACACTAGCAGCGAAGTCCTCCTTCTGCTCCTTCAAAGAGATACCAGAGGAAGAGTACCTAATCAGGAATCAGGGAATGTTCAGTGATATGAAGCAAGTCTAGAGCAGGCTTTTCCAGTCTACCCTTCTTTATGTATTAACAACACTGGCCCCCTTTCTGTCCCAAGAAAGATCACCATATAGAAGAAAATTTTTGCATGTATAGAAATGTGTAAGAGTAAGACAGCTGTGTGCTCGAGTTTATTTGGAAAAGTCATGCAGTGACGTTCAACAGCAAGCGCAGCCTGAAAGTACCAGGTCACTGCAGACAGATGTCATTTGCAGTGAAAACTTGAACAGCTGTGACTTTGACATGAAAATCTCTCAGCAGGTTAATCTTCAAAGGACAAATCTATTGTCTTGTCTGGAGACACAAAGCCCTAATGCTATTACTTGTATTCCATTGAGAATGGTAAACTACTGTTTCTGTAATGCATGTTCCTTGAAATTTGGGTATCTTTTAGTATAGCTGCCTCCCACTTTATCAATGTGTGTTCTCTGAGGCTAATAGTACTAATAGGTTAATTACATAGAGGTGGGAGAGGATGTAGTGGTTTGAGCTCAGAGGGCAGCTGAAAACCACACAGCTGCTCACTCTCCACCGTAGATCTCCATGGGTGGCAGGGGGGGCCGCCCTGCTGTCTCACCACAGGATACAGGGGGGTCTCTGCTCCGGCACACCTCCCCCCTCCTTTCTCCCTCCGTTCCTCCACTGACCTTGGTGTTCATGCAGCTGCAGCAACTCCTCCTTACACATCTGACTCCTCACCGCGTCCCATCTTAAATATGAGACTTCCCCCGCTACCAAAAAAACACCACCACTCACTCAAACCCAGGACAGAAGAGAATTCTGACAACTTTTGGGTGCATGACTTTTACTACCATATATTAATTACTGTTTAAAAAATAGCTGAAAGAGCATATTAATATATCCAGTGAGTATTTAAGAAAGAATTTTAAAAAGAGACTTTGCTATGAATGAAGAAAACGCAATCGGTGAAGAATTCGTAAGTGAAGTAGAGCACTGATGCAAATTGAAAGATGTTGAGGTGATCCAGTAATCTGAATATATTTCCATAGGAGAATAAGGATAGCATTTTTTCTTGAAAACTTTAAAATTTAAAAGTGTCTATTCTTTCTATTTTTTCAACCTCCACCTTCATAGAAAGAGTCCTTTGGTACTTATGAGGGCATGGAGATAGTGGAAACAAGATGAAATTAAGACACTAGTTTATGATGACAGCAGTTTCAAAGAAATCTGTAGTTCAGGGAATTAATTGCTTTAGATGTACAGAAAATTTGCACAGCACAGAACAGTGGGATTTTTTGTCAGTAAAAGAAAAAAAAGAAGAATATTGCTTATTCATCAGCTGATAAAAAACAGCTGTGCCTTATTTCAAGTGTTAAGAAGGGGCCAGCAGCTCCTTCAATTGTTTTCAGTTTTTTGTACATGGTTCTCAATTTTTTGCAGTCAAGGTAGCAGCCCATTTGTAATTAAGGACCACCCATCAGAGGTAACAACTCATATAGCAGAATTTTCTATAATAAAACTCTGGAGAGAGGCTGTGAGAATAAAAGGGTACAGAGAGAATTACTGACACTTTCAGAAGCTCTTTACTGATGTAGTGTGTGATACAAAGTGACAGAAATGTGTGAGATGTAACCAACCACAGGCATTTTGCTTACAGGTTCCCTTGTTAATAAGTAGGTGTCGGTAAATCCCTGAAGGACACTTTCTTTCTTTTAATCATAAAACATTTATCTTCGAATTTCAGGTTGAAGTAGCATTGAATGGAATTCCCCAGTGCTAAATATATTATCCCAGAGGAGGAAATTCAGCCTATGCTCTACCTTATTTTTCTTTGTATTCTGTAAGATTCACTGTTTATTTGTGTTCAGATGTGAAAGTTACTGGTCCCTCTGTCTAGAATTAATATGATAAGATGCCTGTACACAATCAGTGTTGATGGTCTTTTTACAGAGTACTGTGCTCCCGAAGAAATTATTGGAAGCAAAAAAAAAAGTTTGAACTATGAGTAGACTGCCTAAAATCATGTAGCTTATGTTTAGAGCAGACAGAAGTGCCATAGCTTGCTTCTGAATTGCATCCTCTTTTTGTTCATGTTTGTTTTTTTTTTTTTTGTAGCTTTCACTCATGTTACTCATGTTTTCAGTGTCCATTGATATCTCTATAACAGCATAATTTTCTGTTTTATACTACAGTTTTAAATTTTCCTTTCTTCCCACTCTGACAACTGTTTAGTACCAGGTGTCCCTCTTGTTTTAATTCTTTCTTTGTCTGTTATACTGGGTTTGGTAAATGTAAGATAGGTTATATATTTTCATTTGTCATCTGTGCACTGTGCCCCACTTAATGAATTATTAATTTGTTATATTATACATTGGAACATGCTATGTATGTTTTGACACATGAAGAACACAAAAGCCCTGCTTTTGAATATCTCTGGGGGAGGCAAATTTTTGTAAACAGACATGTCTTAAAGAGGCTTACTGTACCACTGTTAAAATGAGTAATAATCATGAGTTATACTACATGCTCTGTGGGTTGGTTTTCTTCAGAAAAGTATTTCTGTCTCTTGCGCCTATGATGTGGAGAGATGGTTGCTTAAATAAAGGCAAATTTGCATACAAAATAAGATGGAGATGGTATAAATGAGCACTGCTGAAAACATCACATGAAGTGATACAGCATTAACAACAGCATAAGTATCTTTTACTCTGAGGAAAAGTCCCAGTTATCTGCACTACTTCTCAGATACTAGGCACCAATCAACTGATACAAAAATACCTTTATACCTTGGAAAATTATCCAGCACAAGAGATTGTCAAGTTTGGATCTAGGCTCAGGAACTTACTGAATTCAAGATGCTTGGTTCAAACAGGTGATCCAATGGTAATGATGGTGCACCAGTAAGTTTTCTGCAGCCTTTGTTTAGTGCAGTACCTCTTCAAAATGAGCTGTTAGGTTTTGTAATCACATCTGCTCAGTTTTCAACCACACATTTTTGTATTTGTCTAGGTGATGCTTTTTCAAACACTGTAAGAAATGCCAACGTCTTTCTTAATGACAGGGACTAAGGGAGTTAAAGAACTCTGAATATGATTGAATCATGTTCCCCAAAGATTCAGCAGAGGAAGACTTGTTCACAGCAAGGTCTGTGAGTGACCTAGTGTCTGGAAGCTCCTTTTTAAAAGTATTTGTAGGAATTCTGTTGGAAAATTTTTTATTTCAGATTTGATTTCCATTAGTTTGATATAGAGAAAAAATGTTGCTGGTGTAATTAATTCATAACCTTAATCAGACTTTTGAGGACAGAAATTAAATTATAACAGTGCACTAGGAATTATTCTGAAGTGATTTATGGATGAGGAAAAGATGATCATTCTAGAATTGTTTGGCATTGATACCCAACCTCTTGCTTGTATTCCTGGCAAAGTGCTTTTGCAATATGCTACTAATGATTGTGTAATCTGCATAGAGGTGGTTTAAAGAGAATTGTTGGCACTATTCTGACCACTGTTACGTGTTGATGATTTATAGTAGATTGCTTATCAGCTGCTGGACCACTGGGTACTTTCATGAGGTTTGTATACTTGGAAAAAGAAATGGGATCTGTGGGAAGCAGCCACCACACTGAGTTTAGATATAATTCTCAGGGACCTTCTTTATATATATATATATGTGATGACATATGTAAAGGTGTAGGTAACCTAAGATATCCATCAAGACAGTGAGGGCCAGTTGCTGGTCCATGTGTTACTTTTATTGCAATAGTAACTGAGAGGCTTCTTAGTTGCTATTAAATACAGGCTTCCAGAGTGAAAGGAGTTGGAGCTGACCCTGAAATCTTCTTACTTCTCCTCAGCTGACATCTTTATCATTGAAAATCAGTATACAGTATTAGCCATTAAGTCAGTCCAAACATTATTCTGCTTGTGGGCAGTTGTTTATGCTTACCTGTGTTGATTCTTAGAGTCATTTACAATGAAAATGGTAAGTCAAGAATTGGTATATTCATGGCACTGTAGCCTTGAAGCAGCTGAAGATGTTAGTGACCAAGTGCATTCCTTAAAATTATAAGATGCAGTCCTTAAGCTATGTTGGTCTTTTTTGCTGGTGAAGCACAGGTAATTTGGCACACTTGCTTTCTCACTCAGATGCATAAACACTTTGTAGTTGTGAGTTTGTTGTAAGCAAGGTTCACTTGGATCTTCACAATTCCCAGAAGACCCATCTGAAAGATACTAGGGTGCTTTTTGTACTCCACAGCTTGAGCAGTATCAAGAAGGGCTACATGGGTCTTGAACTCTCATTTTTTTTCACTACTGTCCATCTGATTTTGTTGTGATTGGGTGGAAGTTAGGCAAATTAAGACTTTTTGCAAGGAGAGCCATTTGTTTCATGTAAAAGCTGAATGTGAGCTGCCTTCATCTCTAGTAGATCTTGTATGTATTCAGATAAATTTAATTTTTAGGTTTACCTATGTTCTGAGGGCAGAGAGACGATTTGGAAGCTATTTGAAAACATCTATTTCAAAACCAGATGAAACTCTGGATAAGACATTGCTTTTTCTGTTTTGTAGTTTAAGATTCTGTCATCTGTGCTAGAACTGCACTGGTTTTGAATGGGAGTAATTTGGAGTCATCAGTTTAACTAGTAATTAAAGCTGTTCTTCCAGCTATATATTTGCAGATGCCATGTCAGAGGAAAGGAAATCTGCCGTAATCTTCACCAGTGTCTGTAACAGAATGTGTAAAAATAGCAATTGGAATGTGTCAGTAGAGAAACATTGCTGTTTGTGATCTCTTCCCGTTGCTGTTATCATGGGCTGCTTGCAGACCTTGATGCATTGTGGGGAAGAGGGAGTACAGGAGATACTGTGCATCAGATATAAAGTGTGGCTACAAAGTCTGTGACTTAATGTAAGTACTGATGTAATTGCTAGTTTACAGCATATATGATATAAATATCATTTGAATCTCCAGACACATTCATAGTTTTCTTGAACTTTTTTCCAAAGATGTCATGGTATCTTGCCCTTAAAAAAAGAGCTCAGTCCAGAACCCTTCTATCTGTAGAGGATACAGCAGTAAATCTAGTAAGTACTCGGTGACAAATGCAGCAGTATTAGAACACTTCATGTGGAACTCTAACCTGGTTTACCACACTGACTCTCAAGAACCTTATGCTTACAAAACATAGAAAGTGTTTTGTTTTGTTTTGTTTTTTTTTCCCTCTAACTTTATTAACTTTAGATGTTGAATGAAATGAGCCTTTCCTTATATTATATTGACCTACTTTAAAACCAGTTATTTGTAATGCATTCTCTACCCTTAGTTCTGACCATAACAGTCTCAAAGTTCTGTATGATATAAAGAAAATTTGCCTTAAGTGAACAGTAGAAAATGTTAGCCTTTTAGGTGATCTTGGAACTTGGGGACAAGAGAGTCTTGGGAGTTGTGTTGAAGCAATTTATGGAAGATGCTTGTGAGAAAAAGGAAGAGAGGAAAGAAGTTTATAGAAATAGAAGTATACTCTACAAGCAGTAGGTGTTTTGTTCGTTATATTAATTTCCTCATCAAAAGTGCAGAAGATAAAAAAGCTTTTAAGGAAAGGTGTTCATAAAAAGATTTGTCTAGGGTTACCATGAAAAGAGATTTGGAAAAACTACTAGTATTTGGTAGATGAAATAATAGAAAAGTGTGTTCTCAGTAATAAATAATTAACTTCAGTGATACTTTAACTCTTCTCACTGTATAAAAACAATATATATATTGTTTGGTCTCAAGCTTCTTATTTAGAAGTGGAATAGTTGTAAGCAGTGTATGGCAGTAGGAATCCATAATATGTGGAAAAGTAATATTTTTTGTAACACTTCCGAGTAATGCAAACAAACATTGCTCCAGCACTAGCTGATAAATTAGAGGAATAAGAATTTACAGAGGGAAAAAATGGCAAAATCATTCCAAGTAGTCAGCTTCCTCAAAAGTATTAGCTACTAATGGCCCACAAATGAAGCTGTGCTGTCAACAGGGTGCAAGACCTTAGAAAACTGAATAGTAACAGGATTATGAACTACTGTATATGGGCCATGTTGGATACAGAGGTAATCGTTTAAATAACCTCAGCATAACATAGGGGCTTAATCACTAAGATATCCTCAGTTTCTGTAACCTGTTTTTAATGAATATTCTACATTTTTTGTTTCAGAGATCCAGCTTACTTTGATGAAAACTGGCTGAACAGGATCAAAACAGAAGTAGGAGATAATTGGAGGCTAAAGGTATTTCACTTGCTTTGCTTGTCTGTGAATCTGTATTTCAGTTCTTACTACAATATTGTATCTAAATATTAGCATATTCCTAGATTAAGACCTTGCTTTATAGTACAGCATTTTGAATTTTAGACCATTTTAATTATACTTTGTTGGTTTTATGTTGTTATAGTTCTGCACAATTTAGTGAAGAAAAGATATTTTAAGTTTGCAAATGGGTTTCAGTAATTTAAAATAAATTAAAATACATTTTATGCATCAGTTACCTCTTTTTCAAATGTTGAATGGAAGATTTTTTTAAATGCAAAGTAGCATTAAATAAAAAAGAGCTCTTGGAAGCAGTTGCATAAAAATAGCAGAATAATAAGCAATTTATTTACATAAACATAGCAAAGTATTGTTTCCTTTTAGTTTTTCAGAGCTGCACAACTACTGAGCTTTAGGAGAGGAAGTTGTGTTTTTTCTGTGTTGTTTGTACTCATCATGTTTTTTAACCACAGTGCATTTGCTGGGTCATGTGGATCACTTGATATTCTAGTACTTTCTCTGCAAACCTTAAGGCAACAGAATTTACAGTGCTCCAGCTGAGGAGCATTTTTGGTTTGTAAAACCTGAAGAACATAGTTTCACATGCAGATGTGAGTGTAGTTTCTGATCAGTTTTGTTCAGAAAATGATGGATGTACCTTTTTAAATTGCCATTTCCAGCCTGACTACTTGGGGAAACAAAATGGCGGTGGTTTGTCTGTTAGTTCCTGTTTCCTATAAAACAGTTTTGTTCTAGACATCATAAACCCTTCTGAGTATCTGGGGAAGGGCTAGATTTGTGAAATGCCCTAGTACTTACAGGCTTGTCAAGAGACGCGGATGGAGCATACTGCTGCTGTTTGTTTTGACTTAGCCAGCAGACCTGTCATCCTGGTCTCTGCTGCCTGGGCCAGCTCTGTGCAAGTCTGGGCTGCTTTAGACTATTCTGTCTACCAGAGCTGCCAGCAAAAATGTGAGTACATTGATGAGGATATATTGACTGACTGGTGAATAAAAGATGAGGTCCCTAAAAAGGCTTTTGTTAGTTCTGCTGCTTGCAGAGCAATTAATTTAAATGAACTTTTCAAAGAAGCATATGGAATTGCAAGTAAACAGCTGGATACAGGTTTTATTTTTCTCTAAACTATTTCTGTGGCTTTTTTCCCAAGGAATATTGAAGTCTTGGCTGTTAAATTTGGAGAACAACAAATTGAGAATTGTTTGTTATAATGGCATTTCAGCTGATTGAAAGCAGAACAGCAGCTTCTATAACACTCATAAGGAGCTGTAAGAATACATTTTTTTTATTGTCTCCCACCAATTTAGCAGATACTAAGGCTTAGTAGGTGTGAATTAAAAAAAAAAAAAAAGGCAGCTGAGCAATTTAGTAACTTCCTTATGTGACTGAGGTTGGGAAAACATCAGGTCAAATTTCAGTTTCTTGCTGATTCTTCTTGCTCTTCATTCCTCTTGTTTTTCACATATGCATGTAAATAAGAACTAAAGACTGATTATTTTTTTTATTTAAGAGTTGTATACTGCAGTTTTTTTGTATAAATTTTTTATATACCACTTCCCTTTTCATGAAGAATATTAAAAGACACAAATGTGGTATTTTCACTCTGATTTTGTAACCAGGAACGTAATCTTATACTTTGCCAACTGTTTTTCTTTATATGTGAATAAACACTATTAGCAATCTAGTTCAAATGTCTATCAGTGAATCCATCGTTTGTATTGGTTTGTAGGAACACTGCCAATCTGTGCACTTCTATTCATTTGTCACTAGATTTAAAATGTAGGCAACATACTTCTGCCTGACTCGATAATATAGATTTCCTT
The DNA here is from genome assembly GCF_018691265.1 of Tyto alba. Lineage (NCBI taxonomy): Eukaryota > Metazoa > Chordata > Aves > Strigiformes > Tytonidae > Tyto > Tyto alba. Next base: position 45,948,187 of record NW_024881275.1, on the reverse strand, counting down.
TCATATTTTAAGAAGCACCATAAGAAGTGATATTTGGGTTATCTCACTAACTCACAAGTCATGATAATGAGCTGAATTATATTCTTGCTGCTAAATGTGGTTCATCTTTGCCTTCAATATCATGTGGCATAATAGTCACCACTTGCACAAGCTCTCGATATTATGAACCACATAAAGGAGCCAGTCTAGTAGGGGAAATAAGTTAAAAAATACCCAAACCAAAATGTAATGTGCAGGTAGTTCTTCTTTGTGGAACAGTGGTTAGGAGGGCCTGTAGAGGTATAGGCCTGGTACAGCCATCCTAGCCACCATTGAAAGAGATAAGCAGAAAATTATGTAATTGTTAACTTTGAATTGGATGCTGTCCTCTGTGGGGAATAATCAAGTATATATGGCTCAGCTTGCATTATTTTTTTTGTTCAGCAGTTCACTTTCCAGTAACTGCAAGAAGGCAGTCTTATTAAAAATATTTTTCCTGTTGCTGTACCAGTTCAAAACAAATTTATAAATTGAAGATTGTTGTTACATTCTTGGTTTCTGCACAGGTTGTCTAACTTGAGAGATTGAGCAATGCACAGGATAGAAAAAGGGAAATGTTAGAACTCAGTGGACTTGCTAAGTAGGAAGCATTCAGCAAGCAATCTGTGTATTACAGCTGACCAGATCTTTGCTTACTGTGTTTAATAAACGTGTTACTTCTTAGGGGTTAAAATTTCTTGGGCATAGCATACATCAGGGTACATAGTAGTTTATGTTTTCCCTTGAGCAACAAAGAAATCTACTTTTCACTTCTGCCTTAACTGCAATTTTATGTTGTGGTTAAAAAAAAAAAAAAAAAGGGCAAAGACATATCTTTCCTGATGTACAACTCAAGATTTTAATATAGTCAGAGTTTATCTATGCACATACTAGTATTTCACACTGAAGAAGATGACATTTTGACTATAAAACTGCCTTTATTGAAAATGGAGAGCAGCATAGAAAATAATTCTGTTGCCAAAATTTTGCAGGAATGAAATTCCCTGATCAAGAAACGGGAACAGTTCAATGTCAAGTCATACAGGAATACCAATAATAGAGAAATTTAAACAGTAAATGATTTGATACACACATGTCAACTTTGGCAATTACAGAATAAGCTATTGACTCTCTGAGGGGTGGGCTAAAACTGGCCCCTTCCCCCCTGTCCCCTTCCATTCAGCATGGTCATACCTGGCTTGGAAAAGGAAGGAAATAGATGGTTCAGCTTGATTTCTGACTTTTTCTTTTGGACTTTTCATGTTGGCATTCAGACTACAGCATCAGTTGAATGTACAATTTTATTGATGTTTATAGTAGAAGCTGTGTGTGTTCCAATACTGAATAGCACATTCAAACAATAGCAGCTACTAGACTTTCTGCAACTAGTACATTTTGAGTGCCTTGTGTTTGATACAATATTGCAAAATGGAATAACCAATGAAATTACAGCACAGGCTACTTAGTGCTATAATCTAAGTAAACAAACCTGATTTTTTTTGTGTATTAATTTTGACTTCCTGCAGTAGTACAGTTAGGTTTGCTACAGTACAAGATGGGCTGACTGGTGGAGTAATGGAAGCTAGTTTTCAGTGTACAGTATGCTCTTTCTGCTACTTTTTTTTCCTTAGTAAGGGAAGGGAGCACTTATTCATAGGCAGCCTTTTAGAAGTTTTTTTTCTGATAAGGATAGAAGCCTGTCATGTGAATGTTCTTCTGCAAGTAAGAAGCAGAGATTATAGGTGTGTTGTACGGCAGCATTCATTTCTGTCAGAAAGATAATTGGCAACTGATATATTTAATTCTGTTTCAATATATTCTTAATACCTAAGTCAGCACTGTCTTCAAATAGAAGTTTTATGTGGGAATGCTCTCTGTCTTCAGACCCATATTTAATTTTTTTTTTTCCTTGTCATTTAACTAGAAAAAGCATCCATATCTGTTCCTTTTGGGTTTTCTTTTTGCAGAAGACAGGTTGGAGGGGGGATAACCCCCAAAGCTAGTGGTATAGTCTCTCTCTAGGGTCCATTTATAATCAGTGAGGAGACAGGGTCCTGCAGAATGCAGTTTAGAGCAGAAACCTTATTTATTTGGTGGTAATGATCCATACACAGTCTCCTTCCCATCAATCCCCATGGCACCCCCACTTTTAAGTGCAGCTGGGAAGAATATGTACCTTAATGAGATAGGAAGCTGATTAAGAATTCTCTCACCATTTGCAAGTATTCCCTAGCAACACTTCCAGAGTTTATAAGGTTCTTAATTATAACCTGTGTGAAAGGATACTGTTGGAACAGCATTTCAGAACATTGGCATTCCCATTCAGACACTTCAGGACCTGAAATGTACAAGGATAAGTCAATTTGCACAACCTTCAGCACAAACAGAATTTCCCTCATGCATGTGATAAAAGGATAAATGTAAAAATGGGGACTGGCTGTCATAATGTTAGATCAAAAACAAGAGGCTAGATAAACCATGCTCCTTTTTTGTCAGCAGTCACAAGCTTCGGGGCATTTCTACTGTCAGTTTCATGAGACTTTCCTTTTGTTACTCAAGTATATTAATGAAGAGAGAAATCTAGACAGACCGTCAGTTTGGAACCAGTAAGTAAATTGTAATTAAATAAAAATAGAGATTTCATATGACAGGTGGGGGGGGGGGGGTGTGGAAAACAGATAAAAACCCCACAAACATTAAGTCATATGGTGTTGCCAGATCATGTGTTGCCTTCAGTAACCCAGGGCCCATCATCTCTGCTTTCATTCCAGACAGTTTATCAGGTTAATACTGTGTAATAAGGGTCAGACACTGAATGGTGTGTGCTAACTATGTAGTACTATACTACAGCCAAGATGGCTGTAAACTGGGAGGGTAATGATCATTTAACATAAGGAACATCCACACAGCACTGCTGTGGATATTAGTGAAACATAGGTATTCAAAAAATGAATGACAGCATGCAGGTTGCTGTTGTGGATGCATTAGTTCAAAGTGAGTATCTTCTCCTTGGTAATAGGAGATTGGAGAAATAAAAGAGGAAATGACAGATGGGAAGCAATTGAAAACGTATAGAGATTCATCTAGAAATAATTAATAATCCATCTGTTGTGAGCTGCAACAGCTTCTGAAGTGGAATAAAACACAGTTGTCACTATTTATTGTTTTTCCCAGTAAGTTTCATGTGTTTTCTAACAGAGGTGTGGGTGCAGGAAATGGATGTCGAAGTGGTTGGGAGGGTAGTATACATTCTTTGTATGGAAATGGAGGAAGTCAGATTGCTGATGCAAGCAGATAAGCATCCGATGTGATCATGGGCTGATCTCCAAAGGATGATACAGTGCTTTATATTCATGATCAATATTGGAAATTCTATCTCTTGTGTTCTATCATTGCATGATTTAATGGTCTTTGTTAACTAGTTATAGTTAGGTTTTCCCGATATGCTTAAGAAAAAGAGAAAAAAAATTTTGAACAACCACCACCTGCCGTGATTTAAATTCTGATGTAATTGGTTGTCTTCACTTTTTTGTGTTATTGTTCGTTTTCATTCATTGCTGAAGTCTTCCTTTTAAGAACTTATGCTATGACCTGATGAATGTTACTGGGGCTACTGAGTTGAATCTCAAAACAGAAAACAATTGTGGTAGTTTCCTGACAGTGACTCTCTGCCAGTGGTAGTAGAACCATGTAAGTGTATTCATTTCAGACAAGCTAAAAAAAAAAAAAAAATCAAGAGCCCTCCAAGTAATAGTGGTGATCATTGTCAAGTTTAAGCCAGTCTGTAAAGAACCTGCTTTAGCCTTACAGTTGCATGATTGTGTGCCAGAGACAAAGATGGTAGTTAACTCTTGAAAGCAAGTTATCGTAGTATTGCTGATTGATGGTGGAATGAAGTAGGACCTCAAAGACAAGATTTTTTTTTTCAGTTTGTTTGCTGTTTTCTTTTTCCAAGGATGCTGCCCTGTATATTAGCTTTGATGACAGATTTTGATCAGTATTGATTTTGTTCCAGCATCTCAACTGTAAGATCTATGAAAGTTATGTGGAGGAAGATGACTCTTTGTGTTTTAAGGGATTTTAATTCAAGCAATACTTGCAAAGAAAGGGAAAAAGAAGTATTTTATAGGTGGGTACTTTCCATTTTGTTTCTCATTTGGGATTAGGTTCAAGTTCAAGGTTCCTCACAATGTTCTCATCGGTAAACTGGACTTAAATTCTGCAGCATGGCCTTTGTGTTTCTGTAGCACTCTCTGCAGCAGACTCAGGTAAATTACAAACTGGAAGATTTAATGAATCAAGTTTGAAAATTATATTCCAATCAGTGCAGTGTTCTCTGTGATGATTTGACATAAAAATAAAATTATTTCTATTTCTTTACATTCTTAAATCTGTTGCAGGCTGTGGTTATACTTGTGCATAGCCTTTGAGAGATGGTGGTGATTGCTTTTGGGCAGACATTTAGAAGATAGTTGTAGTTCTTACAGAAACATGATGTGTTATGTGTAATATTACAGAAATAGTATATGTTTGGGAGTAGAAGGTATAAACCAGGAATTAAACTAATTATTATGCTGTTATGGGAGGGACAGTAAATGTTGTTAGATACTTGCTATCATGTAGCATCTCCAGTTCTCATTCTAGGTTGTCAGAATATTCAATGTATCACTTTTCAAGTCCCAGTGAATTTGTTTCTTCTGTGATCTGAAGTTAAATGATTATGAAGACAAACATTCTATCTTATTAAGTAGTCAAGTTTTTGCCACTTGTTTCCATAAGGGAGTAGATTAATAGGAATAAGGTAATCAGATCATTATCACTTTGGATTTTATGGCTAAATATGTGTGTGGAGGGGACACCTGTTCCTTTCATGAGTTTCTGTTAGAAAAGAGAGTAGGTTTTGCTTTCAACCCCACATTTTGTCCATTGACTGTGTTGACGTGTTTAGCTTTTTCCTGGATTTCAGCATCATGTTTCCTAACTGTTTTCTATAGTGTTTCCTCAGATCTTTTGGAAGAGAGATGACTTCTGTCGATGGACAGACTCCTAGCTGGATGTTTTTGGAATGCAATTAATATAAGTTACTGTGGGCTTTAAAGACAGTTCGGATTTGAGAGTTTTTGCTCTCCCTTCATTATAGTTCGACAGTTTTCTGCTATGGCTACTGTTGTCAGCAACAGCTCTTTGTGAATCCTAATGTAGTCAGGTTCAGTCTTTGCAGGACCTGTTTTTAGATGCCATAAAATTATTTAGGTTGAAAAAGACCCTTAAGGTCATTGAGTCCAGCTGTTAACCTAACACTGCCAAGTCCACCACTAAACCATGTCCCTAATCACCATGTCTACACATTTTTTAAATATCTCCAGGGATGGTGACTCACACACTTACCTGAGCAGCCTGTTGCAGTGCTTGATAACCCTTTTGGTGATGATATTTTTCCTAATATCCAACCTAAACCTCCCCCGGTACGAGGCTATTTGTCTTATCACTTGCTACTTGGGAGAAGAGGCTGACACCCACCTTGCTACAAACTCCTTTCAGGTAGTTGTAGGGAACAATAACGTTTCCCCTCAGCCTCCTTTTCTCCAGAAGAAACAACTCCAGTTCGCTTAGTTGTTCCTCTGTCACAGGAGGCAGTGCTCTGCTGTTATTATCTAAATTCCTTGCTTAAATACTTGGGCATTAATTGGTGTGAATCTGTAGCAGTTACTTTCAGCAAAGATTTCCTTTTTTTTTTTTCCCCTAAATATCACCTGTAAATATCACCTGTGAGATCCATTGGGCATTTTTTTAAAAAAAAATGCTTAAATGCTCTCTTTTTCTCAGAGACTTGATGTAAATGGATTTTTGCTGGAAAGGGAGCAATACTCAGTACTAGAGAAGTGTGGCATAGATTCTGTACAGCAGGAGACACTTCTCTGGTGCCATTGGTGATGCAAATGAACAGAATCTATCTTTTTGTATGGTGGTGAAGGCATCAGTGAGAAATGTGAATTTTGCCTTGGTGGTGTAAGACATTCAATTGTAAAGAACTGGGGTAGGGGAGATGAACAAAAATAAAAGAACTAAGAGGAATAATTAAGAGGAAGTTAATAAATTAAGTTTATAGAGGTTGAGAATAGAGGAGGATATTGAGCAGTAGCTTTTTTTGGTTTGGAAGAAGAGGTTTATCACTGCAGAAAGTAGATCACTATGATACTTTAAGACAATAAAGGAGGGAAACAATGTTTCAACTTTTGGATACAAAATTAATCCCAAGATAAACAAGTACTCCAAAAAAGATTAATTCTTTAGAGTCTGATCTAAAGCCTGTCCAAGACAATGTGATGTTTTTCATAAATTTAAATAGGTTCTGTCAATTAATAAAGATTTGTGATCAGGTCTGGAAGTCTGATTATAAGGGACGATTGCATAACTTTCATGATTCTAAAATAAACTGCTCAAACAGAAAGTCTCGTTGTGCAAGTAGATGTAATTGTATGATTCTTTTGTGTGATTCTTCTGTGATTGCCTACTTTGTGATCATTTCTCTGTAATTTATTCCCTGCATTTATTCTATTTCCTTCATCTTGTCAAATAGGTAAGCAACCTGAAGAAAATTTTAAAAGGAATATTGGATTACAACCATGAGGTAAGAACCATTTTAAGTAATCTACATTCCTTTTTTGTTATGTATTTTAGTTAACATATTTAACATAAATTATATTCTACTGATTAAGTTCTGACTTCTTCTTGCAAAGCATTTGGCATACAGAGTGTTTCATGGCCTATTCTCAGATGTTAGCCTTCTCTCAAACTTCTCATCTGCTTTGTTGAATACTTGGAGCTTCCAGAGGAGCCTGATGTGCAAATTCTGTCAAACAGTAGATGTCTTTGCTGACTATATTCTGATGATGGACTTTAACAGTGTTGATTTTTTTTTTTATCTTTGTCCACTGCTCCAGCTAAAGACTGCTTCTTTCCTTTTTTTTTTTCTTTTTTTTCCCCTTTGGGTGAGAGAGTAAAGATCGTTTTTAGCTTCTCTCTACATTAAAATTTTCAATGAAATAAGTTTTTTGTTATAGAAAATTAATATTACTATGACAAAGTGATGCCAGCTTCTTTTGGGCTCATTAGTATGTATGATGATTAAGTTTCTGGTGTGAAAGCTTTACTACTGTCAAGTTTTGAGCTGTTTCAAGCTAATTAAGTTTTGCAAAGGTAATGCGCGCTTGTAAGTTTGACTGGATTTTGGTTGGGTTTCTTTTTTTCCTTCTGAGACAATGCTTGTGGAGATGATCTGGATTCTGCTATGAATCCTGGCTATGTTTTCCTCAACCTGATTCCCTCTCCTAGCAGTCACATTCTACAAAAATATGGATATGAATGTATATGGATTTTACCTGATGTAGCTAAAAGGCTTTGGAAAGTATATATGCTAATTTTGTTCATCTTCTTGAAAAATTCAAAAATTTGTCTTGCATTCAGTAAGGCAGTCTTTCAATAGCTGTCTTACATTGCTGTCTTTGTCAGTTATAGGATGGAAGAACAAGAAGCCAGTGTTACCTATCTATAGCTTGCATGCTTTGTTATGCCCCAGTAATCTTGCTATAGAACTCTGCTGCTCTGGAATTGAAACTTTCATTTTTTTGTAAAGATCTTTTATTTTTAAAAAAGTGGAAGAATGAACTTTTAAATCTTATTATGTTTATTGCAGAGTCTATCCTTCATTTCCATATTTGTTTCAAATTATTTTTTTCGTTGAATTAAAATTGTATCTCATCTTTATTTCAAAATCCTCTATTTACACCTTTTCATCCTTGGCTTCTTCATAGTGCCTGATGATACGCCTCTTCCCTTCAGTTTTCGTCAACAGCAATTATATTATCAGTAACTATGAAGTCGTCATAGTATTATTAATTTAAATACAATATTGCATTTGACAGAAATTCAGGAACTACAGGTCAATATATAAACACATATCAGATTTGTATAATTAGAAAAATATTGTGTTTTACTGTAGTATCACAGTCTATATACAATGGTAATATTTTCCATTGGTGCTTGATGCATTCAGAGTTCTTGCTTTTTCACTAGAATCACCTGAAGAAAGTCTTTTCCAACAAGAATGAATCTGGGTCATTTAAAGTATACAGACACTTTTGGTAGTGTTGGTGCTTATTCTTTGAGAAAGCTGTTTAAAAGAAAATAATACTGCAATACAAAAACCACTGTACAAAATAAGAACAAACTCGACCACAACAACTTCACAAAGACCAACCCTGGAAAACTTTTGAATGGCTAGATTTCCATGTATTCTTCATATGCATCTGTTAAATGTTTTTTACAAGTACCATTACCTTTTTTTTCTGTTTTTCTTGAGTATTAACACAAAAAAGGGCATCCAGCAAACAAATGGCTGATTCCCTCCATAGTCATTGTTTCCTTATTGCACCCTGCTTAAGAAGTGACAGTTTCTTTTTATCTGCAATTAATGTGTCAGAGAGGTGTTTAATTCCATGTTTCATATTCATATTTTCAGCCCTCTGAAAGTTCTTTACGAACAATTTAGCAGAATTGTTTAATGATTGTCAGTAGGAGGAATTAATGTAAATCTTTCTTAATTATAAATCAGATTACATTAATGGTAAGTCACATGGGTTTTTCTGTTTTGTTGTGTTCTTGTTTTTTTTTTTTTTTTTTTTTTTCTTTCTGCATGTGGGCTGTTTAATTATGTATTGTGCTACCTCAAATTCTCTTCCATGGAACCAGCTTTCTTAGCTCTGAGACTCAATAAATATCCTTACATTTTCTAAAAGTGTGAAGCTAAGTGATTGAGTTTTTTGCTGTCATAATTGTTATCCATCAGTGCTAGAAACATGTATAAGTAAAATATTTCAATTTTGGGCTTTCTAGTGGTAAGAAATGTAACATTTGTGTATATTATTTTATGCCTACATAAGGTGTTTTAGGCATTAGACATTTTTAATGGAATGTTTTTTAAAAAAAATTAATTATCCTTGTGCTGTTGATAACTGTGGAAGCCTGCCTCTGTTACATTTCTAATCTGAAGAAATAAATCTTGCTAAGTTTGAAACTAATAGTTTCTCATTAGGTGAAAGAGTCAGGTTTGTCTTCTCTCAAATATTAGTTGTGTCAAGCAGTGTGGTTTAATATTTGGATGTTAGGCAATTTAGTTTGTTTTGAAGGTGGATTGAAAACTGTGTTAAAGTAGTGAATTGCTCGTTTATGTATTGAAATGTGTGTGTATGAATATATGTAGTGATAAAAACATGTATGTACTGGGTCTTTGTGCAGATTCTAGGGCAACACATTAATGACTTTACCCTTCCTGATGTTAACCTGATTGGAGAGCATGCTGATGCTGCGGAGCTTGGGAGAATGCTTCAGCTTATTTTGGGATGTGCTGTGAACTGTGAACAGAAGCAAGGTATTAAATTTTGAAAGCATCTTTTCTCCCAGGCAGTGAATGAAAATCTGCCCTGTTGTATAACTGCTTAGAGGAGAAAGTATATTTCTCAGGCTGCTGTCAGAAACAACTGTATTTTTTTCAGTGATGCCATTATTTTGTCCTACTGTTTTGTTACAAGCTTCACTAGTTTTAGAGTCTCAAACTGTGGAACTGGTTTTGCTTTACCCGCTTAGGTAGATGGGATAGTTAAGAATCAAAAAATGTGACTGTTGCACTATTCTGTGTGACTCTGGTTTTAAGAATGCATTTCAGTCAGCATCTTGCTACATGGCTGACAGCCATCAGGAGGGTAGTCTAAAGATGTGTCTGGTGTGATTTGGGATACTGTAGTTTCTGAGACTTTTGAATGGGGTTGGCAAATAGGGAAAAGTGATTTTGGCAGCCATGCCCTTCTAGGCAGCAGCTGAAGTTGGAACATTATACCTTGAGAGCATCCAAATTACCACTTGAGATGTCTATTAGGTGATTGCATCCCACTTCATCAGTCACTGAAAGAGACTTCTGCCTCTCTTGACTCCCATGACACCGACTGTCTATCTGACCTGCACAGGTGAAATAGGGATCAATTCATTTTTCCTTCAGATGCTACAGAAAATGTGATGAACAACAGAGTTGCTTGTTGAAGTGTCCCGGATCTCATGCTCTAAACTTGCTTTGGATGCAGGTTGTCATATTATTACCCAATTACCCTAAATTACACTTAATGCAAGCCAGGTTAAGGTAACAAAGCAACTACCAACATTTATTCTTAACACTTAAAACAGGAAGCATAGGAACATGCTTATAAAATACATATGTGGATAAATAAAACTGTTTACTGTATTTACACTAAAGTTGCATCAAATATCTATCTCCTCCTGATTTAAATCAGTTTGGTTTCCTTTCTGACAAAATGACAGCCAGGGTTTCAGACCTTTTGTTTTCCTCTTCCATGGTGCAGCTTAGCTAGTTTGCCCTTTCCAGTTTTCTCGGATGTCTAAATCACTTTGATTTCACCTTCTGAAATTACATTTATTGTTCCCTTAACTAGGAGACAGTCTGGCTATCCTATTAATTAAAAGAGAGGTAATTTTCTTCTGTGCATACATAAATAACTCAGTTTTATTAGGCTTCCTGTCCTCTCTATGTAAAATTATCTCCCTTTTTGTGACTATTTGGCATCCTCATGTGGGAAGTATATCTTATTCCTGTGTTTCTCTTACTCTTTTGGTCTGGACATTAAAAATGCACATTTAAAATATTGGAATGGCCTAGTTTTATGTACTTTGAGTAAGACTTGACATGACCTAATTAATCACTTTGAGGTGACTGATTCTCAACATCTTCCTCTTGGGCAAATCATTGAAAGAATACAGGTCACATATAAAGGTAATCATATCTGACTGGAAACCCTATGATACTGCGCAAGTAATAAACTCCTTGACTTGGTCTAAATATCAGAATGTGTCCTTGTAACTATTGTATCATCTTATAAGGTACCTGTTGTGTAGCTCACATCAACACATATGTGAGGAATAAAAAAGTGGAGGGGACTTATTTGTGACATAGCACAGAAATAAGAACAGAAACCAAGAATGGATGTGAAAATGCCTTGAAATGAGGATACTGTAGGAAGGCAGGACATTATTGTTAAACTAATGGTAAAGGACAGCCTATGTGTGGATCATGTACTTGTATAGCCAGAATAGTTTGGGAACAAAGTGAGAAAAGGAGTACAAGTAGTTATTTCAGAAGTGTGAGATGCCAGAAGGCAAAAAAATGGATGGCAATCATGTACTTTTTTTTCATTGTTTCAGTGTTCCAGTGAGCCTGGATTTATATCTGAACGGACTTCTGTTAGTCTTGTTGAGTTTGTTGGGGTGGGACTTGACTGGTGATTATGCATTTCGGTGTCATCTGTTGACACCTAGTCATTTTGTAGGAAGGATGTAGCTTCTGACTTCATGTTCTGTGTGACTTGAGTTTCGACAGTAACATTTCAGAATGCTCTTATTTTCAGAGTACATCCAGACCATAATGATGATGGAAGAATCGGTTCAACACGTTGTCATGACAGCCATTCAGGAGGTATGCTGGGATGCCCACACTGTGTAAAAGTTCAGCCTTTCAGTATTTTACAAAAGTATGCTTTTTCTCACTTTGTAAAAACTTAGTTGGAAGTAAAGAAAATAAGGGACATAGATTTTGCCATTTTACATTGAAAAATATCTGATTTTTCCTTAGAAAAACAAATCAATAAAGTTTGCTTTACATCAAGGAACTCTAGTTGAATGTCCCACTTTTCTTTAAATCTAGAAGATTGAAGCTTCTAGATATTTTTGATACTGAGTTCCCTTTCCTTTACCTTTCCCACCCTGTGACTCCTGAAGTGCACTAGACTGCTTTTATCTGAGTAACCAAATATTGTAGAATTTCTTCAAAATGTGTACCTTGAAACTTCAAAACTCCATGAACTGTAATTCATTTTTTCTTTTTTTTTTACTGGACAAGTGAAAAGAAAGAAATGGATAGCAGAGTATTCTTTTGTCAGGTGTAGTGCTATGAATAGACTAATGAAGGTATTTGTACTAATATGTTTTTTCAAGCTAGTAAGTATACTGCAGTGTATTTAGTAAAAGTGCTCCTCAGTAGTAAATCAAAGCCACAGTGGAAATTAAAACACTGTGTTAGTGACCATTATAACCATGAAGCCCCCATGTGACTTCTTAGGAGCCTGAAGTGCCTGTCAGTCTTCATAGATGGAGGTTTACTGAAGGGCAGGGCACTAAGGAAAGCAGGAAATTGCTGGTAATCCCATTTCTTTTGAATGTGAACAAGAGAAACTAAATTATACATTGCATTCTAGAGCAATTTCAGTCTTCTGTAATGTTTGAATAGAGAAAGAGATGTCAGTGAGCATACAGGGATCCTATCCCCTATTATCCCTTTGACCAATGCAGTATCCATGCAGTTGTTCATCCTGTTGTCTGTGTGTGGACTGCTATCTATAACATTTCAGAGAGGACTTTCAAAATTAGCACTGAAAGAATCCTTATGCTAAATCACCTTCCAGTGAGTGCTACCAGGCACCAGTTTGCCCGAGTTTTGGGATGTTTTACTTTTGTTTTCTTTTTAACTGTAATCAAATGTTTTGGTGGATTTTTCTAATGTCCTCTTTTCTTAAACCCAACTTTCAGCATTGCTTTGTTCTGCCTTGTCTTAAAATAGAAAATCTTATCTTATCCTCCCTCCTTCTGTTGAAAATCCGTTTTATTTTTGTAAAAATGTCTTTCATTTGATAAAATAGGCTGATCTGAAGCAGCCCACAATTTTCAGCATTTGATGAGTAGGCATCGAACTTGCTTAATGTTTGTGTCCTTTCCCAGAGATGGGGAGTAATCACAGCATGAAGGTCTGTTCTTCTGGAACAGATTTTTGAAACTCAGTTAATCAGAAAGCTTACTATTCAGGTACTGGCGCAGTTCTGAGTGGTAATGTTACCTTCCAAGCTGCTTAGAAACCCAAGGCATTCAGATCCAAATGAAGAGCATCTCAGGTGCTTAGTGAAGAGGTCAGGAGAGTGGGACCTCCCTCAGTTATTTTTCAACTGTCTTGGTAGTCTGGAGAGGCCCCGGTCAACTGGAAGCTGTCAAAGGTTGTCCAAGTTTTCAAGAAGGAAAAGAATAAACACTCTGGTAATTACAGACCTGTCTCAGTTCAGTGCCTGGCAAAATTATGGGGCAGGTTATTCTGGGAGTTACTGAAGAACAGTTGAGAGACAATGCAGTCACTGGTCATAGCCATCATGGGCTCATGAGGGAAAGGTCCTGCTTAATTAACTCAATTTCTTTTTATGAAAAGGTCACCCACCAAACTGACCAAGAGAAGCCAATAGATGTGGATTTTTTCGATTTTAGCAAAGCATTTGATACTGTCTCAGTATCCTTCTGGACAAAATGTCCGGCATACATTTAGACAAGTCCACAATACATTGGGAGAGCAATTTACTGATGAGTCAGGCTTAAAGACTTACAGTAAATGGGCTTATATCAGGCTGATGGCTAGTCATCAGTGGGGCCTGGCTCACTGGTCTCAATTTTAGGACTAGTGCTCTTTAATGTTTTTATAAATGATCTGGATGCAGGAATTATGTACATTAAGGAAGTTTGCCGATGATACTAAACTAGGAGAAGCTGTGGACTCCTCAAGGGTAGAGTGGCCTTACAGGGAGATCTGGATAGACTAAAGAGCTGAGCAATAACCAACCATATGAAATTTAACAAGAACAAGTGCTGGATTCTCCACCTGGGATGGGGTAATCCTGGTTATACATATAAACTGGGGGACAGTAGTCTGGAGAGCAGCACCATGGAAAGAGATCCGGGGGGATGAGTTGATGGCAAGTTGAATAGGAGTCAGCAGTGTGCCCTGGCAGCCAAAAGGGCCAACCGTGTCCTGGGGTGCGTCAAGCACGTCATAGGTAGCTGGTTGAGGGTGGTGATTGTCCCACTCTACACTGCACTGGTGCAGCCCCACCTTGAGTATTGTGTGCAGTTTTGGGTGCTTCGATATATGAAGGCCATTAAACTATTAGAGTGTGTCTGGAGGACAGTGACCAAAATGGTGAAAGGCTTCAAGGGCAAGACTTAGGAGGAGTGGCTGAGGTGACTTGGTTTGTTCAGCTCGGAGAATAGAAGGCTGTGGGGTGACCTCATCACAGGCTACAGCTTCCTCAAGGGGGACAGTGGAGGGGGAGGTGCTGCTATCTTCTCTGTCGTGACCAGTGACAGAACATGGGGAAATGGAATGAAGCTGCATCAGGAGAAGCTCAGATTGGATGTTGGAAAAGGTCCACTCAGGACCACTGTGAGAGGGTGGTCAGTCACTGGAACAGGTTCCCCAGGGTCACGGCACCAACACTAACAGAGTCCAAGGAGTGTCTGGATGATGTGCTTAGTCATATGGTTTAGTTTTATGTGGTCCTGCAAGGATGAGGGAGTTGAACTAAATGATCCTTATGGGCACTTTCCAACTTAAGATATTCTATGATTCTAACAAGAGTTTAGGTCAAGAGCTTGTTCAGAGCTGCACCTGCAGTTTATTTAGAGAGGTGAAACTTCACTGGTTTAAGGAGAGTTTTCCATTTCTTGGACTCTGAGCAGCTCTCAGAATCCAAGTGGCTTGGACTAAGCAATATGTAGGAGACACCAAAATAAAGTGAAGAGGGTCCCAGTACGGACAGTGGCCCGGGTAATGACAATCACACCGATGCGGCTACATGTCGTCCCCCTTTATTGCCCGAATCGCTTGGTTATACCCTTTGCAAAGCAAGCACCCACTGTTCACACGCCCCATACCCCTTGATTATTGGTCATAAGCAACTTATCACGCACTCAAAGGGAAACTGTGATAGGCAAGCATCTTGCGGTTTGCTGCATACTTGTGCTGAGCTTAGCCAGATACATAGATGGGAAAATTCCTCATTAACAGATATAGTTCCTCACAACACAGCCCTTCAAGGTCATCCTCATAACACAGGTGTTGTTAGCAGTCTGATCTCAGGCCTGGATTGTCCAAACCTTTCAACAAAATATCGTGGCCATTCTCTGTCAGAAATTCTACTACATATCCCCCTTTTTCTTTTTGGACAATCCAGACTTCATTCATGGCCTTTGTCAGCTCTTTTCATATTCATGAAATACAAAGACAGACAGCTAAAAATATAATCAGACAGTAAATAAGCAAGCGAGGGCCTTCTTTTAATAAGCTAGTTAACCATCCACTGATTGCAAGACATTGCTATGGTCGCTGATTTAAATCAAGTGTTAGAAACACATCATATCCTGTTGACCCAAAACCTGTGTCTCCTCGAACGTCGGAAGGACCATTCAGAATTGATTGATGCAAGGGATGTTTTGACTCTAAAGCAACAATTTGAGCAATTTTACTACCTTTTGGAATGGTTACCGGTGGTTGTAATGCATATGCCATAATTTGGATTTGACCTGTTTAATCTGCATCAGTGACACCAGGGAGCACAACAACGCCCTGCTTTCCCATGGACGATTGACCAATTAATAACCCACCCACTGGGGAATCTCTAGAAAACAAAGGTCCATATGCTGTGGTTGGTATAAGTGTCACAGAAGTACTGGTTAATGTGGTCACTACTGCTGTTGTCACATCCACTCCGAGGCTTCCTGGGGTTGCTGGTGTGTGGTTGAGTAGGAAACCTGAGGGGTTGAGACCTGGACTTGTGTCGCTGCGCGAGGTCTCTTCGTGCTGCACCTGTCATTTCCCGACTTTCTGCAGGCCACAGTTGCATGAGTATCTGTATTGCAGGTATGGCACCAAACAGGCTTGGTGCATCTATGTTTCCAATGACCTGTCTCACCACAACGATAGCATGCGCCTGTGGTCTGACTACTTTTAGCCGGCTGCCTCTTTGGCTGCCCTCCACTACTTCTCAACGCAGCAGCCATTGCCGTTAATGGTTGATGAAAAGTTTCCTTCATGGCTGCTGAGAAAGCTGCAGCTTGGTTCAATTGCTCAGGCCAAGATGTTAACAGCAACATGACATCTACCCCTGATCCCTGCGGAAGTGTGGCTATTAGGCGCTTGGTGGTTGCATTACCATTGTCAAAAGCTAGTGCGCAGAACAACTGTGTCTGCATGCCCTCAGTGAGTTCTGGAGCATCTTTCAACGCCGCATGGAGTCGGTCAACAAATTGGCTAAAGGGTTCAGTGGCCCCCTGTTGCACTGTTACATACGATGGTGCTTTCTTCTTATCTGGTACCACTAACAATGCACGATGAGCCAATGATTGTGACTGCTGGTGGACTGGAGTCGGCAGAGCTAATTGGGCAGCTGTTGTCAAATATTGTCCGTCCCCAATTAGCATCTGAGCTGTCACTCCATATAGTGCATCTCCCTGTTGTCGGGGAACACTGGTTTCTGCTACTGCTAGTCTCTTCCACTCTCTTTCCCACAGCAAAAATTGTGATGGTGATAGAAGCAGTGATGCTCGCTGCTTACTATCATTTGGACATAAAACATCAGCTGTAAAAATGAACTATATAATGTTTCTCACTGTCTCAGATCGTAGCCCATAAGTAGTCACAGTTTGTTTGGCCTGGTTCAAGATCTTCCAATCATGAGGTTCCAATTAGGACCCCCATTCGTTGTCACTACTGGGCAGGCCAACGCTCCAGCAGCATGCCAGTCCCCTTCTAACAAGGCATCATGCATCACCCCACTCTGTCGGGACTGAGCTAAGATCGGAGCTGGTTCTGGTAAGGGTGATGACAGTGGGTATGGTGGGGCTGACAGCAGCGCTTCCTTTTCTTGTAATTGTGAATGCAGAGTTCTGTTCTGTAGCTTAACTTCTGTAATTTTCTTTCAAGTTCTTGGATGTTGTCACTGTCCTTTTCTGATGTTTGACTCTCTTGCTTTAATTCGGACATATCCCCCGTCTCACTCTCTGAGCCAGATGCTGCACCTCATTCCGTGGGCACTCCCCCCTGTTCTCCCGCGCCGCCTGGTTTCTCTGCTGCTTCTTGCGCGGTGGAGCAAACAGGAACACTTGGTGACATGCCCTTAATAGAGCGGAGCTGCTGATTAACCCCGAAGAGGGTGGCTAATCGTGAGGGACGGTTGGTTTCGGCAGGGACCGGCGGAGATGGTATAGCGCCGACAGCCGCCATAGCAGCAGCGGCGACTTTCTTTTCTGCTGGCATCTCCCTCAGAGCTTTTACAATCGTTCGCCAGACCACACCTTGCTGTCGTGCTTCACTGCCTTTATTGCCTCCAGTGTTAGTCTCATCCCACAATAAATCACCTACTACGCGCCACTCCTGTTGGCTAAATATTAGCGAGGGGTCACTCAATTCTGACCTGTTTTCTAGCCCACTTAATCAGATCGTGGACATCTTCTTTTTCACCTCTCTTAGAGAGCATACTAAGAAGCAGTCTTATTGCCGCATCTGTTTCCATCGCGGTCTTACCTCCTGGCAAGGGTCAGTCAGCCAGCTCACTCGGTTGCTCACGTCTCCTTTTCGCAGCAACTCACTTGCTCACCACTCTCCGGCTCCCAAATCGAAAGTTCATTCGATGCTGTGGAGTCTTTGATCCATATTTAAATGTCCGACTTCAGAGGCTGTATAGCGTCCTAGTCAATCTGAGGGTCCCTGTTCAGGGCACCAAATGAAGAGGGTCCCAATAATAATAATACGGAGAGTGGCCTGAGTAACAACAATCACACCGATGTGGCTACATGTCGTCCCCCTTTATTGCCCGAATCGCTTGGTTATACCCTTTGCAAAGCAAGCACCCACTGTTCACGCGCCCCATACCCCTTGATTATTGGTCATAAGCAACTTATCACGCACCCAAAGGGAAACTGTGATAGGCAAGCATCTTGCGGTTTGCTGCATACTTGTGCTGAGCTTAGCCAGATACATAGCTGAGAAAATTCCTCATTAACAGATACAGTTCCTCACAACACAGCCCTTCAAGGTCATTCTCATAACACAGGTGTTGTTAGCAGTCTGATCTCAGGCCTGGATTGTCCAAACCTTTCAACAAAGTATCGTGGCCATTCTCTGTCAGAAATTCTACTACAATAAAGTACCTAGGAAAATAGCTATATATGAATATTTGGAAAGTTGGTGTCTCATCTAATCCAAACATTTCAAAATGTTTGACATGCAGGTACTCATTCTTCATAAGTAAGTATGTAAAAAGACATAATACTGATGTATTATGTATTCATTTTTCTGTTTCAGCAAAGCACATATAAATGTTTCTGATACTTCTTTGATTTTCATAAATCATCTTACTCATGAAATTATTTCATGAGGCATAGTATAAAAAACTTCTGCCCTCTTTTCTCCTTTTTTTTTTACACGAAGAAGCTGATTTTTAAATGGAAGAAGCAGCATTTTATGTTTTAAATTTTATTTGGTTATTTCAATTTTTTTAATAACTTGTGACTTCAACATTTCCTTTTTTAATTTATTTAAATGTTTAAAATACAATATTAATAATAAAATATGCCTCCGTAAAGGTTTATAAATTGAACAATGCTTTTCTGTTATTTTTTCAGTGTAGTCAAATTGACGTAGAGTGTTGCCACCACCTAGATTCTTAGATTCTAATCTACAGATGTGTATTTCTAAATGCCAAATGTGCAATAGATAGAGGAAGAAAAAGTGATAAAGCTATCAGAAATATGACAAAAATATTATATATAAATTATGTCTTGGATTGTATATTTTGTAACAGATACTCTTATATTCTGGTTATATTATAATTTGTAATTAATATATTGCTATGTATAATACAATATAATGTTTTTTTAATTACATATTTTTCAGCTTTATTTAAAGACCAAGAATCTTTTCTTACAGACATTATTTTGGCCATTACATATTTGTCTTTCCTTTCCTCTTCTTGACATCCTTTGAAAATTCTGCTGTCACTTTCCCAAGTCTTTATTTTGAGCAGCCAAGTTAATTACTGATGAAAGTGGTAGCTGGAGAAATTGTTTGCCTTTGCTGTTTAGAACATCTGTAAACTTGTTCACTTTTCTGGGTTCTGTGCAGGCCAAGTTGAGAGTCAGAATAGGCTCTTAACAGCAAAGTACTAGAGGTAATGTCAAAATTTACTTGGAGTGAATAGCAAAAGGTACTTCCTGAGTGGATTAATACCAACTGTGTTACTTGCACAAGGCAGAAGCTGTTTTCTTTTGTGTTCCACACACCCTGGTTTAAAGATTCGTATTGTCTGAAGTAAAAGTGGTTTTTGAATAGCTACGGAAAGATAGACAAATATTTCTGTGGGTCTGTCAGCAGTACTGGAGAAAGAAGAAAGACCAGCTTCATTAAAGGATACACACTGTGTCTTACATAGCCTTGACTCTTAAAAAGCAAACAAACAAAAAGATGTTTTAGAAAATAAAAACAACCTTCTGAATACAGAAGCTGGATTTTGACATTTCCTGGGTGCTCCAATGAGATTGTACAATATTAGCAACAGTAGAAGCAGCATTTGATAAAGCAAATGCTTTAAACTTTTAACATCATCAACTAAGTGGTGCAGCTGCATTTGCAAAATCTCGCAAATCATGTGTAGGGGAAAAAAAAAGCATTTACAAAATCTTCATGCATGAATAACCTGAATTGTGATAGTTTTACCCATTCTCTAATCTTTATGTAACCATGACAACACAGCTCACACAGTGAAATGTTCACATTTCACAAACAAAGCAGTTAAAAAGTGAAGGTTTTAATAATATAATATAAGCAGATCTACAAGTATTTTTTAAGATACTGTACCAAAGCTATGACCATGAAAACATATACATGTAAAGGATTAATAGGGAATGACAACTGCTTCTCATGAAACTACAGATAGAATTATAAAAATTGTCGTGTTGTAGAGGTTATTGTACCATTTAAAATCCAGAGTAACCTCTTCACCACAGAATAAGCCCTTTTGATTTTAAGTGACGTTTTGATTATTTAAACAAATACTTGTGTTACTTTAGGTCTTCATTCTAAATAGGCACAATGTGAAGCACTGAATCTACAGCAGTATTTCAGGAATTTGTCTGAATGTGAGCTTGTAAGGAACGGAGATATAGCAGGACATAGTAAGGAAATTTGGTTTTAAAATTAATAACCTACTAGTATCATCAGCTTAATAGTAAATAATGCAGAAAGAGCTAATATGCCATTGAGCAGGTAGCTGATGAAGTGAGCCTTTTGGAGCTCTAAACTGCAGTAGTATCAGAGAATGCTGATTGACAAGAAACAAAGCGAAGAATAGGAAAAACTAGTCAAGCCTGTTACTTTATGCTTTTGCAGTGGATGGAAGGTGTAGTGTGTGTTTTGAGTTGACACAGATGTCTGTATGGAATCCTAAAACACAGCATTCAGTAAAACTGTTATGTGGAGGTGTATGTGGAGTTGTGTGGAGTTGTACCCTATTATCTGTGCTGTTTGCAGTAAACTGTTTGCTATTAAGTGGGGAGAAACTGATTAGAGGCAATCCAGAAGCAGAGGGCAGTCAAGACGTGCTTACATATACCACTGTCCTCTCCAATGTATGGGAAGATGTGTGGGGAAAAGATGGGAGGCACTCCAACCTGATAACTCTCCCTTTTCACCCCATCTAACTTCAGTTTATTGTTAACTGATGATCAGAAATTGGATTTCCGTGTTACTTGTGAGAAATTTGGCAATCTTATTCCTGTTCCTTGTCTGGTCGTGCTACTGGAAGCAGCACAATTCCTTAGATTTCTTCTTTAGCATCCCCACGGTGTCACAGGCCTTAAGATTGAAATCGCTTCTTGTTGCATTGAGTCAGTCACCTGCACATAGGTCTGTGGCTTTTGCACTCGGTGCCTCA
Organism: Tyto alba; assembly: GCF_018691265.1. Taxonomy (NCBI): domain Eukaryota; kingdom Metazoa; phylum Chordata; class Aves; order Strigiformes; family Tytonidae; genus Tyto; species Tyto alba. Next base: position 45,927,308 of record NW_024881275.1, on the reverse strand, counting down.
TGCACATTTCCTATGACATTCCCAATGCACCCTGTGAAATTAAATTCACAAATTCTGTGTAACAGTCAGGCTACACCCACACCATGTATCTCCACTGCCTAATCATTCTCCAGTTAGTGTCTTCTTTTGTGGACATTTCTGCTAAGGGTTCTCAAGGCTAGGAAGCTTTAGAAGAGATTGCAAAACCTGTTGAAGGATAAAGGAATTATATTGTTGGCCTCAGCCTGTGTGCTTTATGGTAATCCCCATAAAGCAGCAACACCACAGTGGCCTCTAGTGGGTTGTGCAGCCTCTTGTATTCCTCCTACAAGTAAGTCTTGGGCTAGGCCTATTATACTAGGTTTAAGAAGAGGAGGTTGTGCTAGGGAGAGAAAGAGGTGGTGGCTGTCAGGGACATACTGTTGTACACCCTTGCAGACTTCATGCAGTCTGAGACCTGGCAGCTGGAAAGTACTGGCTTAACAGGTGGAACTTTGTGGCTGAAGTTTGTGAACGGTGTTGTGGAATATATAATAGGCAGACTACTTCAGTAATTGTTTAATATGGGTATACCTGTTAGTCATCTGGAAAAGTATTTAAAGAGTAGCTAGTGAAATAGAGTAATTGAAATGTGTATAAAGATCACAGAGCAGAGAGGGATTGGAAATTCTTGTTTTGGATGGCAAAACAATAATCAACTCAGAAAACATGGCCCAAAATTAAATACAAGTCTGTAATGCCATTATATATGGTAATGAAAAAGACTTGTGACTTCATTTTTCAGAGGACAGGTCTGAGGCCAGGGGCTTCCTAATTACCATTACAGAGAATCTGGGCTTCGTGGAATGCTTCATTTTGGAGTAGTTTGTCACTGTAAAGATATAGACAAAATGGAAGGAATTCAGCAGTTAGCAAGAAACACTGTCAAAGTCTGAAGAGGACTGTTGAGGACAGATAGATTAATTTAAGCATGTGGTATGCAGCTAAATCCCGGTTAAGGAGATGGGGAGAGAAATGTAAGTGTATAAATATTTGAATGATGTAAATGTCAAACAGATATTTCTCTTGTAAACAGTGGTGTAAACAGAAAGGATGGAGGAAAAATTAAAGCTCTGTGCTGTGTATCCAAGGAACTTTGCCAGAGAAATGTAATATAAAAGCCCTGATTTCTGGAAGGGATGAAGGAAGCCCTGTCTCTGGAGAGAGTAATCAGACAGACAGAAGGCCTTAGAAAAGAAATCCTGTCCTGATTTTGATTAGGATAGCACTTTTTTGATTGTAACTTTGATGAATCGTTTTACTGGAGAACTCGTAAAACATTTTGTGTTTGGACAGGCTGACAGAAACCATCATTGTGGTTATTTAGTGCTGCCTTTTGAGTTAGTTGCAACATATTTCTTATTTGGAAGACTGTTCCTTTTTGTGTCTGACAACCTTCTGTAATAACATTACCTTAATATGTTTGCTGGAGGTGTGTAGGAGGAGGTCTTTGGGCTATTCTGTTACATTTGATTGAACTTTTAACTACCTGTGTAGCTTATCAGTGGGTTACTAAAGCTTTTTATTTTTTAGTAAGCATACCAGTCAATTTGGAGGAATTCCTGCACCTTTTTTTTTTTTAAAAAAAAAAAAAACCCAAACCAAACCTATTGCTAAAAGTAATGTTTCCTAGACTAAAACCACTACCAGCCATTCCTGCAATAAAATCAGTTAGTATACAAGGAATTGTGATACTTATTCCAGGAATACTCTCTATAGACTTTCTTTTTAAATTTATAAATTACATACAACTCCAGAGCAGGAATTTTGGTCATCTTTGTTTTGCACAGTTAGCTGAGATGTCCCCAACTTTAGTTAAATAAATAAATAAATTGACGTGAACTTCCAGGTGATCAAAAAAGGAGAACCACTGGCAGAAAACAATTAAAGGCAGGTCTTGCGTGGTGTGGCTATCATCTACTGTCACTTCAGTAAAATGCTTAGCAAAATGTACTGTAGGTTTCATCATAGATGGAGAATGTACATTTTCAGAAGAAAAAGAGATGATATAAGATTTCTTGTATAGTGCTTTAAATATTATAAATTCTGAAGATTTCTTTCTGTAATTATTTCTGAATATGTCAAATATAAAAATGAAGTTAAAATATTCTGAATGAAATCAGATTACAGCTCCAAAAAGTTAAAATCAGCTTGGTATTTAATTGAAGTTTAGCTTTTAACATAAAATAACTCCTTGCTTTTTCTAATCCAGTGTAATCTAATTGCAGCTGATGAGTAAAGAGTCTCCAGTCTCTGTTGGAAATGATGCTTACGTTGACCTTGATCGTCAGGTATCTGATATCTTAGATATTTATTTTCCTTCAATCCTAGCACATCAGTGGCCAGTCATTTTGTTTTATTAAGACGTCTGTATTTTTTTCTTTACTTATTAAAGGGTTTTATGGATATTCAAATAAGGAGTGGAAAACTAAATATCAGTATTTCAGGTCCATTTGCTTTATAAATTGATTTTATCCATTTTGTGTATTTAAAGGAGAGGAAAAACTCAGTTTGGAAAACAAGTTTAGCTGTATGACATAGTATATCAAAACTGCAGACAGGTACAAATCTCTGGGTATTGAGAAAGAAGGGTAAAAAGATGTGTAGTGTTTGAATAAAACTTTTTTTTCCAGTTTCCTACTTCCAAAATCAGTTAAAAAAAAAAAAAAAGTAGATGTGGATCACAGATCCTTAAAGCAGTTCTGGAAACTGTTACAATATATGAGAACTTCCAAAGAGAATCATTCCCAGTGATATACTTAAAGAATGTACAAAACCAATTGTTTTTTTTACTAGCTTAATCTCATGCTAACACTGTCCTATTTTCTCACTTTTTTTCTGTTTGAGAAGTATAGTATTGTTGTGTTCCTTCATCATGCTTTCTCTGCAGAAGTATGTAAATTCTGGCAGGTGGTATTAATTTTTGTATGTCAACAGGCCCTTGAGAATTAAACTTGAAAAAATATGATACAATGATGCTGTTTAAGAAAGCCCCTGTAAAATTCACCATATATTATAGTACATATCTATATCCATAACATGCATGCACCTGTTTTATCAGACCAATTTTCTCATAGCTATTTTTTTTGTTATCTTAACTGCACTCATATGCAAACTTGTAAGACACATGTTTTAGAACATAAAGCATTTGAAGGGAAGTATGTGAATATTTCCCATCATTTACAAGATGCAGTGCCCTTTTTCAGAAGGGTAGGCTTCTTCCTCACCATGTCAGTTGTTTCCCTGTTGTACAGTAAGAGTAGCTTCCATTGACTAGAGAGATTTTACCCTAATTGTTCATTCCCTGCATTCCATGTTCCAGTCCTTTGTGTATTTTAAAAAGTATGTTGAAAACTGAAATTATGCACTCTTCGCATCTGTAAAGAAAAGTGGTATTGACATTTTTTTCAGTGTACAGAGTTGATGAGCTCTTGAGACCCAGGTTCTCCAGGATTTTTTGACTCAATTCATAGAATGGGTTTAATAATTCTAATGTATTTTTATAAGACCAAATATTACTTAGAGGTATGTCTAATTTTATGGTCACACAAACTAAACAGTAATTGTATATGATTCTTTGTTTGTAATAGTGGAATTGCCTCAGTTTTCTGAAAATTTAATATATTTCCTAAGTGTAAAAATAATTTTACAGTCATGTAGTTCAGAGTATTTTTAGACACTTCACAGAGAGTGATGAAACTATGAATGTTTGTCGTTTATGGTAGCTGAAGAAGACTACAGAAGAATTAAATGAAGCACTAGCAACAAAAGAAGAAATTGCCCAGAGATGTCATGAATTAGATATGCAGGTAGGTTTGCGATGTTGTACATATTAATTATAAAGTGGGAAAGAGATGTGTTAATTTTTAGGCAGCTGAAAACAAAAAGTATAGTATGAAAACATAATTTTTAAAATGAAAATTGCACAGTAATTAATTTACTTCTGCTATCAGAGAGAATTTCATTGTTTTCTTATCTTGATGCAATGTTGCCAGTATTAAGATGATTCATAGTAACAAAACTTTTTTTCATTCAGGTAGGAAGGGGCTAAGCTGTGTAGTTCAAGTCTTTCATTAGAAAACTAATAGATGTTATGCTGCTATAAAAGTTTCAGTTAATAGTTAAATCCCAATCAGAAGTTACTGTAGTCTATCAGCTGTGTATGGATTTATACTAAACCTTTCTGTACATCAAGTGTAACTCATCTGGAAGACATGAGAAGTGTAAAATGGGAGCCCCAAAAGGCATTGCCATTGCAACCCTACTTTGGAGTATAATTCAGGATTTTGCAAAGCACTTCAATAACTGTTAGAACCAACGAAGCTGATTTGGTTGTCATGGTTGATTTTTGGTGTATTTGATGATTCAAGTTCATATTGAAGCACTTCCTTCTGTTGAGATGTTCACACTCCCTCTCTTCCCTTCCTCCTGCATGTTAATTCTATACTATTTAATAATATATGAATCCATGCCTCAGCTGTTGTTTGAGTTGCAGCACTTTGGGTTCTTTGCACTACTGCCTGTTTTCACAGCATTGGCAGAAATCTTTAGGACTGTCTTCCTGTTTCAGGTCTGCTTGCAATTAACCACTGGATTCAAAAAAAAAAAAAAAAATCTAAGAAAGGCATAGCTATCTCTTGGGTATGCAAGCTTTGATATTCTGTGTGACTGATGGGCATTGTTTCTTTTGGAAATCAGCTTTAAAAGATTTATTGTCGAGGGATAGTTTTATTTCTTGGTAAAGTATGCAAACTTCATTATAATAAAGATATCTTGTGATGACTTGAGAAGCTTGTGTGGAATACAGTTAAGAATAATGATGTTTTCTGTGTGGCAAATCTGCCCCTAATGTTGCAATATGTTGGTTAACTCACATACCAGTAGAATACCTATTAATGTTACAGTATATTCTGGTGAATTGTAATTACTGAAGCCTGTGTGTTTCCATTTGTGGGTTGGTTGATACCTTATTATGCACAAGAAAAACACTGCCCTCTGTTGCTGGATAGCTCAGGCATTCCAGTTTATGATTTTATTACAACAGGTTGCAGCCCTCCAGGAGGAGAAGAGCAGCTTGCTTGCTGAGAACCAGATTTTGATGGAACGTTTAAATCAATCTGACTCTCTTGAAGATCCCAACAGCCCTGCAGGTCGTAGGCATTTGCAGCTGCAGACACAACTAGAACAACTCCAAGAGGAAACATTCAGGTAGAAAAGCTACACTTGGTTAGTTTGCTTGTTTGTAGCTGTCAACAGACATGACTTACATACTTCTGGTTGCGTTGGCAATTATGAATTAGTGTAATGGGTGTTATAACCATAGTAGTAAAGTTTTCATAGTGATGCACGTGTTAGGATTTAGCTCTTTACAAGCTCCAGTGTAAAAAAGTGCATCGTTACTTAATGATGAAATGTTGTATACATGTCATTCGCTACTTTGTGAAGTTGTTTCGAATTGTGTGCAATCACTTCACCTGTGTTCTTCAAAACCAGTGAAAATGAAAAGTTTCCTCTATTTAAATTACTCTGGTTGTATTTTTAAGGTGTAGGAATTCCTAGATGAAAGTTTGCTGTGAGCAGTATTATTATACAGAAAAATGTATCCTTCTCTGAGTTTGAAAACAAATTATTTCGTATCTGAAAAATGGATATCATCCACAAGTGAACTCTGCTCTTCATTTGCATTTCCTCAACACATGGAAGTACAGTTCCTCTTTAAATATCTTTCCTCCTCCTTTCGACTGTTGCTTTCAGGCTGTGTAACCCTGTTCTGCTGAAGAAAGCTAGTCCACTTTCCCTATCCCTTGCAAATAGAACTATACTATTTCTTTACACTGCCAGTTTTTCTTCTTTTTCTGTCCTCTTCTGATTGCTCATTTCTAATTTTGACACTAGCTGCCATATAACTTTCCTTTTTTGCCTCTTTTGCCATTTTTCCACTTCCTTTTTGCGGTGGTTTGAGCCCAGAGGGCGACGGAACACCACAATGCCATTCACTCACCACTTCCCTCTCAGGAATGGGAAGGAGAAAATAAAGTAGAAGGCTCGGGGAATCAATATAAGGACAGGGAAGGGTGACTCACGCATGGGCAAACGACAGACTTAAGGAAAGTAAAAAAAGAACAGCGCTTTAATTCAAATGCTAAAACATCAATTAATATAATGGGACAGTGAGAAGTATTATGGCATCTTAAAAATACCTTCCCCCACCCCTCCCTTCTTCCCAGACTCAGTTTTGTTCCCGAGTTCTCTACCATATCCCCACCGGTGGCACAGGTGGGCAGAGGATGGGGGCTATGATTAGTCCACAGCTCCTTCCTCCTTAGGGGGAAGTGGAGGCACTCCTCATTATTCCCATGTTCCATGAGGTTCCCCTCTCACAGGAGACAGTCCTCCACAAACTTTCCCTGGTGTGAGTCCTTCCCATAGGATGCAGCCATTCCCTTGCTGCCCCGGTGTGGGTCACCCCCGTGTGTAGTAATTCTCCCAGTGCTGAGCTACAACAGGGAGGGCCGCTTCTCCCCTCAGATTCCCAGCCTCCTTTAAGCACAGACACCTGCTCTGGTGTGGACACCTCAACTGGCTGCAGGTCAGCCTCTACTCCACTGCGGACCTCCGTGGGTTGCAGGGAGGGGTGGCCCTGCTGTCTCACCACGGGTTACAGTGGGGCTCTCTGCTGCAGCACACCTCCCTCCTTGCTCTTCCTTTCTTCCACTGACCTCAATATTTGCATAAGTGTTCTGCTCACAACTCCCACAACTCCTCCTCTTGGGTTCCCCTTCTTAAATATGTTATCACAGAGGCACAGCCACCATCGCTAATTGGCTTGGCCTTGGCCAGAGTCGAGTCCAGCTTGGAGCTGGGGGATCTTCAAGAAGCTTCTCGCAGGGGACCACCACTGTAGTCCATTTCCCTACTACCAAAAACTGTGACACACAAACCCAGCACAGTCTTGCTAAGCCTCTTTAGGGAGTGCTCAGACACCCCCTCTCCCTTCAGTTGCTTGAAAAATGTTCAGTGTTTTGCTTTCACAGAAGCTAGCTCCTGGTTGTATTCTTTCTATACATCTACCATGTCAAGGAATAATGTAGTGATGTCTCTCAAATGTGCCCATTTAGCTCTCCTTATTAACCTCCATGCTTTGGAATGATTTCTACCCGAGTCTGTTACCTATTTCTGTTTGAGCAGGTTGTGTCCCCATATGTAATGCCTTCATTGCCTGTTTCAGTTTCTGAAGGTCTTTCTAAACCCTTTTCACGTGTGGGATGCCTTCCCCTGTCTTCATAGTGTGTGGTTTCTAATGCCAGTTTGTGTGTGTACCTTCTCCAGCTCTACCTGCCCAAACAGGGCATGTGTGCAGCTTAACTGATGCCCAGTTTGGTACAACAGTTTTTTTCCTGTTCTTGCCTCTTCGTGTCCTTTGACAGTGCTGGTGAATCACAATCCAAATCTTTGTTGTATATGGTTTAGATGACCTACTATCTCTTACTTCCATTCTTGTAGATTCTTTTTGGACTCCTTGAATTAATGGATAGAATACTTCCTGTGCGTGTGCCCGCCCATACCTCTTTGTCTGGATTGTTTTTAATTTCAGATTAAAATAACAATAGGGCTTCATGTTCCAGGTTGTGTCCTCTTCCATTCATTCAAAAGGCTTTGACAAAGGTTTTCTTAGTTATTCCCTTTGTTCATGGCCAGGTTGATGCGGCTTTGCCTGTTTATGCTTTATGTAAGTAGTTCACTTCAGAAACTTTGGTCTGAGTTTTTTACATGCTAACTAGATAACTAAATGTATGACTTGGTTCTTCAGAGGTACTGGGCAGGCAGAGGTTTTTTATAAGTAAATAAATAAAGCCACATTGGTGAGAGCTCTACTGCGTGTTGAACATCTGACAGTCAGGTCAGTATTGTTGAAGGTGTATAGGAGTTGAACAGCTGAACAAAATCTTAGGATAAAATGTAATGTTCAAACTCTGCGTGTCCCAAGATGGAAGGAGGTGGAAATTTCTGCTTGAGCTTCCATTGTGAAAAATTACTATGATAGAAAAAGCTCAGGATTTGTCTTTCATATTACATACCTATAACATACATTACCTTGTGATTTTCCAAATAGACAGACTGATATCAAATTGGGAGCATCAGAAAAGTCAGTCTACTTTTACATTTTTGAATAAGCACATTGGGCTGTTGTTCCCCTTTGCTGCACCAGACGGCCGCTTCATGTGTTTTTAGAGAGGATAATGGTGAAGAAAGGTAACTGTGTCTCACAATGAGAAATTATGTTCTGTTTTACTTAATTTCTACAGATTAGAAGCTGCCAAAGATGACTATCGAATACGCTGTGAAGAATTAGAAAAGGAAATTGCTGAATTGAGACAACAAACAGAAGAGCTTACTACATTGGCAGAGGAAGCTCAGTCTTTGAAGGATGAGATAGATGTACTCAGGTAAACTCTGTTCTAATGGAGAGAACTTTTTAACTATTAACTTTTAATTCCTATAATTCATGTACTTAGTCTCCAATAGCTTTTGTTCAAATAATCTTAATATTAAATGCATTTTCTCAATGCCAGGATTCTTTTGCAACTTCTAAATAAGTACAAAGACCACCACACAATTCTGCTTAAGTAAATTAATTAATTATTATGTACCTAATCAATAACTATTTGTAAACTCATCAATCCTACTACACCATCTTATGGTAATAGCAAATCACTCACTGGTCTTTTGAGTATTTTCTATTCACACTTTTCAAGACTTGAACATCTGTTCTCATAAGAAAACTAGACCCTTTCTTTCCCTGGTGTTGTGGTTTGAGCCTGGTCGGCAGACAAACACCATGCAGCCACTCACTCCTCCCTTCTCTTCCAGCAATGAGAAGGGACAGATGAGCCAGGCTTGGGATTCGATATAGGACTGGGAGGGGCAGGTCACCCATTATGGTCACGGGCAAAAGGCAGACTTGTTAGGGGAAGAAAAAAAGAACATACATTTATTACAGACACTAACAACAACACTTAACAGAGTAGGACAGTGAGAAGCGTTGCTACATCTTGAGAACACCTTCCCCCCACCCCTCCCTTCTTCCCGGGCTCAGCTCTGCTCCCGATATCTCTACCTCCTCCCCACAGCAGCTCAGGGGCAGGGGATGTGGGGTGCAGTCAGTGCTGCCGCTTCTTCTATTTTCGGTGGGGGGAGCTTCTGGATCTTCTCACCCTGCTCCACCATGGTCCCCTTCTCACAGGAGACAGTCCTCCACAAACTTTCTCCAACAAGAGTCCCTCCCTCGAGCCACAGCGTTTCCTTACAGTGCTCTGGCGTGGTTCACTAACTTTCTCCGACTGGATTCCCTCCCACGGCTGCAGCCCTTCCCGAGCTGCTCCAGCATGGGACACCCCCGCATGCTGCAATCCTCCCAGCACTGAATTACAGCAACAGGGCTACCTTTTCCCATGAGACCCCGGCCTTCTTCGGGCACAGACACTTTGATCAACCATGAGAAAACACAGGCCATAAATCAATGTCTGCTCCACCGTAGATCTTCATGGGTGGCAGGGGGGGCCGCCCTGCCGTCTCACCACAGGATACAGGGATGTCTCTGCTCCGGCACACCTCCCCCCTCCTTTCTTCCTCCGTTCCTCCACTGACCTTGGTGTTCATGCAGCTGCAGCAACTCCTCCTCACAAGTCCCACTGCTCGTCACCACGTCCCTTCTTAAATAAGTTATCACAGAGGCGCAGCTGATTGTCTCAGTTTCCAAACAGAAGTGGAGCTGACTTGGAGCTGGGGGAGCTTCGAGAAGCTTCTCACAGGGGGCCGTCCCGATAGCCCCCTCCCCTGCTACCAAAAAACCCCACCACTCACTCAAACCCAGGATGCATTATTTGGACTTTGGCGCTTTTGTTTCATCATATAATGCTAATATGAACAACATCTGTTATATCTCTTATTACCACTAAATTTTAGCACCCAAAGTTGTCATGATTTGATGGTGCGAGTGTTTTAGAGGGTGGGGCAGCCCCTTTTACTATGGAACATAATCCTTCAGTAGTGGCATCTTGTTGCCATGGGTTATTCAGAACTAGTTATCCACTACCCATTGATAGCACTCTTTCCATTAAGTCTAGCAAGACTCATTTTAATACTGCCTTTTTTAATTCACCAGTAGCTTTCTAGCAAAGCTGTCCGTCTTTGCCTGCTCTGTCATTAATAGAAGGAATGAGCCCATCAAGCTGCACAATTCCATAAACTATCTGTGTGTACAGCACGTGTTCAGAGAGTAATTTCTTGCCCCAGAGAGAGGCTCGGCATTTCATTGGGGATTGAAGAGATTTGGCTTGCCCCAGTGACTTATAAATTGACCATCAATTCAATGGGGAATTCTTCAGATTTCATAGGAAATTGACTCTGTAAATCCGTTGGTTCTAAAATGAAACTGGGTACAGTAGTAATAGCAGCAGTATGGGTGACTGTGGGTAAGGGCTTTTGTTACCCTGGCAGTGCACCAAGTGGATTGAAAAAGCTGCAATGTTATGAACAGAGACTGTTTTTTCATATTCTTTTAGAAGGAATTATGCTTCAGAGCTGTTATGGTAGTTCTGTGTCATCAAGTATATGCTGCTCAGGAGATAGGTCTGCACGGTTTTACTCCTGGTTGTCATTAAAACAGACTGCAGGGCAGAAAATTTTATTCCTTACCCTTGTAAAATGCAGGACTGAGGACTGATTTAGAATTGAAGGGAAATGCGTAGGAGTGAAGATCCTTCATTTTTTGAAAATTGGAAGCAGGTAAGAAGGCTGTCTTAGGAAGAGTGATAGTTTCTAAAGGTACCTCCATCAGCAGCAATTTTTGTTGACAGATATTTATGGGAGGGGAGCAGACAATCTGAAAATTAAAACATTAGTAATAGGAGCATATGATTGCTTTTTTTTTCTCCCCAAGATGTCTCAGAATGTTTTTTGCATTTAGGCCAAATACTGAAGAAGCTTCAGGACATTTCATTTTGTTAGTTTTCAGAGTACAAATCTGATGCAAATCTGTCCCTCCAGGCATTCTTCTGATAAAGTAGCCAAGTTAGAAAGCCAGGTAGAGTCATACAAAAAGAAGTTGGAAGACCTGGGTGATTTGCGACGGCAAGTGAAACTCTTAGAAGAGAAGAATACAATGTACATGCAAAATACTGTGAGCCTGGAAGAAGAGCTAAGGAAGGCCAATGCAGCACGCATTCAGCTGGAAACTTACAAGAGACAGGTAAGAACAGACTTCATCAATAACAACAGTTCTCTGTATTGTTCAACAGTTTCTCTTTATAACGTGACTAATGCCTCAAACTAAAAAATTATGAACAAACAGCTACTTGTGTTTAGAAGACTTCCACGTTTTGTAGGTACTACCTCTGTCCTCCTTTCCTTCAATTCCTACCATTATTTCAATTTTACATTAGTTTGCCTATAAACAGTATTTCTTACTTTGAAAAAAATCAAAAGATGTTAAGCTTTTTTTCTCAAATTATTCCTAATTCATATTCAGTAGTGGGGCTTGAATTAGAGCCTCTTCTTTCAGAAGTGTATCCACTTTTCGTGTATAAATTTTCATCAGTGAGGAATGCACCACAGCTGAGGTAAGTTATTCCTGTGATTAAGTAACCCCTTTCTTTTAAGGTTCTAGTTTGTCTGTTATGTCTGAATTTGTCCACTTATGAAGAGAGAAGGATGCATATCATCCATGTTGTTTATATGCACCCAGCAGAGTACAAGATCTGTCATCAGTACACTCTGCGGAGTGAAAGGCACCTGTTTATCCTGCTTATTTAAGTGCCATGTGATCCTGTTTCTGTAAAGGTGGAAAAGAGGCTTAATCTTCTCTCTGCTTCTACACTACATTGACATGACAACATTCTGGGATTCTTGTTACAGGGCCAGACAGACCATGGTTCATTATAGTAGTAGAGCCTGCTCATCAGCTTGAACGGTCATGGCACAGGGGTCCCTCTATGTCAGCTCACAGCAGAATGAATATACAGAACACTAACAACATTGCAAGACCAGGAACAATGTGTGTCCCTCAGACTTGATAGCTTTTTCCCTACAGCTGGCCATCTTAGTTATTAAGACAACTAGTTTCAGCCTCTATGGGCTAATTATAGATACAGTCCAAATGATGCTACCAGGAAAAAAGAATTTGGACAAGAAAAATACTGAAATAACGGACAATGAAAAGGAGAAGTAAATGTAGAAAGCAATGGCCTTTCATACATGAGTAGTATCATGTTTACTGGCAACAAATATGTCACTTCATTGAACAGCTGAGCATGTGATATAGTTGTGTAACCTCAACATCTGCATCTGATTGTTCTTATTTCACCAACAACAAGGATTTTGGAAGGAAAAGTCCCATAATTTGTGTTGCAAAAGTACTCTTCCTTATCTTCATCTCTCCCTGTGTTTTATGGGTAAGATTTCATGTCTGAGGAGGTATTTATTTGTACAAAACTTTTCTGCTGGCTGAGACTAGAATAAATCTTAGGTGTCCCATGACAGATGTGAGTTTTCTTTGCCTAGTAACTGTACCTCAAAATGAACACAGTGTGTTTTTCTTCGGTGTCTGTAAGGCTGGACACCTTCTGAGACCTGCCTGTCAATCATGAGCTGTCACAAAATTAGTTTCTGGAAATCCTAAATTGTGCTACAAAAATTAAGCCAGGTATAAGTATTCTGGTGTTATTTCACTGCTGAGCACTAGTGTGCCCTTGTAGTAGCATGTGTCTTGTCTGGTGTGTGAAGGATTCAACCCCACTCATGATGATGCCATCGAAGAGTTACTTCTTTGATTTAGCTCTGTGCTGTGCAGATGAAAGTGCTTGGTTCAAACTCATATAGTGATCTGCAAGGAAATTGCATCTTTACTCCACACAGCAGTTTCTGTGAGATGAGGTTAGTGGTGTTGTATTGTGCTGGGAGATGCAATAGCATTTATTTATTTAAGAGTTTTTGTTCGCTTTTCTGAAAGCAAGCACAAGCATTTTCCAATAAACTTTTTATTGCGGCATGAAGAATTGAAATGTGAAGATTCCAGGATTATTTTTTGTAATTTTAATTCAGCCCCTTTGTGCATGTACATTCTGATATATTTTTAACAGTATGTCTTGCTTTTCTTTGCTGAAAGATTCCTGCTTTACTCATTCCACACATTTGATAATGCTCAGTAAATGTGATGGCAGTTATTGTTTTTTTTTTAATCCTTCTGCATTACCATGTAGCTGTATATCTTTCTATACACTCCCAAGTCCTGATTCAAGACAATTTATTTCCTGCTGTGTTTTTCTACATATCATTACCATAGCATGAGTGAATACAAACATTAATGCCTTTGTTTCCATTTGCAGTGAAAACATACCTATTTTGCAAGTGGGGGCACAATCACAGGTGAAGGCCTGCTTTTTTTTTTTTTTTAATACCTGCAGTTATTCTGATAGCCCCAGTGATGGATGTCACATCTGAGAAACGAAATATTTTCAGATCTAACATTTTGACAGATTTTTTTTTAATATGATAATCTCAGAAATGGCAGGTTTATGCTTTTTTTGCAGCCTTTAATTTAAGAACAGCAACAGCAAAGTCCTACTCTAAGACTGAAGATCATGTAGATTTTTAGGCCTGGTAGTTATTTTACTGTAGTTATACACACTGAAAATAAAAGGTAATTAGAACCACTAGGCAGTCTTAATGTAGGTATGGCTACTGCTTTGCTTCACAGTTTCAGTTAATCACTTTCTCTGTAATCTAAAAGCCATAAAAAAGCCTTCTTGTGAACTACTTCAGAAGAAGCTGTATTTCTTTAGCTGAGTCTTCATTCAACTTTTGTGCTTGCAGGTCAGTCTTTATTCAGCTTGCTTCCATGCTCTCTGCATTATGAGCTTTACTAATGTTCTGGGAATGAGCCTTTACTAGTAAAGGCTGAGAGTTTTGAAAAGGCAAGACTCACTGATTTGCCTCCTGTCCACTGATCGTTTCTGCTCAGTTTTTAGATTTCTGCTCATTTAACTTTAAAAGCTCTTTATGGATCTGTAGTTGAAAGTATACATGAGACTTTGTTAGCAACGTTTCCTTCTGAAGTAAAGAAAACTGTTTGTGAGCCTGTGACTGAATCTTTATATTAGTGTATTAAAAATGATTAGGAAAATCTCAGGTTAAGAAACATTACCTGACTTCATAAACTGGTGGTTAAAGTAGTATATCCTGTAGGCAACTATTTCACTTGTTTACAACATGACAGTGGTACATGGTAATTAGCTACTTTGTCTTGTGTATCTTGTTTTAATATTAATATTTGCAGACAAATTATTGATTCTTGTTCTCACAGGCAGTTGAACTACAAAACAGGTTATCTGAAGAATCCAAGAAAGCTGATAAATTAGATTATGAGTGCAAACGACTGAAAGAAAAAGTAGACAGCCTCCAAAAAGAAAAAGATGTAAGTGCCAAGGTGTTCTTTTTTTGGTAGTAGCGATAGTAATTTTGTGTCCTTTATAACACAGAGATATGGTAATTGTAGTTAGCCATGTACGGCAGGCTTTTTAAATTAGGAAGTCTTTTTTCACTAAAAATTTTCTAATGTTTGTGTAAAACATCTCTTTTAAACCTAAGAACTGTACAGTATGGAATAAAGTGACTGTACAAAAGTATATACAGCCCATTTTTAAGGGGAAAAGCTTTCGTGTTTGGGAGCTGAAGTTATTTCTTGGCCATTTACCATGAGAAGGTTGATAAACACCAAAGGTAATTGTAATGCATTCTGAAAAACTATTTAAAGTAGTGTTTCTGCAGTATCATCCTAGACCTAAACTCCTGTTTCTTTTTTTCTAAAGCATTCTTTGAGGTACCATCGGCATGCTTCTCTTTGTTGAGTCATGACTACTGCAGCAAGAGGCTTAGGACTCATGTAGAGGGGTGTGTTCTTTGTGGAGATCTTGCCTTTTATGACAGCTCCTTGTTGATCTGTCATGTACTGTCAGCATGGAACACACAGGATGGATACCAGTCTATTCCCTTCCTCTGTCATCTGCTGGTAGTGATTCTGTGAATAATTGCTTTGTCCTCTCTTGCCAAGTCTAGTCCTTCAGACTTCTCTTGCACACTGCTGTTTATCACCAGCTTATTTTGGCTTATTTCTTAGGAATGAGGCAGGTGCCTCAAACTAAGGCTGGCACTTTGAGTTAGCAATTTCTTAGGCTTGCTTTAAGTCCATCTATCCATCAGTCAGAATCTCTGTAGTGCTTTCCCTCAATAATCATATTTCCTGTCCAATGCTTTCCAAAATTTCCAGCCCTTGCACTTGAGTAGCAATTGGACTGGAAGTTTTCAGTTATTTTCTGTTCATAGGTCTTTGATTTCTATATTTTCTTAAATTTTCCAACTGTTGTGGACACTTGTCCTTGATATCACTTCCATCTGCCCTCAGTTCAGATTGGAATGCCCATAGTAACTATTCGTACTGTGCTTTGACTTTCTTTCCTGCTCGTTTATTTAAAGTTTGTTTTTCCAGTTTTGTTATGTTTGACAATGGTAAGGTTGTGTCTATGGCTTACCCATTGCTTGGTGGACCATTTCATCTTGCACAAAGGATCTGAATTGCAGGCCATTGTCATAGTTTTCTGTTTTTCCCCCTTGCAAATAGCATTTTTTTGGGCAGAAGTTGTCTTTTGAATGGATATGCACCTGTGAGAAGTAGATTACAGCTGAAGTCTCAACATTTGAATTAGTGATTCACTACCTGTGTTACTCTTTTTGTTCCTTGTTGTAACATACATATCAGTACGGTTGCCCACTACAGATCACAAGCTATGTAGTGGTATTTTGTCAGTTATATTTTGGAAACAGTACTGAAATTGATTTTGTCTGTGTCTTTCTGTTCTGGCAAAGTGTGATAGTGTGTTTGATATATTCAGCTATGTGGCTTGGAATTTTACCTCTGTGGCATGTTGTATGAGAAGTACTAAGATAATTTTATGAATTTCCTTTGTCTACAGTGTACAAAGGAAGCCCTAGAGTGAGCCATTTCGATTCATTAAAGTATTCTGGCATTTGATTAATAAACTTGGTGTTTTCTGACTGATGGTAGCAGACTGCAGAATTCTTGCTTTGAGCAGCTGAGTTTCAGCAGTCCTGTGTGTGGCTGCTCTTCTGTAGTATTTATGGTTAAATCAGTTTTTGCACCTGTGGGGTTTGTGAAATTACTTTCAGTGCTAACAGAATGTACACTTTATTCAGATTGTTCTGACCGTTGCACCAGAATTCACTTTGCAGGATTCAGAAATACAGCAGAAGCCTCTGTCACACCTCACTAGAATGTTCTTTGCCAAAGTGATTCCAAGTCCTGGATCCATTTGGGCTGAAAGATAAAGTATATCTGAATCAGACTGTTAATAGAATGAAATGTAAGGAGCTGTCAGCCAACAGGACTCCATACCTACACAGAGCTGAGGTCTGTCCTGGACCTTTTAGTAAATCTGGACACATTTGATTTTGGAGCAAACTACAACTTGAATCTTTACATGGTTGCCATTTTCTCCTTTCATTTTTGAATGTTGGCAACCTTCTGGACAAAAACTTGATGCTGTCTGTAGATTCTAATTTTTTGCCAAAAGGGGACTTGTGCCAAATTAGCAGAATATTTGCCCAATGCTACTGAAGAGCCCATCTGTCTAGATCCCAAGGTGGTCCATTTCTGTTCTTCAGCAACTAGTTTTCTTTGATAGCTAAGATGCTGGTGAATGTCAAGGCCAGTGGACACACAGGAGGAAGGGGATATGGAAATGCTGCTCACACTTTCACTGTTGAAAGATAAGCAGAATTAAGTTCATACCATTTATTATGTTGACTGTGTGCTCACCTGCTTTTTATTTCACTTCTGGTTTCATTTATTTCATTTCCTTGGTTTCTTGGTGAGGGAAAAGTCTACAGTCTCTTAATTCAGTTCCCTTTCCCCTGGAATCAGCTCTGATGAAGGGCAAAGGAAGATGGCTGAGTGGCCCCAGTGGATGCTGTTTACTACCTGGTACCAGAACTTCGTGTCACTAGTAATCTTGATTTTGTAAGCTTATACACTGATATTTATATCCCTGTAAGTGTAGTACAGAGCAGCAACCCTTCTCAAAAAGCCCACTGTTCATGTGGAATATATAATATTAATGTTTATTTTATTCTGAAATAGACTGAAATACCCTAATTTGAAAATCATCTCTAAAGTTGCATTTAGAGTGGACTCTTAAAGATGTGGACTGTTAAAGATGGACGTGTTGTGCCAAGACTGATACTCATTCTCTTTCCAATTATTCAGAGATTAAGAACAGAAAGGGATTCTTTGAAAGAAACTATTGAAGAGCTTAGATGTGTACAAGCTCAGGAGGGTCAACTCACTACTACAGGTAAAGGACAAATAAGGAGATTAAATGTATATTTTCTAAAGTTTACAGGACTTCTCTGGAGAGTATTGAATGTGCTCTTCTTTAGCACAGAATAAATTCAAGCTCCTTTAAGATCAGCAGTGGAAAGCTGCTTCAGCTATTCATAACTTCGTAAGCATTTGAAAACTTCAGATGTTATTTCAGTCTCCTCCCCAGTGTGACATTTTTGTAATATATTTCTGATTTTCTTTAGAGAGATTTTTTCATGTGTGTGTGAAGTTTCATGTGTTACAGTTTATTTCTGTGTGCAATGTTGCATAGCTCTGTAGTTCTTAGATAAGCTATTGAGCAGAAAATACACCACAAAATTACTTCATCAGAATGGATGATTATTTGCCAGATGAAATTGTGCTTCTCTGTCTTGCTGTAGCCTGACTTTGTGTCATTTTCTACTGTCTAGCATTACTCTGAAATTGTAATCTTCTAGAACAATGTTTACTTCTGGTCTTTTAAAGTTATTGGTCTGCTTGCTAAATTTTTTACTTTTCCTAACCCAGGATTGATGCCTCTGGGAAGACAAGAGCCTTCAGACAGTTTAGCAGCAGAAATTGTTACTCCAGAAATAAAGTAAGATAATGTGTGCTTTGTTTTACCAACTAACCTTTATGTTGTACCCATAGATGATTAGTTTGTTTTCAGTGTTAGGAAGTTACTACAATAAATGTTTGGGTTTTTTCTCTCCTTTTGGATTTCTGCACAACAGGAGCTGTTATGCTTAAGACAAAATTCAGTTGACCTCTCTTGAATTTGTATTGTGCTCAAAAAAAAAAAAAAAAAAAGGAAAACAGAAACCCCTTTATCATCATATTATGTCTCTTTGTCTACTGCACAGAGTTCATGTAACTGCAGCTTATATGTGCATTAACAGACAATAATATCTGTAACAACAACGTGGTGGTGTACAAGGGAGAAATGTCTAAAACTGTGAAAGGAACAATAAACCATAAATTCTGTTTTGTGTCATGGCAAATGTTCAGAGTCTATTAAAAGGGGCAGAAAAGGCAGAACTGAAAAGCATTGTATCGTAAGATGTTGCAGTCTCTTTTTAGCCTTCCCAGTATGCTAAAGTCTTTAAAGCAGTCACATCTCAGAAATCTGTTAGCTCTTTATGAAGTCTTTTGTTTTATGTCTACTAATACTGATACAGTATTTTTTCACTTGGAAATCTCAATATGGGTCAGATATGGTTCAGTAGTAAAATAATATCTTTCTAGAAAAATAATAATAGAAAAGGTTTGTTTTTCTTCCAGCTGTGCTGCTGCACCTTACTACAAGACCAATTCTTTTTAGTTTTGTTCAGAAACAACAGAAGAGAAGAATAATGTTTTCAGGCAGTGTTAGTGAAGTATGGAGTTACTGCATAAATCTTCCACATGATTGCATGAGATAGGACAGCACCCTAAACGTGGATAAATATCCAAGCATAGCCTGTGGTTGCAGTGACTCTTCGTCTTTGGCTACTGAAGTTGAATTTTGGATTTTATGCAAGCATACATTTATGGAGACTGTAGCTGATAAACTTGGCCTCCATGCCTACTTGATAGAGGTGAACAGTAGCAGTGGCTGCTGTGGGACTACAACTTCCTGATCTGAAGGTCTGGACTGCTGTTTCTGCTGATGAAGGGGGAAGGCTGCTCAGAGTAGCCCACCCATAGGAGCAGCTACTACTATTCTCTTGTTCTCTGCATGGTGACAGACCATGGGTCTGTGATCAAACCCCTTTTTCCATTTCACAGAGAAGACCTGCAGAGAGTTTCATAAGGCAGATTCAGTCTGTGGCCTGTCAGTTGCACCTGAGGAAATCAGCAAGTTAAATGACATGAGGAGTTACCAGGGCTCATTGAAAGAGCTTTAAACTAGATTTGAAGGGGAAAAGGGATAAACCCACACTCACTAGAGATAAGCCTGGGGGTGTTATGCCACTGTTTTGAGGGACAGTGTGCTAGCAAGGTCCTTCAGTCTGCTCCATGATGAGTACATTTAAAATGTCCCTGTACAGCACCTTACCCATCTCAGTGGAAGTAGGGGGTGGAGATGCATGTTGCAGCAAAGATTTAGGGGTTGTTGATGTTTTAGAAACTGCTGAAGCACCTGAGAACAGTCACATAGGAATTAAGGCTTCTCCTCCCAAAAAGATGAATCAGTAGCACAACTGAAGTGCATCTACACCAATGCACACAGCATGGGCAACAAACAGGAAGAGTTGAAAGCCATTGTGCAACTGGAAAGCTATGATACAGTTGCAGTCATGCAAACATGGTGGGATGACTTGCACAGCTGGAGTGCTGCAATGGATGGCTATAAACACTTCAGAAGGGATAGGCAAGGAGGGAGAGGCAGTGGGGTGGCTCTGTATGTTAGGGAATATTTCGACTGTCTAGAGCTTGACAATGGTGACGGAGGGGTTGAGTGTTTATGGGTAAGAATCAGGGTAAAAGTCAACCAGGCAGATATGGTGGAAGTCTGTTATAGACCAGGATGAAGAGGCAGGTGAAATATTCTATAAGCAACTGGGAGAAGTCTCGCAATCACTAGCCCTGTTCTTGTGGGGGCTTCAACTTAACCAGATGTCTGCTGAAAATACAATATATCAGAGAGGAATCAGTCCAGGAGGTTCCTCAAGAGTGTGGAAGGTAACTTCCTGACACAGTTGGCGAGGGAGCCAACTAGGGATGGTGCCCCGCTGGACCTATTGTTTGCAAACAGAGAAGGACTTGTGGGTGATGTGATTGTTGGAGGCCATCTTGGGCAGAGTGATTATGAAATGATAGCATTTTTGATTCTTGGACCAGTGAGGAGGGGGGTTTACCAAAACTGCTGCCTTAGACATTCGGAGGGCAGGCTTTGGTTCAGGGGCCTGATTGTCAGAGTTGCTTAGGAGGCAGTCCTGAAGGGCAAAGGAGTCCAGGAAGGCTGGACATTCTTCAAAAAGAAGATCTTACAGGCACAGGAGCAGGCTGTCCCCACATGCCAAAAGATGAGCCGGTGGGAAAGACAACCACCCTGGCTGAACAGAGAGCTTTGTCTGGAACTCAAGAAAAAAATGTTTTTGAGCTTTGGAAGAAGGGGCAGGCAACTTACGAGGACTACAAAGATACCATGAGGTTATGCAGGGAGAAAATTGGGAAGGCCAAAGCCCTAATATAACTTAATCTGACTACTGCTGTAAAAGATGATAAAAAATGCTTCTATAAATACTTTCACAACAAAAGGAGGGTTAAAAAGAATCTCCATCCTTTATTGGATGTGCGAGGAAACATAGTGACAAAGGATGAGTAAAAGGCTGAAGTACTTAATGCCATCTTTGCCACGGTCCTTAATAGTAAGACCAGTTGTTCTTGGTGTACCCAGCCCCCTGAGCTGGAAGACAGGGATGGGAAGCAGAATGAAGTCCCTATAATCCAAGGGGAAATTGTTAGTGACATGCTACACCACTTAGGCACACACAAGTCTATGAGGCTGGATGGGATTCTATCAAGGGTACTGAGGGAGCTGGTAGAAGTGCTCATCAAGCCACTTTCCATCATTTATCAGCAGTCTTGGCTAACTAGAGAGGTCCCAGATGACTGGAGGTTAGCAAATGTGATGCCTATCTACAAGAAGGGCTGGAAGGAGGATTCAGGGAACTGCAGGCCTGTCAGCCTGACCTCAGTGCTGGGGAAGGTTATGGAGCAGCTCATCTTGAGTGCCGTCACATGACATGCATGGGACAATCAGGTGATCAGGCCCAGTCAGCATGG
Source organism: Tyto alba (assembly GCF_018691265.1). NCBI lineage: Eukaryota > Metazoa > Chordata > Aves > Strigiformes > Tytonidae > Tyto > Tyto alba. The sequence continues at coordinate 45,906,085 of NW_024881275.1, read as the reverse complement.
GTTTATCTATGACAAGATGACCTGCTTAGTAGATGAGGGAAAGGCTGTGAGTGTTATTTACCTGGACTTTAGTAAAGCCTTTGACACCATTTCCCACAGCATTCTTCTGGAGAAACTGGCTGCTCATGGCTTGGATGGGTGTACTGTTTGCTGGGTTAAATATGGTCTTGATGTCCAGGCCCAAAGAGTTGTGGTGAATGGAGTTAAATCCAGTTGCCAGCTAGTCACAAGTGCTGTTCCCCAGGCTCAGTGCTGGGGCCAGTTCTGTTTAATATCTTTACCAATGATCTGGACGAGGCAATCTCATCCTCAGTAAGTGTGCAGATGACAAGTTGGGTGGGAGTGTTGGTCTGCTTGAGGGTAGGAAGGCAGTACAGAGGGATCTGAACAGGCTGGACTGATGGGCCAAAGCCAGCTGCATGAGACTCAGCAAGGCTAATTGCCAAGTCCTGCACTTGGGTCACACCAACCCCATGTAACACTACAGGCTTGGGGAAGAGTGGCTGAAAAGCTGCATGATGGAAAGGGACCTGGGTGTGTTGGTCGACAGCTGGCTGAAGATGAGCTGGCAGTGGGCCCAGCCGGCCAAGAAGGCCAATAGCAACCTGGCTTGTATCAGAAATAGTGTGGCCAGCAAGACTAGGGAAGTCCCTTTGTACTCAGTACTGGTGAGGCCTCACTTTGAACACTGTATTCAGTTTTGGGCCCCTCAGTACAAGAAAGACATTGTGGTACTGGAGCTTATCCAAAGAAGAGCAACAAAGTTGGTGAAGGGTCTAGAGAACAAGTCTTATGAGGAGTGGCTGAGGGAACTGGAGCTGTTTAGTCTGGAGAAAAGAATGCTGAAGGGGACCATGTCATTCTCTACAACTACCTGAAAGGAGGTTGTAGCAAGGTGGATGTTGGTCTCTTTTCCCAAGTAACAAGTGATAGGATGAGGGGAAATGGCCTCAGGTTGCACCAGGGGAGGCTTAGATTGGATATTAGGAAAAATTTCTTCAGAAAAAGGATTATCAAGCATTGGAACAAGCTGTCCAGAGTCACTATCCCTAGAAATATTTAAAAGGCATGTAGACATGTGTTTTGCCAATTGATGGGGCTAACACAAAGGACACAGACACCAAGCTAAAGAAATAGGCTTATTTTACTTTATTTTAAAGCAGCAGAAAGAACAAACAAGATAATGCACCTACTCATCACTACATAAAGCTAGTTACAGTGATTAAGAAAGATGCATCACCAATTGCCCTCATGCTTTACCATCATCCAGACCCGTGCATCAGCTGGGGAGCCCCGTCACAGCGAAGGGTCAGAGAGCCTTTCCCGGCAGCTGGGAAGTCCTATGCAGGGCGTCCGCTCGTAGGTGAGGTCTCCGTCTGTGCTGTGAGAGGGTCTGGCTTTTATACAGTTTAACAAATAAATCTGTACAACATGCATGGGAGATAGCTGGTAGATTGATATGCCTCTCTCAGGCGTGTCCGGATCTGGCCAGGATCCGGGCATGTCTGAGGAGTTTCTGTTTTTCTTTACATTTGGGATTTATAGTTACTTCCTGTTGTTTACTTATAGTTCCCAGGGATTGTTCCCAGCTGCATTTTCACGCTGATAAGATGCTGGTTGCTTCATGCTGCTGATAAGATGCTGGTTGCTGGTCGGGGAATTCACTCAGAAGTCACCTTTGGTTTGAGGCCTATTGTTTGGGCCTTTTTTGTTTCAACATGGTGCACAGGGACATGGTTTAGGGGTGGACTTGGCAGTGTTAGCTTAATGGTTGGACTTGTCGATCCTAACGGTGTTTTCCAACTTAAACAATTCTGTGATTCTATGAAAACAGACCAATGAGGTAGAAGTGACTTGCCCAGGTTCATGCAGTAGTTCAGTGACAGTTTGATTACAACCTCCCTTAACACTTGGCACCAAGCTTTGTATTCTCCACATTCTACCTATAAATCTGCCCAGGTGTACTCTGAGATCTAACAGGGGCACTAAAGCAACTTCCTTGTGTTGTGCTTTCTACAATTACAACTCCTTTAATCAGATTTGTATTTGAGGGTTTGGAGACATGATTGTTGTCTCAGCTGCCTTCCTTAAATAGGTAAATATGATCTTTATGTTACATTTACACCTTCTGTGGTAAACTGTTTGTAGAAATTTGCATACTTTTTCATACAAAATTGTATTTCATGTGTTTAGGGAGAAACTCATTCGCCTTCAGCATGAGAACAAGATGTTAAAGCTCAATCAGGAAGGTTCCGACAATGAAAAGATTGCCTTGCTGCAGAGCCTTCTTGATGATGCAAACTTACGGAAGAATGAATTGGAAACAGAAAACAGGTAAGAATCTTTGTCCTCTGTTTCAATTGATTTTCTAACAATGCCATATGTTTTTGACTGTACTGTGTCCAATACTGGCCTCCCCAGTAAAAAAAGACATAGACTTACTGGAGTTGGTCCAGTGGAAGGCCACAAGGATGTGATTACAGGACTGCAGCACCTTTCATATAAGGAGCATGTGAAGGACAGAGACTACATAGCCTGGAAAAGAGAAGGCTCAGAGTGGATCTTATCAATGTTTATAAGTATCAGATGGGAGGGTCTAAAGGAAATGGAGCTAGACTTTTCTCAGTGATGCCCAGTAACAAGGGAAAAGACAGTGGGCAGAAATTGAAAGACATTAAATTTCATCTAAACGTAAGAACGTACTTACTTTACGAGGAGTGTTGCTGAACACTGGATTACATTGCCCAGAGAAGTTGTCTCCATCCTTGGAGATATTTAACACTCAACGGAACATGTTTCTGGGCAACCTTCTCTATCTGACCCTGCCTAGATTAAGCCAATCAACATACAGGCGTCCATGAGACCAGACAGTCTGCATATGAGCATGCTAAGGTAGCTGGCTGTTACTGTTGAGGCTGCTCTTTATCTAAGCTTTGAATCTGCTCTCTATCTAATCTTCCCCTTTTACTGGGGCAGGATCCTGAAGCCTGGGAAAAGGTAAATACTGCACTCACCTTCAAGAAGGGCAAGAAAGAAAGTCTGGAGAACTACTGAGACTGGTCAGCCACAGCTCATTTTCTGGGAATTTCATAAAGCAAGTCCATCTGGAATCTGTTTCCAGCCACATAAGGGACAAGAAAGTAATTAGGAAAGGCCAACACAAATTTATTCTGGGTAAATAATTCCTAACTAATCCAATTATCTTGACAGTGAGATGACTGCCTATGTGAAGAAGGGTGAAACAGTGGATGGTACTTACCTTAGCTTTAGCAAAGCCTTTGGCACAGTCTCCCATAGTATCCTTATGTTCAGAATGGGTAGATATAGGTTGAATAAGTGGACAGTAAATTGAGTGGAAAATTGGTTGGACAGATGGGCCTAAGGCACTATCATCGATAGAAAATCCAACTGGCAACTAGTTCCTCAGGCATTAGTACCAGGACCAATGCTGTTTATCACCTTTATCAGCAACTTGACTGATGGTAGGGACTATACTCTCAGCACGTTTGAGAATGGTACCACATTGGGAGAAGTGATTGATATGCTGAAAGGGTGATCTGTTATTCAGAGGAGATCATCAGTCCAGAGAAATGAGCTGATAGGAGCCCTGTCCCTGGATAGGACTAGCAGGCTGCGGAGCAGCTGTGCTGCAAAAGCCCTGGGGTCCCAGTGCGCGACAAAGGAGGATGTGTCAACTGGGCACCTTGCAGCTGACTGTGACCTGGGCTGTCCTCACCAGGGTGCAGAAAGTCAGTCTGGGAAAATGATCCTTCACCTCTCATCAGTACTTATCTGGATATAGCATATATTTTTAGATTCTCCAGTACAAGAAAGACATGGTTCTACAGGAGTGCAGCAGAGTACTTATAAGGTGAGAGATGCTGGAGCATGTGATACATGGGATAAGACTGAGAACTGGGTTTGTTCAGAGCAAAGAAATTATGACATTGAGATAATAGTGTGATCTACATGTGTCTGATGGGAAAGTGTTGGAGAATGGCTCAGAGACAAGGGTCCTGAGCCCACCGAGCAATTGTATGATCAGAGCCTGATCTAGCTGCTGATGCTGAGCCTCACTAGGGTTTGCCTGCAGCTGCTCGCAGCTGCTGATACAGGAGGAATGTCAAGGATGCTTCAGCCCTGTGTACCGTGGTGTGTCGAAAACAGGTTAAGGGGAATTAGGAATAGTGGTCTGAGAAACCCAGTGTTATGATAACGGTGGTCTGAGAAACACTGTGTTACGGTACTGTTGTGTATTGAAAACAAGTCAACAGGAATCAGAAATAGTAGCATGAGAAACTTAGTGTTGTGAGAGGCTTGTGCTGTAAGCTAACTGCAGGTGGGTGGACCGTGCGAATACGACCTTTGGAGCTTAAGCCAATCAGCTAGTGACTAGTAGGCATAATAATTATCATTGTCTGTATAAATATATGTACCCTGGACCAATAAACACACACGTTGATTGAAAAAAAAAACCAAAACAAAACAAAAAAAAAAAAAAAAAAAAAAAAAACAAACAAAACAAAACCCCACCAGCAACGACCGAGGAATTTGAGAATGGACCCGGAGAAACACCAAATGCAGCAGCGCCCGGGGTCCACGAGCTGAGACGGAGAGGCAGCAGCCCTGGCAGCCCCGGGGGAGTACGCGGAGAGAAGCCGGCTGGACCGGCCCCGAGAAACGGAGGCGGAGCGGCCCCGAGAGTGGAGGTGACCAGCCCCGCAGAGCAGAGGCAGACCGGCCCCGCAGAACAGAGGTGACCGGCCCCGGAGAGCAGAGGCGGAGCGGTCCCGAGACCAGAAGTGAGTGGCCCCACGAACGGAAGCAGAAAGACACCGGAGCTGACGTGGTAAGGAGCTGACTGCGGCAGCCCCGGGGGTGGACGCGAAGGGACGCCACAGGTGGACACTGAGCGGCCCCGGGGGCGGACGCGCGGGGGCGCTGGAGGCAAGCGCAGGGTGGCCCCGGAAGTGGAAGAGGGGGGGCGCCGGAACTGACACAGAGGGGCGACGGAAGCTGACGCAGAAAGGTGCTGCATACAGCGGCAGCAGAAACAAACGCTGGGAAATATCAGAGACAGCAGAGCCTAGCCGAATCAAGAACGATCGCACAGTGGGCCTCCGACAGGTCGTTCCGAGGACCTGAACCGAGATAGAGGGTCGCTCTCTGCAAGGGCTGCTGGCAAGAGCTGCACCTGGTGCCTTAGTCACGGAGCATCAGCAACATATCAAAGGGGAGTATTTTTAGTGCCTTAAACAGGGAGCACAAGCCGGCGGGAGTATTTTTAGTGCCTTAAACAGGGAGCACAAGCCGGCGGGAGTATTTTTAGTGCCTTAAACAGGGAGCACAGGCCGACAGGAGTATTTTTTAGTGCCTTAAACAGGGAGCACAAGCTGGCGGGAGTATTTTTAGTGCCTTAAAGAGGGAGCACAGGCCGGCGGGAGTATTTTTTAGTGCCTTAAACAGGGAGCACAAGCCGGCGGGAGTATTTTTTTTTTTTTGCCTTAAGCAGGGAGCAAAGGGCCGACGGTGCCTTAATCAGGGGTGGGTCGGCAGTAACGGTACTGTGCCTTATCCAGGGAGCACAGGACCAGAGGTGCCTTAAACAAGGAGCACCAGGTTGACAAGATGGAACAGGAGGTAGCCCTGGATTTATTACAGCGCTTTTTAGAAAAGCGGGGAGTGGATTGTATAAAATCACTCGCAGGTTTAGTAGCATTAGGACGGGTCAAAGGATGTTTTCAGGACCCTAATTCTCTTTTTGATGTCGACGAGTGGAGACGATTAGGTGATGTTTTGTAGGATATGGTAATAGACGAGGATAAAGCTGCAAGGAAAATGATGAAACCATGGCGGGAGGTGGTGAATAATAGTGGGCGGTGTCAGCTTGAAAAGAACCTTGCAGCTGTGGCAACTGCAAACTTGGGGGGGGAAAGTTCCACTGTTACCCCAGATAGTGAGGCATCCGGATCTATGCTTTTTGACAGTGATCGTATTCCTGTACCATCAACAGGAGGGCCAGTTACAGTTAATGTGAATAGGGAAAGTCCGGAGGCCAGCCCCCCCCCAGTATCTTTACAGTCATGCCCCCCTTCACCCCCCCCTACCTCAGAGGCAGAGGGTCAGAGGGATGATGGCCCCTCGCTAATATGTAGCCAACAGGAGTGGTGCGAAGTAGGTGATTTATTGTGGGACGAGACTATCACTGGAGGCAATAAAGGCAGTGAAGCACGACAGCAAGGTGTGGTCTGGCGAACGATCGTAAAAGCCCTGAGGGAGATGCCAGCAGAAAAGAAAGTAGCTGCTGCTGCTATGGCGGCTGTCGGCGCTGTACCATCTCCGCCGGTCCCTGCCGAAACCAACCGTCCCTCACAATTAGCCACCTTCTTCGGGTGTAATCAACAGCTCTGCTCTATTAAGGACATGTCACCAAGTGTTCCTGTTTGCTCCACTGCGCAAGAAGCGGCAGAGAAATCAGGCGGCGCGGGGGTACCGGGTGGAGCGGCGTGCCACCATAAACTCTGCCTGCCCCCCCGCCCTGCGGATTGTTCCGCCCCTGACAGCGCGTCAGCATCTGGCTCAGAGAGAAAAGCGGCGGCTCTGTCTGAATTAAAGTAACAGGGTCACACATCGGTAATGGACAGTGACAAAGTCCAAGAACTTGAAAGAAAATTACAGAAGTTAAGCTACAGGACAGAACTCTGCATTTACAATTACAAGAAAAGGAAGCGCTGCCGGCAGCCCCCACCACACCCACTCCCGTCACCCTTACCAGAACCTGCTCCACTTTTAGCTCAGTCCTGATGGAGTGGGGTGATTCGTGATGCCTTGTTAAAAGTGGACTGGCATGCTGCTGGAGCGTTGGCCTGCCCGGTAGTGAGAACAAATGGGGGGCACCTGGGAACTCAAGATCACAAGATTCTCCTCGGGGGGTCTGGACACTCCTTACGAACTTTAAAACTCTGAACTCTCATTGTGTGTTTCAACATCAACACTGGTATCAAAAACTTGTTCATGTAGTATCAGGTTCATTGTATGGTGTTTCAACATCGACACTGGTATCAAAAACTTGTTCATGTAGTATCAGATTCATTGTATGTTGTGGGTTCATTGCAATGTTTAGAACATAGCATGGTGAAACCTGTATTACATTCTGTATTGCATACTCTGTTGTTACAATTGCTGACACTTTTAAAACTGTAAGGATGGTTTTCTTGCTACATAAGACTGCATAAGATTGGAACATGGACTGACAGACTGGTTACGAGACTTGGGAATTTGGATAATGGACTGATGATGGTTGCAAATCTACAAAACTTGGAAATTACTGGGTGGCTGAAAGCTTTGTTGATGCATAGACTGGCAATGCTGATTGTCATTATGATTGTCATGATGGTATTGGGGTCTGTGTGGAAATGCTTTATGAATGCTATGATTCAAACGTCAAAAGGAGTCTGGATTGTCCAAAAAAGAAAAAGGGGGAAAACCTGGTAGGAATTTTTTTGGGGGGGGGATCAGGGTTATGCACTGATCCTACAGGGTTTGGACAATCCAGGCTGGGTCTCTGAGCAGAAAACTGCCACGTGGTAAGCCTGCCCTTGAGGTCACCTGGAAGGGCAAGAAGGAGGAAGTCAATCTAGTGCTTCCTCCCTGTTTGAATGCCTGGATGCACTAACCACAAAGTAGATTTAGTTTGTTCACGCGTACTAACGATGCAGACCTATCACAGCACTTCCAGGTGCGTGATAAGTGCCTTTAGCCAACACATTGTAAGCTTGCATGCTTAAGTTGTGCCTTCTCATGTATTAAGGAAATCTTTGAACGAACGTAAGGGCAGGTTCTGCCCCTACAAAAAGAAAAAGGGGGAATTGTTGGAGAATGGTTCAGAGACAAGGGTCCTGTGCCTTTAGCCAGTAGATTGTAAGCTTGCATGCCTAAGTTGTGCCTTGTCATGTATTAAGAAAATCTTTGAACGAACGTTGGCGCAGGCTCTGCTCATACAAAAAGAAAAAGGGGGAATTGTTGGAGAATGGCTCAGAGACAAGGGTCCTGAGCCCACCGAGCAATTGTATGATCAGAGCCTGCTCTAGCTGCTGATGCTGAGCCTCACTAGGGTTTGCCTGCAGCTGCTCACAGCTGCTGATACAGGAGGAATGTCAAGGACGCTTCAGCCCTGTGTACCGCGGTGTGTCGAAAACAGGTTAAGGGGAATTAGGAATAGTGGTCTGAGAAACCCAGTGTTATGATAACGGTGGTCTGAGAAACACTGTGTTATGGTACTGTTGTGTATTGAAAACAAGTGAACAGGAATCAGAAATAGTAGCATGAGAAACTTAGTGTTGTGAGAGGCTTGTGCTGTAAGCTAACTGCAGGTGGGTGGACCGTGCAAATACGACCTTTGGAGCTTAAGCCAATCAGCTAGTGACTAGTAGGCATAATAATTATCATTGTCTGTATAAATATATGTACCCTGGACCAATAAACACACACGTTGATTGATGCTCTACCACCCACACTGAACCCGTCTCGGCATGTCGTTCGTCCGCGGCTCCGCAAGAAAGTGTCAGGAAGACAGAGTTGAGACTCTTCTCAGAGACTGACAGTGGAAAGACAAGAGGCAACAGACACAATATGGAGTAGGAGTCTGAGCTCTGGAAAAGAGCCCCAAAGAGGTTGTGAGATCTCTATCATTAAAGGTGTCCAAAGCTGAACGGGACATGGTTCCCAGCAATCTGCTATAAGTGCACCTGCTTTAAGAAAGAGGTTAGATTTAGATAACTTCTGAAGATCCTTACCAACCTACAGGTTTATAGGATTCTGTGACTATGTAAAAGCAGTAAGCTAGTAGCTCTCACACAGTAAAACTGACTGTTAGAATCTCTTGTTTCATGTATATAGAAATGATTTCTTAATACATGTATTATGTTGTCTTGGATGTGTATCAGAATGTTCTGGATGACTACATGCTATAATCTCTGGAACGGCTGTATGCTAAATACTGTTGTCAATTTTCTGTGAATAAAATACAGTATTGCATTTCTGACCTGGAAACGCTGGACGCTAAAAATCTCAGGCTTTCTTTTGCAGTTGTTTGTTTTTTTTTCTGAAAAACAAAATGTTTTCTCTTTCCTAGATTGGTAAATCAGAGACTTATAGAAGTTCAGTCCCAGGTTGAAGAACTACAAAAATCTTTGCAGGATCAAGGTTCAAAAGCTGAAGATGTAAGTAGAAATGTACATCAAACTTACATTCACATAGTTACCATTTTTGAAACTCTCATGTTTTTGTAAAAAACAAAAAAAAAAAGTAAAATAAATATGCAAATGGAGATTTCTGATAGTTCTCATATTTACTCATATGGTGTTATGACTAAACTGTGCTTCTCTAAATAGGATGTAAGATGTTCTAAGACATTTGCCTAGAAAAGAAAACCATCCTATGTAGAGAAAGTGACAAATGTGTTTGATTGTGTCTATTTCAGTAGTAGACTTAGCATTTAAATTATTTAATTACAATAGAGAGTTTTGCAGGGAATTAAGGAAATGTTAATTCTCAATGTCTTAATAAAGTACCTGAAGTTATTTTTGGTTTAGTTTTCTTAATGAAAGTTAAAGCCTTTCCTGACAGTGGAAGCTCTGTAATTGTGTATGTAAATGTATCTTGTAATGCAAGAAGCCAGGTAAGCCAAAACAAAACAAAAAAAAAAAGTCAATTAAGTCCTCAACATAATGCAGCATTTTTTCTTTCTGTATATGGATTCAACTTTATTTTTAATGTAAAAGTATACATTGTGGCAGAGTTAGTGTGGAAAACAACTTTCAGTCTTCCACTCAAAAACTGTGTTTGCCCTCTCCTGTATTTGGGAGAACAAGCTCTAGAACTTTATTGAAAGCAGTGACTTGCTGGACTGTACCTATATAGTGTATGCTCACAATTTCAGTGTATTGTGTTGCTAATCGGAAACAAGTTGTAACGTGTTGCTTTCCATTTTTGTGGTTTTGTTTTAACTGATTTATATAAAACAGTGAAAGTTCTTATGAGCGGCTTATTTTCATTTAAGAGTGTGTTTAATTTAGCTTATCCTTTTAATTTTCAGAATAAACTATATGAAAGTAAAATACCTAGTGGAGTTAAAATAAGATTATTTTCCTAGGTAACTTAGAATGCGTTTTAGAAGGCATTTTAAAATAGGTCCATACTATTATGTGATTCTGAGATACTCTTTGTTGTCTTGGTTATTGGGCAAAATCAGATTTTTCAGGGTGAACAAGAATATGAAAAAATTATTCTCAGATATTGAGTATCGTAAATGATACCTGTCTAATTGAATTCAGCTTTATTTACTGCAGTTGTAGTTGTGTCCCTTTTTTGAGGCTCTGGTTTGGACAGTAATTTAGGATATGCCTGCAGCTCACAGGACTGCTTGCAGCCTATGTAGATATCACCTGGGATGATTCTGTTAACAGCAAAACACCACCATCACAACACCATGGTACAGCTGTACCAGGAAGCCCTTGTCAAATTATAGCTGGCAAGTTCATGATGCAGTTGCTGCATTCATGGCTTCTGCGTAGGTCTGACCATGCCCATGGTGATTTATAGACACTAATCCCATGGGCTGTTTTAGGTGTTTGGTATGTAGGACTTAATTTACTCTTAAAGAAGCCAAAGAGAGAATGTAGATTCAGAGCAGTATTGAGACTACAAGAACCTCTGAAAGTGTGGACACCTCATCAGTCTCCCACGCAAAGCAGAGCAAACCTCAAAGTTAAACCCAGATGCTCAAGTAGATGGAAGTTGTGCTGTGACCACCTGAGTTATCCTTAAGATATCCTTTAAAAAAGAACAATTCTTCAGAATCATGAGAAAAAAGATAAGACATGGCATACAGTTCATTGATGCATCATTTTCAGAATGTTTCTTCAGTTTTTCACTACTTTTCTACAACAATGCACTGAAATCTGTATTTTTTTATACTTATACTGTAAATATGCTCAACCCTGAAAACTGAAGATCCCATTTGTATTCAGCCCAGAAACGTGTGATGAGGGCTTTTTTATTTTGTTTTGTTTGTTTGTTTTTTCAGTTTTGTTTATTTTCAAAGTTGAAGTAATTTTTAGGCTTGCCCAAAAAGTAGTAAAAGTGATACTCTAACCCAGGCAAGTACATTGCACTGATACATGCTGCTTGCTGAGGTCCACATGAGGAAACAGTTTTGATTTTGTATTGAAGTGTAGTGGAAGGTGAATGTTAGGAATATATCAGTGCCGTTAGGCCTGAAATGGGCACTGATGCATCCTCTTGGGATGTTTGATTAGTCCATCCTGGCTGTTCCATTGTTAGCCAGAGACCTCCTTATCCCAGGCTTCCAGACTACCAATTCAATTTAGACATGCCTCTTGTGGTCAGAATAGCAGGTTTGATTTTTTGTCCTCCAGAATGCAGTGGTCATGTATAGGGCTGCTCAACAGATACGCTGAACAGCTTCGACTACATCATTTGCCTACCTTATTATCACTCTGTCTTGTCATCCTTGTTTTCCCTTTCTATGCCCTAATCTCTTTCTTTATAAACAAGCTGCCTTTGGTTATTTCTACCCCGCCAAACCTAGTCTTGCTAAATCCATACCACATCAGTTGTTTCTGACACTGTTACGTACTCAATCTTGGCCTTATATGCTGTTACTGATACAGTTACTAAGTCCTCCTGGTTTGACACCTCCATAAAAGTTCCCCAAGACTCTGTTACCTGTTTGGTTACCTGTGAAGTTCAGCCACTTTGCTTATTTGGTGAAACACTGGAACAGGTTTCCCAGAGAGCTGGTAGATGCCCCATACCTGGAAACATTCAAGGCCAGGTTGCACGGGGATCTGAGCAACGTGATCTAGTTGAAGATGCTACTGCTCATTGCAAGGGGGTTGGCCTAGATGACCTTTAAAGGTCACTTCCAACCCAAACTGTTCTATTATTCTGAAATCTGACCATCCCTCATGGTGCTGTATATAACTTTTGCCACCTTCTCATAGCATTACCAGTCTCATCACGCAATTTTCTCAAGTCATGTACCAGTTTCTCTCACCCTGCTAAATTAGCTTAACCTTAAGACAGAGCCTAGCCATCTGCCTGTGGCCTTAGCATGCAGAACAAAACCAAACTTTGCCCTTAAAAAGGAGACAGACCTTTGGCTTGTTTAATTATGAAAGAAATTTCCAGCAGAAAGATTTTATTTCTGTAGTTTTTTTGATGTAAATGAAAGAGCAGTTAAATACTGGGGAAGATACCTGTTTTCTAAAACCACACCATAGTATTTTTTTCTGGTGTTTTCCAAGTGGAACTTGTTAGTAATGGGAGGAAAAGCAAAACAGCGAGTGTGCATTTGCTGATTTTCACAGTTTTGTTATAGAAATGTTCTTCTATTATGAACAGATAAAATATTTGAATTAAGTTAAATGTAAAACTAGCTCAAAATTAGATAAAATTTGCTTGTTTTTTTTTTTAATTGGGAATTTTTTTTAAGAGACTAGTCTTCCTATGGGAGAACAACAATTACAGTAATTCCTTGTTAGGAGCAGCAGATTTAGATACGTGTTTTTGAAGCTGCCTGAGACCTCAAAAAAAAAAGTAATGTTTGCCTGGTGTTAGAGTAATTTATTTTAATTTATCTGCCTTGCTATGAGTGTATACAGGATCTGAGGGTGGCTAAAATCACATATTTTACCTTTTATTATTTCTCCTGATCTCATGTCTTGGGTAAATTGCTCTGGGTAAACTCAGTCCTGCTTCTTTTAATTGTGTGTGCTGTTTATTGTTGTTAGTTTCTTGCTTGTGAGAACATACAATCTGTCTAGATGGGAGAGGGGTTATTCCCACAATAGTGCTGGTACTATGCAGATAATATATATGAAAATATACCAGTGGAATCAGTGTTGACAAGTAGTTGTGTCTGTTCCAAGCTAAGCCCAAGTGCAATACAAGGATTACAAAAGAAAAGCTGAGTTCAATTTAGTTCAATTTTTATTTACTTACCTTAGGGAAATGAGCATTGCTTCTAACTTTCCCCTTTCTTGTCCAAACCAATCAATAGTTCCCTAAATGATCACATAAGTGATGGTGCTAGTTCAAATGCTTTGTGACCAAGAATGATACACATAAACATTTATTGTTACAGAAAAAGCAGTGTTGCTGCAGATGTTCAGAAGACTGGAAAAGTAAAAAGCCAGTTAGTCAAACCCTGCAGATCAAATTTCTGACTCGGAAGTCAGTAGGGTAATACTGGCTTGTTTTCATGTGCTCACCCCCCCCTTTCTTACAGTGCGATAAGGAAATCTAACTTTGAAAAAATGAAAAAGCATGACCCAGGAATATCATCAAAGACAATATTTTCAAGTACACTACAACAAAGTTATAAGATTTTTTGGGTGTACACGGTAATTGTCTCTGTTATCCAAGTATCTAAACCTTTGTTGAAAAACTATTCGAGAAAAAGTAATGAAGTAACTGTTGATTACTTTATCCTGTATTTTAATGGTGTTCTGGACCATCAGTCACATGATAGACTTCCAGTGTGATTGGTACTGGATAAACACAAACCAAAAAGGCAGTTCCGGATTTAAATATTCTACATTTGTCTTGTATTCAATCAGTGTGGCAATAACACAATCCAGAATCGCTCCACAAAAACACATGCATTTTATTTTGGTTATAGCCCAATAGACTGCATATTTTCTCCTGTTTTGTTACCTGTATGATTTTTGTTTTAAAATGACTTTCCAAAATAGCAGTTGCTCTCCTTTGCAATTCTGGTTTAAATACAATGATAGACAAATGTGGTTCTTTACTATTTTTATATTTTTGTTTTTAGTGATATGCTTTAGAAAATGTTACAGGATGAAACTGCTGATGAGAATAGAGGAGAGAAACATGCATGCGTGAAAAAGTGCATAGCTTTAAGTTTTTCTGTTCATGACTTTCTAAATAGTTTCTTCTGTTGGCTGCTGTTTTGCTTTATACTAATGTCATCTCTGTCTCTTGGCATGGGCTTCTGCTCAAGGCTATTGTGAGTATCGCTTTCTATTTACTTAACACTACTTTCAGTTTATAGACATTTATTGGGTTGATTTTTTTGAAAGATACTCACTGTGTATGAAGTGAGTTTAAAATTAAAATAAAAAATTTACCTTGAAGCTTTTATTCAAAGAGCTTATCTAAATGTTATTTAACCAGAAAGTGGAACACTGTAAGTTGTGTGATCATTTTTATGTGTAATCAGTAAAGTTGAGAAACAGAAAAAGGGTAGAATTTCTGCTATACTCCAGTCAGAAGCACTCTGCTCCCTCTAGTTTCTACAGGGACAGGAATTTACTTCAACTGATTTGCTACATGTCTTCATGCAAATGGCATTGCAATATTGGTAGGACAGTTCTTATCGTAAATTTTACTGCACTTTCCAATTTCAGGTTAATTTATTAAGTCTAATTACAAAAGTGCTGAAGAAATTAAATCAACTGCCATAGAATTTTGTCATTTATGGATCTTGCTTTTGTTGATCTAGTTCCTGGGAAAATACTTGTAAAATTATAAAGCGCTCTAATTTCAGGAAAGTCATACAGCTGTGGATAGAAGGATTGCTACCACAAAGGATGGCTTTACAGTTGTGACCTAAAACTGAATGAAGTAAAAAGTTGGATTTTAGTTAGAATGTCAAAATTATATATTTTTAAATAATTTTGAAATTATGTTAAAGCTCCGCAATATATTAAAACATTTAACTTTCTATTTTAGTCAATTCTTCTGAAAAAGAAACTTGAAGAACATCTGTAAGTATTTTGTTTGCCTATTTTGTTTGCCATTTGAAATAATGTGTTTTCCCTATGGTAAGGAAGGCAGTCAGTCATTAATCATTCATCTAGAAAATATACAATTAAGAGAAGTTAGATAACAAAGGAATGTTTGGGAATCTGCTATTCAGATACTATATTCATCTCATAGAAAACCTTTGTGAAAACAGTAAGAGCAGTGAAGGAACCATCATTTTGTGGTTATTAGAAAACTTTGCTTAATGTGTAAATCTATTTGAGGAATAAGTAATTTCGTTCTGAGGAACACATGTTAATGTAAACAAAATAAATTTGTTTACTTTTTAGTATACATTATGGCAAAAAGGTAACATTTTAGGAAGAGTTACCATTTTGTTCTACTATTTCTGCACCTCTTTTACTTCCCTAAAATGCAAAGAGTTGTTTGCTTTTTGATTGGCTTGCAAAAATAAAGTAGTTTCTGTTGCCTTTGGGTTTAGACATACTTTCTCAATGTAATGTGAATTATGAGTATTTTACAATTAACTGTAAGTTCTAAATTAAGTTTATAATTACTGAGAATGAAACTGGCTGTTACAGTTCTCCATATACCATAATGTTTTTCAGTTTATTTAACGAATATTTCTACAGTGATGCTGCAATTTGTCCTCATGCCCCACAGCAAAAATCAGTCATGCTCTCAGAGATGTTTCACTATCTGAGGGTTTTTTGCATTGCTTAATGTTCATTCAAGTACAGTAATAGTACTGGGAAAACAATGTGTGCTTTTATGGTTTGTAACAGTGAGAAGCTTCATGAAGCTAACAATGAGCTACAGAAGAAACGAGCTATTATTGAGGATTTGGAACCAAAATGCAATAACAGTTGTGAGTTACCTGTGCAGTCCATTTCTTTTCTTTGTAAAGTATTTCATGTGCAAAGTCTTTAATTATAATACCTATAGCAGGTGCAAGATAAACAAAATGTACATTTTAGATGACAGTGATATCTATGTTGTAAGTCTCTCTGGAAACTATGGTGACCAAAAAGATGCTTCTAGCACTTGAAGTGCAGAGAATCACATTTTAGAGACCACTATAGTCAGAAATTACAATGGTCGTAGAAATACCGAGTCAGTGTCATACCTGCCATTGAAGCCCAGCTGTAAAGAATTGTCATGTCTCCTAAGACCCTAATTTAGGGGATCATTGCTGCCATCACCAGCTCATTTTTACTCCCAGTATGTGTGTTTTCAGAACTGTGTTGTAATTTGAGAAAATTTTCAGACTCTGGTCAAAGAGAAAGTAGGATGTACGTCATATTGCTCACATGTTATCCTGAACCCAGCATCCAGCTGTTCTTTAGCACATCAATACTACATTTTTCCCAAGAAGTATTGAAGGAGGTAGATTGGTTTTTTTCAAGCCCACTTAATATAGAACAAAGCAAAACATTGCAACCAATGGCAGCTTTTCTGGTTTGTGCCAATTACCTAACATTGTTTGAGAATTGGACATCATGTTATATGCTGTTTGGTCCAGGATGATGCAATTAATGGGGGGATTTTTATCTGAGATGATGTATAGAACATGTATAAGCAATAGTGGCTTGATGTATTCTTATATCAACACAGAAAAAGGCTGTGCAATAAATTGTCTTACTCGTTTGCATTGCTGCCTAAGAAAATGTCGGGGAAAATGTAAATTGAGTGTATTCATGTCATGAAACTGATAAATTGTGTTCAGCATTATAGTTTAGCAGTTTTAAGCAAGAGTTGTGCCTATTAAGAATTATTTCTCTCACATAAAATAAGAAAACTCATATTTATCTAAGTTACAATACCAAGATATTAAGGAATCTGTAATTCATTAGTAAACTAATTTTTTAAGTGTGTTCAGTGATGGGATTGATTTATGATTCCATATCTCTTTATTTTTTCATAATTTAAAAAAAAAGGTGAAATTTGTGTACCAAACATCCATCTCATGAGATTATATAGGAGTACACATTTTTAATGTGTTTGAGTTGTTCAGTAATTGAAGCTATAGTATCTGCTACATCAGATTCCTTATGTTAGCTTTTCTTAACTGAAATAAATTCTAACTGTGCCTTAAATGTCTGTTGAAAAACATGAAAATAAACATAATTATTTTATTTTCCAATGTGTGCATCTCCTGACATAAAGCACTCAAAATTGAAGAATTACAAGAAGCTTTAAGGAAAAAGGAGGAAGAAATGAAGCAAATGGAAGAGCGATACAAAAAGTATTTGGAAAAGGCCAAAAGTGTAAGTATATATGTTCCATGTTAATGATCCCCCTCTGAGAGACTGCACCACATCTCCACTCTGCAGGAATAAAAATAAATGTGGTAACTGTATACACACTAGCAAGGAAGAGAGAAGGAAGGCCAGTGAGTTCTTTATATCTTCTTACTGTTATGGTAGCAATTATTGATTAATTCTGCAGAAGACTCTACCTTGGTTTTATGTTCATGACTGTCCCCTTTTGCTACCTACCAATAAGCCCTTCTGATGTTTATCCACTGCTACAGATTTTGGAGTCACCCAGACAAACCTTGTTAAGCATGCTTTCATGTCAGCTGATGACAAGGAGAGGGTGTTAAACCCGTTCTAATGTTGTGATAACCTATTTCTTTGTGGAAATTCTTCTGGACATCTGTCTCTGAGTGACAAACATATAGAACAGCTAAAGCAGTGTCTATACTAGGACTGGTGGTGTAGAAATAGCTGAAATAGCTGTAATGTATTTCAGAACTGAAGAACCACCCGTCTAAACCAATTCAAGGGAAGGAAGCTCTGTGAGCAAAAGTACTCCTTAATTGGCATTTGTACTGCGACTTTTTGGGACTTCTGTCACAGTTGTCATGAAGAGCTCAACTTCTTTGTGCACAAAAATATAACTTAGTTACACCAGGTACAGGCACAGCTGGACCAACAAACTCTGGTTTTATCAGTTTGGCAGAGAGGGAAAAGGAAGTTTGGGGTTCTTTCCTTCCCAGGTGGCTGGATCTGTTTATGTGTTTCTGGATGGTGTAGGCTTCTTGTGGTACTTGGTCAGCAATGTCTGTCTTATCTGGAGCAGATAATTTTATATACTTTTTTATAAAAGTAACTTTTACCTACTTCAGATTTCATCAGGTCCTAATTGCTCACATAAACTGCTTATTCTTTTTGAGAGGCTCAGAGTTTACAGGCAGAGGTAATTACATGTGCCAAAGAAACCTCTACCAATTTAAGTTTGATTTTGCTTTCTTTGTTCATCTTTTGCTCCTGATTTCTATTAATGTTCTGGTTTAGCTAACTGATTTAGAAACTGATTTAATATGAATGGCTTACTGATGCTTTCTCTAAGTAAAGTGATCTTTTTAACTGAATGGCCTTCAAGAGCTGTTATGTTTCTCTGATGACATTCAGCATTCTCTTTACCTTTACTGTTTAAAATAGGCTTCTGTTGAGAAGGTGGCTAATACTTAAGTATGATATTGTGGATATGGCTATACTACCAGCTTTGAAATGGCAATATTGTAGTCTCAATCATAGTCCTATTTCTTCTCTTACTATACCTTGTTATTTTATTTGAGTTTTTTAAAAGCGTAACAGTGTCTTCATTCATCTGGTTTGGTAGTATCAAGATCTTTGCTATGGCTGTGTATCATCAAATTAGAATCTGTAAGTAGGTTCCTAATTTGGCAAAACTTCATGCTTCCTTCCTTCACCTCTGTGTAGTCTCCTCAGTGACTTCTTGTGAGACGTTTCAGAAGTCTTCAGGAAATTTGAACAAATGAATCTTTTCTTTTTTTTTTTTTTTTTTTTTTTTTTTTCCACATCTTCTGTTGCTGATTGTGTCTCAGAGTATTCCAATGAAAGACAGACTCAGAATTTCCCTTTTCATTAAGATTTATTTGTATGTACTGTGTTACTGTACCGTGTTTTATACAACAGTAGCATTAATTATTTTAGTTGCGTTAGCTTTTTCTGATCTTATCAACTTTCAGTATTTTTTTTTTCTTGTGAAGATGAGTACAATCATTACAGCCTTCCTATATATAAACTATATCCAGGTCTAATGTGTATTTTCTTAGAAACATAGTACACTTTTATGAATCTTCCTTCATGAGTACCATTCAATTAAAATTACTTAAATGTAAAGCAGTGTTTTATTTCAACATGTGGACACGATTCTGAAATGGGAAGAAAAAATCAAAAGATGTGAAGTCTCTTTTTATATATCCAGAGGTTGTTAAAAGGTTTTAAAGTATTTTCTATTAAAGGCTGAGGAATCTAGGCATTTTGCTGGATGTGTTCTTGGTTTAGGTCTGTGTTTGGTAGCAGTCATGCTACCAATGATGGATGCCACATATGAACATTACCAGTTGTCCCTTCAGCTAGCTTATTAGTAACATGACGATCAAGCATGTGCCACCGAATGCTTCTTGGCTTAACAGAGCTATCTAGAAATGACACCACATGGTACCCTGGGTAGGTGAATCATGATGTCTTTCCATAAGGACCAAAGTGGTTCTTCCTCAAGCAGGAGGAGTTGACAAGCAGGTAAACCTTAGCTATAAAGAGAGAAACCTTTGAGAAATTGTTTCGACCATTGTGGCCTCAAGGTAGTGCAGCTAGGGGTAGGAACTGCATATGTGAGTTTGGGTTACTGAACCTCCAGGTGTCGCTTTCTCCTATCTGTAGTTTTGTTTCACAGTCCTGTAGAAGAGAGCCCAATTCAGATGCTCTAATGTATCATGGATGATGTTCAGAGGCAGAGCCTCTGTCATGGTTGTTGTCAAGATTGTTTTACAGGAGTCAGCCTCTTAAAACTGAACATCCCTCTGTTTCACATTTTGGAGTGTTACCACAGAAGTTTTAAGTCACTTTTTTATTTCTTAGCCTGACTTAAAAGGTTTCAATTCCTTGATGTCTTTCTCTTCAGTTAGATTGCTTTGGCTGGATTTGATTGAAAACTAACTGGTTTTCTCTTACAGGTCATCCGTACCTTAGATCCTAAGCAGAACCAGGGTGCAGCTCCTGAGATTCAGGCTCTGAAAAATCAGTTGCAGGAGCGGGACAGAATGTTTCATTCATTGGAGGTAGTAATCATGCTTGTTTCCTGGTAAATGGGTACTTACTTAATGGTTTTTAGGTATAGATTAATACTTTTATTATGCTTTGGTTTTAAATGTATGCTTTTTCATGTTTGTTTTATAGAAAGAATATGAAAAAACAAAAAGTCAAAGAGAAATGGAGGAGAAATTCATTGTTAGTGCCTGGTACAACATGGTAAGAATCTCCCAAACTTTTTATTAAAAAAAAAAAAAAAAAAAGGGAAGTAAACTATTAATATTAGTTGGTTTTGGGTAACCAAAACAGTATTTATTCATGTACAGGCTTTTTGTTTGAAAAGCATTTTCCAGCACAAAGACACAGAAACAAATGCTTTTAAATAATTTTAGCTATCGCTATATAAGAGTACGTTCCTATGGTAACCTTGGGGTAAATGAAAAAGAACATGGTTGTTATTTTCAAGTTTTAAAGTTTTAAAACCAGAAGTGGCATTTTCTAGAGAGAAGGATACCTCAGATTACTATTTTGTAATCCCAGCCTTTCAGTTATACTGATTTACAATGGTCAAATTTACTTTCTTCTTTGATTCTCTACTCTCCAGTCTTCCAGTCATTTCTAATGAAGGGGCACAAGAAAAGCAATACAGCTTACTTGCTTCAGTAAGTGCTCTGAGAAATGACCCCTTTAACTTGGGTGCAAGTTCACCCCCATGCACTGGGTGAGCACAGGGGCAAGACCCTCACTTAAATAATTCAAACTATAATGACATGATCTGTGCAGCCATACAGCTTTTGCTGGGCCTGTATGCCAGGAGATTTTTCATGTTTGTCAAATGTGTTCAAGACTTCTCTTTGGCAGAGTGTGGCTGCACTGAAACTGCTCTTCAGACAGAAAGAATCCCTTACGTGTGTAATATTCTTGTTTCATTCTGCTTCATCATAGAATTCAAATTCCTCTTCTTTATATTCCCTTGGAAAAGTTTCTTTCTTGCTGTTCTATGTTCTTGTTATGTCCACAAATGGTACTTAAGCAGAGTGTTTGAATCCTTTAAATGTTGAAGGCATTTTCAAGTTGCTGGTGTCCTTGATCAGTTTTGTAGCCACTGACAAGCAGAAGACAAGCCTGAGCTAAAAACTGTGGTTCAGTAGCCTGTCATGAACACTAAGATGAGCACTGATAGCTTTGTCTGTGTCTTTCTCTAGTTTACCTCTGCTTTTATACACAGCTACACAACTCATCACAGCTTCCGTTATTTCCTCCTTCCATTTACTCCTGCTGCAAACATACTTTCTCTCAAGATCTGCTCCTGCCATATGAGCTGGTATTTTCACAGAGAATGACAATACTTTATTTTCAGAAGAAAAGTACTATTCTAGCTCAGCATGCTGAAGGGGACCAGGGTGGGAGCAGAAGCACTTTTGAAAAGACTTGTCCAGTTACCGTGTGTTTACGTGGAGAAGCAGCTGTTCAGATCTGCGACACTGGGGGATCTGGTTCTCAACAGTTACTCCAAACCCAGACAGTGGCGGAGGGTGAGGTGGGGAAAGAAAAACACACTGAGAATTAGGAAGAATTTCTTAGCTTTATCCTTGAAAATATTATGCTTCATGTTTGAAATTCAAAATAGCTTAGTCAGTATTGATGAAGAAGGAGATAATAAAATGTAAATGAGTAAAGTTGTTCAGTGTTATGTGTTGGTATTCACTGAGAAGTTTCTCTTTGTCTATAGGGAATGACTCTGCATAAAAAAGCTGCAGAAGATAGACTGGCTAGTACAGGCTCAGGACAGTCCTTCCTGGCTAGACAAAGGCAAGCCACGAGCACAAGGAGATCTTACCCTGGTCATGTCCAGCCAGCAACAGCAAGGTAGAGAAGCCTTGCCCTTAGAAAGAAAACCTGTGATCCAGGCCACTTCTGTTGCAAGTGACAACATTCAAGGAAAATCAACCAGCATCCTTTCTCTTTCTCCCTTATTACTACTATTATTTTACAGTTCAGAAAATGGTTTTATTATGGTTTCTCATTGTTCTGTAATGCCCTTTGCTTATATTTACTGGAGTCCATCTCTCTCTCTGCATTTTTTGAATGTGCCAAAGTTTTGAAAACATCTAGAGGAGTGCTGTATAATAACAGAGTCTTATTTGTATGAAGCCTGGTCTCTTATGAAAAGCCTCATATGGGCTCTGTATCAATGTACATTTCCTGTCACAGTTGATACGTTTGTGCCTATGAGGGTTGTTACACTTTGTAAGTCTTGTTCAAAGGGAATTTCACTTTTTATTTCATGTGATAACCTGTTGCTTCAAAGAAAGTGCTGAAAACTCATTACAAAAATGCAAAATTAGTACATAATATTATTGTGAACCATATTTGCTACTAGAAAACTTACCAATGGCAGAAAGGATTTTTTTTTGTAAGTCTCTTACATGCAAAGTTTGCTCTTATTCTTGGTATTTAATAGGGAAGCAGGATTATTTTTTTTCAGGTTTTTCTTTATCTACTGGTGTTACCTCTTTGCTGCCAGAGTTGAATATTTTAAAATGGTTTGTTCCACTCTTCTTGGTCAAGTGTATGCTTAATATATATTATAAAAATACTGAGAAATATTTAGAATGCTCCAATATGCTACTGCATCATCCATTTAAAAGGACATTTGTTTTAATATTTTATAATTATGGATGAACAGTACTTAATGGATCAAGACCCAATTAATATTGTTGATGTTAATGTATTCCAGTCGTCATCCCCTACTAAAAGACTTGCTTTTAATATATTGATTCAGGGTATAATTGTATCAGTTGCCTTACTAATGGTATCAGTGCCTTCAGGTGAGTTTGTTGCTGACTTTGTTGGAAACTGGTTGTGTACTACCTTTTTAGTGTGTAGCTGGTTAATTGTACGTCACTCATTGTAGCACCTTCATGTTGATCAGTGAGGTGGGCAGTGTGACCTCTACTATTAATTTAGGTTCTGTTCCTAGAAAGGTCTGCTTTTTCCTTGCCTAATTCTGTGCTGTACCTACAACTTTTGCCAAAAAATTGACGGATATGGAGGACCTGAGTGTTAGTTGAAAGGTTCATATACACACATCTTGTGGTAATTAAGTTTTAAACATTTTTAACTTACAGATTATTTGGACCCTAATGCACATACAGTCTGGTTTATAAATTTATTCTTTTACATTATTTTAAAGCCTTCCAAAGTGAAGACATTTTCTTATAAATACCATTAGAGAGAAGACATACTAGCATTTATTAAACATCTGAAGGTCTATGTTAATCCACAGCTTGAATGGAATGAGCAAAGGATAATTACAAGTTTTAATCTAAGCTAAGAAATGCATTATATATCTGTCTGAAAAAATTTATCAGTTCTGATTCTTCCCTCCCCTCTTCCTCCAATAATATGAAAACAGATGCTGAAGTCTATTACCTGCATATAGGTTTGTCTTCTTACATTTGGAAAAAACTGATTTTCTAAAAATTCTCTTTACTTATTCAGTGTATGATCATGTCTGGGATATGCTTGCAAGATTAGATAAGGCAGTGAAAGTGTCTTGTGTGCAGAAAGGTAACAATGTAAAGGAAGTTCAGGACAATTTCTGTAGCTCAATGAGGTGATACTCATTTTGCTGTCTTACTGAGGTACAGAATACTAAAGGGGCAAACAGTCATATGTGTTATCTGGCAAGATGACCACAGTTTGTGTGGGATGTCTTTTGCTGATCTTGTGCAATCAATTCTAGTTATTTGAAGAACTCTTTACTGCACGCTATGTGTGAACATGAGAAAATAAGATCACTTCTCTGAGGAAATTTGTTGTTCTTATTTGAGATTACAGTGTTTTATATCACCCAGAGAAAGAACCTAAGAATACTTAAAGTTCCATTTCTATTCTAATGTGGCTGGCTCTGTCTGTTACCACACTGCCAAAGCCTGTTCATGAAAGCGAGGAGTACCAGGACCTTAATGGGAAGTTTTATCTCTTAATTTTGTCTAATAATTTAATTTCCTGTTGCTATTAATTAGGTGCAGGTCTAAAATAACTTGAACATAATCTGCATACTGGAATAAAATGACTTGCTTTTGTTGTTTTCATATTTGTGTTAACATTTTGCCTCCAAAGGTTTGATGATAGGTAAATGCCCCTCATGGTTAGGAGATGAACAAATGCTGATTAGAAGCCTCGTTTTTAGCATTTACTTCCCTATTTCTCATGGCTTCTTTTGCTTCTTGGCTTCTATTTTCTGCTTTGTGGTTCTGATCTGTCTTTCCTTTTCCCTTAAGATAAGACACTGAAGTGTTCTGTAGTTCCCTTTAAGAATATACAGCATTATTATATAGCATCAAACAGCAAAACAAGACTAATATTGAATCTGTACTTACTGTTGCTTATAGTAATGGTTAGGCGAGATTGAACGAGCATTTTGTCTTTGAAGAATTCACAAGCCTGTAGAAATTCTGGTATTTCCCAGAATTTGTGTTAAATATAAAAATCTAAAAATATACTGCAATCTTACAGTAATATACTCTGTTGCTATCCAGTTCCAGTAAGTCATTTGTTCTATCTTCTAATGGTAATCATTAGGAATTTAATTCCTTGTTCTTCAGCAGTTTACTTCCATTATTTGCTGTATATACCAATTCTTAATCTTTGGGTGTGAATGAATACAGGTGGTGAACATCATTAAACCTTCTCTCTCAAAAGAACAACTTCTTTATTGAAAGGGTTCAACTTCGTTATTTTCCTTGCTTGTTATGTAGCTTTGGAAGTAGTGTGGTATTGAGCAAAAGAAGGGGCTCAGAGTGTGACTTCAGGGAATAAGCACATGTATAGATGAGCTACCAATGAATGCTGTTTATTTGTCTTATCTTTAGTAATAAAATAACATAAGCAAACAGAATTCTCTTAGTACATTAGATACTTCTAAGAAGCTTTTAGGAACACTTTTTTTCTGGGGCAGCAAAGACTACATGAAAATTGTAGTGGTAATTATTAAACCAGTGCTATATCCTGTCCTGATACACTGCAAAAAACCCCTACATATTGAGGTTAAAGAGAGAAAGTTCTTCAGTGCAGTAATAAAGCAGCTGAAGAGTTTGTGAGAGTACAGTCCTGAGCACTGTGCTGAGGATCTGCCCAGAATAGTCTTTCTGAGAGATTTTAATTAACACCAATAAAAGATAACAGTTAAATGGATTAATATTTTCACTGTTTAGAGCTGAAGTTTAGTTTCTGAACTTAAAGGACGTGTGTGCGGTCCAGATCATATACTTCCCCGGAGAGTTAAGTTGTTAGCATATTTGATCAGACATTTACAGAAAATATTATTCTAATTCCTCATTTTCTTGACAGCAACACATAACCTACTTGGATCATAACTTGTATTTTCCAAGGGCTGTGAAAACTGAAGTAATCTAATTTAAAGGTTGTGTGTTCCACCTACAGTGCAAAGGAAAGTAAACAACTAGAGCACACAGCTTTATATATTGTAACATGAACTAAATATATAATGGCTACAAGATGTTTTTCATTATCTCTTTGGAAATAAAAAAAATGGTAATCTTAATCCTGTTCTGCTGTCACCTGAGATAGCAGTAATGCTTTTGCAAGTTTTCTGTGGCTTTCTTATTCATGCAAGCACTGGCAATTTTATATTCATTGTGTATGAAAGAATTAACAGTGAATAATCCTATTAATGTTTTATTATGGTCTTAAATAGTAGGTAGTATGTGCAAGCTGTCAAGAAAATTTAAGAGGATTTGGCAATTCTAAAGTTCTTGGTATTTTGACGTGTGCAAGTGTCATGATTTAACCCCAGCCAGCAACTAAACACCATACAGCTGCTCTCTCAGTCCTCCCCCCTTCCAGTGGTATGGGAGGAGAATTGGAACAAAAAAAAGATAAGAATGTCTTTATAACTAAACTAAACTAAAATAATAACAATAATAGTAGTAATAGTAATGATGATGATGATAATAATAAAAAAGAATATGATTATTTTAAAAAAATAAAACTCAAGAAAAGACAAGTGATACACAAGGCAATTGATCACCACCTGCTGACCAACGACTGAGCAACTTTGCTTTTCCTCAGTTCTCTAGTATATGAAACTATTCATTTAGCACCTTCCTGGATATTTTTAGTAGGTTTATTTCTCTTGAGGTGTTCACCTTTTCTATAGATTCGGTAATTGGAAAACATTTTCATTTAATCTCTTGATTTTCTTCTAGTTAGTGATTTGGAGGTAGCCTGTCTTGAATGTGGCTAATTTTTCTTATGAAGCAAAACAGTACCTGAATTTTACAATTTTATAGTGATTTTTATTCTTGCCCGACATTTTGACTTTTTGCAAGGATTGATGAGGGAAGTAATTTTGCACTCTAAGTCAGCTGTGCAATACTGACATCTTACGGGTTTTTGCACACATGTTTTAGGTAGAATGTGGACTTTATGTTTTACAGTAATACTGTATTGATAAACTTCTGTATCTCCAAACCAAGTTTAGCAAATTTTGCAGGCATTTTCCTCACCAAGATTGTGCAAATAAATAGCTAAAAGAAGTTACTCTGTCAGGAAATACTTTCAATGAGTATTTTTTCCTCTAAACCAAGTAGTTATACTTCAGGGGTATCACCTACAGAGTAGTTTGATAGCTGGATTATAACTGAAATATGATCTCGGGAAATCAAGCATTTATAAAGAAACCTTTTCAGAAGCCTTTCCTTAGAACAACTGTATCAGCTAATGCTGGCAGTATAGTACATTGACCATTCTGTGAAAATAAAGAGATGAATCGTTATAACAAATGTAACGATCAGGTAAGCAAGAAATTCAGTGAATGAGGTTTTGAACCTTACAAACTGCACACAGCCCAGACACATTTCCTCTCTCAAATCTGAACAGTCCAGCTCTCTTCTGTATTGGCAGGAGTGCTGCTTTTTTACTGCACACCTTGCATCAGAATAAAGTGAAATCTTGTGTTACCTCACAGGTTGGTATAGGAGCAAGTAACGAATCTTACTTGCACTCAGAACATCTCCACAAGCCAGATCATATTATTGTCTGTGGCAGATGTCAGATTCTAGGTAGGATGCTAGCCATACCTACAGTTTGTTACTTTTGAGCAATCATGAAAATGTCCTGGCATGACCGATTGCATTGCATTGCTCCTGTGATCTTTCTTCCCTCTGGAAGTTCAGAAAAGGAGCAGAAGCTTGTCAGTCACTCTACAGGCTGTAAGTAAAAACAAGGTGTGATTACTTTAGTTTGAAGGTGGAGGAGACACATGCAAGCAACTATTAAGTACAAAAATCGGAAGAACAGTACGTCTTCCACCATTTTGCTTTTCGGTGTTAATTTAAAAACAAGAACCTGAGGTTTTGGAGCTGTTTATTGTTTTTAATTTTGAATTGCAGTTGATTAAGTATTCGAGTCTTTACCTATGTGAATAAGGCAGAAGCTGTCATTGGCCACAGCAGCCTCAGACTTACTGCATCTGGGACAGTGCATCCCTGGAGATTTTCGCTCTGCTGCCAGGTTCATTGCACCCTTTGGAGAAGTTGCAGACTTATCTAGCTTTGTTCTCTGTTTTTCCTTGACTTTACTTTTGTGGACTCATTGAAACATTGGGACACAAAGTTAATTTTTAAATTTATCAACTCATTGAATTAGGTAAGAATGAATGTTGGTTGGGGAGCTCTAGAAAACTTGGCAAATCATACAGTTCCATGGGGCATTGAAGCAACATCTGGTAGTATAGCCAACACAGCTTCCCAGACAAATTATTGTCATGTCAGACTGTAGTCAGTGGATCAATAAGAGCTCATGATAACTGCTAAAATTGAAGTCCTCATCCATTAGTTGGAAGGGGATGGTTTTGTTGTTAACTTTACTATGGTTCACATTCTAACTTTTAGTTTTAGGCCTTGCCAAGGTAAGACAGTACTGTCCCGAAGTAGATCTCTGCATTAGTTGGTTATTTTAATCACTACAGAAGTGGTCATTTGTCAGCACTTTGAAGAGCTGTTGACAACTGCATGGTACAAATCTGAAATACTACAAAGGCAAGTATTTCCACAGATATAGGGTAGCTTATTCTGCACATGGAATTTCAATCCCTAACTTTAAGAAAAGAGGAAATCAACACGAAGGCCAATTGTTACCTTGTTAGCATGCTCCTGTTGCTAGTGCGATCATGAAAATGAGCAGAATGTTAAGACAAAATCCCAAATGGTGAAATATTTATGGAGTTATAAAATAGTTACATTGAGACCATTAGGCTTTGATTTGGATTTGAACATTCATTATGTAATTTAAAATTTTGTAAAGCAGAGATTATAGTTCTCAGTCACCAAAGATGAGTAAACCCGTTTCCTGGAGTTATCAGTGGTTTTGGGAGAGATTTTTAAGCTTTTATTTATCAGTATTTGTAAAATCTTGGAATAGTTATAAGCATGACATTGCAAGGCCACAATTCTTAGAATTTGTAGCCCACTTTGTATTTGCTGGTTGTAAGAGTTATAAAAATGCAAAGTGGTGCTAATACAGCTCTGGAAGATACTATATTGAAAGGCTCCTTCAAAAAATCTAAAGAAAATGCCATAGAGAAAGATGCAGAAAAAATAGATTGAGAAAGGAAAACAAATTTTAGCAGTAGAAGCCATCAAGTAATTAAGTTAGGAAATCTGCAGGAAGAGAGATCTGGAGGCAGTTACTTCAAAGCAGAAGCTTGGCAGAAGTATTTGGGTAGAGTGTCTAGTGTTAGACTTGAAAGTGAGTAGACTGCTTTGCTCTGATAGCTTTGGTGATTGTGTTACAAAGGACTGTTTACAGACAGCAGATCTGTTGGCTACGGGAAGCCCGGTCCATCTTAGGACCGAACACAGACTGAACAGGAAAAAAAACAGTTGCTCAGAGAGGACGTGAGTCTGGGTTTTGATGGGGTTTATTTTTGCATCAGATTGACTTGTATGAGCAGTCTTCCAAATTAAAAGTTCTTGTGTTAGTAGGTACTTCCAGAGCTGGCTAGGTTAGTGAAAAAGACTGCCATCATTTCTGTGTCTTCAATGTACTGGAGTTGTCCCAGTCACTTCGTGTGTTTAAAAAACAAAAGACAACAGTGAGAGGTTAAGGAAGATTTTAAGGGATGGATAACCACTTGTAATGAAGTAGAGCTGATGAGAGTGGGCACTTGAATATTGAAGGGAAATACCTCACTAACAGATAATCCTCCAGACTGGCAACAAGCCTTCGCTTAGAGCTGGAATATTTTGGACTGGCAAGGTAAGGAAGTAAGAGAAAGTCACTGCTCTACAGGTGCATCATCTGCTGCATGAGCTGCCTCTTTCTGAAGATGCTGCAGAAGCGATGACAGGTTATGCTGGGTGAATTTACCCTCATATCTCGCATCTTTGTTGTCTTGCGAAGTGTTGCTGCCTCAACAGGTAGCTTTAAATTATATTGATTAATTTTGAGTTCTCCACGAGAAAGAAATTGACAGACTTTTTTACAACAAGATTAGAATTTCTGATCAGGAAAGGGCACTGTCACATGAATTTATTACATCCTTGAAAGAGAATATACTGTCCTGAGTTTACAAGACTTCTCAAAAATATTATTGACTCAAAGGGAAACCTACAGTGTGCAGTGTTGCACGTGTTTATGTGCAACAGGACACTTGAAGTGCTACTAAATAGTAAGTCCGAACTATGAAATAGCCAGGTGAGACTAAAGGAGTAGACTATATTCATGTATGCACAATAGAATAGATACATACATATGTAGTTTGAACTTTTTTTTTTTTTTATAGACTAGCTACAGTAATCTTCATATTATTAAACCTGAACTCTGTAACTATGCACCCAGGCAGTGCCAAACAAGCTTAACAGACAGTGATTACTCAAAATACACTCTCCAGGTCTGCTTTGAATGTTTAAAATTTTTATTCCATTTGACTTATGTTTCTGTTTGTTTTTCAACTACTGTTAGTGTTCTGGGTTGCTGAATGAGAAGGAAAAGGGGATGTGCAAGCTGCACCACTTGTAGCGGGAAGAGATTTTTTGCAGTAAGCCCTAGAGTTTAGTTATAAATATCCTTCCTTATCTATTTAACCTGGACTTTCCTGTCACAGAGACCAGTGCAATACTAGGAAGTAGGACGTGGGAAGAGAAATCTTGCATGATTTGATTTCAGTCTGGTGAATCTGTTTTGCTCTTTGTAACATCACAGTGAGTGATACATGAAAATGAGAATGAGCAATTAATGCTGTGCAATGCTGTGTAGGGATATTTGTGTTACTTGGGGAATCTGAAAGCACTGTAGCTGTGTTTGTAAAGCATTACACCTATCCAGTTGGACTGGCTAAGAAAGAGGCTACATCAGCAAGGATTGAGGAAATATGCCAGCCTCTCCAGTTGTCTTCCAAACTTAGATTCACTTAGATTCCACAGCATTGTGATGAGCTCTTTGGGCTGCTCAGTGGCTCCTACTCAGCTTATTTTATCAAGAATATGTGTAATTTTCTTGCAATTCAAACCTGTATTTACATGCAATGAATAGAACTTGCAAGTGTAGTGTGACAGCGATGCTGTTGTAGCCTCACACAACGGGATGAGCTTTGATGAAACACCAACACTTAAGGTCTCTGATGGTGCTCAGAGCTCAACAGCTCAGAGTCATTATGACCCTGACTGACTTTTAGTATATGACCACACATAGTACTGGACAGGCACCTTTCACTTTATATTGCTTTGTTTTTTTAATTGTTGTACTCAGACAGCAGGAATGCCTGAGACTTTTTCATTGCTGTGTAAACTTTGTGTCATAGCTGTGTTACTTGAGAATGGTCCCCTGAAGGACTTTACTCAGTAGTCTTTAAATTGGTCTGAATTATGTCTAAATTTAGATACTGTTCAAGGCTGTTTTGTTGCTCTTTCCAGATATTGACATGTAACCTTCCTGATAATTTGAATGGTTGCTCTGACAAAGATGTTTTCCCCGTGAATTTGCACAAATCTGAGTAGAGACAACCTTACTAAACTGCTCTGAAAAATACCTGTTCTGTTCTCTGGGGTTTTTTTAACAACAATATGTTACCTGCTTTTTAACTTTCTTCTTTATTCTTTTATTTGCAGTGATGTGGTTGCATGACCTGCAGCATTATTATAACAGGGACTGTTCAGTGCATGACTTGCTTTTCTGTCCAGACTGCATAACCAAAACTTAACGAGTTCTGCACTTAAGACTCATGACCATCTGATTTCAAAGGGAGATCTACTTGCAGAGAAGCTTGCCATCCTGGGGAGTGGCTTTCCCATTTCCCGCTTCCATTTACTCTTTCTCTTCACAAAAAGTCTCCTATGAGGCTAGAAGAGAGGAAATCCAGTATTCGGAACTCAACAGGAGGCGTTCTGCAAACTGACAGAGCACTGTCAGCTCTCCATTTTACTTCCGCCTGTCCACTTTATTTAAATCTGATTAACAGTATTAACCCACAGACTTCCTGCAACATTTTCATATATTGAACTATAAAAGTCTAGTCTTAATGAGTTCCCCAAAATAACTTTTGATTACTATTAAAATTTCAAAGCATCTGCACCCTTAAAGGATCCACTTTCAATCTTTAAGTAATTAAAGTGAAGGAGGTGTTTTACCAGGAGAAATGACTAATGAATTGCTGCCTGGCCATCCCATCTTCCCTAGAAAACCAGTCAAGGTTCATCTGATAATCTCCGAGCCAGGCAAACTATGGGGTGGTATTTTGTTCACAGACACTGCCTGCTTCCTTACTATGTATATACACAGTAGTTTGTGGCTGCTGTATATTATTCTCTTCATTTTAGCTGTGTTGTGATTTTCTTTCTGAAACTTTTTTTTCAATCTCTGTGCAATTGTTAAAACAATCTGAGGAAAGAACATGAATGGAGATAAGTATGAAAGCTGTCTACACTTTCAGTATTATGCAGACTGTCCTTGCCAGTTTATAATTTAGGTTGTTTATCTTTTACCTGTACTATTTTTTTTTTCTCCTTACCACAGTCTTAGCTATTTAATTTCCAGTTGCACTAGCTTGGTTCTTTCTTTGTATTATGGAGTTTAGCTATAAGCTTTGCTCTATGTAGACAGTGTAACTCAAAATGCTTTGTACTGCCTTTATTAATTTAAAAAGCTGCTTATTTAATGTTCTTAAGTATCTGCACATTTGTACTACTGTATCTTTGTTTTGTATTGGACATCCAGTACTGGCAAGATTCAGAAGATGAGGGAGTGCTGTAGTGTTATAAGTTAAGAGGTTTATTATATAGGAGTTAATATGTAATAGGCAGGGAAGGGGGCTTTTAAGCCATAGGATTTGCTGGAAAATTTGAAGAGAGTCTCAATGATGAGTACAGTAAGTGGTTTGGTTTAAGTCCAGTTCTAGAGAAACCCCATTCTTGCTCACATAAATCTTAATCCTGCAAAAATATAAACACGTATGTGCTCTGCTTACTCCAAAAATGGTTTAGTTTATTCAGGCAGTAGCATTACTACGAGCCCTGTTTTCCATGTGAGCACCCCCATGCTTAAGAAGTGTTGTGTCCAGTAGTCTCTGTAGTCACTTCTGGTCACAAGACACAGTGCGAGCCTTGTCTCTGGCTGGCCAAGTGGGTCCTCTGGGCAGAGCTGCACCTCGTGCCCTGAGGCACCTGCATGTGTTCAGTCCTCAGGGATCTGGATACCCACTGTGTCATTAGCGCTGTGCAGAGTGACTTTGGGAAAAGACAGATCACATCCTTACCTCTCTTTCCACAGCGGGGTCTGTGCCACCCAGCAAAGGGAAGGGCAGGTAGGGATGGTCTGCAAGCAGGAAGGATTAGCATTAAGATACTGGTGAGAAGTGTGTGTCGTGTTCCCTTCTGGACACTATACTGGGCAGGGGAGCCTGTGGCTACCAGGTGCTCTGGCTGACGGCAGTCTGGAAAGACTGCTAGTGGGGGATATGTTGTTCCTGGTCCACCAGAACCTGGGACAGTGAAGTCTGATGTGACCTGCAGGCAGGGTCTGGGGTTTGGTGGTGACAAGTCAGGTATTCCTGCAGCAGAGGCACCAGCACTTCCATCAGACTGAGTCCAGCAGAGAGCTAAAGGATTTGTGTCTTTCCAGGTCCTAGTCATTGATCCCTTGATTTTGTGTCAGGGCAAGCATTATTATAAAAACTTATTTTTGTTGGGTGTTAAAGGCATGGTTTGTTTCTCATTTGCAAGTGCTGCTTGGGCTGGGCCCACACCTTGCCCCAAGACAGGCTAGGTCCAGGATCCCTGAAATCAGGGGCTCTGTGCAGGGTGGGAGGGGATGGCTTTTTTCGTGCACCTGCCCGCACAGATGTCCCGAGGTGAAGCTAAGCAGTACCTCATTTCTCCAAGTGGTCTGTGCAAGTTAGAGACTTAAGTATCGGTTGTTCTTGAGCCTGAAGACATTTGTATGTAAGTGTGTTTAGCTTGACAAAAATTGAGTTCACGAATCCAACAGAGAGAGGTCAGGTGGAGCCAGTAACTCAGCGAGCTGGGTACTTTGATTAGCCTAGCATCTCTGTCATGAAGTGATGGTGAGCTCACAACTCAGAGGTGATCTCCAGCATGTCTCTGATATACTAACTACATTTGTGCTGCAAAGGAAACTCTTTTACTTTCTTAACAACAGCTTGTTTGACAGTCCTGAATTAAATGTTGACCAATTATCAAAGTAACTGTTTGTGAAGTTGCCAGTGATAAATTTTCTGTAAAAGAATGGATTCTTAGAGTGTCAAAACATTAATTTCCCATTTCTGTTCATCTACAAATTGTGTAACTACCAGATTGTCATGGTAGCAGTATTAATATACATATCTGTATATAGATTAAAAAAAAAAATACTCGGTAATGATCATTGGAATCAAAAGGTTTAATATTTTTTCCCAGTCAAATACACTAATGCTTCCAAGGTGACAGAAGAGTGTACAGTTGTTAAACAAGTTGTAAATAAACGCTTATATAAAATGTAAATGCTTGGTTTTTCCTTTATTTGGTGCTTGGATATAAACTGATGCCAATGCACAGTTCATGTTAAGGTTACTGATTTGATCCTGAAGTGCTGTCCTGCTCTGAACTGATGGTAGCTGGTGGGGGGCTTTTGCAGCTAGCTGTTAAATTAGCAGGAACTGCAGTGGAGAGTGAGTAACATGGTCAATACATATTTTGCCTTTAATCTTAGGATCAGTCACTACAAAATAGCCAGGGAATAAAATGGGACTTTTTACAAAGCAAAGCTACACCTGGGATGCTTTGGTGTCAGCTGGTCAGTCTGATTCTTAGATAGACAAATAGCATCTTGGAAACGCATTTCCTGGGGCTGTGCAAAGGAGGGTGCATGACAGCTAGGCAGCATCAGGAGCAGTTCATCACAAATCTCAAACTTCCTGACTTTTTCTGGAAAGCATCTGACCTGGCTGCCCTATCACAGCAAAAATTGCTCAGCATGGTTTGTCTCTCAAAGGCCCAGGCTAAACAGCCAAAGTACTGGAGTTGTCTCTTGCTGATGGAAATTTAGCTACAGAGGTAGCTAAAGAGGCTGGGGGGAAACCACTGCTAATATGGATGGAAACAATTGGTCTTCCTTTCTGCATTGATAAGCAGCTTCTCCCAGGGGGTGGGTGGGGGAAGGGAAGGGAGGAGGCAGCGTCAGACATGGGTAAACGTTGTTAGTTGTGAAAGACAAGGCAACAGCCGGCACGATACTGAACCCACAACTGCCATGCACCGTGCCGGGGCTGAGAAGGATGCGTGATGACCCTGTCGCAGCCTTTCAGGGGCTGCCTTGTAGAAGGAGAGCAAAAACGGGAGCATCCCCAGCCTGCATCCCCCTGTGCTGGTCTAGCTTGGTCCTGCAGCACTGCTGTGGCAGTAACAGGAGAGCCCTGCACAGCTGCCTGGGGTAAGGTGCTTGCTGACTGGGGAAGGAAGGAGAGCCTGAAAACATCACCTCTAGCTGATAGAACTTGTCATGGTTTGAGCCTGGTCGGCAGCCAACCACCATGCAGCCACTCTCTCCCCCTTCTCTTCCAGCAATAAGAAAGGACAGATGAGTCAGGCTTGGGGTTTGAGATAGGACTGGGATGGGGAAAATATCACCCTTTGTGGTCATGAGCAAAAGGCAGACTCGTTAGGGGAAGAAAAAAAAGAACATACATTTATTACAGACAATAACAACAACACTTAACAGAGTAGGACAGTGAGCAGCATTGCCACATCTTGAGAACACCTTCCCCCCACCCCTCCCTTCTTCCCGGGCTCAGCTCTGCTCCCGATATCTCTACCTCCTCCCCCAGCAGCACAGGGGCAGGGAATGGGGGGGTGCAGTCAGTGCTGCCACTTCTATTTTCGGTGGGGGGAGCTTCTGGATCTTCTCCCCCTGCTCCATCGTGGTCCCCTTCTCACAGGAGACAGTCCTCCACAAACTTTCTCCAACAGGAGTCCCTCCCTTGAGCCACAGCATTTCCTTACAGTGCTCCATCATGGGTCACTAACTTCCTCCGACTGGAGTCCCTCCCATGGCTGCAGCCCTTCCCGAGCTGCTCTGGCGTGGGACTCCCCCGCATGCTGCAATCCTCCCAGCGCTGAATTACAGCAACGGGGCTACCTTTTCCCATGAGACCCCGGCCTTCTTCGGGCACAGAACCTTGATCAGCCATGAGAAATGGAACACAGGCCGTAAATCAATGTCTGCTCCACCGTAGATCTCCATGGGTGGCAGGGGGGGCCGCCCTGCCGTCTCACCACAGGATACAGGAGGGTCTCTGCTCCGGCACACCTCCCCCCTCCTTTCTCCCTCCGTTCCTCCACTGACCTTGGTGTTCATGCAGCTGCAGCAACTCCTCCTCACAAGTCCCACTGCCCGTCACCACGTCCCTTCTTAAATACGTTATCACAGAGGCACAGCCGATTGGCTCAATTTCCCAAACAGAAGTGGAGCTGACGTGGAGCTGGGGGAGCTTTGAGAAGCTTCTCATAAGGGGACGCCCCTATAGCCCCCTCCCCTGCCACCAAAAAACTCCACCACTCACTCAACCCAGGACAGTATTCAATCTGGTCCTCTGCCCCCCTCAGCTGCTCTTCACCTTGGTCATTACTACACTGTCCTGCCTCTGATCATCATCCCCTCTACTGTCCCAACCTCTCCTTCATTTTGCTGTACTTTTTTTTCCTTCCCAGCTCCCTACCCCATCACTATCTGCACTGAGGCCGACATCAGCATCCCCTGTTCCCACCTCCCTTATCTCCTCCCTGCCCATCAGACTCCTCCACATCAACCCCTATAAGGCCACGGTCATCTCCCTACAACACTTAGCCCTTCCTTGTGCCCAGGTGTGTTTGTGCAGAACTGTGGCTGACGCTTCACCATACCCATCCACAGTTGCTAGCCCAACGGGGAGAACGCAGCACCGCAGGCTGTCAGCCACTGCAATCTCTTCCACACACCTCACAGCTGCAGGGGCCCTGTTTTTGCTGCTGTATCCAAAGAGCATTTATCCTTGTGTTGTATTAGATGCTCTTGCAGGAGGCAACAGCCACAGCTGGTAAAAGGACATGCAGTGAGAGCACAAGCTTGAAGCTGCACAGTTCCCCTTTGCAGTTGCCCCTTTGCATTTTTTTGGCCCACAAGTAACTTTAAGCATGATGCTATGCACACAAGTATCTGCAAATAAACCCTTGTGCACATAGGCCTGCCTCAAGATCCTTGAGCCCGACACATTTTCATCCACTCTGCTCTGGAAGCGGAAGGCAGCAGCACACTTGCCAGGAGGCTGCACACAACTGGGTGCAAGGACTGCAGGACCCCCAGGGAGGGCAGTGTCACTCCACCCTTCAGCACAGGGGACAGCACCCAGACCGGCATCTCCACCAGTGCTAGGCACACGTAGTTAGTTCCTTTTCCTTAGGACCCTAAAATAATAAAATGGCCTCAAAACAGCAAGGTGTCCCATATATTTGGCAAAGCTGGCAGCTCCAGAAGTGCATGTTAGGTATGTTAGAGAAGAGCAAAGGAAGATTAAGTGATGTAACTGGAAGTCTTCACACA
Organism: Tyto alba; assembly: GCF_018691265.1. Taxonomy (NCBI): domain Eukaryota; kingdom Metazoa; phylum Chordata; class Aves; order Strigiformes; family Tytonidae; genus Tyto; species Tyto alba. The sequence goes on along the minus strand of NW_024881275.1, from coordinate 45,869,111 downwards.
CCAAATATATCCACTGCTTCCCTGTTTCAGGTCTTCTGAGAGCCCCTGGGGGCAGTGGAGCATCTCTGCCTCCTGGTACTTCTGGCTGGAAACGGAGAATTGCCTTTACCCCTTCCCAACAGTCAAGCATCTCAAAACCGCAAAATGTGCACACATGTAGATGTCTGGCTTTTGAGCTAAGATACAATGTCCACAAGCTACCTGGGAGCACAACTTTACACCGAGAATGAGGGTCTTGCAAACCCTTACTGAGATAAGGGTAGAGGAAGAAAAAAAAGAAAACAAAACCCAAAAAGCAACCAGCCATCACCTCCTCAATATCCCAGTGAATTGATGAAGGCAGTCATAACCACGAATTAAATCTTCAGCTGGATGGAAGTTAAAATATGTTTTCGTTGTACACCACACCACAATGTCTGTCTTTGGCATTGATCCCAAAAGCAGAAAAATAACAGACCCCTGATTAAAGCCAATCACAAACAGAACATAGTGCAATTCCTATTAACTTTTCCATGCAGTCTGGTGAGACTCGTTCAACAGCACCTTCAACGAAGTTTGTGTATCCCTTCAACTGCTATAAAATATTATCAGTGTATACACAGCCTGCTGTCTGCCCCCTCCCCCAGAAAGGCTTTTTGGCAGTCCTTACTAGCTGAAGACTGACACCAGAATGAAAGCTGGCACGCTCTCAGCTGACAGTGCAGTAAAACACGAGGCAGCCTCTGGTGCATGAGCAGCAACATGGGGGAAGCCGCGTGCCGAGCAGTGCACAGGAACACACAGCCCATCACACAGCCTGGGACCTGTCCCAGCCCAGCTATGGACCTGCACATCAAGGGAACACAGGGTTAGCATCAAAACCTCTGTGAGGGCTCACACCAAGAGTTCACAACACTGACTGCTGATACTAATCCCCTACAGGATTCCCCTGCAGAGTTCCTGAAGGCTATTTTCACTGTAGTCAGAGCACACTGAAAATAAACATAGATGTTTTGGAAATACCCCCAAAAATACTGTTCTGACAAAGCTTACTCTGTGAAGGAAAAACGCTTCCCTCCAAATAAGAACTGGCAGACTACTAGAGTAAATACCTTCCCAGCAGCCATTTCATATTACTTCTAAACCTAAAATGCCCCAAACAACAACTGAAGATTCGTAAGAGTTAGTGTGATACCGTAATGTGATAAAAGAATACTTTTAAAACCAAGCCATCATATATTCTGTCTCTAAATAAACATGGATAGTACTGGTTTGCAACCTCTTCAAAGCAAGTGGAGTCTGGAAGTCACACAATGCAAGTGTCCTCTGGAGACCAGCCATACACCCATTCTAAGTAACAAGACACTGAGAAGAGCCTATTTTAAATGCATCTTGTTGCATGGAAACTTGAATTCACCTACCTGGAAGAGTTTACGGTTACATACTTCATCACCTGCCAAAGCATGTGGTCTTAAAACATGTTTATGTAAATCACCCAGCATTTCTACATGAGCTGATTTTGTACACAGTTGGAATTAATGACAGCTGCAAAAATTTCTGGAACAAAACTGTCTGGATAATACATCAAAACCAAAGAAAATCAACTGAACAACAGTCTTGAAAATGCTTTATTGAACTGTGTGTCTTATTGTAATGTGCAGAAGATGTGTTTGAAAATACTACAGCTTGAAAAAATTTTGAAAATCCTCAACAATCAATTAAAAAAGTCCCTACTGGGGGTAACTCTCATGATAAGCAGAGGCCTCATGTAAAGTTTCCCTTGAAACATTTTCTGTTGCAGAGACTAAAAGAAAACAAAGCTGGTACTGTTCCATGTGGAAACAATCAGGATTTGAGGATTTAAAAAAAAAAAAAAGTCTATGGGGTTGTTTCTTTTGCTGCTGTTATTTTGGATTAGCATACACGTCACAGTTCTGCTAAGAACACCATCTGGTGTTCAAGTCTGTAAATTTATTCTAAAATGCTAGCAATACTGCAGAAATGGAAGGATACAGAGAAAGAGAGAGGGGGTGAGGTGAGAAAGATCTGGAAAGACACCATTATGATAGTTTAAAAGACACCATTAGCCTAGTTTAAAATTTAATCAGAAGCTGTGCGTACTTTTGTTTTTATAATCTAACTTTATATTAAAAAAAAAAACCAAACACACAAAAAAAAAAAGAAAACCAAACCCAAAAACATATCCCTTCTGTCCTTGTCTTGAGGCTACTATAAAATTCTATGCACACCACCACCATACTTTGCTTCCAAACCAGTAGGGTTAACAGTACAGACATGTAGGTGGCATGATTCAACTAAAAAGCTTTTTAAACTTTATATCAGCAAAAATAACCAAAAGAAACAATAAATAAAAGGTGCTAAAGTTAGCATTAAGAATTCAATTGTAATATACTGACAATCTGGGAATCCAAATCCTCAAGCTCTCCTCACACTGACAGGTCTCTGCAAACGATGAAGCAAATACATAAATAACTCAAAATACGACTGAGACTGTGAAAGGCTTTTTAAACTAAGACAACATGATCCAGGTTAACTTTTCTTTTTTTAAACACAGTGAATATATGAATTGTCTACACCTGAATAAAACATACTTAACAATTAAAAAAAAAAATTAACAACCATGAAAAGGAAAAACTTTAAACAAAAGTGAACATCATTTGATTTTAGGGCACACAAAAGCCCTTTGCAATAGCTGCCAGCAGTGGCTTTACTGTTGTGTCTCCTACAGATGCATAAAATGAAGTTCAACTCCACACTGAGTTGGTGGCTAACAGGGCAACATAATGGTCACGTACAGCAAAATGCCACATCCTGGTCACAACAGTATATCCCACTGCAGAGTTTCCATCTTGTGTGGGAACAGCATATAAAGATGTCATTCTGTTATGTATTATTCAAAAGCTACTTCGTGGCCATAAACTGCTAGTCAGAACTAACTTTTTCATCACGTAACCTTTGAATAATGGGAAAGCTTTGGGTTTTATAGTTTTACTCCTTGTATTTAAATTTTTAAATGACAAGGTCACTAAAACTCATGCACGCTGCAAAAAACGTCATGCAGTAGTTAAGGTAAACCATTCAAGCAGTTTTTATTCATTAATATTCATAAATACACACAGCAGCTTCATTAGAGATTTTTCAATTTTTCCTCTTCAGTTTGAATGTGGAGTATTAGGAGAGCCTTTTGCATGTCAAGGTACAGGACACAGAGCTTTTTGCTCCGCACTGCAGCCTACATTTACCGGCTAGAAGTAAAAATTAGTTAAGTGGAAATGATTATCATATATATCTTTTCTCTCTTTCTTTTGAATGTACACAATGTAACAAGAGTGACAGACCTGAAATTACAATCACCAAAACAAACCCAAGATAGTTGTTGTCCACTTTCATTGGCAAATACAGCACAGAGGACATTGTCTGCAAAGTGGGATGTCATCAAAGAGGAGGTGGAGGAGGCTCATTTCCTTTATTACTCTCTTTTAAATTTAGGTTTTCTAAAGCAACATCTAGAGGCATAATATCTACACAGCCCATAGCACCAAAATCTGCAATCTCCCCCCGCTCATCCTCATCTGAGGAGGAACTTTCTTCCTGCATTAAAGTGGACAGTAGAAGCTCCTGAACAAACAGGCTGCAGTCTGCCCGTTCGCTTTCCATTGACTGACGCTCTGCTTCTGACATCTTCGGGTCATTCAACCTGTACAGCAGCGAGGGAAGAGAAGACAGGCAGTTGGTCAAAGCCCATTTCAGCAATGACACTACTGACAGGTGCCAAAAAGCACTCAAAAACCACTCCAGGATAGTCCTGCTTGCCCTTCAACACATACAGCTCTGGCAACCTCCAACACCACAGTACAACGGGCACACACTTAATGAATCACCCTTTCCTTCTTGCTACAACAGCATTCGAAGTGGAGCCTAAATGTGAGGTTTCCCGCTATTCAGAAGTCTTTTAGGGAGGGCTGTTGCAATTTTCTAGACACTCATTATGTTCCCCATTTTGTTTCTAGGTCAACTTCTAAGTTCACATATTCCACAAAATAGGTTACTGCATGTAAGCCTAGGGATTCCCAAAGCATGAGAGAACGAACATTCACTCCACCACTTCTCCTAGGTCATAGTACATGCCCTGACAGGCAAGGAAATTGTTTGCTCCAACTCTGAAAGTCACAATCTATGACACTTGCAGGTACTTTGATTAAATGTCTCAAATAATAATGAGTTTCTGAATGAAATACGTTACATGGTATTATATTGTACTTAAATAAAAGTCAGATTGACTCAAATCCAGGTTTCTTGACACAGGAGCTGTTAAAATGCCCACACTCTTTCACAATACTAAACTGATAAACAACAGTATGTATGGGTGAGCACGGCAGGGAAGACGGGGAAAACATTTTTATTTCAGGTCAATAGTCAACCTACTAAAAGACCTGGAATGACATAGTGGGTGACTCCTCTTTAAAATAACACTGGGACCCAAGTACACTTTCTAAGCCAGGTAAGTATTCTGTTAATTAATGGCATCGTTTATTTGCTTTGTTATCAATTCTTTAAAATGATTTATATATAAATACCTCTTCAACCTTCAGTTTTTACTAAAGATTCATTTCCTATTAAACATTACTACCTTCTGACTCTCTCCCCCTCCATCACAGCTCAAGTCTATATGCTTTTATCACTGGAAATGCACTTGTTTTGTTAGAAGTAGTAGGGGAAACAAGCACAATGTAGTTAAGAAATATTCCTTTTGTTCCTCCTGAAGTTGAGATGCAGCAACTAATGTTTACTCACTGCTTAGGAGCAGACAGGCAGTAGGTTTGAAAAGATGTTACAAATGCAAACAAAAGCACAGTATGCTGGCTACAGACTGTAAGGATCTGGCAGAAGTCCCCTGCCTGAAGTCATAACTAACTTACTCAGACAAAACTCAAAACCAGCCTCCTTTTCAAGGTTTGCAGAAATCCATATTCAAGTCTAATCCTTTAAACACATTCCTAGACGTGTCAAAAAAAGTACAGCACACTTGTGGGATCGCCTCTTTTTTTTTTGCAAACACTAGACCAGCACAGGATTTCTGCAGTCAGCTCCTGGATTTGGCTTTCCAAAAGCAGAATAATTCCCTTTGGGCCAGCTGTAAACTGCTACTCTTGGATATTAAATTACCAGTTTTACTTTCATGCTAGAAATATGGTTGAAGCAAACTTTACGTATTCCACATTCTTTAACCACTGTTGATGTCTACCATGAATATATTCTGTATGATTGATTAGCCTGTTAACTCTGGGATATATTTCATTAGTCACTGCTTTACTAGGGCATGTGCCTAACTCCAAACACTGAAGTTTCATTGAACTCCATGCCTCTATCAGGACTAAGGCAAAGAGAAATGGTAGAAGGTAAATACACAGAGGAAGCTACCTTGAAAGAAGAAACTGGGAATTCTGGATAGTCTGCTGACTGCTTTCTGTGTTAGATGTGTTGGTTGTTGCTGTAGATTGTGTCATAGTGGTGTTGACATTGATCGTGTTGGTGCGTCTAGTTGCATTGCGTGCAGTCTCCAGTTGTTGTCTTGCTGCCTGTGCATGCTGTCGTTCCAACTGCAGTTGCATCTGCAGCTGCTGTAACTGGGAAGCAGAAGGGCCCGAGGAGTTGAGCTGTCCTGCAGAACGCCTCACACCTGATAGCTGAGATAAAAGCTCTGCCAGAGAAGAGAAAGTTTCTATAATGAAAGATCTTCAATGAGCATTACACAATAGAACAAATACATCCTGAATTCCAGTCCACAAATTCCTTTTTCCAGTCAATAAAATCAAAGAACAAACAATGCTGAAGAGCCCATGAAGCTCTTGAAAAAAGTCCTAGCATTCAAAGTCTCAAGCGGTAATGAAGATTAAGATGCATTTATACAGATTTATTACAAATATGAAGTCTAAGTTTAATGCCTTCAAAATAACAGGAGAGCCAATCTACAGGGAATGCCTGGCAGATGATGTCCTCTGCAGTAATTCTCTGAAACTTCAAGTCGAAAGAGCAATTGACTAAGCAACTACTTCATTTTGGCTTTGGTTGGTGATTTTATTTGCCTCTCAACAAATGTTCCCTCAAAACACAGGCTTCACCTCCCCAATGTTGCAGAGGGAAGCTGTGCTGCAGCAAAGAGAAATATCGGACCATTGCTTCAAACATGTAATAGAAATTATCTAGTTAAGAAAAGATATTAAAGTATTGCCTCACATCAAAACTGAAGTGGTCAAACATTTTCACTGCATGAACTTTTATTTCTGCCAGAAGTACAGAGAAGGCCTAGCAATTAAAAAAATTCTGTCCTTAAGTCTTCCAGTTCAGAGGGATGGAATGCTAATAGCAAGTTTCATCCACAAAAGGTTTTCTGAAATAAATATTAGCAGCAAATTACTCCTCAGTGCATTACTGCAGAATCTCTTCTACACCCTCTGCAGAAGGTAGTTCTTATATCATCTGCTTGCTGTAGTAGATGCAAGGGCAAAGGAAGTAGGGCACGATATTGCTCCTATCCCTCATCTCTACATTGTAAAGTTACTATATAGGTCATGGAAATTCTCCTTTCGCTGCATTAGCAAAATATAATCCTTCTAAATAAGGACTTCTTTGAGGGAATAAAGCAAAATGCAACTGTTTTCCATGTCAGAAACTCCGGATGGTCAAGTGATTTTTACCAGCATTGACAGTAATATCAAAATTAAATAACTTAATTCCACTGTAACTATTGGAAAGTGCCAAAGGGAGAGGGAAAAAAAAAAAAAAAGTAACATACTATAAACTCCATTTATTTTAAACAGAAAAATTCTGGTGGTCTTTCCTATTTATTACTCTAGTAAAAAGAAAGACATATCAAACTTCCAGACAAGATTTAGATGTATTTATTCTCACTGCAAGTTAAAGCATAAGTTAAAGCTTAGTGTATAGCAAAACAGTATCCTGGAAGCAGATGTGACCTTAAGACAAGTGTCTTGGTATAAGGACACCAAGCTCAGTATGCACCTGAACTCTAAAGCAAAAACAGAGTTTCCACCAAAAAAGAAAATATTCAGAAGAATGCCATTTTATCCCACATTTAATGCTGTCAAGTGGAGAGGCCTTGTGAGGCTGAAAATAAACCTCAGCCAGCCACTCCACATTTAACTGAGCTGAACTAGCTGCTCTTATAAGAGAAATAAATACAAGGTCCGGCACTGGAGACTTCAGAAACATCCTTCCTCCTTGAACAAACTCTAGTCCTTTTCAGACCATCCTGTGACCTTGCTTAATTTATTTTCTTCTCTTTACGAAATACTTTTTCCCAGCCAATTTAATGAGTTAAATCAGATTGCAGCAGGCCAGTAGAGCACCAGAGCCAGTAGAAGGCAGGCAAGGGGACCACGATTAAGGCAGGCAGTGCAGCCACAGCTCCCCTTTCAGGGGCAATGCATCATTAAGCTGGCTGGCTACCTCCCTCTGAAGAAGTCACAAGATCATAGTAGGAAGCTACAGTTTAAGCATTATCCCTTCTTGGCATCTGAAGCAACGGTGGATTATGGCAGAAGTTCTGAGGTTTCCCTGACACTTACGCTGGCAAGGTCAAAGACCACCACATAAACACTTTAGATTTCCCCTTAGGGAAAGCTGTATTTGTTTTCAGAATTGTCTTCGTTCTCTATTTTTTATTTCCTGTAAAAAAAGTTATTTTCACATCAAAGCTAAACATACACCAAACAAGTTATTCTTGGGAATCCTAAAGACACATCTTCATTACTTTCTGGTGTTGAAAATGAGACACCCTTCCCCTTCCCTCCTCACATTTTTTCTAAACTTAACAACAATACACTGCAAATACTTGCAGCAGTACATTTATGTAAGAATTTCCAAGTACACACACACACAAAAACCTGTGATATCAGCAAGTCTGGCATTCAAACAGCAGCCTGAATGCAAACTGAACACATTTTAGATGTCCATTAATACTGAAATTCAGCTAATTTCATCTTAGTGAGACAGATACTTTCTTCCATAAAAACCTTTATCCACATGACAAATTAAAATGAGATGTACTGAAATAGATGGTGGAAGCTGGACACAATCACTTGTAAAAATATGCAACAACCGTGCATAGATCAGGATTGGGAATAAGCTTTACACTGTCTAGAATGAAAAGCACAAGCTACAGGCAGCAGTTTCAGCTTCAGCATCTCCATGTTGTGACAATCCAGCCAAGCACACTGCTCACCTGCAAGCAGCCATCAATCACATTTGCACTGTGGAAGGTATCTATATGTGCAGCTTCATAACAACAGAAAGCAAGGCAACTATTATAATTTTGACTTTTACTTCCTCTGGTTAAGAAGGAAACTAGGGTAAAATTTGTAGTTACAGCTCTTACCAGCTATAGGATCCATGGCTTCTCTATTGCTTGGAGAATACGAACTCTGAGAAGATGAAAGCCCACCAGAGGAACTGGTAGTAAAGTGCATGTTTGATCTACGTGCACGAGGGCCTCCCAAACCCCGGCCTGGGTGGAACATCCTACGTACATGCCGGACACCACTGGATTCATCGTATCCAAGAAGTTAAGAAAACAGAACTGTTTGGCATTGACTATTAAATGACAAGGACGTTTGATAAGTGAAATATGCAGGTGCATCCTGTTCCTCATTCATAAAAAATATCCAACTTCTGAAGCAAAGTTAAGTTACACTGTAGCTATGGTGCAAATCAGACTTACTGATCTGAACTCGAGATACCCAGTGCTGTGTACACCAAACTACCTGTGTTTCTTCAGCTTTTTATGATGTCTATGAAACATCAAGGTTTCATAGGTTTTTTAGATTAAAGTTTTCTACTCAGTAATCTGAAAACTCTGATAAATGCATGTTCAGCCAAGTTTATAGAGAGACATATGGATTTTATTCTCCCTCCCCAATTCTTACGTTAGGTATTGAAAATAATAAAAAAGTTTATTGCCATTCCTATCAAAAGTGAACAATAATTACCATATTCTTTTTGACTTTTATACTTCATGCTTTTATCCAAGAAATTTCATCACTTCAATCCTTAATAAATTGTAGGTTTCTGGAGTATTCAGCACTTTCATCACAGTCTTTTGTTTCACCCTTCCTCTTCTTGCCAAAGAAATACCACTAATTCCAGTTATGACAATGATGCTTTCTACTTTCCCATTTTACTCTACTTATCCATATCAGACGCTTATATTTCAAGTAATACTTTTCATACATTCTCTCATATAAACAAATTATTTAAAGGTTATTTTTGTCAAAAAGTTAATATCAGGCTTCCTTTTATTTTAACAATCACTAGTATAATTTACTAGAACAAAATGAAATAGCATAGGCCTGAATATTTTATTTTACTGTTACTAGACCTTTAGGTTAGATCCTCCTATCTCCCATGTTCTTCATTTTTACAATAGTATGCTTACTACTCATATGGTATCTATTACTGTATAAGAGTAGCGTCCAATGTATTTTTCACAAAACACAGTTAAGAGTGCAGAACTTCAGGATGCCATGGAGGTCAAGAACTTAAGACTGAAATTACTAGTCTTCTCATGGCAAGAAAGAACTTCTGGCTATTACAAGAAGATTTTATGGAATGATTGCCTATTTCAAACCTATTAGTTATGCTACAGTGTAAAACACTTAACACCCAGGGTGCAAGAGGAAAATCTCCCCTGGCACAGAATACACTTTGCCTAGCACAGAGTGCCTTTCACCTCTGAGTGTGCCTAAACTAGATGCTGCTGGAGACAAGACACTATATTAGATGGACTACTGCCCGCATGCAGTCTGGCAAGCTTTTCGTAACTAGACCAGAGAGAAAAGGCCAGTATCCAGGGATTTGTCAAGCAGACACAGGATTGTGGTGTAACTTTCCTAACTGCAACTTTTAAAGTGTTTTGAGATAAACTTGATTCTTTAAATATTTAGATGTGTGCACCGAAGTCTTACAAGCTACGTTAGATTAAGAAGAATCTTTGTAAACCTTAACTTGTGACAAACAGATAAACTGAACAGCCATGCAAGAACTATTTGTACAATTGGTGCTGAAAAGCTGTATTTAATAAATTTTCAAATATTTTCCTGCTGAAGTAAGAAACTGGTCTCTAAAGAGCTGTCCCTAGACTGTAGGAATAAAGGACATACCTTGCAATGCTTGTACAAGGTTTATAACAAGGAACATATGCAGCCTTCTGGGACAACTTAAGGAAAAAAACAACAAAACCAAAATAAACCACACATTTCTAATCAATACTTGGAAGATGAGGCCACTCCTCAGAACTCTAGGACAGCCAACAATAAAAGCTTACCTCAAACTGTAACAGAAATCTTCACTCTGAAAAAGTGCAAGTGAAGAGCCTTCTCTCTATCTCCTTTTTATACATGAAAGTTGTTACAGAGCAGAGGGTTGTTCTGTACAGCTTTAACTTCATATGAAGATGTTTAGAACAGCAATATAACAGTATCAGAGAGCAGCTTTCTCACAGCCTCATGACTTTCACAGTTATACTTTCCTTCACTGACACATCCTGGATGAATAGAGGCATCTCCTCTTCCTATTTTCCTACTTCAGAGCTGTTGCTAGACATGACGCAGAGCACAAGATGGAATAGTAACTTCAGGATACACTTCTTACCAGGTTTTGGAGACTTGGCAACACTGATCACTAAAGCAATAGCGTACAAGCAGAAAATTCTACATGCTTTGTCTTTAATGCTGACTCATAGACAATGTATTCCCAAAATATATCCAAGATAGATCCATTTTGGGATGACTGACATTGAACCCTTACTCTGTATTTGAAAAGACTGATCTTCCTACCTCAAACATTCCCAAATTAAAAGCCATCTGGTGGCATCTATGATAGTGGAGGCGGAGAAAAAGCTGCAGAAACATGAATTCTAATCAAACATCTTGTTAATTTCACTAGTAAAATAATTTCACTCTCTAACTGGGAGAATGTAAACTTTCTGGCCTACAAAGCAGTTAACCCAATGTTGGAGGCCCACAGATTGACCTTTAGTACATTGCTATGTAGTTATTACGGATCTAAATTTTGTTAGAAAAAGCATAGTAGGCAGGTGCTATGAAAAAATCATAATTGGTAGAAAGATCAGAAGTGGTACAAGAATTGCTCAGTGACTCACTATACCGGTTATCAAGCAACATCACAGAGCCATCCAAAGGCCAGGAAAGGTCCAATGGTCTGGAACATGCTCTCCCCTCATCAATCTCATCCCACCTCCCCCCAAAAGGGAGGATGACAAGACTGCTCTGGGGGACATAGACCATGGAGGAACTCCCTGGACACTTGGACCAATCTCACATGGACAGAGCCACCACACTCGGCACCCTACTACTCCAATGCTGAGAGCCTCACTCCTGTCCACTGGGAAAGGTGAAGTAGAGATAACTGCTTTAACTTTGTAGTGTTCTTAGCACTATTAGTTTCTCCTTTGCTGAGCCAATAAACACCCAAACTCCCTTACACTCATACAGTTATTGTGTAGTAATTAACATGTGGATTTAGCCTGTCCTGACTCTAACCACGGTAACTCTAGCAAACTTAAATGCAAACAAACACAGTCATAACTGAAACAGAGCCATGTCCTTCAATGCTGTCTCCCTTCTGTTAGTGTAACAAACTTTTGCCCCCTTTTATTTTTTTATTCCAGTTACTAGGGCTTATTTTTTTTCCTTTTAAAAAAAATCTTTTTTAAAAAAAAGCCCCTTTCAAAATAATAATGTAGTCTTTTTGCTTGTTTGTTTAAATGAGACACAAAGGAATACTTCAGAGAGATTACGTACTGTAGGTAGGCTACATAACCTGGATGTCATTAACTAAAAAGCCTAAACCAAAATACATTTCATCAGTTAAAACTGGAGGGGAAATTAAAAAGAGAAAAATATTCCTAGAACAAGGATAAAAAAAACAAAATAGTTCCAGCTCTTCAGCATATGCTTTTCTGCATAACCTGCTGCTAGGTAACTGAAAGGTAACATCTTATTTCCCAGGAAATCTGAAAGCTTTCTGAGTTGTATTACAAAATGTCAGTAGCACCATGCAATTATGTTATTAGAAGATGGTGCTAAAAGTAGCTAAGCAAGTTTAAAATCATCTGTCAAAACCAGCTAAGCTCAGACTGTCATCTTCACGTCACAAATACTTAGAGCACAGTACTGAATCTGGATGCATAAAGCAGCATCAAGACTAATGGTCAGGCAGGATAAACCACAGCGCAAGTAGAAAAACTTCTTGAAGTTCTTTAAATGTTTTTGCTGTTAGAACAAAAAGCAAGCTCAAATATACCTACACACTGTTCCAAATCTGGTATTTATACTTTTTTAGACAAGCAAATGAAGCTTCTTATTTTTGACATACAGATATTTATCAACTTAAGTTCCAGGAAAACCAGAGGTATGACCCTTTAACCATAAAAAAATCCAAGGAAGTTGTTGTGGCTCCTACATGAAACAGTCTTTGCCTCAACTTGAAAAGGATATTAAATCTCTAGGGGCTCTGTGTTCCAGTGTAAGATGAGCTGCAAAGTCATCTGTGACATGATTCGGATCCCCTCCAGGTAATGCTGCACATATTGGACAAATCTGAAACAACAAAGGGAGAAAAAAACCCAACTTTATAAGTTTTACACAAAACAGAACTCATAATCAAGTCAATCATTAGACACCGATTCTTACGCTTTAAAAAAATCACATTCTAGGTATTCACAAACACCTGGATAGCAACATATTCAAAAGACCCAGAAAAATGTATTCAAGTGCAAATATCAATTTAGACATCTTTTACTTTATGATTTTCAGAATGCTATGAAAACCAGAGCTAGAATTTTGAAATGTAACTTGCAATGTCTTGAAAATTAGCCTTTTTATGCCAATTCTGCCACAGACAGTGGAGTCTGATTACAAAAGTTTACTATTTGCCTCCTTAACACTCATCCAAGAGGAATCAGAACGAAACTACACATAAGTATTTGCTGAAGTATCAAACTGAGATCATCCATCCAGGCAATAACTACAGGTTTGGCAGAAAAAGGCTGATCTCCATATCTCTACACAACAGTATTTTGGAAGAAGGCACTGACTTCGGTTTTGGTTTGGTTTTTTTTTGTTTTTTGTTTTTTTTTTTTTAAAAATCAAAATACATTAACTAAATAGACAAACAGTGCCATTACAATTTTTATAATTGTGACTTATTTTCTAAATGACTCCACAAAAAGCTTGAAAAGCATCTTCCATTCTTCTTTACAATAGTTGTGCAGACTGATTTTGAAATTTTACAGATGGTAGACAAAAAAAAAACCATTCCACAAAATTCTTCCCCAAATGTTAAGTGCTCAAATTAACAGCACTTTGACAGTCAAATGCAACTGCTGTCTATGAATTTCTCTCTGTTCATCACAGTCAAATAGTCTTGACTTTATGGACCAGCCCTGGCGGCAACATAAATTCCAGGTTCCCTGTGCTCTTTGTGCATATAATCAAATTGTTGCAGTAGATCCCAAAAGACCATGGGCATTAAGAACACCTATATTACAGCACACACATCTGCCTTACTCTCATGAAAGTGAGGACAAAGTCTTGAAATAAGTTTACTGTAAAATCTCAGCTGCTTTTCACAGCAGCTGCTACATCGTAATACCACCTTAATTGTAGCAGTCAGCTCTGAGTGGAAAACCAGGTATTTTACAAGTCTTGCTACAACCCCTTTTTCTCTTTATTTTCAACGTTCAGCATTTCTTTTTACAAAACTCCTCTTCCCACATTTTTCACCAATACAAAAGCTATAAGAAGTGGACGCACTACAGAACAAAGACATCTTATTACAGAGTAATATAATAAATACTCAACTATGCCAACATATCATAGCAATGGATGTACATTGGACAGATGGGTCTAAAGTCTATAAACTTATTTATAAGCTGCTTAATCTTCAAGAATGTCTTTCATACCAATAGGAGACAACACCTTCAAAGAAATCTTTTCATTCAAGCTACTCTGATGAAGAAGAACCCCAACACGAGAAGAACAACATGCTTCTGAAAGCAGTGAAGTAAAAGAAAGTTATTTTGTTAACAGGACAATGCCATTATGAATGGCTTGATAATAGACACAGGACTCAGAAAAACATCAGCTAAGAAAAAGTTACAAGGAACAACAAGAAGGAGGGAATCTAAGTACACTTATCCTAATTCTAAACATGAACTAAACTTCAAAGAACTGTCTGACTGGGAAAAGTTACTCAGTCATTGTTACACACAAAAATTTAGTTAAGTATAAGCTCTGGCAAAATCACAACAGAGACTGCAGCATCACTGATTAAGTGTGACACTGCTAAAAATCATTGTTAACAGAACATGCATAAACAAATCATGCAGATGAAAGGAAAACACTGTAAGATTATTCTCCTGAAGTCACTATTATTTGTATTAAAAATGATCTTGTTACCCTGAATGATGTCTGAAAGATGACTGCAAAGTCCTAAGTCAAGTATGCTCACAGAATACTTGCCAGTTCCCAGAAGTGTGCTTATATTACCACTACCTCCCTATTTACATGCAAGGTAACCACTTTACGTAACAGTACTTCTGTAACCTCAACAAGAGACACTGTAATCTTCAAGAATGAAACTATTCAGACTATCTCAGATTGTATATTTCATTACTGCAAGAAAAGCTCTCAATTTTATCCATAACGTATCAACAACCTAGTCCTTACAGTTCATGTACAAGGAGCCTAGTTACTGCCTTGCTAAACCTGAGAAATATGATGCAGTGAAATGTAATACTAGAAAATTTGTGTCTCTGTTCTGAAATAAGCTTTAAAAATTACATTTGATGAGGTTGCCTACAACTTTTTTATTTACAATGTTAGCAGACTTCTAGTTGAATGCTGCATTTTACTTGGAACACCAACAATAATCATCATACTGTCATTCTTCTGCACTTGCCTTGTAACACTTACCGTTACCCTTGGACATTTCGTGGTGAATAAAAACTGGCAATTGCTGAGGTTTTAGTATTCAAAGTCGTATGTTTTATTATTTTTAGTGTGTAACCTTAGAGACTTAGTGAATCATAAAACTTATGACTACCCTCACAGACACCAGTATAATTTTCAATTGAAGTACCCTGAATTAAAACAATCACTTTTGAGGAAATATCAAATTCCTCTCCTGGAGTTCCTCTTTAGGACCTCAACTAAGCTGTGGTGCATCTCCAAAGTGCCTGTATACTAATGCACACAGCATGGGGAATAACCACAGTGAGTTAAGAGATCTGCATGCAGTTGCAGGGCTACAATGTTCTTGGGATGACAGTGACATGGTGGGATGGCTCCCAAGATTGGAGTGTTGCAACAGAGGGATACAGACTCTTTAGAAAGGAGATGAAGAGGGTTATTTAGAAGAGAAACCGGGGCTTGCCCTTTATGCAAGAGAGCAGCTGGAGTGCATGAACCTCTGCCTGGGGCTGGAAGAAGAGCTGATGGAGAGGTTATGGACAGGGATTGAAGAGAGGACTGGCCAAGGTGGCATTATATTGGGTGGCTACTGCAGGCCACCTGAGCAGGAAGAACAAATGGATCAGGCCCTCTACAGACATATGGGAGCTGCCTCACTTTTGCAGGCCCTGGTCCTCATGGGGGACTTCAACCACCCCAGTATCTCCTGGAAGGACAACATGGCATGACAACAATCCAGGAGGTTCCTGGACTGTACTGATGATAGATAACTTCCTCCTCCATGTGACAGAGGAGCCAATGAGGCAACATGACTCACCAAGGAGTGGCTCATTTGGGATGTGAAGGTCAAAGGCAGCCTTGGCTGCAGTGACAATGAGATGGTGGAGTTCAGGATCCTGAAGGCAGGGAGGAAGATGAAAAGCAAACTCATAACCCTGGACTTCAGATGAGCAGAGTGTGGCCTCTTCAAATATATGCTTGGAGGAGTCTCATGGGATAAGGCCCTGAAGCGTAGATGGGCACCGAGAAATCTTGTTAATATTCAAGGGTCATCCTCTCCAAGCTCAAGAGTGCTCCATCCCAATGAATATTAAGCCAGGCAAAAATGCCAGGAGGCCTACATGGACTAACAAAATGCTCCTGGCCAAACACAAAATGGAAGCACACAGAACTTATTCTCCTAGGTAACCTTGGAGGAATACAGAAACATTATCTGAGCATCCCAGGACAAAGTAAGGAAAGCTAAAGCCCAAACAAAATTGAAACTGGCAAGCTGTGTCAAAGGCAACAAGAATGGCTTCTGGAAGTACACAGGCAACAAAAAGATGATGAGGGAAAATGTGGGCCCACTGCTCAAAAGATGGGGGACCTGGTTACACAGGATACAGAAGAGGTTGAAATACTGAATGCCTCTTTTGCCTCAGTCTTTACTCAGAAGACCATCCTTCAGGAATTCCAGGACCCAGAGATCAGGGGAAAAGTCTGAAACAAGGAATAAATTCCCCTGCTGGAAGCAGATTAGGTTAGAGAATACTTAAGTGAACTGGACATACTTCAAGGCCATGGGCTGTGATGGGATGCACCCACAAGTGCTGAGGGACCTGGCAAATGCCATTGCGAGGCTGCTCTCAATAATCTTTGATCAATCATGGTGACTAGGATAGCTGCCTGAGTACTAAAGTAAAGCAAATGTCACTCCTATCTGAAAGAAGGGAAAGGAGGAAGACCCGAGGAGGTACAGATTAGTCAGCTCATCTTGATCCCTGGGAATGTAGAGGAGCAGCTAATCCTGGTCACTATTTCCAGGCATATTAAAGACAAGAAAATCACCAAAAGTAGTGAGCATGGCTTCACAGATGGTAAGTCATGCTTGACCAATTTGATGAACTTCTATGACTAAGTGATTGGCCTGGTAGGTGACTGGAGAGCAGTGGATACTGTCTACCTCGATTTCAGTAAGGCCTTTGACACTTACCTCCCATAGGATCCTCAAACACAAGCTGTTGATGCACAGGCTGGATAAGCAGACAGTGAGGTGCAGTGAAAACTCACTTAATGGCTGGACTCAGAGGTTGGTCGTTAGTGGGAATTTTGCTGATTACAAAACTGGGAGCAGTGGCTGATATGCCAGAGCCACACTGCCATTCGGAGAGACCTCATCAGGCTGGAGGACAGGCCAACAGGAAGCTCATCGAGTTCAACAGGGAGAAGTGCAAAGTCCTGTACCTGGGGAGGAACAACCCCGTGCACCAGCACAAACTGGAGTCCACACAGCTGGAAAGCAGCTTTGCAGAAAAGGACCTGGGGCTCCTGGTGGACCATGAACCAGCAATGTGCATCTGTGGCAAAGAAAGCTAATGGTATCTTGGGCTACATTAGGAAGAGCATTGCCAGCAGCTCAAGGGTAGTGAACCTTTGTCTCTATCCAGCACTGGTGATGCCACACTTGGGAGTACTGTGCCTAGTTCTGGGCTCCACATACAAGACATGCACATACTGGAAAGAGTTCAGCAAAGGGCTACAAAGACGATTACAGGACTGGAACACCTATTCTTTAAGGAAAGGCTGAGAATGCTGGGACTGTTCAGTCTGAAGAAGAGCAGGCTGGGGGTGGTGCACATCTTACGAATGTACATAAATACGTGAAGGGAGGGTGAAAGGCAGATGGAGCCAGTAACAGAACCAGAGGCAGTGGACACAAATTCAAACACATGAGGTTCCTGTAAGGTTGACTGAGTACTGGCACATGTTGCCTGGAGAGTCTGTGGAGCCTCTATCCTCAGAGATATTGAAAAGCCATCTGGATGTGGTCCTGGGCAACCAGCTCTAAGTGGCTCTGCTTGAGCAGGGGGTTGGACAAGATGACCACCAGAGATCCCTTCCAACACCAGTCAACCTGATTCCTGCCCACAAGTACCTAATATTGCTGTATGTAGCAATGCCAAATACATAAGAAAAATCAGCAGAAAGTAAACTTATTCTCTGCAACACTATGAACATAAAAATGTCAAAATTTAAGGGACCAAAAATTCTTTGACTTATTCTTTAAAAATCAAGGGGGGAGGGGAGGGGAGGTGTGTGGGAATGTGTGTGTCTGTAAAAGAAAAGTGATTCTGGCCCTGTAAACTTCCCTTAAAGATCTAAAAATATCTAAAATAAAACACATCTTTGAATGGACAGAGATACTACAAGGACTACAAGCTCAGTATCTTGACAGAAATAATTGCTTTAAAGCCGAAGACCACCAACATTTAGAATTGTTGTATGTTGTATGTATGTAAGTATGAATAATATGTTCTTCTTTAGTAAAGTTGTAGCCTTTCACTATCTACAGTAAGACTGCAGTACTCAAGTTTTTTATGTGTGTATACACTATTTATCACAAAAGCTAGATTCAAAACTTAGCACAAACATATATAATCATACTCGAGGATTAAAATATTGTCCTTTATCACTGTTTGGAACAAAGATATAACAATGTTGCAGACTGACTCACAAAAAGGAAATACTATGTATATATTTTTTTTTACACATACAACTCAGGAATCAGTGGAGTAGCAGGTGTCTAGAATCACAAATTTAGGCTTTATGTACTGAGTTCTAGAAGACACAGCTGCAAAAAAGCATGTGTCACATTTTAAAACCTACAATCTTAACGTTCTGTGTCAGGAACATATCACTGACATCAAGTGGCACAAATCAGAATTGCAATACCAAGCCACCAAAGAAAGTCATTCAAACATGGAACTTGCAATGGTTGACACTATGTTTGAAAGTGTCAAAGAAAAACTCAAGGAGATTATAAAAATTGCAGTGTGTCACAAAGTTAGATTACAATCCTACAGTGCAACTGACTGTGAAATAAACTGTTTCACTTCATATGTTTTTAAAAAAGACCAGAACACACCTTTGAGTCTCTAAAAAGGTAGACAAGCTACATCCCCTATCATTCCTCCACATGAGATCCTTAATAGGCTTGGAAAGGTTAATTTTCCTTCACAGAATTCCTTGGAAGTTAAGCAAACTAGAAGATTGGAATAGAGAACTGTGCTGGGTTTGTGTGGCAGGGATTTGGTAGCAGAGGAGGGGGCTACAGAGGTGGCCCCTGTGAGAAGCTTCTTGAAGCTTCCCCAGCTACAAGTTGGATCCACCTGTGCCCAAGGCTGAGCCTCTGTGGTTTAAGAAGGGTAACCTGACAGGATGAGGACTTGTGAGGGAAATACCTATGCAAACACTGGGGTCAGTGGAAGAAAGGAAGGGAGGGCTGGGGGGAAGGTGCACTTAAGCTAAGATTCCCCTGCAGCCCATGGTGAGAGGGCAGGCTGTTCCCCT
This sequence comes from Tyto alba, assembly GCF_018691265.1. NCBI lineage: Eukaryota > Metazoa > Chordata > Aves > Strigiformes > Tytonidae > Tyto > Tyto alba. The sequence continues at coordinate 45,849,768 of NW_024881275.1, read as the reverse complement.
GCAGCCCATGGAGGTCTATGGTGGAGCAGATGCCCACCTGCAGCCTGTGGAGGACCCCACATCAGAGCAGGTGGCTGTGCCTGAAGAAGACCAGGACTCTGAGGCAAGCCTGTGATGCAGCAGTCTGTTGTTGGCAGGACTGGACCCTGTGGCAGGGAACATGCTGGAGCAATCCACCTGAAAAGTTGCAGCCTGTGGGAGGGATTCATGTTGGAGAAAATTTGTGGAGGACTGTCTCCTGTGGGAGGGACTCCATGCTGGGAGCCGAGTAATAGTGTGAGAAGTTCTCCCCCTGAGAAGGAATGAGCAGCAGAGACAATGGGTGATGAACTGACTGCAACCCCCATTCACTGATCCCCTGTGCTGCTGGAGGGGAGGAGGTAGAGAAATCAGGAGCAAAGCTGAGCCTGGGAATAAAGGAGGGGTGGGAGAAAGGTGTGTTTTAAGATATGGTTGTGTTTCTCACTGTCCTACTCTTATTGGTAGATTAGTGTTGTTGGTGGTGTTCAAATTAAAGTGATGTTCTTTTTTTCTCCCCCAGTCGAGTCTGTCTTTTGCCTGTGACCTTAATGGGCAAGTCATCCCTACCTGTCCTTGTCTCTATTCCTGACTGAGCCTTTTTGTTTTATTTTCTACTCCTCATCCCTCAGGGTGAATGAGTGAGCCAGCAGCTGAGTGGTGCTCAGTTGCCCTCTGGGCTTGAACTAGGACAAGAACCAATTTACAGATAATTTCTCCACAATGTATGAGTGATGTGTAATCAACTTCAAGCATTCACATTGTTCTAGGAATCTATGGTACAAGAGCTAACTAGACCAGCACCCTGGACGTCATTCTGCTAACCTAGCTTCTCCTACACCCAAAGACAATCAAGATAGCAGGAGCTAACACCTCAAATTAAAGTATTTCTATTGACAACTTGTTTAAGTGTGTTTTTAACTATGTCAAGTGTCCTAACTGTTAGGGATGGGTGAAAATGCCTGCTTTAACAGCAATGGTTTCAAAAGAATGACAACTTCCATTGCATAAATATACCAGGTCCATCAAAAAAGCTAATCTGAAACACACCAAACTGTCTCCATGTCTTCCTCTCTCTCACAGTTACAAAAGACTGGCACAGTTATGAGCTTCCATAACAATTATATACTGGCTGTGAAAAAGGAGACACAGCTACACAGAATAATCATGAGAACAACCTAAATTTTGTCTTACAGGATAATAAGCTCCTAAACATGGCAGCCTTTGCATCAGGACAACAAAAGAGCAAAAGAAGAACCATAAAGGAAGAAAGCAAGCTCATTATATTATGATACCCATGAAATACAGAATTTTGATGTCATCATTAAGTGTAGGTATGTCTTCTTACAAAGCATTTAAATAAACTCATGCTTAAAAAAAAAAAAAAAAAAAAACAAAACAAAAAAACAGGAACACGAAGGTATCAATTTCCCAAAAGGGACGCTTTTTGATATATTTCCACCACAACTGAAATCCATTTCTGAAGCTTCTTACCACTTCTGTTGATGTTTCTGCATGCTCAGAAGTAACATGTTCTTGAAGAGATGTTTCTGTATAACCCATTTTCCCACAATAAGGACAAGTAAAAGACTGTGGCTGCTCTACAGAGAAAGCTTCTCCACCATAGTACAAATCTGGAACAAGAAATATTTAAATAGAGGTTACTTCAAAGCAGTAGCATAATTTATTCTTTTTATGTAAACCTCTGTTTATAAATCTACTTCAGTGTAACCACTGCCAAATTAATCTGCTATTTAATTGAAATGGCTATTTTAATATTATATAAAGGCCATAGGCAGATATTCAAGAAGTGTGCAATTACTGATGACGAAAACCAGACACTGCATTTAGTTTTCATTAGCAAACATAACATAGTTTTCTAATACGCAGTATGAGAAGAGACTCCTATGATCATGATGCCAATACTGCCAAACCTTCACTTCCCCATCACCCTTCTTATTGCATGTACAGGGTCACCTATGGTATTTTTCAATCATAAGATGAGTTTTCAAAAGCTGAACTCTCAATAATACCTCAAATAACAAGATTTTCTCCAGCAAGTAATTTAAAATCTTTTCACTGACATTTTTTCTAGGACTCACTGGTAAGTAACTTATTTTCATAGAATTATGAATGTTCTGATATAAAATTAAAATTGGACAAGTCTAATGAGAACTCATGTTCTGCACCACAAGGCAATATCAAGCTATCTAATGTGTTAGGAATATGTCTTTCTGGTGGCTTACATCACAGCTTCCTAAGGTTTATGACATCTTCTGCTACTGAGTCCTCTTTTAGGATATGACTAGAAAGAACAGAACAACATTTTGTTTCTGTGGCATTACAAAATATGATGCTTAAGCTAAAAATGTACATATTTATAATGCACTGTATTAACAGATAGTATTTTACATGTAACTAGGATTTAAGAGCTAACAGTCCAAGATCAATACAGGAAATTAGCTTCTTAGTAACATGCTAATACACAGAGATAATAATCAAATTGAATACACTGAAGAATGAAGTTTATGTTCAGTAAGTCCCTGTTCCCCTTACAGAGAATTTAAATGATGGAAGAAGAGGGAAGGATACCCCTTTAACAGGCATGGTAAGAAATGCCCAAGTAGACAAACAGCCTTGCCAAAGAAGAAACACTGCCTGACACACTGAGCATTTTAACTGGTTCATCAAATTAACTATCACACTAAGCTTGAGTACCATTCCGAATCTAGGTTCATTTATCCACATACACATGAGGAAAACATTATGTCCTACTATCCAAAGCAAAACTTTCCCAGCCAATTAAGCCTTAGTTCTCCAAAGCAGCATTTGACGTTCCATTATATGTTTCATACAATAAAGCACAGAAGTAACTTTTCATTAGAGAATGGAATTGCATATCAGATATGATTGAAACAGAAAACTATACAGACCGAAAGTCAGCATGAATGTAAGTTGGAAGACATGCTCAAAAGATTAGCACCCCCATCCCCCAACCTGAAAATCATCAGGTGCCTGTGTTGTGGTTTGAGCCTGGTCGGCAGCCAACCATCACGCAGCCAATCTCTCTCCCTTCTCTTCCAGCAATAAGAAAGGACAGATGAGCCAGGCTTGGGGTTCAAGATAGGACTGGTATGGGGAAAAAAATCCCCCTTTATGATCATGAGCAAAAGGCAGACTCGTTAGGGGGAGAAAAAAAGAACATACATTTATTACAGACACTAACAACAACACTTAACAGAGTAGGACAGTGAGAAGCGTTGTCACATCTTGAGAACACCTTCCCCCCACCCCTCCCTTCTTCCCGGGCTCAGTTCTGCTCCTGATATCTCTACCTCCTCCCCACAGCAGCTCAGGGGCAGGGGATGTGGGGTGCAGTCAGTGCCGCCACTTCCTCTATTTTCAGTGGGGGGAGCTTCTGGATCTTCTCCCCCTGCTCCACCATGGTCCCCTTCTCACAGGAGACAGTCCTTCACAAACTTTCTCCAACAAGAGTCCCTCCCTCGAGCCACAGCGTTTCCTTACAGTGCTCTGGCGTGGTTCACTAACTTTCTCCAACTGGATTCCCTCCCACGGCTGCAGCCCTTCCCGAGCTGCTCCAGCGTGGGACTCCCCCGCATGCTGCAATCCTCCCAGCACTGAATTACAGCAGTGGGGCTACCTTTTCCCATGAGACCCCGGCCTTCTTCGGGCACAGACACTTTGATCAACCATGAGAAAACACAGGCCATAAATCAATGTCTGCTCCACCGTAGACCTTCATGGGTGGCAGGGGGGGCCGCCCTGCCGTCTCACCACAGGATACAGGGATGTCTCTGCTCTGGCACACCTCCCCCCTCCTTTCTTCCTCCGTTCCTCCACTGACCTTGGTGTTCATGTGTGAAAGGCACCTGTTTATCCTGCTTATTTAAGTGCCATGTGATCCTGTTTCTGTAAAGGTGGAAAAGAGGCTTAATCTTCTCTCTGCTTCTACACTACATTGACATGACAACATTCTGGGATTCTTGTTACAGGGCCAGACAGACCATGGTTCATTACAATAGTAGAGCCTGCTCATCAGCTTGAACGGTCATGGCACAGGGGTCCCTCTATGTCAGCTCACAGCAGAATGAATATACAGAACACTAACAACATTGCAAGACCAGGAGCAATGTGTGTCCCTCAGACTTGATAGCTTTTTCCCTGCAGCTGGCCATCTTAGTTATTAAGACAACTAGCTTCAGCCTCTATGGGCTAATTATAGATACAGTCCAAATGATGCCACCAGGAAAAAAGAATTTGGACAAGAAAAATAGAGGGAAACCCCAAACGTCCTTGCACAACATCTATCAGGACTGAGATATGAATGCATCTGAGTTACCTAACACAAGAACAATGGGCATTTCCTTGACAGGCTGTCAGGCATTCAGCTGGCATCTTAACAAACAGACATGTGGTATGTCTTAATTCAAAATATCTGTCCTTACCCAATCCCCTATAAATCCATGGGAAGAACCAGTGAAGCTATGAAAAGGAAGGTCTAACTTCCCACATTTAAAGAAGCGCTTGCTGGCCAACACTTAAATATATCATATTCAGCTGAAGATAATACAACCAGATTGGAAGAAGGCTTTTTACAAACTCTTAAATATGCTTGTTTATCACTTTTAGAGTGTCTTCTGAATGGTCAAAACCAAGAACAACAGCAAATTCCCCCATGTGAAAGCTTTTAATACTATCTGTAGTTCTTATCACAGCAAGCTTATGTTTATTCTATATGAGTAGATTAGTACTACAATTACTCTAGCAGGTGACCAGAAAAACTGGGTTTGAGCATTGAGAACTCCGACAGTCCCTATGTACATGTGTTAAGCAACATCATCCTACAGAATGAACCAATTAGGTTTATTTATATGCACAATTAATTTTTGACTTGAATAGCTTCTCTAAAATTTTAGAACACATATTTTCAGGTGTTTCCAAGACTTCCATTCTCTTCTTATTTACATGATAAAGACTTATATGAAAAATAACTTGCTCCGAGTTTGACTTGTTATGGAGACTGTTTCAGATACAACACAGAAGATTTACATGTTCATAGAACTTCCAAGATTTTGGAGCTCCTAACCAGTGCCACTTCAGTATATATTTCACTAAGTACTCCCCTGAAAGCTCCTCCAAGCACCACATTCAGATTCCCATTCTGATGGAGCCAAAAACCTGAGTAGGGGTAAAAAAGTTACCAATATGCTGCAGCATACTCGAATATGACACATTTATATGTCATGGTTTCACATGAGGAAAGCATGAACAAGGTTTACATAGGACTAAGTTCTAAGTCTCTGAATGGAGCAGCCATATAAGCTCTGAAACAGATGTTCTCTCAGAAAAATATATTTGTAAATCAACGATTTCAAAATGGTGGTTGACTAGAACAGATAAATGCAAGATGCTTCAATAAGGATGGATGAAAGAATCCTTGCAAATACATGACGAAAATTCTAATTAAAGCAGCTCATGACACATGTTGTTACAGTATACAGCAAAAAGTAAAGCTTTAAAAGCACTCATTCTGCTGTGTCACTGCACAAAGGAAATATAAAATTCAGTTCTTTTTCAGTGTCCTAAAGATATAACAGAGATGGAACTTAAAGATTCTGGGAACAAAATATGTGAGATGGCCAAACTTTTGAACTGAATAGTTAAGAATTCCACATTTAACTGCATTTAATCTACCCCAAACAGCACATACAAACACTGTATTGTTCTCTGAAACTCAGTAACTCAAAAAGAACTTCTGCAAAAAAATTCTGCATGCCTGTGGGAACAGCAAAAATGTCAGCCACAAACATGTCAAAAGCTATTGGCAGTTTGTTTAGTTGATCCTCTGATTTCCTTCAATCTTTGGTATGATCTTCACGATGACTAAATACCTATTTACTGATTGGAAAACTGAAATTCTCCATCACTGCAAACATACACACATGGAACAAAACCAAGGCAAATTTTCCTTTGAGGACTTTTTCTAGCTGAGCAGACTAATTTCTGGAAAATTTCCACGTCCTGGCTTCTTATATGATCTAGATAAAATAGAAGATGATGACTGAAACTGGGAAGCTAATGAAAGAAAGGAGCAAACCATCTTATTCTTCAGAGTATTTGCACATAAAAGTAACTTCTGCAACTACTATCTAAAAAGAACAAAAAAATCCCTCAAAATTATCAAGCTGTCTAAAAACCTCTACCTATAAAGCCCACTACTTCATGAATGTAAGTATTCTCAAGTAAGGCAAAAGTATCAGCTCCAACTTCCCAGATGAGCAAAGGGCACAAGGCCACAACCAATCTGAAGAATGGTAAACAGCTTAGCATGCAGACAAAAATATATTTTCCTTACTATATGTTGATAGCTCAGTCCAGATTTCAAGAATTCCAGCAGTACACACTGTTCTATCACAGAGGGGAGAGATTTGACAAATACTGTCAAACCCTGTGTTTCTGGTCCTTGCTTTTAGAAAAAATGAAACAAGCCATTTATTAATTTGAAAATAAAAATCTGAGTTCCTTCTAGCCTCCTGATTATACTCTTGCATGTTCTCCCACTCATACCTCCTTCCACATCTTTCTCATGATACACAGCAAACTTAAGACACATACACCAAAGAAATATGCTTTCATCAGAAAAAAAAATATTAAAAAATGCACCTATCTGAAGTGAAATCAGTCACTGGCATATGCAAATGTTTTTCCTTTTGAGGTTTATATGTCCCTTCTCTTTTCCTCCTCAATTTTAATCTTTCTCCACGTTTTACAATCAAAATCTGTCCCCTACCTAATCTGACATACAGGTCACCAGGTAAATTTTCTTTTAAACTATAACATAAAAAGAAAGAGGTTGGTAATTAAGTGTTGTAATGATTTTTTTGTGTCTGATTTTAGTGTTGGAAGTTGCTGAATGAGCATTTCTCTCTTATTTGTTTTCACTAGTATATCAAAAATCCTAAGAATTATGAACAGTCATATTATTGCCTATCAAAGGTTCACTTGATAAGAAAGGTCCTAACAATTAGAGGTAATATGGAAAAAAAATGAAAAGGCCACACCTCCATGGCTGCAGAAACAAGGCAATCCACAATTGGATTACTGTTTTCATTTAGTTTTATTGCTGTTGTGATGCAACGGGCCCATGACCAAAGAATTATCCCTTCTAGCCACAAAGCAATCTTTCAGACAATAGTATTTTGATTCTTTCCAAATACCTTCCTACAAAAAAAGCCGGAGTCCGTAAGTCTTCAAACTCCTCTGGACGTCTAAAGCGCTCTTCAAAGTAGCTAGGAAGACAAAGTTACTTAGTAAAAAAAAGAAAATCAAACTAAATCATATCCCTCTAGGAAAAGATTCAGTATTCACACTTCTTATCCATTAGAGGAAGAATACAAAGGAGTAAAAGAATCAGAATACTGTCTAAACAGGACTCAACAACAGTTTATGAAGCTAGATTTCAAACTCAACTGTGTTTAGACATTACAGCTTTTCCTGGAAAAAAACAAAACCATGACCGAATTTAATGTGAAAACTCAACCAAAAATATGAGCAGTTTCACTTTACCCATTTGTAGCTACAGACTGCTTGTATTTAACATTTAAATCTAACACATTCTTAAACTTGGCAGGAGGTTAGTAATAAGACAGAAGTACAGTAGGATACCTTAGATAAAAATCAATCTTTCAAAGAGATGATTTAGGACTACATTTTATAACAGCTTGTCCTTGCTTTCCGTTAAGACATATTTTTTTACCAAGGGTACAGAGCAGTCAGGAATTTTAGTTTCACATTTCTTCATTTGAGTAATGCAATTTTTGTTATATACATATACATAAAAACATTGCTATTATACAAGTTGTAGTGTATTTGTTTTAATTTTTTTTTTCAAAGTTTGAAGAAACTGAATGGTGGCAGCACACCACATTTTACAAAGTATCTTCCTGTATCACTGATCAAACAGCCACACTACTCAGAACAGTATTACCCCTATGTCATGGTTTAGGCCCAGTCAGCAACCAAAGCACCATGCAGCTGCTTGCTCACTCCTCCACCCCACCACTGCAGTGGGATGAGGAGGAGAATCAAGAGGAAAAAAAAGTAAAACCTCATGGGTTGAGGTAAGGTCAGTTTGACAGAACAACACAAGAAGATAAAAACAACAACACTACTCATAAAATTAACTTATAAGGCAGGTGATGCCCAGTGCAATTGCTCACCACCCAGTACCCCTCGCTCAGCTCCTTTCTGAGCCACGATCACTATCCACCCAGCTCCAGCCAGCTCCTCTAGTTATATGCTAAGCATGACATCAGTATGGTCAACATCCCCTTGGCTAGTTCAGGTCACCTGTCCTGGGTGAGCCCGCTCCCAGCTTCTTGTGAAAACTAACTCTATCCTAGCTGAACCCAGGACATTATCCACCCCTTATTCTACATAATCTACATCGTGCCCAGATCCTATACTTTCCAACTATTTAACACCACCTTTTCTCTGTCCTTGAGATACGCACACAAAGATACCACTGCTTCAGTCTATAGACCTTCCCTCTAACGTGTCAGTTGAGTTCATTTAATCCGTGACTTTGGGGCTCCATTTATTGTAACAGTCTTTCAAGGCAGGAGAGATGGTGCATGCTGCATCTGGAGCTCGTGGCTGGTGTATTTGGTGCAGCCTTATACCCACAGTCTGTGGGTTGGAGATGCTGATCTTCATGAAGCTGCTGGGGACCAGCTGCTGAAGCCAGTTCAAGTTCCATTACTGCTGCACTTTGCTTGGTTTCATCAAAGTCCATCCTTCATTGATTTGGGTGATTCTTACTGTAATATCATTTATATGGCACACAGCAACTGCAGTAATGATGACATACAGTGGTAGGACTATTTTGCAATTAATATCATACAATTTAATTCACTGGCTATTCTCAACCAAATCAAATCCCCTTGAGGTACACATTAAAGTTCCCCATTCTCCTGCATCACCCACCAAGTGCACCCAGGTCCTTGAGCCAAAACAATCCTGCAAATTGGTCTGTCTTTGCCTGAGACAGGACTAACCAAGACTGTCTTCCCTAACATATGCTTCATGTGCACTGTGGGAACTTTATCCCCTTCTACAGTACATGGGCAGGGCCAGCTCAACTGGTGTGTCCTCTACCATTAACTAACCAGGCAGCTTTTGCTAAACATGTATTCCAGTGTCTGAAGGTCCCACCCCACGTTGCGCTCAGTGTAGTTTTTAACAGTCTATTTTATGTTTAAATTTTCCCAGAGGCTGGTGCATGATAAGAGGATGTGATATACACTCAATACCATGCTCTCATACCCAGGTGTCTATTAGGTTGTTGTGGAAATGAGTCCTATTGTCTGACTCAATTCTTTCTGGAGTGCCATGTCGCCATAAGACTTGTCTTTCAAGGTCCAGGATAGTATTCCAGGCAGTGGCATCGGATATACCTCCAGCCATCCAGTAGTTGCTTCCACCATTGTAAGCACATGGCACTTGCCATGTTGAGTTTGTGGGAGTATGACAATCAATCCGCCAGGCCTCCCCATATTTGTATTTCATCCATTGTCTTCCATACCACAGGGGATTTAATCACTTCACTTGATTCATTGTAGCACGTTTTGCATTCATGGATAACCTGTGCAATAGCGTCCACAGTCAAGTTCACCCCTTGATCCTGAGCCCATCTACATGTTGCACCTCTTCCTTTATGGCCTGAGGTATCATGGGCCTACCAAGTTACAAATAATTCACTCTTATGTTGACAGTCCAAATCCACCTGAGCCACTTGAATCTTACCAGCCTGATCCACCTGATGGTTGTTTCTATGTTCTTCAGTGGTCCGACTCTTAGGTACGTGGGCATCTATATGACATACTTTTACAGCCAGATTCTCTAGCCAGGCAGCAATATTTTGCAGCAATGCAGAAGCCCAGGTGGGTTTGCCTCTGCACTGCCAGTTGCCCTCCTTTCATTGCTGCAACCAGCCTCCACGGGGCACTTGCCACCATCCATGAGTCAGTACAGAGATAGAGCATTGGCCATTTTTCTCGCTCAGCAAAATCTAAAGCCAGCTGGGTAGCTTTCACTTCCTCAAAATGGCTTGATTCACCTTCTTCAGAAGCTACTGCAACATATTGTATAGGACTCCATACAACAGCCTTCCACCTCCAATGCCTCCTGTGTGAGCTGACACAGGAACAACCACTAAACCACAGATGGAACGGAAAGAGCAAATTCATCCTCATTACCTTGTGCCCAGGGGATTTCCACAGCAACACCTGGGAAGAGGTACGCAAGCATGGACTTGGGCACCACAGAGCTCAGTCCCTGCTAGCCAGAAAGAGAAGAAAACAGATCTCAAACCTGTTGCTTTCACCTGTACATATCAGGGATTTTTGCAGGCATACTTTTCCACTATGCTTTCATCTTTCCCACAGCAGGGCAGAAATCTCAAGGATGTTCGATAGGGTATCTCTGAGTCTCTCACAGGCCTGTGTTGTCTAAACAGACCTCTCAAGCACACAAAACTAAACAACAATTACTGTGATACATGTGGTTTTTTGGAACCCCAGGTGCAAGTCACTTGAGCATGTTTACAATCCTCCCTGCCAATCTTCTGTTGTATTCCCACACTTCCTACAATGCAACAGGACCCATCAGTGAATAAGGCATATTGCTTCTCATTTTCTGGTAGTTTATTATGCGATTGGGCTTCTTCAGCACACATCACCTCCTTCTCTGATGATACTTCAAAATCTTTGGCTTCTGGCCACTCCGTGATTAGTTCCAGAATTCCTGGGCAACTGGGGTTTGCCTACTGAAGTCTGCTGTGTAATCCATGTGACCCACTTACTCAACGTGGCATCAGTTGCATGGTGTGTAGAGGGGACCCTCCCTTTGAACATCCAGCCCAGCACCAGCAGTCAGGGTGCCAGGAAGAGCTGTGCTTTAATACTGTGATAAATAACAGGATTTTGCTTTTGCTAAAAGTAATTAAAGAATTACTTTTACTGAGTTAAGATAAAGGTGTTACTAGATTAGTTTTGTTGAAATTATAAAAGTTAAGCAAGCCTCTTTTGATCACAAATTAGGTATATGGTTGGGCATTGTGTGGAACAGGGGAAGCAAGAGGATGGGGGGTGGGGTGGTCTGTGGTTAGGTGTCATGTAAGGGGAACCTGGATGGGAGGGGCCGGGGAAGAATGGAAGCCAGGAGAAAAGGAAGCGGAGAGCTCCTGATGAAGAGGAACCCGGACTTTGCCACCCACCGCGGGCAGTGGAAAAGTACTGAGAGAGAGCGACAGCCTCGGAGAAACAAAGAAAAAGGTGCTGCGCAGATGTAAAGAGAAGAAAACCTACCGTTTTTGCTTAACCAATGAAATCTCCTGGTTGCTCTATAAAAATAAGCCCCTGCTGGGGCAGGGTGTGCAACATTACGCCCAGCACTATATTCTTTGCTCCACTGACTTTGTCCCTGAATAAAACATTTTTTGGATATCCATGAGCTTGTTTCTCACAGTACCAACCACTTCTAAAACAGCTTGAACCCCTTCATATGCTGCCAATATCCCCTTTTTCAGCTGCAGTGTAGCAGGCCTCTGATTCTCTATATCCCCAACTCCAAAATCCTACGGGTTGGCCTCAGGTCTCCCATGGTGCTCTGCCAGAGGCTTCAGACAGGGCCATTTTCCCCGGCTGTGGTGCAGAGCACATTTTTAACAACTTGTCCTGCCTGGGCCGGCCTGAGTGCTACTGCATGAACAATCCCCCATTTCATCATTTCAAAGGTTTGTTGTTGCTCTTGGCCCCATTTGAAATATTTTTTCTTATGAGTCACTTGATAGAGAGGGCTTAAAATCAGACTGTAGCTCAGGATATGCATTTTCCAAAACCCACAACACCTAGAAAAGCTTGTGTTTCCTTTTTACTAGCTGATGGAGACACAGCTTCTATCTTGTTGATCATATCCACTAGGATCTGATGACGCCCATCTTGCCATTATATTCCTAAAAACTGCATCTTCTGTGCGGGTCCCTTGACTTGACTTTATTTTATGGCAAAACCAGCCTTCAGAAGGATTTGAACTATTTTCTTTGCTCTCTCAAAAACTTCCTCTGTATTTCCCCATACTATGATGTCATCAATGTACTGCAGGTATTCTGGAACTTCACCCTGTTACAGTGCAGTCTGGATCAGCCCATGGCAAATGGTGGGGCTGTGTTCTCACCCCTGTGGCAGTTGATTCCAAGTGTAATGGACACCTGTCCAAGTGAAAGCAAACTGCAGCCCGCACTGCTGACAAAGGGATTGAGAAAAACGCGTTGGTGATATCAATTACGCCATACCACTTGGCTGCTTTTGACTCTAGTTCGTACTGAAGCTCTAGCATGTCTGGTACAGCAGCACTCGGAGGCACTGTGACTTCATTCAGGCCACAATAGTTTACCGTCAGTCTCCATTAGATTTTCACACTGGCCATATGGAACTATTAAAGGGTGAGCGAGTTTTGCTCATCACCCCTTGGCTCTCCAGTTGACAAATCTGCTTATGGATGGGAATCAAAGCATCTCAAATGTCAATATATATACAGACCCCAGATATGCTTTTGTGATTGTTCATATTCATGACACTATTTGGAAAGAATGAGGACTTCCATCTGCTAGTGGTACACCTATAAAGTATGGAGCAGTGATTTTAAAACTTGCCAGGAACAGTACAGAAGCCAAAGGAAGTTGCCATGATACACTGTAAATCACATTAGAAAGGAAATTTGGATGTAATCTGAAGAAATTGGAGGGCAGATAAAGCTGCAAAAGGAGTAGCACTTGGTAGTATTTGTGCTCTAATTCCATCTAGGGTAATACAATTAGAGCCTCCAAAGTATAAAGAAAAGGAAGATAAAATTGGCCAAGTTCCTAAAATGTGAAAAGGACAATGGAGGGTGGTGGATTACCCCAAAAAGACAATGTGCAGTGACTCCTAAAATCATAAAAAAGTTAGTAACTAAAATCCATGGAGAAATCCATATGGGAGCAGAAGCAATGGTTGAACCAGTAAAACATTATGCAATAGGACTCAAAATGTTACTCACTGCCAAAAGTATGAGCAAAGAATGTGAAATTTGTCTTGGGGACAACCCAAAGATACAGGCCTGATCCCCTCTAAGAGAGGTAGGAGAAGGCATAACTCCTGGTGAGTACTGGCAAATAGATTTTTCAGAATTGCCAAGGTGGAACCAATACTGATATGTATTGGTAATGGTGGATACCTTCTCTGGATGGCTTGAAGCCTTCCTGTGTTGGACCAACAATGTAAAAGAGATAATAAAGCATTTAGTAAAATAAATTATTCTAAGGTTTGGGGTTCCTTTAGGAATGTCTTCTGACAGAGGTCCAAACTTTATAGCTGAGATTGTCAAGAATATAAGCAAAACACTACAGGGATCAGGTGGAACTTATCTGCTGGAGACCACAATCCAGTGCACAGGTAGAAATAATGAATCAAACACTAAAATAGACAAATTTCTAAATTATGCCAGGAAGCCAAATTAAAATGGGTTGAAGCTTTGCCACTTGTCCTGCTGAGAATTAGAGTGACTCCCAGAACTAGGGAAAGGATATAATTTTTTTTAAATTCTGTATGGCAAACCTTATAATGTCAATCTGACAGAGAGGCCTGAACAAATGCATATAGTAGGGGAAAAGGTATTATATTTTATCTTTAAACAAGGTATTGAATTTCATCCACAAATACATACTTTTAAAAGCACCTGTAGCTCTTGATTTACCAGTACACTCTTTCTGTCTTGGAGATCAGGTTTACCTACAGACATGGGAAGACAAACCCCATAAAAAGAAATGGAAAGGACGCTATCAGCTGTTGCTAACCACAAATGCTGATGTGAAACTCAGAGGAGTGAAACCCTGGAACCAGTTACATTTAAAACAGAAGACATCTCCTAGACTGTGGACTTTGGTACCTAAGGGACCACTGGAATTAACTTTAAAACACAATTGCACCTGAAATATTGCTGAATCATTTACTCATCTAGACTGAATACAAGGAATATTTCTATTTTGTATCCTTATAATTGAGGGGGGAATAATTGTATTAACCTATTTGTACAAAGAATTTAACTTGTGCTAAGACTGCTCAGAATGGAGATCAAAGTCTTATTGAGTTTATTAGTGCTTTCATTAGATAGTATTGAGCTTCAATTCTTGATGCCAAAATGGGATAGAGATCGAGCATTTGGGAACTTTTAGCCCACGAAGTAACCAATACATCTTCCTACTGTATATCACAGAAAACTCGGTAGAAGGAATGTATAGTTCCTGCTCAAAATTCTCAAAAACTGTTGTAATTAGCCCAAAAGAGAAAGTATCCCCTCTTTCTTTCCCACAGATTGGGTGCAATTACTAATAAATTCAGAGAGAAAGTGCCAGAGCTATGGGAATGACAACAATGCTGCATATGAATACCAGTTTAACCTCATGACCAGTGATGTAATCATATCGTAAGTCAACTTTACCAGTAAAGCAAAATGATAGTCCTGATCCCTCTCCCAGAGGTGATAAACATTATCATAAGGAGTACATAGTGGATACAGGGATCTACATAACCCCACCATGTGAACAAATGAACTACCACTGTGCTCAGCAACTATCTCAGTAAGAAATGCATATAACAGATTTGTCTAAACATGCTCTGGTCGGATTTTTTGCTGTTATCTCAGCAATTCAGGCCCCATGGTGGGTGCCAAAAAATGATTGTCATGGTTTAGGCCCAGCTGGCAACAAAAGTACCACAGCCGCTCACCCACTCCTCCACCACACACCCCCCCCATGGTGGCAAGGGGAAGGAAATCAGGAGAAAAAAGTAAAACCTCATGGGTTAAGAAAAGGACAGATTAATAGAACACCCCAGGACAATAAAACTGTAACAACAATAATATTAATAAAGCAAATATATAAAATGAGTGATGCACAATGCAATTGCTCACCACCTGGTACATCTTGCTCAGGCCCTTTCTGAGCCACAATCACCCTCCCCATCCAGCCCCAACCAGCTCTTCTAGTTACATACAGAGCATGATCCCAGCATGCTGTTGGCTAGTTCGGGTCACGGGTCCTGGCTGTGCCCCCCTTCCAGATTCTTGTGAAAATTAACTCTATGTTGTGGTTTGAGCCCAGAGGCCAGGTGAACACCACAAAGCCACTCACTCCCCCCTTCCCCCCTGCACTGGGAAGAAGAAAATAAAGTAAAAGGCTTGGGAAACGAGATAAGGATTGGGTGGAGTGGTTCACCCATTATGGTCACAGACAAAAAACAGACTCATTAGGGGAAGAAAAAACAACATCACTAATTCAAACACTAACAATAACACTTGACAGAGTGAGAAACTCCACCACATCCCCAAAACACCTTTCCACGACCCTTCCCTTGTTCCTGGGCTCAGCACTGCTCCCAAACTCTCTACCTCCTCCCCACCAGTGGCACAGGGGCAGGGAATGGGGGGTGCAGTCAGTCCGCCACTCTTTCTGCCACACATTCTTCTCCTGCTCCATGTGGTTCCTCTCTCATGGGAGACAGTCCTCCACAAATTTTCTCCAGTATGAGCTCTTCCAACAGGCTACAGCCATTCCCGAGCTGCCCCAGCATGGGTCACACCCACATGTTGCAGTCCTCCCAGCACTGAACTACAACAGCTGGGCTGCTTCTTCCCTCAAAGTCCCAGTCTTCTTCAGGGGCAACTGCTTGTTCAGATGGCTCCACAGGCTGCAGGTCAGCCTCTGCTTCATTGTGGATCTCCATGGGTGTCAGGGGGGTGACCCCTGTCATCTCATCACAGGATACAGGGAGGGGGTCTCTGCTGTAGCACACCTCTCTCCCTTCTTCCTCCTTCCTTCCACTGACCCCCCGTTATTTGCATAGGTGTCCTTCTCATGTAACTCCTCTTCACAAGTCCCAATACCCTCTCAGGTTCTTCTTCTTAAATATGTTATCATAGAAGTGCAGACACCATCACTAATTGGCTCGACCCTAGCCAGAGGTGGGTCTGACTTGGGAGCCAGGGCAGCTTTTGAGAAGCTTCTCACAGGAGGCCACCACTGTAGTCCATTCCCTCACTACCAAAAACCCCATCACACAAACCCAGCATCCCCAATCCTAGCTGAACCCAGAACACCTTGAAACTAGTTAGTTCTGTTTTGCTGCAGATTTTCTGAACAAAAAACATTCTAAAACCTGATAGATTTGCTGTTACAAACTTAAAGAAATAATGCTCACCTACCTTCTACTTATAAATATCTGCATAAAGGAACAGGCCAACAGCAATCTTACAAAAATCAACCCAGCCCTACACTGGTCAGACAGACCTGGGCAGCAATGCTGGCAGGGCCAGGGAGCAGCTCTACGGAATGGTGCTGGGTGCAGGAGAGGTAGCAAGCTGAGCAGGGTCCAGCCATGTGCCTAGAGCAGTATGAGTAAGGGTGATCCTCTCAGCTCAGTATCTGTCAGCCTCATGCAGACACTGCACCTCATTTGGGGCCCCCTAGTACAAGGGAGACATTAAATTGAAGGGAGTTCAGCAGAAGGCCATTAAGATGGCAGGGCTGGAGCACTTGCCCAGCAAGGAGTGGGTGCAGGGCCAGCACTGGTTCAGCCTGGAACAGACAACTTTGGGTCACCTATCAGCCACCCTCATACCTATAGAAATAGGATCAAGGAGGTGCAGCCAGGCTCTTCACAGTGCTGCAGTACAGGAGGACAATATAATAGAAGGAAAAACATTTTCCCCATGTAGACAGGCAGTGGAAAAGGATATCCAAACAGCTCCTGTGCTATCTCCATTCCTGGAGGTTTTTCAAGACCCACGTAAGCAAAGACCTGACTAACCTGGTCTGACCTCACAGTGTGGAGCAGGTTGGACCAGAGACCTCCAGAGCTCTCTTCCAACCCATATTATCTTATGATTGACCCTATGAAACAAAGAAACACAGTGATATAGCTGTCATATTCATCTAGACTCTAATATTCTGTTAATCACCAATGTTCTCCTGTTCTACAGACTGGAAGGATCTACTCTCAATGGGTGGGATCTCCACACCCCTCACTTGGATCTCTCCCCTTTCACTACAAAGGCAGTGCAAGAGCCACATTTGCTAGGGTAACATGACAGCTTGATTGTTCATTCTTTCCAGACAGAGCATCAACCTTTCAGCAAGTTTCCTGTTTCAACCTTTCAGCAAGTTTCCAGTACCGCTACGTTTAGCAAGAAAAACCAGCACATCCTCCATTTCTCTTCATGTAGTTTCACCAGCGACCAATCTCAGTATTCAGTCTCACAGCCAGATAGCACTGGGCTAACTGCTTCAGTGTGAGAAACACACTGCTTGGGCTAACTATGATCACATGGCAGTTACTCAGGTATTTGTCCAGCAGCAGCTGGGTGTTTTGTTTCACCAGCAGGCATCACAGCCTTGAGCTGGCCAATACATCTTAGATACCTTGACCAGCCTCAAAACAGACCTCACACCCCCTCTTGCCCACAGACATACATCTAAGGTCTCACCATCTGGCCATGATCTATACTGAAGCTGCACCCAGCTCTCCTCCTGCATTGGATGGGTTTCCTGCATGAACCCCAGAGCTGACTTCTTGCGCTTTCTTTGCCTGGAAATGTCAGTGGGAACCACTCCCGTTACCAACCCTGCCCTTTACACCCTGTCAGTGAGGACAGTGATCCTGCCTGTGCTGTGGTCACCTTTAGCTGCTGGTTTGTTACTCCTTGTGGAGCAGCTCTGGTCTTGCTGCTCCTGAACAGTAAGAAACACATGCTAAAGCCATGAATGAACACAGATGCTAATGAAGATGAGATTGGATTTGCAGCCTGTCTGCCAACAGTGAGCCGTGCCAAAACAGCAGTTGCTGTTCAAAGGCAGGGCCAACCAGCTGGGAAGCAGCTCTACTGAAAAGGACTGGGAGATTCCAGTGGACACAGCAAGCCAGACATGAACCAGCTGTGTGTCCTGTACCACTGAAGTCAAACCATGACCTGGGCTAAATCTGTAAGAGAACAGACATCAAATCAAGGGATGTGATTATCCCACATTATTTGGCACTTGTTAGGCAACACCAGTAACACAGGGTTCAGTTTTGGTCTCTCCAATTCAAGATAGATATTGAACCAAAATGGAGATGGTCTAGGGTTGACCAGAAGTGGTGAAACATACCTTGACAAAAATATTCAAGACTTGCCTTAATGGGATAGCCCACTTTATGTCCCTGCTTCCAACAGAAGGTTGGACCAGATGATCTCCAGTCCCCTCACAAACAAACTAAACTATTCGATGCTGCTCTGACATAGCAAGATATACAATTACCACACAGATCTTGTTCTAGGGGTTGGAGAAAAGCACAATTAAAAAAAATCCCCAAAGTCTCAAGCTGAATTCTGGTGAAACCAGTCAGACCTCACACTACACTTTATCAAGGAAAGCATTATTCAAGCAGCTCCCTTTGCTTAAGACAAGCACAAAAGGAGGCAGGATCTTCTGCCACATAAGCACCTGAGCTGACAAGTGAAGGTACACTTGTTCTGTACTTTGATAAAGTAACACAATATGATTTTGGCAGACAATTCTACCAACAGTTTGTATGACTTTCTTTGCCAGTATAAGTCCTTTAAAATGGTTGGCGTAATGTGCAAGCCATATGCTTAAAATCATAAAGCATTCTAACAGCTTAGGATTGTTTTTCAGGAAAAAAAACTGGGAAATTTGCTCTGAACTTCTCCATTATTCTGACAAATTGTCCTACAAAAAGCACAAAAGTACAATGACTGCCTGGTAAGCACATTCTTGTCTTTACACAGGCCTGCAATTCTACTCTTTGACCCTTCAGAAATAAACTAATTGGATTTGTGCTTTAATGCCAGTTGTTGTTATATATGAGACTTTGTATTTTATTTTAAGCTCTGTCCCTGTTTGTTACTGCAGCATGTCACTCTTGGGGTGTGTGTTAAAGCATTTTTTCCAGTGTCTCTTGTAGGCACTGAAGAACAATAGCACTGCCATTGTTCTGGGTCCCACCTTGCTTCAAAATTAATATTAGGTCATATACTGACTCCTTAAAAGGCAAATATGCCAGTTGGATGGTACGACAGTGAATATATGTGTAGCTAGAAATCACTAGGGCTTTTTATTTGTTTTCAGTGTTGTTATAATAGTCTGAGTCTCAGGAAGGGGGGAAGAAAAAAAATATCAAAAAACATCAAGATGACAACAAAAAGCTCCTTCAGAGCACCTGAAGGAGTCTATCTTCTTGCCATACACTCCACAACACTATTACAGTACCTAGGAAGCCTAAAAACTGATCAGAATTTTCATCAAGGTAAACAAATGTGTGCTGGGTTTCTCTGTGTGTGGCACGGGTTTCTGGTAGAGGGGAAGGAGGCTACAGCAGTGGCCCCGTGTGAGAAACTTCTCAAACCTCCCCCCAAGTTGGACCCGACCGGCCAAAGGCAAGCCAATTATCGATGGTGGCTGTGCCTCTGCGATAACATATTTAAGAAGAGGAACGTGGGAGGAGGAGGGGAAGTTGTGAAAGAAACACATATGTGAACACCCAAGTCATCAGAAGAAAGGAAGAGGAAGGCAGAGAGGTGCACCGCAGCAGAGATGCCACTGCAGTCCATGGTGAGAGGGCAGGCTGTCACCCTGCAGCCCATGGAGGTCCACAGTGGAACAGATGCCCACCTGCAGCCCATGGAGGACTCCATGACAGAGCTGGATGCTGTGCCTGAAGAAGGCTAGGCACTCTGTAGGAAGTCCCTACTGTTGTAGTTCAGCACTGGGAGGACTGCAACACGTGGGAGGAGCACACACTGGAGAAGCTTGGGAAGAGTTCCAGTCTGTGAGAAGGACCCAAGTCAGAGAAAGTTCATGTAGGCATATCTCCTGTAAGAGGGAACCCACACCGGATCAGGGGAAGAATGCAAGAAGACCCCCCTCCCACGGAGGAAGGAGCAGTGGGATTGACTCCATTCCCTGCCCCCCTGTGCCACTAGTGGAGAGCAGGCAGAGAAATCAAGAGCAAAACTAAGCCCGAGAAGAAGGGAGGGATAGGGAGAAGGTGTTTTTAAGATGTTGTAATACTTCTCACTGTCTTACTGTTTGTCAGTGTTGTTGTTGTCAGTGTTTGAATTAAATTGACGCTCTTTTTCTTCCCTTAGTGAGTCTGAGTCTACCTTTTGCCTGTGACCATAATGTGTGAGTGATCCCTCCCTATCCTTATCTCAATTCCTGAGTCTTTTGTTGTAATTTTCTCCTTCCCATTCCTGAGGGGGAACGAATGAACAAGTGGCTGCAGAGTGCTCAGTTGCTCTCTGGGCTCAAGCCAGGACAGTATATTAACTTTATGTTGAAACAACACCAGACACATAGGATCATTCCCGTGATGAACTGTCCACCACAAACCTAAACTTGCTCACAGCTTTAGGCACAGAATATGTAAGCAAATTCCACTGTTATCTGCACATAGATTGTGCTGGTCAGAATGGCGATAGAAACTAGAGGTACAGGGCCATTTTCATCAGCTGCAGGTGGACCTGGAGCAAACGACTCACTGATCCCCATGCACATTTTTAAAATCAGAAAAATGACATTGACATCCTCTGAAGTGCTTTTGCAATGGAAGGATCCCACACTCTGCTTCCTTCTCCTTAGTAAGATACACTTATTTTACCAGCTGTTTGCTTTCCTTTCCACCATCAGTAAAATCTGTAAGTTTACTCCTATTAGAAACAGTTTTCATACCTTTGAATCAAACCTGATTACAGACATTAGTATTGAAGGTTGTCAGTGGCCAGGTAAACTACAATTCACACACCTACCTATACTAACAGCCTTTAATTCTGTGTTTCTGCTGAAGTTTTCCTCACTTAGGAAGACTCCCTACTCATACTGTCATACATTAGAAAACATTCTCCTTTCATTTGAATTCCCACATCACTAGGAAATGACTGAAGACTTCATTATTTCTATGCCATTCAGTCTTACATTGCCAGTCTTCCCCTTGAGATTTTCTTTTAACCCATTAATACCTGCTTCCTTGATGATTTTTAATATTCATTAGTACAACTATCCTGACAACTCTGAAACAAGTCATTCTACTAGTTCTACCACTCATTACTGATTTTCCAATTAAACTTAACATTCATTAGATCCTAATGGATGCTCCTCAGTCACAGGATCTCCTTGGCTACACAAGGCCCTTTGACAAGTTACTACAGCTTCTCTAAGCATCAGTACAATACTATGAAGGCACACTATGTCTTACATTCTACAGGGAACTGTAAAATAAAAGCATTTGAAGAACAATGTCACAGGCCTTCCTGAGCCTTAAGGACTATGTTATTTATAAATATTGCCTAATTAATTCTCTAGTGTATAAGCTTACAAGGCCACTAGTACTCAGCTGTCACCAACCCCTTTGCTATGGTTCATGATCTGGTGGTTATGTATTATTTCCTGTTCTTGTTCTACAGTGTTAATCAAACCAGGAGTCTTGCTGAAGAGCTGAGCTGCAGTATTGTTTATCTTAACACTGGTTCTGTAGGAGCACTGCTTGGACATCAAGCCATATGAAATTTCTAGAGCTTATTCTCTTATTTAAAGAAGTCACAGTGGCATAAACACTAAGCAAGGCAGTAGCCCTTGGAATCCTACTACCCATCTCAATACTGCACTGTGAACCTCCCTCCTCATTACCATCTGTACACTTCATGTAGACTTTAACAGTAAAAAATAACCCCACCGTGCCCCCACAACATACACAAATAAAATGCATCAAACCAAAATATATGTTTATCAAAGACTTTCAAAAGAGAGATATCCAAGATGCAAGAAGCATTCTCAAGTTCTGATGACAGGCAGCTCTTAGGAGAATATTGTTTATAACAATTTTCCTCATTGTAGTATGTTGAAAGCTTTGGCATTTAATGTTAGCTTAAGGCTTCATAGCAAGCATGTTTCAGTCCTCCTAACTATTACAAGCATTTAATGTTTACAGCAATGCTGTCCTTTTAGCACACGTGTAACATCCAAGAATAACTGTTGCTAAGGGGCTAAGTTTGAACTGAGCATCTCAAATAGTGACCAGAATTCAAAACTAACATATCGTGCACAGAGAATTTTACCTCATTAGTGAGACAAAAAAAAGAAGCCCAAGAAGAAACATACACACACTAAAATGGTAGCATGCATTTTTAATAATGCACTGAATTATCTCCTTCCAAACCCTGGATTCCCAGGGCCTGGATTTTTGAAGTCATGACCAGACAAGAAAATGAAAGGCATCTTCATTCAAAGGCTGTTTTGAGAAACCAACTGCATGTGTATATTCATAGCTATTCTCTAATCTTTAAAGCAATAAAGAAGTAGATTTTACTCCTGTTTTAGTCAAAAAGTTAAAGTAGTAATTTAAAATTCTTAAGACTTCAGTTTTTAAGAATTCATTGTATTTAAAGAACTCAAAACGTAGAGTACAGCAAGAATTGCTAAAAAAAAAATATTAAAATGCTAGCTCCATGGGCTTAACAAAAACAAAATTTGTATCTACCATCAGCAACATCCTAGAGCAGTGATTTGTCACAGAAGTATCTTGTAAGTTACAACCTGTCACAAATATGATGCAATAGAAGCAAACAGCAGGATAGAAGACAAGAACAATTATTTTTTAAGTATTGGCATGGCTTTACATTTAGAAGTAATTCTTACATTACTAGATCTTCAAAGGACTTCCAAGACTAAGATTAGTGGCAAGGACTAGCATTTTTATACTCAGTATAGCTCATCAATGCTCCTGCTGTACTTAGAGTCCCACATAAGCCACCAGTGAACAATATTCCTAAAAAATCTCACCAGAATTTTTCTGCTTGTACACTGTGGCACTTACATAAAGTATACTGGGGCGAGAAGGTTGCCACATCGTCTGAACTGAAAGTTAATTAGAACTAGTCATTGGTATTAACTATATTTATTAGTTTGATAACCTGCTGTTATCAGATCAGAATAAAAGAGATTTAAAAATTTATATGCACCAATTAAAAAGAAACATAAATCAGTTCTTCTATGCTGAAATCAGTGAAAACATGCCTGTTTCCTATAAGACAAGAACCTGCTCTTATTATCAGTGTACTAACAGGGGGAGCGACTAATCAAGTACAAACTTGAAAATTCATATTATATTTGTAAACACAAAATATCAATAAATTACTAGAGTTTGAAATGACCACTTACCAAAATCTACTCTTGTTAGTATGCACTGCATTGGATGATCAGTTGTATGCCTTGTCGTTGTTGCACCACTTTCATAACAAGTTGCACACAGGTCGTAATCGTAGCAAATTAAACACTTATATCGGCGACCTCTAAAATTTCCTTTTAAACATGCATCACAGCTGACACCTGTAAACAAAAAAAAACAATTGCTTTAAAACAGCAATAAATACATTTTTTTTGAGGCAGATTTGTTGCTATTGCCTCTCATAAAGGAGCCAGCCGTCTCTGACACGTGCAGCTGACAAGACTCAATCTTTAAGTGTATTTATATATTTAAAAGACACCGTCCTCCCGAAATCAGAATCTTGAATTCTTGGAGTAAAATAAGGCAAAGATAAGCACCTGAAATAATAATAGGTTAAATTATAAAATCTTCAGATACACATTCCTACAGGCACCTTTACTTGGTATTACTGACAGCTATTTTGACTGTTCAGTTTGGAATCTTGAGGCAAACTTAAAAGGCAAACTGTATGAAAAAACAACAATAAGCAAACAAACCACTGGCAAAAATCTACCTTTTCGGCCTTTACCTTCACACTTCCTAATACTTTAATTCTGAAGAACGCCATAACCATCCCTGACATTATGCACGGAGTAGAAATCAGGACCTTTTTCCATTTTAAATAACAGAAAAAAAGTTAAGGTGTTTTTTGAATTTAGGATGCATCAGTTCACCCCATTTCCTTCTCATGCTCGATCTTTGCACTGTAAGGTAGTCACACAGCCTAGGTCACAAAAAGGCTTTACAGCTTCCAAAGGTTTTAATTCTTCTCTGTGTGGCTTCAGTTCTCTCTTGGTTACTTGGTTAAGTGCCGAACTGTCATCACCTTGCAATCTGTCAAATCTAACACAAACCTCCTTCAATTGCAGCAGCAAACCAAGGGCCTCCAGGAAAGAAACTAGCGTATACAGTTAAGGCAGGATTTTGATCACCATCCTCTTTCAGCATCAGCTAAGACACGTTCTTCATAGCTTGGTACAAGCACACACAACTTTAGAGAAATAAAAATGCTAGAATAAAAAAGCTACATTACCACCTACCTGTTTTTTAAGCCCAAGTGCTAGAGTACTGGTCTTAATTATAGAAATTTTTCTGCACTTTCAGTCGTGCTACTCTACCCTGTAGCATCTGAACAGCAGCTTTACCACACAACGCAGGAATGCAACATCAAGCAATTTCTTTTAGATCTCTGCTACTTGTTCAAACAATTGCATCATCACATTTAGATGAACAGTGGACAGTTATAACTTTTTCCTTTAGTTTCTTTACCTAGAGGGATAGCTTAAGGCATTATCTAGTTGTTTCTAATGTCTAACCACCATGCTTATACAAATACTGAGTCTACTTCTTTAGTTGCCTCATTCAGTATCTACTTTGAAAGCATCACTCTACATGGAATAGTGTATCAGAATAAAATATTTCAAGAATCTTCATTAATAGCCTCAAAAAAACACATTTTGAGGATGGCCCTGTTACCATCTTCAAAGTTGCTCCTTTTTGAAATCTTTCTCACTTGACATGCTCGTCTCTGAAGTTTCATCCATTAACTCTGAAGAATCTGTAACAGTATTTGATGTTTTGGATGCTGAGTGACCTACCTTCTGAGAACACTTGTTTGTTAACTCTGTAGAATGAATTTAGTTGCTTCAGTTTGTTTGTTTTTCCCATATAGAGATCTACAAAATTTTATCTATGCAGCAACCTATCTCCCCGACAATGCATGCTATACACAAAACATCAGTTATTGGCAACACTGCTTGTCTTTTTGTTGCTTACTAAACCTTCTAGAAAATAGCTGATCAGCAAGTTAGACATCACAAATAAGCAGACTAGTTTAACCTAGAGACTATGCCAGACACTAACAGCTTTCCAGCTGAAGTAGTAAGCCATGGTTCTCCAGTAGGTTCTATTTTCCGTACTTTTTTCCTTTAAGCTCAGAACAGCTGATTTAATGCAGATGTAAGCCTCTTTGCAACAGTCAATCTCCTCCTGTCACATGTTCTCTCATATGGTCCTACTTGCAGACAGCCATGTTTTTAATAAGTTTTTTCATTTACACATTTTCTTCATGCCAATGCTTCTCCATATCATTCCAAACTGCAGACCCATACACTTTGTGATGTTACCTTTGTAGAAATTCAGCCATAAACATAAATCACAACATAAGGTTTGCATTTAAAACTTACGAACATTCCCAGTGGAAATGTAGAACAGCATCTTCAGACAAATTAATTTGGGGTTTTATGATCAACTACCAGAAAGTCGACAACTGGATTCAAACAGAAAAGCTAATATTAGCGTAACACATCACTGAGGCTGGTGAAGCCAGACCAAGAGAATAACAAAGTTAGAGACAGCATGCTTTCTACATCTCAAGGTTAGGATTTTGCCACAACTACCACATCCTCCCCTTCAAGAAACAGGCTGACAGCAGGGAATGTACTGTGCTACTTTTATATCCTTTTGTGTAGCAGAGAATGAAAACCACAAAAGGGAAAATAAGTAAATTAAAAGCCTCAGTTTGGGAGCTAAACCTATGCTTATATCCCCAGACCTCCCCCTGAATCCAGTAGTACCTATTTTCCAGAAGTTACATCACATATTCTTCCCTTTTTACAACAGTCTCACCAAAGTAAGGTGTGTTACAGTTCTTCCTGTTCTTCAAGTCTATTACTTGGCTGCCAAAACCTCACCCATTATCTAACCTGGGATCTGGAAATTGAAATACCCAGGCAAATAGTCTCTTCCCACCCCATTCTTTCCATTATAGTAAACACTTACTTCCGTATCAAAGTTTTGATTTTGTTTTAAAATTTTCTTTACTTAAATCTTTACATCAACTGAAATTTCAAAAGTTCCTTTATTTTCCCTGCAAACCCCAAACTCTCAAAGATAACATTTCTGTCAGCACAACATGTCTTCCACTAGATGCCTATCCAATGTTTCCCTGTATTTACCTTACATTTGCAAATACAGCAGTTATGTTGCAGATTCAATGTCAGATTAAACTGGATGCATCCATAATAATCACATATTTTGAGAAGAAAACATGGTCTGAAGGGGTATACTTTGAAACAGGGAACAAAAGCAAACAATCAACTGAAGAGACTGAACAATGTGTAACAAGGATTTAGATTCTCAGCATACATTTCTGATTTGCACAAAAAGCCAGTGACTTCTTTTAAAAGAATCCTTGAATGAAATCCTACTAAACGCAAAGGAATTGTTATTCAATTAGAACTTCTGATTCACCTTTTGCAAAACAATGATTTTGAACGATCAGAGTAATACTCGTTTTATTTACAGATTACATGTTCATTATAGAGGTGGCCTTCTCATATTTTCTTCTATTTTGTTATTGCTATACAAGTACCCACATATACTGCATAACATCACATCTAAGTAAAACCTTGCTGCTCACTGTCAGTGTTGTTTTTTTTTTTTTTCAATGCAACACTGTTCCACTAGAGGGTAGCATTGCGCTAAAACCCTAAGGAGTTTTGGTTCACTTTACCTTTAATTATCAAACTTCAAGGTTTGAAAGTTTCTTCAGCATTATTCCCTCACAGTATCGACAGTCTCAGTCTTTCCAGCTTCACATTTTGAGTGAAATAAGTCAGGAGATACCTATCAATGCCATTAATAAAGTATGTTTTACCCCTTCAACATAAAAGTCTTGCTACTTTTATGTCAAGTCATCCCACAGCTTCATGTAAATCCAGGCCAATGACTTCAGGGAAGATACTACGCAAGCATCTTATATGTACAGTGATATATACGTGTTCATTATATGTATTTTACATGTTCAGTGGTATATATATGTTCAGGATGTATATATTGAACAGTGATGTTTACAAAAAAAAACCAAAAACAACCCCAAAATCACCCCCTTCTCAATACCTTTCATACTTTGATCCTGATAGCCAAATATAATTTGCTCTTACAAGAAATTAACTACAGAAACTTCTCCTGGACTTAACCAAGACCACAGGGAGCACATATTCTGATTTCATAACAAAGAGAGTAAAGGTGGACAGACATGTGGTTCAGATACTACATACATCAGGATTACTTTGTCTTTACAATTACAAGCAAAGCTAAGGTATAACATCAGTTAAAGTGCCTTTAATGTCCCAAGCCATTACTGCCTTGGATAGACAAGCATTTGTAACGGAGCAAATGTGTTTTTCCCCACTTGGCCTCCTCAGATAGTATGGGCAATCAGAGTAATATTAAAAACCCAATAATCTGGCCCAGGTAAAAATGACCTGAGAATCTGTGGAGAACTCAGCAGGTCTTTTTTCCTATGAAGAACATATGGTCAAAGATAAGCTATATAGAGACACTGGAGTATGTTCCTGCCTCAAATGATGTAAACTGCTAAACTTTATTAAGACTTTAGATGTAGCACTTAATTTTTACAAGTTTCAGAGGAATTGTCATCCACTAATGTCGTGGTTTGAGCCTCAAACCCAGGACAACTAATCACTAGAAAACATTTAAAACCCAATGAAGCCTGCATCTGAACTATTTGAAAAATGATGACAGCAACATTTAGTGTCTGAAAGAAGTATTTAATCCTTGTGCTACATCTGATAATTAAACTCTCATTTTAGCAACACATTGGAAGTTCCAGCATTTAACATTCCTGTCAGCCGCTAAATGTCCAAAACCCAACCTTAAAATCTGTAATTCAGGTACTGTTTTTAATTCATCAGTGCTCAGAGTGAGGATGACTGGATTTCTTTAATGACCAACATAAAAACAGAATTAACCTATCAGTGATTTCTTCTCCAGAATGAAAGGGCCAGTACCTTACTGGAAGTACTGAACAGGTTCACCCTTCTCAGACTGGCAGAAGTATATACAAGAGTACCACTGAATTTCAAGGGGACTGGAGAAACTTTAAGGTTTCTACCTTTCAAAAACCCCAATTTAAGCATGCAGGTGAAAATTTAAAAGTTGTGCTGCTGCTTTTGTGGTATACAAGGTTGCAACCTGTATGATGCATTTTATTTTTATATTCTGAAGATCATACGTAACACTACTTTTAATATGAATCTGATATATGTCAGTGTAAGATGCTCTTTCATTTGGTTTTGCTGTTTGTTTTTTTTTTTGTTTGGTTGGTTTTTTTAATAAATTCGCTTGACATTGACAATCTACATGCCATGACAACCTCAGGCCTTAAAGCAAGACATTCTACTTAAGTGGTTCAGCTGTTTCTAAGACTGAAGATAGGAAAATATATGTCATTTGATAACATAAAAAAAGACAAATGTTTCTTACTTAGCCTCATCTCTTAATGCAGATTGCTACCTAATTTGAGAGGTTAATTTCTAGGAACAGAAATGTTGGTTTTGTGAAAATTTCACCAGAAATTCAGACAAACCATAGAAATTTGATTTCTGTCTCTTTTTTCTCATGTTTACTAAAGCAGGTGTTGAAAACAAACATCATGGAGACCTACTACACAGAGCACACTCCATCACCCTTGCAGCTCCAAGTGCTGAACAGACAATTCACACACCATATCCCTGAAGCCGCTAAAAATGTTCCATCCCCTCACACATCCTGTATGCAACAGGGCTGAACATGCAGTATCTTCTATAGCAGAGTGGAAGAAGCAGCAACCATACTACTGTGTCTGTAAAAAGTATTAGTAGGATTGAAGCTGCAGGCAGAGATGATGTTGACTTGGGATCGGAAAGGGAGGAAATCAGGGCTATGTTAGACCAGTAAGGCAAAAAAGGCTTTTGTTTTCTGAACAGTACTCCTCCTTCCCCTCCAGAGTCTGGAGTGGAAACAGACCCCTCAATCTTGTCATCTCCCTGTTGTCAACAAGTTTCATGAAATCCACTTGCACAGTGTCTGGTATGTGTTTAGAGCTGGTTTAAAAAGAAAGAATCAAGCAGTACAGCTGGCCCAGCAAGTTCCAGCCTTGGTTCTAACACATGAGCATCAGTCAGACTGCTACCAAGAGGAGTTTTTCCATTTTTGCTTTTGCATCCCAAGTTGTGGAAGTTAAACACAGAACAGTTATAGCCATCTAGGGCATCAGGAACAAGTAATGAGTAAGCACTGCAAAACACACCCAGAACTATGCAGGAATCATGCAGGAGAGAGAGAGAGAGAGGGAAAGAGAGAGAGAGAAAGAGAAGGATGGCTCACCACAGCAACAGCCACCTGCCTTGCCCATCAAACTGTCCTTCCCTCTGGAATTCCTCAGTTCATTCACTTGTCATGCTGTCCAATTCTGACAACACAACAAGAACCTCACACATTTAACCACCTAATATCTGTATTTCAGCTGTGCAACAGAATACATGTGTCTATTTAATCCCCAGAGCAATCCTGTGCCCCAATGCAGTCAGGGTGGAGACACAAACCAGTATCTGGCCTGGCAATTAAACTTACCTTACATCCTATGTGTAAAGGATGAAATAAAGTGGTGCTAGTTAGCTTCACTGTTCTGCTTCCAAACTAGAACTTGTAACCTTTTTAAATCAGTCCAGCCATTTCTATTTCATTACACAGATTATTTTAATAACGTAGTACTAAAATGAGCCAAATAACAAGACCACCATTACAACCATTTATATTTCCCTAAAACACCATCAAAAATTAACTGAATACTGAACAAGTCACTTAACATCTCTTCTCCAGATCCAACTTTGAGAGGAAGGCCAGAATATCTAAACATAACAAGCAGGGCTGGTTTTACTCCTCCGAAAAACATACTGAAATACTAACAAAGTATCTGTAGTTCTTTCACAGGCTAATAAAAAAATTCCTAAGAAGTCTTACTTTCGGATTTACTGCTCTTGCATGCAGGTTCTACATATCTTATATGTACCGATCATATTGTCCAGTAGAAGGCATACCATGACACCAATGACATTTAATTATCAGGTCCGAGAACAACTTTGCCACCAACAAAGCAAATATAAACACCAAGTGAACATTTTCATTTTTAGTAAGAGATACCAGAAACATTGGTGGTTTCACTACCACCTTAGCTGAAACTGGCTGAAAGAGGGAAGCTTTTTTCTTAAAACCCCAGATGGATGACATAACAGCAAACTCAAACCCTATGTATGCAACTTTCTTTTAAATATCAGCTTCTCAAAAAAAGAAAAAAAAAAATCCGACAAAATAAAAAATCAATACGAATTTACTGACCACTGTGCAAAAATTGTGAAATTCATTTGACCAAGTACCAAATCACAGAAAAAGGAGATACTATATAAACACTTCTGTAAGATGTTTTAAATATTGCTTATTTTTTTATTCTGACCTGAAATAGGCCAAAATAGGTTCTGTACAAGAGCACACACACATGTAACCTCAAGAAGTTCTTGTCAATATTAAACATATTCTCGTTACACAATAAAAAGAGCAATCACTTTCTTGGTAAACATTTTACATACTTATCTGCAGATTCCTTCATCTCTCTAAATATACTGCTGGGACACCACACACAAGCCAGAAACTGCTCTAGTGCCTGCTGAAAACTCGGTACTTACTATCTAGACACCATTTTACCAAGAATCACTATACAGTCTATGATATGAAAAAACAAACAGTTTCCTGAAAAGCTAGGTAGAATACCTTCCCATCCTCTATCCTACAGAACAAGCTTGTCTACATTGAAGAGGAAAAGACAGACAAAATAATGCACATCCCTGTGCCAAAATATAGAGAGCAAGCATGAATGAAAAAAGGATTTTAACAAGTTCATAGGAATGCTGGAAAAATTATCCAGATGATTTGAGAAAGCAGTTGTAGGAGACCAATTCTCAAAACACATTTTTTAACTAGCCTACCCTGTTTCTAAGGACTTTCATTTAGCAAAATATAAATGTGGAATCCACATGTATTGGAGCAGAGCTCTTACATTTGAAACCTCCCAGAATAATATTTACTATGCCTTCTATTCTCTGTTTTATTACTTTTACAAGTTACTACAAACACCACAAAACAGAAACAAACCACCTTCTACAGATATATTAGCCCAAAAAAGCAAAATTAAATACTTACTGATAGTTTTCTGGGCTTCATACCTTGATCAGACTCTGCACTAGTTGTTTTCTTAATTCAGACAGGGAAAACTAGGTTACAGTTTTAAGTCCTGGCCTCCTACAGCACAAAGATGTTTTCACTGAGAGTACCACAGACTTCTATATTTTCAACAAAAAAATGTCAAATATCTTCTCAGAATAAAGTATTACATTTAACACATCTAAGCATTTAGAAATCAGCAGAATTCTTAATCTACCATGAGAACTGATTCATAGTGAAAGGTTTTGCCAGATGTGTAAGACTTTTAAAGTAGAACCAGAAACAGTAGATATTGCAAGGATTTCTGATCTAGCAGATTTGGATTTCTAATTTAGCATTTGACCCTTTGTCTCACATGCTTCTTATCATTCAATTAATACAATTTAATTTGACCATCAAAACATGAAAGCCTGCTAAAGCACTGTAAATACATTAAAACTGAACAAATTGCAACACATTTATCAGAGTGCAGAAAGTTTATAATGTGGCAGCATAGGGAACTGTGACCAGACGTGATCTTATTTAACAACTCTGTTAATCTGGAAAATGGCAAAGAGCATGTGAATTCTATTAACAGAAAAATACTCAAACTGAGGAAGCTGTGAACAGTGGCAGGGCAAGAAAATAACACTAACAGCACTGGGCTAAATCCTGTATCTAGTAAAATCCATGGCAAAGTTTCTCATTTAATGGGACAGGACCAGGTCCCCAAGTTTCTTTCAAGAGTAAATAGACAACAGAAATCAGCAACTGAGGTAAACACCAACTGGAAGAGTTCTGCGCAGAGTAAGGGGAACATCACACACAAACAGGTTTTATAGATGTAAGAAACATGAAGAAACACTGAAAAAATCCTAAAGAGAAATTAAACCAAAGAACTAGTATATCTCTGTTGGAACCTGCAAAAATTAAGAGGTAGTCTATCAGAATATAAATCTTTGCATATTTTGGTTTACAGTGTTCAGAGAAACTGAAGAATAATAGTGACAAAAAAAGGCAAAACAAAGAAGGAGAGAACAAGACACATGTCCAATCAGGCATGAGAGAGAACTGAGAAGTATGGCTCAACTGAGCGCAAAAAGTTAAAGTGATTGAACACTCAGTAGTCTTAACTCCTTTTTCTATGACCCACTGTTTCAGGCAGATAAGAGAAAAACATAAGTACTCAACACCTGGCAGAGGGAAGATTAATTAGTTTTCCTTGTAAATTCTTACCTTTGCAAAAATCTTAGCAGAAATCAAACACCCTATTGAGGTACACCCTATGCATAGCTCTGGTGTCTGGAATACACACTCAGCTTTACTTCCTTTTACACTATCACTCACTTCTGACCCTCTTATTCTTAAACATTCCATAAAGAGGCAAATGTGTCAAGCTTTTCTCCCATACAGCACAGAGAAGTAAAATTTGGCGCAGGCAATAATGCAGAAAGCAGTCAGCACTGGCTGGGCAACCACAGAGCTAGAAGCAAAAGACAAAAAAGTTTCACGTAGCAAGTGTTCCAGTTCTCACAGTAATGCCTTGTGATTACAATATGTCTCACAACAACTGAGACTTACAGTAAAGACTTGCACAAAGTGGTCTGGACGTTTCATGTCAGGAAAACACATCCAGAAAGCAGCTGGGAGAGGGAGGGAAAGAACAAGTGGTTCTCCTCTTCACTAAAGAAAGCAGCGAAGTCTGATACACAGCAGGCAGATGTACCTAGATTCCCTCCTATCACCCAAGTGAATTTACAGAGGAGTAGAACACTTTCAAGCTTACAGCCTACCTTCAAGATCACCATTTTTAATAGCACCACAATGTCATAAAAGGATTTTATTTTTCCTTAATACCACAAGAGGGCTAGGAACTTGTAAAATATACTGAGTTTCTCTAAACACAAGACAGGATGATAATGTAAATTTATTTTTAAAAGAGGCAATAGGAGGTTAAAACCTACAGCATAATCATTAAAGTAGTAGCAATGTTCTACCCTGGGCTTTCTCAGGCATTTTTCTTACTATGAACATAAACAGACTGCCTTGGCAACCACTTTTACACCCACTCTTTGTTAGAGAGAGCAGCTTCTCAGGCTGATAACATGCCGGCAGAAACTACAATAACTTATGATGTGAAAGCTATACCAGAAAAGTGCTGTGGGAAATGCTGTAGCCTAAAGCAAAAAAGGTTTCATGCCTACTTCAGTCAGATTTTGAGTTTGTTCCATTCCTGTCCCGTTTCTGATTCTCCATGACACATACTTCTTTACTAATTGCTCATACATTCTCTGGATTGGCAACCCAGTCATTTGCCAGCCATACCAAATGCCTACCTTTCTTCCTCTCATCTGGAAGAGTTTAATTTAATTTAATTTTATTACTTGTCATTTCTTTTTTCCTCTCCTCTTATACCACATATGCATAAAGAACCACCGAGTATCAGAATACTGCCTTCTGAACACTTATCTGACAGTCCTAACCGTCCTTTACGCAAACATCCAGCTTACTTTTCAGAATAATTTCCTAACCACCCTAGCTATTGGAAAATAATGAGTCAGATCATTTTCCTAAATAGCTTTCCTTCACTGAATACTAAAAGCCATCACTGATCTAGAGATCACAGTTATGAATCTTCAGTACTTAGTCTTTTTACTGGAATTAGCTCACTCTCTTAAGACTCCTTATTTAGGAAAAACTGCTTTAAAAAATATTTCTGTTCAAATCTGTCCTCAAAGTAAACCTGATTCTCAGGAAAAACACTACACAGTTGTATTTCTAATCCAACACACTAAAAATGAAAGCATCGCTTGGAACAAGTATGAAAAAATAAAGTACAAATCTGTCAAGCCAGATAACAAGGGACCTATTTACTGTAGAAAACATGAAACGTAAGTTTATCAGCTTCACTATTTTGCCATAAAATCCCAATCATATTAAGAAATTTAAGGGAAGGGAGAATCCATTTTGAGAATCCATTTTTATTCCTAGAACTGAAAGCAGCCACCTACAATTTCAAAGATAAAAAAATAATCTCTATTTTTGACTCTATAGAAATGAAGACACTAATGTCAAAATTTAGAGCACCTATTTTCAGTTGGAGGTAGAAACAAGGACTGAACAAAACAGTAACTGCAGTTTCAATGTAACTGTTTTGTTGCAGGTAGAAACACTAAAAGGCAGAATAAAGACCATAAAATTAGATTTTTGTTCTATCCTGACAAAACTCAGATCTCTCAAATCCTCATATTAAATTTTAACAAAGAAAATTGCCAAGCACTCTGATTCACATCACAAGAGTCAGACAGGTACCACAATTCCCATCACCTTGCTTCAGACAAAAGCCTTCTGCAGCCCCTCACTATGAATAGCCAGAGAGTCATTCAGCCTTGCTCTAGAACAAGACGTTCAGTATTAAACAGTGTCAAAAACATTTCAAAAACTGCATCTACACAAAGGAGCAACACCAATATGAAAGCAGTCTGAACAGTTGCAGATGAATACTTAGTACAAGAACCTAATTTAACAACAGAACAACTAAAAAAATAATCTTATTCTTCAGAGTTATAAAAATTTGGAAATTGAGCTTTAACAAAAAAAAAAAAAAAAAATTTTCTAAATGAACACAGAGAGCAATTTATAGAGATGCTTTTCTTTATTTGCTGAACTACAGTAATAAAGCAGATGCCTAATAATATAGCATTTTATCAAAACAGATAAAACGTACCTCACTTTGTAATTTAAGAAACCAGGAAAAGGAGCAACAAAACCTATTAGGTCTCACTGTGCCTTACTATAGGCTCAGATGCCATGCTGCAGTTACAAAATGCATGAAACACTATTTTAAGGACAAAGGAAGAATCAACTGAATAAACAAATCTGACACATCTCCATTGAGAGAGGTTTTTAAATGATCTGCCTATCAGAAAAGAAATTTCAGTTCTGTAATACAAAGGTATTACTGAAGAAGGCCAAGATATTAAGCCAGGGAAGGTGAATATACCAGAATATTTTCACAGTTTTACTTAAATTTCTGCATCTTGGAAGCACAGAAATGGTGCATTTGTAACACTGAAAACTTTTTCTTTACATTTTCAGACCAAGTTATAAACGGTGTTCTCCACTTTCCACTGGATTCCATTCCACACAGAAGGGTAGTTTTCACCCACTAAACTGCTGAACTATTTCAAGTTCTCAGATGTTTATGAGCACAAACACTCACCCTGATACTTGCATCTTCTGTTGTTAGCACCTTCTTTAAACACACAAATTTTTTTAAGACTGCCTCACTGCACACTCTGTTGGATTATCAAGTTTGATTTGGGCATGCATGTCAACCAGACAACCAGTTTTACCACAAAAATAGCACAACCCTCTAGCCTACAGATACCATAACTGAGGCTGGGTATGAGCATGAAACTCTATCCATTTACGTTGGCAGCCTTCAAGGTGTTGTCACTGGGGAGCAAGGATGAATAGAGACCTTCAGCCCATTCAGCAGAACACAATGTCCACATTCCTGGTACAATTTTAAGACAACTGTTATTTTAACAGGTTTTCTGAGCACTCTATCACCTGTTACAACACACCTGCTCCTACAGGAAACAGCAAATGTTAACTACTTCCCTTTCAAACTCTTCTGCATGTGCTAGAGCTAGCAGTTAACTTACTTCACTGGTAACCTCTCACCAGACAGTGAAACTCAGAACCAATTCAGCACCTCTAACCTTCCCAAAGTCTACAATTCTACATTAATTTTTCAGGAAAAAAAGAGGTATGACACTGCACCTGAAATACTGTCCACAAACTATGTTTTACAGGCAGAGTTTTGAAGCTTTTTCTGTGGATTTGCAAACATCTTTCAGTACAGCTAGCAGACCCATATACAGAAACTTAGAGCTTACATTACAGCCAAGAGCAGGTCCATTTTTCTTGTGTACAATTAGAAGATGCCTTACAACTGTTGCAATAGGAAAACAAAGGATTCACAGCCCTATTACCTACATAAAATTTCTTTAGTCTTTTTTACCTCTAAGGCCTGCTTCACCCTGAATACAGGTCATCAGATCATTCAAAGTATT
Source organism: Tyto alba (assembly GCF_018691265.1). Taxonomy (NCBI): domain Eukaryota; kingdom Metazoa; phylum Chordata; class Aves; order Strigiformes; family Tytonidae; genus Tyto; species Tyto alba. Next base: position 45,813,254 of record NW_024881275.1, on the reverse strand, counting down.
TCCTCTGTAGTTTCTCATTTCCGAGACATTCCTCAAGAGTCCCAGCAGCTTCTCTAGAGTTCCTGGATTAACTGGAAGAAACTACAGTACAGACCTTTACAACTGTTATAGAACGCCAAGATCTCCAAATGCTCAGCACTATGAAAATAGGGGCCTTTAATGTAATGTCATATTACTCAAGTTAAGAAAGTGTCTGCTTTCTTCAAAAACATTAATTTGTGAATAAGGACATCAGAAGAAAGCAAAACCAGGTTTGGAATAAGCTCAACACCAAGTTTAATGCAAGCACTACAGAGAGTATTCATCAGATGCCAATATGAAATACTTGCTGTGAGAAAAATACATCATGGTATTCCTCAGAGCTAGGGTCTGAAGTCTTGCACATCAACCAATTATCACCCCGAAGTATTTAATTCTTGGCTAGACAAATGTATTCTGGCATGTAATTCTCAACAATCCACTCCTTCAGCTTTCTGGTCACTTTTCTTGAATTCTTAATGCTTCCCAAAACAGAGTATTAACTGAGCTTTGAGGCACAGTGAGGATGACACCTCCCAGTAACTGGTTCCAATACTGAAGAGCTGGATAATACCATAACAGACTACAAAACTACAAAAAACATTAAAATCGTCCATTTATATTATTTTTTAAATGTGACAGCATCAGTTAAACTTGAGAATTTGCATCCTGCAGATCCTTTGTGTCTAAATAAACTTCAGACAGCAGTTTGGAATAACACAAGAATGTTTATCTATAGCAACCTCTACCACTACAAATTTCACTAACAACAGTCAATTATTCTAAGGAATCTTCACTTAAAAAGTAAAGGCTATATTCTAAGGAATCTTCACTTACAAAGCCACTCATTATGTAGCAAAATCTCAAGCTGTTTTCTCACCTCCTCACAAGTGTCTTCCAGAATAAGGAACACTTGGTATGCTGTCAGATCCTGACTGGCAATTCACAGGCCTTATGCCAAAACAACCTGGGAGAAGATACTTGTAGATCATAGCATCTGTGCTTTCTGCATTCAGGAGGGCAAAAAGGTTTATTCACCTTTGCAGTTTTCCAAAATTGAAGATAATCAAGGGAGAAGATAACTGGAAAATGTATCTGACCTTCTCCTAAGTCAAGACACTCTGCACGGTTTCTATTCAGTCTTCTTAAATCTGTGAGGTATCTAATTAATATAATTAAAAAATACAAGTCTAAACAATACAAAAAATTGGTCCTGGTTTACAGTAGAAGTAAAAAACTTCTATCTGTACAGTCAGAGATCAAATTACACTTAGTGACATTTTCATCTTACCTGAACAGTACCAACAATAGCAGGGGACAGGTATGGAATTAAGATCATCTGAGTTATCTTATGCACATCTAGATTGAAAAAAGTTTAGTCATGATCTAAAAAGGACTGCATGCTCTATAGTTTACTTTTGTAAACCTTTCTTCAATGGCATCCTGAGTTCTTTTCCAATCTTACCTCATTTTCCAAAGCTATGTTTAGAGAGAGAATCTACTCTGGACACATGAAAAATATTCACCATAAATCAGGTGCTGGATTTAGTAGCCTTACTTACTTTCAGAAAATAAAAAGATAAAGTCAGAAGAAACTTTGGAAACTGCAGTGGCAGAGCTATGCCTATCTCGTTGTGACCTACGTTCCCACACTATTACTCTTGGTGAAGCTGCTCTAAGACTCAATTTCATCAGTGAATCACAAGGTGCTTCTCACTACAGAAATTTTCCACTTGCAGAGATAATCCACACCTCAGCTTGCATACTGATATACACATAATACCTGTACACTACACACCATTCGTGTTAGGCATATCTCATTGTTGCTGACTATATTAAAAGTATATGCAAATATTTGCAATGATTCAAACCTCTGCTTTCTGAAAGTGAGGTGATGGCACCCTGAACCGACAAGCCTTTTTGCCCAAACTACAGATTTCCTCAGAGCTAATTTCATTTTAACTATCATAAAAGAAAGACCAACCAACAAAGGTTTACAGTCAGATTCACAGCTGTTTCAAATTCATTCCAGGTGAACACCAGTTCCTAAGCACGTATTGTTAATACACACACAAACTGATAAGTTAAAGCAAAAAGTGTATTAACAGTAAAACTGAACATTTTTCTTACCAGAATTATTTATTCTGAGGACAGAAAATACTGATAAACACACAAGTCTTTACATTATTATGTCTTAACATATTTCTGACCTTGAAAATCTTGTATGATCTATTGCTGCTGGAGCTAGGATACTCAAGATAGGTACCCAGAGAATATCCCCTGTTTAACAGCTCACAGCACTGCTCTCCAACCAGCTACCTCCAGGATGCCTCCACTCAGCCTCCATGTAATTCTAATGTTCTAGGCACACACTCAGATGCTTACTTCCAGAAGCTGTCACAAAGTTCCTGTCATATTATCAAGCATCTGGAAAGCAACTCTGTTGGTCTGTAGAGGTACAGAAATGTGTATAGAAATTAATTAAAATTACAATCCTAATATAAATATTGATATTCTCAAACCACTTCAGCCCATCTGTCACCTTAGTTCATGATAATTTCTTCTATGTATAAAACTATTTCTATTTACACATAAAGACTTGTCATACCATTTGCACTAGAAATCAACTGTTACTGAAAAGCTTTGTAAACAATGACTGTCCTCAACAAATAATTAAAGAATTCACCAGTCATAGCCTAGACTAGTAAGTAAAATTTTCACTACTAAAGCAACCTGTCTAACAAAACCAAAACACAAATCCATCTCTAATAGGTCAGAGAAACCACTGCCTAAAAATATTTTCAGCAATAGCTGTTTTCTGAAGTGAGAGGTTGTTGTGCTACGAAGAAACACTAGAGCTCTGTTTTTCAAAGAAGCTTATAGAGGCAGGCATTAAACTCCTATTGCACTTGAATCCAACACAGGTCTACAACTTTCCCAGGTGTTTTTGAAAATCCCACCTTAGAGCACTCTAAGGAGGAAAGTAAGAGAGGGAGGACACAAAGGGAAGGAAGAACAATGACAAGGAAGTAAGAGCGTGAAAGATAAGAGATCGAAGACAAAAAGAAAGTATCCTGGTTTGAGCTCAGAGAACAACTGAGCACCACCCAGCTGCTGATTCCCCAGTTTCCCCCAGAACTGGGAAGGAGACAATAAAGCAAAAAGCTCATGAATCAAGATAAGGACAGAGAGGGAAAACTCACCCATTACAGTCATGGGCAAAAGACAGACTCATTAGGGGAAATAAATAACATTAATTTAATACAGACACTAACAACACCACCACTTAATAGATAGAGTAGGACAGTGAGAAGTGCTACCACATCTTAAAAACATCTTCCCCCAACGCTCCCTTCTTCCCAGGCTCAGCTTTGCTCCCAGTATCTCTACCTCCTCCTCCTCAGCAGCACAGGGGACTTGGAAATTGGGGGTGCAGTCAGTCCTGCCACTTCTTTCCCCTCAGGGTGGTGGTAGGGAGGGATGGGACACATGACCAGAACTCCTTGCATTCTTCCCCTGTTCAAGCATGGTCTCCCTCTCACTAGAGACAGTCCTCCATGAACTTTCTCCAACTTGAGTCCTTCCCAAAGGATGCTGCTGTTCCTAAGTTGCTCCAGCATGGGTCACCCCTGCATGTTGTAGCCCTCTCAGCACCAAACTACAACAACAGGGACTTCTTCCCATAGGGTCCCAGCCTTCTTCAGACACAACTGCCTGCTCTAATGTGGAGTCCTCCACAGGCTGCAGGTGGGTCTCTGCCCCACTGTGGACCTCCATGCATGGCAGAGGGGCAGCCTGCCATCTCACCACAGGATATGGGGGAGGTCTCTGCTCTGGCACACCTTCCCCTCCTTTCTTCCACTGACCTCAGTGTTCACACAGATGTTCTCCTTCACAACTCTTCCTCATAACTCCCACTCCTCCTCTCAAGTTCCTCTTCTTAAATCTTTTATCACAGAGGCACAATCACTGTCACTGATTAGCCAGCTTGGCTTTGGTGCAGAGGTGGGTCCAACTGGGAGCTGGGGGAACTTTGAGAAACTTCTCATAGGGGACAACCACTGTAGCCCCTTCCCCTGCTACCAAAAACCCCATGTCACACAGACCCAGCAAAAAAGGCAATTTATCCTACTCGAGACAGCACCTGTCAGTCAAGACAAGAAACAATGCCTCCCAAAAAGAATCTGGAACTATGAAGGGGCAGCAGTGATAGGGGAAGACCAAATCTGACCTCAGGTAAGAGAAAAAATAGAGTTATGATTAAAAAAAAAAAAAAAAAACACAAAAAAAAACCTTTGTCTGTTGCTTCTTCTTACTTGAAGAAAGACCTGTGATTTTTTAAATTTATGTCTGCAGCGGGATTTTTTCAGCGATTACTGTGGGATGATCTGAATCAAACACGGAACAAGGTCAACAGTATTTTGATAAAAATGTGAAATTCCATGTGAAATCTATGTGAATAGTGAAATTAAAAACAAATTTAAAGTATTATATAGCTCTATAAAATGATAGCTCCAAACAGTATATGCCACTGAAATGTCCTAGTGAGACAAAAACTTAGAAGAATCAACTTGTATCTATAAACTCACTGCAATGGCAAACAAGACCACTAATCCCTATCTTTAGGAGACTTTCCTAAGTGCCTTCTGGCAAGACATAAAATCTCTACCTCATATCCCACATGCAAATGGGAGAAATCCCATTCCCATGGTCTCCTTTGTCAATGTTCCCTGTTTAATTCTAATAAAGTAGTTTTACCCAGGTCTCCAAATGAAAATGGGGTGACTTTTAAAGAAAGTCTCATAGAAACTCCAAATAAAACAATCATGATAGAATACACTCATGAAATTCACTGTACAGTGACAAATGGGCAATAGAGGAATTCTCATATAAAAGCAAATCATAGACTGTGGAGAAAGTAGCCCAAGTGATTCCAAGAAGAAAAAACATGAAAACTCACAACCTTTCTGATATTAAAATATATGTATGCTAGTATCAATTCATGATCAGAATCCATAGAAAATACAATCTAACACCTGTATTTCTTTCTTGAAAAATACCCTCTCACTCAGTGTACTAAGGCATATGTTGCTCAGTAAAGAAACATAAAAGTCTCCATCATCATTGGTCAGTCTAAGCCTTTATTTATTTATTACACACTTTAAAAATTTTGCATTGACTGGATTTTCTCACTGCCTTTTCTCTGCAGGCATTTCTCTCTAGAATTTCAGTGCAGCATAAATACCAACTAATTGACTTTAACCACACTTCTAAACAGTATTTTCCTTCTCTTGTAATAGTGGGAAACCAAGGCATGTCAAGATTAAAACTGCAAATCCACTGAATCCAGTTGCCCAATCTGAAATGCCAAAGGATGGATTTTTCAAAATCTGATTTTCTAGAGTTAAGTGTTTTTTCAAAGCCTATCCCTCAGTTACTACAGTTGAAGTTGTTAATGCTCAGATCCCAAAAACCCAAATCAGGCCTTCACAACATAAGGAACAAAGAGCTAAGAGCTACTCTTGAATTCTTGACGAAGTGATATGCCTAGCAGTTCACATGAACTCTGCAGCAGTGGACAGGAGGGTTCTACAATAAATTCCACTGTCAACACCTCGACCGTCCTTTCTTTCTGTAATTCCTCTAACAGCTCATTTGCTGTAAACTCCCAAACACAAAGCAGTGGTCCAACATACAAAACCCTCTTGTGCACCCTAAAGGATGCAGGAGTGCTGTGAAGTAGGTAACATGCAGCTGTGTAATTACACAATGCAGATACTCAAACAACGTTTAATTAGTGTCTCCTGTGCAACCAAATTCTGGCATATCTCAACTCCCAAGTGCTATTCTTCAAATCTGCTGCTGTGCCCAGCAGCTTCTTGAGTGTAGCAACAGTTTTGTTACTAGTCACTATTCTGGTTTTGCATTTCTTAACAGTAACTGAAGTAACAACAATAAAGACGCAACTATGAACAGTGACACGCACAGCTCTTCCTCAAATGTTATCAGTAATGTAAACATGCAAAGGTATTTGAAAAGTTTTCTTCTTTTTATTAAATGTGTATGAATTTTGTTTGCTCAAGCAACTTGCATGGCACTCTAAACTTCCCCTGAATGCCTTCTAGTCAACACTAGTTCAAACCAACATTTGGAAGTAAGTTATTTCACCACTTTCTTCTCTCTTCACCCCCACCTAATAATGTTAAAAGCATCACAGTTCTGTTCCAGTTTTTCTGCCCAAGATATTGGCGATTAACCTTTCAACACTGATTATTTAAATCTAATCTTTTTCTCCAGTTTCCCAAAGAATTTTCGATCCATGGCATTAGTTCTTATCACAAACCTGAGAGAAAAAATGGTCTCTCTTTACACATTTTTTTGGAGGACCTTGTTCAGACTCCACAGGGACAGCAGCATATTTGTTCACGCACAGTATGTTTCCTAAACCATTAAGAGCCAGAAACCTCTTTTTAAAATGAAAACCTAGCTTACTCAAAACCAGTAAGTACCTTGTCAGTTAAAAGTATCATTGTGTCCAGCTCTTTTGATTATTAAATGACCATTCAGTTTCTTACTCAAAGCAAACAACAGATAATAAAGTAAATTATGGTGTTACAATATTTCTAATCACATTTGCAGCTGTTTACACTTAATATTAAGTTTTTGTCCTAAAATAGGTCTAACTAGTTATCATGATAACTTGTTTTCAGATACTCCACCACACCTGTAAATATATGCATTAATGTGCTACCATAGAGTAAAACTAACAGTATGAAATACTTTGACATATAAAGTTAGAAAATGCTTCAAAGTCAAATATTTGTGCAAATTCAAAAAACCTCACTGTTTTATGTTACACATACCACTTAATCAGGATTTTTCTACAAAACAGATCCAAGTAGAAGCAACATACAAACAAATTTGTGATTATTCTGTATTGTGGAATAGCAAAATTCCATGTTTGGAGAAGACATAAGCAAAGTATTAACATGCATCAGAAGGCAGCAAGTTATAACTAACTGGTCTCATAGATGCATGTTTCATTAATAAACGCAATACTTCACCAGCACAGTGTCCTGAGTACTTTGTATGAATAACATGTAGTCTCGTTACCTGAATTGCGCATTACATGCAAAAATAGATTAGTTCTGTATTTAGCGTCAATTCTATAACTGATACTACATGAAATATTAAGTTATACATCAACTGCTGAGTGTTATTGGTCTTGACAGAACTTTGTAGTAGCCTTCTGCAGCTCAAGTATGACACAGCTATTGCAAAATTATCAGCAGCAGAAATTACTCTTGTTTTTAATGTTTTCAAAAAGCTTGTTATTGTAAAGTTTTATTTATGTTTTGTATCACGATCACACAGAAGATGTCCTCAACCCAGCTCCCAATCTGTTCACTGTACAGATAAAAGACTGGAGCTAACATTACCCTTACATTAGTTGTTTTCAAGTGCTCAGAACAAATTAAACTCCAGGATTTCTTGAATTTCAAAGACCAAGTTCCGTGTATTTCTTTAAGATGTACTTATCTACACTTCTATTACAAATAATCACTTGATTTAAAGATCTTTATGCAAGACATTCATACATACAAACACAGAAAAGAGGAGCACTGAGACCCTAGCTCCCTAGAATACAAGGAGCTTGAAGCCAGCAGAAAACATTCAGAAACTCCACATGCTCCTGACAGTCACTACTCTCCCTTCCCAACTTTGTTACCACCACCCATTTGCAACTTTACTTCATGTGGGACTAGGACTAACTGCAGAGCTTTCCTGCCTTGTAAGAAATGCTGACAAACGGGCACCATCAAAAACAACCACCACTTGCATTGCTGCTAGCTCTTTGAAGCTTAAAGAATATGTCCCTTAATGAAAATAAGAAACAAAGTATGGAACTGGGGCTGGGAGTGAGGTGCAGTGTGCAAGATCAAAAACCAAGTGCTGCACGCAGTGTGGCACTGGCAGCCTTCTGGAGCTGCTGGGGGTATGGAACCTGAAGCCAGGCCCTTGTATGACCAGTACTGGCACAGCAAACTAGTTTCACAAAGGAAGTTGCAAAAAATGGTCTTTCAATGATATTCCTGGAATTTACGATTCTCTATTTTTCTGCTGTCCTGGGTGGTGTCTACTGACATATGAGAGAATCACTGCCTGATGCATGTCCACAGAAATAAAACCTGTAATATGCGGAAAACCTTCTGGTATACTTCCTAGAGCATAAAAAAATTATTTGCTCCTTGTAGGCTGCCAAATATTATACCACTACACACTCCTTCGAGGGGCTAACCCTGAGAAACACAGTGTGTCGCTCCTATAAAGGGAACAACCTGAAATTTAAGAGCAGGGAACAATCTCATGTTGTGTTCTAGAGAAGCAAAAGGCAAAGAATAGCTAGTTTCTTAACTCCAAATTGCAGAACAAAAGTGGTTTTGTGAAGTATCATGGTTTGAGCCTGGTCAGCAGCTAAATGCCACGCAGCTGCTCACCCACCCTCCTTCCACACAGGTGAGGGCTCTGGGGCCTAGAGAGCCCCTGGGGTCTCAGTGTGCTGCAGCACTCCTCCAGCTACCTGCACAACCATGGAGAAGACAGGAGGAAACGGGATGGGAAACCCATCCACCTTCTAAGAGAGCGGGTTCGAGAGTTGGAAGGAAGAATGGCTACAAAACAAGGTTCTTCCAGGAGAAGTACCGCTCCAGTCTCCGCTAACCAGTCTCCGCGCAGAAGAGTTGACTTCGCTCCTGATCCTATGAGGAGAACTTCTGAGTCGTACTTACAAGAAGTGAGTAACCAGGATGAGACTGAGATTCACACAGACCACACTAACCCCTTCATCGATAATGGATACTATGAGCAGCATTAGAGGGGCCCTGCCTCCAGACAGGTGGAAGAGAGGGACAACTGTGTTTACTGGATTGTGTAGATTCAATGGCCTGGCACATCTGACCCCAGGAGTATAAGGCTCTGGTGGACACTGGTGCCCAATGCACCCTGATGCTGTCAAATTTCCAAGGAACAGAGCCTATTTGTATTTCAGGAGCAAACGGTTCCCTACTCAAGCAAGATGATATACACCACGGGGGAACCTATGGTATTACCTGCGCAAGGATGACATGCAAACTTGTGAAGCGATCCATAAATAGGACTGGTTTCAGCAACTGATGCCCAGCGACTGCTGCAGACTGTGAATACAGACAGCATCTGATGCATCAGCCACCAGCTCCAACTGCAACAGAGACTGCATGCCATCCTCCTGCCAGGTCCAAGGACACCTGTGCCCTACTAACTGAGCATCGCTCCTCCTGCCTGAAGGGACTATTCCGACAGATGGAACCTGAAGCTATGGACCAAATGAACTCACAATACATTCTGCAGTGATGGCCCATGGACTGAGGGAATGGTATCTGTTTGCACATGTCTATGACCAAGGAAGAGGATAGTAATTAATTAGAATATATTTGAAATATGGAACGTGAGGATAACATAAATGATATGGAATAAGGGGTGTATACTGTCCTGGTTCCGGCTGGACTAGAATTCCTGTTGGTTTGGCAGCAGGAGGAGTGCTGCAGCACACTGAGACCCCAGGGGCTCCCCAGGTCCTAGTGCCCTCACCTGTGTGCGGGGGCGGGGGGAGCACAGCTGGAGGGATGGGCCCCGATTGGCTGATATTCCATGTCACGTGACATTGTGCTCACTATATAAAGGCAGGAGTGGGCCGGGAGGGGCGGCCACTTCTGGGAGTGTGGCCGCAGCATCTGCGTGTTTGGGATTGCCAGCCGGGAGCAGGTGAGTGTCGGTTGGCATGTGGTAAGGAATTGCATTGTACATTACCCGTTTATACTGTCACCGTATTATTCTGTTACTAAACTGTTTTTATCTCAACCTGCGAGTCTCCCTTTGCCCCTCCGATTCCCTCCACATTCCCAAGTCGGGGGAGGGTGGGTGAGGGGCTGCGTGGCGTTTAGCTGCTGAGTAGGCTCAAACCATGACAAAAAGTTAGAAACAACTATCAATAGCAAGAGGTGAATAAACACTAACAGCTACTCTTGACAGTATTGCCAAAGCCTCTTAAACACTGAATGAACATTTCAAGACAGAGCAACAATTCAAGTTCTAGTTGTTCCCATGTGTTGAGATTGTGTCTGTGTTTTCCTGAATTTGGGAAAGATGTGAGCTCAGAACTCACGTGTAAAATGAGAGCACAGCGAAATGGCGCATTGTTGTCAGTCTTTTTGTGAAGGATAACAAAATATTAAAAACCACAAACAAACAAACAATTTTATGGATTACATCAAAGAAAACAGTCAAGAAGCCTCCATGGAAAGTAAGCTTAAATAGGCTATGAAGCATCTGATGGAGATTTAAAGTCCCAAGACTTTGGAATTCCAACTTCTCCTGGATTTACCCTTACAGAAACATCCTTTCCCATCATAAGACCGGTACAGCACCCAGATTATCTCAGAAACAATCAATAAGTCTTGTTTGTAACTGAGGATGGACTGTTTTAAAGGAAACACACAGAAAAATATTATTTATTAAGCATGATTAAAGCTTGATTTTTTTCCCTATACCATATTCTTCCAAGACAGTCCATCCCAAACCAGTCACACTAGATCAAAAACTGTAAACTGTGAATGACATACACAGATCTGAAACAAGAATTACCGAGTATTTAATTTCTAACGATTTCCTGATTTCCAGCAAAATTAAGTCTCCAATCAAACCTCTTTTTCACAAAGTTGGAAAAGCACACCTGCTGTATTAATATGAGTTACTCTAACCCTATGACTAAAGTTGAATAAACCAAAACATCTGAAGTGTAAAGGAAGAGGAAAATCCCTAAGAAATTGAGACAGATGAGATTTTTACTGAAAATATATCACAAGGACACAGTGATATATGTCATTTTTAATCTCACAGGGTTCTCATGGTTTCACTCAGGTATATATGTGCACTCACACACACACACACCTTAGTCTACATTCACAATACGAAACTGCTAAAACTCACACTCACTTGATCAAAACAGACGATTATTTCTGTTTTTTCCAACTAAGTATGTCTAGAAAGAACAAACACCAATGAATCTGCTTCAGAAGACAATATTAAGCCTGGTTTTGTTAGCAGTCACTCTTTCTAAAAGCATCAACAAACATCCAAACAAGGGAATGTAATTTTCCCTGTTATAAACAGAACCTAACACAATAGAAGAATTTGTGATATAGCCTCCATCAAAAACAGAAGGAAAACTATATTCAAATTTTGTCTTAACTGCTCAAGGTCTGAAATGTCTTTTCAGTAAACATCACCATCTTTTATAACAGTCCACGAACTTACCATTGAAAAACACTAAAGAGCAACACATGCTATCACTTTCATATTTTTAACCTATTCAGACTCAAAAAGTTTGCATTCTAGTACCTCACTTTCTAAAGAGAGTATCATAGATACATGCATCACATAAGAAACTTACAGATGGCATAATCCCCTAACATCACTAACAACAATTCAGTAAATAATGCTCATTTCAATCACTATTGTTAGAAACTGCATCTTTACTCAGAGATGCAGCATCTCCACCGTCTTGGGAAAACATATTTTAAGGAGGGGGAGGGAGCGGTAAGAGAGGAAAGAAAGACACAGGAAGAATTTGGTAGCCTTACTTAATTTTAACTTAAAAATAATCTAGTGGATTCATGGAAGACAATTCTTTAATACAGAAGCATGCATACTTGCATAAACAAGAAGTCTGCAAAACACTGTGATGGCACACTGGAAATCTGTCATATATACCATTGGCTAGCACCAAACTACCAACTAGAAGCCAACATAATTAGCCACAAATACTGAATTCTCCTATAAGGTTTCTGTCAAAACATTTTAAGATCAGATAAACCAGCAAAATTATACATTAGATAAAATAGAGAAAATGGAGACAGGTGCTGAATTAAGTTTCCAACATGGCAGAAGGTTACCCTTTCAGGTGACAAACCCTGATTTTACAGAGTACTTCAATACTAGTCAAAGCACCTTATCCACTGGTAAGAAATTACAGAAAAATCAAGCGACTTTTTCCTTCTGTTTCCACACTCCTATCTTCTTCCTGTAGAAATTCATTTCTTAGCTTCCAGCTCTCTCTCCACATTGCTCCTTTTGAGCAATTCTGTCCTGACACTCACGGCAGTAAACACAGTGGGACCAGGGCAAATACACACCACACGTTTCTCTGGTGGCCTCTCCTAACATCTCAAAACACGTCACTACATCAGCACTGGTTTCCCCTACCATAAGACAAAACAGAGATAAGGGAGGCAGCTCCCGGAGCTACCAGCAGACAAGCTACCCCTCAGCAGGGCCACGCAGGCTGCCTGCACAGCTCTTCCCCCAGGCCCCGCGCTGCGGCCCGGCTCCCCTCCCCGCCCGCCGGTCGCGACCCCTACCATCAACCGGGTCCTCGCTCCCCGCCCGCTCCCCCGGGCTGCCAGGCCGCACCGCCGCCACGGGGCGCCGGGGGAGCTGCGCCGGGCCTGACCCGCCGCGGCGGCCGACACGTCGGCAGGCCGCCCCGCGCCGCCGCCCACCCCAGCCGGGCCCGCCGGTGGCGCCCTGCGTGCCCGCCCGGCCCGGCCCCCCCGCTTCCGCCCGTCCTTCAGGCACCACCACCGCCGCCGCCTCCCTGCCCGCGCCCGTCGCCGGTTCGCTCCCGGCCCCGCGCGGCAGCAGGCCCCAACTCCGCGCCCGGAGGGGCGGCGGGGGAAGGCGGCCGGGCCCGCCGCAGGCCGCGCAGGGGAGCCGGGCCGTAACGGCCGCAGCCGCCTCCCCTCCCATGACACTGCAGAGCAGGGCCCGGCCGCCGCCCTCCGCCGCCGCGGCCTCCTTCCGCCGCCGGCTGCGCGGTCCCCTCTCCCGGCGGCGGCGGCGCCATGATGAGCCGCCCGAGAGGGCGCCGCGCCAGGCCCTAGCGTCGGGCCGGGCCCCGGGACGCACCCCCACCGCCGCGGCCTGGCGCCCCGCGCCGCTCACCTTCATGTCGGGACATCCTAGTCCGGAGGCGGCGGCCCAAGCCCCTCTGGGGGCTCCCGCGGGCTGCTCGGGCGCCGCTGCGGCCTGGCCCCCCGCAGCCGCCGCACGCACGGAGCCTCGGTGCGAGAGAAGAGGGGCCGAGGACCGAGCCGATAAAGGGGCAAAAATACAAGAGGCAGCGAGGAGCCGGCCTCCCTCCTCCTCCTCCCTCGCTCGCCCTGCAGGGGGGCGGATCCGGCGGCGGCTTCCCGGGCGCCGTGACACGGTGACTCTGGGCCCCGCCGGCAGCTGGCGCCGCCTCCCTCTCCGCTCCGCCCGCTGCCGCAGCGACGGATGGGGCTGGCGCCGCGCTGGAGCGCTCCAGGCCCCTTCCCCTTCCTCCCGCCCCGGCCGCGCTTCGGGAGGAAGAGGAAATACCCCGTCGGGGCGGTGGCCCTCCCGCGGGGGCCGCCGGGCCGCGGCTGAGGGTGGCGGCGGGCACCGCCGGCGGGGCGCCCCGAGAAGTCTGGCGGCGGGGCGGGTGCCGAGCGAGGAAGCGGCCAAGGTAACGGGGCTCGGCAGCGGTAAGGGGACCGCCGGGCCCGGTCCGAGCTGGGGGACAGGCGTTAATCACGCGTTTTCATGTAAAAGGAGGGGGGGGGGGGGGGGGGGGGGAAAGACTGGCAGAGACCACTGCGCATGCGCCGAGCCTATTTTTCAATAGCTGGTAGTGTTGCTCGTTCTGCCGAATGTGGGGCACTGTTCGCGGCCTTCTCCAGGGTAGGCATAGGGCTGATTTCTTTCTTGTTTTTCACCCTTCCTCCAGTGTCAGGCCTGGAGAGGACTCCTACCAGAAGTGTGCTCCGGCTCAGTGAGGAGGATGCCCCACGTGCCGTGTGTCATCACACTCCAAACAAGTGTCTCCGTCTCTTCACACCATGAGAACTTTTTTCCCCATCATGGATGTTTCTTGCCCTGTCATGTAAGCCGATTAGTCTTGAGATGAATGAAAAACCTGCGGCATGGCTGTGTTCCTTCCCTGTTTCAGATGTAGGGAGACACACATCAAGAATCTTGATTCTGTGCAGCCTTTCTTACTATAACTTCCTGGCCTTCCCACAGCTTTCATCCTGAATAACACCATCTCCATCACCTCTGTCCATGCTACTTACACCTGCCTTCATTTTCCTCTTAAGTTTTCATCTCATAGCCTGCTCATGGCATTCCTCCATCTTTTATCTTTGCCATTCCAATACCTCTATCTTCTTCACCATCTTATGCCATAGCCCCCATATGTCTGCCCCAGACCTGCAATTCTTGTACATTCACATTGGTGAAGTACCTCCTCAGTAGTCTGTTTTGAAGGCCATGAGGGCCCACATGCCAGAGCAGCCTAAGCATCAAGCTGCAGTGAAAGGCATGTGTGAACAATAAGTGTTGGAAGGAGGAAGGGCCAGCCTCATTCCTTGCTTGACCTCCCTCCCATGCCAACCATATTATATAGCCTCTGCTTCTTCCCCTTACATGCATGTGCACGCTTCTGTCCTCTGTACCCCAGCCACCTGCTTTGCTCCCATCTTTCCCTTGGCCACATGCAGTTTCATAAACACAGTGCCTACTGAGAGGGTAACGTGGATGCAGTCTGTCTAAAAGTTCAGTGGATTGTGGGCATTTTCACTGGAAGCAAGCAATACCTGTGCGTTGGACAAGCTGTAGGGGAAATGGGCGGTCATTTTGACTTATGAGAGTCAGTGGCTTCACTGCTTCTGAAAGCAGGGCAAGAATCCATGGCTATGCAAGGAGTTTGCAAGAAACATATCACAGATGACAAGAAACTGATGACAAATCTGCAACTGTCATAAAACTACCAGACCATGGAAGTGGTATGTCCAAGATAGATCTGGGCGCAAAACTGTGCCTATCTTGCCAGCATGTCACAGCAGTAGTGCACAGAGTGGAGCAGTGATTCATGTGTGTCCTACTGCTTCATTTTTGCACCAGCATTTTTAAATGCAAATGGAAGTTGTCTTATCCAGATGCAAAATCCAGACCATCAGGTGCTCTTGGCTGATGCTACCTTTCAGTCCCTAGAAGGGCAAGCTAGCCCGCAAGCTGGTAACTCAGCTAGCTAGCAATATCTTGGCTCTGCATGAAGCTGTGGTTCACTGTGGATGTAACTCTGCCTCTGAGCACTACCATGCTGTGTTGGCCCATGCTCAGTTTTATCCTGTTTCTGGAAGAGTGGCCTCCCCCAGGAGCTTTTTCCCGTGCATCTGGTTAAATATAGACTGCAACCCAGGCATTTCACTGGGACCTGGAAGATTTGACCTTTGGTCACAGAAGACCTTGGGCTAATCATCTCATCTCCATGCTTCAGTTGTAATATGGTTTTATAGCCTTTCCAGCCTTTATAAAGTGTTATTCACATGGATGTCCCTTGAGTGCACATGGTCCAGCACATGCTGGTGAGCCTCTTAGCATACAAATTTTCTGAAATAATCCCGGTAACTGTGGCAGCCAAGCAGAATTCTGTGGCCTCTTCTCCATCTTTGTAGACTCCAGTCCAAAGTTAAAACTGCAATCCTGTTATATAGTAAATGTTTTCTTGCCTTAAGGCCAGTATCTATACCCAGTGAGACAGTATAGATAAAAGCCTCGGTGCTTTTGGAATCACAGAATATGCCTAAATGTGTGTTATATCCTTCAGTTGGAATTTTGCTGATTATCTCCTCTGCAAATACAGGAAACGCTGCAAATGTAAGATACCCGGGCTCCCAGAGATATGAGCACATGACAACTGGCTGAGTGTGGAAAGAGGTGTGTAACAGAATTTGAAAGTTCTTTACAAGGTCATGCCCAACAATAGGAGCTATTCTAACCTTCTTAGCATTATGTTGGCAGTGTACTGCCCTTGTTTTGAACAATATTGTTTCTCATACCCACATGCTGTTATTCTACAGGAAGAATGAGAAAGATTTCAGTGAGGTTTATAAAGTTCTGGTGTGGATGGATCCTTCTGTCTCTAAGGGAAGAGCCTGCCATAATTGGGTTTCTCATTCTTTCTCTCCCATGCAGTAGAATAATCCACATGTAAGACTTGCTATAAAGCTATGAGGAAAAAAAAATTCATTGTTAGTATTTTCCTGATGGGTAATGCAAGCTGAGAAATTAAAATTTACTTTCCCAAGGTCATTCAAGGTCAGAGCCAGGCAAGGGATTAGAGACCCAGATCTCATAGCTAATTAGACCATTGTATAAGCCACAGTGAGAAACAGAAAAAGCCATGAATTTTCCCAGCATGAAATCATAATACGCTAAAATTTGTGCCTGGAAGTAATAAAATCCTCAGCATTAAGGAAGAGATGCTTGTGTGGCCTTGTGCAGTTCCTCTCCCTGACACTGTAAAAGGGTCCAGTGTCTGGAGCAGGGCTGAACAATTTTGGATACTAAACTGAGTAGTGGCATCCTATAGGAGAGCTCCTGATTGGTAAAATTTTCTTGAAATCTTTCACCCTTTGCTGGATACTGAAAGCCCACTGAAACTGTTTTTACTACCAGGCTGCATCCATCTGAGGAAGTGATCTCTGCTTCACTTTGCTTGGACTTGTCATTACCAAGGTTGGGTACTCCACTGCATGGAATACTAGCTCCTTGTTGGTTTGATGGTGCAGCTTCACACTTAGAGGTAAGATACGCTGTCACTGTAGTGGTATAAAACTTACATAAAGTAGTTGCTTGGATCAGTCTGGTCATCATAAGATAAATATGGAACTGTGAATGCATACATGCTGAAATGTTAAATTTGCACACTGGTAAATGTTCGGGCTCGCATTACACTTTCTTTTCTAACTGCTGCTTTTCTGCCTCCTTGCTCAGTAGTCATTCAACATGATACCAAGCTGATTACTGACTGTGTTCAGCATGATCTGTAAAGAAAGCTTTTAAAATCAGAAAGACAGTCTTGCTGCTTTATAATTAATAAGGACTGAAAGAATTTTGCATACCTAGTTTCTTCTGTTTTGTTTTGGTGTCTGCACCAAGGACAGCTCTTCTGGCATGCTAATGGACCAGGAAACACAAAGGCTTTGGGACTCCTGTGGCTGGATGCTATATAGGAAATGATATTTCCACATAAATATTCTTGTGAACTGAATGCTTCCATGTTCTCAGCCCTACTGATAGTGTCTTGCAATCCAACCTGAAGTGTCCAAAGCACTGAGAACAGCACAAGCAAACTTGGAGTCATCAGGAACATCAGATGGCTTTGATAAGTGGGTCTCATTTAGCACTTTTGCAGTGGAGTACAAGCATCTCACTGGAAGAGAGCAGGGCTTGAATTTTTAGCAGAGATATCCCTCCTGTGGGAACTGTATTTGGCTTTGCAGCTAAACTGAGCTAAGCACAACTAAATATGCAATAAAGTGTACATCATCAGTTCAAACTTTTGCTAGAACTCCTTGTTTTGAATGCTGGACACTGCTAGGATGTGCAATATCTGCTCATTACCATAAACACTCTTTCCTCTGCTGCTCAGATATATATTATGCACATGTTTCTCAAGGCCATGCTACAATACTGGTTCAAGCTATGAGCTAGGTTTTTATTACACTGGTTTTTTCTGCCCTTTCCTTTTCTACTATCCCCACCCTCTTTCAAAACAATACCTGCACTTACGCAGGTTCCCTATGAATTCAAATCCCTGAGTGACCCTACTTGACCTTTTTTAGTGCTGTTCTGTGCCTGTTCTTACAGTGAATGCTGCCATGTGATACAGGAGACAAGCTGCTCTTTGCAAAGAATAGTGGTTAATCTTTGGATCTATATGCCTCTTTTTCAGTAAAATTTAAGCCAATTGCTACCTTATGCCTAGACCTCTCAACTAACCTGCTGGGATCACGTGATGGATGGGATGCTATGATGAGGTGGTACAATGGAGTCACATACCCAAGTGTCCACAACTGGCCCAAGTTTTGTTGAGGCTGAAGGGGTCCTTTTCCTTGAGAGCCCTTGTGAGCAAAGGCACCTGTTAGAAGTAACTGCAAAATCTCATCAACTCCAGCACTACCCAGGCTAAGTGCAGCATGGCAAAGCATGGGAAAGCATTGCCCTGCACTGCTTCTATCTGCTATGCAGGCATGGACCTGAAGAACAGAAAGCAGGTGAAACTCCTGTGGTGACAGACTACTAGTATTTGTTGGAGTGGGAAAACATCTCTGGGTACACCAGGCATTTTCAAACATATGAGGAGATGTGGTTTCTTCTGTAAAAAGCCCATGCTATAAGGTGACAGCTGAAAGCTGACAGCATGGGATACATAGCCCAGGGGATGAGGGTCATGTCCTGGCTATGGCTGCTGAGTAACAATACTGCAGTAAAATGGGTTATATCTCATCTATCCCTTCTCTCCCTGTAAATTTTAGCCTGTATAGCTCAGACGAGCAGAGAGCTGACAATGCAGTAGCAATTAAGAAATTAGAAAGTCCATACAGACTAACCTGGAGGAATGGCACTGCTCTTACTGCAAATGCACAGAACGTCTGGGTGTGCTAGGTGGCTCTGTCTGGTTCAGCAGCAGGTGCCCCTCCTGAAATCATTTGCGGTAATATTTTTAGCCGTTCTTAGTGATGAATGAGTAGCGATTTTGGATTACTCCAGACCCAGTCATCCCTTATTTTCCCCTTCCTTCTTCAGTAACACAGAAGAAAATTTCAGCTCCAAGAGGGACCTAGCTATGTCTGAGACACTGCTAAAGACAAGCAGAATTCATCCACGTTTTGGAGTTTTGTCCAGACATCCCCTTCTAACAAAAAATTAGATCTCACCTAAACCAAATCTCTTTCATACATTTTCCTTCTGAAGGTCAAAAGCCAAGCAGTTTTCTATTTTCAATTTGCAAGTTTAAAATTTTTTCAGTTAAAGAATGATCAACATTGAAATTTGAAAATATGTTTTTAAAAGCAGGTGTTTCTGGTTTTCATTTGCCCATTTAAAATACTGAACACTCCTTTTAGTGTAGCCTTCAGCTGACTGAGGGTCTTTGCAGGCTAAACCTCTAAAGCAACAAGATGGCTGGCACTGCCACTCAACTGGTAGAAGAGTGTTGAGACAGTGCTGCAACGGGTTATATGCTTCAGAGCCTACCACACCGGCCATGCACCTGGGCTGCGGCTACCTGCAAATGGTCATTTTGGCTCATTTTGCAGCAGAGAAACTGTCAGTGCAAGAAGCAGCCAGCAGAACAAGTAAGCACCATATGCCATGGTGTACAGGGAGAGTATGTTTTCACTGTCCTCTAGGAATAAAATTCACATTCATGGTGTGGCTGGATCCTAGAGCAGGGACGTATGTGTGTAAGCAACTTGGCTCTGAAAAGGGAAGAAGGTTATCTACCTGCCACCTTCTTGTCCTGGTGACAGGCTTTGGCAGAAGGGGAAGGGGATGTACATCAACAATACAAACACAGCTCCCTTTTCCTATTCTTTTCCTCCTTTCAAAGCTTCTTGGTAGCAACACAAGCATTTATTCAGCTGTTCTTGGAGAAACGACTTGGACGACAGGACACATTAGGAAACCACTGAAGTAATTAAGCAAATACACCTATACAAAGCAACCCAAATCCAAAAGAATGAGAAACCCAAGTACAGCAAGACCTCTTCTGCAGTGGCAAGATCAAGGCTCATGAGCAGTATGGATATGGCAGCATTATGCCTGTCACCCTACCATTTCAGATAAGGGCAGGTGTACCAGAGCTCGTGTTACACACACAGGAAGGGGTAATGCATGTCCTGGCAGCTCAGTGCATACACACGTAGGAAGCAGCTGCACCCGAGTAGCCCTGGGTGCCCAAGCTGGCTTGACTAAAATCCCCGCACTGTGGTGACTACCTGCGACTCAGTTTCAACAAACCAGTGGATGAAGAAGAAAGGTCTGTCTTTGCCCTTCTTCACCGAAGTCCTCAGTCCTGCTTCCTGATGAGCAATACAGCCACTTTTGAACCTTCAGCAGCATGCTCGATTTCCTCAGTTAGGCCCAAGTCCTCCCCTGCCTTCCAAGAAGCGGGAGAAGGTCCTCTTGCCCTTCAACCCCTATTCATGGAAACAGCCAACAATAACCAGCACTTCATTACAGAGGGACCAGAGACACTTCCCAGCTTGTGAAGGTGCATGACTGTAGCACTCTGACTGGAAGCACATTCCCAAAAGGTATGAACTGACCACAAAATACACACTCTGAACAGAGGGGTTTAGTCACACAGTTATTGTAGAACACTGGGACTCAACAGAGTCCATATCTGGTACAAGGTGCCCAGTGCCAGAGGGTACATCATTTCAATTAATGAAAAATTGCTCTCCAATTAACACCAACAATTTTTAGTGAAGACGACCATTTAGTCCCTCCCAGAATACTGATGCTTGATCCCTCTGTAGTGCTATGCATTGATTTACTGAGCAGCTGCTCTTCTGTGTTTAATTAGCATGTATGAAATTAATAGTGTTGCATGGAGGGGTTGTCCTAGCTGCTTGCCTGCACATAGCTGGTGTCAGTGAACTCAGGGTGAATTTCACACTGCCATCTAGCGATGCATGTCCATTTTCCCTGCTAGGTACAGATCACCCCTATTTGAACACTTAAGCATTAGATAACATATTGTGGAGAAGAGCAGATTATTGTCTGCTTTAGGGATTTCTATTCTCTGCTTCAGATCTCATCCACATTTTACCTGTATTGAATAGGCACCCATAGAGTGTACTCATGTAAATGTAGAGAGTACTTTAAAATGGCAGTGTTATTCATGACTAGAATTATACAGACCAGTCTAGTCTGCCAGGGATTCTGGAAAGGACCTGTTACAAGACACATATAATGTAGTTTTTACATTCAAATGTAATTTTTTTTTTTTTACCCTTTGCTGTTAGAATATATTGTACCAAAAACCTGACAGTACAGACTTAAAGGGAGAGAAAACGTTTTCAACTTGAGATATTTAATAGAGCTGGTTATTTACAAGAAAAAAAAAATATTGAAGTATATTTGACACCTGTCAACTGGAAGTAAAACTTCATACTGCCACATTAATAGACTTGCCAAAACTCAGCCAAACATCATCTTACCTAAGTTTTCCACATTAATTTTCCTTAAGCAGAAGATACACTAGGGAAACATGCTGTCAACCCAAAGGCCAGAGGAGTAATCACCAAATAAAACTAGTCTTAGAATAGAGTGTGCCAAGCACCCACCTTAACTGACAATATCCGTAATGTGCTGAAGGCACTGATATTCAGAAAAGGACATGAGCTAAGCTGAGGAGCATTTTTCACATTGCATCTACCATGCCCTATCTGAGACGTGTGGCTCAAGGTGTTAATAATCTCTCTCCATTGCTGTGCACAGGGCAAGAAAACCACAGATGCAGTGTCTCCACCACCTAGTTTGAATTTTCACATAGGCAAGTCCACCAGTGTTTGCAAAGCCTTCATGTGAGCCTGTAAGGGATGACTCCACACCATCATTTACTGTTGTTTCATTACCCCTTTGCTCTAAAAGACACAGGAGCTTTAAGGCATTTTGTGCTCTTGTAGGGGTCCATCACTCCATAAGCCCCTTGTTACCATTGCACTTCATGAATTGCTGGCTAGCACTTGGGACAGAAGCGTTTCGCAAGGCAGGAGTGATCAGAAACTTTGCTTCCGTGCTGGAGGATACTGCTCCTACAGAAGGTCCAGCTGAACAGCATGCTCCTAATCTGCCTCAGCACAGCCAGACAACAACTGATAGAAGCATTTTGTGCTAGCTAAGGTGGTTTCGTACTGAATAGATAAGGAAGGACTTGCATGCTGTTTTGTCAGTTGAGTTGCAGACACAATAAAGTGGAAGTCAATAACAGCTCAGACAGACAGACACAGATCAAGGCAAGAACATAAGTTTCTGATGAAAGCAGGCATAGAAATTATTTCACCTGCTTTAATAATTCTCTGTACACCACTGAATGTTCCAATTACAATGATTTACAAGGGACAGCTGTATCCATACAGTTTTCCATTTAGGCACAGCTCTTCAATATACACAACACTCACATCATTACACACAATCACTAACAACAGTAAGTTTTCTTATACAGATGAACCCTTAGTACAAATCAGTTTGTTGTTTCCTATGATCATACATAGTCAGTACCAATGTCTATAGGTTAAAGTCCTCTAATAATTCCTATGGCAAGATCCTTCTCTCTATAGCTCATACATTTTGTCAAGCTCCCACCACCACAAGAGAGATTCTGTTTGAGACATGTTTTGAAAATTAAAGTCTTGGTAGCTGCAGTTGCAAATTGACTGGGCAGGCTATTGTTTTCCAAGCTCTGATAGCTTTGTATTTCTATGTGTGGCTCCCTATCACAGAACTGAGGTGCCTTTTGAAGGGAATATTAGAGCTTCCTTGCAATCCAAATGACAGTAAACATAAATATCTGAACCATCCAAATGAGAGTAAACATAAAAATTTTAAATAAAAAATTAACATATCTGTTAAAACATAGGTTTGGTGTTTTTTTAATTGGACTCTAGTCTCCAGCATGTTTTTTTGTTTGGATTGCATGATTTGTTTGGTTACATATTTATTTTACATGAGATAGGATATTTTTCTGTTAGAGTACATATCTGGTTATTCCTTCAGTGGTAAATTTAGCTCAGAAGTGGCATTATCTTTGCAACCATTCCTGTGCTAGTATATCCAGTATAAAACTGTATAAACCTTATCAGTAGATGACTCTTTACTATTACTTCTAGACACTTTTCAAGGATGAGAATTCCGTGAGTTCACCACACCATATGAAAATAATGTGAGGCTTGTCAGCTTGACACAGAAGCACAATAGATCTACATCTAAGATCTTTCCTCAGACCACAAGTGCCTAAGAGGTCATACCCCAAAATACACTGTCCCAGTGGACACTGTTCGTCATCTTACCTTGGGATGAGTTATCTTCTCTGAAACTCATGCCAGTGTCTTTATAGAATACTCTGCCTTATTTCAAGTGCACTCTGAATTTTGTTTATGAAAGATATAGGAGCTTACTAACACCATATTCAGAAGCAGAATTCTGTTCCCTTTTCATGGAGGATATTTATTTTAAAGGTTGCATTTGTCTGTTGTATCTCTCTGAGCTTTCTTGACTGGTAGTGGCAAAGTTTAAAGTTCATCAACATTTTAAATATTCATGTGTCACAATAAAAATATCTTTCCTACTTCTGGGAAAGCGGCAAATTTTAAAGTTCATCAACATTTTAAATGTCCATGTGTCATAATAAAAATATCTTCCCTACTTCTGGGAAAGTGACAAAGCCCTTAAAAATATTTCAGATATTAATTTGTTTTAAATTTAAAGAATGCATTGAATTAACATATCTCAAGCATTTAAAATAATCTCCACTATGGTTTAATTACAGCAGCAGCCTTTAACATTTAGAATCAAAACCTGTTCCTATTATTCAATAAATACTAGTATTTATTTGTTCCCTTTATGATCATCTTCAATAAAATATTTCCTATGAGACAAGCACTCTATGCTAAGATCACAGCTTAAAGATAGCCATTTACTGAAAACAGAGCAGATGCATCAGTTTTCTTGTACAGCTATACACATCCTATGAAATTCTGTGCTGAAGATGCCTTCTGTCTTTCACAAAGCCACTTCTTGGCTGAATATGTGCATGGAAAAGATACGAAAAGCCTATAGGAGCAACAAGGCTAGGAGATTTAATGCGAATAGGTCCTCAGTAAAACTATTCCTTCACTTCCAGTTCAGTGAAGGTACGTACCATAACCAATTAGTTATAATCTCTTCTGACCTATGACTTCAGTTTGGTCTGGGTAAAAAAGGTGAATAAAAAAAATAAGTCAGATTTTCAGCTGTCTGAACAGAATTCCAAGAAAAAAAAATAATCAGATCTTCTAGACTCCCCAAGGCATTTTACTTTATGGCTACTACAGGTAAGTTAGCTGCCATCATTACTGTAGTATCTGATGTGACCATGTTAGGAATCACAAGTGGATAAGCCAGGGCATCAGAAATTGGTTTAGTGCCTTATAAATTGCAGGTACAGCTTTAGGTATTTATTACTAGGAAACAAACGTATTATTTGGTAAATTTCAATAATTAAGCCTTAATACTTGACTGTACATAGAGCTATCACCAGTAGCAGCAGCAACCTGAGACTATACAGCAATCTGCATTCCACTTTCATTGCAATACCTTTTCACTAGCAGAATACTACCCTGGATTTTAAACTAGTTGATAACCCCATTTAGTACTGCTTTACCATAGCTAAAGATCTTAACACCGTTTTCTTCCATGTCCAGTTCATGCTGCTCATCTGTCAGTGTGCTCTGTTCAGTGCCTGAGCTATACTTGTTCTTAAGGGACCGTCCAATATATCTCCAGTATTTCTTTCGGATGATGTCTTTTTCTTTAGCCAGAATTTCACACAACTATGAAAGAAAATTGAGAGATTGGAGTGTTATACCAAAAGCTTAAAGAAACCTTAATTATCTTTATAAAATGCATCCAATATATGGTTCAGCCAGTGTTAGAAACACCTTAGCAACCTTTGCTTTATTTACCAGATTTGCAACTGTCCAATGACCTCAAACTGATGTCAACTCCAACTGGTAGTCAACCAGACACTACACAAATATCTCTCCAGTCCTATTTCAGTTATAACTGCTTCCCTGTGACTCCTTTCATGCCTACCACTCGTCATCTACCACAGCCTATTCAGCCTACAGTATACTTCTGACTTCCTGACAAGCTTGGTTGGCTTTTAGTGATGTGAACCATTTAATTCAACTCCTGACGGACTGACAGGAGATATTTTGTTTATGTTTTTTCTCTTAGCAGACTGTCCCAGAAGGACTCTCCATGCAAGTTAGTAACCTTTTCTCAAAACATGTTGGAGCTGGTGCTATATAGATACTCCTACATGTTATGATTTTTGTTTTATTTTGATCTGCGTGAACAGTGAGGCACAGCAGAAGTCAACTCTATTCACAGGACATTCTGTGTAAAATTTATATGGTATGAACACTGTCAATTCCCTTCTATTATGCAGATGACATTGCCTTATTCAGTGAACCAGAGTTGAGAAATAAGAGCTTCAATGCCTAAACAGATGAAGAAGACAAACTCAGTGAAGTAGTACAAAGGGACATGAATCTGGGAGGTATAATTGCACTTAATTACACTCTGGTCCTGCAACACAACAAAGGAAAAATGTTGAGAAAGAATGATGTCAGAACACAGAGACTCCAGGCAAGAACTGCAGCACTAATTACACTGAGTTCTAGTCTGTCCTGCAGTGAATGAAAAGTGTTCCTGTAAAAACCACACTGCAAATGACAGCAAGGAGTTCCCTGAATATGAAGCACAGGGAGATATACAACATTGCTAGAAGTAATTTATTCTCTGTAGGAAATGGTGCCTGACATTCCTTACTGATGTCCCCAGGGTCTGCTGACCTTTCAGCTAATTCTGCCAGCTTTCTTAGATAAGAACTGCAAAGGGCACTTGAGATTCTGTTTAGATACAGATCATTAATCTACAGAGAAGAAAGTGAGTTCATGCTACCAAGTTAGCACTGGAAACTTCTCTATCATTCATATATCTTTCTTCTGCTGGCAGTATTAAAAACCTTCCTTTACTACCAGGTGAAGAATACTTACAGTGGTTTTGTAACTGGCAAGTTATTATTATTTATAGATAAATTCATGAGACCCTTGTGATTATCCAGCTTTCTTGTTCACCTATTCAGTAGAGTTCCTGTGATTAACAAGTAACCTGTTCTATTTACGAAAATCAATACCATTTTGTTGGGACATAAACCAAGAGCAATATATGGCACTCCTGAGAAGCAAAACGAAGCTCTCAAAATGTACCTCCAATGCCTTGTTTAGTGTTTCTTCCTTGTTATCACACTGGTTTTCAAGCATATCTTCATATATGTCCACAAGAAAGGCAATTGGATAGGGTGAACTGTCGCTGAGCTGTAAATCCAACAGTCGCTCTAACAGATTTTGATACTTTGAAAGACCACGATCCTGTAGAATCCTAGAACAGAGGTTAATAGGCCTGAAACATAATGCTGGGAAAACTGATATGAAGAATTACATTTTTGTTATGACTCCTTTATTTGGAGATCAGTTTTGCAATAAGGGTGCAAATACAAGTTAAAGAAGAAAATAAGCAGCATGCAGCAATAATACAGCTTAATGTTGTAGTAAGCTAGTATAGTTATGCTTGAGTGAAATTAGACTGAAAGCATGCTCATTACTTCCTACTCTATGCTTCTGAACCCAGTAATATGACAGGTCAAGTTTTTAAAAGCATGAGAAATACTTGCAATCCTCCCACAAGAACTACAGGGCCAGAAACTCTGAGCAAAGTTACAGAGAATTAGGTTAGCATATTAACCCCTTGTGGAGATTTTTGCCTGCCTAAGCACATACAAGAATGAACAGCAACAAGCTCTTTCCAGTGAAGAGCTAGGCATAAGACACCTCCTACATATATTCTCTTTGCCCCGCAGACAAGGCTGTCTCACCCTTTTAAATAGTTCCAAGCGCTCTCATTATGTGGCACTGCTGTGATTATCTCAAGAGTGTAGCTGCAAAAAAAAGATAACAGGTCATGAATGCAACCACTAACAAGGCAGTTAGAAATTACCTGAATGTGCTCAGATGCTCCCAAATTCATCCCTCTAGTCTTTATTTCAGTCTTTTTGCAGATCACCTTGGCTGGGTCATAGATCAAAAATGTCTCACAATATAATCACTGCAGTTCTCAGAAAGGCAGACAATATGATCACTGTTTTAAATTCTGAGGTGTTCCATTTGCTGTACTTTATACAGTACTGCAACAGTTCTCAAAATCATGAGCAATAACACTAAGAAACGACATGACACACTCTCCCGGTATGCTAAAGGAGTAACTTGTGTCTTGATGCTCAGAAGTGGCAAGGGGCTGCCAAGGGCTGGAGTAATTGAAGCCCAGGGTGAGCTATGTTAATATGACTGCATGTGGTATGTTCTGTACCTATTTGCAGAACTTTTTTCGTGAGGGTGCACTTGACCAAACTCACAGAAAGGCAGAGCTTGAGCCTCCCGCTGACATGGCCCCCTGCAGCAGTTCCTTTAAAATAGCAGTCAGGCAACTCCTCTAAAAGCAAAGCAGTAAGAGGCACCTGCTGTACAGTCGAAAAGTCACATTTCTTCTTCATAAAACAAGACTTCACCTTCTGCCCTTACCCAGCATAACCAGGCATTCAGATCATTTTCAGAGACAGCAGATGCTGATAAAAAGTTCTATAAGCAGTACTGAAAAAAAGCAAAGCAAACCCTTAACCTTTTTTTAACCTGCAGTCACTATGACAAAGACTGAATTTATCAAGCAACAAGCAGCCCAACTATGGTTATATTATGACATCTGGGAAGTCTTAAGAAAGTCTCATTATTAGGATGGTATCCAGTTATCTTGAACATAGCACCGTGTACAAACACACCAAGGGAGGATGTTGGATCTAACCCCTGGAGAGAAAAAGCTGTAAATATCCAAGCCTAAGTCATGGAAATGGTTCAGATTTTCTAAACTGCATGATAGTTATAAATTGGAAGAGAAGCACAACTTACACTAGTGTGCAAAGACAACCATGAAAGGTGGGGGGGGGCTGGGATCCCCTATGAGCAATGTACCAATGGACCTATTAAGAGACTCAAGTCTTTCTTCTGAATACTAACTCCAAAAAGTTACATTACCTTCCTGCCATTGCTTCTTCACTTTAAACAAACATCTCATAACCATCAACCCTGATCAGCAGCCTGAGATGTGGAAAGCACACAAGGAAGCTTCCCTTACCATCACTAGTAAAATAAATGGCTAGAAGCCCAGTTTGTCTTCAGCTACAAACATAACACTTCAAAACAGTTTACAAAGCTCATTTTCCTCTGAACTAGTGAACTCACAAAGACAGTTGTCTTTGTGCTGACCACATATGCTTGAAAGCTCCTTTCTTTTTCCAGCTGCATCAAATCCCTCAATTCCTCTTCCTACAATCTAGGTCCACATTATCTTTAAATCACTGTGGCTAATGTACTACTAAAACAGCAGTTTAGTACAACACTGAGAGGGCCTCTCCTTCCCAGCTTTCCAGAGGTAGGATGTAAGATACTAATGGACAGTGCAACTTCTGTGGTTACAATGTTACAGGTCTTCTGCCGGTTGTTTCACTATAGCCAGTTGACTTTATAGGCTTTTTATAAAGTCAAAGTTTTGTTTGCACAATAAACAGCGGGGCAGGAAGACAGATTAATGAGAATAGCTTGCCCAGGGTAAGCATAATTTTCTTTAGTACTACCCAACAAGTCAGTGGTTCTCAACACATCTATACATCTACTAACACCTGATCTGCTATCTACGAGAGTGAGCCCAAAAACTGCATTAAAAACAGGAAAGACAAGCCCACAGGGACTGTCAATGTATTCCTTTGCCTTCACATCATGAGAATGCTTAATGTGAGCATCAACAGCATTACTAACTGGATTTCTTTGTTTAGGACTCCTGGATTATCATAGCCAGTGGTGTTGAAAATTACAAAGTGTCGCTGGTTCCAAACAGAGTTGTTTCTTGCATCTTCCCTCAAAAGCTGGTCTATGTATTCCAGTTCATTGTCCCATAATTTGAACTCCTATGAAAAGGGAAGAAAGAGAGAATATCACAATCAAGAATTTTTATTTTTTAAAATATGTTATCCTTGCTCCTAAGTTATCTGAACATTAGATACAGAGACTTTTTCAAAGCAATCAACACAAAGTTCAAAGTAAAATAAGGAAGGGTACACTAGGAACACGCTACACTATTCAGTTGCACACAATGGTATCAGCTCATCGTTAAACTCACACACGTAACAATAAGCAGCCAATGACAGAACTTTTGGAACTCCACTTCCTGAAAGGCAAACTTATAGCTAACCTCTACAACACATTAAAATGTAATTGTTTTTCCCCCTTTAGCCTTAAGATACAAAGAGCCAAATGCAATTCAGATTGTATTTAAGAAGCAAAATCCTACAACCTGAGCAGGTTATTTAGTGAATCAAGAGTTATGTGGATACAATACCTGAATAACCCATTGTCTGTGTTGCCATGCATGGTAATTTTTGGCATCTTGGTTAAGAATGTCAGCTGTGAACTCAAGCTCTTGGGATGGATCCTGCAGCCATTCCACCAACACCCGTCTGTGATGCCTAATGACAAAAGGAAGAAACTATGTTTAGAATAGTCTAAAAATTTTTGTGCACATGTGGTCTGTATTGTACTACTTAGGAAAAAAACACTAGTTAAATACTTCAAATTAAATATATCAGAACATTTTACTGGGCTCTGAGAAATATATGATGCATACTTACACTATAACAAATTCTATCTACACATGCACATTTGGCAATCATCTCCTTTTTAGACCAGTTATGTTTATTTGAAGTAACACTCATAGCCAAAGTCTTCAGCAGAATAAAATTTTCTAGTACTACATTGCGGGCGACGGAGGAACGACATGCTGAGACAGATTCAATGTGGGTGATAAAGCATCATGTATCGTGTATCTTTATTAGTCCAGGGTACATATATTTATACAGACAACGCTAATTATTATGCCTACTAGTCACTAGCTGATTGGCTTAAGCTCTAAAGGTCGTATTCACACGGTCCACCTACTTGCAGTTAGCTAACAGCACAAACTTCTCATAACACTAAGTTTCTCATGCCACTATTTCTAATTCCCCTTAACCTGTTTTCGACACACCACGGTACACAGGGCTGAAGCGTCCTTGACATTCCTCATGTATCAGCAGCTGCGAGCAGCTGCAGGCAAACCCTAGTGAGGCCCAGCATCAGCAAGGCAGCATCAGCCCCTAGAACAGGCTCTGATCGTACAACTGCTCGGTGGGCTCATGACCCTTGTCTCTGAGCCATTCTCCAACACTACATAATTTCTCTAGTAATAACAATGCTGCTGTTTTGCCTAATCCCATTCACTTGGGAAAAACCCAACAAGTAAGTAAACTCCAAAAGCCAATAAAAGAAAAATTACTAATTTCTATTTGTCTTTTTACTTGCCTTTTAATCAGTAATTTTTTTGATCTGTCAGACTTATTTTAACAGTTTAAAAATTGAAATTAAAAGAAAACAAGACCTTTTTAGCATGTCATAATCATGTTTAGAATGAACTGCTAAAGAGGACTTTGGCAGTGATACTCATGCAACTCCATTTAACTCCTCCACTACTGCAGTGGCAGTTTAAGATCAGTGATCACAACTTATTCCAGACAGTTTGCAAAACAAAAATTATCTGTACAAACATTAAGAACTGAAAAGAAAACATGATTTTACCAGACTTGGTAGTTCTTTGGCTGATCTTCAATGATAGCTGTAATATACTTAAGTTCCTCATGAAGATCCTTTCCCAAAGACTGCAGGAGGACTCTCCGGAAATGCCTGTATAAAAAAGTCAAGCATTCAAACATTGCAACAGGGCTTTCCTAAAATTCACAGAGAAGAACATAGAAGAACCTTTGTTCACCATTCTTCTAATAGATATTGAGTTAAAAAGAGTGCAAAAAACTAAACCATATATCCAGTTCTCTTATAGGCCATTAGATGTTCAAACAGTGGAGAATTGGAATACAACTACTTATTACATTATATTATCTAAGATGACAGCAACTGTGTTTCAAATTAACCTCTGTCTACCCACACTAGTCTTATTGTCACAGAAACTATTACTTACATGCTTAAAAGAATGTAAATTTTCTGATTTTATGCAAGTTAGTGGAATAAAGACATACAAGAGGTACTTGCAAGTAGCCACAAGTTAAAAGGCCCTAATCTGAATATCAGAAATTCACTGTTTATTCATTACCTAACTGAACATTAACCTGACAGATCTTCTAAAATGCACTATTTAGTAAGCATACAGTTATTTAGCAGGAAATGACAGCTATTGTGCTTTTATGCCTCTTGAAGTCAGCTGAGGGCATCTTCAGAATTTTGCCAAGGCTGTGTTATCAGGTAAGTGATCTAATTTTAAACAGAAAAGTTCTTTTTGTGGCTAATCCTGACCTTGATTGGTAACATCCTCAAAGACAAATGAATGAAAACCACTGAATCAAAATGAGACACAGAAAATACTGAACAAAGACTTTTTTCAGAAGCTCACGGGAAGTCTGCACTACTCCTCTATGTGAACTCAAGTAGTCATGCCCTGATTAGAGTAAAAAAATTATTAGAGATATAAGAGATCAGCAGTCAAATGACAACAGAGATAATCCCAAGATTATCACTCACCATACTGTGTAATTTGCAGCATTTAACTCAATGGCATCTGCTGTTAGGACGAAAGCTCTTTCGCTTCTCTCATCCCGCTGCAGAACAGCCCGAAAGTAATCATAGACATCCTGAACTAAACAAATAACAGCATCTTATCCAAGGCTATAAGACAGTGGCCTGATTAGGGGGTAAGGTTAACAATCCTTTCAAGTTACTTTCTATTTTGTGTAGTCTAACTATATCTCTTTAAAATGATAGCTACATATTGGTTTGTCAGCACTGATAATTTAAACCTCTAAATTATTAGTATACCGAAAAGCTGCAAAAGCATCTTAAAAATACACCACCTGAATAATATTTATACAATCAGAAAAGTTCCTTGCTGCTTACTCACACTATTTCCCAAGATGCAATAGCTTGCTATGTCTCTCTTCCACTTGTGGGCTAGAAATGCCTTATGTGAACCAGACTGTCTACTGTTATCACATCTTAAGCCACGTGATTTTAAAATAAAACCTTGACTATTAACATCTCAGTTGAAGATTCAGCTTCAGAAATGCTTGATGTAAACATCACATACAACCACCATAATACAATAAATATTACTTTCTTCACAGTACGATGCTACAAGATATGCTATCCAAAACGTGAAGTCTTGCTTTAGATAAGGTAAGGATGGATACAAACTTAACCACCTTAAGAATTCAGTGCAGAATATGATTAAAACTTACATTTTTCACTGTAGATGATCTGAACAACAGGATTTGGCCCATCATTTTGATGGACAGGTTCAATATCTGCCCATTCCTTCCTGTCCCTGTAAATAGATGTTTTTGTCTTTACAATCCCACAAAATGCTACTCAAACCATAACACGCCCAAATCTATGTCCAGCAACGCATCCCCGTTCACAGCGGTCGTTATTACTGTCACTACCTTACTGCCTGTAACACAGACCTTCATATAAACAACTAAACAAGGTATTGGCATACGTAACCGTGGTAAGACAACTTGGTGACGTAATCACGCCGCGCTCAGATCGCCACAGCCGCAATGCCGTGGTTTGAGCGCTGCGCGTCCCACGGCTCTTCCGTGACGCTGTCACCCCGCCTCCCCGGCCCCGGCCCCGGCCCCCCTCGCTCGCTCGCTCGCCCGCCCGCCCTCCCTCCCTTCCTCCCGTCTGGCCTGGCCTGGCCTGGCCTGGCCGCTCTGCCGCCCTCGCCCCCACAGCGCGGCCACTTCCGGCGTTGCGCGCTCAGCAGGTCCGCGCGTGACGCAACGGTCTGCACCGTCATTGTTCTTACGCCCGCGGCGGCGGGAGCTTTGCCCTTGCCCTTTCTGATGTTGCGCCGCCGCAGCCGAACCTGTAGAGTACGTAGCTGTCGTCCTCCCTCTCCTCCTTCTCTTCCAGCATCTGCCCGCAGCCGCCGTCCAGCTCGCCGTTGCCCGCCCACTCCTGTTGTAGCTCCGCCACCGCCGTCCCCTCCGCTTCCATCGCCCTTTTGATTCTAGAGCGTAGTGGGACCAGCGAGGCGGGTGCGGCGGCGGCGGCAGAGCGGCCGCTTAGCTCACCATCGCCTCCCTTGGCGGGGAGGTCAGAGGTTGTGTGTAGGGACCGAGTGAGGCGCCTTCCCCGGAGTCTGATAACCGGGTATCAGAGACGTACCGGGGGAGGCGGCGGGAGGTTGGGCTGGGGCCGGGGAACCTCTCCAGTTCTCTCTTCCCCATCCACCGTGCCCTAGGGAAGTCCTGCGGACCCAGCACGGTCTGTCAGCGCTGTGGCCATGTCCCTGTCCACACTTTACAGGGTAGCACTTAGCAGTTGTTTGGGTGGCTGGTATTTGCTGTGCTTTATGCTTGGTTTTCACTACTGTAGACTAAAATTGGAGACACAGAAAGCAAAGGGAGGCATTTCTCATGCCAGCAGTAGTGTATTTCCTGCAAGAACCCACTCTAGTACCAATAGAGAGGTTTTCAGGGACCATGGGACCAGTAGCACCAGACTGACACCAGGGGAATGAACAGGAAAACCAGGGCTCTGGGAAATGCTGCTGCAGCAGGTGAGGTGGAAAGTTAGAATGCTGCAAATAGCAGATCCTTGACATTACTGATTTTCTGGTGCTGTGGTGCTGTGGGCAAGGTGAGCTGTGTTCCGTCTCCTATGGCAACTCACAAAACGGCACCGTTTCAGAGTAGAACTTTCTGATAGCACAAGGCTGAAGAATCTGGTAAAAGATGGAATTAGAGGAGGCTTTGAAACAGCCAGTTGTAAGCAGTGGATGAAATGGGAGAAGGCAGGAGATCCTCTAAAGTGATGTTGGTCAGGAGGACGAAGTGACTGAGCTGATGGTGGTCATTAGGAAAATCAGCTGACCCAATGTTACAGGTGTGTAATCTGTCATTCTGAGATGCTTTAGAGAAGGGAGGGTTAAAGACAGGCGGAGGACGTGTAGTAAGGGCCATGCATACATCTGCTTGTGTGCTGTGTATTGAGGGAGGTGGGAAATAATTCTATATGCAATGGAAAAGGTTAAAGTATTCAGTTCTGGGGTGCTCAAGTTGAAAGGGCCCTAGGTGTGTCACATGTTTTACAATGATTTTACAGAAAGAGGAATGGTTCCAGAGCAACAATGAGGGAGTATAAATGCACAGCTGCAATCAAAACACAAGATCCAGGACAAGGAGGATTGTGCGTGTTTCTTCTGTCCCTGAGCAACTTTGTCTCCTTTGGAAGTTACTTGACTTATGTGCTTTCATTGCCTCTGCCTTTTTTGTGTCCTATTCTAATGGTGCACTTGGACTTCATTTGTTTCTGCTGGGATGTTCATACAGTGACTGGAATGCATAGTTTGGTTGGCACTTCTGGATATTACAGACAATAGTAATGTAATGATGGATGGAAAAAAGGACTATAAATAGAACAGAAGGGAAATGGAGAAAGACATACCTAGAGACAGAAGATATGCAGCAGTATCCAAGTGAAAGAAAAAAGTTGTAAAATGCAGAACATTCTGAAAAAAGAGAGGAAAAAAACAAGACAGGTCAAAAAAGGAGCTAGATATATTATAAACAGATCACAGGATCTGTGCACATATGAGTGGGAGAAACCTCAAAGGCAGTAAATCATGTTTTTGCGAAGAGATAGAGCAGAAAGGAAAGTGACTGTTCCTGACCTGCCAAGAGAGAAGTTACATTGTGAGTTCATTAAATACCAACAGCTTTCTATAGGCAGAGAGCGCTTCAGACACAGATCTTTATGAAATCTGGTTTATTAGCTTTGATGTTTGAACAACAATGGTTTTTTTGGTTGTGCTTCCTCCAGAACTAACACATAGTGACCTGCCATTGTCACTGCTTATGCTGGTGTCATCTTTATCAGCTATTTAACATGGATTACAGACAGGCCAGATTCTGCAATAGGATCTTATTTCCTCAGAGTGGCATAGCAAGACAAGGAACAGAAGTGAGCTCTGATGCCAGCCACTGGATGGAGCTGGTCCAAGAATATCTTGCTGATGGCATGGGACCAACAGCCGATAGGATAGCTAACCCACTGCCCTTAAGACTAGCTTCTGCATTTTTGGTCTGAACCTGTGGGTGTTGGGATCTGTGGACTGCTTCTAAAGGCTTAAGGGATGGTAACTGAGAAAAGAAGCCTGCTGCAGGAAGCTAAAGCATGATACAAACAAGTTGTGTCCTCATGAAAGCAACAGAATTCTGCAATGTAGGAGTCTGCCAGTTGAGGAAGCTTGAAAGCCATGAGTATAACTGAGTTTTAAAATGATGGACCGGACCAAAACGCAGTGGGATCACAGGAAATCCTTCCATTAACCGTACCTCTTCTGATTCATCTCCAACTGCGCAGTTGAATTTACCGAAGTACACACTTCTTGTGGCATGCTTTAGGCCTGCAAAAGCAGGAGGCTGTCTTAGCATGGATCTGCTTTACAAAATAATACTTAGAGGTTCTAGCTGTATGCCTCCTGGCTCAGAGTCAGTGGGGATCATTCATATTACAGGTCTAATATCTGTAACCATACTTAAAAGAGAATATTAAAACCGCACCTGAAGCTTCTACTTATAAATACGACTCCAGCAGCAGAAACCTTTTGGAAGAAGCAACAAATGGGATGAGAGCTGCAATGAAGATCTAAACAAAGAGTGGAGGATAAATCCTTTCCAGGATCCCCCTGGAAACTATGCTAGGGTATGACACTGTCCTGCACAACATCCTTGTGTCTAAATTGGAGAGGCATGGATTTGACGGATGGACCACTTGATGGATAAGGAATTGGCTGGATGATCACAATCAAAGAATTGTGGTCAGTGGCTCGATGTCTAAGTGGAGAGCAGTGATGAGTGGTGTTCCTCAGGGGTCAGTATTGGGACTGGTGCTATTTAACATCTTTGTCAGTGATAGCCAGTGATGGACAGTGGGATTGAGTGCACCCTCAGCAAGTTTGCCGATGACACCAAACTCTGTGGTGCTGTTGATATGCTGGAGGGAAGGGCTGCCATCCAGAGCGGCCTCGACAGGCTTGAGAGGTGAGCCCATGCAGACCTCGTGAAGTTCAGCAAGGCCAAGTGTAAGGTCACACATGTGAGTCAGGACAATCCCATGCACAGATACAGGCTGGATGATGACTAGATTGAGAGCAGCTCTGTGAAGAAGAACTTGGGGGGGTTAGTGGATGGAAAACTGACTGAGCCAGCAATGTGAGCTTGCAGCCCAGAAAGCCAACCGTATCCTAGGCTGCATCAAGAGAAGTACAGCCAGCAGATCAAGGGAGGTGATTTTCCCCCTCTGCTCTACTCTTGTTAGTCCCTATCTGGAATACTGTGTCTGGTTCTGGGGCCCACCATGTAAGAAGGACAGAGACCTTCTTGAGCAGGTCTGAAGGAGGACCACAAAGCTAATCAGGGGGCTGGAGCACCTCCCACATGAGGACAGGCTGAGAGGGCTGCACAGCCTGGAGAAGAGAAGGCTCTGGGTATTGGAAAATGGGTGAAGAAAAAATAATTGTATAGGGTACTGTGAGAACTTAAGCAATCAGTCGAACACCTGCAACGTGTCTGTTGCACAGAGGTCTTTGGGCTAGGCAAGCATGATAAACACCTCCTGGGAAATGTGTAAATTGGGAAACTCCTAATCAGAAGCCCCTGTCTTTTCTGAAAGGGGGAAATGTTGGGAAACTCTTTTACTAAACAATGGTTAGCCTTGAATTTAGCGAGGCCAATAAGTAATTAATGTGTATAGAGAAGATATCCTAACCTTAAGAATAGAAACATCCTATCAGGACAGCTCAGTCAAGGCTGATAAGGAAGACCAGCTTGGCCAGACAACAGAGTTGGGAAACATCCAAGGGGAAGGGGAAGAAATTCTCAGAAGACTCGTAACCATGAAAGAGAAAAAGGAGTGAGTGGGGTGCTAACTCCCCAAACAACCACTGATGACCACCCAAGACCCCTGCGCATGCGTAATGTAATTTTTCAATGCCAACTTTATGTAAATACAGAGAGGTGGATACTTCTCATAAAATACATGAATATTAATGTCTTTAAGGTATATAAAGAATGGACTTTTGTTTTAGGGCATGCACACTAGGTGGAGTGATCCCCTGTTGTCCTGGGTCTGAGTGAGTGATGCGTTTTTTTGGTAGCAGAGAAGGGGGCTACTGCAGTGGCCCCCTGTGAGAAGCTTCTCAAAGCTCCCCCAGCTCCAAGCAGGCCCCACCTCTGCACCAAGGCTGAGCCAATTAGCTGCGCCTCTGCGATAACGTATTTAAGAAGGGACGTGGTGAGGAGGAGTCAGACTTGTGAGGAGGAGCTGCGGCAGCTGCATGAACACCAACATCAGCGGAGGAACAGAGAAAGAAAGGAGGGGGGAGGTGTGCCAGAGCAGACACCCCCCTGTATCCTCTGGGGAGATGGCAGGGTGGCCCCACCCTAGCCACCCATGAAGGTCTGTGGTGGAGTAGGCAGTGATTTATGGCCTGTGAGGGGCCTCACAGAGCCAAGTAAGCCATCTGTGCCCGAAAGAGGCTGGAGCCTTGTGGGAAGAAGCAACCCCCACTGTTGTAGTTCAGCACTGGGAGGATTGCGGCATGCGGAGATGTCCAATGCTGGAGCAGCTTGGGAAGAGCTGCAGCCCATGGGAGGGACTCCAGTTGGAGAAAGCTGGTGTCCCATGCTGGAGCAGAGAGGGAAATGCTGTGGCCCATGGGAGAGACATTGGAGAAAGTTTGTGGAGGACTGTCTCCTGTGAGAGGGGAACCATGGTGGAGCAGGGGGAAAAAAAGTTCCAGAAGCTCTCCCCTTTCCCCCCCCCCCCCCCCCCCCCCCAAAGATGGAAGCAGCAGCAGCACTGACTGCACCCCCCATTCCCTGCTCCTGCGCCGCTGTGGGGAGGAGGTAGAGATATCGGGAGCAGAGCTGAGCCCGGGAATAAGGGAGGGGTGGGGGGAAGGTGTTCTCAAGATGTGGCAATGCTTCTTCCGTTACATGTTAGTGTCTGTAATAAATGTATGTTCTTTTTTTCTTCCCCTAATGAGTCTGCCTTTTGCCTATGACCATAATGGGTGATTTTTTTTTCCCTGTCCTTTCTTGAATCCCAAGCTTGGCTTATTTTCTTCTTGGTGCTGGGGGGCAAGGGGAATTGAGTGGCTGTGTGGTGCTCAGTTGCACTTTGAGCTCAAACCACAACACCTGTGCATCCAGTGCTGTAACAAAGAGAATGCCTATTTCTTAATGCTACATTGGTGTTAGAAGGTTTATTCCCAATTTCGGTGACATGGGGAGACCTTCTAGCAGCTTTCCAGTACTTCCAGGGGGCCTGCAGGAAAGTTGAGGAGGGACTCTTTATCAGGGAGTGTTGTGATAGGATAAGGGATAACTGTTTTAAACTGAAGGAGGGTAGATTTAGTTTAGATATAAGGAAGAAATTCTTTACTGTGGGGGTGGTGAGATGCTGGAACAGGTTTCTAGAGAAGCTGTGGCTGCCACCTCCCTGGAAGTGTTCAAGGCCAGGTTGGACGGGGCTTTGAGCAACCTGGTCTAGTGGAAGATGCCCCTGCCCATGGCAGGGGAGTTGGAACTAGATCTTTAAGGTCCTTTCCAACCCAAACTATTCTATGATTCTGTGAAATAAATCTGTCATGTTGCAGCACTGCAGTGTCAGTTACTAGTTTTCATTTTAGGAGGAGCCTGGTGCCTCAGAGAGAAATCGGAGTGTCATGGTGCAGTATGCAACGAGAGGTGGGTGTTGCTCCAAATGGGCTGCAGGCAAGCATAGCTATGGAGGAAAGGGGACAGAGCCAGAATGGCAGGGGTCAACTAAACTGCTGCAGAGGGCTGGGCTTAGGTTGTCTGCTGGGTACCACTGTGAGCCTCTCAGGAAGGCTGCAGGCATGACCCACCATAGAGTAAGGAGATGATCTGCGTGCATAACATTTGTGCAATTCACATCACTTGTGCATGTCAGATGAGGCACATCAGGTGTTCCCTCTTCCTCCTCTGTGCTTCTTCCTCCCTCTGCTCCCCCAGGTTATCACCCACTTGAACCTCCCCTGCCTGCCACATTTGGGTTAGAAGCAGCAGATACAGTGCTTTCCAGTGTTTGTGTGTAAATACAAGTAGGTATGAAGAACTGTGTGGGTATCAGATATCTCTGTGTTAATACAAATGTGTATGTATGAGATAGATGTGTTGTAAATAGAAACATGTATGGTTCATATGTCTGTATCTGGTGGATAAATATGGGCTCTGCCCTGAGGCCGCAGAACCAGTCTTTCAGAGGAGATACCTTTCACTACAAATAGCAAATGCCAAAAACTGCATAGTGAGGGGCTCAGCCTCTGGAAACACCGAGCTGGCAGACCGGACTGTTTTCTGGTCGCGGTGGACAGCCTTGCGGGGGGCCTCCTCGGCAGGGCTGGGAGCGAGGTTTGGTCTCGGGGGGCAATGCCTGCCGCTGCTCTGCGCCTGAGGGGCGAGGGATGCGCTCCCTCCCGCTGAGCCGGGCCGGCTCTCCAGCTGCTTCGGGGCCGCCCGGCGTCCGGGACGCGTTTCTTCTGACAGCCCTCTGGCTTGATTCGGTCAATTAGAGTCGTCGTTAGGATAACACCGGCTGAAATAACGGCGCTGTTGTAAAATAAATAAATAAATAAATAAATAAAACGGCAAAAGCGCAGTTACGACAAAAGCTGTAGAAATCAGTGACGGATTTATTTTGGGGGGGGGGGGTGTGAGGTCTTGCAGTGCGGAACTTGCAGGAAGATGCGGGCAGTGATGGCGCTCTCAGGCCGATTAGCTCTTTGCGTTTATTCTTTAGGGCCAGGGGACCCCGAAAAGAGTGGACACCCCCGCCCCGCCCCGCCGGTGGCAGTGCGGTGGGAGGAGAGAGGCGGGGACCCGCCCCGCCCCGCCGCGGGGCCGCTCGGGCCCTCGCCCCGCACCCGTCCCCCGCCTCCTTCCGTGCACCAAGTAGGTGTGGAAACTGAAAGTAAAGAAAAAACAACAAAAACAAACAACGCACCCCAACCCCCCTCCAACCCAACCAGAGGGGGACGGCGGCGGCGTGGTGGGAGCGACTCTCGGGGTGAGTCGAGCGGCGGGCGCCCGGCCGGGGGTTGCCCGGCGCGCGGGCGGGGAGCAGGGCCGGGGCTGCTGCGGGATGGGCTCAGCCTCGGGGCGGCAAGGGGCGGTGTTGCGGGGGCAGGAGCAGCAGCAGCCCCGGTCGGGATGCTGAGGCCGGAGAAATGCAGCGAGGCAGGACTCTCCTTCCAGGAAAGACGACAGGGAGAGCTGGTAGGAAGTTTGCAAGGATTCGCAGGGAGCTGCTGCTTCAGCAGGACAGCTGTGGGTGATTTCTCCGTCTTCCCTCAAGTCCTCAGGGCCTCCGCTCAGCCTGACGGAGGTGGGAAAGTGCTTCAAGGTCATCTTTGCCAGTGGAGTTGGGACAGAGCAGAGCCTTGCGTGGCTTGCTCCATGTACAGACTGGACCACACCGCTGGGTAGAAGCACTGAGTGCTGCAAATGCAAGAATGCAGCTGTGACCCAGGGCAATACCCAAGGGCAGTTAGCACAGCACACCCATGGTGCGGGCAGTTCCCCCTCTAGAAGAACACCGAAAAATGGGATAGTTACTGGAATTTTACCGGGGCAGGGGGTAGAGGGGCATTTAGTGAGTCATCGGAGTCTTACTGTTTGCTGTGCACAGGGTAAGATGTGTGGTATGAAAGATACTGTTCTGCTCCATGGTGTGCCTTGAGTAGATTTTCACCAACACAGTTGTGGACTGAATTCAGCCCCTTCCCGCTCTGGTGCCCCATTTTGGCTATAATGCAGAAGATGCAGAGACTTTACAAAGATCCTGCCTGATTTGAGAAGCACTCAACTGGCAGCCGTGTAATTTTGTGCCTGCACAAAACTTTCAAAAGCAGCTGTCCTGTGCAGAGCAGAACTCACACAGCATGATTCCATGTGAGGTTTTACTAAAGAGACTTTTCTGATGGTTGATGGGAAGGGAAGAGCTCATATTGCAGTAGAAGCAGAAACAAGATAATTTTTTTGTCTCTAGCTGCCAGCACCACACAGGTAGTACTATGGCAGGCAGAAGTTTTGGAACCCATCCCTCTTTGTCAGGTTTTTGGAACTTTTTGAATGGGATTAGAATGAGGGTAAAACTGGCAGGTGCATGTACATGGACACAATAAGATCATATATATCTTCTTTTCTTAGTAGGGCTCTGTGAAAGCTAAAAAAAGCATTGATGAAGGAGAAGAGTTCTCTGAGGAGGGGCAGACCTGTATAGATGTAGATGACAGGGAAGGGGAAACTTCTTAAATATAAATGTTTTTATGTGTGGAGAGAATTTGTCTGTGTGCTGTATGATTACTTTCTCTATGCATGGGGCTAGGTATGCAGGTGAACAGAAGTCCAAGAAGACTGTCATGTAGTAAATCCCAAGGACAGATAGTTGTGTGCCTCCTCCAGAAGCATTTTCAAGGCTTGCCTGGGGAAAGGAAGTCTTTCATCACTCTTCTGTTTGTGAGGCAGGTGAAAAGCAGCACAGTTTGCCCGCTGAAAGTCAGGAAAACAGCTGCTCTTCCCACACAGGACTGAGCCAGACCCATCAGTGTCTTTCTATGCTGACTGCAAGGATGAGTATATGTGATCCTGCTTAGAGAGGGTGCCCAAGTCCAAGATGACCAGAGGGAGAGTAGATGCCTGGGGCTGTGCATGAGAGTGCTGTTTTGTACAGGCTGCTTTCTGGATATCTGGCTCAAAATGTGGCTCTAGCACCTATGGAAAGGTATAGGTAGACATCAAGATAACCACTGAACTTGAGGAGGGGTCTTTATTGACACTGTACCCTTTTTCAGCAGCAGTCACCATGAAGAGGACTAAGGATGGAGTGGAAAAGACCGGCAGCAAAGGCTGAAGACTTTAGACAATCTGGCCTGCCTGATGCCTAGCTCTAACTGCTCTGGCAGGCCTGGCAGTGCAGCATGATTAGGATGAGGAGGAAGAAACTATGGGCATCTTGCTTCTGCTTTGCAGCTGCCTTTTTCTTTGTGGTGATACTCCAGGTACAGGGGCAAAGGGAAGTGGGGAATGCATGAGATCTCTCTCAAAGTATGATGCAATTCTGGCAGATGAGAGAGCATTGAAGGAGACAGATGTTTTCTATACAAGTCAGTGCTTTAAGAGGAGTCTTTAAAGAAACTCTGTCAGTAACATTGCTTGGTGGTAATAGCTGACTCCAGAAGTGACATTACACAGCAGACATCTTTCTTGCATAGCTCCTTGGCTCCTGGAGGAATTTCTCAAGGGTGGTGTACCAGACCATGCTAAATTGTGTTGCCTCCATCCAGCATTTCCTCCCCTGTTCATGTGTTTGAACTCATTAGACAGGGAGGCAAGGCTGGACCCACTTCATACTAATGTGGCAGACAGACCAGGGAAGTCTGAGCACATCAGTAATGGAAATTTGTCCATCAGTCCTTACTCAAAGGCCATTCTTAATATTGGGAAGTCCAAAAAAATGCATGAGAGAAAAATCAATGTGGAGGCATATCATTTTGTGGCTGGTGCAGGTAACCCTAGATTTTCATTAGAAGATAACAGCTTTTAAACAAATTGAATAACCCTTGGCTGGCAGTCATGGGACTGTAGGAGACTTCAGTCATGAGAGGGTCAGGATCTTCCCGAGATATCCTTCCCCTTGGGCTGTGCTCTAAACTGAAGCTTTGGTTCAGACTGGTACCTCAGGTAACTCCCAGTGGAGCCAGCAGAAGGACCTCTGAAGCACTCCCAGGCCAGCTGTCTACTCCAAATTGGAACCATTTCTTGGGGACAGTCATAGACACTCAATGGTCACTTTCAGTTCTGTTCCCCTGAACAAGGCATCCAAAGGTGATATGGCTGCCCTAGCATAGCAGCAATGGTAGCAAGTCTTTAGGACCTTTATTGGGAGGATTTGTGACTCTGCTGTACCTCCACAGCTAAGCAGGTTTGGAGCTGGTTAGAGCTTCCCTGTGCCTAGCTGGGATTTTTATCTGGGAGTGTTCACTGGTGACACTTGGTGCCCTCATGCTGGAACTGCTGTCAGTATAGTTGGGGTGTATCACCCTACCCCTTCCACTCCCCACTCCCACCAGGAGTTCAGAGAGAGCTAGTAGAAATTCTGTGCAAATAATAGGGACTCCTTAAGTTAAATCAGGGCAAAATTTGGAAGCAAAGAAGGAACATGTTCCTGGAGAAACCTGGACATGTAGTTATAGACTTGTTTCAGTTATATTGCTGCAGTTATAGCTTGTCAACCTATTAGCTATATGAATCTTTTCCCTGGCTAGTATCTTGTCCACTCACCAATGTGGGAGAGTTTTCTGTATTTTTCTGTACAGCTGCACTGTGCACAGCCTTTTTCTGTGTGCTGTCCCAGTATCATGTGTTGCACAGAGATTATTTAGTCTAGCTACAATCAGTTTATTTTGCTACACAGTGAGAGCAAATGACACAGCAAGCAGCAAAATGAATGCATGCAGTAAAGCTATCAGGAAAGATGAATGTTTTCAAACTACTTAATATAAACAACGGTCTCCCATTTTTCATTATCTTCCTTCAGAGCCATCTGACAAGTGAAAGTGTTGTGGCTAAGGTTGTCTGGTGGCCACAGATGATGATGTAAGAATGATGAGTTGCCCCATCATTCTTACAGCTGTTCCTGGGTATCATGGTTTGAGCCTGGTTGGCAGCCTAACACCATGCAGCCACTCTCTCCCGGTTCTCTTCTGGCAATAAGAAGGGACAGGGAGTGAAGCTTGGGGAAAAAAAAAAATCACCCTTTATGATCACGAGCAAAAGGCAGACTTGTTAGGGGAAGAAAAACCAGAACATATATTTCTTACTGACACAAGCAACACTTAACAGAGTAGGACAGTGAGAAGCATTGCCACATCTTGAGAACACCTTCCCCCACCCCTTCCTTCTTCCTGGGCTCAGCTCTGCTCCCGATATCTCTACTTCCTACCCCCAGCAGTGCAGCGGCAGGGAACGGGGGGGTGCAGTCAGTGCTGCTGCTGCTTCCATCTTCAGTGGGGGGAGCTTCTGGAACTTTTTGCCCTGCTCCATTGTGGTCCCCCTCTCACAGGAGACAGTCCTCCACAACTTTCTCTGACGTGAGTCCTTCCCACAGACCACAGCGTTCCCCACACTGCTCCGTCATAGGTTACCAACTCTCTCCGACTGGATTCCCTCCCACGGCTGCAGCCCTTCCCGAGCTGCTCCAGCGTGGGACTCCCCCGCATGCTGCAATCCTCCCAGCGCTGAATTACAGCAGCGGGGCTACCTTTTCCCACAGGACCGCAGCCCTCTTTGGGCACAGCACCTTAATCAGTCAGGTGAAAAACACAGGCCGTAAATCAGTGTCTCCGTAGATCTTCATGGGTGGCAGGGGGGGCCGCCCTGCCATCTCACCACAGGGTACAGAGGGGTCTCTGCTCCGGCACGCCTCCCCCCTCCTTTCTCCCTCCGTTCCTCCACTGACCTTGGTGTTCACGCAGCTGCAGCAACTCCTCCTTACACATCCGACTGCTCCTCACCACGTCCCTTCTTAAATACGTTATCGCAGAGGCGCAGCTGATGGGCTCATTTTTGGAGCAGAGGTGGAGC
Source organism: Tyto alba (assembly GCF_018691265.1). Lineage (NCBI taxonomy): Eukaryota > Metazoa > Chordata > Aves > Strigiformes > Tytonidae > Tyto > Tyto alba. The sequence continues at coordinate 45,768,679 of NW_024881275.1, read as the reverse complement.
TGACTTGGAGCTGGGGGAGCTTTGAGAAGCTTCTCACAGGGGGCCATGCCTATAGCCCCCTTCCCTGCTACCAAAAAATCCCACCACTCACTCAAACCCAGGACACTGGGGTAGCATTATGCACTGCCTGTGAAGATGGATGCACAAAAACCCATTTGCATGGTAGTGGGAAAGTCTTTGCTCTGCTAAAGTTAAGAGCAAGAGCTTTGTATCCTGTGGCAATGCTTGCTGGCACCATTTCTGTCACTTTATTCAACCAGCTTCTCTGCCCCAGGACACTTTTTTTATGACAGGTACTATCTGTAGAGAAGAGTAGCGGCTTCATGACCACCAGAAATCCCACAGATTTTCTGGGGACTTCTGTCTCATGGCTGATGGTGAGCTGTGTTGGAGGCTTCTCCTAGGGAGTGGAGAGTTTTTAAGGTTCCTCATAGAGTTTCAGATATGCAAATGGTGGTTCATACTAGTAGTTCTTTCACTTCTCTGCATACAGATGGGATTTTTCTCCTTTACCTAGCCATGAAGTTGTAGTTTCATTGCCTGTAAGACCTGTCTGCACCTGGTTTATTCAGTCAGTGGCTTAAAAATTAATAGGGGTGAGTGCAGATGGCCACACAGAGACATGAAGGCTTCATGTTTTTTTTTTTTTACAACTAATTTCCAGAAGGAACCTGGCTATTGAAGGGCTGTTCTCAGTTTTGTGCTTTTTCCAAGGAGAAAGTAGAAGTTGTATTGTTAAATCATAGATGATGTGGCCGTACCTCAGTACAGAAATGTATTTCCTGCCTCCTCCTTACAAACTCAAATTAAAGCTTTTGCTGTTCTGACATAAGATCACCTGGATGGTGGCTGCAGACAGTGAAGTGCACCCACTTTGCTTGAAAGAAACTTCACAGGCAGACTTAGTGCTTGGTGCTTAAACTCTGATTTGTCAAACGGATGTCCTGGCTAATGACAGTAATATCCTGTGATATGTATGTTTATTTCCCTGAAGGTTATCACTGAACTGGGCAATTCAGAGAACAAGGTGTCGGTAATCTCCAGTTTACACAGTGGCCTATTAAAGCCTGTGGAGAGATACGCTTTTCAGTTTAAGAAGCAGGAACTTCACAGCAGCTTCAAGACAAAGTCTGATGTAAATCACTATCCCGTCCTGCTCTGGTGGTCTCCCCTGACTGGAGAGACAGGGCGATTGGGTCAGTGCGGAGAGGATGTTTGCTTCTTTACTATCAACAAGGCCTACCAACACAATCAAATGACAAGAGCATTTCTGTTCTATGGTAAGGATATGTTCCTTTTTTAAAAGAGTAACTTTCCCTCCTGCCTCCTCTTTAGAGATTAAATATTCTAGGTCGCAGTCACCGAGAGTAGGAAACTTAGACAGCTCATTGCCCTAAACTTTTCCTGGTGCTGAATAGCTTCAGTAGAGATCCAGAGATACGCATTCTCTGTAAAAGTACTCTGAAAACTGCCATGCACATCTGTGGGATGACAGTTGCTTTGTCTCATGCTGCTTTCCAATCACATGTGCTCCCTGTTTATGGGAGAAATTATAATTTCCCTTAGTTGCCAAATCATGAAAAGGCAGTGTGAGATCAAGCCAGTTTTTTTCATTTTTTTTTTCAAACCTTCTAAAGGTTTTTGTTGCGCTTGTTCAAGTCTTTTGTTTTAAAATAATGCTCTTGCTAGTAACTGTGCAACTCCTCTGTCTCATGTGCCAAGAGATTGCTAGTGGACTGTAAATGGAAAGTAATGAAAGAAACCTATTGATTCTGCATAGTGAGCAGCAGCTAGTACAATCTCCTGAGTTGCTCTGGCTCTGCTACCTCAGAAACTTCCCACTACATGTACTGTAAAGTGTGTCTAAAAAACACAAATATGCATCTCATAGATGTAGGCTTTATTTTGTCAATTTTGTTCTTTTTCCCCACACAGTTGCTTTTCAGTTAAAAAGTGAATCCTAGGCGGAAAAAATAAAACCAAATGCTTTTCTGTGACTGGCAAGCTCTTTGCCTGGAAACAAAACAAAATTAAACGGAGTCCTGAATCTCATTCACTTAGTCAGGATACAGTTGAACTGGAAATATGTGAAAGAAGGGCCTTTAGCTTGGTTGTTAACAGTGAAACAAAAACTTCACAACAATGGTCTTTTCAGAGCTCCAAGTAGGTCAGCTTTGTCAGTTGATAATATGGTGGTCAAGCATGAAAGCAAAGGAATAACAGCACAGGAATAAGAAGCTCACCCAATTAAAGACAAGGAAAGCTGGATTTGCATCACATGAAAGCTATAAAGTCGGGTGATTTTGGTCTCTACTAGTAATTCTGTTTGTTTCAGCATTAGGAGGACTATTACTGTTCATTTTTAGCAGGCTTGTAGACATAGTTTGCTTACTTATTTTTAAAGAACTATTTATGGGAAAAAGACTCTCCCTGTAGTTGTTTTTTTTTTTTTTTTTTAACTCTTCTAGTGACACTGGCTAGGAACTGTGTAAAGACAAGTGTCAAAATATTCAAGTGTTAGTTATTTTTAAATGACAATAAATGATCTCACAATGCTAAGACCAGCAGGAACAAAGGTCATAGATAGTATTGAAGGTGATAAAATATGTTGCATCAGTACAGAAAAGCTTTACACACACACAACCCTGATGCACTGAGCTGTGGGCCTGCAAAAAGGCAGATTTTTGTGTTCCACAGTTTCCCTCTAAACACCCTGCTGAGTGAAAACTTGATCATCTACATTACCATGCTAAGGTTGGAATAGGACACTGTTTCACCTTCCAAAGAAACTGCATTAATTTTCCCCTAATACTTGGTCACTGCACTAGTCAAGAGAAGAATGATCGAAAGATTGGGAAAAATAATATGCAAAAATACGGGGTACAGATTTTTTTCAGCAGAACTGCTTTGCTAGGAACCCCTTCTTTTCTGCAGCTTGTCCTGACTTATTGGCCTGTCCTGGGAAGCCCCTAGGTGTAGATGATGACTTTGTCAGGTGCCATCATTTCCTGTTTGGAAGTGATATGTGGCATCCACTTGCTGGGTTTTGTCTCTACTTTTGGTAGGAATTCCCAAATCCACCTTTTCAGTGTCACATACTTCACAGAGTTTTGCATGTAACGTGAGCTACCCATGCAACTGAGTCAACATAAACCAGATCTGGTGCCATGCTGTCAGAGCTTCATGTGGTGATGTTCCAAAGGGAGGAGGATGTCTCACTTTTCTGTGCTGGAACATTGAGTCCTTAGAGTATGAGTCCTGAATAAAAGATGTCCCCTAAGATGCAGAATATCTTTCTCTTCTGCACTTTGCCACATATCTAAGATTTCCTAATTAATAGTTTGGAAGTTGAAATTGCGCATAATTGTAGTCTTGTTGTGCTTTCTTTATCCCCTCATAAGTTCCTTTGTTTTCTTTATCTCACAGGATAGGGAATATGCTGATGTTATCTTCCCTTTAATCCTTAAAAGCTATTTTTCTTCTTGCTGGACTGAGATTGTTATATTAGAATCATTCATTCTGATGTGCTTGGATCCATAGTTCGTTTTTCTTTAAGTTTTTCTTTGCCTAATTCTCTCCTTGTTTAGTAAATTTTACATGTTGCATTTTTGTCTCTCTCACATCCTTTTACTTGTCTCAATCTTTCCTGCATTTTCCCTCCCTCTTTCCTGCAATACTACCTTAAAGAGGCAGCAGCCTTGTGAGAGAGCTGAAGTGCTATGGTTTCAATCCACAGCATTTCATTGTTGTCTGTATGCACTGCTGCTTCTCTTCTGGGCATCACTAAGAACAAAGTGTTTTCAAAACCAGATAGGACTTATAAGCTTCCCTGTCAGAATTTGATTCAGTTTTCCTCACCTTTTTTTATCACTGTAACAAATCAAAACCAGAGGCAGCAAATAGCATTTTTCAGTGAGTGGCACAGCCTTTCATCCTTTTAGTGTTGAGGGCTTGGGACCACTCTTCAGTGGAAAACAGGTCAAATACCCAGTAGCCTTAAAAAAACTCATCCAATGCTCTTGAATGATCTTGCAGTATAAGAGGTTTTTATGAAACTCTCAGCTAACACCTATCTTCATTGCAGTAGTGATGTCTTATGTTAGTTTTACAAGGTCATGTTTGGAATCATCTTGGCAGGCTCATGCAGCGACAAAGAGCACTGGGCATTTTTTTTCCTTCTTTATACATTAGTATTTAGATCAAAATTCTGTGTTAAACTCTTGCTTGCTCCCTCTTTTTTCCAATCAGCGATTTGAGATCAAGTGTAGAACAGAGTCTGAAAAGTTATGAGTGTGATTAGGATGATAGAGTAGCTGGTCCAAAGAGAAGGGATTTGTAGTATTTTCTAAGTCTTCTCTTCACTATTTGTTTCAGTTTATGAACCTCCCTTGCTTGGCAATACAGATTAAAAGTTTTGTATATTCAGTGCTTGTACTTAAGTATACAGTTATAAAACAGTGAGGAAGTGTCTTGACCAAGATTCATCAGCTTTGCATTTAATCTGTGATAAGGCTAGTTGTGTGAGTGTGGTACAGCAGTACGGAAGGGAGAGCAAGTGTTAGATTCATGAGCTGGTATTTTAAATTCAGTTTTGCATAGACAAGCCTTTGAGAAAAGGCTTCTACGTTTGTCCTAAAGCTTCCACCACAGCCTTTCTAAGTTGTTCTGGAGGCTTCCTGTCCTCACAGGGAGGTGGAAGAAGCTGCAGTGCTCTGTTTTTAGAGTTTAGGCTTGTTTCTTCTTCTACTGTTGGCATTAGTTTGAGGAGACATCTTCTGCCAGATGCTGCTACTTTGTGTATTTGGTAGGAAGTTCTCTTTGATAAACTAAATAGACTGGCTTCCAGAGTCTCTACAGTACAATGTCTTTCCAAGACTTGAAGTCATTCTTCTAATTTTTCTCCTTAATCCTGTCCAATATTTCAGCATCCTTTTTGTTCTGCTATGAGAACCAAATTGAGCCCTGCAGTAACCATCTCCCTCACATCATAGAGGCAGTTTCCCTATTTACAGAACCATGGGATTATTAAACATCATATTAGTCTTATTTCAGTGCATTAAAATATAAAATTCCTAGTGAGCCTTTAAAATGAGAGGCCTTTAAACCAGTATGACCTGAAAGGAAACCATTTCTAATATTAGCTACTGATCCTCATTCTCTAGATTCTTCTGCTGCCAAATTCAGTTTTATTTGTCATAATACTCCTCTGTCTTTGTTGTACTGCCTTATAATGTCATAGATGCAATGGTTATAGCGCTGATATTAAATTAAAACTAAACTTCTGTGTCACTGTAGTTAGTGTTGCATGATCAATATGGCTGGATTAAACACTGTTTGCTTTTGTCTAGGTACTGACTTCAGTATAGACAGTTTACCCCTCCCTCGTAAAGATTATCATGACTGGGCCCTTTTCCATGAAGAGTCGCCAAAAAACAACTACAAACTCTTCCACAAACCAACCATCACCTTATTCAATCACACTGCAACCTTTAGCCGCCATTCTCACCTACCATTGACCACTCAGTACCTTGAGAGTGTAGAGGTCCTGAAGTCGTTAAGGTACATGATCCCACTGCAGGTGAAGAACAGCTTGAGGAAGAGGCTTGCACCACTTGTATATGTGCAGTCTGACTGCAACCCTCCTTCTGATCGGGACAGCTATGTGCGTGAGCTGATGTGCCACATTGAAGTAGACTCTTATGGGGAATGTCTGCATAACAGAGACCTTCCTCAGCATCTCAGAAATCCAACTGTCATGGATGATGCGAACTTCTATAAAATACTGGCACAGTACAAGTTCATTCTTGCTTTTGAAAATGCTATCTGTGAAGATTACATCACTGAAAAACTCTGGCGACCGCTGAAGTTGGGGGTGGTACCAGTGTACTTTGGGTCTCCCAGCATTGTAGACTGGCTTCCTAGTAACAAGAGTGCAATCCTGGTATCCAGTTTTTCACACCCTCGGGAGCTGGCCCACTATATTAGGACACTGGATACAAATGATCAAGAATATGAGTCCTACCTGCAATGGAAACTGAAAGGGGACATTTCCAACCCAAGGCTGCTTACAGCAATGAAGGAACGCAAGTGGGGAGTGCAAGATATCACCCAGGACAATTATATTGACACCTTTGAGTGCATGGTGTGTAACAGAGTGTGGGAAAACATCAGAAGGAAGGAAAAGGTACACATGACTTTGTCCTTGTATCTCAGTGAGGCTTTAAAATGGTGCTAGGTTCAGATTTGTCCCAGGAAATTTGGTTACCAGATTTCTGGCCAGCCTACAACCACTGGTCAACTGGTATTACAATGTCATTTGGGTTGTGGATCCTCATGTCAAAATGTGTTGGCAAAAGGTGTGGATGCATGGCCAGAGCATGTGTTCCTTATACTGCTTCAGTGCTTGAGCTCATACACATTGATCTTTGAGCTGGTGGTCATTTCAGCAGAAGGCTTGAATTGTTCAGGGAGGGGGTTTTTATTAGGCTACAGAAAGTAGTCTAACGTGCTGAATTGCATTAGATGACCTGAAACATTTGAAACAGGTTGCCCAGAGAGGCTGTGGGGTCTCAGTCCTTGGAGGTGTTCTAAGACTCATCCCAAGTCTGCCCTAGGCAAATATATATGATTAGACTTGTTTGGAAGAGGGAACTGGGCTAGATGATCACTGGAGGTCCCTCCTGACTTAATGGATCCCTCTGTGACTGTTTGGGTCTGCTTATGTGTGGGTATATTGAAACCTGTAATGACAACATGCCACTGTCTGTGGCCACATTTGATAACTAAACATTGAAACATTGATGTTTAAGCCAGGTCGTGCATTTGTGAGAGAAATTAGACCTATTCCTCCTGGTCTAATCCTCCTGAAATTATACTGATACAGACAGGCTAGAAATGTCTGTCTTATCAGGAAGCCCAGCGCTGAGCATTCCAGCAGTCTTGCAAGGATGACAGCCATGACACCAGAAGGCCATTTCAAGGCACCATGAGCTGTTCAGTCTCCTGAGGCTACTAGCTGTGGTGGATTTGGCTGGTATAAACAGAACATTACTTGGAATTAGACCGAAGCTAAAAACTCTCACCACATATATTTTTGAGTTGGTGATTGTTAATTTTATTTGCCACATTCCTTTAAGATTTCCAGGTTTACGTACCAGGCGTCAGTAGCCATTTTTTAAACTCTCCATGAGCTCAGTTATCAGCATGAATTAAAAAAACCCTTTGTGCATCCAATAATGCAACTGGTCAATGTCTTTAGTATCCTACATCTGTCCTGTATCCATTAGGCCATGTTCTAGCTGGTCACAGTCTGAGCAGTACACTATGTGGTCATCCAGTAAAGGGGAGATGAATAAACCATTTGATGTTACTAAGGTGAGCTGAAGTGATAGGGAATGCAGACTGGTTAAACATTACATTTAACCAGGCTTTTCTGTTTGAATCTGGTGCAAATCTGGACAGATGTCCTGTCTTTGAGCTAGGAATACAGCCATGAAAAAGTATAGAATACAATTAGATACAGCTATTCCTTCCCCATGCTTTTGTGTCTCTCTAGTCAAGATGGTTATTGTTGTGGTTTGAGCCTGGTCGGCAGCCAACCACCCTGCAGCCGATCACCCACCCTCCCTCCCACACCTGGGAATGGGGGAGGGAATTGGAGGGGTAAAGGGAGACTCACAGGTTGAGATAGAAACAGTTTAATAATGACAATAAAATGAGAACAATGACAGTAATAGAAATATAAACGGGCAATGCACAATGAATTGCTCACCACCTGCTGACGCACACCCAGCCCGTTCCCGGCCAGCGATCTTGAAATACCAAGATCCCACAATCGCAATCCCGGAAGTGAGAGAGAGCAAGAGCTCCTTCCCAACCACCCCTCCTCTATACAGTGAGCATGACGTTCCATGATATGGAATATTTCCTTGGCCAATTAGGGTCAGGTGCTCTGGCCGTGCCCCCTCCCTGCTCCCTGTGCCCTTGCGCACGGGCAGGACATGGGGAGTCGGAGAGTCCTTGAAGTCTCAGTAGCAGCTGAAAACATCAGTGTGCTATCAGCATTTTTCCCATACCAAACCCAAAGCTAAATCCAAAACACAGCACTCATCTAGTCCCTGAAAAGGAATATTAACTCTATTTCAGCCCAAACCAGGACAGTATGAAGACCAGTTTTCTCTCCTGGTCAGATTCACGGCTTGTTTATTCTCCCTAAAAAAAGTCTCTTTAAGTGTACGCACATTAAGATGAAAACAGAATACAGTGATGAAAGTAGAACTCCTAGCCTTAGAATTTCGGTTTGGGTGGGCTGGTGCTGCTTGTTTGCAGCCAGATTTGATGAGACTCAGGCTCTGCCAGCATGACCACCCTTGTCCCAGACACTCAGGGGTCAGCTTCCCCTCTGACATCCACCAGGACATGACTAGATCCTCTAATAGGAATGCTTTGATAGTTTACTAATGTCATAGCACCTTTCTTCTCTGTCTACCAGGGTCCCTGAATAACCTCTTTTATTTGTCTCCATTGCCAGGGATGGCTGCCCCAGAGATGGAAGGCTCAGGTTAACCATTTGAGCTGCCCCAAACCAGAGGCATTCCAGTTCTCGTCTTCAAACCCTGGCTGGACTTCTCTCCAAGGGATGTGGATACCAAGCTTCGAGCAATCCAAGAAAGAAGCCTGGGTGCTAAGGTACCTGGTGGAAAGGAACAGAAATTTTACAGCTCAAGAATTTTGGATGCTTGTATTCAAAGAATAAACATAATGACTTGTAAAACAGAGTGAGCTCCTCAGAGAAGTCTATGGAATTTTCTTTTGTAGGTGACCTTATCATATGTAGGATTGGTAGCCATATGAATTAAATGTGTAAGATTGAATTTAGTATGTTCAAGTGCTCAAGGGGTACTAAGAAGTGCTAAACAATAGATTCACCATGCCAGATGATATGTATATATTTGTATTTATATTTAGAATTATTTATATTTATATTAATTGTCTTTAGTTCAGATGTTTGAGTATTAAGGCACAAATTGTCAAGGTTCTCAAAGTCCAGTTTTAAACACACAGCTAATTCTTCTGAAACAGAATTCTTCTGAACAGATGACTCTCCCTACAGCTTTAGATACATACATGTGTTAATGGCCTCAGGACCCCTTTTTCCTAGACCAGGAGCCTCCTTTGCTACATTGATATCCATGAGCTGGAGAGCAGCAACCACCATTGCACTGGTACAGCTTTTGTGCTGCTTTGGAGCCAGAGGGAAAACTTGGGACTGTGTTCCTGGCTAGTTATTTATTATCACTTTTTTCTGGCATCAGCAGATTTAGCAGGGACTTGGCAGGTTTTGTGTCCTGACACTGAATGCCAATGTAAAGTGCATTAGTGCTTGGCACAAGGAAGCACCATCTGTTAGTGTCCAGGGACAGATTGAATGAAAAATGTGCTGGCTCAGATTTACCCACCATCTTCTGCTAAAAATAAGCAGAGCACATGAATATCTCCACTCCCCAGAAAAAGGGCTGGCCTCAGTCTGACTTACCTTCTTGTCTTTCTGATGACGGACTAGTATTTGTATCATGTATAAACATGGAATTGTGTGCTTGAAAGGGCAGGGATAAAACTGACAGTCCGTTGATGCTGAAAAGTCTTCAGTAGGTACAAGGACAGGTAGTCAAGCAGCCTTTCGGTTTTAACACAGAAAACCCCAGATTACTTTTTCTGACAAGGAAAAAAACTAAGTGATCTTGGTCATCACTTGCCAAAGGACAGACCTTTGTCTGGTATGCAGACTGTTGCAGTTTGCAGCCCAAATTCTTCCAACCTCAATCTACGGAGGAGACAACTTCCACAGGATCTACAAAATGGCATTATCTGGGTGGAGTCATTCAGATGAAGGACATTCATACACCTGCCCATGTGTGATAACAGGCAAATGTAAGTACTAATATGGAGTTCTTCACATTGATGGAAAGGCAGATTTTCACATCTGATAATTTCCATGCGATTGTTCCTTGTAGCAGGCTATTTTAAGATTGCTGTCAAGCATCTGGCTGTTTGATGAATGGGTAGTCATGGGAAACAATGTGAATAGCATTTACACCAAGAAATTCAGCTGCAAAATTTACTTACCTTGGAAAAGTTTCCTCACCAGAAATTTCCTCACCAAATAGCTGGTGAATTTTTTTACTTTTAAATGTAGCAGGAAAAAATAGCAGTTTTGTGGCCACAAACCATAAAGTATTGGCCATTGTTTCTATGAGCACATACTTAGTTTTGATTAAGCAAAAAAGTCCCTCTGAAATTTCTCACCATTAGTGTTTTGTCAGTGTGGCACACAGCATCTGTTGGACATGTCTTGAACTCTTTCCCAGTGGTCTACAGTGGAAATTATAACTAAGCTCCACAATTGAAGCCCTTCAGGAAAGTAGCATTAACACCAGACTTAGGGGCTTTCTTAAATCAGGACCAAGAGTTGGACATAAACCACACAACATTAGCAAAGAGAACTGCTGAATCCCCATCCATTGCCCTGAATCTCTGTTTCTACTCCCAGGATGGCACCGAATATCTGAGCATAAAGGAACAAAGGACTAAATTTTATTTTTTATTTTTTTTTTTTTTGGTGATGGTCTGCTTTCTCCTTTACCAAAAATCTCAAACCATGTTGTTTAAAGACCTTGGGAGCTGCACAATGGAAGATTTTATTTTATTTTGTTTCCATGGAGGAATTTGTCAGATCCTGGGCTTCCTGAGCAATCTGGTAGATATATATTATCCAAAGATGTGATGTATATTTATCTCAGTTTATGATGTGTTATTATCCCTCATTTTACTTTGGTGGAGTGGAAGGGAAATGAGACTAAAGTAACAGGTTTACAACCCACATTCTGAAATTTCAAGTGGTCAGCAGCAGGTGTTTCAGAAGAGGTAACATCGTCATCCACTGCTACACACAGTAGAAAGATAAGTCCCCAGAGCAGTTGACTGAAGATGTACTGTGGTATAAGATAACTGTCACTCAGCCTCACAAGACCCTGTCACAGTGAGTCCTTTCTATAGGATAAGCACTAAGCTTTTGGCTCCCACAGCAACATAAATTCGGTCTCTTGGTCTTTAATTACCCTCTAGAGCCTTTTTTCCTGTGCTGGGGGGAGGGAAGTCTTAGTGAGCATTACCTTGGGACACTTATGACAAGGGTTTGTTCGGGCTAATGAAGTGTAAGAGAGACTGACCATCGTGAATTTTAAGTTGATCTCTGCTCCCCCTGCTGTTCTGGGAAGGAATAAGCAGAAGCAGCTGATCAGAATTTTTTTTTTTTTTTTTTTTTAGCTGATTTTCTAACCTTCCTGTCACATACAGGTTTGTAATTCTAGCCAACAGAGGAATACAGTTTGTTTGGCAGGCTTATGTATATCCTGGATGGCACAGCCCTTTCTTCTTCGGTTTCTTTTTGCCTTAGAAAGGCAATAGCAAAAGAGTTGAGAAAAGCTCTGTATCCAGAGCTGATTCTGATCACACAGAATGAGTGCATACTTCTCAACCCCTTGCATAGTGGTAACAAAATGTTCTGATTTCCCCTGTTGTGGGATTTAAGACACAAAGACAGTTTCTGCTGGGCTTGAATTTATTCCCCTGAGACCATATTCATCAGCTCCCCCTGGAGTCATACATATTAGTGGCCTCTGAGCCAGCAGTGGGATTTGAATCTGAAATACAAAAACCTCGAGACTAGACTGCTCCTTCACAAGATGCCTGCATACAGCTTGGAGGTGTCTCTAGGGGTTTGCATCAGTCCTGACAGGGCTGTGAGAGCCTGGGGAAAGAGGCAACCTTGGAGGTCAGCCTTGGACAGACTTCTCCCTGTCCATGAGGAAAATTAGGGCTGAGGCAGGGATTGCTTTTATCCTTCCTACTACACAGCTTTGTCCTCCCTGCTTCCAGCCCTCACCTTCCACCTCTCCCCCTGATGTACCTGTGCCCTTGTGCCTACAGTCTTCTGTGGCATCTGGTCATGTAGGGAAACAAAACACAAAGGGGTTGTTTTTTCACTGCAAACATTTGCTCACATTTCTGCACTTTCTCTATGTCAGAGGCCTGAGCCTCCTCCTTGTCCCCCCTGAAGTCTGGCTGCCTGTGCTCAAGGCCAGCTCTGACCCAGTGCAGTGATACCTGGGATCCGGCTGTAGGGAAGTGGCTAAGGTGAGTGTGAGAAGGAGCTGGGAGAAGCATCACCTGGGGCCTCCCCTGTCATGCTAGAGCTGCTTTTGAGGTTCTGAGTCCATGTTCGGGTTGTGCTGTGACATGCCAATGCCTGGCCATGGTGCTGACCCTAACCAGTGTTCTGGATTTCTGTCTCAATCTTGACTTATTTTGTCCCTCTGGACCTGCTGGGTGATCACTGCTCTTCATCACCACCGCTGCTCTGTGTGCCCTGTCTGTGATGAGGCATCTCCTCCTCTCTGGTGGGGATGCTCCCCAATTGGTTCCACTCCCAGTGGATTTTTTGTGCCCCAGCCAGGGGCTACTCCAGAAGCTATTGCTGGTGTGAAAAATCCCCTGGGAATACCTAGTTCTGCCATCATGAGGCTTCCTCCAACTGTCTAAGAGTTGCTTCACCTCTTGGTGAGCTGGTCTACAGCAGATGCCCCCACACCACCCTAGGTGTTGGTCCATCCCTTGACCATTACCCACAAGCCCTCAACAGCCATATTCCCTGTCCCATGGCAGAGTGCTGTGCAGTTGGGCCCACCATTTACCTACTGTGATCTGCCTACTCCTTGCTTCCCACAGCATTCCAGTGATGGGGATGGGGGACGGGGGTCCCCTGCCACATCGCTTTGATCTGGTCATGTAGGGAAACAAAACACAAAGGGGTTGTTTTTTCACTGCAAACATTTGCTCAGTGTGCACAGATTTCAGCTTCAAAATTTCATACCTCCTCTGAACTCTGGCCACTCAACCTGTTTTTACCAGATTGGGTCATTTTTGCACATTTGCTTGCACTTCAGATATAACCTTAACATTGATGCTAGCTAACACACTTTCCTTGTTTCATTTCCTTTAGGAGGGCCTGGTGGGGTGGGGATGTTAACACCGGTGGGAGAAGATCATATGAGATTGCTGTTCTAGGCATATGTTAGAGGAACAATGGAGTATTTACCCCAGAAAGTGAACATCAAGCCATTGACTGGGAAAACAATTAGAGAAAAGAAATATAAGGAGGACTTTGACTGTGTTCATTTCAATGCAAGACAAGCCTTGATCCTATATTGTGGGTGCACAACTGTGTATTGTGGGTTTCAGAGGTCAAATCTTAGCTTTCCTCCCTCATTCAGCATTTTACAGAGAAACTAAGCCAATCACTTTCTTGAGGCAGGCATTAAAGAAAGCCAAAGATCTCAATGATGTTAACACACGTTTGCAAAGCATGTGATGCTCTGTTTTGTCAGCAGCACAGCATTAGCCTAACATGAAATACAGTGAGGGTGGCTGTGTGCTTCTGTATGCATGAGGTGAATGATGAGAAGGTTTCATACAGCTGACATAGTAAAGCCACATATTGCGCAGCTATGTGGAGGCTGTTCAGTAAAAGAGACTGAGGTTAAAGCCAGGCTCACTCTGTGTAATTAATGGAAAGAGAGAGCTCATCTGAATTACCCTTCACTGGAGTGCTTTCTCCAGCAGCAGGAAGGATGAAGTCCAGGTACTGTGGCGTGGTGTGGACATATGCTGCTGTGTCCTACTGGCTGACATTCCCACCTAAGTGGTTTTAAACTTTTGTTATTGAACCGTTATGTGCAGACCTTGTTTTTAGTGTGTTTCCTAGACTCAGGGTTAATGAATTAATTATTAAAAACCTACAGCCATTTGTTGAACTTTTAACTCTCTGGCCCTAGAAAAATATAGGGCATAGAGACAGCTGTTTTGCATCTGGTCAATCAAATGTCTTGAAAGCAATCTTTTTGAATATATGTACATATATTCTGCAGGGAAAAACTTACCTGAAGATTGTAAGGCTTCAAAATAAAGCAGAATGAAGAACACTTATGTAACTGGTCTTTTTAAAAAGAGGGGGTTTGCCCTGAAACATTATGGGAATTTGGGGCACCACCAAGCCAATGAAGCCCAATTCATTTTGCAGTCCCAGACCATCCCAGAATCATACACAGACACAAATTACTTACTTTCTCCTCCTGTTTTCTTTTACTTGCTGTCCATCCTGAACCTGGAGTGAGATGAGAGACTGGGTAAACCAACATCAAAAGAGACTTAGCCAGAGTCTGTATGCTTCTGCCCAGGCACAGGGGAAACTGGCATCTCTAACCTATGGGGCATTTGGCTTGCCAGTCTGGTAGTTTTATATACACAAGAAGCCATATTAAATGGCAAGAGGCTGCATGTTGCTTTCTGATGGCTTCAGACAGAGAACAACCTTCTTGGGCTCTGGGTCCCCTGAGTATGCAGGTCTGTGGTTCCATGGCTCCCCAGGGTGGGAGGAGTAAGTGGGGTAGTAGGCTCAGAAGACTGAAATATGCTGCATGTAACAGGTTTGGAGAAGCCTAAGCAAAGCCATCTTTGCTTGATGGGCTTTGCTGCAGGCTCCAGGGCTGCTTGGTAGATTTGTCAATCTCCCTTTCAATGCTGTGTGTTGTCTGCAGAGAAGCCAGCTCCTTCTGGCCCACCAGCATGTGTCTTCTGGATGGTGGGCTGTCCTTGGGCCTCCAGTGGACACTGACTGCTGCAGTCCTTGGGGCAGGGCAGGGTCTGAGGCAACCTGAGGTTCAGCAGCTGCAGCCTGGAGATGGAAGTGACAGTGAAAGCCTTCCAGGGTCACAAGGCTTGGAAGATAATTGTATTTTTTTTCCCCTTTGCTGGCAACCTTTCTGAATGTTTTGGTGTACATACTTCACAGTTCCAGGTATTTCTTTAGCATAGGTAGGCCTCAGAATACCTTTTTTTTTTTGCATGGATGAGGAAATGCTCTCATATTGCACTGCTGTCCTACCATTGGCATGCTGAGAAACTGTACAAATTGTACAGCAAGACCTGTAATGAAACCAAGAGACTTGGCAATCAGTGTATGGCTCCCCAGGAAGAGTCATAGGCTCACTAAAGATCTGTTACAGCCAAGATCATGTGTGCCTTCTGTAACTATACCACAAAACTCTCACTTCGCATAAATTAAACTTTCCACACAGTGTAAATTATTAATGTGCTAAAATGTGCTCCTAACAGTTGTTTGCATTTAAACCTATTACTCACTGTTCCTCACTGATGCATTTGATTCTTTGCCGTTTTCCCAGAGTCAGCAAAACATATCCTTTCTGTTCATGCCTTGTATTTAGTGCAAAGACCACAGAAATCCAAGAAGATCCATTCCAGGGGTGGGAGCAGTACACACGAAAAACCCCATAATAATGGAAGAAGCTTGAAACTCTGATCAGAAAAGGTCCCTTCATTTCCCCAAAAGACTTAATCTTTGAATTAAAGGAAAACCCTTCTTCTTTTGTCTGAGAGGTCAGAATTGGACTGTTTGACCTAATGACCAGCATCAAAACCTACAGCCTGTTGTGATTTGAGCCCAGAGGGCAACTGAAAACCATGAAGCCACTTGCTTACCCCTTCCACCTCAGGAATGGGAAGGAGAAAATAAAGCAGAAAGCTCCGGAAATGAGATGAGGACAGAGAGGGATGACTCACCCATTATGGTCATGGGCAAAACGCAGACTCGTTAGGGAAAGAAAAAGAACATCCATTTAATTAAAACACTAACATAACCACCACTTAACAGAGTAGAACAGTGAGAAGTATTACCACATCTGAAAAACACCTTCCCTCCTACCCCTCCCTTCTTCCTGGGCTCAACTTTGTCCCAGATTTCTCTACCTCTTCCACCCTGCTGCAGTGCAGGGAGAGAGGGGCAGGGAATGGGGAGTGCAGTCAGTCCCACTGCTCCTTCCTCCTCTGGGGGATGACTCCACACACTCTTCCCCTGCTCCAGCATGGGGTCTGTCTCATAAGAGACAGTCCTCCACAAACTTTCTCTGACATGAATCCTTCCCACAGGTTGCAACTCTTCCTGAGCTGCACAGTCATGGGTCACTCCCATATGTTGCAGTCCTCCCAGTGCTGAACTACATGAGTGGGGGCTTCCCACAGCATCCTGGCCTTCTCCAGGCAGAGCCATCTGCTCCAGCATCAGGTTCTCCACAGGCTGAAGGTGGGCATCTGCCCTACCAGGGACCTCCATGGTTGGCAGGGGAACAGCCTGCCCTCTCACCATGGGCTGCAGGGGAGCCTCTGCTCCAATGCATCTCCTCCTCTTCTTCCTTTCTTCCCCTGACTTCAGTGTTTGCACAGGTGTCTCCTTCATAACTCCTCCTCACAACTCCAACTCCAACCAGGTTGCCCTTCTTAAATATGTTAATGCAGAAGCGCAGCCACCATTGCTAGTTGGCTCAGCCTTGGCCAGAAGTGGGTCCAACTTGGAGCTTCTCAAAGCTTCCCACTACTGTAGTCCCTCCTCCGATACCAAAAAGCCCTGCCACAGACACAAACCCAACACACAGCCAAAACATGACTGGGAAACCAGGCAGTAGGCAGTGGACACAGGGACAACATTTTGACTGTCACAGCAGGTTGTGGGTCACTCAGATGGTGGTGTGACAGAGGGATTTCACTTTTGGTTTGTTTGGAAAGCATTGCTCCAGCTTTAAATGAGTGCAACAGAGGAGCTGATCCCAGACACTTGGGCTGTTGAGATACAGGGGACAGGCATGTCAGACAGCTTTGCTGGGACTGCTGTCACTGGGGGAGGGTTCCCTTCTGTGATCAGTAATGCTTCTTGCTTGTTAGGCTCCACTGTTTAAAAATAGGCTTGAAAAGCCCTGGGGCATCTGGGGCAGGTACAATGGAAAGGGAGGATCTGCTCCCTTGCTGTGGCACCCTCTTGTTGGTAGACTCCCCCTCCCTGCACCTCCTCAGACTCCTGCAAAAGACCAGCTTGTCTAACAGGACTCTTCTTCTGCTGGGATGGGATAATCACACAATAGAGAGAGTGGGAAAGAAGACAAAAGGAGGATTTCAGGTAAGGTTGGAGATGGATAACCTGTATGGGCAGAAAAGCTAACCCCATGCCTTAAGGGACACTGTTTGTCACCACAGAGCTGTTTTTAAGATGCCCCATGGCATGCAGCATTAAGACTTGGTTTTGTTTTGACAGGGTCAGCTTGCCTCAGAAAGGGAGAAGTCTCCCAAGACAGGCAGAACATCTTTGTGTGCTGGCTCCTAGTGGGCAAGGATGCTTTCCCAGGGACAGCCTCACTGCTGTGACTGGCAGCAGTCCTTTGGAAGGAAGTTGGTTTTGCTTTTCAGGGTTTGTTTGGTAGAGATAGGGAAGTTAGTGGTCAAGACTTGTGAAGGTTGAGCTAAGCTTGCTGATAGCACACCTGAAAACCCCTGGAAGACAACTTTAAGCTGCTCTTAACATAAGTCAAGTTGGGTTAGCTGTGCCAACATGAATCTGTCTTCTGGGGGAGGTGCTGCTCAGGTGCATATGGCATTAGGAGGAGGTAATCCTGCTCAGGAGTCAGCCTTAGCCATGCCTGTGACCCGTGTGACATAGTTGGAAGTGCCAAGTCCTGTTATGAGGATATGACACTATTGTAGGGGCCTAAAACTGAAGCTTCCACAGAGCTGGAGACATGCAAGTGAAGTCAAGGAGCTTCTATGACTAGAGTGTAGTTTAACTGCACTCAGGGTTATCCCTACCACGTGCTTGCACAGGCCACCTGATGGTACTTTACCATATGTCTTGTGGCTGGCATGTGGAAAAACAGACCTCTTGTATCCTGCAGAAGGAGATTGGTGGTTGTTATTAAGTTATTAAGGAACCATGAGTCACTGGATCCTATATCCCCATGCGTACTGCTAGGGCATTGCAAAGGGGCTCGTTGTAAGTGCAATATAATCTTATCCTACTGTTGTGGTTTGAGCCTGGTCAGCAGCTAAACGCCACGCAGCCGCTCACCCACCATCCCCCCACTTGGGAATGGGGAGGGAATCGGAGGGGCAAAGGGAGACTCGCAGGTTGAGATAAGAACAGTTCAATAACAGTGACAGAATAATACGCTGACAGCAGTATCAGCGGGTAATGTACAATACAGCTGCTCACCTCCCGCCAACCGACCGACACCCACCAGCTCCCGGATAGCAATCCCGAACACACAGATGCCGCGACCACACTCCCAGAAGTGAGATCCCACCTTACGGCCCACTCCTGCCTTTATATGGTGAGCATAATGTCACATGACATGGCATATCAACCAATCTGGACCCAGTGCTCTAGGTGTGTGTGGTAGGATTTTTTGGGGATCAGGGTCATGCACTGATCCTACAGGACAATTGTCATGGTTTGGGCCTGATCGGCAACCAACCCCCGCAGCTGGTCACCCTCCCCTCCCCCTCCCCACCTGGGAATGGGGGAGGGAATTAGAGGGGTGAAGGGAGACTCGCAGGCTGAGATAAGAACAGTTTAATAATGGCAATAAAATGAGAACAATAATGATGATGGGGGAAAACAAAAAGAAATATATATACAGGCAATGTACAGCGTAATTGCTCACCACCCGCTAACCAATACCCAGCCCGTTCCCGGCCAGCAACCCCAAGATACCAAGATCCCACAATCGCAATCCTGGAAGAGAGAGAGCTCCTTCCTGACCACCCCTCCTCTATATAGTGAGCATTACATTCCATGATATGGAATATTTCACTGGCCAATTAGGGTCTGGTGCTGTGGCCATGCTCCTTCCCTGCTCCCTGTGCCCTTGCGCACGGGCAGGACATGGGGAGTCGGAGAGTCCTTGAAGTCTCAGTAGCAGCTGAAAACATCAGTGTGCTATCAGCATTTTTCCTATACCAAACCCAAAGCTAAATCTAAAACACAGCACTCATCTAGTCCCTGAAAAGGGATATTAACTCTATTTCAGCCCAAACCAAGACAACAATCCAGGCTGGGTCTCTGGCAGAAAACTGCCACGTGGTAATCCTGCCCTTGAGGTCACCTGGAAGGGCAAGAATGAGGAAGTCAAGCTGGTGCTTCCTTCCTGTTTGAATGCCTGGGTACACTAACCACAAAGTAGATTAGTTTGTTCACGCGTGCTAACGATGCAGACCTATCACAGCACTCCTGGGTGTGTGATAAGTGCCTTTAGCCAATAGATTGTAAAGCACAGAGCGCGTGACCATCTGGCTCTCTATATCTTGGGGCTAATGGGGTAAATAAAGAGAGCACGACATTCATTGCATCGGTGTGAGGTCTAACTCCGGTCTTGCCTTCCATACTGGGTCCCTCCTACAAATGGTGCCCGAACAGGGACCGTCTCGGAGTAGCTTAAATGCTGAAAACTCAATCGCTGAAAGGCAGAGAGGCTTCCAAAGATCATGAGACTGTGGTCACGGGAAGCACGGAGGCGAGGCAGCGGAGGTGGGCACAAGCCGAAATAGAAAGCATTGGAGCCTAGAGAGCTGTACTGCAGGACAGCCCCTTCGCCTTGGGTAAGACCGAAATGGAAACGGATGCAGCAATAAGACTCCTCATTAGTATCCTCTCTAAGAGAGGGGAGGAAGTGAGTCTGAGAAATATACAAGCCCTTGTTAAGTGGGCACAAGAACTGGGTCGGTGCGCTGCTGCCTCGTTGCTGTTTAGTCCAATAGAATGACGAGAAGTAAGCAACTTGCTTTGGACAGCCACCGTGGAGGGGAGAGAAGAGAAAGTACCTGCTGAAGATCTGAAGCAGACTGAGAGGAAAGTGAGACTGCCAGGCAGTCAAGGGGGACGACACACGCCAGTTACACAAACATCTTCTGGCGAGGAATCAGATTGCGAGACAAGGGGATCATCACCATCTTGCACCCCCCCAGCAGTACCAAAAGGTGATAAAGTGGGAGAAATGCCCATGCAGATGATGCGGTCAGCTGGGTTGCTCAGGTTCCCCCACATAATCAGTTTGAGTGAGCTCGAGAGAGCCACACAGTTTTTCATCAAAGCACTCAAAAAAAAAAAAAAAAAAAAAAAAAAAACCAAACCCAAAACAAAACAAAAAAACACCAAAAAAAAAAAAAAAAAACAAAAAAAAAAAGAGAGAGAGAAAGAGAGAAACATGCAAATCTCGGAGAACTGCAAGCTGCAGTCACATGGAAAGCAGGGGACGCCCCGGAACACAAGATCACAAGATACTCCCCAGGGGGTCTGGAGACTCCTTACAAACTTTAGAACTCTGAGCTGTCATCTGGGTGTTTCAACATCAACACTGGTATCAAGAACTTGTTCATGCAGTCTCAGATTCATTGTATGTTGTGGGTTCAGTGCAACGTTTAGAACATAGTATGGTGAAACCTGTACGAAATTCTGTATTGCATACTCTGTTGTTACAATTGCTGACACTTTCAAAACTGTAAGGGTGGTTTTCTTGATTGGCATAGTTTCTGCTTTTAATATTGCAATGTTTCATCAGTCTCCTGCAAAGGGCCCTGCAGAAGACTGTCAGTGCAGCATTCTTAGCACAAACACAAAACGGGGTCTGGATGGCTCAAAAAAAAAAAAAAAAAAAAAGAAAAAGAGGGGTATTTGTGCAGTGGCTGGAAGAAAGGAGGCATGTTGTGAGCAACCCAGACCGACGGGCCTCACAACTGCAGCTGTTGTGAGGGTCATATGCAAAGTAGAAAGAGATAATGAAATTGGGGTTTTGAGAAACTATGTTGCAGAGAGGTAAGGAGAATGGAATGTAAGAAACAAGATAACAAGAGGGAGAAACAGAATGTAGGTACAGCAGAGTAAGGTGTGTGAACAAGCAGCTTTAACCTATTAGTAACAAAAACGTAATGCATGCGCCTTGTGCTAGTGTATAAATTGCTGTACTTGGGGAAAAAAAAAAAAAAAAGGTACAAGACATAAGACTGGAACATGGACTGATGGACTGACAGAATGGTTACAAAACTTGGGAATTTGGAAAATGGACTGACAGAATGGTTACAAATCTACAAAACTTGGAAATTACTGGGTGGCTGAAAGGTTTGTTGATGCATGGACTGGCAATGCTGATTGTCATTATGATTGTCATGATGGTATTGGGGTCTGTGTGGAAATGCTTTATGAATGCTATGAATTGAGTGTTAAAAGGAGTCTGGATTGTCCAAAAAGAAAAAGGGGGAAACGTGGTAGGAATTTTTTTTGGGGGGGATCAGGGTCATGCACTGATCATACAGGGTTTGGACAATCCAGGCTGGGTCTCTGAGCAGAAAACTGCCACGTGGTAATCCTGCCCTTGAGGTCACCTGGAAGGGCAAGAATGAGGAAGTCAAGCTGGTGCTTCCTTCCTGTTTGAATGCCTGGGTACACTAACCACAAAGTAGATTAGTTTGTTCACGCGTGCTAACGATGCAGACCTATCACAGCACTCCTGGGTGTGTGATAAGTGCCTTTAGCCAATAGATTGTAAAGCACAGAGCGCGTGACCATCTGGCTCTCTATATCTTGGGGCTAATGGGGTAAATAAAGAGAGCACGACATTCATTGCATCGGTGTGAGGTCTAACTCCAGTCTCGCCCTCCGTACGAGGTCCCTCCTACAGGTGTGCTTCCCCCAGCCCCCCACATGCCCTCGGAGCTGGAGAGCCCCTGGGGTCTCAGTGTGCTGCAACACTCCTCCAGCTACCAGAACAAACATGAACTCTATTCCAGCCTGAACCAGGACACATACTCAGAAGATGCTGTATGTCATCAGAATAGTATAAATACAAATTCAGGGTGAGGGCACTTTAATTCTTGAAACATCGGCCCACAGCTTGCATCTACAGAAAACTGTAGATAATTTAAATGCTGGGTGACACTGTGGGAGAATGTTAATGACTGCAGAGCCAACCACTTTTGCTGGGCAGGGTTACTGGGGTGTGTCTATACTCTCATGTTGCAGATGTTTCATCATCCCCTTTCCCACTCACCTAAAAGGCATCCCTGTTACCTGAGACCATGGCTCTGCTCTAAAGCAAAAATTAATTTGCTGGGCAGGAAACCAGTGCTGGGGGGCTGGAGAGAACAGTGGGTAGATATCAGGATTTTTTTCTATAGGAGCAGTGACAGTGATTTGGGCGCTATGGAAGGCTGCAAGGCTACAGAAATTTTTACACTTCTGGAGAAGTAGATACAATTGTTGTGAAGTCAGCCTAAAGTGTGTGCATGACTCCTTGTCTCTTCAATCATGTAGGCAGTATTTTGCATTTGAAGTCCACTCCAGCATCAGCATAGAGCAGCCAGAGGTTGTACTGTACCTGTCCCGTACCTCTTCAAGAGCTGCTACATAAAGGTACTCATACCTGTACTGATGGGAAAAGCCACCAGAAAGATGTTTCACATCTGCAGGGAGGGCTTCAGCTTCCTAAGGGCACTTCCCCTCTCTGTGGTCAAATCTACTAATGTGCCAGAGGAGAGAGGAGGTCATCCTTGTCGACACTTCTTTCTATACTCCTTGCAGACTCAAGCAGATGTCTAACTGGAGTATCCCTTGCTAGGGACATCTTCTCTTGAAAAGAGGCTGAGTAATTCAACACCTGAAATGGGAACATCTGACTACTCTGCCACTTCTAAAGTCCAGTGTTGAGACCTTGAAGTTATCTGTAGGGGACCAAACAGTAGATTTCTTGCATGTGATTTTTGTTGTTCTTTCTTTAGTTTTTGTTTGTTTGTTGTTTTGTGTTTTTTGTTGTTGTTTTATTTTTTTGTTTTTATTTTTTTGTTTGTTTGTTTGTTTGTTTTTTTTTTTTTTTGCTTGGCCCAGATGTGCCCATGTTTCATGGGATCAAAAGTGTTACAGTATTTTCTCAGAAGGAGCTGTTGTCAGTGTGGGGTCAAATCTCAAATCTCAGCCCCCTGACAATGAATTCTTCTTAATCTCTGTCACCTGTGGCTCTGCACAGAAGTGACTCAGACTGCCACAGCACAATATGTGATTTTGCAGCATTTCCCCATGGTATCTAAATGTTGTGTCTACTGAGGAGAGGAGCAGAGCAATTAGGAGCAAATGTGAGGCTTCTAATGAAGAGGAAAGGAGAGGCAGAAATGCGTCTTCCCAAAAAGGCACTGAGCCCAGGATCATGGTCAGTGCTCCCTCTCTTCTCAGGCACCACTTGCTGCTGGGGGACTGGGACACCTGGCCTACTTAGTTCCCACCTCAAACACTTCAAGTCAGAGACAGGCCTCACAAGATTGCAGCCCACCTGGACCCTTTCTGGCTCCAGGGGGGAACACTGCTTGGTGAAAACTTTGATTTGCTCACTGGCACCCCAACTTCTGAGTGTCAGAGAGGCTCAGGCACCATGTTACATCCAAAGGTGATGGAGCAGGGCCACACGCCTGCAGCTGGCTTCCCTCTCTGCTGCAGGGTGGGGACAGATGTGTCCCCTGGTATGTGACAGACCAGTTGCCTCCAGAGGAGGCCCTGAGATCTGCCCTGGCATGGTCTGGATGGCAGCTGTAGTGCATGAATGGTGTCCAGGGTGGATAAGTGGAGGTAGCCTAACTTTGGGAGAGATGGGGTCTGTCCTTTGGTCTGCCACAGGCAGCGGGTGTGGCTGTGGGTATCCAAAATACTGTCCTGTGCATCAGCATCCCAATGCTCCAAACAGCAGCAGGACTGGCTGTGAAGTTGTCCCAGATACTTGTTAACAGACGGAGCAACATAACCTTGAGAGATGACAGGACTGACTCAGCCCTGCGGATGCCTTTCACGGTCAATACATCCTGCATCGACTAGCCTGCATTCACATTCATGGTGCCTCAGCCAACCGCATCCTCAGAACCGATTTCACTATTTAACACACACCTCCCCTCTCCCGAGCAGCAAAAAATATTCCGACAAACCCTCTCCGATAAGAGCACCAGTCCTGCGTGTGCCAGGCGCGGAGGGAGCAGGAGTGCCCACGCCGCGAGTGTGATCTCCGCAGGGCCACCAGGTGCCACTGCAAGGCAGGGCATCGCTGCCCCACCGCCGATCGCCCCCCCGGGGTTTTTTTCCCTTGCCGTGTCTGTCGCTTTGGTATCTCGCATCCCACTCGAAAAGGGTGAATCTTCCCTAAAGCCGGGTATGAGGTCTACACCTCGTTTACCTGTAAAGGTTACTTGTAAAAGTTACCGTAAATGTTGGGTAGTATCTCAGCTGAGTACTTGGGCAGGAAAATTAAAATACATGGTCATTCATATGAGAAACGGCTTATGACATGGTCACTTACAGTTCCTGCCCTGCCAGTCCAGGGAATCCTTCATGCTTGCTTGCATGAAGAAAAGTATTCTCGAGTATGCTTTGAAAGAGGTACTCAAAGCTCTGTTTAATTTCCCCTGACGTGTAGTCATGGGAATGATGTGTCCAAATACTTATGAGGATGAGAAGTGAATTAAGTGTTCAGACTTCTGGACTGAAGAGGCTGAACTTCAGGGGTACGCAGTTGACAAGCAGCCCAGGCAAATGTGGGCATGATTGAGTGGCTTTTGGTGCACTGTGCTCATGGACTGCTCCCCTTTCAAGATCCTCTTTGTACAGCAAATGAGAAAACTGTCATTGTATCAGATCCAAGAAACCTTGAATTGTTAGCACATGAACCATTTAATGGGTTATTTACAAATTCACACCAAACTGTGTGTTATTTTAATTTTATTATAGAAGAAGGATGTGAAGAATGTTACCATTCCCCAGCACTGTTCCTGGAGACGACCACAGTCAAGACAGGACTTACATGGAATGAGCTTTCCACAGCGTGAACCTTACACTGCTGTGAATATCTCTGCTGCATCTTTGCAACACAACCAGACTTAACACCAATCTTTAGACTCGGTTCAGAAGACAGTTTTCCATTCGGGACAGATTTGTAGAGAGATGCTGATATTCTTTTGCTCTGCTCTGTACAATAGAGTGTGATTTGCTTTTAAGATCACCTGAAGCAACTGTTTCTCTTGGATCCAGAGCACTGGCTTGTGAGGGTATAACCAGCCTGTATGTCCTTTAGGCTGTGCCAGGAAGCTTTTTGAGGCACATGGAGGTTATGTGACATAGGCAGCCTGCTGTCCTGTGTGTGATACACATCTGCTCTGCATTGCCTGACACAACAGGGGACTGAGTTCAACAGTGCTGGTGACACTCAGCATCCTATGAATGTGGCCCTATCCTTATCATCCTAAAAAGCATTATGCTCCAAGAAACATCAACTAATGGCAATATTCACTTTCAGTCCACTGCAGGTTCTTTGGTATGCCTTCACAGTAAGCTAATTACAAAATGACAATGTCAGCGGCAGCAGGAAATCACAAAAGGAGGAAAAGGAAAACGTCAAATCTATACAACACTCTTAACACACCCCACTGTGAGAGGCTGTGTCTACAAACTTCTAGGCTTACTCCTGAGGAGAAATTATCTGCAGTTTATTGATCAGTTTAATAATACTTGATCAGTTGTTTTCCATTATTAATATTATAGCACTAAATTAATATGAATCAGTATACTAATACTGCAGTTTGTTTACACAGATGAATAAAATGGGTAAGTGCTGTTTTGCAAACATTTAATGTTATGTGACTTTTCTTCCCGTTTTATAAGAAGAATCCACAGGTCATTATTAATGTTACAATATTCATACTGGTATTCTACCCAGGATCAAACTGAAATGTGATTGATCCTTGTTCTGCATTTCTGAAGTTCTGTTTTCAGTTAAAGTATTTCCTATGGCAGCAGGTTGTATGTTTAAACCAGTAAGGTCTGGCCCATCTTCCCTGATTTCCTTAGAGAAGGACAGTTCCATTCCTGCATGCTGCCCTGGTTGTTGACAAACCCCCCAGTTTTGCCTTCCCACACTCAATTCAGTCATCAGGTGCTGGGGTTGCTTGTCTGTCACTATCAGCTATGCAGTTCTCCCCAGCAAACACCCTTTTGCCTCCCCAGTGTGTAGATACTCCATGTATGTGACAAAGATCCCTGCTGTGTACCAGTGTCTCCTCATTTGGGTTTTCTTATTTGTTACTTAAAAGTAGTAAAAACTCAGTATACTGGACCCTCAGCAAAAAAATGGAAAACACCAGAAGTATCATGACAAAATGCAACTAACAAATGGAAAGTTAGAGTCTACTAAAGGGAAAGGTGTTTTAGTAAAAACTTACAGTTTACATCCTCGTTTTGTTGCTGACACACAATTCAAAAGAATTATCAAGGATGACTGAAGCACACTGAGCCGTGTTTACGAGAATCTTCTCAGAAGAGGATTGTGTTAGCATAAATCAAGGTCAGTGGTGGACAACAACCTTCTGCAATGGCCCCTCGTGGTCTGGGGAAATATTGCACTAAGGTAAAAATTCCTATAGGTTTGTTAACCTGACTAGAGACGTTGACAGCATCTGGGCATGGGAGTACCTCTGCAGCCACCCCACCTTCCACAGAAAGTCAGGTTTTGTTGCTGCCATGCAGCTGGACCTGGGTCTTCAGGTGGGCTAGTTGTGTTGTGCTGTAAGCTGTCTCTCTGTGCCTGGGCATTATGGTGCCCAAAATCGGACAGAGAGGGTTGAGGCAAGCTTGACTGCTGAAATGGCTGCTGGAGAAGACAAACCCATTTGTCCCCCCTCCATGCAAGGAACTGGTGGAGCATCTGATCAAACAAAGATATGGGTGTGCAAAGCAGTGATGACATGAGTCAAGAAAAGGTCCTCTCCTGATGCACCAGGGACCTGCTGGGTAACACCAAGAGAAAGAAGGCTGCAGGGGGAACCTTCTGCCACAAGTGCCATGCTTGGCTTGGGGAGGTATATTGGGTCTCATTTGGTCTGAGCACCACAAAACAGCAACCAGGCTGAGTGGCTGCACGGCTGAGTGGGAGGGAGGCTTCACAAGGAACCAGATTCTGAAAAACCTAGGCAAAGTATGACCTTCATTTGCGTTTTTTAAATATATATCTTTACCACATGTTCCTGGCAATCTCTGTTCTGCTTACCATGATTTTAACTGCAGGTGACATTACTTATGACAAAGCAGCTGGGTACCTGTGATAAAAACAGAATCAATAGAAGAAAATAGAATTAGATGAAAAAAGGGGGGATGGGGAAGAATGATTAAACCTTTTTTTTTTTTTTTTTTCCCTCCTGGAGGCCTGTGTTGACTAATAGCTGATCCTCTCTGACTGAGGATTTAGATGTGTCACTTTAATAAAGAGAGTCCTGACAAGAGGGAAAATTAATTTATCATGATGATTTAAAACATCATGTTTAATTTTGATTTAAATCAAAAACCAGGGAACTTCAATTGAAATTATTGCTTACATTTTGCTATGTGTAGGCTTTCAGGGTTTTTTTCTTTTCAAAGAGATTCTGATTCTCATTTGCTAATAAAATTCAACATATCTTTTGGCTGAACTGGGGATATACTCAGGACCCACAGCTATTCTTCACTCAGCTGAGTTTAACATGTTTATTCAGATAAATAATTTTTACTTTATGATGCTGGAGGCTGATGAAGACCTATTTGCTTTTCTTAGTTAATGGCATTTCTTGTGCTCTTGGTTAAACAGCTTCTGGAAGAGAACTGGGACTCAGTTAGCCCCCAAACAGCATTTCAGATAGGGATTTGCATGTGTGGACAGAGGTATCTTTTTTTCTTCTTTTTTCATTTGTAATTACATAAAAGTATTACATGCATATGGCAAAAGAGAAGGTTTATCAAAACATGTCCAACATTTAAAACTAAGTTATTTATTAAACAGAAGTAGTACAATCCTCAGCCAGTGATTTGAATTTAGCTTCTATGCATAACGACCTTTAAGATTTTAACAGTCATAAATCTCATTTTACATCTTGTTTATATACATAGATTAGAAGTGGAAAACTAAACTTTGCTGCCCTTCCTTTTACCTTCCAGTTCTCAGTTCTAAACAGCCAAATAAACGCTGCAGAATTGGGAAAATACTCTCTGCGCCTTTGGAAGTGACTCCTCTCCCAAGCTGACTTCATCTTTTCAAAACACCCTTTTCCCCAGGGCTCAGGTAAACATTTCCATTGATTCAGTGTTTCCCTTCAAACAGCAGCTCTAGTTTTTTAAACTAGATTCACCTAATTAGATTTTAAGCAATTTTGAATGCATTTAGTTTTATAAAGAAAAATTACTCATGCTTTCATGTACATAAATGAAAAAAAGGTAAGCAATTTATTTTCTACCTGACTGTAAAAAGGCTGGTGTTCCCTCTAACTGAGCTCAGCCAGAGATGTTTTTCCTTCTGGCTGTTGAGAGACCTGAGCCTGCAAGCAGTCGTGCTGCCCTCATGGCAGCAAGTGAAGCAGCCTGAGCCAGTGACAGTGGCATGTGGCACTGATCCATCCCAGCCAGGAGGAGCTCTCTGTGCCATCACCCCTGATGGCTCTGGAAATGCTTCAGATGACGAAAGCCCAATAAACGGCAAAGCTAAAGATATGCTCCAAGTCATCAGAAACCTGCAGCCGTGTGCACTACACTTGTGAGCAATGGTGCAGAGAGGGTGATTCCCAGGAAAGGTGTAGCAGCAGTGTGGGGAGGACAGTAGCTATATTCCAGTAAAGCTCAGGCATTCAGTGTGCTGGCCACAAGTAATATGTCCTCCTATGCTTTCTTGAGAGAGATCACACCTTCCTGGCTCAAGACTTACTGAAATGTGAGGTGGTAATGACTGCCTACTATGGATTATTTCTGGGCTGATAGGTGGGTTCATAATCTAGCTCAGCCCTGCCACAAGATGCAAGACAGTGTTCCAGCTCTTGGAGTCACATGATGATGGGAGAACACCAGGATTTCTTTAGTTTTGGGTTTTTTTAAAGCACAAGTTTTGAGGATGTCAAGTTAGAGAGAAAACCTGACCCTCTCGGTGATACAATCTTTCCTTCTCCCAGGCAGAGAAAGAACATGCGCACTGCATTTTGAAAAAATGCAATAAGTTATTTTCAGCAACTGAGGATGAGAAAAATAATTTCTTCACTTCCTTTAGCAGAAACGCATAGCTTTACTTCAGCTGAGGGTCTTGTGTACAGCATATGGGAGCTTTTCACCAGGACTTCACTGCAGCAGCAATGGCCTGTTTTAAATTTTAGTGGTCATACTAAATGGATAATAAATAAATTATCTGGTGCTCAATGACTTAACTTTTCCCCTTTAAAAGCATGACAAACGTGACTTTATCAAAGAGAGAAAAGAGAAAGACAGCACAGATAAAACCAGATACTGTAGAGAGCAATCACACATTTTCTAGTGTGTATGGATATATATTTTTAGCACAACCAATAAACTACTGGATTGCTCCTTTCTCATCAGTAATACCTTAGGACTTGCTTACTGTCTTTCTGGGCAAGTAAATGCTGCTGATTGCTCTAACTTATTTGCACTTGTCTATCTGCTCCTGCTAGGTACTCCAGCTCTCCTCTTCCTCTCTGATGGCTTTGAGCTTGTAGTTCTGTAGCTCCACGGTCAGCATTGGATCAACTTGTGCCTTCTGCAAGACCATGTAGAACCACTGGCAGCCCTCCTGCATGCAAGAAATTCTGCAGCTGTTTAGTAGGGAAACATGGTTTCCATTTACTGAAAGAAAAGGACCAAGTAAGCTTTCCACCAATAAACCAGAAAAAATAAAATAGACCACAAATAAAAAAAAAAAAACAAACAACCAACCAACCAAACAACAGATTTGGATTATATTAAGTGCAAAAGCCTGTACTCCTTTCACGTGCCCTGTCTTGGTTTGGGCTGAAATAGAGTTAATATCCCTTTTCAGGGACTAGAGGAGTGCTGTGTTTTGGATTTAGCTTTGGGTTTGGTATAGGAAAAATGCTGATAGCACACTGATGTTTTCAGCTGCTACTGAGGCTTCAAGAACTCTCCGACTCCCCATGTCCTGCCCGTGCGCAAGGGCACAGGGAGCAGGGAGGGAGCACGGCCACAGCACCTGACCCTAACTGGCCAGTGAAATATTCCATATCATGGAACGTCATGCTCACTGTATAGAGGAGGGGTGGTTGGGAAGGAGCTCTCTTGCTGCCGGGATTGCGATTGTGGGATCTTGGTATCTTGGGGTCGCTGGCCGGGAACGGGCTGGGTATTGGTCAGCGGGTGGTCAGCAATTACGCTGTACTTTGCCTGTTTATATATTGCTTTTTGTTTTCCCCCTATCACTGTCATTGTTCTCTTTTTATTGCCATTATTAAACTGTTCCTATCTCACCTGTGAGTCTCCCCTCACCCCTCTAATTCCCTCCCCCATTCCCAGGTGGGGAAGGGGAAGGGAGGGTGACCAGCTGCAGTGGTTGGTTGCCGGCCAGGCCCAAACCACGACATGCTTACACCTTAGTAAGGCGAGGGGGTAAGGCTGATCAGTTAATTCTTCTGCTGCAGTTTCCTTGCTGTCCTGGCGGCAGTCTTTTCCCCTTTTCTCCCAGATTGCCCCTTCTTCTGTTGCTGCAAGCTCTCTTGTGTTCCCACTTCATTACCCTGCTGAAGGAGTTTGTTCTCTGTAATGCCCAGGGTTCCTTAGCTGCATTGTGCAGCAGCACAGCTTGGACAACTTTGCGGAAATGCAATTTCCTCCTGAAGTTTATTGTAAGAGTGTAAAGAAGAACTCACAGAAACAAATGCAAGTGACAGGCTTGGCATTTAGGTGTGTTTTTTTAAAAGTTACCTCCTCATAATCCCTGCACCAAAGAACTTTGAGGGCCCTGCCAGCACTCTGTGTTCTTTAAAAGAGAGAGATTGAACTAAGCCTGTTCCAATGTCTGAGTCCATTCAGATCACAGCTGTTCGCCTAAGGTTTGCATGCTGTTAAAGTGATCCATGATGTTAAGAATTATGGAGCTGAAGAGTCCAGAAGCTGTTCTCCTGGGAGCTTTCACACAGCATAAAAAAGCTCAAGGTGTCCTTCCAGCTGCTATCACAAACATCTCAGATTGAGGAAATCAAGGAAATCTGCTACGAGATGTAAAGCACTGAATTAAGAGAGAATCTGTGAGACCAGATCTCCATCAGCACAGGGTCAGATGAAGAATTATGAGGAGGTCTCTGGGTACCTGGGCCATCAATAACACCCATTCATCATGAGGCAGAACCTTCTGCAGCACTACAATGGGCCTTGCCTGTGAACTATTGTTTCTCTAAGCCACTCTTGCCTTGGGAGATGAACTTTACTGTCTCAATACCATAACTGGCACTGGAGGCTGTGATCTCCATGGTAGCACTGTCTGAAATCCGTTGTGTTGTGTGAGGCTGAGGAGGCACAGCAGAAATTCAGAGCCTTGAATTGTGGAAGAGGTAGATGATAGTGTGAAGAGGTAGGTGGTAAGGATCTGGAAAAGTTTTCAGTAGAAGAGGAAACCATGCAGCAAGGACTGGCTATCCCTCTTAATAACAGAGCTTGTCTGCTGGCACAGGGAAGGAGAAAGGTCGTAGAGGAGTATATCAGCCCTGATGTGGGAAAAAGCACCTTCTTCAGACTGGCATGGCCTACAAGGTGGATTTGACTAACATCTGGTGTGTCTAAGAAAGGATCAGTACAGAAATAGAGAGCACAGTCATATAGAAAATTAGATTACCTGCAATTCCATCTGCTTGGCATATGCCAGGAGACAGAGGGAAGGCAAATTTTACAAGTGCTTGTCTGCACTAATGCCAGGAGCCTGAAAGCCTGAAAATTGTCTGGGTCCACGGTTAGTAAGATGTTAAAAATTTCCTGTGACCAGATGGCATTCACTGGAGGGCTGAGTGGGAACTCAGGTGTGATCCTGCAGATCTGCTGCACATGATGCATAACCTGTTATTGCAAACAGCAAGGGTGTCAGTTGGCTGCTGGAACTACCAACCAATGGGTGACTTACACTCCTGAGAAGATAATAAAAGTCTACAGTCAAGACTAAGGTGACAGAGCACATGGATAAACACAGTGTATTGAGAAATAACCAGTATGGCTTTGTAAAGCTGCATACTGCCCCTTTTGCCTGGTGGGGCTTAATGGAAGATCCTCCAGAGATTAGTGCTGGTGTCAGTTTTATTCAGCATGTCCATCAAAGAGCTAGAAAAGTGTGTGACTGGAAAATCTTGATGCTCCTGCATTTTGAGCAGAGAATGCAGGTCTTGTCCCTCTTGTCTCCAAGAAATACATGCTAGGTGCAGAGATCAGAAAGAAAAGAACAATTAAAATGACTGTGGTAATGGAGAAGCTACCTTTGAGGACACTAAAAAAGCTGAGGGTTTTTAGTCTGAGGCTAGGCTGAAAGGTATGAGACAGGCACATGCAAAATCTGTAAAGTAGAGGACAAGCTTAAAGTGGAACTGTAGCTCATCAAATCCTGCAACAGTGGAGACAAGGTGACTGTTTTAAAACAGAAAAGAAAGAAACTGCTTCTATACAGAGATGAAGTGAGTTTTTGGAACTTGCTGGCATAGGAGATTGTGACAGCAGAAGTCTCACAAAGAAGCTGAAGAAACTCAGGTAAGTGGATGGGCTCATGTCTTCTCCCTAAACAGCATTTCCTACTGCCACAGATGGGGACAGGATATTGGCCAATGTCTGTTCCCCTCAGATCCCACATATTTCTTCCAACATGCTCGCTCTTCCTTTAGGAGTCTCCTTTTAGGAGCCTTGTGATGGACAGCATGAGATGGGATGGAGAAAGATTACTTGGGACATCTCTATTGGAGAAGATCCTGTCTGGTGCTTATCTGGATGGGGTCTCTCTCATCTGACCCTGTAGCTCTTCCAGCCCCAGTTGAGCAGCAGACACTGCAATCTTGGATCTATGTGGTGTGTGTATCTCAGAGCACCTGCACAATGAAGAGATGCAGTGACAGAGCAAGGCCTGCAGGACAGAGTAAATGAGCAGAAGCTGGCTGGTCCCACTCAGCCCATGAGACAGTGCAGGCCCACTTCACTCTACAACTTTTCTTGACTAAATTGTTTTGATTATATGACTAAGAGCGGACCCAAACAAAGGGTCAAGTAATTAAAAAAGAAAAAAATAACGGAGGATGAAACAGAACAGAGGAGGAAAAAAAGCACTGGTCTCAAATGTTTGAGATGTCTGCCTCATAAATTCAGCATCAGCTTCCTTTGGTCCCTAAACCAAGTCTGTACTAATGCTATTTGCAGTTATAGATTGCTGTCTTTTTCATTAGTGTTATCAAATGATGCATTTGTGGTGCAGTTCCAGAGCCCTCTCTGCCCTGATAAGTAGATTATGCATCCTGGTGCCAGAAGTACTTGAGTTATACTTTTAATACTAAAAATAAACTTTAAAATAATAAAATATCTCTCACGCTACTAGATTTTTTTCTGTCTCTCTTTTTCAAAGATCTAATTAAGTTATTTATATCCCAACAAATCCAAGGGACCTGACCCCTGCTTTGTTAGCAAAATGTGACAAAGGGCACTTTGCTAAGCATTTGCAATCACTGCTACTGCCAGCCAAACTTCTGGGAAATGGTGTCACTATTTCTTCCTGCTGTTCAAGGCTGAGCCAAGCTCGACAAGATGAACATCCCCTTGTCCAGCTGGCTGCCTCATGTCACCACAGCGTTTTGCATCTCCCTACCAGTACCAGCACTGGATACAAGGAATTGCTTCTCAGCCCTAAGGCTGCTGGAGTGGAAATAGGGAGGGCCCTTTGTCCCTCTCCCTGGTACACATCCAACTGCATCATACCCACACTTCCAATCACAGGTGGCACATTTTATGCCTGTGTTTGGCAGGCCTACCTTGCTGGCAGTTGTGCTGCTTGGAGGTGCCCCAGGAAGTGACGCATTGCTTTCAGAGCGCAAGAGCAATGTCATCTATTTTGCCTGGTATGAGCTAGCTTTAGCAAACCTGACTAAGGCCCTTTAAAGAAATGCTTCTCTTGATGTAGGGTTAATCTCACCATTGCCCAGTAGAGAGGAGACATGGGCAGAGGTCTGAGTGCTCTTGGTCCTGTTGAGGAACAGATATTTTTCTCTATCAGAAAAATACCAGAGGGACAGGCTCTTTGTCACAGCTGGGTCTGTCTCTATTTCCCTTCTTACTATTAGTCTGCTTATACCCTAAGGATTTGGAAAACGGCTGCTTCATTCTAAGTTTATGTAGCATCATCTGGAACAAGACAGCACCTTGACCATAACCTCATGTGCAATCACAAACACAAGCTGTTACAGGACTCTCTGGATCTACTCTGACAGCATCTGCTCAGCTGGCAGAGGTGATCCTCAACTAGTATGCCTATGGAAACATCAGGAAAGAAAGTTAATTTGCCTGCTATCCATCTGAAGTTCTAAAAACCTGATAGCTTTATGGTCTAGCTTTACTTGTTTCTCCTCACCTGCCTGTGATTCAGTCCAGTTTCAAGACTGTGCCATTATACACATAACTTCCACCTCAAATCCTGATCTCTGCCATGAGCTGTGGCGTCTCCACCTTCACTCACTCCCCTCCCCCTTTTCAGATGGACAGTGTGTGCCTAAGGTTATATTGGCATCACATGCACTGAAGCCTCAGTTAAAATGTTACTAAGCACCAGCAGAGTAAAGATGAAAAGACCTCCTGAGATCAAAAGTGGTGTATGAAAATAACACCAGAAGAAAAAAGCATGCTCTGCAACGTTCTCTGCCAATAGCAGTGGTATTTAACCCCAAGGAGTGAAATAAAAGGTGGAAACATGAGCTACAATCAATTGATTTTTTCCTTTAAAAAAAAAAATATAAAGTGAAAGAGAATAGAATGATTGATAACTGCTGAGACAGGTGTATAGTGCCCAGCCTGTCAGATTCATACTAAAGAGATAATAGGTGAGAAGCCAGGCAGTTCTTTGAGTGCTGCATAAAGACCTGAAAAAGTTATTGGACTGGGAAGAGCTCATCATGATGGTTATGAAACTTGCCCAATCAGTGCAGAACTGTCTTGACTAAAGATGGTTTTGGATCAGTCCCTACTGATGCACTGAAGGAACTCATCCACTTCACTTGCTAAACATTAAAGGTGAAATCTGCAAAACAGATAAGACATTTTGCCATCTTGCTCCCACTAATGTTGGTGTGGGCTCATCACCCAATGCTCTTCAGCAGGCTTGAAAATCTTGACCTCCTTAATCCTTACAGAGATTCTGGGGAGAAGGAAGAATAGGGAGACAAAAAGATGCAGGATCAGATTTTCAGCATGTGGAAACCTGTGTTGCTTAACTGAAGTCAGTGGAGCCACACTGAACTACACAAGTCAAACTTTGGTCCATAAAGGCTGCAAGAGACCTCAAAAGCCATAAATGACCTGATGGATAGCCAGACTTTACAGCCAGTACAAAGACTCTTGGGGTCAGAAAATGCAGAGCACAGAAATGTTTGTGTCATATTAACAGGCCTGACTTGCTGCTGGGGTGTGTCACTTTAAGTCTGCTATGATTTAACACATTGATCAGGTGGCCAGGATGAATGTGGGAACTTAAAATCAAATGCTATACATTAAAAATCAATCAGAAGTAACAACAAGCACAAATATACATGCTGAGAAGACACTGGAATCTAGCCCAGAGGGAATATGAGAAGAGGCTGCCTTTGATTTTAAGAGCTGGGAACTTTGTTTATTTGAGAAGAATGACATCATTGTCTAGCTATGTCAGTGAGAAAGATTTTATGTGAAGAGAGATCATTACAGCAAAAGCATGGAGTAAGCCACCTACCCCACAACAGTTTGTCTTGGTTTGGGCTGAAATAGGGTTAATATTCCTTTTCAGGGACTAGATGAGTGCTGTGTTTTGGATTTAGCTTTGGGTTTGGTATGAGAAGAATGCTGATAGCACACTGATGTTTTCAGCTGCCACGAGACTTCAAGGACTCTCCGACTCCCCATGTCCTGCCCGTGCGCAAGGGCACAGGGAGCAGGGAGGGAGCACGGCCACAGCACCTGACCCTAACTGGCCAGTGAAATATTCCATATCATGGAACGTCATGCTCACTGTATAGAGGAGGGGTGGTTGGGAAGGAGCGCTCTCTCTCTCTCTCGCTTCCGGGATTGCAATTGTGGGATCTTGGTATCTCGGGGTCGCTGGCCGGGAAGGGGCTGGGTATTGGTCAGCTGGTGGTGAGCAATTACACTGTACATTGCCTGTTTATATATTTCTTTTTGTTTTCCCCCTATCATCGTCATTGTTCTCGTTTTATTGCCATTATTAAACTGTTCTTATCTCAGCCTGTGAGTCTCCCTACACCCCTCTAATTCCCTCCCCCATTTCCAGGTGGGGAGGGGGAAGGGAGGGTGACCAGCTGCGGGGGTTGGTTGCCGATCAGGCCCAAACCACGACACAGTTAGAAAGACACAGTGTCACTTGTCTTTGCTTAGACCAGGAGTTAAACATACATGGGGAAAAGACAGGTTTGATATTTCAGGCCTGTGCAGTTCAGATGTAGGTAGACCAGAAGGGCTCAGGATCTGCCAGCCAGCCAACATCTTAAAAGCAAACACTCCATGAAGCAAGGACCTGAAGGTCACAGCTTAGCTCACCCTGTCGTGGTTTAGGCCTGGTCGGCAGCCAACCACAATGCAGCAGCTCTCTCTCCCTTCCCCTCTTGCAATGAGAAGGGACAGAGAGCCAGGCTTGGGGTTCGAGATAGGACTGGGATGGGGAAAAAAATCCCCCTTTATGATCACGAGCAAAAGGCAGACTCGTTAGGGGAAGAAAAAAAAGAACTATTTTTTAGAGTCTATTATTAGAGACACTAACAGCACTTAACAGAGTAGGACAGTGAGAAGCATTGCCACATCTTGAGAACATCTTCCCCCCACCCCTCCCTTCTTCCCGGGCTCAGTTCTGCCCCCGATATCTCTACCTCCTCCCCCAGTGGCGCAGGGGCAGGGAATGGGGGGTGCAGTCAGCGCTGCCACTTCCTTCAACTTCAGTGAGGGGAGTGTCCGGAACTTGTTCCTCCTGCTCCATCGTGGTCCCCCTCTCACAGGAGACAGTCCTCCACAAACTTTCTCTGACTGGATTCCCTCCCACGGCTGCAGCCCTTCCCGAGCTGCTCCGGCGTGGGACTCCCCCGCATGCTGCAATCCTCCCAGCACTGAATTACAGCAACAGGGCTACCTTTTCCCATGAGACCCCGGCCTTCTTCAGGCACAGAACCTTGATCATGCAAACAGAAGCCACAGGCCGTAAATCAATGTCTGCTCCACCGTAGACCTTCATGGGTGGCAGGGTGGCCGCCCTGCCGTCTCACCACAGGATACAGGGG
This sequence comes from Tyto alba, assembly GCF_018691265.1. Classification (NCBI taxonomy): domain Eukaryota; kingdom Metazoa; phylum Chordata; class Aves; order Strigiformes; family Tytonidae; genus Tyto; species Tyto alba. The sequence continues at coordinate 45,731,401 of NW_024881275.1, read as the reverse complement.
GGTCTCTGCTCCGGCACACCTCCCCCCTCCTTTCTTCCTCCGTTCCTCCACTGACCTTGGTGTTCACCCAGCTGCAGCAAGTCCTCCTCACAAGTCCCACTGCCCATCACCACGTCCCTTCTTAAATACGTTATCGCAGAGGCGCACCAATTGGCTCAATTTCTCAAACAGAAGTGGAGCTGACTTGGAGCTGGGGGAGCTTCGAGAAGCTTCTCACAGGGGGCCGCCCTGATAGCCCCCTCCCCTGCCACCAAAAAAAACTCCACCACTCACTCAACCCAGGAGACAGCCCTAGCTCATGTTTCTCCAGACACACTGTGAATATTATGTGCTCCTACAAACAGACAATGGCTGAGAAGAAGGTTCAGTTGGTTTGGGAAGAACTTGGCCACAATTTCAACCTTTTTTCAGAGATTCCTGCTTCTCTTTGAAAGAGTATATAGCAGAGCAAACACCTCATACTGAACAGACTGAATTTTCATGAATTCACATGTCAGCTAACAGTCATCCCTAAGGTAGCTTGAGGCATTTGTACAACATGGTTTGACCCTGCCTCTTCAGCTTTCTTCTGTGTCTCAAGCCACTGACAATTCTTAATAGTGATCACTGATTGATGGGGCGTGTTAGCATCACTGTCTCAGCATGTCCCTTTTCCTTTCATTGTTTGCAGCTTCTTGGGTAACTGGCTCTTGGCTTTGCTTTAGTTCTTGTTTGCAAAGACCAAAGGAGGGGCCTTCTACAGTGACAGAAGATGGGTTTAGTCAGTACTTGTGGCCACAGGTTGCTTAATGGATTATGTGAAAAACTAAAAAAAAAAGGGAGTGTGTGAGTGCAAAGGTGCAAGAAAGTGGAGGTTTACAATATTGGAGTCTTGAGTTAGGCAGCTAGCTTCCAGTGTCTTTGTAAGAAGACTTATTTCTTCTTCTTGCCGTTCCTCCTCTGAGTAATTCAAAATCCACTGATAACTGCTGCGACACTAGCTGATATGTCAACACTTATTTCTTACTACAGGGTATTTGCTGGACTGCTAAGGCAAATGAGCACAGCTCCACCAAAGTAATTCAAACGTCTCTGACTTACAACAGCTGAGAATCATTTTTACTAGTTGCAATAAATAACAATCCTGACAACCTGGCTTGGATCCAAAGCGCAGCTCAAAATTTTATGCAAGTTGTTGGAAGGAAATTATTCTGCAGGCTCCAGGCACTCCTCTGGGACACAAAAATTAATGAGCAGCACTTAAGTTTATCAGAATTTAAAAGAAAAATGTCCTCCAGCAGCCCCCAGTTGTGTCTCTTTGTTATATTAATCTTCAGAGATTGGTGCAGATTTTAAGTACGAAGACAAAATTTAGATGAGAAAAAATATAATCAGAGGTTTGCCAGACAATAACTGCTGCCTTTCAGTGCAAGGGCAAGAGGATACTGAAAAATATACATTTATCTATATAATTTAATATAATACAAGTATACATATCCACCTATCTATCTATAGATAAAGATATTATCTATGATATTGTGCTGGGTTTCTGTGTTGTGGTTTTTGTAAGTGGGGGAGGGGACTACAGCAGTGGCCCCCTGTGAGAAGCTTCTCGAAAGCTTCCCTGGCTCCAAGTCAGACCCGCCTCTGGCCAGGGCCAACCCAAATAACTATGGTGGCTGTGGCTCTGCAATAGTATATTTAGGAAGGGGAACCTGAGAGGGGTTTGAGACTTGTGAGGAGGAGTTACAAGAAGGACAAACACCCAGGTCAGTGGAAAGAAGAAGGAAGCAGAGGGAGGTGCACCAGAGCAGACACTTCTCTGTATCCTGTGGTGAGACAGCAGGGCCACCCATGGAGGTTCACAGTGGAGCAGAGGCCAGCCTGCAGCCTGTGGAGGAGCCCACACTGGCACAGGCACTTAAAGGAAGCTGAGACTCTGAGGGGAGAAGAAGCCCTCACTGTTGTAGTTCAGCACTGGGAGGACTGCAACACGTGGAGGTGGCCCACACCAGATCATCATGGGAACAGCTGCATCCAGTGGGAAGGACTCACTCCAGAGAAGGCTCATGGAGGACTGTCTCCAGTGAGAGGGAACCACATGGAGCAGGAGAGGAATGTGTGGCATTCACCCCACCTCCTGAGAAGGAAGGAGCAGTGATCTGACTGTGACCCCCATTCCCTGCTGCCTGTGCCACTGGTGGGTAGGAGGTTGTCATGGTTTGAGCCTGGATGGCAGCCAAACACCACATAGCCACTCACTCCTCCCTTCTCTTCCATCAATGAGAAGGGACAGATGAGCCAGGCTTGGGATTCAAGATAAGACTGGGAGGGGAAAATCACCCATTATGGTCACGGGCAAAAGGCAGACTTGTTAGGGGAAGAAAAAAAAGAACATACTTTTATTACAGACACTAACAACACTTAACAGAGTAGGACAGTGGGAAACATTGACACATCTTGAGAACACCTTCCCCCCACCCCTCCCTTCTTCCCGGGCTCAGCTCTGCTCCCGATATCTCTACCTCCTCCCCCAGTGGCGCAGGGGCAGGGAATGGGGGGTGCAGTCAGTGCTGCCACTTCTTCTATTTTCAGTGGGGGGAGCTTCTGGATCTTGTTCCCCCTGTTCCATTGTGGTCCCCCTCTTACAGGAGACAGTCCTTCACAAACTTTCTCTGACATGAGTCCCTCCCATGGACCGCAGCATTTCCTTACACTGTTCTAGTGTGGGTCATCAACTTCCTCCGACTGGATTCCCTTTCACTGGCTGCAGCCCTCCCGAGCTGCTCTGGTGTGGGACACCCCCGCATGCTGCAATCCTCCCAGCGCTGAACTACAACAGTGGGGTCTACCTTTTCCCACAAGACCCTGGCCTTCTTTGAGCACAACACCTTGATCAGTCATGTGAAATACAGGCCATAAATCAGTGTCTACTCCACTGTAGACCTTCATGGGTGGCAGGGGGGGGCCGCCCTGCTGTCTCCCCAGAGGATATAGGGGGGTGTCTGCTCCGGCACACCTCCCCCCTCCTTTCTTCCTCCGTTCCTCCACTGACCTTGGTGTTCACCCAGCTGCCGTGACTCCTCCTCACAAGTCCCACTCCTCCTCACCATGTCCCTTCCTAAATATGCTATCGCAGAGGTGCAGCTGATTGACTCAGTTTTGGTGCAGAGGTGGAGCTGACTTGGAGCTGGGGGAGCTTTGAGAATTTTCACACAGGGGGACACCCCTATAGCCCCCTCCCCTTCCACCAAAAACCCCACCACTCACTCAAACCCAGGACAGAGGTAGAGAGATTGGGAGCAGAGATGAGCCCAGGAAGAAGAGAAGGGTGGGAAGAAGGTGTTTTTGGGGTGTGGCTGTTCTTGTCACTGTCCCACCTTGTCTGTTAAACATTGCCTTAGTGTTTGAATTAAAGTGATAACCTTTTTCTTTCCCTAATGATTCTGTGTTTTGCCCACAATAGTAATGTCCTCCCTGTCCGTACCTGGATTCGTGAACCATTTTGCTTTATTTTCTCCTTCCCATTCCTGAGAGGGGAATGAGTGAGTGAATGGCTGTGTGGTGCTCAGTTGCCCTCTGGGCTCAAACCACAACAGATATATTTTATAAATATTATCTGCAATGTATCTTTCCATTGAAAATATATGGCGTGAGTGTTCAAAACAGACACAAGACATCCCATTTTGAATCACATGTGGTGAGACTGGGGAATCCTCTAACCGCAAGAATTTCTTGGGGCTGATGACTTCACAAGACTGAAAATTTGCCATTTATACAGAGCAAAAGAACAGCCATTATAGCAGCTTCTGCAGAGTGGTAGGAGGAAAATGGGGGGAACTTGGCTCACCTTCAGGTGTCCTGCAGTCAAGCTGCCTCCTATGCATAGTAGAAAGTAGGTAATTAAGATTAATACTCGTGAAATCCAGCACACTTTAGTACAGAGTGCTGAAGCCACTTGGTGAGAGATTCCATGAAGTCTGCAAGGAAGGCACACTGCTCCCAAGGAGTCATAAATGACCTTATGCTTCACCCTGCAAACAGGTGAGCCCTTATCTTCAGAAGGAAAGGGATAGCTGGGGAAAGAAGAACATGGCATAGTAAGAAGGAGGGAGGCTGAGCATGGTATGCCCTTTTCTGTCCACTTTCTCACTGGCTAGGAGACTCCCTCCTATTTCTTACATCGCTTACTCTACTGTGTGAAGCTAAGCAGCCAGCTGAGGTAAGGTCATGACATGGCTCTGAAACAAGGTGGGAAAATACACTCCTTGGACAAGGCAGACTACAGATTCAGGTGTCTCCAGGCAAACAGAGGATTTGAACACAACTCTTCAGTTCCTTCTGTGACGTGCTGACAACTAAGGAGCACCCTTACTAGCATGGCATTTTACACATCCAGTGTGAACAACATCTGCTGCAAGATAAGACAGTGTTGGACATGCCCTGAGTCACATAGGCATGTGTGACTGTACTCCCTCAAGCCCAAATGTTGCAAGGACTGGACTCAGAAATTTGAGCACATCCAGGTCTTTAGCTGTTACTGTCCTGTGGTCTTGAAAACCTGGTGCTAGACACTGTACTAGTGAGAGAAGAGGAAGGACATTGCTGAAAACATACTGTGAATCCTCAGGGTTAGCACCAGCAGCTCGACTCCTCACCAGAGGCAACTGTTGGAGCATATGCTGGTAGGATAAACCTGACACAGGTCTAGGTTTTCAAAGTGTTCTAGTGGCTTTCCTTGAGGCCTTAGGTCTGCACTTGGGAAAGTCACCACTGATTGAAAAGAAGCAATTTTCTTGCAGTAGCAAAATGCTGGAAGAAAGACAAACCAGAGAAAATAGGCTTAATGCAACATGGCTCTCAATTGACTTGATGCAGTTGAGTACTGGGCTCATCTGTTCTGTGAGACAGATAATTCCTCCTTTGTGATTCCTGTTCTTCGGAGATATATATCTAAAACAATTACTGTTCTTGTGTTGATGCCCCTGCCTGTAAACCTAGCAGAAACTCACTTCAGCTCAAATTTCTGAGGGCACCTTTGCACTCTGCTATTTATTTTCTCCTTTCCCTCCTCAGACATTCTCAGTGATGCAACTGGCAGAGTCTTTTCTGATGAGAAGAAAACCCTTGCGTGAAAACCACAAATTGCAAGAGGGAAAGCAAATAACAGCCAGGATCCCAGAGAAACAGTGGCGGCAAGAGAGGAGCAGGGAAGTGATAGTCTTGAAAATGCAGGTAAGTCTCGCAGAACAACTACATGTGAAAAGTGATCTCTATAATGAATGACTGGATTCCCTCAGGATGCTGCCTCAGATGCTACCAGCTCACTCCACACCATGCAGTATCATAAGCAGGCAGAGATAAGCCTTCCAAAGACAAGAGTAGGTTGCAGCTACCCTTAGTTGGGATATTTCACCTCTTGTAAGGGTCTGTAGGTCTCCATGTTGCATCTTCTCAAGCACCTAAGAGAAACCCCAAGTTTTAGTCCTTTAAACTTCTCAAAATCCCTGGCTGTGAGGCTGATTCATAGCCAGACTCCTCATGGTGTTGTCCTCCATTGATTTCCATCCACTCAATTCAGCTGTTTCCCCATGGCCCCGCAAATCTACAAGCCAGACACAGTCACTGTGTACGCGCTGATCAGGTTGAAAAGCTATGTAAGACCAAGCTGCTGGAGAAACATGCCGGTGCACAGCTGCAAATATGAGGGACAGGGTCATACCTACAGGAGATCCTGAAGTGGGAGCTGGTCATGCTAAATTCTGTGTTGCTTGTGTAGAAAGTGCCTTGCACAGTCTGGATTCTATTACAACTGTTGTATACCCATTAGAATATATATATAATTTTTTCCCCCCTCTTTAAATTAGCAAGCCTTGAAACTGCAATGCAAGCAAAACAAAGAGTGTCACTAGTCAATGCAAGACTATGCCCTCTTTTGAGCTGTGCTTACCAACACAGCTGCTGCTCTGTCTAGTCTCTTTGACAGCCAACAGGAAAATTACCTTTTTTTTACATTCACTCAATAGTATGCTTGCAGAGGACACTGTGACATGTTCCAACAGCCACTGTTCTCTTACACACATCTATGTCAACTCTCCTCCCATTTCCTTTCTGGAAAGAGGAAATTGTATTACCATTGTCTTTTGTCTCCAGACAAAAAAATTGTAGACATTTTGCTGGATGGATTTTGAATGTAGATTTGGTAGATGATTAATGAGAGTTTTATAAGAAGCTCTTAGCAAAGTGCCTATGCTTGCCTTTATCTTTTACTTTTCCTAGTTCTACTCCAGAGCTGCCAAATTTTCACTCACCAATTACCATCATGGGCAAACCAGACTGGACTTAGGGAATTTGACTTAATTTGTTAGCAGTCAAATCAAAGTAGGTTAATGAGAAATAAACCCAAATCTTAAAACATCCCACCTCTCCCTTCTTCATGGGCTTAATTTCACTCCCAAATTCTCTACCTCCTCTCCCCCATTGGCACTGGGGGACAAGGAATGGGGGGTTGTGGTCAGTCCCTCAAATGTTTCTGCTGCTCCTTTCTTCTCAGGGGGAGGACTCCTCACACTCTTCCCCTGATCCAGCATGGAATCCCTCCCACAGGAGACAATTCTTCACAAACTTCTCACATGTGAGTCCCTCCCACAGGCTGCAGCTCTTCATGAACTGCTCCAGCATGGGCCCCTTCCATGGGGTGCAGTCTTTCAGAAACAGACTGCTCCAGTGCAGGTGCCCCAGGGGGTCACAAATCCTGCCAGAAAACCTGCTCCAGAGTGATGTCCTCTCTCCACAGGTTCACAGGTCCTGCCAGCACCCTGCTCCAGTGTGGGCTTCCCATGGGGTCACAGTGTCCTTTGGGTATCCACCTGCTCTGGCGTGGGGTCCTCCACAGTCTGCAGGTAGATATCTGCTCCATCATAAACCTCCATGTGACGTGCGGAAAACAGACTCCACAATCTGATAGATTGTAAAGTAGGTATGTTTATTCAGCGCTGGGCACATAGGGGATCACTCCTCCAAATATGTGCTACCATGTGGCACCATTGCCTTAGATTTATAGAGCAAATGATTACATATTCATAATATTTCGCAATACGCCTATACATATGCATCACCTATCCCCGCTTCGTATTAAAATTAGCATTTCCATGATCTCCTCCCAGTTGAGTCTGCGCAGTCTCTGTCACCCCCCTGGACCCGCAGAGCAGGTTTGTGCCGTTGTGGGGTAATCTTCGCTTACTCAGGGGTGGAGGAGGCTTTTTACTTAAACAGGAGATAGTGGTCCATCAACACAAACATCTTCACTTACTCAGGGGTGGAGGAGGCTTTTTACTTAAACAGGAGATAGTGGTCGAGCAACACAAACACCTCGTACAAGCTAGGCAAACTCTTATCTCGACTATTTCCCTCCTTGCTATTCCCATATTAACCCTTACATCCCCTGTTCCTATCTAGGCCCTGTATCAATCCCCCCTTTTCTTATCATACTAAGTAAATTCTTTTACTTCAACAATTTTCCCGAATAATATAAAGCCTCATGCATAGCAGTTATCCTTTTAAACATTCTCCAGACCCATAAATATAACATTATGGTTAGTACTAATAAAATTCCTAAACTACCTAGTAGGATCACAATGGGGTGTATCATAGTGTTAAGAATCCCTGTTGCAGAAGGCGACCAGCCGAAAAAAGTATCCCACCAGTTATGACTTGCATCTTGTTTTGCTCTTTGCAAAACCCTGTTTATTTCTTTTGTATCATGGTGAACAGTGACTAAAGTTTTCTCTCCGTTTTTCTGAATTTCTCTCAAGATCCCCAACAGATCTTGGTGTTTAATCAATTGCCTTACTAATGTAAGGTTCATTCCAATAGGTGTAGGTGATAACTCGAGATACCCTGTGATTTTAAATTTTACCAACTGGTGGGAAACCACTGGTGCCCAATATACAAAGTCACACCCAATGATCTTAACAAAGTTACAAATACAGAAATTAGAATGATTCCCAATGGGCAAAGTTACATTGTCATGATCTATCTCTACGAATACACAAGCAGTTCTTAAACATATACAGCCTTGACCAGTATATACAATCACCGTTTTTTACTATTATCTGGGTGAATTTCGAAGTGGCAAATACTTTGCTCAGTGTCAAGGCATACATCTTGGGCATCAATTGTATTACTTTCACAAATGAACCCCTGTTGTTCTTGGGTAATACAAGATTCCACATTTACAGTCTGCCATTTCTCATTCACCTTCCGGGCCCATGCTCTATGTTCTGAAGGATAGAGCACTGTGTCCTCATGATTCAATCCTAATGCAATGATGGGGTGGATTACATAAACTGTGGCATTATGTATAGTGAGCACAAAGGCAGTAGCTATGTTAGTAGTGGGGTCATAAGTAAAATTCACCATAGTCCACCAAGATTGGAATCCCCTTTCAAAATTGGTGGCTTTGTCCCAAACAGCCTTTGTTTTCCTGCCCAGTAAGTAGAGCTATTAAATGCTCTGCATCTGAATTTTAATTTCTTGTCCCAATGTTCCCTGCAATTGTGGTTCTCCTGGATAGGCATCCCATTCTTCTTTTGTGGGCACATTTGTCCCCTGCATAACTATAGTAGCCAACGTGTGGTTGCTCACATTTCTAGTCTTATTAGTATGCCCAATGTAAGCCTGGGACCATGGCCATTCACTGAACCTTCGACTATGCATTAGAGAAAAAATGATTATCAGACTTATCGTGAGAAGCGTAATCTTCCTGGCCGAACTTGGGTAACTTTCCATGGGGATTTATGGGCTTTCTTTACTCGGGTGTGATGTATCCAGGCCGAGTATTCCCTAATCTTGATGGCTGTAAACGTCGTGAGCAGCACCTGGAATGGCCCTTCCCATTGTGGCTCCAAGGTTTTCTCTGTAAGAGACTTAACATACACATAGTCCCCAGGTTGTATATCATGTACAGGTCCATCCAGCCCTCTACCTCGAGTACCAATTACATGTTTTCTGATCTTATTGAGTTGCTTCCCTAACGCCACCATGTAGGAGCTCATGATTTCATCTCCAATTTGTGTGGATATTCCTTTTTTGTACCCCGTATGGTTGTCCATATAAAATTTCAAAGGGGCTTAGCCCTTCCCTTGCCCTTGGCCTTGTCCGTATGCGTAAAAGGGCCAAGGGCAAGGACTGAGGCCATGTCAGGTTTGCTTCTTGCCCCAATTTTACAATTTGCTGTTTGATTAAGTGGTTCATCTTTTCCACTTGACCGCTTGACTGAGGGCGGTACGGGGTATGAAGCTGCCAATCTATACCCAAATGGTGGCTAATTTGTTGTACTACTTTTGAGACAAAGTGTGGTCCTCTATCTGAGGATATGATTGCCGGAACCCCAAATCGTGGTATTATTTCTTGTATCAGTACTTTAGTTACCTCCCGAGCCTTAGCTGTTCTAGTAGGGAATGCTTCTGGCCAGCCTGAAAAGGTATCAGTCAGTACCAACAAATATCGATACCCCCCTTTTCTTGGTAATTCCGTAAAATCTACTTGCCATTGTTGCCCAGGCCCGTTGCCCTTCCCAATCTGACCCATTTCTAGTTTGGGGGCGTTTTGGGGATTAGTCCGGAGGCAGATGTTGCATTGTCGAGTCACCTGCCTTACCATGGTATACAAATTTCTGGCTACAATCTCTTTTATCAAATGACTATACAAAGCTTCTGCTCCCCAGTGTCTCTTTCTATGCTCCTCTCGTGTGAAATGCCATAGTAAACGAGAGGGGATAATTAACTTCCCCTGTGGGGTATAAGCCCACCCTTCCTTGTTATATGTCCCTTCCAGATCTGCAATAAGTTTCTGATCCTCCCTGGTATATTCTGGTTTACTTTCCAGGGAAATTTGCCTATCGGGAATAAGTGCTCCTTCCATCTTTATCTCTATTTTGGCAGCCCGTTTTGCCTCCCTATCCGCCAGCTCGTTGCCTTTTTCCAATTCAGAGTTCACCTTTTGGTGTGCTTTAGTATGCATAATCGCCACCTTCTCAGGAAGTTGAACAGCTTCTAATAGTTTAAAAATTTCCTCCGCATGTTTGATGTTTTTCCCTTGGGAGTTCAATAGTCCTCTTTCTTTCCAAATTGCTCCATGTGCGTGCACAACTCCGAAAGCGTATTTGGAGTCCGTGTATATGTTAATGATCTTACCCTTGGCCAGTTCCAGGGCTCGAGTTAAAGCGATTATTTCTGCCTTTTGTGCAGAAGTATTTGCAGGCAGAGGTCCTGATTCTATTACCTTTTGACTGGTGGTAACGGCATACCCTGCGTGTCGATTACCGTTCAGGACGTAACTGCTTCCGTCCGTGAACCAGTTCTCCTCATCCTTCATGGGGCTTTCCTTCAGGTCAGGGCGACTTGAGTATGTCGTCTCAATTGTTTCCAGACAGTCATGGTGCACTGGTTCCCCCACGTTACCGCTGAGGAAAGAAGCTGGGTTGACAATATTAGTGACTATTATCTGTACATCATCTTGTTCTACTAGTGCAGCTTGGTATCTCAGAAATCTTTGTGGGGAGAGCCAATGCCCTCCCTTTGCTTCCAGGACTGCCGATACTGTATGGGACACATAGGCAGTCATTTTCTGGCCCAGAGTGAACTTCCGAGCTTCCTGTATGTTCAATATCAGGGCAGCCACCGCTCGCAGACACCCAGGCCACCCTTTTGCAGTCGCATCTAGTTGTTTAGAGAGGTAGGCGACAGCTCGTCGGTATGGACCTAGGTCTTGTGCCAGTATTCCCAGGGCAATGCCCTGCTTCTCATACTGCAATAATTTTCCTTTTTCGGATGGGGCTTCCCAGGATTCCAAGTCCTTTGCAAGCTGGTTGCCAAAAAGAGTAGGGCTATTCTTGAACCCTTGTGGCAACACTGTCCAGGTGAGCTGGGTCTTTCGACCAGTTTTAGGATTTTCCCATTCAAATGCAAACAACTTTTGGCTGGCTTTATGGAGAGGAAGGCAAAAGAAGGCGTCCTTCAAATCTAAGACAGTAAACCAAATCAACTTTAAAGGTTTACAAAAATACGCCTTTTCAGATTGGCCGGTCACTCCCTTTACCATAACATAGTCGTCCCCCCTGTGTCTACCAAAAGTTCTACTTCTTCTTGTTCTCTCGCCAGCTTAAGTTTAACCAGTGGATCCACCAGGGTAGATCCCCCAGGTCCCCGTCAGTCCTCTGTTACATTTGACATTCATAGAAGCCTTCCCATTCTCCAACCCTTGCACAAAGCACTCTGATCCCGCCCCAGCTGCGGTTGTTGCCTGGCCGGTCTCTGAACCATAGTGGCCATCAACTTCATCTGTCCTTGTCGACCTTCTTCTTCCCTGTTGCTAAACACTTTCCACGCCTCCTCTAACAATACCTCCAGATTCCCACTTTCCGTAGGGCGCAGCTTCTGAAGTTTTCCACCTTATCCACCTTTGTACATCTCTGTCCAATACTACATGATGAGCAACACCTCTTTAGCTTACCCCTACTTTCCTTACTTTCTCGTTCAAGTGCGAGCACCATAGGGTCCTGTGGGGGTACTAACCCACAGTCCCTTTGCCACTCTGGGTGGTTTTGCAAAGTGAAAAACATATCTGCGTATGATACCTCATCCCATTTTCCTTCTCTCCTTAAAAAACAACATAAGTTGTAACAAAGTGTTATAGTCCAGTGTTCCATTAAGCGGCCATTTAGCACCATCCTCCAGCTTATACAGCGGCCACCACTGATTGCAATATTTTACAAGAGTCTTTTTGCTTTCCGTGCCTCTGCTCCCTGCAATATCCCGCCAATGGGCGAGTATACAGCCGAGAGGGCTCTTTTTTAACACCCCTCTCTGAGTATTACCCATCTTGTTTCTGTAAAACACTCACTTAACACAATCACCACACAGCAGTCACTCACAATCTTATGATCACCACACAGCAAGCACTCACAATCTTATGATTACCACACAGCAGTCACTCACAATCTTATGATCACCACACAGCAATCACTCACAATCTTACGATCACCACACAGCAATCACTCACAATCTTACGATCACCACACAGCAATCACTCACAATCTCCCATTCTCACGGACGTCCACATACTTACAGCACTTTCATCTGAAGTTAAAACAGAACACAACAAAATAAAACACTACAAAACAAAACAAAACAAAACGCCTTTTCAATCACTCTTGCCTGTGGCCGCCCTATCGGCCAACAGGTCCCCCCCCCGATTGGAGCCAGCGACCGCTCTATCGCTCTGTGGCAAGATGTAATTGCCCCCAGACTCCCCTCACCCGCACGACAAACAGAACACAACAAAACAGAAGAAAACACAACAAAACAAAGGCCTTTCAATTTGGAGCCAGCGACCGCTCTATCGGTCTGCGGCAAAATATAATTGCCCTCTAGACTCCCCTAACCCGAATGGAGCCAGCGACCGCTCTATCGGTCTGCGGCAAAATATTGCCCTCTAGACTCCCCTAACCCGCACGAATTCGCGCCTTTTCGGTGCACCTACCCGGCTTAGCTGCACGCCAGACGTCTCTGCGCGATTTACCAGCTGCCCCAGCCACGCGTACGACTTACAGGCTCCTATCCTTAAACATACCGTTTGGTCCGCGGCTTCAGGAAGTCCTTGTCTGCCCCCCACGGTGAGCGGCTGGTAGCGGAGGCTCCTCCGAGGAAAGTGCTCGGGGCGCGCCTGGGAGAGTCCGCCCCGCAGTCGATCCCGTAGTCGAGCAGAGAGTCTCCTGCCTGGCTCGCCAAAACTGACGTGCGGAAAACAGACTCCCCAATCTGATAGATTGTAAAGTAGGTATGTTTATTCAGCGCTGGGCACATAGGGGATCACTCCTCCAAATATGTGCTACCATGTGGCACCATTGCCTTAGATTTATAGAGCAAATGATTACATATTCATAATATTTCGCAATACGCCTATACATATGCATCACCTATCCCCGCTTCGTATTAAAATTAGCATTTCCATGATCTCCTCCCAGTTGAGTCTGCGCAGTCTCTGTCACCCCCCTGGACCCGCAGAGCAGGTTTGTGCCGTTGTGGGGTGATCTTCGCTTACTCAGGGGTGGAGGAGGCTTTTTACTTAAACAGGAGATAGTGGTCCATCAACACAAACATCTTCACTTACTCAGGGGTGGAGGAGGCTTTTTACTTAAACAGGAGATAGTGGTCGAGCAACACAAACACCTCGTACAAGCTAGGCAAACTCTTATCTCGACTATTTCCCTCCTTGCTATTCCCATATTAACCCTTACATCCCCTGTTCCTATCTAGGCCCTGTATCACATGGGCTGCGGGGGAATCTCTGCTCCAGTGTCTGAAGCACCCTCTCCCCCTCCTTTTTCACTGACCTTAGTGTCTGCAGAGTTGTTTCTCTCACATATTCTTCACTCCTCTGACTTTAACTGCTGCTGAGCAGTTTTTTCTCCATTTCTTAAATATGTTATCACAGAGGCGCTACAACAATTGCTGGTTGGCTTGGCCTTGGCCAGCAGTGGGCCCATCTTGGAGCTTTCTGGTATTGGCTCTATTGGACATATGAGAAACTTCTCACAGAAGCTACACCTGTAGCCCCCCCACTACCAAAACCTTGCCATGCAAACCCAATACAGGGGTACAGCTTTGTCTGGTGAGCATGTGCCTTTCTGGTCACCAAAAAAGACTTAAAGGCAAAGTATAACAAGGCTGTAATACTTGTTGAGTCCTTGCTTCCCAGGCATTTTGAGGGGTGCAAATGTACCTTGCAGAAAAAATAACTTCTCTTAAGCATTCATAAGAGAGACTTTACTATATCCCACAGCAATGGTTAATTAACCTCCCTTCTGTGGTGCTACTTCAGCCCATTTTCTTTCTTTCATAACTGTTCCTGACTCAGATCCCTACAGTGCTCTTATCTGCTGCACTGATATGACCTGATCTCATATATATTCGATTGTATTGCATGGGCTGAGCTTGCCTCTTAACTTCTCTCTGATAGGTTAAACATGTTGCACTTGGGAATCTTATGTATCCTATAGATCTTAGAGTAGTTTTGTGGATCCTTTCTCTGTTGAAGCTGTTCTTCAGCCATGTCCGCAATCCCATTTTCACTGAGATGCCTACAAGCAATAGAGGTCTGATAATTCATCATGTTTAGTGATAAAATGATCAAATGTTCAGGCCTTTTAACTATCAGGATCCAGTGATTGCATGTGCAGCTATTTCACATCACACAAGTCTTTTAGTTTGCTTTATTCACACATTCATTTATGTCTTTTCTTGACTTAAGTCATAAACTCATGCCTTGTTTCTTCCTTGTTTTTGAGACAAAGCAATCCCAGACTTGTAAAAGGAAAAGCAAGCAAGGTGAGAGAGTCCTATTGGCCAGAAACCATGAAGAAACTCCTGCTAGCTTTCCAAAGACCACCTTCTCTTTCTTTGAGCTAAGGACACCATGCTGAAGGAAAGAACACTTTTAACAAAAACACTCAGCTGAGTGGGAGAATCCCCTGCCAGACCACAAAGGAAGAAGCTCTCTAAGTCAAGATTTTGCTTTTGTAACCTGTTATATTTGGAAAGTGTCTGCAGTGGCTTTCAGCGCAGGGTTTCTTAGGACAGGCTGGCCAGTAGAAGTAATGTCTGTTCTGCAATTATCACGGAGAAGCATGCATCAAGAAGTCACTAATATCTTCCTTGTGCAAAGTACCCAATTACCTTTCAACAGTGGAAAAAACTCCCTGAGAAAAAGTGTATGCTGATAACATGAGTCATACCGTGTATCTAGGACAAAAAGATGTGAGAAATGCTCAATTGCCAATTATCTCTGGCTCAGACAGGATATGTTGTGAAGCACGCACTTTTTATTACGTCCTTGCAAGACCGGGCGCCCCACCGGGTGGACGAGCCGAACAGCCATGGTGCGATGGTTTATATCCCTTTCTCCCGACCGCAAGTTCCCTCCCCGGATTCCTCACTGGCTGAGTACTGCAGGGTGTACAGACTTCCCAAACTGCCTACCAACACGCCCCTTCATGTCTGTGTTCATACGTCGCATGTTCATGGAAGTGGACCTTGGCTCTCTCCAGGACGGAGAAGTTCATATGCACGAGCTCATCACGCAAGCGTACTAAAATGAAAAGTTTGGAATTTCAGGTTCCCCAAGCCTTTCGGTATCTCCATCCACCTAAAACCAGTTCCAAGTACTGGGTCATCATAGTTGACAGAAGGACCACTTATCTTCGAGCCAGAGGCTAGGGACTTAAATGGTTGTGAATCGCTCTCGTTAATTTCTCTGGTGAATCACCCCCTTATTCTTACCAGGCTCATTCTGTGAAAACAACATTCTTTCCCTTACAAAGACTTATTATGAATAGTCCTATGTAAGCTCAGAATGGTTTAATGTCTGTATGAATAGAAGGGACCACTGGCTCCATCCCTGAGTGGTGTCCATGGTATTAGGCACAGTACTTAGAGGAAGGCTGGAGCACTAGATAGCATGTAGCAAGGGTGGGAGCTATAGGTCTGGTGTCAAATCCTTATGATCTTTGAAAGTCAGCGAGATTTTAGTCTTCTTGGGCCACTTCAGAGGAATTGTCAGCACAGGACACTGAAGAAAAATCATCGAAATTAAACAAAAGGTGTACATTTCCCTTGTAGTATTTGAACTGCTGAGAGCACTGTGTGGGCTCTTTCAGAGTTGAAAGGGTCAAAGGGATTTGTTAAATGATGCTAAAGTCCTATCACTTCTGTTTATGTTTAATTGGGCATTAATTTGTTTAACTCAATTCTTGTCCTAAGTCAACTAATTTCCTCAAATGTTTCTGTGCCAGCAAAGAACAAATGTTTGTCTTCAAAGGGACATTAATTTGATTAATGTTATGGGATTAACATAAATTAAGAGTGATTTCTGGGTCACTCCCTGTGCATAAACCATTCTCATGCTGCCCTAAGTATACTAATTTAATCTAATCTGCTCTGAAGCAAGTGTTGTCATGGAGTGGACTGTCAGGAGTAGCTGATCCAGAACAAATCCTGGTGTAGAAAAGTGCTGAGTGCTGCAGAAAACTCTGTTGCAAACTGCCATGCCAAATTATATTTCTGAATGTGATGTCAGTCCTTTGTTACCTTTACAACTCAGTAGCACAGAAAACTGATAGCTACTTCCTCCGGCTACATTAACACCATTACCTCTTCTCCCTTTGTTGTTGTTTGTTGTTGTTGCTGTTTGTTTATTTGTTTGTTTGTTTTTTTTTAAGTGCTCATACTTGAAACAGATAACAAAAAAAAGTAAGGCAGTGATTTAAATTCCAAAGAAGTACTAGGAATGCATTTCAGGCTAACTATGATATATGTAGTTGGAAATATATAAGTACATCAGCTTGATGCTGTCTGAATCAAAGCCAAGTTTACTTCTATTACTAGTAAAGTTTGGAGTGGTCTAGTTCTTTCTCCCCTCTCTTATTCCAAAACCCTTGTGACAGAAAACTGCACATTCATTTTAATGCAATTACAGTGGCAAATACCACTATGTGTACAATTTTAGTAACAGTAATTATTTAAATTAAATCCAGAGTAGTAAATTAAACAAACTGAAAGAAAAATTGCACAGCCAGACATGACCATGAAGGTGAAGGGAGAGAGATCCCACTCTGCTTGCTTAGGAGCAGAGAGACATTTTCAGACCGATTTCCTCAGAAAACAAAAGTTATGCAGTAATGGTGTGTGTATCCCAGAATGTTTTGAATCTGTTGGCCAGTTCCAAGACAGTTTGACAGAGGAGGAGAGATCTCAGTGATAATTGTATTCTACTGTCCTGGAAGGGGGATAGAGAAGTCTCCACTCACTCTCCTGATGAGGAGAGGGGCTGTGTTAGGTGTAACTGAACTCACACAGGAGACACACTGGAAAATGCGCTTCATTATTTCCATTGCTTAAGGAACAGCTTAGTTTTCCAGGAGCAGACAACCAGACACCCCCAAATTTGTCCAGGTAGTGGGAGAACACAGAAGTATTGCCTGTCAGTAACGGTTTCCAGTCCATCTTTGCTTCTTCTGCACTAGAGAGGACATCAGCTCTCTTCTTGTACAGCTCATTGCTTCTTCTATCCTGGCAGAAAAAGGGGTTGCCCAGGGACAAGGAATCAAGGCAATGGAAAGCTGAAGAAAACCTGAATTTTGCTGTCCCTGGGGGAGAAAATTGTTCCCTGCCCTCGGACCTTCAAAATTCAGTGCTGTGGTGGCAACAGGTTGCGGTGGGACAGTGGGGTGGGAGTTCTGTGGCAGCATGCTGAGGGGAAGGGATGCTGTGGAGAGCTGGCAGGGGTGTGGACGGCACATCAACATTTAGCAACCAATAACCCATGGCAAGGAGGCCTGCAGCTTGCCCACTTCCAGCTAGGTCACTCACTTAGCTGCAGGCACCAATCTGCCCCTCTGTGAATCCCCAGAGTGAGCTGCTGAACATACTGCTTGCTCTGCAAGCTCAGTGCAAAGCACCAGTTGCCTCCAGAAGTTGAAGGGTATTGATACAGGGCCTAGATAGGAACAGGGGATGTAAGGGTTAATATGGGAATAGCAAGAAGGGGATGATGAGAGAAATAGTCGAGATAAGAGTTTGCCTAGCTTGTACGAGGTGTTTGTGTTGCTCGACCACTATCTCCTGTTTAAGTAAAAAGCCTCCTCCACCCCTGAGTAAGTGAAGATTACCCCACAACCGGCACAAACCTGCTCTGCGGGTCCAGGGGGGTGACAGAGACTGCGCAGGAATTCGGGGTGAAAAGTTCAGCACTGAGGAAGAGGAGATACTTCCTCCCATGACCACCGCCCAGTCCTTCACGACCCCTGCCCAGGACCAAAGGAACTCACTGCGCAGACTCAACTGGGAGGAGATCATGGAAATGCTAATTTTAATACGAAGCGGGGATAGGTGATGCATATGTATAGGCATATTGCGAAATATTATGAATATGTAATCATTTGCTCTATAAATCTAAGGCAACGGTGCCACATGGTAGCACATATTTGGAGGAGTGATCCCCTGTGTGCCCAGCGCTGAATAAACATACCTACTTTACAATCTATCAGATTGTGGAGTCTGTTTTCCGCACGTCAGTATAAGCAACACCAATTTACATAGAAGTGCTGTTCCATTCTGGAGTTTTTCTGCCCCTTTTTGGCTTTTGTGCAACTCATGAATTATTTACTAAACAACCGACAGTCTTAAGAAAACTGCTTTGACTGCATGTGTCCACTAAGATGCTCTGGTGACATTCAAGAACAAAAGCAATTTAGAGAGGGAGAAATACCAGAATAGGCTCTTAGTAAGTCTAGGAATATTCACAGTGCAGGCCTTGCATTGAGATCAGAACATTGCACAATGAATAAATTATGTCTGACATTTGATCAGTGACTCATTGCCTAAGTATTTGGAAAGGAAATATTGATAACAGTGTGCTGGTAAACCTCAAAAGATTTGATTAAAAATTGCCTATTTTAATGTAGCCTTCGGGAGTAAAAATTAAGAAAAATAAAATAATTCAGATCTTTTTGCTGTGACTGCTAGGGGTTTCTTGACATTCATTCTTAACTCTCATTCCAAGCTTGCAAATATTTTCCTCTTTTTCTTGTTTTCTCATTCTTTTTCCTATAGAAAAACAAAACTATCAGACTACAGGGATATTCCCTTTTTGGCTGACAGTGGCACTGTTGCTTGGACTTTACTTGTATGTAAACAGATTTGGAGCAGATGACTGAGACTGTCCTTGAAATGAAATATTATTTAAGTACATAAGAATAATAATAGGGTGTGAAATCATAGAGATTATAATAAAGCATCTTATTAAAATAAAGGTATTACATTACTGTCTTTCTGAGAAACTGATGCCTGCTAGAAAGGCAAGTATCTTTGAAATTAAAAGGCATCTTTGGACCCTGCCAGATGCCCCTATTTACACTGTTCTCATGAAGATGGGTGCTGTTCTGGATGCACTGTAGTTCTGATAAATCAAGGATGGGGTTGATACTGTGAGTGATAATCCATGTTTCTACTCATTGGTAAGGTCAGGTTTCCCTCTCTGCCTCCCCCACTTGTGAAAGTCAAAATCCGTTGGGTCCCTCAGGGAGATGTGGAACATAATGATCATACTTTGGATTTTTTGAGTCTTTTTTTTTTTCTCTTCTGAGCAACCTGTTACTCTTGTTCTGGAGGAGAAAGCCCATCTCCTCACTATTTGCACTACAAGGGAACTCAGATGAGGTTCCCTGTTTTCTGCCTCCCTTTGGTGGGGAAGGAGAAGGGATTTGTGCTGGATGTCACTTGCATAGATGTCCAGGTACCTACCACACATGGTGCATTCCTTGGAGTTATGGTTTCCATGTTAAGTCTCCACTGGTACGCGAGCTTCTTCCACTGTCCAATCTCTCACCTTTCAGTGGAAAGTCCTCATGTTCTGTATAGTGGTGAGTAAGAAGTCCCAGCTGACTTTTCTACAGCAACCCCTTCTTTTTTGTCTACATCAGGCGTACCCCTTCATGTTCACCTCATGCTGCAGAGAAGGCTTTTGAACAGATAGCCCTTTGTACATGGCTTCGGATGCTAACCTGCTGTATTTTTGTGATTACAGAGGAAAATCTTGAAGTCAGAAAGGTCATCAGAAAACCTTGTAGCTTTGGGAAACAATGAAGCAATGAAGTTTAATAATTGTAGAATCATAGAATGGTTTGGATTGGAAGGTACCTTAAAGATCATCTAGTTCCAATCCCCTGCCAGGGTATGTAGACAAAGCTAGTACTGAGCTTGTGGAGGTGGGGGTAAGACGAATGACATGTTTTTCTTCCTTCAGCCAGGGACTTCAAAACTTTGCGTGACCCAGGATTCCTCTGTCGCTCCTTGACTTTGACAAGACTGCTGTCTGTACTATGCTACCTGTTAACTCCCTTGAGGGATGCTGCACTAATGTGGAGGTTTTACAAAATGTGGAGCATTACAAACAGCTCTATGTTTTGTGCAGTCCTTAGAATGGAAACAGTATGGTAATTTCATTGTTTCACAGATTAACATTAAAAGTCACCATGTGAATCACTCAAAACAGGTCCTAAACCAACATTGGCTCTTGTGTGGAAGATGATTCTGTACTGGTCACAGGTGTTTTTTCTGACAAAAAAGTATTTTTCTACTTGCCATTTCAATACTTGCAATTATTTTAAAACCACCTCTCAGCCAGCAGATCATTTTAATTGTTTGGCAAGGAAGGGAAATCTTGGCATTTCAGAAGAATTGCTAAGGAATGTGAATAGGTTGGAATTACACAATAGTGCTGTCTGCCAAAGAGTGGCATGGCACTTAACCAGCTGAGAAGTGCTGTGTTATTTATTGGACAAATTAATGTAAAAAAATTCTCTCTCCTCTTCTAAAAGAGAGAAAGAAGAATATTTAATTTAAAAAGTGAGCATTCAGTGCCCACATCTTGTCCAGAAATAGCTTTGAGGTGAATAAAATACATGTTGAGATCAAAGGTCTGTGATGAGGCAGCAGGTTGCTCCTGTTCAGAGTATTACCTTATATTTCCTTCAGTGTGCACTCTAACAAGTCAGGCTGCCAGGGCCAGGCAGGGAACAGCCAGGCTCACCCGGTTTGAGCCCCCAGCAGTCAGAGAACTCTGCACACAAAGGTAGCTTTTCACTGCTATGGTTAATGACTGCACCATGCTTTCCAAATCCAGATAGGAGTTGGTGCCTTTGAAGAATTCAGCAGGAAGGTGGTGGGGGAGGTTTGAGTGCTTGGCACCAGCTCTGCATAGGTAGCTGGCAGATTTTTAGTCTTGGCTCATGCATCATTTGCATTATACCTTTCTCTTTTAGTGTAGTACTTTAGCTAGACTTCTTTGCTGTCCCTTGGTTTCTGCTCCTAAAGTGATCTGAGGTATACCAGGGGCTCATGACCCCAGCTAATTGTCTCTGTATGCACAGGTGACTGTCACTGGAATACTATGGCAATGGCAGGTAGTAGAGCAATAACTCAGAATATGAGATCCAGTCTTGTCTTGTTCTTTTTCCCCTCTCCCAAGCTGTCAGTGGAGGAGAGGTGGGATAACAGCCATTCTGCCAACTTGCCAGCTGCAGGAAGATTTCTGTAGGCTAGTCTATGCCAAGGCAACGGCAGAGCACAAAGACGCCTCAGTGTGCAGGATGCATGGGCTGAGCGGGTGCAGGATCCCATGTTCCCATCTGCAGGATGTGTAGGAAGACCATGCATGGATATCTTGCAGTGTAGGGAGGTCTGGCTCTTTGCCTAGCAATTGTCTCTTCTTTCAGGGAGATGGTCACACACTAGGGAAGAAATGCTGAGGCTTGAACATATATAGGCCCACGGAAAGGAAGTGCTTTTGCATGTGGGCAGTGAATTTTCACAGCTGACATCATTAGGATAAAGGCTTTGTGTGACAGTGCATTACCCAGCTCCCTTCCAGCAGGACAAAGGCTGGCATTTTAATGCACAACCATTTTTCCTTGGCTCCTCTTAAGTGCTTTTCAGACTGGGGAACATTGTTCGACAAGTTTAGAATATTGGTCTCCATGTAATCAAAATCTCTATGTATCTCAAGGTAAGAAACGGGGAGGAAACAAGGAGTTAATCTAAAGTAAGTCCAGTCCAAAGTAAATCCAGCTGAGAACATCCAACAGGAGAACACACAAAAAGGATGACCTGACCAAAGAAGTCCTCTCTTCAGTCCATATCTCTGAAGGAGAAACCATTCACTTGGCCAGGACACCACTAGAATAATTTAATGAAAAATACACTCTTCCCATTCTCTTGCACACTTTCTTTATATTTTTTTTATCTCTCATTTTCTTATAACTCAATCAAAGGTTGCAATGTCCAGAAAAACTTATTCCATGCTAGTCTTTAGATCTATCTCTGAATTAGCCACAACTTTGTCAAGAATGTAGTCCATACACTATTTTTCTCCAGACAAGCCAGATTTATGTTTTTCCTCCTATTTTAGTTTGCCAAACTTGGCTTTATTTTGATTGGCTGACATTCCCACTGGAGGGAGACAGAGTGACCTTTCTGACCTGAAGGATATATAAACACAAGTAGTTTAATGTGAAGCCGTGTGTGATTTGACAGGGGTAGTATTCTTTTGAGAGTAAAGATGCTTTTCTTCTCCCTTTGCCACTTAACTGCTGTAGGAGCTCAGGAAGCCACTTTGTCTCTTTGAGCTTTTCTATCTTGACCAATTAGGCTATTTGTCTCTTTAGGAAAGGTCCAGATATGTCTATTTGCAGGGTGTGTGCCACACTAGGTCTCCAGTTCCAGAAAAGACCCCAAAGCATTATTGTAGTGCAATGCATAGACAGGTGCTGCAGGATGAGCATCACCAAGGCAGAGAGATCTCTCTTCACATTAACAACTAAAATATAAATCAAATAGTCTGAGTGCTGTGTCCAAACAGCCTGGGCAGTTGAGGAGAAGGAAGCACCTCCAATACACTCCACTCAGTCACCTGTCTTTTGGATGATTTGCAGGCTGTAGGTACCCTTCCAAGTAGACAGGAATCAGACATCTTGGCTGGACTAGACATAAGGCTACAGGCGGTTCAAGTGAGATACAGGGACTCCTGCTGCATGAAACATCCGAGTTCTGTATTCAGAGGAGAGGGAACTAGTAGACATGTAGAGATGAAGCTGACAAAATGCAGCTCTAACTAGAGAGAAACATTAATTCAGTAAATTAAATTCTTATTGTCAGTATAGTGCTATTTCTTGACGATGGTGTATATTTATGGAGTAACAGACTTTCTTCCATGTTGTTAATGAAATATAAGCAATTTCTTTAAACCCTTTTAAAGTGTTAGCCTTGCTTAGGTGAGGAAATAGTGGGCATCAGAATGTAGTCCTCTGTGCCTGGGCTGTTTTCCTGAGAAACCTGATAAGATAAATGGGCTTGCTGGATCAAGGTTAATTGCTACCTCCAGAGTACTAAGATATCACCTTGATGAAATTGTAGATGAGCAAATCTAGAGTGAGCACAGTACACCAGAGTTGAACATTTTACATTATTATTCTGTTCTGTCTTTCTTGTTTGCATACAGTTTAAGGAGGAGACATTTTAGACATGTGAAAGATAGAAGAGAATTCTCCACTACATCAATCCATGACACAGAGTTTGCCTACACAAAAATAAGTTTATCACAATGGGAAAACTTTGCAGTAATAATTTTGATTTATCTGTATTACTGCAAACAGACCATACTAGCCCACTAGCTTTATGGCTTTACCATGAGTTAATGCTTCCACATGTGATTCAGTGATAGTATCTTAGTCTTCTACATAACTCCTGCATAATGGGCATTGTGGAGATGTTTCTGTGAATGAAGATTGCTCCTGAAATTCTATTTAATTTCCACTGTGGGTGGGTCTTGTTCACCAGGTCTCATCCTGATTTGCCACTGCAAGCATTTAAAAAGCAGCCATAACAATTGCAGCTGATCATTTTGTGTTTGCTGTTTGCTCAGACTGTGATGAGTGGTGAAAGACAGCTTGCTGCAAATGCAGAAATCACATCCTATCTCACTGAGGGAGCGTTATGAGACACATGGCTCTACCAGTCTGGGTCATTTGATAAACTTTGATACAGAAATTATTTGATAGTATTCCAAAAGAGATGTTTCTGAGAAAGTTTTCCAGTTTCTCACAATCAAAAATAAGGTGCCTTTATTTTTTATATTTTTTTTCTTTTTTAAGACTGTCAACACAGTGCTTTTTGAAATCTCCTTCTGAATCTGGCTCATGCAAGATGTAGATGATGGCAGAAAAGCCCAAGCGTGGAGAATACCCAGGAAAGAGGTGCAGCTGGCACAATGCAGTCCCAGTACTTGCTCTGAGTAACAGCAGTAGACAGAACTGCTCTGATATGTGCTCAGAGAGCATAAAGAGGATCAGGGCTGTTGAAAGTACCTGCCTGTGAGTGTTTCATTTCCTCAGTGCCATCCTGTCAACCTCCAGTGTCCCCAAAACATGTCTCAGTGTTAGAAAGACAAATAAAAATCCTGCTAGCACAGATGATGAAATTTCTGTAGTTTCACTGTCTTGGTGTCCATCAGAGAATGTATTCTTTTCCTTCAGTGGACTGCTGTCCAACATTGTGACAGGCCTTCCATGCCCCATTCTCCTTTGGGATGCTGTTGCACAGCTCCCACATGTGGGTGGAGTCCACAGGCTCTGTGCCTTGGATCACAGTGGGAGCCAGCTGGGAGCTGATGTGGGCCCAACTGTATGAGAAGCACATGGGCACAGACAGTGAGAAAGCTCTCCCAGACAGCAACCAGGCACAGACATACCAAGGCAACAGTTTGTCATCCTTCCACCAGCAAAAGAAACAGCACCTGCAGGACTTGATTAATCTGAACTTCTCTGTGGTCCGGCTCTGTGCAACAAGGCAAGAGAAGCACAGGAATATCCCTGGACAGTACTTTTCTCTCTGCATATCACAGAGCCAACACAGAAATAATTCACTTTCATGCATAAGAAAAGCACCCATGAGAATTATCAGCTATCCAATGTGCACTTTGTTGGTTTCATTTCAGATTCTCTGCAGCTGCCCAGTTTTTCCCAGTGCTACTGTCAGATGCATATAGAGCGGCATTGAACTGTTATTGTGTTCTCCCTACCATTAAGTTAGAAAGAAAAAATATTTTCCATCCTATTAGATGCATGGCCTTAGTTTAAAATGTGTAAATATAGTCCAGATGAATTAAAGAGAATCACTTGGACTTCCCAAGGTGGTCTGCCAAAGCTGAATTTAGCACAAGCCCAGGCCCAAGCACTTTCCTTTATCTAGCATTTTAAAATACATTAATTAGCTTGAACAAGTTAAAATCACATGTCTAAAGCCTAGACTAGATGTGGCCTTAGCCTTATGTTGTTCAGAAAGGGCTTGATCCCAGCTGGTGGTCATAGGCAGAACAATAAACAGTATCCAGCTTTATGGTAGCTGGGTAGAATATAACAGCCGCTTTGTTCCGGACACACTGCCAAGCATCAGGTTGGACACACAGGCAGTTTGACTGCACCAATACTGTGCATGATACTGAAAGCCAGAGCTAATAATATGTAAAAAATTATTATGGGAAGTCTTGCAATATCTTCAGAAAAATGTCCACTTATGCCACATACCTTGGCCATTTTTCTGCCTACACACAATCCTACTCTGACTTTACAAACTGATACAAAATGGGGCTAAGGATGATTGGATCATTACCATACTTTCAGGATCAGGATCCTTTGATCCTGCTTGTACCAGAACAAAAGAAGTAAAAGATAATAGAGAGTTAGGTTGGCTAAATCTGGGGTTATTCCTAATCTCCTGTTGTCGCTTTCATGTTGTTGGTCTATCACTGTGTATAAGGAAGTTGTGCTAGTCCTACTGTCAGTAGCACAATGATGTTCAGAACCCTGGTCCTACCCAAGGACTTGCCCCCAGTATAAACTGATATTCCAGGAGTATGATTTAAAATAAAAGAAGAACAAAACTGGTATCAAATCTGATAATATTTTGTTCGGGGATCCTCTGGAAGTTTGAATGGCAATATGACTTGAAAAGGATATATGCTCATATATGTGAGCATCACATATCATGCATGATGACTACAGTCTCAGACAAACTCCAGGCAGGAGATTACTCTAACTAAAGGCTTTTGTACACTAACCTTCATTTTTCCCATCATTTCCAGTCTAGTCAGGCTGTTAGAAAGTGCTTCCTTTGGCACATCTGACAATCTCCAGCTTTTAGCAATAGCTGTGTTCAGTGATCACCAGCAGGAATGTACTGGAGAATGATAAAGTGCAAATACAAAGTAGAAGTGAAAGACCAGCTCCTCAGAAGGTCTGTTTTCTAGCTAAGTGTTTCCTCGGAAAAGGGTAGTTGCTCAGGCATTTTGAAAATCTTTTTACCTTATTAGAAGATTCTATGGGGATCAAATCTCTGTCCTTCCTCACTCAACTTCCCCAAGCAAGTCCCATCCTTTTACTAAGTCCCAAAATAAAGTGCAAGACAACGGAATTCATTTATATGAGAGAAGTATCCTGGTTTACATGAGTCAATGCACAGATGGCTTTCCAAGAGGTTGAAGTACAAAACTATTATTGACCAGTATTGAAAACCTGACAGTACAGCTTATGACTCCAGTCCATAAGGCACTGCTTTGCTGGTGCAGATCATACTGGGGGATAAAAAAAAAGGGCTTGGCTGACAGATGAGGTGAAACACCACACAAGAGAGCTTAGCTAGCCACATTGCTGCACAGTACATTTTCAGGAAGTAGAGTTGTCACTCTAACCTCCATCATGTGGCTATGATTACTATAGCTGCCCACCTAGAGCTTGTCATTAGGACTGCCTAAAATGTTTTAAAAATTTCCTGATTATTTCCTGATTTTTACAGGTGAGAAAACTCAGACAAAGTGAACCAAATTGCCCAACGTCAGTCAGAAATTTAGTGACAGAGCCTAAATCAGACATTGGGCTGACTGGTGGGTCAGCACCAGGTTAATTAGGTATTTATAAATCTATATTATTTCCTAATCTAAATATGTCCACACTAGAGGGTGCTGCACTGCTTTTCTAAAGTAATTTCCTGTATTTCTTTTATTTAAGCAAGTGCTGAACTCAAGTAAGGCTTCTTTATGCTTGACAGTGAGAGTCTAAAGATCAGGAGTTGTTCTTGGGTAACTGCATGTGGGCATGTACTTTTGTTTTGGAGAATTAAGATCATAAGGAGGAAGAGAAACTCTTTTTTAGATCTATGCATTTATAAGTACATTTTTCTAGGAAACACTGTACAGAACTATACCTGTAGATATGCTTTTTTTTTTTTTTTTTTCATAAAGTAAATTAAAAAAATTAAAAAGAAAAAAAAAATTTAACAGAGATGGTGGAACAGAGTTTTCAAGTGTTTTTAAAAAACACTTTTAGTCAAAATGTTGACAGTCAAAACTTAATTGAATATTGAGACATGATAGATTGTTTTATCAAACTCAAATTTACCAGAAGCGGTCTAACTGACTTTTAAATATCTTTCAAAACTATAGGTACAGAT
The DNA here is from genome assembly GCF_018691265.1 of Tyto alba. Taxonomy (NCBI): domain Eukaryota; kingdom Metazoa; phylum Chordata; class Aves; order Strigiformes; family Tytonidae; genus Tyto; species Tyto alba. The sequence continues at coordinate 45,704,303 of NW_024881275.1, read as the reverse complement.
TTTTCAAAAAACCCATAATTTTCTAGTCAATTTAATAAAATTAACTTTAATTAAATTACAAAAAACTCTTAATCTGAAAATAATGTGAGATGAATTTGTATTGCTCAGGGACTCTGAGCACAGGCTAACTACGACATCTAGACAAATGATATTTCTAATCAGCCAAGGGATTTCATGAGATTCTGCTCCCTCTTACATGGGAATAAATCCAGAGAAATTTTGTTGAGGTTTACAGTGGCATTAATTTTAGATTGTAACATCAGTGTCATGCTACCAAAGGTGTGAGCTTCTGTCCTTAACAAGAAGCATGCATAGGCATGTGTACATAGGTTTGTATATGTACACATACAGAGAATGTGAACATCAGCACGTCTCAGCTACAGTCTTTGGAATTAATTCTTTGGCCTGAGAGTGAGAAATCAATTTTGCTGTAGGGAATGTGAGAGCCCAGAATAGTTATTATAAAAGGAGTTAAAGGATAGTTTTCTCAGTGGATAATTCAACAGGTCCTAAATCAAACACCAGTGAGAGAATCCATACCATGTGGAATTGAAATGGACATAAATAATGTTGATTTCTTTTTTTTCCCTAAGCACTCTTCTTTACTACTATTACCTTATGTTAGCTTTAGACAGATTAGTGCATCTATTATCTTTTCAGGTATCAGACTGCAGGTACTTGTGAGAATTAAGAGATTACCTGCATGCATAGCCAAGAAATGCAAAATTTTGAGCTTCTCTCATCAAATCATGTCCTCTGATCTTAGGTCCACAATGTACACAAGAAATATTCTCTAAAAATCTATGTTCAGGAATGTGATTTGCATAACTTTCATGAAGATTGTGGAATACTGGATTACTGTGGTGATAAATTTGACTGGGATGAAAAAGAAAGTTGTCAATAATTCAATTAAACTGCTACTAGTAACTTTTCAATGTATTTCTCTGTAGTCATTGTATGTCCTTTTAACATGACTGCATGGTAGTGGAACTTGTTATGTGTGAACCTGAAAAGGCAATATGGCTGGAAAAGTGTGGTATTCAATAATGCTGAAAGACATATCTCCCAGCTTCCCTCAGATAGGCAACTGCTAGAACTGGAGAGCAGAAACTTGTAGATTAAAAATCTGTCTCCACAGCAGCCAGCCAGTACTGCACTTGACTGCACCCATTTTAGAGCTTTCCACCAACTGTCCCCAGTTTCTGTGTTGAATTCCCACCTCTCTGCAACTTCAAACCCACGTGGCATCTCTGGTTTCCCTGTTCCCTGACTTTGTGAGGAGTCCCACTCCACCTTCATGGCACATCTTGCTACGACAAAAGCTCTACCCTCATACGTCTGCTGCTTGTGGTGTTTTATAGCTGCCACAAAATCAATCAGTTTCATGTTTGGATGGAAGCAGTAAGCAAACTTAACTAAAATCAGAGGTGATAGCTTTAACAGAAACCGTGGTAAGTTCTTCTGAAATTCAGAGCTGGCTGTTTGGACAGGGGAGATAATTCCAGGTGCATGAACCTTCATCTGCTTTTATCCTCCAACTTTGCCTATCTGATGTGTTACTCCAGGTGGCTGTTCAATGGATCAGGACAATCCCCTACCTTACTGAATTCGTGTTCAGTGGCAGTCACTGCAGAAAACATATTCTGAATGCTATTTCCACTGCTGTACTCTGCACATGCCATGGCTTAGAGCACAAGGTCGATAGGGTCTCCAGCAGAGCAGAGGTATCCAGCCTGGGGAAAGTGAGGAAGGTCCCCTCCCTGCAAGGAGGACCTGGGCTAGGCAGATGAGAGTGACCTGTTCCTGAGCCCTGCTCTCTGAGCACCATCGAATCTGGGAGGCAGAGCATGTCTGGTCAGGGTCCTGAGGTGCTCCTGCCATTTAAACATCTTTGCATGGTGTAGAGACTTCATCCTGCAGAATATAAGTAAAGCCATCCAGGGACAAAACATGGTGTATCATTCTGTTCCAACAGCATGAAATGCATTGGATATCCATTTATCACTGTACCCTCTGCACCTTCCCCACCAGCTCATGGGATGTACATTTAACCGATGTCAGAGGATATTGCAGAGCCACTGTTCAAAATCCAGGCACATAAACTGTCAGTCATGATTTACATTCAAAGCATTGTTGTTGATCAAAGAAGATGATTCTGGCATTTCTTTCCGTTTGCTGACAGCCAGGCAACTGAACATCATGAGCCTTCTGAAAGTGAGATGTTCAGGTCCTGGGAGGATGGGTTCACACCAGGGGAGCCAGAGAGGAAATGCTCTTGTTGCTGTTTTCCTCTCTATTGGCGCTTGCAAAGTGATGACTGAGGTCTAGGCTAGCCTGAGATCCAGCCTGCTAGCAGTCCAATTGACTGGTATCTGACACTGAAGCATTGAGAAGATGACTGTACATTGCCACTCTCCTTAGGTGGGGTGCAGAAGTTACAGCCACAGCCCTGTTACCTCCTCTACACTTAGTGAAAAAGTATCTTTGGGCATGGGAAGGCCAGGCAGGGTGCAAAGCTCCAATGAAACACTTTCTGTTTCGTTCTGAGGAACCTTTAATTATTGTTAGACAGCTGCAATTTCTTTGAAATTTGAACAGTAACTTTCATCTGAAGGTCAGCAGGAAATTCATCCTGAAGTTGAGGAAACATTCATGTTCACCTCTGGCTCTTCAACTCACCTGAGTTTTACGCTACTCTGAGTTTGCTTTGTGTATTTCTACAGGACACAGAAAGAGGAGGGCTTTTTCTCTTTTTTTGACCCTAAATAACTTCTGTCTTCAGACAGGGTGCTTTAACTGGTACCCAGACCATCCCACATTTACTCTCCCTGTGAGAGGTCTTCTTTCCATATTTCTTACCATTTGTAGGGAGTGGAGAATCAGCATCTTAACTAGAAGACAAGTCTGCTCACATCTTTTACCACAGAAGAGAAATAGGCTTACTTGTGGTCCAGGGGAAGAATGATACAGGGCAAGATCTCACTCGTGCTTTCTCAGGCTCACTTTCAAGCCAGATCTCCTAAAACTGCATTTAAAGTGGGCATAGAATGCACATTTCCACTCCCACATTATTTGAATTGCTATTCAGTGTAGTGCCCCCCTTCTCTAAGGCTTGTCCTCAGAGCATAGCCACCCAACAGAGCAGCTAGCTGGTGACATTAGCCCTTTAACCCAGGAATGTGATGTCTGGTGATGCTTGTATTTCAAAATCTGGTGGACCATGTGGGTGGGCTATTTTACTTGCACGTGGTACTATTTATATTTTCTTGTGTTAAAAACCTAGGAAACTGTATAGAAATATATATAAAAATTGTACCACATGTTGCCAAGAGAGCTTTAGAGCTAAAAATTGAGTACTTGGGAGTTAGGTAAAGCCAAAACCCCTTTAACTCCCTCGTGTGTGCACATTATGAGACAGTCTCAAGTTACAGAATCACATTACTCCTGTTTCTATGGCACAGACAATACTAGGTGCTGTAAACTGGAGGAAAGCCTGATTGTCTCTCATGCTACTGTATCGGAAACTAGGGGCTAAAATGCAAAACATCATAGCTAAGGAAAAGGGTAGGGTTTGGAAACAGGTGTAAGCAGAAAAATCAGACAGCTAAGATGTAATACCTTCAAAGTGTGCAGCAGTGTTTGGCATAAATGTCCTGAAAGCAGATTGCATCTGCCTTTATACTATTACTGTGTGCTCTAGCCTGCCCTGGGGACTTTATGATGAATTTTGTAATTATGACAGGCAATAAGATTCACCATCATGGGAGAAATAGAAGGGAAAGGGAAAGAGTTGTAGAGACAAAATATGTTTTGCTTTCTGCTTCACACTAGTGTTCCAGAGGTGTGGGAAAGGGAAGGGATTTCATAATACTAAATTGCAGAGTTATGTGACAGGTCAGCAGTTCTACTAGGTTACTCCTCCATATTGGCGTGGAGTATCAAACTCCATGCATTCAGGCACTTTGCAAGTTTTTTATTGTTTATTCCAGGGAGCACAGTAAATCTACTGTCTCCAGGCATGTGTAGCAGTCTGCTACATAGTAACGCTTTGTTGTTATAGTAAAGAAAAAATCTTAATCCAAAAAAAGAAGAAAAAAATTAAGAAAATGAAAGAGGAAAAAAATGAATGTAAACATAGCCTGGAAGAAGACACTTCCACTTTGCCAAAACTTTATTCTTAAGAGTAAGAATGTGTTTATTAATACAGAATTAGCTTCACACAAAGACTGAGGACTGAGGTAAAATGAGTGTCAATTAGAAAAGTGTCATAGGAACAGACTGGGTGAAAAGTGTCTTCAAGGCCAGCTTTAGGACATCTGTTGTTCATAACATGTGTCTATATATAAATATAAAATTACTTGGATGAGGGTGTTGAAAACCTAGGCAACATCCAGCTCTGGTTTCCGTTCGTTCATTCTGGAGTAATTCCACAGACTTTAGTGAAGAAGGTCCAGATTTACCCTCGTTAAAAAATGGAAAGCAGAATCTGACTGGAGAGCTCTAGGTTTACATATGATGCAGAAACTGGAGGATGAACAAATACCAAGAAAACGTGTAACCAGATTCCAAAGGATTTGGATTATATTAAGATTTGGAGCCCCTGGATGACAAATGCAGTTCTTTGTCAAAATGATAAAATAATGAGACTGAATTCAGGAAGACAATCTAGGGAATAACTGCCACATACAGAAAATGTCTCATCATAACTAGAAAAGAGATTATGCAAAAATGATTGAAGCCCTCAGCCTGTTACACAGCTACAGTAAATAAAAAGACCTGTGAGGTACTGTGGTTAAGTGCTGCAGTATAAGAAGAGAATATTAAAGAAGATGCACAATAGTCATAATGTCTAATGCACTTGCTAGGGAATTGTCTCTGGCTCATATAATCAGCGTACAAGAAAACTACCCAACCATCTTCCTTACCTCTGAGAAAGCTTAGCACTGAGATGAGCAATGAAAGATAGGAGAAAGGACACCTTGGTGTGGCCTGTGGGGATGAAGAGCATCTCACTGACACACAGGCATTGTACATCCCCACAAGAGAGACTGCAAACCCTAAGGTCACCCCAGGGAAGAGTGATTTATGCTAGTTGGTATGTCAGAATTTCAGGAAATCTACACAGTCTGTCTAGGACCTGTGTGCTGGTCCAGCCTTCTGATGAATTTGGAATAATCAGCATGAACACAAAAAATTCAAGAGGAGATAGTCTATCTCAATCCACACATTCGTGCTCTGTGCTGGCACCATTCTCAGTCCCAGAATGAGTGAGACCAAGAGAAACCTTGTCTGAAAATCCATGGATGTTACTACAAAGAGGAATATTTTTTGAGGATTCGGCTTACATATAAAGGGCAGATATTGCACTTTCCCTGTTCATAAAAAATACATTAACATTAACTAACATACTTTACAGAGTCCTACAAAAATTAAAGATGAAAGTAACTTATTAGGTGGCTAGTTGTCTCTTCCTCAGGGGAGTGATAGGATGTTATTTCCTATACTATAATTTTCTAATCTCAGTTCAGTCCTAGTTCAACAGTTTGTTTTTCTTAATTTCATGATTCTATTCTTTATAGTTACTAGACCTGCCAGGATCACTTTGGAGCCAATATGCTGATGTGTTGAAATCATACCATTTGTGGTGATACTACTGATTTTGACTAAATAAGCAAGAGAGTAAGGCTGAAAATTTGATTTTAATTTCCTCTTTGTTCTTCCAAAATCAACCTCCCTGGTAAAACAACTCCTGTGTGTTTCAGTGTACTTGATTTTTCTAATTTGATTGTGATTTGTCCTGTGTCCTTTGAAGTTTCCTGTATGAGGGCAATTCTGGGTTACACAGGACATTGTTTGTCACAGCTTCTCCAGCCCTTTCCTAGACAGCAGTTGCTTCATTCCCACTCTGGCAAGCTAGTGAGCAGGGCTGAACACTGCACCACCTACACAACCCCTCTGGCAAGGGCAGGGGTTGACTTTGATCCCAACAAAAGAGTAGATGGGGAAAAATGCATGAGATAGCAGCACACACAGTGACATTTGCTGTGGATCAGCTGGTGTGTGTCAGCCACATGTCTAAGCCATAGCATTTAATAGAGAGGTTTCTGCTCTCACAGCACTGACACCCCCTCTGGCAAGAAAAGATCCTGCCAACTCTTTGCAAAAAATCACAGCAGACATCCAACATTCAGAAACTGCAAAAGGATCTGAAAGGTACTTCTGAAAAAAAAAAAAAGAACACCAAAATTAGTTTTTAACCCTAAAAAAGAAGCTGGGACATGAAGGAGAAGACCAGAGACATTCCATGAACTTATTAATTGCAATTACTTCTGTGTGAAAATGCATGGACCCTATGTTGTGGACCAGTCTAAAACTAAATGGGATATATTTTCTGTCAGAAAAGTCCATGATCAAGCAGTTTAACAGTCAGCATTTCATAGATTTAAAGGTCAGCAGGGACCATTAGCTTATTTAGGCTGACATCCAGTAAAGAGCACAGCCTGTAGGACTTCATCCAATTACCTTTAGCTTTTGTATGCCTGTAGGCACATCTTACTCTGAAGAAGTGCGTTCCTCTGGTCAGCCACTTTCATCATTGAAAGCATGTGTTTTCCTAGCCATTTGGACTTGGAAACACTGGAAATGCAGCAGTTCACAGTTGGTCACACCACACGTGAGACGGCAGCATAAAAGAGGGATGTGCAAATCACACAACTCCAGGATCCACAAAGTAGCAAGGGCTGAGGGAACGGGCAACAGTGGCAAGTGGGAGGTAACTGTATTTTTCATGGATGACACTGGGATGAGTCTCACCTGGGCACACAGCTGTGTCTCCAGGAAGATAACATCTGAATAATGAATTGCAAGTGGTTATTTTGCTTTTATAGTGAGATTTTCAGATTTTTGTCAAGTCTCATGTCTTTCTCTGTGTCAGACAAAAAATGCTTATCAGACAGCAAACAGGTTTCTAAATGAAGGACACATTAGTCTTTCAATTATCTCTTTTATCTAGCAAGGTTTATTCCAATATTTCCATGTTTAAGAAAAGGCATGGTTGTGCTTTCCAATTTAAAGGGCTATTGTCAATATGGAAACTCAACTAAGAAATAGATATATGCTTAAAAAGTCATTTGAAACAGAGATATTTGCAAGGTATTTAAGAACAAAATTTTATTTCACAAGAAAATTACTCTTTAATGATAAATTGTTATTAGAGGTTAATTCTTTCTAAGTGGGTTGGTACCTTAATTTCCTCTATATATTGTTGGATTTTTTTTTTTTAAGAAAGAATAATGAATAGAATAATTTATGAATACTTTTATATATGCAGAAATGACTGTTTTGCTTTTATTGAAATACAAGTCTTTGAATATCGAGGTGGTAATTCCTCAGGTAATGCTAACAATAACAAATCCTCTGCATACAAGAAGAAATTAACAGAAATTAGGCATATGCTGTATGTCCCACCTGGATTGCAGGAGTTGGAAAGAGTGCATCACACAGGTATTCATACCCAGCTCTAGAAAAAATGTGCTTGTCCAGGGATCACACCAAGGAAGAATCATGTAAAGTACATACACAGATTACAGGTTTGAGTGCTTGTCTCCATCCCTACCTACAAACTACCTGTGAACATACTTGAGCACAGATACTCATCTCCAGCTGTACCTGTGTGAAACCTGCCTAAGCCCTATCTTGTCTTCAACATACCACTCTGCTTCCAAGGACTTTCTGTTGCAGGAATTTGGCCCCTCCTGGTCTTATGGAGTTTTCTGAAGTGTTTTGTGGCTAAGAAATCACCAGCTGCTGCATACTAATGCTTCTCAGGAAAGGTGTCAAACTCAGTACCAGCTCTTAGTGTCAGGATCAGACAAAAATGCAGAAAAGGAAGTGAAATGGACAAGTACATGGTAACAAGTATAGAGGAAGGCTGTGAGCCAGGGATGAGGTTCAGACTGCAGAAAGGAGTGGAGAAATGAATGGTGGAGGAAAGGGTGACAAACAGCATTAAATACCTGGACAAACAGCTGTGCCCAAACTGAAGATCCCAACCCCACTCTGTCCCATGCACCTAGAGAACAACTGTCCCGAGGCATCAGCCTCAGCATTCATTAGGGTTGTGCCTTCAGAACAGCTACGAGGATGGAAAATGAGGCAGGCGTAGCCTGAGGACAGTGCTGCAAGGAAAACCCTGCAAATGCTGTTTCATGAGACAACAAAAGGGGCTTCTACTTGCTGAAGTATCTGCGTTGACTAGCAATCATAGTTTGGTACTGCCCTCTGGCAACACATGCTGGATCAGCCTTTTTCCAATGCATTCATGTTTTACCTCAATCATTCTCCAGAGTCCAGAGGTCTTCTGTGTTTCTTTGCTTATGGGATGAATGAGTTGGATGAGCTGACACCATTCATGCCTGCTATGCTTCAGCACTAAGTGTAGCTCCTGCAGTCATTCAACACGTATATCCTCTCTGCACTTTCCTCTTGAAAGGAGAGTCTGTCCTCACTAAACTCTGTTCTCCCAATTCAGCCTCCTTGTTTACATCAAAGTAGCAAATCTATTGAGGAAAACAATTAATTGAATTGCGTCTGTGGCCAGTTTGATGCATCAAGCTAAATTCTTGATAAAGATAATAGGAGATGGTGCCGGCCACAGAGATTATTTGGTTTCCAGGAAACAGCCTGCAACTGGGAAACCAATATGTTCAGTGCTGGGTGCCAAATTGCCAACACAATCCTTCTGTTTCATCCTGCAGGCAGCTAGTGATCGGCCTCTGGTGAGCTTGGCCGGCCTGAAAAGCAATGGGAGGAGCTGTTGTGAGCTCCCCTACCTTGTCAGATTTCCAGTAATATGTCAGAGCATTTGACCCCTGGATGACTCAGCCACATCCCAGAAGGGAAATGCCTGGCAAGAAGATCATGCTGGAGGAAAGATTTTAACAGCTGGGAGAAGCAGCACTGTCATTGTGGCAGAAGAGGAAAGGAAGAAGGGGAAGAGCTAGTAAGAGCATGATCTGGCCTACTTGGAGACTAGCATGTGAAGCTCAGGAGACAGTGGATGCCCTTGTTGATGGTGGACTGGGGTTTTCACAAGTCAAGGCCATCAAAAGAGCCAAGGGGATCAAGCTCTGGATAAGCTACTTTGTAAGATGAGAAATGTTGTATCCTTACTCACATGTTTTCTTCCAAAACCCACTGTGATTTCAGAAATCATTGGTCAGGTTCACCAATAAGCTCTGTCTGCTTTGTGGCTGCTCCAGGGGATGAAACAAGATATCAAAAAGTGCTTTGTCTGATGAGAGTGTGTATGTGCTGCTTTACATAGACAGAGTAGCAACAAGAGTTGAAACATGCCAGGGACTCCAACCCCTTAATGTCTTCTACAGGGTGGGATGTGCTCTATCAGACATAAACAGCGCCATGAGGAGAATTACTGCCATTACAGACAGGCTGTTCATGGGCCACTGTAGCTATGGAGCCTATGTTCCCATGGCTTCATGTCCCATAACTAAAGCATAAATCCCCCCCATGAAGTCTTCCACACCACTCATTTCATACAGTATCCCCAACACAGTATCTCCAACACTCTCCTATCTCTTATGCAGATATCCTCTATTTTCACCTGCCCCTGTGACCTTTCTATGTATTTGAGCATCTGGCTTGCAAAACCAACTTGAGAGCTAGGCAGAGACAAGAACAATGACTATCCCAGTTGTGAGCAGTAGGACACACTCAGAAAACACATGAGCTTTGAATTACATGTACGTATGCCATACCAAATATCTCAGTCCTCTGGTCCATCTCTGGTGCCCTTTGGGCACAGCTTGACTTGGTGAAGTTCTCACAGAGCGAACGAAGATATTAGCCAAAGATGTCACTAAGTCCAGACTCCCCAAGAAGGAAACTCAAAGTCCCAAACTCTGACAGGACAAGTACCGTGTCAATGACAGTGGTAGTCTTTTCAAAGAATAAGACATGGTGTTTTAAACATCTGTGATATCTACTGTTTACAGATGCTCTCTCTCTTTTATGTCTCTCAAACTCCTCAACTGAGAGGAAATACCCCTCTCCTGAAATGTAAGTCCCTTAGATAGAGATAGTGATACCAGGATCCTGCAAAGTCAAGAAGCATAACAAAGCCTCTCTCTAAATGTTTGGATTTCAGTAACCCAGGGAAATGTCCTATGATCTCCCTGGAGCTAGTTAGAGGCTTTCTAATGTCTCCGACTATAAAACCAGGAACCCTTAACCATGGTGCAGGTGTGCTCTAAGCCAAGGTCTTCCACCATCCCAGCTTGCACTGAGTAAGAATCCAATACCTGCCCTTTCTCTGGGCAGCTGCATGATTTGGTAGCAATCAGATAGCCTATATCTGACTTTTGGGCTGGAGCTTTGGTCTGATCAGGACTTGAACCAAAGAAAAGAAATTAAGAATACAGAAAAGAAAAAGTCATTTCCTTAATCCTGGCTATTTACTTCTTCAGGAATTAATGATAAAGAGTTCCAAAAAGACTTATACCCATGTTTAATATTATAATCAGGAATAATTACACTGAGATTAATAGAACTATTTACAACATTCTGCTTACAAATGTATGTAACTTTGAATGATCAGCATCATGAACTGCATCATCACCAGAGGAGCAATACACATATGCCGTAAATCTGTACATCTGTCTTCCTCATCCCAGATAAACAAACCTAAGCGGTGTTGTTCGCTCAGGCAAGGAAATCTTTAATTTCCTTGTGCAGAAGTTCAGGCAATATAAAAGGCTGTCTTAATCCTCTTGATTTTTTCTACGATTTCCTCTGTGACTGACTCCATGCCTCTGAAAAGTTTCCAGTTCAGTCCCAAATGTTATTTTTGCCACTATTCTGGGATGAAACATTTCCCTTTACCTTTCCCTTCAGTCATGTCTTATCGAGTGGGTGGCCTATAAAGGCTGCTTCTCTCTTCACAGTGTTTGAAGGCTTTACTTCCTACTTAAAATAGTTGTTTTCTTCCGAAGTTGAAAGAGAGAAACCATTGTCACTTTGTAAGAATTTGAGCCTTCACTGCCCCACCAGAAAGGTACACTGCTCAGCGCAAGCAGCAATAAACTGGTACCCAGGACCCTCAAGTTTCTCAAAGGTTCTTCCCATGTCTCATGTTTGTTGCTCGTGCAAGAACACAGTGGCTCTGGTTCTCACTTGCTCAGTTTCTTTGACTCTGAGCAGATTTCCACCAGCAGAGCACTCAGTCCTGTGCATGTCTATTCAGCTTTGTAATGAAGTTTCTCCCTTATATTTTAGTATTTTTTTGTAATATCACAAGCATAGTTATATTTCCTTATATTTCTACCCAACAACAGATTTGATAATAGAATGCTGCATTCATACTGCAGTGCTTCATAATGCTCTGACTTTGCTCTTTGCAGAGCAGAATCGTCTGTGTTATCACACTAATATAATATAATACAATACAGGGACATTAAAAATGTTCATGAGATACAAACTGATGACCAGTCTAGTCCAGGGACTGCCTACAGCAGTGGCTGGCAACCAAATGTTTTGGAGGGAGCAATAAAACATGCATAACATTCATTTTGTTGCAATACTCTTCAGCACAGGGAACTCCTGTCCCAAACTGAGTGGCAGATCAGTTTATTCTCCAAACAACAAGGCTCACTACCCCACAGAAATATTATCCTAAGCAGTGTAATTACAAATGCAGATTGTTTCCATTTAAGGCAGCTAATGGCTTTTTAGAAGTCTTACTGACAAGTCTGTTTCTCTGCATGGCAGCCCAAATATAATTAAACTTTGTGCAAGGGGAATTCCCCATCAGCCTATGGTTGCCTGCCTTTTAATTCCATCACCCGCCCTACTCTCCCAGAGTGCACAGATAAATACCCAGGGGTGAATAGCTTGCATTTTCCCTTTCAAGATGAGCCTCAAGGGTTTCAACCTTGGGGTGCACACTCAGTCCCCATTCCCCACAGGACCTGTGGCCCAGCATGCTCTGCAGCACCCCGTTCAAACTCTCTGCCATGCCTTTCAATAGTTCCAGTGGAAAAGGGACGGTTCAGGGATCACGTATCTTCTCCTCTCCCTACGGCCAACTCTTCCTCAGCATCTGTTTGTCTTTGAAGTCTTTCCTTTAATCCCCCCTGCTCTGAGAAAAGCAGGTCTGCAATGGACCCTTAGCTGGAAATGAGGAGGCACCTGTCACACAACAAGTCTCAAGAAGAGGTTTCTTGCTGGAAGGAAGGGAGGTTTTCCAGTGGGATGGGTGAACTGAGCTGCTGCTGTGGGAAGGATGGGTGCCAGGTTGTGCTTGAAGAGCAAGCTGCCTAGAATCTGGAGCTTTTTAAAGGCATGCAGCTTGAAATCATGAAGTTTTTTGATGAGCTTTGTTTTTGACATTTTCCTGCAAACTGTCCCCTGCACTGTTGTTCCCCCACTCCTTTAAAATTAATTTTGAAAATATAATAAAAAAAATTTATCAAAAAGCAATATCTCAGTAAAAGCTGTAATTCTTCAGTATTACAATTTTGCCCATTATAATGCCATGCAAGTGTGCCAAATTAATCATACCAAAAGCTCCTGTGACAGAAATAAAACAGTTTAATAATTTTCATCAAAACTGACACATTCCTGTGGAATATTTCAATCTAATCAGAAGGGCATTTTCTGTCAGACAGCTGTTCAGCCTGAACATTTTTGACCAGCTCTAATCAGTCATTTAGCTAGTCATTTCCAAATGCACCCAAGAGACTCAGGCACCCAAGGCCCAGTGCAAGGTTGAGGAGTTTCTTGCACCTAAAACAATTGCAACTGATTTGTGTTGCCGCACTTCTTCCACTTAACATTCAGTAAGACCAAGAGTTGACAACAGAAAAGCAGAAAGTAATTCAGAAATTGAGGGAAAGGGTCTGAAATATCATCAAGGACCAAAGCTGGGGAGGAACTCCATCTGAAGCAGATCTGGCTGCTGTAACAAATACATTTGTCCACATGTCCACAAGGGCACAAAAGAATAAAATAAGACCCATGACAGAACAGAGCATCAAAGAGTGATCATACGTATTGGTAGTTATACTGCCTGGGAAAGTCCCACTATACTGAACTCTTCCACTGGCCAAGAAACTTTACTAAAAGGTGTTGGAAGGAGAAAACCAAGCCCAGATGCCAAGACTTTGACAAATGCCTGTAATATTGAGCAATCTCCTTCTAAACTGACATCCTCAGTGCAATGGACCCAGAAGCCACCAAGCTGAATGAGTGAGGAACCAATCATTTGCACCTGTGACCATGAGGCTGGAGCAGTTTATAGCATTTCTTCTCATCTTGCTCTATTCTTGTAGTCTTGCTATCATATTTCTTTTTCCTTTTCCCCATCTTGAAGATTGTGCCTTACAAAACTGAGAACCAAATGCATTCAAAAACACATAAGTAATTACACAGAAGACCTTTGACAGTTTTAATCAACATATGGAATTTCAATATATAATGCTATTCCCCTGTGGATTAATAACACTTTCAAATTTGCCTTGAAATCAATATTTTGCATCAGTGACTAAAGAAAATTAGCAGCGAGCTGATATTGAAATTGAAACCTGCATCTATTCTCATCACAACTGCACAGCTCCAATCCTCTGGGAGACTGTGCCATCTGGTAGGTTGTGATCAGGACACTTTTCAGGCAACAAAATCAAGTCGAGGAGCTTTGGGGTCTAGGAGATCTTCAGTTCAGACTTTCACTGAGGTTAGGGACAGCCCTTACACTTTAATAATCAATGTGAACTGTAAGTACTAAACCTCCCATGCATGACCTTTCCCACATCAGACCTCCTCAGAGTGTCAGAAATGCCTTTGCACCTTGTTCCTGAGTCCACCTCTCCAAAACGATGTTTTCCCACTGGAGGTATCTCGTCTGTGGTGGCTGCTAAAGCCAGCTGAAAGTAGCACCTGAATTAAATTTCCCCAATGTGACCATTGTATAGGATACAGGCCACAGAGCCCAGGCCCCTGGAGCATCTTAATTTTCAGTCAGTGAGATGCTGTAAATATCCCTGGTATGCCTACATCCCCATTTGATCTGCTGCAAGTCATAGGTGGCTGGTAAATTAGCATGCTTTGCCCTGCCCTTCACTTTGCTGAGCCCTCCACTTTGCTGTTTGATGCTACCTCCCTCTGTCTCTTCCAGCATCCTCTCCGCACCAGTGTCACCAAGCTGGACAATGTGGGCTAAGGATGGTGTCACCACAGCTAGAGCCAGCAGTCTGTAAATCCTGATCCCTGCTCCTTGTTCACAGTCCCTGTACCGAAGGACTGTGTTAACCCTTTCAGCTGCAGCATCTCACTCAAAATGCATGTTAAGTTGCCTTGCCAGAGGCACTGCTTTCCAGAACTGTCTCCTCCATCATCACAAACTGCTTCTTACTAATTTTTAGTATTAGCCAAATACAAAGGCATACACAGTGGGCAGTACACACTTTAGCGATCTGGATTTCCCTGAGGAACCCTTCCTTAAACATTCATTATTCTATGCATTCTTGTTTCATCTGCAAATTTTATCAGCAATGATTTTCATGTTTCCTTCCAGATTATTGATTAAAATATCGAACAGCCCTTGAACCGAAATCCACCCTCAGAGATAAAACTAAAATCATCTGCATTCACAAAATGGTCCACTTGAACAATTACCTTTTGATATCTATTTTTTGGTCCATTTTTAATCCATTTAACAAGTCTTATTGATTCCTAGACCCTGCTTATTTTAAGGAAAGTGTACTTTAGAGCACAATGGAAAGCTTATTCATTTGGGAAAGTGCATTCATTATGATCCTGGCAGCCTAGGGAATTGATGTCGACTTTGGTCCTCACAATATAGCATTTATTTGTGTTTTTCTGCTATTTCATACCACAGTTGGTTGCTGTCCAAGCAATAGGAAGTATAAAAATTACTACCGTTATTTCAGAGATGCTGTACTTTATGCTCTTGCTCACCACGCTTCTTTACAGGACTTGCCTTCTTAGTGGTAGTAGTTGTTAATTACCACTAGAGGCCAGCGTTCTATACCTGGTCTCCAGAGTTACTGCCTGAAAGTTTCAGGACTATTCCCAGGCAACACTGTTTTAAAAAGATGAAGGGAGGAAAATGTGTTACTCTCCAGTTTCATGCTTTCGAGATCATCTAGGCTTCCTTCACCGGCAGAATCATTATGAATGCCAAGTATGAAAGAAAAATCCCCACACACTTCGACATCATGGAAATGGCAGGCTGGTGGACATCTTTCAAAAAAGTTACTTGTCTTTAAAGGCACCTAGCCCTATGTATGCTGTTCATGCAGGCAGAATTTGCTTGTGCTATGGAAATGTCCTTTTCAGATATATGGCTATTGAAACCAACCCTTTCACATGTGCTGAGAACCCAAGGAAGGCTTTCAGTCAAAAATTCAAACAAACAGTTCTGAAAAGACATTGTTGGAAGAAGTACTGCTTTTAAGGCACACACAGTTCATGTCTGTAGGATTTTGTGGTGTATGTAAGCAAGACAAACCATAACACTGAGCCAGCGCTGTAATGGAGATTCTGTCCTGACTCCCATAGAGAAACCAACCTCACATGGAAGCCAAGCAGCCTGTCTCAACTGTGGAATAAATTAGTACAATCACCCCAAATAATAGTAGCAAGGGAATTTCATTATTCCCTTCTTGAAAGCCTACAAAGTGTAGGAGCACAAGAGATGTTCCCATTCATGGCACATATGTGATTGCTTGCCAGTCAGGTGGATCACTGCCCAGCTCCCATGCACAGACCACTTAACCCAGACATCAGTCTGGGAAAACCCCTTGAGAAAGAGGAGTTTATCATGACATTTCTTGGACTTTGCAGGGCAGTCCAACTCAGCTTTAATAGTGCAGTGCAGCTGAGAAAAGGATAAATCTAATAGCCAGCTAACCAAAAAAATGAGAAATAAGTCCCACAGTGGGCACATATATCACCTTGCATGAAGTATAATAGGTATCCCAACAGAGAGGAAGATGCAGTCTATTACAGTGCCTGTGTATAAATAGCATGTGTGTAAGTATCTGCTTAGGGTATTGGAGAAGACTACATGGAGACTTGCTTGGCAGATGATGTAAAGGTAGTAAATCCCTCCATGTGTCTAGACAGGCTCTTAGGAAGTGCTGGAAAGGAGGTGATAGTGATGGACAATCAGTTACAGTTGAAAAAGGGGTGGGTAAAAAGGAAGATTATGTATACAAAATTTATGGCTTTAGTCAATATCATCCTTGGAAGTCCTTCCAGGAGCATGTTCAGGGCTAGTCAGAGATATGGAAAAGCAAAGCCTAAAAGTATAGCTGAGTAAGTAACATAGGGAATGTGTGAGGGGCAAATGTTCAGTTTCATCACAAACTCCCAAGGGACTGATTTCTTGAGTGGAGCTTCAACGAGTTTCAGCTAATTCAGTAAGGAAGCAGGATGCAGCTGAAACAGTTTAATAGCAAATAAGAAAGTAAAAAAGAAGGAGAAGCAATGAAGAACAGCAAAAGGCAGTGTTTGGAATGATGCATCTGTAGGGGTAAGTGAGAGAAACTGAACCCTCAAAAAAACGGTAGAGTAGAAGATCATGGAAAAGAAACGGAAAAGAATAGTTCGAAGAAATAACAATTCTCATTTAAGGAGAACACAGGCAATAGGAAATCAAATCATAATACATACATACATACATACATACATATATAAATATACATACATGCTTCTTAGCAAATATTGGATGTCTTTCTTAGAAATAATGTGTGGCAACTGAGAACATAGTTTTAAATGAGACCAAAACTGACTGTAGTGGAAACTTAGTGGAAGAGCAATTGTTGTGGTTTAGGCCTGATTGGCAGCCAACCACAATGCAGCAGCTCTCTCTCCCTTCCCCTTCGGCAATGAGAAGGGACAGAGAGCCAGGCTTGGGGTTCAAGATAGGACTGGGATGGGGAAAAATCCCCCTTTTATGATCACGAGCAAAAGGCAGACTCGTTAGGGGAAGAAAAAAAGAACATACATTTATTACAGACACTAACAAAAACACTTAACAGAGTGGGACAGTGAGAAGCGTTGCCACATCTTGAGAACACCTTCCCCCCACCCCTCCCTTCTTCCCAGGCTCAGCTCTGCTCCTGATATCTCTACCTCCTCCCCCAGTGGCGCAGGGGCAGGGAATGGGGGGTGCAGTCAGCGCTGCCACTTCCCTTATCTTCGGTGAGGGGAGTGTCCGAAACTTGTTCCTCCTGCTCCATCATGGTCCCCCTCTCACAGGAGACAGTCCTCCACAAACTTTCTCCGACTTGAATTCCTCCCATGGGCTGCAGCGATCCCCACACTGCTCCATCATGGGTCACTAACTTCCTCCAACTGGATTCCCTCCCATGGCTGCAGCCCTTCCCGAGCTGCTCCGGCGTGGGAATCCCCCACATGCTGCAATCCTCCCAGCGCTGAATTACAGCAGCGGGGCTGCCTTTTCCCATGAGACCCCGGCCTTCTTCAGGCACAGCACCTTGATTATTCCAAGCAGGAGCAACAGGCCATAAATCAATGTCTGCTCCACCGTAGATCTCCATGGGTGGCAGGGGGGCCGCCCTGTCATCTCCCCACAGGATACAGGGGGGTCTCTGCTCCAGTACACCTCCCCCCTCCTTTTTTCCTCCGTTCCTCCACTGACCTTGGTGTTCATGCAGCTGCAGCAACTCCTCCTCACAAGTCCCACTGATCTTCACCACGTCCCTTCTTAAATACGTTATCGCAGAGGCGCAGCCGATTGGCTCAATTTCCCAAACAGAAGTGGAGCTGATGTGGAGCTGGGGGAGCTTCGAGAAGCTTCTCACAGGGGGCCGCCCCAATAGCCCCCTCCCCTGCCACCAAAAAACTCCACCACTCACTCAACCCAGGACAGCAATAATTAATAGAGTACTGAAATGTCACACCACGTGACTACTTGGCCATGAGCAATGTGCAAGGCCCAGTTCAAAAGAGAAAGACTGAAATGATTAAACAGAAGGATAAAAGACGCTGTCAGGATGAAGAGAACAAATTCCAAGTGAGACCAGATGAGGACAACAGAAATCTTTCTGGTTAGGCAGAATTATGAACAATGAGGTCAAAAACCTTGGAGGAGCAACTAGCCAAGGGCATATCTTTCTTCCTCACTCACCAGGAGAAGGATGACCTTCACAGGCTGTGTAAAAAGTATGGGTAGTCACAGAAGTCAAGGTGAAAAGATAAGTCCGTAGTAGAAAACTAAATACATTCCTCACATCTACATTCACTTGAAAGGAGCTCTCTAAGGTTCACAATTCCCCTTCTCTTGGGATATGCTGGAGGATCTGTGTCTGAATAAACCTATAGAACAACCTTATAAAACAAAGAGTGAAAAAGTCACCATGAATGATGACAGAAATCCAAAACTTCAAAAGGAGTCCAAGAAAGAAATTATCACATCAGTTTCTGTGGCATGAGAGCTATCAGAACAACACTAGTGCAGGGACAGCGGATGGCCAATAGTTTTAAAAGAGCTATGGAGATGGGTGTTGTGGGCAGTTCAGGTTAGTAATTCTGATATCCAGACTGAGCAGTACAAGATAGAATTTATGGATACAACAAATAAGATCAAGAAGAGTCCTCAGGCTTTGCAGAAGGAAGTAATGTTTCACCAATCTATGAGGGTCATTTGGAGGAACTACTGAACATGTTTGTGAGGAAGACTCAGTTTGTTAGGTACTATGTGGGTTTCTAAAAAAGCTTTTAACATGATGATTCCCTATAGGTTTCTGGAGAAGCTAAGCTCCGATAGGCTGAAAGGAAAAGATATTGCATAGGTAAAGAAAATGTTAAAATAGAGGAAGTAGTGAGTGACTAAAAAGTCAGATTTTATAATGAAGACAGGTTTCTAATGAATTGGATCTATACGGAAGTGCATGTTGCACAGCCTTATTTACAAATGATGGGTAGAAAGGGTAGTTGCCTAATGAGGCAACAAACTTTGGCAAGCACACACAGTTGGGGTAGTAAAACAACAGGTGCTGAGAAGGGTTGCAGAAAGCCCTCAATCTGCAAAATAACAAAACAAAGTCGTAGATGAAACTATGTGCTATTTAATACAAAACAGTCCCCATGTGGAAACACCAGTGTCAACACTGCATACAAAGTGGTGAACTGTGGATTCCACAGTTTCACCAAAAAACAGATTTTTGTATTACTGTGGATTGGTCTGCAAAAACATTATTTCAGTGAACAGTAACAGTACAAAAAGCAGCTAATGTTAAAAATTAGTAGTTGGGAAGACAACAGAACAGACTATATTACTATGTTAATCCTTACATGCCTAGTATATCCACATCTTGAATACCAGCTCTAATTCATTTGTCACAGAAGAATTTTGTGCAGCAAGAGGAGCACCATGGGGATGGTTGTGTGGAGAGGCTGCAGCATGAAGAGTGATTAAATATAAGCAGGACGCTTCTTCCTGAGAGGAGGTGGCTGAGCAGACTTATGCTGGATCATGCTGACAAGGAAGTGTAATGTCCAAACCCCTGAGAACTTGGGTTTGTAGTGCTGCAGCAGTGGAAATGGATCCCATGAGAGGGAAATGCATTTGGGATTGCAGAACTCACTTTGAATTTGAATTTTGTGTATTCTTGTTGCTGCAGAAGTTTAAGTTATTTGGCTCTATATGAAGAACAGGGATGAGGGCAAAGAAAGATGAGTGAAAGAGGTTTCTAAAGAACCTGCCTCCAGCTGCTGAGGACAGACTGTTCCCTGAAGGCCAACATGCACAATTGTAGGGACACACTCATTCCTCAGAAGACACAATTCTGAGGCTGACACATTCTTCAGCAGTTTTCTTATAAATTTTTCCTCACTCCTAAACAAGCACCAGGACAGTCATAAAAGGGCCTTGAACAGGGTGTGCTGAATTGGCAGATCTCACACTCAGTATGATATGTGCAGCAGCATCTGGAAATGGTCCTTCACTATTCCAGATGCTGTACATGCATGGAAGAGAAAGGCAGTCTTCCATTGCTCTACAGCAACTTTTCCTTCTTGTGGGTATTAAGCAGGACAATAGGAGGGCAAGGTGCTAAGCATGAAGCTGACATTAAGGAAGGGAGCAGTGAACAGTGAAGGAAGCTATTTCCTATATGAAAATCACAAGGCCTCAGTTTTTAAATTTAGAAAATGTTTAACAATAAAAGATGTTAAGACAGCCCACTTTTTTTACTCCTCTACCCCTGATTCTATTCTTTTTGAGTGATCCAGGATAACTGAATGATCTTTTATCTTTGCAGCAGGATGGTCCTCATTCACATCATCCTAACTCTTCCACATCATCCATCTGTGTTCCATGATGCTGTGTGTATGCTACCAAGTACCCTGGGTTGCCAGGTATCCAAAATGAAGGCCACTATCTTCAGTGGTGCCTGCAATTCATGTCTTCATCATATTACCTCTGGATCTTTCATCTTAGCACTCATCAGTTTCATATTTTTTAACCAGATCTCTTCATCTCTGCAATCCTTTCTCATCATAGAAGCACTACACTGATTACATGAAACAATTCAGCTTTTGAAAGTAGAAGCAGCATTTCTACCTGTGATTTACCATGTGTGCGAAAAATCCATAACGTAAAATAGGAATTCTCTTCTTTCTCATGGTGTGAGCAAAATGCAAGAGTGGAAAGGGAAGGACAGACAGAGGATGAAGGACAGTAGGAATTATTAAAAATTTTTAAATTCTGGAATAAAACCCCTAAACATGAAACCCACCAACTTCCTCAAAACAGCTTTGTGCTAGCACAGGTTGGGGCTAGTGAAGTTTGTGGGGCTGGTTTCATTTCTAGACATGGAAAAGGTTGTTAAGACGGCCTTCCTGAGCCTCACATAAACCTGCAAGGCTGTCATTGCTAGGCTGGAGCTAGTCTGAATTTATAACTGATGAAAATTTTCAGTAGATGTACAATCATAATTTCAACAGCGCCTTGATCTGCCTTTAAATAGCCAAGGCTAGTACTTTGTTCACTCCGCAAAATGGAGGGACGCAGTATACAAAATGTAACAGAGAACGTTTAATCTTCAAGACAATCTCAGAAAACTGGAGATGCTATTCAGTGGGGATATGCCCAAGGTACTGTATGAGGAATCAATACTCAACTGCATGAAGAGAGGATGGGCAAATCCTGCCACAAGACCACCTCTGCAGAAGGGATCTGTGACTAAATGCAGGTTGTGTTGCAAAGACTGACACCCTAATAAACACTGATTCACTTTAAAAAGGAGTCTCTAAGACCAGAGGTCTTAAAACCTGCTTAGATTGGCACCTGACAGTGTACATAGGACTACAGCTGCTCTTGCTCTGGGATATCTGGTGACCTTGCTGGGTGGTCCTACTGCATGACCATGGTCTCTGAGGGGCCAGACTTACTGATAACACAAATTCTTAGAGCATGATCATAACTGCTAAGGGTCAAGATAAAAATGGCCGGAAAAAACCTCATTCAGAGCCTTGGTTTTGTGTTTTCTGAGTGTTTACATACAGAAAGTGGGATAGTGGCTAAGGACTAAGCTGAAATGTATACTGTTTCCCAAATTCCTTCCCTCCATCCATGAACAGACTGAAATAAAGAAGGTATCAGAGGAAACCCAGAGAGATAGGAGCTATTTTCTCTGGACTCTAGTCGTTTTCATTAGACTATGCAAAACTAGCCATGCAGTGTGGGTGTTTTTCTCTTAGCTTAGGTCCATTTCTAGTCTGTGACTCCTTCCCTCACATTCCCCCTTTTGGAAGACAAAATTGTACCTCCTCTTTTGGGACCACAACTCCCAACATCTTCAGTCTCCCCACAGCCCTAATTTTATGGACAGCACCCCATCTATCCTGTGATCTCCCTTGTCATAGGGTGTGGAAGAGTCTAGGAGGCAGAGGTCTCTAGAGAGTAGGAAAGAAAGGGAAGCCATAGGACAGTGACAATTTTCTTGCTGTGCCTTTCTCAGCCATTGGACATGTGGGATTGGGCAGGTCCCTTGTAAACATGATACACAAAGCCAGAGTTCAGCATCCTGTGAAACCTCTGTTCTCATAAATGATTTCGGGTATTTTATTTAGAAGGTACCTGTCCTGGGTTTGAGTGAGTGGTGGGGTTTTTTGGTAGCAGGGGAGGGGCTATAGGTGTGGCCCCCTGCGAGAAGCTTCTAGAAGCTCCTTCAGCTACAAGTCAGCTACACCTCTGCATGAAAACTGAGAAAAGTGGCTGCACCTCTGTGATAACGTATTTAAGAAGGGAAGTGGTGATGGGCAGTGGGACTTGTGAGGAGGAGTTGGTGCAGCTGCATGAACACCAAGGTCAGTGGAGGAACGGAGGAAGAAAGGAGGGGGGAGGTGTGCCAGAGCAGAGACCCCCCTATATCCTCTGGGGAGATGGCAGGGTGCCCCCCCCCTGCCACCCATGGAGATCTATGGTGAAGAAGAAACTGATTTATGGCCTGTGTTTTTTGCATGGATTATCAAGGTGCTGTGCCCGAAGAAGGCTGGGGTCTTGTGGGAAAAGGTAGCCCCACTGTTGTAGTTCAGCGCTAGGAGGACTGCAGCATGCGGGAGTGTCCCACACTGGAGCAGCTCGGGAAGGGATGCAGCTGTGGGAGGGAATCCAGTCGGAGAAAGTTGGTGTCCCACACCAGAACAGTGTAAGGAAATGCTGCAGCCTGTGGCAGGGATTCATATCGGAGAAAATTTTTGAGGGACTGTCTCCTGTGAGAGGGGGACCACGATGGAGCATGGGGAACAAGTTCCAGAAGTTCCCCCCACTGAAAATAGAAGAAGTGGCAGCACTGACTGCACCCCCCATTCCCTGCCCCTGCGCCACTGGGGGAGGAGGTAGAGATATCGGGAGCAGAGCTGAGCCCGGGAAGAAGGGAGGGGTGGGGGGAAGGTGTTCTCAAGATGTGACAATGCTTCTCACTGTCCTACTCTGTTAAGTGTTGTTAGTGTCTGTAATAAAAGTATGTTCTTTTTTTTCTTCCCCTAACGAGTCTGCCTTTTGCTTATGACCATAAAGGGTGATTTTCCCCTCCCGGTCCTATCTTGAACCCCAGGCCTGGGTCATCTGTCCCTTCTTATTGCCGGAAGAGAAGGGGGAGAGAGTGGCTGTATGGTGTTTGGCTGCCGACCAGGCTCAAACCTTGACAGTACCACTAAATTCAGGAAATCTGAATCTCCATCTTTCCAGACAGACTGATGAAATGGAAGAGTCATAGGGAAAAGGTACTGAATGACTGAGAAAAACATAGCAAAACCAATTCATGAAGCAAGAAAAGGAAGACTGACATGTATAACCAGTAATACTACAGTGACCTGGCCACGTTGCCTATATCACCAGAATAAGGAGGTTTAATTCCTCCACAGGTAACCTGCAAGTGCAAGTATATCACAAAAATGCATGTATTGAAGCCTCAATAGTTTCTGTATGCAAAATTTCTCATTTCGTTTAGAGCTACGACCAGTCACCATAAATTAGTTGAATAAGAGGCAGTTCATGCACTAGTCTCAGGATGGAGTTTGGAAAGAAAAACTAATATGAGAAATCCACTGTGTTTGAATTAAGTGGAATAAAGTATTGTCTAGCAACAAACTTCCTGTCATAGACTAGGACTTCTTGTGACAGCTTTTAGCTTCAGGAGTGACAGACATGGTAGAATACTATCTCATTAAAAATGCAACAACAACAGAAGAAGCCAGCTACCAGCCATCATGATTACAAGTTAACAATCTGAGTATAAAAAATGTTATTGAGATATCCAACCAGGAGAAAAAGGAAAAATCCAACATCCAGTCATGGTGGTTGTTGCTTTGGAGGGCACTCAATGTGCAGGCCAAAGTTCTTTGTCTTGAATGCTGAAGACAGTGCTGCAGTGTCCTTTTTTCCAGTCCGATTTGAAGTGGACTGCGTCACTGCTGAACACACTCTAGGAAAGAAATAGAGCAGCCTTTGACTCTTCATATCATCTAGGAGAGACACTAAGACTACCTAAATTTTCCCTTACTTTCCATCCAATAGGTCCTTAATATGCTGGCACAATCAGTCTTACACCGGAGAGCTAGCCCAGATATGCCTTGTCACCTTTTGGCCCATGAAACACTGCCTGCAGGAACTGGGATTTGCTGCAGAGGTGTTCTGTACAGACTGTCATGCAATTGCTCATGGACCTTACGGCAGGCTGTCTAAGATAACAAACGTCCAGCAGGCATTTTTGAATCAAATCTGGGTAGTGGATTGGTGTTCTAAGACTTCAACACCTTCAGGAAGACCTTTGACATTAGACGCAAACCTTAAAACAAATTAATTCTACCTGTCCACATGGCACAGAGCCTGCTGACAGTTTCAGGCTGATTCACGTCACTAGGCTGTTAAGTAAACCGTATGAACCCATACAGTTTTATGTAAGGCCAAAACTGTGGGCCAGTGAATATTCTTCCAGCCCTGTGGCATCTGTTTGACTGCTGCATCCAGGCAAATCTTCGTTATGGTACCTGTATAAGATTTCATACAACTGAAGGCAGCATGCAGAACTTGGCTAATCCCATGGAAATCCAGAGGCACTCTTGTCCAGCCTAGCCATTCCAAAAGAAGGCTTGGTTACTTGCCCGATACTGTGTTTCTGGAGTCAAGGAAGAATCTAATTGCATCCATACGTCCTTGCATGGATTCCATGAAATCTGGAACCAGCAATTAAAATAGTCTCCAAATATTTTTAATTTGGGATCCAGGTATCAATGAAAGATCTTTTCAGATGAGTCTCCAAGCATTCTGCTGGAAGTTGCAGCATGGCATGATCCATCTTTGTTTTCCCAACAATCCACAGCTCTGCTATTGCAGATCACAGGCTGGCATGAGGAAACTCCTGAGAAGTACTGAAGCTTCAGATCACCACTGGCTATAGACAAAGTCCATCAGACAGTGATGAGAAAGCATTTCAACTTTATAATCAAGGCAGCAAAGTGTCATACACAGCTGGATCAGTGGGACTCCTGTTTCAGCTTTAATGGAAGGCAAGACTAAAATCTCACATAACTTGGTCCTTATGGAGATCTAGATGACTTAGCTGCTCTTCCATCACACACTGTTACTGGTTAGAGCAAAAAAGGTTGTGTGCCTTGAAGATTCGTGACTTTAGCATGGTATCCCTCAGGTTCTCAAGAGGAAGATGAAGTACAGGCTGTGATATTGGTAGGGCCTCATAATTCCTTTCTGGGCTGAAATATGATTCTTGGCTCTTGTCCCAAATGCCTATTTCAAGGTGACACCTCCACTTCCTGCCAAGAGAGCTGTAGATTCCTCATTGGTCTTCAGACTACAAAGGCAACGGAAACAGTTGGATTTTTGCATTTGTTCACTCAGAGCAGTAATGAGTTAGAGGAAAAGGCAATTTGTCCACTTGCTTTTCTTATTTTGGATTAGTGAATAAAGAGAGGTGGGCATTTCTTTCCTCTCAGAGTTTATCAAACTAGCAGAAGCACTAAAAAATACAATTTTCTCCGAACTCCATCTCACTCTCCAAAGACTTTACACAATTTCATTCTAATCAGCACTGCTAATGTTCCCCACTTTGTCTCATCCACTGTTTCTCCCCTGCAACTAGTCCTTAATTGCTGGCTGGACAAGAGACATAAATTAATGAGGCTGCCCACAGGCCAAAGAAAATGCCTAGGGAACTCAGGTTGCAGTCCCTGTTACAGTGGATCTCCTACCCAAGTTTCAGCTTCCACAAAACTTGTGGGAATTTAATCCTCTGAGATGTTGGTGAATACCTTCAATGACTATTATAAGACAGAGTGACTGATAGCAAGCAGACAGCATATTTATATACCCTGTTCCCTGATGAAAATCAGGCCAGGGTTTTTCACTGAGAAGGAAGTTCTTTCTTGAAAGATCATTTATCTGATATTTAGGGATTTTGACATAGAAGAAAACAAGCAAAAGGAAATTTTGTTGCCCTCAAAGGGCTCATGTCTGTATTCTAACAAGTGCTGTAAGTATGGATAGTGAATGCAGAAATTTCTGACTAAGGGTTTCTATTTTTATTCTTACCCACGCCACTTTATGGTTGGAACAAATCAATTTTCTGACTGACTCTACAAATAACCTCTTCTGGCTGCTGTCATCTTGTTTTGCCCTCCAAACTACAGAACTAGCTGGAAGTCTGCAGAGTTCCCAGCAGCAAGAATGCATTACTTCTTAGTACTTGATTATTGTGAAGGTGAGCTGAATAGAAAGAGCTCTGCTCCCAGTGACATATGTCATTGTCAGCTTATTACAGGTGCAGAGCATTGGAAAGAGGACATTCACCCAGTTCCTGATGAGAACAGGCTCCTGGATGCTGTTGGAGACCAGTCAAGGTGTCATTCTTCATGGATGTTGGCTCCCTTACCACATCTTCACTTGTGTTTTTGAAAAGCTGATACTGCATGAGCAGACCAGTATACTAGAAAACCACTGGAACTATAGACAACAGAGTTCCTTTCCCAAGGAAATGATTTTATCCACCACCATCTGAGCTCCTTAGATGACTCCAAGACATTAACAACCTGCAAGGTCCATAGCACACCTTTTACTTTGCAAATGTATCTATATCACACACTCTTGCATTACCCATGCTCTTAGAACAGGGCAGGGAAGTTTGCCTGCCCAAAGCACTGAGTTATTGCTCTCCTCTTTTCTCCCTGAGAAAGTCCGAGGACTATGCATCTTCAGGTATACTACTATTAATAATATCTCACTTGGGGACTGAAATCTACCCCTGAAAAGAGTATGTACGATGCCATCTCTGATAGAAAAAGTCAAAGCATTCAGTGTTTCTTTTGTAGTATCCTCTAGGTTGGAGTTTTTTTTTTTGTTTTGTTTTGTTTTTTGTTTTGTTTTTGTTTTTGTTTTTTTTTTTTAACAGAGATGGCAAATGCATTGCACACCTTAGTTCCAGGACTGTCATTCAGAGAGACAAGCAATAGACTGAGAAGAAAGCTCCCCTTTCATATCCCCAAAGGGCACACTTTTACACGACATGTTTCTCTGCCTGCTAAAGGAGCACTGCCAGCTAGTTTATGCTGCAGGATTGACTTGGTACTGTGGAACAGGTCAGGCCTACGGTTTGGCATAAAGAATTCAATCATCCAGTGGTGTAACGTAGACAAACTAGTTCAGACTGGAGGGTCATGAGAGGAGGATGGGGTATGAGGAAGGCAATAGCAGGGCTTGTACCCTTTAACAGAGAGGCAGCTGGACAGTATATCTCTCCCATTACATGGTCCCCTGATACTTTAATAAGTTGTCATGGTTTCACACCAGAGAGCAACTGAGCACCACGCAGCTGCTTGCTCACCCCTTCCCCCTCAGGGATGGGAAGGAGAAAATAAAGCAAAAGGTTTAGGAATTGAGATAAGGACAAGGAGGGATGACTCACCCATTATGGTCACGGACAAGAGACAGACTCGTTAGGGGAAGTAAAAGAACATCAATTTAATTAAAACACTAACACCACCATGACTTAACAAACAGAGTAGGACAAATAAGATATTACTACATCTTATAAACACCTTCCTCCATACCCCTCCCTTCTTCCTGGCATCAGCTTTGATCCTGATTTTTCTACCTCCTCCCCACTCTGTGGCACAGGAGGGCCGGGGAAGGGGGGATGTGGTCTGTCCCTCACATGTTGTTTTCACTGCTCCTTCCTCCTCAGAGGGAGCACTCCTCGCACTCTTCCCCTACTCCAGCACTGTGTCCTTTTCATTGCAGACACTCCTCCATGAGCTTTCTCTAACATG
Organism: Tyto alba; assembly: GCF_018691265.1. Lineage (NCBI taxonomy): Eukaryota > Metazoa > Chordata > Aves > Strigiformes > Tytonidae > Tyto > Tyto alba. The sequence goes on along the minus strand of NW_024881275.1, from coordinate 45,676,454 downwards.
AGTCCTTCTCATGGGCTGCAACTCTTTCTAAGCTGCTCCAGTGTGAGTCACACTCACATGTTGCAATCCTCCCAGCACCAAACTATAATAATGGGGGCTTCTTCCCACAGACCCCACCTGGTTTCTTCAGATGTAGCCACCTGCTCCAGCATGGTGTCCTCCACAGGCTGCAGGTGGGCATCTGCTTCACCATGGACCTTCATGGGCTGCAGGGAGCAGCCTGCCCTCTCACCATGGTCTGAAGGGGTACCTCTGCTCCAGCACAACTCCTCACCCTCCTCCTCCTCATTTCTTCCACTGATCTCAGTGTTTGCATAAGTGTCTCCCTTACAACTCCTCCTCACAAATCCAACTCCTCCTCCCAGGTTTCCCTTCTTAAATATGTTATCTCAGAGATGCAGCCACATCACTATTTGGCTTGGCCTAGGCCAGAGTCAGGTCTGACTTGGAGCTGGGGGATCTTCAAGCAGCTTCTGACAGGGGGTCACTGCTGTATCCCCCTCCCCCACTACCAAAACCCCTGCCACACACACAGACACAGCACATAAGTTTTTCTTGGACCTTGACAAATCAGAGGACTACCAATCTCTCTCACTTTGACATTTGACTCATATGCCCAAGAAGTAACTAATGGAAATAACTGCCCACCACACAAATTCTTTATGTGCCAAGGTTTTAAAACATATTATAACCCTTTGCAGTTCCCTCCTGTCCCCATTTCAGCCTGCTAAATCAACAACGAAAGGTTCAGTGTCCCCTGGCATAGGATGGAAAGAAGACATGATAGTAAAACTTATAAGTACGGCAGCATTTGTAGAAGGTAGCAGTACTCTGGAAAGGTAAACCTTTTCTGGTTTTCCCTGAGTTTCTACCAGCATGCTCAGTCTCCAGTTTGGAATAGCACTGTGGTGTGTCAGAGGAAGGTTCCCCATGACTGTCCTGGTAGAGCATCAGACACAGAGGACCATCAGGACCACCATGTCTGTGGTTGCTGGTTTTGTTCCAAAGACATCTGACATATGTGTAACACTCATTGCCACCTTCCTGGACAAGGCCAGATCTCTGTCACACTTGGCTGTCCAGAGGGCTCTTACAGCACCAGATATGAAGCGTGATTTCCTTTGGCTGCTGAAATGGCAACAATTCCTCAGCAGCTCCTGGTGCCAGTCCTCTAAAGCATATCCGGCAACAAGTGAGCTCATATGACTTGAAAATCAGGATGAAATACCTCATCAATTTGAAATCCATTCTTCTGGGTGCTTGTCTGGATTAAAAAAAAAAAAAAATACAAACACTTTGTTTTTTTAAATCATTGACCTCAGACAAACCAGTGGATAAATTATATTTTTTCCTATGTCAACTGTTTGTTATCAGAGGAAATGTCCTCAGAGCCAGCACTTGCTGGTTTTTGTGTTTTATCTGTGCAGCAAATTCCATTAAGTGAAATTTAATGCCAAAGTTCTAAGATCTGCATTCCTGGGGAATGACTGTTTGGGGGGCATTGTCTTTGAATCAGGAGCAAACACAAGCTGATAAAACACTTGTTGGATTATTTAGTCATGCCATCTTTTGCTGGATAACTAACACACACATACAAATCACTAGTGGCAAAACTATTTCCTAAGTGGAACATTGATGATTCCTGAAAGATACAGCAATGGTTTTAGGCAAGTAAGCAACCCTGCTGGTGATTAAGCTGTTCCTGACATACACAATAGCCTAATAAAGATCTCCCTCTGCTCCCTCAGAGTGACAAATCTTGTTTGTATCTGGTGATGTTGTGCAGCAACACACACGGGGAAAGAAAATATCACCCTGTTCCATCTTCTCAAAAACATAACTGTGACTGATTCTTCAACGCTTTGCACCATGTAATTTAGTAGTAGCCAGAGGAAGCCCGAGAGTCTTCTCAACCCCATTTGTAGAAAGAGGGGCAGAGCAACTTGGGGCAGAACAGCTTCTTGCTCCACTCAGGGGCCAAGGGTCTGACAGCATTATCAATGACTGCCATTTCATTAGTGGGGCATTGCACTGCTTGTCCCCCTCAGCCACCACAGCTTGCCATACTCCTCCGACTGGAAACTCCCTTATGGCACTTCAATGACCACAGATAAAGGACTTGCCTCTTTCTCCCCACCTCTCTCCTGCTATTTTCAGGATATAAGAGAATACACAGACTTAAGTATCAAAACTACTATTACTGGTAGTAGGACTCTGTCAAGACCCTCCTACAGTACTGCTGCTCATAACAGACATGAAGGTTTTGCTGAAGCCCCTTTAACTTAAAGTTGATGTGCTTATGAAAATCAGTATCTGACCTGCCAGGTTGCAGAATATGGCTTATGCACATGACTTGCATATGAACCAGAGGCTGAGGGAAGAATAATGCCCAAATAGGAAGAACTGTTGGATTTGTTCAGACCCATGTGTTTGGCCACAATATTTTTTGGAGAGAGCTGACAAGTGGACGCAAGGTGCACTGCTGTCTAACAACTGTCGAAACACTAAAGCAGCACAACTGTCATGATGATCCCAGATCTAATGGTGTTCAGGTTACTTGATTGATACCTACATGGTCTAGACTCAATTTTGAGACCATGAGCAGGTTGTTAGTTAACTTGAGCTAGCCACTACTCAGTTAAATAAACCTTATACACAGAGGCAGCAGAAAGACTTCTTGCAGAATGGGGATAAACCTCTTTATGCTTCTCAATTTGAGATCAGGCCAAGCCCAGTCTTCTCCAGCAGTCTGCCTTACTCAGGTACATGAGGTCACAGTCAGACAGAGCAAATGCCCTTTGGTGTCTTTTACAAAGAAACTACTGTCACAGACTAACTTCTCAGAGCTGCCAGTGCTAAACCTGATTTATATAAGGAGAGGCAGAAAACCACAGATTGCAACAACGTTTTAGTCTGCAATATCCACTAATTGACTATTCTTTCTTGAAGGTCCCAATTTTCATTGAACAGTGGCTCCAGTGTTATCATCTGGCTAAGGATGTCTCTGTGCGATAGAGCTATTGCTCAGCTATGCAGAAATAGAGGAATATTCCTCTGACTTTCCTCTGTCTTCAGACTAGATATGGAGAGTTTTCAAAGCAATGCATAGTGAGATTTTAGTGCCTGAGGAAAGAGGACAAGTCTACACTTGTCTAGGCCAGACACAAGCGAGCTGCAGGGGACTAGATCACAGCAGGAAGAGGTAACCTCTCTCAAGATTCCCAGTATAAACACTTCTCCAGCTCCTAAACAGTGTGGTCCTGCCTCTATGCATGAGAGCACAGCCCTGCACAGAGCAGCCACAGCCACAGTGATTGCCTGACTGGGATAAGGGAGAGAGCAGCTCTGATCCTTGCACTGATAGGTCCATAGTAGGTATGGGGCAGGAACTTTAGCCTCACTTTCACAAAGTGAAAAAGCACTTCATGCACTAGTTTACTGACAACCCCAGTGCAGGGCTCCTGCACTCTTCCCTGCTGGAACTTTTAGTTGCAAGGTGCTTGTAGGTGTCTTAGCTTTTGTAATACTGAAGGCTTTTGCTAATAAGCTTGCTGCAAATAGAAACTTGCAACTCTGCAGCCTGCCTTTTACTCACAGCTCAGTACTTTTTCACCAGAGATGCTGTTGCTGTGTTTTCCAGACCATCTGCTAGAATATTCTCCCTTCATTGTTTTGCTGCTGTTCTCAGGTCTTGCACCTGTGACTCTGCCAGTGTTTCTGTGATGGGCTCCCATGGGAAGTCACTGCCACCAGCTCTGCCTGCTTTCCCCCTCCTTCCCTGCCTCTGGTTTCTTTGTTTTATATTTGGAAGCCCTTTACATGCATGCACAAAGCTTAACAATCACTCAGTGTGCAGCACTTACGCCTGAGCAATGGGTGCATTAGAGTCTACATCATCACATATGCAGGAAGAACCAGCAGTAAGTCTGTATGTCTAACGAAAACCTTTATGATTGCTATGGGGAAGTAATATGGGGGGAATCATATGCTGCCCTGGAGATGAAATCAGGATGACAACACTTGCCTAGGAACCTGCATTGCTATTCTCCCCACTTACTGCCAGAGATATTTTTTCCTTTCCGTTTTCTCTTTCATTTAATGTTTATTTTCTCCCCAAAGTAAATTATACTGTTACAGTCAGTGCATGCCATCAGCTACAGACCCTGTTAATAAATAGTTGTTCATCTGTCTCAACATGCTTTGTGCAGCATGTTCCATGCTGTATAAATGACAAAGCCAGAGAATGATAGACCTTTGGTAAGGCCTTATGCAGGAACCCTGCATTCATTGATAAGGGTGGGTATGGGTTTAGTCTCAGCTCCTGGATTCCTCTGTGCTGCCTGCAGGGGAGCGGGTGTAGCCTGGGGGGTAGCTGGGGACCCCACTGAAGACTCGTGGGGCTCCCACTTTGCAAACAGTCACTGCTGGAAACCTCAGTGCCTGGATCAGCTAGATCTGGGTGCCTGAATGTCCTTATGAAATTGTATGTATGCAGCAGTGCTGGCTGAGAGTGCTAGGTCCCTGGGCTGGCTGAAGGAGTACCAGGTAAGGAGGCTGATAGCCAAAAGTGTTGAGCAGCATCCTCATGCACATGATGTAGTTGTAGCTGGTGTGAGTTGCTGCTATAGATGCAATAACACAAGTCAGTTGTGATTGTGTTTCAACCACAACCAGCTAAATCATTGCTAGAGAAGCTAGAAAATCATTGATCAGCCTGTCAGAGTTCATTGAGTACCATGGGTCCACAAAACCCTGCTGTTCCTTCTGTTGTGGGGGGGTATCAGTTGCCCCCCTGTAAGGAAGGCTTGCCTTCAATGGGACATGTTTGGGAGTGCGAGTGTCCAGCTGGAAAGAGTGAGAGCGTCTGGGCAACAGCTACTTTCCCTGATTGAAAGAATACAACTGTTCTGCTGAGCTCTGTTCCCAGTGTTACTATGATTATGAATTCAGTTGTTCATATTTTGTCATAGGCATTTTTCATGGATTAGGCATTTGGTTTCCACGCTGTCTTAAAACCATGCTCTGGCTCCAGGGCATTCTGTCCCTCTGCTGACCCGCTGGCTTGCTGAGTCTACAGGGTTAAGGTACTTGAAGGGACATGATTTTGGAAAAAAGAGGCAGCTCATTCTGCAGCGGGTAGCAACCATCTGACGCTTCATAGGTGTCAGATAAACATAGCAAACAGATGATGTCAGCTCCATGGTAATGAGATAAAAAGGACTTACATCTGCTAAGAAATACTCAGGGCCAGCTTCTGACACCCTCTGACTCTTCTGACTGTCTTACGTCTGCATGCGTGGCCCTAGAGAAGACCCTGGCAGTATCTGCATCAGGAGGTACTCCTGTGAGGAAAGAGTGGAGTGATCTAGGCCCAACTGATACTAAAGTGCTAGTGGTCCAGAAAACCCAGGAGCAAGCATTGTCAAAAGGATCAGGATGGTAATTAACAGGCTTTCTAAACACCCCTGAGTTTCCAGAATTTCAGCTTCAATGATCTCACTTCTGAGGTCGAGGTTTCCTGGCTAGACTACAGCCAGTAAGAGTTATTTGAACTTTATGCAGTTCAGCTAGGGTGTATAAGGATTTCAAAACCAGGAGTTTTCCCCATCACAGCATTACAGCACAGGATATCATAGAATCACAGAATGGTTTGGGTTGGAAGGGACCTTAAAGATCATTTAGTTCCAAGCCCTGTTCCACGGGCAGGGACATTCACCAGATGAATATAAGTGACTTATCTCCCTCGTCTGAGAGGGATGTGACATCTTCCAACCTGGCTTTGATATGTCTCTGCATGTTCCAGTGTGTCTGCACTTTGTTACAGAGGCCAGGCTGTATTTCCAAAGATGCAGAAAAGCACCAGATGAACGTCCGGAGTCCAGTTATGCAGGTACTGCTGCTGGGACATGCAGCTGGACTTCAAGAAGTCTCAGGGTTCAATGCAATGTGTGCAACTGTGGCTTTCTCTGACCACACAAGTCTTGCATCTTTCCTCCACACCTGGCCCTGGTATCATGGCAGGTCTGTGACCCATTGCACAATCAGCAGCATGGTGATGTTGCCACCTAAGGGTTACTGTTGGGTGACCACAGGTCTCCTTGATAGCATGATGGATGCTAACTGAAGCATGGTTCAGGACCAGGGCATCCTGAAACCTGCTGCTGAACAACCCTGGCCAGCACCCTATGGCAGGCAACAGGCAAACCTGTGCTCCCCTGGCTGTCATGAGGGAATATTAGACTCACTTCAGCACTGCCAGCCATCCCCTCTCAGGCAGAAAACCATATTATCATAGGTCAGACACCATCTGGATTTGGGTCTTAGAGTAGAGGTATTGCCTCTGTGCTGAGCCGAACAGGTAGCATTGCTAATGCTCCTGCAAGCTTGGGGTTGGCCCCTGCTTGCTGCCTCAGGGAGTCCTGCAGCCCTCCCCAGGCGTGGCCCCATCCATCTCCTACCCCTTTACCCCATCACTGGTGGCTGTTTGTTCTAAACCATAATGGCCAGGCATGTCCTGCTCTCTGTTTCATCCTTCCTGGACATTTTTCTGCCCCCTCACAAACTGGCTGTGCTGAAGAAAACGACCAGAACAGCAGCACTCAGAGCTGGGGAGGCAGGCAGAGCTGAGCCCAGCCCAGCCCCATGCTGCTGGGTGTTTTCCATTCTGCCCTGTCCTGTCCAGCTCCAGGTGCCCTCTCTGTTCCTATCTGTCCACAGCATTTGTGCCCAGGAAGAGTGCAACTGGTCTGGGAGTAAAGTAGCCTTTTATTCCTCCTCACCGCGACTCCACAACCTTCTCTTCTCTCCCTTTTTCTCTCTCTTCTCTCCTGCTTTCCCCCAGCTCATCTCTCCAGGGTGCCCTACCCCTGCTTTCTCCACCTAAGTGGCTTTGGAGCAGTCTGGAGGAGCCCAGAGGGAGAGGCAAGGAGCCTGCCAGCTCCTCCAGGTGCTGTCCTTCTGTCCCACTGTTGGGGCCTGCCAGGAGGACAGCTGGTACCCTCAGCCATATAAAGCAGCCCAAGATATTTAGCACAGTCTGTCATCTTATGCCTGAGGGTGAATGCAATGAGAGCAAAGGGGAGGGAATACCTCTCCCCACTGTGCACCGCTTAGAAAGAAACACAGCTTGTTATGATGCCAGAGCACCAAGCATGTTATTGCTTAATTTGCCTTGTGGGCTTCTTGCACGGCTTACATCATAGCATTTCAGTTCAGACCCATATGTTATCAGCTGCTAAAAGGACTAATCTGAAAAATATCTGACACTGTATGTAACTCTACTAGCTGCTGAAACAGTTTAAACAGATATGCTGTTCTTCTGTTAACACTCTTTTAGACACCCATAAAAATGTTAATCACACAAGTAGATAGATGCTTTTGTATCCCTGAAACCAGAGATCATGCCCAGTTTTGGGAGAGATCTCATCTTGAAAAAAGGAAATAAAGATAGGTTTGTTGAATAAGAACAGCCAAAAATTTCCTTTGCAACTCTAGTTCAAATTTGTCTCCCTTGCCTGCCTGATCACATACTCTGTCTGATACTCTGAGGTGCACACAATGGCCAATGTTTTATTGATGCCTTGCATTCAAGCAAAAGTCCAGCCCTTTAGTGTGAAAGGTATTTACAGCTAATCCCAAAGGCAGGATAAAACTGGCTGGAATCTGTGACCCAGTCAGACTGCACTCCCTCTGAGCTTAATGTTGAGGTGGACAAGATCTCCGCATCTTTCATATTTCTTTGACCTTCTGGTTTGGCAACATCACAAGAGACCTTTTGGTCTTTATTTATGCGTCTGGGGTCTGTGTCTTCTATCTGGCTAGTACACCTGCCTTTTCACTTTTTTTACTCTACACTCTCCACCCCAGAACCCCATTTGGGTGGTGTCACCAGGTTTGCCTGCTGTATTAGTCTCCCAGGCACCAGCTCAGGACATTAGTGTGATTGATCCAGAGGGTGAGCTTGAATTCAGCCATCTGAGGTTTAAAGGAACCCCTCTACTGGCAGTCCTGCAAAAAATACAGCAGCCTGGGAGCCAGATGACATAGCATTGTCAACTATAACCTGGTGGCCCAGTACTGGAAGGGAAGTGTAGCTGGCCATAGTCAGTGTAGCTTGAATAGACCTGAGTCAGTTCAACGCTGGAAGGGAATATTGCCATCCACTTGAAGTGACTCATCTTAAAGTCCATCAGAGAGAGAGCAGATGGGCAGATCCAAAACAGCACAGTGCATACAGCTGGATAAAGCAGACCCATCCCTCCCTATAGCAGGGACAGGAGGGATGTCCTGTAATTGCATATTTGAAGAAGATAATTGAATTCAACCTTTCCAGTTAGCTCATAGAGAAGCCTTGGCCAAAGCTGAGTCAGCATCCTTAAACAATTTTTTTGTGCCTTCTATAGAACAGCCTGAGAAAACTGATGTGACTAGATGGACTAGCAACTACTTTCATGGTCTCGCTGCCTCCTGCCTCTTTTTAGCACATCTTTTTTTTTTTTTTTTTTTTTTTTTTTTTTTTATGAGACCTTGCTGCAAGCAGATCTTTGATAATGGCTTAAGCATAACTAGGTTGAGTACCGAACCATTTGCTTAGCCTGTGTTTTGATATGTGTCCTGCCTGCATTTATGCAGTTGGGACCATGCCACTTTAAGAATACACACAAGAAAACATTTATTATAGCTGGTAACTAGGTAGAACACTGGAGATGTGACAGATTTTTTTGCCAGATCTCTTTAATTTCAAAATTAATCATCTGACACTGTTCAAAGACTGAGTACCTCCTGGCATAAGTCAGAACTAAGGGGCTATAGGGACATAGCAGCCCTAAATGGCAACTGGGGCTATGCACTGGTTTCCCTTTTATTTTATCCATAACTTCTGGGAACCCTTTCCTATTGAATTAATTTAGTCTTCAATGCTCTTCATCTGAAATTGACTTTGCCTTCCCCATTTTTTAATTCATGAATAGCACTGGATAAGGTAGATCAGCATCAAAGCGAGACCAGAAATCTGATCAAATTTCTGGCTTTTTTGTGTTGCCTACAGCAACACAGTCTACATGTCCAGAAAATTATTTTCTGAGGGGATGCACTTGAATGCACAAGTTGACTCAAAAAAAAATTAATTAACCTTCTTGACTTTTAACTTGATTAGGCTATTTCCCACTTCCACAACTGTCTTTTATTTCTCTTCCAATTTCATAGAAACCAGAATGTTACTCAGCACCACCAACTAAAAAAAAAAGACAGAGGATACATTTGAACATGATTAAGCCATTTATGTTTTCTTTTTCTAAGTGCAGTTACAAGTGACTGTCCTGGGTTGAGTGAGTGGTGGAGTTTTTTGGTGGCAGGGGAGGGGGCTATCGGGGCGGCCCCCTGTGAGAAGCTTCTCGAAGCTCCCCCAGCTCCAAGTCAGCTCCACTTCTGTTTGGGAAATTGAGGCAATCGGCTGCGCCTCTGCGATAATGTATTTAAGAAGGGATGTGGTGACGGGCAGTGGGACTTGTGAGGAGGAGTTGGTGCAGCTGCGTGAACACCAAGGTCAGTGGAGGAACGGAGGGAGAAAGGAGGGGGGAGGTGTGCCGGAGCAGAGACCCCCCCTGTATCCTGTGGTGAGATGGCAGGGCGGCCCCCCCTGCCACCCATGAAGATCTACGGTGGAGCAGACATTGATTTATGGCCTGTGGCTTCTGCTTGGAATAATCAAGGTTCTGTGCCTGAAGAAGGCTGGGATCTCATGGGAAAAGGTAGCCCCGCTGCTGTAATTCAGCGCTGGGAGGATTGCAGCATGCGGGGGAGTCCCACGCCAGAGCAGCTCAGGAAAGGCTGCAGCCATGGGAGGGAATCCAGTCGGAGGAAGTTAGTGACCCATGACGGAGCAGTGTGGGGAACGCTGCGGCCCATGGGAGGAACTCATGTCAGAGAAAGTTTGTGGAGGACTGTCTCCTGTGAGACGGGGACCACGATGGAGCAGGGGGAACAAGTTCCGGACATTCCCCTCACCGAAGATAAGGAAAGTGGCAGCGCTGACTGCACCCCCCATTCCCTGCCCCTGCACCACTGGGGGAGGAGGTAGAGATATCGGGAGCAGAGCTGAGCCCGGGAATAAGGGAGGGGTGGGGGGAAGGTGTTCTCAAGATGTGGCAATGCTGCTCACTGTCCTACTCTGTTATGTGTTGTTAGTGTCTGTAATAAATGTATGTTCTATTTTAATTCCCTTAACGAGTCTGCCTTTTGCTCGTGATCATAAAGGGGAATTTTTCCCCATCCCAGTCCTATCTCGAACCCCAAGCCTGTCTCTCCGTCTCTTCTCATTGCCGGAGGAGAAGGGAGAGAGAGTTGCTGCATTGTGGTTGGCTGCCAACCAGGCCCAAACCACAACAGTGACAAACTCTTAGAATTGCAGGAATGTGTTTAAGATATGATTTTAATCAAAAGGTGCTAATGCAGTAGGGTAGTCTCCCCCAGCTTGTGACCTTATGTGGGTCAGATTGTTAATTGAAATATAGCTTTTAGTAATTATAGCTGTGACAACTAGTGTCAGACATAAATGCTGATGGGCACCTTCTTGTGAGAAGGGACTGGTTCAATACCTGGTGGACACAGGAATTATAGGATGTTAACTGTGAAAAGAATAAAGACAGCCAAGGGGCAAGGTGGGCCACTGAAGAACCTGTCTCCCTTAGTCTATCTTCACCTTTCACAGTGCCTGTCCCTGAAACTCACAGGTCCTGTTCAGGTGGAGCACTCCATTCCTTGTGGCTAGCATAAGAGGTCATCTCCAGCAGTATACACCAATTTGTTTTCCACCTATGAATATCTGTAGTGAGATGGCAGTCTGTGAGAGCCTAGCTGAGCCTCTGGGATGAGGCATGGAAGATCCTACAGACTGTGGCAACTGAAGAAGCAACAAAACTGGCAATGTCAAAGTGCAGCCTGGTAATTAATGGCAATCCTTGCAAGAAGTCCACAGCACACCTCAGAGAAACCCAGCTCGCCAACCCTCACAGTTCTGTGGGGCAGCGAGAAAAAGTTACTCAATCTGCCCCTAACTCCTCTGCAGAAACAAAATTCTCAGTCCTCTGCAAGCAAAAATCTGTATCAGCTGGATGAAGCGTTGCAAGACCGGAATGATATAATTATGGGAAGGTGCCCCTGATGCAGCCACCCAGAAGTTAAGCTGTGATCTCGGTGAAGAAGAATTAAATGGTCAAAAGAGCAAAAGGTGAAAGGTTCTCCCTATTTGCGTGTAAGAATAAGAGTTTTGTTTTCTAGGAGTGTGTGGTTTTGTTCTCTGAGGCCAGGGTAGAATTAGACACATGGTAACCAGGACAGAGATCAGATTGAGGATTAGGGTCAGCATTTAAGTGCTGCTTTGAAAGACGGGTGTGTTTCTACTCAGAAGTATGGAAAAGTCAGAGCAGCAAGGATGCAAGAATGCTTTAATGAGCATAATTAAAACATCACACAGGCCTACTAATTGGCACAGAGTCTGGGTTTTGTTAGTGGACAACCATATAAACATGCCCCAGCCAGTCAGTTAAGTCACTCCTCCTCCATCTTTAGAGTAAATGAGGAAAGACTTCAGCTTCCGGAAGTGTACTGCTGTTAACTGCAGAAATCCATTGACAATTTTTTTTCTGCCATGGAGGGTCTCAGCTTGCCAGGAAGCAAGCAGACCTCTCCCTGCCGCGTGACAGACTCCATTGCTGACTGAATGGCACTATTTGTTTCATGTTTATTTTCCTCCAGTCCTGCTTGCCCAGGAGTAACTTGTAGTGGACTGTTTCTAACCACTGTGCACAGCTGTTTGCAATGGAGAAGCAAGTACTATCTGCTTCTTCAACAATAGCCTGCAACCTTATGGAGCTAGATAATTGAATAGTCCCATTGATTTTCCTCCTCCTCTTAGTACTTGCTCTTCATGACCAGGCACGTATTCCTGTTAATTTGGGAGACACAAGAAAGATGACTTCTGTGCACAGCCTCTCTAGAATAAGCCTCCTGTGAACTAATCCAAGTGCTGTCCCTGGTCACTGCACTCTGGCTGCAGCATGTAGGTGTTAGGGGAATGGGGACCATACATGGGCTCAAAGCAGAGCTGCAACTCCCATCTATTCAGCCCAAAGGCCTGTGGTGCTGTCCCTAACAGGGATGGGGGGTTCTTAAGTGTTATAGTTATGCTGACTTCTTATTCCCTCTCATTAGCAAGAAATTTATGCTCCTCCTTTCCAGATATGCCCTCTGGACAGTTTTGCCTTCTTTTCCTGAAGGTCCTAAATACTCACTGCTGGTCAACTTCTTTCCCTATTTCACATGAGATGTCCAAGCAGACCTACTAGGCAGTCAGTTGGAAACGGGAGCAGCAGAGACATTGTCTTTGCTTCCCATCTTTAAATCTGGTCATGGCCTATTTCACATGCACCTTAAAAGTCATCTGGTGAGCACCAGCCATCATGGAGCAAGACCAAACCATATTACTGAGCACTTCAAACAGATTTGCTGTGTTTCAGCTGCCAGTAGGGGCCTCAAGACATTTTCCACTCCTTTTCTATTAATGGCACTAGATTCAGATGCATTTTTGTTCGAGGGTACTTCCAAGAACTGGGGCATTGCATGGAATTGGTATTTCATACTTCAAACATATGCCATTTGCAACTGAAACATCCTGCAAGTTATCTGAGAGATAACCCTAAAGTATATCAGTGGTAACAAACTTCAGCTTTAACAAGGTTGTGTACAGCCCTGTGACATTGCCACTGTCACTTACATTAACAGCATTAGCAATCCTATTTTTAATCCCAGTCATTGCATTAGTGACTGTTATTAGCAAAGCAGCCATTCATGCTGTTGCCAAATCTTTGCAGCTTTGTGGATGAAGGCAGGAATATTCATTATCTTTTGAGAAGCTCTTTTTTTGTGCTCATCTGCACAACCAAACTATGGTGATACTGAGGCTGATCAGCACATGCAAATGAGGACTACAGTTGTAGAAAGTTTTCTCCTCCAGGGCAAGCCATTACTCCTCAAAGACCAAGAAAAGCAGCAGAGTTTCTCGTGGGAAGGATAGGGGTGAAGACTGTGCATTTAACCCAGTTACCTTAATTTCTATGTTAAAAGTGAACAACTTCTTCTGTGGGGAGGCACAAAAGCACTAATGATTCATAAGCAGGATTCTCTTTGCCCAACTACTTTGGAGCTTTTGTGCTTGCCAAGCCCCTCCTGTAGAATCTGACCTGAGGCATTTCTCCCGTTTAACACAGTAGTGGAAAAGCCTGTTCCAGAGATCCAGCATTCAGCATTCAGTGTAGACCACATGGATCATTTTGTACTTGGACTGCATGAGTCAGATATCTTGTGGAGAGGGATGGTGGGTAATTCACTAGTTTGAGTACAAGAGTGGGAGTTAGGACCCCCATGTTTAGTCATAGAGATAGCTTAGCAATTGCTGGAAATGTCAGCTGTTAAACACAGTCCCACTGTTCACATAAGCATAACCAAACTGGTAGATCAGTGTTAACTACCACAGCAGAGAGCTTGATCTGCACTTCAATACCTTTGCAGAAGCCCAGTTAAGTAGCGATGTGGCCAGTGCCTGCTTGGCTCTGTGCTGTCACTGCTACTTTGCTATCAGCAGCAAAGGGGATGTCCTCTCCCCTTAGAGGGATTCCAGCTTGCAAAGTCTTGGGGACTCTCACAGAGAGCTCAGACCTTTTAGAGTTGCTGAGTACTCCAGGAGAGTTTACATTTGGATGAATTCAGTTACATGCTTTAGGCAAAATCTTGCACGCAGTGTCTAACTGTAAAGGGCTAAGACAAAGGATTTTTGTCTCACCATTGCCTGGTTAGTGTTTGCTCTGTCTATGTGTTCTGGATGGCCTTGGTGAAGCAGAATGTCTGCCTCCCTGGAAGATAAGTGACACCTGACTGGCCTTGATAAGAGATTTTCGCCTCCTATCTTTGAGCAGTCATCACGACCACGGCATAATCAGCAAAACTGCAACTGGACGCTCAGCACCTACAAGTTTGAAGGCCACGGCATTCAGAGAGGGGACCTGATGACTGACAACCCGCTAAAAAAGTGATACTTCACTGATAGGTGCATGAGCTCCCAAGCCTATGTGATGGACATGCTGTTGTCTTCACTACTGAAATTAAGCAAGACTGCTGGAAAGCAACCGTAAATCTTACCACCAGAACTGTATAAAACATATACAAGACAAGCAAGAGCAGAGCTCTCCCCACTGAAGAAGAGGATCAACAGGATGCTGTTGGATCCATGTTGGTGACTATCTCTTGCTTTTCTTAAGACAATCTTTGCATTTTTCCCACTTTTCCTATTGTTTCTCTTCTCTCTTTTTGTAAATAATAAACTGAATTAGCCTTTGATTTTCAACATTTGACCTTGTTTGTGTCTTAATCTTTCTTCGGGTGTTTTTGACCTTTACATCCTCCCTTCCATATTTTTGGAACAGGACAATAACATCCAGCAATTTCTTGACACATGGGTACAATGTTTATCTACAGGTAGATGGGAGAGCTGGTTACAGAACTACAGCCACTGGACACTCATGTTACTGCTTGGATGTACAAGGATTGTTGTCTCAACCTCAACCACAAAGCAATAGCAGTGCTTAAAACAGCTGCCCTCCTCTCCTGAAGGGCATGTGGTGCATTGCTGCCAGAAGCAAGCTGAGGCTCACTGGTGGTAGTGGGTGAGAGCGTTTGCTGTGGAAATGCTGTCTGTGCCCCAAGACTTTGGAGGACTCTAACCCAGTCTGCAGGCTGAAAGTTTCCATTGCACTTCATCATCTCAGCTCCCACCCACCACCCCTCCAAGAAATCAGGGAAAACATTTGCTCTTCAGTGCAAGAGATTGTTCAGCTTCAAAGTTACCCGATACCTCTGTTCTGAAGTAATTCTCACTACCATAGCTGTCATAGCACAGTAGTGACAGTGTCTGGTTTCAGGCCAACATATAGAAAGTCAAGCTGTGCATTTATTTCTTCTTCCTCCAGGCTGAAAGGAGCACTGCTGAGATCCTGGATATCCTCACTGGCTTCAGGAAGAAATCCCTGGATAGGTGTCTCGAAGCCAAAGGGTTCCCTGCCAGTCTAGGAGCACTTAACACCCCTGAAAGCAAGTTGCAGCCAAGAACGTCTGACCTTTGGAACCTCCACACATGCCTAGTGCAGTGCACTCAGATGTCCACCTTATTAGACCAGTGCTCTGAATACTTTTGGAGCTCCCAGGGCATCCAGGTCTGTGGGTGCCACTCCTTAACTCAAAGGGGGTTTGAGCCTTTTCTCTGAAGTTTAACATCACCACATTCTTCAGAAAATATGGCACATTTCCCATCATCTCAGTTTGTGATTAATAATACCTTGTTCGGTGAGTGTAACAAAGCTAAATATGGGCTTGATGGCAAAGTTGTTTATCTTCTATGCACTATGTGCTGACATTGATGATGTCATCCTGGTGAAATACCGAAGAAAGACCAGCAAACATGCTGTTCTCCTGCAGCTGAGAACCTACTGTGGTCATGAAGGGACCAAGCTGAGAGCTGTTCTGCTGCTGAGACAGTAGAACACTTGTCAGTCAAATGAAATTGTAAGGCAACAAGTGAAGTTTACTAAAAATACCATGATGGCCACATATGAATCCCTAGAATGGCAATCTTAACTAATTATGAGAGGCACAGAAATACTTAGTCTCTGGAATATATCAGGCAGCCATATAAAGGGAAGAACTAAGAGTGGAATTACCATGAAGACCATCCCGTTTCCTGAACTTTGGGTTACCTGGACTTTTAATCTGTTACCTGGACTTTGGTAAATCACAATTTTGTCTTTAGATTTGGTAAAGCTGTTTGTAACAGGCCATGTAAGTCCTATTTGAAGGAAGTTGGCACTTGGAAATGAAAGTAATAAGGACTGAAGTATAAGAGTTCCTTTCTGTTATTTCATTGATGTGACCTACAAGGTGTGATTTAGTACCATGACAACTGAACTGCTGATTATAAAACAGACAGAAGATAGCTGTGGTCTGCAAGTTCTTGTCTGAAGTTTTATTACTTTGAGTTTTACTTCATAATCATTAGCTGTGATGATAAATATTCTATGTTTTAGTTGAATATGATAAGATGGTGTGTGCAGATGCTGACGTTAGAAATACAGGGCGTTTTTTTAATGATTAAAATGGTTCATGTATCACTAGGATTGTATTACTTTGTTTTCTAGAGCTTTTACTAGGGGCTGATTTTAAAACTGGATGCTGAATTGCAGGTTCCTGAATTCAGACTGTAGCATTCATGTAAGTGGCCTTTATTTTCTATAGGTTTGGATTATTGCCTTCACGGCCCTGGTAGTTCCCACTGCTCTTTCCAGGAATGATGTTGCAGGTGCAGGTATCAGTATCCTCATATATATTCAGCAGATTACTGTCAGTTTCTGTGGAGGATCTGACTCACCTCACACTCAGCTTTGGGGCCTTTAGGGTGCAAAGGTGTAGCACAAGATAGGAACCTCCAGAGAACCAGAATATGGGATGGGAATTGTTCTTTGGAGATTCTTTTCCTTCGGCACATGTGGATCCAGGACCCATCACTTCTTCAGTGACTCTCCTTCCGTTTGGGATGAATCTTTTGTGTCTAATGATTTCAATTAAATGAGAGACACATTGCCACCCTTGACCCTAGTCCGAATTCCATCAGTCCTCCACCTTGTCAATCCCTTCTCGGTTGTGGCCCTGTGAAGGCTACTCTGCAAGCTGTGATCCAGCCTGTAAAATTGAGGAAGCAAGAAGCATTCCCTTTCATCTGTTTACAGCAGTACAGGTCAAACACCACACTCATTTTGTCCTCTCTGTTGTGCAAAAGGTATTTCCTCTTGGATGCAGGCAATTTTGCAGCTGCTGAATGGCCTTGTTGAGGCATTTTTTTCTTTTCTGTCACTGAATATGCACTTAACATCAGGAAATCATTACAGCAAATTGGGAAACTGTATGTGTGTGTATGCATAGTGAACACATCATCCAATTGTCTTCAGTAATGTGCAGGGTAAGTTAAAATACCTCCCACACAATATTTGGCTTCTGAAGCTTGGTTCCAAACTGGCCATTACCAGAGTAATGATTTAATCAGTTGTTAACAGTCACTGTACTCCCTACCAACTGATGAGCATGTAACCTTTCAATGACTCTCTCGCCACCTCCTCTGTTGCTGTCATTAGAAGACCTGGCCCTACTGCAAAGGGTTTCTATTCACTGCTGCCAAGGTTCCTCTCTCCTGAGTTCCCAGGGCATCTCATCCATTGCAGGGAAATCTCTTGCTATCCCCATGGGGAAGAAACAAAATGGAAACCTCAGCAGCTGCCATTTATGTTAGAAGTCCAGCTTTCAACTACAGCTAATGCTAGGTTACCTCCTGGACCTAAAGTCTTAGAGAGTGAGGTCTAACTTTCAAGGGGAATCCATTCTGTTCATACTGATGGCTTTGTCTTAGGCTGAGACAGCCTGTGTAATGCTCAGAAACAGCAGAGTTCTAAATAACTCCTTGTGGAGAGAGCCATACTATCCACAAGTCCATTGACATGGCATCCTTCCTGGATGTGCATGGGCCTGATCATGTTCCACCTCTTCCTTGCTGGGAGAGTTGGAACTTTCCTTAAGTCTTTGTTTTGATGAGTAGAAATGGGGACATAAAGAACATACCAGTGATTTGTGACCTTTTTTCTGCCACCCTTAGTTTGGAGACATGGAGAATAATTTTGCAATCAGTGTATCTTCTCTAATAAGGGCTAATTTGTAATGACTCTAGCAAAAGGTCATAGCACCAGGTAGAAGGAACACTCAGATCAAAAATCCCCAAGGCTCTGTGTCTTTTTTTCTGAATGGTACCATGAGATTTAGCCCTGAAGGATTCCCAGTGTCATTGCTAAGGGTCTGTTGTCATCAAAGAAGAGTTCTCAGGCTCATCACCTGAGCTCAGGCCATGTTGCTTTGCTTAGAATACAGAGGTACATCAACTAGCTGAAACATCTCAAGGCATTTGATATAGTTTTCTTCCCATCAGCTTTAGTTGAGACAGAACTACCTTGGGGAATGCATCATCCAAATCATGTGTTCATAACTGGGTAGAGTTGGCATGCTAAGAGCTTACCCAGCTATGGGCTGCAGAAATGAGGAGAAAGGTTTGCTTGTTTTTCCTGCAGTGTTCCCTGAGGCCATCTGCTTCCAGACCTTGTGGAGAAGTGCAGAGGCAGGAGTCTGACACAGGGCGACAACAGGATAAAGACAGCATGGAGTGACAAACAATGTTTTTGTAAGAACAACCATTTGGGACACACAAGGACGTGTTCCCTAAAGCACTCTGGTCTGCGTCAAATGTGACATGAGGTCCTTAATCCTGTTGACTCTGAGTGGTTCTTATGGTACTCTCCACCCAAGAAAGGCCATTGTGGAGGAGGAGGCCTGAGGAGGAGACTGGTTTCTCAGAGCAATCCATTCCCATTTCAACACAGCCTGCAATGGAAGATAAGAGGAGCATCTTCCTTTCCTCAGTAGTGGTCCTGTGCAAGGGGATGCTGGCTTGGTCTTGGTCTCAGGTGTCAAGGCCCTACCCAACTAAGATGTTCAGGTGAGGCAAATAGCCTGAGCAGTCAGACTCCTGGCTACAGGTTCCCTCTACTTGCAATGGCAAGACAGGGAAGTTGTCAGAGGAGAAATTAACCTGTCCTGAGGTCTCACTGGCCCACCAGGTCTTTACACTCTGTGTTGAGACTAGGGGAGGGAGGGTGACAGAAAACCCACACCCTCCCTTTCTTTATCCCTTCCTCCCTCCCTCCCTCTCTCCATCCCTCCATAATCCTTCCATTCCTCCATCCCTCCTCAGTTTGGCATCTAGTACCTATAGGTAGGTGGAAGGAATCTGACCTACACCTTTCCACCAGGCCTGAGAACAAATGGACATGAAATGCACCCAAGACGTCTTTGCTGCATTCTTCCCTCCTTTGCTCACTCCTAGCTTTCCTCCTCTTATTCAATGCCTGTCAATAGCAAATGACTTTACATACTAATATCATGTAAGGACGGCCAGATCAGAAATCTGCCCTGCCCTCTCTCCAAGAGTAGTAGATAGGTGGAGAAGGGTAAGAGCAAAGCAAGTATACATATTTCAACTTTATACAACCAAAACATGTTTTCAGATCAGATATTTCTTACACCTGGTGGGGGTTCCATGGATTTAATAATTCTTATTGGATTGCTAAAATCTGGACACCCCTTGAGCCCATGGAAACTTTTACCATCCACAACCTCTTGCATCAAGTGGTTCTCAAAGTTCCCTACACCTCACATGAAGAGCCACACATTTATGAATACAGTGCCCAGTAGTTTTGATTCATAACTCATTGTCTTGCATTGGTGGAGGTACTGAACAGCCAGTCCTTTCCTACCCTCTACAAGATAATTATGTATCCACAGACCTTTGTGACCCCTCAGCTGCCCTTTCTTCCAGACTGATGAGACCTAGCTTACTCAGTGCCCCCCAGAATACAGTGGCTCCAGGCATTTGTTCACCCATGTTGCCATCTAAACCATTCCACATTATACTATTTCTATTCTGAGACAAGAAGACCAGGACCACTCATTGTATTTAAGATCTGCACAAATCACGAATTTTTACAGTGGCATGGTGATGTCATCTAGTAATTTCTAGTATCTGATTTACTTTATTGACTGTTACCGAGCAATGAGGTGACATTTTTGTAGAACAGGCTCTCACAGCCCCAAGACTGTGTCATTTCTGCTCCACCCCACTAACCCCCATTCACCTTGAGTAGTAATGGTCAGGTTAAAGCTAATAATTCTAATTTAAGAAACTAAAAATGTTCTACTTAGGAACAAGAGTGTCTGGCAGAGACCTCCATAGAGATGAGTCAGAAAACTCAGGAAACAGTGTTTCACAAAGACAGAACAAGACCTTTACAACAATGTTTGGATCCAGAAAGATGGTGGCTAGTGACCTGACACAGTCTGCTGAGCAGCTGGGCCAGTACAACACATAAACAATTTAATCCAGCACCTCTTTTACTGAAAATGAATAACAAAAACTTAATAAATCAACAATTACTTATTGCTGTATTTGGGATAATAAATTCTTTAGTTTATCAGTAGCTTGTGGCTTCCACAGCATGTTCTTTGAACAGTTTGCCTTTCAGTTACATCCCCTTTCTCTCCTGAACAATAAATTAGCATTCATTTTTCTTTTAAAGGAAAAGAGGGGAAAAAGAGGATATATTACAATTTTTTCAAAGCAAAAAGAAAAATGCAACATATTTTTGACATATATCTTAAAATAATATGAGGATAACTTTCTCTGCGTGTTAGATGCCTATGCATAAATAACAAAGGACGTTATGTTATTTACAGTGTTACACAATAAACTAAGAGAGTCTTATTTAACACATAACCCATAAGGACAGTAAATGATGAAAACATCCAAGTATGTACAAGATGTATTTACAGTAGAATAGAGAATTACAAATGATGATAATTGGCCATGTTCTTTGTCTGCCCTTCTCTGCAGCATTTCATAGGTGTTTTTTTTGTTTCTTACTAGAAGTAAGTCCCAGCTGATATTAAGTAGCCACACTGCAGGGCCAAGAAGTGTTCAACAGGTTGACAAGTGTGTCCTTTGTGGGGACACAAGTTTGCTATCCTGGGTCCTCAGGATACTTCTTGCAATGTGTGTGGGAAAAGCAGGGAGATGCAGCGTTGTTGTTTTGGAGGACTGGAAAGAGGAGGAACTTTCCTGTTTCCCTGATAAAGGCAGTGATTGATCTTTTAAACCTGGGGGTGTTGTGGTGGCTCAAGTGAGGAAGGGAATAGCTGGGCCAAGAGGAGGGAGTATGTTTTTCTCTGTTACATGAGAACTTCTGTGGAGCTGTAACAATTTACACCAGCTGAACAGGCAGGCTGTACCAGGTTGTGCACAACATATTCCAGCTATACACCCCTGAAGGAAGCCTTTTATCCTGGAATAATTCCTGCATATAAACACATGCACAGGGAAAACTGAAGGTTCAAGTTAAATGACATGGAAAGAAACCACTCTGCCACCACTGGAACATTTCCCTTATCTTCAAAGTATGTTTCTCCTTGCCATGACTTTCAGTCAAAAGCTGGCAAGGGTTACACAGTGATGGCTTGAGGGTGCTGGAACTGCCTAGCTCAGAGGTCTGGGTAATGAACTGAACATCCCTAACAGGGGAGCTGGCCTTTTCTGTAGGCACTTGCTGGCTCTGCTCCATGCTGTTGCAGTCTCCAGCCCCTTGGCCAGCAGGAGCTGGCTGCAGCCTGCCAGCAGAACCTGTGGCCATGTATACTTGCTAACGTTGTAGTGTGGATTTGACTGATGTGGAGTACCCTCACAGTGTGCTAAAAGCAAGTCCAGAGGTGAGGGGCTGCATCCTGCTCCTGCTTCTGTGAGTGCCAAGCCAGGGCTACTCCCATAACTCGCTGTTGCATGAATTGTGCTGTAAGGCTGGGTTCTCCCCAAAGACCTAAGGGCTTAGGCAGCCATATCCCCAATTGTATTTTCTTGTTCTTAGGTCCATGTGAAGTCCCCAGCCTAATTTCATGCTTTTCCTATAACACACTACTATATGTACCAAGTAAAGGAGGAGCAGGGACTGCATACCACTTTGACTTTGAGGCACTGCAACAGAAGAGGTGTGACATTTTCCCCTAGACCCACACCAAATAAATCTCACATGTACAGCTCCCAAGCATGCAACTGCTCCTTTGTTTTATACTGGCCTTCTATAATAACAGTGTTAGTCGCCAAATAATTTACTCTACTTCAAGACAAGTTCCCTTTCCTTCCTAATTAATCTGTCTGGGCTATCACAGACACTTCCATGAGAGCTGGCCTTGTGGGTGGTCTATACTGGAGGACATTATAAAAGGCCTCTGTTGTAATCTCTATTCTGCCACTCAACTGGGTGACTGTGGGGCAAATCTGTTCGTCTGCCATTTTTCTTCTGTCTTATCTGTCATATAAGATCTTTGCAGTATCAGACTCCTCACTGAAAGGACAGGTTTTCAAGTGCCTCTAGAAACTTAACAGTGCAAATCCTTTGGAAACTGGTGGTCTACATCTGGAAAGCCCACCTGGCCCTCTGTAGTACTGTGTTGCAGTAACTGGGGAGGTGGATGTTCTGCTGCATGGGATTGCAGATAAATAGGCATGACTATAAGGGTGAAAATGAGTGTACGGTATCTAGAATTTGTAGAGAGATTTTGTTTCTGTCTGCAAAGGCAAAGTGTGTTCAAGTACATGCCAGATAGGGAAAAAACAGCAAAGAGGACTTATGTCCAGATAGTATGTATTTGACAAACTTTGCCATCTCCCATAGACTTCTCAAATAAGCAGTGCTATTTCAGCTACCAGATAGCCCAAAACTCAAAACTGTGCTAGTTTCCTAGCCTTTTGATTCTGCTACCAGCATCCCATGTACAACTTTGTCATCATCTTCTTCCTATACTAAGGTTTGGGGTTCTTTTTTGTTTGTTTTGTTTTGTTTTGTTTCGTTGTTTTTGTTTGTTTGTTTGTTTGTTTTTTTGTTTGTTTTTTTGTTTGTTTGTTTGTTTGTTTGTTTTCTGATGTATCTGGTGGTCAGGTAGACTCATCCATGTTCTTGCTAATGTGATATGGTTCATTTATACAGTGAGTAACTCACTGATTTTCATCATGCTGATAAATAGCTTCATATACCAGACTTTGTTTTCATGTCTCAAATCAATACGACACCTTGTTCAGCAAAACTCTTAAGCGCATGCTTAACTTTATGCATGTGCTGGATGCGTTGATAGGAGTCTAGCACATGCTGAAGATAACTTTTGCTGGGATTAGCATAAGCATATGCTTGAACAATTTACTGAGTCGGGACTTTAGTTCCTTGGGTTTACATCTCACAAAATTTCCTTGACTCATTTCTCTTCATTTAACTGGGACCAGCATGTGGCCCAAAGGATGAGTGTAGTTTGGCTGAAATTCTTTTTCTCTTGGCATGGCTCTTATTTAAAGTCCAGTGATACCTGTAAAACATATGTTCTCATTTTCAGAATCCTTGGAGTCTAGGAAAAACATCTGTTTTCCACATCAGTCCTGAGTCTATGCAGTGCCAACTGAACACACAACAAAAATCAAAAGGAGAGAAGAGGCAGAGTGACCCTGACTAAACTGATAGGAATTCAGTGCAAAAGAGGCCGTTTGCTTCTGTCTGAACGGATGCAACCACTCCAGCACTGACAGCATGCTTGTTCATTACTAGTCAAAGACTTCAACACCAGAACTGGCTATATAAACACTGATATCAAATAGCCACGCACATGACAGCTGTAACTCACATGGTGTGCTTGCCTTCATAAATGGGCTTTGCATTGCCTTTGCCTCTCTCACCCCAAATAATGGGGTCAATAAAGGCAAGTAGAAATGAACTCCATACTTCTGCTGTGTCCTTCCTACTTTCCTATACTTTTTAACCATTTAGCAAATCAGTTCTTCCCTGAAAGTCATTTTTGTATCCAAGAGTAACCCTTACTCCAACAGCAATTCTAACAAGGTATTGCTAGAAGCTTGTCAGGGTTCTTTCTGAGGAGAAGAAAGAGGAGAAAATTGAGAAACAAAAGGATAAATCATCTATCTGAAATCAACATTAAAGAATAGAGGTGAAAACTGATTGCACTTTTATTACTGGAATTTGTTTTCCAGCTAGATCTCTTCCTTGCTCAGTTACAGATATCTGCTATTATATTTGCCCCATTCATTGAAACTAATATAATTTTTTTTTCTTTTTTTTTTTCTTTTTTTTTTTTTTTTCTTTTTTTATTAGATTATTGGGTTCAAAGCCTCAGCTAACCTAAACCCATTCTCTAAGGGATAACTAGAACAATTAACATCTGGAAAGTAATGAAATGTCAGCTTCTAGTGATTACAAGCTGACCTCTGATTAATAATATATTTGGTTTAAAATCACAGTAGTACTTTTTTTCTATAAGTAACATTATTTAATGCAGTTTGGCTTATTTTTTTGTTTCTTTTTTTTTTGTTTTTGTGTGTTTTTTTTTTTTTTTTTTTTTTTTTTGTTATCCAGCTGTAATTAATAGTAGCATGCTGTTGGATCTACTATTATCCCAGTGCTCAAAGAAGCAAACCTTTTGGCTGGCAGAGAGCAGACAAAACTCATTTCATATACGGAAAGCAAATAAAACTTCTTATAGAAGAAACGTTTTTTTGTTGTTTTTTCAGCTTTTTTTCTTTTTTCTCTTTTCTTTTCTGTGTGTGTGTGTTTTTCTCATGGGGTGGGTATGGTGGGAGTGCCATTACAGGGCTTTTTGATCTGGGGATTCTACAACAAGCGACCAGAGGGACTTCTGCAATTCTTGCAAATCATATATCCAGTCATTATAATGCAGTGCACAAAAAAGCCAGGACAATTGAGGGCTAGAAGGTTTTGCAAAATACTATGGGACAGTCATCATTGTAACTGTACAAAACTTGCTCTCAACGTAACATAACATAAAGGCACCATTGATATCTTTCCCCATTTTTGAAATACTGTAAAAAATTGCTACATATGGCACATAACACATTTGTACATACGTATATTTAATTTATAAAAGTTTTTTTTCCTCTCCTGTTTTCTATCAGCGGAATTGCTAAAATAAAATAAATTGTTTAATTTAAAGGTGGAATACTTCATTATATAAAATAAAGTTTTACATGTGAATCTATGTGTTTTATGTTTTATACAGCAATAGGGTCTTGGTTAGCTATCACACTGGACAACCTTGCTTGCAATTCTTCTGGTGTGGAGAAACGATTCGCTGGGTTAGTCCTGCTTTCAGTCAGCCGGTAGGTAGCAGATGGTTCCAGACTAGTTGCCACAGGATTCGGTATGCTCAGGAATGGTGTATCCTCGCCTATTCTTTCATCTTCGGTTTCGGTCTCAGAGCTGCTGCTCTCAGAGCTCGTGTCGGAGTCCACTTCCACCCTGCTGGAAATGAGGCCATTAGGCTTTGTTCTTTTGACCCTCCGGCTGTTGGTGAGTTTCTTTGGAGATTCCTGTGCTGGTTCATACTCCTGCGTGGTCTCGTACTCCTCATCCTCCACTATCCGCAGAGGACTTGGCGGCAGGCTGTTGCTCTCATGGGCAGCATTGTGGTGGAAGGAGTTGAACTGCTGAAGGTGGTGGTCATACTTCTCACGTAGCTGTGGTGGGGTCACCAGGAGCAGCGGTCGCTCCTCTTCTATGAAGGGACTCACCGCCACTGAGGGGACGGAGACGGTCAAGCTAGAAGCCGGTGGTGACATTTTGGAGGGGTGGGACTTGGGAGAAGTCGGAGTGTGGAAATCGACAGGGGACATGCGAGCTGGTGTGGTCATAGCTGAGACATACCTGAAGAAAAGAGATGGGGAAAGGTTGCGAACGCTGGAGGGGGGGTGACATGTGAACACAGCTGCTCACGTGCACTGGGAGGGAAAAGGCAGGGATCTCTTAAGGTCCCCAGCATCCTCACACAGGGCTACCAGGGAAACATTCCTGTTATTATTATTCCTATAAAATCACTGACTTCTGGGACTCTGGGCAAAAATGTTTGAGAGCAGGAGGAGCACAGCAAAGACCCCAGGTCTGTTGGCCTCAGAAGAGCTGTGGGGATGTAAATTATTTGCCAGAATAACCTCCTGGAATTAATCCAAGAATGGGATTCAGAGACTGGGGGGATGCCAGAAACAAAATGCATTTGCAAGTATTGTCTCAAAAGGAAAAC
Organism: Tyto alba; assembly: GCF_018691265.1. Classification (NCBI taxonomy): domain Eukaryota; kingdom Metazoa; phylum Chordata; class Aves; order Strigiformes; family Tytonidae; genus Tyto; species Tyto alba. Next base: position 45,650,618 of record NW_024881275.1, on the reverse strand, counting down.
GACTGCTGCACTTCTGGCAGGATTTGACCAGAACTTGGGGTATGCGCAGAGAGAAGAGAAAGGAAGGAAACTGAGGGACAGTTCTCTCGGGGATTCACCCTGTTCCAGCAACCAGACTGTCTCAGGCTAAGGAGGAAAGCAAAGTCTGGACAAAATCTAGAGCCAGATTCTGCTAATTTTAATCATTGAGGGCAGTCAGAGGAGGATTTGCAGCACTGTCCCAGCAGCTTTGTGCTGCTCCACTCCTTCTGTGCTAGTTACCCTGGCTGGTAGATCTTTCTGCAAAGAAACATGGAGTGTTATTTGTCCTTATGTGGGAACAAATGCTGACAGAGAGGACTGTCTGGCCTAGCGTTCATGATTACTCTGCAAAATTTGCATTTATTCCTTTATAAGTTTCTCTGGGAAGGATAACGGTCAAAGGTGATTTCTGAAAATGAAGCTTAGGTGCCAGTAGAGAGCTTGTCCCACAGGAAGAGGACAAAAAAATGTGAGACTTTCAGCTAGTTTGAATAAGTGAAGCTCCATGGGATGCTATGAGGTCATGGCAGATTCATGCCAGGTGAGGATCTGCCTGAAACCTCTTGATCAAAGGCAGAGTGCCCAGCATGATATTTTGTGTAGTTTGGATTTGCTTTTGTTTTTATCCTAAGCTCACCTGCCTGAATTTCATCTTTGTCCAACTTTAAAATCTTTCTCATCTCCATCTCTCATACAGGCCCATTGAGACAAGTTATGTGGCTATGACTGTTGAAGTTATTTAGTTTTCAGTAGTGATTTATTTATCTGAGTATGAAATTACCAAAATAAATCATAATCCAGCTTTCTTATCCAATCTATGACTTGGTTACACATTTTACACTTGATCAAAACAGAGTTATTGGACAAAAGAGAAACTGGGACAGATCCTGAATTAATGTGTAGTAGAGTACATCAGTTTTGGCAGAGGCATATTGATTTAAATCAAGTGAGGAGCAGAAGAAAGAAAAACAAAACTGGAGTTATGCATAGGAAATAACCAAGTCGGTTGCTAGTGTGAGCAGAGGGCAACTAATAGGTCTGTGCATTGGAGGAATGAAGTAATTCTTTATTTTTCCTTCCATGAGTGAGATTTTCAGCCCTTTCACATTTTTAAATAGTCATTTTCTGAAAGACCGAAGCCTTTCTACTTCCCCAGCTGGTACAGTGTTTGATGTACATCTTGTTGACACACTGGATTTTAGCCAAATTGGTTCAGTTAACGCACTACGTTAGTTAAATGTGTTCAGTGTACTGTGCATGCTTCCATCAGTGGCAAGTTACTCATACAGGGGTGCTGCGCATTCACGCATTACTGGTGTATTCCCCTACACCATAACGGGGCAGTGCTAACAAGCTTCTGTCCATGAGCTGAGGCACAGGAGCAGAGCACATGCAGCTCTAACCCATCCTGAAAGGAAGGTTGAAAGGCGATAGATTTATCCAGGTTCATGGCCAACAAGAGGTAAACCATGATGACTCAGTGAAAGCAGATCAGAGTGTATCCACGGCCAGTCAACAAGTATTAACTTGGTACATGCTGTCAACTTCATCATATAGTTTAGCCTTTTGTGCAGAGATGGTGTTTTGTTCTTCCCTCCTGTAAGATAGCTAAGGAGTTTAAAAAATATGGGTGCTTGAGCCCTCTGCTCATGTAAACAGGTGTCAGGGCATGGGGGCCAACAAAGGAATGGGGTAATGCAAAAGAAATCCTCATAATGCCTATGCAATTTATTTTCAAAATGGTGAAGTTGATGGAGGACTGGAGCGTGGAGGCAGCACAGCCTCGATCTACCAACTCACAGCACTACCACATTTGATGGCTTTAGGAAGTAATTCTTCAGCTTGTACATTCCTTTGTGTTGCAGAATAATTTTTAGTCACAAATAACTCTAATTTTCCCCTTTACATACACACATACATGAAATTCAACTCAGAAAAAATCTGCCACGTATTACCTGCTTGCTAAAAATAGATGGCACCTAATTTAATGCCCAGGGAACTATGTTTTGCATTCCAAATTCACAGTTGTTTCAGGCACAGGTTAGACCATCAATGCCTGGTGAATTATCACAGAAATGTTACTGCTTTTCACCTGTGGCATAATCTTCAAGAAACACAATAGCTGATGATTACGGCTATAGATCCTGATCCAGCAAAGCACTTAAGCACATGCTGAGCTCTACCCATGTGAGCAATCTCGCTGATTTCAAGGGGGCTACTTGCATGATTAAAAGTTAATCTTGTTGAAGTGCTCTGCTGGATTGGGGCCATTGCAGTTTATGTCTTGTGAGCCACATTTCTTGAAATTAAATTCTATGGTAAGTAACAGATAACTTTGTTATAAGAAGAGAGCCAGTTCACTATCCTTAGCGGTCCTACAGGCCTTGTTCAGAAATGTCTCAGTTGTGGTGCCTTACCCTGGTGCTAAGCAATTGTTTGTGTAGCAGAGGGAATACCACAGAAATGGCTTCTGCTGTACTTGCACATCCATTTTTCTGGAAACCACAATTTGTCTTCTATACAACTTGCTCTCCTTGGGGATTGCCTGGCTGTATTTTTGACATCATGGACATTCCATGAGATCAAAACCCTTGTGATTTCACAACACTCAGAAAATTGGTCCAGTAACCCTTTGTTTTCCTTTATTTCTGCCTCTGATTGTTGGAGCACAGCTCTCTTTTTAGTCTTGTTTTTTCTCAGTCTTTCTTTTGCTGCCCTGGGGCCATCCCATGCTCTTGAGGTAAAATCCTAACCTAAAGCTGAGAAGGCCTTTTCAGTGAAAATTTTCTTGCAACAGATGCACTTCAAGGTAGACCTTAGGTACTGATGAACCAGCCTTTTCAGAGAAAAAAATACTTTGTTGGAAAACTTCTGACTGGCTTTATTGCTAACTACTCCTGATTTAATAATGACCTGAGTTCTTCTGTTTTGCACTGTGTGTTCCTTGATTTTATTTAAAAAGCGTCAAGGGGAATTTTTGAAGGAGATAACAGGTTTAGATGCTGGAATTCCCCAGAAAGTAGGTGGCATCAGAATTCCTACAGTGCCTATGAGTCCTTAGTGCCCTTTTCCTGTGGATCAATACATTGCTTTCTCCCTATCTTTTGTGTCTCAAAAAATCCCTCAGTTTTCTCTCTTGCTTCTCCTAAGAAACTGATAATTAGGCAAAGATTTGTTTTTACTTTACAATGGAAATTTGACATATGACTTCATTGGAGCTTATTCAAATATGAACTGCTGGCTATTAGGAATAAATCCAGCAGAGGCAAGAAGGGAAGAAATGCTTTCGGTAGACTTCAAACTACTACCAAGCTTTCCACCTTTACGAATGAGGAGATGTACACCCTACATGAACAGCTGCACTGTTATGTTTCTTCCTGTGTTTCCAACCTTTGAGACCATCTGGGAATACCAGGCCTTTTCAGCTGAAAGCGATGAGGTGCTGTGTCCTACCTTTCACTGTGAGGAGAGTCTCGGTAGGAGTCAGGGGTCTCTCTCGCATGCCGGAGGAAGCTGTTGCCTTCCCGTGGCCCACTGATGCCATTGAGGCGGCCCCGAGGCCCTGCTGGGCTGGTGTGTCTGCTGTTCTCCATGGAGGAGCTTACGAGCACCGAGTGGCTTTCAGAGAGGATGCTTTCAGTGTGGACATTGCTCCAGCTGGAAAGCAGTAACCAGGAAAGGAGAATAAATGAGGAGAGTGTGAGAGGGTGCTTCAGTGGCAAATGCAAATGGGCAGAAGTTTAGACAGGGGAAAGGAAGCGCTCTGTTGCTGCTTGGGATGTGCAGGGTAACCTTCAGGTTGGTAACTGGGGCTGCGGTTTTGTGAATTTTATGAATCCACATGCATCAAGATGATTTTGCATGTGTGGATAAAAGGAGAGGGAAGGAAGGCTTTCCAGTCACCAGCACTGTCACTGATTTAGCAATCTGCATATATTAAAATTCACAGTAACAGTATTGGAATGCCATTCAGTCAATAAAGCTAATTGTAAATTCCTGGAAAGATAATTAGTTAGATGACATGGCATTAAATATGGTTAGTCTTAAAACAAAAACACTATGAAGGGAGCATAGATTTTTATGGGTTTGTTTTTTTTACACTTCTTTTTGGTTTTGCAATGGCAACAGTTCATATATTAGAGATGCTGTTTGCTTTTCCTCTCCAGTACCTGTGGCTGGGTGTCTGGGTGACTGTCATGGAGTGATGTGTTGTTGAGGTGTAGTGGCTCGTAGAAAATGAGGTCTCTGTTTCTCGTTCAATGACATGCTCACTGGAGATTACATTTTTTGAAACGTACTGCTGAAAAAAAAAAAACAAAAACGACAAACCTCAGGTTTACAAACTGTAATTCACAGCACATTTGCAGACATAATTTCCAATCCCTCCCCCTTCCCCACCAAGTCACAGTTTTTCACATGTGCCAAAGCACAACTTTGTCACTTAAATACAGGCAGAAATCACATTGACACACTTGAGCACATTCATTTATACCTCAGCATACATAATCCATCTAAACTCAAAGTAGGAGGAAACAAATGAGGAAATTAGCAAAGGTCTGCATCTCAACCAGGCTATAAACAACATACATATTTAACAAAGAAATGCAAAGTCCTCATGGATAGAGACCTGAAAAGACAGCCCCCCCTTTACTACCAGAAATATCAAAAATACTATTCTACCCATGTGAGAGACAGCAGCAATTAACAGTAGCAATTGCTCATAGCAGGATAACAATCTGGGCAGGAAATTGCTATTTTCAGTGCCCATGGATGCAGGACAAGGGCAGACCTATTCATCCAGGGATGATCTGCAGCATGGGTCAAAGTCTCCTGAGATGGGCCTGGAGGTGTGCAGTGCCCTCCTGCACAGCTTTCATCTGGAGCCCCCTCCAGTGCTGTCGCTGCTAGGAGTCTCCTTTCTCTTCAGTGGGGAATCCTGGTTTCCCCTCTCTTAACAATCTGACCGTGGATTTAGGTCTTTTGAGGGGAAATATTGGAAGGTGAGCTCTTCTGGAAATGTGTCTTGGCCTTCATCAAGGTCAGTGGGAGTGCTCCATTGACTTAACAGAGCCAGGGCTCACCCCTGCAATGATCTGTCATGAATATATACATTGATGATGGAGCAGGAGAGCAGGGATGGCTCAAGGAGGCAGGAAGCTGATGTTCCCTCTGGGCACCAGGCTTCCCTGGGAAAGGCAGGAGAGGAGGAAGTGGCTATAGGCAGGTTGAGCCCTGGCCTCTAAGGCCAAGGGGCTTGCCCGAGGGTTTAGTTGAAGAGTAACTCTTTGCTCTGCTCTGACAAATGGCTAGGGTATGCTGATGGAGTATCTGCCTGGCCCCATCTCCGCAGCCACTGCTACTGACCAGGTGAGATCTTCATTCAGACTTTTACCCCTGAGTTCATAATGTCACATTCCTGATCTGAGGGGGCTGTCCCTACTCACCAACCATCAGACCAAGGGCAGTAGGAAGAGCAAAATATGTGTTTGAAGAAATGGATCGCTACAGCACTTATCCTGGCTGTAGAGCAATTAGTATTTTTTTTTCTGAGGTGTTTTTTTTTTTTGCTTTTGGAGTTCTAGATCCTCAGACACAGCTGCAGCAAGTCCCAATTAACTGGTCATCTGCAGAAATATAGCTCATTTTATGGCATATTTTTTGCAAAGTCCCTAATTGTTTCTGGGTAGAGAAAGACAGGAGAATTCAGTCACCAGCTTGCAGCAGACAGATGTTTAAAAGCTGTGGGGCAAGCTTTGCCGTGGCACTGGCAGCCTAGGCTGAAACAGGGGCAGTAAAACCTACATTCACCAGCTGGACGTTATCCGGTGGCGGGTTGGGGTGGTGCGGCCCGTTGGCCATGTTCATCACATTGTTCCTTTCCGAGCGCAGGCTCTGCCGAAGGCGGTCGTGCAACTTTTTCCTCTGCTTCCTGTGCATGAAACATGGAAATTATTTTTATAGACAAAGGGAAAGCAGCTGCACCTTTCAGCATGTTGTTGATGATGATAATAATAACAATAATTAATATAACATCACTTTTTTCACTAGCACTTTCCCCACCACTGCAAGATCTCAGAGTAACTCTGAGATTGCAGGTCTAATTGCAGCTGGAGCTGTGGGGACCTGCAGAGGGGGAAGGATGTATGGGAACCCTTCCAGGAGTCAGCAGGCCACAGAGGGACGGGAAATAGTGCGAGAAAGGAGGAAGCCATTCCTAGGCCATGCTCTGTCTCAGGAGGAGCCCTTTTCTGCACTTGGAAGTGAGGGGGGAGAGATTTTAACCTGGCTGTCTTGACACTGTGGCCTCACTGTAGCCATAGCCACGTTCCTGACAGCCTGTTGGGTTACACTTCTCCATTCACCAGAGTGAGCTGAGGTGGCCTCAACTCGGGGCTTGCTGACAGCCATTGGAAAACATGGTGCGTGCTACGATCTTTGTGATATGGCATCTACACATTTTTTTTCATGGGATTTGTCCCCTACCTCAAGAGTGTACTCCAAGTACATAATGTTTTACAGAAGGTGAAGGATACAGAGGAAGCCCCAGAAATCCAAAGTGAGTGAATGTGTTAGGTATGACTGAGCTTGCAGCCATCCTGGCAGCTTTGGAAGGTTTTGTTACAGCAACATCAGATTAACTCTGGAACCTAGTGATTAGCAGGTGGAGGCCATGGTTGCTCATGCATTCAGTAGAATCATCCATCAACCACACATATTAATGGCATGGTCTCTGGCTGACTTGGATGCTCCTTCCCCAATTGCTAATCCTTCCAGCTCTCCTCAAGAGAACTTTTCAGGAGATCATTATAAGCTGTCAGTAACAAAACTTGCAGCATAGTAAAACCTGGTGCTGTGAAGTCCATGCAGAACACACTAAATAGAACACCAAGATAAATAAACAGAGAAAGAGCTATTCAATTTCAGACTTAATTTATCAATATTCCCCATTTTTGTCTGATTACACTGGAGAACTTCCACCATCCTGCCACAGAATCCAGGGAAACGAAGGAAGGATGCAGGCTCCAACACACTGTAGAGTGCATATGACCTTGGCTGTGGCAAAAGCTAAAATACACACAATTCCCTAAGCCGTATGCAGAAATGCAGATAGTTTTGGCAGGGTAAGGCACTGTAAAATATAACCATTTTCAATCCCAGCTTGAACTCCAGGGGTCTATTGCAAGCTTTACAAAATGAAGGGGGAAGGGAAAACAATAATTATGTTGAAGCTTTATAACCAGGGAAGCTTAGAGACAAAGAAAGCATGACTTGACACACTGCATTTTACATATTTTCTTTGTGTGTATGTGTCTGGGTAGTGGAAGATGTTTAATTTATGTCACTCCACATGAATGGTATAAGCAGATATGGTTGCTTTGAAAATGCTCCTGTCTCAGCAGGACACAGTCCCTGGTCCATGTGGACTTTGTGTTTGGAGGATAACCAGGCATCATCTTAGGACACACAGGTGGTTAAGGGTGATGGAGAGTGCAGTGCCAGGAGATATATGAGCAGCCACGCAAATACCTGTTTGGGCTGAGAAGCAACACAGACGAGGGTTTAACTTGATTTTACAGTACCCCTTCATGAGACCTTGGAGACCTTGGAAGCTAAGGACATCTTGAGCTGCCTGACATGGTAGGGAAAGTGGGCTCTAGAGGGAGTTGGAGCTCATCATCTATGGGTCTGAAATCCTGTCACATATTGCATGGGAATCTATCCCCAGGAAACTACATTACTTCCCACATTCAGTGATCAATGGGTTTGCATTTTGTATGCTTCCATGCGTGCTGTTTGTCCTCTAGTAAAAGGACACTAACTAAAAAAACAAATTACTCCAGGAAACTGAGAAGAAAGAATAATGGGAAAGCTAATGTGTACTTCACTTATTCTGAGAAGCCTTTCCATTAATGTAAATGACTTGCAAATAAAGCATGTCTGAATTAAGACTCAGTGTCAGAGCATACTGCCTTAGCATTTGACTAGCAGTATCTCTTGCAAGGAGACCAACAAAATCTAAGCCATTACATTTTATTTAGTATGTTCTCCTAACACCATTTCAGGATTTCCCCCACTTTCTGGGTTTACCCCTATTAGGAGGAAGAGCATGCAGGGAACACATCACAAATAGCAGTTTGGCATCACTGCTGCATTTGAAAGGCCATGAACATTTTGCTTCTGGATGGCAGTGATTTCTGATGTCTGGGACAAATCGTGACAAAGCTTGGAGACCCCTGATGGATTCTGGTTGCTCTTTATATGGAAAACTGTACTTCAGGACCCTGAATAAATCTTCATTGAAATTTCCATGAAATATTGAAAGATATTGTTTAGCTGCCCCAGCTTGCCAACTGTAATTTCTAAAAGCAGTAATTGATCTCATTCTTTATTACTGTTTCATTTGTTCCCCACTGACCACAGGCGCAAGGTTGTGGATGGGAGCAGCGTGTGTGTGTGTGTGTGTGTGTGTGTATGTGGCTGGACTCTCACTGAGGGATGCAAATGATTGCCCTCTTCCCTCCCTTTTAACACATCCATTATTGGTGGGGCTTACAAATAAAACCAACAACCCAACTGCCAATCAGGCCCTGCAACAGTAAATCAGGTTTATACAAATGTGGAAGATTTATGATATGGGTATTCTGTGTTTTGGTGGGGAGATTTATAAGAGCAGCCAGAAGTTTTGGCAGCACAAATCCTACTGATGTTCAGTGTAATTTATGGCCCAGAGTTCCTCATGCATGTTTGAGAGTCACCTCCAGTAATTTACAGAGACTTAGAGAATGCATTTAAGTGCCTACTTTTGCAGTGAGAACACTTTCACATTCAGTTCTTTGGCCTTTGGTGTTTAGTAACTTTTAGCACCATTAATCTTGCCTCAAGTACAAACAAACTAGGTTGATACCTAAAATTTACTGCTGAAGTCCAACATGATTCCAGTGTCAGGGTTTGTTCCTTTCCAGCTGGGGAGGCCAGCTGGAATGAGTGATAGACAACGATTTGCAAGTCAGTGAAGTTTGTTCAAGTCACATTTAAAGGGTGAGAAACCTTTCAGATACCTGTCTTATTTTTGCACTGTTGATAGACATGGAGACCTGCACCCATCTGGCCTGGACCAGAGCATCCTGGCCACAGGTTTGACTCTTCAGTTCAGCTCTGGAGAAACCCAGATACAACCTTATGCTCAGAGGAATAGAAGCTACAATCAGCTGGGAAGGCCCTGACCAGCAACCACAGATATAAAAAAGAAGAGAAAAGTTTACTTGGTTTTGCAGTAGGCCACCACACACATGATGCCAACTACTAGAAGAGCAATGCAAATGCCAGTTATGGTCAGCACCCGTTTCTGGTACAGTTCCTCAGCTTCTAGAAAGGGACAAAAACAGAGAAGGTCACAACATGGAGGATGGCTAGGCAAGGAGCACACAGTCAACAGCTGGCATGCTACAAACCACTGCACAGATTCACACAGCCACACCGAAACACAGCCACTGCACTTCAAGCAGACTCATTATTGACTGAAAGGAGAACAGGACTATATCATAAGCTCTTAACACAGTACTGGGGATGAATGAACACCTGTACAATTACAGTCAAAAGTAATATTTTTTTTTTAATTCAACAAGGATAATATCTAAGAAACAACTTTACAATTAACACTCAACATTTGCTGGAATTAAAAATGTAATGCACTAAGGTAATAACATGAATTTGCAAATGCTTTGGAAGTTTTACTCTGAAAAGACAGCTGGAATGAAGACCAATTTTACAGGCCTTATGAGAAATTTATTTACTTATTAACTTTTTTGGATTGTTTTTATATCCAATGTCCCCTTGCCCCCATGTCAATTTATATCTCAGTTGTCTTTACAGGAGAGATTTCAAGTATCTTTCTACATTTGAGACATGAGCTTGGCTTGTAATTATATCATCATCAATGGAAATGAAGACAGGTTTTGAGCTCTGCTCATAAAATTCAGACTCCTTCTCCAGTGCTCCTCCAAAACCAGAGCAATACCAACAACTAGCAGTGCCTTGTGTCAGAGAAATGTCTATTTGTGTCCAACAAAGGAATTACTCTAGCTAGAGTGGCAGCTTGCTCAGTGATGACAACTTGTTACAGATCTCATTTATTGGAGATATTTCATTATTATAAAGACATTAGTAGCACTGGTAATGTTTGGGTTGGAGCTACCCATGCATTCCAGGCTTGCTCATGCTTGGCAGAGAGCATCATTGTATGCTGGGCTGGGAAAACGTTTATGTAAGGACCATTGAAACAGAGGCGCATTCTGTGTTGACACTTTATGGATGTGCATTTGCATTCCTGCTTTTAGGACAAAAATGGGTGTCTAGTGTTTCTCAAGTCTTATTTTTGATTAAATAGACAGTCTAGAAAACTTGCCCTGGAGGATCCAGACTGGAGGGTGGCCTTAGGTCAGACTGCAATATTGACCACAGTCAGAGTACCAGCAGGTGATTAAAAATAAATGAATGAATAAAAGCTGCACAGCCCTGCACTACCTTTGGGAGAAATGCCTGTATTATTCCTGCTGGAAGGGACTTACATGAACATAAAAGGTCTGTGGGGCAATTCATCAGGAGGTACAGATATGCACAACAGTCTCTCACATGTGCAATGAGTCTCTGTCCAAGCTTAGGCACTTTAATGATGTGCTGACATAAATGCCACATTAGTTCAGGAGAAAATGCTCCCTGCTGAAGAGAAAGCAGTCATTCCTCCAATGTGTTTCCCAGGCTTATCTAGTTTAGTTTTAAAGTTGCTGTGGGTAAGTGGCAAATATTCCATGTAACAAATCACAAAGCAAAAATAAATCTTAATTTCTCTGATACAATGCACCTTACCATGGAACAAATTTGTTCTACAAGCCAAACACACTGTAAACCAAGACACCAGCAAACAAGTCATGAGCACTGTCAGACAAAACTAATAGCACTGATTATTAACAAAGGGGAGGGGGATAAGAAGTGAGTTTGGTAAAATTAGGATGCTGCAAAAATGTATTAAAGAAAACAAAAATATAACTCCAGGAAGAGAAAGTCAAAAAAGGGAAGGAAGAAAGGGCTGACACTCCAAACCAAACCAGGACAAAGAGAAAAAGAGGAGGGTGAAATATAGGGAAAGACAAGGTTAAAGGGTTGAGAAGTCAACTGCAGGCCTGGCACAGCATGCTTGATACTGGAAAAAAACAGAGTGAAGAAATGCTTGGGGACAAAAAAAAAGGCTGAAGCAGAGTGTGAAGGGATTTCTCATACAGCATAACTCCTTGCCTAGGCTAGTTAGTGGCACTCGATCCCCTTGCCATTTGCCACTTCTGAAAGCGCTTATTAGTTAGCCATGAAATGGTGTATTACGAGGATGTCATAGGAAACAGGAGAATTGTGCTAAGCAATTTATGGGCAAATTTGAGTGCTTTGATTTTTTTTTTTTTTTTTTGGTCATGCTGTCAGCTGTTAGCTTGTGAAAGCAAAATGAGTAAGGACACATCAACCCATTTTTCTTCGAGGGAAAGCGAGAGGAGGAAGAAGATTAATTAACATTGGAAGCTCTGATTGGTTGTTTATACTAAGGCAAAAATTGCATTGAGTCCAGGATGTTTACTCCAGGCTGAGGCTCTTGCAAATGAGCTGGACAGCTGGCCGGTGATGGCCTTACTAAGTCTGCCAGTGGGTTGAAGCTTGTCGCTTGTGTGTTGGACACTCCTGGGCTCTCACTCACCACAGGGGAGTGGGTGCAGTGAGGGAGCAGGGCTGTGGGTGCAGCCCTGAGCAATGCTCCTCGCACCGATATGTCTGCTGGGCCTGTAGGTCTTGAGGGGCATGGAAAGGTAAACTCCTGCATCTGCTTTTATTGCCTTAATTCCCTCCTGTGGCCTTTGAAACAAGGCCTTTAGGCTGATCAAGCCTGACATGGTGTGCATGAATGGTGGTGTTGCCATGTCCTCCCTCAAGCCATGGGGGTGATGGCTGACTGGGAAGGCACATGCGTCTGAGCATGTCTTGCCCAGCAAACCAGCAGGCCCCCATGTAAACCTGGCCATGCTCCTGGCTGACAGGGTCTCCCTGCCTGGGACAGCAGAATCCAGCTGGGGGACGCCTGGGTGTCCTGTGGGGGATACTGCGAGTGGCAGGGGATGGGGGCAGCCAGGTTGGACCAGGGTTCCTGGCCACAGCTCTTCAGGTGGCATGGTGCCCTGGGAATGAGCCTTAGCCTCTCTGCCTAAGGCTGGAAGAGTTTTGTGAAGCAGAGACCAAACTCCTGCAGGGCATTTGTGGTTATAGTGCATCTCACCCCAAAATCGCCCTCTCTCTCAGACCAGTGGTAACATTTACAGAGCCATTTAATATCACCCAGCCAAATAACACGTTCTGTGTTTGCAGTGCTCATCAAACTAGATTGAAAAAAATTAACAGCAGCCTTGGGGAAAAGTCCATAGAGAAATATATATGCAGTAAGAATTTAGAAAAGGTTTTAGCCTGTTAAGTATTAAAATTCATTTGAATAATTTTATTTTTTTTCCCCTACAGAATGGTAGGAAAAATCAAATCAACATGAGACTTAAGTCAAGATATTAAATCCCTCTATGTGCAGCCTTTCAAACATGCACATTATGCAAATATTTCATATCACCCTCATTTATACATATTTGATGATATATATGGTCTTAAATTTGCTCTGTTTAAAATTTTTTCTTCTTACAGGTCCCTGGGGATTTTAAAAATAATTTCATTGCAAGAGATGGTTCCACTGATGTAATTTCATATATAAGTCAAAATTTGCAAGTCAGTTTTTAAAAGGATTTTAATTTAATTCCTCATATCTTAATGTAGCCATATATCTTCTACTACAGTCTAGTACTTATGAGTGAGAATTAATATTACCTTGTGATAATAATAATAAACTGGGTTGTAAGAGATTTTTAAAATTTGGACTTGTAATGGGTTTTCCACAGTTCGCATCTTAAGCTAATGACATTTGGGGGGAGGCATTTTAAGAAAATTGTGAACTGAAACTGTGTGAAAAGCATCACTGTCTTGTTCTTCTCATTTGCTGACAATTTGAGGAGATTCCAAACAAAAAGTGACCTGAATTCCAAGTTAGCCTATTCAAGAGACACATTATTTGTACCCCTGATTACTAAATGTTAGTCAGATAAGTACTGAAGAGGACTTATAAGATCTATTTCTACTATATTTAAGCTGAAGTGTAACAATAGTATCCACTATTCGTTTGGTACAATATGAGTTTGGTACTAGAAATATTGAATGCATTTGCTGACTTGAGGATGTGGAGTCTAGCTGTAAACCTCTACTTCAGTTCCTAAATAACTTTCAGTTCCCTTCTAATTTACAGACCTAGACATGAATGTATATGTGCATCATTTACATATATGTATATACATTCAATTTACATACCTAGCTGTGGGTTTAGACAAAAAACTTTGCTTGAAAACCAGAGGTCAAAACTGTAAATTTTCAGAATTGTAAGTGGCTATAACATCTTATCTTTTTTTATAGACTAGTCAGTAATTTCCCTCAATGCTTACAGTGTTTCCAAAATCCAGCAACCCTAGAAGAAATTAGTAAAAGCAAATATCAAAACTAGTCAAAATTACACAGCAGAAAAATGAATACACTGTGTTATGATTACTTCAGTAATTCCTAGAACTCCTTAGGTCTGGAATATCCTATCACTATTACCATTTTAGTGAGCTGGTCTTCACTAACATTTTGACAAGGGTTGTTGTTATAGCTGTATGATCCCTTCTAAAGCATAAAGAAATTGGTTAGGAATTGAAAAGGGGAGGTGGAGAAAAAAAATAAAAAGGAGTTTATCTCTTAGGCTCTAAAATCTGCAGGCTAAAAGGAATGATTGGTCCATACCCATAAATTCAATCCCAAGATGCTCTGCCAATGCAGAAAGTTGACAAAAAAAAAGAAAGAAAAAGGAAAAAGTTTCAGAAAAGAACAATACACTGTACTCAAAAATAAATCACATATGAGAATTACAGCTATTCTGTGTCTGCATATGAAACAGGACAAAGGGGTGTATCATTACATGGGCAGTATTCAAGTGCACCTCTGTGAGCTACATGACCAGACCTTCTGCAAGGGTTACACACCAAATATATATGGGGGATCTGAACAGCCACAGTGCAAGGAATGTGGCAGGAATCATCAACCCTCAAAGATTTTACTGAGGTGAAGGGGGCTATGGCCTAAGGATGCCACATGAAATGGCTGATTATTTTCAGATGGGACCATGAGAGCACAGAGGTGCATTACAAGGGGCAGCATCCCCTGCAAACATATCGTGCATTGCCCTCCCTTCTGGCCCTGTTCCTGTCCCCAGTATGCGGCTCCTTGCTCCTATGGGTTGCAACCTGAAGGTGGCTGGGACTGTTTGCTCAGCAGTGGGAGCCCTTCTCAGCTTTGCAAATTGACTGCTGCAGGGCTCTCATTTCTGGAAAATGATGAGCCAACACCTTTTTTCCTGCCTTTGGACTGTGCTGCCTTGGCAGGACCACTGGCTGGCCAGCTAGATGCACCCTAGAGTGCAGGGGCTCATGCCGTATACACGGATAATATGCTTAAATTAGCACCCCCAGTGTCCAGCAGCTGGGGGTGAGGAATAACACAGGTTTTCCGCCAGCAGGTACCCTAAGAGACCCTTCCCAGGGGGCCAACACCATAACCATAGTAGCTCACTTTCTTTGGTCTTGTGTGCTGTGAAGTGTAAATCCAAGCCCAGTTTTCTGACCAAATGAATTTTTTACGTAGTTTATACGTATGGGGAATGCCGATCATTTCCTGCTAATCAGTAACATTTTAAGGGTTAAGTAAGTTGGAATCCACCCAGGTCTCTTCCTAAAGAGCCAATATTACGTGCCTACATGAACACTGCTAACAATACACATTAGTTGCATAGAAAGCTTGGTTAAGTCTTCAATAAAATGAATGACATGCCCATGCATATATATTGCTGTATTTATGCTTGTTTATAGGTAAGATGCCTAGCCTGGATGTAAATTAATTTTAGGGGAAGTCATTCATATCATGCAGTTTCTATTTCAAATAATTCAATGGGAAGTTGGTACTTAAAATAGGAATATATTCTTGCTGAAAGCCCTAACAAGAAAACATGCTGAAGAAACATGCATTGCTTATTCAAACCTAGATGTCATGTAGCTCTTGATTATTTTTGTTGTTCCTAGCTACATGCCCTAGACCTGATTAAAACAAAGCAGAATACCTCAACTCTTCTCTTTTTATAAACAGGTCATTCTTTTTGATCTTTTCCTATTTAACTCAATATTGTTGCATACTTTTTACATGCAATGTGGTTACTATTGAATATTTGCCCAGGTGCTCTAAGAAGAAATAAAATTAATTATTTTAACAACTCAGTTTTCATTCTGGATGTGATTTTTGTTGGGACAGTACTGGAAGAAGAAATGATTGAGAAGCAGTTTTTTTCCCCAAAAGTGACTTACAACTACAACTCATTGGATATATTGTAGCACATTGGGGTCCAGGGTCTATAGAACAGAAAATGCTGGAACAGGTCCTCCAGGACTGCATGCTGTGTTCATCAGTGGTATGCCACTATACCACAGCTGCTGGTTATCCAAGATTTTGAGGTGGCTACTCTATAGAGTTAGGTGGGTGGGTGGGTAGCCTGGGGACATGGTGCTGCCCAGTGAGGGGTGAGAACAGTTGCAGGTTTGTGTGGAGACCTTGCATCTGACAAGGGAAGGACCCATTTGGATCAACTGCATGCAGCAGCAGAGAGGTCCAGGGAGACCAATTTAATTTCTGAAGCATCAAGATGCCAAGTCTCTTCAGTCATTGTTTAGTACTAAATGTGTTCTGTGGGTAATGAGAAATTCTAAAAAAGTTTATTTTTCATGTAATTTGAATTGAAATTGAAATAAAATCTCCCAAACTATCATAGGGCAGAACTACGTCAGCCAATTTTGCTTGAGGGGCTGGGATGTTGTGTCTCTTTGTGAGGCTTAGGATTCACTTTGGATCCTAAATCTTGATTCATTTCTGTGGTACTGAGACTGCAAAATCAATTTTGAACTTGTGATGTTAAGTCCTATGGCTGCTGTAAAAGTGTTATCCTACAACTGATTTGAGTCTCATAAGTATCGAAAATGTCCATTCTTAATTAGAGTATTTTATCATAGCAATTTTAGCATTTAATGAACATCAGCTGAGCAGTTTACAGTGAAAAACTGTCTTCTTTAACCTTGAACAGAAGATGGACAATGACATTTTTCAAATCTGTTTGTATCATTTAGGAGTCTTGCTCTCAGCACATAAAGAGTACAATTTAGGGTGCTGAGAGGCCTTAGAAAATGAAAATTTCAAGTGAGCTTGTCTAGTACCCTCATACAGATGTGACCACTTGAGAAACATATAGAAATTGAGAAATACTGAACTAGTAGAATTGCTGAAATATGGACTTATGGGTATCTGTAGTTTATGTGGAAAGACTGAAAGATAGAGGCTGTTACAGAGTAACAGCAATTTTGGTAATTCCTCTAGAATATCATAGCTTTTTTGAACTCTTGCCCCCTTTAATTTCTCAGCCAGGCTCATCTTGGCAATATGAGACAGGGGCTGTCATCTAAACAGAAATTTCTCTCTGTCCTTCTTGATACTGTCCCTCTTGCTTATCATGGATGGCAGAGCTGAAATGGACACTGTTTAAACTGGTGTCCCATGCTGAAATGCTTGCCTTCAGGAACATAGGGACCACATTCAATTCATGCATGACACAGTTCACAGCATGTCCCACATGTTGTTCTATAGTCACAACATATATATATAACTGTTAACTTGTGAAGTAAACAAGTCAAGTTGCCCTTTGGGTGGGGTCCTTGGCCCATTTGGGGCATCTGGGAGGACAAAGAGTTTACCTGTGATTATGCTCTAGAGAAGTTTCCTCAACCTTCTATTAATCCAAGGCTCCACCAGTGTTTCTTATCCTAAGGATCATTCTGCACAGTGTTGCTATAAGAGTTCTCATGCATAGCTACATAAAAATTAGCCAAACCTTTTAATGTTAATTCATTACTTTTATTTTCCTCCATTTGCTTTGCTTCCTTGCTTTCAAGGGAGTGAGTATGTGAACATTCAAATATGGCAAACGTATCTGCAGGGAACAGATGTATTTTTGCAACACTTTTTTGGACCACCTTCTGATGTCTTAGGGACTAATGGTGGACTATGCACCTCAAAGTCAAAACAGCTGCAGCAAAAAGTCAAGGTATTAGGGAAAACACCTGGCAGCAGCTACGACTGCTGTGCTCAAGGAAAGGATATTACAGGGTTGTTTGTTCTTTAGTTTCCCTTGGTCTGCAGTGGTGGTAAGCACCAGCTGAGAAGGAAAAACTACACAGCTGCAATGCTGGAGGTAACTGTAGCAGTGGGGAATCTAACAAACATCACCTCTCAGACACAACAGGTTGTCCTATGGTTTGGTATGTTTACAAAGCTGAAAGCCAAGGGACAGTCAGCCAAAACATGTGCTTTCCAGTAGTCTCCATCGTATCCATTCTCAGTTATGCTCATATTTTCACTGACAGAAAGGAAACACATTTCTACAGAACTTTTCTTAAAATGGAGATCCAGCTAATTTCCTGTGCCCCTTTTTAACCTATTTCTAGTGCACCATGATGACTGAATCCTCCAAGGCTCACCAAACCACTGCCAAGATAAGCCAGTTAGCCTTGCACTCTGTTGGGACAAGGGGTTTTCCAGAATGCTCAGTGTCAGCCTTGTTTTGGTCTTGCAAAAGGCCCTCAGCAAAGCCTGTAGCTTCAGGACACCTTCAAATAGCAACTCTAGGGCAGATTTCTGTAGCTAAATTTGTCTCAACAGCCAAATACAGAACCTTAAGTATTTGGTAACAGACCTCTGATACACAGCCTTAAGTATTTAATAACAGCTCATCAGTAGGCACACTTGGATTGGAACTCCATTGACCCTTTCCAAATGAAGAAAGACCCTTTTGAAAGCAGGTAAAATTAGATAGCACTGTATAGTTCACATGTACACTTTTGTTTCTTACTGGACCTTATGATCTTTAATGTCCCAATTAGCTCTGTACTTTGCAAAAGCTTCACCTACAGAGCTAAGTTAATTACCCGCAACACTTGATGCAAAATATGAGCTCAGCTTTAAGGCCCAAGTGCAACATTTGCCTAAAGATAACTCTAATTTTAAGTGTCCTTTTTATTTTTTTGCTCTGGTCTGCACTGTGTGTAATAATAAAAGGTCATACAAATGCTTCTTCATTTTTTTTTTTTTTTTTGTTAAATATAAATATATCCTCACTGGACCCTTTCCAAAAGTGCCATTTCAAGATTTGTAGAAGTTTAAGAAACCTGATATTATACTGAAGCTGCAAGGTAGACAAAAATGCCAGAGTCTCATAGACATTACCTGGGGCTCTCAGAGTAGCCTGAGTTAAGTAGTGGTGTGCTCTCCTGCCAATGCCTTTCAAGGACAGGAGGGCTGGACCAGCTTAAATACTTACAGCTGAGCATAACTCTTGCAGCAAGCCAAGTACATCTATGCCTTTTCCATGGAGGCAACTTCAAAATATCCTAGACTGGTGTCTTACTGCCAAAAGATTCCCTTAAAAATCCCAATCAGTATCAGGAAACTGAAAAACTAATGAAAGAAAACCCACCCAAACTTTTTTTTTTTTTTTTTTTTTTCCTGGGGAGGAAAATTAATTGATGATCAACATACAATTCTTCCATAGTTTTCTGGGCAAATTCAACAGCACACAATCAATCTTATAATTTTATATCACCTCTTTTTAAATGATTCTTCTAAGATCAGAAAACCTTAACTGCACTTTTCACCACAATACACAGAAAAGGCCACTGAAATCTAGCATTTGGTAAACTTAAACACCGTAACAGCACATAAATTTTCAAATCCATAGTTACCAGAGGCATTTTAAAAATAACTCATACTAACAAAGCTTTTAAAAAAGGGCATAAAATACACACTTGAATGCTGGAAGGTCTGGGCTCCAGTCAGCACTCTTGGGATTTATATAGGTAGCTTCCATGATGGGCAATATGAATTATGTATGGACATTTTTCATCCATCAGTATAAGAGAAAACCTATGCATCTCTTCAGGCTCCAAAATGTCCAGCACATGCTAACAGCTTTTGTCCTATATACTAATGGGAATTAAATTAAGCTAGCCTATAGTATCTGAAATCTTTCTGTGCTGGCAAGTAATCCATCAAAAAATAATTTCTATAATACTGCTTTTAGATCATAGTACATGCTGATGCCAGTGACAATTAATTATTAATAGTACCCATGCATTAAAATGTAAGATCTAAGCATTTTTCTTATATGTTACCTTTGACTTTTCTATAGCCAGTAAGAGAAAATAAATATTCAGTGTACTTTCTGTTTCCTCCCTGACAAGCAATAATAATTAACCTGTCCCTCCATGGGAAAGTTTATGAGGTATGTGACTGCTGTGCTGATTCTACCAGCAGTCTAGTACAGAGTCCTCTGCGTGTGTGTCTATGTGTATGTGTGTCTGTGTCCTTGGCCAGTTAATATGGTTCTGAAATACTTGATCTCTTGCACCTGTTACCCACAAATAAATATGTCAGACCTCATTGTTTATGCCATTCCGCTTTTCTTTTTATTTCTGTGATCTTTCCCCTGAAACTTGGACAATGAGGAAGAAGACCACTTTGATTTTGTTTGGCATGTGCTCATTAGAAACAATATAAGCATGTCAATTACCTTTAACTTGTAGGTTCAAATACAAATCTCATATGCAAGTAGAGGATTAGATACCTGTCCCTTTGTTGGAGGAGTACTGCCCTGTATAGAGACTCATAAGCTTTTTGTGGCAAATAAAACATGAGACTTTCAAAATGTAATTTTTGCACTTTTACTGCTTGATGTCAGTGGGGAGTCTGTATCACACCATTCAGTGTTAATTTCATAGCATTGCTAATCTTGCATTTCCCCATAACCTCAATGCCAAACAATTCAGGAGAATATTGCAATTGCTTTTTGTTACCATTTTCATGCAACAGGCAGGGACAATCAGTATTAGGCCTTAGGCAACAAATCTAGTTACAGATTAAAAAAAAAAATTTGGAGGAAAGATGCAGCAACAAGAAAGCAGCACTGACTGAGCATGCTTCTACTGTGGCACAGACAGAAAGGTAGTGGACGTACTGTAGAAGCTGGCCATTACGTAGTTTTGGCAGCGATCACCAGTAAATTCATTTGGGCACCTGAGAGGAAAACAAACAAAAAAAATGGTAGAGAAAAAACAGAGAAAAGAGAAGAAGTGAATATATGCTAAGAAAGAAGCTCCTTCAGTGTGAACTGATATGACTTGGTGAGTTCACTTTCAGAAACTGAATCTCAGTTTAGCATGTCAAAATGGATCAAGATGTTGAGAGCAACTCATTTGCTCTGTGGAAATGAAAAGAAATCCCCCCCCCCCCCGAAAAAACAGCCAAAACACAAACCAATCCAGATCAAAGTGTGTTTCGAGACATGAGACAGAAATTAACCATTCCAAATTCCCAAATTGCTTTTAGGATGCACTTTCCACAAGGCAGTGAGGACACAAGATCTGTACATCACTTGTCTGTGAGTTTGTTCTTTTAGGGTTGCACTTCACAGCAGTCTCCCAAACAAGAAAACTGCCAGTTTGTGCAATACAAATGCATCTACAAATGGATGAAAAGATCAAAAATCACACAAATGAGGAATATTTTTGAGGTCAGTAATGCCATGGTGTACAGATTTTACTTTAGAGAATCAGGTCATAGATTAGTTCATAAAGAGGCCAGTTCCAGCTGAACTGTGAAAACACCAAGTACTATTGATTTTGTTGCTGTAGTTGGGGAAGAAAGCAAAGTTCAGATTATTTTAACATACTTTCTTGGTTTTGGATTTTCATAGGCAGAGTTTCAGTACATCTTGCTCCAGTGAATCCAGGTTGGCACCTAAGGAGCAAAAACGTGATAAGCAAAAGTACACCAAAACCACTGCACTAACAGACTGACATCTGCTGGCCTATGGAGATGGGAGTGCATTAAGCAACCTCCTGGTTAGGTGTTAGTGAAAAATGATCAGAAGAGGGGCAAGAAAGTGTAACCTTTCCAGAAGATAACACTTCGCAAAATTTACAGCAAAAATCCACCAGAGAAAAAAATCTACGAAGTCTTTTTGCTTGTCTGCTTTGAAACAGAAAGAATCATCAGGGCTAGCAAAAATGTGTATCAGATCATTGCTTATTCCACCTCATGAAGGGACCAGACTGAGTTTTTTTAAAATTTGCAGTACAGCATATACAGTGATTTACACTGTTGCTTTCAATAGTCACTTAAAATCTATGAAAATACCATTAATCCCCTATTTCCATAATGACATGTTGTGTCTTCCAGTGACTTCTTTTAAAGGGGAATAGTCAAAAGAGCAATCACAGAAAAGCCAAAAAAATTCAGAAAGTGAAGGAATTTTCTTCTGTACTTTGCCTGTCTTTTCTTCTGCTGCTGGCTGTCTATTCTTCCTTCATCTTTATTCTCTTTCTTGGGGTAGAACTCAGGCTCCCAAAATATCACCATAGCAATCCAGGCTCCTGTGCTTCAGACATAAGTGTGCATGACTGTCTGACACACTAAACATCTATAGATTTGAATCTTCTTTCCTCTTCCTTCTTCTAATCACTCTTACTCAGCATGTAACCTGAAATTACCTGTCATCTGCTTCCTTGAATGCATCTCACTTGCGTTGCCTGTCTTTCTGATTATCTCTACGCATTTGCCATGCTTCGGGAATCTCCCCTCTTTTTCTCCAGCTGCTGATATGGTGTCAGGCTCCTTTTCAAACTGCTTCATCATTTACATTTACCAAAGAGCCTTCTCATTTGCAAATGCACATTGTTCATAACAATTCTCCACCTCTTCTATCCATCCAAGTTTCATGTGCATTGAAAGCTGTCCTGATTTTTTAAATTCCACTCTTCCACAATTGCCTCTAGCCCTAACAGTCAGGGATGCTGCCCTTGTACAAGTGGGAATTCCAGAAAATCACTTTAGCAGAGGATCAGCATCAGGCATAAATACTAGCATCTTGTTCAAATAAGCCATGCAGGAATGATTTTTGTCTAATAAAGGTATATTTGGAGGATCTGCAGATGATTCTTTGGAGCTGATTTACTATAATGATATATTTGTTTATCAAGGGAGAGAATTTATGTTCTTCAGAGCCAAGGTCACATCTTTTGATAAGTACCCAGTGGGGTGGGATCCCAGTCTCCACAGATACATTCAGTTGAGAAAAACACAAGGATAACTCTGTCATGAAAAGGTGGTATTGCTAGGCATGATAGAAGACTTGTTCTGTCTTTGATAGAAGGCAAAATGCCTATGATAGAGGGCATTTTGATCTGTGTTACTGAATGAGAGTAAAAAAGTTTTACCCTTGTAATTTCAGTTTTATTTTGCGCTATGGTGATCTCGTTATATACCCATCCCTGGAAAGTGGTAATTCACACCTGCATTGTCTTTCATTTCACAGGGTTCCCCCCATCTTGTTTGTCAGGCTCAGTCCTACACAATTCCAATGAATGTACTGCTGATTAAAAGCCTCAGACTTTGCTCCTACCACTGGCTCGTGGTGGTTGCTTGCTCCATCTGTGCTTGTCTTCAGATGTTGGTGCAGCTGTGGAGGTGATGAAAACAACTTGAGGACTGGTGTAGACAATGCTGAGATCGCTTCCAGACCGAGCAGGGTCAGCCCTGTTGAGATGGCGCTGAAAACAGTTCATGTGTTTTTCTACTCTCTCTGAACCCATTGTCAGCAAACGGACTGCAGCACCTGCCTGCTGCTGAGAATAGTTCCAGGGCGGACCAGCCGAGACAAGAACCAAGATGAGCCTGTTGGCTTATGATGATGTGTGAAAGCTACATGCATTTTATTGCTCAGATATGCAGTGCACCACCATTTCCAGTGCTATTTGGCAGTAGCCAGTGCTAATTACTGTAGATTGTGATTTTACAAGCACAGTCTTATTGTGTCTTTCTTTTCTAGTTCATTACCCACGTATCATTTTCTTTTATGACACTAGCAAAAGTTGGAGTCGGGCAGCTCAGGGCAACAAGTAGACATTTGTGCTGCAAGAGCCTTATTATTTCCTTTTTGTCTATAAAAGGCTACTCAGAATACTTATTTATTGTATTAACTAGGTGAAACCACAATACTAAACAACATATACTAAAATAATTGCTTATCTCCTCTACACACAGTAGTTGCAAAGAGCAGTATTTGCATGTGTTCAGAAAACAATTCTCAGAACATCAAATGCATATCATCAAAATGTTTTTCAGCAGGAGAGGAATGGCTGAATGGATCAGGACCTCACATTTCCACTTCATCCACTGCCTATAAGCAAATGCGTTGAGGAAGAATGTTTTTTTCTCATGGGAAGTACAGTACACTTCCATATTCAGTAGTCTATTTCATAGCCTAAGCCAGAACTACTATTTCTATCCTGCCTGTTGAATGAGTATCTCTGGAACATTTGCTAGCATCATGGAAGCAAATTTTCTCTTTTTTCTGTTTTCAAGAACCTTCTGTCAATTTCTATTCCACCAAGGCCTTTACATGAAGATGGGTATAGAAAATGGTTGTATCATTAAAAAGCATGTAATCCACTCTTGCTGTTAAGAAAATAAGCAGCATCCTTCAATTAGAGTGAAGCATTATTTTAATCCAAAGAAATCCATATGTAAATTCATTTATCCAGTAACAACAAAAGCACTAGAAAAGATGGTCTCTGTGAGTAAAGAATCAATTAGTCAGACCAACAAGGCCTTCATGGTAGGATACTTCAAAAGAACACTCTAGAAGCATAATAGATGTTATATTCATATAGATTTTTCATCAAGTAAGAAGAAAATGCTAGGGATTCTGGTCTAAATTTTGTATTTATTGAAGAAGCTATCTGATTTTTTGTCTTTGGTGAACCTGGGGACACATTTCCAACTGTAGAGAAATGACATAGGGACCTCAATCTCATAAGAAGCCAGTAATGTCCTAGCTTCCAAAGTCTATGATATTTTCAAAATGTGACTCGTGTTCCTATGAAACTTAAGAAAATTTTATACAGTAGTTTATTTAAGTAGTCTCAAAGCTTCTTTTCTCATCTTTCATATTTTGAGATATGTTCATATTTTGAGATTTGTTTTGTTCAGTCTGAGGACATAATTGAAATACATGTATGGAATATATATGCTACCATAGATGTAGC
Source organism: Tyto alba (assembly GCF_018691265.1). Lineage (NCBI taxonomy): Eukaryota > Metazoa > Chordata > Aves > Strigiformes > Tytonidae > Tyto > Tyto alba. The sequence goes on along the minus strand of NW_024881275.1, from coordinate 45,626,244 downwards.
TGTACAATACATTACTAAGTCTTCATACATTTCTTGAGTATTTCACATGGTTACCTCTTGAAAGCAAACACAAAGTTCACAGCAGTATTCATGAGAGCAAGTTTTGATCCAGTCTGGATAATTTTACTATATATTTTACAAAACACTTTTTTTTTTTTTTTTTGTTAATACATGGCTTGATTTTAACAGAAGAGGGATTTAGGAGTTCTTTTTTTTAATAGAATAGGGTGTTCACAAAAGCAGAGATATCACTTGGAAAATTCCATGGTTGTTGTGAATCTGAGTCATATTTTTTGGTTAGGGATAAAACCAATTTAGAATGATATGGCTCATGCTTTAGAAATTTTGTTTTTGCTCTCAACAGATGGACCATATGGAAAAATGCGAACTTGCTACTGAGGCAGAAATATGAAGAGCAAGTACCATATTTCAAGCATTCTGTTTCCACAGGCATGTTCTGGGAGAAGATTTATTTTCTCAGAACAATGAAGGCAATGTGTACTGGTTAGATACTTATTTTAATTAACACTGGAATATTTGAATTAAAAGTAGACATCTGTATTTTTAATGAAATAAGAAGAGAACTGTATTTTGTCTCTTCAGTTTTCCAGTACACCCACTTTTAAGTACTCACACTTTTATTTCTTATGTGGCTGTATTGCATCCCGTTTTGCTATACAACATAAAGTTTCAGCTCTGACAAGCATTAGAAGGAACAGAAAAAGACCCTGAAAAATAGCAGTGGCCCTGTCTGCAGGATAAGAATCCTTTTCCACTGCTGTAGTCTGAGGTTCACCCTCTCTGATTTTACAGCTCTGATGCTTTTTCCAAATAGGTCTTGGGCCACCCAGGGAGAGGCACATCTGTCAAATTTGGGAAGTGCCTTTTCTTTCAACTCCAGCCCCAGAATTAAAGGTTATTTCTTGTCCACAAGACAGGAAAAAAAAAAAAAAATCTCCACTTCATTCAAGTGTCTCTGAGACATTTAATTTAAAATCTAATCTATAACATCAAAGAACAAACATAGATCTCTGAATTAAAAAAAAAAAAAATTCCCCATAACAGTGAAAATGGGATACCTCTGAAACTGTCAACACAGTGCACATTATTAGCAAGTCTGTTAGATGCTCAGATCTCCTGCCTTGGAGTTTTCTGAGCAGTGTTTGGGTAGGAAGTTGAAACAGATAGGTAGGCTCTTGTACATGCCCTGGAGAGTCCTGGCAAACTGCTCATCTTGTACTGCTGGCTTATAATGATCATGTAAATTTAACACAAATTTTTCTCTCTCTCTCACTCTTTCAAAAAGGATTCCAACCCACCAGAGCCAGTAACTTTCCCATATTCACTTTATCTAAAAATTATTCTAAAATCAATGAAATATTCATCAATTTTAGCAACAGAGCTATCTGTGAAAAACCAAAGCAAAACAAAGCTCATAAAGGGCAGGTAACATCCTTCTACAAACAAAAAGAAAACTCACAAACAAAGCAGAACATTGTGGGATTTGGTGTTTGTGGAGCTTTTTGGGTGTGGGTTTTTTGTTTTGTTTTGTTTTTTTTTTGTTTGTTTGTTTGTTTTAACAACAGAGACAAGCAGTCAGTGCCTTCCTGGCCTAATGAAAGCATCATAGACAGTCACTTAACTCACCCATCAGAGCCATATTTGCAATTAGTATCATTTGATTTTTAGTCCTAGAAGACTGAAAATCTATGCATTTACAGCAGACAACAGTATTTACTGATCACTGTCTCTTGTCTGTCTGAAAACTAGCAAAATCCTCACAAAAGCACATCCTTTACATTCAATCCTGCTAGATCCCAAGGATGTTTCCCAAGGTTTAAATGCTGAGTTCCCTCTTAAACTGAAAAGAAGCAGTAACTCACTATGACTAGTTCAGCTCCAGAGGTAAATTCTACATGATGTGCTACCAGTCAGGAGGCGAGCTCCAGTGCTGTAGCTCTATGGATGTTCTTCAACATAATGGACTATTGCAACAGCTCGACACAGCACATGCCAGGACTTGAGAAAGGTGCACAAGTACACTCTTAAAACTAAACTCATATGACTTCCTGAATCAGGATCCTCACATGAATAGTAACCTCCAACAATTACCATGACATTCACTGTTTTTTATGTAATTAAACACAACAACAAAACCTCCAGTTGTGAATCCAGTCTCACCAGAAAGTGTTTAGTTACTACAGCAGACGATAAAAACAACCAGTTTGTCCTGTATAAAGGGTTCTTATCCAATACGGTTATCCACACACCTTTTATTTGCTATTTGCAGTGTATTTAGTATACATTATCTGTTTTATTATTTCTAACATATGGCTCAAGCTGTGTTACTTCTTTCCATGTAAACATCAATGGGGCTTGCTGTGCTAGTATTATGTGGGAAGATTTCCCAGTTGGTCTCTGTTATGCCTCATATATAGAACACGGAAGTCATTCTTGCTAGGTTATTTTCACATCCACATATTTAAAAGTGAAGAAATATCTAATGCCACAAGTATAGGAGAAGAAATTGTTCAGGTGGTCCTTTAAAGAAAAAAAAAACATTTCTGGAACTTCGTGGCTCCACCAAAGTAAGCAAATAGGATTTCTTACCTGCAGAGGTATCTTGGAGGGTTTGGGAGGTCTTTAACCATGTAACACTCTCCCCCATTTACACAGAAGGCTTTCTGCTTTATGTCACATTTTGTGAGATGACTTGTCCCGGTTGTAGATGTGGAAGTGGCTGGGAAAGACAAGAGTGGACATATGATCACAATGGCTTAGTTTTCTTTCCTGACTGGTAAGTGTACTTGTATGTGAGGGAAGAAGTAAGGTCAGGGAGGATCTGGAAAGTCCTCTGAGCTCTTTATCTGCTGCTATCAGAAGCACTAACTACCTGACACTGTATTTTGTTGATCAGCACAGGGAGTGAAGTTTAAATGTACACTTCAGAGATACACTACCCCACACCCAGACTGGGACAAAGAGAGTATTTCACTAGTTCTGTCCATCAAGTGACCTTAAATTTCTGCAACACTTGTGTATTTCATTAAAAATGTTTAATTTTTGTGCAGCTACTTATAGTGCATTAATTGCATTCAAATGATTTTAAGGTGTGAGAGTCATTACAGACATTATAGTGCCCAATAAAACGAGGCCCTGGATGTTGTTTCTTCCTGGAATTGCCTTGAAGGAGGTCCTTTTCAGTGGAGCTAAACCTGAGGCCCCGTGTTGATTCAATCACTCCGGACTGAATCCCTTGGTCCAGCCACTGCCTTGTTCCCAGGGGAGTGAGTGACTGGTTGAATGTTGAATTCTTCATCCTCTGCTCATAAATGAGAACTGTAGATGCTCTGGTTCAGCTCTGTAGGGAGGGAGAGGACAGGGGAGCTGCAGGCATCATCCCTTCATGTGCATATATGATTGCCTCCCTTGGGTCCACAAGAGTCTGTGATCCGGAGACCAAACTAGCATCTTCTGCATATGAGCTCATCTGCATTAACAGTTTTGGGCCACCAGTGCTGCCAGACACCATTCGGTGTCTAGATTGCTATTAAATAGAAGCACCACTGTACCTGCAGTGTTTCTTAGCTTACTCCCTGCTGCATTTTGGAAATATCTGGAGAAGGCAGGATCAGCATTTAGTTAGCAACCTTTAAGAAGCTGCCAGGGTAGGATAAGCAATCCCAGCCTTAGGATTTGCCCATGCAGTGTCTGTCAAGTTAGTGCCCTGACCAAAGGAAGCTACCATAGGAGGGACAGTGATCAAAAAGTCCCCACTGCAGTCATTGTTGGTAACTACTACTGTAAGGTGAATCTGCCTGAGGTTGCCCTCAACGAGCTAACAGCAACGGGGATGATGGGGAAGCCATATCATGTCCTTAGATCCTCATGCTGCTATGTGCCTGCAAAACCACCTCCATGAGCTGAGTAAAGCCTAAGTCAGGCATGTACCTGCTAGGCTGGCTGCAGCTGCAGCCTCAAACTACAGTCTCTGGTTGCCCACTATTTTGAGTAAGTTTTGCTCTAAATTCTGTCAAAACAGGGTAGGCATGCTTGAAGCCTGGACACCAATCAACACCCAGCTCAGGAACCATGCCACTGGTAGTCTATGTGACCTCTGTCAAGCCATTTGTGTTATTCATTTCACATGATTTTATCTGCTTAAAACTGAATCATTTATTTGTAAGGCACTCTCTACTACTCTCAGAAAGCAGATCAACTAGCCCCTCTGATAGTGTCTGCCTCCCTACATTGACTGCAGAGAAAGCTTAAACTCGTGAGAATATGCCCCTAATTTTTAAATGTCTAAAACTAACTGAAGTGACTATCTGTCAAGTGCAAAAAGTGGGAAAAATTCCTGCATGGTTTTTGTTTAGACATCTCCAGACACACAGAAGTAAGAAATTTTGCTACAGTGCTGAACAAATCCCAATATTTTTGTTTCTGAAAGGTAGATTCTACCCTGAGGTGGGACAATGCTTTTATCTACTGACTGATTCCACTGGAGTTGACTGGAAAGCTGTGAGCACCTACACAAAATTTGTCTGGTAATCAAAGATTTTTCTAACATGAAAGCACCCAAGGGGCATGTTTATAGCAGGTGATGCATGACATCTTACCATTTGCTGCACATACTGAATCCAAAGAAAACATGCTTTTAGCAGATTTGCTATCAACTAATACCACTTACACATTTTGAGTTCTTCTTCCAAAGAAAAAGGATGAAGTAGTACCTGTCACATTTTATTTTCATGTGTTTCTCATCATCTTCCAAGTAAAATTGTATTTTTAGCACTCAGCATTTGGGAGAATGGAACACCTTGGTTGGCACCATTTTCAGAGTGGCTTTAGCTGTGTTGTTTCAAGGAGACATGAGATAGTGACTGAGATATTTAAGTCCCCTCTTTTACTCCACCAGAATCCCATCTGCCTGTAATGTCTCTCATATCCCTCCCTTCCTTTGCCATTAACCACCAGTGTCTCATCTTCTTTTTCTTTCTTCTATGATGCCTTGCTTACATGGGGTTCCCTCCTCTGATGGGCTCTCCTGTGACCTCTTAAAAACTCAAGCTCCCCCATGCTTCTCCTTTTTGCACCCACCCATTGGGTCTTATCTTTCCAGATCCTGTTCCTGACTGGGGCTTCTAAGTGCTAATGAAATGCAAACACGGAGTACTAATTCCTCATAGCACACTCCTTTCTCTTGGCCCCTCAAAGCATGATTTATAACCTCTCAGAGCAGGATAAATTTATGCCTTGTCTAGAGGCAGGAAAAGGGGTCATGTTTTAAGAGTAGTCTGACGTTCTTTTGGCTAGCACTGGTTCAAACAGGACTTTACACTCAATGTTGACAAAAGGCTGGCGCACAGATTGCCATTAGCTCAGCAGTGAAGGGTCATCTATACTTGATGTCAGTGGGTTGAGCACCATCCTTGACATGACTCTTAAGATGGAGAGATTTTCCTTGTGGAAGAGCCTCTCCTCCTTCACTGGCACGAAAGGAGCCTGGATTATTAGACCAAAGGAGATGCCTGACATGACAGGCTGCCGCATACCAAGGCCTAAGATGTGACAAACATGGCAAAGTGAATCTCATCTATATAGTAGTGCACATTTTGAAGCCTTTGTGAGTCTTAACAGGTATACTCACTACTAAGCTTATCCCTGCTTGAAAGATTATTTTGTCCTTTTACCTTATTAAAAGACCTCAACCTGCAACCTCAGGATGTCCTCACATTTAGAAAGCTAATGTATTAATTTGGAAGGGAAAACCAGCATTATTGTCTGCAGCATTTCGGACAAAAAAAAAAAAAAAACCACCACATTTTGATACCCTGCTGTCTAATGGAACGTTTTAAATAGAATTTTGAAGGTAGATACAGTAACAATTGGTTTTGTAGCTATTTGTAATTGTTTTCATCATCATGCTTACTGCTTTTTCTTTAAGCACAGCTCAGTCAAAAGCAGATCACTGTGGAGTTTCACAGTAACGGTTATTTCCCAGCTGAGTTAAGTGAGCTTTGGATAGCAGCAATTGCTCTGGACTGATTACTAGAGATGGGAATAATCTTCAGCTCTCAGAGAAATTTCATGATACAAGGGCTTTACACATATCTGAGAGGAGTGCCTCTATCCATGACTTTGGCATCTCATGTTCAAAACTGTTGTATAAATCTGGTGCGAGAATTTTCTTTGCATTGCTGATCCACTGATGCTGTAGTTCCAGTCTGCCTGAGCTTTGTAACTCCATGGGGTGAGGGGAGGAAAAAAGTTTCCAGTGAGTTAATTGTGACATTAATTTGTCTTTGCAAAGGATGCATAATTTTTATGGCATATGGCCATATGGCCAGTATTCACTGTAAGTATATTTTGCAAATTAAATACAAGAAACAATAACTGTGGTTTTGGGTTTCACTTAAAGCCACATAATGGAAGAAATGTGGTGTTTGGGAGCAGGTGTTCATCAGACCCCATTTCATACAGTCCATAACTAGCCCCAAAACACCGCCTTTCCATACATGTCTAGAAGACATGGGCTTGGAGGATGTATAGTGGGAACAACCAGCAGTGGTAAGGTAAAGGACAGCTGTAGACCATATATATCTATGCGTTCTTTATTCACCTAGTTAAAATTCGTACCTCCTTTCTTTTCTGTAATGTTTCTTCAGCTATATAAGTACCAGATAGAAAAGCTGGTTTGTTCTAGAGTCCTATACCAAACCCCTAGATTACTGAAAGTACTAAATTACATGCTGTAATCGAAAGTTGAAAATATGATGCATGATATAACAACTGAAAACAGCTCATTCTCTACTTTTTTTTTTTTTTTTTTTTTTTTTTTTCCTGAATACAGAAATGCCACATTTAAAAAAGCAACTGCAGGCAGTATGAACAAAGTCGCCACTAATGCAAATATTCACATGGCACTGAAAGACAGTGAGATCTGCTCCCATCTATGGCAACTGATTAAAACCATTAACAAGAAGAAAAATAGGAGCTTTTTCATCCTCTAAAAACTACTCTCTAAAATATTAATTACTACTGTAAAACTACCTTAGGATCATTTAATGTCAAGCAGACACAACTTCATGTAATTCTGAGCTTACCAGGGGAATGTCTCACCCCTTTTTTGTCCTGAAAGAAAAAAAAGCACTCTTTCTCTTTCCTGCTTTCCAAAAAAACCTCTGAAGTTCAGTGGCTGCAGCATCAGGACTCCCAGGCCCTGCACAGGTAAGGCCGTCTGTTGAGAGGGGCCCTAAGAGATTTCGGAGTACAGACTCAGAGGGAAGGACTTTGCAACATAAACATAATAATGTCCATGCCTCTTTGAATTGAATTTCTGCAAAGCTGGTGTAAAATCAGAGGACACACTCAAAGTCATGCAAGGTGACTAGTGAGATGTTTATGACTCAGTGGAGACAAAGGCAAGTGACAGCTGCAGCACAAAGGCTGCTTACAGGGATGTAAATATGTCACTTATTGGACTGCCCAATAAAGACCCTTCTAGGTTCCTTTAGTGAAAAAAAAAAGTGTATGTTACTGGGGAAGAACAGAACAAATACTTCTGATTATCACAGTTTTCTGAGACTAAGGCTTGAGTTAAGCCTACTTGCAGGTCATGCCAATGGAAGAGGAAAGGACCTGCATGGAGTGAGGGAGGGACAGAGGGAGAGAAGGAGGGAGAGAGAAAGTGCACACAAGCAAGCTTTAGGGTTACAAAGTGTGTGACCCCAGAAGAAAGTCAGCTTTACTAACTCACATTCCCTCATTTGAAGTCCATTAATTTCTTTAAAAGCACAATCAATTCCCTCTTGACTTGCTGATGGGCAGTTTAAAGATGTCCAGCCTTGATCTGCAGGGTAGATTGATCTCCCATGTAACCTTGGCTGTAGCACTTTGTTGAAACCAGGACACACTTAATCCTTCTATGTCTCAGTTAAACCATCTAAATTTTCTTTCCACTGAGTACTGAGCCTCTTCAACTCATGCTGACTTCCTCGATGAGCCTGACTTGCAAAGTACTTGCAACTACAGAAAACCTGGACATTTTTGTACTGCACTAAATGAGGAAAACTGCTGGTTCCAGCAAAACTGTGAGCAGCAGAAGATATATCGTTACCTTCAAGGAGAACATAAGCCAAAACTTGAGAACAATTGAAATCAAGTCCCTTTTTGAACAGACAGGCATTTCCATTTTACCAGGTGTGTAGAAGGCGTTTCATGTCTTTCACACTTAATTGTCCCAGAGTTGAAACTGCATCCATGTAGCTCTGAACATATCAAGGGTTTAAAAAAGCTACTAACACCAGCAAATAAACCTCAGAGAAAAAAATCCCAAATGTCTATAGGAGATATTTATGGTCTATTTCATGGGGCTGCTCAGAATTTTTCACATTGCTTTGGTGATGTAATATGCTAAACTGGCTGTTCAATCTATATTATAAAATTTCTTCAGCCTCTGTCTTCACAAATAACATGCAGTGTAACAGATTCCTGGGACTTTCACAGGAGATCATTTAAGGAGCCTGCTGTTTTGCCAACAGCTGGAATTAAGTGCTTATAGGTTAGAGGAATTACTCTTTGTCTCTAAGACAGTGCTTTCTCACTTTGGCACTATCTCTATGAAGATCAGGACCAGCAAGAAGGAAAGAGGAAATTGCTGGGTCTGCAAGATAGAAATTTCAGGAATGATTGAGAGCCCATAAACTCTTGCTGAACCAAGGTAGTGTGTCCCTCTTCCCCCTAAGACACAGACTCAATGACAATTTCCCCTCACAAATCCAACCTTAGCAAAACAAAGTAAAGCAAGGGAAACAAACAAACAAACAAAAACAAACAAAAACCAAAAAAACACCACCAACAAAGGACAGACACTTCAGCTTACTGCACCACCCAATCGCTTCCTCCCCGACAGGCCAAGAGACTGACCCAGTTGGCAGGCCTGTGACTGCAAGACCTGCACAGCCTCTGGCTCACCATGGAGGGTCAAGAGGTGACACATGCTAAAGATGGTCTGACCAGGAATAATTTTTGTATGCTTCACCTAACTTTGAGAGGGAAGGAAAGATGAGCAGACACACACAGCTCAGGGGTTGTTAGTGAGAAAGTGCAATTCCTGCTTTGCAAATATTAGAGTTTTCAGACAAAAAGTGGGCCACATGGGTTGTGGAAGATTGCAAGGGTGCATGGAGAGACCTGGTTGAAACTGGGCTTTGAGACAAGGCATGCTTTCCCATTGTGATGAAAGATGTCAGCTTTCACTTTGGTGTGATGTGATAAGCCTCTGCAAAAAGTCTGAAAGGGGCTTTAGAAAACATTCCCTACCTTATGAAGGGAAATGTGAATGGCAAAACACAAGGCAGTGACAGGCTGGAGGATCTCAATAAGAAAAGCGTGTGTGGTGGGGAGGAGCAGCAAAAAAAGAAAAGAAAGGATGTGCAGTGGAAATATGCATAGATGGAACCAGTGTGGGAAAAACAGGTCTAGGCTGTGGAACGCTAAACTGACAGACAGATAGAAAAGTGCCTTTACTACTGAAGGACTCTTAAACAGCCTTGAAAATGCCAGGAATGGGTGGGAGGATCTGAAAATGTATAGGCCTTAGATTAAAGCATACGGCAGATAGAGCTGAATGCAACTGCCATGATATAGTGACCTTTATCCAATGTGGAGTTCTTTGTTGCAGTGGAGAACATCCACCATGCTGAAAAAACTGGGTGGCCAAATAAACTGTAAGAAAGGATTAATGGCTCACCCTGCTTCAGAGTCTGCACTCTGTTCTTTTCCATGCTTGCTGTGCACCGAGGGAAGGTAAATAACTAATTGGGTTGGAAATCTGTAACAGAGGCAGAGCCCATGCAAAACAGCCTGTAATACATTTGGTAAAATGTGCTCCACAGTGAGAGGACCTTACTCTCAAACGTCCTCCACAGAGTTCTGAAAGATCTTTGTAGATGCAAAGCAGGTACTCAAAACCATAAAGGAGATTTAAAAGAGGAGGTGAAGCTTCATAAAGCAAGAGCTGCTCAGGGAGTCCAGTTCCTCCTTCAGTGCACTGCTAGGGGAGCCTGTACGTAAAGCAAAATCAGCTGTTGGAGATGTAAGAAGACATCTTCTTCTGCATGCCAGGGTGTAGATACCAAGCCCAGGAGAACTGATTGCACAAAACACTGGACAGGTCAGATTTTCCTGTTGAAAATGACCCTGCCTAATCAATGAGAAAGGGGATATTGCACCATCTGTACTTGGTTTATAGCCTGGAGACGTGACATGGGACCAATCTAGAAACCTCCCTCCTGACAGGAGGACTGGACTTGAATTAGTAAAGCAGAGAACTTGAGCTCTTTTCTCAAGTCTCAAACACCTTGATTGTGCAAGGCAGTATGAGGAGCATCCTAATGCAAGCAGCACCATTTCTCCATAGGGCAAACAACTGTCCTCAGTGGTTTTAACTCAAGAAGGCTTACTTATAATTTTAAAAAAGGGGAAAAAAGAACCTTGACCAAACTGAAAGGACAAACACACACAAAGATTATGAAGTCAGATCTCTGTCCTTCAAAGAACTGTACAGAGAGAAATTCTTATACTATTCTAGGGCCCTGTTGGCTGCCCAAATCCAACTGAAGGTTTGGCATGGCAGTAAGCCCTCTGAGCAGCAAGTACAACTGTGCTTACAGTTCTTTCCTTGCCTCGAGATGCAAAATCTGGATTTTTTCCCTTCTCCAGTCTAGGTCTGATGCTTTCTGTAAGGGTTGATTGTGTGGTTCAACAGTAGTGTAATCCACATTTAATTACTGAAATAATAATAAAAAATGTAACTGATTAGCTGCAGTTAGTCTCAGCTCAGGTAGCAGGACTGCTTTAGTGCTCCTCTAAGTTAATGTGGCAGAAGATTTTATTACAGGTTCTACCTGGTCCCACCAAGTTTGCCTTGATGGGTATGTAGTGACACTGACATAACTATTTCCTTATCATATTGAGTATTGAAATACTTCCTTCACATTATAACATAATCAGTCAAAATCAGTTATTGTTTGTCTTTCCTCTTGTCCTGGGTTTGAGTGAGTGTTGGTGTTTTTTTGGTAGCAGGGGAGGGGGCTATAGGGGCTTCCCCCGGTGAGAAGCTTCTCGAAGTTCCCCCAGCTCCAAGTCAGCTCCACCTCTGATCAAAAACTGAGCCAATCAGCTGCGCCTCTGTGATAACTTATTTAAGAAGGGACGTGGTGAGACGGAGTTGGACTTGTGAGGAGGAGTTGTGGCAACTGTGTGAACACCAAGGTCAGTGGAGGAACAGGGGAAGAAAGGAGGGGGGAGGTGTGCCAGAGCAGACACCCCCCTGTATCCTGTGGGGAGATGGCAGGGCGGCCCCACCCGCTACCCATGAAGATCTACGGTGTAGCAGACATTGATTTATGGCCTGTGTTTTTTGCATGGATGATCAAGATGCTGTGCCCAAAGAAGGCCGGGCTCTTGTGGGAAAAGGTAGTCCCGCTGCTGTAATTCAGCGCTGGGAGGATTGCAGCATGTGGGGGTGTCCCACGCCAGATCAGCTCGGGAAGGGCTGCAGCCTGTGAGAGGGACTCCAGTCGGAGAAAGTTGGTGCCTCACGATGGAACAGTGCAGGGAACACTGCGACCCATGGGAGGGACTCATGTTGGAGAAAGTTTGTGGAGGACTGTCTCCTGTGAGAGGGGGACCACAATGAAGCAGGGGGAACAAATTCCAGAAAAAAAGTTCCTCCCACCAAAGATGGAAGAAGCAACAGCACTGACTGCACCCCCCATTCCCTGCCCCTGTGCCGCTGGGGGGAGGAGGTAGAGATATCGGGAGCAGAACTGAGCCCGGGAAGAAGGGAGGGGTGGCGGAAGGTGTTCTCAAGATGTGGCAATGCTTCTCACTGTCCTACTCTGTTAAGTGTTGTTGTTAGTGTCTGTAACAAATGTACGATTTTCTTCTTCCTCTACCAAGTCTGCCTTTTGCTCATGACCATAATGGGTGATCTACCCCTCCCGGTCCTATCTCAAACCCCAAGCCTGGCTCATCTGTCCCTCCTCATTGCCAGAAGAGAACGGGGAGAGAGTGGCTGCATGGTGTTTGGCTGCCAACGAGGCTCAAACCACACCAGCCTTTTTGGCGCCCAACATGGGGCAGAGGGATGCATTAATCTGTCTCCTATTGCATACTCTGTAGTGAAAAACATTTACTAGTTTACTATTTCTACAATGAAACAAGCTTCCATTGATCTTAAAGCACATCTTCAAAGTCATTAAGGACATGTCCCCTCCCTCCATCACCATTCCCACAGCACAGACTACTATCCCAGTGGCTACCTGCTTAATGGGGGTGGCCATGAGAAGAAGCCACTGGAAACGTGAGGCATGAAAGGGATGTGCTGGTCTTCAGGTAATTACAGCTCAATCTCTTTAACTAGCCTGAGGTCCCTGGGTGGTGAGGAAAAGCAGAGTAGCAGAGATTGGCTCTTCCCATGTAACTGTAGCTCTTGTGACACCCTTTGAAACACAGAGTAGTACAGCAATATACTTCAATTTCTGAGTCAATGTTACAGCAAAGGCAACTTCTCTCAGAAAACACAAAGGATTGCTCACAAGTTGCCAAGTATCTCCTTGATATCTGTGATAAGAAAGCATTACAAGAAAGGATCCCTAGTAGGACTGACAGGTTATGGGAGATTAGAACAAGGATGCTTTTCAATGACAGCTTTCTTCCTAATGAACAGAAGCTCGAACTTATTTGACAGTTTACTTTGATATTTGTATTCCAGTAGTGATTTCCAAGGCCTCAGATTCTTCTTTTTTCTTTTTCTTTTTTTTTTTTTTTTTTAAAGTGCTTTACAAATAAAAGCAAGTTTTGAGATACAACTGGTAGAAAAGAGGAAAGACTTATTGTCTCACTTAAAACTTATTCCTTATATTTGAAATGGACTGTTCCCCTTGGAAAAATGTATGAGAAACTGTTAGACAGAGTTGATGGGTCTCTTAGGCAGGCTCTGCTAGAGGATCCAGCCTCCTGGCCTGTTTTGGAGTTGCTCAGTGAGACCAAGCAGAATAATCTTCTCCAGGTGGATGCACAGGGCAATTTTCACTCTGTTATCCACCAGTACAGCTACTGACCCATCTTTTCTGAAAAACATAGTTACCATTTCCCTGCTTGGAATTTCTCCAGAGGAGAGCAGTGGAGAGAGACATTATTAGCTGCTTTCTTTGTAGCAAGATCCTTTGGACTTTGTAAGCAGTGTGCTTTCATAGCAAACTGTCAAAGCACTTGAAATGCCTACCAAAGAATGTGCTTTCTGCAGTAAGGGAGCCTTTTCTCATTTCCCTCCCTAATTTCCAGACTGGAGGTACGAAACTGTCACCGTTTATAGTGCTGTTTGAAAAAAAGTGCGTGTGAAATGGTACTCAGGGAAAACATACTGGTGTCAGTAAAAAGACAAACAAGAATGGCCTAGAAAACATGACTAGTGGAGCAAAATGGAAAGATTTCAGGTTGCTTAGCTGGAAAGAAGGTTTTTTTTAAAATGTGGGCTGTAGTCCTGCTGGGACTGACTCCAAGAGGCATCAGAGGATGGCAGGGTATGTCAGGAGCAGCTGCATTAGCAGGAACCAGCTCAATGTGTAACCAGTGAAACCTCTCCGTGACTACTGCTGCTCCTGACCAGGACCTCTGTGAACTGCTGCAGATGTCAGTTGTAAGTGCAGAGGAGCAAGTGCCTATACCCAGAGCCAGCCTTGAGAGTCTGCTCTCCCTCCTGTGACTTCCACCACCATCTGCATTAAAAGGTGTGCAGTACTTCATCTTGGGCTCACTGGCAAAGCTCTGTGACAAAACTTCAGGTTACTGCAACGGCAGTGGGATGATGTCCTTAATTAGCATCTGCTATCAACTTGGTTTTGAAAAAATGAATGGTAGTATATTTGTTGCAATAGGAAGGACTACTTTCCATCTATCAATGGAACTGCTTGTTCTGGCACTTTATTTAATTTACCTGCTAACCTTATCTTATTCAGCTGTCATTTCTTCAGTGAAGTTATGTTGTGCTGATACAGTAACTGTCATTTAATCAGTACCTGTTTTCAAGAAACATCAGAGAGGAGTATGCAATAAACATGTCACTGTGAGAGACAGCTTTTAAATGTTCATGAACAGGTTGGAGTTTTTTTCACTTTAAAAGAATTACATTAAAAAAAGTGTAAGGTTATTTTTCTAGCCTCTAAAAAAAGTCTGGTAAGAAAAAATTTAGAAAAATAAAGTGTGTTCACGTTGAGACTAAATGGCATATTTCCTCCAGCAGATAATTTCTACAGTCTGGTTATAAATCTGTCAAAAATCAGATTTGTAATTAAATACTAACAGATTCCAAGCAATTGCTGTGTTAATGGAGTCATTGTCATACTCGTATTTGTGCAGACACAGACCTGCAAATGGGGATGCATCCGTAGGAATGAGAAAAGGGTTCAACAGCCTGAGCAGAGTGTGTCTCTTTGCAAGAGGCAATCTCAGAGTGAAGGACAACATACAGTCCTGATGAACATAGCACTTTCAACAGAAAGCAAAGATTTTCATCCAGCTAAGGGAGGAGAAGTGACAACAATGCATGCAGTCACATGAAGGAAAACTTGTGACCAAAAAAAAAAAAGCTGTTTACACATGGCAGCTGCCTTTCTAACATAAACCATTTTTGCTGAGGTTCACACTCTTTTTTTTTTTTTTTTTTTTTTTGCTTGGTTCACACTCTTAAGCTTAGAAGGGGCTCTTTGCTGGTATTTATTATTTCTGTCACTGTAAACAGACATGGGATGCTGTTGTGTACCAAGATCAAGGAGAACACCAGCCAGAAATGCAAAGAGTTCACAGGGCATGTAAAGTGCAAGAAACAGAGGTATGCAGAGATGGGGACATGAGAAAACATCAAGAAACTCTTTACGGTGACAGCCAAGATTTTTTGTAGGTTCTTCCACAACAGAGAATATTCCAAGTAAAATGAAGATGCATGGACAGAGAGCTCCTCCAAACAGGTGGCAACATTTGAAGTGGCTGAACAAGTGTTTCATGGAAAGTAGTACCCAACTGCTGCCTGGAGGTTGGAATCAGCACCTATAGGGTGAGTGGGAGGGAAGAAGGGATAAGCTGTAAGGGGGCTGGCATGCAGTGAGGTGAGAAACCACTGGAGGGATGCAGAAGTAAAGCACTGGTGATACTGGAAAAGACTGACAGGGTGAAGGTCCTCTAGGTGTGTGGGTAAGAGCAGAAAGCTGTGCTCTAGTGGTGACATGCACAAAGAGACCTCCAGACTCAGGGAGCCAAACTGGGCATCCACAGAGACTACATCTTTTTAACCTCTTCATTTCAAAGCACTACATGGGGTGAAGGGGCCATCTTTCTTCTGTAGACTGGACCTAATCTTTCAGGTTCATTACAGAAAACTGTTAGTGCATGTGGTACCCTACCAATGAACTTCCAAGCACTCCATTTACTCCAAATACCTTTGAGTCCCTTTGTATCAAAATGAAAGCACATTTTCATTAGTAAACCTTTTACAGGGTTTGTTTTTCTATTTCCTTTCAGTCTAGAAACTGACTTGTTATGATTTCTCAACTGCTGCATCCCTTTAATGGTGCCATGGGGTGTACCTTCAAGCAAAAATCTGTGCTAATGAGAACCTTCAGTGTCACGTGTGTCTTTGCCTCCTGCAGGTGACTAGGGAAATTGCCATCCAGCACCCCGAAGGGGGAAACCCAGGGATTGCCCTCATCTTATGGCTCATCTGATAGCATTAATTTGTGAGTTTCAGCCAGTAATTTAACAAAGTCCAAAAGGCAACCCAAAGGCTGGAAGAGAATTGTACACCTGAGCCCAGTGAAGCTAGCTGTGGGTTCCACCAAAAACCAGAATGTTCTTCACAAGCCACAGTTATTGAGCAGATGTATCAACCTTTTCCATGCTTGTTCTAGGGTTAGGAGCAAAGAGAAATTCCTGGAGGTCTTGAGGACAGTAGAGCAATTTGGCAAAAAACAGTGAAAACATAAGCTACTAAATTCTCAGGGCCAGTGTTTTAGATGAACACTTGACAGTGACAGCTCCTTAAGTTATGGAAGATCTAGGCCTAGCATTTACTTATAATATTGTCTTATAGTATGACTAAAGCCTTCAAAATCCTGAGATTAGTTCAGAAGAACATCAGGATATAAAAAAAATAATTCACTCAGTGTTTTTATTGTTTTGTTGCTTTTCAGCCTTTGAGCCTATCTTGTATTGTAACCCAAAAAGCTAAGCTTTCCCTTTTTCCCTTCAAGTGAAATCTAAAATATAGTTTGAGAAAAGAAAGCAAATGCTGCAGGGATGCTGGCTAATTTGTGTGCTGGTACCATTGCAATAGCATTTTACCATAGCCTGAGACATAATGCAACCCACTGCAAAACCACCTCTAAATACTGCTTTTGAAAGATCCTTGGCTGCTGCACCCAGAATGAACTGTAAGGAGCAAATTGTGAGCCTGGGATGTGATTAGGGATTCAGTAATGACCAATTTTTTTGACTCTTAGGAATAGTGAGACAAGGTTGAGCCTTTTCACATGACAAAAGAAGTCACTGGCTGATTTTCTTCAGGGCTGAGGAGTGTGGGGGGGGAAGGACTTGGACTCTAGCCTGGTGTGTGTGTCGGCCTCATGGTTGTTCCCAGGCAGCGTCACCTCTCTGTGCTGCCAGAGCCCATGCTGTTGGCATGAGGCCACACCCGAAAGCTGTGGGGGCTGCTTGGGGGAAGTGGTGCCTCTGTGCTTTCCATCATCAGCCCTTCCCTGCAAACTCCCTTACCAATTTGCACCTCCAGAAATTCAGTAACGTTCCTGGCACAAAACCCCCAGTGAATATAAAGTAAGAGCAGTAATTCTAGCCTAAACCCATCCTGCCTTGCACAGGATGTACTTATTTACTGGACAATACTTCAGTGTCAGTGAAGAGAAGAGAAAGTCTGAATATGTCAGGGCAAACCAGAATGATTTTTTTCTTTCTTCTTCTCTTACAGTTGAGCAAAGGTGACTTCATGTCTTTTTCAACTTTCCTGTTGAATCAGAGACCTATGTCAGCTGTCTGTCTTATTTAACCTTGCTTAGCAGGACGCAAAACCTAAATGACAGATAGCGTCTGTGGCGGACACTGTTGTCTTCCTCTATTTACCCAGCATGGCTTGCTTCATTGTACCAAAGCCACGTATTTTGTTACTAGCAGCAGAAATATCATGGCAGCAATGAAAGTCTTGTGTTGGTAGCACGCCAGTGGTGAGCTAAGTTACAGTGTCTGTGCAATCTTTTACTCTCCCAGTACTGTAGAGATGACCCCTGAATGCCATTAATTTCCACGGCCTTTATGAAATTCACTGAGTGGGATGAAATTACATTTTACTGCGCAAGGAGTCTGCTGTGAGACAAAAGGGCAAGCAGGCCAGGAGGATTTATCTGCCAGAGTCACTTATGACTCGACTGAAATGAGAAACTGATCCCACTGAGAGAAAGTGGGTCCTTCTCTCTCTGACATTTGTGCACAATTTATCTGCTTTTATTTACATGCACGAATGAAGAGTGGTCCTCTGAACACAGATTTCTTTAATGCTTCTAAGGCTAAGAGCAGCTATTCGAATTAAATACTTTGAGACATCTCCTGCATGAAAATGAGTGAATTTGAGCATTTAGGTAAAAATTTTCCTTTCTAGCTAGGGATGAAAACAAAGACTAGCTTAAAACACTCACATGTGGGGAAAGATAAAAATCTAAATCAGTGGATGACACCTCTGATTAAAGAGTTGACTAATGGAAAAATGACTTCACAGATAAAAAACCCAAACTAAGTATAACATGAAATTTGCTTAACTGCTAGCAGCAAGTCTTTTTTGTTTTGAACTATTAGTTTTGTGTGGTCTTTCAGAAATTTGCTGTGGAATAGGATCTTCCCTTCATTACTCATGCTGATCAGAAGAAATTTGGGTATCTAAGAGATATCCATTAACAGATGACACCAGAAAAAATAAAATGAAAAAATGTTGCATGCATTTTACAAAGCTAGAAACAAGTTCAAGAAGCCTGATGAAGGTATTAAACAATTCTGTGCGTCCAAAATCATGAGGAACTTTTTTCACTTCCTAAGTTTTATTTCCTAACTAATAATCAAAGATAAAGAAAAACTTCAAGAAGTCAGTAGGTAGCAGTTAAGAAGAATGTTTAATATATAATAGGATTTGGAAGTAAACAAATTGGGAAAAGACATGAATCAACATTTAGAACATACTCCTTTACTTCGTTGGAAAACAGTGGGAAGCCTGACAGTCACAGTTTTCCCTGCAAGGAAACAATTACTGACTTAATTTAATTTATCATTTTTCTCTAAATTGTGATGGCATATACCACATGAAAATAGAAAAAAAAAGAAAAGAACCAAAGATTTGAACTGAACAATTATAAAAATCTTTTAGGTATATTTTCAACACATTCAGCTCTTGTGTGGTGCATGTCCCATGCATGCCTATCAGACCAGTGCACTATATGCTGTTTGTGTCATGGACACCCATTAGGGGAGCAGAAAATTAACCACATCTGAAAAGTAATGATATTGATTTTTCAAGAATTTCTACCAAATTTTTCTTTCTTTTTTACTCATTTAGTGGTCAGTAGTTGGGATAGCCACAAAGTGGTTTCTCTAAAATAAGAGAGAAGCATTTTGCTACAGCATATTGCTGGTTTTGGTTGAGCCAACTCAGAACTCTTGAGCTGGCCTGCTTTTCAGACAAGCTGGGCTCATCCTGCCTTGAAGCTTCCTTGAATTAGGAAGTCCAAAAATGGAAGTACCCAAAAAATCAGCAGTCTCTTTCTAAAATCTGAGTATAAATGCAACAGTATGAACTCCTACTGGAATTACCCTGGGTCTGTCTTCTTGTAACTGAGATCAGCGTTTGGCCCAAAGTCAATAGCAGACACATTTTGCAAATGAGTGAGAACATGATGACATTCATTACCTCCCATCTTTCACACATATTCTGTGTGATCTGGTGGAGTGTGTCCCATTGGAAAAATAAATGGAAGAGGTTATCACTTTGAGATAAAACGGGAAAAAGCAAGTTTCAGGGATTTCATCTTTGACCTTATTATAGTCTGAAATTTGACAATTAGACTCTGTTTCCAGAGGCTGAAAAAGAAAATTATACTTCTCCTGACTCCATGCAGAGCTGAAGTCCAAGCCTCGCTCTCACTGTTATAGAAGTGGACCTACAGAGCACTTTTATCCCTCCCATATTCAGATCCTTTCACCCTCCCCATGACAGTTTATTTTAAGCTGTGCCAGACCAGCAGTCCAATCTGTCTGTCTGAGTCTCCGTTTCTTGTTACATTTCCTCCCTCTAGTCCTCCCCACAGACCTGGTGCTTCACCAATTGAAGCCATTTCAGTTTCTTTCCCCTACCCCACTTATGTGCCCTTACAGCACTGTCCCTGCAAGATGTAAGGACAGCAGGGGTATTCTGGGGCTCCAGAAGCACCAAACTTTGACAAATGTTGACCTGATTTCTTGCAGGCTGGTGAGGCATGCAGCAGTTGACATGCTGGACTGGCAAAGATGCAACCCTCCTGCATCCAGCTTGAACAGGGCCATCCTGTTTCCTTACCTCCACGTATGAGTTTGTCTGGAGGGCAGGAGAAGTGTGTAATCAGGTCAAGTAAAAGAGGCTGGGGGGGTTCTTGCATGGGAACAGGCTTGACACAGTAACCAGACCCATCAGTAATTGCATCCCCTGCATGTTCTGGT
This sequence comes from Tyto alba, assembly GCF_018691265.1. Classification (NCBI taxonomy): domain Eukaryota; kingdom Metazoa; phylum Chordata; class Aves; order Strigiformes; family Tytonidae; genus Tyto; species Tyto alba. The sequence continues at coordinate 45,606,435 of NW_024881275.1, read as the reverse complement.
TTGCCTGACTCCTCTCCTACACTGACTGCTCTCTGGAGACAGGTCTGGTTATATCTTGATACAGAACATGCCCTTGGTGTTAAATAAAGGGTCACAAAGAAAAGCCTCAGCTCAGCTACTTAGCCTGACAAAAAAGGCTTTTTAAAGCATTTTTGAAGTTGTCCATTTTGCTAGGACTTCAGCAGCCCGTTTATTATATAGCGCTTACTGCTTTGGATTTGAAATTGGAGATTCAGCTTTTCTGTGGGTTTCTTTTCAGCTTTTCTGTGGGTTTCTCTTCCATAACCCTTACTTAGGCCTTTCTGGATTTTTAGTAGAGAGTGAATTAGGAGCAAGTGACAGGCATATTATGAGAGGAAATTACCAAGAAATACAGAGCAAGAAAAGTGAGGCAATTATCTGAACTAATTCCAGCCAATGAGGTAAGGAAGCTGAAGAAAGAACCCCCCTTTCTTAGTCTGTTAAATAATAAAATTAAATAAACTTTGGGATTCAGCTGTACACAAAACCTAGCCCAGACAGCCTGCTCAAAACACTGTCTTGATACAATGGGCATGTATACCATTCCCAAGGTGTACGAGATGTACATCTCCACTGGGAGATGGTGGGCCTGGATCTCAATCTCACAGGTTCTCAAATGCCTTGAAAATCCCTGCCTGGAGTCATGCTCTGGTGATCAGTTCTGGAGGAGCCCAGTTCACCTGGTCCTGCTGTAATCAGTGCCAAGCTATGATCAGAAGAGCTGTGGATGCATCCTGTGACTGTGCAGTAATGCCAGCCCTGCTCATTGAGGACAGAAATTTTCTGGACATGCCAATCCTTCCTGTCCCTCCTGCAAACACCCATCTATCCCAGTGCAGCATTTTGTGCTCTGCTCCAGCAATGCTCCAGCTACCTGTGGAGCTGATTTAACTGCCTGATCAAAGTATGTGTTGGTTCAGCCTGTGCTTTCACCCATTGCAGCCTGCAGATTGCAGCCTAGTAATAGTGCTTCAGTCCTTCCCTTTTTTGAGGAGATCATATCTTTTCTTTTGTGAAATTCTTTCCAACATACAGTAAAAGTAATACTTAGAACAAACAAGCACAGATGCAGATCATGATTGGCAGCCATGATCATTTAATAGTGATCTCAAAGAAGGTGGGATTTCAAAGACTCAAGTCAAAAGAATCAAGTGAAATTTTGGAGCTGGTGGCTTGCTTTCTGGCAATAGTCTGTTGCAATAGGAAGAGTGTCCAAGGTAAATTAAATACTTCAAGAGATTATTTGTTCATAGAATTATATAAAAGATACTTATTCATGTAACAAAGATGGCATAAGTAGAAGATATATGCCTGGCTATTTGCAGCATGTCCCTAATTCTGTTTGTTTTGTTCTGTTTTTTTGGTTTTTTTTTGTATTTTGTTTTGTTTTGTTTTGTTTTGTTTTGTTTTGTTTTGTTTTTTACTTCCTAAGGAGCTTGTTCAGCCATTAACCTTACAACCAATATGTAGAACAGGCTGCAGTGCTCTAAGTACTTCTGTTCTGAATGGTCAGCAAACCCTGAAAAGGAGAAGACATATATGGGAAAGACAAAAAAAGACAAAAGTGAGTATGAATCCCAGGATTTACAGATCTTTAGATACTTTGTGTATGCCTGTTATTTTTGTCCCTTGAAGCACTTAAACTGAAGTACTTGGTCTCCTGCCTACTAAATATAATGTCTGCAGAACTTTTATTAAAATGAAAGATCACACTTCCAGGTGGACATTTAACCATGTGGAATCACACATGACATGCAATTCCCAAATCCCTACTCATGAGTTTTGATTAATCCCATCATTCCTTAGAATCAGTACACTACCACAAAAAAAGTAGTTTGGCAAGATTTCATAGCTGATGTGAATCTTCCAGCACTCAGCATTGCTCTTGACTCTGGATGTACTTAAATATTTCTTCAATTAAACCATGATCTCACACAGTACATTTTTCATAGATGCTGCGTATGAGCAGCTTTCACTGAAACCAAAGGGACTGGGAGGTGCTTATTACTTCTGTTTAATTAATCTGCTACATTTTTTTCAGGCATTCATGCACAACAGAGATCTCTCACAGTAGTAGGAGTAGGTGGCAGTTTGCAGTGAAAGACCAGTGATTTATGAGCTGGATGGCACATTGCCAAAGGCTTGCAGGCCCTTGATGTCAAGCACTGGTTTTGGATAGCTGAGCTGATCAATGAATTTGGAGAATTGAGCATTTGTGTACCCAAGTAGACTAGATGAGCCTGCCCTTATCAGCCCTTTATGAAAATGAGGCTGCATTAAAAGTTGTAGTGATAAGTATCTTAACAGCTCTTCTGTTTTATTTCTCTTATTCTTCTGAATTCTGTGAAGCTTCAGCTTACTGCAGTGACAATAAATGTGCATGGAGGTAAAGAGACAAGGGACACTTTATAGCTATAGCACATCCAGACTCTGAAACATTGGAAAATGAGCATTTTCTAAGGTTCCTATGAGGATCCAGAGGCTTATGCTGTGATTGCTGTTAGGGCTTCTTCTTCCAACATGTTAACAGGTGCACAAAAAGCCCTCCTTGTCACTGCATGTACCTATTTCAGATTAGATCAAATCTGGGCGTGATCTCCTCTACTGCAGAAAACACAGGGCTGTGGGCTGTCTTAGAAGGTACTGGAGCCTGAAGAAAAGGAGGAAATTTCTCTGTCATGTCAACAGATGTGATTGATATTGCTAAAGCCAGATGAAAAAAGTGGCTGGGAAGAGACAACCTCATTCCTCTTGGAAAGCAGCAGAAGTAGATATAACTGCATCTTTCTTCCACCTGCCTTCTTATTTTATATGCCTCTGTGGAGGTGCCCTCAAAGTGCTAAAAAAATGTGGATGAGGCTGTGGTGGAAGGGAAATTCAAATAGAGGAAACTCCTATTCCTTTACACAAAGAGAATATTCACTGTTGGTCCCAGGACCTGTTGGGAGGGAATCAGACTTATGACAGATTTCTGGAACTTTCCTCCTTCTCTTACTGACCTTTTTCTCCAGCCTCACCAGACCTCTCAACCTGACTGACAAAAACCTCAGATGAAGACTCACGTGGGAGATACCCTCCCTGGCCATGGGCACCTCTGCATGAATTCCTAAGGCCTCTCATCAGGACCTTTGTGCAAGGATGCTGCCACAGAAACACCTATTCACCTGCACTTGATACTGCTTCTTGGAAGATGGGTCAACAGACTGAGCAGCAACAGATGGCTCAGGCAGACAGGGCTGTGTACAGGGAAGGAATAGTGGCACTCTGGTGTACTCTCCACACCCACCCCAAATCACATTCCAAGCGTGTCTCCACCAGCTACAAGGAGCACTAAAACAAACTGGCTTCTTCATTAGCATACTGGGAGTTAAGGTTGAAAAAACACACACTCTTCTGCTCTTTCATCTTCAAACCAGGAAAATAACTTTTCAGGCCACCTACAAAGGGCTTCTAAGAGAATAAAACATCGTATTTCAGGGTCTTCAGTCTGCCCTGAATGGGATGTGCAAACACCTGACAGAGAGGGAGCTGGTTAACATCAGTTAGGCAGGAGCCCAGTGCCCAGCACTCCAGGCTTCTCTGAGAACCTCAGCCCCACCATGCAGAAATACAGGCAAAAATGACCACAGTCCAAGACTCAAATGTCTTTTGTTCCTGAGATGACAACAAACCTGGTTCAGATGAAGGTAACCATCAGCTCATGGACAGCTGGACATCACTCTCATGTTGCCAAGCAAGAGGAAGACCTCAACATAGGCAGTATCACATCAGCTAACAGGGAACCCAATTGTAGCCAGAGCATGCACAGGGCAAACAGCTGGTCTCTGGTATCAATCCTGAAACACTGAAGCAAATTAGAGACTGTGGGAGATCTTATTCACTGTCTGTTTTATTTTTCCTAAGCCTCTGAACAGCAAAAACCCGGGGAAGTTGAAAATCTGGGATGAGGGTCAGGGCGCATGAAGAAAGAAGAGGCTTCACTTGCCTTCAGGTGTGAACGCTGCTACTGATACAGTGTGACACACAGTGGCACCAGGTTGTTTTAAATGTCCTAGTTCCTCTGGCTGCAGGAGGCAGAAACTATGTGTTTCAGCATATGGAACTGTCTATGCAATCACTGGCTCTTCTACAAGAGTACAGATATATTATTAAAGGAAAAAATCCCTGAAAAGGCCAATGAATTTCAATGCTATGGGGAAGGCAGTCCATAAATCACAAATGTATATTGGGATTTCTCTGGATGTGTGCATCTTATCTCAACGAGAACTAAAATGTTACTGATTTCATTATGAGATTTATTCTATTTTTTATTAGTATTGGGAAAAATAAAATTGCAATTGATTTGGCTTTCCAGATATGGTTTGTAAGTGAAAAGATGCCTCACCTCTTGTATCACACATTGTCTATGCTTCTGTCTCACTGCATTTCCCTGTCCTGTTTACTTCAGAAAACTGGACCTGATCGGTTAGAAGACTTTCTGTGTTGTGTTTACTTTGTCCTTCATAGTCTCTCTGCTTTCCTTTTTGAGATCATACAGCCTTTATGTTAACAAAGCATACAGGAAGTTTTCTCCTCTCATCTGACCACAAGCAAGAAGAGCAAGATATTAAAAGAAGTCTCTTGTTACAGCATCCAAAATGGGCTGTTTGATATGGGCTACAGATAGTTTCAGTCCAGTAGCAGAAAAAGGGAATGATGTAAAAAACTAACACAATTCTTTTCAAACCTAGATGCCTGAAGTTAGACTGAAACAACTGGGCAAGAATGCCACATTTTTCTGTCATCAGCACTTACTAGCATGCAGAGAAATAGTGAGCATTTTTAACTCAAATCCACTCAGGTTTTAAGATTTAACATGCTGCCTGTTTCTTTATTTGTTTGTTTGTTTGTTTTTATGAGTGTAAAAGTCTGGCTACATCTGTTCCTAGGCTCGATCCACACAGAACCTTTTGATGGGAGCAAACCCATTCATTTTTATCAGTATGGGGCCAGGACATAATCTTCTAGAGACAATTGCATGTCCTGTGGAGATACGCACAGTGAGAGAAGAGTGGAGTAATTGAAAGCAAACTCTGGAAGGCAAGAGACGTTCACCAGCAGTCATACAGGTCCCACAACCTGGAGCAAGTTATCAGCTCAGCTCATGTCCTAGCCAGAGTCCTGCTGCTCACCCCTAACTGTGTTGTTCCCGACCCCTTACTTCAGTTATTCAGCCACAAGGTGGGGGGCTGGAAATGGAGGAAGGCAAGTCTGTGAGGCTCGAGCATCACTTGGAAGCAAAAGATGGACCCAGGAGAAAGGCCTGTATGTAGGATTGGTGCTACATCTGATGTTGTTACTCACTTCTGCAGCATCCCTCTCTTGTTCAGTAGGTTGACCTACAAGTTTCAGAAGACCTTCTGCTCTGGGTGGGGGCTGACAAACCCGGTACCAACCGGAGCTAGAAGGTCCTCCTGCCCATGTGCTATGGGACTGAAGGTGAAAGAGGTCTGTGATGTTGTGCTGCATTCCTGTCTGTCTGGAAGTGGCTGGCCAGCTGCCATTGGAAAGATGCCATTTTTGCCTCGTGATGCTGTTGAGTGGCCTGAAGGACCCCAGCAAGCTCGGTTTCTGATAACCAGATAGATTAGTCAGAGATTTCATCCGCTCCTTAGCTAAAGCGTTTCCTTCTGCTGACCACTCTCATCTGCATTATTTCCTGGACTGAGCCAGGGCCATCTCCCGCTTCACCTACCCATCGCCTTGGCCCGTATTCTTGTTTTGGTACAGAATTTGAAGTTGGCCAGATACTGCCACTTGTACCATTACCACACAAACAGTTCCAAGAAGAAAAATCAGGCTCTCTGATAGTTTCCACTGAGCAGTTCCAGTGTTTTCCTGACAATCCTATGCACAGAAACCTAGTCCAATGAAACATAATTCTGGTTTCAGCCTAATGATTTCCCATGGCAACAAGCTCCACAATTTAACTACATGTAATAGAAAGCAAGATTGTCTTTGATCAGCTTTTTAGTCTGTCAAGCACTGGGACTGAGCACATCCTTGTTTTCATACCAGTGGACAAAGATAGCAGAACTTCCTGTCTACCTTCTCAAGGCCATTTTTAAAATCACCCGGTCTTCCCATTACGTCCCCCAAATCTTTCAGCTCCAATTTCCTCACATAGGAAAAGTCCTGACAGCTTTTTCAAGATCTCTGCTATTCCTTTAACTATTTGCTGGATCCCTTTCTACTCTGCTATTCCATCTGTGACATGAAGCTGCAGGCAGAACTCCAGACAAAAGCACATCACCATTTTATATGAAGACAACATGACATTTTCCCTATAGTTTCCCCATTCCAATTTGTATGTTTCCTAACATCTACTTGGGTCTTTGAGCACAGTGGTGTATGCAGAAGAGCTCTTTATTTGGATTTAAAAATAAAAAAAATATTTGAACTACAGTTGTGCCGAAGTAGCAGTGGAATAAGCTGCTTCTATTTTAGAAATATCTGTAACACAAATGAAGACTCACCCCTAAGGTACTTAACACCCAAAGTGACCAGACAGAGGAAAGACAAGAGGTGATGTGCCCAAGGACAGACAGTGTCAGTCGCAGAAATAGGGAAAATGCTTGATTGTCCTGAGCGAAGGCCAGGACTGTGGTAAGCGGCTAGGTTCTGGCTTTCCCTCTGGGAGACAGACAGTTGGGCTGATGACATCTATGTCCTGTCTCGGCTCAAAACATCTAACAAAGCGGGAAGGGAACCATCACAAAAGACTGTTAGGAACAGGTCTGTCTGCTATAGTCTGTTTTCCTGCATCCAGGGGACTACCTTTCTCGCTGTCTCCCAAGAGGCTCTCTTATTCTTTTTTCCCCCTGTATCATGTATTATTTGCCAGTTCTGTTTAATATGAATCATGAGAAATAACTGTTCCATGAGCTCGGCTTTAACAGATCTGAACAGATATGGTCACCCAAGAGACAATGAAACTTTGACTGACCTACTTGTAGCCAAAGTTTAACTTTCAACACAGAAATAAGCAATGTCTTTGATCCAAAAGTTTCAAGGAGGAAAACAGGAGAAAACCAAAGATAAAAGTCAGCCCATCATCCCTGAAAGACATAATACACTCCACAGTATACTTTTCAGGGTAGAGAGGAAGGAGGAAATGGGGAGCTCCTAATTCATGTTCCTCATTCCACTAGCCTCAGGGGTCCTTTGAGCCTTACATCTGGTCTGAGTTATAAATAGCTACATCTTTTGTTTTTTATTTCTTGTCTCTTTGTCATTTTCTAATTGGCACATCTGGTCCAAGAACGGCCACTAGACAGGAAACTATTGCAGATGCTTTAGTGAACTTTCTTAGTGAAGTGACAATTTTCCAGTAACCAGACTCACGTTGTTGAGCCCATATGATGCTAAGTGAAGAACAGACCCTCTACTTCCTCCCTCCTACATTTACAATATTGATTTTCTAATCTATTTCCAGCCATATGCCTCATTTCAGAATAGAAAAATTTCCAGTATTGATATCACCTTATCTCTTGGTTTAACAGGAGATTGCTTTGCATTTTGGAAGCAGAGAAATTGAACAAACCAGAAGAAAATTAGCTCAACTTTGACATTCAGAGGAAACCAAATCTTGCAGCAATAAAGAATAACCTAATAGAATGGGGGAACACTTTTCCAAAGACTTAAAAGCAGCCTGCCTCCACTACTGGGACCTGATTTTCAGATGCAGTCCATCTCCCACCATAGCTTTCTGTGGGGACTGTTGTTTGTCGGAGGTGATGCTGAATGCTGCCCACAGTGAAGTTTTCAAAACTGATTAGTGCCTCTTTTGACAGTTCCTTTGAGCAAGCTATCTGCTAACAGGCTTAACCAGGAGCCAAGGTTGCAACATGGGTGCTGAGTGCATCCCAGAAACTGACCGTTGATGAGTGGAGGTAAGTTTTGAGGTTGCATAGGTCTGCTGCCACATGGCTGCTTGTAGTGCTGAAGAAAAGTCTGTCCCACAGGAAATAAATATGCCAGTCTGGGTTGGACAAGAACAATAACAGTAGGAAAGGAGGGAAGGAAAGCAGGCAGGATGGATGGACATACAGAAGGCAGTTATACTGCTCTGTGAGGGCTTTTTTCTGTCCCAGAAATACAGAATTCAACCCAAGTCTTAGGTGACTGGGAGTTGTTCTGTTAAGCAGACATGCTTTTCCTGTACATGCTTATTCATTAGAAAAAGATGCAACTGAATGATCGGTTGAACTCTACTTTCTTTTTGGGCTTATCTCCATATTCTCCTCCTCCGCCTATCTCCATATTTTCTCCCATTTCTTCTTTTCCCCTTTCCCTGTCCTCCCCATGCCATTGTTGCAGTCTTACCCTCCCTGTACATCTGAAACATGGGAACACTTCCCTTCCTCTCCACTGGGAGCAAATGCTGACAAGTGCCTTGGTACAGGGCTGCAGCTCTGTGAGATTTTTCTGGAAGGTCCTGGGAGACACTTAGTGTTAGCAAAACCCTTGCTGTGTTAGCAGAACTGACACACCTCCTGTCCTGCACAGTAGGTCCCACTGAGATTACTTTAAAAATTAAAAAGTAACATTAAAAATATAAAAGGTTTTGATGGGCCTGCGTGTTACAGTGGAAGAGGATGATGTAGTCTCTCAGATTCATACTGGTGTTCAGACTTAAAGATGTGCTCAGTTAGGTCTTGCTGAACTCAATAGATTGTGTCAACATATGAGTCTAAGTATTAGGTTTCCTGCTTTTTACCAGGGATAGGCTAAAGTCTGTTTTTTTGCTCACAGAATCTGAAATGAGAAAACTTGTTCTGCTTTTCCAAAACTTTTGCTTTACATTCTAATTCTGAATCTGCATTTAACTAAAGAAAAGTGGTTTTGCCAGACTGTGTCTGGCTGAGGGCCCAGACACCCAGTGTCCTCTCTCTAACAGTGTCCAGCACCAGATGCTCCAGAGGAAGGTGCAAGATACTCTGCTAATGTTCAGTCATGGAATAAGCAGACCCCAGGGAAAATTTCTTCCTAAGCCTATCTAGAGCTTGGCTTCTGTCCTGATGCCCAAGGATTTATATTCCTTCCAAAAATCTCTTGTTTATTTTTAAGTATTAACTGTTATGACTCTGGCTAATGTTGCTCTTCATACTATGCCTAATCCTGTTTTGAACAGGCCTGCAGTCTTTGGCTTCAGTTACATCCTTTGGCAGTGAGTTCCATAAGCTAATTGTGTATTGTGTGAAAAAGTATTTCCTTCTATTAGTTTTTACTTTTTTGTCTTAATAAAAATTATTTTGCTATTTTATCTCTCCCTCTCCTTTTCCTGTTTTCCTCACAAATAGATATCCAGCCCAGAGCTGGAGCAGAAGGGAGACACATGTAATACTGATATAAGTTATGCCAATGTTCAAAGACAGGCGATGGGTTGGAAAGCATCACCTAACCAACGCTAAGCAGTCTGCACTGTGATGTGCCAGCCCCCTAAAAGAAGAGCTTCTGTAAATAGATTTTAGAGTCAGATGTGTCTAGAACAAAAATTTGAGGGTTTTTTTTTCTTTAAACTTTATTGTAACAAGTTCTAATTTTAGATATTTTAGTTCAGCAATTTATTTATTTATTTATATCATATACTCACTGGTTTGTTATAGACCAACAGGCTTTAGGGCCAGAATTGGCAAATGTTAGGGTAAAATTTGCTATTAATTGCCAGCCAGCATTCCACCTTATTCACTAGAGATAATTCCCTGGAAAGGAGACAGATGGCAGTGCCAGTGACATACTTTCTTGGAGATTTTCCAATGAGGAACACTTCCTTAAATTAAAAGTTGAGCTTTCTGAGCAACCAAGTAGAAAAGTCTGCATAAGTAACTTAGGACTTGTTCTTTCAAGGTTCTTCACATCTCTTAGTATATGGTAAGTGATAATTATTTTCCAACGCTGACTGTCACCATGAAAGTTCTCTGCTGGAGGAGAAAAACTGCTGGGTTACCAGTGGAAGCCACTCACATGGTCTCAGGCTGAATGGGCTCAGCTGGCTTCCATTGAGCTATAAAGATCCATGACCCAGAGACATGAGTTTGCATTTACTCCTATAATGCATCTTTCATGGGTGACTCTGCAGGACTACAAGATTGCCCCTCATGCACTTTGTAGCATTAACTCCATATTTTGACTTAAAAACCCCACTATTGCATTACACTTACAATCTTCTCTGGTCACCATTCTGATAAATTGATGTGTGCCACAGTCTGTACTTCATAAGGGTTATCTCCTCTATCTTCTAGAAAAAACAGATTTCTGTCCTGCAGCCACATTAATCACTAATGAAGCAAGCTGTTTAAGAAATCAAAATCTGGGTCTTACAACTGATTCAGTTTAATTAATCAATTTCAATGCCATTGTGGGCATACCAGACCACTCCATCATTGTCATCTACTGAACTAGAGAAAGTGAAACTGCGTCATTTTCAGTAACTACTTATTTAAAGGCAGAGTATATGTGTCATGGAAATTTCATTCATGGATAGCCACTGATTGGGGGATTTAAGGAACCCAGCTGAACAGAAAGTGGGGGTGATTGCTGGGTGAGGCATTCTATCTCATGAATGTGACCTTGGGAGGTCTGGGAGATCACACAGTACAGGCAAGGTACAGTGCTGACCTCAAGATTACCACAGTACCCTAGAGAACAAGATGCTCAGCAAATGACTACAAATACAACTCAGTGAAAGACTGCATGTAAACAGCAAACACATGACAACTGCAAGACTGCCACGCTACCCTTTTCCTTTGCAGTTGCTCTGCATACTTGGGCATCACCTTGTGTCAAAGAACCACTGCCTCACAGCCCTTTGTCTTAACTGGTCTCACAATAAAGTCATTGCTTGAGATGTCTGGAGTCAAGGTGCCATGGCAACAGCCTCTGAGAGCATAAATAGACATATGATCTCACTGAGAGACTAGGTGAAAGAATGGCAGATATTTATTCAGCAATGGGTGTTACTAAGCAGTAAAGATGAAAAACAACACAAACATGAATAAAAAGAAAGGCAGTGAAGAAGACAGGTCTTGTATAGGTTCTTAGTCATGGTTAAGGGCAGCCACAAACTGTAGTAAAGGAAGAATGCCTTCTACACAACTCCTTTCTCAAATGGTGTATATGAGAAATAAACAAAGGTCTCCTCGCAAAGCCTGTCTGCACTAGGGATCCTGTATAGCCATAATGCTTTCTTGCAACCTTATTTTTACTCTAGTACTGGTACACAAGAGGACATTAGTCCTCAGTAATAGCCCCTTGCTTGACATACACCAGTTTAGCTTTACTTGTTCAAGAAATGCTACCTCACTCTGACCCTGGTGGTACAAGTGTTTCTGTGCAAGAACAGAGCCTATACATATGATGGGCTCTGCATATTCAGAGCTGCTTACCGAAGCAGAGGCTTGTTTTTTTGGTACCTGTGCCATGGGAGGCTTCTCCTTACCCTTTGAGCTGTGCACTGTCTCAGTAGTCTGTGTACATGCACCTTGAAAGCTCAAAGGCCAGAGGACAGGTTCACACAAGAATCAAAGTCTCCACACATTATAGTGGGAGTTACAGTGCTTAGATAGGGATTAAAAATCTAAATGTGTTTGTAATAGTGCCCTCACAAGACTAGAAGATAGCCAAGGATCTCCTGACTTCCACTGACATTCAAGCAATGCACTGACAGATAATCACTCCAAATGTTTCTCTACCAAGAGACATAGATCCTAGTAAGTACATCCTGTGCTGCCTACTGCAGATCCTAAGCAAAGATAGGCACAACATGCATATCTATTCCCTGCAACACTATTTTTCTAGGCTGAGTGCTTCGGAGAAGTTAGGAACACAAGGATCCACTGCCTCAGTTTTTGACCTCTCCCATATTCCACCAACTCTTGGAATACTACATAAAATGCCATCATATCATAGAGAGAAGAAAGCCCTTTCTTGATGGGATGTCTCTTTACTGATGGCTGTTGCTTTGCTGCTTCCATTCTGAACAGACCAACTTGCACACAAGAAACCATCCCGAGTCTTGGACATACTGTCTCTTGTGAGTCATGGAGCAAGCACAGAGAGCAGAAGGATCTACATTTAGCAACCTGGAAAATCCTGCAAGCCCTTTATTCCTTTGAGTTGTCCCCTGGCTTTTTCCAGTGTGCGTGATGCTGCTCTGCTGCCCTTTCCTCTTTTCTGGGGTGTTTGAAGAGAAGAAAATGACACAGAGCTAATTTGTGATCAAAGGTGGAGTCTGCTTTCCACACAGGCATGGACAGACCTTATCTATCCTGGGATGCCTAGCATGACATTAGTGATGTATGGGTGATTTTGTAGGTGGGACACGGTATGGCACTTCCTCTCATTTCCAAACCTGTTCAAGAACTATCCAGGGACTTATTTTTAGCCTCACAGACAGATCTTAGTGGCTCTAATGAGCTGGTCAAGGACTGCAGAGAACATCCCATAGCTCCCATCTGTTGTGGTCTGAGCTCAGAGGATAACTGAGCACCACGCAGCTGGTCACTCCCTCCTTTGCACCCAGTGCTGGAAAGGACATAATAAAGTAAAATGCTCAGGAATTGAGATAAGGACAGGGAGGGATGACTCACCCATTACAGTCATGGGCAAAAGACAGACTCGTTAGGGAAGAAATGAAGAACATCAATTTAATTCAGACACTAACAACAATAACACTTAACAGACAGAGTAGGATAGTGGCAAGCATTACCACATCTTAAAAACACCTCCCCCCACCCCTCCCTTATTCCTGGGCTCAGCTTTGCTCCCAATATCTCTACCTCCTCCCCCCCAGCAGTGCAGGGAGCACCGAATAGGGGGTGCGGTCAGGCCTGCTGCTTCATTCTCCTTGGGGTAGAGGGGACTCCTCACATTCTTCCCCTCCTCCAGTGTGGTTCCCCTCTCACAGGAGACAGTCCTCCATGAATTTCCTCTGCTGTGATTCCTTCCCACGGGCCACAGCTCTCCCCAGGCTGCTCCAGTGTGGGTCACCCCTGTGTGTTGCAGTCCTCCCAGCACTGAACTACAGCAGTGGGGCTTCTCACAGAGTCTTGGCCTTCTTCGGGCACAAGCACCTGCTCTGGTGTGGGATCCTCCACAGGCCGCAGGTTGGTCTCTGCTCCTCCATGGTCTTCCATGGGTGGCAGTAGGCAGCCTTGAAGTCTCACCAGGGCCTGCACTGACGCACCTTCAGCTTCCTTCCACTGACCTCAATGTTTGCACAGATGTCTTCCTGGCAGCTCCTCCTCATAACTCCAACTCTTCCTACCAGATCCCCGTTCTTAAATACATTACTTCAGATGTGCAGCCACCGTCACTAGTTGGTTCGGCCCTGGTTAGAGGTAGGTCCAATTTGGAGCCACAGGAGTTTCAAGAAGCTTCTCACAGGGCCACCACTGTAGCCCCTTCTCCTACTACCAAAAACCCCAGCACATGCACAAACCTAACATACCATCTGACATAGACATTTGTAATGCCTGGAAGGAAGTTATGCATGCCTATGTGGCTCCAAAGTATGGGATATAGCCATAGCTAGGGACCTGCCTACTTGTGTAATGTTCTCTCTCTGCATTGCCAGATGTTAAACTGTTCAAAAGGACAGCTCCAATCTCTTTAAATTCTGTCTCTCATTTTCCATTCACACAAGTGCCTCTGGGATGGGGTATAGTCATGGAAAGGATGGGAGGTGGCAGTGAGAGAGGTCACCATGCAATAGTCAGTCTCTGAGTGACAACATGAACAATGGCAGCAAAATCTGCAGAGGACATTAAAGGTTACACAATTGCAACCAGATACAGACGAACAAACTTCTATCTGCTGGCTGCAGGCTGACCCTGATGAGTCATGCTGACAGGGCTGCCAGCTTGGCAGAAGGGAGAGAAACTCCACTCCCCCTATTCCTCTGGAATGCCTCTTCTGAACATTGTTTTAGTCTTGTCTGAGTAATCCTCAGCTACTGACTCCCAAAGGACAATGAAGGGCTGGAGCTGTGAATGGCAAAATGCAAGACAAGCAGTTCCTGAACCCCTTGTATTCACAGCCAAACTTCACTCATTTCATCTCTGAACACTCAAGGTTTTAGCTGTCACGCATATACAGTAAACAGGATGGGTTTCCATTTACTGCTGCATCAAAAGATCCAAGACATTCCAAAATTTCCACAGGAAAAATGCACCAAGGAAGACTGTTCTTGGGATTCATTTTATTGCCATCAGAAAGACAAACATTTGGAAAAGTTTGGAAAAACTTTGAATTTCCTGAATGCATGCACTGTGTCATGGACACCCTGAGGACACAACTGCGTACAGAGTAATCTTATCTATATTGTACATATTATGTGATGATGAACCCCAGGAATCATCTGGAGAGAAAAGCTAGTGCCAGCTGATTTGAGCAGGAAGAAGTAGCATGATGCAGCAGTGCTGTAGGTGCAGCCAAGCCACTTGGACTGAAAATGAACAGAGGCCTCACTCCAAACAGGGAAGACTCAGCAGTTGTCTTAAAAAATGTCCTTAACATTCATTAAGGCAGGCCCATGCAAAGTGCCCCAGCTACCCATCCAGGTCCTCATGCTGCTCAACATTTTTCGCATACAGATCACAGAAAGAAAGAGGATGCCTGGCCTTATGGAATAACAGATGAAATGCTGCTGTGTAATTAAAAGAGGTGGTGCTTTGATATGGATTGATGCCTGCTTGTGCTTAAATGCTTGCAAATGTATAAAAGGATGAATCACCCTCATTCCAACACTGCCTGGGCTACTAGCAAATTAAGAAGTCTGAAGCTGGAAGAAGCCACATTTTGCTAGTGACACAACACAGGATGCCAAAAAAAAAGGAATGTTAAGACAGTTATAAAAAACTGTAAATCAACTTCTGTTAATATGTAGCAATATTGCTGCAATTTTTCATTCTTCTGATTTAGATAAGATCTATTTTCATGTAACTACAAAAGTCAAGCCAGAAATTTGGAGGAGTTTATTTCGTTTATCCATTCCTCTAGGGCTACTGTGCTTTATTCTTTACATAAACCAGTGCATTGGCTTTCAGTTAAGACAACAGATAAACATAAATCTATATTTCTGCTGGAGGTGTTTCTGTATATCATCCTCCCTCTCTATCCCATCCAGTAGCCACAGGAGACATGCAAAAATGGTAATATTGAGTTTTTATGTTTGACAGCCTTCCTCCTCTCTTCCATTCAGTTATCTTGGACTTTCCAAAGCTATTAGTCCCTAGAATTACATGTACATCACAGATGGACCAGTTTAATTTGACTACAGTAGAAGAGAAGATTAAATCCAGGATTAATCAGGAAAACTAATCATAGCCTTAGCTACAGAGAGACCACCAGCCCTTCTTTGTTTCGAAATAGCAAAGTCTGCTTTTTACAGTGACAGTGTCTGCAGCTCACAGATTTTGAAACCATGGTATTGGGGAAAAGAATCATTTGTATGAGTGTGGTGTTAAAATGGGTTTTTGACAACACTGGCATTTCTGAAATGTTACTTCTTTAAGTGCTTGGACACTTGTTCTGGACCAAGGCAGGGTAATAGCACACTGAAGGTCTTTGCTGTCATGATGCATAACACTGAAAAGGAACCTGAGGGGTATGTGAACATAGAGATGAAAAACACAGAAAATTAGGGTTTTTTGGGGAGAAGAGCCCTCCATTTTTTTTTTTATTAGAAAGCAAAATATAAAAACATTACAATAAATTATTGCATTGTGACTTGATGAGGTGTCTCTGGTGGGACAGGGTACAATGAAAATCATCTCTGTGAGTTCTAAACTCTACTTAAAGATGACAGTTTTTCACTATAGAAGAAAATACACTTAAAGTAAAAATGCTATGTAAGAATCTGAGACCATCACATATGATGTTCTCCTGAAATGCTGCAGGGTTACCTAAATCTGACCAATATCTTAGAGCATCTTTCTGAGATTTCTCTTTCTTATGTACAGGAAGTGCAATGACCCGGAAATACCAAGAACAAGCACAAATTTAGGTAATCCTCACAGGATTTCCAAAGGAAAAGACAAGGCTAGGGTCCGTGGTCACAAAGGACTGTTTCATATCAAGAGATGTTGGGACAACTGAGCACTTTGGTGGAAAGGGATGCTGCTCTCACCTGTTGACTGCCAACGAGACACTTCATTCCCCATTTCTGCCTCTGGAAAATCCATTCTCAGCTGATGAGTATACACAAAGTCCCAAGGCTAGAACATCTTTTGAAATTTGTGATTTCTAGACCGGCTGTTTGTTCCCAAAGTCATTCTTTCTTCCACGGCCTGTCACCCCTGGCATGAGCCTGCTGTTAACTCCTGCCTGCACCGTGCCTCCACCGGTCAGCAGCTCAGGCAGCTGACATTCCCTTCTCCGCCACTTTCAGGCTAATGGTGAGGCATCACTGCACTGCTGTCAGTTCCTGACACACAAGGCTGCTGCTCTGTAGCCAGTGCAGGGCTTGCAGAGCTGCTCTGCTAAGCTGCCTGTACATTTTCAGGTTTTGAGGCACTGCTTGACCAAAGGAGTAGTTTTCCAGAACAGCATTGGAAGGGTTACTGTCTTTCAGCTGCACAGAGGTTGTGAGAAACACTAAAAGCTCTTTCCCACTGATAGATCTACACAGGGAGCTCCCAGATCCAGTGCTGAGGCTCCAGGCTGCTGGGGATCGACATGACAGGAGGATGCAGGATACAGAGGCAGCCTGTGATAGACACCACGAGCTGGACAAGCCCTGAACAAAGCCCTAGGAGCTCTTAAGAGCAGTTGCAGAGAGACTAGCAAATGGTGCATTCTCCATTTCATGCACCCTTACATGCCACACTGTTTTTGTCATTTTGAATGCAATTTACCCAAGAGTTATAATGCAACTAATGAGTCAAACATATCCCAGTTCAGGTGAAATGCAAATTCAAGCTATTAATCACAACCCAACAGGAATAATCCTTGAATGGTAGGCAAAAAGAGTAACAAAGAAAATTAGCCAATCAATGACCAAAACCACACACACACACACAGATGTATGCACACACACCATTGGATGCAAAAAGCTAAATAACACAATCTCTCTGCCAGAAATATTGTATGCTCATTAAAATACTGGCCAGACTGCCTTATGATTACTATCCCAGGATTTTAAATGATGGCTGAGTTTGAGATGAGGCTTACAGAACAAAAACTGCCAATAAATGGAGTAGAGAAGTGGAGATGTAGAGAGTGAAAGGGATTTAGACATCTAGGAGAGACTTTTCTCCTAGAGCAGCCAGGATTAGTTTGACAAGTAGCCATTGTTTCTAAATCAACATTCGTTCTTTCTCTCTGTTGGGGCATTATCTTAGATGACCAAGAAATTATGGAAATGAATGGGAGAAGCATAGCAGCATAAGCTATTTAACATTACTCACAGTCTCTCATAGCAAATCAAAGGGGTAAATAGAAACGTCGCCTGTGCTACATCCTC
Organism: Tyto alba; assembly: GCF_018691265.1. Taxonomy (NCBI): domain Eukaryota; kingdom Metazoa; phylum Chordata; class Aves; order Strigiformes; family Tytonidae; genus Tyto; species Tyto alba. The sequence continues at coordinate 45,588,911 of NW_024881275.1, read as the reverse complement.
TCAAAGAAATTGGAAGGATCACTGATCATGCCAGCTCTTATCCTTGACTGTTTTGGGGTTTTTTTTGCTATTGTTAATTTTTAATTGGCTCTCCATTTGCAGTTTAAGAGTGCAGCAAGTGAATCAGATAATCTGTATTATTCAGCTAAACATAAACCAGATAATTCATAAAATGAAAGAAAAAAAAAAAAAAAAAGGAAGGAGATGAGCAATAATAAAAAAAATCATGCTTCAGGACATGTGGTCTTCAGTGGCAAACCCAGATAGTTATTTTTCCAGAAGACAAGTCACACTCTGCAAACTCCCCTCAACATAGCATACACGCTGACTCACTCCAGGAGGCAGATCACCTTTATTTTCCCATAATAGTGAATCGGGCAGCTGTGCCAAAAGTGAAGAGCTTCTCCTTTCTTCTCAGGAATCCTGCAACTAGTGGGTATACACCTTCTTTGAAATGTCCCCTTCTCCTCTCTCCCTCCACCTCTTTTTGGGAGAACAAGGTTACAATGGTGAGCATAATATCTATCTTTTCCTAGCAGGAACTCACTAAATATAATCAATCTGCTGCTGACAACTCTGTTCTCCTCTTTATGGCATTTGTGATCCACAGAGGCAGAGTATTTTTTAGACACATTGGTCACAACAGCAACAGGTTAGTATCCCACATGGATGCAAACTGGGTGTTACTGGAAGAAAATGGCTGTATGAAGAAGCTAAATGATAAGCCATTAGGTTGCTAGCAGGAGTCCGGCAGGCCAGTGAATCATTGCCCTGGGCAGACCTTCAGAACTGCTGCCACAGACCAAGCCTGTAACGTAGACTGGGCTGCCAGTTTTGCACCATGTGTAGATCCTATCCAATTCAGACAAGTTTCAAACCCAATAGGCAGAAAAGTAGAAAACAGAGGCAGACTTGAGTTAATGCTCACACTGAGTTCTGGGAAGGAGCAACTTGTACATGGCTATAGAAAATGCAGGCCACAACATATTACTGTTAGCTGCCAACATACTCTGTCTCCCCCAAACATTAGGAAGGCTGTTTTACCTTTCTGATAAGCACACCAAGAATGTAAATGAAACATTGTGCTGAATATGTGTGCTTTATACTGGCATCCCTGCAGACATATGACTCCATATCTAAAGAGTCACCTGCATGTGTGACTGTGTGAGCCCATCCATTACGTATTCACAAGCTGTTCTTTAGCACAGGCAAATCTGCTATGCAAAAACTTTCCTAACTTTGCTTTCAGAAGAACAGAAAGTTGTTTTTCACTGAAACATTCCAAACAATATTCTACCTATAGCATGAGGCAGAGAAAATTTCCATTTGAATACTCTGTCAATGTTGTAAATGACTGGGCATGTCATGGAAAATGCTACACAGCCTTTGCTATGAGGCACTGGCTACTACAATTTAAAGATTGAATGTTTAAAAGAAAGTCATTTATTTGTTATGCAAGATTTCTAGCCAGTTGTTTTTTGTTTCTACTCAGCACTGGATGGCCTCCTTTACACTTTACACAGAGTAAGAGAGTGGCAATGATGTCATTCACTGCTGCACAGGAAATAAAAAGCTCTGACCTTACATCTTGGCAGGAAAAAATAGTTTTGCACTTAATCTCTAAACAAGTGTTTAAATGAAGTTTGTTTTTCTTGAAAGCTAGTCAGGGTCTGACAGGAGGTTAGTAAACTTTCCCCAGGCACCCAGTCTCCAGACAGATTAAAAATCAAGGCAGAGCAGAGGGACTGAAAGCAAGCACCATGGTGCTGTCAGCCCCATAACCATGTTAGCACCCAAACCACCCTCTGACACCCTCACCTCCTGTCCAGCACCTTTGCCTTTCCAAGGGCATGTTAAAAGTGCTAAACATCTCTGCAGTGGTGGCTCCTCAGTTTTTGCATGATGTTCTTTTAGACATTTCTTAAATGACCCCAAACCACTGCACATTCAGGTCCTCCTGATCAGCCCTCTCCTCTGACCCTCAACTCCACTGGAAACACTCAGTCCTTTGGAAAATTTGGGCCAGAAACCCTAGTTTGTAACAGTCAAAGCCAGTGACTGTGCTGGGTTTGTGTGAGTAGCAGGGCTTTTGATAGTGGGGGAGGGGGCTACAGTTGCGGTCCCTGTGAGAAGCTCCTCAAAGCTCTCCTGGCTCCAAGTTGGGCCTGTCTCTGCACCAAGGCTGACTCAGTTAGTGATGGTGGCTGTGCCTCTGTGATAACGTATTTAAGAAGGGGAACCTGGGAGGGTGAGTTGCAAGAAAAACATCTGTGCAAACACTGAGGTCAGTGGAAGAAAGGAGGAGAAGGAGGGGGGGTGCACTGGTGCAGAGACCCCCCTGCAGACCCTGGTGAGATAACAGGGCAGCCCCCTGCAGCCCATGGAGGTCCACAGTAGGGCAGATGCCAGCCTGCAGCCCGTGGAGGGCCCCATGCCAGAGCAGGAGGTTGTGCCCAAAGAAGGCCGGGACTCTGTGGGAAGAAGAAGCTGCTGCTGTTGTAGTTTGGTGCTGGAAGGACTGCAACAGACAGGGGCCACCCAAGCCACCAGGAAAATGCTGCAACCTATAGGAAGGATTCATGTTGGAGAAAGTTTGTGGAGGACTGTCTCCTGTGAGAGGGGGACAGTGTTGGAGCAGGGGAAGAATGTGAAGAGTCCCACCCCATGGAGGAATAAGTGGCAGGACTGACTGCACCCCCTATTCCCTGTCCCCTGCACCACTTGGGGGAGGAAGTAGAGATATTAGGAGCAACAGCTGAGCCCAGGAAGCAGGGAGGGGTGAGGGGAGGTGTTCTTAACATGTGGTAATGCTTCTCACTATTTTACTGTCTGTTAAGTGTTGTTGCTGTTGTTAGTGTCTGAATCAAACTGATGTTATTTTTTTCTTTCCCTAACAAGTCTGTCTTTTGCCCATGACTGTAACTTGTCCCTCCCTGTCCTCATCTTGATTCCTAAGTCTTTTGCTTTATTGTCTCCATCCCAGTGCTGGGGAGAAGGGTAGAGTGAGTGGCTGCGTGGTGATCAGTTGCTCTCTGAGCTCAAACTACTACAGTGACAGAGCTGAAGGTCACAGCTGTAGTATGAGACTTACCAAATCAAAAGAACAGATCAGGATAGTCTGTGTGACTAGACACAAGATGCCTGAGATCTGAAACTAAAACATTGCCTCTTGGGTGTGTGTCTGTGGCTGTGTTATTTCATACCTGACGCCATGACAGCACTAAGCTTACTTAAACTTTGTTTATGCAAAAGATGTCCCTGGAGGCAATCTGGGAACCACAACAGGCAGAAGTAATTTGCATGCCTGTAGCACAGCTAAAGGCAAATACAAAGCAGCAAGAAACCCTGATTTCTTGTTTGGGGGTTGTTTTTTTTCCTGGTAAGTGACACAACTAACAGAGACCCATAATGTGATTAATCTTAAGTCTGGAGAAAGACAGAGTTGAAAGAAGAGCGCATCTAACTGTGAACATAATTCAGCTTTATTTTATGTTCTAACATCATTACGTTATGTGATGAAAACTCATCTGCCCACCCGTGAGGAAGCACACAGAGACAACAGCAGATAGTGGTGGACCCGAAACATACTTTGTCTGGCCCCTCCTAGGCCCATCACAGGAGCCATCAGCCACTTATCAAGGGATGAAACCCACGTCTGTGATTCAACTGGAAAGGCTTTCTGGAGCAGCTTTCAAACAGAGGCGTGTTGCTGCCTATGGGCATCTGGTACTCCTCATGGGATGCAAGGGAAGCACATTTTGTTATCATACAAGATTCATGATGAGATGCTTAGGGGAGGAACCAAAGGCAGGGAAAGGAAGGGATCTCAGTGTTTTGGAGGGAGGAACAAGCATGGGAAGACAGAGGGGATAAGGTGACAAAAGGATGACGGTCTTGTGTAAACAGGCTGCTGATCCGTCTGCTTGTGTTGTTGTACCTTGCACCCAATCAATGCAGTCTACCCAGTCTTCTCATTAAACTCCATTTCGAACCTTCTTCCTGGGTGAGGGGTATGTACATATGTACAGATCACGTGAGTATGTACATGTGTCTGTGTGCATGCCTGCTGGGAATGCATGCCTCGCCTTGCTGCTGCCTGGACCTGGGGCATAGAGCTGATGTAGCCTCACCTCAGTGGGGCTACCAGATTTGTCCACTTCCTAGCAGAATAGTACTAATTAATTTCAAAAACCATGCTTCTTTCTGTCACAGATGACAAAAAAATATTCATTCTATTTCCAGTTCCACAAGGCCACAGGTATCATAACTACCCTTCACTTTAGGTACAGATAAATGCAAGGTACGTCTCCTTAAGCAGAGGTGATTAAGGCAAAAAATGACCATGCTTATACTTTTTTCTTCCTATAAAAGGTTTTCCATTAAAAAACTGGCACAGTGCCTGCTTAAGAAAGGGAGAATTTTAAACAATTTTTGGAATTAAGAAAAACTTGTCACATAGAGAAATATTTTTAAAAGAAGGTGGTTCGGTGGAAAACACAACACCATTACTTTAGCAATAGTATGCTCCATTTTTCAGGTCTATTGTAAGGCAGTCTGTGCAGATGTTTTTAGTAGTATCTGGTTTCTTTATTTTTTTTTGGCTGCAAAATACTTTCCTGGAAGACATCAGGGACACAAAGCACATGTTGTGTTTCAGTCTGGGGTGTTATAACTTGGGGATGCTGACTGCAACTTGAACACAATAAGCTTCAAGTGAAATAAAAAATAATGGAGTTCTCCTTTGGAGATGCTCAGCTGATAAACTGACAGCCTGTAATGATTATACACACCTCTAGTTAGGTTGCAATGAAGAAAAGAACCTTTGGAGCATGGCATGGGGGGATAACAGTCATTTTTAAGGAGCCAAAGTTCAGTGAAATATAGCATCAAATAGGTCACTCAGCAGAACATCCTGATACAGAATATCTGGGGTAATGCCCCAGGTACCTATAACTCAAGTCACCTCTGGAAATTGCCTCACAGTCTGCCCTCTAACTTGTCTTCAATTCCTGGTGTTTCTCTAGAGCCCCGAGATGTGCCTGTTTGGGTTGGTGGAAGATGAGGGTACCTTGGTGACAGGTTGCCCAGCACACAGCTGGACCCTGGCCCATAGCCTCCACGGCTAGAGCGTGCAGAGGCTAATCACTACTGCTGTAAGCTAGCCTCAGGAGAAACAGGACAAAGAGGGACTGATGGGAGTTGGAAATCCACAGAAAGGAAAACCCATTGCAGCATTGGAGCTGCAGGACCCCTTGCCTTTCTGCTCTTCTCTGCCACAGTACCTGGAGACCTGCTCCAGAGCACAGCTGCTCTAACCCATAAAGATTGTCTTCTACTTTCCAGCTGACGTTCATGTTCTGTTCCTCCCTCTTATTGGTGCTTGTCCCTTTTCCTGCCTTAGGAGATGGTTCAAAGTCCAGCAGTCAGCTACAGTGAGCCCTTCCAGTTGGCCCTTTTTCTCCTTTCCAGTTTGTTCTCTCATCTCTCCTCCTAAATGGGAGCTGAGGATATCTAGTACTTCATGGGTATATTCAGCCACGTATCCCCAGTCCCCAGGTAGTGCTGACCCAGCTTGTGAAGCAGCTTTGGCAAAACACTCAGCATGCACATGGTGACAATGAAGCAGAACAGCTTTTAATTGTCCATGTTCAGAGCACACAAGTGACTTGGCATGACCCCTGCGGGACTGCTGAGACTGTCCTTCATCCCTGGGTGGGAGAGGGCCCTGGAGCTATCCCACACTTTAAGAGGGGCAGGTGCTGCACAGATGGCTGCTCTTACCTGGTAGACAAATGCAGACTTCTGGCAGATGTCCACTAACCACTTTCCTGACTAGGGAAGGGTTACTGTTTTTCTCAATTCCTCCCACTTTTAATGACTCTTTTGCTAAATATGGGCTGGGGGTAGACAGGGTCCCTCTTCCAATTGGTTTTGTGGTGTTTTGGACTCCTTTTCCTCCCTAGCTTCCCGTAAACAATCAGTGACTGCTGGAAAGTATCTCCTCCACCTCTGTTTTTGTCTCACAAGATTTTCTGTTCTGACGTTGTCGCAATGAACATACACTATCATCACAGCAGTCAGTGTGGATTATCCTCTTTGTGCCTTCTTATGGAGATGGACACCTATGCTGTTTCACCAGGGTGATCAGCAAAGGAAAAAATGTTGAATTCACTTTTTTTCTATATTAGTTCAGTGAAGTTTGCCTTTGACTGAACGTGAAGTATCCAGCTTCTTACAAAAAGCATTAGTAACTAAACTGTGTCTCTGGTTTCTCACCTTTCCTGGCTATGTACGTTCTTTGTTCTTTATGGTTTGCCCTGTTATTGAGATTATCTGTTTTATGAAAACAGTATACTCTAGACATTGTTCCACAGGGGCTTTCAGATTGGGTCACTAATGACAAAACAGCAGATATACTCTCTGGTCTGTTTTTTTTTCCATTGTATTGTGGCCATTGCCTAGGTCTGCATGAAGAAGATCTTGGGCACAGTTTCTTCCTCATCTGAAGATATGTGCTTGTCTTTCAGGGCTATTTGTTATTCTGTGCTTTGGATGGCTCTGGAATAATACTCATCTGACTGCAGCCATGTCTTCCATTCTGAGGGAAGCTTTGATGCTTTCCTTAACATCTTAAAACAGAGGGGGATTTTTTTTTTTTAATCTATAGATGGACAAGATAAATTTTTTGATGATCCATTTGAAGCATGCCCTGTTAAATATAATGGCTGCTTGCAGTAATTTTGCTGATGGCAGGAGATTTCCATGTCAGACCACTGCAGATTTAATTGTACTTTTTGCTGTAACATAGCTAAGCAAGCAGAAGAACCCTCTTCATAACTTCTACACATTTATACATCTTAACTTTTAAATGAGCTACTATTGGGAGGCAGAATCTTTTGGTAGACTGCTGGATTGAGTTTGAAAAAGACAGGTAAGCTTTTGAGCCCAGTGATGTCTCTTCAGGCCTCTACAGTTTCAACAAATTAAACTTATCCCACAGTGTTCTTATATTCCATAAGCACCACTTTCTGCTGCTTGTTCTAGGAGTTTAACTTCACAAAGGTCAATGTGGCTTCCTCCAGCTATGATGGATTTGGCTTGATGTATGTTTGTACTGAATATATTAGTGAACATCTCTTAGTAAGAATGACTGAGCTAACATGGCGTTGATTTAGCTGTTATCCCAATCTCAATCCCACAGCTGCTGGGTTAGTAGTTATAGGTATTTTGTTTGAACACAGCATCATGTAAGTCTCTAAACTTGCTAAACTTGTGGAATTTGCTCTTGCTTCCAACACTGTCTGGACCACTTGCCACCTGCCCTAATTCATCCGTGTTGCAACTGAACCAAATATTTTTGAAGGCTTTACTGTTGTGTCCCGTGTTTCATTGCTTATAAGCCAAGCAATTCTGCTGCCAATACTCAGCAAGCTGGGTACACTCACTCAGTGGTTTGTGAATTACTGGCCTGTCTCATATGCACCTTGCTTTCCTCCAGCCCACAGACAACTTGATCATCCTCTTTATTCAGAGGCATTTATTCAGAGTCAGGATGAGCCTGCTGCCTGTAATATGGATGATAATTAATAGCTTCCAAGATGCATATAGGTATGAAAGATCTCAGTTCAGTAATGCTAACAGTTCTGCTTCATTCTTCGAACTCTTTGCATGCAGTCTCTCATCTTTCCCTCCACTACTGCCAAGGGTCACAGCAGTTGGTAGAAACAGGACACCCTGGGAAATCATGCCCTATTTTCACTTTCTAGCCTATTTCTGTATGCTAGAATTGGAGGAACTACAGTCGTGATGTCTTCAGGCGCTGCCCTGGGTGACTTCTGTGCATGTTTCACAGCTCAGAAATCCATCCTGGCTCAGTTAGGAGGGTAAGGAGCCTCATCCATGCAATTGGCTTTCCCAGTGAGTCCAACATAACAAGCCCTAAAATCTAGCTGAAGCCCCTGGGGCTGGATCCCATCCAGGCTCAGCAATACACCTGTACATCACTGGCATTTATCTCTGGTGCTGACCTGAGCAGAGGGGGTCTGCTGAGTCACCCCTACTTCTCTGGTTTGGTTCGTCACTTTCCTGTACAGTGCCTGCAATGCCATCCCTCCGTGTTTTACACAGCTTGTTTTGGGTTGGAAATTCAGGCAGGCACAGCGCTTAGGAAGATACTTAATTGCCCTTAGTCAGCATGTTTCAGCTGTGAAGTAACTCAAGCCATATTCTCCAATTCTTGCAGCCTGACCTCTGCTCATTTCCTGATGCTTTCCCTAAATGCTTCCATACAGAAACAGTTCTCAGCCCCTCTGAGATCCCTGCAGAATGCTTCATGTATCTGCCTGCTGAGGCCTGAGCAGTGAGGCAGTGCTCATAAAGGTGGTATCAGAGAAAGTCCCTGAATGACAAACAAAGCAAGCAAATAAGAACAAAACCAACCACAGCAGGCAGACCCTCCCTTCAGCCTGAGCTGCCTCTTGCCCCTCCAGCAGTGACTGTACTATCCTCCTAATGTGATTTCTCTCTAGGCAGCTGTTCTGAAAGCTCCAAGTGAAACGCCTGCCTAGGAGAGGCAGGTTTTCCTGGCCACTCTGTCAAAAGCTGCTGCCAGTACCAAGCACACTCTATTTGTAACATTTCACCTCTGAGGAAGATGCTTATAACTGATGTCCACTGACAACAAGAGAACTGAGACAAGGGTTTTCATTTTCCTTAACTAGCACCGATGTTGTCCAGAAGAGGAAAGCATGCATACACCTCAAAAGCAAAATGTTTATCCTTGCCTATGTGGAGCTAAGCTACAGGACTGGAGACAGAAGAGGGCAGAGTTCTCAGGGAGGCATTGACAGTGGGCATGGAGAAATACAGCCAGAGACACTACAGGGAATAGTCACTGCTGGCTGTGCTGAGAGTTGTACAAGACCTGAGAACAGCCTGGCTCTTGGCTTCAATTACTGAGCAGCAGGACTGCACTTCAGAGACCATTTAGCACTGCAATAAATCTTGCTCCTCACTGAGCACATGCGGAAGCTGAGATATCTGACAATGAGGAGGGCTCCTGCAGGCAGGGGTTTGAAAGTGGAGGCAGGCAGTAGTTTGCACAGAGCTACATATTATTGCCAGTAATATGACAGAAGCAGTGTTCTATGACTAAAGCTGCTTTTTACATGTGTTTTCTTGCATGGACAGTGAGAAGAAGGGGATTTGGATGAAGAAATCTCTTTTTAAGGAAAGAACAGAAAAACAAAATTTAAAACAAATCCAGAGCCACACAGATTCAGTACACACACCCCCAGCCACTGCCCAAGGCTTCTGCACCAGGCTGCTGGCAGGGTGAGCCTTTCTTTTAGGGAGAGAAGCACGTCCTGCCATGCTCTCCTTTTTACATCTGCATTTGCTGCAGAAAGCGTGCGATACCAGTGTCTTCTCACAACATATCTGCACCCGGCTGCTGCACCCAGCAGTGAGTCAGCACCAGATGCTTGCAGGCTTGGGAGTCTCAGCTTCATCAACTGTAAATCCCTGCATCTCCACTATTTACAAGAGCTCCTCACAGCAACACCAGCTGGAAACCTGCCCCTGTAAATCTCTGGGGATGAGCTGCCCAAGCAGCTCTGCCCCAAGCTGAGCCCTCACAAGGGTTTCATTCTTCCTGGTTGTCGAGCCCATTTCTACTCCTCCCAAAGCATAAATGGGTTTGGTGGAAGTGGGAGCCGGGGCCCTTTATTTGGACTGAGCATGTGGGATTTGCTTCATCCCTAGTCTAAACAAAAGTCTAAATGAGTGTAAATGAATGTGAATGAGAGTCAGGAGTTGTATGCCTGTGCATATGGGGACACGTTAGGGCTTCAGCCTGATTGTATCTCCCTGGGAAGAAAACAGGCATTTGTAAAACCTGCACACACCTAGTCTGGAAACAGACTGAATATCCATTATGTATACACTAGCAGAAGACTATTTTTAGCCACTAGGTAATGATAGGGTATCTGTCAGAACAGTGTTCAAACCTCATCTCATGCCTGTCATATTCCTTCCCCTCTCTTCATGTCTTTAGCAACCCTCTCCCAAACTTGCCCCTTCTTACGGAAACTGGAAGACATTTAATTAAATTGTTAATGACATTCGATCTCCACACACAGAAAATGAATCATCCAAGGAGTTTTTCCCTCCTTCCTCCCTGATTTTTCACAACAAGCAAATCCACGGACCACATAACATCACCACCAATGTTGTATCATCCTGGGGGTGCTACTAAAAGTGATACTTGATCTTCTCTCCTTCCCCTTCCCTTTCTCTCTCCCCTTCCCCCTTCTCTTCCTCTTCTCCTTCCCTTCCCTTCCCCTTCTCTTTCCCTCCTCTTCCCTCCCCCTCTTCTCCCCTCCCCTCTCACCAAAGAAGCTTGTTTCCATTGCTGGCCTCTATATTGAGATGATCATGGCTTGAAGCATAACCTGAAAAGAGCACCCTTCTGTGCTACACGCCATATGATACCTAGCAATATGAAAACCTGAAACATGGACATTGTTTTATTACCACAGTGACTTTGCGAGTGCATGTGCCTCATGGTATCCTAAGTCAAACTGAAGTCATGGAACAAGAGGGGTTAACAAGAATGACATAGCCCTCACATCTTTTGCTAGACCCAGGGATGAGGGAGGCAGCACACAATCTGCTAAGTGAAGGGGCTCTGGTAAAGGGCTTAGCGGCACCCAGTGCTCAAAACATTGACATATAGGCACAGGCACAATAAATTTTTATTCTTCTTTGGTTTATGGCATGTCATATCCGGAGACATACCTCAAATGATCTGAGGTACCAGAAAGAAATGAAAATATCAGCAAACCAATGCAAAAATGGATTGAGTTGCGCTTCTAAATAGTATCGGGCAAACTCAAGCAATCTAAACAACCACAGGAAACAGGACTCTGCATGACTACTGAGCAGAAATGTTCAGCTATGCAGAGCTGTTATTTTAACAGCTTTATACATAGCCTCTAAATCAGAACTATTTTCTCATTCCCAACTCTCTAAAAGTAATATCTAAGAGAATTCCCTTATTTCCCCTCATATCAGGATGGAGTCACCAGGGCTACTTCTGATGTGACTCTATTGGAACAAATGTATTTTATCACTGATTTATACAGAGTTACTCCAAATTAGCATTGTATCCTCAGAAGTGTAGCTCAACTGTGACTCCACAAGACTGGAAGTAAAGAACACCCAGGGGCAATAACTTCCTCACCTGCTCCAGCTCTATCCTCAAAATATACAAGACTTCACCCTCCTTGTGAATAAGGAATAGGCAAACCGCAGCAGGCAACGGTTGTTCTTGCTATACTGCTGGAGCACTGAAAATATGCAACAGCTGGGACTCTCCCCAGCCATTTATCTCTGAATTTCAATGAATATTTGATCACTAAACCATGCTCTTCTCAAGATAATTTACAACCTCTTTTTGTCTCCGTACTAACACTCTGAAAACTTGTGGACAGGGTAGCAGTTTTCCAAGGCTAATTCACATGTTGTGTCATCTAAAAAACTGCCAATAATCTCCCTATTCTTGGCTTGCAAGACACATACAAGGGCTCCAGTGATGGAGCAGTCTTTCAGGAAGTACACGAAGCAGTGTCATGCACTCAATAGGTGATCAGAGATACCTAACAGCTGAAGAGGAATGGAAAATGAGGGTGTTAAAACAGTCTTTGTAGCCCACGGGCAAAAAGAAGGAGGTTATGCCACAATACTCAAAGCATTTCAACAAGATTGCTGCACTCCACCACTTCCTGAGAAGCCAGCTTCTCCACTTCTGCTGCACAGTGAGCTAGCAGAAACTGATGGGCTAACTGAGGGATGCCATACAAATTACAATCTGAAGATGTTACTGACTAAAAGCAAGCTGGCTGTGTTGCTGGTGTACTGCCTGACTATTTACTTGCTGTTGTAGGCTGTGCAGAAATGGAGATTTTCTCTCATCTTATTTTGCAGATCTCACAATAGGAGTTGTGTGCACCCAGAGGGCACCACCTGCTGCCCCTCCCCCTGCTTCAGACAGCTGTCATTGGAAATGTCCACATGGCATTCCTCACATCTGGGATAGGTATTTCTGCCATGGATCAGTTTTCATCTCAAAATCCAACACCCTAAAACCAAAGGTAACCTCAAAAGCAGTGCTCTAGAGGCAGCAGGTTTATACACCAGGTAGAGGACACCAGACAGCTGATGGGGTTTCACAGAGGTGATTTCACTCATGACTAAGCTGTTTTTGACTTGCTGGGTCTTTTAATATTCATGCAACATTTCTTCCTTCACACTGCAGTAAATCCCTACTTTTCAAAGCACAATGCCACAGACTCTGCCCAAGGGAGGGATGTGCAAGAAAATCCGGGTTTATCTGTGTGACATTACAGTTTGTTTGTTTGCTTACTTAATGAGAGCTTTGCTGCTTGCCTTTCCTTCTCAATATCTAGGAAAGAAGACTGCCAGCTGTGGTGAAGAATACTAACCCTGTCCTAAAACAGGTGCTTTGCAGCAAAGGCTCTGAGGCTTTCCGTGACAGATCTGCTGGGCAGCAGGGATTAGGAACAGCCCCCGGCAGAGAAGCCTAAAACCTTGCAACACACTGCTCAGGCTCCACTCTGCATCCCTAAACTGACAGAAGCAGGGTGGGATGACACTGCACCTCTGGTATGGTGTTTAGCCCTGTCACAGATACGGTTCCTTAGGGATGAGGAGCCACCCACTGTGGCACCTCCAATGCTCCTGACCCAGGCCGGTTTCAAGGCAGATGTGCCCAGCATGGAGCTGGGTGAAGCTCTTACTAATGGTCGTACCCACTACCAGTACTGATGCCCAGAGGTAGTATCCTGAAAAACTCAGAGAGGAGGAAACTACCATTTCAGTACTGTTCTGAAGCAATGAGACAGGACCTGATCCCTTCTGAATGACTGCAGCTCAGTTAGCTCACTCACAACACTGTCCTAGCCTTGTAATGGAAAGAAACGCACTGCAGAACAGTCCAAGAGTAGTTCCTGCCAGACTGTGTCCTAGAGGCAGAATAGACTGCTTATTTCTAAAATGAGCTCCTTTGCTGCATGGTTTCAGTCCAGGATATTTCCCAAGTATTCACATCACCTCCTGAGACCACACACACACATCCTTGCTTGTGGGTCCTGTTTCCATCCATTGCCAGGAAACATTACACAGAATTGTCTGCATAAAACCACAAGCCTTGAGATGAGGAATAAATGAAGATTAAAAACTTATATCTATATTGCTTTACTTGAATGAGATGACCAGGAGTAAAGCTTAAAAAATGAAGAAACAAAAATTAAACCATGGAGAACAAGGAAGATGGGATCCCATATGTTCCAGTCTGGGGTCAGGCAGATGTGCTGGGGAGGCATGAGCGGGAGGGGTGCGTGCCAGATCTCTGCTGCTGCTACAGCTACAAAGCAAGCTGCTCCCTTCTTTTTGCCACACTTCCCTTTTTCAGAATAAGAGCTGCTAAGAACTACTGTACTTGTTATGCCTTCCTCTCAAATCCTGCTACTGCTTCACAAATCACTTTCCCTGTATCTGCAGCAATCCTTATTTCTCCTTGTACATCTCTGGAGCACCTTTGTTTCTTGCACCTCTGGGTGCCTTTCACCCTGGCTTGGGAAGTCAGTCCCTGAATTTCTCATGCATTTGCCACTTGGCTCTGTTCATTCCTTGCTCACTTCCTCTGACTGCGTGTCTAGCTTGCTTCACCTGAGCTTCAGTTTTGGCTTGAAGGCCCTGTCTGGGGAAGAAGGATCAGCCTTCAGCATCAGAAGAGCAAGACACCAGCAAGTCACAGGCCTGAGGGAGAATGACACCCAACTATTCACATCCAGCTGGTTGTCAATGCTATCCACTCAACTGGAAAATCCCAGAGAGTGTGGATTAACATGACTGACAGCTGAGGTGGGGTATTCTTTGCAGTGAAGTCTTTCAGGAAGCACTCACTTGTTTCAACTGGAGCATTTCCACAGAAATGTCTGCATTTCTACAGAGCCTTCAGTGGGAATATGGCTCAGGGTAGCAGCCTTTGGAACAAGGGAAGCCTGGTGTGCTTAGCCAGGGTGTAAAAGACCTGATATCAAGCCCCTTGTCCCCTGAAGTGGAAACAAATCTGCATCCCATGTACTGTGAGGGATTATGTTCACTGTTGAGCTGTTGCTGCTCAGTGTGGGGAAGGACTGGAAAGGACTTGGTTTCCTTCTGGTGCCCAACTGAAACACCTCAGCCAGAGTCCTAAGCAACCTAACAGCACATCTGCATCTTGTTATGGCTCGTATTCACAAGGACTGCCTGTACTCTCAGAAACTGGAGGTGTGAAGACTGCATCCCTTGGAGAGTGAGTTTGTGGGAACTGCAGGAATAAGACAAGCCTGTTTCTAACCCAGGAGCAGGGGACCTGGCCACTAATAACCTCCTTTTCTCCTCCAAGTTTCATTCCCCACTACACAATTCCAGGAGCCATATTCTTGAACCTAGGGCAGGCCAGCCTGCTGAGTAATATCGCACTGAGGACAAGAGCACTCCTGTTTTATTTTTGTCACATGTAAAAACAACATACTTGTTCCCTCAAAATTGCAGGGAGTCTGTGCAGATGCAGCACAGGACATTTCAGACAAGCTAAAGGTAACTGTAGAGCTGCTCTGCAAAAGCACTTTAATTGCTTTTGACACTGCAGACTAACTTCATTAAGTTAGTCTGTTGTGAGTGGAACTGCCTCACATCTTGCCTTCAGTGGGACTTTAATAGTAGGTGATCAGAGATGTCCTCAAGGACCAAAAGACGCTTAGCAACACCCAGTATAACTGGCTTGTGTTGAAAAGAATAAAGTAATGGTTTTCCTTGAAGGGCCTAAACACCTCCAAAGCTAGACACTCTTCTTACTTATTTCCAGCAAATAGAAAACTGCTTCATCAGACTAAGTACTCTATCATCTACATCCACTGCCTTCACCCAAGTGTAGGAGAAGGGAATGTCCTTCCTGCATGACTCAACCTGGAAGGCAAAACCGGAAACATTGACAACACATCTGGGAAAAAAAAGGACACAGCACACTTTACACCATCATTTTGCCAGGCTCAGGTCCAAGCTCCCTTGCTCTGGATGCTGTTACTCATAGTAACTAATGCAGCTGTGGGTCCTGCTCCTGAGAAGATGGCATAACCCCCACTTGCATGTCCAGAAATGTACCTCAGACAGATTCTTTCTTTGCAGCAGTCATCACCATGTCCCATGAAAGTTCAAGCCTTGCTAAAACCATGCTGTCAAGAGGACTTGGAAGCAATCCTGTGTGAAGTCTCAGCTATGAATTTGGGTATTTCCAGTCCTTGGATATCTGAAGTTATTACTGTTACATGGAAAATGACAAACTGTGATGGAGATCCTTCTGGTGAGACTACACTGGGAGAGCTGTTTCACCAACCACATGCACATGATTAATGTGATCTGAAGGAAAGAGTCCCTTCAGCTCCTCCACCTCACTGCAGTCAGTCCATCACTGTATAGACTCTGATTGCAAGAGTCAGCCCTCTCAGTGCACAGAGTAGGGAAGACATGCTGCCTTCCAAAAAGGAGCAGGTAATTACAGGAGCTGCAAGTTTTTGTGCTTTTTTGTTTGTTTGTATTTTGTTTGTTTGTTTGTTTTATGCAATATCTAGCTCTCAGGTGAGACCAGCTCATTTATAGGCATACTTGTGCTACAAAGCATTCAAACTCATCAGCTAATCTAGGACTCTATTACATACACTTTCATATGAGCGTAACAATCAAATATTGTGAAAGCAAGAGCAAGAAATCAATGAGTGCAGCTGAATTAGGACAGCTTTTGCCCTGACGTAATAAATTGTCTTAATGATATTGCAACACTGAACACTAATGAGAATGTCTTCTATTATTTCTTGTCCCCTCACTGTGAAATAAGTATCTGATGTCCTGAAAATTATCAGGCTCTGAAAAGTTATCAAATATTTGCCTCAATTACAGAATTTTCATGACAGAACATTGTCCTGAGAACAGTAGTCATGAAACATGTTTGCAGATAGCTTTGCCAACAAACTGAAAAATCTTTCTAATTTAGTGCTCATCATTAATTTCCAATGCTTATAAAAAAAATCTTGAGCAGCATGGTCATGGCACTTTATGCTTTCCTACATCTTTAAGCACTTCATTAAAATAACTATAATAACTAATGAATGCAAAGCAGTCTATAGTGGCTGTTGCTGTGCAGAGCTAGTGGTAACTCCAGAAGGGATCAGCTTTTTCAGAGCCTGATTTTTTATTAGACTTTTTAACTTTTTGCTGCAGGGATTATGTAGGAGCAGCTGCAGCTGTCCACACTTGAGATGTCTTTGTGAAAAATTTATTTGGTTTCTGAAGGACTAAAACATGCTTTTCCTCCCCTTTTTTTGGGGGTGAGAAGGTGGAGCAGGGACAGACTTTCAGGTATGGGTTTCAGTGTCCACAGAAGTCTAGGTCAGAACCCCTCCTGGACAACCCCTGCATGTCTAACCATGATAAATAACAACTCCCATGATAAACTTAGGAAGGAAGGCAGATGTCAGATTTTGCTGAGTCAGTCTAGGCCATCTATTGTCCCCCATCCAGGGCCTGATCCCATTATAACATTTGATTCTTGAGATTGATGCAAGTGAGAATTGAAAGAGCAAATATGTGAAATGATTTCCAGGTAACCAAACAGACATCTTTGCACGTTTTCAAAAGCTTTTTGCACTTCCCTTTCTGGTGACTTCGAGTTAGTTCTTACTGCTAGCTTATTCTCATAATCAATACATTTATGGAATGAGGGCACTGTGGTAACAGCTTTCTAAAAACTACACAAAAAATCCCATTGCTTTTCTGCAGCATCCCATAAAGAGCAATGTTCAGCAAGGCTTCCTCATTTTAATTGCAAATCTTAAATATGTCAAGTTTCTAGAATGGGTGTGAGATTGCACATTTAAATGTGAGCTGGGTTAAAGCTGCTATAAAACTGGTACTATTATCCTCCTTATGCATTCACTGGATTTGTGTTGGTGTGGTGGGGGAGGGTGAAAGACTCCTTTTTGTGGGGCTCCCTGACTCTACTGCCACATTTATAATTGCACAGCTCCCCGGCCAGCAATGCCAGTCGTCGCTTGTCCTTCTGGGTCAGAGATGTCTTGCTGACCCTATCCCTGCTACAGGACGCACGTCTTATTTTCTGTCACTATTCTGCCTTCTACCAGCTAACTCCATAACCACCACTGAAGAAGCAGTATGGACTGAGGAAGCAGTTATACAATTATTGTGCTGTGCTGGGAGGGGACTCAAGCTTTATCCCTGTCTCTGCCACATGCTTCCAGTGCACTGCAAGCAAGTGAGGATGTTCTCAGACATGGCCACTAATCTCATTCCACTAATTTTTCTAACAGCTGGGGCCTGATCTTTCCAAAACATTGTGCCTTCTGAAAAGCTGCTGGCAGGGACTAAGTAGGGAAGAAAGAAGTCCTGATGTTCGATCCTTGAGTGAATGAGGGAGAGGCTTTAGAAGATGGTAGCACATTTACAAGTGGCTACACCTGGTCCAGCCTCTGTGGGAAGGGGCAGGAATACCTGCAGAGTTACAGAAAATGACACATATAGGAGCTAAATCAGGGGGATAGTGTCTTCTCTTTTGGCAACTATCTCACTCTTGCAGGTACCAATGGAGACTCCCAGCTAAGATCCTCTGCCACAGCCGCCAGGTAACTCGGCAACAGAACCCATTTTTCAAATCACAAATAAATGAGTGACACACACTGGTTTATGTGACTCACGCTCTCTGAAAAAGCACTCTGTAAACATTTTTTATGGTTAAAAATTATTATAATCTGTCAATTACAGCATGCTATGCAATGGGGCACAAGTGTTCCACATTTCTGTCATTTGTCACACATTGCTATGGCCTGTGTCACACACTGGCAAAACTGTAAAGGTTGAGAAGTTTGGTTATGGTCTTGAGAGTATGAATGCATAGCAGGCAGTCTCTTCACAAAAAGGGGTTTTGAAAAACAGGAGAAAGATGCTGCTCAGTGGGAACAAATGAGCAGAATGAATCAACAATATGCACACGGGTGGGGATGAATGAGTCTAGGAAAGGACATCTGAGTCATTATGGATAGCAAATGGTGGGAAACAATGAAGCCACAGAAAAGGCACATGCTGTGTTGTGCTGCATCAGTAAACCTCCTCTGCAAGACTCAAGACTGATCTTTGAAGAAGGAGGATGTGGACAGACCAAGGAGAGTCCAGAGGACAGCAACAATCACCCTAAACATGAGCATGAATATAGGATTATATGAATATAAAGGAGTGAATAACTTCAAGATCTGAAATGCTTAAACAGGGCAACAGAGATTATATGCATTTAATCTTTAGATTATTACTCTGTCTTTAGCAGTGTAACAATGTAATACTACGGCTGCACCAGATCATTTCCTGCCAAACTCTGATTTTGTTGGAATATGGAGTTTCCCTGTTGTTGTCGGACACATGCCATTTGGATTTACCCTTTCACAGTTCAAATTCAAATGCAGCTCAGTTCATGGGAGAGCCTAGCTCTCCATCAGGCCATCCCTTTCCACTTTCAGGAAGATTGTTCAGAGGGGGAACCTGCTCCATGCTTCTAGTAGAAGAAGGATATTAATGAAATGAACCTTGAATCAATTGCCCTATTTAACCTTTAAACTCATACCTTAAGAGCACTAACACTAGACAATAGATCAAAAGGGGTTTAGTTTTTAGAATTTGCTTGTAATGAAAGCGTGGCTCAGCTTTTAGTAAAAATTACCAGTCTGCTTGGGGCAGCTGATAAAACCATTTGGTTGGCTCAGATCTACTTTACAGACTCAGCAAAGGGAAGGTTGTTATATTCTGTGAATATGACCTTCTGTGCAACACAGGACATGCAGCTCTTGACATGGTAGAGGAATTAGTGAGGAAAGATCCTGATGCAGTATTTGGCAAAACGTTCTGTGTTGGGATCATGGGGGGTTTGTGTGCATATACATGTGCATATGGGCATGTGAAATTTTGTGTGGGGATGAGGGGAAAGCAATATTTACAATTCATCAGCTTAGTGTCATTTGGTGGATGTCAGATGTTTATTGCTGGGGATAGAATAGCCATTTCCTGTGGGAGAGGACTATTAGTGGAGTAATTCCAGAAAGTTTCAAAAATTACCCTGCGTGTTTCTGAAATATTCTAGAGGTTTTTAGACATTTGTAACATCATCCAGATCTTCCATCAATAACATGTATGGGCCTGTTTACATTTAATTCAGCCAAACTGGAGACTTTGTAGAACAAGGACAGTTATTTAAAGAAAAAGTCATCCAGAAATCTGGCCTGAAGAGCTTGCCATAAAAAAATAAATTAAAACATGTCATATTATAAATAAAAAAAAAAAAAAAAACAACTTATTTTAAAATCCAGATTCCTGAAGATGCCAAGATTTGAAGCCTGTGTTCTCAATAAAAGGTTACACAGTCTGTCTTGCCAGTCTAAGTGCTTAAAATTCATGAAATTGGCATTAAAACAAAAATAGCTTTTAAAATGACATATTAGTTTTTGGCCTCTGGATTTTTGAACTTTAATTGCCCAGATTTTCGAGCTTATTTTTGCAATCATCCTGACTAGAAATTAATGAAAAAATATAATTACAGAAGAAAGAAGTACAGATTTTCAAATAATATCAGGACTGAATGGGATGATGCTTTGTCAAGAAAGTTTTGAGTACTAAGATCCTCGTGGAAATAGCCAATGTGTTGGCCCCTGCAGAGCAGCTGGTGTCTGCATCTGGATGGATTTTACAAGACACTCTCCATCGCTTATCTTTTAAGTGCTGAACTGGTGGAATATATAACTTGGCTACAAATGACTTCTAAGACAATTCTTCTGACCCTCTATGTTTCTGAGGTGTTTTTTATTACAAAGCAGGTATCTCCAAATAACAGCTATGTTAATTAACATTTGCAGATCTTTAGTCATTAGCCATTAGCATTTTTGTTACAACAGCTGACCAAATCAGGGCCATGATCCAGCTGAGAGCTCACACTATCTACACTGTTTGAATTCACAAAAGCAGGAGCTGTTATTTCCAATCTAGGTAAATAATGGCAGAACAGATGCCATTGGAATAATGTGCTACTGCAGCAAGAGCCATGGCCCTTATCACCTCCCATTTGCAAGCAGGAAGGCAGTGGAAAACAATGCTGGATTTCATTTTTGACTTGCTTGCTATTCTCCCTGAACAGGGAAAGGTTTAATGGAAAGCCATGGACCAAGGCTGCACCTGCAGGATTTGTTTCTTCAGGGGCAGTGCAAACTTTCTCTAATGCACAGGCAGATTTTCAAAGGGATCTAATACTTAAGTAAGGTGGTTGACACCGAAGGAGATTTGCTAAGAGTCTAACTTCCTCCAGGGAGTAAAATGCATCCATTCTTCCTTCCCTGACTCCATCTCACACAGCCTTTAGGGGAAAAAAAAAGAGGAGAGAGAACACATTTGTCATGTGTTGGCCATGATTCCTTCTGCCTAGAGTGACTTCTGCAACTTCATCCACTACTAGCAGTTCCCAGAAATTCGGCATCGAAAGAGCATCCATCACTAGTAGGTAAGCATGTATCTTCCACAGCTTTTAATGTCAGCCTCTGTGTGTGTGTGTGTGTTTGTGTGTAGGAGGGTTAGGTGTGAATTTGTCCCAGGGGAGAGGATTTCACACCTGAGTATAGAGAGGTTAACTTGCTACACTCCTCTGCAGGTGTTGCTGTGGGTCTGGAGTATGTGCAATGTGAACTTGCATAATCAAAGGAGAGAGCCATAATCCTGACCATTTCCAGGTGGGTAATACAAAGCAGACTGAAGCCTGTGCCATGAGGGATTTTTCTCTTGTCTGGTCATGCAAAATCTGCCCTGATATATTCCTTTTCCAGGGGGTTGAGGTTGGAGTGTTGCAGGTTTTGAGCTTGGAGATGTGTCTGGTGGGAGGGAGGAGGAAGGACAGACACATTGGTTTTAGCGTGGAGAAGTTCTCACATTACACAGCATTAACTAAGGGCTGCCATATAAAATGGGATAGCAGCTGCACCTTTGTTTTTCTAGGGGTTTTGAGTACAATTAGAGCCCGAACCAGCAGGCGCTGCAGAGTGAGCTGGGCTGTTGTAGCCATGGGACAGCCTTCTGCTCTCTCTTTGCACATGCCCGTAAGGGGTAGTCACAAACGCAGCCTTTAGCTGAGTAAATCCTTGAGCATAAGGGACATCTAGCCTGCTGTGGGAAGTGGTTTGTTGTTGGCCAGAAACTGGGGTCAGCGCACACTGCTTCTGCTGAGGCTAAAACCCGCATCTTTCTGCCCTGCACCTCCAAATCCCTCTACTGGCCTTTGGTCCAAAGCTAAACCAAGCCCTTTCAGAGCTGCTGCATGACGACTATTGCTCCTTATGCTTTCTCTTAAGATTTTGTACTGAATTTCTTAATTTGCACAAGATGTGCAAATGCCTGTTTTACTCATTACTTGTTATTTAGTGGTCTTCTGCTGGCCGCAGAAGGCAGGCAGTACCTGAACAGCACAAAAGCATGCCTGTACAATCACTTTTGGAACAAATTTGAATCAGCAGAGTTGATTTCAACTAACGGTACTTTGCAGCATCTGGATAAGGTATGTTTGTCCCAGTGCTAGGTCCTCCCAAAGATGGTTGTCTGACACATCACAGCCTCCCAGTGTGCTATTCGAAGTCAGGAAGCTGTTTGAGCATGTGAGAGGTGACCAGATTTGGCTGTGTAAACAGTGGCTTTGGTAAATCGTTGCTGCTCCAGCAGCAGGAGCTGGGAAAATAGTGTCAGCAGAGAAGACCTGACTCAGAAGCCTTAGATTCAGCCTCTTGTCCTGATTTTGAATCATAGCATGAGCTCAGTTGCACTGCTTTCCTCTTCAGCCCTTCATCTGCCTTGGCTCTGCGCAGTATGACACCTTAAAGGAAGGGCTTTGCCTCTTATCTCAATTTGTTGGCATGGCAGACGTTAAGACATACCTTATCATGTTAGTAATAATAACCATGCATTAGGAAACTATTAACAGGATCTGAAATGTTATGCTGACCTACAACAGAAACCCAAAGGAGCAACATCTATGTAAATCATTTCCAGTTCTGGTCCTGATTAGGTCTGTCTTTTTGCAGACTTCAAAAAGCGTACAGATAGAGTCAGAGCAGAGGGAAAAGCTGCCACACCCTGGAGGGTGCAGTGTCCAAGTACCCTAGAGCTGAATCTTGACTTTAGCAGTGTCCTTCAGCACTTTGGGAGAGCCTGAATTCACCAATCACAAGACTGGGAAGGAAATTATCCTACACCAGGATTTAGGTGCAATTTAACGCTCTTGTTTCTTCCTAATCCTTGATGGTCATGAGCTACAGCAGAGGCTGCTACATCTATTCTAGCTCATCCAGCAGGCAGTGATGGGATCTGAGCATTGTCTCTCTCCCAGTCGGCCAGCCAGAACAGTATAACTTGGCACACTCTGAAAAAGCCTGAGAATCATGCTGCAATGAGTTGGCCACATCCATGATGCCAAAAGGGTGAACACGAAGAGACATTGCCATGTCAGCCCTGAGAGAACAGACCCTATCAACCATATTGCACAGGGCAGTGCATCCCTCAAAACAGCACTGTCATGCTTGTGAAGTGGGCTAGTTAGTTCTGCCCCCCCATTCAGATCAAATCCAGCCCCTGTGGGAGCACACACACCATTTGTGGTATTTAAGTAGCTTGGTCAATATATGGCTTTGAAGGGTCCTGCCCCAGACAACTACTGCACAATACAATACCCTTTTGTGACAATCCAGGCTCTGATGGGATTTCAGCACCATTCCCTGCTGTGGCATGCTCCTGATGTTGCAAGAGCTCCAGGAATGCTCCTGATGTTGCAAGCACTGCAGGAATGACGAAGCAGGAGTTATGCAGACAAATGCATTTTATGAGAAGCAATTACAGAGCTGAGGAGATCTGTGTAAGAGGAACTGAGTAAAACATTACTAGGAAAGGTCTGCTATAACTGTCATCCCTAAAATTGGCAACACACTGGGAAGGGGAGTGGGAGGCTATACGAGAATCCTCATTTACTAGAGAGCTCTCTATCTATCTCTGGAGATTTATGAAATCTTGTAGCTTGTTCTCTGTTAATGTCTTACACTCCTGAAAAGCCCTTTCTGGTTAGAATAAATTATGTCCTTCCCCTCCATGGCAAGAGCAGATTGTTATATAGTTCTCCAAAAGGACCTGACTGAATTGTACAATGAAAGATGAAACAGCATGGCAGTTCTTCTGCAGTAAAAGTAAAACTAGTTATGCTCCATGTCTGTGGTCTTTTATTTAGTGGAAGAAAGAAAGATGAATAATAGATGGTCCCCTGGAAATTTTGTTCTACCACCTCTTATCTGGAATCAGGCAGGGCTAATACACTGAGAGCATTCAAGATTGTTCTATGTAATCTCCATAATGATATAGTAATTTTAGCCTAGTGAGAAGCAATGAAAACTTTCCCCTTTCCCCCATAAAGACCTTGAATCTGTAAGTGAAAGGAGGTCTTAGCCATGTCCCAAGGCAACAGATAAAGAGCCTTTAGCCTCCCTATCATTCTCTAGAAGTGTCAGATAACCAGGACATGATATAAGGCATTATGACTAGGAAACCATATAGCAATGAAATGTTTCAGGATGCAAGGGACTTTTTTTTAAAAAAAAGTGCCTTGGAAATATAAAGTAGATGAGGGTAGTTGAGAGATGGACAATTAATCACAAGTATTAGTGACAGCAATAGGACAATAAACCCTGTTTACAACAAAACATGGTTTTGGTTTGGGGTTGTCAAATCTCTAAGGAATGGTGAAAGGGCAGGGTCATACCATATATGGCCACCACTCACAATATCCTGAATCCGTGTTTCTCAGTTATCTTCCAGATATTAAGACTTAATACCTGTAAATGTCCACACGAGCCCCAGGGATCATCCCAACAAAGTAAATGAAAACAGGTGCTTGAATTTTCCAGAGTGTTTGGTAAAAGCTTAGCAGTCAGGCCTAAAACTACATTAAACATGCACTAACTCACACATGCACTCTACTGTAGAAATAGCTATGAAAAAATAGGTGTGTTTCCTCCTTCCTGATTTTGATGCTTATGACAGATCAATCCACTGCCATACCCACCAATTCATGTTAAAAATAGCCTACATGTGCTTCCTTTCTGCTCAGTTTGAATGCAAAACGGATGTGTAGTGTGGCAGAGCATCACTTTAGCTGCTGGGAGGTTGTGAGCCAAATGGTTCTTTATCGTTTGGTGTCTAAGAGGTGTGCAGCATTTAGCCTCATGACTTGTAGACAACAGCACTCCACAAAATATGAAATCTTGCCTGGTAACAGAAGACACTGAGAAGTCTCAGAGCTGCTGTTTCCCTGCCTTAGAGTCAGCTACTCCTCTTGCATTTACCTAGAAGTACTTGGGGTTCAGGATAGACATAGGTTGTGACCCGAGAAGGTACAAAGGCCAGGAAAACATGTAAAAAGTGTACAGAACTAGCACATCCTGACCTAGAGAATTTAACTATGTTGGCATGGTCATACTCTGAAGAAGGATTAGGACCTCCTCACAGTCTGTGGTCCTGAACAACAGCCAACCAAGTGTACAGCCATGTACTGGTACCCTAGCACCAGTCTTCACCTAAGGGGCAGAATATCATCTGCTGCTCAAGCAGCTCTAGGTTACTCTGCAAATCCACCATTCCCCCATAGCAATGTCTGGTCATGACATTGAGTTAACAGCAAAGGGGTGTCATGAATGAAATGCTGTGTAGCATGTCAGGGCTGGGGATATGGGAGCATGATGTGAGGCTCTGTGCAGCACTTGTTAGGGATAGGTCACAGACCAGTGACATTCCCTCCCTCTTGAGGCACCCCTCTGAACCATATGTTTCACTCCAGCTTTGCGCAAATCTCAATTATGGCTGTGAGTGGACCCATGCCAGCCATGGGTGTGGGAGGCTACATGGATCACACAGGAATACTCAGAAACTGAACTCTAAGGCTGGGGTCTTAGAGATAAGACAGATGGAAAAGACACTTGTCTGTTCATTTGCTCATCCATCCCTTGAGAGCCAGGAACCACAGTCTCAGATGAGCAGGTTGCTGACTTCATATAGCTTGTAAGGATAGTTTCCTCTCTGCCCAGTGGACCACTGGAGAAGAGTATCACAGAGCAAGGAAAAAGCAGGACTTGATCTCCCAGCTCTATAGCTATGCTGAAATCCCTTAACCTCTCCGTCATCGCTGGGCCAGTGGAGCAGAGGTCCTGGACTGCCAGGCAGCAGAAGGCTGCTGCTTTTTGGATACTGTGTGTTGCCACAAAAAAGAGGTAGGATCCATCCCTGTTGCAGTGCACAAGGACCACTCAGAGGCTCTTGCCCCTGATGTAGGCATCATACACTCTTCTCTGCTTCTAGTAATTTCCCTGTGGTTTCAAACTAGTCACTTTCCAGAAGACTTTTTTCATTTTAAAGTGGGATTTAAAATGTTGTCATGGTGTCCTGCTCTCACTCTGAAGTAGCAGAATAATTTGCATCATGGCTGAAAACATATTTGATTCTTCTGTAAATGGCATCATAGCAGAGCTGAACTCAGACATAAAGAAGATGCAGCTCCCTGGCGGGTACCAGCAACTGGTCACATGCTGAGTTCGGTATAGGAGATATCATCACATGCAAACCTTCATTTGACCTCCCTCCCCAGATAGAAGTCTGGCAGTGACCCAATCCCATGCATTTGTGCTCTGTACCAAGTCATCTATTTGTAACAAACCCTGTATTAACACTGGCATTTTCCACTCTGAAGCAACAGCATTAACCTATTCAGGAGCTGATTTCATGCAGGATGCTTGGAATACAGCACATCTAATGTAATCAATCTTGCATTTCTAGCTGAGGCAGTGCTTAGGTTGCTTTTTGCTAACAGCAGCAGCTATACAGAACCAGTGTGTATAGTATCCCTGCTGCAGAGAAAAGCAAACTGGCAGGAAAAGAAAGGATTGTTCCTGGCATCATTTCCCCACCTATATAGCAGAAGGCAGAGTTGTTTCAAGCCAAGCACTTACCCTCAATTTATTACAGTAATGACAATAGTGAAGGGCAAAGCTAAAAAATCTTTCTGGACAGTGATGACCATCAAGGAGGGAGGTTTCTGACCAAGAAATTGCACTCAGACCTACGAGTTCCCCATCAGTGTTTAGAGAGTGCTTACATCCATTCTCCTACCTAAAGGGTCTGCCTTTTTGTCTGGTGAGATGGAGCCATCCCTGCACTGCGTACCTGTTGGATGCCTGCACCCTCCCAGAGCAGCACTGTGGGGACTGCCCTCCCTTCTGGCCATAGGGCTGGCACCCTGCCATTGCCACAGCGATGGGGCAGCAAACCCTTCACAGCTCCTCTTCCTCCCCACTCCTCCATCTGGCAAAGCATGGGCTCCTTCCTCCCTCTGCCCAAGCAGGAGAGCCACGTGGTGAGTACTGCCCAGGGACAAATCCCCTGGCCAGAGACATAGGAGGTGATGGTGCAAACGTCGTTCCTGCAACCTTGCTTTGTGCAAGTCAAGGCTGCTATATTTAATGGGGCCCCATGAGTGGCTGAGGAACTGAGGTCTGGACCCATGCTGTACACTGGATAATGAAAAAACAGATATGGGAGCAGACAGTGTTCAAAATGACCAGCTGATTTTGTGTATTTATGCACAAAAAATGAAACTAGCCAAGATTTGGAAAGAAGCGATCAATTTATATTAAAAGCAAGCAAACAAACAAACAAAAAAAACCAAACCAGAAAACAGAAACAAACAAAAACAAATGAACAGGCCCTGCAGCTGGTTGAGGTTCAACCAAAGGGTGAACAAGTCTTTGACATTCAAAGCTCTCAACTTTGGGAAATGTGAGCCTCATACTTTGGCAAAATTGCTAATTGTCAAATGTCAATGAACTGCAACATTGCAATTTGTTTTGTTTTGTTTTGTTTTCTAAAGGAAGCTGTTAGCTAACAGTCTACTACATTCAATGAAGCAATGACAGAAAACCAGCCTAACTTGAAATGTCAGGATCTGATTTTGTTTACGTTTATTTCATCCATTTTTAGCAATAGATGCCAGAAAAGCACGTCTTGTTAACAGTAAAGACGTATTTTCTTCATATGTATTTTAAACAAACCTATCACAAACTAAACAAAAAAAACAACCCCACCTCTGGAATTGAAGGGTTCTGGAATTGTTTTTGCTTTCTTGTATCTTTACGCAACCAGACTTATTAGCCTTTATTTGTGACTTCTCTCCTTTCTTCCTGGATTTTCATTAGTCTGTGCTACCCATTAAAGAGAGGACAGCTGCCTCTCTGGCTGTGGAACCTCATTCTCAGAGCTGCCACAGGTTTTCTCTGTGATACCGGGTAAATCACAGAGGTCTCTGTAAGAAGAGCTGTTGTCACTCTGAGACTGTGAATTCACCCAAGCAAGGCAAAACATTTGTAAACTGTCACCTGTGATGTTATTATTGACTCACACTCTGTAAAATGGGGCTGGTGAGTATATTTCCTTAGTTCTCTCCCAGGCCTGTAATAGATATGAGTGCAGGCTGCTGTCAAAATATGTGTTGGGGGGGTGTTGGTGGAAGATCACTCTGTTATGGCTCTCCTCATCTCATGCCATGCAAACTGACCCTGCGGCATGCTTTGCCGGTGCCAGCACTGATATTGCAAACCTCACAGCACCAGCCCTGTGGCAATCCAGGCTGACTGAACAAGGTTGTCATTACATCTGCAGTGACATCCTTCTCTTCTTGCAGGTCTAGATATTCCCACATCCACCTCTCTGACACTTTCAAAGGAGAAGGTGAAGTGACCCCCGTGGCACAGCTTTGTGTTGTCCAGCTCAGGAATATTTCTTCCCATCCTGAAACCTGAACAACCTCCCCAGGATCTCAGTACTGTTCAGCACTGGCCTGCACCGCAGTGACATTTAAATCACAGTCGCCATTTCCCCTTCAGACTGAAGCCCATTAGCTGCTAAACTGGCTGCTTCCCGGTGCTCAGCTGAAGGAAGCACTTTGTCGGGAGTATAATCAATCTTACCACAAAACTCTGGCTGGTACTCTCGCAGGTGATTGAACAGTCACATGGGAGAAAAATTACACAATTGAAGGGTTACTCTTAACTGAGCTAGGACATGAAAAATGAAAAGTGTCGCTACACTTAGACTCCCTTACATCACCACCCCCAAAAAAGAGCCAAGAAGTGCAGCCCCTCGTGATGGACTTATGCATAATTCAAAACACGAGCTGCCTTCAGGAGCAGATCTCTGGGTCTGAGTCTGCTGAGAATGCCAAGCAGCATGAGCTTGAAGGCTTCTCAAGCAATGAAAAGGGCAGATCACTAAGAGTGCGAGAAAATGAAACACAGGAAAGACTGAGGTTGAGATCACACATAGGAAGTCACAAATCGACAACTTTAAAAGCTCTGTTAGCAACTGAACATCCCCAGAAGCTCTTATAGTTTTACAGATATCTCTAGATTCGTGGACCTTCTGTTACATAGTATTCTTATGCTTTATGAATATCCATTGTATGGGCTCCTCACAAGAGTAAAACATACTGCTGTTTAAATCAGCAGAATTTAAAGCAGAATTAGTGTTAGATTTTAAATGGTCATTCCAAGATTTCAAATGATCATTACAAGGTTTCATTATTTTTACATGGAAGCATAGAGTTCAGTTAACACTCTAAGTAAAAATTCCAGCAGTTGAACAGGTTTATTCTTAACAAAATTGTGGTTAATTTCTAGCTTGGATAACCTGTTTTCAGCTTACTCTCACATGATGCAGTGTCTCCTTGCCAGATCTGAATGCCAAATTTTCTCTTATATGACCTGTCATTACACAAAAGTCATGGTCAAGTTATTTGTCTGGTCATTCTCTACTGACTGACATTTTTAAGTCTTCCTCTACAGGGGTAGTATTCACATGACTTGTCAGTGTTTGTCCTGGTTTTGGCTGGGACAGATTTAATTTCCTTCCTAGTAGCTGGTACAGTGTTGTATTTTGGATTGAGTATGAGAATAGTGCTGATAACACACTGATGTTTTAGTTGTTGCCAAGTAGTGCTTAACCTAAGTTAAGGAGTTTTCAGTTTTCCATGCTCTGTCAGCAAGGAAGTACACAAGAAGCCAGGAGGAAGCATGGCCAGGACAGCTGACCCAAACTGGTCAAAGGGATATTCCATACCATAGGACATCATGCTCAGTATATAAACTGGGGGGAGTTGGCTGAGGGGCAGATTGTTGCTCAGGCATTGGTCAGTGGGTGGTGAGCAGTTGGACTGTGCATCACTTGTTTTTCTTGGATTTTATTTCTCTTTCTTTTTGTTATCTTCCTTATTATTATTATTATCACTATTGTTATAGTTAATAATAATAATAATAATAATAATAATAATAATAATAATAATAATAATAATAATAATAACAATAATAACAATAATAATTTCAATTATTGAACTATTCTTATCTCAACCCTCAAGTTTTACTTTTTTTTTGATTCTCCTCCCCATCCCATCGGGGTGGGGAGGAGTGGGCAAGTGGCTGTATGGGGTGCTTAGTTGCCGGCTGGGGTTAAACCATGACAGTGTTTCTGCTAAATCATCATTTTGGATTAATTATCAGGAATATTTTGTCATTCTGCCATCACCATTTGTAAAAAAGAGTAATGTATGGCAATTAATATATGAATTAAATGTAAGTTAACATTGGACAGTATCTCTGATATACCCATTTGTTAAAATCAATGTGTATTAGCATCCTGAAAGTATCAGTGACAGCCCCGAGAACACATTACAGCTAATCCGCAAAAGCAAAAGCAGAGACAGAGCATAACCACATATTACTCTGCAATGTGGGGAACTTGCTAGATACCTGTTAGGGGCAAGTCAATTTAGATGCCAAATTCTTCTCTGAATGCCATGCTTGCTGGATCTCAGTCTGTTCAGGAAGCATCAGAATATTTTTCTGTTTTCTTCTTCTTCAGCCCCCTCCCCTGCCAGCTTCTTCCCAGCTAAGTGGCTTGGGGGAACTGATACCTCCTCTGATTCACAGCTAGTAAATCTGCTTCCTGGGCTTGTAGCAGTTATCTCAATACACTTATAGAACATGTCTTTTTATTCCTTCCTCTGAATTTGGAGAAGGAGAAACTGCACACACTAAACCATCGATTAGCAACAATTAGGAAAATTACAGGGTTGCTTGAAAAGCTACTTATCTGAGAGATCTCCATTAATCTCTACAGCATAGTGAATTCTTGGAGTTAGCAACCAACAGAGAGGTTGCTAGCCATGTTGTTGAACCTTCACATGTTCAAAACCCAGTGTATTTGTTTGCTTTACTGGCCAGATACTCTTTTATAAAGCAAAAGGAGGACTTTGAAGTATTTTTCTGATAACTGACTTCGGAGAAATGATTCTGTGTGCTAATGCATTTATTGGCTTTTTGATCCTGAAACACAGGCATTCTTTGCTCACAAACAGAATACATACACAACCATACACCCTGAAAATTACATAGCTGAAGGAGTTTGCAAAAATTGTTACTGATAGCCTTCAAAATCTAATAATGCTATCACTAACTCAACATCTCCAAAAAGTAGGGTGGGCTGACTAACCTTCTGTGAGGCAACCACTGGAGCACACCGAGGGCTTTTGAACAAAGAGATGGGAAGGAATTCAATGTCAGAGGAATACTTTGCAGCACTTTCTGCATAGGCAGAGCAGAGTGACTTCAGCCCTTGGGAAGGCTGGTGAAGGCAGAGTGCGAATGGCACTTCCTTGGATCTCAGCATCAGTGAGGAGCCTGTACTAAGCATGGCTGGATGGCAAGAGGATCTGACCTGCAGAGGTTCCCTTACAAATGCAGTATGGCCAAAGAATGGATGATTGCATGTGTAGTCTAGTTCCTCAGCAGAGGGAAAAACTGCTTTGGGATCTCCTGCAAGTCCCAGGCAGACTGCAGGTATCTGTGGCATCGGGGAACAGAT
Organism: Tyto alba; assembly: GCF_018691265.1. Lineage (NCBI taxonomy): Eukaryota > Metazoa > Chordata > Aves > Strigiformes > Tytonidae > Tyto > Tyto alba. The sequence goes on along the minus strand of NW_024881275.1, from coordinate 45,557,759 downwards.
TCTTCTTGCTTACTTCCAGTCAAGAAAGAATCAGACCTCCCATGCTATCCGGTGTTTGGCAGATATAACCACTTCTTTCCCAGTTTACTGGCACTTTTCTGGCTAATTAATGATGTTCTGCTATTGCAGGTATGAGCTCAAGCCTCTCCAAGTCCCCATATCAACTCAGTAGGATGATGTTTTTCATCCCACTTGTCCTGCGCTCTTTAATTCCTAAAACCCTGAAAACACACTCAGTTTGTTTCCTGACCAGCACAGACTAGATACAGAAATGATCATTCTTCTGTTCCCCTATAGTTGTCTCTCTCACCCTGATACATTTAATTTCCCTTGCTAAGGCAGTATTACCTTCATGCTGCTAACCGTCCTGCCGAGCACACCTACAGCCCAAGAAAAGCTATCTTGAAAATATAAAAATGTCTTGAAAATCCCAGCTATCTTGAAATTATTAGCCATTCTGACTTTCTTGATATGATCATGCTCCTTAATTCCCACATACTGAGATGACAAAAGATGCTTGAGCATCATGCAACACTGTCAGGCTGAGTCCATGCAGCAGACCCACTATAGGACAGAAATGTTAAAGAATCCATCACAAAAGCAAAGTGTCTTTAAGATGGGTACACAGTAGCAATGCACAAACACCAAAACCCTTCCCTCCCACAAGTCCATGCTCTGGGGCTGTTTCCACTTTTGGAAGGAAGAACTAAATCTTGGAGAAGTTGAGACAGTAAATTAAATAAAAGGCAAACTGATGCAATGGTCCTTGGGCCAACAATGGGAGAAGCATCAGCAGAGCACAGAGGGAGAGATCTTTGAAAGCATGACCAGATGTCAAGTGAAGAGGGGAGCCTGAACAGTTAAAACCATTGAGACAACCTCCTGTTCAACCCAGGAAGCCTTGCTGAGGGGATCCTTCAGAGCAGGACAGAACCAGCTGGGGAACAAGAGAACTGAAACTCCTTCTGACATGTACACAGCGCTGCTGAGGTTGGGTGATATTTGTCTTTTCTTCCCTTGACTGGCCCTGAGGATTCTTGTTCCACCCCTGACCTTGGGGGTCAAGAAGTAGGACAGTGAAGGCTCCTCCATATGTGAGATAGGGGTCTTCTTCTCTGACTGGTCATTATTACTGATTTATCACTTAAAATATTAAACAGATGCTGGTGCTACTTCATGCAACTTAAGTGTTTCTGAACAGCGACCCAGACACTGAGCAGATTTTGTTGTTCTTCGTTGGGATTTTGGACAAGCCCATGCATAAATATCATATCAAAATTACAGCTCTATCTGAAAACTAAAAAAGCGCGAAGGGGGATGAAATAATTCAAGGACTGAAAACAGTCCCCCTCCATGGAGAAAATTATGGAACTCAGCCTTCCTGTTCTGTCAAAAAGGCTTACCCAAAGCTGATCTGATTACTTTGTATATGCACCTTTGTGAGGGGAAAATACATGGCACGGAAGAGCTTTTTAATCTAGGAGAAAAAAATGTAAATGAATGAATGTCCGGAATACACACACATATTTTCGAAGTCAAAGCAGGCAGTTCTGCTTAAAAGAGAATAAAGGAAAAGCTGGACACTGTCTCACTCTCAGTCTTCACACCATAACTGGTGGGCATTTGGAAGAACCGTTAGTCAGGAAGATACTCTATGTCATGTAGGCCATGGAGCATCCCAGTGCTTTGCTAGGTCTTAAGGGGCTACAGACCTGAGACCCTTTATGTCAGTGAAAATTCAGATAATTTAATTTAGGCTGAGAAATAAATGAATTTTACAGATTAATTTAGTATAGTGAAAAGCATGTTTCTCTTCTTGAGATCCAGTACCAGCAGCTTTACACTGGCTTCCAGTTACCACCTTAGAAGATTCAAGTCATCTTTTATGAGCTTGAAGTCTTTTTTTTGCATAGGACAAAGTCTTTTGAACAAGCTTGATACTCTTTTTTTCCCCTTTGATCTGTCCAATCAGATGAATTAATTGACTGCTAAAAATTGTAAAATTCAAATCTCTTTCCATAGAAATACTGAACTATGTCACGAATCATGCTTAAGAGCATAGCTTTATATACTCTCCCCAGTACCATGTGACTACCAACCCAGTATTGATTTCCTTTCATCTCAAAAACTGAAGCAATATTCATTGCCAAAATAAAAAGCTGTCTTTAGTTATGAGAATGCACTGCCAGCAAGTTCCAGGATGAAGCATAGATACAAAGATGAAAAAATGGTGGAAGGGGTAGTGAAAGTACATGTGAAAAAGCTGAATATACTCTGAGAGAAAATATATATTAAAATAACGCTTTCATAATAATACCCTGCAGGAGCAAAGGTAGTAGATGGATGCTGCAATACCACTGACCTTGTCCAGAGCTGGATGGGCCTTGCCTCTGGTTTAGCTCAGAGCAGCCCTGAGTGGTAGCCAGTCCTGTCCCACTAGATTTGTTCCTGCCCATTTTATCCCAGCTGAAACCCTTCCTTTTGTCTCAGTAACTAAGACTCTACTGGGTATGGGGGAGGGGGATGAGAGACAGGATGAGACAGGACAGGTATTAAATAAGCAGGCATTACATTGCTCCAAAATAATGTATAGGTATTTCTCCCTGCTGCTTTCAAGAGCTCTTTAATTGACAAAGAGTCATGCTCAGGCTCTTGAGTTTAATGTGTACCTCCTACTGTATCTGGTACTTCATATAACATTTTAATGTGAAAGGTCAAGATGCGATTCACAGTGCTCACTCTTCAGGAAACTGGCCTCCTTGCAGTATACATAGCAATGGTAGCCAGTGTGCCCACTATAAAGCCATCCACAGAAATGCACCACCTGCTCCTCTCCTTGATCTCTATGGGGAACAAGAGGGCAGAAGCCCCTAGCAAGAGATACTCTGAAACTGCCTACCCATCTCCAAAATTGTACAATGTGACTCAGTCCTTCTTTGATTTCATGTGGCCTGAACATGACCTGAAGCACAAAGACTCCTGTCTTTTCTTAACTTAGTTCCTTGTAACAAAAAAGACATCTTTGCATCCAAATAAATCTGAATTCTTCAAATTAAACAATTCTCTCTCAGTCCTAACACTGACCCATCCTAGGTGAAGCAGTCTTTTTTCTTTCAGAAGTCTTTCATCACCCGTCATGGCATCTTCTAGGGCTGTCTGCCCCTTCCTGACAGAGAGACAAAGCAGTCTCAGCCCAGGTACTGTCTGCAGCAGATTGGCATCACATGTGCTCTCCCTGAACCAGCTGCCTCATTGCATTGCTATTGATTCTGAGTTGGATTTCTGCAGCAAATCTATTGCATTTCCATTAACAAGACTGCAAATGATGAAAACGTTCATTTATATCATTCCAGCTCTGCATCACAATTAACCCACTATTTAGCCTTCAGCAAGCCAAATTCTGCCTTTTCATGTGACACCGAGAAAGTTCCCTGCACCCAAAAGTTAGGCGCTGCAAATCTGATGTGGGCTGCTGTGTGACTTTATTTGCAGTGATTGAATAGCAAATAAAATGTTTCACCTAAAAGCACAATAGATACTGAAGGAGGATAATTTCAGTCCTCTGCAGCGGAAATCCAAACCCTGGGTTTTCTCATGACATCAATTATTAATCAGTTTTGCTTAGAAACTTATAATGCAGTACAATCCTAGATGTCATTTTTAATAAAGAAGCAATGACCATATACTCCATATACCTATTGTATTTTCTACAGTCACATATGCATATGTATATAAACGAGGAGGGAGACCATGCAGAAGTTCCATGTAGCATGAATACATGATTTATTCTCAGTGAAGTTTACAAAGTAAAATGAAGCTTTTAAAAATAAATACTAAGTGCAGACTACTATTTTGCACTGAGGAATTCAGACTGTTACTAAGAGAAAATACTTCAGGATATACTGCTTTTTCTCCATCATGTTCTGTGCATGATGCATGGTGTACAAAATAAAAACCACACCCATGAGGTAGTTTTGAAAGCCATTAATTTGGGGTGCTTGTCCAAGAGAAAGAAGTGCAGGACCCATCAGTTCAGTCCTCTTCATGTTAAATAGAACTTTCGATGCAAGCAATGAATGTTAAAAAGGGTCATGGTAGAGATACAAAAAGAAACAAAACAATATGTCTGAACAAACTCTGTGCTTGCTGAAGGCATTTTAAACACAGTGTGACTAACTGGGTTGGGGAGAGGAAGTCTCAGTTATCACTTCAGAAGTCTTAATGGATCTAAACTCCCTAAAAAGTGCCATGTCTTATGCATCTCACCCCATCAGTCTCAATCCCACTTTACTCTGAGTGTTCCTGCCACAAATATATACATCTGTAAGCCACTATGACCTCTGGGACAGCAGAGCAAGAAGTGTTTCAGGGAAATACAGACTGGATGGCTCAGGGCTGTGGCACTTGCTTTATTGCTGCTCATTAATGGAGGCCCAGTTGTGTCTCCACATCAGCTTTATTATGCTCTTGAGTACCAGAACTTGTCTGGTATCTCAACTGTGATTAATTACAACTTCCCTGTGACAAGATATTGTTAATTCACAGGACACATCAAAGAAAATTCATGGCTTTCAAAATGAGTCTTTCATACTGTGTAGCAGACATTTAACTTGCAAACTGAATTGCAATGTTAGTCACCCTATACACTCACTGGAGAAAGAGAGTTACTCCTGCTACAGTCATGCTGGAAATTGCCTGGGGTAGGTCTCTTCATGCTGAATTGGAAGTTGAAGGCCACTAGCTTCCTAATGTAGGCACTTAAGTCAGGTGTCTGAAGCTAATCAATATCGATACTATACCAGAAATGGAGCGACATCTGCTTTAAGGATCTCTCCTCCTGCATCAGCAAGCTTTGGGGAAAAAGGTGTCTCCCTTGTGGCACTGCCCTGCACAGTAACAGTGAGTGTAGAAAAGGCTGGTATACAGCCTGTGCTGTATCATCTGCTCTCCCCTCCTGTGGGTACAGTCCCCTGTGGTTTTCCGAGACACCCTTGACCTTGACACTTTCAGAGGCTGCCAGACATGGACTGAACCCTACGGTGCTGTGATGGGGGATCTGAACTGCAGAGCATGGGGCAGAATTAGACTGTTTCAAGAAAAAGAACAAACACTGTGTGAAGCTGCCATGAACAAACCCTTGCTGTCCATAAATCAAAGCCTTCAGCTGGACTGCAGCACCCGTAACTGGAAGAGAAGGCTCCCTCAAGCCTGCCACAAAGGCAGACCTTCACAAATCACTGTGTATAGGAGAAAGGATGTCAAATGCAGAGCTGAGAAAGAACAGGTGGAAGTGAAAGAGTAAGAGACAAATTGCAATGACTGTTTACAGTACGATACCAAAACAAGGGACAGCCTAGTTTTCTTTACAATTTTCCCATCCCTAGCTCTAAAAAGTCAAAAGAAATTCAGCCATTGTGCCTGGATAGCTTTGGAGGGGAGCTGAGACCATTTTCTAGGTAAACACCCATTTCAGTCCTCGGAGGCACTCTTCTAACACTTTTTCCAACAAGGCTGAGAAAGCATCAGCATTTGCTGATGCTGGCTCAGCACACCTGAATTGACAGCAGAAATCAGAATCAGAATCACGAGGAGGGAGCAGTCCCAACCAGGTGTAGTTGACAGCAGTGTACAGCCCCTTCTCCTCTTTGCTATGTTTTCCAGGCAGGGGCCGGCACCAGTGAGGTAGGAGGGAGTCCTGCCTGTTCCCAGTGGGCATACACAGGTCCAGTGACACACACCCCCACACACCCACTCAACTCTGCATATTATGGCCAGCAGAACTTGGTGGGCATAACGGTAGGGAGATATAGATATGCCTGTTTGTTGGTCATTTGTCAGCTACCAGCAAGGTACGAGGTGTGCAGCTGGCCCATCAGCGCACGGCACCCAAGGTGGCCAGGGAAGCCAAAAGTGGGAGAGACACAGGGGCAGTACAGATGTGCCACCAGGTGGGTGCATCCTCTGGACCCTGCTCTCTGCTGGGCTTTCTGCTCTGCTCACAGGGAAACCCACTCCAGCAAAGTTCTCATGCTGTGGTGTATCTCCTGCCCTGCCTCTTGTGTGCCCCATGGCACCTCACCAAGTCACAAGAGTTGTGATCCCAAAGCGAAGGGATTGGGCACCTCTGCTTCAGGGCAGAGCCAAAACACAGGGGCACTGCACTCCTTAGGCAGAGCGGTCACCCCTGAAAGGAAGCCCCACACAGACCTTGGTGGGTGGTTTGGGGGAAAATCTGCTTAAATGGAAAGAGAAGGCAGTGGAAAGACCTGTAAAGAGGGGAGTGGTTGGTTTGCAGATGCATAAATGCAGTTATTACAGAAAAATAGTTTTGACAGTACTACAGAGCTGCATCTCTTACCAGCCTGGGTAAAGGGTGGAAATGTATTTAAAGGTGATGGTGTAGGAAGAAGTAAAATTTAGCTCCTGAACTGTGTTAGCACTTTTACAATCTGTATGTCTTCTCAGAGGGAGGGAGATTGTAGGTTAGTGCGTACTATGATATGCCACTTGTAATGAAATCTCCTCTGGCGTAATTATGCTAAGATTGACACGCTCCCTAGATATCAGAATGCTTTAAAAGATTCACCTTCCCTTTCTGTTTCAGCAAAGGAGGAATGATACTACAATATAAAATGTAAATCAAACAGAAAGGAAGACATTAGTTCTGTATTCATAAAGGGCAAAGTATAGTAATGGCAGTGAGACCAGTCTTGAATCTAATGCACCAGACACAATTACAAGGATTGTCTCTCTTCTGTTCTCTCTCCCAGGCTCCAGAAAGAAGAATCAATTAGCTCTCTGCAGACTATGACCTTGAAGGATACAGCTTTAAGGGGAATATGCTGAGTAAGACAGAAAAGAGAGAAAAAAATTACTTGGAAACTCATGGAAGGTCTTGGTTCAGAAACAATACATCAGCCACAGAATATCTGTGGTTTTGTTGGTTTGGGTTTGGTTTTTTTTTTTTTTTTTTTTTTTTTTTTTGTTTGTTTGTTTGTTTGTTTTTAATTTCTGCACTGGAAAAAAAAAAAAAAAAAAGATATCAGCACAAAAGGGGCTTTCTGGGAACATGTTACCTCACTATGCCTGAAATGGAAAAAAGGACACTGAGAGGCAAAAGAAGGGACAATCCAATTTGCAGATGCTACTTTCCAAGCCATCTCTCTGAGAATTTTATAGCTGTCAAAGGCATTCATAAAAAAAAAAGTTATCACTGATGCAATCTGTCAACCTCTCCAACAAATCTTGCTCTATATAAAACACAATGATGTGTTTGAAATGCAGCTGTTTCAAAAACCCCAAGACAGTGCTTTTAGAGCTGTCCAAAAAGTTCTTTTCATGCCTCTTTCAATTCTTAGGTAGATCTTTTGCAGTGTACTTTTCCAGCTATATTTTATTATTTTCCTTTTCAGGGAATTGTAGTCCCTTGTCATAGTCAGAATTATGGCCACAGTTAGAAAAAATACTGCCTACACAACCTTCTCCCTCGGAGCAACCCTGACTCAACCTTCTGCCAGTTCTCCCTCTCCTTTCAGTCTGTGTGTAAGTATATGATATCTTAAAATATGTTTATCTTAAGAAAATTAAGGCAACAGTCAAAAAACCCAACTCAACCCAATCACCTGATTTCTGGACAACCATTTATTTCCCAGATGTGAACAGAACTGAATGAAGATAATATTTTTTTGTCAGTGGCTGCTCCAAAGAATCTCTTTCCTCCCTACTCCTTCATTTACTTAAAAGATGAAGTTAGCATGTTACTGATAAAGGCTTGCCTCACATGTGGAGATTCAGGAGGATGAGGGTCGTCTTGACATAAGCAGCTTTTAGTTGCTTCCCCCTCTCACACAAAAGAGGCTATTTTGACTGGATGGTTGTTCCTGGTGATTTTATGAAGTAAAAAGTGCTGTCATTTCTTTAATATCACTTATGGTATTTGCACTACAAAGAAAGATTTTCTGCATCAACAATAAAAAAAAAAATAATCACTTACTATAGTTCTATATAACGGCAAAGGTGTGTAAGTGTCTCAGTAATTCAAGCAATGTCTCATCTGCCACAGGCCAAGCTTCCCACCATTTAACTGCACAGAAATATTTCCCTATAAAACTGTTTCCATCAGACAAATTACTTTTAATCCAAAGGCTGGTTGTCACCCATTACCTAAGCAAAATGCAGCACGGCTTCTACAGGAGTAATTAAAATTTTCTTTCAGGGATTCTGGAATTGCTGTTCAGCAAGGAGATGGAAGGACCTCCACTGAAATCACTGTAGTTACACTCATTTTCACTGGCAAGGTGGCTGGCCCAAAATGTACCTAATCCAACTGCCACATATCTATGCTGAGTCCAATCCTGGTGGGGTTAAATTTAGTAGCAAACTTCTGTTGACTTCAGGGCTCCTGGGTGAGGTCCAGTATGTACCACCTACAAGGTGACCATCCTGTGGCATTACAGGGAAGGCACGAGGGAGAATAAATGAGACGGGCTCTTGCAAGGAAATTTGAAAGGATCACAGCTGCTCATTCTGATCAGTGCATCTTTCCAAAGGAAACCTCAGCCCTGTGCTCGCAGTACAACAGCATGCTGCCTTCTCTTTTACTAGAGTTGCATAATTTTGCACAGCTCTGTAATTGCTGGCTTGATCTGCTCTGGATTTGATGGGTTAAAATGATGAATGTCAAAGAAATTACAGTTCAGCAATGTGGTATTTTGATGCTTTATGATCACTACTGAGAAAATAATCCAGGTATCCTGGATATTTTTTGCTTTAAGGATGAGCAAAGACTAATTTGGAAACTGAGCTCCTCCTGCATCGGCAAGAATGCTTTCATCAAATGCTCCACAAAAGTCAGTGAGGCAATGTCTGAGAAACAGGTTCAACAAGAATCAGCTTCCAGAGGAGCGGAAAGATGCAGAGAAATGTGTGCTTTGCTCTTAAGAGAAAGGGAAAAATTATAAGCTAACTGCTAAATTAATAATTTCCAACCTCTAACTGTTTCAGATATGCTGTTTGCCTTTCCCACTGTTCTCCCTGAGTGTTTCAAGGGGGATGACAGGGATATTTGCCAGCAACAGACTTCAGGAAGGAGGTAGCAGAAGTGCTCTGCAGGCAAGGCAAAGAAAACGACACACATGGAAGATCCAGCACAGGACACAAATCAAATTTATAAGAAAAATATGCTGTCAGACCATGTGGAATAGCTATCAGATAAACCCCTGAAGTAAATCACATACTTTTGTGCAAGTGGATGCAGAGAAAAGGGTGGTACTGGTGTTTTACAAAGGTCCGAAAGGTAGCTCTCTTCATTGCCATGCACACCTCAGAACTACGTTCAGAGGCCCCTAGGTGCTCTCCTCACCAGGTAACCCATGCTATACCTGTCTTATCACATTTAAGCTTTGCATGCTAATCACACATCCTCAAGGTCAGCTGCAGAACAGGGAAGTGCCTTTTTTTTTTTTTTTTTTTTTTTTTTGGTGGAAGGGAAAAACAAATAAACACATAGCTTCTACTTACAAAGTTTTGGAGCAGTTTGGAGATTGGTTTCTGTTGCTTGTGCCTGAGACGCTGTGGTAGGCTCCAGGGCAGGTGGTGACAGCGAAGGTGCAGCAGAGGACAACCCAACATCTAGGATGCGGTTATACAGAGAAGGCTGGAGGAACGTTTTGGAGGGCACGAGCGAGCTGTCACTTTGCACTGTCACTTCAGCCTTGCTCTTGGGGCTAGGTACAGGGAAGGGTGAGGCATACACCTCTGAAGGCACCCAGGCAGACAGAGCTGTAGGATCCACAGCGCTCTTTGGGTCTTGTCCTATCCTCCCAGGGTCAAGGTGGGTAGGAGAGTCATACTCAAAAATCTTGTCCACAAAGACCCACTTGAGGCCAGCAATGCAGAGGCAAAGGCTGAGCAGGCAAGCCAGGATAGGGGCGATGCATATCTTTTCAGAGTTGAGGCAGCCCTTCAGTCGCTCTGCCTCCAGGCACACACAGCAGGTTGTGGCAAGGCCTGCTATCCTTTGGACACTCCTGTCCTCTCTTTGGTTCCCCGGCATGTTCTCCTCAGCCGGGAGCCCGTTGAGGGATGCGTCAGGGCTCAGCTGAGCGGAGGGGCTGGGGAAAGTGTCGGCAGCTACTTCAGACATGTTTAAGCATCAGCTCTCAAACAGCTCACCTTCAAAAGGCCTTAACTCTATCACAGTCCATTACTGTGAGACACAGACAAAAAGAGATGGTAGTAATAGTCACAGTGCTCTGCAAAAATCACAGAATGGGAATCAACAAAAGGTCTGAGCTCAGCAACATCACTGAAACTGGGAGAGGAATAATGCACAGTAAAAATGAGAGCCCCCCTGTCTCCCGCTGCCCCTGAGCCCTCTGTCGCCCTCTCTGCCTCTCTGAAGCAAAAGTAGCTACGCAATTACTGAGCTCCTGTTTGCTGGCCACTTTTATAATTCCTTAAATGCCTCTTAAGCAATTCCAGCTCTTCTGTGGGAGGGAAGAAACATTCCCCCAAAAGCAAGCACAACGAAACAAAACAGGGGGAAGGATGGGGAAAGGATGGTGAGGAGGAAAGGAAAAAAAAAAAAAAAAAAAGAAACAAAAAGAAACAAAAAACCAACCAAAACCACAAACACAGAACAAATTGACCAGTTTAAGTGAACCAATAGCCCAGAGCAAAAGGCAAGACTCTCACCTTGAGCATCTGAGGCTGGTATCTGCTTAGACGAGGAAAACAATTGTCATGCGGTAGAAGGAGCAAAAGCAAAATCTGTAACAACAGCGGCAGCGGCAGAAGTGACAGTAGCAGCAGCATCCTGTCGTGTTACAGCGGCGGCTGAAAGAGGCTGAATCATTACAGAGCAGCAGGTGCTCGCTGTCTGAGCATCACTGCAAACAATATCATTACACAGAGGTTTGAAAGGAAGAGCGATGCCAAGACGGTGGTAACTCCCTTTCTCTCCCCTCCCTCTTTGTCCTTCTTGAGCGCTCATTCACTTTCCTCCTTCCCCCCCCCCCAACACCCCCCCCCCCCCCCCCCCCCCGCTCGCCCCGCTCCCCCAGACGCCTTGCAGCCTGTTTCCCTGATGTACAGACTTACTCCTTCCTCCTCTACCCCACCCCCCGCCCTCTGCAGGGCTGGTCTGAGGGAAATCAGTACACCCAGCAACGCAGGACTGTCAGTGACTTCCTATTTTATCCAATTAGAAAGAATAAAGACCATCAAATCAAAAGGAGGGAGCGGGCAGGAGTTGTGCGCCCTCCCGCTCCCTCTCTCCAGCCGGGCCGCAGTCAGGCGCTGCGGCCATCGATGACACGGTCCTCCGGCGAGGACAGGGTGGCGGTGAGAGCTTTTGGGCTGGACTGGGCTCGCTCAGTCTGATACCCGATCTTTCCCAGGGGAAAGACCGTTTTTCAGCAGCAGTTTCTGCCTGCCTGACACCTAGAGACAGCTTTTCTTTCCAAGCCCCTGAATAAGTTTCATTCATCAGGAATAGTGCTGGGATGCACCTTAGGTCAAGCAGAGGGGAAAAAAAAAAAAACAAAAAAAAACAAACCAACCAACCAAACCAAACCCCAAAATATTCCCACTTCTGAAAAATTTTCATTTAGAGATTTGCATAATATTTTATTTATATTCCATTTTTCAACCTCCTTCCCAAAAAACTATTAGTAACAAGGCTTCCACTTTGTTCTTAAATTTGCCTGTTATTCCTCATTTCTACCAATACCTAGCACTAGCTCTCATTTCCAGCAGCACAGTGTAATACAGGGGTAAATCAACAGTCCAGTTAACATAATGAAAGTCAGATTAGAATCAGCTCTATTCCCAGTCTCTTTTGTCTTCCACAGAAAAGTACACCAGTGTAACAGACAGATGTATGTATAAAAGGAAAGGGGCTTTTAACACAATTTCCAGTTTCTTGGACTTTGTGAAAACATTTGCATTGAAGATTTGGCAGCATGAATCCCCCTTTCTCATTAGTATATATGACTGCAGGATGCATAAGGAAACAAAGAATCAAGTACTACAAATTGCCCTCAACTAATTTTTGCTGGTACCTTAGTCAGGCATCCAAAAGGCAATTTCCTTTGTAGTTATATAGTTTTGGTAGAGACAAAAAAGTCATCTGTCTCTATCCATGTCCTCTCTCTGCCTCCAACTTCTGCACTCCCTCCCCCGGTTCTGACTTCCATCGGAACATTAGTAACATTCACATAAAAAAGGTTTATCAAAATCTCAGTGAATCCCATAGTGTTTTCAGAGATTCTCCTGACAAGGACTAATTGATGGATGTCTGATCACAAAGCTTCCTGTGAGGCTGTAGTAGCCAGCTGAAGTAATCATGATGCTACTACATTCAAGTGCCTGGAGATTTTACCTTAAAGCACAGACAGTGATAACACTCTCTGGAAGAATGTAAAAAGATAAATCATCATACAATCTAGTCTACATTACTACTGAAGTGTCTGGTCCTCAGGTTAATGATGTGATCAGTAACCTCAGACAGAACAAACAGCTTGCATTGCATATTTACGTACATGGCTCCTCTTATTACAAAGCACATGTGCTCCTTAGCTGGTAATACTCTGCATGAGTGCAGCCTCTTTCAAGTATCTCAAAACCTGTTTCAAACAGCAGTAACATCACAGTCACTGTAGAGAGGGTAACATCACAGCAGCGTTGCTGTGACAGCTGTGGTGGTCTGTGGGTACAAGTAAGCAAGGTTTATTGGGAAAGAATGTATCTTTTATTAGATTAACTGATAAATCTAACTGATACTTTCACACACACAAGTTGATCCTCAGGTGAAAAGCTGAAGCATCACTCTTAAAAGCAGAGTGAAAGTTGAGAACCAGGTAGGAATATTCTCTTCATTGTACAGATGAGATACTATGGCATCGGAGTGCTTGGCGTAAATTTTTAAAAATGTCTTGCCTTTATCCAGGTCTAATTTTTCAACCTTCCTATTTCCAGTAAGACAATTTTTCCTGCTGATGCTGCTCTGTGCTTGTGCTTAATCCACTGCCCTGTGCACATCTTCCCTGCCCTGGCCTTCCAGGCGAAACACTTGTGTTCAATCTCCTGTAATCTTCATTACTCTCCAGCCTATTCACATTTAGCTGCCCTTCTTTAAATGATGTTTCCGCTTTGCTCACACCTTTCTGGTGCTGAGGTGAACAGAAATGCATGTGGAGATTTTGCGCCTTCCTTACAAGGGTTGACATGAAGTTAAAGTAAATATGCACAATGCTACAAGGCTGGACAGAGAGACAGATTATTACCAGTTCAACCATTGACTGCCACCTCTGCATGCACAGTGTCCTGGGAAACCTCAGAGCCTCTTGCACCAGAAGGCCAGTGGGGACACTTCCAGGGGCTCCCCTGCACGTGGGTTCATTGTCCCCCTCCTCACACTGCTGCCAGAGGGGCTTGCAGGGACCAGGGAAGGGCTCTGCCAGAGGAGTCTTGCCTGTCCCCTCCGAGCCTTCCCGACTAAACAGAGCCAGGATAGCTGCTGTTACCTCCCTTGCTTTTTCACTCTCTCCTCCACTGGCTGGGGCCCAGCCTGCCTGCACCATCTCCTCCCGGCAGGCAGCCACCTCCAGCCCCTCCCGCCGCCTCCGCGGCCGCAGCATCTCCGTGGGGCCTGGCTCCCTTCCAGGCTGCAGTACCCTCCTCTGCTGCAGGCCCCTTCCCCCACAGCACCTCCAGACCTGGCGCACAGGCTGCCTGCCTCAGCATCGTGCAGCTAGATCTGCCCAGACTTTCTCCTCCTCCTCATGTCCCCCTTCCCCAGGGAAGCCTACAGAGCTGCTTCACCCTCCCAGCTCTGCCGAAGCTGTGGGGTGCTGGGGCTTGCAGCAAGAGGAGCAGGGTGGCACCCTGTTTTCTGAGGTGCCTGGTGGCTCCCAAGGAAGAAAGGTAATGCTGAATCATCAGCCAGGCCAAAGTCAGGGCTAGAACACAGCCTGCCCTCGATGCTGCAATCGGATACTGCAAGGGGTTGGCTTCTCTCGGGACCTTTTCGACAAAAATGCAACTCCAGGCTCTTTACCACATTTAGGTTGTTAAGGGAGCACGCTGCCTTTCATGCCAGCTCTTGTGGCTGTGGCAAAGGCTGATGGTCTCTCACTGTATGTCTGAAGATACGACTGTAAAATGAAGGTGCAGTTCACTGGTTTTGGGGGTCTTTTTGCTCCCTTTCCCCCACCAAGCAATGCAGAAATACTTCTCTGCAGCTGCAGTTTTCTGTAATGACATGCTAGCACTGTCATGCTGTGCTTAAACATGGGTTCTGGCCCAGGCTGGAGGAGACAACTGCCTTGGAAAAGAGCCAGCAATTTATTAACAGAAAGGAAGACCCTGGAAGAAAACAAGAGGCAGCACACCCTTGGAGGTAACAAAGTTTTACTAGGGTAGCCCATTGGTGGGCAATATAGAATGATAAGGAAAGGAAATTATTTGCCTGTTTGCAATTAGGTTAGGTCCTTGTGCAAAGATTTATTTCTGATTATTGTGTGGCTTGGGTCTGTTTGGTTTAGAGGAAAAAGTAGTGTGATTCTGCACTAATGAAGCTAATCTGTTACTGAGATTTGGACTCTTGCCATATGTAAGTGACAAGTTGAAAATCAGAGGCTTACAAAACTGTAATTTTATTTTGTGGAGTGTTTTTGCAAAGAATCAAGTGTTACTTTGCTAAGTTCCACTCCCAGAAGACTCAAGGAGACGCAAAGCCAAAGTCAGCATTAACTTGCAGCCTGTGAAGAGGATGAACAAGCTGTATCTGTTCCTCCAGTTTTATTACCAAACTGTAGAGGACCATTCTCTCTGGCCAGCCACAAAGATGTGAATGAAGCTTAAATAGATATGTGATCATAACTGACAACATCCTGCAAATTAGAGCAGTAAGTACCATTTAATTCAGTTGACCCTTCAGTTATGCCATAATCAGACCCAAATGTGCTGAAGGTTTTGGAAATTAGCCTTGCTGAGTCATTCTCATGGAAGCCACTGGATTTCAAATATCTGCTTTCAATAAAGTCCCAGCAGCCCACAAACAGATTCTCTAAGAATTATCTACTTCCTTGCAATTACTGGGACATTAGGGAAGTAAAGTATGTCTTCACAAGTAGTTATCCATGCCTCTAACAGATCACAGCTTAAGAAAGGATGCTCAGAGGACCACACATCAGTACAGGGCAAGTGATCTCCTCTCAGACCACTACTTTCCTTTAAGAACATACCAATTCTTCAAAAAGGATCAAGCAGCAATATGTGGCATCAACTGCTCCATCATGTGCTTAATTGCACTCCCCTTTTTTCCATACATTGAGAAATTAAAAGCATGCTCATTAACAAAAGATTGATGAGGAAGATAAAAGGATCTCTTTTTATTGATTGCAGGCACTTTCTTCAAATTAAACAAGTGCGCTATTTAAAGATGGGAGGTTGACCCAAAGCAAGCAAGCAGGCCCAGTAAGCAGCATCACTGCCAGCAGTCATGGTGTGGGAAGAGTGGGCTATCACACATGGTGCAAACAATTCATTTATTCCTCCTTTCAGTACTTCACCAACTGCCCCTCCTTAATCCATTTCTCTTGGACTGATGCCAGCACTCTCTCTGTTCGAGTCTTTCCAAAAGCCTTTGCTAAAAACCTCATCTCTCAGCTCAAATGGCACAAGGAGAAAACCTCACTTTGCTTCATACCAGTCCTGTCATTGGAATTGCAAACATTAAAATGGGATAGGCTGTCACGCACATACATACCTACCCCATTTTTCACCTGATGGAAAGCAAACAAGATTTATGTGCTAGTGCTGTTTGTATGTCTCTGCCCATTCCAACCCCTTTTACCTCTTTATGTTTTTTTAAACCCTCTGGCCACTTACAGCCATGTGTGACTGAGAAGAAGAAACATCCAGCCCATAAGAAAATGCAGGAAAACATAAGTAGTAAAAATATGAACGCTTAAGCACATATTCAGCTTTAGACATCAGGGTAAAAATGTTAATGTCAGCAGAATCGTAAGTGTGCTTATTCATTTAATATGAGGGCTGTTATGGGAAGACCCCCTACCCTCAGACAACACAGGAGACAGGGACATGAAGAGGCTGTATCCAAAACATACCCACACCCTCAAGCCAGAACAACTATACTGGAATTGTTATACTGCCTTGTAGGTGTGTCAGAAACAGGCCCTCACACTTATATTTCTCGGAAATGTCTGGAGCACAGAACACAAACTTCAGTTCTTGTGCAAACATTTGGGGGAATTCATGCTGACTCTGTGGCAGTGTTTTCTGTATTGACATTACATGTGCACTGGGCATTTACACCAGGAACATGCTTTTTCTAAGTCCAGTAGCTGTGGCTTACAGAAACAGTAATCTGAAAAAACAACACAACTGTAATGGCCTTTTCAACGGACGTTTATGCTTTAAATAGCTACAGCCAGTAATTGAAACAGAAAACTGCCATAAAATGGGCTGTTATTTCAGGGGAACCAAAAGGTTTTCTGAGTCTTTTTATCTTCAAATGAAATGTGAGACACCAAGTTTCTTTCATCTTAATCAAAAGCAGAGCTAGTGGCATTACATGAAACACAGAAATCCAACATCAAACCATGAATGTCAGGGGTTTTCATCAATGACACTGACTCATTCCCCCAGCCTCTGCTCAGTCACAAAACTGGGATGAGCCCTGCCCCTGTTCTGACTAATGATAGATAGCTCTGCCATTTGGAAAAGGAGCATTTAAGAGACACAAAGACATGTAATGTATTCAGCTAGGCTCTGCTGCCTGAGGGCAGAAGCAGCAGTAGAAGGTCCACGTTCATTTTTCTATTTCTTTTGGGGGGGTGTTGTTTTTTGTTTTTGTTTTTGTTTTTGTTTTTGTTTTTTTGTTTGTTTTGTTTGGTTTTGTTTTTGTTTCAGATCTGACACCACCGTCACACCACTGCAGGAGTCTCCAGCAGACCTGCTGGGATGGTTGTGATGATAATTTATTTCACCGTGCAGCGGTGAGCTGGGGTAGCATTGTAATCACAGGGTGGAGGCCAGGCTTACTCATTAGCTCTCAACTACGTTAGTGCTTGAATACATCTGCGCACCTGCATCTGAGACAGCTATTCAGATAGAAGAAATTCCTTGCGGTGTTCATGGGACAGTGGCCATACTGCTACTTTGCAAAGGCACAGCTATGCAGGATTTTGTGCTGGCCAGCCTTCATATCCACAGTGCGGCTGCTGCTGAGGGAGTCACTGGACACTGATAATTTGAATAAAGGTCCCAAAAGCCCTGAATCAAGGAATTATCCCTCCCCCACTGACCCCTGGTTAATAAACTACTTAAACATGCATGGAGTTAAACAAGTGGTGAAATGTCTTCCTGATTAGAGATTGGCTACAATCATATATCTAAGTGCCTTTTTGAATCAGAGCCTAATTCAGGAACTGAAAAGGTATTTTGGAGTGTAGTGCTGTGGTTTCATGATAAACAGTTTGGCAGCAATATCATCCTTTTCCCTGTCCCTCGTTTCTTTTTGATCTCTCTGTTGTGTCACCTGCATTAATTCAGTAACATTATTCATGTGGCCAGGCTCTCAACTTGATCAGAGAACTGACTTTTGACTTTAAAATAATTTAAGATTCTTTTTTTAATGGGTAAGCTTACCAACTAATTCCCAGCCTGGCCCCATAAACATATATAGGCTGGAAGAATGGAAACAGGACCATGCTCCAGAGAACAGAGGTTGCTTGAGCTTGTCATCATCAAAGACTTTGTATAGTGAAACCATGACCCAAGGCCCTTTCTGAATCTAGGCTTAATTTAAGCAGGAGCTCCTAGAAGATCCCAAAAAGATAGCTGTTATTCTGAAAAATCTTGACTCTACTTACTGTGCTTAATTTTTTTTTGTATAAATAGAATTATTTTTGTATGTGCACATATTCCCAACTGCTGCTGTTTAAAACTTAAGACATCAAACTTTATTTCACTTTAAAGTGTCATTTTCAAAATTTCAACTACGCATGGACTTCTTCATAGACTAACTCTCTAGCGTATATATATTCAATAGTTTTGCAATTAGAAAAACAGAAAGAAAGAAGTCAAAGACATGGAACCAGCCTACTGCACAGGAGAATTTCTGTATCATCAAATAAACAGGTATAAATGATAGGACATTGACATATTACTGGTTTAGATTTGTAAATTACATCTTACAGTACAGTTGTACATTCAGAATCTGCAAGCCTCAGAATTTTGCTTGCAGAAAATGTTATGAGCTCAAGAGCTGGTTTGCTTAGCAGCTCTCAGCACATACCTCCAAATAATTAAATTAATATGCCTTATCCTAAATCAAGATATTAATCCAATTACATCAGTTGGTTCAGCTCTGGTCATGTCTATATATAGCCTGATTACGCTCAAGTTAGCAGAAATTAGATGTTTGCTGTATAAAACAGATAAGGAACACAGTATTCATAACTACAGAAACTCTAACAAAAGTGACAGCTCTCATCATGCCTCAGAATCCTAGCATCATCAAGGACATTTAATATTTAATATTTAATATTCTTTCTTAGTGCATTCAGAAAGCCATAGAAAGCATGAATCACTCCTTTGGCATTGGCTGGAAAACTTTGTCAATTTCCAGCAAATAATTAAGAAGAATTCAAATAAGTATGACAAAGGAGATTTTATGTCTAGTCATGATTTTTCAGTAGTCTAATCAAATATAGTTTTATTACATAGCTATGTTTTGAATGCAAACCCCAGCCTGTGTTTTAAGATGTCTTGTCACAACTTTCTCACCCCTGCACCCAGGATCTCTTTGTGCTATATATGGTTTGGCACAAAATCAAAACTCTCACCTTTTGGAAATCAAAATTTGAATTGAAATAAGGTAGTTAACTCTTCTCATCCACAGGACTTCAGTGTTCCTGCATCAGATTGGGTCTTGTAAAGAGCAAGAGAGAAAACAAGCAAAGAGCAAACTCTGAAACCTTAACAAAATCTAACTGTTGTACTCTCATTTAATTGATGGAGACTCTGTACTGCTCCAGACACCAAGCAAACCTTTACAGCACTTCACCAGGGTAAAATGGGTTCATTATAACTTCATTTAACACATGGGCATGCACAGCACAGGGCAGTGTTGGCCTTTGCTGCTGGATGGTGTAAGAGCAGTAGTGCAGCTTCTGCAAGACATTGGACAACCCAGAAATGGAGCACATGAGGCAGTGACAGCCAAAACCAGGTCTTTAAAGCCCACAATGGGACAGAGGAAGGCAGGTAAATGGAGCCTTTGCTACAGAACCCAGATACTCCTAATCCTCACTACTGACAAGAATGGTATGTGATGGAGTGTTTACGTACTTATACGTACATATGCATCAGAAACAAGTTCACAGCAATCATAATTTCATTTGATGGATGCGGCGTTTCCTGCATTCAAACTGCAGGTCATGTCCACCAGGGGTGCCTTGTGTCTGCCTGTGTTTCGCCACAGAGGCTGTGGAGTGGCAACGGGACAACAAAAGGGGGTGGAGGGGACAGACTCTCTTCTTCCTTCTTCTTGAGGGTGCCTAAGGAATAAATGCATTTACTCTGAAAGAGTACTTGAAAGGGTGGGCCAGACAGGCAGGGCTGAAGTCCCTGTATCCTGTGTTCCCAGCCAAGCTCATCCAAATTACCATCCAGAGAAAAAGTCAAATTAAATAGAGCTGTCCTCATACAGATCACCGTAGGCATGCTAAGCCTGTGGTGGGAAGGGTGGCCGTGGTGGTGGGGAAGGGAAAAAAGCACCTACAGAATGCCAGAAGCAGAAAGAGATACTTAGCGACCTTGGCTTGTACACTCACAGACAAGGTGAATTGTGTCCCTATATCCCTTTCTGATCAGGGCCATACTTTGAAGCCAGACCCTATAAAACTACCATTCCTTCAGCTACTGACTGCTGCAAAGATGAGGCCAAGCTTCTGGCCAGTGTGGGCAAGATTTCAGCCTGCTCAACCACAGCAATAGTGAAGATCTAATACCTGCTTTCACTTGAGGCATGCCTAGCTCTTGCTCTTATTCCCTGCCTAGTGCTTAAATGCTGCTTAACCCAAATTAAATTAAAAGCTGCCATAGGGCAAAAAATCCTATCTGTGTTTCTAATTTCACACTAAATCCTGTGTCCTTCCTTCAGGGTTTTCAATAAAGGAACTGTATTTTAACAACTTTGCACATGCTAGAGGAGAAAACAAGGATGTGACCAAAATAGATCTGATTCTAAAGGCACAAGCTCACAGGGCAAAGCCTGAGCTCCCTGGGGCAGACCAGGCTGACACGCATACTCATGGGCATAATGTTGTTTCTACTTACTCCAGAAACCTGAAGCTCAGCTAAGGAACGAAGGGCAGGGTGTCTTGAATTTTGAACTCCTTTTGCCCTGAAGACCAAAGATGGTGCTCCTGCCTCACTGATCAATTTGAAATGATTCTCTAGAGGCCTTGTTAATAACACTTGAAAAATACATGAAATTATGTCTATTACATTCCTTCCCTTCATTAGGCATCAGTTCAGGGTTTCAGCAGAAAAGCATCCCTGCTCAGATGCACAGAAGTCACTCTTTGAGGCTGCCTTAAAAGACATAAAATAACTAAATTTAACCAAGTGAACGGAAAATAAAAAGGATAAAGTTTTGGCCCGCATTGCTGAGTATATGCTAGTAACACTACACAGTGCAGTTGTGAGCAGCACGCCCTCCTTCTGAACTAGCCCACCTAGGAAGTGCTAGTATTATCCCAACAGTGACTATTAGTGTTAGACATGGGCTAATTAAAAACCTGTGCAGCTGGGGTCTAGTCAACATTAATAATTAGTCTTAGCTGTTTCCACCACCTTTCACCCTCCACCTCCAACTCCTTTCTTTGTCTTAAAGAAAAAAAAAAAAAATCTCTCTGCATGTATGTAATTACAGGAGACATAATGCATTTTTAATGTGGCCACATCAGACAGAAAGTTCGGGTTAACTGCTTACCAGTGTAGAGGCATTGGGTAATGAGAGAGTTTCCAAGAGTGCCAACTAAAGTGGCTAAATAATACCAGCTATTTGGAAAAGCACAGAAACTGGGAGGGATGATGGGTCTGTATCTATCACTGAGACAGGCAACTGTGGACAACCTGTAGGAATTATTCCAGGAACAATTAACTTGCGACAATAAGGTTGTGCATTTTCTTTGATCCACGAATGTAATTATGTTCAGATGCAATTACAGAAGTCAGAAGTCTCCAGAGGATAGGCAGAGAAGAAACAGGTACAGATAACAGCATGAGACAAAGCACCCCAAATAAAGGCCTTTACCAAGCACTTTTCCTACAGAAACAACACAGTGTTCACAGTAAAATGGAAAAAATCCCCACACATGTCCTGTGATTTCAAGGAATATCACACAAGTCAGGCCAGAAGTGCTGGCGTGCTGAACAATGATCTATCATTACAGATACGTATCTGTCAAGCTGGTATCTGCATACATATGCTAAAAAAAATGCCTTTCAGATTTCATTTTCAAGTTATTCTGGACAACATCTTATGCTGCATGCAAATATAGATACATAGCCAGAATCCCTGAAATGAAGGCTTAGAACAGCAGAAAAATACAGTGTGACTTGAACAAGTAATAAATTTACGGATTAAAGTCGCAGAAATTAATTCAGACCTGCTCCCTCAGCACGATGCCTTTGTGCAGTCTCAACCCAAGTCACATTTTGGTTTTTTTCCCCTCCTCAGGGGGTTCCCTTTTTTGTACTCCTTGATACAGTGCCCAAAATATAAAAATTCTAAAAAGGCAGCAAGGAGCTGTCCTAAAGCTGAAGAGCCAGAAGCTTCTCCCACGCAATACAGATGTGCCTCACAGATTTTGGGGATCTGCCGAAGAAACGCAAGACTTCCTAATAGGCCAGAGGGGAGGACCCTGGTCTGCAGCCAGAACCAAAGGATTAGCACGAAATTTGGTACACACAACATTAAGGCTTTGTTGTCCCAGATCGCTTGTATATTGCTGAACAAGAGCTGCAAGAGGGTTGTCACAACACCTACCATTCAGGTTGTGTCTCCTGACTTCACCCTTCTGACTGTGAGCCCTTCATAGTAGCTTCTGGCTGATGTGGAGCTACTGTTTCTTCTTCCCAGCAGTTGGACATGATGGGGATTAGGGTAAAGATCACTGCAGTCCTGCCTTTGAAGGTGACTTTCTCTGGTTTGAGTGGCCACAGTTAACTATAACCTTTTCAGCTACCCTTGCCCATGGACTATTTCCTTACTGCAGACAGGCTTTTTAATATCGCTGGAGGTAACTGTACTCAGATGACACAGAGAAATCCTTTGGTAATTATTTGGGCTAATCCTGTTAGGGAAGAAAGGCTTTCAATTGCTAAAGCAACAAAAAAACCTTTCAGAGAAGGAACCCACCACTTCAAATTAAATCAATGCCCCCTTCTAGCCCCGGATAACCCAATTATTATTGTACATCAGAAAAGCTGTGTTAACTGAAATAAAAAACTGTTTAACATTTTAAGAAGTTTTATTCTAAAATTTAAAAAAATATATTTGAAATGCTTACAAATTCAAAAGACACCACTGCTTTCTTGCACACATTTGATTTGCACTTTACTAGTCCACAGTCCTACTTGTGTATTTGCCAAGAGACAGATTTTTACAGAATGTGCATAGTTTTATAAGGATTTTGCTAAGCTTCAAATTTATGCTACAAGAGAGGATAAAATTTATGTTCCCAAAATTTGCTGTTATTTTAATGCTGTTGTAACATGACAGTGGTAGAGTTAACTCTTTCATGTGATGATCAGAAATTCAGCTAGAGTGTTTAAAATGACAATAACCTGATTTATTGAGCAATAAGAGAAATTATTCCTCTATGGACACCAGCCAAACAAGTAATCTTTTAGTAAGGCATGTGCAGTTACTGCATTTCTTTTATGAGAAAAAAAAAAAAAAAGCGCTAGTTGAAAAAAATATGCCTAGGCACCTAAAATGAGCCTGACTTGGTATATAGGCACAGACAACTATGTGGCCTTAGGCACCTCAGTTCCCTTCACACACCTGCATCTGCTCATGGCTCAAGGTTCTCCTCCATTATTAATCATAGAAGATGCTGGATGAACCAGGACTGTTCTTCAGATCCTTTTACGATGGTAGACTTTGCCCAAGATGTTAACAGCAGATTTTGGGTTTATTTTAAAATAACTTGACATGGCTACCCCTCTTCTACCCCTTGGGAGTTTTCCTTCTCTTGAGAGCACATTTTCAATGCCGGCACTGTAGGCTGGTTTAGAGAGAACTTCCAAGATCCTCTTGTTGAAGTAAGTCTCCAGCTTTGCAGAAAATGAAACATTTTCTACACTAGAGAGATGAATGTCACTGAAGATTTTTTCTAAGACTGTGGACAGAGGAAAGACACGGTGAACATTATCTCTTCACCAGTAAATAGTAGGTGCATTTATTCAATGGTGGTTTAATGCTTCCCTTCCTTTCTATTTTTTTTTTTTTTTGACCTCCTTATACTTTTGAGGAAGTGTTGATGATTTAGGAGATGGGCAGAACTGGAGACAACTTCCCCTGCTCCATCTTAGTCATCTCCAACATGCTAGCTGGCTGCCTGGCTCCCCACTCAGCACATGAGTGTGCAACAACCCTTGGTAATAGTTTGGACTAATTTTTGTAGGAAGTATGTTTAGTTTTGAGGCATCAGGTCCCTCTAGGCAGCCACTTTGGTGCCTACACATGAAGTTCAGGGTTCATGAGTTGTTCCCTCAGGAGTCAAGTGTTCATCTGGGATTCCCAGCCTGCAACCCACATTCATACTAGTCTTCAGGGATGTGCTCTGGGTTGCCCAGGAGATCATTCCTTTGATCGGTGTCTTGCTAACATTCAATTGCTGGACTGTCTATTTGAGCATTCAAGACCGTGTCCTTGTGATTGTTATTCCTATGATACATTTCTGCATTTGCAGATGTACAGCTTCCCTCATGTGAAGGATTTAGAAAAATGTAAGCTGGATTGCATGTATGTTAGAGACTGGAAATCAGAAAGGCAGTGTTTGATGCCTGATCAGCAGCACTGAGTTGTGTTCACCCTGAGCAGGAGTGTGAAAACACAGGAGAGAGATGCAGTTGCTTTGTGGGATCTGTCTCCTTCAGTTATTTAGCAAATACAAGTAACTGCAAGACTTCTTTGCAGCCTCTCAGATAACAAAAATGTAGTGAAATATTTTCATAAGTGGAGGGAAATATTTTCCTAAGTGGTGAGAGAATGTGGGAATATATATTAAAAACTACAGTCATCTCAGAAACACATTGCTGCTGTCAGTGATTAATGCATAATTTATAAAACTAAAACAACTAACTTTGAGCCTGTCTTCTTTTGTACAGCTGTCTCTCTAGCTGAGATCAAACACATCGTTTAATGGATCAATCCCTTTCCCCTTCCACACAACCATTCCTATTTAAACATCTACATTTTCTCATAGTAACACTATGCATCATGTCTGAAATTGACATGATCATGGAAATTCCCAAAGGAGCCTGGAGCACAGCTCAAGTTGCTCTTGCTGCGCAGGAAATGCAACCATTCTTACTCATCCTTCCTCTATAATGAAGAGTAGGATTCATTGCCTTGCTGTGCTGAAGAGGAAATTGCTGCATAATCTCCTTTCACAGCTAGACAATCCCCTCTTTCCAAAGCAGGCTAAGCATGCAAATTCTCCAGACATATTTGATGAATTTCTAATCACTGTGGGTGAAATGACAGGACAAAGGTGAGTGTCAGTGACAGATAACAGAAGCCTTGTGCTGGGTCCCTGCTGAAGCCACTGTTTTCCTTTTATGTTCACCCACGTATTAATTGTGGGTGATACATACTAATTGTATATGCTCTGGGACAAATAAACCATAATGAGGTCAAACTGTGGCCAGTGTTAAGGTCAGTTAGAAGTCTTGAAAAGACTAACTCACGCATCTTTCTCAGCACTTCACATGGGCTGCAAAATGACACCCCCAAGGTCTCTCAGTTTATGATCTTACATCACCAGCACAGTGAAAGAAGTGCCTTCTGCCAGTCAGGATGCTCCCCTCCATCTCTTGATCTAAGAGAGGGACCTCTGCAGGCTTCGAGGAGCAGGCTAAGTTATGCCTCCCCAGCCTGCTGGGTGATTGCATGGTCCCATGTGGTTAAATTTTCCTGTATGGAGAATAGACACATTTATTTTTTCCATGTGGGAACAGAAGAGAAAAAAAAAAAATCTTACCTGCCATTGAGAAACACTTATCTGCCTAGGCCCCCTTCAGGATAAGTTATTAAGGAAATTTTGAGAAAAGATCTGATAGTTGCATGGATTATAGGAACATGCATTCCTTTGCTACACTAACAAAACCAAATGCTTCTTATGCAAGGGCTAGTAAGCTCTAGTGTATAAATCAAGCATTAATCACAAGAGGGCAAGGATGACATTTTCTAGCTAATAAAACAAGTCCACAGTTTTCCATGAAGACTGTTTTTGTACCTTCCTCTCCCTTTTTGGCCTTGCCCACAGTTTGAGACTGTAATCAGTAAAGCACTGACATATTCTGGTGCTCTGTATTCCCACATCAGTCATGTGTGACACTATTCAAGGCGTCTGAAATGGCATGTGACTCCAGTCACAATATTTGATTATGTGGCTTGCTGCTGCAATTGTTTCTAGTTGATTTAGATAAGGGATGAGGAGAAGCAGCAGACTGAGAGAAGATTACACTCCACTTCATGGCTTAGGGTTTAATCATCTCTTGTCCCTGACTGCCCCGGGTCTGTAAGGTGTGAGAGGCCCCCTTCTAAAGTCATGGGGTGCTGCTGGCCTCATGGTGAGGAACCTGATCCAAGGCATGACAGGGTGTTTTTTTTGCTATGGGAGAACAGGAGGGAGATGGAGCCAACAACTAAACAAGATTACAAAAGAGACAAGACTCCCTATAGGTCTAACGAGAGAAAAAACTAGGAGTCAGAAAGGTTGAGTTACCTCTCATGGTTACGGCTTAGGAGGAAACTCATTTAGCAGGGGCATCATCTTTCTGTTGTGTCTTTCCTCCACCAGTCCCTGAGGCACCAATTGCTGCCTGATGCCTGAGACAGGACGCAGGGCTTGGCAGACACTGGGGCTGGCCAGCCTGCCCACTATTGCATGTCTCTGGCTTGTCTGTTCCCCAACACCTGTGAGCATGAGCTGGCAGCAGAAATTCTGCCCTGCAGCAAACACTGTTTTCCAGAAGGTGAGTCTCCCTTTCTTCCTTGGCCAGGTAGAGGAGGTACAGCAGCATGACTGCTTCTCAAGTGGTCAGTGTGACTGACTGACAGCTGGGACTCTTGTTAAAGAGCCAGTGATATTTCAATTTTGACAGGTGTTATTGTGCACAGAGACTGTGCTGAAAAGTAACTGGAATTACTAATTTCTGCAGAGCTACTGAAGGCCAAGACACAATCATGACTATGGCTGAGGGAGAAACAGCCCTCAGCGATCAGAAAAGTATGCAGAGCTCCTTAAAGACTCACTGGACCCTTATTGGTTGGTGTTTCTTATAAATGATGTAATATACTTCGTTACACTGAAAATTTCCTGTGATAACAGAAGGGGAGATGCCAAGAATATGGCAGTGTTTAAGAACTGAGTGGTGAGATCTGGTTGAGACAAAGGCTCAGCAGAAATGCTATGCTCTCCTCTCCTTTGTGCTTAGACTACCCTTTCCTGCACTACACCACCCCGTTAACACTAGGATAGAGTAGATGAACTTGAGAGTAGCAAGACTGAACACATGATAACCAATTCTCTGCTTGCATCCCATTTGAAAGGGTTAGATGATGCCCAGCTTTTTTTAAGAATTCTTTTTTCCTTAACCAAGTTTCAAAATTTTCTGCAATCTTATGCCAGTTGATCAACTATAGCTAATGTGTCTACTAGAACTACCCAGTCCACATCTTGGTCTGCAAATTTGATAATAGTATATTTGGCTCACTCTTTTTGATTATTTTTTCTCCATCCAGAGAAAATTCTCCATCCAGTATTTCATACATGATGCTTTTGGGTTGTTGTGAATGGCAATCTCATATTTTACAAGATATTTACAGTAATAAAAGCTATTCCTCAGGATGAAACATCACCCAGAGAAACAGATTCTTACTGAATTAAAAGGAAAAATATCCTCCCTGTACCCAGCCTTCCTTACAGTCCATCTGCTAAGAATGCCCATGTGTTTATAAAATTCATTTACACATTTAAATTGAAAAGTTCTATTTGCTCAGCCTGCCTATAACTGTGCTTTCTTGCTGGGGCGAATATTAGGTCTCTGATGCATTCATATTATCCAGTGAACATATAATTGCAAATGCAATTCACATCCAATTATCTGGAGTTTTACTGTGTATTATCTGCACATAACTCAAGCAGTAAGTACAATATATCGGCTCTCCAGGTGTCCATTTGGCTGGAAGAATTAGTAAGTTGCTGGCACTTAGCTCCTGTCCTCTAAGTGTAATTGACTCATGGCATTGCTGCCAACATGAGAAGTCACTTATACTGGTGCAGGATATCAACATTGTGGGGAAGATACCAAGAATCCTCTGCACCTGACAGAAACATACACCTGGACAGGTTAGGGTAAGCAGTCCCTAGGCCATGCCTAATTTCCTCTCCCCTGCCTCAAGGAAGGCATTTTACTGATGCACAGCACAAATGTGCTGGTTGAACACACGTGGAGAGGATTTCAGACTTGTGTTACCTCCCATGAAGCTTGGGATTGATCTGCTGCTCTTAGGGATCACAGCTACATTGGCTCTGCTGGTCTACCCAAAAAGATGCAGAATCCATATTCACAGCATTCCTTACCTAGACCTATCTTAACTTCTCCTCCTGCCACAGCGACAGATATATAAAGGAGTTACAAGCATCTACTCTGCTGATGTAGCTTGCCTAGTAACCAGAGGCAGCATCTGATTCAGAGCTCATCACACCAGAGAAACGAAACACCAGTTCTGCATCATGACAGACAGACATGCATTTGAATGAGCTGCATTGCTGCTCAAGGCAATTATTCATCCTTCCTGCAAAATTAGTGTTTAAGATTATTCTGGCCTCTCACAGACATACTGTTATCCTACTGTCTGTCAAGTATTAGTTGCCATTATAGCAGCTAATGGGTTTTGTGTAGATCATTAAAATATTGAAGAACTATGCATAGCCTGCAGCTTGTTTTAAGCAAAAGATTTCCCCAGTGGGAAATGGAAGGAAAGAGCTGTTCCAGGGAAACAATAAAAGTCATACTAACAGTATAAAAAGTATAGTGCAAGATTGGACTCCAATCCTATTTCACTGTGTGTCCTGTGGAGTCAGTGGAATCACTCCATGTTTGCATTGCTTTAAAAACCATAAAATATTAAAGAATTAAAAACAATCAATGTTAGTTTTGTACTTTCTTAGAATGGAAAAAGGCAGGGGATGTGTGGCATTTAATCAGGTGAAAATACCAGACATTTAAACATACTGTTCTCTCAGAACAATAACTAAATTGAACTAATGCCCCATGGCATTGGATGACAGTGCTTAAAAGCATACAACAGAATTTTAGCTACAACTGAAAGAACATCCTCAGTTACTATATATAAAAACATAGACATTTTAAATAAAAACATAGACATTTTAAACAAATAAAAGCATCACATGAGATGAGCTCACTTCTAATCTGAGAAGACTAGAAGAAATTTTCTGTCCCTGACAATTTGAGCCATGAGTGGCAGCAGTAGATCTAATAGGTAGCTTTCTACAATGTAGATAGCTGCGGCTTTCACACCTAGATATCTGCCTGCAAAACAGACATTATTGAAAAAATGCCCTCATATTTCTTCCCTGGAGTATGCCTTATCTTTTTCTTTTAAAATCCAACCACTGCAGTAATATTCCTTATCAAACCTGCTGACATTTTGGAAAGCTCATCTAAATACCTGTCAGATGCTTGACTGTGTTATTAAGAATCATGTTTCAGATCATTGTGAATATTACCAGAAAAATATCGGTAATAAAATTCAGATTCCACTTTACAAACCTCAGAAAAATAATGACTGTATTCACTTCTGAAGGTCTATTACCACCCCATGTATAAATGCTAAACTTTAAGATAAGCTCAGTGGCACATGGTGTTTGTAAAAGCTTCAGGCTGCAGAGTTGTGTCCAGTCAAATCCCTCCTGACTCAACATCAACTCTGAACATTTATAGCACTGGAGCAGAGAGCTTTTCTGTGCTGAATAAACAAAAGAGAAACAAATGAACAAACAAAAAAGCCAAATGCTCAGAGCTGGAAAAGCAGTTGTCTCCTCTGTTGACTTGGGTCTGGACTGTAGTAGGTGTTGTCTCATCTTTCTGCTCAAGAGCAGTGGCTGTGGTTGTTAAAACCAGGAGGGCTGTGGTGTAACACCAGCTGTGTCAGGAAGTCTGGGATGGGATGGGATAGTCAGCCTGACCACTCAGATGTGCCTACACGACTCAGTAGCAGAGGGGACAGACAGATCAGGCTCTCAATCCAAGGACAAGTGTCATGGTTACATCTACGTCACATACCACTTCACTGTGGCTCTGCCCTTCATTAGAAATAATTTGCATGTGTGCCTTTTCCAGTTCCCAGTGTCTAAATTGTGGGAAGGCTGTCTATTAGCCCAGCTAGGCAGTGTTTTTATGGCTTTATGATTAATTCCCTCTGGTATGCTATAAAGGCACCTGGGAGTGTCTGGGGTTTGCAACCTCTGTTGGATGATGTGGGAGGACTGCTTAGAGTAAAGGGAGACAAGCTGGTAGGGTGGTACCCATACTGTCTTCTGGGAAAGGTCTCAATGCACTTAGTCCTTCATATTGTGCTTAGGTATCTTGAAAAGCAGTAGTTGACATGAGTCAGAATGACACAAGAAAGACTATTAATGATGAACTGGGCAAACACTGATTCAGAACTCCAGCTCACTCTTCAGCCTCACTCCACTTAGCATCCTAGGTTCAGCCTCTACGTAATCCATCATAAATTAGAAATGCCCCACGCTATTTTAGCTTGCAACAAGATTGATACAGTTTGGAAACTGGAGGGCTGTGAAAAGTTCCCTCCCTTGTAAAAAGCAGATCCCTGTAGAAGGGAAGATTTTGAATTATTTTGCCAAAAAATCTCAGACAGCTGGATGCTGTGATTAATACAAATAACTAATAAGGCCTATGAGATCTGTATATCCATAACGAAGTTGAAGTGACTAGCATGAAGAGTGGGAAGTCAGGAGAAGAAAATCTTGTGAAGAAATGAAAGAGCCTTTATATACATATATATTCACTGAAAGAAAACACTGACATCCATCAGACACGACTCATGAATGAAAATTGCTCCAGGGCACAGTTTTCTTTTCAAAAAAACCAGAGTGGGTGTCTTGTGATCCTTGCCATGCATTTCCATGTTACTGCAGTGCAACTCAAAATTACTGACTAGCTGACTACCAATAAATATTTAGGAAGATGCACACCTAGAATGAAGATCATACTGTAAAAGGCTGCTCTTTAATTGCTGCAGTAACTACAGTGATTCCTTCTCCTCTCTGTACAGGGAAGAATGTCGGGAACAGCAGAAACCATTAGGAACCTGTGGGAACATTTTGATAACAAAAGCCACAGGAGATACAACTTTCCTACTTTTCATCCAATTAGGAGAGGTTACCAAAAGGCAATTAGAAGAGATGTGGACATGAAACATGGGATAGTTATTTCTTCCCAAGGGTTTACCTTGGCTCCCATTGCATTGTTAGAATACTGTTAGAATAGGAATGTGAAAGAAAAGTACTGCTTTTAATTTACCTGGTAGGAACTGCTATATTGAGTCTCAGCTATAGCGTGACACTGTTTGTGGAGAAGTTAATGAGGGGACACAGTGAAGGCTTTTCAAAGACATGCATCTGTGAAAAGATCACATTTATGTATACAGTATGTATACAAAAGCTTATGGCTTTTGAAATGTAACTTCTGTCATGCAGTTTGCATTTTTTAAGAAGTAAAAAGTAATTTATCAAGGGGTTATTCTCAAGCAAATGTAAACTTATTCAAAGCCATACACTTTACAAGTTATTCTGAAGGCAACAGTGTACTTTTCTGTTCATCTATTATCTACTGCTGTGTGATTCTCTGCTCTCATCTTCTAGAAACAGATCCAATCAAATTCTGAGACACTTCCAGTTCCTAAAGTTGTAGGGACTCCCTTGATTCCTGCTCAGGAATCAAAAGAGCCTAGGAGACTGGGCAGATAACTCAGAAGGGTTTCTTCCCTTTCCTTATTGCTCTCCAAGAAACTTTGTTCCTTCTCCCTAGACAACAGCATCTGCCTTTTGTGGTTGACCAGAATTGCCTGAGTTGGAAGCTCAGCATGAAAACAAAGCATTGGACTCAGTCTCTTGACTTCTTTATATTTCATTAATTTTGTGTTTCTGCTTCGTCACAGACTTCTACTGCCAGACCATGAACTTGAAACAACCCTTCATAGATCAGGGTCCTGTTATGCCACAGTGTCTCTGTTTACAGCCGATGCAGCCTAAGACCTCCCCTGGGAGAATGTAGAACAGCAAGCCCAGAACACACCATCTAAGAAGCACAGCTGTGTGTGTGCCTCTGTGTCAAAGGGAGACCAGCAAAACTCCAGGCATGCTAGGGTAATTCAACTGTGGAAACTCAAATTCCCTTTGGGACTCTCCTCTTTGTTGGACCTTTCCCACCGAAGCTGAAACAGCAGAAACTCCCCTCCAAAAACAAGAAAGTGGGCTGCAAACATGTCTTTCTCAGGACAGAAGTGCCTCCTGAAGAGCACAAAGGTCCCTGAATTAATAGTCTCTCCTGGGGTTAACACAACAGGGTGACTCAGGACAAAGTCTCTTTGGGGGTAGATAGGTATTTTTGGGACAGTAGGTGGAATATAAGGAAATAAACAGAATTCCTGGGCTATAGGGGTAAATTGGGAATTGTCTATTGTATTAAAATACAAATATTATTCTGTACCCATGCACCCATTCATCATTTTTGTCTGTTGTGAGTATCTTTTTTTCACACTTGCTCTGAGATCTTTGGCTCATTTGTGCTTTCCTATAAAGCACTGACATTCTTGATTTCAGCATGGTTAATGACATATCTTGATTCACCAGAGTTCCTGAAATAGATGTATGCTTCTGTCAAGGTCACATATTCCATGTTGTTCACAGATCTCTGCCTAGCTAGTATACTGCCTGTCATGTACCGTCATTCAGTACAAACGACCTTGATGCCTCAAAAATTACACAGGAGTGGGAAGATTTTGAGATGGTTGATCCAATACCACAAAGTATGTTCATAATTGTCACCCAGAAAGGGTATAGTCAGCAGGAACAGGAGTCTGTGAGCAGCTGTTTTTGTCACAGAGACAGCACCAAGGACTTATTTCCATGGAAGACGCAGTGGCCAAAACACAAAGGTCAGACCACCAACACATCCCTGTGCTACAAGCTCACATCCCCTAGTATAGCATAGACTATTCAGGCAAACCAGAAGGATGCTGGTTTTGGTCTCAGGTGGGCACATACTACATGTCACTTCAGCACAGTGGGACAAAGAAGTCAGAAAGGCATAAACTAATGCTGTTAGAAAAGGTTTTGCCATGATTAGACCCTCTGAAAGACCCGCAAAGAAACCAGGCCTTACCAGCAGCCCCTTGAAGTCAAATTCCCATATGACTTACAGGGTCTCAGAAATGGAGGTCCTGACATACTCAGGGATCCCAAGGAAAGCTAGCGATGTCGCATGCAGTCTCCCATCTCTAAGACCCACCTAAGGCAGCAGTTAACAGCTTTTGGTGAGCTACCCTGTCGTGAGGGTGTCCTCCACTCCACCAGTGAGGACACATTCAGTTTTTTTAAAAATTTAACTCCTGATTCCTTTCGGTGAATGATGGGAAGAGTTTCTGTTAGGACCTAGGAGGGAAGGAGATGATCCACAACATGTTAAAGGCAATGGGAGGTGGGTCTGTGAAATTCTTTCAGAAGTATAACAAGCAACAGAAACATCTGAAGTAGTTTTTATGACTTGTATGCCAGCAGAGTAGACTGTCACATTCGGTAGTGCTTTTCATGGTGTAACCCACGACCTCAGGAAAGAACAGTCTGAAATAAACAGATCCAAACCATTCCCTTCACACTTATACATATACACTTTATAAACCTATATATGTATTTGTATTTATACATAAAACACTATTGCCTCATCATATAAAAATGCTGAGGCAAGTGCTAGCCTTATAGATTTATTCTTACATGCGCAAATATACACATAGCTAAAGCTAATGTCCTTAAAACCTTCCACTCCGTCAGCTGTATTTAAACTATATACTGTTGCACTTGTTTCTTTGTAACTTTGTTTCTTTGTCAGCTTCTTCCAATTTGAATACTGTTTATACCCATCATTGTCTTTCACCTCTTTGATCTCCTTGAAGGAAAAAAAAAGAAACCCCAGCACAGAAGAGAATTGACTCTATACTAGTGGTGTTATCTCTGAAGTCTGACTTGTACAGACTTCTCAGTGTTGCTGCTTAATGCAGCTCAGGTCCTCAGTGCCAACCCAAGCTCTCCTTCAGAGCAAGGCTGGGGGACCAGGAGTGCAACTACAGAAAACCCTGCAAGATTAAGTGGTTTGGAAGCAGAAATTTAATGTCACACCAGCCTTAGACTGGGAGTCACACAAAAGACTGAAAGCTCTGTCTCTGGGAAATGTTATCTATTCACATGAGTTTGCTCTATCTGTGAAATTTAAACACAGGAAACAGGGTTTGTCACACCAGATCAAATTGTAAGGGTGCTGAGATTACCACTGTATTGCCTACTGTGATTAGTGTCTACTGTGCAGAAAGAAACTAGAAAATACTGCACACTGTGCTAGGTTTTAACAGAGGATTGACACATGTCTTCATCTCTGCTCTTTCAGTAGGATTTCAGTAACCAGGAGGCTTAAACTTATTTTACGTTAAACAAGAACTAGCTATCTGATCCTGGCCTTGCTTACTCACTGATTCCTTAGAACAAAGCAAAGTGTTTTCTCCAGAGATGACTATTCAGAAAATTAAAACCACTGAAATAATAAAGTAAAATGCATGAGATGGTATAGAGTTTTCTTCTGACCCACTGTCCCACCAAGGCATCAGGTATATGGCTTTCCTGGAGAAGCAGCCTTTAAGTATGTGGAACGGATGAGTTAAATGCTAACAGTTGAAGATGTCAGACTAACTTATTACAAGAGCAGGAGTTTGGAGTCCTACTGTGCTAGCAAAACTGCAACCTGAGTAATTGCCTTCACCATCTGAATTCCTTTAGCTTTCTCAATTGGTTACAGTATTCTCCTCTTCCCTTCCTGCCCCAAGTGTCTCTGCCCTGTTACTAGACTCTCCTAAAACATTTATTCTCTTTCACAGAAAGATAGCTTCATTTCAGAAGTCCCTGAGCTGTTACCAGTGTGTTTAGGTTTTATGACAAAACAGTGGAGCATTTTTGAGATGAATGAAGTTGAACACATGTTCAACAGTTAGGTAGCATCCCCTGATTTCTTCTGATCCTTACTCTGTGCTGCAGCACTGTCCATCATAATATCATCTTCTTTGTCTCTCAGTTGTAGAGAGAATGTCAGAAATTACCATCTGTCCAATTCAGAATAAAATGAAGCCAAACAAAACAGAATTGATGCACAAACTCCATATGTACTATATTTCACTATACCGCAAGATATCTGGTCACCAAGTCACATTGTATCTTAAAAGAATTGCAATTCACATGAACCTCAGAAAGTATGAAAGATCACAGAGTGGAGTTTCACTCCTCATCTGCTTTTCTCGATTCCACGATTTTTGGCCACACATGGAAAACAAGCACATGCCTGTATTTATCTGTGCATGAGTACTATTAAAAAAAAAAAAATAAAGAAATCTAACCAAAACTCCAAACACCAATTAGCAGGACAACTTGAGTGGTCTAAGGACTTTTTATATATCAGGATGACCCTTTAAACAACTGCTTGAAATAGCAGCAAAATCAGAAGATGTTTAGAGGTTTTGATAAGTATCCCAAAGGCAGAAGAAACAGGTGCATAAAACCTATATCACAAGGGGCCTAAGCTTTCTGTCTTCCAGAAGTACTATTCAGTTTGGATGATTCTTAGACAAAATTCATGTCTTCTGAAAGTAGACTCCTGTCATGTACTACATAAGTACAGGGGAGGAGGACTACGTTCACCTTAGGAGATGAAGGAAAGCAGAAACTAGCAAAAACTTAACTTGCTTGTTAAGATTTTAGGACAAAGATGATTTACTGGACATTCTCCTTGCCTCATATATGTGAAAATGTTCCTTTTAAAAATACTTTATAAACCAATGACCCTAATACCATGTCACAGAAGGTTTTACTGCTCAGCAAGGAACATTTTTATTAAAGCAACTCATTATTGTACTTAAGAATATGTGACAAGCAAAAAGTCTTTGCATGCCTCCTTTCTACATGCTGTATCTGCTCTCCATTTAATATGACAGTTGGAATCTGTTACTGCACCATGAGAAGACAAAGTGCTCTGAAGGTGCCTTGCTGTGCCATTCATGGAGCTTACAAGTCAATAATTCCAGAGAGAGTAGTCCAAATTGACACATTTCTGCTCCAACTATTCTTTCTTTTTTAAATTTCTGCACAGGTTTTAGAAGCCATCATGAAAGTCTCTGGGAAAATGAGATTAAAGTCATCTATGGGACAGGTGGCCAACACTGGGTACTTCCCTCCAGCCAAAAGCTAAACAAACTTGCTATGTACAATTCTGAAAAAGAATCCACAAGCAAGGTGAGATCAACATCTTACCTGCTCTTCATCCATACTCCTGCCTCCAGCTGGGCATCATATCAACCTGCTAGATAGTGGTCAGGAGGATGTATGCTGCAGAGAATATGCTCCAAGCACATCCAGCGCCATGATTTCTGGCTCACCATCTCGCACAAGCAGACAAATCTGAACTGAGAATCCCAGTGTAAAACTGGCTTGAAACACTCAAGAGTACACAGAGTGCCCTGGCTCTTTGCTGGAGGAGGTGCCTCCTACAGACATTTTAGGGAGCAGTTCTTAGCAGGCAGCATAAACAAGGGCATGAAGGTAATGCTGCAAGGTGCAACAAAACAAATGTTTCTGTCTGTGATGAAGAGTCTGAAATATACTTCCACAGGCTCTGGCTCTGTCAAACTTCTTAATTTCCCACTGCTACAAATGCTCAGCATTTGATTCAGCTTAGCCATCCAAGCATGGGTTTCCAAACTGTTGTCCATAGAAACAGGTACCACATCACTCCTGGTCTGTACACCCATACCATGCCGAGAATGCTTCCCACACAACAGGATCTGTGGTCACTGTAAACAGCGTGTATCCCACCACTTCCTTTCTAGTCTCTTGCACCATACAAATGTTTCTGCAGAATACCTCCACGAGGAGGCTGTGTGCAGTACCGATAGCTTTAACCTAGGAAACCTGATTGCTTTTGAATTTCTTTCCAGGTATGTCGCAGCTTACAAACAAGAATGCAAATTTTGGGACAACTTTTCTAAAGAAAAGGAAGACTGACACATATATGCTATTTTTACCTATCAATGTCAAAAGTCAAGATTCCTTTAACAAGTCCCAGAAAAGTAAAAAGACCACCACATTTTCATTGTTTCATTTTGAATATAGAGTTGATTGAACACATAAAACCAAGGCACTAGGGTGACATCTCAGATTTTTTTCCACTGCAACTCCTGAGTAGAACAAGGCCACAGGATCATAAGGCACTTGTTTCAGAGCACTGCAGTCCTGGAAACACAGAAAGGAAAAATGTCCTCCATACCCAAATTGTTCTGATGTGCTTAAGAATGGCCTCTGCAGCCCTTGCCAGTGAGACCATACAGGGCTCCAATTGCTGTTGGTTTGCTCACTTGATTCAACAGGAAAAACTGTATCACAGGGAGATCCATCATCAAGGAAAATGAAAGTTGTAACTTAGGTTTCAATATTACACAGTACAATATCAACACATAAGGAACAATTCTAGGGTTGGAGTGGAAGAGAAGGTGGGAAGCATTTCTACCTGCCAGGGACATCATTAGCAATCAGTGCCATAAAGTCTTACACTATGAAACAGAACACAAAAGCATTAATTTCCCCCTCCTCCCTTGGATTACCAACTCCCCAGCCCAGTCATCAGTCCTTTATGCAGAACTGGGAATACATCACAGTCTTTCCCCTTCCCTTTACTTAAGAATGGAGGCCCACACTCTCAAAACAGGCTGGATTCTTAGGAATGTAGGTACATGTGCACATAAAAGGGTATAGGGACCTTCAGTTTTGAGATGTCCATTGTGGAGTGTTTTACAGAAATGGGCTTTTTTAAAACTTTTAGCTCCCTGAATATCTGTCTGTCACTGGAACTCCAAAAAAGCAAAGCATGACACGTCTGTTCACTTGTGAAAGCCTGGGGGAGAGAGCCTACTGAATCACTCTGCTGTTCTCAGGTCCTTCCAGTGTCTGGCCAACAGTGACAGTACTGGCATGTTCTCTGAAACATCTGCTATTGTCTGAGAAGTGGAAGGAAACAGTTTATTTTATCTCCTGTAGCTGTTACAAGATTGACAGTGACAAGTGGGAAATGGACATGTCCCACTGAAACTCAGAAAAGAAAAGCCCTAAGCAACTTCCGAATAAGTACGTGGACTCAATTCCCTCATCAGTCTGTGGTGTGAGTAGACATTCACAACTGTTAGCAATAAACATTGGTTCCCTCCTGCTTTGTTGTACCATTTCTATGCAGTATAGGCAGCAATATCCAACACTGCTCTCTCTTATTCATTACTTATTTTAGTGACTTGAATAGTCACATCAATGTAACTGAGAAAAGAACAGAAAGAAATGACTTTTAAATTCCTTCAGGAATTATTCCTGTCTACCCTGCTGCTATGCATTAGAGGAAAAAGAATGCCAAAAACATTAACTCTTCTCACCTTGCAAGAAGAAAGCTTTTCAGACTTTTAAAATTACCTATCAGATTTCTAAAATGCCTTCAACACACACTTAAAACACTAATCAGTCTAATAGCTGACAATAAAATCTACAAAAATAAACACTTTGTATCTCATATAAATTATGAAAAATATTTAGAATACTGTGTCCACAGATTTCGCTTTGACCATTCCCCCTTGTGCTGCTACAGTAGCTATTAGATGTAAGTTAAGGGCATCTATGTGTGGTTTGCTATAGAGCACACACCATCTTTTATAGCAACACTGGAACTGTCAGGGTGGACTGGACCACTGGTCTATCTCACCTGCCATCCCATTCCTGGCAGCTGGCAATACTGCTTTAGAAGATCAACTCCCTACCTCCTGCAACCCTGATGACTTTAATTGTGTTAAGTGTCTTTCCAGACTGCTCAAAACCAGGCTGGGTAGATGATGGATCTGGGTCTAGTAAGAGCTGGAACAATCTACCTGATGGTTCTGAAGTGTGAAAGTGCATAGGATTATGGCTGTAAAGCATGCTTCCCTAGGAAGAATCACTACAGAGGAAGAAAACAGTCACTTTCCTCGCTGCTACTCCCACAGCTCCCAGTGTGCTCCCAAGATGAGCAGAAAGACAACCTCTCTTCCCCAGGAAAATAAACCATTTCTGGTTCTCTGTCCCAGCTGAGGGAAAACACACAAAAAGATGCCATCACCTTCCTCATCCTCTTCCCAAGGGCAGTAGGGCACAGGAGAAAGATCCTGAGGAGCTGTAACATGCACCAGCTGGCACAAGGATGAAGGGAAATACACTGCAGCTGGGTATGGCTGGATCTGAGGGTGTTCCAGCTATCCTAAGCCCAGGGGCTGCGGAGGCAGAGGAGACAGTGTCTGAAGCCATACGTTGCCTGGAGAGGGCAGGGGAGGGAATTCCAGGTAGGAAACACTGGAGCTGTTTCCTCCTTTACCCTACGCAAACCTGTGCTTTGACCTTCCTGAAGGAAGGTGTTTAGCCCTCAACCCACAAAAGGCATGGATCTGAGAGTTATAACATATATAACAATAACTGCACACATAGTGCAGGAATCCTACCCAGTCACTCCCAATCCCATATTGTAGATTTAGATAGAAGCACATTTTTTTCAGAGTTAGGGATTGAGAGATGTACCTGAGGGTCCTGTCAGTAACAATTTAAACAACTTGTATATACTTACAGGAGGAAGTGTTTGTTCCTTCTGTTGAAGCTTGTATCCTAAGCATGGGTTCTGCAACACACAGAAGTACCAAAAAAGTTGTAAGAATACAGCCACAGCTATACTGTTATACTGGAGGAACCTGAACATCTTCCCCCAGTAGAGCTTTTTTTCTTTTTTTTTTTTTCTTTTTTTTTTTTTTTTCCCAGTAATCAGAAACCCACCAAAGCAAAGGGAAAAATGAGATAGCTCAAGAAAGCAAAGAACTTCAAAGTCAGTACAGCATGTCCTAGGCACACTGTGAATAATCAATTACAGCAAAAATGCTCCACAGTCCTGTGATGGAAGACCAGGAGAAAACTGGCAAAGAGAAAGCAAAGTTTTCAGCTGTTTGTGACAGCATCAGAGGAAAGTGGAAAGCAATGGGTCTTGAAGCTCCACATGCTGACCCAGGAAACACTAGCTTCTTATCTTCTTTTCACATAATACCAAGTGGACAGTCAGGCTTCCAGGTTTATCACAACTATGGCTAAGGACCTCTGTGGCTTGGAAGACAGCAGGGTCCCTGAGTGCCACTGCCTCTGCAGAGAGCTGTAGCTGGGAGAGCAGGTCATGTTCCAGAGCGAAATGGGACATACCACCAGCCCCAAGGTGGTTATAAAGAAAGGAAAAAGAAGCATTCTCATCATGGCAAATAATCTTGTAGGGCAACTGAAGAAAACAGACCTCAACATAAATCACGCAAAGGAAGCACTCAGAAAGTTTATTAGAAAAAGCAACCTAGCCTGAAGCTGGGGCTGAACTTCCTGAGCTGTAGGAACCCAAACCTCACAGCAAACAAAAGCCATGCAGTTGGGCGACTTCATGGGCTTTTACTGGCTTAGAGTCCCGCAAAACATATGGTGTTATTATGCATGAATAAAGAATTCAAGAATGTGCTTGAGGAGTACCATCAGCTGGAGGGGTTTGCAGAGAGACCACTTTGCCTAAGGAGTCAACATGACATGCCACTGTGGAAAGGGATGAAGGAAGTCAGAGTGGCTATCAATTAGCCTGTGGATCCTTGGGAGCAGGTCAAGCATACTGCATGCTCTGTAGTGAAATATTTAACAACAAGCCATGTCAGGCAGAAAAGATTAATCTGTCACCTAATAGAGTCAGTTTTTAGGCAGAGTAAAACCACACTTAAAAGCTAAGACTGCTCCTCCTAACACCAAAAAGTAAATGTAGCAATACATAAAGAGACCTAGATCCTGGTGATTTAAACACCAGCATCTCACAACAGTGTATCTTCAATTAAATAAGCAACACACTAATAACTTACTTGCATTTGCAAGGACTGGAAAAAAACAGCAGTGCCCAAAACCTCAGACACTGTTGGTCAGCAGGAGACTCCTGCAGTGGCAGAGAAAGCTGACATGGTCTGGACCCAGGGATGGGTGAGAACAGTGGGGAAAATGGCACTTGGCTGGGTTTGGGACTGAGCAGGTCTCTGCTCCAGCCCCATAGCAAAGACCTGCTCAGAGCTGCATGAGAAGACCTCAACAAGCAGCCACTGAACATATTGCTTTCTGATCTCCTTCAGGACAAAAATGTGAAGTGTCACTTGTCGTGAAATCTGCCAGGGCAGCAATTCATCAGGAATGCAGCCAGCCCTTTGAACATCTCAGCCTCCTCCTCTCCAGTGGCACAATAGCAGAAAAGAGGAGAACAGTACTGTAACAGCAGGCACTGGAAGGGACATAAGCAGGGAAAGAGACCATTCAAGAACAAGGAATTTAGTTCATGGGAAATAAGGGAGAGAAGCACAGGGACTGTATTCTTGCTGCACAAGGGAGAAGGCAAGGCGAGCCCAGTGGAGTCAGCGACCAGCGTGTCAGCTCCTTTGAACAAAAATGGTTCCAATGGTTACAGGACACTTGCTACCAGCTATGTGGTCTCATACATATCCAGTGAAGCACCAGTGACAGGCACCACTGAGAACATGAAAGAATACGGGCACATCCAATGGCTTTTCTGTCAGGCAGCAATGCCAAGATTTCAGAAGTAGGTCGCCACACACGCAGATGCATCAAAGGAGAGGCTGCAGGCATGCTAAATGCAAAAGCTGGCAATCACACTGTTTTCCTTGATCTAGCCTACAAACACTGTCATCTCACACTAAAACCTGTCTCTGCCAGACACAGCTTTCTCAAAAAAGCTAGCAGGACCCCAGCCTCTTTGCCAAGCAGGATATGTGCATCTTGTAAATCCTTGGGACGCTTGGCTTACACATGCCTATCCACAGCTCCCTCAGCCAAACTCAGCAGTAGAGACAACTGTCTGTATTGTGGCCATATATAAAGTAACTCTGATAGTTAAAAAAATGAAAGTGACTTCTCACTGGGGTCAGTTCCAGGAGCAACTGTGGAGGCGTGCAATCCGTAACTGCAGGCAGGATGCTGAAAGCAAAATTCCACCAGCCTGAAAGGAAACCATCTGGAGAAGTCTCCTAGTTGCCAAGGCAGCTTCAAACGTGGTTAAATTACTGACAGTGAGTTACCTGTCTACATTCACAGACCCTGCAGAGCTGTCAAGAACTCTATGTAGAGCCCTGAAGAACAAAGAAGCAACAGACTTTCTGGAGGAAACATCAATATATCTATACACTCTAAATTTGTATGCTGCTTCTAGGATTTACAGAAACAGAAGCAACAAGTGGTTTTTTGAAACACAGTTCCTAGCAACTCAAATACTTCTTCACTTGGACTGCTGCAGACTGACAACTTCAGGCCAAGTTAGCATCCACAATACTGCTCCAGGATATTAAAAATATGCTTAACCCTTATTCATTAATTTCTCAGTCCCTGAAGTAGTTCCAGTATTCAAGGTGGTATGCAGGTACAGAAGTGCTGGATGTAAGTGAATTGTTCTCTGCTAAGAGGGAGTAGTTTCAGAGTTGCAGAAGTACTTTCAAGAAGAAATAAAGAGAAAGAGGTAGAAAGACTCTGTTAATTTAACTTACGTGAAGAAGTTTTTGTTCCTTCTGTTGATACTGGTATCTTGCTGGTGTTTTCTGGAAAACACAAGAGGCAACAAGAAGTTATAAAGTGGAGTCAGATGATCCTAAAATGGCATTCAACTCCAAGAATGGACAAAGTAAAAGGGAAAAAGGTGTTCAAAGCAGCAAGCTTAAATTACGCTTCAGTGGGCAGAGGCTGCAATCAGACACCAACTTTCAAAAGCTTCCTTTTGTGAAAAAAAATGAAAAATTATGGTGTCTTCTAGTAGAACTAAATTAAAAAGCCTGTTTCTTCTGAAGGAAGCCAGTTGTTCAATCTCTCATTCTTCTCTGGGAATAACTGATCAGTGGCAACAGAAGAAATCATGCAGATGGCTCTGTTTCTGGAAGGCAACATTGTGAGTATTCACTCCTTATGCTTCTAGGCAGTTAAATTTTGCAAAGACATGTTCCTGTTCATATCACTTGAATTGCTGGTAAGTACATCCAGTAATGTCACTTGCCACTTTGCGGAAATCTTCTAAGTCACACATGCAAACCCAGTCCCTCATGGGATGCCTGCTGGGAGCTCTGTGATGGAAATCAAACAGTTGCTTTCATGAAGAGATGAGAAAAGTTGCTCTTCCATAGTGGTCCTATAGAAATATGCTATTGATGATGACATACTGCCATGGACCTCTTGCACCCATTTGTTGAACTGCCTGATGGCTATAAGGGATGATGCTGCCATGCTCAGATCCCTGCTAATGACTTGCAGAATGCAGATGGGAGAAATGAGAAAATAGAAAGCTTTTGTTTAGGCTTCAAAGACTTGCACAGAGACCTCATTTCAATGACACCATCCATCTGTTTGTGTGCTGCTGACCCTGTAAACCACAACTCTGTACAGTTTCCTAGGTGTGAACAAATTGCCCTTCAGTTGTATGCATCAATGATCTTGGTCTTCTACAAGTTCTCAAAACACTTTTCAGCCTCATAGCAATGCAATTCAATACACCTGCACAAGTTTCAACTTCACATCTGGAGAAGGGCGACAAATACCACAGAAGTAGTCTTGCCCTGAATCCTCAAGGCATACCAAGTATCCTCTGGTAGGCTGAACAAAAAGAATTTAGAAAAAGCCTCATAAGAGATTTAGGAAAATACAACCTAGGAATGTTTTTACTCTGTTCTGTAATTCTGAATCAGGTGGCCCTCTGCTCACTATCTTGAGAGTCCATAGAAACTTGACCAGAGACAAAACTCAGTCCAACTGCCTTCCCTTCAACATTCCTCTTATTAAAACTCAGTGTTGAGCTTATCTTTTAATTTCTTACTTGCTTAGCTCTTTTGTACTTTTTCCATTTTGGTCCAGCTTTCTTTGCCAAGTTTCTTGCCTGCCTGGGCACTGCATCCCAGTTTCATCTCACTAATATGAGAGAACATGTTATGCAGCATTTCCCTGATAGCCTGTGATGTGTGGCATGGAAATGAGTATCATAAGTAGAATTTTTAAGGTCAAAGTCTTTGCACTAGGTCTTGGAACACAGTGGCCAGGCAGCTTTCTGGACCATTTTTGGGGTATGGAGGCAGTTTGCTGTTGTGCAGCTGGGTTGCCTGAGCAATTAACCTTTCTCAGTCACAACAGGAGACAGAACAGGTCTGAAAACTGTGTAGCTCAGCATCTGACACAACTGGAGCAAGTTTTTCTTTCACCGTTAAAGAAACCATGTTTCCTCTAGTGCCTGTGCTGAGCCTGATGGAACATTTCTTACTGCCGCCTCCCCAGCCCAGCTGTGTCAGTAGAAATGCCAGTGGGAAGCTTCCCTGCCAGTGGAAAATACAGTCAGACCCTCCCACACCTGAAACACGCTGAGAAATACATTTGGAAAACATGTGGCAAAGTCACGCATTACCAAGTCCTGCTACTAACATTTGTGTTAGCAACATTAACAGTGGATGCTAACATTTGGAAAATCCAAAATTTGTGTGTATTGCTTACTGGGGACAGCACACCACAACAGCAAGAGAGGTATTTTACTACACCCAGGAAGACTAGCACAGATCCACATGACAAGTCACCTGAACACAAGCAGAGAGAAAAGAGGCTGCTTGGAGGGGGCTGTCAACACTTGCCCAAGGTGGAGAGCTGGAAGCATTTTTCAGTCACGATACCTGCAGTTGCTGCTGCAGCCTGGTAAGGTATGGAGACAGCAGCCTGCAGGCCTGTCTTCATCATTAAGTCCCCGTGAAGAGCAGCTACCTTAGATGCTCCATTCACTTATGTCTTCTGGTGCTTCTAGGAGCACCTAGTTTTGGTGAAATGCTGTTTCCTGAAACTGGATATGTTTGTGCTGGGGCTTTCTTATGTAAAAATATAGAAGGATGGACAAGAGATCCTTGTTTGGAGATGCTTTAAGACAGGACCCTGCAGCCTCTCAGTCCCATTTCCTTAGTCTGGCCAGCTCCATCTTCTGCTGTCTCCTCTGGCAAGACGGAGAAGAGCCTCTTCAACCCCCACAGGACTCACAGCAACCCACCACCTTGCTGGTCTGGATCGGTATCTTGATCCATCCTTCC
Source organism: Tyto alba (assembly GCF_018691265.1). Classification (NCBI taxonomy): domain Eukaryota; kingdom Metazoa; phylum Chordata; class Aves; order Strigiformes; family Tytonidae; genus Tyto; species Tyto alba. The sequence goes on along the minus strand of NW_024881275.1, from coordinate 45,512,896 downwards.
TGGTGGGGAGCTTTGTTTGGCTGCTGAGTCAACTCAGTGCCTGGACAACAAGTTCTGCTGTAATTCCTCTGAGGGAGGCAGGAGGTCATCCTCCTCAGCAGAGACCTTTTCTCCAGGGATAACCAAACATCTAAAAGTCCCAGAGCTGCTATTGTCAAAAGCCATCTGCATGCCCTAACACCCTTTTTTTTTTTTTTTTTTTTTCCCCCATTAATTTGCCAAAGATCTAATGCAAAAAGCCTGCTTGAACAAATTTAAGGAATTTGGTTAATATTACGGGTTTTTGTTCAGGCCTTGAATGTGGCTCTGACAACCCTGACAGAGACGACAACATGGGCTCTGAGAAGGATTCAAACACCATGAACATCACAGGTAGTTAGAGCTGCAAACAAGCTTTCTGTCATCCTGAGGTTTTACTTTCTGGCAGTGATTTAAGACTTAAGCCTTTTGCATTGGTTGTGCCATTCAGGCTACCCATTCTGAATTATACAAGAAAAGACACACACCTTGAGAAAAGGGGAGTATCTGATACCTCTGTTACTCAGTCTACAGGTGGCAGAATAGGGAGAAAGTGTGGAGAAGGTGAGTAAGGCCATAGTCAGAGGCCTCAGAGACATGCAGGCACATGTGGTCAAGCACAAAGGGAGATCCAATGGATAAACTGACTTTGCTTCTTAAAACTACTGTGCTTTTACATTTTCCTTGGTCCTCCAAGAAACTACCACCCTGAATCGCATTAAAAAAGCACCACGCTCAATTCAAACATGTCCAGTTGCAAGGAAAGGTTCAAAGCTACTCTTGCTAAGCCAAACTGAGCGATGGCCACTTTTCTTTCTATGCAGACACCCAAATCAGTGACACTGGTTGAAAGACTGACCATTAATCCAGCCAGCCAAAAACAAACTATGGCCCTGGGTCACCTGTAACTATGTACAACCTGGAGCTGTTAGTAGCACTGCAAGTCCTATGGGTGCAAAACCAGAAGCTTGCACTGGCCATTGGTTGCATAGCTAATGAATTTACCAAGGCTTACCCCTGCCCAGAGTTGACTTACATGAACAGATCACCTCAGCATTTCCTGTTCCCTTCAATTCAGGTGAAGTTGTCCCAGCCACCCTTACTGATGACTCAAACTACATCAACTCACTTTGCAGATGTGCAGGATGAGTGCTCACACAATATCCTGCACACAACCCAGCTGTGATCCAGCAATTTAGGCTTCTAACTTCTGAAATATCTCTGCAGGAGAGGCAAAATATCAGGTTTTAATAGAAAAGACTGACATCCCATTCAGCTGGAGCTGTGGCATGCTTAACACTTCAGAAAACAAGGTGACTTACATAGTTGTCTAAATGAGGGGTTTTGTGACCAAGTTTGCAAATGTGAAATTGAAAGCCTTGGCTGTGGTAGGAAGTATTCTCTCAGTGTTATTTATTAAGCATAGTAGAGTCCTTACATTCATAAGAAAGTCCATGAAAAAATTCAGTGAAAGAATTTTGCCTGGTTAAAGTGACAAACTAGGATGCAAAAAACCAGTTACTGTTGAATTAGCAAACCCGTGCACTATTTATACAACTCCAGGAGAATTTCATGCCTCTATTCTGACCTCAATTACAATTCTTCTTAGGGGAACATACATGAATAGGAATGAATGAAAATAAGAAGGCAGCTCATATCCTGTGGGCAAGTTATACTCATTATAAATTTTAAAGAAAACAGAATAGCTCCCACTGCTTGCTATTAAGACTGGTAAAAATTAGTGTCTGTCTATCTATTTTTATATTTGTTGTGTTTTTAATCCACATGTACAGCTCTATAGACGAGGCTTTATGTTTCTTTCAGTAAAAATGAGAAAATATAAAAGTCTATGTAGGTTAATACAGTTTGTGTGTGTTGTGTGTCTGTTTATGTGTAGCAAAAACTTGCACAAGAGAAAATTTGGCATTTTTAAGTAACAGCAGTGTTAATAATAACAGTAATAGCAACAAGGACAGGAGTTACTATTGCATTAATTATTTCTGTTTAAGACAGAAAATCTTACCATTCCTGGAAATGAGATCAGGGAAAAATAAAGTTCTTTGCTCAGTGAAAACAACAAAGAAATTTTTCAACTCAATTGAGAAAAACTATTTTTCTCCTATGCTTTTGAGAAAAGAATTGAAATTAGCAATTTTCAGACACGTGACCTTAGTGGTAAAGGTATGGAATTTTCCTATTATTGGGAAAAAAACCCAACACAGTTGCCCTGTTCTTCATGTGTTTTTTCCTAATGCCCACTGCTAGTTGATGTTAGAGACAAGACATCACACTAGATAGACCTTTGCTCCGTCCCTAGAATTCTCTTTCGTGACATACACCAATGAAGAAAATTTCAACTAAAATAGTTAAATTTTGACAAAATTCTAAGGAATTAAACCCAAGATTTTTATACTGGAAAGCACTAATCTTTTAGTGGAAAGAAAATCAACCCCATGCACAGAAATGTTATTACCTTAGTTTACCTTACAGATATGACCTCTTATAAGGTGGTAATGTTCACCTCTCAGATACCTATACATTAGTTTTCTACAGGGGCTTCTGGGCTGCGCTGGACTCCAAGGTCTTCTCCAAAAGGCCTTTGGCAAGAAATAACAAATAAGTACTAAATATACCTACCTATTTATTTATTTATTTATATATCTCTTTCCTATGAATAATGCAGGACCTCACAGTTATATAGGACCTGAGTAATGACTGCCCTTCAGGGTTCATTACTGAGTTTGGATCCCAAATCTGTCATTAAGCTAGCAAGGGGAAGAGGTCAGGGAATGTGGGGGAGTGAGGGGTGAAGAGGTCACCTATGCAGGGGGTCTGTCCCTGTTTGCAAAGCAGATGTTGCCCTCTGAGGCCTTAGGGATCCATTGCTCTTAAGTCACCAGATGTTGCTCATGCTGTTCCTCAAACAAGGTGGAAAATTCCATCATTAAGATTAGGAACAATTTTACTGGTAATTTATAAGCAATAATAAGCAGCGGGAGCTCAGACTTATGTGTGGCAACCAAATATACACGATTGATTTATTCAACCAATGAATGCTGCCATGCCTGATTCTAGATTATCAAATATCACTGAGAAGTTCCAGTTCAGATATCACTGAGTTTCCAGTGCAGATATTTACAGACAAGAGCCAGCTGCCAGGTTTAGACTGGATCCAAGTTTGCCCCGCATTCAAGGGAGTTTGCATGCACAGCTGTGTTTTAAACAATCTTTCACAAGATTAAACAGATTCCAATATATCAGTTATAAATGCACATAACAGGGCTTGTCTCCAAATGTTTTTCATTCATAACCAAGCTCCCATCTCCCTGCAGCCGGAGTGATTTTCTGTCATTCAGCACAGCCCAAAAGGAAGTTGAAAAATCCATGTCATGAAGCATAGGAAGGAGGTCCCACATGTACTTCCCCAGCCATGACGCCGTTCGTTGTCTGAGAAAGTAATAGAAGACAGACGAGCATTTTTTTTATTTTTTTCCACATTTATCTGTATCATTTCCCAGGCACAATGCCTACAGCTGAGTTTTGGAAACTCCAGTATCTTGGAAACAGAATAGGAGCTTTCCACGTAAGCAGCTAATGAGCAACCAAAATTTGTATTCATGGAAGCCAAAAGCATTTACAAAGCTACACAGAAACACCTACCCATTTTTCCTCCTAATAACATTCTGGTAAATAACACCTGATCTTTTATATCAGTCTCCTGACATCTGATCATGATTATAATACCATACAGCTAGCATGAAATCTTAACACTTGAGATTCTTTAGTTGATGAAACAGAATAGCAAATACACAAAGTGAATACAGTTAAGAAATGACTGTGTGACCACAAAACAGCAGATAGCCAAAGAAAAATCCCACTGGCAAAGGTTTACATTTGTTTTTCTATTTATTTAAATGCCTATCTCATGTTTCAGAGCACGATGTGGAACAGAAAGGCATCCTTGGTAAATTTCCATTGCAAAAACATCTTTAAACCAACCTCAGATATGCACAGAATTTCTGTTTTGTTTGCTAATGAAGGCATGTTTGTTTGATATGTCACAACAGGCTGGACGCTGGGGTTTGATTTATCAGAGCTGAGTTAACCAATGTCACACTGAAGAAACAAGATTTCAGCTGAACTGCAGCCTTTAGTGCTTTCTGCTTGCAAGGAGAAGCAGTATTGCTAAAACATTTGTGTACAGTGGAAACAGTCACAAAATTCCATCAGAAGCAACTGGAATTTCCTCTAAATGAAATGGAAGGGAGCTCTGCAAAATTAGTGATCTATAGTAATTTTAAATCATTTGGGTAAATCTGAATGTTATCTGCCCCATTAAAAGCTCTGCTCCTCAAGAAAAAAGTTTAAATCACAATACCTGAATTAAAGCACCTGAATTACATTCATGCCTTTGATTAATTTGCCTTCAAATACATTTATGCCTTTCTCTATACTATTTTGGAAATAAAAAGAAAAACATCTGTGAAAATAAAAATGGTGGCAATCAGAGCCACACAAGTATTATTTAAAGACAAAGAGAGGAGTGCTGGTTTAGAAGTTCAGAATAGGACAAGTTTGAGGTTAAATGAAAGCTTCCCACAGGCCTATAGTGCCTCCACTACTCACGTGTGCTACGGGAATTAGAATAATATTCCCTTCCCTTCACCCTCTTCTTATCTTGACTTTTTAGACTGTGTCTTAGACTTGGTGTTGGAAAGTGTCTCATAGAAAATGCTGATCTCTCCTGAGAGCTATAGGAGGTATCTCATTTGTCTGGGTAAGGAAAACTCAACATCTCAAATACATAGCAAACAAGTCAGGCCTGATTAATTTTCTTAGTACACCTAACGGTTTTCAGTGTTTCCACTTCTACTTCCACTTCACTTGCAGAGCTTTCCCCACCTCAAAGTTTTATGGTCCTGGTGGCAGCTCTAATACATGGTCTTTCTGAATATGATAGTAAAATAAAGAGTCAAGCCTTACCATTGGTGTCTGTGATGATAACACTGGCTTTAGTACTGTCATTTCCTAGTTTGCTGCTCACTCTGCATGCGTATTCCCCAGCATCAGCCAACGTGGCTCTGTAAATATGAAGCTCAGAGTATTTCCTGTGAAGTCAGAAAAAACATGTAAACATCCTGTACTGGAGTAACAGTCACTGCGCCAAATAGTGCACTCTTTTTTTTCCTCTCAGCAAAGAGTCTTGTATTCCATTCTTATTGACAGATTAACACTATCCAGGTTTGCAAGAAGGGAGGAGAATAAAAAAATCACTTACAGGCTGCTGGAAAACAAGTATATTAATGAACTCAAATGAAGATACTTGTTTACGCTTTTTTGCTTGAGAATAGTCTTTGTTCTTAAAGCAGATATGGAAAACAACATTAAACTCTCAGCTGAACTCTTGGCTATCCATATGCTACAGAGATGGGTGTAATATTAAAATAGATTACCCTTTCCTACAGGTCCCTATTGTCAGTAACAGAGTTCTGGGTAAATATTGTAGTTTCCAGCATCTGACTAAATAATCAAGAGATCAGGACACACCACTCTCTTTAACAACCTCTGAAACCCCAATAGTAAATCATTCTCCAGCACTAACAAAAAATTATAGGCAGGAGCACAATTTGCATGAAGCTATGTTTTGTTTCTGTCTCAGAGACATAATTTAATCAGTCTCCAAGGTTTTAAGATTAGATTTTAAAATGCAGAACTCCTGTCTACCCATTAATATGGTAGGAACATGTTCTGGTGTCATTCAAGGGGTCCCCAACTCATGTCATGGCAGTAATCCCATTACCTAGACTGTGGAGAATGACTAGCTTGGGGAAAATACACACATTATTACTGTTCCCAGTTTCTGTTTAAAAGAAGCGCTTTGGAAAAGATTTTGTCTGTAGCAGTTTGCTCATTTATCTACAGAATAGTAATTTAGTAGTGCATGAGTGCTGACTTCCTTAAGTTGGCCTACCTCAACATGAACAACTGATTCCCAGGAAGCAGGGGGTTTTCACCCTAAAAGTTTGTAGTGACCAGCATGTCTAGTGATGAGTGCTGAGCTAAGCAATTTTTGGGGAGTTGCTTTGATTCAGCACAGCCATGTGTCCTAACACTCCATGCAGAAATGACAACTGGTTACCCCTTCTGCGAACCATTAAGCAGGGCTCGGTTCACACCAGAAACAAGTCTGTTGTATCAGAGGGGCTTCTGGAGCCATCCCTCCCACCAGCACAGTAAACTATCCTATCTTCTATCAAATATCTGCTTATCGGCAGCTCAGCCTTCCCTGCCTCTTCATGAAAGGTCCTACCACTGCGTAGTCAACACTGTGGCTACCACGGATGAAAGCAGGATGCTAGGTGGACCCCAGCTCTGATAGAAACCCACATTACAAGAGCTTCCCCTCATGTCATGAAAGAGGGCTGCTTTCTTGAGGCCACTGGGATTGAAACAGGGAGGAGCAGACAAACTAGGGTTTAAAATTTGCTTAGGTCTGTTCAAACAGTAAACAACTAGATAGCTGACTATTTGGGCTTCCTTTTCAGTCAATGTTAGGAGCACAGTACCCAGTGCTGAATGAATCAACTGGACTGCATTTCAGATGGCATACAAGAACAGACTCTAGCTGGTGGCAAGCATGAATATGAGAGAAAAACGTGGTTGAGACACTGACAGAAGTGTCCAGAAGGTGAAAGCTACTGCCTCTTCGCGTGGGAATTTTGCACCTAACTAACAGCTATGCTTGTACCAGAATAAAATAAAAAGTCTTTAATCTTCCTGCCAGCCATCTACACACCTGTCTTTGCAAAAGCCTGTTGAGGGGCTGTCCATGAATGTCTGGCAGTAGTCTACACCACCTAACAACTTGTGTGGACATGTGATATTGCACAAGTTATCTTTCAGACATGCTTGCAGACATTGGTCTAGATGGGGAGCAGGCTGTAGTCATCTCAGGATGCTTTAAAAGGCAATGTAAACAGACTCAGGTTTTTTTAGGGACTCACTGCAACCCAGTGATAAGCAAGAAACACAGCTGCAGCTATATCACTTTTACTTGGGCACCCACTGTATGTCTGCTGCAGACTCTTTTCCTCTCCATGTGTTGTTAAGCAATATTGATACACATTACCTTTGTGGCACTCCTGGTTTTTAGAAGAAAGTCTTTGCCTTGCACATTTATTTTTATTCTCTTTGCTTTACATGATACTTATGGCAAAAGGTGCAGAATTGTGCCTTTGTTTTATGATTTTAGAATTATATTAAAATAGGTGAAGCAACCATATTTCTTACAAATCTACTTCTAACAACTTAAATTTACTCTTGTTTTTAGAAAAACTGTGTAAGGAGTTTTCTCTCTGAGAGCAGGAGAAACAATATGAATATTTATAGCCTTGAGAATCTTATTGAGACATATCAGGATAGAATTCAAAACAGTCAGGGAAGAAAATGACTCATTAATGTCTTTAAAAAGCAGCTCCCTAGCAATACAGTACTCCAACAGTACTCACTTAAAGCCTCTGATAAGGGATTTTGTATACAAATGCTTGTCCTTTTCTCAACCTATACCATGCTACACTGAAAAATGCATCTCCCTATAAGATTAGCTTCTGCTATATCTAGCTCACTGCCACTGTGACACTGCTGAGCTTGTATTCATACATGAAAGGGAAAGAAATACATCCACAGAATGCAGTCCCAGCCCACCTTATCTGACTGCCTGAATTCATTTTGCTTCCAGTCTCCATCTGTCATCCAGAATTGCCTGTCTGCAGGCAAATATCCAGGCTAAGCTTGGATGAGGCCCAAGGTACAATGCACTTGAACACAAAGTTTTCTCATGCACTATTGCATCCAAAGCCATCAGCTAGGTGAAGTGGCAAACACCTCTGCCCAAAAAAACTAACTTAGCTTAGAGCTTGGACTCACAGATCAATCAGTCATGGCATCCATCATGAGTCATCAGTGATTATAAGAGCAGCAGAAACTCACTGTCTTCATGCTCTTACTCTGTGACAAATTTGGGGTAAAAAGTGAAGGCTTTAAATGCCTTTAATTGAAATTTAAACTCATTCAGTTTCTCTTGACTTTCCAGTGTAATGAGAAGGGGTATAGTCATTTAGTGTGATTCACCTGCTGTACTGTCATGTCATCGCATGTCGGAGCTCTGCACCCTCTGAATCAACCACCCTGAAATCATCCTAGTGAGCTTAGAGGAGTGATCCCCCGAGTTCATTTTACATGCAAGGCAGTCTTCATAAGGCTAATATTTGAGGCAGCCTATATAGACACAGGCTGTTCTAAACTCTCAAAAAACTAGGAAAACACAGTCAGCGTATCTGCCCCACTTCTGCAAATCCTTTGACCAGTATTGACACTGGCCAAATGCACCCAATGAACACCAAGCTGCAGTATTATCTTTTCCATGCCTACTCCAGATCCCAAGCTAAGGTCTTAATTTTCAATTTATGAGTCAGACACTTCATCATTCTGCCAGATATTTTTGCAATTTGTCAAAAAACCTAGAGCTAAATAGCTAGAAGTCAGAAACATTTATTTTTCTCCCAACAATGGACAGGTTTTATTCTGCTATCACACAATGAGAAAAGTGATTTGTTGCAAAATATGACATTACTAAAAGTCACTTCTGGCCATTGGAATCTACTTATAAACTTTGTGAGATGTTTAGAAATATGTAGAAAGTATTATTCTCAAGTGTTTGGATTGAAGGAGGCAGTAAGACTGTGGTACACTGCACGCTAAAGGTTCTTCAGATACATAGCCTACTTTCTATGCAGCCATTTAGCCTTTAAAATAGACATAAATCCCAGACAGCTCAACAATGCTCTAGTCTTCCTAACTGGTATTTCTCACAATTGGTAATAGTAAAAAATTCACACTAAAATACCTGTAACAATATGGCAGCATACAAACATGGCAACCACTTATCAATGTGTTGTCATGAAAAAACTCACAGAAAAGAAGTGGGGAAAAACCTCCTTAATCATTTATATCCCTTTCATTTGTGATGGTATCTTTTTAATGTGTTTTCTTACTGTAATCTGCATGTCATTTTATGCATTCTTTTGCACTGCATTTTTTCCCATTTAGGTTTAGAACACGTGCCTGTCCCACTTTTCATCAAAATAAAATCTATCTCCTCTTAAGTTACTCAGTGTGGAAAGTACACATAAACAGCAAAAGAAGAAATGGCAAAGCACTGATTTATCCCCAAACTAAAATCTCAAAGTAGAAAGGCAAGGAAAATCCTTCAGATGTCAGCAGACATCCCTTGTCTTTCCCCTTTTTGTACTGAACATCTAGTGACTTTCATATCTCTAAATGGAAGGGCTTCTCTGTTCCACACTGACATTTCTGTTTTAAAACAGATAATCAAAAAGAAAAATTCCAAAGATGAGTGATACCCTTGTGGCTGGGGTAGCACACAAAAGTGTAAAACCCAGTTCGAAGCCTGCACTCTGCCCACTTAGAGTGGGGAAATTCAACTTCAGATTTCCATTTTCCAGAAAAAGGCTCAATTTTAATTTTTCTATTACGTATCTTCTGGGGAATTTTAAACATATTTTGGCACATCAACCTGAAAAATAGTCTCACACATTCCACATGTATGCTCTAATCAATAGCTATTAGATAGTTTCCCTTCTGCCAGCTCCTCAAAGTTTGTGGCCAAAAAAAAAAAAAAAAAAAAATAGAAAGAAGGGAGCTGGCAGAAGGTGATTACTGATTCAGTGCTGAACTGACAAAGCCCAGCCCTACAAGGTGAAATCCTGGCTCCAGTGACTTTGGCCAGTCAGCATAAGCCAAAATGTAAGAGGAGAAAATACTATTTGCCCCTCACAGGCAGCACTGTGTTGCTGGGGAAGCTGAGGCCATGGCTCTGACCTGAACATTTTCTTTACAGAACAGACTGAAAATACAACTCTGATGGAGACATATGGCCCTGCAAATGGGTCCAGACAATTTGCCAGGCTATCTGCCACCTGGAACAGCTCCATTTCGCAAATGCTGTAAGGAAACATCACAGGTTCCTTCTTGCCGTCTGTGCAATTGTGGCATGGCAGCTGTGTCAATGCTGTTCTTCCCTGCTCCTTATTTCACCTTGTGCCCCAAGCTGGAGTACGAGAAACTGCATGGAAGGGCGGGACATCTGGTTTTCAACCCAAGTAACTCTGAAAAGTCAAGTGCCTGTTTGATTTTGGCTGTTGTTCTGCCTAAGGAGATGAAACCTGACAAAGAGTATGAGAGCATTTGATACCCTGGAAGGAAAGATCTCTTGCAGAGCCCACCTCAAATCATCTGTGTCTTATATGAAGGGAAGGCATGGCTCAGTGCAGCAGATAGCAGATCTGCTGACTGAGAGAAATGAGAGTTGAAGGGCTGTGTTCAAGCAGATTTTTGTAACTTCCTTTGATGGATGAGTGTCCACAACCAAAACTTTTTAACCTAAACAAGATAGAGACCAAACAGCAAATGCCTTCTCCTGTCTCAATGTAGAAAATGCATTGTGTAGCTTCTTTTCCTTCCCTGCAGAAACAAGGCACCAGACCATCTTTTGGCAATGGTCATCAACCACGTGTAGGGGACACTTTCCCTCAGCCGAGATGATGAGATTTGAAGACTTTGCTATTCATCTGACATCTGCTAGACCTGTGCCTTGTTCTGCATGTGTGGGAATGCCTGTGGTAAAGGATTACTGCAAACTTGCATAAAGCATTCAAAGCTATTGCAGACAGCATTCAGCCCTTCTTAAGGACTAGGTTTCTTGCAATGTAAATCTCAAAAATATTTTAAAATCTACATTGCTTTTAAATGTTCTTGGATTTTAGACAATAAACATAAAGTACTTCTGTTGTTGTCAGTAGTTTAAAAATGGCCTGTCTCCAAGGTTTACTGTTTAAAATGATAGCCTTTGACTACTGGAAAATAAATAGAAATTGAAAGGGAAAATTATTTATGAAATATTTATACCATACTACCACTTCCATCCGTACATTCAAGAAAAATAACGTCAGTGTCTGTTTCCTTGAATTTTCTTCCTCCATAACTCATAGCTTTTAGCTTTGCAATATTTCAGTTAACAACCTCAAGTGCTTGTGTTCTGGTGAACAACTTTCCTCATCCCTTCCAGCCCCATTTGCAAGATATGTCTCTGTACTTACTTTTGTTTTTTGGGGATCTTGATATTTTCCGGTCTGTTTTTTTTTGTTATTTCCTTTCCATTCTTTAACCATTTGAATCTGAGCGCAGGGTACTCTGAAGTGGTTTCACACCTTAGCACTAGCTTCTGACCCACAGCAGCCTCTTGGTTCTTCATTTCCTTCAATTTGGGAGGCACTGCTAAAGAAATAAAAGAACGTGCTGATGATTAGGCCATTCTCAGAAGGGAAAACAGTGTTAACTCCAGTTGAGCTAGGCAAGCCACAAAGAGCAAAACCCCAGCCAGGCTAACAATACTTCTACATCAAAATGTGAAAAATAAGGATCATTTGTGTGTTATGTGTATCACCCTTAAAGCATAAGTGCACATTTAATGACAGCCTAGTTTGGCCCTTTGCAGTCATCCTATGTGGGTCTGCAAGCCACATGCAGCCTTAGTGAGAACTGAAGTTCTGCTTCTGAATACAGTATGAAGCACTAATACTTAACTGATCATGTGCACCTACACACTAGACAGCACACTGTGGCAGGCAGCCTTGGTGGGTAATACAGAAAGGGTGAGGGAGGGTGTCTTGCTGATTTATTTATTTTGACTGCTGTAAGTCAGGGGCTACCCAAAGGCTCCAGGTGCAGCTGATGTGACAGAGAGCTAAAAGCATAAATAGAAGCTCAACAGCTTCCCTAATCTGAGAGAAAGGCTTTTGCTGCAGCCAAACATTATAACCCCCATTATACACTCACCTCAAACCTCAGCTTGGCCATATCCTTTCCCTGAGGCAAGAGACAATGGGCTTGGAAGCCCATCAAGAGAATCAATATCAATTAAGGGCATTTTGGACCCAGAAGGGGACACTGCATTGAAAAGGCTCAGCCAACAGCTCCCACACACTGAAGGGCTCCAGCTGATGCATCTCAATTTCTACTGTATTGTAGCAATAGTGTTTCTTGTGTGGGTAAATCTCAAACCATTTAGGGCTTTCTAAGTTAAAGACCTCTAATATTCCACAACCAGTATTGATTTTTGAATACAGGCTTCACAAGAAGATGCAGTCCCTCTGTGAGACCTTCATTTGACCCCATGGGTTAGCTGTGAACTAGACTCTATCCAGTAGTGAGATAAACCACCTAGTTCAACCTTACTTCCACTGGGGCTTAAGATAACACATTTACCACACAACCAGGGAGGGCTAATATGGGGAGCTACAGCTGGTCACCTGATGGGTGATAGCTTGTGAGTCCATATTGGCTCAGCTGTACCCTGTTGTTGATCTGCATCTCTGAGGAGCCAAGTATTCCCGTGCAGCACCTCTAGCTGCAGTGTGTTTTGTTTCTTGAACAGCTGCAATACTGTCCAAGGAAACAAATGTCCAGCATGGCCAAATGATTCTCTGTAACGTGCAAATTAGGAGCATTCATCAAGACACCAACAGGTCTCCAATACAGTCCCACACAAAAGTGTTTTAACAAACTGGAACACACTTGATTACGTTTTGGTATCTGTTGCTTGTGTGTTTGTGGAGACTTACTGACATCAACTGCCCGTAGTTATTATTCCAACCAGACAAAAAACAAGCAGCACCATCACGGTCATAATAATGAGAGGTGTGTATAAAGAACTGGATACATACATGCCTGATACATGCTGCCTATTGGAGACACCTGCATCGGCCTGTCTCATGCATGAGGCAACCTTCCTGATCCCAGGAAAGCCCAGGGAAAGCCTGATTTCCCCAGAAACTGAGCCCAGTACAGCGCAGCATAAACAATGGTGGCTGGGAAAATGTGGTCTGCAGCGAATGAGCAAATGAAGTGGCACCTGCTGGGCCACCAGTAGAAGACAGGATAGGGATAGAGAGACCTTCAATAATTAAAAAACTTTGGAGTAAGAGAAACATGACAACTTTTTCCATGTATCTCTGCTGATGTGGAAAGCAAGTCCCCTGGCAGGAAGTCTTAGGCTAGACATCAGCAAGAAATCTGAGAGGGAGACCTTCCCTGGGAAGGGCATCCATGAAGGTTTTACCCACAGGGTAGGCACATGTGTCAGGGTGGCACTGGGATGGATCAGGTAAGGCCCAGGATTTCGTGACCAGAGAGAAATCCCCCCAAAATATCTTCTCTTGTGTTGGTTTCCATTTTCCAGCCCCTCCCCCATCCCCCCCTCACTCCCGATAATTCTGGAAATTCCAGTGCATTTCCAAAATGCTACCAAAACAATTCTTGCTTTCTGAAAAACAAATGCCCACGCACTGTTCTGAAACCAGTATGTTTAAAAATATACACTTTTATGAGCACATTTGTATATATACATACATTTACATAAGCAAATGTGTAAATACTCATGCATTTACCAAAAAGAGAGAAAAAATTTTTGAAAAATACCAATCTTAAAATTTTCCAACAAAAATAATTAGCATTAATTAACAGCCTTGCTACTAAGGTTTGTGCTTATAATTTCATTCTGTCATTACAGAGTTAAGGTTATCCTGTTTTTGACACTATGTAAGAAAAGAAGCTGCAGAGGTATGAAATAAAAAGGCAATATTCTATCATATTTCATTTATTATAATCCTAGTCCATATCTTGCATAAATTAAGACAATAATCACAATTGCAAGGATCAAAAATTTTGTGCTTAAGACTTCAACTGGTTATTGATTTCCCAGTCAATGTAGCAGTGTGAAACTGGGAATAAAAGGAAGATGCCATTTTGTTTCTGAATTTTATTTTAATTCAATATTATCTACTCAAAATGACTTTCAGATTTTTTTTCTCCATCAGAACTGTCAATGGAAAAAAAAAAGTGTTACATTAATATGCTCAACTCTTGCCATAATTCAGGAGTTACCAGGAAACATAAAAGAGGATTTAATCAATGGCAGTGACCCTCACTAATTCACAGTAACTGCTGTCCAAGCATGCAGGCTCTCCAGGGAAAGCAATAAAAGCTGTTCACAGACATGACAGAAAAGAGGTAGTTTCTCCCTTTCCTTTCTCTCTCCTTTTCATTTACACTATGTTTGTCTCCTCTCAGCTGCGGTTTTGCAAAAGTTAATCAGACTGCCAGGCATATGAGAAAGCTCGTGCTGATAAAACTACAGCATTGTGCACTTGGATCAGGATCAGCTACAGCTTCCCCTGTTGCAAGAGGTAGCTGACTTTCATCACAGCCTCTGCCAATTTCTCTGGTGCTGGTAAGAGAAGACCTTGTCAGAGGGGTAAAAACACTTTTAAAGGAGGCAAAAATGCTCATAATGATAACTAGTCATTGCTACCCCTGACACCTCCCTCCCCTCCCCTCTCTACATCTTTCCCCCTTTGTCCCTACGGCATGTCCTGCCAGCTTGGCTCCTTGCTGCTCCTTGCTGTGCTTGTCACGCAGCACTGCTCCCGCCACCGGCAAGGCTTCTGCCCACCGCTCCGGGTGAGGCTGCCTGCTGCGGGCAGGAACAAGGGAGAAAGGGCAAGGAAAACACTTTCTGCATCTCCTATGCATGGAAGGAGGTTGATGTGCCATCCGGGACAGGATGGCTCAGTCAAAATGAAGTGAAGGTGGAAGGGAGTCTCGCAGCGTTTCCTGTGGGTCACATTTTGGGCAGTGCCGTTGTGAGTAGCTCTGCTTTGGTGACAGCAGAGCCCTTACACATACCATCCATCACAGAATGACAAGGGCCAGGTAGCAAAGAAAACAGACACATCCTGAAGAGAAACAGTGGAAACTAAGTGTGGAAGCACCCTGCAAGTGGTGCTGCTCGAATGAAAGGTGCAGTGACATTCACTTTATCTGTACTTCTTGTGATGAAACCCAGGAGGGCCTCACATTTTAAGAGTCAGACACACAGAAAGACACCCATGTTTAACCCTAGGGTCTTCACACTCCCTAGTCAGGGCCTCTCTCTGTGACCCACATACTTGCCCTGGTTTGACAGACTTTCTGAGAAAGTAACACGGGGAATCACAGCAAGAGCAGACTGTCACACTGCGATGAGCCCATACAATGCAGTTCAGCACTTGTGTCAGCAAAAGTCCTGTGCTGTTGGAAGAGCTTAAAAGGAAAAAGTATGCAAGGTGTTAGATCTGTGCTTATTAAGATGGCTTGAATATCTGTTATTTTGTTAGCAATTTTTTCAGAAATGTATGTCTGCTGGCCTGCATAATATCATTGCAGATAAGGAACATGCATTTCCATATTCTCTCTGTAAAAGACTCACTGATAATGTATGACTGGAGATAACTTCTCTCTGGATTTTGGTCAGTTTGGCAAAGCACAGCAACCTCCTCACCCTCAGTGTTTGATTGTATTGTTAATCTGCATGGAAGCTCAACACATTGAACAAATTAAACAGGAAACCTGCAAAATATTATCACACAACTACACACTTTCAGTTGAAATTCCATGACTGGTTGTTTTTTTTTCCCTTTCTTTTTTTTTTCCTAGGAAGGCACAAAGCCTTTTAAGAGTCTGAGCACTGGAATGTATTAGGTGTGCTTGCCAGTAAGCACATGTGCACTGTTTGCTATGCAAAATTGTGACCAACAGCTTGGCTAGTGGTAGTAGAAGCAACAAGAATAACACCCATTGCCTTGGCCTTAGACTTGTTTTAGCATAATGCTCAAGGCAGGGCAGTAATGCAAGACAAATCATATTATTTCCAAAAGCCTTCTCCCCTTGCATATGGGACTGTAATCAAGCTCAGGTTTATCATCATCAGGCCAGATTTTCTAAAGCTTTTGGTATAAACGATGTAAGTTACACTTCAAAATTTATACTGCTCCTGCTTAGACAAGTGAAAACAAACAAACAATCAAACAAACAACCCCAAGTTCTGTTTTTTTTTTTTTTTTTTTTTCCTGTTGGTTTTTATCCTCCTATTATTCTCTCAGGCAACATTTGGATTCTGAACACTTTTCAATATCTGCTATTTTATTCCAGCATGCTGAGACTCTGTGCAGAATACCTACATGATAAAACACTGTGGATAGTGATAGGAGATAATCCCAAAAAACCAGCTCTCCAAAACACTAGAGTAACTGAATATGAGCTGAAAGATTGGAAAATCAAACAAATAATTTAGCTACTTAAATGGGAATTGCTCAGTTCCAAAATATTTTTAAAAGACTGCCAGACACATTTCAGCTTCTGGGTTTTCATATGATTTGAATACTTATGTCTGTGTAGAAGAGCAAAAGGAAGAATGCAAACCTGACATTTTCCTTGAGCACTGTATGCAA
This sequence comes from Tyto alba, assembly GCF_018691265.1. NCBI lineage: Eukaryota > Metazoa > Chordata > Aves > Strigiformes > Tytonidae > Tyto > Tyto alba. Next base: position 45,496,472 of record NW_024881275.1, on the reverse strand, counting down.
ACCCAAGATCCACAGAATCTCATTGTTTCTAGTGATGCTAAAAGGAAATTTTTTCAGAATATTTAGATGTTGTAAAGGCTGAAAGAAAAGGGAGTGCCACAGGAATGTCTAGCAACATGGTCAGGAACCAAGAAACACAGCAATAGGGAGGGAAACAGCACTACAGCCATGGTCTTTGAGCACTGGACCAGCGAGGAACCAGCAAATGGCACTATAAATCAGAGTAACTGCTCCCAAAAGTTAATCACAAAGCCAACTGCAACTCTGATTACCCTGACTGGGAACTGCTCATCTCATGCTATGGAACATTTGAGTCTAAACTCAGTGAGCCTGACAGGTTTAGGTCTGATGGCGCTGAAGTCTCACTTAGTCCTTTCAAAGTAATGGTGCCCTCAACAAACTCATAAATCTCCACCTGAATTATTCGTTTCTTCAGGGTGAGATGCTTTCAAGAACATGATATGTCATGCCAGTGTTCATGGATATTTACCCCTAGCCATGAAGCTGCTCTCTGAGCTTGTACTAATCTTTTCATTCACCCTGTCAGAAGCCCAGCAAACCCTTCAAATGAGAGTATCATAGGACAACTCATAATGCAACCTTGGGAAGGCAGGATTTTCAAAAGGACACTGAAAATGGACATATGGAAGAAGTACTGTGCAAATGGAAAAGGTCTCACTACTTCCCCCTCAACTCAACAAGTAAAAATCATCTCCAGTGAGGCTGGAAAAAGGATGGTAGTGACAAACAGGCATGTCTAGAAGTATCATGTCCACAAGGGAAGGCCTGAGAGCACCCATTTATTCAGTGTAATAAGATAATGGCAGGCTGTCCAGCCTCCTGCAGTCACTCAAGATATCAGTTTCTGAACTTAGACCTCCTCAGAGACAGAACTGCGCTCAAAGATAGCAAAATGCAGGTTTCACAAGAGAAGCTGGGTGTGAGCAAGTGCCTAACCTAAAGATTATAATTTAAAGGTCAACACTTAATTTATTTACTGATGATCGCGTCTGCAGGAACGTACCACCTGATTGCATTAAATACTCTGCTCTGGTTCACAGTGCTTCAGCTGACCCCAACTGGCTGCATCTCTGATAAACTTTGATGATCCTGTTAGACACTGTCAATACAAAAACTGAACCATACAGACTGGAAATATGTGGACAGTGTAAAACAAATACAGTTGATATCCAATAAGAAATTCAGGGTCGACTGATCATAAAGTCGATATAAAAATCTGCAGGTCCATATTTTACATCCCTTAGTATGTAAAGGTAGACTCCAGAATCTTTACTTGAGCACTAAAATTAAAACAATCCAATGCTCAGAAATGCTTTGCAGGCATAAATCCCATGGACTTCAAGGGGACTTGCAAGTACTCAGTGATTTTTTTTTTTTTTACATGAAGCCATTTTTGATTTTGGAGCTGAATTTCAGGACTGCACTTTTAAAAAGATTGTCTCAAGTTATGTGCCTTGAAGTCAGATAAAGAGAGGAAATGTGGCTTGCTGCATTATACATATTTATTTTCTTTGTTCTCCAGTTTAAGTATTTTCATCACTGATCTCTATCTTTGCTTGAAAAAAGGCATGCAGTAAGTCACCAAACAGAGAATAGCACAGCTGAGAGAGCTACCCAGAAGCAAAGACTTGTGACTGCACTGTTGACTGGGTCTTAGACTATGCCTTGTGGCCAGACTTGCAAGGTTCACCAGATCACTGGGCTGGGAGGCAAGCAAAACTTAAATTTTGGGTGTCAGCTGTGGTACATGTGTAGCCATGCTGGTGTGCCCTATGATCACGTTGGAAAGAATAAAAACAAATGGAGAAAAAAAAAAGGCAAGGAAGGAAAGATGCACAATGCAACAATAATCCCCTTTGGTATAATTTCAGTGGTTAATCCTCTAGATAAATGATGAAAATCCAGTTCTTTGGTAACTCCCTTTTTTTCTCTATTTGGTATAATATACTTTTTTTTTTTTTTTTTTTATAGCTTCCTTAGAGCTTTACTCTTTCAGTCTGAGGGCTCGAAAGTACTGCAGCCATCGCCTCTTCTCCCTCTCACATATTGTGTTCTCTGGCACACTCCTGTATTTGCCATCAACAGAAAACACAGAGACTTCTTCTGTGTGTCAAATCCTGTAAGGTCTTCAAATGCTATGCACTATCTTATATTTTATAACTTTTGTTTCCATCTCCTCTGGTCCCAGTTGCTTCTCCACCCTCTCAGCATTTCTCCATCATGCTCTTTCCCTTCACACTTTTCCAACCAAAACTGGGATGCTCACATACAAAGGACATGAATGATTGCTTTCTCTTGATCCTAATAATAGAGAGGCCCATTTTTTCTCCGGGCTTACACTTATTCCTGGCTTTGTAGCATTTTCTGATTCTGCAATAGTTCCACTTCACAGACAAAAGTGTACCATGCATCAGTCAGTAAATTGCCTAGTGTGGATCTACCCATGGCAGACCTTCATACTCCTCAAAATCTTCCTCATCCTCTTGAGGCTGTGGAGGCCTTAAGAGAAAGAACAACATGCATCCAGTAACATTGTCAGCACACTTCTAGGTGCCTTGTTGGAGATCTTACTAATTAACCATGCCAAATTGTCCCTACTCCCTGTGAGAGCTCAATCATGTATTTATAGAAGCAACAGCCTGCCACATTAGTGCATGATGCAGAATTTAAATAACATCAGGCAACATTGTAGACACAGGATTCACATAAACTTCCCAGTATTAAAAAAATTCTTCATGTTGAACAAGAAAACCAGAAGGACCTGCTGCCCACATGGACACCTTATTAACAAATGATACAACACGGGAATAAGGAGTGCCATGACAGGTGAAATTCCGTGGAAATGGTGGTCAGATGGTGATTCACAGACTGTGGGATTCAGGATACCTCAACAGATGACCACTAACCACCTCATCCTGCATGGGTTCACAGAGCTAGAGTCACTGCTACCACCACCAAAGATACCTGAGTAATCTGAGTTTGGGGATATAACCACTGGAAATAATAATTAGTGAGTACACAGAAAGACCCAAAAAGGGATTTACCAAAACAACTGCCTCCCCAAAAGTCCCAATCTATCTCCATCCCACAAGGTCCACACTGAGGCCACCACTCTTCACAAAGTAGATGAGAAAATTTCTGGGCCTCTTCAGGCACAACTGGCAGTTTAAGGGGTTCATTTGTCTGTCATTGCTTCTCCCCACAATCAACAACTCATGCATGTTGAAATGTTGGGGTGGGAAGGTGGAAAACTTGAACTGAAAGCTGTCTCATGGCTGGTTTGACATGAACAGAAACAAAATGAAAATGTAAACATTAATTTGGAGAAAACAAGTTAATAAGAACATAAAAAGGAAGAAGTTGCTGTTCCATTACGGGCTGCATAAGGTATTTACAGCAGTGTGAAGAACTTTGAAACTTTCAAGACATTGATTTGCTAATGCACAAGTCAAACTTAACACTATGGGTGTTGGCTCCTCATTCACCACTTTCCTAGCAATACTCTCTTTCTGGGATGTATGTGGGTGTTCAGCACAGGCTGTGGATGGACATAGGCCTACAATAACATCTGCGTGCTCAAAAACTGCATGGAGGAGACCTGTGGAAGGCAAGGGCAGCCCTTCCACTGGAACCCCAAAGAGGGATCTGTCCCCACCCAGACTTAAGCAGAGTTGCCTCTAAAGTTTATCTTGGTCATTTTCTTCTGGTGCTGACCACAGATAGAGCAGAGCGTGTGCCAATCCCATCCCAGCTGCATAACATCCAAAAGAGCAATTTCCCTGCCTGCCAAAATCTCCACAGGTAGAAAATGTCAGACCTACTGCTGGTGGAGCATGCTGTGCCTCCACTCCTAAGTCAATTTGGAAGATAATTGCTTTCATATCTACATGGTAAGAGGAAAATCAGCACGGTTTGACAGGGCCATAAGGGTGCCACTCCCACAGCAAAAGGATGCACCTTTCCCCAGGGACACAGCACAACTAGTCCTGGCCACTTCACTTGACGGAGATGGCTGTCACTTGGAAATATATGTTAGCAAAATCTTCCTTTTTTTTTTTACCAGAAGATGTGCAAACAGTTTAGCGAATGAGCCTGAAAACAACGTGACTCATTTCAGGAACTGAGGATCTGGATACACCTGGGCACAGCACACAGATCATCAGCTTAAACCTATCTCAGCAAAAATCTAAATATGGCACTTAACATTATGGGCTTGCACAGTATGCAGAGAGGATCTCACCATACACACTTCAGTATAGTTTACTTCAACATATACTGAAGTCCGCATTTATAATCTGCAACTATGGCAAAACAGAAAAGGCAACTGCAGTGAAAAGGAGACATTTATGTCATACCTGTTTGAAAATGTGCACAGGCTATCTTCAGACAAATGAAAATGAAACAGAAGTCTTAAGAATAAATACTGCTAAATACCTGCAATCAGGAACAGCTTGCAGAAAAATCTTATTAGAAGCATCTCCCCTAGTTAAATTAATATACAAGGTTAGTCATCCTTTTAAAGGTCAACCTTCAAAAAATCCATAACCACATGATCAGTAAAGCGAGCAGAAACATGCCATGGTCTCACAATCACTGGAGGAGGGACAGGAACACTTATACAACTCTGAAATGGTTTCTGGACTGTAGGCAAAAGTTCAGAAATTATGTAGGAAAAATTACAAGGCTTTTAAAAAATATATTCCAGATCAGCTTTAAGTGTGGAATTGCATACCAGGAAACCTGGGTGAATGCCAAGCAGTGAGCCACAGAGGAGTGGGGTCATCTCACATACAGAAAACTGTGAAATAGATCTCCAGGCCATCAAGTCCAGCCTGGAACTCCTGGTCCGTATTAGTCAAGCCCATCCTGCATGGTGCTTTTGTAACCTTTTGTCAAAATCCCTCAATGGCCTTAAAATCTATGACTGTCTGAAAAAGACTGTAACATATATTAAACAGTTAGTAATTATTTAACATCCTACATATCTAACACTTGTGATCATGGCCACCAGTATCTATTGTTGGGGAGGAACTATGGCTTTTATGTTAGGAAGGTGATATTCTTTATGTAGAAGCCACAGACAGACCTTCTCAAATATATAAGGTGTAATAAGTAATGTGCATAATTTACCAATACTTATGCCCCAATCTAGGCTCTCCATTAACAAAACAGAGATTGTCTTGTAAAAATTAGCTAAAATGGAGTTGGAGAATAAACTTCAAATAAATTCTGAACAGGCTGCCAGTAAAAAGAATAAAGACATGGTAAATCAAGTAAACTCCCCTTCCCCCACTTCTTCTTTTAAACTTACAAATGGTTTTTGTGTGTCACAGTTTTGGATAAAATCACAGACTGAAAACTGATTATATCAAGTGTGCAAGTATCCAGGGCTTTATTTGCTATATGATAAGAAATGAAGGGCCAGCACAGTACTAAAGTAAAATTAATGCCCTGAATGAATTAATAAATTCAAATGACAAAGCATTCAAATAAAATGCTTTGTCATTGATTTGATACAGCTAGACTTTCACCCCAGAAGACAGAGAAATGTGCTACAGTCTTTCTAAGGGGTAAAAATAAAGCGCAGACCTTACCTATATCCAAATTTGCATATTTCTAAGTAAAGCATAAATCAATTTTATTTGAGCCAACACAAAGCGTCAGTGTGAACACACTTGAACTGATTTAAAGCTGATTTATGATTAAACTCACATTAAAATCAATTCCTTAACAAATTAAGTTGAATCAATAAACTTCTGGATTAAATTAGTCCTAACAGGTCTTTCTAGAGGCAATGCTTTCTGCTTCAGTTGAATTGATTTAAGAAATCTGACTTTAATGACAGTGACTTTGTGTGTTAACACTCATACATGTTAATATGTTTCCAACATTCAGGGTCACACACGTCAGTGTGTTGTCAACCTCTGCACAAAAGGATTAATCAGTCCAATGTCCCATCCTTCTCTTAGTCTCCTTTTTGTTTCATTCTCAAGGACAATAGCCTTGTGAACAACAGCTTCATTTTGCTACTACTGAGCTGGAGATCTTTGCATATCATCTCATGTGTTCTACCTGTTCCACATAATTTCTAGTAAAACTTTCAGTTTGTTGTTACTTCTGCAACAGAAAACTCTTCCTTTGCTTTTAGTTCTCAACCTGGACACCGACTTCAATCATGAATCACCAGAACTGTATACACATAGCATCCAACATAAAAAATGTGGTTTTCTGATGCTGGGAAATTACTGAAGAGCATTAATAGAATGACTGCAAGCCAATCAGTAACGAAGCAGTTTGCACCACAGAGTCCTACCTGACCTCAAACCAGCTCTGTTCAGGTTTGGACAGCTGAGCTGCAAGGAAGTCAGCAATATACACAGTCCTTACTGTGCCAACAGAATAAGAATCTCATGTGGGAGTACCCCGAGACAACTCCCCAGAAAGAAGCCCAGGTGAGGAAAAGCAAGAAGGTTCCCACACGCTGGTGTTGGTGTCATGCTGCAGCAACACTGCAGATCTATTTCTTGCAGGGCCAGAATTAAAATAAGGGTTTCAGCCTCATCCCATGTGGCCACTGTGCCTCTCTGAAGCTATCTGAAGTAAATAACTGCAAAATCTGTTAGAGGAGGCTGCTGCTCCATGACAGACACAGGAGGGATGTTTCCCCAAGCAGTAAAATGAGATTGAAGTATCAAACCAGAACCAAGACACCCTTTAGAAAGCATCTGTGTAGTGTTCAGACTAATTCTTATGTGTTGTCACTTCTTTCTTCCTTTAGTAGTCTTCAAAAAACCCCCACAGTCTTTCATGAACCAAACAAAATCACATTATCCTAAAAAGATGGTATCATGTCAAGTTCCAATCTGGATTTTCATTGCAAATAGCGCCTAACAGGCAGAATGTATCACTTTCTCCCCAACTGTGCTGAGCCCTAGGCGGTTGCCAGTCATCTCTTTTGTCCAGAATTTCTAGAAGACAGGAGAAAGAAACTTGTATTACATGACTAAATAAAAGAGAAAAGCTTGATCCTAAAAAGGTTTGGGAAGATGGGAGTTTGCAATGGAAACTGTCGTGCAACCCCTGCAGCAGACCTGGCAGGCGTTATCCTGTTTCCCATAAGACTCAGTCCTGCAAGGTGGCACGAGTCCAGAGAACAGGGCTGTCTGACAAGGAGCCCAGTGACAGGTAAGATTCACTTCATGGTGATGAGCATAAGATGAGTCCACTGCTTACTTAAAATGATGTATGCATACCATCTAGCTTTTCTACCTTTTCTTGTTTTACTTTTGGCTTTTCTCTCACAGATTATTCCACTACTGCTGCCATCATGAAGTAACATGCGTATCTCTGCTTAGGAATGTCCATTTATTCTCTTTTGTCATGAGCTGGGTGATGGTCTGAAGTCCATCCAGCAGACCAAGGACCCTCTCTTCAGTGTCACCACACTACCCTGTGTTTGGGTGTCACAACCACCAAAATATTCCCATATTAATTACAGTCAGATTCTACCTACACAATGGGGAGAAGATATAACTGTGGGGAGAACCCAGTATACAGAGGCTGAAAACCCCTGTTATAAATATACAGAATAAAAACATATCAAAGTTTCTTCCTGATTGATATACTGGAACCTGGTTCCAGCCACGTGTCCCAGAATTTCAGAACTTCCTTCTGCAAAATTTGTTCTACATTGGTAAGCACATAATAACGAGAGCTATGCTAATTAAAGCTATGAAACATTGATGGAAGAAGCCAAGAAAGAACCACAACAGTATCAGAAAGAGACGTTCAGAGGAAAGAACATAAGGGATGAGTTAACCTCATCTGCTGAAATTTAATATCCTGAGTCCCCCTTCTGGTTGCAAAGGGAATTTTATGTAGGAAGCAACCAAGCAGGACACCATTATTGCTAAGAGAAATGGAAACAATCAAGACAGAAGAGTGCTCTGTAGACAGTAAGAATACAGTTTTCACATTATTACCTCATTCTGAATCTCTGTCTGTCTACTGAGAGATGACATAAAACCCAACATGGCTCAAAAACTTAATAAGGAAAACCCACAGTATCATTAAGCCGAATATCTACTGTATTTTTCCCTTTTAATCATCGCTTCTGGATAGAATTTAAGACATGCTTTGGACTTTGGAAGTCATTATTTCCAGGTGTGATCTTCTTTTTGCAGAGTATTTTATCTCATGATCTTAACGAATTAACAGTAGTACATGAACAGATGAAGGATTAAGGAAAAACAGTATCAAAATGGTGTTTTCTTGGAGCCTCCAGAACAATCAAGCTATTTGTGATGGAGGGAGAGGAAGTAAGCATACACTGTGTGTTCAGGGAGGTGTGAAAGGGCCCAAAAGTCATTCTCATTAATAGTTTTGACATGAGTGGAGACTGCCTAGAGGAGGACCAAAATCCAGCAAAACAACAACAAAGTGGTCATCTCTGCTGGCAGTGTGTGGCATCTCCATCTGCAGCCTTCACAGACCTGTCCAGGGTTGACTGAACACAGACCAAATACAGTGTCTAATTGTGGAAGTCCAGATTTCCACATCAAGAAAGGCAAAAAGCTCCAGGGGCAGGTGCCCTCTTTCTCACACTATCTTCATTCCAGTATTTCTGAGGTAGATAAAAAAAATTGTGAAGTTTTTAATTTCTCAGTATTTCTTGGTGCTCATGAGATGAAATCGTTTTGATAGTAGTGAGAGGTTTGACAGCCGTTAATTCCCATGGCTTGCTTCCCCAATCTTAAAACATAATTTAAATAATCAGAGGAAACACTGACCTAAACAGCAGATTTTAATCATCTTTTTCCTTTCTATACTCCATTATTTCCCAAAAAATTAAAAAAATAGAAAGATTCTCGATGGTTTCTAACTATTATGATACTGTTATTTGTTATTAAGCACATCCCTTATTCTTAGTTTGATAACTCAGTTTTCCAAGCTCTGAGGGTATGCTATCTCTGCTCTCCATTTATTTAGACAGTAACTAAACAAACACATAACCACCCTACAAATTCTTTTTTTTTTTTTTTTTTTTTTTTATGCTGGAAAATAATGTATTATCAGATGTTTTTGTTATCCGAATGATCATTCTGTAAAGGGATAGAGATTAAAATACAGAAAAATAATTTTGACAGGACTTGCATTTGACAGGACTAGATGAATCTGATAGACACACGGGAGAGGAAAGAAGCAGAAATTTTATTAAAACATGTTTTGAATTCACAATCAACAGGTTCAATAAACAAAGAAGTATTAAAAGTGACTTTACGAGTCACATTTGAATATGGTCATCATGTCCATAAAAAAGGAGAGGTACCCCAGTTTTAGATATAGATTGGGAGAGAAAAATGCAGGTTTTTGCTGGCTTAACTCTTATTCAGCAACTTCACTTTGAAAAAAAGTGGTCATCACATTGAAACAGATGAAAAACATAAAAACTCCCAACTTTTCTCAATCAGACAAGCAGAAGAGCCTAGCATTCAAAAAAGTTCTCAGACCAGTGACATTTTTACACTATGGGCTTTCCATGTGAGGAAGCTAGTTCATGGGATGGGATGTGAGTTTACAGACCTTAGGTTATTTCACACTCGGTCACCTCAGACATTGAATTCATATTGACTGGAGTGGCTTACTGCATTTTAAACTGGGGCATCATGTTAGAAACCACTAAAATGAATGGCCCTTCATGCATGATAATGAGGCCAAGTGAATCAGAGAGAGGTACAGAGAGCCATAGACATCATGCAGGCAGTCTGCCTAGCAGAATACTTGTACTGTATCTCTTCTTATGAGGCATGATGTGATATATTGTAAAATGGGATGGCTAGGCAGGGAGCTGTCCGTTGGGGCTAAAATTCAAGAAAATCACTCTATGGCAGGTGCACAGGATGAGGGAGGAGAAGAGGAAGAAAAGACATCACCCTTGATAGAAACCACAGTAGACTTGTGATGGGATAGCCGCACATGGAGTATTTGGGGTAGGAATGGAGAATAAGGGAAAAAAAATTTACAGAAACTGTCAAAATCAGCATAGTTTTCTCCCCAACCCCCAAGATTCACTTTTACGCAGACCCAAAAGACATATCAAGACACAACAAGTGCTGCATTATATGACTGGTCAACTCTCTCACATGCCCCAGGTATCCTGGGCAAAAGGATACTCAGCAGAATTAAATTAAACTGGTGCATGCAGATAATGACTCAATTTTTGGCCATTTTCCTTGCAAACTCTTGACCTTCAGCAATGTTTTTGCACAGCCTAGCTTAAAGCACTCCTCTTCCATTCCTGACACAAAGGGCTAGTCTCTCTGAACACCCTGTGGTGCAAGGTCCATACAAGGCCCTTTGTACCTCAAGTGCCCATGTGACTGGTGAGTGTGGAACAGTGCAGACTGATGCACAGTGAGCAGGGGCAGGCGGGGGGACATGCGTAAGGAGTTAATCAGAATTCACAGGAGGTCTGCATCTTTCCTGAATTATTTAAATCAAATAAAACATCAAAGGGAACACATTCCTTCTGAATTTGGGTGGCTTTGGTTTAATTCACTCCCAAAGCAGATGCAACTCCAATTCACTCTGAGTTCATCTCTGAACAGGAACATCCACTCGCTTTAGGACTTCCCACAGTTAAACTCATTCACTTCAAATGTTAATGTATTGAGTGCCTTGCTTTGGCTAGCTGTAGCAGTGATCACTTGAAGCATTTGTGCAGAGCAACCACTGGGCTATAAATTCACAGTTTAGCTGACTAATTTACTCTTGTAGATAAGCCATTGTTTGACATAAAAGCCTAATCAACTAAATCTGCAGCCCTCCCATGCCCCCCAACTCCCTTAAATGCTTATTCAAAGTTGCTGTGGTTCTGCTGTGGCCCATGACAGTACCGCAAGAGTTCTGGGTCCAAGCTCTAAAACAATTAGTCTGGGGAAATTAAACAGTGCTTTCTGCACACCTGTGACTAGCTGTGTTCCCATGCCTGACAGGGGTACCTCTCCCACACCAACGTGCACAGGCTGCTAGCACAGTTCTTAGGGCTGCTGTGCCCAGGCTGCACCCTCCCAAAAAACTGTCAGGGGGGATGGTGCTATTTAGCATGAAGCTGAATGGAACCAAAGAGGCTGCTCATGAGTGTCTCTGCTTAGAAGATTTATATTTTAAACAGGCAACAGCTAATATCAAGGGGGAACAGATACATTACCAGAAAGTAATTTCTAAGCAGCTAATAACTGTTTCCCTACCCACCAGATCCTAGGATGTATTTTCAGGTTTAAACATAACGTATACATTGTAAATAGCGGAAACATCTGGGGTTTATTATAACACCACTTTTCTAGCCTTGGGCATTGTACAACTCCCGCAGGCCACGGTTCACCTTTGACCTGCCAAACACGATTACTCTACTCAGGCAACTTACCCTGCTCCACAGCTGTTTGCCTTCCCCTCCCCTCCGTCAATACTCATTACCGCTATCATTATGACTACCATACTAGAGCAGACAGTCAAAAACTTGTGTTGCCATGGTCACTGCACAGAAAGAGCATGGCTGTGTGGGCACGGAAAAGATGATCAGGATGGCCAGTAAAGTAATTTTGCCTGCTGACCCCCGGGGAAGTAGGGCTGCACAATGCCATCTGCATCGTCAGACTTTTGCTTCCCCCTGCAAGGCTACCTTCCTTCTCTGTCCCACTCATCCCACCCTTGTTTTGGGTTTGTCACGCCTCAGTTTCCCCCTTTTCCCAATTTCCAGTCTCCCACTGAGCCAAAATCTCTCTCTCCCCGACTCCTCCTGCACCCTCATCTCCCTGCCATGTCTTTCTTCCCGAGCTTTCTGCTCCCACCCTCCTCCCTCCTTTTCTTGCTCTCCACCAAGGACCCTCTTCACTCACTTATTTCCCACTGTTTGATGTCCAGCCCCACAAATCCCAGTCCTATTCTCCTCAGCCCCTCCCCCACTTTTCCACCACTTCTCCTCTCCTCTTGAACATGGTCCCAAGCTGACTTCTCTCTGTCTCTGTGTAGCAGCACTGTGGGCTGGGGCTCTCTTGCTTCCCCTGGAAACTCAGTTGGGGCTAGAGACTCAGACCAGGTGAAGCATCAAGGGGGAGGCATTTTAGAGCTCTTGGCACAAGGGTAGACTGCAAAACTTTACCTGAACTAACTCGAAGTGTGAATCTAAAGTACTTCAGATACACAGTGGTGGGGGCACACCTTCAGAAATAATGGGATCTTAATTGTGGCTGGTTTATAGCTAGGTTAAAAAAAAAAAAAAAAAAAAAAAAAAGCAAGTGGTGATCCAATATGGTTTAATTCATGCACTTTAAAAGTTCATTTGGATGAGCTTTCCAGGTGTCTCTGCATAAAGAGGCTGCTGACCACAGGCTCTTGCCTTCCAAACATTCACAAGCAGTGCTGTTACTGCCTCCAGCTGATCCTCCCTGGTGAACACCTGAACAAGTGGGTAGGAGACCAGCATTCAACACTGCTGTTCAGAAGCACAGCAGAAAGAAAATACAGCCTGTTTTTCCAGCAGCTCTGTCCACCTGCGAACCAGGAGGAGATCTAGCAGCCTCCCAGCCAACTCACAACCAGCCGCTCTCCTGCTTACATCTCACAGGAGTGTAACATCTTTCTTATGAACCCTCTGCTACAAGAAGCCTCCCTGAGAGGTAACAACCATACCAGCATCAATACATCCATTTGCAGAGTGCTGTCAAAGCTCCTCTGTCACCTCGTCTTGATTAAAGTCTTTTGATGGATGCTATATCCACCCTGGCCCCGAAACAGAGAGTTCAAGTTCTGATTACAGTACTGGGGTGGTATACCTACTCTCTCCTTTCCCTGCAAAGTAAATGCAAATTTCTGAAAATAAACACCTGAAATGTATTGCCTTTTAAAAGTTTTATTACTCAGTATTCTGGTAAAATCCTTTGTGTTAGGAAAAATTCTATGTACATTTTCTTTTTTTTTTTTTTATTTCTTAATTTGTTAAGTTCAATCTACCGATCAATTTAAACATCATCCTGGAATTATGCTATGGTAAAACAAATGCACATTTAGAGAATAAATGGAATTGATTCTCTTCTGGAGTAAAAGGCTTTATTAATGAGGTATTTAAATATAACCCCCAATCCCTTTCTGAAGAAGCACCTGGTAATTCACTTTTTGGATCAAATTGCAACTCCACAAAAACTTTATGACCTCATGTGGTCTTTCCACCCCCACATTCCTCCCTAGAAACATTACATACAGCATGCTCCAGGCAAGAGAGTTTGTTAGAAATTTGGATGGTGGTGCTAGAGAAAGAGATGTAGCAGGCACCAAGACTGAGAACATAAGAACTGGCAGCTGCTTAAGGAAGGACTCCTGAAGATGCTGATATATTAATTCCTGGTCAAGTGCATATCCTTCACTCCTGCTTGAAAAATCCTCCACACTCAATATTTTCCCTTGTCAAACAGGCCCACGTGCCCATTCTTCACTCTATCCTCAAGCATATTTCAATACCCATAAAAATGATTATTGTGGTCAGACAAAAAGCTAGTCTAGACTAGTATCTCATGCCTAGCTGTGGATGATGGTGTGTGACAAGGAAAAGAGACAAGAAAAAAAAGCAACTATAAATCATTGACTATGACGCCTTTGGCCATGGTGAAGTCCTCCAGGTCAGCAAGCTGCAGAGGAAGGAGGTACTTCTGGGTCAGGTGAGAAACTCAGGAGCCTTTGTGGTGTGAAGAAGATGCCCAAGCTACTTCTCACTCCTCCAATGGGGCTTAGAGGTGGTAGAGAACCTTGGCTGGCTCCAGGGAGGGACCTGGCTTTGGTGAGGTGAGGCCTTCCACCAGACCAGAGATGGCAACCCTAGGGCAGTATTACTGGACCCACTCATACCCTGTTGATGGTCAGGAGAAGGATGTGCAAACACTGTGAGAGTAATACTGTCTTAGGGTTTTTAGCTTATCTACTCCCTGGTTATAGAGCCAGCAGTCACTATGGTTTTGTGAATGGAAACAGCCTCACAAGCAAACTTGAGTTCTAAATACCCCAAGTTGTTGCTTATCCCTCAACTTCAAAGGCATTGATAGCTCTCATTCGTGCCTGGGTTCTTTGGGACTGATCTGAAATGGACTGGGGTTTGCCATGAAACTGATAGCGACAAACATCATGAAATGTGTCCTGAAACAAAACGACCTTGAGGCTGCTTGGTATTCCCTTAATTTGTCAAGGGAGTTGTTAACCAACTGCAGCTTTTAAAAAAAAAACAAAACAAAACCAAAAAAAAAAAACCTCTAAGGGAACTCACTATTCTGGACATTTCAACACTTTCCTGTTGTGAGCCATGGTGGGGAGATTTCTGCTCTTCCATGAAGAGCTTGCTTCTCAATACTATCAAAAGAATATGTATCTGTTCCTCTCTAAAACACTAATAAAAAATTAAAAGGGTTATTTGGGAAAATGCACTGCTTTCTCACAGCAGCTTTCAGTTCTATTCTTTAAGGACAGCAGTGTTTTCCAAATCTGTGCCATCCAGCTGTTGGCATATCTCACATAACCACTCCCCAAGGCAGTCTCTCCAGAAGCTCCAGCATTTTTACGGAACCATGAGTTAAAAATGGCTCAGAAAAGAAGCCTTTTATTTTCTTGACACTTTCCTCTGATGTAATATAACTCTAGGAGGTCTCGAACACTTCACAATTAACTCCTCCATTGCTGCAGTTGTGATGGATCAGAGTGTATGTGTGCGCACAAGTCTGCATGTATGTTTGCAGTAATATTGCTCTAGCATGACTCTAGGGGAAAAAAAAAAACAGTGTGTTCCCTCTTTGCAAAACCCAAGTAGATGAGAATAGAATGAGAAACAGCTATCACTTTGCTGATGTAAAGAAGATAATATGAAAAAGATGCCAAAACACCTCCAAATGTATAAGCATCTGATTTCACACGTCAGATGAGTTAACCATTAACACCATCAGCAAACATTAGATATTTAATTTAATTATCTTTCTCTCCCTGCCATCTGTAGGCCAGCAGACATGACACAGTAGATCATTTCAATTTCTTCCAAACACTGTTTTTGTAGGTCAGAAGTCCATTTGTTATTCTCAGTTTAAATAACTTGCAGTGTCATTAATTGTATTTTCACTTGGCTGTTTTGGCACTCGCCAAAGGACACCCAAGATTGCCTGCTCACAGTTTAAAATACATGGGTACCCATGTAGGCCGAGAGAACAGGAAACCTAACCATAGGCATGATACCTTCACCTTGCACACAGCCCTGGCTAGTTACATTTATCGGAATGCTCAGGTGAGTGCTTAAGTTTAAGTCGGCAAACAGTCCCAGTGACATTTGTCCCGGGTTTGAGTGAGTGGTGGGGGTTTTGGTAGCCAGGGAAGGGGCCTGAACATCAAGGAGTTTCATACACTCCTGACATGTCAATTTGTTTGTAAGTTGGAAGATCAGCTTCCTTTCAGGGCCTAAATGTACACAGGACAGGGAGATACATAGACACAGTGACTTTAGAACTGTGTAGGAGGGATTAGATCCATTGTTCTATGAGCTAAGGTCCCCTCTTAACTGTACAGGTGATTTTTCTAGAGCTGGCATCTGCTCTTTGTCCTGCTCATGGCTGCTTTCCCTCCAAGTCTGTGATGAAAGCTTTTTATCCTCTGGGGATTTGGCTCAAAATCACCAGCAGCAACTTTTATTCTTCCCTGTCCCATGCATGCAGGTTCCTGGGATGCATTTAGGGAAAACTGCCTACGCTGAAGCAAGTTAGCATCACAGTCTATTCTTTGGATGAGAGCCCTCCAAAGTAAACTTGTTGTTTTTACAGCTCAGAAATAGCTGGAAACACTGACACTGGGCTGCCTCGAGAGCCTTCTTCTGATGCCCCTAGACAGCACAAAGTGCCTAAATCTCCTGACACTGCAGGAAGGAAAGCAAAACTTCAAACTAAATGATGATACAAATCAGAGCAATTTCTGGGCTACTTCATTTGATGGTGGAGATGGCAGAGCATGAACAGCCTCCTTGCCAAAGCACTGAGCAGCCGTTGGTGCTGGAGAAACTCTGGTGAAAATTTATGGTTTGGCATCTTCGGGTAGAAGCATCTTAGACAAGTGTGGAGAGGCTGTAGACTTTGTGACAGAAGACAAGGATCCCAAACACTTTTTGTTTATGCAAGTATCTGAAGACCATGCAAACTTAATTATTTTTCAAATGTCCTCCTGCCAAGCTCACAGTGGCAGCCAGCACTGAGCACAACTCATCACAGCAGCAGTCTGACCTTTTGGGAAACAAAAGGGAAACAGGCACAAAAGACTCAAACTACAGGCCCTGGACAGAAAAAGAGCTGTCTAGACCTCGCAACTTACTTCAGCTTTGATGGCACTTGTGTACAAAGTCAACTTGAGGGAAAGCCATGGGAGCCTAGAGTGAACCATGGGAAGCATTTAAAAATCCACCCTGGGACTAAGTCATCCTCAGCTATCTTCAGTGCCCTGGGAATCTCTCTTCAGCACCTCCCCTCAAGAGGAATCAATGTCACTGGCAGCAACTGTGCAATTATTTCCATACCTTTGAAATAAAATGCCTAGATGAAGCTGCTGCTCTCTCAACAGCTCTTAGAAATTATATTCCCTCCCTTGCTTTTTACTGTGGAGAGCAGTGAAGATGACATTCCCTTATAACCAAGCTCTGCCTTCATCCTGCTGTTAGGCACAATTTACACTGCAGCCAGTTCCCCTCATGCACCCTGCCTGGAAGCTGGAGGCAGCCTGGTTATTGCCAACAGCTTCTACCAGTCAGGTGTAAGCAGGAGAAGGGATGAGGGCAGATGGCACTTTGGGGGTGGGACAAAGAACACCAGCAGCTGAGAGATCAGAACTGACATGACCCTCAAGAGAGACCTTGCTGCTAGGATGAGTGCTGACCATTTTGTGATAGGATGGGCCCTAAACCTACAAAGAGGGTCCTCACCCAGATGGTCTTCCTTGTAACAGTGAGGACAGAATGGGGCGAGAGACACCCTCACGCACAGATGGGAGAAATAAGGCATAGCAGTACCAAATAACATAACAGTGGGCCTGGGTTAAAAGGATAATTGTCTATTTTAAACCCTCTTCTCTGACCTTATTTCAAAACCCCACCACCACCATCAACCCCATTATTGCTCAGAAGTAGTTTCCCAATTTCTGACCTTCCTGGCACTCCACACAGCCAGGAAAACCTGTGCTCAACATCAGTTTCACTTTCACTGACAATTAGTTTCTTTTTCCTTCAGTGCATTTTATCACCCAGCATTTTCACTTAGCCTTTTCTACATTTACAGCATCTTCTCACATGCTGTGCACAACATGCTTAAGAAAAAAAATCATATTTAAATCAAAATATATCAACAACAAAAATAGATGAGGCCAGGACTGCTGGAATCTACAATGTTAAGTCATGCAATAAATTGCTCAGAAGGTTGGACCAGAAGCCTGACAAACAGAAAAAAACCCCACCCAGTAATTTCTGCATTCATCCCATAGCTTTTGGTTGATCTATAGCATATCTTTCAAAAAAGATACTCATCCTCACCTCAGATGCTGTGAGTGACAGCAATCATCCACACACACAGACAAGTCCTTCCTCCACATAACTGTCTTCACTTTTAAAATCAGTGCCTTTTAACTAACCCCACCTGTGCACTGGCAGCTCCATTTATCCTCTAGAGCTCCCATGAAGAATACACTCTTTACAGGGTGCTTTATACCCCTTTATGTCCCAGTCCACTCTTTCCTAGAACAGGTCCAGCTAGCAGCTTTCATGTTTCCATGTTCACTTTTCAAAAGCTTAGCTACTTTTTCTCCAAAAGTAACTTCTCTTGAGATGACCAGGACACTGCTGTAAAGCTGGTATGGTTCACTGCGGAAGTACTGCAGAGAACAGAAACAAGAAGGAAGCACTGGCTACCCTGGGACATGGGTTTTTACAGGTCAAATTGTTCCCACTGGAGGGGGAAAGCTCTGCATGGGAAGTTGCTTTTCTGTCCTTGCAATGGGACATGTTGACCTTGGAATCAGCCTGCTGAAAAATTTTTCTAATACCACTTTCTCTCTGAGGGTCTCTCAAATCCTACCAGTGACACTCCATGAAGCATGCAGGTCTGGCACAGTGGCACAACTGACACCTTCCCCAATGCCCTTCATCCCCCCATCCTCCCACTGTGGAAATGGCTCCTGCCAAGGATCTGGCTGCACAGGACCAGTGGGACAGCAATGCGCATGCTAGCTAACAAGACCACCCCATCTTTCTGTCCTTTTTGCAATAGACATATCAAAAATGCACATGCCCTCCAGGAAATCCATTTTCACAGAGGGGAGGGAATCTTTTTGCACACCAAAAACCAGGGCAAGAGACAGGCTTCTGTTACCTATATGTTTTTCTTATCTCTAGAATGACCATGTGTCAGGAAACATGGTAGTTTGACAAAAGAAGTTAGACTGAGAGTCAGGTCACATGGTTACCGTGCAGGGATCACACTGATGTGGTGTGACCATAGACATGCATATACTGTAGGCTCCTAGGCAATAAGAACTTGCTCTAAGACTGAGCTTGTTCTGCAGAGCAGAATGTGAAGGATACAGATTGCAGCTAGTCCTCGAAGGACTATGAAGATACAAACAATACCAGTTTATCTGGCACAATTCAAGGCTACATGCAAAAGTGTATTCCCAGAATAACGGACCCTGTTTAATTTACTGGCACCCATTCCAAATATAATGCAATAACTCAGAGCAGTTTTCAGTGCCATTTCATATATGTGCTGGGTTTGGGTGACGGAGTTTTTGGTAGTGGGGGAAGGGACTATAGAGGTGGCCCCTGTGAGAACCTTCTCAAAACTCCTCTGGCTCCAAGTCAGACCCACTCTGGCCAGGGCCAAGCCAATGAGCAAAGTTGGTTGTGCCTCTGTGATAACTTATTTAAGAAGGGGAACCTGAGAAAGGGTTGGGACTTGTGAGGAGGAGTTATGAGAAGGACTAACACTCAGGTCAGTGGAAGGAAGGAGAAGGAAGGGAAGGAGGTGCACCAGAGCAGAGAACACTCTTGTATCTCGTGGTGAGACGGCAGGGCCACCCACTCTGCCATCCATGGTGGTCCACAGTGCAGCAGAGGCCGACCTGAAGTCTGTGGAGGAGCCCACACCGGGACAGCTGTCTGCACTTAAAAGAAGTCTGGACTCTGAGGGGAGAAGTGGCCCCCACTGTTGTAGTTCAGCACTGGGGAGCATGGCAAAATGCGGGAATGACCCATGCTGATCCAGCATGGGAATGGCTGCATCCCATGGGAAGGACTCACCTGGAGAAGGTTCATGGAGGACTGTCTCCAGTGAGATGGGAGCCATGTGGAACAGGGGAGGAATGTGTAGCATTCAATCCACCTCCTGAGAAGGAAGGAGCAGTGACCTGACTGTGACCCCAGCCCCTGCCCCCTGAGCCACTGCAGGGGAGGAGGTAAAGAGATTGGGAGCAGAACTGAGCCAGGAAAGAAGGAAGGGGTGGAGGGAGCTGTTTTTGGATGTGGTGGAGCTTCTCACTGTCCTACCTTGTCTGTTAAATGTTGGTTTTATATTGTTTGAATTAAAGTTATATTTGCTTTTCTTCCCTCAACAAATCTGTCTTTTGCCCATGACTGTAATGGGTGATCCACCCCTCCCTGTCCTTCTCTTAATTCCCAAGCCTTTTGCTTTATTTTTGTCTTCCTACTCCTGAGGGAGGAAGGGATGAGTGAACAGCTGCACAGTGTTCAGTTGCCCTCTGGGCTCAAACCACGACAATATACAAGTGCAATATAATATTGACAGAACAGCCCCTTTTTTTCTCCTTTCTAAATCCAGTGGACTTCCCCAAAGGAAAACTGAAGAGTCTGTCGGTGTAGAAGCCAACAGTCCTGCTAAAACATCATATATGCACAGAATCTCACAAAACTGGATTTAAAATTTAACTCTTCTGTCAGAATGTCAGTGGGAACAACCTCTGTCAATCACCTCTGAAACTGAATATTGCCAAGGACTCTGTTTAGTCACCTCAAGTATGCATTCATGCCTCTGTAACTGTCTTCAGAGGGATTAACCATTAGCCATAGGACGTGGCATGTGGTTGACTCAGGGGTGAAATGAAAGCTGTTAATGCCGGAGAAAGGCATTGAGCAAGGCTCACTCTGAGTCCAAGTCTCAATGCCAAGCCCAAACTGCCTGACCTTGGATTCCCACTGCTTACAGAGGTGGAAGGACCATCAGCTCATAAAACCTGAGAAAGATGCACAGAGGGAATGAGAAAAGGCTCCCAAGCAAACTGACACAAATGGACTAACATTTCTCTTTTCCTCCATGAGCTGTGAAGCCTGTGGACTCCTTGTCAGAGCTAGGAGTTGTCAAGTGGCCTACAGTGAACAAACTATGTCATAACATGGTTGATTCCTCCCCAGGTCTAATACTCCCACTGAAAATTACAAACGGAAATGCAAAACCAGACACAAGTAGTATTCTTTGCACAAGTAAAAGACTAGCAGTTACTGCAGACAGGAGGTTATGTTAAAGATCCATATATGTCCCTTATGAAATACCTTGTTTTATTTTCCTTTTATTTTCTCTGTTAACAGAAATAGAGCAGATGGGAAGGATGGGAGGAAGGACAGATGGATGAAAAGGAAGAAGAGGAGAAAAAAAAAGAGGAAAAGGAGGGAGGGAGAATGGGAGAGAAAAAGTCAATGATGGGGAAAAGAAGGGACGGATGAAGAAAAGGACAGAGAGGGAGCCATAAAAGAACAGCAAGACAGCTGGATGGAAAGGAGGAAGGCAGGAAAGAAGGGAGGGATTAAAATAAGAAGGAAAGGAGGAAGGAAGGCAAGAAGAAAGGAAGGGGGAGCGTCTGGGAGGAAAGGAAGAAAGGAAAGAATGAAGGAAAAGAGGAGAAAAGCATGCTCATGCCCTGTGACCTCACACTGGACGATTTAATATTTGTATTACATGGGATCAGAGCAGAGTGTTTGCCAGGGCCTAAGTCTCCTTCACATCTTCTCTACCAGTTTACCTGCCCATCCACCAAGCTTCAGCACAACTTAACAGCACCGCCCACCCACCCACCCACCCCCGCCTTCATTTTCAGGAGACTGCTTTCCAAGTCGCCATCCTCGCGTCACCCTCCGATGTGGTGAACTCCCCGCAGAGCCAAAGGACTGAAAAACTTCCTCGCGAATCTCCCACGCGGCTTAGCCCAAAGACCCCCTGCTCTGGGGCTGCGGGCAGCTGCCACCCCACCGCCCCCCACGCAGGGCCCGGGGAGGCAAAGGGTGCGGGGGGCCGGAGCAACCCCTCCTGTCCCCGCCGCGGACAGCAGCGCGCTCCCGCCGCACCCTCTCGCGGCCGCCGCCCGCACCCGCACCCCTCCTCGGGCCCTCTTCCTCTCCCTTCAGGTCACCGACCGTGTTTCTTCTTTTCATTATTATTTTGATTATTTCCGTTAGATTTACGGCAACAGTTCCGCGGACGCCCGCGCGAGCGCGACATGCCAGCAGGGCGGTCCTGGCACGCCCCCCGCCTCGGCTGCGCCTCTGCCGCGCGCCGTCTGCAGCCCCGGCACCGACACCCTGAGAAAATTTACAGCCTTCCACTGTAAATCTTCTCAGGCTGGAACAAGACCTCCCGCCGCCCCACACCACCCCAGGACTCCGTGTATTCGAGAGAGCAACTGAGGGTTAACTGAAACACCTCAAGCACATTGAAGGAGTTCTCTGTGCAGCTAGAGTGACTCACACAGAACACTGACACTTGGTTTGTTTTCTTGTATCATAACGGAACATGATAAACTATCAGTACTGTTAAAAGCACCTTCACTCTTGTTACTTTTGGAATGTTAACAAAACACTGATTTGGTAAGAATTCATAGCATTTCCAGATCTTCTGACACCCTGTGACACAATTGTTTTTCACTCTTCTGCTCTTGGTTGGAAGTACCTGTCTCAAAGGACTATCAGGTGTTTATGGATAGATTAAAAGGGGTAGGTGGGGAAGTGAGATGCTTGGAAGAAAGCTTTCCACAGTTCAGCACTTAGCTTGCCTTACTTTAAGAATAACAAATTGCCACTTAAGTGCCTCAAGTAGAATCTGTTGTCAAAGATGCTTGGTGGTTCCTCTGTGATTTTTGTGGCTAAACATTCATGAGTACCCAAAAAGTTTTTTTGAAAACCCGGTGGCTGGTTCAATAGATGACATGAAAAGTGAGCTGCCCCAAATATAGTGAGTGCTGAAGTCTTCTGAATAATTAGATGCATAAGATTTTTTTTTTTTTAACTTATAGATAGCTGTTTCAAACTGTTTCATTCAACTTTTTTTTTTTTTTTTTTCCTACTTTTCAGCCAGTGCCTTTTCAGAAATCCAAGAAGAGAAGCCCGCAATTGCAAACAGACAAACTCAGATTTGAGTGTCAGCTCACAAGCTTTGCCAGGGATTAATGTTTTGAAATCCTTGCATAGCTTAGCAGATCTTGGCATTTCTATACCCAAGATAAAAATTTTGTTCAGCCTTCCCCAGCTATCAATATTTGCACAAAGTTCAGAACAGTTTCTGGATTTATTTCATATGGGGAATGTATTTCTACACACATGCAGTATTTATTGGACAACTGTACTGGTATGTCCTCACAATTTTATTTGCATTCCCATAGCTACAGTCAAGTAGTACTTGTAGTGTTAAATTTAAAAAGGTTGAATGGTGACTAATCTCATTTATTCATAAAACATGAACACACTTGCATGCTTTTTAAAGGATTCATTCTCAAAATTGCTCTTGAAGATTGTGTGGAATGTTTGGAGCATTCAGGCATTGCACACAGGTGGAGAGGCTTTCCTCCCAGAAAAATGTACAGGCATACCAGCAGCACATAAATATTTTGGCCTGGAAACATCAGAAGAAGTTGTCACTCCTAAGAAATTATTTTCCTCTAGAATTGGACAAGTTTTACCAGAAATTACAGCCCTCATTCCATCTCCAAGGCTGTTGTCTTCAATACATGCTAAAATATTGACCTACCTTCTGACCTCTCTTTATGAATATTGAGTATCAACTTAAACTTAGCAAGCCTCAGACTGAACTCTAATCCTCCCAGCCAAGCCCTGACCTACAACTTGGTCTTTAATATGTTCTAGACCATTTCTTCCTCTGTCAACTAAGCCTGCTACCAGGATGCAGTCAAAGGTGATGCTCAGTCAACCCTCCTCATCTGAACTTCATGCTGTTTATTTTGTCACACAGTCTCAAAGCTCTGGCATTTTATCTATGTCTAAATTAAATTTCTTTCCAGGAGGTGCTTATTTTCTATGTCAATGACCATAACCTCCATTCTCTGGGCTCTGCAAGTGCAGATGTATTCAGAACAATGCTGCTGAGGTCACGCTGAGGTCACCTCACTGAAATTATGATTGGGACCTATCTTTGTTGCTCTTCCCTCTTCCTCCACAACTTTGTCTTTCTGCACTACATTCTTGCAGATCCTTGCTCTTCCTACCACTGCTACTGAACTAGAGAGTGGATGACATAACCCAAGTGGATGACATAACCCACAGACACAGAGTTCACTGCTCTGGCAGCACTGTCGGTCTTTGCACACATCAAGGTATTTTTCTCAGAAATACTTTGTGTCATCTTATGTCTTGTCCTCTCAAGCCTCACAGTCTTTCCCTCCCCTTCACTTCTAAGCAAAAACCACCTGAATACTTACATTCCCCAAGATGTCTGGAAATACTTGACAAAGGGGCTGGGCAGCTGATGTGCTTGTGCACCACCTTATTTACCACAACATAGCTCTTTCACAGAGGCATTTTTCCTGGGCTGATTCCTTTTTCTCACTTCACTAGCACCACCTTATGTGGTCCAACATGAAGGCTGTGCTGGCAGAAGGTGCAAGGGCTGACACAGTGGGCCCAGACCCAGCTGTGAGGGGAAGGTCTGGAGACCTTGGTTCACAACATCAGCTTCCCTGCATTAGGTTTCCCTGCCCAAGCTGGATGTATTTTCAGTGTGCTGGTGATGCCTAGGAAGCCCTGCTGGAAAATTTGTTGAGCCTGTCTGTATGTTCCATTGGCATAGCAGTTCAGTGAAATCACGTGGAGAAAAGCTGTAAGCTTTTGTCCATGTGTAATACTCTCTCCTCCGTTTTCCACCCCCTGTATTATCACTGTCCAGATTGCCCTGTTGAAGGAAGATACAATCGCTCTAGCCTTGACACAAGCCAGACAGAATCAGTTTGTTCAAGACCACTTGAAATTAGGGGTGGAAATGTTATTCTACATAATTTTCGTGACAAAAAATCCATAACAATATGGAACGCCCTGAATTTTTGTAAAACAGCCCAGATTTCACCTGGGCAATGGAAAACATTAAGATGTTTTTTTTCTGTTACCACTGTGCAGCTGAGCAGAGGCTAAACTTGCTAAGGTTTTTTTTTCTAATAACTCTCTAACTTTCTTTTCCAACTGTAATTCTGGAGTCCCCAGATAAGTTAGACAGAATATAGTAAAGAAATATTTTCTCATACACTTTTTTTTTCCAAATAATAAAGCTGATTCTCAACCTAGTGACAAGTTACCAAAAAGACAATGCTTCTGGACCCAAGATTGAAGGGATATGTGGTATATGTTGACAGACAAAAGCAAGCTAATCTGAGAGAAGCTATGATCAGAAAAAAATATCACTAAATGAAATACTCAAGACCTGCTAAGGCCTTCTGTGCTAGTACATAGATCTTAAAACCGATGAGTGGCTGCAAGACAGTTTTTCATATGGAAGAAAGACCATGAGCAGATGCAAACTACTGACAGAGGAGAACATGGAAGAGAAGATGACAATTTCTGCCAAAATTCAATTTAAGAAGACACGTAACTAAAAAGCAAAACTGTTTTGTGACCTCTAAGACTGCACATCCTAAACACATCAACTGATCATCAGGTACATCTGAAAAACTGTATTAGCAAAAAGGAGAGACTCTGGTCCCATCAAAGTCAGAAATCCTTCATGTCATCCCTAGTAAGTACTGTTAATCAACACGTGTGGCTAAGTTAAGCTCTAATTTGTTTGAACAAAGAGAATAAGACCACTGCATGAAATGTAAAGCTGGTTTTTTTTGCTACATTTTATATTAACCAATCTTCCTGCTCTTTCTCTCCTGAAATATCAGTTCTTGTTCTAAGTACCCCCAAAACCAGAAAATATTCTTGGGTAACAGATTGGATAGAATTTATAAATGTAACATTGCCAGCATGACATTATTTGATTGTGAGTCAAGTGTAGTGATGTCTAATGTTGTATTTCATTCTCCTTTTAGATGCCACACCTGCAAACACTACGTGAATTAGCTACACATGTGAATTACCCTGCCACATACACTCATCTTGGAAGGAGTGGGATTTTAATTACATAAGATAGAAGAATGCTTAGTTCTTGCCCACACAGGAAACTTTTGACTAGTAATGTCAGGTATGGATGAAGGCAGTACTCTTTCATAGCAGCAAAACACACTGGCACTTTGGAGAACTGAGGTATGCACTTGCCAGAAAAAAAAGGACTTTTTCTGGTTCAAACGCTGACATATTTTGGTTTAATATGGACATGAGCCCTCTGGAGTTTTAGCAAAGCCTTAGAAGCTAGGCATAAGCTGAACCCTGCCTTGGTGAACCTCAGCCTACACTTGCCACATTTCAGATGAAACTCTCACCATGGCAGACATGATCGGACTGCAGCACCAGAAGTGGGAATTAAATACACATGGATACCTAAACTTTAGGTGATATATACCTGTGAGGATCCATCAGAATGCTGTTCTGGCTCCCCCCATCAGAGAAAGAAGAGTATCTTCCCAAAAATCTCTGCCTAGTTCAGAGTCAACTTGGTTGGGCTACTCAGAAAATATCCTGGTTCACAGCTCCTTTTCCTGCTCCCTCAGCGCTGGCACAAGTGCCCAGCCCAAGGCATCTGGGTTGTCCTGTGCTCTGCAGAGAGCTGGCCCCATCTTCATGAAACTGTCCTAGCTCCTGCAGTGCAGCAATCCTGCTCCACTGGAGGTGGAAAACTGTCCACAGAACAGGAAAAAGAAAGCTATCCTACAAGAATGGGATGGGATGCTATGGGACTCTATGGTGCACAGTCAGAAAATGTGTGTATCCTTTACACTTCCTCAACAGAGCTTTCCTGTCACAAATTCTCCAAGATGCCACTGTCCTCCTTTTTTCTACGTCGACCACAAAAACAAACCAAAAAACTCCAAACACTTTAAACAGCCCAGCTGTCACAGATAAGTTTCTCAGAGGTTTTAATGTTCCAAGAAGCAGTTAGTTTTAGCAGGAGATGCTCACAATGCTCGCATAGTGTAACAACGAGCAGTATTATAAAAATCCAGCGAGAGAGACAGGTCAAAGGAAGAGTTTGTCTCTAGCTTGGTGTAACAAACCTCACCTGCTGTACTTGAAATTCATTTACATCCACCACTGAGCAGAAGGTTGGTGAGCTCTGTCTCCACAAAACACAAGGAAGAAGAGGATGCATTGGGCAGTGCTACTCTGTAAAGATTATTAGCCCAAGGGGGTACCTGTTGCTGCTGAACCACACATATTCTCCCTGAGGGCTGATGGTTAGTCTAGAGCAGCACTGTGTTGGCCATAATGCACTAGGAAATATTAACTTAGGTATATTTAGAAAGTTTTACCCTTTGAGTCCTTCTGTTTATTTTGCTCTTTAGGGGGAGGGGGAAGATGCAAAAAAAGCTCAAATCAGGCAACCAACTGATTTTCATATGCTTCTTTTAAAACAATTTCCCACAAACAACAAAGAATTCAAATAAACAGATAAGCTAACCACTAACTCAAGTTACACATTGCTGTTACAAAAAGCTACGTTACTGCTAGGCTTTCTGATAAACTAGGTGGCATAACACAAGCTCTCTAGGAAAAGCATCATGTGCTCATATGAGTTTGTACAGCGTTAGGAGTCTTGACCTTGATTGGGGTGTTTGGCTGACAGAAATAAATAACTACTTAGAGTGAGGCAGCATGTTCAGCTTCAACCCTACCTTTGGGTCAATCCACAGAGTCCTGCCTCTGTGGACACCTACAAAGGATGAGGGTATCCCTGGCACGAATCCTTGCGCTTAATACTGGGAGGCATAAGAGAAACAACACGTGGTGCTAAGCAAGCGAAAAGTCCTCTCTGATCATCCCTGAGTAAATAGCTGCAAGTTTAGACAAAATACAGCACAGGAAAGTTTGCCATCTGTTCAACCTAGCTAAGTGATTTCTGGGGAAAGGAAGGGACAGAAGACGTGTTTTGTAACAGGAGAGAGAGCTCGACGCCCTCCAAAAAAGAGGGGAAAAAAAAAAAAAAAAAGAAAAGAAAGCAACAGCTGACCGAGAGCCGCTCAGGGTTTCGGGGCCGGTGGGAGGGAAGGCGGCTGAACGTCCTGGCCGCGGTCGGACAGCCGAGAGGCTCCCAGCAGCGCCTCCAGCCCCGCCGCTCCGCGGGGCCGGCAACTCGGCGAGCAGCCGCCGCCGCCGCGGGGCGCGCAACCCCGCCGTGCCGTGCCGTGCCGTGCCGTGCCGTGCCGTGCCGTGCCGTGCCGTGCCGTGCCGTGCCGGGCCGGGCCGTGCCGTGCCGGGCCGTGCCGTGCCGTGCCGGGCCGTGCCCTGCCTTGCCTTGCCGGGCCGGGGGCAGCGGGCGCCGGGGATGCGCCCGCTGCGTGCGGAAAAACCGCGGCGGGTCCGCGCAGGGCGGCCCCCGCACCTGCCGACGGGCTTACCTGTGGCGGACCCTGGCGCCTCGCCCTCCTCCAGCGGAGAGGGCTTCTTGCCGGACCCTTTGCCTTTCCTCCCCTTCCTGCCGTTGCTGTCTTTTTTCTTCTCGGCCATCCCGGCTCGGTCCGGGACAGCGCTCCCCGCCGCCGCCGCCGCCATCCCCGCAGCCGCCCCCTCCGCCGCCGCCAGCGCTGTCGGCTCTCGGAGAGCCCGAGGCTCCAGCATCGCTCTTGCCCGCCGCCGCCTGGGACTTGGAGCCGTGAGTTCCTGGGAAGTTTTTGGAAACTCCTCTCCGGGCCTTTTTTTTTTCCCCCCTTTACCCCCCTCCCTCCTCCTCCACCCCCCTTTTTTTTTTTTTTTTTTTCTTTCCCTTTTCTTTCCTAATAATAATAAACTCCAGCCCACATACACACCCCCTCCGCACACGCCTTACTAATGCCCGCCCCAGGCACCGCACGCTTGCTCTCGGGAGGAGCCTGCACGGCCCCCGGCCCCGGCCCCGGGGAAGGCGCAGGAACCGCGGCCCGGGCGGGGCGGGGAGGGGCAGGGCAGGGCAGGGCAGGACAGGGAGGGTGTTTTAGCCTGGAGCCGTCACGCCGGTAGGCAAGACCCGCCGCTCGCTGCGAACGCGGGAGCCGCCGCCGGCGGGCCTGCGGGCACGGCACGGGGGGGAGGCGCGGAGCCTCTCCTGGGGGCCGCGGGTAAGCCCCGCGCAGTGTCGGGAGTGGGGAGAGAGCGAGAGGCGGCTGCGGCTGCGGTTGCGGTGGCTCCGCAGGCTGCTTGTGTGCTGCCACTTAGGCACCTGCTTAAGCTGCGGCTTCCCGTGGGGTTACCGGCGGTGCCGCCCCCACGGCGGTGGCGGATGCTCAAGGGCAGGAGGATTTGCAAGGCTAGCGTGCACTCCCGCACCTGGTGCTTTACGATGGGATCCTGCCCCCGGGGAGGACGCACTTACAGTCCCTATTCTCAGCGCGGGTCCATTCTTCTGTATCACAGAGCTGACCCCAGAACCGCCAGTTCTCACAAATCAGAGTGGGTCAGGTGAAGCCTTGCTGCAGTTCATAGATGGAGCAGCACCCAGTGCAGCCGTACCTGAGACAGCTTTAAAGCAACTGGTAACGGTGTAAATGCACCAAGTGAAACTCTGCCGCCATCTGGAAAACTTGAAAATTCTGTGTTGCTCAGCTAACCTGAGCCATATACCCTGCTGGTGCAGATAACCATATCTGTGGGTGATGCGCTCACACCATTAGGTGGGAAATGCAATACTCTGAGAAGTTACAGAAAAGATCTGCTTAAAATCTCACAATAGAAAGCTTTCTCTGTGTGCTTGGAAAGGTCATGCAATGTGAAAAAAATGGGACCAGAGAACAAAACTAAAGATTGCTACTTCACAGTCCTTAGTGATTCCTCATTCTCTTGAGGAGAATATTCTGCATGTCCCTTAGGCTGCAAAAACATTTACAATGATCACCATGCACAACAGATGCTTTATAATTGTTTTTCAGTATTGTTTGATTGAAAACATTCAAAAAATCTTCCTGAGTATAGGCCCAAAAAAGGCAAAACACTCCAAACCCAACTTATATTGAGTTCTTAATCTTATGTGACTGAAAGTTTTAGGGCTCAGTTTTAGAGTTCAATTTTTTCAAGATAGTCTACTGGAGCAAGAAGCTTTTGAAGAAAGGTGTGATTAACCAGTGATATTTGGTTTTGAGCATACAAACTTTGAAATAAACAGAAAAAACCCAATGCTCGTGTAAATTGTGTCTCTATGGTAAAGTAAGAGGAGTGAGCAACATCAACTTCAAAACAATAAGGCAAAAAAATAGACTTCCTAAAGTGGCCTGGCGATACAGCATCAGTGAACGAGTCAAACAATGGGGGGAAAAATGAAAGACAAGGGTAAAATTCTTGACATAAAAAGTTCTAGAAGATGCCTGCTGCACGACATATTTGAACAACATTTTGGATTTCTTGATACACGGCGTTATGACACCCTTTCTCAAATGTGCTGAACCGAAAATGAGGGAATAAGCCCCAGGCAGGGTGGGGAGAGAAGGCCAACCTCACGGAAGAACAGCTGGAGATGGGGAGATATTAATGGCAGCAGTAGCTCGGTTTTTCCTTAAGGGGTCACTACTCAGCAAGGAGGGAGCCTCCTCCGGCAAAATGTAAGGGATAGTTGGGTATCACAGTGTACTTTTAAATAATCTTAATATGACCTGATTTTCTGTACTCTGCAAAATCTAAATGCTCAAGGTAAACATTACCTTCACGCCATGTTCTTCAGTATCAGATCGTCATTCCAGGGATTTATCAGCATCGAGGCGCAATGAGCAGGACACAGGATGGACCCCCACCAAAGATTTTCTTTCTGAGGGTGTGATATTCTGAGAAGGCCCCAGGAGGAAATGAAAGCCTGAAAATGAAACGCCAGATTCCTGACTCCCTGGCAACTTCTCTGTCAGAAATGGGAAATTTGGGGGAAAACATACCAGAAATCTGCCCCAGAAATAAGCCTATTATTCCCAGAAGGAAGACTATCATTAATTTTAGACAATGTGTCATAGATCAGCAGCGGAAAGCTGTGATTTACTTCTGTATACACTGATGAGAAAGAATCATGCATCACTTTTGGCATGTAAGACTGTTTCTCCTCCTTTGCTGCCACCAGCTGTGAGGTACTTCAACAGAGTGGGTAGCAGCTGATTTAACACCATATTAAAACAGCTGTTTTCTCCCCTCAGTTGCAGTACTGTGGTAGAGAGTGAGCCTGTCAGAGACCAGTCAGAAAATGTACAATGTACAACAATCTTTTCTGGTGCTAGAGCACAGCCCAGTCTACTGATCTCAAAGTACTTTATTAGTTCCTACACCCAAAGGCCAGTTTGGACTTCTTGAAACAGAAGGATACAATGATTTATATAATTTCAGTGGAGTGGGAACCATATCTCAGACATGTTGTACAACCTCATAAAAATTACAGTTACTTGAGGAACAGAAGTCAAACTTTCCTGTTTCATCATAGGACAGGTAGAGAAGCGCTGCCTGCTTGTCACCAACACACACACAGTGTATGGAGTTTTCACTCATTCACCTCCTTGCTTTCCCTGTGTCAACTTCTTCAGCATAAAAATAAAGTTCTGCCTATGCCCAAACTCATCTAGCTGTTGGTAGTCTGCCTACTCCGGACCTCTGCACTTTGTGCAATTATTTACATCATGTAAGGTGAATGCAGAACACTGCTAAGTCTAATTTTTACCCTCATATAAACTTCTCTGCAAAATGCAATGCAGGGCAAAAGAGACAGATCAGTAAACAAAAATAAATAAAGTGCTCCAGAGTAACAAACAGTTGAACAAAACTTTCAACAATCTGATTTTCTTTTGCTTCTAGGCTCATTTTTACAAATACACTGGCCATACAAAAAGGGCTTAATTACAAATACTTTGAGAATCCAATGCCTTACCTGGAGAGTGTAAAGTGTTTTAAGGCCCTTTTATTTTTTTTTTTTCCTTCCCTTACAGAAAATGCACTCATTTAACAAAATCAGTTCCTGTATTAATAAAATACATGGTTTAACCCTATTCTCAGTCTTCTCTTAAACTGAGGACTTCCGATTTCTCTTTTTCTCCATTTGGTATTCCTTTAAAACCCATGAAGACAAGTGGGAAGACAATCTGCATAAACATCAAAACTGCTTATATCTACTCCATTGGTGGCAAGAAAAGAGTGAGAAACTTCAGCACAAACAGAATTAAATGGGAAAGCTGCATCCTAAACACAACTGTCAATAAAACATATTCTTCTCTTAAGTTGGACTTGAAATTTTGTCAGCAGCTAAGCACTAAGTCTTTGACATCTACTCATCTGAGTCAGGACAGCAGTAGCTTCTGTTCTACTGACATTTTGAAGATGCAGATCTTGATTACACAAGAGTATCCTAACCGTGGTTTAAAGGTCGTGCTGACAGGCCAGCATTTTGGCAACAACAGCAATCGTGACAGGTGATGACGTCCCATTAACGTCTCTTTCAGGAAATGGTACATTTCAGAGTTGTTTGTACATGTCTGTATATATGTTGCTACAAACAAGACCTGATAGCCTCAAATTCACCAACAATTTTTACTGACTCAATCTGTGAAAGCTTGGGAAACTGTCACAAGAGGAATGGATACTTTAACATTTACTGTTTCAGAACTTTTTAGGTCATCTAATCACAACTGCTAGCCCCATTACTGTGCAAGACATTGATACTGTCCAGTGTGGGATGAATGAAAAAGTATTTTTGTGTTGTTAATGGGCATAAGCTTTATCCTCCTCAAAAACATACCAGGACAGTTTCTACGGGCTACTACACTACTGACAAACATCACTAGTTATAGCCAAAGATATGGCCACTGAAAATAAACTAAGTGAAAAGGCATGGAAGGTGAAAATCTATTAAGAGAAATTATTTTGGCAGCCCCTGTTTGAAACCAAATTCCTCCAGCGTGGTCAGCACCGACAGCTCTCTCACTTCACCAGTGTGACTCCACTGACCAGTGTTCAGTCCACATGTTGTACTCTCGTGGAATTGAATCCTAATTAATTTTTTAAGTGTATATTGAAACTCCATTAAATTTCTGGGTGGATATTCTAATTCAGACTAAAAAATTCTGAAATTAAGTTCAGAGCAATTTACTTGGGAAGGTAGTGAAGTCTAATCATATTAAAAGCACCTTTGATTAAAAATGCCAAAACAGAGCTTTAATATGGTTTAACAAATTCACATTAAATGCATAGCTGTTTTGTATCCAGACTGATTTTCCCCACTGTGGGCAAGACTTCAGTGGCCAAGCATGGTGATACCTGTCATCCTGGTGCACTCACAAGGGACCAATAGGCCTTCCAAATTAGACTGACACACTCTGGGGATAATTCCATTGTTAATCTCTGCCCCATTACAGACAGAACACATTCATTACCTCCATGGTGACACATCTAAGAAAGGATGTTGGTCCTGAGACCTTCCAAGCACATCATCACCAGTCTCAAACTGCACCCTTCCTGGCGAGTCTGGTAAAGCTGTTTCTGAATCTGAGCCATCAAGCTGCACAGTGATGTCTATCTTGCGTGGTCTTCTCCACCATGAGAGTGGTGGAGTTGTGGCCTCTCTGCTTCCCTGTGATCCCCTTCCTCTGTAACAACGAGCTGGCCTGTCCTGCAGTAAGTTCACTGACAGAGAGCATAGGCACCAGCACTGTCAACCTGCCCTAATGCAGGAGCAAAAATGATGCTCCCAGAAGGGTGCAATTAACCAAGGTTTCTTATTATCTCAGTGTCCCTGACTAAATCACTTGGCTTGTCTGATGGGTCCCCAAGGGCTCCATTTCATGCTGCCTTTGCTCCACAGGCTCTGTGAAGAAAACGGCTCCCAGATGGAGTTTATCAGTGCAGCACAAGCACTCTGGAGTGTGTTTGCCTGCGCTATAACCTGAGGTTGTTACAGCCTTCTTCATGAGATTATCCCAGTAGCATGCAATCTCCAAGATATGTCGTCTTCAAAACACTGTGGCTGTGTGGCAAACTTACTAGCTTCTTTCTTTACAGAAGGAGGAAATGAGTTAGAATTGAGAGGGGATTTAGACCCAGCAGCTCTCAGCGTTGGAGCTCCAGATGCTTCATGATCTGGTCATCAAAACAACATCCTGAATCAGGCACACAGGCTCTACACTCAGTGCCTGAGGAGTGTTCAGTGCCCAATGGTGGGATTCACAACTGCCATGTCTACTAAGCAAGAAACTATTGATGTGTTAACAATAAAACAAGATGTCTCATTGAAGCTTAAGAGACTTTCAATTCCATGCTGCAGAGAGGTGTATGTGAAAAACAAACAAACAAACAAAAAAAAAAAAACAGAAAAAAAAGGAGAAGGTATTTGAAAATTATTGCAACAAGGACAGACTGCCTCCCTCCTGCCTGTGCTAATAGCCCAGTGTTGGAAAATGTCCTCTCCCCAAAAGGGAGAAACCTGAGCTTGATTCCTTCATCTGCCTGAAGAGATGCAAGTGCATATCTCTCACCTCTCAGGATTTAGTCAGGCTCTTAGGCTCCTTGGCCAAAAATTTTGGGCTGGTAAAATACTTAAGAGAGCAGGAACTAGAGTTGAGACCACCCTTTCTTTCACATAAGCTCTCTGATCACTACCATGCTTTATTTGTCTCTGGCCCAGAGTGTGGTGGGACAACTGTGACTGGGTGGGCTGAGGGTATTCTCTCTTCTCTGGGCATACCAGTAGGTCTAGCCCCATAGACCAGACATGCAAATGTAATGCACACACACATAGCCCTAAGTCAAAACTGATGTGATTCAATTGGGATTTTAGATGCCCATGAAAATCAGTTAGATGAGCAGCAGTAAACAAATATATTGCATATTGAGAGATGACTCTCTCTATGTGGGCTTTGACATCTCCATAACTATTCTTATTTAAATTCTAAGCAAAAATGGATAAATAGAGTGTTAGAGAGGATGTACAGTCACTCCAGTTTTGTTTTAAGGTCTTTCATCCAGCAAGATAATTCAGATCTGTCTAATTAAAGCCTGAACCAGTGGTAAGATTCCCTGATGTGCCTTATCTGTGTAAGAAATATATATCTATAGCTAGCAAGCCTTAACAGTTTAGCGCAGGCTGTAAAAAATTTTGTGATTAATTACAGTGTCACTGGTTAAATCCGTGATTTATCAGGCATCATATTAAGCACAGGAGTATTTCTATGGCAACTCCTTTGCTTAAAGCCAGGCACAGATTTAGGTACCTTTGAGAAATGGAGTTTGGGAAAGGTTGTTCTTTCAGAAAGTTTTTGTGCCTTTTCCTTTCTAAGTAAGTAGAATTTTGGGTAAAATGTGTCTGATATACCATTCCTCCTATCAAAGTTTCTCAGCTGCAACCTTCACTGAGAATTTTCTATGAGTAATACGTTGTTTTCACTGAGTTGTTTCAGAAAGTTTCATGCACTTCCCATCACATCCAAGCAGAAGATAATTTTGGTAGGCTTGCCTCAAAAAGAGAAATATGGTGTGCATGGATATCATTTCATGCTGTGAAATAAGGGTTGAAGTGAAAGGCTAAATAGGAAACTAGTCAAGTGGTAAATTAAAGCCCTGGGAAATCCAGTTATTTCAAGCCTCAAAAATAATGTTTTGAAATTGTGATAAAGGCAGTGCACTGGTGGGTGGGGTGTAAGTGGGATGTTACCTGCAGAAGGGCCAGAGCAAAAACTTTATTTTGTCTGGTTTGAGCCCTGCCAACTGGTGGGCATGGGGGTGGGGAATATACACCCCAAATACACCTGGATGCTCTGTAGTTACCCTAAGAATAGGGTACCTGGCTGACAAACAGGAGCTAGGAGCAGAAATCCAGAAAATTTCTCTCAGTTCTTGTAATCTCCTTTAGGACCCTGCTCCTGGCCATTGTTAGAAAATGGATAGTAAACTGGATGGGAATTTAGTTTGATCCAGTATGACCAGTTCTGTGTTCTTTTGCTTTGTATGCAGTTTAACAGGTGCCTAAGGTTTCTGGTCATCATGAGGCTTGATCATATTTCTCAAAGTGGTGACTTCAATGATTTGTAAGTGAGTGCTGGTTCAGAGCGGTTTATAGGAACTTGTTCCTTCTTTCCAGACTAATTACTTTCATTTTTTTTTCCACAAGTGTAGGGACGTGGTGTGAAGTCCCATTGCCCTATCCTGCTGCCAAAGTTAGGGTGACTGGACCTCCATGGTCACTGTCTCCTACTTCCTTATTTTGGGGCATCAGAAATTATGAATCTATACACCTAGTAAAAGATTGCCAAGCGGAAGTTAAAACAGTGTTTTAAAAATATGTTAATTTTTCTTATCATGGCTTTGAAAAATCATGAATGAAGGTATTATGGGCTGCTTAACGGTGGTGGGAAAATTGAATTCAGCATAAAATATCAGACAAAGGGCTAAATATAACTCCTTGGCAAAAGGTGTGGTAAGGAAAGTAGTGAATGTAGTGTGAAAGTTGAAGAGAAATACAGAGGTCAGGTCTCTGAGGGTAGAAAATTAGCACAGTTCCTTTGAAGTCCATGGAAACAGTGATTTGCATGCCTGAAAATTTGGCCTTAACATATCATGACTATTTCCAGATGAGTGCTGGTTTAAAACATAAAGATAGCAAATAGCTTTGCTGTTTGCTGACTAATTCCTCCCTTTTATAAAGGAAGTGTGAATAGGGAGTCAAGCTGGAGACCCTCAGAAATGTAAGTGCTCTGATGCAATCAGGCTGGTGTGACTTCCTCTGTGGATAAAACTTTTTGTGAAATACTCTTTAGACAGAACTATCTCCAGGTCCTCAGGTCATACACACACACACGCGTGCGCACAAAATACAACTCAGGAGGTGCTGTGGGGCCACACAGATCCTGGTAAACACACTACTTTAAAACACTTGAAGACCTAAATACATGTATATTTAGGGTTCTTTTGGATCACTGAAAAATTCCTACAAGCTGTGCCTTGGCTACCAAGCTTCAGTGCTTAAAAATACAAATAACTGGGATCTGGGTACTTCCCTTTGGGGAAAAGTTTTTTAAAAGCTTTCATTAATCCTACCCCTATGAAAACAATGCAGAACTCAGTTGTCGGGGAATAAATTGTGTGGTGCCTCTCTCACTAAATTCTTTCAGGTGGTTTTAATTGACTCGTAAAACATTCAAAGCTGAGCCAAGACAGGAATCCTATTCTCTAAATGGACTAGCCCTGTACAGTTTGCTAGTAAAGGACTGAAAGTTGTGGAATCACCTCACCAAGGAGAGAGAGAATGTATTTTAATGACAATGCCTCCTGCAAGTTTATTCATGAGTTAAAATTAACAATGAACCTGTTATTCCACAAGATCATACCTTTGTTTAGGATAGAAAGACTGAAGATATGTCAGTTATAAGGAAGAATATGAAAGTGCTATTTGATAATTCTATTGCTATGTGTAGCTCTATGCTGGCCCATTATGCAAACCCATCTAACCCTCTAGTTTGCTCCTGAACTGTTCACCACAGCTGCTGTGGTAATCTAGAGTCACAATCTCAGCTATGTGACTAGTCACCTAAATCACAAAGTTTGTGTTCTGAGATAGGAATGTAACATTTATAACCAAAACCAGGGTCTGAACCTAATAATGGGACTGACAGCAGCCACTATTTGAGAGTGCATACCAATCTATATTCTCTGTCAAGGGGTGTTAACTATTCCTTCTTTTGCCGGGTTTCATTCTGCATCAGGTCAGTGACAGTCAGCCTCCTATTAGCATTCCTTATGTCTGTCACTTTAATTGTGTGGTATCTCCAGAGAAAAAGACTCTATAGCGAAATCAAAAAGAATACAATCCACCAAATCCTGATGGTTTGGTAAGAACTTGTCATTGAAACCATGGAGGGGTCAACAGTGCATGAAATATTCTGGGATGCGCCAATAAACCGATGTGTTCACACCAAGTGTTTCTACAACAGTGCCAGTGTTAACAAATTACACAGAGAAAACAAAAAAAAGACATTTTTGTCAAGTTTCTTCACAAGGTATTAGTTGCCCAGGGACACTGACCAGAAAACCAACTCCAAAGGACCTTGTGAGACTGAACAAGTCATCCAAGAAGAGTATCCATGGGGAATGCACACTTCCAATACGGTACATGAAGACTTACCACAACATGTGCGGTTGCCTTCTCTCAATCTATAACAAGTAGCACACACCTTCTCTTTCAATATTGCTGGTGTGCTGTTATTGTCAATATTGTCAATATCCTGTTAACAGGCAGTGAAACAACATCTCTCCAAAATGAAATTAATGTCACATCACAAAGACTGAGCACAGCATAAAGAAATTCAGGACAACACGCCTACTTGCAAATACTAAACTCAGCTGTACAGTTTTCAGTGATGCAAGGTCATGTATGCAACAAAACAAACCAGAGGCATTCTACTCTCAGCCCATATTTGCAAGGAAATTGGAAAAGAAAATACTGCTGTGATACTGCTGTGAATGCAAAGCCCTGGGAGTGTGATGGAAAGCTGGATATTTTGCTGAATTGCCTAATAAACCTACAGAACCACTCATCAACAGGCTGATTTGTAGTAGGGAAAAGGAAAGAAAGAAAAAAATAAACAGCATAACAAAAATTCATGTAAATGTGAGGTGATTACAGCAAGGAATTTTAGTGCCATTCCATAAATATGAGCAAGAAATGGAACATGAGACAAAGGCAGGGAACAGGCAAGAATATTGTCAGGAAGGGAACAAAAGCCCCATCACTTCTTTACTCTCTGATAGAGTCTTAAAAAGCTAGGATGGCTAGTGCCATTGCACTGTCTTAGAGCTTCCATTTCCCAGGATGCAGGATGATCAGTGCTCAGCATGCCACGCTGCCCTGCAGGTTTCCCCATATGCTCCTTTCAACTTCTGGAGGTAGAACTGGAGTCCTTTGGAGTTAATGGAGGGGAAAAAATCAGGTTTTGCCTGTGTTTCTGAAACACCTTGGGCTGGCCCTGGTCTGAAACCTTACTAGAGCCTCTCTGTACAGACAAATACCATTTAACAAAGTGCAAAGTAATGGATAAAGAAATCTCTTGTGTGCGTGGGTTGAATTGCAGTCTGCAATGGCAGATGGTCCAGCAGGTGCATGACTTGTCTACAGCAACAGGATGCAAAACATATTAAAGAATCTGATGAAGTGTCTGATGGTCAGGGACACCTCAGTCACGTTGATACAGATCCCAGTGTTCTGGCAAAAATAAGTAAGTGAGTAACTGTCCCAAGTAAAGTGCTGAGAGCTAGATGATAAGCTGAACTAGTTTGGA
Source organism: Tyto alba (assembly GCF_018691265.1). Classification (NCBI taxonomy): domain Eukaryota; kingdom Metazoa; phylum Chordata; class Aves; order Strigiformes; family Tytonidae; genus Tyto; species Tyto alba. The sequence continues at coordinate 45,457,760 of NW_024881275.1, read as the reverse complement.
GAGAATAATTAGCTAGCAAGAGTTGCTGTAGTAAAATTAAAATAGTTAAGGAACAGCAAAGCAATCAAATGCAAACGCTATTCCCTGTGAACAGCAGGGGAAGGCAGGCCTATTTTTGAAATGTAATTTTTCTGAACATATTGTAGATTCTCAGGTAAACTAATGACTTTGGCAGGCTGAAATGTGATGCAGAAAAAAAAAACCCTGTGCTGTCACTTCCCATGGGGTAGCAAAGAGAGTGCCCTAGCACCCAGGTTGACCCCACATACTGCAGCCTGACCTGCCTAAGGAGCTGGATGGGATGGATGCAATGAGGAGAATGTCTGAGGATAAAAGTACCAACATTCATCAGCTCTTTGTGTCTTAAATGTTTGGGGAGGAGGGTTCAGTCCTATGTGTCTCTAGTGTACCTCTGTACAAATGCAAAATTTCCTCAAGAAGGGGAGAGCCCTGAATACTCCTCCAGCAAATGCCCACCCTTGCATGTCCATTTCTTCCAATTGTCGGCTTGTGCACTTGGCCCTAAGACAGCTGGTTTGGTTTTCCACGATCTGCAGAAAACCCCATTTCTCCTTCAGAGAGGAAATGTTCTCAGCTTGGGAATCACTGAGCCAACTTCTCAACCCCAGTCTGGAAGCTGCACCCACTCATCCAACAGAAAAACTGACCCATCCTTCAGACATTGCATATTATGTTTACAGGTTGTGGTTACATTTAAAGCAGTTTATATTTGTTCTTACCAAATGAAAATGTGAAGAATTTACAGACAAGTTTAAACAAAGAGATGGGATCTGAGTCAGCTTCTTCAGTCATCAATGGTTTTACATGGTCAATTAATTACTATTAGCTCTAACATCCATGAATGCCTTCTGGTAACCACCAAGCAAATGACAGCATTCACCTCCAAGAAATGTCATCAGTTCTTGAAAATATTGTCAGTGGCACCATTCTCTTGATTTAACTGGAATAATTCCTAGCTTTTAGTGTCCCTATAATGACTCCCTATTGAAGAGAGGTGGAAACTCAAGCATGATGCAATGAAGCAATTTGTTCAGGAAAGCACATTAAAGATATGGCAGAGCCATAAAGATGCCAGATCTTCAGAACATTTTTCCAGCAACATGCAGAACACCACTTTATCTGAGATCTTTACTCAGAACACAAGATTTGGTCTGTTTGTCCCTTTCAGGCTGTATTGCTGGCAAAGTCAGGTGGTCCCAGTCTGAGACAGGACACTGGAGCATTTAGGCTCTACACACTAAACCTGCTCTGGCCCTTTTACCAGGCTGTGCAGACAGGGTTCCCCACCAAATGGTCTTACACATAATATACCATGCCACAGGCCACAATCTTTTTGAGAAAGGCTGGCCACCCCAATTAATCTTAAAGGGACATATCTATTGCTCACAGAGATCAGAGGGAGCATATATGGGCATTGTACCATCCACAGAAAAAGTCATTGATAGGAAGTAAAAAAATCTGGAGTGGGGGTTTTATACTGTGCTGGACTAATCATACGTCACTTTCAGAAAAGTTAGTGCTCACTGGAATAGGTGAAACAGGGAAAACAGGTTTTGTTCCCTTTTCATGGACATTGATTCAAGACAGTGCTGATTTGACCCCACTAGTACTAAATACCCAGTAGCGCCCAGATGGCCAGATTCTGCCCTGGGGTGGCATCAGGTGACCCCCAGCGTAACAGCAACACCAGTTCATGGACTTAGAACTCACGGTGCAGCCATTTTACTGTCTCTGAAACAGCGTCCATAGAGGTTGACTGCCACTATAATGCAGGCTATGGATGACAGTATGCACAGCAGTGATGGCTCATCCCCTCTTCCCTGTTCTTCATGTACAGTCTCTCTTCCACAGCCCTTTGATGCCTCTCACCTTTCTTGAGCCTGGACATGCTGAAGGAAGTTATTCCAAAATCTGAAGTTTGGATGTTTGGAGCAAATACAAGGCTGAAAGCAATCAGTAGGGCTGTAGAAAGAAGGAGATGCCATAAAACTTCCAGTCGAACAGTAAAAACAATAGAGTATTTTATTGGCGCATAGGCATTGTTGTACTATCACTGTTTCATGGACAAAGAGGCGCAAAATTTGGAGTGCATTAAACAAGACTGAAAGGACATGAGAGCAGAAACGGACTACCCCAGTGGAGTATTCCTTGAAGCCATCTTAGTGTAGCAGACAGGACAATGGAGTGGAGGTAAAGGGGTTGGGAGATTACAGAAGAAAAACTCTCCCTGACCTTGGCCAGTGCAGGGTCAGGGTTTCAATGGATTAATCCCACTCAGGATGAGATCCAGAGTTACAAGTAGATAAGTCTGCACACAGCAGGGCTGGTGCTCCACCGAAACAGCAGACTTCATGCTAGGAACTTCTGGGAATGGAAAAGAGAAGAAAACAGAGAACACCTCTCTGACAAGCTTGGTTTTCAGACACGTTTTAAAAACCTGTGCAGTTCTTGTCCCTTTATTTGCCCTGGGTAAGGTACAGAGAAGAGCAAGACAGATGGTTGAAGGCATGCAGTCTGGTGGATGTGGTGAAGTCCCATGCACTCCACATAAGTGAAACAGAGGAGGTGATTAGGGAATAATCGAAGTAGGGAGCATCAGTAAAACCAGAGCGCAGTAGTTTCAAACACAACACCTATTACTTTCAAACATGAAAAGCAGTGCTTTTTCACACAACATTTAGCTACTTACATTTGGAACTCCTTACCACAGGACATCGTGGATGGTAAAGGTTTACATGGAGTTCAAAAACAATCTAATAAACTCATGGAAAAAAAGTGATTCAGGAGCTATTAAATCTAAACATATGACCCATGAGACTCAAGTTCTTGGAATTTGGGAAATCATTCCCCAAAATCCCCCTCCACACACCTCCCATGGCCTTATACCTTTCATCACTATCGGCTGTTGGATAGTCTCAGAGGCAGGCTAGATGGCCTTCCTGTCTCAGCTAAGCAAGAGAAGTTTAGGCAAGCCATGTTCTCTGTGTCCTTGTTTTTGTTGTGATCCAGCTTGTCTTTTTTTTTTTAGTCTGTAAGTTTTACAGTGCAAATGGATTTCCACAGGGGAAAGAGGGGTGATCCCCTTGGCTCAGAACCCATTCAGCCCCATCCAGGCACTATGTCCTGTTTGGGGCCCCAGAGAGGAGAGACAACAACAAACCAGAGAGGTTCCAGGAGGCCACAGGGTTGGTGGAGCCGGAGTGCTGTCCTGTGAGGAGGGGCTGGTTCAGCCTGGAGCAGAGATGGTTTCGGGGCACCAGACCACACCTTGGCAGTGCCTGGTGGGCAGGGGAGGACAGCAGACATAAACAGAAGGTAGAGAGGTTCAGGCTGGAGATAAAGACATACTTCTTCCCCATGACAACAACCAGGCAGTGCAACAGGATGTCCAAAGAGGCTGAGCCTTCTCCATCCTTGGAGGTTTTCAGGACCCAATAAAAAAAGACCTTGAAAAGCCCTGGGTAAATTTCCTCATGCAGAAGACTGTCCATTTCCACTGAGCCATCTGAGCCCAAAGATAATGTAAATGCTAATGAAACACCATCAATTCAGTGTGTAATTTCTCTTTGCTTCTGAAATGTATGCATGCAGGCCTTGGCATTTATACTCATGTGAAAACAAAGATTAATTTCAACTTCCTGCATAACAATAATTACCATTAGACCTCTCTGTCCCTGTCTTAACAAAGAAAAGTACATTAACTCTGGCAAAAGCAGAGAGGAGGTTTGCAGCTGGTGTAAGTCAGTGCAGCATTGTTGAAGCCAAAAGACTGCGCTGAGTTGTACCCACTGAAAGTCTACCCCTACACACTTCAAACGTCAATTCCTCACCTTTCCCTTCTGCTTATATCAGCATCACTATGTGATCAGGAAGGCCACCCGGGTGTAGCACATCAGCAGTGTGCTTGCAATAGATGATGGGCAGGGAAGCTGCTTTGCCCATGTGCAAGGGTGTGCTTGTGCTCCCACCGAGAGAAGAGGACACACAGGTTGCACAATCTCTTTCATGCCATCAGGGAGACTAGCCAGACCTCTCACACCCACACATGGGGGAAGAGGAGGAGAAGGAGGAGAAGGGTGCTGCTTCCTCTTCCTCTTGCAGAGCTGACAAGGCCCCGTTTTCCTTTTGAGAACACTGCTGGATGGGCAGCAGGGTGCAGGCATGGCTCTATCAGAGGCTGTGCTATGGGATCATAAACAGCACACTACAGAGCTGCCTTTGAACTGACAATGGGGTGCTGGTGTGGCTGCACAGCTTCCCTTTCCTAGGGCACTTTCTGCCCACCAAAACATGCTTTTTAAAGAGGAGTGTCCCTTGCCTGGGCTCTGCAAACTCCAAATATTCATCCTGCTTTGTATTGGAATGGCCAAGAATAATGGGCTGGATTAATGCCTCCATTGTCACAGGAGCAGTGTAACGTCAAATATATATGCTACATAGCAACAGCAAAAATCATACATGTAGGTTAGGCATTACACTGGATTTGGTCTCCCCCGTGGGACTAAAAGATCCTCGTGCTTACTTTAGACCTTATTAGCATCACTTTGCCTGTGAACTCTGCCTGATATCCATATCTAAAAGAAAACACCACTTGAGACTTGTTTTGCTTTCTCTCTGTTCCCAAAACTGAGTGAGGAGAGAGACAGTGTAGGTGATAGAGCATTTTGTTTGTGTTCTTTAGTTTGAGTAAAAAGGAGGGCAACATTCTGGCTGGCAGCAACAGCTGTGCTCAGATGAAGAGCTGGACTGGGCCCTTCATCAGCATGGATGCAAGGGTGAACAGGCTTTTGAGCCTTCAATCCAAATTCCTCCCAGCAGCAACACACCACTGTCACCCAGCAAAGCAATGTTGTCGAGTGTGATTTCTTAGGGACCCTGTTTCTCTGTCCAGATCTGTGATGGCAGTTTTTCCCTTTGCCCCTTCCAAAAATCCCATTTAAAAATGCAGATACTGACCAATAGACACTGCAAGGTAAAGAGAGACATTTTTCCTCATTCCCAGCATAGACTCATACTGAGTAGGATATATTGCCACAGAGGGATCTGTGAACACATGCACTGGCTGCTCATGCTGTTCAGGAACTGGGTGCACACACTCAGCAGACAAGAATTTCCGTACACCTTTTGGCTTTCCACCTGTGTTCAACCTCTTAACTGCAATGCACATTGCTTACTTGAGTCATCCCATTTAAGTCAGTGGGACTACTCACTAAAGCACTACTCATCAGGAGAAAGGGTTCTCCAGGCGGGCCACAAATACCCGATCAAGCTTAAATTTGTGCATGCCTGCTTTAGGCATAATTTAAACAACTTCACATGATCTCTTTAACAGCTACAAGCTTTTGAAAAGTCAGAGGAGTGCAGGACTGACTGGATGTTGTAAGGGAAAAGCATAGGCCAGGAAAAGGAGAAAGAAAAAAGAAGCAGGAAAATAAAAAAATGTGCAGTATGTGGGAGTTTTTTGAGCTTGTCCATCACTACAAGAGGGAATATTCCATTTTTTTTACGTAACAGACTGCTTCAAAAAGTGTAGAAAATTATGTTACATCAACCCATGCTCTGTGTGCCTCACCCGCCATATGTGTAAAATTGTTACTAAGTGAGAAACGTATCACTATTTTATTGTACTGAAGGACTGGGTAGAAGAGGTATTTTTATTTCCGTGCTTTGAGCAATAAAGCTCTTGGACGGAGGCTGCATGTCACTGATGCTGTTCTTTTGAATTGTCTAGATTACAGATCTTGTGGGATGACAAGTGAGGAGACTTGTAAAATTTTACACTAATGCTTACTGTCTTCTTTATCTTTGTAGTGTATTAGATGTCCACTTTATTCCTGTTTTATAGTTCCATTAGGTATCTTCCTAGTGGATAATGTAAGCAGTATATGGTCATTGTTCAAGCATCACAGAAATACACAAATCATAGAAAGGTGTTTCAAGTTTCAGCAGTGTTGATTTAGCCCCTGCTGCCAAAGAGTTTGGCTCAGTCAGATGAGATGAAGTTCATCGAAGCCTGGCATTCGTTCCACAGGCAATAAATAACCTGAGTCATTTCTTGGAAGCACCAGTGTTTCCTGGTGGAACTCCTTTCACCCCAAACAAGCGCACACCCTTCCTGTACAGCGCGTGCTGGGACCAGTTGGCACCTTGCAGTGATGTCTCAGCAGGCACAGGAGCTACCTGGATCTCACCACTTTCCAAGAGACTCCTGGGCCAGGCAGTTTTTAATACTGTGCTGTGAAGAGCAAAGAGCATCTCCCCTACAATGGGAGCAGTTTTTCTATCACCTTCATGCAAACTGCTTTGCGGCATGTGTGCAAACTCAGTGATACAGCTCAGGGCCAATCTCCTGGACAAGGAAAGTGCAAAGTAGGACCAGCCACAGGCAGGTTGTGGGCCCCAGAACCCTCAACCCATAAGGTGAGGAAGGCTTCTGAGTCATGATCTCCATAACTCAAGTCTTCCCTTGACCTCATAGAGGAGGAATTTTGCACAGAGCTCTGGGCCAGATGATGGGACTTACCAAAGATCTTACTAGTTTTTCAGTTGCCCTCAGAAGACTTCCTTTCAACGGCATGAGATCCTGCTGCTATCTGACAGCTCTGCTGAGGAAGCCTTCATGGTGCTTGGTAGCACTACATCAAGCAATCTGAAGACAAGGCATCAGACTAAGTAAATAATGGAAAACATTTGCCTGATGCATGCCTAGGAAGAAGAAAATTTTTTTCCTGGACAGATGTATGTTTTGAAGAGAAACAGAGACATTTTGGTCACTTTTCTACTACTCAGGCTCTTCCTGCATAGACGAACTTCAACCAGTGCCACGTGCCTGGGCACTAATCTCTCTTTGCAGATATTAAGCTGATCAGGCTTCAGTCTAGCATGTCACACACCTTCCTTCGCTTTTACCATCTTCCATTATAAACCACTGAGAAACCTTTCTTCTGATTATTTTTTTTTTAACATAGGATGGATGACCAAGGATTTTAAACTGCAGTCCCTTAGGAAAAAGATGTTAATGCTGCTGTTGAGGTTGTGTTCCAGATATGTGAAATTGTGCTTCTCGTATCTGCTTTTTCACCCTGCCTGTGTGAAAGAGAGTGGCTAGAACTGTCTGCCTGTCTGTCTCTTATAGCCAAAAAAAACAGCAAACCTGAACTCAAGTCCTGGTAGATCCTTATAATGAGCAGCTACACAGAGGGTACTGGGACTGTCAGGCACTGGCCCAAGCTGCCTTCTCAGCTTAACAGCAGAGACCTGGCAAACAGTTTTGTCTGGGCTTGGGAAACAGAAGAGAGGCATGAAAGCCATAGACATACTCATTTTCAGAACACAGGCAAAACATTGGATGACCACTTCAGCTTCATGATCATCTAATTACACACAACCTTTAAGCCTTTATTTTCAATTTACCCCAGTGAGGGATCTTTTCTTTACTTTTCTGTGTCAGCCAGCTGATATTTGTTCAGGGTGGAAAATCACTGTTTAGGTCTACTTTGAAGGAAAATAAATATGTGCATTAAAAGAATACCCTCTCAGCTAGCTACGCATGCCCCAGGGATAAGGCATTTTTCCTGTGCTTGTTCACTCTGTAATTGAAGTCCAGTAGGAAGCAGGCACTCTAGTGGGGTCATTATCTCATTTGTTTTGACAGCCTGGAAGAAGATAGGAAGGACAGGATCCACATTCCCTCACCCAGAAGAGCCAGCTCTGCATGATATCTAAGACCCCATCACAGGCAGCAAAATTTGCAGTGGTTTAAAGGCATAACTGGCACAGCTTTCCTGCCCACCCAACCATCCCTGCCCTGTAGGAGAGGAAAACAAGAGGAGTACTTTTGTGTTAGGATCAGAAGTACCTGTGCTTCACCAGTCCTCAGTGTCAGTGTGGTTTCAGAGGGTCTTGGCTGCGGCAGTCATCTGAAGCAGCTCTAGGCTGCTCCGACTTACATAGAAAGGGTGAGCAGGGACAAACACATTCTGAAGCTCAGTACAAATAAACCCAAACTAGTCACTTTTGAATTACCTGACAAGCTTACGTATCTTATACAAATTCGTATCACTTACTGCCCATTTTGTGTGATTGCTTACAGGTGTAGCTGAAAATCCACTGATGTGAGTGAAGGATGGCACCTAGAACTAGGCTCAAGATGTCATTTTGTATTCTTGCTTCTGCAGACAACCAATGATAGAAATACTTTTAATGTCTTAAAAGTTAATGCGTATAACCAGTGAAATTGACCTCTTCTGCACCATAGGACAAAACATTACTCCCTTTGAGCCTTGAAAACAACACACCTCTGCTTGAGATGTGGCTGACTAAAATCCACATAAAACTTACTTTAATATTTTGAAGAAAGAAGTAGAGTGGGAATTAAAATCAAGTTTCTGCCACATCCAATTTTTTAAGCTCTGGCCACAGTGTAAAGAACATAATCCATTCAATTGCCTTTTACACAGTGTTCCCTACCTTTCAGTAAATGGTCTCCAACTCACTACTGCTTAACCTTTGATTTTAAGCACTAACATTTCTGTTTTCTTCAGGGGGATGAAAAACTTGCCTAGTGCTTTAAGCAACATCCACCAAGCTAAGCCAAGTTTTGACACTCCAAGTACCAAAGTATCAAAAAAATTTGCTAAGCCAATTTTTCATACTCAAAGTCTCTTACAAGTGGAGTTTCATTTCCTCCCACCAGGAATCAGGATCAGACTCTTGAAAAGACCCTAGAACTCTTGCACTAGGGTGAAGGTGTGATATTTTTTGCAAGGAAAGCATCAGCAAATTCTTGAGGTGTAGATGTCTAAAGGTGAATACTCGATTTAACCTAATCAGTCTAAAAGTCAAGTGCTGTACTAGATGAAGAAGTCACAAGGGCAAAAATTGTAATTTTTGACTGCACCGTGAAGACCAATCTCTAGGAAGCTGAACTTGGTCTGTATAGACAGGTTATATTCATGGAGGTACTTCCTAGTTTTTGACTTTATAATCTCAAATTTCCTTCAACACAATTTTAAAATGTAAGCTGTTAAAGTAATTATTTAAAAAAAGCTACTTCACATCCCAACCAGAAGATGAAGATCATGTTAGGAAATACTTCTGAGCACCAGATGGACAAATGGATAGGATTGTGTTGTAACTGTGATGATTTAGGGATAGAAGTGGCTCAAGGCTTGGAGGGAGAGGTAAAGTCTTTTAATTGAAACAACCAATACAGTTGGCAAAAACTGGTGAGCTGGAGAAGGAATTGTGTGCTAAAAGTTTGATTGTATTTTCTCATATAGCAGCTACTCTAATTAAAGATTTGACTTCTCCATACAAACTGCACGTCAATTAAATAGACTGAAGAATTGCTTTCTCGATTGATTTTGAGGTAAGGTAAGTTCTCCCACACCAATCATGCAATGGAGCTGCATAGCTGAATGATGACATGGAAATGAGCTTTCCCTTTCCTGTGGACAGGACCTCACTTGGGTAGTAGAATGTGCAGTGCTTCATCTGTCCACAGAGTTTTCAGTGGCACAGGCCCCACCAGACAGAGTCAAAATGGAAGAGAAGGGGCTGTATACCAGTAATTGTGTATTTGACTGTTCTCAGCTGCAATGGGTAGAAGTGTTGGGTGAAACAAAGCACGAGCGTATATTTGCTTGGATCTTCTGTCAGTGAGCATTAAGAAAACTTTGTTGATTTCCTATATATTTCAATCACACCAATCTTGCAAATATTGTTCAACTTGTTGTCTATGACTACAGCTTACAAACCTTTCCTGTAAACTTCTGTCTTTCCTTAGACTCCCTGATGAAATTAATTGCTTGTCTGCAACTCTTCTTCTCAATATACTGAAAAGTCTGGCACTAATAGCAGCCATTTCTGGATGCTGTTGTAAATCATTTCTGGTGATAAGAAAAATTTAGAAGCTTCCAAGGATAATCAGTGTTTAGTGCTAGCAAAGCTAAGTATTTTCATCAACATTTAATATAGGTAGTCAATCAAAATATTTAATGAACACAAAGTCAAAGATTTTATTTCAATAAAGGCATTTAACAATTTATTTTTTACTGTCTTGCTTAGACTTTTGTAAATAACATCAGTTGAAAACAATAAAAGTCAAAACTATGTTTTATTTTGTTAAACATTCTAGGAATTTCACTTTTTGTCTCAATTCAGGATCAAATTAGTTTAGCTTGCATCAAGTCATTCCCTTCTATTTTTTGAATCCAAAGATGCATTGTTTTTGTTGCAGGATAAGGAAAGATTAGTTTCCTAAGTAAGTTTTGCTAAATAGCACTACACAAAGTTTTAGTATCACCTAAATAATGTTTAAAAATCCTTATTTCTTTTGTTAGAGGATGACTTTGAAGAGATAAAATGCACCAGTACTTTCAGCTGCAATAGATACATGCTATTCATGAGCGGTGGACAAATTTGTGAGTGCTTCCAAAAGCAAGAAGCAAAAACCTCACAGATAGTGTACATGGCTTTTAAAACCCCTATAATTATCCAGCTAGCTGAGTAATGAAGACCGTGAAGTTAGACCAAGAGGAGTTGTTTCTAACCTGTATTTAGAAATGTGTCAGTAAGGTGTATGGGCATCCCAAAGAGGCTAGTGAGGTGTTGAAAGGCTGGAAGTAGAGAGGTGTGCTGGCATGAAGAATTAGGGGTTTAGAGAAAGAGAGGAGCTGAAGCTGGGCGGGATGGATGTGACTGGAGGGAGTCTGAAGTAAGAGAGAAGGAAGGAGAGAAATGAATGGGGCTTGAAGATGGTGGAGAGGTTTCAGAAAATTCTGTATAATGCCACAGGTGCCTCTGTCACTTTTCCTTCTGGCACCTTATCAGCCAACCAAGTGGTTTTGTAGGATATTCTCTTTATCCTCACAGCAGGGTAGCCTGGTCCTTCCTGGGTTGCTGGTATGTGAGTGTCCTGGGTTGAGTGAGTGGTGGAGTTTTTTTGGTGGCAGGGGAGGGGGCTATCGGGGCGGCCCCCTGTGAGAAGCTTCTCAAAGCTCCCCCAGCTCCAAGTCAGCTCCACTTCTGTTTGGAAAACTGGTCCAATCAGCTGCACCTCTGCGATAACGTATTTAAGAAGGGACGTGGTGATGGGCAGTGGGACTTGTGAGGAGGAGTTTCTGCAGCTGCATGAACACCAAGGTCAGTGGAGGAACGGAGGAAGAAAGGAGGGGGGAGGTGTGCCGGAGCAGAGACCCCCCTGTATCCTGTGGTGAGACGGCAGGGCGGCCCCCCCTGCCACCCATGAAGATCTACGGTGGAGCAGACATTGATTTATGGCCTGTGGCTTCTGCTTGGAATAATCAAGGTTCTGTGCCTGAAGAAGGCCGGGTTCTCATGGGAAAAGGTAGCCCCGCTGCTGTAATTCAGCGCTGGGAGGATTGCAGCATGCAGGGGAGTCCCACGCCAGAGCAGCTTGGGAAGGGCTGCAGCCGTGGGAGGGAATCCAGTCGGAGGAAGTTAGTGACCCATGACGGAGCAGTGTGGGGAACGCTGCGGCCCATGGGAGGAATTCAAGTCAGAGAAAGTTTGTGGAGGACTCTCTCCTGTGAGAAGGGGACCACGCTGGAGCAGGGAGAACAAGTTCCGGAAACTCCCCTCACCGAAGATAAAGAAAGCGGCAGCGCTGACTTCACCCCCCATTCCCTGCCCCTGCGCCACTGGGGGAGGAGGTAGAGATATCGGGAGCAGAGCTGAGCCCGGGAAGAAGGGAGGGGTGGGGGGAAGGTGTTCTCAAGATGTGGCAATGCTTCTCACTGTCCTACTCTGTTATGTATTGTTAGTGTCTGTAATAAATGTATGTTCTTTTTTTTCTTCCCCTAATGAGTCTGCCTTTTGCTCGTGATCATAAAGGGGAGTTTTTCCCCATCCCAGTCCTATCTCAAACCTCAAACCTGGCTCTCTGTCCCTTCTCATTGCCGGAGGAGAAGGGAGAGAGAGTTGCTGCGTGGTGGTTGGCTGCCAACCAGGCCCAAACCACGACAGTGAGCCAGCTGGGGAGAGGGTGAGGCAAGTGGAGACCAGAGTAGTACTGAAGATTGCTGCTCTTTCTTTCTCCAAGAATGCAGAGGTCTCTCACTAAGAGGGGAGATTGATAGGGGAAGGAGCAGTGTCCTGTGTCCTATATCCATCACATCCCTCCTAAGCTTCCAGTGACACCTTCAAGGCCAACACTGTGCAGGTCTTTGCATGCAAGAGATGGAGATCATCTTTTCTGATAGTATGTGCTGCTCAGACAGATATGTCTCCCTTTCCCCTACAGAAAGCAAAGGAAAAACGGGTGGCCTCAGTAGGGCCATCTTCTACCACTAGCTGTCAGTGAACATAGGTTACTGCCTAATTACCTCTACCTAAAGTCAATCTCACAGAAAAGTTTTTGTGTTTAGGCCTTAATCCTTGTATCATTTTGACACAAATGGTGCTGTTGAGCTAAGTGAATATATTGAGACAAACAAACAAACAACAAAAAAAAAACGAAAAAAAACACAGCAAAAAACCTTCCAAGTGCATGAAAAGCAATGGATATATAAACAAATCTTTGCTGACTTAAAGGTGATGTTGAAAAAGAATAAAATGGAGAAGTATCGGTTTCTTCTAGTTGGTTTATGTTAATACGAGACATTTTGTAACTCTTCTGAGACCATGTCCTAACATTAGTTCCACCAGAAAGAACTGCTTCAGAAAGAGGTGAGGAGCTCTTTTAACACTGATGTCCTTAATGATCTGGTTGTGGTTGGAAGTAATAACCACACAGTCCAGAAAGTCACTTTTCTTCCTCCCCATTAAGATTTCTTTTTAAGATGGTGGTTGTAGCTGAATGGAGGATAATAGCTTAACAAATGAAACTTAAGAACAGACTTGAGAAACTCCTTGACTGCTGAAATTACACCAGGGACAGCTTTTCCACATTGGTGCTTCCTTTAACAAAAATTATTACAAAATACATCACAAAGATTAAGAAAACAATGCACATGGGCTAGGCTATCCTAAAGCTCACTTTATTTGTGTTACCCTTTTTCTCTGCCCATTCGACTGTTGAAATCCATCTACTATGTCTTGTCTTCCAGGTTGCAGGTTCAGGTGCTGGACTGGAGCATTTTGTTCCTCACAAACTGCAACATTAGGATCAGTAATACATCTTAAAGTCAGTGAAGCTGAAGGATCCATTTCTGCAACATTCTCCTGTACACTTTCTGCAGCCTAGGGCATAACAGCACAGGTGCTGATAGGCTTTGAGAACGGTAATACTACAGACATATAAGTAATACAGATAAAATAACCATGTCGAGGAAGTTGCATTGGAAAAGTTAAGGTGTTTGAAAGCAGGTGGCCAGCCTAACTAATTTAGCATTATAGTAGAAGCCCCCAACACCTATTATAACTCTTACATGTATTGAATTTTAATGTGCAGTATACACTACCATGCACAGGGAAAAAGAGCAGATGGAAGAGTGAGACAATCACATGTGCACCCCACTGATTTTGCCTTGTGCAAAGCATACTTTTGCTTCTCCTGGATTTCCTTTCCCCTTAAGCAATGATTATGTTGACTGCAAGCAGCAGTAATGGAGGCTATGGAAACATGTAGCCATACTGTCTGCTTTCTATTCCACACACCTCACTCTGCTGAGTCTGTCTCTTAAAAGGATAACACCTCTGTTACAGAAACATGTGGAGGGAGATTGCAGGTGACTTCAGTCATGCTCAAGTGAGTGGGAGAAGGAGCCACAGGTGTCGCTGTGATGACACTACCCAAGGTTGAAGGAAACTTTCCCAGAACTGAACATCAGCATCTTCAGACAAGCATCACAGGGGTGATACTTCACTACAGCAAGGATCATTCTGTATTAGCAGATGCAAGTGAGGTAGTTTCAGTATGTGGGCGTCTAATGAAACCTAAAGTATACGGTGGATTTAGTGACTTTCAATTTGTTAGCTTTACAGACCTGAGTTTGCAAACAGTTTGGATAATTCTGTGACACAAAAGAGAAGCCAGCTGTTTCCAGGTTTCACTTTCAATCACTTCCTCCTACTCTCTTAAAACAAGAAGGGGGAAAAAAGTACATTAAAAAAAAATCCTGTTTCCTGTCATCAGAGACTCCAACTGTTACACTGTTTTGCTTGAAAAGGGTAGTGTCTTTGTTCCCCACAGATCAACAATCAAATGGCTACTGCCCAGCAGGGTGGGCTGTGTGCCGTAGCAGAGATTTATGGTGTGGTGTTCCAAAGATTCAAAGGGCTTCCCTTTCCCAGCTCTTCTTCAATGCCTCCCCCACTGGGAGTACCAGGTAAAGTTCATATAGATCTACCTTAACAGGAGAACTGTCATCAGCCATAATGGGGAATAAGGCTGAAGCAGTTCAACATCTAAACATGTACAAGTGTTTATGAACAAAAACCACTGCAAGTAGCATTGGTTTTGTTTTTCTACTATGGATCTCAAAGCTCTTTACTGTTTGACTTCCCCATGTGTCTATAAGACAAGGCCTCTTCCATGATGCCATGTCTCCAGAGATGAAGATTAGGCCAAATAATTAAGGAATGCTTCATGTCAGGATCTTGTGGGCCTGATACCACCACAGGGCATATCAAAGTGAAAGTAGAGAAAAGACCCAGTAGGCTGAATTTTCAAACAGTATCTAGAAGAGTACCTCCAGTCTGAACATATCTGCTCTTTCATGTCCATCTCCCCAGCAAAGCTGCACCTGAATGGATAAACCTCACCCCCTCTTTTTGTCATTGCAATGGGATGGAAGCTTGTTGCTGTATGAATCTCAACTAAGAAACCATGGAACTAAGAATATGTTTGAGCCATTCAGTGAGGAAACCTGCTTGGAAATGCACAGGGCAGAAATAAGGTCTGTTGTGGACTCAGGCTATTCTATCTGGACTTCCACCTAGCTTATTTCTGAATGCTAAATCACCTTCAGCCAAAAAGAAATGTAGCTCAGGATACTTTATAATCTTTCAGCAGTAGTGCTACTGTATGGACAGTAATGAACTCTCAAGGCAGGCATTTATTCTGCTAAGAGACACTTTCACATCGCTCTGGCAGCATATTATAGCTTTATATTGGCTGCACATTATATTTACACCCACTTAGCACTCCTGCAACAATGCAAAGAGAACTTGCAGAAATGAGAACCTACATGTTCTGCATACTGAGAGAATGTAATATTCATTATAAACTTCTACTCCAGCTCAACATTAATCACATAGAAAGCTGGTTTAGTTCTGGATACACATTTTAAAAGTATCCAAGGGATGTAGTGACATCAGCCACATTTTTTAAACCAATTGTGGTACAAAGAAGAATATGATTGCACTGTCCTTAAAAGGTGGCTGTGTATCTTTCCACCAGTCAGCAGCTTGTCATAGGTGTGCCTTGCTCTTCTGTATGTGGCAAATGCCATGCTATCAATGTACTCAGACACTGAATGTGTTCAGGCACAGAGGATCCCCTGAGATTTGAAAGTCAGTCTCTGGCTGCCCCTTGGGCCTTCATTTCCAATCTGATGTCTGTATGGACAACTGGTCTTGCTATAACTCCCAAAACGGAGATGTATCCAGGGAAACTTGCAAGGTCACTTATGAATATGGCACTCTAAGCACACTGGAAGACCTTTCTACTTCTTGGAAATGCTGGTAACTGATTTCCCAAACTCCACAAAAGATGGGTGATACTCCTGTCCTCTCAAATGTTGTATCAGTGGGAAGCTGCAGGAACATAAAGAGCTGTGGTTGGTCTGCCTGCCTACCAAAATGAGAGCTCAACCCGATTCAGAGTCATCTATCCTCCAGCCTTTATTCAATTTCCCACTGTATGAACTCTTCATCTCCCATTTGCTTTGATCTGTACCCATTGACTGCAAAAGGCCCATTTTTTGTGCCTCAAAGGTGAAATCACCTAACTAAAAGGCTGCATCAGACTTCAGTGTTTCCACAGCAACAAAGGAGACACTTGTATGCTTCATTTCATCAGGAAAGAAAGGGAAAATCATCAATCAGACTGGATACTGAAGTGGTCAGTTGACTGCTAAGTCAATTGTCCAATCGATTATCCACTTGAAGTAGTCAATGACTTTTGTAGAAAGAGGACCATACGCATTTCCTTCTGACATCAAGCTGGTAGATACTTATAAAAGCTTCAAGAGACTCTGGGGAAAACAATGCAGCCTTTTCAAATGCACCTTGAAAGCACAGCATATCTGTGGAGAATTGATTTTAAGTTTTTGTTCAAAAAGTGCAGGGAGGAAATGCACTAGAGATTTGATAACTTTCAAAGAAAGTATATCTAATTCAATTGTGTCTTGTAACTTAGGAATAGTCAAAACAGTCCTCAGTTTTCCTCCATATTCTGTCAACAGCTTCATGCGAGATGGGTATGAATTCCCTGCACAATTGGAGCAGCTTCAGTCACTGTGTAACTGGTTTTCTTTGTGAATCTATAGAGCTGAGCATATTTCTAAATGGACTTGGAATCTCATTTGCACCGAGACACAGTATCACTGCTCCTGTAATTATAGAAAGCCTTGAAGGCCATTTCACACTACTTCTGTGGTGTGATTGGGATATGAAGGCTTTGAATCATGAGCCCTGGTGGTTTCATCTGCTGAAGATGAAGGTATAACCACCCCCTGCCTTTCCACCCGCCTCTGATTAGCACTCTGAGGCACTGGGCTATGGTGTAGGCATGTGTTCTTCTCTCACCCCACCATGGGAGTAGCATCTTCTGGTAGAGGAACAGGCTGGAGCAGTAATAAAGTCAGAGATCATGACTTGGAGTGCTGGGTGTCAGAATCAGCCCTGTTCATCATGCATCTCTGGGTTTTGTGACCAATGCTTTTATGCTATGCTATTTGAGGGCCTAGATCCATACAGAGTGACTGGATAAAAGAAAACCAGCAAGTTCTTTACAGAGATGCTACTCAGATCAATTTGTAAATATTATAAAGGCTGAAAGTTATTATGCAGTCTACCATACTCCACTACATTGTAGCTCAGCACCTGCTCTAAGCTACCACTTCTACATTGTAGGTCTATCATATCAGCAAATATTAGCAGGAGGACAGAAAAAAAAAAATCAATATAACGTTTTCAAGAAATCAAATCAGTCTTCAAGGTTAGAGAAGTTATTTTCTCAACTAAAAGGATACCAAATAGGATTTGGGTAGAAGTCAGAGCAGACCACTGATGAGTCACACTGTCTAAAGACAGTTGTGTACTGCAGCTGAATAGATAGAGATATGTCAGGCTCTTAGCTTCCCAGAGTATGGCAACAATGGGTTTGCAACCCAAGGACCCAGCAGCCCTCCCCAGTCTGTGGGATAACAGCCTGACAGTGGGCCAGGTATCTTTGGAGTGTTGCTCTGCAAACGGGCTGTGTACAGATTTTGGGGGACTGCAGGAGAAGGCTGGCAGGGGTGGCTAATTCAGCAGTGTATGGGTCTGCTTGGATGTAAAACGATCTCTCGATCCTATGGAAACTGACTGCCTTTGCCATTAAGGCTGGAATACATGGGGACTTGGAGTAACAGATCTGACAATGGAAAACTAGCTGTTGGGGAAACAGCTAGTTTTCCATTTCTTTTAAACCATGAATGCAGAAAACATTTGTCCTGTTTGATGCCTGTTGACAATGGGGAGAGACCATTTTCCATGACTTTTTCATCCACAGAAGTGGCTATATATGGACACCTGGAAAAAAGGTTATTGAGAGAAAATATAAATGCTACTTTGAAGGTACAATTTAGTAAATTTTAGGGGGTGAATGATCACTGGTAGCCAGATTGTTTCTGGACCTTCTACTCTTTCATTTTCTGGCTGTATTTAGTGCTCATATTACATTACTGGAAATTACAGAATGGGTCGTGCTGCCTGACTTTCACCAAAACAGGTATTTTGCCTAGTGCCATGGAAAACTGCATTTATTGTATTTTGAGAGTTTTGAATTTCCCAGCCCTGAAATCTGAGAATTGCACCAAAACAGGCATAATTCTCTTTCAACTTCAGCTTTAACTAATAATTTAAAAACATCAAAAAATAAAATACAAAAGTTGGACATAGGTGGGGATGAAAATCAAAATCACCACCACCTCACTCCATGCACTGGCCTAAAATGCAGGTACAGCTGTGTGCAGGATTCACTTTGAGAGTGGATCCTGATGCAGACTAACTCTGTTCCTCTAACTAGCCCTCCTGCAGACACATTCTTGTATCATTTACAGGTTTCTGTGCTCTGCCTGTTACTCTGTGAAATCCGACTGTGATCTGTCAGTGTCTTGTAAACAGTCTGTCAAATCTCTTGGGCAAAACTTCTCCTCCTGGTATGAACGTCAATTAATATTATAAGGGAGGGAGCCTGCCTGTGTCAGGGATGGGGAAAGCTCTTACTACAAAGTTCCTAGGAAACTTAGCTACCCTGTGAGAAGAAAAGCAACCCATGGTCCCCAAAACTGAAAAGGCTTCACTGTGGTTTCTGAATGTTTATAGAGAAAGACATAAGGTCAGAATAAAACAAGCTGCAATAAAGGAAGGCTCTCCCCCTGTCTCAAGAGTGACTTCATTTTATTTACTCTTTCTTAGCTGTCATATTATAGATTACTTTCAGTTTTGGTTCTCCTTCAACATTTTTAGACAGTCATATTTGCTTGCATGTTTTTCCAATTTGGAGCTTGAAGGCCAGATGCAGGTGAGTCCTGACAACAAGTGTGGTGGTGCTGATGCCATGCCCTACAGCTACAGATGGATTTCAATGCTGCACTGAGCTAAGCCAGATGATGATGTTATCATCCCCAAAGTGCTCATCACCACCTCAGGGAAAATCAGCCAGGTTGATTTACACACTTAAACTACATGGCTTGAGTTTATGTTATGACAGTTATTATGCCTACAGAGTTTTGAGGAACCACTCTGCCAGTAGAATTGCACAGGTGGCAGCTTCCATTGGGGTGATGCTGACACCTTCACCTGCGCAGTTAGTTCAAAAGAGAGTGCCTAAAGCAAATAGATGATTAAGGGCATTTCTTATCCAGAGGGTAACATCTAGATCTGTTCAGGCACTTCATTCACAATGAAAAATATCTCTGAGGATCTAAACCTAATGCCTCTTGCAGAGTAGGGTGCTATTTAATTCCATTCTTAAATTGAAAGAAGTACTTTTTGTTTATGTTCACGCATGGATAGCCAAAAGCACTTGAAACTGAGAAACTGATTTATCTGAAGATAACTGTCCCAAGGTCTTTCCCTGTGCCTAGGTTCTGTTCCCAGATCTTTATAGTACACAGATAACAGCTCCCAGATCTTTATACTCTACAGGTATTTTGTATGTCTAAAAACTAAGCACATGCTCTGAAAGATGGGATTGAATTGTCCTCCTTTTGTTCCATTCACTTCCCAAGTTTGTCTTGTGTTTTCCTATCATCCCCTTTAGGTTGCGTAGATGTTTCAGAGAAATAGTGAAGAAACAAGACAAAGGAAGGGATTAATTTTGACAAGACTTATCCTACCAAGACAGGTCATCGACTCATTTCAATTAATTTCTTAAGGCTTTGCCCCACTAAAGAACCAGTATCTCAAGGGGTGTAAGCCAACTGAGCTGTGTCGGGTGACTCCTATAGAGCAGAGTGTGACCAACGCCACACACCTGCTGTAAGGCCATTCTGTACCATTTACCACCTCCTATGTTGAACCATACAGGTAATAAATCTTTGTCTCTCTTTTTTGATGCCCTTTTCAGGTTATCATCATTCCTCAGAAACAGTGGAGCCTTCTAACAATTGCATATGGGGACCCAGCCAGGATCCAACAGAATCAATTACAACCTAGCTTTAGGAAGCAGGTATTTTGATACTCATAGGACTTAAATTAACTAGTATTTTTACAGTCTTGATTACATATCACATTTCTTTTTAACTTGATTTCCCCTGTCCACTCCAGGCCTTTGCCTGAACAGCTTTTTGAACAAATTCTGCCCTTGCATATGGGGGTTGACACAGCTCCCATTTTACCTAGAAGAGCCTTGTTTTAGTACTTTTTCATCTCTCTTATGATTCAGCTGTATAAGTACTGTTCCTTATCTATTTGCCCCAAAACTGTCCAAACCCTTTCTGTTCATGAATTCATTGATGTGTAGTTTACTCCTTCCTCTGTAAAAGCAGCCAAACAAGAATATAGCTAGGTCAAAATCTAGTCTCCAGAGTCAATCCAGTCCTTTGTTGTTGTTTTTTAACATCTAATAAAACCTGTTTAAAAAGTTTGGTTACGATTCTGATGACATAGGAGACAGTGCCTCAACAAAAAGCCATTTTCCAGATTCCTTCCCAATCTCAGTTTATATCTCTGCTTTATTTAGCAGAATAGTCCAAGATTTCTGGTGAAAACTGCTTGTTTATTACAAATGAGTGAATAATTTACCATGAGTAACTTATTCCATGAGTTTTAACCACTCTGAACAGAATGTCTACTGGCACAACATGATTTCCACAAGTGTGCTTTATATTTTAATGTATTTGATTATTCATGGCTAGTTGACCCATGTCTAGTTTTACATTTCCAATGAACTTTGTAAACATGATTGACCTGAACAGGAACTAATGTGAAAGGCTGCAATGAGAATATAAGATGTTAATGGATTCAGCAAAGCACTTACAGGCACACTTGCTTAACTCCAAGCACTTGTATTAGACTTCCTTAGGAATAAGGAAGAGTTAGGAAGTGTTAAATGTCTTCCTGAATCAGGACCCAGGTGTTCCAGTATGAACTCATATTTTGAAACGTGGCTTGCTAGTTTTTAATGCCTCTCCGCGATGCAGGCTAAATGCTGAAAAACTGAAGACCATATTACGAAATTCCCACAGGCAATGTATGCTTGGAGAAAAGCTGTGCTAAGTCATTCTTCATTATTGAGGCAAGACTCTAGAGTGATTACATTACAGAAATCCACCTGAAGCTCACACTGACCAACATCATGCATCCTCCATAGGCTTATGCCTCAGCATTTGACTGTATTCCAAAATATTTTACATGATCATTCCTTTAGAAATATTTAAAGTGTTATTCTGCTTTCTTGCTGTGATCCATAGTCCGAAACACACTCAGAGCCCTCTTTCCTCTTCTTCATCCTTGGTATAGGCTCACCTGCGGCTTCCATTAAATGCAACTTTCTTTTTACAGGCTTCACTGTCAAGACAATTGAGAGACCTCACTGGTTAAATCTCCTCATGAAGAGCATGAGACGACTGCAATGACTAATTCACAAAACAAAAAATCTGTTTGGCCATCCTTCTACGAACCTACCACTGTACTGTGATAAAGAGAGCGTTGCTGCAAGGTGAATGTCAGTAAGGAAATCCATCATGCGATTTCTCTCAATGGACAGCTGCTATGTATATCAGGGTGATAGTGCAAATGTACACATGTGTGTGTATACACATATATATATGCATATAAATACATGCATAAATTGATACATATCTGTATAAAAAGTATGAATGTACTAGAATATGTTTTTCATCAACACAACTGAATAAATAAATACCTGGTCAAATAGATTTTTTCGTATTCTAATCTTTGAGAGGAGGCAAGTGAAAAAATAGCAGGATTAACGATTCCAGGCAATTGCCACAGATGAAAATAAACCCGAAATTTCTTAGCAGTTTCAGATCTAGAAATAGCAAACTATAAACTATCTCTCCCCTCCGGAAGAGGCATAGGCCATTAGACACGTGCAACTATCCTGTATACCAGAGATAATTAAGTTGGTTCTTTTGCTGTACAAAGAGACATATTGTAATCCTGCTAACTGAGCCTGTCAGTCTGTAATGAATTGTCTTTTCCTTGCAAACACATTGCTATGGGCCCAGCTATGATGTCAGTGGTGTCTACAGGCCAGCACAAGATGTCTGTGTTCTAGGTAGATGTTAGTTATACATCTATAACTGTTTGCACCATTAGATCTTCCTCATGAGCACATCAGCTAAACCAAGCATGGCAACCTAAATACCTCTACAAATTTACAGCAGCTTGAAAGCATTCTGTGCTATTACAGCCTTTTAGCTGGGCTAGAAACAGAGACTGGAAAAGTAAAATCTAACTGATCAGGATAAGCACTAGTCCAAGTAGCATGGTTTTGGACTTCTTACTTCTACATCAAAGTCATTTAGAAAGACTAGAAAAGCACCAAAGAATCACGCCTCCCATATGATAGAACTAAAACATATTTTCCATTCAAGATACTCCCCATGTAGTAATCTCTGGGTTATCCAGAAGAGTCTTATTTGGCAGGCCCTCTAAATCTGAGAGGAATTCCTCCAGGAACTTGGCAGTGGTTGTATCTACTTTAAATCTTTTGCACTGAAGGCATCTTCCCGCTCCAGCTCGCCAGTGACATTTTCCTCATTCCACTTTCCACAGGAGATGCTTCATGACATGGAGCAGGTTTTCATGCATATTGCTTCAGTAACAGAGCATTTGCAATACTGAGGATGTTCAGTGAGTTGAGTGCTGGTCAAAAGTTTGGGGGATTGCTCCCTAAGATGTGTATGAGGCACAAGGACATAGGAAGAATAAACCCCATGAAGACTGCAGACACTTCAGTAGTACAACCCAGAAAGACCTTAGCTGACAAACGTCACAAATACAGTGAGAGCACAACAAAACACTAGATGGTAAGGCCTGACTTTGGGGCAGCGTGAAAGAGGCTACACCCACCTGCAAAGGAAAAGTCACACAAAATCACAGGGTCTCTTTTGAGTGGCACATGCAGACAATAACAGCTTAGTTTGTTGTCATCAGATCCAACTGCATGGAGAAGACAAGGGTAAAGGGCAAAACCAATGACATGGGATACAGATGCTTCTCTTTCATGTTTGGTCTTTGCTATTTAAATTAAAGATTCCTCAAGGAGGTATGCCATTGGTTGCCAGCTCAGTACTCTACAGAGTCCGTTATAGTCAGGCAGCCTTCTTGGTACCACCCTAACAAACAAGCAATCAGCTAAGGATGTTAATAAGGGAAACAGCTCTCAGGTGGGTACAGCAATGTTGTTTACATCTGTCCTTGTGTATTTCTTGCTAATGAGTACTGATGTATGCCTGAAATACACTCTCTGAGCACTTACTTTGACAAAGTAGCAAAAATCTTTTTTGTTGTTTTTAACTTCAGGCTGTCATGGTCAACCTATGGCAAGCTACATGTTTGTTCTTTTCCTCTGTATCATCCCAAAATCAAAACTCCTCCTCAGGTAACCCTGGGCCACTGTGAACTGCCGCTGAGTGGAGTTTGGCCAGGTCTGCAGAGAGCCTTACCAAGGTGAGGGACCTTCTGACATCCTTCCCCACCTGTACTGACAGCAATAGCTCAGCTCGGTTCCTTACTTGCCAATGCCATGTGTTTACAAATCCTGAGTCAGGGTTCCAAACCTCACAGGATGTTTAAAAAGACACTGGAACTGTGGCTGGAAACAAGGGTTTTTCTGTCCCATCCCAGCGCCATATGATCTGGTTGGAGAGCTGCGCTCTCTTCCACTTAATTTCTAGTTTTGTGGCAGGGTAAAACAGCTTTAGCAGGATAGAAAATAACTTGAAACCAGAACACCTTGCTAGACTCTTGGAGAACTTCTTGATGATGTGAAAGGGTGGTTTGACCCCTTGCACATAGAGGAAGAATTTGAGCCATGAACTGCAAGCTCCCTGGCATGGAGGGCAGCTGGCAGACCAGGACTCCTGGTGGACATGTGGGAGGTGAGATGTCTAGTTCACAACCCCCAAGACAACAAGACCTAGCTCTCCCAAGCTTTTAGCCAGTGGCTTAGCTAGTAGAAAACCCCAATCAGTATTTACTGGTCACCGTGAAAACTGACACTCCCAGCTACTACTACACATCCTGGACCTAGGACTTTATTGAAAGATATTTAAGCCCCCATCTTAATGACTCCAAAAAAAACAGTAGGAATGGGGGGTTGGGAGGGTGGGGTTGCATTGTTCTTTTATGTGAACAACTCTGAATTAGTTCTGTTTGAAGACACAGTGATAAGGAAGAGTCCAGATGTTGCCTCCCAGCTTCTAATACACCTCACTTTTTGGAGTTACCATAAATGTTTTAGGCTGGCGTCACAGCACAGTATCAACAGCAGTGCTTTAAATGGCAAACCACGGCTGCAAAGTGACCATGTTTCTCTGAATTTTAAGGCAAACACTTTATCTCAGTTAAATCCTTAGTAGCCATGTGGTTTTACCCATCTCCTCAGGAACATTTAAAGTACTCTTCTTCTTATAAACAGTTTAAAGTCATAATGGTAAACATAGAGGCCTAAAGCTAAACTTCCATTCCTTACACTTGTGTTGGCTGTTTGCAGCAATACCAGAAATGTTTACCAATCCACCAGCACAGTTTACACTGAAATCCCCTACTCATTTACCTCTTGTGCCATGATTAAATGTTGGTTTAAACCAAGGAAAAGAGATAAAAGGATACAGCTTGCGCACCAACTCAGATTTTTTGCTGACTGAGTTGCAGTTTTTAAAGGTGATTCAAAAGATCAACTCAAAACTCAGTGTTGTAGATTTCTCCTGGATTTTTCAGTAGTTTGCAGTGCTTTTACTAAGCCTTTCGAGGACAGCTAAACCCCAGAAAAGACATAGTGGAAGAGCCAAGTGCTTTGTGAGTAATAGCTCCTTCTGGACAGGTAAATTAAGCAAGATGCTGGACAGCAGGTTTCAACAACAGCAGTGTGGTACCTGCTAGACCCTCCTCCCTGTTGCTGTTTACTGTGTGCTTCTGGGTCTGAGTTGAAGTCCATTATGCATCAGAACAGCTCACATCAAGATGCACTCCAAAGAACACAATGGACTGTGAGATCCTGGAAATTATGGAAAGACGGTATAGCAATCTAAGAAAACTGTCGGTGCAAGATTCTTCTTGACTCCTTGAATAGGATTTCAGATCTCTAATTTTCCAAATTGTGCTTTCCAGCACCAAGTAGCAAATCCAAATGGAATATCAGAGTCATCTTAGGTTATCATTAAGATTCACCAAATAGCAAGGATGACAGATAACCAGAGCAACACTTTAGACAAAACTGGCACAGTTAGCAGCAGCAATGAAATCCTTCAACAAAGATAGTAGGAAATCACTGAGCACTGCAGAAAAACCCCAACTGCAGAGCAGAAGCACATAAATTTCTAATTTTAATCTAAACAATCTATCTTTGTTCAGTTTTTCAGCAGCCTTGCAAAAAGATGGGCCTTGCTGCAGACTCTAGTGATCAACAGTCTGGATATATTTCATAGCAGGGTCACAGACTTCAAGGTTTTTCTTTGAGTCCCTGAAAGAGAACATGAAACAAAGCAAGGATTCCTGCAGTTGATTCAGATAAAGAAGTATTTCTGAAAACCTACCATTCAGCACCATTTTCACAGAGTTGATACTGCAAGACGATGAGTATAACTAGGCTAAGAAACATGGATTTCAGAGGGACTCTGTTCAGGTGAACAGTCTGACGCATCTGACTATGCTTCCAGTAAGATAAATGTGATTATCTCAGCTAAGATGACACCAAGCAATGCATAGATGTCAACAGGAAAAAGAGAGTTGTCTACCATGGGTCCACTGGAGTTGGTAATGGGCTGTAGAGCCATCTATTTACAATATTCCTATCATTTGTATAATTTAGATTACTATAATCAGAAGTTGCAAATTAAGTTTACTGGCTGATATATCTGCCCACTAGATATGTAAGTATTTCCTAAGATTATATTTGATGGATGAATAAAAATGGAAATAGCATTATGGAGCCATCCATGAAAAGAGGCCACTTCCTAATGACTGATAAGAAGTGTGATGGAATATTTTGTGTTTAGCCTTTGGTGATTTCCTTTATTTTAGGTTTGCAGGCTGTGACTGTGAAAAGTGCACATAACACACAGAAATCAAGACATTTTCCCTTATGCCTTGAACAGAAGCCAGATTAGAAAAGCTCCTGTTATTTAAAAAAAAAAAAAAAAAAAAAGAAAAAGAAAAGAAAAAGGAAATGTCTTTCCATTTTCTAATTATCTACAATTAGCCCATCTGCTCGTATTTTCCAGGGGCTTTTCTTTTTTGGGGTTTTTCAAATATATCTTTTTTTTCCAGAACCCACACACAGGAGTTCCACAATCTCTTCACTGTCCTTTAAGGCCATTATCACCTCTTCCCAAAATGCCTCTGTCCCAGAGCACTCCCAAGGCATGTCCTGGAGAGTTCATTTCCTCACATGTCACACACATCTTTTTGTCCTTGTGGGAATAGATTTCAAGCTCTAAACTAGTTTTCTGATAGAAAACAGGTGGCCTTGATTTCTTTCCCCCTCTTTTATAGTCTTTTTGCTTACCTCCTAGAGCCTAACTGACTCTTACTATAATTTACTTTACTGCTGCTCTATTATTTTATTTTTTTTATTATATATTTACTACATTTTTCTTAAAGTCCACTTAGAAGATTTGCAGGCAGAAACGTAAAAGTGTTTGGAAAATCTTTGCCTTGCCTTTAGCAATACTCCCATTTTTGGAAATAATATTGGTGCTGATACAGAGCCCTGTAACAGGGATGTAGGCATTTTCAGGTGGAAAACCATGGTAGCATTAGTAGGTTCCTCTGCTTAGGCACCATTTCTTTTGGGCAAGTGTACAAGAGGCAAGCTGGGCTTTGTGAAATGGACACAGCTACATCTAGCGATTTGTGCAACAAGTTGCCAGCATAATAAGCAGAAGAAATCACCATTTTTAAGAGACACAGCAAGGTTCTCGGGGCTAAACTTTCATTATTAAATTATGTAATGTATGGTAAGTATGAGAACAAGCACAAACTACACTTCTGACATGTAAATAAGATAGAGTCAAGACTTAGGCCAGGGGACTTCCTTAGCACGTAACAAGTTGTTTGGATGAAAGATACACAAACCTGAGAAAGGGAGAGAAAAACAAGCAAGAGAGATTAACTGTGTTTGCAGCAGTATCCAGTTTAAGATAAAGCACTGATCTGAGTATAGCACACATTTTGTGGTCATCCCTGCTGCTACACTGAATATGAGGCCATGGAGGCAAGTATGAAATACACTTAAGAGTACTAACATGCTTAGAAGTCATGTCACCAGCACCCTCATCCATGTGAAGTCATAATCACATGCACATGACCCAGAAGTACACAGTGGAAAAATGTGAAAACAAAAAAGCATATTTAACCTACACTAGCAATTAATTTGCACATTACTGTGGGTTTTTTAATATATTAAAAGTAGTCCAAGTCCATGCAGACAGGTATAGATCATTGGAAATTCAATAAATAAAAAAAAGGCAGATGCCTCTTCTCCAGGACATAAAAAAACCCCACGTAGTATTCACATTGAAAACTATCTCACCACACAGAGACATAACAGTTACCTGGAGGAAGACAGACCTCAAAGAAGACTATAGTTTTCTCAGTTAAAATTCCTCTTTGATCAGGTCCCTGGTGATAAAATTCTCAGTGACTAGGATGGCGTCCTGAAAGCATATACCTCAGTGGAATCATGGGGGGATACATATGGAGCAAACCAGCAACAAGCTTGGATTTCCCCCATGGTAGATAAGGCATCAGGCAGTATGAGCAGGGAGCTATCCCAGACAAATCTGAGGAACAAACTGGTACTTGGATAGGGCTGTGTCTTATTGTAGTTCACACTGTCTCATTGCCTTGCCTCAAGCCTGCAGCACACTCTTCCTTTTGCAGAAAGGGGAGGATGGTACATCCACTTCCCAGGAGAGACTCCTCACACTACAGTGCAGTTACAGTGCCACCTGTCCTCCCATTTCTGTCCTCTTCATTTCTTCATGAGAGGATTTGGGTAGTTTCCCAGTGAGTGCCATCTTCGAGACTCTTTCTCATGCATTTTTCATGTCCCCATTTCTCATGTTCCTCATGCATGTGATTTAATGCACAAAGCTATATGCTGAGTACTACACAATGTATCACTTCTGTGATATACTCATATTGTTTGAGATAAACTGGCAATATCCCTCATATTCCTATCCTACCCTACTGGTTGTTAAATAAAAATTACCCTAGTCCCACTGGTCCACATAGGTCCACAGTCCCTTCTACAGTCTATATAATTTCTACACAAGTAGTCTATTGCAAGCTTTCTCATAATCTGGTCTGGTGAATGCTGGTGCCCCATCAAATGTTTTCAGTCTTTTTTTCCCATGCTTATTACTTTCTGCTGACAAATTTCTTAGAAGACATCTGAAACAGGCTTGGGACTTCTTTAATGTTACACTTGCCTGGAAAAAGGTCACAGTTTTGCCAGGAAGGATGTTATGTAATGCCCGATGAAGGGAAGTTGGATAAAGTGATCTTGGTCAAGGCAAGAATCTGGTCAAGTTGTGGACAGGTGTAGAAGGTGCTGCTGAGATGCAATTTCTGTGAAGGAGACAATTCTTATCGTGAAGAGTACCTGGGCTCTCTTTACATTTTAGTGTGCTGTGCCCACAGGGAGTATGCTGGAAAAAATAAAACTCAAAAAAATAGAGAAGCAATCCCTACTTGAAATAAAGCCAAACAGCTCCCACCTCAACATAATCTTCCCAGGAGAAAGAAACTACATGTCCTTCAGAAAACCGTCATGGCCCAAGCTATTCTCAGTGTGTTGCAAAGCATACTGTCCTCTGAGCCATCCCAAGAAGCAAAGAGAGCCCACAGAGACCCAGCTGGTGACCCAAGCAATTTCTTAACTTACACTTTCATTAGGAGTAAGTTGATTGTTGAATTTTGCCAGACATTTTCAATGTAAATCCTTATGAGGCTTAGTCAGAGACACAAGCACCACATCCTGATGCACAGTCTGGTGTACGTATTCATGTGGTGGAGGTGATGACTCTTCAGGGCACAGGATGTGCACTTGCAAGAACTAGCAAAGTTTCCTAAGCACTGCACAGATACTTTGCAGAAATACAATACCTGCATAGATAAGCTTGTAGCAACTTTTTGTTTACTTTGGGACCAAAGCTGCTTACCTCAACATTTCCATCATCTCTGACATGGAAGAACATACTTTCAGTGAAACACAAAGGGACCTAGGATTTTCAGATCTAGTTAACTATTATTCCTGTTGTACTCTTTACTACTCTCCTGCATTATATGGTATATAGGAGTAACAAGAGAGACATCTTGCTGCAGGAAGCTGTGCAGTGATCTAACAGGTAATGATACCTCAGGGTTAGGGAGTGGAGAATCTCACATTTTCCAGAGGTTTTAAGGAATAGGCAAACTTGGTTTTGAACTGAGAGCTGAATTAATGCCCTGAAGTGAAAAGTAAAATGAAACGAAACCTCTGCTCCACTAACAAAAGCTGAAACACTTGAGGGAAACTGTATGAAGACTGGATTTTTAGGTAAGGATTTGCACGGATGGGCGTGTTTTTTTAGCACAACACTGCCTGTACTTCATCCATAGCTGTGGGGAAGGCTATCCTGATGAGCAGAAAAGAAAATGGGCCCATATGGCAAAGTTGATGTAGTGACTTCCTTGAAATAATTAACAGTTAGGAGGAGGCTGCCTGCTGTTCCACATGTGGAACAACAACAGATGGGCAGCGTTATATTTCTCTGATAATAAAATGACCTAATGCTCTATTTAGAAAACTAGAAATGCTTCTCCCCGACTGTTTACAGATTTTAGAAATATCATGATAAGCAAACCCAGAGAGTTCAAAGCAATGATATAAAGGACAAGTGGATAAATAATGACCCAACTTTGTTATGAAACATAGTGGAACAGTTTTACTGTTAATATAAATACAGATGACCTTTATTTTTGCTCATTTTTTGTCCCTAGAACAGGAAACAGCAGATAATCTTTATCAACCAATAGAATCTTCCACTTTGGAGCTGTGGGGCAGATTATTGTGCTGTGTTTAGGAGTATGACAATGTTACTATCTTTTACAAGGACATGCTGAAAAAATGATAGGGGTTTGAGAAGACAGACATGGAGGTTTGGATAACCCAAAGATTGCAGTAACTATAGGAATAAGCACCCACTCCCATTGTTTAAGGGAGGGGGGGCCTAAAACCAAAACCACAGCAACCAGTTCACATGTATGGGGTTTCTGTATAAAATACTTAAGGAAAGCAAATGGATTTTTTACATCGGGAATTATTTATGCTCCTTGGCATGAAGGAATTTAACATTATTCTACTTGTGAAGGCTATGACTGATACACAGCAATATTTTCCCTAAAGAGGTTGTCTTGCCCTTCTGCTCTTCTCGTTCTGTTTCTTGTGTTGGCAACAAGAGACGAGGGAAATCATATGATTGAAAACTAACCCTGAAAAATTAAGCCACGAGACAATAAATTGTTACTTTTAATGCAGATCGTCTCTCTGATTTGGCTGGTCATATGCACATAGGCACTAGAGCTGGTATAAGATGCCAATGCATCATGTGGGGATGGGTGAGGGGCACATGACCATTTATTCTGAAACTTGAGATCAATGACTTGTTTCTTTGAACTACTACTAATATGACACTTTGGCCAAAAATTAGGTTCAAATAACGCTGGTAGCTGTTTAAAACCAAAGCAAGAGTCACTCTGTGCTCTGATGTGCTGGCAAAAAATTACTAGAAGGAATGCAAAATTAACTCCATTTTCAGAAGGAAGACAGTAGGTGGGAGATCTGTATTGCTTCACAAATTTCTTTTGAAATACTTGATTACAGTTACCAAAGTAAACTAGCAGAGACCTAGGATTTAACCCAATTTTTCACCACATGAGATCAGTGCACTGATATTAAATTTACTCAGCAAGATGTAAAGGAGTAGCATGGTTCTCTGTGAGTACTTATTCTCAGGCTCGCACTGTACCAGTTCTTCCTCCAGGACTGAAGCCATCCAGCGTAAAGGTGTAATAAGCCATTATGCTTCCCAATTTGACAGAACCATGCATCAGGCAAGGCAATCCCCCCTTTGGGTGCCCTTCAGGAATCCTAAAACACCATGAAGTAGAGACAATGGACTCGCTGTACTACTCCAGTACAGACCTCCCACTAGTTCCTTTCTCCCACCAGGCAGGCCAGCAGGGGTAAAACAATCCTGCCCTTTCTAAAGATGCCAGATATCTTGGGGAGACTCATGCTGTCTGAGAAAAAGGGGACGGGAAGGCAACATACAGACAATGAGTGAATGACAGGTCAGTGTGTGGGACTGAGAATCACAGTACAAGGAAAGAAGTTGTTTTCTATACAACAGAGTCAACAGCTGACGCCTGTGACCCCTTCCTTGGATCTCAGTTCAGTAAAGCAGATACCTACTTCATTTGGGGGGATTTAGTGAAACTTGGCCTTCAGGGTTGTATTACCTGCATATTACTAGAAATGGCATCTTCTTGGCCCACTGGGGCTAGACACAATGCAAGGGATGGGCACTTCATCAGATTCAGCTCTGCCCAGGACCAAAAGTAATACTGTTTCTGGGGGTGGTGGTAGCCTTTACCATAAACAGGAGGAAGTGGATACAGAAAGTGCAGGTATTAGCTTTGTCCTGATATGAACAGCATTGTATTGACATCTCGTCCTACAAGTGGTGTACAGAGCCCTCCTTTTTCATCCCTGATTGAACAGAGCTGGTTTCAAACTTGCTTGTGTGTCTAATAGGGCTTCTTTGGCAAGTTGATTTGACTTTTATGAAAAAAAGCTGAATGATGAGAAAGTTAATACTGTCCCACTGTTGTCACCAATAAAATAATTTCAACTATTTTCATGGGATACCAACAAATCCCTGCTGGACCAGGGCAGAGTGTTGATGGGAGAAGAATAGGTCTAACAGAGTGGAAATCTACTAAGACATGAAGTCAATGTCACTTTAAAGTGGAGGAAGCATTTTAGAATGAGAATTCTTTGAATAACAGTATCTACCAGCTTACTGAGTTATACATATTAGCAAATTTCCAGAAAAATAAACACAAACAGCTCAGAGATAAATGAGTTGTTGATGGAATGGAAAACAAACCCCCATCAATTGTCTGTATCAGCTGTAGAGCTGTGTGGACTTATAGTCATACCCAGCAATCAGACCTGCTGCCAGGACAGTAAAAATGTGAATTTTTGCCAGTAAGGATCATGCCTTCCACAAAGAGAAAGTGCGCTTCTCTTACCATTTTCTGTATCACTAGGTAATGGGAAGCACAGAAATTATAACAAAAATCCCAATTAAGTCTACAGGAAAATACATTCCTCTGTATATCTTGCAGTGTTCAGTTCCCTTTTGGTTGTTTAAAACCAAAGTGTTCAGAATAATTCCCTGTATCTAGCAGAACAAGTAGAAAATACCCATTTCCTTACTTTTCAAAGAACATGCCTCAGAATGGGGATGGAGCAGTTTCAAAAGTGGGTGTGTTTTATTTTCATGGTGGAGTAGGGGTCAAAAACATTGGAAAACATATTATGGCATTTTTATTGTGGTTTGATTGTTTTGTTGTTTGCTTTGTTGTTGTTTTTTTTTTTGTTTGTTTGTTTGGTTGGTTTTTTTACAATACTGCCATTAGTGAGAATTCAAAAATCAAAAATTGTCAGCTATTCCCTTGCCCACGTCCTTTATCCCCTTCTGTTTTGAAATTAGCTTGAGAAACCACAAAACTACAAAATACTGTTGAGGTTTTTTTAGTGCCTTTCTGATTTTTTAGCAGACTGTATTTTAAATATTTTCTCCCAAATCATGGTATGAACTAATTCTTTGTTGGCATCAAAGATAGGACCCTCACTTAGAAGGTCATGGGAGGTGGAGTTACAAGACGAGGCATCATGTGTGTTGGCTGAACTGCTGCTTGCATGCTGTGACGCAGCTTTGGGTCCTTTTGTAACAGTTTTTGTTCTGTAAGAGCTACAATAAAGTTGCAGGGTGGGGGAGGAATGCTGTTCTTTGCCCTGGATGGGAATTTCCTAAAATTTTGTGCAACATCCTTAGCATTATTAACAAAAATAAATGACTATCATCTTTATAGAGTGTGCTCTTCATGGATCACAACTCCTACAAGCTCTGCAAATTTTTATTGTATTTGTACCTTTTCTGGTTTCTGCTAGTGACCTTCCCACCTAGAGAGAAAAATGGAAAAACAATAGCTCTGTGGAAGACACAAGTGCAGTGTGAGCCACAACCACGCATCACAAGCTTTAGGTTTGCAAAACTTTGGCTTAAAGGTGGATTCTGCAGTGAGTGACTAGTTCTAATACTATACCAGCTTAATCAAGCCCAGCACGGGCATTTCACAGGGCTTCAGGGCAGCTGCTTGCTGATGTATTGAAGCTGTATGTTCCACTCCCATTGAACAAGACAGTGTACAAACCAACTATTATTTTGTAAGCCATTCCCTAACTGTAGCCTGAGATGAGCAAAGCAACTACATGCATTGTTCTTCAGGTAAATATTGGCTAAGGATTTAAATTCATTAAACTGAAGCAGGAGCTTAAGTGTTTTGCTAGCTCAGGAACAAAGATTCAGACTGCCATAAAATTCTGGGCCTTGACACTAGACTTGCAAATCTGAAGTTACTACTGTGGAGATTTATACAAAGGCAGAATTCAACACTAGAAGCCATGCCAGTGGAGTCCATGTTAAATAGCTGTGTGCCATGTTTATATGAGGAGCCTTTCTATGCTCTTTTGTGATTTTTACAATTGAATTTGAGCATAAATGATAGTGAGAAGTATGCTTGAATTGCTTGTAGTCAAGGCTGAGGCACAACAGGAACCAGCCCAGTGTATTTTATGCTTGCCTTTGAGGAAAAAAGTTCTCTTAATTCTAATGCTTATTCTTAGAATGACAGAATGATTTGGGTTGGGAGAAAGTCTAGTCCAACCTCCTGCTCAGAGCAGGGTCACCTATTAGTTAGGACAGGTTGCTCAGAGCTTTGTCAAGTCAGTGCATGAAAACAACCACCAACAGTGATCCCACAGCCACTCTGGACCACTGTTCGAATGCCTAATTATGCTTGTAGTGTTCTTCTCCATTGAGTGGAGAGGGCAGGGGAGGGGAAAGAGGAAAGAAAAAAAGAAAAGAGGAGAAAAAAGGAAAGAAAAATAAAAGAAGAGAAAAGAAAATTAGAGAAAATTAAGGAAAGGAAAGGAAAGGAAAGGAAAGGAAAGGAAAGGAAAGGAAAGGAAAGGAAAGGAAAGGAAAGGAAAGGAAAGGAAAGGAAAGGAAAGGAAAGGAAAGGAAAGGAAAGGAAAGGAAAGGAAAGGAAAGGAAAGGAAAGGAAAGGAAAGGAAAGGAAAGGAAAGGAAAGGAAAGGAAAGGAAAGGAAAGGAAAGGAAAGGAAAGGAAAGGAAAGGAAAGGAAAGGAAAGGAAAGGAAAGGAAAGGAAAGGAAAGGAAAGGAAAGGAAAGGAAAGGAAAGGAAAGGAAAGGAAAGGAAAGGAAAGGAAAGGAAAGGAAAGGAAAGGAAAGGAAAGGAAAGGAAAGGAAAGGAAAGGAAAGGAAAGGAAAGGAAAGGAAAGGAAAGGAAAGGAAAGGAAAGGAAAGGAAAGGAAAGGAAAGGAAAGGAAAGGAAAGGAAAGGAAAGGAAAGGAAAGGAAAGGAAAGGAAAGGAAAGGAAAGGAAAGGAAAGGAAAGGAAAGGAAAGGAAAGGAAAGGAAAGGAAAAGTCAAACACTTAAGTGTATATTTAAGTTACAAACTAGAATGAAATGACACCTGGCTTAAATGAAATTGGAACATTCCAGGCAAAATATAGTTGAATCTCTTTTGGTTGAATTTACCAAACTGAAATGCAGGATGCAGTGAATGACCACATTGTCTCATCTCTTCTACTTCTTAATATTAATCACTCAAGAAGCCCCAGCGTCATTTCCTTGCACATGCTGTCTCAGAGAAATAAGACTGAGAATTTTACAACAGGCGGAACTGAAGAATGGATGGAGCCAGCATCCCATGATTCCATTGTGTGACAGAGCGTACAGCTGCCTCAATGAATTGGCCCAGTGCTGTGTAGGGAAGCTGGGGATCTCTTTCCCTTTGAAATTAATTTCCTAGTGGTTTATATGTAATCTACCACTGAATTCCAGAAGAAGGGAGGCAATTTTAGTGGAGATCTCTAAGTTCATTCAAAAATCCTAGCTCAAAGGTCTGTTCCCCACGCTGTGCGATCAGACTCAGAGCAGGTAAATGACCATTCCTGCAACAGAACAAAGGATCCAAGTCCTTACCTTTGTACCATTGTGTGAGACTGCTGATTTATACCTGTGATGCACAGCACATGGCAGATCTCTGGGTGTGCTGCTTATTACAGGAAGGTGTAGGTCATACTAAGGAAAGACAGCTCTTCTTTCCATTGCATTGCACATCAACTAGGAAGCTGTTATGTGACTTAGATAGCCTCTGTCTCTGCCCCGATGCCTTTACAGTACCACACTCCACTAAAAAGACAGAAATCCTACCCACTACAGCTTTGGCCTTTGCAGCAGATGTGGAGGGACCATCAGCACAGGACATGTGAGATCTTAGGAACTACAAGAACAGATGTTTCTCTCAGTAATACTATGACTAAAATCTGTCAGTGTTTAGTATGGGAACTTTTGACTTTTTACTTAAATATAAGCAACATTCCCTAAGTGCACGGATATGTCGTAAGTCCCTGTTTTCATGAGAAAGTCACAAGAATCACAATCATGTAGTTTTCTGTTCGTACTAAAGTTTCAGTAATTTGCCGGTTTAGAAAAATTCATCCTGGGACAAGAGAAACAGCCCTTGAAAGATACACTTGCATTCAGATCCAGAATGGCAATATACCTAGGTAAAAAGCTTTTCTGTTAGTTCCTTTTTGCATTTAACAAAATAAAAAGAAAAGGCAAGAAGTTCTTTTTACCTAGTTGAGAAAGGAAGACATTTCCAGATGTGCAGATATTGTGACCTGGCTTTAGGATAAACATGCTTTAAATTCCAGAGGTTTGTTAATTTGATTTCTCCACTCATTTTTCTTTTCATTGAAGCATCTTCTGAGCTTTTTTAAGAACTGTGATAGCTGTTTGCCAAAGTGTGTGCTCTACAGATGCCTCAGCGCACCATTTGTCAATGCTACCTCTTTCTCAACTGTGTGTGGGAAGCAGTATCTCCAACATGATTTTCTCCTCTGCTTCCATGTAAACCTGGCAACCCTAGTGCCATGACATAAAGCTGCTGTTGAAGTCTGCCTATGAAGAAGTGCTAGCATCATTTCCCTCATCTCCTCACTGACTGCCAAGCTGCTACTAGGGGAGAATAGCTTTGACTATGTTAATGGGCAAGGTATCAAAAAGTCTCTTTTACAGATTTGAATCAACAGTTTTCAAACCCATTCAATGCACTGAGAGCATAAGGGTCAACTTTTACAACTGTCCAAAGACTGCTTGTTGGAAAGGAAAGTGCTCTTAACCACAGTCACATCACTGCTGTGCATATGCTTCACACAGTTTGCCACTCAGGCTAGCAGCAGAGCACAGTGCAAAGAGAAGACCTGAATAGCTCAGTGGAACTCTGCATTTTCATAGAAGCAGCAGGCCTAAAATAAAATTTGTCAGTGATGTGACCTGTAAGTCTCATTCTCACATCAATTGGAGCCCATCAAAAGGTTCACTACAGGAGAATATGAGCTGATGAGCGTATGCTGCTGGACAATTTATCAAGTAAAAATTAGTGAGAAAAATGAAAGAAGCAATGTGGAGTGATGGACAATTTGCCATCACTCTTTATGAAGGAGAGCTTTTATTGATTCTGAAGTGAGTGCAATTGTCTGACAGTTGTTTTCAGGCATCAGTTGCCAGCACATCTTCCATAAAACCAGACCAGGGGATTGTTAAACAAGGCTGTCTCAGTTGCCAAACAGTGTGATTTGTTAATGGGAAAAACAACTAACAGAGACATTAAAGAGGCAGAAAAAGAGTGTGCCATAAGTGATTATCTCTGGCAGGATTTAAATATTTCCCATTTTCCCCTTTCTTTACAGAGTAGTAACTAAAAGTCCACCAAACCTGGCATATGTAACACTTTATCCTGAGAGGCTGGACAGACCATGAGGTATCACAGGAAGGCTATGAGGGCTTACTCTCTGTACTTCATGAACACCATCTACTTCGGCCTGTGGAGATCTCTAAGAGAACTTGAGAGTTTACCTGCTAAGCCCATTACATTTTGCAGCCTCTTATGGCAAACTGGAAATTTTTGCACAGCTAGATGAAATCAGCCTTTGCTGCATCTGGTACAGGGTGACATACAGCAGGTGGAAGGCAGTTGCATTCGGGCATCTGACCTGTCAATGTCCCAGTGCTCTGTGCTCTGTCCCATCAACAGACACTTGCTCCTAACTCCATTGTGATAACTTTGCAGACAGGGGTCTGTAGGCACTAATGAGCCTGTGTTGCACTGACAGACAGAAAGATTTAGAGTCTCATAAACCTATAATTTTCCAAACATTGGCAATAACTCTTTAATCACTGAGATGGTTTAAAAAATATTCCTTTTATTTGTTTGATTTCTGTGGTTCATTCAGTACCTCTTTCCTAGTGCTTGCTCTTTCGGCACAGCCAGTGAATTTGCAAGTTCCTCTGACAAACATTTAATTAAAAAAAAATTGTACACAAGTTTGGGCTTTTTACTACAATGTTTCTGGAACATCTCACCTTCTTCTTTAGCTTCACAAGTGCTAAAATATTGCTTGTTCCTAATTGTTCAAGTCCCACATTCAGTTGCAGCTCAGTAAACCATCAGGCTCAGATCACTTTTGAAGAAATTGCATTACAGCGTAGAAGAGCCACTATGGTTTGTTCTAACATTAATGACTATGTTTGTCAGATGGAGACAAACAACACAGGTCATTCATTTTAGTGACACTGGATCATCAGAAACAACTCAATGGGTCATACAGTCCCTCATCTGTTAATTTCAAACTAACCCTGAACACATGTTGAGAGCTCGCACTGCCTCATTAATGCACAGCAATGTTGCCTTGTTTGTCAGCCTCCACAAAATATACCTCAGATCAAACTGGAAAAAAACAAGAAAATTGAAAGCACATGTCTAAAGGAAGGCATTCACTTTCATCTTGGCTTTCCCTTCCCAGATTATGGGATGCTGGGTGGAGAGGGAGGCTAGGGAAGGAATTTGGGACTCAGAGTTGTGTTGGCTGGAGTGTGTTGTGGGGACTCATGTCACAAGTGTGCTGTAGTGTACAGGTGTTTGCCCTTTGTTCTGCCCAGTTACAGTCACTCCTTAGGACCATAGGGTGTTGAGATAGCATGGATGTACTGTCAACTATCAGATATCCGGGGCAAATGATGGATGGCCCAGATAAAGGGAAAAACAAAAAAGACTCTACAAAGAGATTACAGTGTTTGTAAATTAGACTAGCATAACACACCATGTTTATCTTTGAAAAAAAGATGTAGAATGATTCATAAATGTAAAGAGAAAAAAAAGTTGAGTTTGTTTTATTTTTATCATGGTTTAGTTAATTTGCAAAGTGTGTAATCCACTCATGGATAATAGAGATTTGGCTGTTAAGGAGAAATATGAAAAGTTGGCTTAGATAACATTTTGAAACACAGTTATTAGTTCCTATTGTCCTGAAGTACTTATCACAGCAGTATTCTGATCTTTTAAGATCAACTTTGGAGTGAATGTGGTTTTATATAATGTCACATTCCTGTGACACATTCAATAGTCTTAGCTGTGAACAAAGCAGTGCTGAGCTCCAGGAAGAAGTGACATCAATGATTCATTTTTTATTTTGTCCCTGCAGGTATCCTGTGGAAGGGAGAGAGCAAGGAGGTATATTCATCTGAATTGAGTTCAGTTGAAATACCTGAGCATAATGTTTCCTGGTAGCAACTCCAGAGGGTTGTCCATTTCTTCACTTAACGCCAGTGAATTACTCTCTTCAGCAGAACCTCACTTTCTCCATTGATTAGGAGGTAAAATGTGGTGTGATCTGGTCACTTATGCTCACACAGTGAAGTTGTCCTCTGTGTATTTATCCAACATGAGACTTTGGACCCACAACCAAATATTACAAACCTTCAGTGTTCAGTCACTTGGAGAG
Source organism: Tyto alba (assembly GCF_018691265.1). Classification (NCBI taxonomy): domain Eukaryota; kingdom Metazoa; phylum Chordata; class Aves; order Strigiformes; family Tytonidae; genus Tyto; species Tyto alba. Next base: position 45,418,663 of record NW_024881275.1, on the reverse strand, counting down.
GGATCAGAGCAAATTGTTAGGGGGAATCCAATTAGTACTAAGTGGGTACTAAATCAGAACCTACTGAGTGGTGTGCTTTTCTCTGTCAGCATATCAGCTTTGCATATATCAAGGCCAACAACATTTGGTGTTGGTGCAGTACTACTTATCTGGACTTTAGAAGAAATATCTGTGCAGCCTGGAGCTGAAGAAGATTCTGTACTTAGCCACAGGCATAGAACTGAATTGCATAAGTTTCCTCCTATATTAAGGTTTCATTTATAAATAGTTTATAAAGCATTAATACATTCTTAATAGACATTAACCAACAGTGATAAAGTTTGACAAGTTGTTTATAAACATTGGCTTAGAATAAGCTACACTACCTTCTCCTGCTGTGTTTATAGCCATTTACAGCACAGACTGCCCATGGCTATAACAAGCTCAAAGCCTCCATTAATCACACACTGCTCTTGTAAGAATGTAACCTTAAAATAAAGTTTGGCCAGTTCTTCCCCAGTTCAGTTCTGCTAGCAAAGACAGCCCAGAAGTCAGAAGCTGACTACTGCACAACACAATGCTACAATATAGTTAATGGTTGGATTGAAATTGTTTAAAATGCCTTTTCAAAACTACCAGTACTGATCACAAGACATACATTGCTCTCACCAGCTTTGCTACCAGAACAGCACATGGCAAGTTTTGCAGATGACATAGGGATATAGACAATCATGTGAAACCAAGAGATATTCTCTGTAGACTAAAGATTACACAAGAGTGAACAGTCCAAAGACCTTTTCTTGGAAGAACGGAAGCTCAGTAGATTTCACAGATGAGAGCAAAACAAGAGTAAAGTTTGAGAGCTTCACTGAAGTGTGGCTTATTCCATCATCCCCCAGACTGCACTAATTGCAACAAGAGTATGTACTCCCTACAGCAGACATTCCAAGCTGTGAGACTCTATAAAGTATTTCTGAGAGATGTACAGAGGTAACTAACTCTGAAACCCAGGTCCATCGGTATTGCAGAACAATACAAGTCTGTGACATTTGTGAAGGTCTTCTCCTGCATCAGGGCAACACTGAGTTTTGCCTGAAAGTGAGTGGCAGGTGCTACTCCAAGGCAATGCTGCCACTGCCATAGGAAGCAAAGCAACTGCTGGAATTGCAAAACTGGGCTGGAGCCTGCTGTTCTTACCAGTACGGGAAGAGATGGTTGCTTCTGGGAGATGCTATACCTCTAAGCTGTCCATCTAAATCCATCCTTCCTCCAGTAGCACTAGCTGGTGTCACCTAGCATCAAAAGTGTTGGCACAGGCAGCAGCGTCAGCGATCACAATTCATGCACACTTCAGCCATACATTGAGCTCTGTACCTCTCTGGAAAACATGCCCAAGGATTCATGCGCTGGCAAAAGACTGTGAGATGCAGCTTTAGAAGCACATGTCTTTCTGAAAGCATGACTGAGAACAGTGAGAGTCACTGAGTGATGGTCCAGAAGCCAGCTCTGAGCCAGGAGTGCAGTTGCTGTACATGGGCCGGCACTGCTGGAGAGACAGTGTCTCAAAGTCCAAGTTGCCTGCAGAGCTATGGCACTGCACTTGTTCAGCTGCATCTCCTGCTATTCACACTGGTGCCTCTGCACAGCATCACACCTTGCTGTGCAGACACAGCACCTTGCTTACAGGCATCATGGGTGTCACTAAGATGCACCAAAGAACCACAACCTTAGATGCTGTCCCTTTGTGAAAGCTAAAAAGGAAATAAAATTGCTTTTATTGATGCAGAGATACCATACTATATTTTATAGCCAAATCTAGTGCGACTACTTTTCCTTTGCTAAAATAGAGTGTCATTGCTACTGGCAGAGCAGCAAGTGCAAGAGTTAGTGAAAGCCTCTGTATTTATTTAACCAGGGAAAGAACCCTTGAGATGTATACATAGCAGATTAGTCAAACTGAATAGACCACTCGGAAAATTACTGCCTCGAGACGTATCCCTTGATTTCTTACCAATGAACTTTATGAAGGAGTTACCAATGCAAAGGGAAGGAAATCTTATAAAAGTCACAGTTGCTTGTAAAAAATTTTGCAAAAAGCTCCACTAAGTTAAAAGTGTTTAGGAGAGGAATGCAATTCTAGTTTTTAGGCACTATCACAAGACAGATTTACAGTGACTCATGAAGTATTAATTTGATTATATACTGCTGTGTTGTTTTCAGCACTCCAATCACAAAAGAGACTGCTGTCTTCATTAATGCCTACTGCAAGCTTTCAGATGCTTTTGGACTTGATGGCTTATTTGTTTGTTTTTGGTTTTTTTTTTTTTTTTTAAATGAACTATTTCTAGTAGTAACACCGCAGTTCACTAGTAGTAGATGGAAGTTAAGAGCCAATTGCTACTTCTGTTCTAAAATGTTTTTCTACAGTTAAAAGCACGTCAGAATGGAATTTGATATACAGGCCTAAACACTTTTTTAACTTGCTGAATTCCAGGAACTTATTCCTAGAGATGCTATATATGAAAGTACCAAACAATATTTTTTAGACTTCCTCCTGAAGAATAATAGTCCAATTTTTCAGTCACTTAATCCTTTGTGTGGATGGATGCTCTCAGCAATTAGTAGGCAAATGCAAACAGCTGAATTATTTAACTTTGCAAAGTGACTGATGTTAAGCTTAATGGTTGAACTGTGCAAGCCTATGTCCTCTGAAATTCAGGGCAGCAACAAATGTCAAGTAAACAGCAATTATTCCACAAATATTTGGCATTTTAGATATTTCTCATATGAATGTGACAGTAGTTTTAAGAGGTTTGCAGATTTCAAGTAGAATGAGATTTTAAAAATGCACAATAATAAGGGCTTTGGTTTAGATATAGGCTTGAGTTTCTGATTTCAAACTATGTTTCAAAAAGAAGTTCTTCACTGGAGTTCAGAAGACAGGAAGTTTAAATTTTACAATGTATTTTTTTCTACATGAAATTAAAATAATTGGTAATTTTTCTTCCTTACTTATTGTCCCTGAAAATAAGTGCTTGATAAAGGACCAACCTAAGCTCTATTTGGGCTAAACATCCACTAACTGCTTCCCACCCAGACTGGGTACATTCTGGGTACTAGCGCAGCAGATGTATATGGCTGGAAAAAACTTGCTTTTTAGGCTACAGCAGTGGTATTTGTTTGCAAAATTGCCTTTATGTCCCAATGACCTTCCTGCAGGATTTCTGTCCTTGTCCCTCAAAGTGTCCTAAGCAGGGCTGGTTCATGCAGAGCAGGTAGTTGCAAGTGAGGGGATTTCCTCTGCATATCCCCATGTGCCTGCTGCTCTACACAGCAGAATCACCTCTGTGACCAGTTCCCTTGAAAGTCCCCAGATATGCAGAAGGGGAAAGATTTGTGCATTTGTTTCTAGTGTCTCCATTCAGGGATATGGCGACAGCTCTTCCACCAGCAAGACAGCAAAAGGAAGATCACCCTAATTTGAAGATGGAGGATAATGAAAGCAGGCTTCTCCAGCAGAAGTTCTGCTCTGATGATGTGATTGTTCAGGCTGAGATGTCATTTTCATTCCAAATGTCCTGTTTCAGCGGTGTCTAGTTTTCACTGCATATTGTTTCCTGGAGAGATGTTTTTCATGCTTGGCCTCAAATGCTAAGTCTTTGTGCAGTCTATTTGTTGCCAAGATAACAGAAGAAAAGCTATAACATCTTTCAGGTGTTAGGAAAAGCACCACCATGAAGTCTTGGGATACTTGGAAATCAGTGTCACTTTCAACACCAATCAACACCACTTGCGACTTGGAAATGAATGGCAAGGTTCCCATTTCCTCAAGAGGGCTAAAGATATCATCCCTGATGATTGAGTGGTTAGTATTCGACCATTTCAAAAATGGTCTTTCTTCCCAAAACTTTGACTTCACACTTGTGATAGGAACCTCTGGCACTGGTGGAGGTTAGTTATGGCTGTGACACAGGCATGTTGTTTAGGGCAGCTCTGACCATAGAGTCAGAGCTGGACGTCTAGGACAGGTTAGTCTCTTTTATGTACTATGGATTTGCTACCCTCCCGGGGACTTCCTAAAAGCATAGCTTATATATTGCACACCAGGATCTGTGAGTAATGGCAAGCTGTCCTTTTTTAGTCTGTGATAAGCTGCAAGTCTGAATAATAGATATATTTTCATTCAAAGCTGCAGGCAAATACATATAATTGGACAATTACTCTTTCAGGCAAGCTTTGTAGTTCAGGATGAACTTACAAGCATAAGGCTGTAAGTGAGAGGAACTGGAAATGATATTGCATGGTTTGTCTATTTTATGTCAACAGATTTTTATGTCAACTGTATCTCCAACTGGGACAGTAACCCATATGTGCCCACTGTGGCACACAAAATCTATTTGCACATAGTCTGGATAATGGCATGTGTTTTATAGGATTTTGTTCTTGCATGTCCAAGAATCTTCCTGTGCCTTGGCACCTGAGAAGAGTTAATGTAACTTTTACGGATTGGAGTTTGTCGGAGTTATGAGACACATGGATAAGGGTGATAGGGAATGGTTTGATTCCCAGAAAATTTTTGACAAATCCTCACTGAAGGTTTGAAAGAAACTAATGACTTTTCAGACATCCTGCCAGGGACCAGGAACTGGCTGAAAGACAAGGAATAAAAAGGCTACAAACAGATGCTTCGCTTTCACAACAGAAATCTGTGAAGCTCTGTTCTAGCACCTGTGATGTTCAATATATTTATCAGTGATCGAGAAAAGAATTGGAAATTCAGTAACTGATGTCTCTGAAGCACTGTGTTGGTGATAAACGGCAGCAAAAGCAAAGGCTGATCCCAAGTGAGTGGGTGCTAAAGATCACTTCAGGTGGGAAATAAGAGTCCAACACGTCAAAACACTGGCTATTACCACTTGGGGGAAAGATCTCAAAGTCATGACAGTCTTATGAAAATGTCATTCAATGCTCAGGTACAGTCAAAAAGTTAAACCGAATGCAAGGATTTTTAGAAAAAGCCCAGGGACTAAAATCAGCAAGCACTGCTATCACACTGTACAGTTTTAATTATTAATGCGACAGAAAAAGCAGACCTGAACCTTGTCACATGGGTAACCTGTTCCATAGCAAAAATAGCCATTTCTTCTTACATAGATAACTTAGTTTCTTCAGTTGGGAATATTTGGGCTGTACATGAATATAAGGTACACATGAGAAACCCAACATATAAACTACCACATATCTGTAGTGTCTAGGTCAGTCAACACACAATACCTGCATGTCTGCCATTTAAAGCTACCCTGTTAGTTGTTGCACAGGAGGCTACCAGTTTCTAGTTTCAAAATTTACCCCTTCAAATTCCACTATCAATGGCGGAAAATGTAGTTAGAAACAATATTAAAATGTGAAGAAAAGAAATGAGACAGAAACCAACCTCAGTAATGCCTTACAAATGGCCAGACAGCAAAGATCTATAGAAGACTGGAGGGTGTGAAGCAAGAGAAAAACAAGCAAGAAAATATGCACAACAACAGTGTAAAAATCAGTAAAAAATGGACAGGGACAACCTCTCACTTTCTGTTTTCTAAGGGTTGTGTCCCGGCTGTTGTGGAAACACAACCAGTGTTACTCTGATTAAGGAGGACACGGTATGCATGAGACCATCTAGGGAACTGTGGAAGATAAAAACAGCAGTGTCATGGCAATTTGATTTTTTATACTATCATAAAACCTGTCAGTGATGAAAAAAGAAAATAAGATGATTGCCTGTCTGCATTTTCAGCTTGATCAACCAAGGCCGAGCTAGACGTAAAACATGCAATTCTCACCTTATACAGCAAAAGAATAACATACTGCAATTGTTTGAGATCCTGATCTTGGCCCAGCAGCCTTGTAAACCCCAACTAGTAGGAAACCATAAATGGAGGTTGATAATGAGTCAGTATAATTCATCCCTCTGAACTAAAGTCAATGGAAATAGCTCTAAGTCTTCTGAATCTAACCTTTGTTTGGTCTTGACAAGGATCAGGGCTATAAAAAATTAATATCCTTGCTGCGTGGCACAGTCAGTATCCCTACTCCTGTTCACAGGAAGTAGCTGTAGGTTTCTTATTTTTTTCTCTGTTGTCTATGTAGGACATGGTTGGGGAAGGCTGCTTTCCAACGCCTGCATTCAACAGTCATGGTGCATGGGAGGACCTGCTTCTGGGAATGTTATGATTAATAATTATGACAAGGAGCTCTTATGGTAAGAGGTTTCTGAACATCTCTGAGACATCTGAATCACAATGTTATTCATAATGTGCAACCTAAAACCTGACAACTAAATACGGGGTTAAAGTCAACTTTCTGCAGAGCTTTGAAGGATGCTGTTCCACAAGGCTGGAAGATTGTTTAGTTGTCAGCTACCGATGAATAATCATTCTTAGTCACTATCCAATGACTCAGCCTGTAAAATCCTTAGAGGCTGTCACATCTTCCATGGATACCAGTGAATAAACCTTCACATCTGGCATCCAGGACTTCTTTTAGGTGAGATGCCTTTTATGAAGCAGCCTTTGGACACAGTGAATCAGTCCCTAATAGGTGCAGTGTGGGGACATGGCAATCTAGGGTATCCCTTATCTTAGAGATATAAGCTGTGTTAAGCACAAACTTAGAACAAGGTCAGGGAAAGCTCTAAGAGATCAGAAGCTCAATTTGGATCCTATCTTATCCCTGCCCCCCTCCATCCTGTTGCTAAACTAAGACTGGGAAATCTCAGTCAAAAAAGATTTCCCACTTTCTTGACCTCCTGCAGGAAACTAACATAAAAGAGAAACAAACCCTGCAGACAGTTCAGCCAGTGATACGTAGAAATGATGGGGCTCCATAACACTTGAGTCAGCTGTGGGAGGTGCATAATGCTCAACCAGAACCAGCTGTGCTCCTCAGGTCTCATTTGCCACAGTTTCAGCCAGGGGTGTGAAGGAGGATGGTCCCCAATGACAGAATGGTGCAGATCACCTTGGTCCAGCTGTAATTAGATGGGAAAAACTGTAATATAGCCACCCTAGTATGTGCCATTTGCAGCAATGGAAAGAAGAGGCAGGATCCCTGTACTTTGATGCCAGAAAAATGCTCCTGGTGTAGCTATAATGTGTGTTTTAAGCGCTTTGGAACAGCAAGAGTGCTTCTTCCTATGTTCATGCAGCGCCCATACAGTCTGAAGCTGTATTTAAGACAATAACCAAAGACTTAATTTTCTAAAACTCTGCAGAAATCTTTCCTCTGACAAGGCCAGAAATACCACAAAGGCTACTATTCACTGGATAATTTTGTTCTTCTGCCAGAGGAAATAAAAGAACTAATGTAAAACAAAAGTATTCTGAACTTGTATGGGTCTGTGAAAGATTTTGGGGCTCCGGTTTACTGAAAAATACATTCTGGTCTATTCTCATTTCACTCAGATTTACTGATCTGACTCAGGTTTAGAATAAAAAGCTGGGGAATCCCCTTGCTACAACTGTGTGCAGCAGTGAAGTACCTGAGAAATGGTAGTTTGCTCAATCAGGTTCAGGAACTTCAGTGAAACAACGTATGTACATGTTCTCCTGAAATCTCCTCCCCAAAGACAGCATTCACCTGGAGAGACAGGACCTGGGAATCTCCTGCCAAGATGAAAGCAGCAGGAGAGCAGACAGGCAGAGGTGACCAGTCGCTGTGCACTGTCAGCTCCGCAGGGGAACATCTGGTATGCCACAATGAAGCAGGAAAGTGCCTCCTTTTTCAGCCCTTGGGTTTGGCTGTCTCTAAACAGACTTAGCCACAGTGAAGATCATGTGCTGGTACACTGTGGTGACCCAGCCCAGTGCCTGGCAGGGTATAGGGAGCATTCCGCTTCCCTACAAATTCCCTACAGCACGTTGTAGGTCAGGTGGAATATCTCTCTCCATCGCATGTAAGACATCTCAATGCTTTTAGCAGAGACAATGAGTCAGGCAGTAGGGAAATGTGAATGTTAGCCCAAGGAGGTAGATCTCCTTGTTTGTATGTGCCTTGGAGATAAACACAGCAAGAAACAAACTCACCTCATCTTACAAATAGGAAGACAGTCTCCTGACACACAGATGGGATGGCACATCTACAGATCCTAGCTTTCTGCCATCTTCCCCTCACAGGCTGCTGTTAGCATTGTTGAGCTGAAGGGCAGGATCCATCTCTGCAGCACAGAATAGTGAAGACTAGCTTCGGTCATCCTAGCGGAGTTCAGAACAGCACACACAGGTAGACATGAACTCTCATCCCTGCCTAGTGCACCACACAGCCTTCAAGGACATCTCCCAGCTTCTGCAGCTAAAATCTGTAGAGGACTACAGCATTAAAACTACCATTAAATCAGCACGCAGGTTCACTTCAACAGACTTTCCATTTTCAGTTCTTGCAAGGTTCTCCTAGGTACATGCATCTTGGAGATAAGGTATCTAGAGTTTTCATCTTGGAGTTTCTGTTACCATTAAAACTTCCTGACAGAATTACAGCTGTATTAGTTACAAATACAAGATTATCAAGATCTGTATCTCATAAGTCAAAAGGAGCAAGATTAAGCTCTTACTCTCAGTACATATTTTGCACAGACAATTACGCAAGAAGAACATTAAGTTTGCAATATTAAGCACTGAAATGTTAGATAATGCCTGAGTCCCCAGTTTGGTTGTTTTTTGTGGATGGATAATGATTCAGGTTTGAGCAGTCTGACCTCAAATTTACTTAGTGCTCAGTAGAGAAGTAATGTGGCTTTTGCAGTAAGAACATATCATTATTTCCCTCTCCTGTTCCAAAGTGTGGAATTGTCCCCCATTCTGATATTTATACAGTAACCTTTTTCTAGTTTTCCTTCATCCTACAGTAGTTACTCAGTATTTAAAATCTGATGAAAATGAACTGCTATTAATTTCCTCAATTATTATGGCTTTCATTATTATATTATCTGAAAGCTTCAGAAATATGCAATTATCACCATGATGACACAAGGGGCTATTACCCTATTCTCACAGTGGAGGATGAGAGGCACAGAAATAATAATACATTTCAGGTGTGCTGTTTTTGATAGGTTCGACCTGATTTATCACACAAGTTAGCATTACACAGAGCTATGTGATCCAGGCCCAGTTCAGTGTTATTTCCCAAGTGCTCAGCACACTGCCAAACCAGACTACTAGCTCACAAAATTAATTTGGGGAAGGAAAAGGAAGGGAAGGAAAAGGAAAGGAAGGAGAGAGAAGGGAAGTTGCAACCCACACACACACTCTTCCTCTAAACTGGGTAAGCATGGTGTCTCTTCCCATGTTTGTTTTTTCACCCATCAGGAAGAGCAATTGTAGATCCCTGCTCCCACAGCTGACTTAGCCTTGGTCAACACTACTGAAAGTGTTCTTCCTTTACTCTGTGTTGCTTGGCACCTCTATGTTGCTTCCTGGGGTAGATAATGGACTTCTTGTGACTAAAAAGGAATTGAAAAGAAGGGCAAACTCATTATGTGAAACAGCAGTGCCACTGCCTCTACCTTCATTAGTTCCATTAGATGGGGCAAGGGTCTTAGAGATAATTCCTAGCCATCAGGGTGATGCCACGATGAAAATTTAAAGACACATAATGGAGATAACCCCGCTGGGCCTTGCTGATTTCCTTAAATGACAGATGAAAAGGAATGGGAGAATAAAAAGGCACAGGCCTTCAAAAACATTAAAAGGAGTAGTTTAACCTGTTACTGTATCGTTTGAAGACATAACTCGGATCAGCAGCCATAGGCCTGTTGTGGAGACCTCAGTTTGGGATATTGCTTTGGCTTTAATTCTGGAAGTGGCATATGAATTATGTTATCTTTTCTTTCACTAAAACACAGTCACCCAAAGTAAATCTACTTGGCTTCAGGGACCTTTGATCTCACGCTGTGTATCAGTAGTTAAGTTCAATTATAAGCAAAAGAAGGATTTCCAAATGAAGGCTCATGTGAATGGAATTACATACTAAATACTTACGAAGAAGAGAAACAAACCATGCAATGACGTGTCCCTCATTGTGTTCCCAACTGTTTGCAACACTGGACAATTTTATATTTACTTTTGAAGGTTCCTCATGCTTTCACTACTGCCTCAGCCTCACAGTAAGCATAACAGAGTCTGCATCAATGCATCAGCCGAAATTTGTCCCAGCATGGAAATCCCTATGTGACTGCTTTAGGACATGTAAATTCAGTGGGACCAGGAGGAACCTAAGGAGCACTTCTCCCAGCAAGCCTGACAACATTCATTAAATAGGAACATCTTAATTCTTTCTTCAAAACACAGCACCTTGACTGAAAAGCACAGAAATAGATCTATATTGAACACTGCAGAGTGATGTGAAGATACTCAGCCTGGCCAGAGCAGCCTGAACTGCTGGCAGCAGTATCTATCCAGTTTCTCAGGGCTGCCTTTGTTATACTGTGTTCCCATGGTTGGAAAACTGTCAGTTTCTGGTTAGCTGGCTTCATGTTGGTTTGGTACTGTAACACTACCCTGCAATCTAAAGAAGAAGTGTCAACATAGTCCTTGGGAAGTAGAGTATAAAACCAGCTAAGCTCTCAAAATAAGGGAAATGTCCCCCCACATAACTACTATCAGCAGCTCCAACATTTTATAACCCTTTTATAACCCACTGAAAGAGGAATGCATTTATTTCACATTCAGAGCTAAGAAACCATTGCACGTTGCAAAGCACAGAACAGTAGTTCATTGTTTTTCTAATAAAAATGACAAATCTGTGATTTAAAGAAAATTATTTATTCCCAGCTGGGAAGCCTAGATAAAGAGAAGATAATTGGGGATGCTGTGTGGTATGATCCTAATTTCCCCTGAAAATGCATCCTTGGAGGATAGATGATGTTTATGTTAGAATGTAGCCAAACTTTATAACTGAACATTTTCCTTGCTTATGCATTGTGAGATCAGTCTAACTGTCTGGTAGTTAACCAAAATAAGCAACTCTTTCTTCATCCACACATCGTTTTAAGAGCCTGCAAATCAATCTCTTTATAGGTGAGTCTAGAGGCTTGTCAAAAGAAGTCAACGATTCATAGTAACTAAGAATTTAGGAATAAGAACAAATTTGTGCCAACAAATTTCCAAGCACTCTCAAAGGATGCTGTCTCAATCTCCATCATGTAAATATGCCAAAGAATATCCTTGAAGTTCATTAACACAAACGCTTATCTTCATGATATCATTTGCATCAGACCAGCTATGTGTAAATTAGGAAGAACCCATGCAATTTTTTGTTTTGAGTTATTTTGCTAAGTATACTAATGTTTGACCTCAGAACTGATTCATATTTGTACACTAGTATTTCCACCCTCTGAAGGAGGTGCTGAGATATGTGCCTAGTGTAACTACCTTCTGTCCTAACAAAGGTCACATCAAAGGAGGTATGCTTTGCAGAAGGAAGATGCTCCTAGCTCGGCTTCTGCCATTTCGACACACCAGTATTTCTAATGCTGGTAATGTCATCACAAGCTTGAGAATACGCTTCAATTCTGCTAAAGTTTCTTCTACTAGTTTCAGTTGCCACCTGAAAATTGCAGCTTTCATTTTATTCACAGAACAGCTTTCCAGATTTGAGAGCTTTTGATGGGATCTATAGAACCGAAGGGCTCCAAGCTACAATGCTTGCCTCACCCCAGAATGGAAAACACAGATCTCCATAAGCATAGATGATGTTTTGTGTACAAAAAATGGGTATTCTTCAAAATGGATTTTGCTGACTTTTTCTCCTCACCTCCATTTCATGCCCAGAACTAGTAAGTCTGTATAGACATGGATGGTTAAGGAATTTATCCACTTCCCAAAAGCCCCATAAGCCTTTATCACTCATGATTAACAAACAATGTTTACATAGCTATGTCAACCTTAACTTTGCTTAGTTGTCTATTTCTGTAATGGAAATACACTGCTGACATTTGCTGTTGATTTTATCTCTTATTTACTGACTGGATGGTAAAGACTTTAAGGGGTACTTAGTTTCAGCTGTAGGGAGTTGTATGAGTACTTCAGACATTTTTCACAGTGATAACAGTCTGGGAAAACTGAAGGGCATGTTTCAAATGAACTGCACTGATCAGTCCTTCTGTTGTATAGACCATTTCTATTTTCACAAAAAATCAGGGAATCCACAAACAAAACATCTGTTACAATATAGCAAATTGACTGCTGGTTTCACAGGTGTTTGCTTCACAAAAATGAAGCGATGCTTATTTGTAAGGTATTTAAAAAATCATATGAGTAGCTAGAAATGCAAGGGGACCCTGCCAGTCCCACCAGCACAGACACCTTCATCCCTTGCTCTGATGTGTCCAAAGTATTTTACCCATCTTTAAAATGTACTTAGATTTATGCAAATGTCAGGCAATTACATCTTCCTTTTTCACCACAGGAAATTAAACTTTATTATAAGACTGCTCAAACTTCTTATCCTTCCTAGGACAAGGTAGATAGAGAAAAGACACAGCCTTAACACTACCCCTGCTAGTCCAATAGACAATAGCTGGGGCAGAAGAGAGGAAGACAGTTTCTGCAAGAATACTAGGTTAGTCCAGACTTCATTCTCTGGTCAGGAGCAATCAAGGACCATATTAGAAGAAAAAAAATGGTCTGGTGAAGCAGAGTGAAATCACTGCTCCTTGCATTCTCCTTATAACAAAGCCACAATCTGGGCAGAAATAGTATAGAAAGGAAGTTAGTTTTACTTCCGCCTGACTTTCTCTTGTGGACTCTCTCCTAGTCTTCCTGCCACACACCTTTCTATTGCTCTCCCACAAAGCTTCTCTGCCTAATCCTGTATTATTGTTGACTTTAGGCTGCAGTCTTTTACAACGGACTTGTTTGCTATTCCCGTTCTATTATTGCTGATGCTGAAAAGTATAAATTTTTTTTTTTAAATAAATCAAAATTATTAAAAAATATCAATGAGATAGTGTTTATTCTGTTGCATTCAGTTACAATAAATGGAGTCAGCAAAAATAAAGACAGACATGAAGAGGAGGAGGTGTAGAAAGAGACTACAAAACATCCAAAATCCATGTGTTTCTAATAGTGGAAAGCTCTTTTCTTTAGCTGCTCTCCTGTTGAACAGGGAGTATCTGAGACTTCATCAAGGACTGTGGCTATCGATTCTCACAGACTGAGGAGGTTTCCACTAATGAGTGATACATCTGTGAGATGAGTTTGGGGGCATGAATCTCACTGCTGGGAACCTGTACAGAGCTGCAGACTTTGTGATTGCAGGAGGTTTCACCCTTAGTTAACAAAAACATGAATTTGCAGAGAGAAAGTGATGATGAGGAAAACCAAGAGTGCAAGTATGAATTTACCAATCTAATAAAGGAGCTGATCCTGTAACTATCTTACCCTCAGGCACATTAAGATACTGGAAGAGCATCCATGAACCATTTACTGAATTCAGATCAGTTCCCATGCCAGGCACAAGGCATCCTCTCACTCCTTTTAATTCAGTACCCTTATAAACAACGACAATATTGGACAATGAAGGAACTTCAGCACTGCACAGACCCAGACCCTTGCAGGTGCTGAAATCCACTCTCTTCAGGGGGATCAAAATGCCCACACACTTATAATTATCTGGGCCCCATGTGCTTACTGCCACTCTCCCTGCCTGCAGTGCTACATTTCCCCACCCCATCCCTGAACACACAGAGAAGTCAGGGAATTTTATCGACAGCTTGAGAACCCTCCTTTACTGCTGACCTTTCTGTTATTCTCTGACTTATTTGTGTACTTAGCAAAAAGAGCAAATAATTTAATATTAAAATGCTCTGACTGAACAAAACTACAAACAAATGCTTATCTAATTCTATATAAAGATAACAGTCAGTTTATCTGGTGTCTCCTCTACAATTCTGTGACTAGTCAAATAATTTCCACACATAGAAGTTTGCCTTGTACTTTTTATTGCAGATACACATTTTTGTGTTAAATGCTTTCTCAACAAACATCATATTATATCTTGGTCTTTTCTCTGACACAATAAATGCTGCAGTATTTGACTGCTAAATACATGTATACTGTGGATTAAAACCTAATTTATTTTATCCGATTCCCACTTTTGAAAACAAGCAAACAGTAGAAACTCTACAGGTGTCTAGCAGGTTCCTGGATAAACAGACTGAAGCAGTGTCCCATCAAAGCAGTCATCTAAAAAAAAGTTGGACTGGATCAAGGAAAGACCTGCTATTAAATACACTGCTCACTTAAAGAGCCAGGCACTGGGCACTAGAAATTAGTAGTATCCTGAAGCAGAACTCCAGACCCTGCATCAAATCAGTGGGAAATGTGAACTGGAGAAAGCCCTGGGTCTCCTGAGACCAGAGCACAAGGCAGTGCTGATAACAATTGTGATTCTGTGACAAGTCGCAAAGCGTTTTGCATTTTCCCTGTTCACCCCAACTTTTGCAACTGCAATGTTAAAGAAGAAACTTATCTTTTCCTAACACCTCTTCTCTTCCCCATCTCCCCCTGTATTAACCTTCTGGCTACAATGAAAAGTTGTAAGGATGAACAAACAGGTTACAGGCTCAAATGGATGCCTGTGGATGGATACACTCCCCTTCCACAACTTAATTATTTCGAAAACTTGGTTATTTAGGAGCTGTCCAAGATCTCTGATGGGCTAGGTAAGGAGACTAAAGTTTATAGCTTCCAGAGGTTTTCTTTAGTTTTTGCTTTGCCTTTGGAAATTTCATTCCCCTGAACTGAGAACAAAAAACTCTGTGTTGACCTCAGAGACACTGATTGTGTTTGCATTTACATATTTCCCCTGGTAGTTTCTGGGCTCAAAATGGCAGGGTAGGAAGTAAGATAGGAAGATGTACGTTGTTACATAGGTTCATGAAAATTTATTTTTATGCAGGTACATATCCATACACACAGAAACACAAGCACACATATAAAGTCATCCAACGTACCTATATATATGAACAGTGCAGAAAAATTAGTTCTTTTTTTGTCATGTGGCTATGTGCAAAAATGACAAGATTTTCTGGATATTTAGCTCCCAGAGGATTTATTGCTTGGCATTAACAGGCCTACAAGTGAGTCTCTTCAAGGAGAATTATAAAAGGCTTGGACATATGCTTAAGTATAAGAAAATAAGCTCTTCCTTTACTCAACCACGTGTTTAAGCATGTGTCTTACTGTCAAGGCATGCTTACACCTGTCAGTGGAGTATAGGCATATGTTTTGAGGAGATATCAAAAAGCTTTGTGAGTTGGTGTTATTGGCAGGATGAAGAAGTAGGAAGATGTAGATGATGGGAAAAAGGCCATTCTGGGCTCACAAAGTAATGACTGGAATTCCCCACATTCTTGAAATGAAAAATGCAGTTTTCCAAAATGTCAAAGTGCCTGAAAAGCATGCGTTCCACCAACCTGCAAGGTCTTTTAGGCTTTTTAATGCCTAAACCCATTTGGACACTGTATCTTTTTTTGCTTTTTCATCTTGCTGGTTACTTCTCAGACAAATGTTCTGCCCCTTCTCTGAGACTGGTATCACATTTCAGTATATTTCTGACATATTAATCTCTACAGATATCAGGAAAAGTCAGCCCACAAAAGTCTCCATTCACAGTTGCAGAAGCCCAGGAATACAGATAATTATGTTGGCATAGCTCCCTCTGCTGCTTCAGGACAAAAAGATTTTTTTGCAGCTATAAGCTTCAGTATCAGTGTATTGCAACAGAATTCATATCAAATGGTTTGCAAAAGAAAACTTCACTGGCAGACTTTTATCTGTAGCTTTTTGGATTTGGGAAATCCAGATAAGAGTTTCTTGCTTCTCATGTCTGCATATGCAAAACGTATATATACGAAAGTTGGCTTTAGAACAGATGTTTCAGTCATTCTTTTGCTAAAAGCAAATACAATATCAAGCAAGGCTTCTACAAAATCACATCAGATGTGCCTTTGAACCTGCCAAACAACCTGACAGAAAACATATTACATGAATGGATAAAAATTAAACAAATCTTTCCGTTTCAAGCTACTAAATGTTCTTACAGAAGCAAGAAAGTGCTCTTAAGACATTTTTCTCACAGACAGTTTTTAGAGGAACATCTAAGCTCAACCCAGTGAACCAAAGATTTTCATTCAACTAACTATCCAACATGGGAATACTACAACAAATATATGCAAAAAGAAGTTCAGAAGCTGTTTCCTGTCATATTCCTGGACTTTTTATTTCCTTCCAGATAATTCAATTGCTACATAAGAAACATTTCAATAATTGTTCTGATGGAAACAGCAAAAATCTTGCTTCATATTTGCTTTAAACTGTAGTTTGCTTCTATAATGTTTTACGAACATTACCATCACCTTGAACATTCTGAAACGTCCACAGAAACATCTTTTATTCTCCTTATATTTACATATTACTACTATTCTTTAGTCCAAGCCTCTAGTCAGATCTTCTTGGGACACAATCCCATGTTCACTACTGTTGGTAGAAATTTTTTTTTTTTTTTTTTTGGTTTAAGTTGATTCTATTATTTTTGTGTTTCTGTACCTAAAGCTAAGCAGTCTTAAGCCTTTCACTGAGCAAGGCCCTTAGTAACATAAACTGTAGAATATTGTGCATAGATATTTACTTTCCCTTCTGTGTTTTACAAGCACTTTTAAATGAACACTTCCTTGCTAATTCAATTCAGCTTTCTTCTACTTTTATGAAAGCTTTTTTAAAATGCTTTCTTACTTTTGGGAGAGAAGGAAAATAGTTTTCTGTTACAGTGATATATATTTGTATTAACAAAAATGCATCTGTAATAGTGAAATAATTTTTTCTTAATTCAGTGAATCTTGTTGTACAATTCAAGAGAAACTTGTAAATATTTGTGTGGCATTTATGGAGTTTCAACTCTCTCAGTTTCCTGCATGAATGTGTGCACAAAGGTCTTGTGGTAGTTTGGCAGTACTCAACAAACACTGGCACTGGTAAGGAACAGTTTGGTACTAAACCCAAATTTAAGTGCTATGTGCAGAGGATCCTGGGTCTCAGCTGATAGTCTGTAGTGAATGAGTTAATTCTCTTATCCCTCATCCCCTCTCTGCTGTGCTGATGATGAAGTGATAGTTCCAGCAGAGATTCTGTGTTGCAAGATGTGATCATACATGTATCAGAAACTTCAGCTTCTGGGCAATTTTCTCCCTTTTCCTCCCTTACACCAAAGGATAATGATGAATTGAAGGTTTTGAGTTGAAACACTGTCTCCAAGACCAATTTTCTGCTTCTCCAAAATTTATTCTGTTACTTATACCAGATAAAACTTTACACAGATAAAACTCAGCCTCTTCAGTTCAGCACTGCTTTGATCCCAGGGATCTGGGATCTGGAGCAGGAAACTGCAGATGACACACAGAAAGGGGAAAATAAGGTGAGATCAAAGATCTACCAAGAACTGCGCTCTGCTTCTGCTCTTCTCCTGCTGTCCCAGGATCAACAAAGGCGTAAGCAGCTGTAATCTTCTTACTGAATAATCGAAAGACAAATGTGTGCATGAAGCACAGTAATTCCCTCAGGGGAGTCTTCTCCAAAGTCCTCAATGTGTAGCTTGCCTCTGTGCCAATGCCCATGAAAAATGAATAACATGAATGGAATAGTACATAAAACCCTTATGATCAAAGAGAATCCCCTTTCCTACAGTCACTAAGTAGATAAAACAATTCACAAAATGTTTCTAGTGTGAAAAGCAGTATCAAGGAGCTCCTTGTCTTTCCTTCTGCCTCCCCACCTTCTGAGCTGGGGATGGGTACTTTTGTTCGTGAGATGGGGGATTCACAAGGAAATCATCCCATTTGTATGGAAGCACCACTGCTAGCCCTCTTCTCTGGCAAAGCTTCTGCTTCTCTCCTGGTGACAATATTGCCAAGTTAAAGCCAACATGTTCATGGAGCAGAACTTGGGGCCAAAGAACACCATAAAAGTCAATATGCCTCTGCTTCAACTTGTCTGGACAAAGCCACAGCACAGTTTTCATTTTTTCCCTTTTGGTCAAAAAAAGGAAATATTTGCAATATTGCAAATGATGGGGATTTTCAAGATAAAAGGCACTGTCAGCTGTATTTGATCAAAAGCACAATATAAGTTGATTATGTCTCAACCTAACAACACTGGCTTTGTCCTTAGTAATGTCATGAACAGAGAACATCAATATTTAAGTATAAAATGCTGAGGGAAATGCCCTCCTAATGAGTTCTGACTTGCTTGAATTGGCCATTCAGTAACATGGTGGTGTTCAAAAGCATGCAAAATAAGCACAGTGAAATTAAAACCTTGTCAAGTACTTCTCAAAAAAAGACCAAGGACTTCAAAGTGTATAACATATGTTGAGAATAATATCCTTGTAAAATATTGCATGAGATACTAGTAGTTGCATTGCACTGCAGTACATTAGGTATTACTGTAAAAGTGTCAGGAACATATTGGCAAAACCTGAAGGCCTCACCAACTTGCAATTATTTATTACTTTGAATTATAGCCAAAATCTATGTGTCCAGTCTGCTTAATGAGCACAGTTGTGTATTTTATTCCAGTATGCCTTTGTTTCCATGAGAACCCCTTCTTCTGTAAACAGTTCAGAAAATAATTTACATGACTAGCAATCTTGTTGGCTCCTCTAGACTTTAAAAGTGTCTGAGATAGGAGGGCTAACATTTTCTGTAAGTCTGAGCTGTTAATGTATCCTATATTATATACTAAGAAATAAAGGCATCCCCTGCAACTGACCATTGCTCAGTTTATGGAAACAGAAAAGACGGGTTGTTCTTTAACTTTACAGGCCCCAGCCTCCAAGCTTCTCAGGAATGTCACAAAATTTTACAAGAAGCTTAATTAAGAATATTGTAATGATAACATAGCCCCTCCTTATCATAGCACACAGACAACCCACCGGAAAACATTAAGCAAATACTGGAAGCCATTCTTCTCAGAATGTTGAAATGCCTATATCTGCAGAAACATGAAAAACAAACCTCTCCACATTAGATCAACTGGCTCTCACCACTTCCACTGAGAGATATTTAAATGCATTTAAATTAAGTGAAACTCATACATTTAAATAATTAACTTCCTCTTGAGCAGTCTGTGGTACCTGATCCCAGGTTTCACGTTTTTTTTTGCCACTGATAGCCACAGTAGGACCCTGATTTGTCAAAAAGCTTATGCACATGTGCACTGGGAACTCTCTCTTTCTCTGGGCTAGGCCTGGTGAGGAAAACTTGCCTGGAAAACAAGTAGCACAGCAGGCAGAGAAAACCAAAAAGACAGGGTAGCAATGCTCCAGGCTGCAGAGACATACTGGGGAACAGGAAGACACAGGAGGTGAGGATCTCACAATAAAAGTATGTGTCCTAACATGTGCACACCACAGAGATAAATGGCCCTTTCAAGGCAGCCCTAATTCAGCTGCTTCTTTCTTGACACTCTTATGTGAACAAAGAATGTGCAGCATGCTTTGCACTATAGTAGTACAGCTTGTGACATAAACTGAGGGTAGGCCTTGGAGCAAGGCAGTGCCTAGTCTTTGCCTTCCTGAGATGACTAATTCACTGTGAAGAAAGAGGACGGAGCAGTCCTTGTACAGAAACTTGGGATGGGGAACAGGGCAGAAAGACTTTCCAGAGGAGGGTAGATGTGAATCCTGCCTTAGCAACCCAACCAGCTCATCACTATGCTGGATAAAGCAGCCAATTCCTCTCTATGGATAATGTGTGACAGATTGGTAGGAAAATACATGTTCTCCAAATACCTGCTATCTCTGGAAAGTTCCTGATGCATGCATACTGTGCTGCTCAGAGAGAGATTATTCATAACAGCACTGTCCTGGTGAATAACATGGGGCAGAGATGGCTCTATTATCAAAAGTAATTTTCACCAAACAGGAAAGCAAAAGGCTCCTAGTTACTTGAGGATAGGTGATCCTGTAACAGACTTGGGATAAAATGTAATTTACCAAAGGATGTTCTGGTTGAGACCAGCTGACAGAGACACACATGAAAGCCTCAAAAACCTTTTGCTCTGCTGTTTTATGGTGTGGTGCTGTAACAGAAGGCAGCCACAGTTATAAAACCTGGACCATAGCTCTCCTCACCCTACCACTGACAAATACTAAAGGTGTGGTATACCTTCAAGCTCCCCAGGGCTACCAGTCCCCTTCCAGTTTGCAATTTCTGTGTTTCACTGCAGCTGTAATGAAAACCACATGCTTACTAGTCCATGCTGGAAATAGGGAAGAAGCTGTTGTGCACCTGCAGGAGTACTGTCACTTTTGCAAGTGTCATAGCTCAGATGTCTTGGTATTTTCTTGCAGAGAGGGATTGCTACTTCACAGCATCTCAGACAAAGACCATTTCATTCAACCAGCCTTTTTCCACTGGTGGTTGTGGGCTTCCTGTAATGTAAAGGCTGAAAGGTCTGCTACAGGGAGCAGCTGGGATGAAGATCACTCAGAAAGTGGTCCATGATAACATCACACTTTCACTGGCCTCTGTCCTGCTGGTTTGCATAACTCATCCTTGATGTCTCTTACTTTGCTTCCCGTTTCAAAAATCATAAAGTGTCTCGCAAGAAGCAGTTGGGAAATCCCCATTCAGCACATGGGGAAGATGAGGCATTAGGATGTGAAATTATGACCGCAGTGTAGTTGGGTGAAGAGGGCAGTGATGCTGTAGAGACAGAGTCAGTTGTCCTGCAAGTCCCAGCTTGCAAGTTATTCCCTAAGGCCAGCTACGGAAATAAGCTTTTAAAAGTTTTGCTGTTTCTACCAGCCTGATCTGCCGACCCTAACTTGTTCCTGACCTCCTGCTTTTCATCTGCTAGCTGGAAATAAGCCCATGCTGCTAAGCAGTGCTCTGGAGGATAGTCTCTGAACCACTGAACCTAGGGGAGTGACAAGCTGAGACCTGTCTTCCTTGCTCACAGACCCGTCTCCTTCGCTTACTAATGAGAGCAGATATTTGATGGCAGATATTGCATACAAGTAAAGACAACTGCAAGGAAAACAAACAAACAAAAACAAACAAACAAATGTATGCTGGAGGAGGGTCAAGGGCAATTTCTGAGTCTCTGAGCCTCCCTGCTGCCCTGCTGGCAAATGTAAGCCGGCACCTGCTGACAAACAGCAGGACTGTGGGGAGACCCCTGAGTTTCCCCACTGGGAGCTAGTTACAGAAGGGCCTCTCTGCATTCTCCTCTTACCATAAGATGTGATGCTGTTTGGTTTTGGGGTTACACAGCCAACATCCAAAACCAGCAGAAGCTCTGAGTGAACTTTGAAGAAGGACAAACAAACAGCCTTTCTTACACTCAGTAAAGCAAAATGAGGCTTTTATTTGAGGGAGATGTGAAACATTGGTTTCAAGATCCATCCCTGGCAGTGTATGAGGACCCTCAGAATGAACCTCCAAGCTGCTCTGAACATTTGCTTTCCCCAGAACCAGACCTCAGGCTCACATACACTCTGACAGAGTGACAGTACACCACTTTTGGATGTATGATGTTACTGTGAGATGCAAAAAGGGAGACTTGTTGGCCTCCTGCCACCTAGCTCAATGCACAGTGAATTTTTTTCCTCGTGTTATTACTGTTGAAACCTTTTGTATGTATGTTCAATGCTGTAATTTAACACTGCTGAACTGGGAATAGAAAGAGAAATGATTTTACTTTCCAACTCATACACTAGATTTCCTAACAGTACTGTTTTGGTTATTTTATCAGAAGTTAGATTGACTTTTCAGTAGAAACACATTCAGAACTGCATCTGAATGCAGTTCTGGAAATCTGAACTGGTCTGGGAATCATTTCTGCTTCATGCTTTTCTTCATCATGTCTTTGCAGATCTGCAACTTGCCTTCCCTCACTCTTTATTCCTTCCAGAAGACAGGCTTTCACTTCAGTAGCTGAACAGAACATAGTATATAGTGTATCCCTCCTTACAATACTTGTGTTAAAGCCACAAACCTAATTTATACAGAAATTAATAAGTGGTTATCTAGAAAATAGTTGTAAACATGTAATCCTTACTGTAATATCTAAGCAAAAGTCAATCCTAAAGACCTAAACACATCACAGAGATCATCTGATCTGATCTCATGTGTAGCTACTGAATTTCAGCAAATTTGAACTGAATGATAGTATTTGTTATAATTTTTTTTTAAAGCCTGCAAATATGGGAAGATCTGCCATGTTGTTCAGTGAATTCTGACTCAACCTCTATATACCTTACCACTTTTGTTTCTGATCTGAATTACTCTAGCACTGGCTCCTAGCCATTGCCTTCTCCCTTCAGCTTGTTTTGTTACACAAAAGAAAGGTCTGTGATCCCTTCTCCAGGTAACTCTCTAGAAAATTACATCAAGTCAGTTCCCTTAAACATATGAAATGGACCATGTTTCTCAAATAACCTCACAGTAAAGTTTTATTGACCTCATGTGGTTTTTACTGTTCTTTTCTGAATACTTTCCCACATTTCTAAGATCTTTTTGATTCCTAATGCTGCATACAGCCACAGCCATTTCCCTGATCCTAGTTAATTCTCCTATTCTGTATGACCTGTTATTGTCTTGTGGCACTGCTTTGGAGGTCTCAGCTCAATTAGACCTCTGCCACGATCCATTAACTCTTTTTCAGTGCATTATAGGATACAAATCTCCATTTTGCAAGTACAGTTTATTTACCTCTTTTCAGGGATATTTGACCTGTCATTTTGCTGAACAAAATCCATGATGTTCAAATGAGGCAAACTACAAAGCAACCCAGACCTCTCTATTTAAAATCATTGAGGTACAGGTCAAGAAGCATTATTATAACATACTTCTGGATTAAACTACTTCTTTAAATTCTAATTGCAGCTGATTTTTCACGATCTCTGTTTTTAAAGAGGCTTACCAGGATGATCTGTGAAAGTACATAGTTGTGTGGCCGGTGTGCAGGAGAAAGCTTTTCAAAGAGCATATATTTTCCTGCATGCACATTTTCCCAGGTATCACTTCCCAGGGTTGAAAAGGCTCTCAGTCTTTAAAGCCTTGGTGTAGTCTGCTGAAGGCCCTTCAGATGCACCTTTCAGCCTTTGAACTCTGAGAGTTTGAATTCAGCTCTGAGAGACAGATGCTCAGTTACACCAACACATCCTCCACTCCTGTGAATGGATGTGGACCTTGATCACACACCTATTTTCCCTCACTCCAATTTTACCATCCAGCCTTTTCTTCTGTCCCTCTCTTTCTCTTCTGGTTACGTGAATTATTTAGGAGGCATTTTAACATGAAGTGGATGCCTGCACAGCTATGAATCACCTCCACATGTCTCTAGCAGGGTTAAGGCTGTAGGGAGACATACAGGCAGAGAGGCAGCAAGGGTACTCTGGGACAGATGCTGAGTTTGGTGTTGTCCAAATTGGTAAAGACAGCAAATTATGCCCTCAGTGAGAAGGTTAAAATACGTTGTCTCACTAACAAGATAACCAGTGGGGAACAGGGCTGGAATGGGTCCCGGGGTCTCCAGTACTACTCAGATCTTAGCCAGTACATTTTTTCTTTAGACTCTCTAGGGGCAGTTGGAGTACAGAATCTAGCCTCAAAGTGGCTTTCCACAGCATTTTCCACATAAAAAATTATTCTCCACTGCCTACTAACCACTCTCAAGATTGACAGGCCACCAGCTGTGTTAAGAAAACATGCATGTGTTTCTTGAATACAGTAGGAAAAAAAAAAAAACAAAAACACAAAAAAACCCAACCAACCAACCAAAAAAAAAAAAAACCAAACCAAATCAATCAATCAAACAAAAAAAACAACAAAAAAGCAACGGAGAAAGTTCATTTGTTAAACCTTTCAGTTGTCACAGGTAGGAAATGATTTGCAAAATCAAAATCATACCACCTGACCTTAGTTTTTGCATTTGGGTTGGTACTAAGTACTAATAAGATTAATGTGCAGGCACTAATTCAAAAACAAGATCAAATGACTGCCTGTTGCATGCAGCATTACAACTTCAGCTCCTGCAGTATGTATGATTCTGTAATTTTATCATATGCAGCTGCTCAAGCAATAATCCAAGAGGAGTTAGAAATGTTTTATGACTTAATCTTTGCAGAGTGGTTCTTTGGTTCTGCTGTGAGATTCAGTTCAGGCTGATGACTGACAAGGGAGTTCAAGGAGTGGAAAGGTAGTAGTGCAAATAGCTTCTAGAAACACAGCTATGTCCATCAGCTTGTTTTGGCTTTATCATAATTATTTAAAGGGAGCAGCTGAATGGACAAAGTTGCTATAGGTAGACAAGCCAGTTGTACTCTGCACATGCCTCAGATAAAGCATCTACTCCCAACAACTGGGTACATGCAGAGCTGTGTGAACGTGTTCACCAGGCCGTGGATACAACTCTGAGGTTTACGTCAGCTTCAACAGGCTTCTGTCTCCTTGTCATGCATATATTCTGTATCTCTCGATATGTGTTTGTACACCTCCTTGCACAATGTGATCACTGAGTTACAATAATAAGTGATAGGATGTAGCTTACACTAACTTCTGTCAGGAGGCAGTGCATCAGCATTTATGATGGTTTCTGCTGTATGTGACTAATGAATGCAAAGGCCGTAGCTGGTTATACTCCACAGTCATGCTCTGTGGGGGGTTATATCTGCCTTGCCATTTGCGCATCTTTACAGGTTCACTACAGGTACTGCCATGAGCTCTGGAGAGCAGATCATAAACAACTCCTTAACATTAGGCCAGATATGTTACTTGCAATTTTTTCAAGCCAAAGGTGGTACTGACAAGAACGCAAGGACTTTGCAACCAGTAAGTGACAAGACACAGTCTCCACTGAAACATTCTTTGTAATAACTTATGAAGTATGCTTCAACAGCATCATGAAATATATTGCATCACTGTTCATGTCATTGGGCCCCTAACAGGAGTATTGTCAAAAATTATAGATGCAATGGGGTAACAGTAGTGGAGCTCACTTTGCTGCTTAGGGATAATCAAAATTGAAGTGAGTATAACCTCATTTTCTGGGACAGAAGCTGAGTAACAACCTAGGCAGGCAGGAAATGTATTGTCTCTGATGTAATATTGAACAAGTAGATACAGTCTAAAGAGTTCATTCCTTCCTCAGAAACATACAGGATGTCTGGCTGGGCTTTGTTGTGCAAAACTCTAAATCACACTCCTCTACTAGCCTGCCTTCCTTTCTCTGTACTTCTATCTTTCCTGTTTTCCCAGGGACTCTTTGGAGCAGTTATGACTTGCTACCATTGTTCTTATCTGTTCTCTCTGCATCTTGACTAAGAATAAAGTCCCTAAATGTGATGGTAGCAGACACAGATCATGGGAAGTGCAAACAGGATCTTGTCTACCTCACAAGAGGATTAGGTGGCACTGTATCATGAACTCACAAGGACATAGTATTGTTTTGTTTCAGAGCATTTTTGTACCAGAGAAACACTTGAAAATTCTCAGACACTGCTCACACTTAGTTACTTCATTTTAAAATGTAACACAAACTAACTTTCCTGGATGCCCAACAGACTGGTTCTATATGTGATACTGCCTTGTGGATACCTCTTGCCTGCACACAGATAACCACCTTAGGGTACCCACAGCGTCTATTTACTGGAAAGCAAATCACAGACACAATGAGGTCAGCTCGTAAACCAACCTAAAGATATTCTTTTTTGTTAAAGAGTCTCTTGAGGTTCACAGGCAAGTTCAGGATAGGCTAACCTATTCAAGTCATAGTCTTCTACAGATATGAGAGCAACTCCTCATCTTTATTCATACCTAGGATCCAGAAAAGGTACTGCAGCCATTTTATTATTATGTATGCTGGAATTAATGAACATTAGAAAACCCACTGTGTAGACTGTGCAGTACCTTTCTGTTAGCAGTGGTTTTCCTACATGTTTCTCAGAGGAGACACCGAATCCCTGGATTTCCAGTCCAGACTGATCTCATAAACACCCCAGCATACAGCTACCAGAGTCTGCAGTGCCCGAATACTGGAAGCCTAACCTAGAGAAGAACAGGGTGAGTCTCACAGCATGCAGAAGTATTCATAAATCACTCATCACACTGTTGGTACTATGCAAATAATGCAATTATCTTCCTCTTTGTCTGTGGTAGCTATGTGGTAACAGTTGGCAAAGAGTGACTTTTTAACAGCTTCTTTGGTATTGCATCCTTACCTGCCTCTCAATTTTCTACGAAACAGATGCATTCAGGGAGCTGATGTAGAGAACTAAATTAAGTCTTGGTGAGTGGCAAACAGCATATGAAAGGTATTTTCCATGTTTCACTGGCACATTTCTCCACTCCTGCTCTGACATCCCCTTTAAAACAAAACAGCAGGCTATGTGTATACTGAATGTGCTGCAGTGCAACCTCCACTTTTGCAAGTTCAGGCAAAGGGGAGAGACACACCTTGCTAAAAAGGCTCAAAGCATGACAATGAAGTCCTAGTCTCCCTCATTCCTGCAAGTCTGGACAGAGAACCGTGAGTGGCTCTGATCTGACTGTTATGACATGCTTGGCTGCTCCTAAGTGTTTTCATTTCAAAGTTCATGAGCTTATCCATGGTTCAGAGCCAAAATGAGGAAAAGGAACAGAAATAAAACACTGAACCTTCCACTTTGGGCCTAGTGACCAACAGAGGCTTCAGGAAGACTGGAAGTTAGAGGAGATAAAAGAAACTATTCCTAAAACAGAGTGAAAGAGCAAATCACTATTGGCGTAATGAAACACTGGCCACAAAACACTGGGCCTGTAGGCAATTTTCTGAGATGAGCTTGTTGTCTTGTATGGTGGTCTAAAGCAAGTTGATACTGCCCATGTCTGTATGAAATATGGCAAAATCTGGGACAAGAAGAGTAACTTCTTTCTGACATTGTTGCAAGACAGTGTATATTTCCAGTCACATTTTCAAAAAGAACACTGGGGAATACAAAGAAAAGAATCTAAAATAATGTCTGATATATGGAAATTGTGCTTCTCAGGAAGGAATGAAATTGAGCTTTTTTTAACAAACATAAAGGTAAGAGGCGAATTAATTTGAAGTATGTACACAGAAGAAAGATCATTGATAACTTTTTAGCAGGCAAGGATGTGGGACACATACCTTCTTGGCAACATATGGATCCTTTCCCTTCCATACAACATCTCTGTTCTTTCCCCCATATCTCCCCTCCAGTTGTGTGACCCAGTTGTATATGGGGCTGAAAGTTAGATGTATAAGCAAATCTAGGTCAGGAACAGTCCTGCAAAGGAAAACCTCAACTGATATAGTGCCTAGCCCTAAAAAACTGTTAGCAAATTAAAAGAGAACAGAGATGTAGAAAAGGTCCTGAGAACAGACTTATCATTAAAAATTCCATAAGCCAGTATTGCTGCTAAAGAAATGTACACAAGCCACATAGTAAGGTCTCAACCCAGTCAGTGCTTGGGTACCAAAGGCAGATTCAGACTAGAAAGAAGTTGCATTTTCTAAATTGCAATTATTTCTATTTTAATATTAAAGACAAATAATTGAAAGGGTGTTGTGAATTCTCTGTGCTTTGAATCATCACTCAAGGTACGATGTCTCTAAAGACACCCTCTAGCTCAGTCAGAACAGGAGGTCAGACTGTGAAGTGGAATGTGATGGTATTTGCTATGCAGGTCAGGCCAGAGGATCCAGTGCTCCTTTGTGATGGAAACCTGAAACAGTGGAGTTTGCAGCCAGTAATACTAGCAAGTTGACAATTGCTAGTGGAAGCACAATTTTCTCTAGATGGAGACCCAGTCCATAGGATTTCATTGATGCATTGATGCTATTTAGCTTATTGGTTTTACTTAACAAGTTTACTGCATTAAATAAAATCTAAAAGTATAAATATATCATCTGTTTATCTATATATTGATCCATCTCTTTATATCTATATACCATGATTCACAGATGACCCTGCTTTGGCTGAAGTGAAAGGCACATCTCATTCCCTTCAGGGCCAGGATTAACATCATTTTGTGACCTGACCAGATCCATACCATACCATTCTTGCTGGTTCTAATGTTTACATTTATTTTTTTAGTTTAGGATTTTGTTTCCACTTGGAAAACCTATCTCCTCACTTCTCCATATGTGCCTGAAAGGCAAGATTTCTTATGAAAAGTGTGAGGTGCCTCCACTAACCTATGATACTTTGGCTGAAAGTGACCTTTCTTCTTGTTCTCTAGCTAGCAGTAAAGGTCCAGAAGCACATTCCTGTGATGAATTTGTGAGTCATCCCTGATTTGCCATCCAAAAATGATGTTATTACACTACAAAGCAATTGGTTAAGCCCCCTGATGAAGAGGAATCCAGGATGCTGTGGGTTTGCAGTACACTTCTGAACAACACTGTCTGGAAACTTCATAGGAAGGAGGATCCTGGCACAGATAGCCCCAGCACTCAGTGTGAGTCACCTCTGGAGATGAGAAACATTATTGTTACAGGAAGACTTTTTCTGGTCAAATCAGGTATTGACATAAAAGGAAGGAACAGCCTCAAGAAAAAAGAGAATATGAGAAAAAAACCCCTGACATCAGCAAAGACAGACTGCTCTGTACCTCTCTTTGCCCAGGTGAGGATTGACATTTCAGACTTCTGGCCATCAGGTCTTAACTCTGAGGAGCTGCCCTCAGGAGAGCAACATTTTCTAGTCTATTTTTCCAATGCAAGATTGATGACTGCAAAATGATTTGTGGGAAACTATGAGAAATGTCCTTCACCACTAACCCTTCCTTCAGCTGCCTGATACATCGTGTGCTCATCTTGGCTGCCTGCTGCCAGATGATGCTACCTTTGATCCCACACAGAGTGAATATTTCAGGAGATGAGTTGCTCCACCTCCTTGACTGACCCTCTCCAGCCTGGGGACATATGAAAACTGCCCACTAGGTGATAAAACAAGTGATTTAGGGAGCAGTAGGTCAAAATCATGTCTTGTTCTTCCCAGCTGGCTGCACCAGACATGCGAATAAAATGAACCAATCCTTAGGCTTTTTGTACATCTGAATATGGCACTAAGGACTTTGTAGAGCAGTCGCAGCAGTTTCAGCCAATGCATTACACTAAAGTGTAATGAACACTTTAGTCCTGTTAATCTGTTAGAAGAAAGGCATGCAGTACCTTGAAGGTCCTGGCCCTATCTTCATCTATGCAACTGACTCAGACACTGAAAAAAGTTCCTTCAACCATCATTCTGAAGCAGCTATTAATGTGGCACTAGAGAACCATACTTAGAATTTGTAGTCACTTTTGCAAAGTGGCTTTCAGAAAGCAAGAGTGGATTTTTTTCAGAAGTGTCTCTGAGCTTCCAGTGCAAAAGTTCTCAGAGACGTGATGTAGCTCATGCAACAGTCATTGACCAGAAGGAAATGTCTTCCCTCATCACTCCTGCATGACTGATGTGCTCCAAATCTTTGTGCTACAGTAGGCAAGGTATAAAGAAGAGCACTTCCACTGCTGCCTCAATTGCTCACAGTTTGAAGGGGCTGATTCAAAGCTGATTGAAGTTGATGTATATTTCAGTCCAGAAAATGCTGGATCAATCCTGGTGAACCATGTAGGCAGCCTGTTACTGGGAGGCTGACTGCAAAGGAAGATTTTTTGTAGGGTGAGATGGTTAGGTAAGTCTATTAGATTATGTCTGCTTGTATACCAATAACAAAAGGATGTTACCAGCCCTTTACCTTAATGTGGTGGGCGGTAGGTTCTTATTTGTGGATGGTGATATTGTAAGGCTTTTAATAAGAGAGTTTGAATGTGTTTGCATTTCAGCTACTCTCTGCTAAGGTATTCTGATCTTCGATCCTGTGCACAGACAATTACAATGCAAATTGTATGTTCACCTGGACAGATAGCAATAGAAAACAGTTACTGGCCATGTCAAACTCTCACAGTAAACTGTAAAAGACTAGACAAGGAGTTTTTCAAACCTGTGTGACAGTCTCTTAATCTTCAAAGAAATATCTCAGAGGGATGAATCTATCTTACAGCTGCTTTAGGCACTAAAACCTGTTACTTTGGTTTTAAAACTAAACAAGTGTTTAACAATCTAAACTCAACTTGCTGTTTCCTCCTCAGACCCAGAGATAAAACGAACTTACTTGCAGGAACAGGTAAATGACAGAGCATTCATTAAATTGTACCTACAAGGTTTCTGTGCAATGTATTGTGTAACCACTCAAATCCAAACTTTGTATTGCTATTAACAGCATACTTTACCATGCTCACAACATGGGAATATCACGCTGACACTAATTTCAGTGTTTGAATGATGAGGCACATAGGAAGGAAGCATGTACACTCCACAGTGAAGTAAAAATTACTGTATTACAAGTGAATATATAAACACCACTCTTTTGTAATGTGAAAGCTACTTACAGTATCATGACTGTGTAATGTAAGGCCTTTGTATTGAAAGCTACTTGCAATTTTTATGAGTGGCATAGACAAGGCATTCAGCATTCAAGGAAAGTCTTGCATATCCTACAAGGCACACTTTGTAGAGCAATCAGCAGGTGAAATGAAATCCACCATACAGTGGATGGAAAAATACTCAAATATACAGCCACATAAATCCTTAAAAATGGCTTATTCACATTGTTCCAACTTTGTTGTCATTGGGATAGTCTCAGGTAACAGAAATTTTTGCAGTTATGGTACTCATTGGAGGAGATCTTGGAGCTGCAGGCACTTTTCTGCATCCCAGCTGCATCCCAGGATGTTCTTGTTAAGACCTATGACTGTGAAACACCTTTCCCAAAAGTGCAGCCTGTGTCTCCAGGTCTCACCCCAAACCTGGCACTTCTGCTGAGAAGCATCTGCTATGTCCCGAGTATCTGTGGTCTCCTACAGAGTGTCGCAAGTGCAGTTGCAGCTGCTGAACCTGTGAACCACCATTCTCTGGAGTGAAACACCTGTGGTTAGCCAGCCAACCCCACATCACACTGAGATTTATGGAAATGTTAAAGTAGCAATAAAAGTTGAATATATTTTATTAAGAATGCCAGGTTAATGAATAGGTACAAAACCTAGGAGGAGATAAAAAGAAATAAAGAAAAACCACCCCATACATTAACTTCTGTTCTTTATCTCAAAGGGCAGGTTTTTTTCTGCTCATTGCAACAAAATCCTGCTGGACACTTACAGTACTCTCAAGGCTGTGTCTTGTTCCTTATGACCTCTTGTATGTTTGCTTACTATTTTTAACCATGTTTCTCTGGGGGGGTTCACTCAGTTTCAAACTCTCAGAAGGTCTTTATGTAATTTATAAACTTCATACCTAACTGCGATAACAGTTTTTCATACTTTTACAAAAGACTACCTGCTGCAGCCTGAATTTTTGATACTGATATTCTAACGCATGGCTAGAGGGAGCCTTCACATAGCTAAACAGAGAAATAAACTCTCCAGCGAATGGGAAAGCAAGGCCTAAAGACAAGTCTGGCTGCAAAAGGCTGTGAACTCACCATCAATAGTGCAACACAAACTGGCAAGGCAGAGTCCTGATCTACATACAGAATGTTTGAGCTTTAAAGACAAAAGTAAGAAAGTCATTTAACAAAAGTAGTCCAAAGGAAAAGAGTTTCTCAGTATTACTCCCTGAAAAATGAACATGACAATAGTAAACCAGCTGTGGACTGCCTCTAGGTTTGGGTCTGATGTGATGGGGGGAACACTGCCATTCTTCCCATGCACAGTAGAGAGCTGAAGTTAGACCTCCCAGCCATTTCAGAAATAGTCTTCTCTGCGAGAAAGCAATGTTACCAGTTTATTTCCATTCTGTATGTTGAATTTCTGTAAAAAATTCCTGAATCAGGAGGCGGCATCTCAGTATCAAGAATGGACTTGCTCAGTTGTAAGACAATGATCTGCCAGGACTCTGAATTTATGATGTAAAGAGTTTGTTTTTGCAAAGTCGTGTGATGACTTCTAAGTCCCCTCCATGACTGCACAAGTGCTAGTCCTGCACCTGGTGCAGCAGCAGACCACTCAAGCCAGTTCTCTGCTTTCTGGCTGGTAAAGACAGGGACTGATACAAACCCTCCTGAGAAGCCTTAAACCAAACTGCTCTGTCACTAAAGTCCAGTGCAAATGAACACACCAGGTCACAAAGGACAGACATATCCTCTTATGAAAATGAAAACATCTCACAGAAAACCTTGCCCATACTTCGGTCCCAGTCCTGAAGGAGATTTACAAATTATGGGTAATATATGAGCCTGGGTACTGAAACAAACAGCTCTTCCACTTAATAAAAATCTGGGCTTCAGACAAGCTACAATGCATGCAGTGACTCTGTACCAAAATTGCTAATTGCAAATGCCACTAAATGGAGAGATTAACAACGTTATGTTACAGTAAGAATAATAGTATTTTACCCTTAGTTAGTTTCGATTTTGAAACATTTTGTTAAACTGAATGAAGATGTCCTGAAGGCCAGAAGTTTGTTCTTTTTTGAATGGGAACGGTGATCAAAGAGGTGGTAATGCCTGGCCTGTACCACCTGCCTTGCTAACTTATTTAGCCAATTGTCCCATATTTCCTTTCAAAGGCAGATTGAATTTGCTCTTTCAAATAACCCAGAGTTCAGTTCAGTGGATGAGTCCAACTTTGCAGATTGCCAGCGAGCGTTACATTGCCAGTATTTGCTTTGTGTGTCTCATACACCTCCTGCTGTTTACTGGTAATAAATCATATATAGGCTCGTTATTCCTGGACAACCCATGGTACAATACCACAGTTTATACAACTCAATAGTCTGAAGTTTGCTAGTGACTCAGATTCAAGTCTTCATACTTTGGCTGAGCTTTTATGAGCACTAGTAGTCCATTATGCACTACTAATACCATGATTATGGTTTCCACAGTGATTAACACACAACATTATTAACGATTATATAAAAAAATCCCAGTCAGATATTATATATAAATGCAAAGCTAAATGACTGTTTCTGGAACAAAAGTAAATAGGACCTGCAGTCTTCTTTGAAGAAGGAATGTGACATAATCACAGCTGTAGGAAAGTCCACTTCTGAGCCTGAATGCACATTTCTAGCACATACCTAGCAACTAGTGAGTCATTAATTCTGTCTGTGCTCTGATGTGGAATTTTATTAATTAAAAAACAAATATGCAACTAACACAACTGAAAAGGAAAACCATGAAAAAGTGCTGACATCCTTTAGAGAACATCAATTATGCAGAATATGAGCAATGCATAGTAGTCAGTATTAATCTTTCCAGCTATGTATATTGTAATAGTTAAACTAGACCAATAACACATCAGCAGTTTGATGACTGATTCAAAAAAAAAAAAAAAACAACAAAAAAACAAACCCTGGATTATTTAAGACATACTTTTGGATGCCACAAGTGAAATATTTTCTTATTTAAGCTTTGTAACTAAGTCATCATCCAGTATTTTGTTTATACTAGGGATAAGATTGCATTGTTAGACATTTCTAAAAGAATAAAACTGAAGAATTTGGTTATCTGATTTTTTCCAATTAATTCCCTAAAAATAAAAATTAACAAATAAAATACATTGGTAAAACAATATATTGGTTTTGAGGAGCTTAAATAGAGAGAAGACTGTAAGAGTTCCAGACTAATATAATAGGAGGAAATCTATTTCTGGATTGTATTTTGAGTAAGATCAAAAATTCTGTTAAGATCTATTTTGGATAATAAGAAATTTGTATTTATCTCTGCAAGTGCTATATTTTGTTTTCATGGAATGGGAACAGTAGTTTGAAGTGCTTGTTGAAAATGTCCAAAAACTGAAGTAATGGGTAGAATAAAAGACTTTAATGGGTAAACCAGATTTCTCCTGTTATTTAAATGAAAAATATAATTAAGGCATTAATTTTAAAACAAATTATATCCATAGATCAGAGTAATTTTCAGTTTTCCTTTAGAATTCTGAATTAAATGTAATCCAGCCTTCAAATTTTTGTTATAGTGAATATTTGTACACACTTTAAGACTGATTCTTCTGTTTCTATGGGATTCTGATTCTCTGGGATAAGACTGATTCTTCTGCTCCTTCTTTCTGATTTCTATGGGACGGAGACATCAGCCTTCATCAGCCTGAAGAAACAACCTCTAATTATCTTGAAAGAGAAAAAAGGCCCCATATGTAAGACAAGTCAATACTTAACCTGTTTCTTCTTCTATATTCAGTGAGTGAGGTGCAGTTTCAGCAGAGCCAGCTGGTGGCTAGCAGTATCATGGGATTTCTCCACATCCTTATATTGGATC
Organism: Tyto alba; assembly: GCF_018691265.1. Classification (NCBI taxonomy): domain Eukaryota; kingdom Metazoa; phylum Chordata; class Aves; order Strigiformes; family Tytonidae; genus Tyto; species Tyto alba. The sequence continues at coordinate 45,384,327 of NW_024881275.1, read as the reverse complement.
CAGAATGATGTGAGGCCATTCTGGCAACATTTGTTGTCTTTAGGATTTTATTTTTTTCTTAAGGGGAAAATCAATAAGTACAAAACTAGTGTCTCCCATGTCCAAATAGGATCTTGAAGGGAAGAAGTATCCTTTTTGCATTTTATCTTTTCAAATAGCACCATGGGACCACAGCTTGTAAGTATTTTAGCATTACAAAAATATACACAAAAGTGAAAGGCAAATAAAGACATGTCAATCTACCAATTCTTTTGGTTGGATAGAAACTTTAACCTTGGAACAAACCTCTGCATTAGGATGACTTCCTCAATAGCGTCTTGGCCCTTGGCAGCTTACCTGGGTTCTGTAGGACCTAAAAAAATCCCTGCATTTTTTGCTTCATTTGCTCCACATTTCTGAAGCAGCTAATGAAAAGCAAAAGCAATCAGCTACAGAGCAGGCACTGCCACTCAGCAGGCACTGCCACTCAGCAAGCATTTACATACATGACTTCTATTTTTTTTTTTTTTTCCCCCCCCAAGAGAAATCTGCAGAAGGGAGCGGTATCTGTAAAACAAAAGAATGATGAACTTGTTTTGTGGACAGTGGCAGTTCCTTTTCTTCCTGCAATTTTTTATGGATCTAGATTTCCTACTTCTCTGGTGCTCAAGAGGATTTCTTTCAGTTTAGGGATTCCCCGGGTGAGAAGGTGCCAGTGACGTCACTGGAAACCACTTTCATTTCACTTCCATGGTTTGTGCATGGGAGGGCACTCGCCCACTCTGATAGCAAAGGACTGCAAAGGAGGAGTGATCGGGGCGGGGGGGGGGGGGGGAAGGGAGGGTGGAGGGGTGGAGGGGTGGAGTAGGGGAGGGAGAGGGAAGAAGACGAGAAGTTTCCAGGACAACACTCTAGCAGATGGCCTGGTCTGCTGATAAATAGTGACACATCTGTAGCTCAATCAGTGGGAGGCTTATTTTTGGAAATCACAGCTCTCCCTTTGGAAACCTATCTAATTTCCCTACCCCCACCCCTTCCCAAGCCCCTTCTCTTTTTACAAGCTCTTTTGGCTGAGAATGGAGGAGTTGCAACAGAGATTGAAAGTGTGCCATCCCTAGCAAGCCACGCTCAGAATTAATTACATCATGTGTTATCCCCTACCCATCCCCACCACCACCTCTCTCATCCAATTATGCTCTCTAAGGCTGCTGGACTGGTGCTGAATACAAAAGTGAGCGTTGCCAAGGGAACAAGGAGGAAAAGCAGTCCTTTTCTCCTGCAGTTACTCTGTAAGCCAAAGGATCAGCTTTGCACACTTCAGATGTGATGTAACTGGTAAGATTCACCTATTCCTTTCTTGTAAAGAGACATAAATTCCCAGCATACCTGCATTTCACCAAAGCACAGATAAAAGCCTGGCCAACTCTAATTTTTCAGGTGATCAGTTGTGCATAAAACCATCCAGAAGTGGGAGGAACAGCCAGTACTGAAGTCCCATGCCTTTCCCAGTGTCCCGAGTGTACAGGGGTACACAAAGGACTGAAAAGTGACCCCACTCACCCTGCAGACCACCTGGCTCTCACACAGCAAGGGTACCACATGCTCATCTCAGTGGGAGAGCAGGGAATGGGCAGGAGCAAGAATCTGATCTTCTCCCCTTGACATCTCTCTTTTTTTTAGTATTAGCCCCAGGGAATTAGTGAGCTGCTTTCACAGACAGGTACCTGAGACAAAGGGAAGAACCATGCTCTCAAAGTCCCTCCAGGATGGGAGTAAAATGGCTGCATGCCACCACTGCCAAAAGTCTTGTGGTATAGCATGGTACAGCCCAAATCTCCTCCAGAGCCCCCGCAGGCACCCTGAGCACTCCCAAGTGCTTTGTTTTCAGAGAATGTATTTATCTGCAGCATGTGCTTAGCTAAGGTCACTGAAAGACTTCTACCTCTACCAGTCTACATGGTGGTAGTTTACATTCCTGTTAAAATACATCCTTAGGATATAAACTACAAATCTCTCTCAGATCAGATACCACCCAAAGTGTAAATAATTCAAATAGAAAAAGTATGTTAACATGAGAGGTTTGGTCCCATGCTCTTAAAAGCAACAAGTCAGAGGAACTGATTCCTCAAAACAATTACCTTTCTAGTGTCCACTGTTCCCAAACGCTCACTTTCTGGTGGCCTCAGATGTCTAGGTGATGTGTTATTTAATGACATTTCAAAAGAAGAACACAGAAGAAACAGAGGTGTGGATGGTGAAGTGACATGCCCATGCCCCTTCAATCCAGTGATACATTCAGAAGCAAACCTAGGAAAAATACCACCAGGGCATAGCTGGAGGTTACAGGTGGGTCCAGAGCACAGACATGATCTTGCACTTACCATTAACCAATTAACCATATTCAGCTCAATGAGACTTTTTACATGTTTGAGCCAAGAAAATGTATTTGATTGGCAAAAGCAAAGATGAATCTGTGTTGTTTCACAGTTTGTTTTTATTAGAAAGACTTTGGCTGGATTTAACCTCTGCAAAAATATATCTGTTGGAACTCTTTCACCTTTGGCCACTGGACATTTTATTTTTTCTGGAGAGAGCTAGCAACAAATTTTAAGCTTGTTGCACCCATTTCTAGCCTAGTGTCAGACATTTTTTTGTGCAAATGCAGACTTCAACTCCAAAAAGATAGAAAATAAACACAAAATGCAACTTGCATCTTTGCTTATTCAGGTGCCTCCATTGTATGGCGGAGGTACCAAGTTTTTCAGATGTGCACTGTCGTTACAATATGAGATGACATCTTCCAAAACTCTAAGCCAAAATATTTACTCTATTGTTGACAAAAATCTTTCTGTAGATGTGCATTCAAATTCACAAGCTGAAAAGAAAGCCTGTTTCCACAGAAAAGTTTCCTGATGCAGAACATGCAGGAATGATGTGTGTGTTACTAAAAATACTTTCCATGACTAATTTGTGACCATTAATCACTCTTTTTTTTCTTTTTTCCAAAGGGCAGACTGTGCATGTTAGCTTGATAACATATTGCTACATCTTGTGTCACACATAGTGAAAATAAATTGGTGAATGCTCTGATAGTTGCTGCAGTTCTAATAAATGAAAGTATCTATAAAGCTTTCCAGCACACATGGAGACATGCATATGCATACGTATGTAGGGAGAGAAAGAGAAGAGGAAGAAATCACAGCATTCTCTGTCCCATATTGATGTGATTTACTTTAAACCTGATTCAGATTAAATATCTTGAGTAACAGTTAGTATAGCATTACTGTTCTTTTTCACTGAAGTCTGGTGAGAAACAAACTAAGTGACTGCGGTGAGAAGCACCATGAGTTTTCTCAGGATTTTCAGTAAGAAAGTAAGTGACTTACACACAGGCTCTGGTTTTGCTAAAAAGAAGTCCCAAAGTTAAATGTGAGGCCAAGACACACAGAGGTACGTTGGACTCTTTATTGAAGCTCTGAACTGTTTTGGAAACCTGATCCCAGAAGCAGAAGCCACAATGTGAGTTGAGAGACCTAATATTCAGAGAACATGCCACAGCCCATGTAGGCATTGACCTGGGCTGTTGAAAACACATCTGCTGCATATAGTTACTTCTTCAGCCACTACAGCTTCATGTGGAAACATCACCAAACAGCAGGTGGTCCTCTTGGGCTTGGATGGGTAAAGGTGGAGGGGAAAATTCTTCCCACGGCAACAGTAAAAGTAATTTCCTGAGATACTCCACATCCATTCAAAGACACTATCCATTGATCTTACATAGGTATATCTAATCTGAGAAAATGGTGAAAATTATTTACTGCCAGATAATTTTCAATGTTTTCTGCTCAGTACAGTGACATATATTCAACCTCACAGATGAAGCCATACATAGAGATAACTCTGCAGTTCACTTTTACACAAATGATGATGGAAACTGCCCCAAATAATTTTCCTCAGGACTCTACAGACTTGTGGGTGATTCTTGCAGGTGGGATCTTCAGGTGGGGGGCTACTGGATCAGTCACTTGTGGGAAATCTGGGGAGGCAGGTTATGTTCCTTGCTTTGATACTGATTCTTTTGGGTATTTTTGAAAACCTATCCATGAAGAGCTATCCAGATACTTTTATCTGTAAGATAATCAAACTCTGACAAGCAGATGCCTTGAATCAGTCTTGCAGGAACTCTTTCCTTCTCATCAATATTGGTTGGCCAAATCTTCCTCTGTAAGAGAATTGCTGTGCCCGTTCTTTGGGCATTTACTTTCTGCAAAACATCTTTCCTGAAGCAGCAACAAGACCCCAAGGTGTTCTGCCTGCAGCAACATGAATAATGTGAGGCTAACAATGTAATTTTTCCTGTGAAATACCCAACAGAAATTGCCATGTTGCTATTTCAAATGCCTCTAATTCACTACTCTATTTGTGAATCAACATTGCCTCCCACTGATGCTTTAGTTATTTTGGGAAGCTGATGGTCTTTATTCTTCTCCCTACATCTTGATATGACAAATACTTTAATATGTAAGTCTCAGATATATAGTATCTGCATGGGAGAAAACATAAGGACTGACCCCCCAATTGTCCTGCATCCATTGCAATAATCCGAGAGATCAGAACAACTTCTCACACAATTTGCACTAGCACATGTTTCTACAAGGAGGCAAGCTGAGCTTGGTGCACTGACTCAGGTGTGCCACCCTGAGAAGGCAGGAGCAAATGCTCACCTACTCAAAGAGACATTGTTTGTTTAAACTCTGATGATTCATCAGCTAAAAATGCACTCCCAAGGTCTGCTCAGTCTTCCAGGTCTTGTCTCTGACAAGCATTTACCTAGTGCATTTACTAGGCCTGTGAAGAGTCTGGCTGACTGAGCTCACCAGGACACTGATGTTTTCAGGGTGCTGTGGTCCACGTGCTCGTGGTTGGTCACTGCAGTCGTAAAGTGCAACGCCTCTCTTCATAATGCAGAGGCACATGTAGCTCTCAAGATTTCTGCTTTGCTTTGTGTGAGCTGTGCTGGGCAAAGGATTTGTTTCTCCTGCCACCACTCTTAGCTAAACAGCCATAATGTTATCAAGGGGTCTGAGGCTGCTCGTTTAACACAGTACTAGCACAGAAATGATCACATACAGAGGAAAGGAGAAGGTTGCTTGTGGTTTTCTAAAGTTCAGGCCTGATAAGGCACATCCACATTACTGAGCAGAAACCCATGCCTTCTTAAGCCATTCTCAGAAAACATAAGCTGCTCTAGTGCATCTACAGTATGGTTGATTAACAGTAGAAATACCAGAGCAAAGCTTTATTGCTTGTGCTATGCAGGAGGTCAGCCTAAAAGATCTGACTGTTCCCCCTGGCCTTGAAATCCACAGAAGTGCTTCTCAAGCACCCTAAAGGATTGCACGGAACGCTATCAAAATAACTATTACAAAAAAATTTCACTGTCCTCAACTAAGACCAAGTAGTAGGCCGAGACGTGAAACACTGTCAGCTCAGAAGTGGAGGGTTGTACTCACAGGCATGCATACAGCACTGCATGACATGTTGATGCAATGAGTTTAGCCATGCAAGAAACCAGGTAGGTCGCTGATGTTCTTATGCAGAACAGCAGACATCAGTTTACTCTCCCCACAGCTGGCTACTGCTCCGGATACCAAAAGAGCAGGCTTCCCTAGCTGATCTGCCTCTGAACTTAAATTCCGCTTCAGAGGAGGGTTTCCCAGATCTTACCACCCAAATCCTTCTACCAGCCATACCGATTTGAAGCAAACTTTGCCGATCCTGAGGGCAACATTTAGCTGAAACTTGCCCATAGGTAGGAGTACAAAAACATATTTAACCACCATGGACGGTTTGGAGACAGCCTACTGCTGTCACCTGAGCCATCAGCTATATCCACATCAGCTGCCAAGCAAGAGTCCTCTGGTTTTCTGTGCTTTGCACCTGGACAGTCCCACCTGTACACACACACACACACACACACATACACATGTAGACACACATGCACACACACTCACACATGTGCACACATGTGGTACTCTGTATCTTCTGTCAGTAAGCATAGGTATTTGTGCAAGTGGCATGGTAGTGAAAGCTAGGCTCAGACAGAAAGTGTATAATGTGTTTTCCAAATGCTACACTTCACAGCTTGTGATTTTTTGCACTCTTTTACAAATGTGTTTAAATACTTTGGCAAAGACAGTAATGTTCTGATTTTTTATCAGTAGGAAGAAATACTTACATTTGGATGGAAGGTAGAAGTACTTTTAAGTTGCACAATATTAGCAATTCAAAAATATTAAAGTTAATATTTCACTCTGCCGTGCAAATTCTAATGCCAATCCAAAATTTAAATGTCTGCAATGTTTTTCTAACAGGAATTAAGTCACCTACATTCACATACGTGGATTTAAAAAAAATGATTTATAAAATCCTCAGTACAAATATATCATTTGGAAAAACTGCTTATAAAAGGTTAAAAAGAAATTAAAAAAAAAAAAAAAAGAAGAAAAAAAAAGAAGGTATTTTCCTATAAAGAACTAGATTTCAATTGAAATGTGTTCTTCTGTGTAGCAATTCTGAGATGAGAAAACACCAAGCAGGTCTGAGGTTTTCTGTGTACCAAGCAAAGCACATGTCAAAATTTTGGTGTGCTTACGTATTTATCAATATTCACATTGTGGCTTAATTATTCTGTTTGGTTCTTGGTCTCTGATTAGCAGTTATAATAACTTATTTAAATGATTGGGACACATCAACACAATGACTAAGAGCCAAAGACTGGAAAGGGGTCCCAGCATTTGCAAGATATTCTTCATGTGTAGTTGGAAAAAGCATTTTGAACTACTGTAGGGGAAAACCAATTATTTCATAGGTGAAGGAGCCAATTTAGTGCCCAGCTGCACTTTCCAAAGAGAAATAGGTAAAACAGTTTCCATTTTAGTACCAGTAAAACTTACCTTGCTTCTCAAAAGTGCTCTAAAGATGCAAGTGTGAAATGAAGAAATTTCACATCAAATATCACACTAAAGTGTGAAAATAAAATTTTTTGTAAGCAACATGCAGTAAATTTCAGCAATGTGAAAAGAGGATATTATTAAAAAAACAAAACACAACAAAACAGAAGAAAATGTCAGTTATTGCGGAGCCGCGGATGAACGACACGCCGAGACGGGTTCAATGTGGGTGAAAGAGCATCAACTAACTTTATTGGTCAGGGTACATATATTTATACAGACAATGCTAATTATTATGCCTACTAGTCACTAGCTGATTGGCTTAAGCTCTAAAAGTCATGTTTGCACTGTCCACCTACTTGCAGTTAGCTAACAGCACAAGCTTCTCGTAACACTAAGTTTCTCATTCCTCTTGACTTGTTTTCGATACGCAACGGTACCATAACACTAATTTTCTCATGCCACTATTTCTAATTCCCCTTAACCTGTTTTTGACACACCACGGTACACAAGGCTGAAGCGTCCTTGACATTCCTCCTGTATCAGCAGCTGCGAGCAGCTGCAGGCAAACCCTAGTGAGGCCCAGCATCAGCGAGGCAGCATGAGCCCCTAGAACAGGCTCTGATTGTACAACTGCTCGGTGGGCTCAGGACCCTTGTCTCTGAGCCATTCTCCAACAAGTTATGATTTTGGTAATTATATTACCCCCCAAAATAATACTTACTGTAATTGCAGTCAGAACAAGTTAAACTTTATAATACATGTAGGGCCAAATTTTCCTTCTCTTTACAAAACTGTGGTTGCACTGAGTTGACTGAAAAAAGAATTTGGCACAACATGCAAATTCTTTTAGTTATTTCACCAAAGGTCTCCTGTGTATCTTTTAATTTGTAATCATAATCTCTGATGATACAATTGATAAAAGTGACTACCTGCTCCCTGGAAACAGATTCTGAGACCAGATTAGATTTTACAACCTCTGGATCTTGCTGTCAGAGCACAGAGGTGGCTCCTAACTCTCACTCACTCCCAGCTGGCATCTGAAGAAAGGAGTCATCAGAATGACAAAAAAGGCTAATAGCTAATTGGTGTGCTTGCTTCTAGATTAACAGGAAGCAGCCAGTCCTTCACTGATCTGCACAGCATGTACCCCTTGAAACGGGCAAATAAACAAACAAAATCAGAAACAGAAAAACTACCAACCAAACCAAACCCCCAAACTTTAAAAAGTTAACTTAAAAAGATAGTTAAATCCAAGCTTTACACTGTTGTAAATGACCACATCAGATGCAAGGCAATACAGAAGCAGGTCCAAAGTATTTGTAGTTTAATGAGGATGAATAGGGCACATACACTGCAAAGAAACATATTTTTCTCTTTTTAGTCAAAGATCCTAAGCTCTGCTTTATTCCTGCTCTGTGGTCCTGCAAAAATCTGAATATGAATAGAAAATAGTTCTTTTAGCAGTCAAATGTAGAACAGTGAATTAATATGAATAATAGGAAGATATTGCAATACTCAGGCAGTATATATCTTGCATTTTAGACATGTTGATCACACAAAACAATGCCTAATTAAAAATTGGCTTATGTTGACAAACAGCACTAGTGGAACATTTATTTGAACACCTGCTCTGACCAGACTGAAGAGCCTAGTTATTTATTTTCTGACTATTGATTTATTTTTGTTCTAAAAGAAAGTCTGTGGCAAATGCATGTTCACACAGGGACTTGTGCTCTCCATTTTCAGATGTTAACCTTAAAATCCCACAGATTTCCTTTTTCCTGTTTATAAGGGTGAAATATAGCTCTGGCTTCATTTTTTTTTAAAATTAACCAAGATATAATTAAAAATGACTTGATGAAAAACTTATCAAAGGGATAGATATTTGACAGTAGATGATTCATAAGCACACAATATGAGCTGCCCTCACTCAGACCAAAGATATATCTAGACTACTATTCTATCACTAACAGCTATTTTAAGAAAATATATTAATGAAAAAGGCAAGTATAGAGTAATTCTTTTCTGTCGTGTCCTCCAGATGCCATTTTAAACAGCCAGTCATAGACCTGTCCTCTATATATTTATCTTTTTCTGAATATCTTGTGGTAATTAAATTCATGACGTAATTATAGTAAGATTTGTGGAAGGAGATTAAGTCTTCTGCTGAACCAAATAATACTGCTGGAAAACAAAAACAGACATAATATTTGTCACATGAACTTTTTTTTTTTTTTTTTTTTTTTTTGTTTAAAACAGAAACAGTGTTGTTCAAAATTTGAGAATAATTCATTGGATTTTCACTAGACACACTAATTACAACATCTAAGACCAAAAAAATACTTGATTCTTATGGAGCAGAGGAAGGATTTTAGCAGCAAGAGAGGTGATAGTATGATTATGTCTAATAGTTAAGAAAAATAATAATGTGCAATACAACAAATACCTGTTCAGAGTCTATGACTTTCATTATTTGACAATTACAGACTTTAATTTTTTGGTTTGTCCTTTGAAGCTGTTTAGTGAGCTCTCATTTGAGGATCCAAACTTAAAGTTTACCAACAGAGTAACTGCCTTGTGAAAAATACTATCTTATTGAAAAGAGGATATTTTTATCTTCTGCTGATTGTCTCCAAGCTCTGCATATCAAGTGTTGCTTCATCAGTTCAAAGTTTGCACAAGGTGACTTTGGAGCACTGGATACTAATACCTACTATTGCATACACATGATTGTCTTGGTTTGGGCTGAAATAGAGTTAATATTCCTTTTCAGGGACTAGATGAGTGCTGTGTTTTGGATTTAGCTTTGGGTTTGGTATGAGAAGAATGCTGGTAGCACACTGGTGTTTTCAGCTGCTACCGAGACTTCAAGGACTCTCCAACTCCTCATGTCCTGCCCGTGCACAAGGGCACAGGGAGCAGGGAGGGAGCACGGCCACAGCACCTGACCCTAACTGGCCAGTGAAATATTCCATATCATGGAACGTCATGCTCACTATATAGAGGAGGGGTGGTTGGGAAGGAACTCTCTCTCTCTCTCTCTCTTGCTTCTGGGATTGCGATTGCGGGATCTTGGTATCTCGGGGTCGCTGGCCGGGAAGGGGCTGGGGATTGGTCAGCGGGTGGTGAGCAATTACGCTGTACATTGCCTGTTTATATATTGCTTTTTTTTCCCCCCTATAATCGTCGTTGTTCTCGTTTTATTGCCATTATTAAACTGTTCCTATCTCAGCCTGCGAGTCTCCCTTCACCCCTCTAATTCCCTCCCCCATTCCCAGGTGGGGAAGGGGAAGGGAGTGTGACCAGCTGCAGTGGTTGGTTGCCGGCCAGGCCCAAACCATGACAATGATAAAGCGTCCTTGATAGTTTGTTGTATGAGTTGTCATGCTGTAATGGCTCTGTGGATGTGCTGGCTGAAGATTGCTTGTGTTGTTGCACACATCAAAGCTGTTCCACAACTCCCAACTTTCCTTCGTACCCCTCAGTTCACCTTTTTCCACACTAATCTATACTTTCTGGGGTGCATGACTGCAATGTCCCACTGTATTTGAAATCCAGATATTGCATGCTTCAAAACAACAATTGCATTCTTCAGGAGACTGAGTCACATCCAGTGCGACAACCTCTGAGCAGGAGGTTGGATGAGATACCTCCTGCTGTCCCTTCCAGGGAGAGATGTGAGCCTCTAACAGGACCAAGAGCCTGGAATCTAAGCCTAGCAATAGATTAGCTTGAAATAACATCCAAGATACTTAACTGATTAGAGTGGCTAATGAATCAAAGGAATGGTTGAGCTAAAGCTGTGTCTGATCCTGCTTGACTCAAAGTGTTTCAGCTGCATATAGATAACTGTGCCAGGCTACAGTTCACACAGACTGTATAAACTTGACACAGGATACACTGGATGAACCCAACCCCTTGCTTGTGATGAGGGAATTAACTCATATTTACAGTCCTTTCTGTCACTGCTGGGACTCTACTTGCAGACAGTGGACTGTAGAAAAGAACTTGTGCTCCATAAAAAGCTTGGTCTTAGACTGGGCCTTATTCCTTGGTATTCACTAAAGCAAAAAGCCATTCATGTGAATAAGCCGTGACATATGATGGATAGTTCATTCAGCAGTCCCACAACAGTGGCAGTTTAAAATAATTTTTTTTTGTTTTCTTCAAGAACATTCTGGTTTTAATAAATGTGCATGCAGGTAAAAGGAGCTTTATAATTGCAAACTTTATAACTGAAAAATCCTTTGATACCCTGAGAAATACTTCTATCCATTTAAAGGTGTTACAAACTTAAAGCAAATCACACAAATCTGAAATGTAATACCATTAGATACTTTAACTGGCAGGAATATGAATTATTTATTTTCAGATGTTATGTATCTCATGTTCAGTTTTTTAAACTTATTCTAATATTTGAGTGCCTAACATTTAATATCCATGGTCACAAAAAAAAATGTCAGATGAAAGAGCCTCCTGAATAATTTTAGTATATGCTATTAGCCCAAAATGTAATACTGACCAGCAGGATCAGTACTTCATTTGCCTTCCATGTGCATCTTGGATTTTATTAAATAATGTCTGTCACATTGTCCTGGGTTTGAGTGAATGGTGGGGGTTTTGCTAGCAGGGGAAGGGGATATAGAGGTGGCCCCCCTGTGAGAAGCTTCTCAAAGCTCCCCCAGCTCCAAGCCAGCTCCACCTCTGCACCAAAACTGAGCCAATCAGCTGCGCCTCTGCGATAACGTATTTAAGAAGGGACGTGGTGAGGAGCGGTGGGACTTGTGAGGAGGAGTTGCTGCAGCTGCATGAACACCAAGGTCAGTGGAGGAACGGAGGAAGAAAGGAGGGGGGAGGTGTGCCGGAGCAGAGACCCCCCTGTATCCTGTGGGGAGACAGCACAGCCGCCCATTAAGATCTATGGTGGAGCAGACACTGATTTACGGCCTGTGTTTCTCATGGCTGACCAAGGTGACGGTGCCTGAAGAAGGACGGGGTCTTGTGGGAAAAAGTAGCCCCGCTGCTGTAATTCAGCACTGGGAGGATTGCAGCATGTGGGGGTGTCCCAAGCCGGAGCAGCTCTGGAAGGGCAGCAGCTGTGGGAGGGAATCCAGTCGGAGAAATCTGGTGACCCACACCAGAACAGTGTAAGGAAACATTGCAGCCCATGGGCAGAACTCATGTTGGAGAAAGTTTGTGAGGCACTGTCTCCTGTGAGAGGGGGACCATGATGGAGCAGGAGGAACAAGTTCCAGAAGCTCCTCCCACCAAAGATGGGAGAAGTGGCAGCACTGACTGCACCCCCAATTCCCTGCCCCTGCGCCGCTGTGGGGAGGAGGTAGAGATATCGGGAGCAGAGCTGAGCCCGGGAAGAAGGGAGGGGTGGGGGGAGGGTTTTCTCAAGATGCGACAATGTTTCTCACTGTCCTACTCTGTTATGTGTTGTTACTGTCTGTAATAAATGTATGTTCTTTTTTTATTCCCTAATGAGTCTGCCTTTTGCTCATGACCATAATGGGTGATCTGCCCCCTCCCAGTCCTACCTCAAATCCCAAGCCTGGCTCATTTGTCCCTTCTCATCACTGGGAGAGAAGGGATGTGTGAGCAGCTGTGTGGTGCACAGTTGCCCTCTGAGGTCAAACCACAACACACATATAGAAGTGTTAATAGAGACATTACTAATATCAATAACCTGCATTTTTAATTGCAGTAGACTTTTATGTGTATTGCAAGGAAATGCGTTGTCTTTCGAATCTAGTAACCTCTTTCTTCATTGCCCAAAACAAGGCATGATGGCCTCTTGTTCAGCTTCTGTTAGTACCCTTTATTCAAGATTCATAGATCATTTTCTCTCTCAGCAAAGCTATGCATAGTCCAAATCTTCTTTACTCTTTCAGATTTGGTACAAGGCAGATTTTTTTTTCCTATTGACTTTCAAAATATCTCACACTATCATAATCAAATCTTGGCTGACATTGGGTAACTCTTACATGAAATTGCACGAGCAATGAGTTTTATAAATTCTAAATTAACATTATAAATGAATTAACTGTGAAAACTGCCAGGAGCTGGCTCAGCAAAATCCCAAACCCTTCTGTCCTAATGACATAGGCCCCAGCTTCTGCTGACTGCATTATCACAGGCACAGACCTGATCTGTTTGATTTGCACATGAATTATGACATTTTTTAAGAATTACAGCATTTATAGGTAGTGCCTACAACAATTACTAACTGAATTAACTCCCTCTCTTTCTGTGCTTCTCAGTTTCCACAAACAATTTTTTTTTTTTTTGCCTCTCTTCCCCATGTATGTGTAATATAGACTGTCCATCCACATGACCATATCCCCAAAAAGTGACTGGCTTAAGGAGGAAGAGATTGTGTTCTTTGCAGGGATATAACTGAGTTATTTCCTCAGCCTTGGTTTGCAAAATTCTTACATACATGCTAACTTTTCTCTGAGCTCAGCATGGCCCTCAACTGGAAATTCTATGCAGAAGTCCACCCCAGCATCCATGATATACAACTGCCCTTAGTTACTTACTTATGCCTGCAATGCGATTACCTATGGAATACCTATGGGCTTTACACACATGGGACAAAGTTGTCCAGCAGGATACATGTTAGTGAACACGTGTGTCTGCCCAAAGACCAATGCCTTATTTAATTCGCTATTTCAAGCCTGAATAGAATTAGCTGAGTCCTCTGTGAGTGGAAAATACTGGCTTTCACAGACATTTGAGTCAGATCTGTTGCAGCTGGACACTCAAACATGCCCAGAGCTTGATGTTTTGAATGTGAGGGGCTGTAGGCTTAGTTGTTCACATTTCTCCTGATCTGGAAGGTAAACCAGACTAAAGAAAAGCAAAGTACATATTTTCAAATACAGATCTGAGTGGGCATGATGACACAATGTTTATACTTGTTAATGATTTATTGTTTTTAACTCTGTCAAAAAATATATCCTTCTTTACATCAGGCTGCAGTATTTTCTACCATATAATGATGCATTAGTTATGCATGCCTGAACTAGTGATGCTTTTATGAAAACCAGTAGAGCCAGAAGCAGATATTGAAAGATCCATTTTAGAGAATGCTACTGCACACATGATGTGGACAGGGAAGAGAGACAGAGAAAAGAGGGTAGATTTTTGTATAATGTAAAGGCAGCCTGTGAGAAGAACCTTAGTTTAAGAATATGGGATTCACATCCTGGCTCTCACCACAGACACCAGTGTGACTGGGCAAGTTACTGAATCTCTCTGTATTTGTAAAGATACAGTCTCTCCCTCTCACAAATGCAAACCTCTGTGTGTGTGTGATATGCATCAAGACTTTAAAACATTTCTGCCAGAGTATCAGTAAGACCTCTTGGGAAGCTGAAACTCAGGAGGTGAGAAATATTTCCTTCACTTTTAGAGACCTGGTTCTGCTTTGTACAGGAAAATCTATTGCACTTAGGTGCTGTAGCATGAGATTTAACTATGCATCATAAAACTGATTCACACCCAAATTCTCTGGTATGGAAGAATGCTGCAGTTGGCTTGTTCTGATAGCATCTTTGTGAAATTTATATTTTTCAAAGAGTGAAGCACAAATGTTTAAGCATAAACATGCACACCTTTGCTAAAGATTTGCAATATGGTATCCTATACACACGCAAAAAATTGTATACTCCAAACATCAAAATGGTTCCTGTTCTGGCAAAGACCACAGAGGGCTCTCTATACCATTTCAAAGCGTTTTGGAAGTACTGGGTTTCTTGTAGCCTCCCTTTCTCAGTTGGAGCTCTGGTCAGCTTGTGTGGTCCCTGCCACAGAGGACCATCAGTTATACCATCCAGACTGTCATATCAAAGACAGTGAAGTAAGCAGAATCATAGTTTCTAGTGAGTTACATATTGGCACCCATACTAATTAGAGTCAACCCATTAACACAGAGGATTTCTTTCACCTGAGGCCATGAAGTGCAACATCTATTTCTGTTGGTCCTGTGAGAATTTCCACAAGAAGGCACTGCAAACATCTTAAAATTATTGTAACCATTGTCAGTTATTCCCCAGAGCACAGGCTAGTTAGCTGTAGTGGAGCTTTCGTCTCCTCCTGTGGAAGTCTTTATTTTTGTTACAGACCTGCCTCCACCTTGTTTTGATCAGTATGTCTTTCTTTCTGGGGATGCCTTCTCAATGTAACCAGTTTGGGTGTTCAGGGGAATAGTGCTGCTGAAACTTTCCATTGCCCTCATGGCAGGAATCTCCTTTGGCTCCATGTTGTCTACAGCTTGGGATTTGGGACATACTTCTCTAAGGGTGCTAAATCTTAAATCTATGAACAAATACAAGCAGAGAGGTGCATCTAAGCATGACCAGACTCGCACTAGCAATCTGATCAGCACACTTTAAGTGGCTGTTTGACTTTACACTGGCAGCTGGTAGTGAACTAATAGCAAGCAACTGATCAGCAACCACATTTCAGTGGCGATGTCAGCAGTGTATTCACACCCACCACCAATCACCCGATCATGCTCTTGGGAACTGCTCTTAAAAGCCAATTTAGCAATACTCTGAACATCTTGCAGCACCTGTTAACAGAAAGATATGAAATGTCAAAATGCATATACTTCTTAATGCTTACATGAAAACATGGTATTGATCAGAATTAACTGAATTCATAAATACAAGATTTGACACAAAAATTCTCCTATTGTGAGAATCCAATGTTGACTAACAATTTGTAAGGGCTGAGTCCATTAATACAGCTATATTTACTCTCTCTAATAAGTACGAGGTACTTAGTTACAAGGTGGTAACAAAATACCACATCCATAAGCACAGTTTTACCATAAAAACACATGATCTAGCACCAAAGTTCAGAACAGTTGGTCATCACCAATGCTATTAAAGAGCTTCTCTCCATTAAGGTGAATTATACATTATGCTTAACCTATAGAACTAGGGCCCTTTAGCATGTTGTCACAACATGCGTTTACTGCAAGATTACACCTTCATTGCATGCTTGTTGGACCTACATGCATGGGAAAACACTCCATGAAAAACAGCAGCATCCCTTTGCATGAGACTGAGAGGATGAGGATAAGCAGACTCAGCTAGTGTCTTTCTGGTGTGAGGTAATTTGGTCTTGACAAAGATGCTCTTTTTCACAGGAATAACTGTAAGGTGCCACCACAAGATGTGTATCCATGCCTTAAGCTAAGAGGTCTGCATTGCAGATCTTACTCTGAAGTTCAGAGGACTTTTTATCTAAGCAACAAAACACCTCAGTGGGCCTTTTGACAATAAATTCACAACCATGCATCAGCAACTGATGCATGTAGACAGTAAGGCTCTGCAGCAATTGGCAGCTGGTATCCTGGACTGGGAAAAATTGCTCCACGGTAAACTGTGTATATAGTCAGATGAGTGTGAGAGCAGGACTAAAAGAGTGATCTCCCAAAGAGGTCTGGAAAATTTAACAGCTTATGACTATCTCTGACTATCACATACTGGATAGTCCAGACAGACAGATGTGGGACTGATGTGAACAGAGAGCTATAATCAACAGCAGGCTGGCCTCAGTAACTGCCATATTATAAGGACCTTACTTTTAGGTTTTCCATCAAAACTGGTGCCTTGTAATGTGTGGGGTTTTCTTGCTGGGTGGCAGTCAGGAATGTTCATTTTCCTCATTGAGTAATTGAGGGATTTTTGAAGTCTCAGTGTAAAGTTCCAGAAACTTTTCTGTGGCCACAGATGGGTTTACAGACCAGGGAACAGTCACTAATACTGTGGGAATCCCTTTAATTAGTAACAGAATCATTAAAAGATTCTTTGGTCTTTTTTCATGACCACGCCATAATATATAATGTCAAATAATTGCAATTAGATGCCATGTAGGCCAGAGAAAACAACACTCTGAAATGAGAAAAAGTCTTCTGATGCCCCTGTCTTTTTAGTTTCCATTGCTTTCTGCATGGATTACAAAGTAATTTATCAGCATTTATTCCTAACAGTTGCAGTAGCAATATTTAGGATGCCTGAGAGAAGAGAACTGCAAAACATAGATCACTGAAGGTCTGTCTTTGTATGACAGAAAATGAATTAAAATGATAAATGATGATGTACCTAATAAAGATTTTATAGATTGTGGTTTATAATATCCTGTATCACTTCCACCTAATTGGGAGCAGCTTTTCAGACTAACAGGCAGTGATGACACAGCATCATAATGGTGATAGTAACACTTTCCTGTATAATCTGCAAACTGATAATGGAAGTTAGCAGCAGGATAAATCCATAGAACAATGGCCCTCAGCTAAACTCTACTTAATGAATCAAAAGGACAAGAGATCCTCAACAGAGTGAAGAGAATATACTGCAGCAAAAGGTCCCACAACGTCTTTGAACTCCCCTCTGGCCAGCAGATAACTGGTACAAGCATGTGGAGGAAGGCAGCAAGCAAGGCAGACAACTGGTTAGAACACCAAGCTGTGGAAACAACTATATGCTAATGAATTCAAATGAAAACAACACTGAGGAGAAAGTCCTTATACTGGAGTAAGACTCAAACCATTTCCCTTACAGAGAGGGAGAGTAGGAGAAGGAGAATTAGAGAGGAGAGGGAGAGGGAGAGGGAGAAGGAGAGGGAGGGGGAGGGGGAGGGGGAGGGGGAGGGGGAGGGGGAGGGGGAGGGGGAGGGGGAGAGGGAGAGGGAGGGGGAGAGGGAGAGGGAGAGGGAGAGGGAGAGGGAGAGGGAGAGGGAGAGGTCCTAATTGTCCAAAGTTTAGCAAATTACTTCCTTTGCTCCTGCCAAAATCTGAATAAAACGTTCAAACCTGGATACCTAAAATTAGTCTCTCAAGCTTATCTTTAGAGAATTAAGTATAAAGTCATGTTTCTGTAACCTGTCTGCAGGTTGATCCCTCCACTCAGCCATGTTGTATGTGATATGCACAGAAATTTGCGGTGGTGAGAGCTTTAGCAGAGACAAGCCTTTCAAAAGTGCAATCAAACAGCTTCCAATACATTCATTCACCAAATGAAACATCATAGAGTTTTGAAAAATCTCTCCTCTGACACCAGGAGAGTGACTGACATCCACATCTCCCACCCAAGTCCCACTGTTCATCACCTAATTTAATGCATGATTATGACCTGCAATAGATAAGCATCCTAGACAGCATAGTAGTAGCTTTTAGTTGTTTACACATTTCAGCTACTTTCCTGTGGGTTAACCTGCCCAGTCCTAAATTACAAATCTGAATGCAAACCTTCATGGCACCAAAAGATCATTCCAGGGGCATTTCTAAATAGGCACTGATGAGTGGTGTAGCTACTACTGTATTTCAATTTTCTGCTTCATTTAGAGAAGTGGAAAACAAAGACAGAGCTGCACTAACTCCTGAGTTAGGCAGATGGAGATCACCCTAACTCAGGATAAAGCAGTGGGAATACTGAAAAAAAGAGGTGGTCTACAGAGGGAAAGCAGCATCTCCCAGTGATGGCACTGGTCAGTCCTGCTTCAGTAATGTCCTGCTCCCATCAAGAAGTGGTCCTGTGAAGATGTTGATACATGTTTTTCAGAAAAGCTGCCAGTGGGACCCTTACCAAAGGTGACTGCTACCTTTCCACAGGGCTCATTGTGGAAAATCTCCTTTCTCTTTCCTCTGATGCTATCAGTTTACTGCCCTTCCTGCTGGTGCAAGAGCTTATTATCCCCATAAATGACAAAATTAAGGGCTTAGTTATAATCACACAAAGCTACTAACATATGGCATTTATAGGAATGAGCTTTTCCCCCGGGCGAAGCAAAGGGCAAGCAGCTGGTTCTTATCAATGACTGGAAATTACCTCAAAGCAGTATGACATCAACACCAAAATGCTGATGATCAAGGCAGACAGAGTGCAGTTTCTGAGATGCTGCTCTTGAGCAAGTTTCCTGTGTCATGAAGGGGAACAGTGTTAATGTCCAGTCCAATGCTTGGGAGACTTTTTGCTGGATGGATGCTAGTAGCAATGTGCAGGCATTTGATGTCTGTCACTACTGACCTGGCTTAGCCACTCATTCCTACAGCATATTACCTTAGTCAAAAACAAAGGGCTTACAAAGCAAAATAGAAATCAGAAAACTCAGATATAGCAAAAAAGGCTAAACCTTTCCAGATTAATCAGGAGATGGGAATCTATGGTGGTCTGAGAAAGAAAAGGAGGGGGAATGGCCAGTTTTAAAGTGCACAGCAGGTCTAAGGAAGTCACGATGAAAACTCCCTCTCAAAGTAGAACAGACTGCCAGGTGAAAAACTTACCCCACTGTTTTTCGACAAAGCAAATTAGCCAGATTTACAGGTTCAGTTCAGCAGTTGCTGGATGAAACTGTAATTGAGGCTGTTGCATCCTGCCAGACCAGAGGCAAATACCCACTTGGCCTGACAAAATTCGTGTACCTTACACACTGCTGTTGTCTCTGGGATTTTCTCTAACTGCTAGCAGACCTCCAAATAGCACTAGATTCACAGACTGAAATTTTAAGAGATGCTGAAACTGTGGAGCTGGACAGCAAATCTTTATAACTTGGAATAAACCATGGCACAAACCCTCAATGAAGTTTCCTCCTTATTTCAAAGTTATGTTGCAATGTAGGAATGTGACTGCAAACTTTATGGGCTCAACAACCCTGAGAGGAACTGGTTGTAAGAATAAATAGATCTCAGACCTTTGAGAAGAGAAAACTAAAACACTGGGGGAGAAATTATTTTTTAGAATTACCCTTGAAATAACAAGCAACTGCTTTCTCTGGTTTACTGTGAAGGGTTGTGAGGCTGCAACAAAATGTCCCTATCCATGGCAACGCAAGTAAACCAGTAAGGCCCTTCCTGTGTTTTTTCTGTAACAAGATTTGCTCCAGGATCACTGGTAGGAACCTGAAAAATTCCCAACCAGATTCTTAGGAGTTTCAGACCAGAATAGCAGGAAGTAAAAAAATCAGAGAGAAAAAAAATAAAATTCCAGAAATTATAGCAATTTTTTTTTTTTTTTGGTTCAAATTATCTCTCTGACAAGAAATGGACTTTCCATGAGACAACCTTCAGCATCGTGGAAGAAGTGAGAGGATATGAGTGCATGGCACAGTTTGGTGCCAGCATCACTTCTTTCAGAAGCTCATCATGCTCTCTAACTGCTCACAACCTCCTCCAGATCAAGTGGAGGAACACAACTCCTGTAGGACCGCTGCCTTCATCAGCCGTGTTACAGCCAGATTTACAGGTTCAGTTCAGTCCCAACTATATTCCTCTCTTCGCATGCTACAGAGAACGGTTTTAGTCTTCAGCCTTGTTGAGCCCGTTAAATCCTGATCACTATCTATCTAATACCCTGATGGGCCAATGTGTAATGTAGTCTGGCTCCTATTGCTGGAGCTGATGCATTTGCTTAGTTGAAGAATGGGTGTCCTTGATGTTCTGTTTGAAGCAATGGTACATTGTTGGCATCAGTCATTCCAGCCTGATTTCAGTTAAGCTTTCAGGGTTGTGGTTAAGAGGTTTATTCACCTCGGGCCTTGGAGCAGAAATTGGAGGAGGATAAGAAAGAATTTCATGTAAGTTCTTTGTTTCTAAACCACTTTCTTTTCATAAGGTTGTGGAAAGATTTTTGAAAACGACTATGGAAAATACAACTTCAGGACAGGATTTACTGGTCTGAAAGCAAATGCTTTATGCTGAGAGTCCTGCTGCCCTTTTGAGAGTCCCCCTGTCCTTTTGACCATGAAACTCACCCCCTAACTCCCTTCTGATCAAAAGGAACATGGTAATGTATAGGGCCTGTGAAAATACTGAAAAATAATAATCTTAAAAAAAGACCAGAGATTAAAAAAAAAAAGTTGTTTCACCTGCTACATGATTATTTGTAGCACATCCTTTTCAGTTTTTGCAAACCACTTCAGAAATACCAGATTGTTCCAGTTTCAGTTTAGACTTTTAGAAAGGGGGGTTACACTGGTACATTCAAAGGTATAGCTATCTATAGTATAACACATTAATAGAATGGAATGCAATGCAATGCAATGCAATGCAATGCAATGCAATGCAATGCAATAGAATAGAATAGAATAGAATAGAATAGAATAGAATAGAATAGAATAGAATAGAATAGAATAGAATAGAATAGAATAGAATAGAATAGAATAGAATAGAATAGAATAGAATAGAATAGAATAGAATAGAATAGAATAGAATAGAATAGAATAGAATAGAATAGAATAGAATAGAATAGAATAGAATAGAATAGAATAGAATAGAATAGAATAGAATAGAATAGAATAGAATAGAATAGAATAGAATAGAATATCCAGTTGGAAGGGACCTACAATGATCATCTAGGCCAACTGCAGATACTGTGCTAGTGGCTGTAATTAACCAAATTCAGCTGAGTAATTCAGCTAAATAAATAATATTGAGTTATTAAAGTTCTTATAGAAACTAAAGGTCTCTTAAATGGTCCTTCTACAAAGTCAAAATTACTTTTTAAAAAGTTCATAGCTTTATCTTGTACAAGAAGGGAGTTGGATGTTTTTACTTTCCAGCTAGGAAAGGAATATCACTTCTGGTATGATTTAGGAGTAGTCACAGTTACTTGTTAAAAGGCAAGCACAACATGTGCATGATGCTTAATGTGGTACAGGACTATTTATTACAAGCTCACCCTATGAAGAATGACAGAGATGGACTGTGTCAGCACAGCATTCAAATGCTCACCAGGCACAGAATGCTTACTAACAGTGGCATAATGATAACAGTTTGAACACAGCCCTACATGTCCTGAAACTGCTCACTTCCAACCCAAACATACAAAGCTCAAAGCATCTAACAACTAAAATGATCACACCATATGACCCTGTTCCTTGCAGTTTCCCTGCCACCCACCCCTTACATTTTCAGGAATGCCAGAAATAAAGCTGCAGGTACCACTGTCTTTACCATCCTGCTTAGCTTTTTTTCTCTTCTTTCCTCTATCATGTTGCCATTACTGTTCATTTTCACAGAAACACTGGTTTTACAAAAACAAAATCTAAGAGTGATAATAAACATGGACTGAAAATCTAACTCCATCCAGAATTACTATACAGAAAAAGACAGGTGTGTTTGTTATAAACACATGCCTGGCCAGCTTCTACTTTGCCTGGAGCTTGTTTTAACTCTCAGTACAGGATTCAAAGGTTTAACAGAGCAGTCAGGAAAGCAAACAAAAATTATCTTCCTCTTGAGGCCTGCTGCAGCCTTAGGTGCATTCACAGAAGGAACGAGGGGAGGTGTGGTGTGTGCTGCAGCACTGGCTCTTTCCAAGAGTTGGGATGTTGTCAGGGCATCTACAGATCTGCTCATGCATCATGAAACTCAAGAGGGCACAATCTAGAGGAACAGAGAGCTCTTTTACTTCAAGGCCAGGGTCTCTCCACATCTGTTTCAGACTGCTGTGGAGGGAGTCACTCCTGATGTACAAAGGCGTAAGAGTGAGTAAACAACAGGGCTGTTTTGATTTGTCTCCAGAACCTCACAGTGAGGACTGGCATAAGGGCAGACCTTGGGGCTGCAGGAAGAGAGACACTATTCCCTTTGTTCTTTTGAGTCAGGGCACCAAACTCATCTTGGAGGCATGTGAACAGCTGATACTATCATCATCATTATCAAAAAGTTGCTTCAGACACGTGCCTCTAGATTCAGTTAGGGTAATCTCTGCCTCTTCCCTTCATATCCTGTGACCTGCTCTTGCCTGTTGTCAGAAGAGATTTTAAGTGATGTCTCTGTAAAGACAACTTTGTTTTGTCCTCACCTGCCTTTTCTGGCCTTTGCTCATTGAAGTTCAACTGGTATAAAACAAAGATGATTGAAGGATCCTTCCTAAACTCTGCACTAAGGAAAGTTTTCCACATCCAGGAGTCAAATTACCAATTTTCTAGTGCATAAGCAGAGCAGGGTGAACACAATTGACTCTACTGTTCTTTTCAGGCACATTGGAATTGGGATGTCCCTACTTGTCGAATTTGCAACAAGAACATGTATTTGCAACAGGATTGCCCAGTATTTTGCTGTCAGTTGCAAAGGCTGGGCAGTTCCGAGCTGCTCAGCAAGATTTGAATCCAAAACTTCCATAAATCAGAACTGCAGGCCTATCGTGGCTATGCCAAAGCCCCAAGACCAGCAGATTCATTGAACCCTTACAAAGATTAGCCATTAGACAGTGACAAAATTCTCATAGCACAAATTGCAATTAATACAAGCAAATTTGACCTCTTTATCATCAAGCATCTGTTTACAGTCTATTTTAATCATGGTACATTCAGGTTTCTGAAGAATGGAAAATGAGGGCATAGCTCTGTGCTCTGAATTTTAGAACAGATGCAAAGTGATGCCTGCTGGGCATGAACATACTGGTAACCTTCTGTATTAGAGAGGAAAATTACACCCAGTACAAATAGGATTAGCAGGAAGAGAAGTGAGGAATTTCTCTGCAAGCAGAACAGAAACCATTGTGCATTCATTGGAAGGAGGATAGAAAACGTCTGGGGGCTTGACTCCTTTACTTCATAACAATAGGCTTAAAATATGATAGAAACATGGCAACTTGACTTCTCCAATTACTCCAAGCAAGAAACATTTCCATAGGGAGGGAGTTGCCTCATGCTGGTCACAGGGTGACAGAATATGGTGCACTCATTTTAAATTGAGTACTTGACACTCTGTAAAGCTGTATGCTGGCTTATCTATGGCAGCTTGTTCCTGAAGCCATAGCCTGGATTGTAATTCACCTCCTACATCCCTTCTCTCAGAAAGTAGTGAGTCTGCCCTGTCAATAAAGACTCAGTTGCACAGCCAAACCTAGCCTTGACACTTAAGGCAGAGGATCTTTTATCACAGTTGAAATCCATGTAGGAAATAAATGGTCCCTGGATGCCCCAAATCCAGTCTTGATCTAAAGACCACATGTATAAGAGAAATCCAGCAGGAGGTTGATCTTCTGGATAATTATCTTACTTATGTTTAGAAGGGACAGACATTATATTTTGAAGAGTCTGGTGGGAGGATAGAAGCACTTTTGGCAGCCATGATAAAAGAAATCTACTTGCACACCTGAGAAAAGCCATCTTGCAGAAGCCCCCATCAGTAGGGATTGTTTGGCAACAGACACAAGTAATGGGAAGAAAAGTACAGTCATCCTGCTGGGAAAGTAGTCCTACAAAACCCCACCAGGCATGGGGCTTGAGTGTCTTCTATGGGTTCAGGTGTTCCAGTAATGCCCATGGTGAACTGAAGTGCTCTTGCTATTTCACTGGTATTGTGAGTAGCAGTATAAACAATGTTTTTCTGTTGTGCTGCATTTCATAGCTAGACTGACCACTTGTAAAAGCCTTTTCCCTAACTCAAGCCTTCCTAACACCTCTCTGGTTTGGACTTTAATGTCTTATAAGGGTTAAGCTGAAATGTCAGCCTTTCCCTGAACAGATATGCTAATAGTCTCTTCTGCTATGAATCCACTGATTCACCTGAAAACTACCCCTGCAAAAGGAGGGTTTTGATTACTTTTTTAGTCAGTTCTTGCAGTTGCAGGAATGGGAGAGATGACACAAGAGAGGAGTCAGGGAAGCATATCTGGGAGTTGGGGCAAGCACTGACCTCCCAGATCTTAGATGCCTTTAGATGAATGTGAAGGTAAGAGGGACAAAGATGCAGAGGTATTGAGCTAAGGTTTAATTTCAAGGCACTGGACAGGCATAATGGGATAACACCAGATGTTGGAGAGAACAGCTTTCACATTATCTGAACACATGGCCTGTCCACACACAAGCAGTGCTTGTGAAAGGCCCAGTCTACTTCAGCAACACATTGAGACTTCTATTTGAAGGGCTTTTCCACTCTTTTCCCTCTTTTTTCTAGATCACCTGGAGACCTACAGATGTGGTTAGTAGAGGAGGCCACGAACAGAGACAGAAGGTACCAATAAGCCATGCCTGCAAACATCAGGATGTAACTGGGGCTGGCCGTGCAGCACAGCCATCCCAGAGAGGACTAGAAGATGGGAAGGCTGATCAGGCATGCAGAGATCATAACTGACTTAATTTGGGATCAGTGCAGCCTAAACCTTGTTCCTCATTCTAATGACTGTGCCAACAGCCCTGTGTTATCACTGACCTTGGAAAACAGTGTCAAAAAGCTCTTTGTAAACACTTTAGCAATAGAGAGAAAAGCCCAAATGCTATAACTCATTTAAAATCACAGGAAAAAAAAATAATTCTGCATACAGGAATTATGAAAGTAGCCAAAGTCATTACAGCATCTTCATAACAGATTGTGAATGGCATTTTTTTGTTTGTTTCTCCCTTCCAAATTTATGTTGGCCCTACTAGACATAATTTTGTCACTTACATCTATTTTTGCCCTTGTAGGCCCTATGGACTTGGTCCTGATTTACAACAGCAAGAGGAAATCAGGACCTTGGCTACATTTATGGGATGGCACAGGAAGATGGCTGCAGCTGGTGGCATGCACACAATTACATTCCCACTTCTGTAGGCTTAGTCAGCACAATGTTACCCCAGGATAATGATGAATACGTGTGGGCTGGTGTAGAGATTGCCAAACAAGAGGAAGTAAAAGTCTGTCCTTTTACAAAAAAACTTTCTCCTTGTTATAAGTGGAGCATGTTAAGAGTAACATAGGAAAGGATCTTTAATGACACTCTATTCTGACCAGCCTGTTTGCCTTTGAAGCGGTTTCATCCTTCAAAATCTCATCTACACCAGTAACAAAAATCCCTGTGCAGTTCACACTATCTGCCCTATTGGCACAGCTGGGCTTTACATAAGCAAGGACCTACTCCTACAGGCAGCCCATAACACGGCTGTGCAGGAAAAAAGGTAGCCAGGGAAAAGAAATGGAGGGAGAGCTGTTTCCCTCCCTGAACTACAATCCTTGCCTCTGTAAAAAGTTGCACATGTCCCATTTTATTTCATCAAATACAGCCTGCTACTTATAGCTTGCTTTCTTTTCTGTTGAGTTCAAATTGCTTACTGGACCCTGACTATTTGCTATTTGGACAATTTCTGTATGCCCTTAGCATGTGTGTCACAATTTTTGTGAGGTTTTGTGCTCTTTCCAGTTCAGGATACAGGTGTGATAACTGAAGATGTGTTCCACCTTTCAGCTGAGTAAATTTGTGGAAAGAAATTACTGTATTTAAGCAGGAAATCTGCTGCTGACTTGCAAGCAGTTAGCTGGTCATCTCAGCCACATCTTTCTCCTGGCTCTTCTCAAACACACTTTCTCCTCTGTTCTTTGCCTGATCCTTTGGAAACTGTCACATCCAAGTTATGTTTAAGTGGACTGCACCTGCCTAGTGCAAGAGCAGAAAGAGAGTATCAGCCAGAACAGAAAAGTCTTGTAAACTATGGTTTCTTCTGACCTTTCAAAGTTCTTCCTCATATAATTGTAAACTTCATGTGAAAACACTACAGGGCAGGCAAAAATCTTCCTTTTTTGAATTCTTCCTCTACAAGACTGTTAAGAGTTGTGGCAGATACTTTGGTCTGAAGTGACATAATTATAATGCTTAATTATTTCAGAGCTGAAGTATACTTAGATAAATTCTGTTCAGCTTATACAAATAAGAAAAAAGGAAGGGTAGAAGCTAATTTTATAATTCAGGATAATGATGTGGTGAAAGCATTGCATTTTAAAAAAGGTCACCATAGAGTGATTTGTCCATTCTCAACAAGAAATGTAGTTTCTGACTACTTTTGTTGGCTATACTGAGAAAATTTTTAAATTCCAGCTTTTACACTCACAGGACAAACACTGCTGTAGAGATTTCACCAGATTCTTACTGATGATGTTGGGATCTCATAAGATGTGCACATCACTCAGAGGACATGACACAGGTTCTTGTAAATTAATTGCATAAAGAATGTATAACCAGTTAAACTTCTGCAGTTTGACAAGTATTTCATTTGAACACAATGACTGTGGAATGAGAATTGCTATTACAGGTTGAGCTGTAATACTGACCCAAACTAATGAAACATTCAAATAAGAAGAATTTGAAATGTACTTCTTTACCCACTATATTGCAATAATTCCTTTGTATCTTCTAGACAAAGGAGAGTTAGAGTGCTGAGGAATTCAGACGTTAAAATACTGCATACTAGCTTTTCCATGCAGACTGCTGGGATGAACACTTCAGGGGCTACATTCCTCCTGCACACTGAGTCCAGAGAACTGAGTACTTGTAACAGCAGTTCAAGGTAACATTGAAGACAATAGAAAGGGAGACACTAGAGCTGGCCAGATGTATAAAAGGGCTTATGCAGAAACACAGGCAGCAAAATGTGGCCCAAACTTTTGGTGCTTTTTCATGAGGCATCCTTCTCCCTTTTGAGTCCCTCTGCACTTGATGGGTATTAGGTGTTTACACAGTTGCTCAGTGTAACATGCCTCTTGGTTTGTAAGACATGCTTCTTATTCCCTTAAGTGACTACCAACTTTGTCTCTCATCCTCAATTTTGCTATTCACAATGAAGATGTCTGTGGACAGGGACTGTCTGGATTGTTGTGTGAAAGGTACATGTGAAATGACCTGCATCATGACTCCTGGGTCTTGTTCCTTCTCATATAAACCCCTTCGCACTGCTTCCCCTGTGAGTCATGGAAGGATAGAGAGCAACATTTTCTCCTGTTCTGTTCTCTGATGTCCACTGATTTCTTTGCTGAAGAGAAAGTCTGTTGCATAATGTGGTGCAGCAGACCTGGACATGGATGCTTTATTTGCAGCTCTGAGGATCCTTCAAGCAAACCTACCTGTTGGTTCCCACAGCTTTCTTTTTCAAAGCTCAGAAACTGGAACACTGCTGTTATATGACAGTTCCAACTCTACATCTCGATCACTGACTTCATGCTAGGCTGCAAGTTAAATGTACTCACCTGTTTCCTCAGCAATGTTATTTATGGCAATATTCAGGCTCCAAGCACACCTAGATCAACATTATTCTTCTGCAAATGGCATTAAAAAGTCAGGTTTCCTGACTCACTGTGAATCAATATGATCAGAATACATTACTCATCAGCAGCTGGACACCTGAAAGGCTTTACTCAGCCAAAATAAGGATGGATCAGTTCAAAAAAGAAAGATAGATCAAGTGCTGCCTGGATATGACCCAAGGTCTTCTAAATCTTATGTCTCATAGTGATCAGTCCCAGGTATTTCTCAGGTAGTTTTCTGCCTACTGCACATTGCCTGTCTGCTAGATTATCTCATCCTGATAGAGACTAGCATAATACCCAAAGTACAGCATCTAATATCCTTTCCAGAATTTTCATCAGAATTATTACCTGTCTTTTGTAATTCATGTAAGTTGCTAATGCTTCTTTGAATTTAACTAAACTCTTGGCTCCAAAATCTTACCATGGTAGTGGATTCCACAGTCTAATTACATGTTGTGAAACTGTCATCTTTAATTTCTACCACTGTCTCTGAATTCTTATATTTTGAGTCAGAAGTGTCAGTTCTTCCATGTTCACATGATTCCATTTTATATTTTCTATCATCTGCTGTTTGTCCTATTCACAAAAGAAACAGTCAGATGCAATAGTATTAACCTAAAAAATGTAATAATTTTATTTCTGCACAAAGCAGGAAAAGCCAAAGGTGCTTTAACTTAATGTAAACAAGAGGTGCTTCTGTAAATCTCTGCAGTTTATGCCTTTTTTCTACAACTCAGCCAATTCCTAAGCATTCACACTGAATGATTAACTATCTGCTAAGGACCAGTTTCTCCCCTACTGAACACCTGAGTGAAATCACTGGATAATGCTCACATACTGGCTGAGGGCCTGGTTTATAGCATTTTATCTCCCTGAGCTTTTTGGAAAATTCAAATGAAGGCAAATTCTCCTTCTGTCTTCACTGCTTTTCATACCCTACTCTTGAATTTAACCCTTTATTTTAGTTTGGCTTAATTCTGAATGAGAGTGCCCATACCAGGATCAAATTCTGTGTAATAAATGCACTTCAAAAATTAATACAGATCTTATTTCCTGAGTGTGCCTGTGTAAAGAGGTTCCAGAATATCTGAGAAATATATCTGTGAAATACAAGATGCAATATAAACAAGAACAAAAGTCCTCCACAACAAGAAAAAACAATTATTGGATGTTTTCATCTTTTCAATCCATCACCTGGAAGTAGTCATTAAAAAAAATATCCTACATCCCTGAATATTTCACAGCTTTAACACCTTGAAGTATTTAAAGATCAAGTTCTGCTCTTTCTTAACCCCATGAGCACCCCTCCCCTGTCCCCCCCCTCTTGAGCAATAGATATAAACTTCTTGCTGGGACTTACCCTTCAACAGTACTGACACTGTTGAGATTCTCCTGACATGCCAACTTCCCACAGAGTGCTAGCATGTGCTTTTGTCTGGTCTCTGCCATCACCTCTGCCTGTCCCCTTCACCTGAAAAACCAGACTTTGCTGTGTTGTTTTAATGTTATAGATAAGAAATCCGAGGGCCATAATCCAGCACTGGCATGCATCATCACCTGAGAAAGAGATCAGTGACATTATGCCCCTGTCCTGTCACAAATTCACTCCAAAGGTGTTCAGATTCATAAAACCCTATGTGCATTAGGAGCCTGTAACGGCAAATGAGTGGTGTCCTGCCATGCCTCTGTCCTTAAAAGTTGCTCCACATGATGAGAGCCATCAATCCTCTCTCTCAGTAGCTACTGTTTTCCTGCTGATTTCAGATCTTGGCACCAAAATTCGTGACATTTCTGTAGCAGCTTCCATTAATTGGAACAAAAACAATCATTTGAAATTGGCAGCTGCGATGGAATGAAATGTTTCCATGGAAGGCACTGCACAATTATTTCTTGCCAATGCTAAAATTGTGGGCAGGATGCTCCCATGGAAGATTTTCCATCCAATTTTTATTGTGACAGACATGATTAGGATATGAACAAAATCAAGTCATCACAGTGTGTAAGTAAGAGCACAGAAACGATAAGGGTTAAACTCCTGTAATAACAAAGTGAGCTGGAAGAGTGCTGTTAGCTTCCTAGATTTTCCCTGTGAATTCTGCCAACAGAACTAGTGGTCATTAGCAGACTGCAGAAACAATTTGGCATGTCTCAGGGAGTCAGCTAGTTTGCTTTTTAATGAATGGCCATTAAAATAGCTAGAAATGTCATGCATAGCATAACATAAATTCAATCATAATCATTAACCTTGCTGATAAGATACTTATCCCCAAGCCCACTGAAATGAATAGCAGCCACCCAAGCAGCCTCAGTGGACTCTGAATAGGAATTTTAAGAAGCAAAATACAACAGCCAAGAAGCCCAGAATGCATCATGATAGATTGAAATTTCCTTGCTTCTGTTTCACATATGAACAGCGACTAGTGTGTCAGAAAATCAGTCTGTTTTTCACATCTATGTTGGTTCGTATAAGAGAGTATCTGCTATTACCTCTTCTTACAAACCCTGCCTCAGGTAATACTTAGGAACTCAGTATGCACAGCAGGAATTTATAATGAGTCCTCAGTTTAGATTCCCATCACTACAAAAAAGAAAGGTTAAAAAAAACATTCAGAAGAAAAAATCGGGTGTCCATCAAAACCAAACAGGAGCTCAGGGTTTGCAAACGCACAATAAAAGAGCAATGGATGTGATATCACAAGTCATTACAGTAATGCAACAATACTTTCTTCCCACTGACAGAGCCCAGGACTTTATCACAGTGTCACATCAGAGTCACTGGCATTTAGCTCTTGGAGAATATTTACTTCCTTTCTAAACACAGGTGCAAATTTAGCTGGATTGACAGCCCCAGGACCTGACCCATTCAATTTAGCTGCACAACGGGAACAATGCTGTCAGAGTGAGATGCCGCTAGCTCTGATCCCCAGGACATCTGTGAAAGGACAATTTTGTCCTTCTGCCCTTGAAAGAGTTCAGTCAGTCTCTGTCTTATGGGGAGAAAGATTTCTTTCCCTGTTTAAGATTGCTAGCTCACCTTCCAGCCCTTGTTTCCTAATATCCCAGCTAATCTGTGTATATAGCAGACTTCAATTTAATTTGATGCAAAAAATTCCATCACGTTCTTCTCCTGTCCGCTGCAGACTACCAGAAGACAACATTCACCTGATGGTTTTGCAGGACACAGCTTATTTCAAAAGAGGAAGGATATTTTCTGCAGGTTAAGTGCTAGACCAAGTATCAGGCTATTGATTGACAGGAATTTGCCACTGATTTTACAATAGGTAATAGAATTAAAAGATGATGATGTTTGGAAGGTCCCTCTGGAGGACACTGAGTCCAACCCCTGGTCAAAGAGTGGCTTCCAGATTCAAACAGCTTGCTCCAAGCCTTGATCAGTGAAGTTTTGAGTGTCTCCCAGAATGAGGACTGTACACTCTTTCTCAGCCACACTTCTGTCCACCTAGACAGACTATCTCTTCCTGTTTATATGAGGTTTTGTCATTCAAGGAAGACCATCCTTAATAGTAAGGTCCTAACAACATTTTGAGATGTTGTTGGGAATTTCCAGGGATTGCATGGCTACAGTAATTTCAACACGAAAATGTGCAGGTTCAGTTTCTGACCAGGAGAGTGGGAGAGGCTACATACAAATGAATGGAAAGAAAAAACAAAACAAAACAAACAAAAAAATGCATTGGCCAAGCACTGTGAATAGCCTTGCCCAGTTGCTCTCCTGCTTGGTATTACTATGCTGCTGCTTTCCTTGTCTGAATTTTCCCCTGAAAACTCATATATTGTAGCCTCAAACTATTCTTCCTAGAGAAGAAGTGCATCAGACATTAACAAAATAAATCATGGTTTAAAGCAGAGCTTGAGATCTAATCACAATCCATCTTGAAGTTTGTTTAAGTGCTCTAACAACTTGAGGAAGAAAAGAAAAAAAGGCAAAAATAGAGTGCTGCTCTACACAAGTACAGGCTATTGACATCTAGGTGAGCTAAAAGGAAGATACGATAGTGTATTGTATTTGACAAAGACTTAAGTCCCCCAAAAGTGCTTTGCATCTCAACCTCTTGCAAACCATGGGGCTGTACATGTCAGAGGCAGTTGCTTTATTCTCTTGCTGGTTTTGTTTTCATCTAGGACCTGGTAAAATATAATCCCTGTGCTGTAGTTCACTCATTGACTACTAAGGGGTTCCTATGATGAGCCAAGCATTAGCCTGAATCACCCAGGTGCTCATCCTCTTACCTTTGGAAGATTGTAAAATTTTTTAAGATCACTACTACCTGGCACAAATACAGGCCCAGGTCCCTCAACTGCATGCTTCAATTTCACAATGAGTCATCCTGTTGATCTCAAGACCCATGTCCACACATCTACTGACATACAGAACTGTTCACAGGATTGATACAGCTGCCTATACATCTAGTTTGATGCACTGCTCAGGATATCAACACTTCCAAGCAGTATTTTACAAAAGTGACCATCAGACTGCATGAACTGTGGGACTTAAACAAACTAGCAGAAAAATAAAAGGAGGAACAAATACGGTATGACTCAAGCATTTGAGGTGAAGAAGTATGGTAAGAAGAATTAACTGATTGTTCGCTTAAGAGTCTCAGATCAATGAGACATTAGTCTATGCTATAAATTTCCCATTGTTCACTGTGCAGCATAAAATCATATTACAGTGTGATTTATGATAACATTATTACAGTTAAATTTACAGTTTATGATAAAGATTTTAACAAATATATTCAAATATATTAATAAAAAGCTCTATCTTCATATATATACCAAACATATAGTGTTTAGGAGACACGTGGAAAATGTTAGAACTATGCGGAGGACAAAGCAGCTAGAAAAAAAAGGGTTAATCCCATCACTGTGCAGTAGTTTGCAACTGCTTTATACTACATATGCATTAATTAGATGCTACAAATTATATAGATCTGGTGCTCAGTCTTGAACCAGTGACAGGCAGAGTCTACTCGCTCAAATCCCTCCCTGCCAGAGGGTGTCATTTGTCCTACTGTCTTTGAAGTGGAGGGGTGAATGGAGGCTTTTTCCAGATCTCGGGCCAGACAATTTAGCTAAAAACTAGCAAAATGTGACATTTCCAACCCTCAGAGTGCTGTTCCAGAGACCCAGAACTACTTTCTCTAGATCTTTTCACTGCCATCTCTTTTCACTTCTGGTGTCCTCTCCATGTACCATCACATCTTCTCATCCCCTCCAGCTCATTCACTTGCCCACTTCTCCTTTAACCCACTATCTCCTTCCACAGCTACCTTCTCTATGATGCTGGGCCAAAGCTTGTTGGTCCTAAGACAATCACCAAGAAGATAATACAGCACAGGAGTAGCTTTTAGGAACAATGAGGAGCAGGTGTCTTTTTTCATTTGCTTTGTGTAGTGAATTTTTCTTTCCATTCCTACACCCCATAAAGAGTCTCCCTTCAACACACATTTCAGGAGAAGGGGCCACAGAGGACTGGGATCACAAGTGTTGGATAATGTTGTGTGTGTGCACCAAGAGAGAGAAAGAGCATATTATACCATGTCAGGTCTCATCTTCCTCCTCCAGGTGGTTCAGGGAGCACCAGAGAATCTAAGTGATGGCAGCTAAATTACCTCAAAACTGAAAACAAGGTATCTTCACCTGTTATAAAACAGATCAGTGCTCCTACACAAATCTGAGGCTGGCACCTCCTGTTTCCAGCTGGAAAAGTAACAATACAATGAAAAGCCTTGTCTGTGCATGGCTTCCAGCCTCTCCTTCTCTAGTCAGCTAAAGTCTCTTAAGTTTCTTGGTGACATGTTTTCTCTGAACAGCATCCGTTTCTGAAAGCCTATTCTGCTGGTAAAATGCCCTAGCACTGGCCCTTGCACATCAGGATCCCCGTAACTTGCAGGAGAAGCTATCTTAACGTTTTTAGTGAGGCACTAAAAACTTGCAGGCTGCTCCAACCAGAGATAGATATGGGTGACAGACCTACCCTTGCCTTCTTCTGGAAGCCCTCTGCAGAGTTCTTGCACCTTCCACATGCACTTAAAACAATACCATTTCAAGGAGTCTCCCAATTGCAAATTAACTCACTGTTGGAACTGCTGCTGACATCTGTCTGTGTTGGCGCCAGGCTGTACTGAATTGACCCTTCAGACGTGTCCCTTCCTGATAGTAAATAGGAGAATAGGAGGGAGGAAGGGAAGGGGAAAAGGAAGGGAAGAAAGGGGAACATTTAGATAAACTTGCTGAACAGATCTGCAGACCACTATTTTTTAACAAAATTTCTTAATGTAAATTCCTTCCCCTTACGGACACACACACGTTCACATGCACACAAACACATCTCCCAGCAGAAAACTAAAGAAGCTTGTTGCCTCAAGTCCTGCCAATGAGTCCTGTTTGCTTTGTCTGAGTGTCATCCCACTGGAAATGTCTTATCCTGGGGTCATTAAAGAGGGTGGAGGGCATGCAAGCTGCAGAACTGGTGATGACATTGCAACAGGAATATGCAGGACTTCACTGGCAGATAAGATCCTTCCAGATCAGGCTGTCAAGCTTGAGTTAATCTTTCAGCAATTCTTTAAGGACAGATGCATATGATGGGACCTGAATGTTAAATATGAGCATGTCAGCCCTGCTGTGCTGTTCATTAACAGACATTGGATGCAGCAGAAAAAAATAATTTGGTAGCATTTCTCATTATGAATAACTTTTTTTCTCAGAAAAGTGTAATCCCAATCCTTTTTGGCATTAGAGGTATGTTTGACTCAGGTCAGCAAAAGCTGTTATTAACCAGACATGCATCTCCTTAGCAGGCTGCACTTGTGGATTTGCTATGGAGGGAACAGTCCCTGCCACAGGAGGTGCAGAGATACAGGCATCAGACTGCTCTGGTGTTCTTTGTTCCAGACATGGTGCTACAGACATGAAGCACCAGAGGTGATCTGGTAGCCTCTCATCCAGAAAGCACTTGAGTCCACATATTTTAACATTCAAGATCATACTTACTACATTTCAAAGTTAGTTCCCTTTTTGGTCTTACTGCCCTCTCATTTGCACAAGGTCTGGATGTCGAAGCTAGCTCATGCTATACTGTGAGCAACCCATGGAATCTGAAAGGTTCATGGAGCTTTCAATAAAAAGTTTCTGTGCTGCTGCTACAGAGCAAACAATGAACCCATGAGCACCACAGGTACATGGCTATGTAAACAGCAGGAGATTTTACCAGTGAGGAGGAAAGGAGGTTGGAATCTGTCCTTCAGAACAAAGTCTTGGCCTGACTACTACAGCAACAGTATGTGAGTCTAAATACCATTCTATAAATAAGCACTGTCTTTATCGAGCTCTTATTTATCTTTATATGATCTCCCCTCTTGTCTTCTTCTCACAGAATTTGACTGCACCATACATAATACTTAATAATGAAGATGGATGATAAAACCGCATTCACATTAGTTATAGGATTTTTCAGAGAGGACATGCAGAATTAATTCTTCATTTGAGAAAATACTGGAATGCACACATGAACATTACACCATCTGGAAATGCTCATTATACTAACTGAAGAGCAGCTAATGCTAAGTTATTGCTGATAGATGCTTTCACCGATTCATACAAATGCAGAATAGTACCACTGAAGTAATTTGTGTCTTGTAAGTGCAAAGACTGAGGAAGAATTTCAATTTTATAGTCTCTACCTTGCAACAGAAACAGCTAAAGGAAGATATACAACCATCCCTCCAAACCCTGACAGAGTACAAAGTTTTAAGATACTACTCTTGAGTTACTTTGATGGAAGACTCCAGTCTCTTAGGGGCTTTTGTATGTTTATTTGTACTTACATCTGCTTGCAACAACTTTTCACTAAAAATCAGCAACAGCCCAAACACTTTCAGACTCTTCAGAATTGTCTAAGAGAGTCAGTAAAAAAGGTAATTTGGTTATGAGCTCTTGTTCTCTTCCTGTTTCATGTGTAACAGGAGCACACAGATTCTTTTGCTGAGAGGTAAGCGAAGTGAGTGATGCATTGTCCTATTGTTTTTTTTTTTAAAGATCACATTATATTCAGAACTACTCTTTATTCACTGCTATTTTCCTTGCTTTCCAACACAACCTTCTCAAATCTAAAAAGCATCATGCTACCTACCTAGGCTTTCTCTTGCTTCCTGTTTATCAAAGAAACCACTTCTAAGGCATTCTTGTTGTTTATAAAGATTCTACCAGAACTTGTTCTCCTCTGTTCCAAGTCTTTTTGATCTTCAGCCTCTATTCATTCTATTCCTTACTTTTGTTTGCACAATAGCTTTGTTAACTATAATTGCATATTGGTTTAGTACTCATCCATCACAGGTTTTTTTCCCTCTCATTTGCCTGCCTTGCCTTTGCTTCCATACTAAGGTATTCTAACTGTCCAACATTTTTCAGTAAGTCATTACTGCTTTTATTATGTCTCAAAACATTTCTTTACATGTCAAAACTGAAACTTTTCAAATGCACGGCTTGTAGAAGCCTCTCTGCCCAAATGCTGTGTTAACACATTTTGCCACCCTATCTTTTTGTGGGTCTCTTGCATCTTCAAAGCAAGAAATAAGAAACCAGAAGTGTTCTTTTAAGGTATAAAATCATACTCTATCTTTTCAGTGCTGCTGGAAGATGCTTATTTCTAGTCATTTGTCAACACTGCTCTTTTGAGTTTGTGAATCTTCTTTTCTTTCTTTGTAGGAAACTTCAAACTGCTTCACAAGCATTGAAGCAATAGTACATATTAAAGCATGTTTATTTGCCTACAAAACCACCTTCAATCAAAATTGCATTTACAGTTTTGGCAATTGTCACTATTATCTTTCCTCTATTTTAACACTTGTCCTATTTCCAGCTTGAGCTCCTTATAATAAATGAAAATCAGAGAACCACGGCTTGATATAAACAATTAAATGTTCAGACAAAAAAGAACAGTAGCCTTTGTGGTTGTGCATAAAAACCTGAAAACTTAATTCCTACCTGCTCAAAATCCAAAATACTAAAGTGCTTAAACTTATATTTCTTTATGATAGGTTATGATCTTCAAGGCAGGGTTAAGAAGAGAAGGTTAAAAGGGAGCTTACTGTTGTCTTCAGCAGCTTCATGGGAGGGGAGAGTGAAGATGGAGACAGACTCTTCCCAGAGATGCACAGAGAAAGGGTGAGAGGTGGCTGGCAAAAGATGCAACACAGGGCATTCCCATGAGATCTTAGGAACAATTTGTTTCCTCAAAGAGGAAGCTGTCCATTACAGCAAGGTCTCAGGGACATCATGGGTTCTCCATTCTTGGAGCTATTCAAAACATAGCTGGTCATGGTGTGGAGCAATCTTATCTCACTGGGCTAGTATTGAGGAGGGGAAAGCAGAAGCAACCTCCAGAGGTCCTTCCAGCCTGCATCATTTTATGATTGTGACACAGGCATTCAGTAATGCTAAATTTCCATATTTACACCCCACACATTCAAATTCTCAAAAGATAATAATTGCTGACAGTGGCATCTTCAGAGGAGATACCTTCCCCCACCTCCAAAAAATAAAAAAATTAAAAATAGGTCATCCATTACATTCTCTGCCTGATTTCACATCAAGTGCCCTGTTATAATTCAACCAGAGATAGCTGGAGTCAACAGTATGCACAAAATGCATGATAGAATCACAGGGGAATCAAAACAGCAAAAATGATGCTATATTGGCGGATATAAATGCCAAGGAAAAAAAAAAAAAACATATACAGATACTGTAGCCCCTAAAATGTCTTTCAGGGAATAGCATTCTGCTCAAGCAACAAAGAAGCAGAAGTCTACCTACATACTTCTTCAATATTTAAAAGATGGAAGCACAGTTTACAAAGTGCTAGGTGAGTGCAAATCTGGCCTCCGAATTGCTGGGTACCCTGGAAATGTACATCCAGCACATAAAAGCTTCCTCAGCCCCCTTTGACAAGCCAGAATTCAGCACTTCACCTTCAGCCTCCCAGATTCGCACCACAGCCAAGAGAGAGCAACCAGAGAAGTAACCTGTTGCAAGTAGCAAGGAGTTCCAGTGCAGAAGTAAATCCCCCACAGGAACAAACACCATCAGCTGATTTCTTCTTAAAACGGTTTTCTTTTTTTTCCCACGCATCAGATGAAAGCCAATGATTCACAGCAATTTTCCCAGCACTCCCAACAGAGTGATGAATCTGTGTCTGAGGAGAGACAGTGACCCCCAACACTCAAGGCTCAGAGTGGAGGGAGGTTTCACTGAGGGGCTAGAGGAGCAAAGCTCCTCACAGTGCTACAGCCTCACTAGCAAGGAGCCTTCAGCATCAACCAGCCCAGACATCTCCAGGAACAAGGTCTGGTGCTGCAACTTCAGCTTTCTCTTTGAAATCATGGTAAGCAACAGGGTCAAGAGTCCTCCCAATGTTTGTTGGTTGTGGGTTTTTTTTAAAATATCTGATATTCCTCTGAAGGGCCAGAATATGCTCTCAAATTATAAATCACAGTCCTGATGTTTCAGGAAAATAGTATTATTATCTCAGTAACACCTAAACAGACCCCAATTTATCTAAGATTTGTAAAAATCAGGCAGTTGTGCTTCCTAGCAAATTCCACACAACTTCATTCTCACCGAAGCTGCTGTCATTCATTTTAGAAAAGCAGATCCGTCCTTTCATATGCATCCACATTGATTTCTTGGAGACCTCACAGTTTTAAAAGAGCTCTGAGTAACAGAGATTCAACATATTAATTACCTGGCCAGAGACAGACAGAGAGAACTAGGGACAGCCTAAAATAGCAAACACCTCTGTAGTCAAAGAGATCAGTTGCACTGAGATTGAAAATAAAGACCCTGATTTATCTGGTGTAAACCCAAGAACGTTAATCTGGACTTTTGACATTACCTTGCTGCCCTAACTACAGATGGTTGGATATTTTGGTGTGGACTGCATTCACTTGCTTACAAGAGCTGCAAAAGGAAATCCTTCTGCACCTTGCTTTTTACTTAGGACACAACAAACCCAGATTTCAGCCCATGGTCTACCCAATGCTGAGCAGCAGAATCATAATTACTGACTTCCCTTCAGCTGTGGAACAAATCTCTCAAATCTTGAAAGGTCTGTTCTCCTCAAAGACGAAGATGTCTTGGTTTTCCCTAGGAAACAGGATTCTTATTTTCCAGCTCACTTCAGGTTTTAACCTCAACTGAAAAATAGCAGTCTTCCTCTTGCAACACAAGCACTGATTTAATGACTTCTTTTCCATTGCGTGAGCTGCCACTTTCACTCAGAGGACAAACCACATCTTCTCTTGGCAGATGTTATCCATTTCCATAACCTTGTCCTACTTCCTCTGAAATTATTATTATTCATCATCCAGTATCATCTAGAAGTCCCAGATACAAAGGCCTCACTGGGAGTTTTATCATATCAGAGAGATAGTTCACAAAAGACTGTCTTTTTTCTCTCATTTAATACAGTGCCTAACAAAATGGAATTTTAGCTCTTTAACCTGAGGCTGTTAGTAACAAGCCATATATAAATAATAAAATCCCAGCGTATGCAGATGTCTGTAATAGGGAAGAGAAAATTGCCTAAGGAATTATTAAGTCATTATCAGTAAACCAGGCTTTTACAAAAATAGTATCAATACACTGCTTTTAACAGCAGTGTATTGACAGAGAAAATACCAAAACTGGAAATCTGTTTCAAAGTAAATTTTAAGGAGGTCTCAAAGTATTATCAGAAATTGGAATTTATAAAATTTTTCACTGTCTGCTAAAAGAGCTTAGTCCAAATACTGGAGGTTTTCCTGCTGGTCAAGCTAAGCTCTGTGGACTTCCTACACAACCTCCTATCAGCATATATCCAGTCCATATCTCTGTGGCTTTATGCAGGATGAACTGTTAAGTGCTAGGACCATCATCTGGACCAGGCGTTATAAAGGGAGGTTAATGCCTGCAACCTGCTTTAGCGACAGGAACAATCCAGACGACTGTGAAAGGACTTAGCTGAGGGATCATGCAGCAGGGCACTGAGAACTCCTTCCTATATAGCTCTACACTCCCCTTTCAATTTCTCCTTATCAACAAAATCCTTCATAGCCTAATGGTAGTTTTAATTAGAGAGCAGGAATTTCTTCTGATAAGGAAGCAGTTTACCCACTGTACCACCCTCAGTGCAGATACTCCTTTAATATCTGAAAAAAATCCACTTGAAAGTCAGTGAAACAAAGTGGTTCAGCACACACGTAAGGCTATCAACCAAAGACCACACAGACAAACACAATTCTTTTAGTTCCTAAAACTGGAGTACTCCATTTTGCAGCCCTAATAATCTTCTTTTAACATAGTTTGTGTGTGTAATAAATAATTCCCTGACTCAGCATCAATATTTCTATATCATTACAGAGCTCTCCAGCACAACTTCAGGAGCATCAGGGAGCACAGCTATAACTAAAACTGCTCTGAGTAGTATGGATAGTATCCAGCAGTATCAATTCAGGAACTGTCTGACAATAAAAAAATCAGGAATAGTTGACTCTAGTGTCTAACAGCTTCAAGGCAGCTGCAGACAGAAACCTATGTATTAAGTCAGAGAAATGCCAATGTCTTGGTTTTCTCTATGAAAACTCTCTAATGCAGAGCTGGATTTTGCATGCTTTTGCTCTTTAAAGTGGCACTGGGTGGAGCATTGCTGTGACTAACCTGAAAACCAGAAATAAAAAAGAAATGTCAAAGTATTGAGAATGGAGTCAGCTTATTGGTTCACATTAAGCAATCACTGAGAAAGACGGTTCCTGGCATTCGTCAGACATTGCTCAAAAATAATTACTTGGTGACACCAGCAAGCCTACTTTTTATGTGCACCTACTCTGGAGTGAATGTGTGCAGTCTAGTAACCCTGTATGATGTGAAAAGCTTCTGGATAGACCTCAGGGAAAGAATTCCCTGCAAGAGTTTTTGTCCTGGTATGAACTTAAAACAGGCAGAAACTCTCTTTCCTGTGACATTTCTGTGAGCCATTTTTACAGAGATGTGTACACTGTAGCAAAAGCCACCTTTTCAGGCTAAAGAAAGTAAAGCATATGATACAGTCCTATGAAAACATAAGCATCACAGAGAAAATGAGCAGGGATTATTTTTTCACCATCTCTTGTCATCTAAGAATCAAGGAGCAACATATATAGCAGTTTCAAAAACAAAAGGGTGATGCTTATTCATGCAACCTGTAGTTCAGCTTTGGAAATCCAAGCTACAAAGCACTGCAAATACTGGAAAAAAAAAAAAAAAAAAAAAAAAAAAATACGGGCTCTGGAAACAACTGAACAAATTCAAAGAATAAAGTCCTTGGCAGGCTTCTAAGCACAAATACCCCCACCTCTGGCTCAGGGGTTCCACAGCCACTACTTTCCAAAAATTTGGGCAATGCTCAATGAAGCAACACTATGTCCTTGACCTGTTCTTGTAATTTCTTGTACAGGAGTGCCTGTTTGGAGACAGTACATTTAGCTTAGTGGACACTGGTCTGATCTGTTATGACTACTTTTATGTGACATGCATTCCATAATGCTCCTTGATGTGATGGATTTTAGGATCAGGGCAACTACACTTAGTCATTTCAGAGAAGAAAGAAGTGTATGAAAGGGAAATGAATAGACAGTCACCTGTTTTGGCATGGGTATTCATCTAGGGAGTCTGAGTGTTCAAGGAATCCACTTTTGATAATCATATCTTATCTTTGTTCTAACCTGGGGAATGGACACAAACTCCAGAACAGATAGTGTGTAATCATCAGGGGCTGTGAGAGAGGAAGACAGCATCTCCCAACTGCCTCGAGAGATAGGAGTCAAGAAGCAGGAGGCAGCTTGCAGAAAGCTAAAAATACACCCAGCTTATTGACATAGCCTTGTTTGCTTCATGGCTGTGTGATGGAAAGATGAGACTGATCCATTGTGTCATGAAAAGAAGGTCAGCAGGCCACAGTCACTGTGTGGTTCTGTTTAATGACAAAAGGGCCAACCTGGGGAAAAATAGTCAAGTAAAGGCAAAGAACACTTACACAGTCACTAATGCACGTGAGAAAATGCCTTCTTTGAATGCATTTGCCATAACATTCTAGGATAGGTGGACACAGTTCTTCAGAGTAACCAGTGATTGTACTGACTTTGGTGGTGGAAGAGGGACAGCCTGGGATATTTGGAGCTTGGTTTGCACAAGGTGCTAAAACCACATATTCTGAAGTCACCCAGGCTCTTTTAAAATCTAGCTATAAACATGCTTGAAAACAGAGAAACCTGAACTCCCATCAGACTTGAAAAAGTGGCTTAGGCATCTTTCAAGTCTTGCTTTCCTATGGATTCCTACATCCCAACCACCATCTGTGCTTTCAAAACAGCTGCTGCCTGTGCCCTCAAAAAAGCCACCATCTGTGCCTTCATAATCCCCCTGCCCCTTCTCTCCAAGCCTATTCTTCTATTGCACTGAAGTGATCATGGTTATTTCTATTCATCTCCCTTCTCTGTACAGCCAGCCAACCCATGTACAGCCCCACTACAAAGGAACTTTCTTCCAGTGAATATACTGAGTTGAAGCATGAGACTAATTTCTCAGCAGATGCCCCACTCTGAAAACAGAGAAAAGTGTGAAGGTGAGTAGTCATTGAATTATATCCGGAGAGTCCAAGCAAGACAACACTGTGGGTCCGCCTGCCCCAAGGCACAATGTTATCATTATACAAAGCTATCTGTGCCCTTCTCCTCTCCTTACCATGCAAGCACCTTTCCTACAGTGGAGGTTTCTTAAATGTTTAATGAAAAGCATGATTTCAAACCACTCTTTAAGCTTTAACTACAAAATTGAAATGCATCATACTCTCTGGAACTTCCTACACACATCCCTATAGCAAATAAATTCCATTTTCCTCTATTAAGGAAGTTTATAAGATTGCACCTGTTACAGTAATGTATCAGATGGAAATAAAGAATTTGCATTTATAAGACAGCTTGGAGATGGAGACCTGAGCTGGATGATTTCTAGCATAACATTTTTACATTACTATTTTTCCATCTGTCCATATCAGAAAATCACACTACATATGACTGCCAAACTCTGCAGAACGAAGTACATTCTTCCTCATATACTTTCTTTCTTAGACCTTTCTCACTTTTATGTGCCTCATATCATTTTCCTGCTGTATTTACTTGCTCATAATCAGTAAAGGCTTTATCGTTTAGTACAAATAACAAAAATACCCACCCTAATTCCAGCCTTTAAATTATTTAAAGATCAGATAAAACAGAACAACACATTTTAACTTAATTGCTTCCTGCATGGTCAAGTTAGCTTTCACTAGAAAACTGAGGAAAAAACCTGTCCTTTACATACAGGATATTGAAAAACACCAATGACTTATTTTTAAAAACCTTTTGGGGACATTTTTCTCATTTTAATTGCAAAGCAGTGCTAAAGAGTTCACACTTGGTGGCTGAAAATCCTCTCAGAGCAGCTGTGCAGCTTGGGGAGGTTAGCTGGGCTGTTTAAATATCAAAACATGGAATTCAATACTGCAAAGCATGTTTCTATCTGTGGTACAGACAGCCCAAAATACAACCTAAAGTGGGGCAAAACTGCCTAAGAACACAAGATAACTCCAGAGTTGTGCCTTTTTCTCCATTTCTATCATTAGTTACATGCTACTTAGTAGTTCGGTGAAACCTTTTTTGCCTGACTATAATTTGAACCAGGCTCAAAGCAGCTGTACCCTGCACAGGGCACAGGGTACAGTAGCAGCCTCTCAACTGCACCCATTTTGGTGGAGGCATTTCCAGCCCAGTTTTATACAGCTGCTTAACTTTTAAAGAGTGGATCTGAGCAGCTACCATGATGAGAAAAAAGGAAAATTACAACAGATGGAAATGCACAAACCATTTTTTATGTCAGTGGACAATTACAGCTGAGCTTCACTTACATCAGAACAACAGACAGCTAAAAAACAAATCAGCTGACTTCAAACTGTGACATAATAAAGGTCAAGACACTAAATACAACAGCTATTCTGGCTTGTGCAGCTCCGTAAATTTTTCATATCACAGAAGTGGAGTTCAGATGTTTTCTTGGAATTTTCTACAGCATGGTAGTATTTTCAAATGCCTTTAGACTAGTCAGAGTGTTTTAACATTGCTAGATATGCAGGGATGAAGCAAGGATTAGAGCTGACAGTCAGACTTAATATTTTTAATCAGAATTAGTATTATAAAAATAGCACAGAAATCCATGAAAGGATTACAGCATTTGAAATAACCCAAGATACTCCCTATGATGCAGTGTCACTTACTCTCTTTTCACTTATACCAAAATTGAGCTAATTTAAGTGTGCCAAGATTAGGCAAATTTTCCTGATACTTAATAACTCCTATCAGAAGAAGTGTTCACAGTTCACAAATGTTAATTAATTAAGTTCTAGAACTCTGTGAGAGATAAGAAAGCATCAGTATAGCAGTTATCTCAAAGACCAAAAGCTTTAAGCCAACTGATATATGGAATGAGAAGAACATAGCTCAAGAGCTCATTTTCTCAGTCCCTTACACCTATACCCAATTTTCTGCCTCTTCCAGATTTGCCAACACATGGATGGAAAAGGCCTGTTTCCCAGGAGAACTCCAAGCTCTGCCTGAAGACTCCCTTCACCACAGGCAATCTCCTCTCCCACGTAACACTAGAAGTTTTTTAGCTGTTGGAAAGTTAGGTTAAGCAGTGAATTGAGAGTTGCATGAACATGGGAGCAGATCAGGGGTTCAGTCTCACCAAACATCCGCAGAGGCAGAACAGAAGCCAAGTGGCCAGATGCAGAAGGGCTTCTTAGCAGTGATAGTAATTAGCTGTGATTAGTGGGGGTGGGGTGCAGAGCAAATGCATTGTCACTTGGAGTCAAAGCAAAGCTGGGATGT
Organism: Tyto alba; assembly: GCF_018691265.1. Lineage (NCBI taxonomy): Eukaryota > Metazoa > Chordata > Aves > Strigiformes > Tytonidae > Tyto > Tyto alba. The sequence goes on along the minus strand of NW_024881275.1, from coordinate 45,339,409 downwards.
CTTCCCAGCAGTCTTGTTCCATGTGCACCATTGGTTGCTGGCCTGAATAAGGACAGAACAGTAATTCCTGTAGTGCTGGATTTGCTGAATGAAGCAAGGAGGGTACGTCACTGTAGGTATTGAATGGGTCAATCACAAGTGTCCCTTTCTGGCTGTTGGATGGGTACATTTAAGACACTTGGTTCCGAAGGGCAGGCAGGCATGTGAAGTAAATTGTAAGCATGTTTATTATATCTCATCATTATTTGCTAGGTACAAAGAAGCACTTTATTTTAAAGGTTGAAATATCTATCTTATTGGATTGAGTGTCTCAAAGCTTCAGTGATGCAGTCATCGACTGGACTGAAAGAACTCCTCCTGATCCCAGTGCTCAAATCCTCCCATGCATGGAAAACAAGGCACTCCTGTAGCTTCTCTGCTTGTTTTTTTGTCTTAGGCTAACACAGGGTTCACTTCACTGTCTAAGCTATGAAGCCTTCCACTACAAAGGCAGATCCAGGCTGAAGAGACGCCTTTGTCTTGGCAATACACCCGTTCCCCTTAACTCTACATATCCCCTCTCTGGATGAAGGAGGCAAAGGAAGGCCTCTTCCTACACACGTTTTGTCCCCAACAATAAAATAATACACACCCTGGGTCTGGCAACATCTCACTCTTGCAAGGTATGAATGCTTTTCCCTTGTCTTGGTCAGAATCTGGTTTCATTGCAAGCAGCAGGTAACCAGTGTCATGTAGATGAATGTAGTCTGAATAACTTTTGTCTCACCAGGTTAGTAGAGATGGCCATTTCAGTAACTTTTCTAACTCTGATAGTATTTAGTAACCTCTAGATGATCTCTTAACTTTTCTTCTTGCCTCAATAAAAAGCAACAGAATCTAGAGCCATCTCCAAGCTTTAAATAGCCTTCAAAACACAGTTAATACTCTGATTTTTGGTAACCCACTCAGCTAATGAAGACCACACAGAAATCTCTAAACACTGATATTTGCATTACCAGCTTCAGTTTTAGCATCTTTGCCGTATATATAAAAAGATTAAAAGGTTTGGGAACAGGATGTGTGACACAGGTAAGTACTTCCAATTTCTTCACAGGCAAACATTCATCAGCAGTTAACCTTTTGGGGAACATCTGAGGCTGAAGTTGTTCTCCTTAGTCGTATGCATTGTTCTGAGGGTATGAACAAAGCCCCCGATATGAGGACATAGAAAATTGGCAGAAATATTGAAGAAAGAAGATAACTATTCTGCTTCTCTTTTGCATAGGCAAGGACAGACAGTTTACTCCCCAACAAGATTTAACTGTGTTCCTTGGGTTTAACAGAATGATCTATAGAGGGATACAGTCATCTTTGGTGGAGAAGACAAAACAGAACTGGTGGCCAGACAAATGGACATAAACTGCGATATCTGACTGCAGGAATGAGAGTTACACCACATAGGGATTTCCTAGCTAGATAAGCCACCACTGCTTAGATTCAGCCCTAAACACACCTCGTAACACTGTTCTCACAATCTACTGGTGGCTTTTTGATCTATTGTTCCTACATCTCTGCAGGCCTCTTGCTCGAAGCTGAACCACTCCTTCAGCCAGGTCCGTAAGCTATGTAGTATTACAAAAGTCCTTATTTCGAGTACTCCAAATCCATCAACAGACATGTGTAAAAAATATCTGTAGAGCAAGGAATATTTCTCTGTATAGGAGGAAGGAAGCTTTTGGGACACTGCCAGCTAACTGACACATGGGAGACCCTGCAAGAAGTGTACACTGGAGTATTTTGTTTACTGAAAGTAGCTGTCCTACACTGGAAAGATCAGCTGGTCTCTCTGGTTCTGTAACAGTTCAGTAATCCACTCTTGCCTTGCATTAAGTGTTTGAATAGATAAAGCTGTACTGGATTTGCATCTCAAAACTCCAAGTTTCTATAGAAAGCAAGTTAGGAAGCTCCCAGAAATTATCCTGCCAGGGACAACGATGTTCTTTAGAAAATGTCATCTATTTTTCTTTTTCCCTTTGCCATTGTGCCCAAAAAGTAGCTTTTCTTTTTTTGAGCAACCTTGTTTCTAGCATGTCTTTGCACGTAGTACGATACACTCAATCTAACCAGCTAGATATTTCAACCTTAAAATAGTTATTTGAGTTCAGTGAAGAGTGACTAGATAAAATAAGCAAGCTTACAGTTTAGACCTTAATTCAACAAAATACTCAAGCATGTAATTATTTAAGTCAACAAAGTCATCAAAATAATTACATGTACCAGACCTTCTGATCTCACAGTCAAAGCTGAGGGACACTGAACACTGGAGGGCCAAAACTTACAGCCTTCCAGCTGTAATGGGAGTTGCATTTGCAGAACAAAAGCAGAATTTGGCTCTCTGACGTGCAGTGATTTTACCGTAAAGCTGTTTTGCACTATTATCATTGCAATCGATGAAGGACAGTATAGGGCCAGTTAGACACTAGGATAAACAACCTCCATTCATCTGCAAAGCAGTAATGCAACTAATATTCTTTCAAAATGTGTGCCTGGGTAACAATAAGTAGTTTAGCTGCAATAAAAACCCACACATACGTTTCTCAAGAGGCTGTTCAAGTGCCAAATAGATACCTCTGAAATGTAATGATAAATAATGGGTTTAATTTCCTTGCTTTACAAATGCTGGTTTTAAACTGTAGGCTACAGAGTGCAGAAGAAGCTATGCTGATTCACATCAGCTTTCCAGATAGTTTAGACGCTATGAGAAAGCACTTCTAGCTGGACCACAGCTCTAAACTAAACCCTTTGTGCCGCCAGTGTTATGGGAACTTCTGCATTCTGCACAAGGCCAAGCTGCTATCAGACACCCAATCCAAGAGAAAAATCCAACCTATTGGTTTATACAGTCTATTTAGGATCTGCAAGTCACAAGTCTACATTTTCTCCAGTGGAAAAAATATTATTAACTTTGAAAAATTCTAAAGCTTGGAGATCACAACCCTGCTACCAAATTTAGCTGAATTTCATCAGCAGGTTTAAACATTATTTGGGAGACAAAGGGAAAGCAGCAAGACTTACTGAGGCACCCACCCTACACATAACCCTCTAAACTTCACTGCCTTAGGAAACCAGAATACACAACCATGCTTGAAATATTCATGATTACCAAAGTGGGATCTTCAAAATTTACGTAACCTTTTCCCAATTTAGTGTGATCTCTGCAAGTCTGGAGACAATCTCAGCTGAGGATGTACCCTTTCCTGAACTCTCTTACCTCCTGAATAATACTGACTGTTAAATGGTAGAGCACTCCACTGAAAATGAAGATGATCTAAATGGTAAACTTTATGCTGAATCTGGCAAATTATTTTTTTATATATATAATTTTTTTTTTAATGTATTTCATTTTGTCTCCCTCTGCTAGAGTTATTTGCATTTCTGCTAGTGTTATTTGCATTGCAAACACTCCTATGGGCTAAAGGCTGGTAACTGTAGCTCAGGTGGTGTGTCATTAACTCACTTCACTATGACAATAATACTGCATCCCTCTTGCACTGTTGGATGCTGTGTACAGGTGCTGTGAGTATGCTGGCATTTTCTAACACACCTACGTCAACCAAACAATACTGAAGCTGTCAACCTGTGGGAAAAAAAACAGCAGAATCTGCAGCAAAAAAGCTCCATCTGTGAGGCTCTCCCCTTTGGAGAAGAGATGGTAGCTTCTTCCAGACAGGGTACCCAGATTGGCCCTGAGCAGGTTTCTTGGGCTTTGCCATAGGAGAAATAAGGGCAGAGCAGAGTTACGGGCAGAAACCCTTGCAGAACCATAAAATCAATACTGGTGTACACTGTCGGCTGACCCAAGCCCAGGTGAAGTCAAAAAGTGATTTTACATTGCTTGAAATGAGCTGCAGGTCAGATCCACTTGGACATATAAGAGGTGAGCTTTGGTCCACCTTTGCTCATCTTGAAGTCCCCAGCTGCTCTAGCATGGGCACGAGTGATAACAGAGCAATACTGACATTCAGAAGAGTTATCTTGGGCCTCGATGGCAGCAGAGAGAGACAGATTTTGAGTGCATGTAAACATACACCCCCCTTAATAATTTTCTTGGATCAGACTACTATTAATTAGTCTTTCAGGGTCTGAAATTGCATGCAACTGATCTGCAGGAGACAGGTAAGCAATAAAAAGTTTGTGGAACTAAGTTCTGATTAAAGCTCCTGAATAATCCAGTTGTCAAGACAGGATGGAAAAAGAGCAAGGGATAAATAAGGAAGTGGAAAGAATTAGAAAGATGTAATTTCAATTTTTTTTTTCACTGCAGAGCTTAAAATGATAAAACCCAGAGACCTCAAGCATGAGGTAATTTTCCCCAGCATCCTGCTTTCTAAAAATACTTGCTAGTTCTCTCTTTTCTCCACCTAATTAACATGACTGATGTCAGAGTTTTCAGTTATGTCAACAGCTGCCCTGCCTCCATTTCGGTCCTCTTTCCTACCTGTGACAGCAGATGCTGTGTGTCTGTGGAAAGCAGAGTCACAAGGCTGTGCCAATACCTTCGCCTTGGGTGTGTCAGGGAGGGGTGCAAGGAAGGAACTCCACAATAGTGCAGTCAGGCAGAAGAAAAAAAGCAGAAGAGAAGTGCTGACCAAAAGCAAAATTTCTTGTTTCCATAAATTCACATCTTCTGTTTGTCCATGCTACAAAGCACCCAGTTTGTGGGACATCCTCAAAGACTACCATGTCTAAAAGAACAGTGTTGATAATATCAATAAACGGTTGATCCTGTTTGGGGACTGTGGAATAGGTTGGAGGTCTGCAGGGACTCCATTTCTCAACGTGCACCTGTTACTTTAGTGTGCATATTTACATTTCATGGCCACGTAGCAGCCACTTTGCTTTATGAACTACTATGTATTCACCAGAGACTCTCCAAGGATGTGTTTGGCAGAGCATAAGTCTGTCCTCACCAAATTAGAGTGCTGAAGAACTAGCTCATGAACAAGGTGCAACTACTAGACACCTCTCTGAGGTGTTAGTAGGAAATTGTGGTGAAAACTTAAACTGAACCTTAGAAATAAACAATGAAACAGTTAAATTCAGAACACGTTGTCTCCACATTTCACTCTTAGCTTTTGGAAATTGCATTTAAATATATTCCAGGGATGGCTAATTTAGATACCAAGTTTCTTTTACTCATCCAGTGAACATGAATTTTCTATGTGTGTGCTCCTTTCTAAAGGAAAAGGAAACTCTGGTGAATGTATGACTGGAAAATATAAAGAGGAACCTCAGGAGGCTATTTATCCTCTTGAAGACATTGGAGAAGAGTTATGATAGGAAAGATTGGCAGAAATAATAAATATTTTATCAGAAATATACCAACAGAATTCCCTCCTCATTTTGCAAATCATCACCCATGTATGGCTTTTTATCCTCTGGTAACTACAAATCAAAAGACAAAACCTGTGTCATTACCATTATTTTGCATGGTCTTTGTCTAGCAAGGAATCTGCTTGCTTTTTAAATAAATAAAGTTCTGAAAAAGAAACAGTTACTGTACTGGCTCAAGCACTGAGGCAAGTTTCCAAAGACCAATTCTTCCATGCAGCATGTGAATCATCGTTTCCAGGAACACACAATCATCGTCATTAACATCAGACCACTTGCTGCAGTGACATCCTGGCTCATGGATCAGGACACACAGAGTTTGCAGAGCTGAGGGATAATAATGAATTCCAGAAAAATCAGATTAAAGATGGACACCCTGAAAATGTACCTTTTAGCCTGTATCTGACCTCTGAACTCTTGGTGATCTTCAGATCATCCTCTCTATCCATGTGGTCATATTCCCACAAACTTTGTTTGACTCAGATTTCTAGCTATAAGCTTGTCAAAGCTGAAACCTTCTCAAACACCACCTGTACAGCTGCAAAGACAAGAAGGACCCACCTGATCTTACATGCAGCCTATGGGTATAACTAGTAATCGGTTAGTTGAAATCTGGAAGATGGCTGCAACCTTAAGATTTTATATCCTATTGCCTTACCCCCTTGCACATGTGAAGTCTTTCTACACACCACATTCCAAAGTGTTTTAACTTCTCCACAGAAATAACTTTTAATTCATAGAAACTCACAGATTGAACATACTCGTGAAAAGTTCTGTCATTCTAAAAATGCTGCTTCTGGGCTCCCTCTGTAAGGGAGCCCTCTGTAAGCCTGGAGGAGAAATGCCTCATCCAAAATGCAGACTCTGCTGTCATTCACAGGTGGTCAGCTTGTGGGACTGGGCTATTACTCTCCAGGTGTCACCCCCTCAGTTCTGGAAGAGTTCATGAGGGCAGAGCCAAGCTCTTCCTTTCACTTGTGAAGGAATCAATACCAGCATAATTACCACAAGAAGCCTCTCCTATAGCAATAGAAAGAAATACAGCACCAAGCAACCTTCAACTGTAAATGGAGTTAGTTAATTGCATACTTTTTAACAGTGTCTGCACTGATTACTGTGAGCACTTGATGGTCTCTAGAGTCTCAGAAAAACAGGTCTCAGAAAGCTTTTCAATTCATTAGAACAGGCATAAATTATAAGTCAATACATGACAAAATAATTGTAAGCACTTCTCCTCTCAACACTCTCTTACTCAATGTCTAATTACATTGACTTACAACATGCCAACTCCATTTGAGTTAGGGTCTGGCTGCAAGGACAAAATGATCTTGGAAAAGCACCTTGGTGAACACAAAGATTCTGACATTCTTTTACAATACTGAGGCTACCTGACCAAGTGGGAAGGAAAAATTTCAAAGGAGAAGTCTCTGAAAGCTGAATTTTCCATCATGTTCAGAGAAAGGCACAAAACAAATGAAGGCAAATTTAACAAATGACACAAGAGTGAATTGACCAATGACTCAGTTTCATTGCTGAACAAGAGCTAAGAAATATGGTACATCCCTAGCACTGAAAGATTTTTCCTTGAAGTGTCATCTCCTAATGTCCTAATCCTTGTTTGAACAAAAGTTATGTGCCATGCTACTGTGTCACCAAAAATATCTGCTCCCAGGGAACTGATTGATTTATTTGGTTCTGAAGAACATGTATTTCCAATTAAAATGCACTGAAATCAATGAAAAATTTTATACCTGTGGCAGGACTACTTAAAAATGTATACATATCCCTAGTATTGACAATTCTTAATTTGATACTTAGTAGATCTAAATAATTTATGCTTTGATTCTTTCCTGTTGTAGCTGACTGAATACATCCTACTATGGTAGGAGAAGAAATTCTCTGAGAGCTGGACAATACTTGGTGCTTAATTCCCTACTAGATCTTTGTCAATAAAGGTCTAGTTTATTTTTCACACACTTGATGATGAAATGATCACCCAAAAATTACCAACTGACAGCTTGAAGTACCAGATGAACTACCAGAATTAGATACATTATTTTCTCTTTTACTTTTTAAAGGAACCTGTTTTGTTCCATATCTTACCAAGGTGTGAGCACTAATGGATAAAATCTTGTTGGCTCTAAGCCACTTAGCAACCTTGAAGGCACAGTCCTTTGCAAAAAATAATTGCTCTGATGTAAAGATGAAACAGTAAAAAAATATGCCTTGTAAAGTTACAATTATGTGAAATCAAGAAACGACAGTAGGAAGTACTGAGTGACTTTAACTGGAATATGTGCTGGTAACTACTATACAAAATTCTGAAGACCAAAGCAGACCATAAATGTGTTCTTACTTATCTCACTCAGTGACATGGACAGAAAAATATCTTGCTGTAGAGATTGTGACAGGACTTGTTTAGGCTTAGTGTAGGGTGCCTCTGATCTAAAAGCTCCTTTTGTCAATGATAATTTTATTGAAAAGAAATCTGCTTCACTTCCAAGGACATTATTCATGTTGCGTCCAAAATGGCTCCTGCCCATCTCTAAACATCCTCTTATCTCACTAACTGCAGAATATAGTTCTTGGTAAAAATTTAGTACAGTCCCACTGAGGGCAAAGGGACAATTACTGAGAAAAGATGAAAGAAATCCAACATTGTTTTAGTTGCCCGCTCCAATAAGTGCATGTCTTTCTTTCACACATTCCCTAATTTGGACCAAACAAGCCAAATGATATCTCACTCATCTGCTATTAGGCATTTTACCAGCATTTGAGAAATACTGCTATTTTTCAGAAGTTTGTCATCTGTTGTTTAATTTCAGTGTGCATTCAGAGCTCACCAGTCCCAACCAAACCACCAGAGCATGGGACCATTGCTCTTACGGTGTTAAGTAAGCCCTTGGGAGCAAGAGGTCTTACACTGCACATATGCAACATTATTCCAGTTTCACAGTTGTGTGAGGCTCCCAATCACTATTGAATAATTGCAAAGGTACAGGCTGTAAAAAGCCACCACTTTTTTGAGTTCATCTTCCACTTCAGCTCTTCTTATTCTATTTAAAATGCTGGGTATCTTCAGGGGAAGACAGAATAGCACAAAGTCATATTCAGGCTTTTTACTGTACCTTTACTCCAACACCACCACCCAACCTCAGCCCACAAAGAATGTAGCATATGTATAATGATGATCTAAAATGTTAGGGGACCTCAAGGCCTATGCTTTACTGATTAACTGTAGTTTTCTCCATAAAGAGTAGAAGAGTTTAGTCATATTGTTTTGTTTTGTTTTGTTTTTTTGTCACATTATAAAATACCTGTATAGAGACTAAAATATTCTAAGCAAAAAAAAGCATGATACAGATCTAAAATGTATATTATTTATGCATGTAAGCACATTTTCAGGTGTTTTTACACACAATTATATGCAACTAAACGACCTATACCAATTAACCATCTAAACAACTGTTAGTCATTTATAAACAGAACTTTAACACGCAGTGATCTGTAGTCCCACTAGGTCTGAATTAAATCTACTTCAGCTAAAACTATTAATGTTCCTTTCTCTGCTGCTGCCCAGAGTCCAAATAAGTCCAAGAGCCATGTTATTTTCATCTCTCTTTCAGTAAAATGCACCAGCCTAAAGTCAACCTGCACACTTTGTTCTGAATTTTCAAGATTTGAACTTGAAATAACACATTTATAAGGGAGAAAATTTTGTTTCATGGCTATCTCTCATGGATTTTCTTCTTCCCTCCCCCTCTCTGGATGATAAAAAGTTGGTATCCTACTGTTCTATAGTGGAAAACCAACAACAAATTAAGGATTTAGAGAGGAAATAAATCAGATTTTCTTTAAAACTTCCATGGAAGAGTGCCTGATTCCATTTAAGTAAATGGAAAACTATAAATTGTTTCTAAAAAAATCATATTGAGCTAAAGACTGATTTAAAATTTTCAAGTAAAATTTTTCCTGACATTCATATGCAGAAGTTTAACAGGCTCAGGAAAGAACTGGTCAGACATTGGCATAATAATACCATGTTAGCCCAATTAAGGAGGGTAAGCTAATAAAACAGGGTCCTCTGTAAACATAGTGCAGTGTTAAAAGTTTCAAATAGCTGAAGACTAGAACAACCCAGTTTATAAGCTAATATAATTTAGAGGCGTTGATTTGGCTCATGTTACTGAAAGCAAAATGATGCCTTCTAGTAGACTGCTGCATCACAAGAAGGACCATAAATGTCCCAACAGGCTGACAGTCCCAATGATGGAGAAGGCAGATGTCTCCGAAACAAGGAGAGCTTTTCTACCATGACCCAACACACCAGAGGCATGAAGATCCCCTCAAGAAAAGAAAGTCAGTGGACCAGATGATTCACTCATGCAAAGTGGCAGAGATCCAGCAGAGCTTTGCCCTAATTTATGGCAGATGAGATTCTGTCATGTTAAAGGCAGGGCTAACTTGCCATAATTTTAGTTCCCTACCTGTGGAACTAAGCAGACTTATAGCATGCACACTTTTTAAAACAACAAAAAATAACCCTTACAGAAAGTATGTAGTTGACTATGGTGTGGTACATCCATCTTCTGTGACCTAAAGTATGTACTCCACATGGCAATGGGACAGGATTTACCAAGCTAATGGAAAACAGGAAATTTTATCATTCCCAGAGTGTATATTCCATAAGTCAGTGCTGCAGTTGATACCTAACAGTGCAAGCAAGGGTGACAAAGGTGGACACAGACAAGACAGGCACAGAGCAACAGGGGCTCTCTTCCTGGGATTCCACAGGAACTATGTGACAAGGCCCAGAATCTTCACTTTTGTGTGCCCTCTACCCATGTTTTTCCAAAACATGAAATGCACAGCAGTAAGAGCCCAAACTCATGAAACTGTATGTGAAAATGAAACCCATAGTAATATCTTCCACTTAGAGTTAAAGCAGGCTCCCTTCCTAACAACTTTTGAGCATTGACATGTATACCATCACTCGCTGTTATATTCCTGCTCCAAACACTTAATGAGGTGATCCCAAAACATGAATTTCACTTATAAAATGTCACTAAGTGAAATAGAAGCAGACTGTCCCTGTCCTCCATCCCTAACATAAAAGGTTTTTCACCTATGTTTAATGCAACAACCACCTAAAGCCAGAAGATCTGACATGGTTTGTAGCTTTATACTTATTTGGGACTATCACAAATTACATGTCCACATTTAGCATTACAGTGGTGTATAGGCACTTTAGCAACTGGAAATGGTTCAAGAGACTCAGATAGGATGCTGCTTTGTAGGAGATAACTTGTCTGATAAGGAGTTCTTCATAATTGGAGATTACCTGTTTCTGGTGTCTAAACTAAATAAAATGTATCAACAGCAAGTTCATTTGCAAATTAATGAGTTCCATGCTTACGTATGTCAGACATGGACACTGGCTGCACCACTGAAGTATAATGGTTCTCTGATGCCTTCCCACAAGTTCTTTGCAGACCCAGAAGAAACATAGAGTCCCCATGAGTTCAGTAATAATACTGTAATTCACTGCTAACAGTCATGGGAGATAGCTCAGGTATCTGGTAATGGACATGAGCAGCAGCAATATGGACATAACCCTTGGTTAGATTATGCAGCATGCCTGTTCTTACACTTAACACCACAGTGAAGTCATGCAGAATCATAGGATCACAGGATAATTTGCATTGGAGGACAGCTCATGAGGTCATTATGTGTTCACTCAGTTCTGTATTCATTTCAGGGACAGGTCAAAAGGTGAAAGACTGTGTAAGGGGGGGTTGGCAGGTAAAAGGCTCTGCAGAACCAGTTATAGTTTAAATACCACTCGGGTCTTAACCACCTGATGTAGGAATGCTGTTATGCTCTCTCACATTGATTGGATATGTTGGGACAACATGAATAAACTACAGTCATGACAATCCACACAGTCGTCTTGCTGCAAAAAAGTCTTCTCAAACTGCAATTTATTAAAATCATATGCTCCCAGAAGAGCTACAGGGAGCACTGTAATGTGAAAAAAGAATTTGTACTGTGGTATTTCTATTGCAACTTGTCACATAATACTTATTGTCCCTTCTGCAAATATATACCCAGAATCTTACCAAATTCAGCAAGGATCTCCTAATACAAAATGCCTTGTAGTTGGTGCAAACAAAAGACCAGCAATCACAATCCTAATAACCTTGAAATTTTCCATCTTTTTTTTTTTTTTTTTGTGTGTGTGTGAAGGAAATAAAAATAAAATAAAAATCTAAAAGGATAATATTTCATACAGATGTAAAACTGTTAGGAGAAAAGAGGTTTTACTTCAGTGGACTGAATCTCCCATGCTAGTCACTATCAGGAGCTCACCACTGTGTGGGTGGTTGCTGTTCTCATAAGAGCATCTCTGTTGGCATGCAGACTTAGCATTTAAACATTTACAGACTCTAGGCTGCAAATCTCTGTGCATCAACAAGGGTGAACATTAACACAAATACACAACTGAGGTTCTATCTTCTTATTGCAATACCACATGGTGGGCCCAAGCAGATGGATTCTCCATGTGGGACACAGAACAAGAAGTGTCTCATGGATTTGGATGGTCTTTGTGTGCTGCCCTTTCTGTTTTTTCTTGGGGAAGATGCAGACCAGGGTAAATCACAGTTAAATGGCAGAGGTACATGTCCTGATAGTCTGGACAAAAAGGACCATGAACAAAAAGGACCATGAACAAACAGCTCTACTCTGTATTTCCTGCTTTCCAGTGAACACACTAACCGTGTGCACTTCTGCACTTCAATGGGGCTACAGACATACATATGGTCTCCAGCAGCTAAAGGTAATGTGCAAAACATTAAGCCAAAGAGCCACAGGTTAGACTTTCCATGTAAGTGGCCAGAGAAAAAATTTCCAGACCAACCAGCCCCGTGCAGGCACACCTTGGGAAATTGCCTATTGAGCATTACTCAGTGTGAGTGAAAGAATGTCAGTCTGCCTTCCATTACACTGTATACATAGAGTGCTGTCAATTTAAGATGTTAATTGAAAATAGCTACTCTGCTTTTAATACATGACCTGTAGCAGTTCAAATTAACGTTCCTCTATAGATGTGGATACAGGCAGATCGTTCAGAAGCATTTGTGCAGTGTAGTCAGTTGACAGCACAGTGCAGCTTCAAAATAGACACAAACAATGCAATCAATTTAGGAATAATCCAAAACTACTGAGTTGCCTGTGGCAGTCTGAAAAATACTGGCTGCCAAAGAAATCAACCTAAAATTGCAACACTTATGATTTTATGATTATATCTCAAATGCTGGCAAAACTGTAGGCCTTGGACAGAGTCCCTCAGTGAGAAGCAAGTTTAATCTTCAGTCAACATTGTTTTAGCTATGGAAAAAACAACCTGAAATACGGCTTGCAAAACTACCAAAAGTTAGTCTAATATTTACTGGCTTGGACTTGTTATAAAAAATAAGCAGTTGGAACTTTTGGAAATACTGCTAGAATATATACTGCACGAGAAGCAGGGAATTGATGTCCTTGAAGATAAGTATCATCTGGAAATAACTGCTATTACAACGGCTGTAAGATAAACAGCGAAGGATTCTCTATAGTATAAATGCTGCACAGCTATGTGTCTGCAAAGCACAGATAACTGACAAGCATTAACCATTTTTAACAACGAGGATATGCAATACTACATAATTGCTGACATCAGCTATCTGAATTTGCAGAACCAGTTCAAAAGGCCACAAATCCCATTTCTTTGTATGAAAGATCATATTTTTGTAAAAAAAAATGTATTTGAGTATGCTGTTGACTGTCATAGATGGTGGCCCACTGTTAAAAGGAAACAGGATTTTGTTAAACTTAGCAACTTGATTGGGAACTTAAATGTCTGCGATCTTGTACAACCAAAACTCTAGTCAGCACTGGCTACTCACGTGATTTTATTTGGATTCATATGATTTGGGTTTTTTTTAAAATATTGATGCAGCTCCTACAGTTATACAACTCCATGGGAATGCCAAACCCACTGTTTTTTGGTTCTTTTTTTTTGTTTGTTTTTTGTTTTGTTTGTTTGTTTGTTTTTTGTTTGTTTGTTGTTTTTTTTTCAGTAAATGTCTAACTCTTGCAGCTGTGGAGAAACTCTTGCAAACAAGATCCCATAAAAGTTCTGAAACCAAGAAGAATACAAAAAAGGACCCAGACTACAATCTGAGGGCCTATCTATTTCTTTAAAAACCTTACTGATATTTTTAAAACCCTAGAACCCATCGACAAATCAGATAAATAGTCACATGGTTTCATGTCACAAACTGTAAATGTTGGAAGTTTGCAAAATGGAGGAATGCAGGGGGAATTGTTTCTCTCTCTTATCAGAACATGCAAACTTCTAAGCAGGCCTGAAAAAAAAAAAAGGCCCATCAAAGCTATCCAAGGACCTGGTACTGGACCTTCTCAGAGGACTGGGTGGGATTTTACAGAAGAGGGGTGTCAGTGATATTACCCTGCAGAGGACAGGATGGATCATACACTCCAAGACTTGTCCGTTTGGGACTTTTTCTAGCACAGCTACTCAGCACTAGCTCCACTAGGCACCGATGTACCAGAATCAAAGGATTTGGTTTGGATTTAACCAGACTAAGATCAGTCTGAATAATCAACTATTTGTTAATTACAAGGAACTACAATGTTTTAAATTCACATCCTATTTTAATCCTACTTCCTCCCTCCTCCTCCCTCCCCCGAGCAAACTGGGTCTCAGAAATCAAAACTGTATCAGCAGTCTCGTGCTTTCTGAGCTTTTCCTTGGGAAAAAGAGAAAGCTGAAAAAAACACTGCAGCACAGACAGCTGCAGCAGATTTGCTATGATTAAAAAAAAACCAAAAACAAAACCAAAAACAAACTCACACCAAAAACCAAAACAACCAAAAGCACAAAACAAAAACATGACAAGTGGGTAGAGGGTATTTTCACAGAAATACACGCTAAATTGCATAGTACAAACTGTATACCACTCAAGTTATTGAAGGTGATGCTCAGTTAAGTGCGTAATACAGTGTGTCACAGTGTGTAATAGCACTTCAAGATCATTATGCTTCTGGTCTGCATACAGTATTCCAAAAAAGCACCCAGGGAGAAGTCTCACACTGTGCCAGTTGCTGAAGCAAGAAGCTTCCCCTTTAGTACATACAGCAGAGTGGAGAATATGTTAAAATTGGTTTCCAAATGGGTGGAGAATATGTTAAAATCATTTTCACATAAAGATATTAGCTAATTTTATGGCCTTTTAAAAACAATCTACAATTAATTGCTTTAACCATTGTTTAATAACATTGTAAAGTTAGAATTCAGTGTCAACTGTTATGCACTGTTTACAAACTTGATCAGACATCTTGGGGACCATGGTTAGAAGAACTGGTGGGCCAACTGGAAAAAGTCCAGAGACTAATAACAGAAATTACTTGAGGTCAGGAAAATATGACTGATTTGAGGGAAGAGGGCATGAAGTGACATTCTGTAGAAGGGAAAAGACATGAAAAGATACTTCAATTTCCAAAACCTTGATGCAAACACAAATGAACACTCTGTTCTCTGCGTCTGTAGCACATAGGACAAACAGGTATGGCCTAAGTAGCTGTGAGATTAAACAGCAAAAGTTTTGCAGCAATGCGAAAGTTCCCTGGGGTCATTGTCGGGAGCTGGCCCCACCACTAGAGGTCTTACAAAAGAGTTATCAGAACATGTTACGAAGTGACCTTTGGATAAAAAAATTAATGACACAACCTCTCAACACCCTGTCCGTGTGTATTTGACATGTGCCCTGGCCAAGCAATTGCAGAACTGCTCAATAACTGGCTACACCAAGACACTCAATTTTACTGTGGATTTTCTGTACCAATGCCAAAAAAAAAAAAAAAAAAAAGACTAAGCTGCTGTCAAAATATAGTGAACTGGTGATTTGATGGTGTGGGGTTATGATGATCCATTCTCCTTTTATCTTAATGCTTGAGGAGGCAAGATTTGATGTAGAGTCGGGGAATGCAGGAAACAAGAATTGTGCTATGTCACAGCCTCCAAGAAAGATGTATGCCCAGCTTTCTGCTATGAGGGCTCAATAGCAGTTCCCATTGCCCTGCATGTTTTCTGGGGGAGCTCCTCCACCCTCATGTGTGTGTCACCTTCAGTGAACAGGTGTACTTTTCCTATAGCCATTCCCCCCCACATTACACAACTGGTGAGCTATAAAATGCAATCAGAGACCCACTGCTTGTCTTTTATTGCACAAGTGCCACTCACATCCACAATCAAAGAAGCAAGATAGATGTGGTTTCTGTCTCCTGTCAACCACTCACTACCCTGCTGTGCAGTGTGTAGGTGGCCTTGCTCCCCTGAAATCCTCAGCTTCCAGCAGCATTACCCTTCCGTGCTTGTGTTGATAACATCAGTGCCTTCAACTTTCCAGTGCCCACTTGGAATGTCAAAGGGCTGCCTAGAAAAGGTCAATGCAAATCTAACTGCATGCCCTCTCTTTTCAAGAGAATGACATGGGCTTCATAATCCTGGCCTGAATTACTTTACAAATAATCACACCTACCTCTGATAATTCTCTGGGGTCAGTGAACTGAAATTTCTGCACAGTTAACAACCGCATTACTCTAAAGCACTCATTATCGAACCCCTTTAGGATGCTGCCAAGCAGAAGAAGCAAAGAAATTTTCTTAAGATGCAACATGTATGGATTTCATTCTCATCATGGACTACTGGGAAGTTCTTGAGCAGCATATGGGGCTTGCAGGCTGCTCCTTGCAGCCAGTAGATTTGACGTCACTAAGTATGGTTAAGTTACTTCCCCATCTATTGCCCCTCTACCACTTTCAGGTCCTGGTTAATCTCCACAGATATAAAGGATAGAGAAGTAGTCTATGATTTTTTTCCATGTAACCAACATATTTCAATCATCCCTAAGCTTTTCAAACATAGCTTCACTTTGTGTCTCTAGATCAGCACTTAGCAAATTCTATAAAAGTCTGAAACAGCTATGTTTGGCACTGAAGTTCACAGTTGTAAATGGAACTAAATAAGTTACTGTAGCTGGTTTCTGTAGGACAGATATCAGTGCAGTGGAATGCAGATGCAAAATGGTTTTACACAGTACAAAGAGGCAGCAAAGCATAGACCTGGACACATAGACATAGACAAAAGTCCAATAGATGAGACACTCAAAAGGGATGTCCTGCAGACTACTCAGTTCCCTCAGCTTAACCAAAAGATGTGAGAAAAACAGGTACTACAAAGAAAATATCTTGGCAGATTCCATGGCAATTAGTATGAAGAAAACAGCATAAAGTGAGATGCATGCATTATATTTACATGCAAATACACAGATCCTTCATAGGAGGGATTCTCAGCAGCTGCTCCCATCACTTCTACAGTGTTCTCATTAAAATGTAAAAAAAGTGACAGTAGTGACTTACTAGAAAGGGTGATGAGGACCACTGCTGTACAATAGTTAGACATTACTAATCTAGCAGAATACCCATGTGATCACATTAAGGTTTTATGCATATATCCATGCATACATACAAGCAGACAGATTATAAGGGTGCTCATTCTCACCAGGTGTTCGGCACTGTCCTAGCTGCCCAGGCTCATATGCCTACACCAGACAATACGATGAATTCAAGGACATTTGATGGCAAACAAGATCTGACAAGGATGACATGAGTTGCTCCTGGGAACTTTTTTTCTGACCAGTTTAAGTGTAACAGACTTTGCAAGGAGAGACAATGTATGAGGCAAAGCTAAACTCCAGAGATAACGTCTCCTATCCTTTGTCTTTCCCAAT
This sequence comes from Tyto alba, assembly GCF_018691265.1. Classification (NCBI taxonomy): domain Eukaryota; kingdom Metazoa; phylum Chordata; class Aves; order Strigiformes; family Tytonidae; genus Tyto; species Tyto alba. The sequence goes on along the minus strand of NW_024881275.1, from coordinate 45,322,184 downwards.
ATGTCTTAGATTAAAAATAAACATGAGCATAAAGGAAATGAAGTACAAAAGAAGAACAAAACAAGAGAAGACAGATGTCTTTAGACTCCTAGAGCCTACTCTAAAACTTTAATTTTTAACAGCAGACCCTGGGACCACTGCATTTTGCCTCAAGACACTCCATGACTCAGCTGTTGAAAGAAAAGCAGTTGCCAAAAGGCAAGAAAACCAAGGGGAAAAAGTCAAGCTGAGATTCACTAGCTGAGAGAGCCCTGATTTCAGCACAGCACACTTCAACACTCTTTTCCATCTTTACCACTGACTTCTGGGTGATGCCAGAAATACAGGGGCAACTAAGCAAGCTTTGCCCCCTCCTCACTGTTTTGCTTAGGAAGATGCTACAAAAGTTTCACTCATTGCCACATTCTCTGTTTTTTCACACACAGGGATTACTCCTCCCAGCACTCCTAATGCTGCATCTCATGCTTCAGAGAGTAACAAGAGTTTCACAAGAGTAATGAGGATCAAGAAAATAAGGTACCATCTTAAAAACTTGACAGAAAAAAAAAAAAAAAAAGGTTTTGAGTCCTCAGTTATCTGCAACAGTTAGCTACTGCTTTTTTCATTTCCAGTTCCACTTACTGCAAGTAACGGATACCCTTTATTCACCATTTATTGACTCCTCTGGAAATTATGTTAATACTGCTTTGGCAATTGACAGTCACAAGCTGCCTGGAAGAAACTGGCAGTAGTGGGAGCAGCACAAAACCCCTTGCCTTTCCTCAGGTGTTAGAAGCACAAGGAAGTTGGAGAGGTTGCTGCTGCAGGGTTTGCCACAGCTGGCCAACAATACATCACCATGCTGCTCAGCTGCTCTATGTACCAGAGCAAGACAGTCTGGAGTCCCTGTCACACCACTGATGTATCATGTTTGCCTGCTTTGTCCATTTCTGTGCCAAACCATGCTATTTGTCTGTTGAAAGCTACCTCACTTTAACACAGCAGTGAGACAGCTACATGGGAATCTCTACACCTGACTTTTCATCCAAGGTCAGTTGTGCCTGATCCTATATACTACTTGGGCTGACAGGAGCATCTGTCACAACTTCAGGGGAATTTCTGCTTGCTTTTTTGCTGGATACCATGAGCAGTGGTAGCAGTGCCAGGAATCACCTGGGTGCAGACCCTGGCCTGACGTTACTGACACCACACTGGCATAAAATCAACCACCAGAAGCAAAACTGAGCTCACGGGCACAGAAGGGCAGGGCTTTGTGTTCCCTCTTGAAAAGGCTGTGGTATGCTTCCCTAATTATTCCATTAACAGTACCTGAGTTGGTTACACTACATTTGTCTGCGCCCTCCACTATGGCACTGGAGAAGTTCTGGCAAGGCACAAAATAAGATCACCAAGTTTTAGCATCTGACTCATGCCAAGTGGAATCAGCTACAGATTCAGTCTCTCTAGCGGGTTAAGTAGTTGATTTTTTCCACTTGCTTTCTCCTCCAGCTGCTGCACAATGAGCTGCAGCCCATGACACACTTCTGGTTGCCTCCTCCCACTGCCTGCTCCAGTGAGCGTGGCACCACATGCTGGAATAGCCTGTGATGGCATAAGGTGACTAACATGCACATCATCATTGTGCGATTTTTCTAGTTCCACCAACCTCTTCCAGAGGAAACGGCATCTGTTAAGCAGAGGAGGACATACACTTTGTGCAACACAACAACCTTGAGCATTGCTTGGGAAGGTGTTGTGAGGGAAACAGGTGACCACCAGGCAGCACCAGCTATAACTTACAGTGCTCCTGCTATTCTGCCAGTGTTCTCACTTCTTTTCTCTTGTTAAAATACCCCATGATAAAAAAAGTAATAAAGGATTTCTTGGTGATGTTGCAGAGGTGAAGAATATCACATTACACCCTCTGCACCTCTGTTTTTTTGAAGGTATACCAAAAGGTAAAACTACACAGGGAAATCTGTATCAATAACTTTCCTCTACATCAAGTGTTTTCTACACTTGTAGGAAACAAAGCAGGCCCTTATGAAAAGTGATTATTACACTGCAGTGTTTTGCTCTGATGTGGGGAATGCAGGACCAGCACGAATGAACTGCTGAAAATGGGTTTGCTGCTTCCAATTTCTTCCTTGATGTCTGGTGAGAAGTACTCCCTGACCACATATCTCAGAAGAACTGAGGACTCCTCCACAGATAATGGGGGAGACAATGGGAAGCTGTGGCAAGACCTGCAGTGAGTTTATTCATCATAAGATGAATTATTCCAAGATACCCCACAGCACTCTTGCTATATTGTTGTCATGACCAGGTATTGATTGCCATCAGTTCTGTATCAGCTCAATGCTGAATGCTTCTTCTTTTGTCTATAAAGAAAAGCATGCTGTGCTACTTACTGTTGCTAAGCATTTGTCTTGCTCTGTAAATATTTGCCTTGCTCCCTGCACAGTCAACAATCTATTATTTGATGTACCAGTGTCCAATGTACTAAAAATAGAAAAAGAAACAAACATTTTAAACTCTGTGCAACACCAACAAAAAAACAATAATGCCAAACATTAGTGTAACATATGTAGTATTAATGAAATGTTGCTTTTTTTTTTTTTCCACGTGTGCTGATATTAAACATAGAACAGCAAATTCAGGGAACTCCTGTGCCTGCGGCAGCATCACACGTGACAGCCATGATTAGATTTTATGTAAAGAAGACTAGTAAATATTCCCACAGCCATGGAAAAAGAGATGTTGAAAAACAAATGTGAGAGTTTGGAGGAACCAGAAGATGACTTAAAAACCGTTACTTTACCCATTTTCTTGTATTTTGAAGAGGAATTGTGGTGGTAGTGCTGCTCCTTTAAGACTGCAGAAGTACTGTTAGCAAACAAGAAATAGAAATAGTTTCTTTATGAATTGTAAGACAGTTCTCATCATGTCAGCACCTCTTTCTCATTGAAACCATGAAGGTGATGAGTCCTTTGAAAATCTCTTCCCAAAGTAGGAGGGTGAAAGCAGGATCCCTACTGTATTACTGTTTAAAATGCATGCAATTTAACCACACTGGAGTGATGTTGAAACAGGAACACATTTTCTCCATCCTGTCAAATCTATTACTATATTAACATTTGGATTTGCTTTCATATATTGTAGCTACCTCTTCCGCAAGCACAAGTACTTGCAGATTTATTCAGATGCAACACCCTTTATAAACACAAGACTGTGTACCTCACTACCTAGGGAAGACTATAATGAGGCCTCTTGGTTTGGGAACAGAAGGTACATCTTTTGGTATCCCCCACCTTACACAGGAACCAGAACTTGAACAAGGAAGGTGAAACGGAAAAATCTCCCCATAGCAGTGCTGAACACAGCTCCTGTCCAGCCTTCAGAGACAGCTTGGCAGATGATAACACATTCAGTATTAAAATTCTCTTAAATTGCCCATGAAAAAAGCACTTCTTCAGATTTCCTTCTTCACTGTGCATTGAAGAGCTGCGCCACAAAGTTCTGCAGTAAAAAGCCCTAATGAGCTATATCCTCTCTGAGATTTCCAAATGCTTTTTGTTGTTTCTGAGCTGTTCACTGTGCACGCTCTGTTTCCACTAAGCCATTAGCTGACTTCTCTTTCCCTCTCTGTAATCAGTCTCTTTAACGACAGATCATGCTGATTATCAAGTTATGATATTTTTCCCTTCCTTTGGGAGACTGTGAAACAGGGGATGTAAATAACCTGGGGAACTTTACTTGCTCCTTCTTATTGTCCTAAGGCCCCTGATGGCTTCCAGTAGTCCCATACATCCTCCTGGCAGCCAAGATGAACACCGTCAGACAGTAAGGTGGAAGCAGTCAGAGCACACGTTTGGAAACAAAAGACCTCCATCTCATCTCTGCCTGTGACATGCAATCATGACTCTTCCTTCCCTCCTTTTAGTTCTCACAGAAGCAATGGTTTCTCACTCTGTACTGTGTCTGGCACAACACGTACCCAATCTCACATGGACCTTGTAGTTCTAACCATTTTTTTCTTTCTGAAATTCATAGAAATATGAGTCTAATGCAGCTGGATGGAGAGAGTCAGCCTCCAAGAGGCCAACATGAGAAGACATTTTGTTGCTCAGGTGACATACAGCAGGGCTAACCTGGAAAAAGTGATGATAAAAGCAATGTAAAAGTAAAATAAATACACAAATAATACATATTCCATCTGCCAGGTCTCAGAAAAGATAAAGAGGGCCAAATATGTTGCAGTGATAAAAGGATATGAATTTTTCACCATTTGACAATGACTGGGCAGATGACATTCCTGTTTGCTGACTCTCCTGAATTTGGAACAATACTGGCCTCAGAGGGATTATCACTGAAGTTTCCGGTAACAGAAAACTACCTCCTACACTACAAACACCTCACTTCAGTATTTAGAACATGCAGCAACTAGATTAAAAAAAAAAACCAACCAACCCCCCCAAAAAAAAATAAAAAAACCCAACCCAAACCCAAACCCAAACCCTGAAAAACACAGAGTTAAGAGCAAGAGTTAATACAAAGTTTGAAAGCAGGGCAATGTGCCACTTTTTATTTTTTTTCATTGATACCCTTACCTCTAAAATCAGCTGTCTCCAGCTGACAAAACTCATAAATAAAATAGTTGCACTGTGGCCAGGGTGAAGTAAAAGGACAGTGGCTTCAGAGAGACATAATTATTAGCCTTCAGAGTAAGAAGCCATCTCCTTATTTTACTCTGAGACCATGATTCAGGCTTCTAGGTGAACAGTGTCTCCAAGGGGGAGAGGATAAAACACCTATTCAACTTTGCTTGGTTGGGGGTCTTGTAAGTTATTGTTGACTATCTGTAAGGGCAATCGATGTCACCGAGAGAATGTGCTGTGAAAGCAGGGCACAACCGTGGTGTTGCCATGCACTCAAACTGCTCTCTGTTCTTGGGCTGGAACTTAGACCCCCTCCCAGACACAACAACCTCTGAGCACGGACATAACTCTTTTAGTGGTGCATTTACAGAAGTCTGTGCTCAAATGCCTGATTCACCAAGTGCAATAGTTCTGGAAAGGCTGTGCAGACACCTTCAAGCGATCTGCCTGCAAGTCAGTTTGAGCCTGGGAAGCAGTGTGCCCTACACTCTTACAGTTTGGATTTAGCAGCTGCACTCTTCACTTCCTTGGATGCTGGTGCTGCACATCATCTACAGAAAAATAAGACCTGTGAGTGACAAGGGTCATCCTTCCTCGATCTCTGCATGCATTTTGTCTCTGTTCCCTTTCACCTGCTCCCTCTCTTGGAAAGCAGCAGGTTCTCTCATCTCCTGATCTACCCCCCCTTTCCTGACTAATGCACTGTCCTTGATAAGGTCTTTTCTCCCAGACAGGAGGGTTCTGCTGACTGACTGCTGCAGAGCTGGTAAAGGTCCAGCACACTTCCAGATATCCTCCCCTTAGTACTGCCATTTTCCATTCCACACTGCCCAGTCTTTTCCAAGGTGCTTCTCAGCCGTGGAGTTAGCCTGCTTCTGGCTTTCACTCAACTGAACCTCCCTCTCCCTGTGGCAGATGGCTGTGAGAAGCAAAGGTCCCAAGGATTGAAATGGACCTATGATTGAAATTAAGGATATTCTTAAACAGCTTGCCAAAGCCACCTCCACTTCCCAAACTTGGAAACCTGCATTGCATTTGTTCTTGCAATCAGTTTATGAACAGTTTTACTGCTGTCGGAAGTCTGGAATATGACATTTCAGAGGCCATCCATTTAAGTGCTGTGCACGGTTTTACGATAAAGAGATAATAATAAATGAGGGATTTTCAGAAGGGGAATGCTGGTTAGAAATGCATAGTAAAATTAATCGTCACCCCACCAGTGGCAGATATTCCTGTTCAGATTTTCCACATGGTAAATTATTTGCACAAGCTTTTTAACTCTGAGTGTAGCAGTGTACACTCACTGACTGAATGCTTTAGCCAGTAAACATACACTTGTAGCAGATGTGAGCAAGTGGTCCCAAAACCTCAGGCATATTCTTGTAACCCAAAATACAAAAAACTTCTCAGCTGGGATAAATGGTGCACTTACAAAAAGAAAAAAAAAATTACACAAACTAACCTGGTTTCAATTTGCATTGCAGACACTGAATGCCAACTGGAAGAGTTAAGTGGATTGCCCCAATTAATTTTCAAGCACACATGGACACATGTTTAAGTAAAATTTCTTAAGAGGACAGAAGTAATTTCTAGGTTGTTCTGGGTTGCACAGTAAATGCTGTTCTCAATGCAAGACATGGGAATACAGACCAGAGGCACTTCTAAAAGCCCATTCAACCCATGATGCCTTGCAGAACATACCATCACCTAGTCATTGCTCTAATAAGAATGTGTTGTGCCCTCATGTGGGATGATCCTTCACACTGCTGGATACAAGACCTACTTCCCCAGAGTTCTCACCACCTGGAAGCTTTCTTTATGACATTCCCAGAGGGACTTTTAAAATTCTACTAGGAAATTTGAAATTCTAGATCCTTCTTTCCATGTCTAAAGAGGGAGACATAACTCTCACCTCTCACCTTTGAGGCCTGCAGGAAAAGCTTCATCTGGGGCGACATGAAGAGTTGCATCCCAGCACTACAGCACTCCCACAGCCTGGGTCTTTACCACAGCACTGGTACTGCATACAGGTGTCCCCTCTGAAACTCAGCTTGGGAACTCTGTATGGCTCAGAGCCTAGAAAACAGTATCAGAAAGAGAAACCAAGCACAAACATCCACTTTCTAAGCTTATTTTGCATTCAAACCACAATGATTCTCCAGATGGCTAGAGCATGCTAGAAACTCTCGGGTTTTTTTAATTGTCTGATAAAGAAGGGAATTGTTTCCTCCCTGAACTGCCTGAGACACCAAGCAAGGTCATGAGAACGCTCTTGGAACCTGGGTGATGATAGACACTAAACACACAGAGATACTAAAGCCCCTAGAAGAGTCTTATGACTGGCAAGTTGTGAAAAAAGTGTTTAGATTGTACCTCAGAGGACTGTAGGTCTTTCAGAATACAGTGCTATCTTCAGAAGGACTCCTGTGGTTAGTAAATATCCAGCTGGTATGCATGAAGTCATGTCTATACCTGCAGGTAAGCAAGTAGAATTTTCCAATCTCAATTCATTTTTATTAAACTGGTAATGATGATGTCACTTTTCCTTTTGGAACAATATGCACTGAATTATTCAAAAGATTGAAACAGCTTAAGGGAGGCATCCCACCATATTTGTGCCATAGGTTTCAAAAGTTTTAAACGGTGCTCTCACACAGTCCATTACTTCAACAGCCCGTAAGATTAAGTATGTGAGCCCCAACTGATGACGCTAAAGGCAGTCCACAAGGAAATACTCTGTTCCTCGCTGTATTCCTAGTTCAGAAACACCATGTGATGGAGCTGCCTTTGAAGATTTTGTCCCCTTTCACAACTTACTCTGTTTTGAATTTCTTTACCAGCCCAGTTTGTCTCTGACAGAAGTAACTTCCTAAATTTAAGGCTTGTGACTGCAACCATAGACAGTAAACATTGTGGAAGGTGGAAGGGCCAGGGAGTGAAGAATATGTGCTCTTAATTACTCCTTCATTTGTAACACATGGCTGACTTTGCTCATTGACATTTTCTTACTGCTGTGTGCTCAGTATACCAGGCTCTTCTCAGTAATTTTGAGAGGAGCAAGAGAATTTTTTACTATACTGAACTTATTTTTGCACTGTTATTTCTTTAGACAATCACTTTGTTTGAGATTTTCCACCTCTTACACTTGAGAAAATTGCTTTTATTTTAAAAATAGGTTTTGATCATCCAGGGAGAAAGATTTGCAGAACTCTGATTAATTGTGCATAATAAGGAAGCTTTGCTGGACCTAAATCCCTCCACAAGCCTTTAAGTTTCAAACTGGGAACATCACCAGTTCAGAAACTAAGGTATGAAGGGACCTGTACAATTAACTGGCTGGTTTGCTGTGTACCAAGGTCATCAGCATCACTGACTTCATACTTAGGCACTGCCAAAATCAGGCCCTTCTCTCCTCAAGATACTCAGCTGTGACATAAGGATGCCAAGGGACAGGGGGATCACCTCATCTCTGGCTGTTGCCATTTTCTCACAGGGCTCCATCTATGTGCCAAAGTAAAAAGCTCCAATCTCACGTAGAGCTGAGGGCCTTGGGCAGGATGTCCCTGGGTCATTTTCAGTGGGAGTAAAAGTGAAATAGGGAACAGCACCACCCCAGCTGCAGACTATACCTGAAATGAAAGAGCAGATGGAGGGACAGCATATGAGATACCCTACAAAGTACAGCAGCAATCAAACCTGTTCACTTCAAATACTGCACCCAAGGGAACAAATTCCCCAGTTTTCCTTTATTTCAATGAATATTTGAGTGTTTAATTATTACAAGCCACTCTGGAGGAAGAAGGAGGAAGAGAGACACACATGAACACACACAACTCAAAAGCCAGTATTCATCCTGTTAGTAGATGAATGTGTCAGTATCCAGAAGTGACATGTTTGGATGGCAGCCATCATTAACAGGCACATTGGAAATATCACTCAGTTCTAATTACCAACTCCTTCGGAAAGTATGAATGTCAGTCTATCTAATAGAAATTATTTCACATGCATTGTTACTAACTACACAGAGATGTGTTTCAAGCCTTTTACTTTGACAAATAGCCATAATTTGACAATTCAGATGCAGTCCATACTTATCTGGGCTGTGGTTCAACATAAAATCTTTTACTGTCATTCAACTGTCCAAAACATCAGTTAACAGAAGGAATTTATTGTAGGGTGTTGGAGGAAATTAAATCAGAAGGTCTTCTCTTGCTGAAAAGGCTCTGAATGCTGAGTGCCATCACTGAATTTGCTCTGGGCCATGTCAGTACCACAAGCTGGCAATTACACCAGCTCTTTGCAATGATGAGCTTTTCAATTGAGAAATTCAAGAAGAATAGCAGGCTTAATTATTGCTGTAAAACTTTTCTCTCCAGCAAATTTATTTTTGGTAATCTTTCACATATAACAGCATCTGAAAGCAGATATCCCCAGTAGCTGAAGTTTGACATTTGTGAAGGACAGGTCCAAAACAGTTTAGAGCCCAAAATCCCTTTCATGAGTGAGACATTCCTCTAGTGACTGCCAAGAGGCACCTTCACTATCCTCCCTTAATTCACCTGAGGATCTGGGTGGGTGTAGTTTATATCGTTCTTGACAGCTTCAGTATTACCTAGAAAAGTCAGTCAGTGAAACTGTAACCTTGCTGAAAACAGTAAGATAATGAGTGGAATGTCTGAAAAATACCAGAATCTCTGACTAAAGGGGAGATGGAGAAATGGGTACACTAGGGAAAAAAAAAAAAAAAAAAAAAAAAAACCAAACATCACGAATAACCTTGCCAAAGAACAACATGACAACACAGCAATGTCAAGAGCGATGCCACCTGGCAGCAGCAAGCAGTCTGTGTGGGCCAGTTCTGCTTGGCAAAACAGGGCATTCCAAAAGCAAGGCAACCTGCTAGCTTCCATTTTCGTCCTTTTTCCCCACCCTGCTTGTTTCAGTTAAAAAGCAAATAAGGAAAATAGGCACTTAACCTGTTATGTGGATAAAATAGCAGGCCAACTCCTCCAAGTATTCTGGGAACACTTTCAGATCATTTGCTTCTGCAGAAATTGCTTTTCTACTATGCAAAACAGTGTTCTAAAAGCAACTGACAGGAGTCTTTGTGTTGTGAAATAGCTGAAACAGACTGATGAGAGCTACCTGTAAACTGCCTCTTTGGGCTGGCTGAGCAAGAGGGTAAGCAGCCCATTCCAAGCCTCTTGCTGCCCTGTTAGGAAGGCAGCAGCCCCTAGTTGCAGACCTGAAGCAAACCCAGACCAAACCAAACTCCATGGCCGAGGTCATCTCACCAGAAGCATGGTTATGCATGGCCTGTCTCCATGCGCAGCAAGACATGCAGCCTCTCCAAGCTATCGGCCCTGGACGTCCTGCCAGGCTTGCAAGATTACTCTGTAAACTGAAAAGTGAGAAGCTCTTGCATAGAAGTTTCCCAATGCCAATGAACTGAATTTGTAACTGGGATGATTTGGGGTGCTCAGGCAGGGGTATCTTATACCTGCTTTTGGGTGGATGTTGTAAGAGTGAGGGCTGAGTACTGAAATACCATTCCTTTCAAAGTATTGAGGGGACAACCAGCAGCTGAAGCACTGTTTTCAGCAGATATGCCTGAAAATGTTTGCACAGTCCTTACAGAAGATTTGCTCAGGAACACAGAGGGGTTTTTCCCATTTCTGAATGTGAAATCCAGTAAAACTCTAAACATATAAATATTCAGAATAGGCCTGTAAAGTCTCTTTGAGCTTTACAGATGTAATACTTGGACAGGGATCACTCCATACTTCTTTCTCCTAAGCTTCGCCTTGTCCCTTTGTACACAATTTTACTGAGCAGTTAAAAGTAAGAATCTTACAACTTAAAAGGACAACATAAATCTTGAAATAAGTCCCAATTTGAAGGGGTGGAGGGTGTAGAATGAGGACAGTTTTGGGTACCATGCAGTGCCCCAGGCCACCTCTTAGCCTTTGCAAACACTCATTATTTTTTCCATAGCCTATGTCAGCAGTAAATTTCCTACAGCTGGAATGGCATCCTGTGGGACTCAACAGGCTGCAGCAAGCTCTCCACAGAGCCTCCTCCTGCCCTTGCATGTGCTCTGCACCTCAAGGGATCCTTGCCTTGGGGAAGACTGATTCAGTGCCTCTGCCAGGCTATTAAGTTAGGATGTATCACAGGATTCAAGTATGTTAACACTCCCATGTGCTTTCCCCACTGTGTTTCTTTTATCTTTATCACTCACACCTCAGACCAGCCACCTGCTTCCTGCAGTTTCCACATCTTTCTCCTGAAGACTTTTATCTTGCATAATAAACGAAGAGGCTCTTCAGCACAGGGTACAACCATAGTGGCTCAAGGCTCTCCCTCCGACTTCCTCCATCCCTCACCGGCCACAAATACTGCTTCGTAGCATCTTCATTGCAACACAAGGCTTCTCACATGGATGAGCACTATCCACATGCAGCCAGCAGTTGTAGCCATCACTGAAGAGGGCTGAGGCTGCTAACAACTCACCTGATCCTTTGCAGGTGGATCAGCTCACACTTGTTTCAATAATTGATTCCAGGCTTTCATATAAGAAAGATCTATATGGATCAAGCTGCTTCTGCTTTGCCAGATGTCTGAGGTTTGCACTTCGTCTAGCTCCTTGTACCCAGACAAGTCCGCCATCCAAGTAGATTTCTGATACCAGAATGATCCAAGCATGCTTTATACCAAATTGAGGATGTGGCAATAAAAAGCGCTGCAAAAGGAATCTACATTTCTGTGTGGCAAACTGCAGTTTTACACCCTTCGTTTCCTTCATGCAAATGCTTGCACTAAACCTACCTGTAGTGAAAAATTCTGGTGGCTCACGAATATGTAAGCTCAGAAACACATCAAGACACACGTAGTCTTCAACAGGTTGCTGAATCTGCAGTACTTGACACTTACCGCGTAACTGTGGAGCGTAACCTAGCACTTAGATGCATAATTCAAGTCTACTGCAGTTTTGTTGCTCTGCTGCTAAAGTGGTGGATAAGAGAAAAACTGAACATAGAAGTGACCATGCAAGTGCTGCTTGAGATGGGAACAAACATGCAGATGCTGTAAGCTATGATACGTTGGCAGTTAGTGCTCAGCTTTGTTCTGAATTACATCATTCACCAGAGTGCAGTTAGTAATAATATATTGCACTGATACAGACATCACTGGAGGACCTCAAGGCATTTTGCAGGCAGTAAACCATTAGATTGCATGTTTTTTGTCAATTACCCCCTTATCCAGGCAAAACTTTCTGCTGGTGTAATCCTGCTGAGTACTATGTGATTATGTAATCAACAAATACAACCCTGAATTTATGCAAAGGAACTTAATCAAGAAGACAGTGTGGAAAAATAAGAGTACTGGGAATATAATTTCTAGAGTTAGCTTTACTATAACCAAGCTGTATTCCTGCAGGCCCATCTTTGCACCTCTCCTGGTTGTTTGCTGTTATAAATTTTATTTTACACTACAGTATCTCTGGAGTTTGAACTCAGTCTCTGTGATCTTGACAGAGGCATCATGATGCTCCTGCTTGATCAGCTGATGCACACAGCCTGGTTGTTTGGAGTAGCAGAGCATGGGGAAAATGAGCTGCTTTTCCTCCTTTGGTACACAAGCAAGAATGACAGTGATCTTCTGGACATCACAAGGATGCTGCTATTTATTACTATCATTCCATTGGTTTGCAAGAACACGAAGATCTCAGTGGGATTTTTTTTAACTTTATTTCCTTTCCAACAGCTTCACTGTGTAAGGAGGTGAAACCTAGATCAAAACACAGCAGGGAGTACCACAGGCAGCACAGAAACAGAGCATCCCTGTACACCGCAGCTGCTGTTAACAATTCCTTAAAATTCCTGCAACATCTCTGAACTGAGATACAGCCCCACTGGGAAACACTGGCCGACAACGGTGAGTTTCAAGAAAACCCAACATTTCTGCCTAGCTTAACTGTTAGCACAGCATACACAGCAGATGTTTCACTAAGGAGCACACCTCTTCCTCACCACTGTTCATGCAATCATCTCTTGTCCCTGCATAGCAGAAAAAACTAGTTTCCATATCAGTATCTCAGACTTAGCACGTCCTTTTTTTTTCTGTCTTCCACTTGGGAGAACAAAACTAGCCAACATACACAAAACATCTACTGAGAGCATACAGCTATGGATTAAATTCTCAAAACTGCCTAGTCTTTTAGTTGTGTTTCAGAGATCTCAGTCCTGAAGAATTTAATGTTATCAAGGTGGTCAGGGGCCTAGACCATGACCCAGAAAAGAGGGTGAGGGAACTGGACTTGTTTGGTCAGGCAAAGACAAGGCTGGTGTGCTCTAATAGCAGCTCACAAATATTTTAAGGGAATTACAAAGAACCCTCGCCATCAGTTGCAGGTGGTGTAACAAGGAGCAATGGCCATCGATTGAAACTTGTCAGATTCTGACCAGACAAAAGGAAAACCTGTTGGAAGGTGTAGATTGTGACGCAGCCCTCAACCAGGGAGGTTTTCAAGACTTGGTCAAACAAGGGCAAGGATGCCCCAATGTAGTGTTGAGGATAGTCCTGCTCCAAGGGAAAAGCTGCATTCAGTCACCCTTCTTCAAGCCAAAATTCTCAAATCTTTCTGGTTCTCCTTACCGAAAAGCCCAGGTATTCTGTGGTATACAGACATTTTTGAACTCTGTACCCAGCAACTTAAGCCAGATTTTAACCGGGATCTTAGTGAATCTCAACAAACAAACAAGCAACACTGGACCAGAACTCTGATTTTACACTAGCAACAACCTCAGAGCAGATTTTTCACCATTCTTACCACAGAGCTGTTGAATCCAAGCGCAGAACTAGGAGTGACTTCCAGAGGAGCTCAACCTGATCCCCTTCTCCAGCCATGATTAGCTTTTAGATCAGCAGCCAGTGGGTGACATGGCATATGGTGCATGACAAAGGTATCCTGCCTGACTCTAATAATTGCCCTTTTTTAAATACAATCAGCATCAGTCTCCACAAGGAAATAGCAGGGTGTTTTGCTGTCTGTCTGGATCTCAAGTGGAAATCTTACATTGACCAAACCAGTGAAACTGTCTTGGAGGAACTGCAGAGGAGAAATAAAGGGAGGAAGGACACAGGAGGTAGACTGTGAAGTGAGGAAGTTCAGTCATTAAATAAGTTTCTTGATTCTTATGATAAACTTTAAACTATCTTACAGAGGTATAGCACTTGTCACGACGACAAACAAATGACATTTTCCTCTCCTGAGGTCATTTGACTTCATCATATATTTTGACAGATACATGATTCCAAAGACAGCACTTGCCAAGACATGTCATCATAATTCTCAGATATTTTCTCCAGAGATAAGAAAGTAGTTTAGTGAAAGTTTCAAAAGAATTTAAGAGAGAGGAACTACCACATGCCTCTGTTTTTTTTTGGTTGGGTCTCTATTATCATAAATAATATCACAAACTAACAACTAAACTTAACTTTTTAACTTTTCAAAACTATTTAAAATAAAATTAAGTAAGAATTACTCTTCATTACTTTGATAGCAAGTCAAAAAAAAAGTGGAAGACTTTAAGAAGTTTTTCAGGTTGGTCGGTTGGGTTTTTTTATTCTTCTCTTCTGGAATCTTAAATTCCCACTGTCACTGCCAGGAATTTATCTTATTTTGGGTTAAATTCAGGTGATCTGTACTATCTATGTTACAATGGTAATCTCAGTCTGAAAGACAGAAATAAATCCTTGTGACTTCAGACCACTACATTTCAAGACAAGTAATTTTCAAGTTCAGTACAATCTACTGTTTCCCATGTGCAGTATGTCTTAAGACAGGTGTCATGTCCTAGCCTGTGACCTCTTCAGGGCAATGCATTCCTAATTTGTCCCAACACCTGCAAGTGAGGTGATGCTGGGTTACACTTCCAGCTTTTATAATAACAAAAATATCTCTTCAGAGCTGTATTTTGACCTGGAACAATGGAGTAATCAAACTCTATTCACTACCACATTGTTGATGCATGTATATTAATTTATGTAGCAAGGAAACAACACTGGAATTACTACTGTAAAATGGATCATAGGTTGCCAGATGTAATTCTGATTTTTTTTTTTTCAGTATTGTACCCCATGGCCACCCATACATTGCAGTGATTTACAGAATTCATGCTTTCAAGCCAGAAATATCAACCTAATTGTTCTTGTCAGGTCAGAAAATTCCACCTGAAAATATGGTCAGTCTCAACAGTTTGTTCTCCGAAGCAGGCTAGCCTGGCAGGGAGTATCACTCTGCTGCTCTCGAAGGGCAAAATGCTAAGTGTAGAACAGGCGTAGTCTACTGAGAATATTCCCATAATTCACAGCAATTTATATGTGGGAAGTATAAGGTAGCACTCAGAAAATTATGACCCATATTCCACCCAAGCAGCAAGATAGTGAAAAATCCAGTTATGCAAAAGCCTCATCTTAAGCCCAAGCACTTATTATTTTAGATAGAACAGTTCTTAGAATTCTTTCTAATTTACCTATTCTGAAATTTCATATTAAGTAGCTGAGCATGAAGTCTGACTTGATGTCAAAAGAGGTATGGATTTTTATTACAGTATTAAATATTTCAAATTTTAAGCAATTTCTTTTCAGTCTCACTTGAAATACTCTTACTTTCCTTTACCCCTGTATTTTTGGGATTTATTCAATTCATTCATTTTGCATATTACAGCTACATACACGACATCTTCCATCCCGATTAACCACAACTTGCATGCCAATTTACAGACACAGAATATAACTGTCTTCTAAATTTTTCAGTTTTTCAGGAATTTTTGATCAGCGGTCAGTAGCTGATGCAATAATGCACATGTATTTGAGGGTCCTTTTCCTTAGTCCTTCAGACATTAGGCAGTGAGATACAGAGCTTTTAGGGATCAGGAAGCTTTGGTGGTTGGGTAAGGAGTAAGAGCGCCGTGGCAAGCAACAAAGAATTGCATGACCAGTTAAAATCTTTCTGAGGTAGAGCAAATTCCCAGGGAAGAGAAGCTTGCTTGAAAAGGCACGTAGATGTTTAGGCTGAGATTATGAAAGTAAGGTTTTTCTGTGATTGCTTCTGCCCAGGGACAAGTGCATATAGCGTAAATGAACAAGCTGTACACACCAAAATGACCACAGCCTTCCCTTGACATCTCTTTTCCAGCAGGAAGCCAATTTACTCCTCTATCTCCAGTATCCCCTGGTGCACAGCAGCTTCTTCGGGGAGGCATTTATGATTTTGTCTAATGATTCTGCATCTTTGTTATGAAACATATTTAAACTTGCACCTGTCAAAATCCTAGTGTAGACAGGACAATCGTTATGTATTACAGATCTTCATATTGGAGACAAATGAGTATTTACTCTGACAAGCTACCGTATCATAAAATCACTTGCTTTCTCCACACACATTAAAGAAGTTTTTCTTAAAGTAGGTATGCTTTCATTATTGAGGATCCTAAGTAGGAGAGGGGAATTATTTTACAGGTAAAAGAAGTTTATGCAAAATCAGATTTGTAGCAAAACAGTTAACAAGTTTATTAGCAAAAAAAAAAATTATAGATATTTATATATACCTGTCACTTAGCCTTTTATAGAACCTGTGTTTAAAGGCAACAACTACTGCTCAAAGGCACGTGCTTCTTTAAAAATGCATAGGAACTAGAGATGAACTTTTATGATAGCATCAAGCTGGTCACTAAATGGTGCAGATTAACAACAGAGTGAGATGAGAGACATTCTTGGGCAATATGAGGTGCTGTATTTCTCAGTGTTGCATTTTCGTAAGTGTTCAATGTCTTCCTCTGTATAAAGACTATTTATCACTTCATCCATGGTTAAGATTAAAGGGCTGGAAACAGTGTTGTTTCTTTGAGTAGCCCAAATGCCTCATTCACTGGGCAAGTTGTTTAACTTCTGGTCCATCTGGAAAGGTGTAATAACAACACAGATAACACCCACTTTTCTCCAGCATTGCAGCAGTCTTAGTCATATGACAACTGAGAGATTGATCTTGATTTCAGTGCATTTTTATTAGTTACACAGAAAGGTAATACCACGTGCTCTCACCTGTTCTGTGCTATTCTTGAATAGCAGTTGAATGAACCTGACATCATCCTCCACAGATGCCCCACAATGAGGAAGTTTCACTCACACACAAAAATCTCTTGTGACTTCAGACTTGCTTTGCAAGGAGCCTACAGGGATATTACCTCAAAGCATCTTAGATACAATGTGGTTTAGGAGAAGTAATATGAAATGGTAATTCTCTATTGTCAAAAAATTACATAGAGGTGGTATGTGAAACTAAAGCAAATCTAGAAACTGCAAGTGACAAAACCAGAGTTTGTCTAAGAAACAAGGCTATCGTCAATTGAGTAAGAATCTGAAGTTTATTTTCATGGTGCAATATAACTTCTGATAGCATTTGCCCTATGGAAAACTTTAATAGTGTGAACAAATATGAAACAGCATGAATATAAGCTTCATATCCCTTACAGAAGTCTTTTTCAATTAGGTCATTCCTATGAATTTCAGTTGACAGTCATGCTAAGGATCTCTCAGACAACAGTGAATACTTAAACTTGAGACTTTCAAAGCAGCAGGAAAGCAATATTACAAATGCCTGTAATTTTACTGAGAATTTCTTCATGTTATCTACAGGTTCTGAAGGTGTGTATGTAGATGAGAAGCTCAGTTTTCATGAAGAAATAAAGCAAGTTTCTAGACTTCCGAGCTATGTAGGAAGGGTGAAAGACACAGAAGAGCTGCAAACCAAAAGCTCTGGAAGTAGAGAGAAAACTGATAAACAGTGCTGTGTGTTTTAAGGTATCTGGTGATTTGCGGGGCTCTGAGATGTTCTGGCAAGACTGACAGTGAAAAGGGACTTTGAATGTGTCACTGTGTGAGTTAAGAATCAACAGAGAAGAAATCCACAAGCTGGCTTAGATTCTCAGACCTCTGAAAGTCTTCTGGAGACATAAAAACCACAGTGAAAATCAGTTGGCATGAAGCCTAACATACTTTTGGAGGGGAAAAAATTACAGTAAAAAATTATAATAACGTGCTCTTGCTGGAACCTAAAACCACAAGGCTTGTGGTCCCAAATGCTGCTGATTTCATCCTGTGTGTTAGCTTGTTTACTTTGCAATCAAAAGAAAATTCACAAATAAAAAAATCCTATTTAAGGAATTGGCAACATCATAATCCCAATAAAAACTCAACTGGGGACTGTTTGGCTTGTCTTATAACATATCCACTGAGAAATATATAGCTTAGAAACACACAGTTGCCTGAGCTGAGCACAATGAGAATGCTGCTAGGGGTTTTGTAGAGGCACACCTAGGTTAGCCACAAGGCTCCAGGTCATCTTCTCCTTCTTGAGCCTGTCTCCAGGCTACTGTGCTTCACCTTATCACCAATTTCATTTTCTCATTCAGCCAGCTGCTTGAAATAAAGCTTCTCAGCCATTGGCTTCTCTATCATTCCTCATACCTGCCTCGGTCACTGTTTCTGGACAACCAACACATATTTTTAGGACAGTATACAAAACTGTGAAAGGAGACCAAGAGCTCCCTCACAGGGAAAGCAAGTCAAATGGCAGGGAAGTCAGATGGGTAAACTATTCTTCTGGGGTGGAGAACATAATGCACTTATTTACTCAGGCCCAATACCACCCCTCAAGGTAAATTTACTGCTCTAAGATGGGACTTGTGTCACTCTAAATTACTTTGGTAGCTTGACAGCAAGTAAGAATTTCAGGTTTCAGTTCAAGAAGTTTCTTGGCCTTGTAAGTGTATAGCTTTAAACACGGAGTATACTCAAAAGACTCAAACCAGGAACCAAATACAAAAGGACTCAAAATTTACACCTAAGTGCATCAGTGCACTTAGTGCTATTGCACAGTCCTCTAGTCTAGACAACCTCCATACATTTGGAATATTCTAATTCATTGATTTAATTACCTCAGATCACAGTGAAGACTTTTGCCAAAACACAACCTACTTCACAAAGAACTTGGTTTGTTTTTTTTCTAGAGTACATTAAAGTTTCCTCTTTTTTCTACCCACCACCTATTATACAAGTCATGGATCAAATTTTTAGTGCAATTTTAGAAATGTGGGACAAAATCCATTGTGGAGGAGCATGCAGGAAGATTATCTATTTGTACTTTCTCTCTAATGGTCACAAAGCTCGCAGTCTGACCTAATATATGTCTTTCATAAATAAATGATGCCCACATTAAGTACCTGACATGGCTGGCTTGTGCTTCTACCCATTTAGGAAACACTGGCACAGGCTCCTGTAGAAGGCAATCCAGGGCACCAATCTCTACCCTTGCTGATTACAGTAGGTGCCTGCAAATCCATCTAATTTAGCACTCAAGACTATTCCAGTTCAAAAACATGCATGCTCTTAAAAATAGCTGGTGTGGTCAGCCCATGAGTGCATGAAGCCCTGTATTCCCCAGTAGGTGCTAGAAGCATAACCAGCATCACTGCTTCCCCATGCTCTTGTTTCCACATCCTGCTTCTTAAGTACATGCTGAAAACCCACCCGTGCAGAGACAGTTTTATTCTTTATGTGAACAGTACATAGCGCAGTGAGGAGCTGGAGAGTGATGCAAGATTCCAGGTACAAAATATATCACAAGCTCAGCGATAACCCACAAAGGTGATCAGAAGATAGGAATTAATTATTAAAAGGAAATTAAAACAAAGTGGATAAGAAAGTTTCAGACATTTATGCACTGATTTTCTTGTTTGAATACATGTAAAATCATTGAAAATTAAAGACGAGCAAACCAACATTAACTCTGCAGTTGATGCCAGTTCTGACAGCATTAGCAGCAGGAGCCCTGATGTCCACCACGGAGTAAGGAGGCTGCTGGAGGAAGACGAAACTGTGCAGCCAGGTAGCTTTTCTCACCGCACGAGCAGGACAACCAGAATTAGTATGAGCTAGTGGTACCAGAGCTCGTTCTGAGACGAGACCAGGCTCAGAAGTGCTGCCTGGACCACGAAAGACGGTGTCAGATGCATGTTGTGGCGGAGAACTCACCAACCTTCTCCTTCTCCTTCGTTTCGTTACTCCCTCAAGTCCTCGGCATAGCTGTCCACAGCCCTGCCGAACTGACGTGCTGATGCTTTCAGATACCGTGACCACCCCAAAACGCCTGGAGGGATACCGCTGTGCCACCAGGGGTCAGGTGGAACACGGCACAACCAAGCAACGCCCCGGGCCTGGGTCGGAAAACCCCGCCGTGCAACCTGCGGACAGAGGAGCTGCCAGAAACTTGTCCACAGGGTGTGGAAACGGCCCAACCGGAGGGGAGTCCGGGGGTAACCCGGCCAGCCTGAGTGGGGTTTCACGTTCACAGCACAACGGCGACTGAAGAGGTTGTGCCGGCTCGTCACCAGCCTGTCTATGCTGCTGTTGCCATCTGCTGGCTAATTCATTACCTGGCCATGGCTAGTGGGAACAGCCTGCAGGGCAAGCGCACACCTTACTTCCTTCGTGCTGTGGGAACGCTGGCAGGCTTGGAATCCGTACGAGAGCTGCCTGTGGGGAACAACCAGCAAGAGACCAATGTATGCATATACCTACTCCCTTCCTAGCTCTGCTCCGTCTACCCTAGTAGAAGCGCTGGGAAATGAAGCTTTGGAGGGATTATCTTTTTCACCCCATCACAAGTGGCCATGGAATGTTCCTTCCTTACATACTCAGCATAGACCCACTCGTGGGACACAACTCACCGTAAGTGGAGCTATCCCATGTTGGAAAACGGTGCTGCTTCTGCAAAGTGAATCCGTTCTGGTGCCTGGTGTTGCTGCTGGAGCAGCGTGCAGCTCCGGCGATGCGCTCCTGGTGAGCGCTGCAGGGAGCACAGTGCGGGTGGCTGGATCCTGTGGTGATCCCACAGCAGGCTGGGGGGGGGGGGGGGGCGGGACTGGGGGGGAGCAGGGGACTCCTCACTTGTCTCATTGATGTCCAGCACCTGGTCACTTCAAGGAGCTCTGAACTCGAGTGTTTACTGTGGACTGAGAGAAATCTACAGTACAAGCTAGCAGCACTGTGGCCTGCAGTCAGCACACCAGCTCTCCCAGAACAGTAGGGAGCCAAAGGAAAAGCGAACTTACACAGTAACCAAGTCAGCATGCACGTTTAAGTGCATCTACCTAAACAATGTAAAATCTAAATTACCAGGCAACGAAGCACCTCAACAGTGTGACAGAAGCTAAGAAAAGTCTAAACCTTCTGTTCTTAAGATTCCAGGGTCATGAATCACTTACATTTGCCAGTCAGTTGTACCAAATAAAATTTTAAGATGTGGTCTTGAAAAACAACTGAGGAGTCCCTGAAGAGTTGTACTACTGAGACATTTTTAAAAATGGGAGTCAACTGCTTTTGAGTATGTTCTACCCTAAATTCCATATTGTAGCAATAACAGTGCTGATGTGGTGATCTAAGAATCTACAGAAAGCATTAGATGCTCTGATCTAAGCAGATGATACTGCTTAGTTTGTTTGGTTTCTCACCTCGCTCCCTTGACCCTCTTCATGCTGTGTGATCTCTTTTGCAGACAGATAATCTGATATCTGAGACAAATTGTCTTTCCACAACGTTGCAGAAGGGTTGTCACAGCTGTGATGGCCTCAGCTAGTACAACCATTTGTTCCAAAGACAATACTACCTCTTCCTGCAACTCTGATCTCACTTTTACCCACTGATCCCTTTTTAGGAACCCAGCCTGAGCTCTCCAGTAGTGCTGGTGCTGCCCTGACTGAGCCCCATAAACTTTCCACATGAAAATTAAACTCTAGTCACATATCTTAGCTCCAAATATCTTTGGACCTGGTTGCTCAAGATAATGGCCAGTCCCTTACTGTGAACTACAAGATATACCACCTGCTAGACTTAAACTAAAAATGCCTTGATTAAAGAAATGCTAGCAAAATCCTGGTAATTAATGAATAATAACATAATCCAAATTTGCATTGTCTGCAGTTCACTAACTGTGGCCTTCTGTCTATTTTTTTAATTAAGATGTTAGTTATATTCTATTACAAGTCCCTTATTCTTTCATACCAGATCCCTGTACAAACTTAAGTGTATTTTAATAATTCCTGAGACACCAAGTTGGTGCAAGTTATTTTTTCTCAGTCATTTTCCTTCCCACAACCTCCCTTCTCACTTTAGTCCATGAACTTTGGCTGAAGGATTTGTGCACATGGAGAGAAAATCAAGATGCAGTGGGAATAATAAGGAAGAAAGGGAGAAAGAGGGAGCAGAGCTGGTTCTGAGACAGACTTCTGTCATGACCTCAGGACTGCTCCTACTTCCCTTCACACTTGTCATACCTAACATAAACACATCTGAACTGGACTGTCTCTTACAAAACATTTGTAGATCTTCATGTCCAGTGGAATTCTGACTGACAGGAATCTCAGTACATGAGTTTCTGTATCAGGCAAACCATACAATTATTTGTACTGCTATGTCTTGTGATATGATAGGGCATCAGGCAGTTCTTCAGTGCATGTCAACGTTACCACATTTCATGCTGAGTAATAAGGACTCCAAACATTGCCAACAGATGGTTGTAAATAGATAAACCAAGGTTTTGCAAAACTTCCACTAATTTTGACATTATTGTGTGTCAGACATGATGCTCAATTAATATGAATCAAAATCAATGGTAATAAGCCACTTTACTATAGAAAATAACCAAACACTCTTGCAATTGTATTTTATTTGGTCATATCTGGTGACTCTCAACATCTCTCCAACAAATGTAAAGTTTTACAAATGGCCAAAAAGAACATTCTCTTCTGACACAAAGTGACCTGCCCTGCAAGTGTACTTTTAGCAGCTAATTTCACAGAATAGTCAATGGAGCAGAAAGAATCTACACCTCTAGAAATTAATATATTGAGTGCTTATATTGCAAGGTTCCAAGAATCACCTTCATGCCTCGTGATCCGATGTATGCAAAGGTGAAATATCTGTTGGCTGCTAGACCACTGAGTGGAACTGCTCAGGACAGAGCTATCCATCACAGACGGTGCTTTTTTTAATTTTGCTTACAGTCACAGGTGAAATTAACAGCAAAGCAAAGGACATCAAGTACTTTAAAGGCACTGCTACTGCTGTAAACTGAGGCCCAGTTAGAGATCTTGCAACAGTTAGGTTTTATTTGCTGCTCAAAAAGCCACTCAATGAAGATGCTCCTTATCCTTTTGGGGAAAAGAAGGTATTGCTGTGTATTTCTTCATTCATTTGATCTTGAGCTATTTATGAAGTGATGTCCTATTCTAGATAATACCACATATCTGAAAAGTTCAAAGGCATGGTTTAAATACCGATTTCAACTTCAGGAAATACCCCATTTCTTTCCCAAATGGGATTTTAGAAAATATGAAGAGACAATGTGATGTTGGCTTGCATGTACAAAGATCTGCTAAAACATTTCTGTGCTGGACAATGAAAAATGATCATACACATTTGCTTTCATACAACATCAGAGGACTACAGATATACCTTAGCTTTTAGGTGTATTGAGTCCCTGATTTGTAGCAGATTTTAAAACCACATTGGTCACTGCATCTAAATTTGGCTCCAGGGTAAGCTCTCAGTCATGCTCAGTTCTAAAAGATTTGGGAAAAGAAGATGACAAAATCGAGCAGCCAGACACCAATTTGTTCCTCTAAAAAAGGCTGGTCAGTCATATTATTCAGTAACAGAGAACTTAGGAATGCCACAACAAGAAGAAAAGGCTCGGGCCCTCTGCATTTTTAGGCATTAATAATGCAGTCAGAAGAGCAAAGACATGCTGGAGTGTTCCCAAAGAAAAGCAATGAAGCTGGTGAAGGGTCTGGAGAACAAGTCTTATGAGGAGAGTCTGAGGGAACTGGGATTGTTTGTTCTGGGGAAAAAGAGGGTCAGGGAGACCTTATCCCTTTCTGCAACTACCTCAAAGAACGTTGTAGCAAGGTGAGTGTCGATCTCTTCTCCCAAGCAACAAGTGATAAGACAAGAGGAAATGGCCTCAAGTTGTACCAGGGGAGGTTTAGGTCAGATATTAGGAAAAAAATTCTTCACCAAAAGGGTTATCAAGCGTTGGAACAGGCTGCCCAGGGAAGTGGTTGAATCACCATCCCTGGAGGTATTTAAAAGATGTGGTGCTTAGGGACATGTTTTAGTGGTGGATGTGGTAGCAGTAGGTTTACCGTTGGACTCAATGTCCTTAAAGGTCTCTTTGAGCCTAAATGATTCTGTGATCCTATTATTCTATGAAATTAGGCTGTTGTTTTTGAGGAAGTTGTGAACAGATACATGAGTCTCTGCTCTATAATTCATTGACAGTAGGTACAGAGACCTATTGATTTCACAAGACAATGGGAAGGAAAGAATATGAGATACACATCTGAGTAAAAACAGAAATTATAGGCAAAAGATTCATGAGCTTCAGTGGAGAATATAATGGAGAGAAGAGTTGTCCTCAGTCCTGGCTCTCAACAGGAAGGAGACACGGTTTTCTAGGGCAGAAAATGACTCCTCAGTTGAGCTGGCCTTCCTGTGGGACCTTAAACTCTCATAGCAAGAATCAGATCATCTCCTGAGAGAACTGCAGGTCATTCTACTGTCTATGACCTTCATCATGCTGTGAACAAAACTCCACCGACATCAAATATCTTTCTATTATATATAGTATTTAAAGTCAGGATAACTTTCTATTCTTTCATCTGAGGATGAACTAAATCTATATGTGCACAGCCCTGTTTATGATGATATTTATTCCTGAAGACAGTGGAAAAATGACACTTAGTATAGTTCTAAATCCATAATAGAGCCCAAGGAAAAAAGAAACCAAATCTGCCGCTGTTGTCTACTCAGTGTTATTGAGGTAAACTGATGACTCCCACACAGTAATACAAGTCACTGGTGCAGTCAGCTTATCAGTAATTAGCCTTGCACAGACATAAATAAAAGGAAAATTAGTTCCTGAGCTTTAAAGCTTCTGTGGTGCTTCCTCAGAGGCAAATTATAGCATCATTTTGCAAGGACATGTGTGATTTACAGAGATATCATGTTAGTTTGGCAGGACTTGTTAGTGAAATTTCAACAAATGCCCCTCACAGACTTTTCCATTTATGGAGGATATGGCTTAGCTGACACTTGGATTATTCCAACAAGTCTTCTTGGATTGAGATAAATTGTGTTTTAGGGCCCAGATTTAAGGTTGTTCAGATTCTCCATCAAACTCACCTTACCACCCTCCAATCCATTTGACTTCTGTTTATGCAGGGAACAGCAGCATGGTGCTAAGAGCTGCCTGGGTGACTGCAGTGGGCCGGGTGATTCTGTCTAACATTTTACATGGGCACTGTGGTGTCAAGCAGCAACGTCCAGTGTTATCAAGCTGTATCTGCTAACCAAGTCATGTATGGTCCTTCCGAGGACTCCCTGTCTCTGCTCATTGACACTTGCCAAGTATTCACCTCTCCAGAAGGCTGTTCTGCACACTGTAAAATCCTTGAGACCTACATAGCCAATTACTAATCTGATCTCTGATCTATCTTATTTGATGCTGAAAGGCCATACTTTCCTTCTGCAACATTTTTCTGGGAGACACATGCCCCAAACTTTGGGAAATACTATTCAGAGTAGACACACTCTTCCCCTACCAGTAAGACAGCAGACAATTTTCTAGAGCTGAGCATTCGAATACTGCTCCATGGTCCTTCACTGGGCACCCCAAATGATTTTAAGAAATTTTTAAAATTGCTCACCTACAAACGACTATCTCAGCTCTGGGGCAGACTACAACTCAAGTCACCACTTCATGTATTCTGTCCAGAGAGGAGCTATAACTGCATGGTGAGGAAACCTCTCTGTTAAAATGAAACTGGATTCCAGAGATCACTTCATAAATGAGTAAATAAGACAATGGACCAAAGGCCAGGCTAAGAGTAAGGGGGGACAAGGGAGGACAAGGAAGTTAATTAGCTGTCAGTACGAAGTATCCAGTTTGAAAACAGAGGGACCCATATTTGAACCCTTACCTGTGGCTCCCAGGAGCCCCGTGCCAGTGGTGAAGGTACCACTATGTACAATACTGCCAGGAAGCTGAACTTCCTCTCTCCCTCTGCTGACTCAAAAGAAAAGATACTTTAGATAGGTGCACGCTGGTGTAATGCTCATGAGGAAGGTTATTTCAGTCACTGATACTTTGTACAGATCTGTGCCTACCATTACAAAGGAGATACTTGGGGCATAATGTAGGGCCAGCACATCCATCTTATCTGTTTCAGACATGAAGATTTCAGAGCTGTGGGACATTACCTCAGCAAAAGTCTCTCTGCTGTCCACTGGCTGATGAAACTATCACTGCTGGTAACTCCAAGTGAAAATGGCTCTTATAGCACATGAACAGATATAGGACACTGAGAGATATAAACAGCAATAAATTATCTCATTGCAAGAAGTAAAAGGGTTGTTGGTCTCTCAGATTAGAAATTACATCATTGCCCATTCAGCACAGCTGTGAATAGTAATATCAGAGAATCAGACCCCGCCTAACATCTGTTGCTTGGCCTTGCTTTGAAACATTCAGTAAAGAAAAGCTCCCAAAACATCCTATTTGTCTGTGCTATCACATGTCCAAATCAAAAGCAGCACCTGGTCTTCTATGATATTTCACCACTCTCTACAAATGCAAAGACCATGCATACATAGTCATCCCACAGTTGTTCACCTTGTAACTGACAAATATAAAAGCAAACTATTACTGGACAGGAAATTCTAATATGTTCTAAAAGCATATCATACATCTGCTTCCCACCCCATCTTAACTGTAGCTTAATATTAACACCTAATAGAGGAATACAGAATACAAAAACAGGTAATACAGATTGTGTTAAAAATCAACATAGTGGAAGAGACTTCTTACTTTCTGATGCATGGTCAATTTTCAGTTAGTGCTACTATGCTTCAGTACACCAAATCGTCACTTCTTTAAAAGGACATATTGGTACTCTTTTCAGCTGTATACTCAAGGCTTTCTGGTGCATTTCCACCCTTCACCTCCATCCACTTCATATAAAAATACACCAACAGCAGAGAAAAGATTACATGTTCAAATACTAAGAAGTCACTCATGTTCAATTATGGGTACCACATATAAGCACTGTCAACTGCACTGGCAAGTAAGTGTCTTCAATACTGTGACTTAAAATTGGCCATTGTAGAAACTCTCTCCAGACACAGTTTGTAATGTTTTTGAATCACTAGATGGCGATGTAACAAGCAGCTTTACAAGTACTGCTGATGCTTTGGGGACAGAAAATTACTTTTCTGTAAGGAATGATAGTTCATTCCAAGTGGAAGAAGTAGGAACTGGCACAGTGTTCAACAGATACTTGAATAAAGGCTTCATTTAAATTAAAAATGTCAGTGGAACACTTTGAGTTAAAAGACTTCTCCAAAACCTGCATAAAAAGATTATTTTTAATATAAGTTCTACTTTTTTAATGGTCCTATAAAGTGTCATTAGATATTGGAAGAAACGTTACCATTGTGACACAATGATTTCCTGAAGCAAACTATGACACAATGACCCTATTCACTTGTGTGTCTGTTCTTTGAAATAAGCATGCTTTAAAACTATTTTACCTTCAAAAATTCCCTCAGAAACAGGAGACAAAAACAAGGTGAAAATTTGAGGCACTTTTCTCTAAACCCAAAAATATACAACTTTTCCATCTGTCAGTATCACTGAAGTGATGCTTTATTGAAGTTAATGGCATAACTCGTGTGTACTCAATTGCACTGCCAGTAAAGAAGGGTTATATGTTGGCTCAAACAGCAAGTATTTGACACCTACAAATTATCTGTGGGAAATTATTTCCAACTATGGGAAAGAAGCTGTTGCAAGTCTAGGACTGAGAAAGAAAGGAGAAGAAATGTGAGTCTCATTACACATTGTAAGATCATACTTGAAACTTAAGACAGAGAAAATGCTGCAAGAGATTGAAGTCAAAAGGCAAATTTTAATTCCACATAACTGTTGATATCAGAGACAGCTCCAACCACTTCAGTGTCTGCAAGTTCTGGGAGTGAATACTGTGACTTTCCTCCTTTCCAAGTCTACTGTGGGCTTCTTTTCTAGGTCGTATAAGGCATGTGCATCAACTAGCTTAGACATAAATCTCTGCAGAGATTTGGCTTTGGGACACCACATCCCAAAGCAGCAGCTCCACAGTTGTGATATTCTGGAGCACAGAACAGCAGCAAAGGGCTCTTCAGGAAAGGTGGAAATGGGATCTCCCAGGGCCAGATAAAGGGATGGGGACACTTTGTCGTGGCAGCATCCACTACCACAACAAAGAGAAGGCATATGAGAAGGAAGGGCTGGTGCAGAAAGGATGAAATAAAATAAGTTAACAAACAAAGCAGTTGGCTTCAGAGAAGAATAATTTCCTGCGATGCAGTTTCTCTCTTGTTTGAAAGCTTGAACAAACATTTATTCTGAAGTATTTTTGAGTTTTGAAATAAATCCAAGTATACCACATATGATCTGGTTGGCAATGTCTGTAGACTCATGACCCACTCTTTCAATTCACACCATTCAAACAGAGCTTTGCCTTATGAAGATCATCTAGAAAACATGCACCAATAGAAAAAGTTTTCACTGCTTCTTTGATAGTGAATGTTTAAAGCTTTATCCAGGAAAAGAAGCTGCCAGCTTTTCGTTTTTCTCAGATGATCACTGGTAGAGTGTGAAAGAGTTCAAGACTCAGTGTTCAGCTCCGAGCTGCATTATGACAACTAGCCAGTTTTCAATGGTTAGTGCAGCTGAATTGGCAAGGTTTTCTTAAAAAGGCCTGAACAACAAAAAACCTTCCAGAATTCATCTGACTAATATGTTCCCTTAATCAGGGGGAACAGACAGAGAAATGCAGAATCTCCTAATGCACATAATATTTCATGCTTCACAGGTAAAAAGTTTGCAACCTAAGTTAGGTCAGTGGAGCAAACCTTAATCTTTTCCAGTACCTGAGGCTTTTGAAAGGCAAAGAAATTAAGGGCAACATCCTACCTGTCTGTCAGTTTCCATGGTTTTGATCTGACAACAGATAATAACAGGGTAAGACTCAGAAATTATTTATCAGTTAGTCTCACATATGATTTAGGATCACAGCATGCTCCTAGAGGTTATGTTGAAAGTTTGAGAATCACTTCCCACTGTAATATGGTTAATCAGATATAGATGATGCGAACACAAGTCTACCATTTTGGAGCTATGCAAAGTCAGAAAATGTCAGTAAGGGATGGTGCAGAGATGCAAGACACAGACTGCCTGCAGTGATGGTGTTTTCATATGCAGAATCTGCGCACCTCCTAAAACATTAGTACTCAAAAGCAGCTGACACCCTCTCTCCCCACTGATAGCTTGCACACAGTTAGACACAGAAGCAGGGCAGTGCTGGGGTAAAGAGGTGAAATGAGGTGAGGACAGAAACATGGGGCTTACTCCCTAGAGAGGTAAGTGTGCACATCCAAAAGCCAGATTGCTGCCAAATCACACTTTGACTTGTGTTTTTAAAAGATAACACATAGGCAGGTGCTTGAAAGTAGAGCAAAGATGATAAAAAGTGATCTAGCTGAAATTTTGTGAGTCCCGGTTCCTATAAACACCCCTCTAGCCATCCCCAGGCAGTCATATGTTCTCCATTACTTCAGGAGCTGTGCACCTCATAATTTTCTCTCTCATCAGTCTATGATATCAGAAGAATTGTTATCTTTGTTTTCACATTTTTCTGGGACGGAAAAGCTGAGATCCTTGAAGGGATTTAAATGCTGCTTCTCACATAAAGATTAGACAGGAAATATGATCAATGATAGTTCAAAACCTGAATAACACAGAAGATCTGAGACAGAGCCCACACATGTCCAGGGCATATACAAAGTCTGAAGCTGGACAAAAAAAAAAAAAAAAAAAAAACCACAAACATACCCAACAGTCTTTTGATTCTTCAGGTGTTGTTTAACAACCACACTCTGGGAGTGCTGAACTTGCCAGCACTGATTTCCACTAGCTCATCTTGCTTCTAGCCCAGGTTCCCAAGTTTTTTATGGCATCAGATGAAATTGGAGTCCAGTGTCTCAACACCTCTGTGGATGTGATTTTGTGACTTGCCAACCAGCCACTTTCTGTAGATGTCTTTTTATAAAATAGACACTGTTTTTATGATCTCAGAATACAGCTGGTGCCTCTCAGTTAAGTGTGGTTTCATTTTTAGTACAGTTAGATCTGCCTGTTGTTTTTCTATGTCAGAAACAATAATGGAAGACATGGCGCCTTTCCAGAAATCTGTAAAACCAACAGAGAAGGCAGGCATCTCCCAGAACTCTGTTCTGGAGAGCTCTCAAATTACTTAGGTAAATTAAGTATTGATCACTCTTCATGCAAACTTTTTTTCAGTCTGAATAGGTGGCTTGAACAGAGAATTAGGATTGCAGGTTTTCTCCTGAATTAATCAGATTGTTTAAATAACAGCTTACTGGAGAGAGAGAAATCAGGTCTCTACACAACATTGTGACTTCTGAGGCAGAAGGGAAATGGCAAGGGGAGGGAAATGGGAAATCAGCTGCATTGATTTAACATGTAGGGATTCAATTTTTGTGCAAGCAACTAAATATTGCTAAAGATCCAACAAACAAATTTTCTCTCTACCAGGTATGGATATTGATACACAGCTTTCATACCACATACAGTGATATTTCTTTCAGCTGCAACTGTAGTGAAACAAACCAAAAGGTTGAGATTTAGCTCAAATTAACAGAGAAAAATTCTGTTGTCAATTAGTTGCTCCTTAAATCACTATTCCAGACACACCAGGGCACTTTTCAGACCCAACTATAGAGGGAAAAAAGCCATTCTCTACATGGGAATCACTGTGGTTTTCTGCACACAATTCCATTTCTGTTCCTGTATAGGACTCACAGACAGCAAACGCATGGAGGGCACTACACATACAAGATTTGGCATGATGGAAGGAAAACCTAGAGGCTGGGCAATATTATGGTATGCCAGTGCCAGACTAACAGCTGAAATGAAAATTGTTAACAACTATAGGTCACATGCTACTCACCACAACTTTTATGTCTGGATTGTATCTTGCTAGTGCATTATCTGGGCCTGAATTCAGTCTTAACAGTCCCCGATAACCTCTGACAACTCACAGGTAGCCATTAACCTCACAACAACTTAGGCACATTAAAAAAGGAGACTATGTTCAGCTGTGCAGCTTCACACTCAAGTACCAAACAGCTGGAACTGATGTGGCACAAGCATAAGTCTTTGTTAGGTTTAGGTGACCTGGTTCCCCTACAGGCAATGCAAGTAGGAAAGGGTTGCACACAAAGGGAGAGGATGACTAAACTTCCTTTTCTACCCTCTTTTTTTTCTTTTTTTAATAGCATTTAGACTTCATCTAGGTCCTCAGAGTTGGACCTTAACAAGCCTTAGAAAACACAGCAAAACTGAATACTGCTTTTCAGTGAGAGCCTTCACCTGTGTGCCACAGGACTGGTATTTCTAGTACTCTTGATCACCTTTATTTGTCCTAGCTGCTTAAACAAACTTACCGAGAGATCATATATCAAAATGAACACACTTTTCACTTTCCTACCTTTTTAACAGACTCCTGCTGTTTCTGTAGTTCAGCGGAATGACGCAAAGCCCTTCAAGACACACATTGTGATTATGGACTGACAGTCATCTACCAAAGCTGGCCAAAACTAATTTGTGAGAAAAGTGATAGTTTCTCTGTCAGCTTGTACAGCAAGTACAAGTCATCCAAAAGGCTGGGAGTTAGTTGACAAATCTAATTAAAATGTGCTGCGTGCATCACCAGGCAGTATGATTCACTAACATTTATTCAAAGCCATTCCTCCGGCAAATGACAAAAAAGTACATGATTGCAGTGCATTCGCCTGCCAGTGCTCTCCAATTGGCTCTTCAAAGTATTTGTAGTGCCAAGGAGACAATGTTATTACTAGACCACTGATGATAATCTGTTAGCAGGCAAACTAGCCAATTAGAGTTTTTTCCTGGGTCTAACCTCCAGTGTGATTTTCCAAAGCCTTTCATGCTTCTGAGTTTAGCTGCTTTTTCCTAGTTATCTCCTACAACCAGAGAGGGACTAATCAGTGCTTTAAAAAAATAGAGTTCATTAAAGCTGGCTAAAGTTAAGAACCTTTGTTCATTAATTGCTTTGAAATTGTCTATATGGATTTTCAAGGTGTCTGGATGCACATGGTGATTTTTTCTGTATTATGTTGCTTGTCCTTTTTAAACAGTGGTTTAGTTTACACAGATTATAAACACAGCAATCAAATGTACAATTTGAAATGTAGGAAATTGCATGAATCACATGGCTTTTTTTCTCTAACCATGATAGGATGATTTATGTCACCAAGCAACTGAAGAAATGGAAATTTTATAATCAAGGGATGATTCATGAAACCAGCTTTTCATGAATCTTCAAGCTCACAGTCCTCTCTTTTTCCAATTAGCTTATCTCAGTGTGGCTAGAATATACCAACACGGGTAAAAAAATAAAAATTAAAAAGCATGGGAGATTACCTGCACAGCTGAATCCAATTTATTTTTTTAATTTCAGCATTTCAATTTCCTACATTTTCCATTATATTTTTGGATCTCAAAGTTTAGTGTAAAAAAATTGAAGGCAGATGACTAAGGCTACACACATTAACACTTCAAAAATAACTTCTGCTATTTCAGTTTTGTCTTTTCATTATACTTAGTTCTAGCTGTAAGAAACATTACATGTATTTTTTATTTTATTCAGAAAGTAAAACTTTTCTTTCTTTGATAAGCAATTCCACTAACATCCCTGTAATGGTAAATTCAAAGTTTCAGCATGTTGCATTCTGGGAGCAATGCCTGCGACAGACTGGAGAATCTAGGATTGCTTTCAGTATCTCTTCATTCCCATATGGAGGTACTTCAAGACAGAAGAAGAGGCATGCAATTTATAGTCACAGTATAGGCTCAATCCCCCCCTACTGAAGTGACACTCAGAACTTGGTCACTGAAGGCAGCACATGCACCACCCACTCCTCTGCTGTGTTGCTGTTTCCTGGTTTTATCCAGACATCTGTCAGTGATTACTGTAACCACAACGACTGTAATGAGCTAGATATAATTTCTATTTAAAAGGCACTAAATACACATAGATTTTTGGTTCAGATTACATGTACAGGCTTACTGGGTGAAAAATACCTGTCATCAGTCCAAGTTTGTGAGAAGAGCTGTTGAGTGCCTCCTCCCAGCAGTGCTGCAGACTGGACTGTCTAAGCAATGAGCACAGCATTTCTCCCAAGTAGGACACAAACAGGATGCAGCAGCCTCCATCATCGTGCATACCCTATCTCCCACCATGCCACAGCTTGCTTGTGAAGGATGTGCCTAGGAAACCTGTGGGACTCAGCCATCGTCTATCACATGCCAAAAGTATTCCTGTGAAATGCTGGCAGTATTTTCAAGAGGCTTTATTTCATAGCTGGTCCCAGAGGGAGGGAAAAGTGGCTAGCCTGCTCTCTGATCAGAGCATGAGCAGGACCACAGTGATTCAAAACTGCCCCCAGGTCCCCAGGCAGACCCTGATATCTGCATCTGACAGATGCCTCTTGGCTATTGCCTGTGGCTTTTTAGCTTGGTTGTGCAGGGCTTTACTTTCCAGCTACACATCTGCGCTCCCATCAACACCTGCAAGAAAGGGCACCAACAAGGAGGGTTCAGTGTGACTTTCTCTCCTGACCCTAAGTGTGTCAGAAAACAGCATGGAGTAAGGTGTACACTTTGAAACCCTTTTTTTTTTTTTTTTTTTTTATAATCATGGTTCCTACTGGCAGGTACTGACAGAGCACATCAATTGTACGGTGCTTGCACAGCCTGCTTCTGCCCTCAGCAACGGGCTGCTGGGGCAGTGGGTCAGAGACTGATACACTGCTCCAACTCAAGCCACTGAAGAGGCAATGCAAACCACATCCTTGTTCTCACAAAGACTGAACAGCATATGTTTGAGAGGATGGATTTTTTTGTTCACCCAGGTTTTCTGCACAGAATTTATCCTCCTAGAGTTGTACTTTTCCTCATAGTAATAGCTCTTTGAAGCCAGACTATTTGCTCTGCTAAACCATGAAGCTTTGCCTATCTGCAGCAGATTTATCAGATACTGCTACTATTATAATGCATTTTAATTTCTTTCGCTGAAATTATAGGGAGAACAGCACTCTTGGGACAAGCTATCCAAGCTGCTACATGAGTCACCCCCAGCAGAGAAACAGAGTATTTGTAGCTTCAATATCACTTTCTTCAGAAAAAAAATCAGCTTTGCTGGTCCACAGACAAAACTTTTTGGTGCCTGCCTTAGATGTGCAATTAACTACACAGCTGCTATGTTGTGCTAATTTTTCTATCACCAATAATGGCTTAGGTTAAGAGGAAACCCTTCTGAGAGAAGATGTGGAGTCCTTGAAAAACATGGGAAGAATAGTACATTCTGAGAATATAAACACATGATCTGAACTTCAAAACACTCATAAAAAATTAGTAACTGTCAGCTAGCAGGACAATCCCTCCTTAATGATTCCACTGCTTCTTCTGGGAGAAACAAGCATAATATAATAATAAACTCCCTTTACAATCCTTAAAGTTTGGCAAAGGTAGTGCTCTTAGCAGGAGATTTAAGTGCCACTGGAGAACTGTGTATAAAAAGCACCTCCTGTCACATACTTTTCAATATGAAGAAGACCTGACCTCATCCCTGTTGAAGTCACAGCAGACAGCTTTCTCACGGTATTTCTTATTCAGCTCCCCTGCCACCAGACCTCTGCACTCCACCTGGGTCTCTCAGCCCAGGGCAGACAGCAGGTCCAGCTCCAGGGACCAGATGGTTACAATACCTAAGAGCAACCAAGGTCAAAGTGCCTTTCACTTCCTGTTCTCAGTGCCAGGGAAGTGAGGATTTGGTTCAAAGTCCACAGAGAGTAATGGGAAATGTTTCATTGAATCAGTCAAGTTATTTATTCTGTGGATTAAAGACCTAAATGGTGACATTTTAATTCCAACTTCCCATGAACAAAGCAAAAGCAATGCTGCCAGAACAACGGGGTAAGGATCAGGGATGAAGAGAAGCAACCTAAACAGTGTATGCAAGGGTTTTGCAAATATGCCTTTCCAGACACCTGGGGAACCTGGATTTGATTATCATTTTACCAATCCAGTATTCCTGTGTGCATGATGTGCACACTGCATGAAGTTTTCTGAAATATCAGGCATAAATCTAGCTCAGATCCCACCACCAGCAACATTAGGAAACAGACTCAGGCCAGCCCTGTTTCCATAGAAAATGTTACTCCTAGATGGTCCTTTGAAACAGGATTTTTTCAGAAAATTATGCAGATTGATCCTTTGCAAGTAGATTCAATCATGTGTAAATACAAAAAGGCACGCAAGCTACAAGCTGTGGCCAACAACCAGCAGGTACATCCTGTTTGCACCTTTCCCTAACCAGTAACATGTGGCTGTAACACGATGAGAGCTCAGCTTGATTCTGTCCTGGGATAACTGATAGGAAGTCCCATCTCTGAACTAGGAAACTTGTTTTTGCCTGTTTTGATTATCCAGAATCATCAGTGTCTTTCAGAGAAGAAAATAACCACTCTTCCTGCCTCTCACACATTCTCATAGCTTAACAAATTTGATCTGGTTTGACCAGACCCCAGGGAATTAGTCTGCTGGTTGTAATTACACAATGTCAAAGAATCCAGTGAGGATACATCAGGTCCCACAGGCACTGGGCTTTTAAAGTTTTTTCCAGTTATCCTCCCTGCCTATTACCCTTAAGACATTTATCAAACCAAGGTCTGCATCACTTTATAACTGAAGCTGCCCAGTCAGTGCTGCTGACTTCTGATTTTGCCCAGGAAATGCAACACTTTGGAGTGATGTGTTTTGCCTGCCAAGTCGCTAAGCAGTTGTGGCAGGTGCTGCAAGTCCAAGCAGGAGAATTGTAGTCTGCTGAGGAGTGACAAACAGAGTATCTGCACAGATTTCTGGGTGGCAAGTTGCCATTATGAACACATACTGCTTGAATCCATTTCTTTTTCATTTAGAGAAAGTGGGAGCTGGTCAGCAAAGGCAGTATGTCATTCAGCAGGGATGGGTTGGCAAGGAAACTGTGTCACAGGACAGGACACAGTACAAGGCATTGTAAGGCATTCCTCAAGGGAAAAGCTTGGCAGAAGGCAGAAGATTTAACAATTCTATAAATATATAAAGGATCTTCTTATACAGCGGAGAGAAAAGGAATATCCTAAAGATATATTTTGATGAAGGAAAGTGCAAAATATTCAAAACTGATCATCCCAGCCCTGGAGAGATTATGTATGTGTTTTCTGTCTGAAGGCTGCATACTGGCTTCCTTATTCAACACAGAGTAGTGCCATTTCAGATCAGCAAGGACTTCCATTGACTTCAGCGCTCAGCCACTGCACAAATGAAACTTTAAAGGCAGATTCTGAACTTAACCTGTGAGATGCTATCAGCAAAGCCATTTGAAAAGACTCAGATCATTCCATTGGATGGGATTTACACAAACTAGCAAGTGTGCAAAGAAGTAATTTGAAAAATCCCTCTCCTCCCTGCACCCTCAGAGAGCAGCTCTGCATTCATCGTGCATTTTGACCATCTCACTGCTAACCGCTTTTTTCCTAGGATCCACCAGGAAAGAAAGTGTCAGGCTTTATCATTGCAACATACATCTACTGCCTGGCAAAATCAATGGGAGTCTTGGAAAACTAAATCTTTACATTTCAGTAATGAAGAAAAGCTAACCTGAAAGTTTCTAAGGCCTAATGTCTCTAACTAACAGATAAAACTTTATCTATTCAAGTTCAGACTTTGGGTTAAACTAGCGCTGCTTGCCTCCACAATTGTATTTCCTGGGTTGTATGCTTACCATTTTGAATCTTTTACAGTTAGCCCTAGAGCATATGTGGGAATCTGTGAGAGACTTGCAAGTCAACTCTGCCACATATTTATAGGCTGTAGTTTTCGTATGGGTGGTGGCAACCTCCCTAGGACTGAGAACTGGATGACCTAAAGGTTGTGGTGGGTGCTCATGTGGGAGTTGTACTACTTCGATGCAGATGATATGTATTTCATTTTCAGCTCTGCCAGAGCTTCCCAGTACTTATCAGAGACCACTGCCACCTCTTTGTTTCCCTTTCTTTTTGTGCTGGAGGTAAGACAAGGTATGTTCTTTTACACTCAGATTCCTCAACAGCTAGGAGATGTACAGCTGCACTAGCAGAAAAGATCAATAGCAGGTTTTCAAGTATTCACCCAAGCAAATAGTTTGCTGGAAACAGTTGTCTCTAAACTTAGTTGCCTGCATGACAGCTTGTAGTGATAACAGTGAAGACAAATTGCTTCTAGTTGGTGAGGCTCATATCACAGCCACCCTGTGATATGTCCTAAGAAGCTCTGACCGTGAATTCATCCCAGTGCAACACCAGCCAGCATATAGCTTTGCAGATCAGACTTTATTCCACTAGCAGTAGTAAACGGTCCTGGCTAGCATGGGAAGCTAAAAGTGTCCAAGACTGTCCGCATAGGTGTGTTTCCATGTCTGCATGCTGAACAGGAGGGACTCTTGGAGCTGTGTTCAACAGTCTTTTCTTTACAGCAGAGAAAATCATGGGGACAGAGAAGGAGGTCTGGAAAGCCATATATCTATGTATAAATAAAGGCCATTTATAACAATTCAAGAGAAACTTTAACACGAAACAGATTTCTTTCTTTAATCCCAAAGAAACAAACACTAAACACATACATAATGATCCCTCCACACACATCTATGTAAATTTGGTTTTGCTGTATGCATGCATGTTTGTTGTATGCATATGTATGTCTGTGTGTGAGTGTGTATGTGTGCATAGTTATAATTTTTTTAGAACGGCGTGAGAAATACATAGACAGAAAATCAAGAAAGTTCCATCTGGATGCTGGCAAACTGAGATAATACCACTCTGAAACCTGGTTAAGTTCTTATCTATGCACAACACCCTGTTTCTACAATGTACAGCGCTAGAACATATGGGTGGCCACTCTGAAGTAATGCAATACAATTCCAGCAGCCTCTAAATAAAACAAGCATTGTAGCCACACTAAAGGTGACATAGTACACACCTTATCTCCCTTCAGCACTTGCTTCAAAAGAACACGGGAACAGCACCACTATGCTTCTGATGGTCGGGGAAGGAGGACTATGCTGCTAATTTCTGACAGAGTTGAAATTACTTCTGCTCTTTCAGTGAAGATTTTACCTATACTGACATAGATAAATTCACATAGAAAGAAAAAGTTGTAGAACTTTCTTAGATGGGGCATATATGGTGATGAAATTGAAAGTGTTGCACCACCAGTGTTACATTGCCAGTGTAAGGAAGTAACCATAACATACATCTTTTAATCTGTCCAGTCTTTGGATGTAAGGTGTGCAGTTCACCTAAAACAGAATGATTAGTTAACAGAATCCCCAGTTTCACTGATGTCATCCTCCATAGTCAGGAAAGCTTTCAGACTTCCTTTTACATGGGTGAGAGCAGTGTCATCTTGTGGCAGTAAGTGCCAAAGGTTCATTATCTGCTGCTAACAAAGATTTCCTTTTAGTTTCTCTGAGTGTCCCCTCCTGGTTTCACAAGTGAGAAAAATTGAGCAGAAACCCTGAAATATCTCACGGTGCTATACTTCACCAAAGACTACATTGTCACTGCTCTCCGCCTCTTGCCTAACTCAGAACAGGGTATATTCAACCTCTACTTACAGACATCTCCCTGTATGTTACCAAACCTCCTCCATTTCAAGCAGACCCAAGTGTAATGTTCAGGGCAAGGTTTTCCCTTCATTTGATATAATTTCATTATTTTTATTTCAGCATAGTTTTATATCTCATCCTGGTTCTTTCCTGATTTAATACTCTGATTCTCTTTCTCTGAATTGTTATAATTACTTATTACTGCACTATGAGTTGTTGCAGTGACAGCTATTCATTGTTAAGGAACTCAGGGGGAAGATACTCGTCTCCCTTTCCTGCATCCTTCCACAATCTATGGTTTTGTTTCTCCCTCCATTAAGGCCTGATTTGTCTTGTACCCTGAATGAGGGGAAAGAGAAATGGAGGAAAACTCTGGTCAAGATTTTTTAATAAAAAGAAGTCATGTCTGTGTAGTAGAATAATGTCCTCAGACCATCTTCACTTGTGAAGTAATGTTTTTATTACATCTAAGCCAAGAATTTAAGAGTATTTTTAAAAATGGGAAGGGAATGAGACATATAAAAGATAATGCAACTGTCATGAGAATAAGACAGCTGATGTCCTAAGGCACCAGCCTGTTAACCATTGTGTAACTCTGAAGAGCCACAGGCAAACCAGAGGAAATCATCATCATTTGGGGCTAAACTAATTTTTAAAAATTTCTGCTTTGGAGAAAGAGATTATGTTTTAAATATTTATTATACCAGTCTAGTTCCAAGTGGCATGTTTACATTGCATACATACACTCTCTGAGCTGATGCAAAACAGGAAAACTAGAGAAGCCTCTTTGAGTGTTTTAAAACACACAACCTTCCCAGACACATATTTAACTGCACGGATGGGGTGAGGGAGGGTTTTGAGCAGAAACAGGTGTTAGGTCCCACATCAGAACTCCTGACTCAGCAGACACATTGTCACTGCTCAGCCTGTGGTCCCGCCACCTTTTCCCTACACAGATTTGGGTCATCTTCATGGTTTTCCATGTTCATTTAGGCAAGGGTCCAGTGCTACTCTTCATCGCACTGTTGACTTCAGATATTCAAACTTATGTTGCAAGGGCATGAGCATGTGACTTGAATTTCAGCTCCAGCCAAGGGAGAGTAAACCATTTTTCAACAGCTGGCCGGAGAGGGACTGTAATGAAAGTTTCTCTAACACACTGTAATGAGAAAAATTTCCCTGAGCTGGTACTGACTATGTACCAGACTCATGCAGTTGTTTGTTACAGTCGGCACTCCGCTTTCAGTGCAGACCAGTTAGATGGTACGAGCAGATTACCAGAAACAATGCTCGGAAGCAGCTAACTGGAAGTGTGTAGTTCAGTGGGGCTCTTACCAGCATTACCGAGTGTAAGATTCAGGTTACTTTCTGTGATTGAACCTTCATACAAA
Source organism: Tyto alba (assembly GCF_018691265.1). NCBI lineage: Eukaryota > Metazoa > Chordata > Aves > Strigiformes > Tytonidae > Tyto > Tyto alba. Next base: position 45,282,203 of record NW_024881275.1, on the reverse strand, counting down.
CTTCATTATTTCAATAGTTTGAAATCAAGAACTGAAACCCAGCTAAATAGTGGCAAGCATGAGCTAGCCTATTCAAGTCCTGACCATTGTCTCATTTCATCACATAGATTTCATTAGAAATTGAAAACAAATTATGAAGAGCAGACCTGAAAATCTGAGAAACTCCAGACAGAGGAGGAGATTGCTGTCTCGAGATACATTTTCTGCCTAGAGTAAGGTCTAAGCCCAGGATGCTTGTTGCCTGCAGCGTCTTGTGTGGTCAGTGCAGCCTAAGGTGTATGGACAGTATTTACAGACCCCTCTCTGTGCTAGCACAGCCCAGGTGCTTCATGCATGGGTGATGCCTGCATGATGTGCAAGGACTTCCCTCCCCCTTAAGGCAAGGCAGAGTGGTTTAACAAGGCAGAGGATTTCATCAACAGCTTCACAGCCCAGCCTGTGCGTTTCTATTCTGGACTCACCTGGACTGTTTAGCATGACAACTCTGGAAAGCACCTCCCTGTTTTTCTAGCCTGTGTGGCAGAGCAGTGCCTTTCCACATAAAACATTTACAGCACAAGGCCATCAAGAGTGATAAAAGTATACAAGAATCACTGCCCAAAATTACAGGGGAGTAACTGAGCAAATGGAGATGGCAAAACAACTGCTCTCTTGAGTAAGAGTGTCTGTGTTACTGCAACGTTGCTTGAGTGCAGAACATTGCTCTGACCTCAGAACATATTTTTCTGAGGTCACTTTCCTCAGTCCACTTCCCATTTGCCCATCTAAACATGAGATACTTTCTGAACTCAGCAAAGCACTCTGGCCCCACAATGACAAAGTACTGACAAAGAAATTAATTTATAGCCCGTCTACCCCTCTTTGACAGTAGGAAACATCTGTTCTGTCACATGCAGATAAGCATCTGATTATCACTAATCTCTGTGAGTATGAGCTCTGTCCTCCCAGATGATGTGACAGGCAGTGCATTCACACACTTCCCACATAATCTCTTCTTGGTCAGCCTGGTGCTTGACTTCCAGGCCATGACAGACTTGCACCTATGAAACAACTACCTGAAGCACCATCATACTGCCAGAAAACAAGATCTCCAGTGGGAAATCATCCAGCAGTGCCATACTGGGGACTGTGTTCATAACAAGAATCATTGCTTCTTAGACTTAAATGCAATCTGCAACTGAGTGATTAAAATGGCTTTAAACCACAAATACATGAAGAGACGTACCAAAAATCCAAGCATAGGACGTCTATAACAACTAACCTGAATTCAGAGACCACCATGTAAGTGTTACTGATAGAACACAGCAAGAGCCCAGGAATCAGAGAGATGCTGTAGAGAGAGACCTGTCCTGAAGCAATGCTTTGCAAGACAGCTCACACAGCTTGACAAGGCCACCACCTCCACGTGCATACACAACTCAGAACACCACTCTCCAGTTGTGCAGGGCAAGTCATTGAGCTTGATGACTATGACTACAGCTGTAGTGGGGAGAGAAAAGGACTCTGGTACTTGACAACACAGCATTGGTAAGGAAAATACCACAAAGGTCTGGCCATTTGTTTTTTAAAAAAATGTGAGCACCTTAAGGAGTCACTTTTGTAAACAGATTAGACTTATCTTTAAATCTCTGAGTCCAGATCTTTACATCTCTGTCACAAAGTCAATGTTCTGCAAAACAGCTTTCCAGCTGATATTGCTATTTTAACCCTGACCCCATCGTATTTCCCTTCCTTCATTTAATTTGCTCTGCAATAGCATGATTGTTTAATTAGCCAACAAAAGCTCTGGTGCTCTCTAGCATAACCCTTTGTGCTTCCACTGAGCATTCAAGGCTCTTTGGCTGCCTGTCTGCTGCAACCTTACCACAGTTTATGTGTACAATCCATTTATGAGCTCTGTGCTCTCAGGACCTGTCAACACAGGGAATTTATTGCCAAATAATCTCAGATGTGAATTTAATATGCCATCATTATTCTTCCCTAACTCTTTGTGTAGGTTATCTAATTTCACAGAAAAATGCCTTTGAATTGTTCAACTTAATCCACTTTGGAGGAGTGCAAATAGAGTATTGTAACAGCAATGTTTACATAAATAGCTGGTGCTAAATAGCTTTTTTGCACTCTTATCATAAACCAAACCATTACTTAGCATGTGCAGTCTGGAAAGCCTCTCACCTAATCCCAGCTCTAAATCAAAGTGATGGATCATATGACCTACTGAGTACTATGTGCCAGCCTCACTTTCTGAAGGACTGTCTACATAGGGGAGGTCAGTCTGGATTATTTAATGGTTTGAGTTGAAAGAAGAATACCTATCCAAGATTAACTCTCTAATGCTCCCCTCTTTACTCTAGACTGTGTAACTGGTACTCAGTTCACTGAGGTCCAGGTCTATTTCATCTGGCCACACTCCTCATCTGGAATAGGCAGTCTACAGCACCAGGAGAACAACTGCAAGGTTGGCAAACCTTAATTTATCGAATTTTACATCCAAGGCATTCATCACTATGATGTTCTACTAAGACTGAGTCACATAAAAACTCTCTCAATCTTCATTAGTGGAAAGATATAAACATGTTTATTTGTAGGGTTCACAAACATCTGTGAACATTGGTGTAGTCTAGGACAGCTGCCCTCACTTACTTTGCAAGCCTTTGTTCCTTTAGGTGTAATTGCTGATTTTCACTACCTCCTTTTCTGTTTTAATCACAGCTTTATTATTCAATGACAGCATAGTTTGAATATATGATGCATGCGTTTGAAAGATGTTGCAGTTTGTTTAGCAACCTTGTTCTCTAGAGTACTCAGGTCTGTAGGAGCAGACAATGTTTTTCAGGCAGAGTTTTTAAATTCAGGACAAGTTTGGCAGTTCTGGCACTGTCCACACCTCATGAGTATGTTTCACTGCTTATTATCACATTCCTTCTCATGCAGATGCCAGGTCAGGTCTGATATGTGATCAGCCTTTTCATCTGCAAAGCTCTGCAGTTGACACTGATCAGCATCACCTCTGCTTTACTTCAATTTTCTGTATATCTCCTAAGTACTTAAACTGTATCTATCTTTCAAACAGCACCAGTGAGCTTCTGAAGAAGCCCTGCCATCATAATTATAATCATACTTGTGGTAAAACTGTTTTTGTTCTTTCTATTGCTACTGTTATGAATCTATTCCATATTTACCATTATGCTTATTTTTATCAGATTAATAAAATGTACTTTTCAAAAAGACAAAACCTGAAACTAGATAGGACAGACTAATTACGGGACAGAACTCTTGTTCTACATCATTGCTGGTTTTGAAATTTTTCCATCACCTTTTCTGTAATTGTATATGATGCCAAGACTCAAAATGTTGAATGTGCACCAATCGTCTTTTAGTATAGAACACTTCAGGAGACCAGCTGTTAATGACTCTACATGCATTTCTCACAGCATGGTAAAATGAACCAATGACTAATTCAATATACCAGATTTCAAAATCTGCACTTTTTTTCCATGATTAAATCTGCAAGACCAAAGCCAGCTGAAGAGTGTTGCCTGTAACAAGAATTGCAAACAGATAGAAAATATATATTTTCCTATAATACTAGCCTCCATGAAATGTAGGGAGCTATTGTTTAAAAAGGCAGTTTTCTGAATGCTTGTTGTAAGGTGCGGAACCTACAGGTAGGAATGGTCCTTGCCCCTAGTAGAAGTGGTGTCAGTGCATTGCAGTATTGACTATGGCATCATTGAAGCAAAAAACTGTAATGTTTACTGTACAATCCCCACGTAAGATTACAGGTATAGTCACATTTTTGGTTTGAAACAGTGTTGCAGTTACATAGAGAAATCCACAGTAATTCATGCTTTCTGAGCATTGGTTCAATATGCAGAGTAGTTTTGAGATATGTGAAGTGGATTCCTTTTGGAGAAAAACCGTTCCCAGTCTCTGTTCTGGTTTATAGTAAATGCACTCCAGACCTTAATGGGGACATAAGGGTTTGCACCAGTGACTTTTGCTTTGATTCACAAGAGTCTAGATGCTTAATTGAGGAGGCTAGACTAAACCCAGCTTGAAATAAAACCTGAACTGCATACAGTGTAGTTGTAATGATCTCATCACCAAATGTTTCAATCTGCCAGGCTGCTCTTTCTTTGCTGAATTATTTGCTGATATAGCCAGAGTCCATAAACACCAACAGGATCAATCATTTTTCTCCTTGTCCTGCCAATGGCTCTTCAAACACAAGTAAAAGGGCGACACTTGCAAAAGATAGTATATCTTGAAGATATCCACCCATTTGGCATCTGGTGGAGGGCAAGACAACTGCCCTTGCTGCATATAATGAAGGAGTGCAGAATTAATCCAACTGGATCATCAGACATTCAGTGTGGGAGAGAAGCTTGACAGCTGATCCCACCATAGGAAAAGCATTATTCAGTTCTTTATTTATGAGACCCCCCCCCAAAAAAAACAAACAAACAACAAGTAGGGGATGTAAATAAAACCTCCAGGTGAAATTTTATCCTTCTTTGGAAATATGAAATTTGTGATGACCTGAAATGCAAATTGAGCAATATTCATTACTAATGTGATGCTCTATATTTGGACCAAAGTTCCCAAAAGTGCAGCCACTGATGCAGGAAATTTATTCAGTCTTGCTTAAAGCCCTGAATAATCTTGAAATATCTGAAATCAAGTAGATAGTTCTGGGAGACTTATTTTAGAGATCTGTATAATTTCCATGTAATTATCCATCACTGAGAGGAAGAGAGGACATGTAACGATGTATTATGAAAGTACGGGATGAGCCCAGGATAGCTGCATCTCCTAACTGCCAGTCCAAGTGCCAGTTCATAATAGTTCACAAATTTGCTTCACTCCTCCCCCATATTCTACAGAAAAAACATTGCAGACATACTTTATGGCCACTCCTTCATTCAGGGTCTTTCTCACTGAACCTTTAGCCTTGTGCAGAAACAAAAATATTGAAAAATCCCATGGACACTGACAGGTGCAACAGAACTGTCCTTACAACATCTATGCAACTATTTCAAGGCATCTGACATTCATGCATCTAACTGCTCTGGCTGTTTCCTGATGGCTTCTGAAAACTGCAGCATCAGAAAATATGAATTCTCTTTTAAAGAATGCTGCCTCATTCTTCTACATTGTGCCATCATTTAAGAGAGAAGGAACACACACACACATACACAGACTACAATGCCCTAAATGCAGAGAACTGATAAGCATTTGATACCATTGGTTCTGTTTATTATGATATTAATAGAACATCCATGTTATATCAGGTGGAAAGCCACTCAGCAGAGAAAATAATTTAATTTTTACATGTATCTTTAAGGATCACATTGTACTTCTACGCCTTAATATGAGATGTAATAATTTTGAAAAAATATGTTGTCTAAAAATCAAATAGGTCATTAACGCCACCATAATTATTCTAAGGCATGCCATTTTATCCCTTTTCCGATTCCTGTGCATTATTACTCTGAATAGTTTCAACTATCCAAACAAATCGTGTCTTAAAAGACAGACCATGTTTTGACAGGTAGAACATTTCTCTAGGACTCAGAATATCTGCTCCTAGGTGTTAAGTGGTATTGAGTAAGCATTTCACTCCTCCTTATCTATTATTTCCAGAACTTTGTTGTCCTGCCTAGTAAGGCTTCAAGTACTTTGAGACAGATTTTGCCTTTTATAAATCTGGACAGCACGCAGAACTGGACAGAAATACCAGGGAACTAACTCACTTTCAGAGTCCCTGCTGATGACTCTTAGGCATTACTCTAACAGAAAATAAACAATGACTCATGTCAGCTCCAGAAACAGCTAAATGTTTTTCCTTTCATAGAGAACACAATATGCAGCTCACAGTCTGATTGTTTCTGAAGGCTCTAAAACAGCCTTTCACTAGCATCCAAGTATTTGTGGTTCACCTACAAATATTAAATAGACTTCATGTTCTTTTCAGCTTCCCAAAGATAATGAAGCATAGATTCTTTTAATATTTTACATTTATACTGAAATGGATTTTAACTACTAATACAGCGTCACTGACTATTTATTCATGGCTTTTGCATTTGCAACTGAGATACAACTCAGACTCCCTACTTCTGTCTTCAAAGAGCTGTTGCAAAAGGTTAGACTAACAGTGTTCAGTAAAATGCTTTTCTTCTGTAACAACTGTAATTCACAGGAGGAGGAATCCCTTGTGCTTTAAGACTATGATGGATGAGAAGAGGTAGCATTACAGGGGAAGTAAAATTTTACACCGTTATTCCAGCAAACCCTGTGTAGTTCCTCATTTATATTTTTAGCCATTTAACCATTAACCTTGAAAAACGTGTTGAACATACAGATCAGAATGAATGTGTTCAGATTAAAGACACATGGTTTCAGTTACAGAACAAGAGTGAGATGGAAGAATTGATTATAGTATCAAAATAGCCTTCTTCAGAAGGTGTAGCTGCAGGTCACTCTTGCATCTTACACAGAGCTTTTTGCTAGTGTCTCAAACAGCTGCAAAGAGAAGATGCCATTAGCTCCCCTTTCCCTTTCCTTTTTCAGCTATGCAGTGAGCTGAACTCAAGGTTACCTGGTGGAGAATCTACCTCTTGTGTTCCAGCCTGCTGGTCCACACCACCCTCTTTAAAATAGAGCAGTAAGCTGGGAACACTGTAATTCCTCTATTTCCAGCATCTATTAAACTACATTATAAGGAACAAAGGAAAAGGTTGAGAAAGGTTATTCACTCAAAAATGCAGTAAATTCTTAGAAATAAGCACACTGGATTAAATTCTATGGATCTATTACATGTATAAATCATTATGGAAGCCCAGATGTGTTAAAGAAACTCAGTAGCTTAGAGATCTGTGTGCTTTTAACAGGTTCTGTCTATTAATCTTTGCAATTAGCTTTACACAGTGCAACAATTACAGGGGGAGTCTCAATGCAATTGATTTTGTACATTTTTACATAATTCACGTGGCCTATAATTTCTCACTTCCAGATCCTCTTCCTCAGTTTATGGCATCTTCCTCTACTGCTGTAGAAGTGTTGTGAGGGTCATCAAATAGCAGATCACAGCGCAATGGGACTTACTTTCTCTCCTCTCACAAAGCCAACATGTTCATCCATGCTCTGACTTACTATTCAATTTGGGGGTCCTTTCTGTATGCACTCTCAGTAGAGGCCAAATTGTTATTCTGTTCAACTGAACAATTTCAGGAAGCATCTTTTTTGAACCTCTCCAGAGCACCTTTACATGTAAGCTTTGGCCTTCCCACAAATTTACTGGACCCAAGAGCTGACCCTCTTTGGAGTGGGAGCAGACATTCTGTAGCATTTTCTGAAAGAGGGTGTCAATTCTGACATAGAAGATCTGGTTTCCAAAGGAGATTCCCATCTGAAAATCATTTTAAAGATTTCAGTATTTTCCAGTACTGACAGCGATGTTCCCAAGAACTTAGCCACAGTGATTCCAGATGACTGCCAAAGGGGAACAGTTCAAGTCCTAAGTAACATTTTGAGCATGAGTTTATAGCTGTGTTGTATCTGGCCCACAGACACATGTTCAAAAGACCCTATCCTTTACATCATGACCTTGCGCTTCCCAGATGTAAAGAAGGTCCTGGTGAACACAGTGTGGATCTCTCCTACCATGCAAGCAGGATGAAAACCTGTAACGATGCCATGTCTCAAGGAAGACAGTGGTGTATCCAGGCAGGGGAGGTGTTGAATGGGAGTGAGGGGGCTGTTGCCTCCTTGCCCTGAGGTGAGACTGGTTCATATATTTCAGCACACATACTGCAGATGTGCTTCATGCTGTTCTTCTCTAACTCTTTTTTTCTGATGAAGTCAAATGTTGAGTTCTGCTAGGATTCGCCATCATTAAGCAATCTATGGTCACCTTTCCCCTCCAGGGAATGACCGATGTTTTTTGGTCTGCACCCAGTAATTTACAGAGACAGAAACTCCAAAGAGAGCACACTCCACATACGCTCTTCCACCTGCTAAATGCATTTGTCACAAGGCACAACGTTTACTAAACTTTTCTGACAGGCTAAGAGAAGAAAAAATAATGTTAATTAAAACATGCAGCCCTTGTGAATAAGCAAAAGCATGCTGGGGAAAAAGGAAAATTACATAAGATTTCACTGAAAACAGGAATCCTTGCACACTGAGAAAATAAAATCCCTCTCTGTATAGAAGCAAAACCACAGAGATGCCAGTCTGTTGCAGCCAACTAATATAAATGATGAAGAATAAAGTTGGGAGACTTACCACTAACACAGAAATTGAAACTCCTAGTTTGCTTCAGTGGGAGAATTAATTCAAACTTATATGGAGATCTTAGATAGTCTTGGCCCTTCAAAATAACATGATCAGCTTTCCTTTATTAGCACCTGGCCCAGCACTGCACAGCTTTCTGTGGACGAGTAGTCCTGAAGTTAATAGGCCTTTTCATATAATTAACTATTTGTAGGATTGGAGTTAAGGGGTTACTATTACCATAATAGTAAGAAAAATAGTTTGCTGCATCAAGCAGAAATTATGCACAGCTTGGGTAGACTGAGGTCGGCACAAGAGGGTGTATACACCTCACCAACTGTCTCCATTTCCTTGATTTGGCTCACAGCCAACAAACCCATGGTAAAGTACAATTCTATTTATTGACTTCTGTTGTGGTTTGGGCCTGATCAGCAACCAACCACCGCAGCTAATCACCCTCCCTTCCCCCTCCCCACCTGGGAATGGGGGAGGGGATTAGAGGGGTGAAGGGAGACTCGCAGGCTGAGATAAGAACAGTTTAATAATGGCAATAAAATGAAAACAATAATGATGATGGGGGGAAAACAAAAAGCGATATATAAACAGGCAATGTACAGCGTAACTGCTCACCACCCGCTGACCAATCCCCAGCCCGTTCCCGGCCAGCGACCCCGAGATACCAAGATCCCGCAATCGCAATCCCCGAAGCGAGAGAGAGAGAGAGAGAGAGAGAGAGAGAGAGAGCTCCTTCCCAACCACCCCTCCTCTATACAGTGAGCATGACGTTCCATGATATGGAATATTTCACTGGCCAATTAGGGTCAGGTGCTCTGGCCATGCCCCCTCCCTGCTCCCTGTGCCCTTGCGCACGGGCAGGACATGAGGAGTTGGAGAGTCCTTGAAGTCTCGGTGGCAGCTGAAAACATCAGTGTGCTATCAGCATTCTTCCCATACCAAACCCAAAGCTAAATCCAAAACACAGCACTCATCTAGTCCCTGAAAAGGAATATTAACTCTATTTCAGCCCAAACTAAGACACTTCTCAGAGAAACCCAGATATATTTGTACATTCATAACGGTTCTTAGCTTAGATCCAAAGACACCAGTCCCCTATTTGAAATCCTAGCTGTCCAGTACCTTTCCAGATGTGCTTTGTCACTTTGCACTAGTCAATAAAGTCACTCTGTTAGCAGTCAAGTTCAGGAATACTCACCTGGTTGCAGGCCCTGTCAGGGCTGCCGGTAAAGTTGTGAGGGTGTAACTTTGCAATACAAATATGGCCAGTTTTTCAGCAGTATTTCATCATGGAGCACTGCACAGACAAAAATTAATGGGAAGAAAGCAGCTGAAGGCAAGAAGGTTAGGTGGAAGCAGTGCTCTCAGGTATAAGCAAGCCATAAAAAAAAAAAATTGTTGCAAAAGATGGTAATGTAACCCAGTTTCCCCAAAAGCACTTAATCCTTCTTGCAATATTAGGCAGTATGCTGTTATACATGCATATGCATACACACAGTTTCCATAACTTCATCAGAATACTTTCATGTTTGCATTTTCATCAGTGCACTTGGCTCTATAAGCTATGTTTTAAACTGTAAACTAATGATGCTTTTGTAACTTGTGATTTCCAAGCCATTAACATGTTATGAGACTCCTGCCTGTTAGCATCTTGGATTAATCACACACGTATTACATTTTCACCTAAGAACATACTTAGTAGAAAAGGTGATAAATTACATTAGTCTTTTGAGGGTGCTTACCATATTCAAATCATCTTACTAATACTAGGTTAATTAATAAAACAAAAGACAGAAATACAGCTTGCATGCTCCTGAGATGGGTGTCATGGATACAGAGTACCTGAAGTAAAGCTTTTCTCTGAAAAAAGAAAATGATCCTGTGAAGGAATACCTAAAGCAGGGAGAGGAGAGAAGGCAGGGGAGAATTCAAGTATTAAATTAGGTCATATATATTTGAAATTACACTTGAGCTAAAAATGTACACACCAGCTCACAAGTTTAAATATCTTACTAAAAAAGTTCACAGATTTTCCTATCTTCTGCCTTATTTTCTGGAGAAGAAATCTGAAAAATGGGCCTCAAGTTACTGTAGCAGCTAGTTGGATAGTGACAAAATACTAAAACCCTGCAAAAAGGGGTTCCTATTTTTTTCTTATTAAAAATCATAAAGTTCCTGGCCCACCACTTCCCCTCTCCCCTCCACCCCTTGACTTCTGAAACTGTACACAAGATAGATTGTGAGTAATTCCTGGAACTAGTAGGTATAGGGATACATTTACTCAAGCCTTAGGAGCTCAAGGACCTATCCTTGATTCAGTTTTCTGAATGACAGTGTTTGTCTCAAGCTATTTTTGCACTTTAGGCACTGGCAGCACTAGAAAATGATTTGTGAAATGTTACCCACTTAGGAAGGGAGGGTATATTAAGCAAGCTGTCAGTGAGACCAGCTTTCCCAATTAAGCTATGAATTCGGCTTGAAGCTTTATTGAATCAATCTTTCCCTACAGATGCAAAGTACATAAACCACTACAGCTCTGAGCTGTTCAGGGAAGCCTGCTGAGAACTACAAACTGGTAAAATAAGGTTTTGAAGAGTGACCAGAAACAATGTGTGCTTTAATTTAGGTGCTTTCAACACACCTCAGATGGAGTACCCAAACAGTGAGGTCACTTTTGAAAGTCCTTAGCAGGACTTGCATGTGCATGGCCTCTTTTAGTGCAGCAAGTTATTTGGTTGCAATAACAATACCCAAAGGAATTCAGTTGCCATTCCCAAAATGCCTTTGGAAGCACTACTGCTCCTTTTTTTTTTTTTTTTTTTTTTTTTTTTCCATGTCATAAACCTATCCATGCCAATTTCATCTCCTTTAGAGGGATTCATGCTCTCTAACATTTCCTTTCTTCCAACTTTCTGCTAACCCACTAATTTTTTAAAAAGCATTTTCAGCAATAAGTTGATATTAAATCAGAAGTAGGGGAGAAGAGGAGAAGGGAGTACAAAACAAAATACAACTTCCCAAAGGAAGGAAGGAAGTTTTCTAGTGAGAGAAACATGAGCCAACACTACTCTACTATTGCCGGAAGGCTATTATAGCAATCATGATAAAACACATGGATGTTGCTAAATATCAAAAGGCAATCAAATCCATTTCTAAAAATGGGTCTTTGCAAAGCCACAAGTCTCTATCAGTAGTAAAACCAGTGTTTCCATTTGGAAAAGTTATTGGTGGGCTGGTCTGATGTATACTTGGAGTATCGACAGTCAGTTGGTCTGACCTCATCCATGACAAAGAGAGCTAATTCTCCCCAGCAATTCTAATGTGAAAATAAATAGCTTACTGCTGATGTGGAACATATCTCAAGTCAGATGCTTTACATCACATCAATCTTTTTAACAGTAAAAGAATCAGTCAATTTTTAAATACTACTTTTTTCCAGGTATTTCATTTTCACAGATAGCACAGCTACTCAGCATTCACTGTGTCAATGTGTTGGAGCATGACTTTTCAGGGAGAATGCTCCACAGCTAGCATCAGTTACCTTCAGTCAGCTGAATACTCACAAGCTTTGAAAAAAGAGACAGGCTTTTGACAGTCAAACCTTTACCCTTATTAAGGCAACAATTAAAATCCTTTGCTGAATAATCTCTGGTTGGATTGCTAGAGCTCTGCAATTTATCCTCATTGTTCATCTAGTATCAGTGGAGAGGACTGTAAGAAACTGATAGTTTTATGCAAGGCAGACCTCAAAATTTCAAGAAAATTCTCTTACTTGATTTTATTTTATAAAGTTGGTGTCAACTTGTGTTTTTTCTTAGCACATTTCCCACTTCCCACTCATGGAACAAAGGTAGAGTGAAAAGAAGTCAATGCTCTGAATATTTTCCCCATCGTGACTAGGCAATCAGCCTGCTAGATATGGATGAATAAGAGGAGACACTGAGCACACATCAGAGACTACACTGAAGACATCCCCCATGCTGTCCTGCAGTATTAGCCAGCAAGCTATGTCAGCTAATTACAGATGTTTACTGACAAATCTATCTTCCACAGGTATTTACTCAAGGAAAGTACTAATAACTATCAAGGAGAGTACCAGTAAATACTACAGAGGTATTTAATAAATTAACACTATTTTGTTCCCAATGTCAGACACTTCTGTCTTCGGTAGCAGTGTGGGAGAGCTATAGCAATTGAAAGACTGACAAATGTAGTAAATATTTAATTCACCATAGGGCTAATTTGCATGGATCATGTAATTGCAGTGGAGATGTTTGACCTGCATTTTATGGAGGTCATCATAGGGTTTGCAACAATCTCTTATAAAAGGCAGAAAAAAAAATTATGGCAATTATAAGAAACACCAGAGTTCTTAATTCACAGCCTTCTCAGAAATGAAACACACATGTAAAAACTTAAATCTAATCAAACTGAAGCTCGAGAGATTATTTCAGAAAACAATTATGGCATTATCTAAGAAAAATGGCAATAAGAATGTACACAGTTACCATGACTACAGTTTCAGTCTTTCAGTGCTAACATACTTTATTATGTGGTCATTCATTTTCAGATACAGTAAGAACAATAACACCCTATTGAAATGGCCGTGTATTAGGTCTCTGATCCTATTTTTTGTACCAGGTCTCCTCACAAGTTGGTAGACAGGGAGAAAGGTCAGCAGACTTCTCCTACCTAATAGAAGAGCCAGGGGTATAGGAATTAGGCCCTCAAAAGGTGTTCAGGCATGTGACAGCCATAGGGAGAAACTCCTGTTTATTTCAAAGACAGATGCTCAGTAATGAGGATCTGCACTTGTGCCACCTGTACAAGAGCAGGGGACTAAAGGACTGAGTTGTAGGTCAGCCCTAACCCCTGCATAAGCCTTCCTTCCCAAATAGCTGTATTGACAAGCCTGGTCACCTCAAGGCCATCAGTTCTACCTGAAAGAAGTAACCTGTACACATGCATTTGTTCTCCTGCTCTTCTTGGTGTGAGTGAATGGAGAAGAAAAATGAACTTAACTTAGAAAATTGAGACCTTTCTTGACAACTCTAAAATTAAGAGATTCATCTTTGTTTATAGCAATGCCCCCAAATATCATCGAGAGATGTGAGAACTGCTACAGGACAACACCAGAAGGCAAAGGGATGTTCTTAAAATCGTTTGGGCTTTTTCATTTAAAATACTTTTTTTCAGAAGTACTGACAAACCTGTGGTAAAGGTTGTCTGCTTTAGTCAGATGCATAATTAAATCTGTTTATAAGAAAATAATTAACAGACAGCAACCAATGTATACATCTCTGTTAAGGATAGAAAAAAGAAGAAAGTTGAAGTGATTCTCAGCATGTGTCAGAAACAAAGGCAATGGATCCTAATTTTAAAATGCATAACAAAAACAAAAGTTGCTTTCTGACTTTATAAATCAACATCACTTCCTGAACAAGAAATGCTTAAAACTTGATTTTCATGATCTACACCAGGTGGCAGATTATAGCAACACTAGAAACTGAACAAAAAATACAGAGATGTGCCCATTTAGAAATCTACATCGAGAAGCACAAAACATCTAATGATTTAAGTTCAAGAAAAATGTAAAGTCTTGCACCTGGGAAAACCTAATCCAGGAGTGCAGTACAGGCTGGAATCTACCCTGTTGGGGAGCAGCTCTATGGAAACAGACCTGGGGATCCTGGTGGACAGCAAGCTCAACATGAGTGAACAGTGTGCTGCAGCGGCAAAGAAAGCCAACAGGATTCTGGGTTGCATCAACAAAAGCATCACCAGCAGAGATAAAGAAGTCATTATGCTGCTCTACTCAGCACTTGTCAGACTACACCTGGAATACTGTGTTCAGTTTTGGTCCCCACTATACAAAAAAGATGTGAACAGACTGGAGAGGATCAGAGGAGGTCCACAAAGATGATCTAGGGACTGGGAAGCCTGTCATACAAGGAAAGGCTAAAAGAACTGGGTTTGTTCAGCCTTGAGAAAAGAAGGTTTAGGGGAGACCTTATCACCATGTTCCAGTATTTAAAGGGTAGCTACAAAGAAGATGGAGACTCCCTTTTTACAAGGTGTCACATGGAAAAGACAAGGGGTAGTGGATACAAGTTACTTCTGGGGACATTCCAATTGGATATAAGAGGAAAAATTTTCACAATCAGCCATTGGAATAATCTACCCAGGGAAGTGGTGGATTCCCCAACACTGAACACTTTTAAGATTTGTCTGGACAGGATGCTGGGCCATCTTGTCTAGACTGTACTTACGCCAAGAAAGGTTGGACCAGATGATTCTTGAGGTCCCTTCCAATCTGGTATTCTATGATTCTGTCGCATGAATATTGACATCCTGCAAACATAACTCATACGCAGTACATTATTTTAACTCCCTGTGGGAAAAGGAAGTCCACTTCTTTAACTCAGAAGCATCTGTCTTTTCACTGGTAATTCAGCAAGGCAAGATCAATTCCAAGAAGATCCAGCCCCATGTTCAAAAAGAGAGGAAAAACTTCACCTTCTGCTCCCAGCCCTCTACTAGGACCTGAGCAGAGAGGATTACACCCACCCATCCTATCACTATCAGTTATAAAACCTTGAGCACAGAAGTGGGAGCTAGGGGCTATCCATTTTCCAGGGAACTGACCTGCATCTTTTCTTTGGAATGCTCTGTCTTCATAACATCGCTTTAGGACAAGGCAGTTGAGTTTGTCCCAGAGAAGCTGGGGCAGAGAGGAACTACCTGGCTACAAAGTCTGCAGGCATGGTGGGAATGAAGATGTGACTTCGCCTCCACAGCCCCAATCATGTTAGTCATCACTGACCTTGGTGCTCCACCTGGCATACTTCAAGGCAATTCAAAACTCTATTTCCTTTTTCTTTCCAGGGAAGGCAACAGTTGGTGTTCCCAGTCTGCTAATTTATTGTGTGTGTAAGTCCAAAGGCTTATTGCTTCTTCCCACTCCTCCACTCCATAACTACTGCTGTCACTCTCGTCCTGCTGTTGCAAAGTTTCTCATTTTGCTCTTTGCTTCATTACCTTTCCTTGGTATAGAAAGATGCAATTGTATGTTCGCCCTCAAAAGTGAATATAACAAAACTCACCCCAACTTTCTCAATGACACAGTATCATTGCCCTTATCTGTAGATTTATCCCAGGCATCCAGACAGGGTAGAATTGCAAATATACCATGGCACACTATGTAGAGAAGGCTTTTCTTGAACTCTTCATTAACACAACTTACAGTTGCAAGCATGTCTTCCACCATCAGATACAACAGCAGAGACAATCAGTGCAAAGCAATGCAAAAATACTTGTCAAGGTAAAGACATCAAGACAGGACTGATAGGCCTACCAGAAAGGACCTACCTGAGCTCTGACACCTTAGCCTGTCTAGAAACAAAGGTAAGTTTAAAAAGCTTGGAGTGAAAAAGAAATCCAAATTGAAAGGAGAATACTTTGGTGACTCAGTTTGCTGCTCTGCCTCCCCATACAACTGATGCTGGTGCTTAACATCTGAGATTGTATTATTTAAGGTTTTGTTCTCCCACCCTGATGCTGACAGACTCCAGTTTTAATGGGACTGCACTGCATTTAATTATGTTGAGTACACCAACCGCCACCTTGAGGGATGACGTGGGTTTCTGTGGTGTTGGTAGACAGCTGCTTACCTCAGAACATCGTACAATGCAGGAAAAAAGTAAAACAATACAATACCATACCACACCACAACCATTCTTTTTGAAGTAATTTACAGTTATTCCCTTCTGCTACTTTAAAAGACAATATTATTAAGTCAAAGAAAATACTGTGCTGAAGACATGCAAGCAGTGGGGAGCCTCATACAAAGTTTCAAGGTTTCCCATTTTTGACAGTTCCTAGGGCTACAGTGTCCTTGTAGCAGCACAGCACATTAGCCTGGGCCTTTCATTTCCTTCCATCATGAAAAGGAGAGGTGAAGAAGAGTTACACTTCTTTATGCCTCTTTGAGGCACAGCCACCACCAGTTGGCTTCCTGAGACAATAGCCCCAGTCCAGGCATTCAAAAGGTATGCTTATATTTAGCCTGTTTTCCAGTCTGACTGATATGCAACTCCCACTATTAGGAATCCCAAAATAAAAGAAAATCTTTGTAATTCAGGTATTCAAGGACACTTATGACAAACCTCCTCAATAAAGAATTCTGAAGCACCCGCATGTGACAGCCTCAGAGAGTGCTATAAGTAACTCAGTGTTCCCTTCTCTATTTTATAAATCCAAGCTCTGGCCTTATTTCTTTACAAACTTTTCCGGCTGTACCCATGGATGACACTCATAAAAAACACAGACACAAACATATACACCAAACCCCTTGACATTCTGTTTTTTCACATCAAAGAACTTATCATAAGCGCATGAACATTTTAAGTATTCCTTGTAATAGATATGTGATTGCCTTTGTAACAGCAAGGGTCAGCCTTTTCTATATTGGGAAAGAAAATTCCAGTTCCAGTTGGATTTCTTTAAAATTTTTTCATCTTGCTCACAAAGATCTATATAGGCATTTAGACCAAAAGTATATTACTACCCTCTTTATGTGGTAGTGGACACAGAGGGTAGTGACCAGAGGTAGAAATCAAATGGGTTGCAATGAGAGAAGGTTGCATTGTGCCTATACTGGTATGTCATCATCCAGACACCCCAAGAGATGGTAAAGATAATTGATTTTGTCATGGTGACAGGCTTCTATGAGTTATCCACTGCTTTGCTGTGTACTTCCAATGAAAGTGTCTAGTTACATTAATTATTTTCTCCCATTTTCCTCTCATCCAATCTCCCCTGGTTTTTTGTAGACCTGAAATAATATATGTATTTCTTTGATCCTACTTTGCAGAAGCTACTGGGTTAGGATTATGTCCCAAACTGTTCTAGAACACCCATCCTTCAGCTTGGCAGCTAGATGACCCACACGCTGACAGCACTAAGCACTCTTTCGCAATTTATATTTAGGGAACTATAAACCCTGCCAGGTGAGTGAGTGCAAAGGAAGCATCTATGGACAGGATCACGAGCTACATAAAAACACATCAAGAGCTCTGCAGTGTGCAGGAAAGGTGTGTGAAAATTTCAGGCTGAGGCAACAGTACACAAGACCTGGGGACTCAGAACTGCAATGCTATCGCTCTAAAACTATACCTGACCTCTGCAGCAAGCATACACGTATGCATAACCAGAGCTCTACCCCAATGGGGCAACCAGCCATGACAGGTGCTTGTAGACCTTACAACACATGAAGAAATATAATGTGTAAGAACAAAACAATGTACCAGGGTGGGTTTTAACACACAAACAGGGATTGCTGTCCCCTCAGTAATAAATGCATAGGAAAATTAAAGCTGAAAGAAAATGAAGTTGTCAACTTTTATAGAACTGATAACATACCTCTTAAAAAAAAAAAAAAAGCATAGAAAGCACTGAGGCTTTCATTTTCCTGAGGGACTTGTTGATTTTTAGATAAAAACCAGACTATAAAAATTATACAAAATCAGATTTCATTTTGATTCAACAAAACAGAAGTGCAAGGACTGTGAACTTATTTTCAAATTGTTCGCTGGTAAATATACAACATTTCAAGAAAAAGAATTTTGTTTGTGCCAAAATTTTAGACCCATGTAATAATTTGAAAGGCTGGATGCACTTCTTAAAGCAGGTTACCGCAAACTGAGTTTTACGCACCATAATCTGAAGGAGACAGAAGAAAAGGAAGTCAAGCATCTGACCGTTGACCTGGATAAAAATAAAGGGGCTACTCTGGTTACAGTGCTTCATGGATCTTTTTAACTTTATTGATATTATAGTCATAAAATCTTCCCACCTATAGATGAAGTAGAGGGAATTTTGCCTAGCATTTCAGCCAGCGAGTAGAAGAGTTAGGCCTTTAAAGTTTGACTCACTTCTTTTCAATTCTCACCTGTATTTCTGCATTTCCTTTTGCATGTGCTTTCTTCCAATCACCAGAAAAAATAAAACTTTCATTTTCTTCCAGTTACTGCATCTTCTTAAGTCAACTTCAGAGAATGTGCAAAAAGGGTAAAAAACTTCAGTAAAATTTCCTGGGTATACTTACAGGATTCCTCTATCTCGATTATATGATTTAGAAGCCTGTAACAGAAGCATCTCTGTCAGGCCACATGCTAGGATCTAGGACCTGCACATAATTGATAGGCCTTTTTCCTTGAGACTGGAATGCCAGACTGGTTCAAATGGCCTTGGTTTAGCTGATAAATCTAGAAGATGCAGTTATAAGGGGAATAAATGTCAATGAAGCAGCCTCAGGGATTTGAGGTGCATTTTGAAGAGGTGGTGGGAAACACCATGTGCCCTCAGCAAGGCTTTGGAAAGCTAGAGCCTGCAGTGAACTACAGAGTCTAACAATGTAAACACTGTTGGGGATCCCAAATTAGAGGAGCACTGCTTGACATGATACTGCTGGCTTCTGGCATTCAGCAGAGATAGGCAGATCCCTTCAAACGGTTATTCATCTGAGAACTGAAAACCGATGTCCAGACATAAGCAAATGCTAAGGCATGGGGTCTGAGCTAGAATTTGGGCTATGCAAATACTGTTCTTAGCTTTTCAAAATAGTTGGGTTATACCCACATCAGAGGGGCAAAGTAAGGAGTCTGCCTTCTCCGTCAGTATATAATACCCAAGTACAAGAAACATTGTGACAAGAAGGAATGTATGTGTGACCTGCCACATCCTCCTTTGTGTTTTCAACTGAAAAAAATTATTTAGGAACCAGAACTCCAGCCCAATCTGCAGATGATGGTACTGTAAAAATACTGACAGAGACATTTGGAAAACTATTCCTGCACACTTCTTGTTTGGACATGACAATGACTTGCACAGCCATATCTTTGCTTGCCTATTTGAGAAAATCACATCACATCTTTCAACAGCCCTGGAAGATACCCTTTTGTGAGCAGCACCATTGTATTGTTGGTCTCTGGGAGTGATCAACACACAGACAGCATTTCACATGCTCAGAAAAACTTGCAAATGCACTGACATGCAATTCACCACAGTAAACCTATATATTTTCTATACAACTTAAATTTTTAATTGTTTACTGTTTATTCCAGAGACTAGATTCTTTGAATGTGGAGACATAACTTAAGGCCCAAGTACCTTCCATTCAATTAGTCATTTCTCATATTCCAGTAAACTGGTCAGTTTTATTCTAGAATGGACATACTGCTTTTACTAGATTGGCTTTTAAGCATTCATGAATATTTTTAGCTGGTGTAAATTGTCATAGCAACATTTCTCCCATGTGATCTGGATCTTCCTCCTCTCTCCCTCTTATGTCAGATAAAGACACAAGGCAGATTTTACCACATGTGCCAGAATTTTATAAACTATTATACAAGCACAGTGCATTCACATTCCCATTACCAGTTAAGGTGTAATGGATTTCCTGCAAAACCAGTAAATGTTTTTGATAAATGTAGCTTGTTCCAGGCTCTATGCTCTTTTCTAGGAAATTGTGGACAGGATCTGCACTGGTTCTTCTACACTCTCCAGACATCTACTTTTGTTACTTTTTGCTCTAGGCTGGGTAAGAATCGGTCTACATCACCAGAGGAAGATGTTATCACAGGTTCTGAGCTGGATTTGAACTAGCTCCAGCACTGAAATCTGTGTACCTCCTATAAAAGCTGCTCAGAAATAGGAAAACCCAATCCACATTGAGTCCTACCCTGATGTGTGCCTCAGACCATGAGCAAATAAACTAGTTGGAGTCACACCTTTCAGTGTGGTGTGTACATATCATTTGGCAGAGTCATGAATGTGTTTTTTTTAACATTTCCAATGTGAACTGCTTTCCTGCCAATATGGGGGAGTGAGGAGTATAATAGGTTTCTTAGTTCTCCTTCCTATGTTTTTTTAAATCTTCATGATCTCCTATGCACTCAGCTACTTTTGTTTAAATTGCTGCAAGTTAGGAATGACAAGCTTGCATTTTGTTGGTAACACCTAGATCTATTGTGTATACACTAAAATCCAAAAGAACCCTTCCTTGTGAGGGCAATAAAGAACACAGTGACTTTCTAAATTTGAATCATGACTGAATCTGTGGGGATTTAAAAAGTCTCCCATAATACAAAGGTGGGCAAAAATTCCAGATGAAGTTCTATTATTTTACATTAATTTTGAGAAATCTGGAAGGACACTTGCTAGCTATAAGCCATCAAGTTTCAAGTGGAAAAAAGTTTCAGCTGACCAGGTAACATGGACAAGAACATACACCTTCCTGCTATGGACTATTAGGAACACATCTGCATGGACATTATCATAGCAAAAATACATGGGAGCTGGGGGTTGGTGACATCTGGCAGACTGAGTGTGAAATTGGCACTGTGGTCAGATCTGAGAAAGGGGACAGATAAAAGATCAGGTGTGCTTTATTTTAAGAGATAATTACTGATCCTTTCATTTACAGACCTACCATTAAGAGTTCTGGTAAAAAAATGGTCCTGGTGCTGAGGCAGCAATAGTCAGCCCACAAAGAGCAGGAGGGGGTACGTCACCTTGTTTTATTCTACTCCTATTTGCAAACCCTTACAGCAAATCCAGAATCTAGTCATGCACAGACTTCAAAACTGCTGTGGAATGATCCTATGATTATCACGGAAAAGTATCCACCCCCAAAATCAGTGTGAAAACCTAACTCCAAAGCCACTGCAGAGAAGTGTATGCTGATTGAATTACAGTAGTGTACACATTTTGCTTTCCTTCTGGCCTCTTCCTTAAAGGAACTTTAAAGAGATTTTGATAATTATCTAGAGAATTGCATTCTCACTGTAACAAAAAAGAAGCTGAATGCTTCCTAAACTAAGCCGTCCTTTGCAATCCTGAGCACTCATCGGGATGATTAAGCAAAAGGATAGAGGGTTTTGCTAACTGTACCATGTTTCCTGGCAAAAATCATTTTGCAATGCAAGATCAGTTTCAGACAGCTTACATCCCAAGTAAGTCCATTAAAAGTACATATATAAGCCTGTGAAAAATGTGTCTCCTCATGCAGTGCATAAAATACTGATGATTATTTTAAAGATACAGAAAGCAGAGACCTTTAAACTGCTTCCTATGTTCATCCCTTCCCTGTCTTCTTCTCTCTGTGTGTTTCAGCCTACACATTTTTTTACAGCTGTGTTACAGATCCAATGTACATGTGCTAGAAAACAGCTTTACAGTAACTAAGTGTTCAGCGGAATGAAGAGGCTTGTTAGTTAACCTGTGTGCACTGCTCTTGTGTGAAAGTCTAAAATGTAGAGTGGTTTAAGGTCTAGATGCTATCCGCCTAAAACTGTTTTTTTAATAGCTCAGCAGCCTTACAGCCCAGCAGCCTATCCAGTGTATGTCTTTTCACTGATGGTATACTAATGTTTTTTAAGCTTTTGAAAGAAGTATAAATGACTTGAGGACTAAAAAGAGCATACCTTTGTGACAATTCAGCTATCACTAGAAAGACACCTTTGCTTTACAGCCTTGCTAGGAAAACCAGGGCTAGCATCTGTATTTCTGAAACTTGAGAGCACGCAGGACTGAGAAAGAAGACTTTAAAGATCTAGCTAGACAGCTGAGACTGCAGCACTGACATGGCAACTCTTTCAAGTTAACAGGGCTTCATGACACGCTCCTCCATGCATCAAAGCACCTCCATCCTTTTCCTCCACAGCCAACATGCCAGGAAAAAAGGTTACTGCAAGCTAAAACACTTTTACGTATGTTGTCCATTAACATGTATAAAATCACTAATGCCACTAATTCATGATTGTTTAATGGGTTTCCTCAAAGCCTGTAACAACCAATGAATGGGTCACAATTGGTACAGAACAAAAACCTTAACAAAAAATGATCTTGAAAAAATTGATTGCATTGATTATAGCATTTCACAACAGGCTTACATAATTCCTTCTATTCTCCAGCATCCTCTGTTCATCAGAGGGGAGCAGGTACCAAATAGCACTGTTCTGACATGCAGGACCTGTAGTCCAACAAATGCACACTAAGGAAATCACTGTGTTTTAAGTGCATGGTTAAAGTACCTAAACACATGATAAAGAACTTAATGGAATCCAGGCTATAGGAGAATATCAGTATACACCAGTATATAACCAAGGAGCTTGCAGTGGCAGAGGGCTGACCCCTTCTCTTCTGGAAGAGCAAAGACTTCATTTTCAGGAACCCAACAAGTGGAAACTGATGTCATGCTCTTTACTCGGAGACACACTCACACTGCAGAAGGGGAAGCACAGCTGCAGTAGGTGTTCTGCAAGGAGTTTCTCCAATAACACAGGTGCTGCAAGCATGAGATCACAATATACAGTCTGAAAACAACACAGGCTAAAAGTACATGGGGGAAAAACTCCAACCTTCTATTGCCACCCTACTAGCAGGTCTCATAGTTCTGCCTACTGTACAGTAGAGCAAGACAGAAATATGGAGAATGTATTTTTTATGACAAGTTGTATTTATCTGCAGTAAACATTCTAGCTGTGGAACTGAGTGTATATAGGTCAGTACCTCTGCAATGAAACTCTATCAGCTACTGGTGCTTCTTAACCAATAACCCACCATTTGAAAGACTCTTTTGCTTCTTTCTGTGGTTTACACTTAAACAAAGCAAAAGAATCCTGCAACACACACACAAAAATATAATATTCTTGGAAAGACTGTGAAATATTTGCATACCAAATATGACTTTAACACTACCATCTGGTGACCGTTGCAGTGAGAATAACAAACATTCATTCTAAGGATCACAAAGTGCTCATGAAAATTTAGTCCTTACAGTATTAACAAAGTAAATAGGTAATACAGAAAATGCACTCTGAATCAGAGCAACTGTATAGTCCTGTATTTTGCCCCCAGTGTTGGCAAATGTAAAAGACTACTTGGAGAGACTTTATCAGCATGCACTTTTTGCAGCACATTCCTCAACCTCCCCAGCAACCATAGTTCAGGATATATCTGAGTGCACCTCCCTGCCTGTTACCCTCAGCAGATGGTGAAGTAACCTTCTTATGGTTAGGGTTTGCCAATGATAAAGTAAAAATCTAGGCATGCTAGTCAACACATTCTGTGTAAGTAATTAATATTTTTACACGCAACTTCTGCTAGTCCGAGTTATTTGGGGTTGCCCTAAAAACCCATCATGTCAGAAGCCCAAGGATGATAGAGACAAGCTTTGTTAAGCTGTTTGTAAGATGATGATGATATTATTATCATCATTATCATTAATATTATTATTATTAATATCAGTCTGGTAAAACATAGTATTAACCTTACAGAACATTGGTTTTACTATGAGAAGTAATAACCAATTACATAGATACTTTCCAAAACCAGATTCTGAGGTTATTCAAGACAAAATTTTTATTTTTTTCTAAATGTAAAAATTAATTCTGATTACATTAATTTTTAAAAATTTGTTTCATTCACTCTTTGTTTTGCTGAATGCATTAGTTTTTAACTTTCCTTGTATCTATTTGTGCAAGGTACTTACAGTGACAGGCAATACCACAGCTTGGTTGCTATTGGAAAGCTTTGATAGGTTTTGTTTTATTTTGTTTCATTTCGTTTTGTTTTCTTCCAGAAAATTAATAGGAATGTCCAGCATTTTTTTTTTCCCCATTTGTGTTTGAGGAATATTGTAACAAGAGAGGCCATATAAAAAGTTTTGGGGCAGACTGTGAAAGACTGATGTGGAAGAGGGCAGGGACTCCGTAAAGATATTCGCCTAGTTCATCTGTGTCACCTGCTGCCTTGCATGCAGGCACTTCACTATTTTAATTTGCATATGGCAAGCTGTGAGCAGGGACTCACACACCAGTTCTGAACAAATCCTGACCTTCTGCAGGCAGTAGCCTTGCAGAGTTACACTATATTTCCTGAGACTAAGCAGTGAGATTAATTTCTTACCTCTTTTGTTAAGAAGGATGACTCAGGATGTTTACCAAGGTTTACCAATAAATAATGAGAAGTTTGTTGTTCATCATAATGTGTCACTGCTGACAACCGATAAATTCGCTTCTTACCCTAGACTGTCTTGAAGCCCTTGGTGAAACTGAACACATGATAGTGCCTAAAAATTGACATATAAGCAAGAGAGCTTGAGAAGAAAACATCTACATAGCAGAATCTGCATGAGAAGACATGACTGACAGAGAGCATCTCACTGAGAGGATTTGAGAAAGCAGAGAAGAGCATGGAAAAGAGATTAACAGAGAAGAATACTAGAGGAAGAAACTCAAGGAGGAAACACAAGGAGATGGAAACTCAAAGTGAAAACCAGCAGCATGCTCCTTTTAAATCCCTGGGGAAGTAGAGCATAGGGAGATTCTGTTTTGCATCAAGTGCTTTGTTTAAAACACCCCATCAGTTTGCTAAATTAAAACATAACTCAGGCAGATTTGTTTAACTATAACAAATGTTCTTTCTCTATCTTCCAACATGGCCCATGTTCTGAGAAGCTGTTGTGTCTCTGTGCTGCATGCTACAGTCAGACTTCCCTCTCTTTGGCCATGTACAGGGTCAGTTTCAATTTCTCTGGCTCAGGGCTGTTGAGACGGTCTGACATGGATACTAATCAGAGTAATATCTGAAGGCACAGGAGTACATAGTGGGATGTATTTGTTTTGCTTTCCTAAATATGGAGCTTAAGATGCATATTGTTAAGCTTAAGATGCATGTTGTCAAGCTCTTCTCCCAAAATATATGGACAGAACTTCTTTGAAAAAGAGGAGAATAAAATCAGGGAGATGTTGTAATGGACTCCAGGATCTGGACTTGTTAAAGAGAAGTGCAGATGAAAAAAAGGGAAAGAAGGAGACATTCTTGTTCCTTGACTCAGATAGGAAATCCATTTTCATCCATCATGTTCCTGATGTAATTTTAAAATAAAAGTATTTTAATGTACTTTGTCTCTTCAGTAAGACTTCAAACAGACTTAGCAGTTGACTTTACAGATAGGAAACATTAAGAAAACAATTTCTCAACAGCCAGCCCCTGAACACCCACAGTTTCATTTCTGCCCAGAGAGGATTTAAGTCAAACTGTGGGTGAATGCAGTCTCAAGCTTTCTTTCTGACTTAAACATAGATCACATCAGTCCACAACATGCAATTTTAATCTTAAAACTGAATAATAGAAAAGAGGTGCATACTGTTGAACTTGCTAGCATTTTGATGGTTCAGTAAGAAAAGGCCCTGGTTTTAATACAGCTGGCATATCAAAATACAGCACTAAGGCTTGTCCCTGCTCTGCACTGGCTTCACATATAATCAAGGTGTAATTACTACCTCCCAAAGCCCATCAGCTCAAGGCCGCAGGATTTCTAGAAGCTCACTATGACGAAAAAACCTTCTGGAAATAACCTCACGGAGCAGGCAGTTTGGGGACTTCAGCTCCCCAGCCAGGCTGAGCCATGGGAATTTCAACCTGGGGCACAGGGGCTCAGAGATTTACCTGTGCAATAGACCAAGTGTGGCAGAATTAGTCATGAAAATATTCCTGGTGCTAGACTTTGTGCAAGGTTGTAACACAACTGTCACATATCAGAGACCTGAAAATCAATGCACTTTTGGACTCAGCTTTCAACAAAAATTACTGATTCTTCTCATGACTCCTGCCAAGTCCTGAGTGCTCTCTCCCTCTTGTGGAGTTTCAAATAGCATCCGAGAATGTGATTTCCTGTCCCACTACTGCATCCCTAAAACCAGCTACAGAAATAACACTCATTCTTCAAATGGTGGCTAAAAAATCCTTAGCTTGCTTGCTACATGGTGCAAGGTGTTAGTTTCACAGGAGTGCGAGAACTGTAAATGGTTTCTGTAAACTTGCTTTGTTATCTTCTTGTTCCTCTTTCAATTCTTTAGAAAAGGTTTTCCAGAAGCTGTTACAGAGTATTTTTGTTTCAGGACACTGCTGAACTCATAATGCATCATACCTAAATTAAAGACCAGTCCCAGCAGGGGTGTTGGACTTGTTGATCTCAAGAGGTCCCTTCTAACCTTGGCGACTGCAGCTAAACCCAGTTCTGTGCCATAGACTGCTATTCCTCACACATCAAACTCAGGCAACACTCACTCACCCCACAACCATCACCTGGCTTTTAAAAGATAAGACAAGGTATTTGCATACAAATGCAGCATCTGCATTTTTACAACTGCATTTTTTCAAAGCCCATGTTATTACCTCTATACCACTCTCATTAAAAAAAAAAAAAAAAAAAAAAAAAGGTGGAGCACTGAGGGGATAAACCCACCATAACCCTGAGGTATGGTGGTTTCTGCTCCAGTACAATTTACAGCTGAGGTATAAATCCTAAACACAAGTAGCTTATACCGGAAGGTTTGTATCAAGTCTAGCAGCAGTGATACAATGGCTGTGGCGGCTTCATCTCTCTTTGTTCATACTTTTTCACTTCTCTGCAGTATCTGTCAAACTTGGGTTCTTCCTTCTCTCTCTTTTTTAATAAACAGTATGCAACTGAGGAGAAAACATACAGGACTTTGCATGGAATTCATCTGGTAAAACCTGCATGTGAATACACCACAGCTGAACCACTTGATCAACTGCTGCTTGTACTAAAGGCAAATAATTATAACTAAAGATTTATGCTACCCCACTGTCATTTGTCTTTTCTATGTCATGTACATGATTTTTCTTAACATACTTACTTTTCCTCAAAATATGATCCCAACTCTGTTGTAACCAGGTAAAACAAAAGAAGGCAAAAATCAACCTTAAGGCTTTAGGCAGAGTAAACCTATAGCTAAAGTCTGAGTAATTCCCTCTCAAAATCATCAGTACTGTGACTCAGGAAAAGACCAGCTTAAGAGAACTGGTGATGATATAAGTTGCAGCAGTTGAACTTTGTCCAGATCCAGTCTGCAGAAAACCTAATATAAAAAAGGCAGGTCTCAATGTAGGGTGAAGAAAAAAACTTCAGCTCTTTCCTTACCCTGGATCTTAGCCTAAACTTCTTAGCATGAGCTTAAGACCTCCAAAAACGGATGTGAAGTGAACCTGTCTTCAGAGTGGGCAGATAAGACATGCAACAAGCACCATCCTGAAATGACATTAAAATTAAAAGAACCAGACTAATAAATACTATGGGGTATTCCTCTTAGTCTGAAATACTCCTGACCCTCAAAAATGCAATGCTAGTGTGCTTAAAATGGTAAAACAGTCAAGCTAACATAAGTAGAAAGCAGAAAGTCAAGGCATGTCTGATATACTGCTCTGTGTTTAAATTACTGCATTAATTACTCATACCCTTTAATTTCACCTTTTCTGCCTTGGGACAGAAAATGATCTCTAAACTGAAGTCTTCAGTGACCTACCCTGGGGAAGGGCTATGCTTTGGGAAAATCTACTTTTAGAAGGCAATGTAATTTTGTTGATTATATTAATAACAATGTCAAAATGCTTACTCTGCAGTTCAAAAATGCTTGAGGGAGATCATGACTTACATGGAAATGCTTTTGCCATTTTGGTGGGAAATTAGTTCGTGCATTTCTTTTTTCCTCAGGAATCAAAAATGCCAAGCTTCTTTAGCAACTAATATCATAAAATGTTAATCTGATTCTGCACGAACGTCCTTCTATCAAACATGGTCCTCACCAGAGTTATTATCTTCCAAAACCTACTCTGTTAAGTTACAGTAACTGCCTATCTTGAAAAACACATCAGCTAAAATTAAACTAAGTCAGGTCACATCTAGTAGTTTCTGGCTGGAAAACTGTGAGGTCAGACAGGAGTGGGCCTGCTCTTTGATGAGGCATAATGGGATGATGGGGATAAATTTACATCACCTGAAGATCTCACCTCATGGCTCCTGCTGACTTCATTAAGGAATATGAGGCATATCATCCTGGGGAGAAAATAAATTATGAAGTTACAGAATAAGAAAATAAAATAATTGCATTTGGGCTCCAAACCATGTCACTACAAATAGAGGGCAACTTGAACATGTTCCTATTAGAAACTCTATAGGGTAGCTTTAAATTCAAGCCTAATCAGTGAGTTGCTTGGGGTTGTACTCCATCTCTGACACGCCTTCCTTTCTTTGTTTTTTTGTTTTATTTATTTATTTATTTATTTTTGTTTATAAATCTAACTTATAAACACCCTTAGGAACTCTTTCTAAAATAATCTCCCCATAATACTCCCTTCCACCTTTAAATGACTGAGCTATACTATCAACAATAACTTGAGTTTAATGAGGTTTTTATGCCTTGAAATTAAATACAAATTTCTTAAGAGGTAGAAAATACTGTAGTGCTTTTTCATGTGAATATGCTAGGTAATCAGCAGTCTACAAATTTAAAGTATTTTTTCCTTTATTTAAATAAAAATATTTCCACTTGGTTTGATGTTATTCTCCCCCTCCATATTTTTGACTGGTTCTTATGGTAACCTAAAATTATTATCAAAGAGAAATGTATACTGGAGTGAATTTTTTTTGCTCAATACAGCTGACAGAATGGTGTTTTAAGGTATAGCATTATTCTTTACAGGTATACAGGGAGACCTGATCCACAGTTCCTAAGGGGTACTAAATGTGTGAATTCTTATTTGGAAAACAGGTACAAAATTCTGTGCATACCCAGGTACTATATCATCATCTTTCCAAGAAGAAAAAGAAGTAATCCACAGCTAAACACCCAAGAAATAGCTAATAATGTTAATCAGATTACATATTGTAATGTTTGCATAGAACAATTTAGAAGCAAACTGACCAAAACATCAGTGTCAGGCACCCCAGTTACTGTAGCGGTAAGTAAAGAACTGTCTAGCTGCCTTGGGATTTTACTTTCTTTAGAGATTAAGGAGGCTAACCTCCCACGGACATTTACAAGAGTCCATGAGTTGAAGGGATTTGAAATTGCCCAAGAACAACAGATGAGTGTGGATACCATTTCTGTAGTAACATATGTTAAGAGCTGGAGATAATCATACAGACAGGACGTGTTTTCATTTTGATGCTAACAATCAGTCACATTGGTGAGTATGTACCTAAGCTTTTATGTATTTTCAAAATAAAGAAGTCATTTCTTCTTAATTATGATTCTAACATGGAGTATCTAATAGTATAATGTTTTTGTAAAGAGCCTCTTGTAATCATAATAACAATGCGTATTTCAGAGCCACATTAAAGGACACAAAGAGAACTTGATGTGGAAAGCAATAACTCAGTGCTCCCATTTCTGAGGAAAAGAGTAGAGTTACATAAGAACACAGAAAACAGGCAGAAGACCCGGGATAAATGAATCGTTCGGAGAGGTAAAACCAACGATTTGTTTCTGAATTGATTTCTTATTCCTTTCCCTCCCAGTCCTATGATTTCCCTATTCCCTCAGTATACAGTAATTTTCCTTTAAAACAAAACAAAACAAAACAAAACAAAACAAAACAAAACAAAACAAAACAAAACAAAACAAAACAAAACAAAACAAAACAAAACAAAACAAAACAAAACAAAAAGTTATTCAATGTACACTGGAGTCTTCTACGTATTTAGACAACGTAGAATTATTTTTCAGTTACTGTCCTAGGACTTGCAAAGCAACATATTCAGATAGATCCTAACTCTTGTTAAAGACAAGAGTTAAGTCTACCTAAAGAGTTAAAGTCTACTCAAAGGTATCATAGACTCAGAAGAAATCATAAATCGTAGAATGGTTTGGGTTGGAAGGGACCTTAAAGATCATTTAGTTCCAACCTCACTGCCATCAGCAGGGATGTCTTCCACTAGACCAGGTTGCTCAAAGCCCCACCCAACCTGGCCTTGAACACTTCCAGGATGGGACATCCACAACTTCTCTAGGCAACCTGTTCCAGTATCTCACCACTCTCACAGGAAAGAATTTATTCCTTAGATCTAAGCTAAATCTACCCTATCTCAGTTTAAAACTGTTACCCCTCATCCTATCACTACCCTCCCTGGTAAAGAGACCCTCCCCATCTTTCCTGTAGGCCCCCTTTAAGTACTGGAGGCTGCTAGAAGGTATCTCCCTGAACCTTCTCTTCTTCAGGCTGAACAACCCAAACTCTCTCAGCCTGTCCACATATGGGAGGTGCTCTGGCTCCCTGATCATCTTCATGGTCCTCCTATGGACCTGCTTATGCAGATCCATGTCCTTCCTATATTTGGTCCACCAGAGCTGGACACAGTACTCCAGGTGGGGTCTCGTGAGAGTGGGAGTAGAGGGGAAGAATCACCTCCCTCAAACTGCTGACCACACTTCTCTTGATGCAGCCCAACATACAGTTGGCTTTCTCTGCTGCGAGTGCACGTTGCTGGCTCAGTGATCAGTTTTCCATCCACTAAAACCCCCAAGTCCTTCTCTGCAGGGCTGCTCTCAATCCACTCATCACCCAGCTTGTATCTGTGCTTGAGATTGCAGATTACCCTGACCCATGTGCAGAACCTTGCACTTGACCTTGTTGAACTTCATGAGGTTTACCCAGGCTCACCTCTCATGCCTGTCAAGGTCCCTCCGGGTGGCAGCCCTTCTCTCCAGTGTGTTAAATGCACCACACAGCTGGGTGTCGTTAGCAAGCTTGATCAGGGTGCCTTCAATCCCACTGTCCATGCTGCCAACAAAGAAGTTAAATAGTGCCAGTCCAAATACTGACCCCTGAGGCACACCACTCATCACTACTCTCCACTTGGACATTGAGCCATTGACCCCAATTCTTTGAGTGTGACCATCAAACCAGTTCCTTATCCACCAACGATATCCTTATCCGCCTCTCCAATTTAGAGACAAAGATGTCACGTGGGACAGTGTCAAATGCTTTGCACAAGTCCTAGCACCGTTTCCAGGAGGAGCAGCTCCATGATCTTGCTGGGTACAGAGGTGAGACTGACCAGCCTGTAGTTCCCTGGGTCTTCTTTTTTCCCCTTTTTAAAAATGGAAGTTATGTTTCCCCTTTTCCAGTCAGCAGGAACTTCACCAGACTGCCATGACTTCTCAAATATGATGGATAGTGGCTTAACCCCTTCATCTACCAGCTCCCTCAGAACCTGTGGATGCATCTCATCAGGTCCCATGGACTTGTGCACCTTCAGGTTCCTTAGATGGTCTCGAACCTGATCTACTACAGTGGGCATTCACAGTGGTAGTTTCTAAATAGTGGTGGTTTCTAAAGATTTTGTGCATTTGCCAAAGCAGAATTTTTTGGCAGGCACATATAAAGTAGCTTGTGTACCTTTAGTATTCAGTTCTGATACACTTGGTCACCTTGTTTTATGAAGGTTTTGAAAGATGGGGTGGAGGCTAGGGTCTTGGGATGGTTTTGTTGAGGCAGGAATCATCTCCAAAAGCTGCCACTAGATCTTAAAACATGAGCTAGTGTGTTGTCAGAATGACAGCAGTACCCCAGACAATGTTGATAGTCTCAGATTTCACTCCAGTAAAGTAAGTAGAAGTTGAATGTTTTTAAAATTAATCATAAGTTAAGGTGCTCTGGTATGGCACCAAAGCTGCTTTCAACACAAACATCTGGGGCAAGAAATTTAGCTGTTTTAGGGGTAACACAACAACATAGCAACAGAAAAGGGGATGTTTGAAAAGACCTTCTACTAAAGTGGATATTAAAATCTCTACTGAATTTTAAATCTAGAGCACAGTGGAGCCCTTCTGAAAATCCTACCCGAGGTGTCAATTAAAAATGCTGGCCAGCTGTTTGGAATAAAGTCTGGTCACTAATACATACTTTCATTCCTTAAAATGCATGTTCAAACGTCTTTTCACAAATCAGTGATCTATTTACTACACACTTCTTTCTACCTATTTTTTTTTCCAGTCCATAATATTTACTTTATAACTAAAGCAGTAAGAAGTTGAAAGAGGACATAATTTTGAGGACCCAAATGTTTCATGCTACAACCACAAAGCTAAGCACTGAAAATCTCCATCTGGTTTCCATAGACTTGTCCTCCTTGAGTCCCTTCAGTGCTCAGAACAACTAGTTTACACCCTCAAAGCATCCTTTATTTCTACTTGTGATGATACTTCTTTTCATATGCAAGTCCCTTGCCTACTGTTTTTATGACATAAACAGAGAACAAAATTCAATGATATTTTAAGGAAATTATAACTGAAATGATAAATGATTCAAGAGAAATTAAGTTTCAAGCATGGAAGCTCCTTTTCTCATGACCTCTTAAGAAGATTTAGAGTAAGGTTGTCTTTTTGTGTGGATATTCATACAGGCACTAAAAATTATAAAACCATTAGCTGTATTAGACAAGGATTTTTCTCCTCAATCTGTCCTTTGAAACTCTTGTCCCATGAGGTTACTTCCTTCCCTAATACTGAAGAGAAGAGAAATGGCATCTTGTTGTATTACTAATAGTTTGGGAAGTTTATTTCTTTTTTGTATGCCAGACTAGCTGCTGCTCAGCAGTGGTAACCACCCTATGTACAGTATTTTCTAAACACAAAACCTTCATTTCTCTTACGCATACATATGCTGTGAATGATGCTCACTGATCTAATAGAAGCCTTATGTCAAACGAAGAAACAGCATCTGTTTCAGCCCCACACTTAAACCTCATGTTGGCAGGACATTTCATGACATTGCTGCCATCCTTGGGCATGGAATGGGTGAGGTGGAGTTTTTCTGTAGGGAAGAGTGGGCATAAATTTGCCCTTTTTCGTGTACATCCACATGTTTTCAGAAGTCATTAGTCAGTGCTTCTGAAAGGTCTGCCTGCACTGCAGGCGCTGACCACTATAGAGATGATCCTAGTTGCTTGATCTGCAGCTCTTCAAACTCATACATTTCTTTTGGTATCAGGAAACATAGCAAGTCCATTAGCTAAAATAAAATAAGTGACTCTTGCTTCTCTGCCAAAAAATTTGCTCATTTTGAAGATTAACTTTAAGCTTTTTTTTTTTTTTTTTTTTAAACTCCAACCTTCAGATGATTTCACAAGAAATCATGTAAAGTAGCTGCTTTCAAAATGGCTCTTGTTGTCCATTAGGCTGGACCAGAGACTCTCAGTATCTTGAACTGAATTCAGAGGTACTAGAAGAAGGATTTCCATGTCTTTTCACTGACTCAGGCCTTACGCTGAAGTGTACCATATGACATTAAAGACTCATGCAATTAGGCTTTTCATTTTTATTTAAGCATATGCCAAAACCACAAGCCTGTCTTTGTCATGTATTAAAATGATACTGGCCTCTTACTCCCTGTTTCCATTCCCTGTAATTTTGATTTAGGAAAAATCCTAGCCAGCAACACAACACATGACCCTGTGTTAGCACATAGCTAGCCTTGGAGTAGAAAGAGAAGGAGAGGTGATATCTCAGAAAATTGAATGAGAAACTGAAAAACTCCACATCTGTTTCTGCTGTTTCAAGAGAACAGTTAACATTTTCCTATAAGATGAGTGACAACTACAAGAAATAATACTAGCTGTCTTACATTATGTTCTTGCTCTGAGCTAATATGATGTTCACTTGCCAGCACATAACTGACTCATCTGCAAAAGACTTTGAGATGCAGTGGCAAATAAAGTACTGTAGAGTAGAAAATGTTAATCTAATGTTTTGCAAAGATCTGCTAGCAGTAGTTCTAGCTGCTGAGGCACAGGTAGAATGGGAAAATAATTGACAGAAAAATAGTGTTACCAACCTATGTGAAAATTTTACCTTAGAAAAGGTTAAGTGAGATTTTTTTCCACTATGTTACACTCTCCCTGTGGGCCAGCTCTGGCCTTTGGAATGTTTTTGATTTCATTTGCTGGAGAATTAAGAGATTTGGAAACATACTCAAGCAATTTCTTTAATTGACAGTTCAGCCAAACTACTGTCAACCAATTGCAGAATGAATTCACAGTTTAATTTTTTGCTAAAGTACTTGTGCTCTAATAAATCATTTAAAATAGCTGCCACTTGGGAATACTTGAAAAAAAGAAATGGTGATGCAGCACAAAACAAGTGTCTGAAATGGAAAGGTAAAGAGATGGGTATATGTAAGTAAACTGAACAACACCTTATTCATTGTCCTGATTCTGAGGGAAGCATTAAACTGTCTCTTAAGTTCCCTTTGACAACAGCTCTGAAGTGAGCTATATGTGTACACGGGAGGGGGAAGAAGCCTTTGAAACAGGCTGTGCTCAGGAAAGTTCTAGTCTGGCTCTTATACATATGTCTCTCCTGACTTTATTTTTTCCATGGCAAAGAACAGGGTGTTGCAGAAAGCCATAACACTCCAGCTCCAGCTAAAGTGTTCAGCTCCTACTGTCAACACTTTGTAATGGTAAATAGGAGAGATTCCTTTCCTTGAATACACCCTGGCACAAGGTGATGATGTCCTGCAGCAGATGGCAGAAAAAAAGAATGTCTTTTCCATGGAAACTGCTTAACAGAAGGTTTTTATTAATTTTTTTCTCAAAAAAAAAAAAAAAATCTAATTCACACTGACATTCAGTACTGGGATTTCAAGACACTAAGTATCTGTTCAGGGTTAAGAGACTATTTCTGAGTATCACTCAGAGATCTACCCCAAGGCTGGAGAGTTGTGAGTGGGTGGGAGTGTGGGATAGCATGGGCAAGTACTTAGGACAGTGATCACCTCCAGTTTTTTAGATTTTCACCCCTGAACAAGTGTAGGATCCTGAGAAGCTAGTAAAATATTTAGAAAAGGTATGCCGTCATCCTGGTAACTCCAGAGAGACACAGATCACTGCAATGTCCCGGGGCCTGGCCCATGACTATCAAGACCCAGGTTGGGTGCCAAAAAGCACTGTTGTGGTTTGAACCTGGTCAGCAGCCAAACACCACACAGCCGCTCACCCACTCTCCCCCACCTGGGAATGGGGGAGGGAATCAGAGGGGTACAGGGAGACTCACAGGTTGAGATAAAAACAGCTTAATAATGGTAATAAAATAAAACAGTGACAATAATAGAAAGCATAAACGGGCAATGCACAATGCAATTGCTCACCACCGGCTGATTTATACCCAGCCTGTTCCCGGCTAGCGATCCCAAAATACCAATATCCTCCAACCGCAATCCTGGAAGTGAGAAAGAGAGCTGCTTCCCAGCCACCTCTCCTCTATATAGTGAACATGACGTTACCTGATACGGAATATTTCATTGGCCAATTTGGATCCAGTGCTCTGGCCGTGCTCTCTCCCTGCTTCTTCTGAACCTGCACACGGGCAGGACATGGGGAGTTGGACAGTCCTTGGTATCTCAGCAACAGTTGAAAACATCAGTGTGCTATCAGCATTCTTCTCATACCAAAGCCCATACTGAATCCAAAACACAGTACTATTCTAGCTACCAAAAAGAAACATTAACTCTATTCCAGCCCAAACCAGGAGAATATCTTTACTTCCAATCTCTCCTTTCTTTTTTTTTTTTTTTAAATTTTTTGCTCTAGAACCCAAAGCATTAAGTAATACTTTTTAAAAATCAATCTATCTTCAGAGTTATCCTGTCAAAAGGAAAAATGAATAAAAGCAAAACTTATAGTAGTCACCTGCTTGCATCTCATGGCAAGAACAAACAAGGGAAAAGAAAGAAACACATATAGTCAAACTTTGAAATAAACAAAGAAATCAGATTTAAAAAACGAAATTAAATCCATTTAAAGCAATCATCTGGAAGCATGAACATGCAAAATAATTTTGTGAAGCAATAATATTTTAGTTTAAAGTTTACCACTGAAAAACTTAATTGAAACCATTTTCTATATCAAAACATCATTCCATAAAATCTCATTCCAGGGGGAAACCTTTCCAAGTAGCTCTCATTTTTAAAATACTTTTAATGAACATTACCACCATTTTGATGATCCTGTGAATCAGAGAGCAACATGTGTACAATTACATGTTCTACTCCTTGCAGTATTTACCGTTTGCCTAGCATCATACAAGCTAAGTGAACTAAGCGTTTCATCGAATTTTTTTTCCTTTGGTCAGACACTTTAAACATGTTCCTTGGAACTGCCATAAATTTTCCTGTCACTTTTCCATTACCTTAGCAAATGCATTCTTTTTCTTGCAACCTGCTCCTTTCTCCCCACCCTGAGCAGCAGACAGGCAACAGCAGTGAGAAATCTTCAGCAATGTATCTATACGTGGCCTTTTCCCCTTCTGCGTAGACTGGGACAACCTGTCCTCTAGGCAAGAAATCCAAGGCCAGTGTGAGTTACATGAGACATCCATTTCCCAAAGCATAATTTGAAAGAACTATACTGAGGTTGATCCTAACCGAACTACATTTCACGTAAGTCTCACAACTTTTCTGCTCCAGAAGTGTTTTGACCAGACAAGAGACAGAGCTGTTGCTTCACAAAATACATTTATCTTAAAAGAAATGACACCATTTTCCCTTCTTCTTCATGCATGAATTACTTTTGTGGTTTCCTCATTCCACATAGTTTGTGTATTCCTTACAATTTTTACAGTTCTCATTTCTTCTGTGCTTTCCTCATTGTCCTGAGTTTGAGTCAGTAGTGAGGTTTTTGGTAGCAGGGGAGGGGGATACAGTGGTGGCCCCCTGTGAGAAGCTTATCGAAGCTCCCTCAGCTCCAAGTCGGACCCACCTCTGCACCAAGGCTGAGCCAATCAGCTGCGCCTCTGCAATAATGTATTTAAGAAGGGATGTACTGAGGAGGAGTTGGACTTGTGAGGAGGAGTTGCGGCAGCTGCGTGAACACCAAGGTGAGTGGAGGAACGGAGGAAGAAAGGAGGGGGGGCTGTGCCAGAGCAAAGATGCCCCCTGTTATCCTGTGGTGACATGTCAGGGCATCTCCCTCCTGCTACCCACAAGAGTCTACAGTAGAGGAGACACTGATAAGTGGACTGTGGGGGTCCCCATATGTGAATTAAGGTGTCTGAGCCTGCAGCAGGCCAGGATCCTGTGGGAAGAAGCAGCCCTCAGTGCTGTAGTTGAGCACTGGGAGGACTGCAACATGCAGGGGTGTCCTACACCAGAGCAGCTTGGGAAGGGCTGCAGCCCATGGGAAGGACTCAGGTCAGAGAAAGTTGGTGTCCCATGCTGGAGCAGAAAGGGAAATGCTGCAGCCTGTGGGAAGGACTCAAGTCAGAGAAAAATTGTGGACGATTGTCTCCTGTGATAAGGGGACCATGCTGGAGCAGGTGGAAGAAGTACCAGAAGCTCCCCCCACCAAAAACGGAAGAAGTGGCAGCACTGACTGCATCCTCCATTCGCTGCCCCTGTGCTGGTGGGGGGAGGAGGTAGAGATACTGGAAGCAAAGCTGAGCCTGGGAAGAAGGGAGGGGTGGGGGGAAGGTGTTCTCAAGATGTGATAATGCTTCTCACTGTCCTACTCTGTTAAGTGTTGTTGTTGTTAGTGCCCGTAATAAATGTATGCTGTTTTTTTTTAATTCTCCTAATTAATCGGCCTTTTGCCCATAATGATAATGGGTGATTTATCCCTCCCTGTCCTATCTCAAATCCCAATGTTTTGCTTATTTTCTCCTTCTCAGCGCTGTGGGGAAAGAGGGGAGTGAGTGGCTGTGTGGTGCTCAGTTGCCCTCTGAGCTCAGATCATGACATTCACGAGGAACTTCTGGTCTGCTCCCCTGCAAGCTGGCTTCAGCCACTTCAGTGTGGTATGGTGATTGTTTTGCCCATCCAGTAACCCAGAGATATTAAGCTGGCTTCTCCTAGGTAAATTGCTTGTTCAAGTAATAAATTAAGACCCTTCCAAGGACCAGCCATTCTTTTTTTGGATGGATACACCATAGGTTTTTTTTCTCAGCCACAAATCAAACCACCCTGGGTCCCTCTGCCAGTCCACAAGGTACTGCAAGGTAATAGGAGACCCATTCATATGCTTTCACAGGCTAATCATAGCTTACAGAAATATGTGTCAAATAAACAGATGATGTGCTTTTATTTTCTTAGCACATGTGAGTGAAGAAAGCAGAAACAGATCCTAAAAAAAATATGGTGCCCAACAGCTGGCAGATAAGATGGGAGATGGAAGCAAAGCAGCACTTTGTTGCTGCAGTGAGTGGCCTGTACAAGTAAACATCCTTCTAAGGACAGCTAGGAGTATCTACCAGTTCTGTTGGTGACTGAACTGGGGGTGTGTGAGAAAGAGAAGTGTGCACAAATGAAGTGCAAGATGCATGAGATTTTTATTCCATATGGTAAAGAAACACCCACCTTAGCTTCATCCTACCCGTTCTTACACTGCTAGATGAAAAACTTACTTTAAGACCCTAGCTGTCCTACGTTTTCTAAATATAGTCCAAAGACAGAGACTAGCATTTCCAGAGGGCAATTCAGACCTCAGAGGAGGTGAGGAATCCTCTGGAGACATCTCTCATTCCTTTGTACATGGTGTAAGCCTAGGATAGCTGCACTCTCAATGTAAGCACTTCAGCAAAGGGTCTAGCCTTTAGTTAGGTGGAAGCTGGCTGATTAAGAGGTCTGCAGGGCATAGGATCAACCCCAGCATAAGTGACTAAGAACTGATATTTAATTGTCCTTATCTTGTGCACTCCAAGTAACGCATAAAGCCAAGTGGGGCCACATGTGTATTCTCTGTTCTCATCTCCAACATCTTGACCCTTGTCATTCAACTCACAAGTATACATACATGGTGTCCTGAGGAATGCAAAAAATACCAGAGCCCTGTGCTGTGCAGCAGGTGGCATCTGCCATGCAACCCCAGAGCAACCACGATCTACAGCTTTGCTCTTTGCCGGCACAGCTGATGCTACTGGGCAGAGCACAGTTAGCATTTTCACCAGAGCAGACCATCTGGAAATACAATCAGAGTCCACAGCCTCTGAGGATTACTGAATCCGGCAGAGCATGAAGGGAAGATTTGTGTCCCCAGCTTCTTGGATCTGCCATGACCTTAGCTGTGTGCAGCAATCATTTCAACCCTCTAATGCAACTAAATATAGTTACTTTCTCAGGCACCAGTTCTCCCTTCTGTCATCAAAGAACAGGCTTTGAACAGTAGCAGGTGGTGAGGCAATATAAGGCCTTGATTATTATTTGGATATACAGATTTGTCACAATACCTGTTTAACATTAGTTACAGGTAAATTCCCATATGCTTCTCATCTGAATTATTAAGAACTGAACAGGCTGATTCAGTTTTGTCTGGGCTGTGAGAGCACAAAGACAAAATGCTCTTATACCGGTTGTCCTAGTTGCATGCTGGAAGCTACTCCGCCTCTTAAAACAGTAGTTATGTGCAAAAACAGATTAGGCACTCACCTCATTTCACTGAGGTTCAGGAGCCAATCCAATACATAAAGCAGATACTTAAACCTTTGAGAGGTCGTAACTTCTGATAAAGAATAAAAATATAATTAATAAATAAGTGGACTATATGCAACTAATAGTTCTTTCCTCCACAGGTCTGAGCTATGAAATTTTCTACTCACTAAAAAAAAAAAAAAAAAAAAAAAAAAAAGAGAGACAAACAACAAATATGGCAACTGAGCTGTGTTACAGCTTTGTTTCCAAAGCCAAGCATCTTGTTGTACAAAGATTTCAAAGTTTGCACAAATTGTTGCAAGCATGGAGTAAATCAAAGTTCATGATAGATTATAGCTACTTTTGCATTAAGCTTCAAAACCTCTTGGTAATTTAAACATCATTGCAGAAGGGTTCAAAAAGGGAAGCAACTCCATTGTTAAAAAGTGAAAACCATTAAAAGTTCTCCTTTAACCAATTATTGCTAATAAAACAAGGAAGAGGAAGAAGTGTTTGCATTTGGACAGGGGTGTGTTATTTGTACTGCTTGATTTATTCTCATTATCACTGCAAAGTGCTTGGGGAGGAGGAAAGTTTTCTAAATTCACCTTATAATTTTACCCACTGGTAAAAGAATGGCAGGGCTATTTTTAAGTACTTGAATTAAATCAGTACTCACACACAAGGCTGAGATTTTCAGGACCTGTAGCAAATTCCCCCAAAATAAACTAAAAGCAAGCCTGTAATTGTCCTCTAAGCTTTGCAAATTGTCCCCACAGAATACCCTAAATATGTATGAAGGTATCAGATTGAAACAGAATGAAAGGACGAAATGGAAGAGGAATTCACTGTACTTGCTACATTTAAATAGTATGCAGATGCCACAGTAAGAATGGTCAATTGGTTAGAAGAGATTTCTTACTAATTTTTTACTATTTCCTTCTTTTATGGCATTTTCTTCTTAATTTCTCTTGCTGTCATCTGTAGTTAACTGCATGTCCCTTGTAGCCCCTTTTATCAGCAAACGTGAGCAGAACAGATCTCCACAAACACTGTCTCAGTAGTATTTAAGGAGTGACCTATACTGGAAGCAAATAACCTACTTATTCATACACTCACTCTTATTCTGCTGATGCATCCATCCCGGAGCAAGTGTAGCCGTGAAAATGTTAGTAGACATGGTAAGTTCACCTGGTCCTGTATGCATTTTATCAAGTGAATTTTGGTTGTTCTCCTACAACTGGAACAGTATATATAGGTAAGAATTTGTAAATAAATCTCTTGTCTAGTCACAGTTGCTTTAATCTGGCCTACAAAGAATAAATACAGATGGTTTGTCCAGAAGGAACAGACTAAAGCTGTGTAATCACAGTCTGATAGCTTACAAATAGTATTATTGTGTAGTATAGCAAATACACTGGAAGTAAAGACAAAACAAAGAAGTTGGACTGCACAAATAAATAACAATGATGTGTATAATCCACTTAATCCAGGCTATCTATCAACATGGACGTTAAATATACAGTTTAATCTCTTACTGTATCTTATCTACTACAAGGGTACATATTGTTATCAGCTCTCTTAACAAGGAAAAGATCATGCCATATAGCACAGCAGTACTTCTATCCAGATGACAGCAGACTGGATTCAAGACCATGACCAGACACCATGGCATTCGAGCCATCCATGATGGCACTGGAGTCATCAGAGAAGAAAAGTGTAGATACGAGGGCCATTTCAGCTTTCTAAGGCATCTGAGCAACAGACTGGACAGAGCGTGAGTCAATTCCTGTTCCCCAGGAATCTCAGCAAAAGATATTAATGCTGTGAAGGCCACATATGTAGATAGATAGGGTCACGACTTGTAAGGGTGACCTACTACATCACAGAGAGGTCCAACATCACACTGCTGTGAAAAATGGCTTAAGGTCACATGCCTAAAAGATGTCAACTTCTGCTGACAACACTGTGCTGCAGACCTAAAAAGATACAGTGTGAGAAACTGGTATCTGGGTAAAAAAAATCAGTCCATTTTCTCAGCCATTTGCAAAAGGGAGTATAGCCTGCTTAGGGCAAGCACATTGAGGTTGTCTGGAACCTTGACATTTCCTGAAGCAGAAACATCCTTTCTGGCTTCAGGTTGCACCTTAAACTGTATTTCTGAACTCAGTCCTTCAAGTAACTCCAGTAAGCACCTTTTTTAACACACTGTAAAAACTGTATCTTGTTTTTTATAAAGTTTTCTGTGTCTGATGGCAATGATCTCCTGCAAGATCATCCCCATCTGCCTGAGGACAGGGGCTGCCATTATCAGCAATGTCTGGGGAACAAGGTGAGTGCGAGACCAACATCTATGCAGACAAACATAGCTGCAGTCTTGGTGTCCTGCCCTGCAGCTGCTCCTCCTTTTTTTTTTTAAAAAAAAAAAAGTCCTGTGTACCTTCTCCTTATCTAGTGTCTGATATTTCGTGTTTTATGAATAAACAGGTTGAATTTATTCTGTTGTTTTAAATAGAAGACGAAAGTAAGTATCTGAGGACAGAGTGAAATAATTGAACAGGTTCAATTTTCAGATAGTTCTCTTCTACATATTACATGGTTTCCACCCAGCACTACCTCTGTTCCTACAGGCCTGACTACCTTTGGTTCCCTCCTGCTCTTTGCTGTTTCTCTGGGACTGTGATGGATGCCTCTAAGCATTTCAGATTTTAAGCCTTCTGACGGATGAAGACTGTGACCTTTTAAGAGCTGTCGGCTAACCTGCTAGAAGTTGAGGCACAATTCATAAACTTTTCTATTTCTTGGCCAGCTAGCCAACACATCACTTGGATTTCATGGGGTGAATGTTAAGAGTTGTTCTGCATTTCCCTGAAGTTCAGCCTCTTTTGTCTGTTCTGCCCCACCCATAGCATAACCATGAAGAGCACATTTGCAAATTATAAGAATTACTAACTGGCAAATCAGTAGATAGCCAAGG
Organism: Tyto alba; assembly: GCF_018691265.1. Lineage (NCBI taxonomy): Eukaryota > Metazoa > Chordata > Aves > Strigiformes > Tytonidae > Tyto > Tyto alba. Next base: position 45,239,665 of record NW_024881275.1, on the reverse strand, counting down.
CCTTCTGAGGTCAGTCTTGACAACAATGTTAGATATGCAGCCACATTTTATCAAAGGATAAGATTTTCTGTTTGAACATAATCCCTTCTACCCATCAAAACTTTCTACATAATGCCATGTGTCACTACCCTGTCATTGACTCCACAAAAAACTGATTTCTTGGGGCAATACTTGCACTGAATGGATTCTCTCATAGTCTGTGGAGTCTACAGATTTAACATTTTCATGAAAACTTTGGTGTCAGTACATGTCTACATTCCCTCAGTAGATTATTACTCCCTCCAGTCAAATTCACATTTTTTCTTGTTTAACATGTGAAATGGATTTTACATCAGGTGTTTTTACTATTGGTTCTATAGATAAGTAGTGAAGTTAAATGAAACACAACCCAGGTACACATGAAAAACACATTCACTTGCTCTGGTCTTGTTAAATACATTGTCAGCTTCTGCTTTGAGGTTCACTCTTGAGTCCCTTCCAACTATCATAAACCTACCAGTCAGACTTTTGCTTTGCAAATTTTGTATAGATGAGCTGTTGTACTCTGTGCAGTATTTGCTCCTACTAGAACTGGGCTGAGACATTTTGCTTTGCATGAAGTTACAACCACTTCCAGGTTCACTGCAGATAGGTACAATATCTGTCATTTGTTTACACCATGTTTTGCCTTTATGCTTTGCCTATATGAACATTTCATTCCCTTCTTAGAAGGAAATTACTTGGATGTAACCATTTCAATTAAAAAGTGGCCCATTCATTTGTCAAATTAACAGAGGTCCTCATTAGATACAAGCATTAATCATGATATCACTGTTCCTACTGACGTACCAGAAATAAATCATATCAAAATGCCTTTATCTGTGGAATGAAGAGGGAACAAAAATGGCAGTGCATGCCCTTGGGAAGCTACAATCTAAACATAAGCCTGAGGACACTCAATGGACACAAGCAGCTTTTGGTGGTGAGAGAAACACATATAAAGGAGTGCCAATTGTATCAATGTGCCAACTAGCTTATCGTTTGTTGGTTTGGTTTGTTTTTTTTCTTTTTGGTGAGGACAGGTTTTGCACAGGTCAAGGTATTGGTGAAGATTCCGAATGCTTTTGGATAATAACTCTAAGTCTTCTCTGTGCACATAGTGGAGGGGACTGTTCTGGACAACAGCATACATCAAAGATAAGGATAAGAATTTTTCAGACCATGGACTGACTGTCCTTCCAGCACAAAGAGATCAGCAATTGACTAGGTTACAGGCCCCAAGTAACGCTGCCAGGTGTTGGTAAACCAAATCAGATTTATCTCCTGTCTCAGCTGAAGAGAATGCAAGGATCAGCAGACACAGAAAAACATTCTGCCATTCCACTAGTAGTCTCTAAGGCATGTACCATTTCTGGCCTAAAAGGTAATTACCCTTCAGTCAGCTGGAGTTTAGACAACCAGAGGGGAACTGGATTCCCTTCCTTGTTAGTGGATCCACTAATCTAATATCTCACCAACATTTCTTTTAACCTCTAGCAAGACTTTTGTAAAGATGAATAAGCATTTCTAAAATAACAGACTAGCACACTCATTGAATGTTGTTCTGTGTTTCAAGGGCACATTAATGATTACACAGCTAACCAGTCTTGCAGTATTCCCTGGTCACACAGTCTGATTACTGTGCTCATGGAAAGTACCTCCAGAAAACACTAAAAACAAATTTTTGAATATGGATAGAAAACTTAGGTGCTAGCTGTCTGGCTTAAATAAGCTACTTCAAAAATTGAGGTATCTCACTTGTCAAGCCCTTTGCCTCTGTAGAAATTATTCTTACACTTTAATGGATAAAGACAATTTCATTTCCTTTCTTTGGGAGAAAAACTCAAAACAGTTTTCTGACACTTCCTATTTATTAAGAGAAACTGAAGGGAACTAAGTTCATAAGCTATTTAATAGAGGCAAGAGCCAACCCAAGAAAGCACTATTCTGAGACTATGTTCTCTACAGGAGTCACAAATATTTGTATCAAACAAAACTGACATCTTTTATTCACCTAATCTGAATAGTCATAAATACAGGAACACTGTAAATGTACAGTATTAATTTCATTTTAGAAGCACTATGCAGAAGTTTGTTTTGCATATTAAAAATGTTCCCTCTTTATTGTTAGAAAAGACTGCTGTTGAAAAACAATTGGATTATTCAATGCTTTAGAGGATAAATTAAAAACAGAATCACAGTTTTCTTGCAGGGTTCTTTTCTGGAAGGTTTATTTATCAAGAGAAAAATAATATATTAATTCTTCTGCCTTTCTCCAGTCTCCCAACATACTTATGCCACAGATATGCTAGGATACATGAAAAACAGAAAATTGTTTAATCAGATAAAAGTAGCTAAGGTTCTATCTATGACAAGTCTCACAGTTCTTCAGATTTCAAAATAATGCAAAAGGAGGAATTAGATAAGAGAGCAAACAATAGTTCTGTTCATAACAAAAGTAAGATAAACTTGGAAAAGATGTCATTCTGAAAGTCACACACTGATCAGCAGCTTATTTCAACATTCCAGGCATTCATAAGTATGGACTGTGATTTTTGAGTTTCTAGATCTTCACCAACTTTAATTATTAGGCAATCTGCAGAAATGTAATTGATTGAATTCAGTCATTTTGATAAGTCTACGTTAATGTTAAAGGGGTGAGATATCATGCCAAAAGCTGAACAAACTGCAGCTTTTCTACATGAGTGCTCCACAGCATCCAGCCAAAATTAATCTATGATTAAGATGAAAGCTTCTTCCTAGTTTATATAAAGCTCGCTGAAAAGAAGATAGCCACATGAAGAGGAAATTTCAATAGACAATATTCTGATCTATGGCACAAAAATGCAAATGAACCCATACCTTTGGTGGAATTACTCTTATCTGTTCAAGGGTAAGCAAGTGCAGAATTATCCTCTAACTGTTCCATGAAAGACAGCAAAAAGAAATATCCCAGATTAAAATGAGTAGGCTTTCTGTCACAGGTAAACAAATAAATTGTTATGCCTATTATCTTTATGCATAAAAGAATAAGCGTCAAGCACTGTATTGAATTATGATTCACAATTTAACTTTCTCAAATTATAGTTTGCAATAACCAGTGTTAGAGGTATGATTATTGAACTGTAAATTATTTCAGTATGCCAATAATGTATTTAACATCATAGCAATGTTTCTTTATAATCCAATTTCTTATTATTGATTTCAAGTATTACAATTACGATGCAAGAATTTTAGTTCTAATAAAATGCAGTGACTCAAGACAGTTATCCATTTAGTATTTGTCAGAGAATATTTATTTCTTCTGATCTATTTTCCTGTTAGACTACAAATTTATTTATTTAATAATTGCTGGTTAAAGTTGTTGCTGCTTGGTCCCAGTCACTGCATAGTGCCCTGGGTACCTCCTAGTAGTTTACCCTCACAGTTCCCCAGGAGACACAGTGAACTGAACAACTGTGGACTTTAATCCTTCTGGGCAGTATTCAGACCTCCTATGGCATCTGAGCTCAAAAACCTGACAAGGAAGACAGGCAGCTTGCTAAAGCTTTAAAGCTTCTAGCAGGTTTGTTCAACCAAGCACTCAGGGCGGCTTGAATGGTTTTCACCAGTTGACCAGTGGTGCTCACTGCATTGTGAACAAGCCCTGGAGGTAATGGTGAACAGATCCTCCTCTGACTCATAGCACAGTCACGAACTACTGCTGGAGGGCCTGGCTTAAGAATTTCTTTGTGCCTGTTGATTGATGCCACATGTGATGATTCAGTCACACCAAGTGCACACCCACCAGCTGCCAGCGTAGTGGAAATGCCAGAGTATCCAGCTCTTGGGGTCCCTCCCCACTTAACATCTCCAAAACTTCGCAGCACTGAGGATTTCATCCTCCTGGGAGGTCAGGGAAAAGACATGACCTGGGAAGGTGCTGCTGGTCTGAGTGCAGAGATTACAAGATTTCCTACCTGCTAGAAAGTCCCATAGCAAAGCAGTGCCAAGAGAGGCTTTCTTCACTTGTGCTGGAGTAACCCCTAGGCTGTGTGGAAACAAGTTTTGGTAGATTCTGTCTGCCCATGGTCACTCTGCAGTGGAGGAGCTGTGCAGGGTAGCACCATGCACGTCGCCCGAGAGACCTGGAAACTGAGCTGGGACTGACAAAGAAAGAGCAAGAATGCCTGTGAGTACCAGGTCAGGGAAACACCAAGGGGATGCTGCTCCCTGCTCTGCTGTGCAGCTAGAAAAAAGATGTTTAACACTGCAAAAATCTCAGAGGAGAGCCACATAAACGTCTCATAATTCAGAGAGCGTACATTTTATGAGGGAAGAAAAGAAGGCTGATTTATCAGCTTACTGAAGAGAAAGCTGAGAAGTGCCAGCTTGCATTAAGAAAAAAACCCTATGCTACAAGAAAGGACTTTTTCTAGTTTCATCAGATAAAGGGCCTAATGAGATCCAGTGGCAGGGAGCTCAAACCAGTCTAGTTCAAACCAGGACTCACAGAAGACAGCAAATCATGGAGAATAATTAACTGCTGGATGAGGACAGCAGGTGAAGCAGCACGTTCTCTCTTTGCTGAGTCTCACATGTAGAGGAGGAGCAGATGTCTTTGCAAAAGAGCTGCTGCAGTTTAACTACAACCTATCTGGGGAGCTGCAGGAATCCCAGGTGACATGACTGAGCCTGTGTTATTCAGGATGTCAACTAAATCTTCATATGTCAACTAAATCTTCATCCTTAAAGAGAATGTGGCAACACATAGTGCCTGCTTGTGCCAGTTGAGTTAAAATAGGGTTTATGGTTGCTCAGCAGTTGTTCCCACCTCCACAAACAAAGATCCCAGAGAGAACTAAAGGTCCCATAACATGGTGTTTTTCACCATGCCAACCTTTATCCCTATGTTATACAGACCTGTATAAATTATGGTTCAGTGCAGCTATGGGCAGTCCCAAACACCCCAGCTCACAGTGACTGCAGTACTGCCCAATTATCGGCTCCCATCTAAATTATTTTGGCTCCCACATTGCTCAAATGCACAGAATTGGTAAAAACAGGGGCTGGGGAGGACTCAGAAGCTACTTCCATTCTGCTCTGGAAAAATACATTTTCTACAATGCAGTAGCTACTGCTACAGAGCTCTCTGGCTGTTCAGTGCTAGGATATGGTACTCTCTTACAGGTCTTTCTACAGACACCAGCAATATCAGTTCTATCTAAATAAAGCAGCATCTCTGACATCTTCTCTGCTACCCCTCAGGATATGGTCAGCTGCCTACCAGTGGGGTTTTCTTTCACACCATTATAGACAGGACTAACTGTATCTTTCCTTTCATCTCCCACTCTTCTTTTTTTTTTTTTTTTTTTTTTTTTACCTTTTTAAAGAACAAAACAAAACAAACAAACAAACCCCCCACAAAATAAAACAAAACACAAAGAACTCCAACAAAACAAACAAACAAGCAACTGGAAGACTCCTTCAGTTCCTACTGAAACTCTCTTCTCTCCCCTGGAGATTGCCTTTTTCTCATTCCAGTATCTCGCAGTGTCTGGGAACACATGCAGCTCGGGAAAACAGATGGATTGCAGCCTAGCGGGTCATTCAGCTGGTAGGAAATTTAATCTTTACACCACCGTTTTTCTTCCTAGATATACAAAAGGGCCCAGTAATTCTGTGGAAATCTTCTCAATTCTAGTTCAAGGCTGAATTGTCAGTCCTGTCACTGTAGGTATATTGAGAATGTAAATAGAGTCACAAAAGACATAAAAATCCCCTGTCAGTTGCTGTTCAGCTCAGTTCAGAGATTGCTCCATGTTACCAAGAGAAATTAGTCTGTTATAGGCTTACAGTGTTGGCCAACTACTGGATCATAGTCATCCTCAGGGAGGACCAAAGTATCTGCATTTTGCTCCTAGATACACCTATGTATTTGCATAAGACAGTGGCTCTCTGTGCCATGGTTTCTGTTCTGACTGTTTGTAACCTTACAATACCAAGGAGTAACTGTAACAAGGAGTAAGAAGAACTCCAGAAGCAAAGATTTCTCACCCAGCATCTTCCTTCTGGAAAGCTGTGGTTTTGGCTGTGACTTCCTTTCAACTCACTGTCACTAAGTAATTACCCATTGAAAAAACTTTTCCCATATATTACTTTTTCTTCTTTTTCCTTATTTTTTTTTTTTTTCCCCCTGCATGTTGTAGGTAGTTAAGGCTTGGCGGTCGGAAGATGTCGCGCTGTACGGAAAAGTAGGCCCCCTCTCCGGACAGCCAATAGCGTTTGGCTTGTGATGTAAGCAGACGGAAGTGACGTTGCAAAACCCAAGCTATATAAGGTTGTGCCACATGACAATAAATGCCATTTGCCATCCACCACATTTGTGTCTGTGAGCTGATGGCCCGAGCGGCCTGGGGTCGGTCGCCGTGCCGTTCCTGAACCAGGCCGCCACACCTCAGAAAGGCAACAAGTGGTGCCGAAACCCGGGAAAAACGTCGCCTGGAATCGGGTGAACGGCGGCCGGAGCGGCAGGACCAGCCCGGCGGGGAGGACGCTCCCGGACCAGCAAGGAGGATGGGAGCCCTTGTGAAGGTCGTGTTACAGTTACATAAATTGTGGGGGACAGTGATCCAGGCCCTGCAGGGGGCAGTACAAGCACAGGAGACCCGGAGGGCAGCGGAGGACGGTTTGCCGGCCACCCCGAGACTGGGAGTCGGGGCAGCCACGCGGACTCCGCGCCCCCCAGGCGATGATGATTCTGCTGAGCCTGGGGATCTGTGGGAGGGCGACGTGCCCCCCCAATCCCCGAACCTCGACCCGTTTACGGAGGGACAGAGACGAGCAGGGTCCTTCTGGGGTGGGTTAGCCGAGTGGGCCAGGGGCGAGCAGGGTCCTTCTGGGGTGGGTTAGCCGAGTGGGCCAGGGGCGTTGCGGGGGAACTGGAGTCTGAGGAAGTCTGGTTTAGACCACCACCCTACGCGCCCCAAAATGGCGTCGAGCAGAAAAGGGCAAGGCGGGGTGAAGGTGTCCCCGGCGGGAACAGGGAGAAAGCGCTAGAACGAACAAGCGCGCGTAAATGGAAAGGGGCGGAGAAGGGAAAGAAGGGTGGTGGGGGCGAGCGAAAAAGAGAGGGGCGGAGGACCAATCAGAACGTCCGCTTGGACAAATGCCCTTATAGGGCAAACATCCCGCCGAACAGAAGGCGGGGCGAGCCAAAAGGGAGGGAACGGCCCGCCCGCGAGGGAGGGGGGCGGGGCCGGAGCCCGACAAAAGAGCATGGGAACCCAGAAGCAAGCAGTTCCGACTCTGGAACAGACACTAGGTGGGGCGAGTGGCCTGCAACCGATTCAAACTCAAAAGAGGAGGAAATGGAAATAGATCTAAAAGCCAAAACATCCTTACTCAAATTAAAGAGGAGCCACGAAGGGGACAAACCCCTCTCACGGATTGGAGGAAAATAGAGTGTGCCGGTTGGGCCCCATCGGCCGCGCTGGCGTTCCCGGTCCGAGTGACGAATGGGGGACAGAGGGTCTACTCGCCAGTAAACCCAAAGGATATACAAGTGATTGTTAAAGCGATTGCGGATAAAGGGCTTAATTCGGCTATGGTCTCCACCCTCATAGACGGTGTCTTTGGGGGAGACGACATGCTCCCGTTTGATATAAAACAAACTTGTAGATTGATCTTTGACAGGGCAGGGATGATCGTTTTTAAACAAGAATGGGAGGACAATTGCGCGAGGCAATTGGCCCAAGTAGCCGGGGCGGACCACCCACTACATGACTCCAGCCTGCAGCGGCTAATGGGTACAGACCAGACAGTGATTACACCCCAGGCGCAAGCCCAAGGCCTGCGGGCCCATGAAATCACGGCAACTACTCGTGCGGCCAGAGAGGCCATTCGTACAGCCTCTAGAGTTACTGCCAAACCATCACCATGGGCCACAATAAAGCAAAATGAAAGTGAGAGCTTTACACAATTTGTGGATCGCCTCCCAGCAGCGGTTGACTCTTCGACCCTGCCTGCAGAAGCAAAAGTTCTGGTCGTAGCAGAGTGCTTACGCCAGCAGTGTAATTTGGCAACCAAAGAAATCCTGCGATCACTGCCGGCGGGGTCAAGCATCGCGAACATGATTAAGCATGTCACGAATGAAGAGCATTTAGCCCCTATCCAGGCAGCTGTTTGCACTGCAATAGCTAACGTGATGGCATGTTCTAAATGTGGCCAGGCAGGCCACGCCACAGCAAACTGTCCTCGATTGGGGGACCCGCCAACAGCACTCCCTTCACGCCAAAACCGGCCCAGAGGACCGTGTTGGGCCTGCGGAAAGAAAGGGCATTTTGCCAAGGAATGCAAATCCAAAACTCGGGGAAACAGGAGGGGGAGAGGGCACCTGGGCCGCGCACAGCCCTCTCCCACCTGGGACATAAGGTGGCCCAACTCTATGCTAATCAACAATTATGTCAACCCCGGATGGGGTGAGGTGCCCCAGAACCCACTGCCCCCTCAAGAAGCGACCAACTTTATGGTTCAACCGACAGTCCAGCCTGATCTGTCCCTATCTCAGGGGCAGCAAAGACCACCCCTTCGGGGCGAAACCCCAGGGTGGCTCTGGCGGTAAAATGTGATAATCCGCCAGTGGTGTGGGGGATCTGTTCCATTTATAATACCTCAAATGATACCACCATTAGTGTTCCCTTTTTGATCGACACCGGAGCAGATGTTACAGTTACCCCTGAGACAAATTGGCCCCCACATTGGAAATTGGAAGATGCCCCCATGGTGGGTGGTGTCAGAGGACTAACCTGAGCTCGAAAGAGTGCTCAATTGGTAGCGATAACGCTTCACACTGAAAAAGGACCGGAGAAAACTATTACCCTCTTCCCACATGTTATGTCAGGAGTCCCACCCCTGTTGGGAAGGGACGCTTTAGCCCTATTAAAAGCCAGGGTGACAAATTTATCGTGAGGGCCACTGCCGCACACCCACTTACATGGAAGTTGTCTGACCCAGTGTGGGTTGAGCAGTGGCCCAAAAGATGGTAAAGTTAAGTGGTATCCGCTTAAGTCCATTAAAAGACCTCCAGAATAAAACTAACAAAAATTGTGAGTTTTTGTCCACAGGACCGGATTATCGGACACTCCCGTAACCCATATGCCCCGGTGGTAAGAGAAGACGACGAGGTGACAAGCAGCCTGTCCACACCTGGGGAGTTCCCTACCTTCCGGTCGCTGAATCAGTCAAACCCGAATCTTACGAGTTCTTGTTGGTTATGTTATGATGTCCCAGTAATTCCTGGTTACCCCAAGTTACACCCCATGATTCCCAGTTACCCCCCAGTTACCACTTGTTCAGTGTGCCTTATGTATTCTGTTCGAGATTTTGATATATACTTTTTAAAGTTCTTACAGTTTAGCCAATTCAGTTAAGCATAGAGGGGGGGGAAATGTAGGTAGTTAAGGCTTGGCGGTCGGAAGATGTCGTGCTGTACGGAAAGGTAGGCCCCCTCTCCGGACAGCCAATAGCGTTTGGCTTGTGATGTAAGCAGACGGAAGTGACGTTGCAAAACCCAAGCTATATAAGGTTGTGCCACATGACAATAAATGCCATTTGCCATCCACCACATTGATATCTGTGAGCTGATGGCCCGAGCGGCCTGGGGTCGGTCGCCGTGCCGTTCCTGAACCAGGTCGCCACGCCTCTGAAAGGCAACACATGTACCTAAGGTAACTGCTTTGGGCACCCTTAATGCTCACTGAAAGCAGCATGCAACAAGCTGCACAAGCAGAACAGTTTGTCTGCACAAAGACACCACTTACTGACTTTCTAAAACTCTTAAACACTGATTCACTCCTCACCATCACCCAGAGGTGTTGCTGTACATCTTACCACTTAAAAAAAAAAAAAAGAAAAAACATATAACATTGTTCTAAAGCGCTCTTACACCAAATTGTTCTATTTTTGCCCCATGAGCACACAAGTAACAATGTTCTTAGGAAGCCTGAGTTCAGACATTTTTCCTTGCAAAACCTGGGCAATTCTAACTTCCAAAGAGATTGAACAGGGATCACCCACTATGGAAAACATGAGCTTCAAACTTTACTCCCCACCTGATTGAGAGCAAAGAGGCAGTGGTCACAGGGTACGTTGAGCAGTCAGTACTCTGGTGAGCAGGAACACAAAAGCCCCTTTGATGGATGTGCCACAGTTTCAAAAAATGAAAGCTCAAATAAGCCATGGTGGCCAACATGTGCATTGATGGATAATGGTTACGTGTGTCCAGAATGGAAAAATGGCCCACTGTGCACACTTGATCCCACCAAACTTCTTGACTCACTTCCTTTCCCTTCAGTGAAAACACTCCTCCATTGCCTGCCAAAGGAAAACAAGGGGCAATGAATCAAGTTACCAGAGTACATTTCTCCATCCCTTTGGATTAAAGCATCTTCAGAGATTAGTATTTTCTGGATATTTTCCCTTGCAGCTGATAGTTTGTTCTGTTCCTGCACACTTCAACTGCAAGGTAGTAAAAGTTGCCAGCAGCAGTTCTTGAGAAATAACTCGAGAGTTAGCAAGTTACCATCAGCTCTGGATCCTAGAAGCCAGTATTACTGCAGCAATTAGAATGCTACCAAGAGAAACCAGACCTGTGTTAGGGGGAGCACAAAGCTGTCCCAGACTCTGTGTTGGGTTTAGGTGTGAAGGGATTTTGGTAATGGGGGGAGGGGGATGCAGGGATGGCTTCTCAAAGCACCCCTGGCTCCAAGTTGGACCCACCACTGGCCAAGGCTGAGCCAACTGGTGACGGTGGTAGTGCCTCTGTGAATAACGTATTTAAGAGGGGAAGAACCTGCTGGGCAGGTAGACAGGAGAGTGGAGCAGAGGAGTGAGATATGAGAGAAGCACCTATGCAGAACCAATGTCAGTAAAGAAGGAGGGGGGAAGGTGCGCCAGAGCTGGGATTCCCCTGCAGCCCATGGTGAGAGGGCAGGCAGTTCCTCTGCAGCTCATGGAGGTCCATGGTGGAGCAGATGCCCACCTGCAGACAGTGGAGGACCCCACATCAGAGCGGGTGGCTGTGCCTGAAGAAGACCAGGACTCTGAGAGAAGCCCGTGTTGGAGCAGCCTGCTCCTGAAGGACTGCACCCTGTGGAAGGGACACATGCTGGAGCAGTTCATGAAGAGCTGCAGCCCTGTGGGAAGGATTCACGTCAGAGAAGTTCATGGAGGACTGCTTCCCATGGGAAGGACTCCATTCTTGAGCAGGGGAAGAGTGTGAGGAGTTCTTCCCCTGAGGAGGAAGCAGCAGCAGAGACAGTTGACCACAACCCACATTCGCCATCCCCCTGCACCTGGAGGGGAGAAAGTACAGAAATCAGGAGCGAAGATGTGCCCAGGAAGAAGGGAAGGGTGAGAGGAAGGCCTTTTTTAAGATGTTGGTGTATTTCTCACTATCCTACTCTGATGTGATGGGTAAATTAGTAGTCATGGTGATGTTCAAATTAAATTGATGGGGTTTTTTTCCAAGTCAAGTCTGTCTTTTGGCTGTGACCATAATTGGTGTATGATCTCCCCCTGTCCTTCTCTTGACCCTTGAGCCTTTTGTTATATTTTCTTCTCCCCATCACACCGGGTGGGTGAGGAGTAAGCAAGCGGTCATGTGGTGCTTAGTTGCTGGCTAGGCCTAAACTATGACAACTCTTAAAATATGAGGTGCTCATACAAATTTTTGACTGCTGTTCCCATAGCCTGCAAAAGAGCATGCCTGGCTTCCCCCTCAAACAAGAGGCTACTAGAAGAAACACAAGCTGAGGAGCTTGTTGCCCACTGGAAACAAGATTGCCCATGTCCTCCTGCCCAGCGTGCCCCATCCTGTGAAGTGCTGGAAAATCTTCCTCACAGGATTTATCAGCCTTTTCTGTGGAATGAGTCTCAGTTCCCTATGGCTCTCCTTACCCAGGCTTCTGATGCCCTTAGATACCACCTAGCCTTTGGGACAAGGAGATATGGCACGGTCTACACACATCCCCTTGCCTCAATGATCAGGAGGAATAAACCTTTCTGCCTCATCTCATGTACAACATAAGTTTATTCTCTCTGCCTTACTTTTTCAATACTGGAGGTGGTGCAATGGAAAAAAAAGACCATAAATGTTGCCCCACCCAAGCCATTAGTTAAAAGTTGTTAAATTCGCACTTGAATGCTCCTAATAATTTCTTATATTTTACGTAGTCACAGATCTGAAGTCTCTGGAGGCCCAGCTACACTCTGAGCCAATTGCCACATACCATGGCACAGTAATTGTCGAATGTGAAAATTCCTTGGAAGTATTGAAGTCTCTTCTTTTTAGCTCTCTGTCTCCAAGCTATCTCCATCCAAGTAAAAGTTAGAAAACTAATTGCAATGAAACATTACCAGAAACTCATTTGCTCAAATGCATTCTCAGATTGGCCATTACAAATAAATACTATTCCCTCTGGTTACTAATCAATACCTCTTAGCTGGTTTCAAACAGATGACTCAGGCTGAACACATACCTGTCTTTCCTACTGCTATAAATTAGTGTCTCTCCTCACTGTTTTCAAGAGCTTTACAGTCTAGCAGTACAGCAGATGCTAATATACTACCACAGCCTTTCTAATTGCTTCTTAATGTCTTTTTCTTGTGATGTGTATTTACAATCCAAATATCCACAATTATTGTGATCAGATTATGTCTACAAACCACCAATTACAGTCTGGCTAGAGATGCATCAACACAATACTACTTCTGTGTGCAAAGGTTACATTTTTTTTTGTGCTCAGACTGCAAACAGGAAACTCGAGGCTTTCCTTATTTATCATCTCATGATTTTTCCCCAGCCTTTCGTAGTTGAAGAAATACCTTTCCTTGTGCCTGAGGGTAGAGAGGGGGAAATAATCTATATTGTACAGTATTGATACAATGACTTTAATCTACAACTTGCTAGAAATTAGACCATACCCTGAATATTGACTTCTTAATTTCATCCCCTTTTCCCTTTGTTTGCTTACATGCATGCACAGAAACACATATGCCTTGTATTTTGTTTCATGCAGATTCACAAGCAGTTTCAGAGATTCTTTCCCAATGCCTTACAGATAACCAGTGGTAGATGGAGCCTGGATTTATAGCTTTTAATGCTTTAGAAGTGCTGTCATTAAGATAATCTGGGGAAAAACAGACTAGAATTGCCAAATATGTCTGTGACAGATGGCAAAGGACAGGATGATAATATAAGCAGGAACCCTAGAGAGGAAAGGTAGCAAGGCATATTTTGAGCATAGAGCAGCATTAGGCTACATAGGAAATACAATCAAGTCTTTCAAAATGCCTGAATTACCATATTTTGCCATGAGGACAATGTCAAATGAGAAGACGCATTTCAGTTCAGTTCAAAGTGGGGTTTTATTTCTCCCTTCTATTGAGTGCAGTCTCCTTTTGTTTCAACTGGCTATTTTGGGGAACTTTTGCTCAAATTCATTTTCACATTTTAAAAATCTTTTCCTTCCTCCTGTTGTTTTCTTAAACAGTGTCTTCTGGGAGCAGGAAGCTCTTTTTGGTATTTGCTAGCCTGGTGACTGGCACAGTGCTCCTGTTTCTAACACAAGATGGGATAAACAGAAAACTTCAGAAAGATCTAGACACAGAGGAGAATTCAGACATACAGTGCCTACCTAGCACAAGTTGTCCGCTGATGGAGTGATGGGAGAAGACCCCAGAAGCCAGATGGGAAGAGCAGGATCATTGTCCACATGTGTCCAAAGTGTGTGAAGGAAAGCATATACCTAGAGGGAGGAGACCAAAAAGGGTCCCACGTCCATCTTTTTGCTGCTTAAACTCTACAAGCTTTCTGGTGGTGTGAATCTTGCCAGAATTTTGAGAGACAGAACAACTCCAAATGCAATTCTACACTACAGGTGCCAACGTTGAGATAAATGCTTTGCTGAGCTCAAAGGACATCAAAACTGTTGGTTTCTGCATAGTTTGTAGGAACAAGTTTCAGAACAAGACTATTTAGGTTTTTTCCCATGCTATTTGCTCATGATGCAAAGTCATGATAACTGTGAGAAACAGTGCCGTTCCTGCTAAAAATCAGTCCTGTCTATACATTAATGATACGAGTTCGTAAAATCTTTGACCACAAGGTAATCTAACTGATTCTGATCTTATTTGATCTTCATTTCAATGACACTGAAATCACTTATCACTTGAAAAAGGACTTTCAAATTAATATACCATGTTGTCTAGTTCTTAAAACATCTTCACTTTATCATTCAACTTGGGAGTTGAACAAACTTGTCTTCTGAAGGTGAGCAACTTCCAGTAAGGTGCTCCACATGATCAAGAGCTTTTAGAACCACAAATTAATGAAACCAAATATATAAGAAAAGCAGGTGTTTCAGTGGAAGATGGCATGTGTGCAGGGAGCTGCAAGACAAAGGAGAAAAAAAAATTCACAAACCGTTAAGAGATTTTACAGTTGAGCTGGAATTTAACATAGCAAACAGTATTTTTTACTATTTCACTTTTCAAAAAGAATTTTAGCTTGTTCTTTTCTCACAAATTTAATTAAAAACCTTTAAAAGCAGAGGTAAATTTAGAGCTGACCTGCTCCTCTGCTTAAAAACATCACAGGCAGTGAACTTCCCCATGGAGAACTGTGTGAGGCAGACACAACAGGTTCTCCTGCAGCTGTTGCTTCTGTGCATAAATTGCATCAGCAGTGCTTGTTGTCAGGCTCTTTTATCTTATTAATTCTTTGAATTCCAGACATTTCAGAGGACCTTGTCCCTAGTTTTTATCTTCTTTAAAATTACATCTTCATCTAAGACTTTTAACAAAAGCATTTTGGTAAAATCTGCCTTTCTTGACCTAGTGATCGTTTCATAAAGAACAGTTTGCATAATGAAATAAGACAAAAATGTATACTTGACTTTTAGTCAATAACACAAAAAAATGCTGACAGATTTTGACAATGCAAATACTAGACCTTCCCAGGGAAAAAGAGAGAAAATTAATTTTCTTTACTAGGAAAACTGAAAACATTTCTTTCACAGTCTCCTTTTTTGATAAATTAACCCCTAAATTGTGAAAAATATTTTTGCCAAAAATTTGCACAAGTGTTTCCTAACGTTTTCTAGAAAGAGAAGTTGCATTTGATGGGATAACTCATGTGCTAACAAACGAAAATCAGGTATACGTGTAAGTTCTTGACAGATGTGAGCTTGAATGTATTGTCCAAAGCAACACAAGAAGCATTTAGCAGATTTGTAGGTCAGATTTATAAATAGAAATTTGTAAATTTCTAAATTCCTATTTACAAAGAATTAAACTACCAACAAAAGGCTATGTTATGGGTCAGTATAATCAATGAGTGGGAAGTGGATAGATGGGGCTTCTGGAGAATAGTTAAATAAAACTAAAAGCTTCAAATTTACCATGATTCTGTCTGTTTACACATCTTTACTACAGTCTTTCTAGCATGACCTTTATTTTCAGGATACCTGCCATCTGGCCTGAGTTGCATTCATGGAGCACACAAAGGGGATTCAGGCAAAGTGCTCATAAAACACTCAGCGTAATAATTGCTACTGAGTACCCAGGCCTTGAGCAGCACCATTTCAGAGGCTTGTTCCTATTCAGCCGTGACTCATGATTTAATTCCAAGGATAGTTTTAAAACCCATCAAGGTTTCCCTGGAGGAGATGCCTACAGGTCAGGTGGTGTTACAAGGACCGCTGAGGACCTTCTTACTGAAGGAGAGCCAGCACTTGGAGCCTGAACAAATAAGCCATGCCTAAGCCACGTTCCTCTGTCTAGCTCAGGTTTAGAGGTCCCAGTGAGGGGGGAAAGGCAGTGCTTGGAGCAGCTAAGGCCAGCAGCACTGGGTGCTGTGAGCAGGAAGCATTCAGGAGTTGCAGGAAAAGGGGGACACTAACTTCAGCTCTTTGTGCCATGCACATGGCGCTCTCTTCCTTTTGACTGCAACCTTCCCCTTCCTTTGTCTGACTCTTTCCTGCATGGGCTTTCATCAACAGAAAGTTGATAACTGTTTGCCAAGAAGCAACCACTTGGGAAAAAACCAAGATTTCAGTGTGACATCATAAGTAATTAAAAAATGAGAAGGCTTGGAGCAGGGTGGGGACTGTAGTGAAGACCCAACAGTGCCAATTTACTTGAAAAGCTTGAGCTGAACAATTGCATTTTGCAATGAGTGGTTTTTCTTTTCTCCTTGTCAGACATGATTCTTCCTGGATGTGAACTGTAATACGTATTATGCTTTTTGCTCCCTTCTGAACATTAAGCTGTGGGTGCCTCAGTCAGACAGGAGGGAGAATAAGAAGAATAATTCCAAAGAGTTTGAAAGAATTAGCCTGTATCCTGAAGTTATAGCTCCTTTACCACCGTAGTGTTCCCAGGCATTCTCAGCACGAGAGAGGAGTATCATCTCAGAAGCAGACTTCCTGCCCTGTGTTTGCGTGGCACCTAGCACTATGGGAGTCCTCGTTCAGGGCTGCAGCATCACTGCAGGAAAGGTAAGCACAAGGGTAAGTACTCTCATGTACAAAAGCCTGACTGTTAATGTAAACCACAACCATTTACCTAGTCACATAATTGACATCAATTGCAAGCTGCATGAAGGTCGCTGGTCTCCAGTGTAGCAGTCAAGAAGCACTTCTGGCTGCCTGCCTGCCTGCAAGACCGATGGGTGCTGCTCTTGCACACCCCAAGAACTGCCATCCATTGTTTTGTCTTCACTGGAGCGGTTAGCAATACTGATGTGAAACTTACCAGCAACAGATTTCAACAAGTCAAATGGAATGGAAGAGCAGCTGCAAGTAGTATATAAGGTGTTAGGCATCACTCAGCTGTCTTTCCTAAAACTGACCATCTAAAATCCCTGTTTTTAATGCATCATCACCAACATATAAAATGTGTGAGTTTTTAAAGCCAAAGCAGACTTTTAGCATTTAGTCGTGTCCCCCACATGGGATTATCCAAAAAACACCTATTAAGAGATGGTTCTATTACGTACATCTAGTAATATGACAATCTCTGTCAAGAAAATTTTTCTTATGTGTATATTGACAACAGAAATGTGGCCAGTAAATTCAAGAAAGCTTCAGTTCTCCCTAATAAATTCTCCACAGCAAATTGGAAAATCTAGTCTAAGACAACCATCCTTCTTTTATTCTTTAATAAACAGATAAAATAGACATGAATCTGTGTTGTCTATTTCAGGAAGATTCTGGGAGTTTGGCTACAACATGAATATATAGCAATCTTATTTCTTAAGTAATTTGGAATTAAATTCATACTCAAATCTACTACAGAGAAAGAGATTAAAGGGGGGAGGTAGCATCTTTTCTGTATCATCACATTTTCTTCAAAAAAAAAATTGGAACCAGTTCCAGAATATCAGTTAGTTATTTTGGACTGGTAAGTGCTGCAACATACATTCAAGACCTGAATGAACAACCTACTTTTATTTATTTTCCTTTTTTTTTTATTTTTAAAAACATAATACGGAAAAAAAAAAAAAAAAAACCAACAAAAAAAACCCCTTGCATTTGATTTTTAATAATGTTAAAGAAGAAAGACTTACTATACAGATAAACTTAGACACAAAATAACAAAACAAAGACACATTATAAAGACGATAAGCTTAAAACTCAGCTACTGGGTATAAAGTGAATAAAGTATTGAGAGACAGATTGTTTCTTATACATAATCATTTATTCACATTCACTTCAGCATTTCTGTTGTTCATGGCTCAGCAGCAATGGTGCTCAGAGAGATACCAGGCTTTTAACCTCATCAACCACATGTGGCAATCAAATCAGGACATTTGTTATTGATCATTATTGGTCTAAGAAGATCCTTTCTCCAAACTACATACAGGTATTGAGTTATAAAAAAAGCAATTTATCAAGCACTTCAAAATAAAATTTATGGAGTAAAAGCTCATTTTCCCTCTGTCTGCTAATTCAGCTCTGCACCAACAGCTTGTTCTAGGACTTACACCATTATTTTTCACCTCTGAGCATTACCAAACCAGTGTCCTTCTTACCTGTGTCAACCTTCTTATTCCTACTTTTGTCTTGACTATTTCAAGTGGCAACCTGCTTATTAACAGATCTTACAAGGGGTTGGTGGAAGTAAAATTTCAAATATCTTCAAGAAACCTGAACTGTGAGAGCTTGCACACAGCATGGCATAATGAACCTACAACCAGTCTGGTGACTGATTACAAAGTGTACAGGAAACTAATAAAACCAAAAAGTGTATCTGGACACTGCATAGGATTTCACGTGGGCACAAGTTTGCTCTTAATTCCTTGATTATACAGCAGTTGATTTGCACCATGTCACCATGAAGTTCAGCTATTACTGGATTTGATGTGGGGAAAACCTTCAGTCAAGTACCTGAAAGAATACTGAAAAGATCTTTCCCAACAGGCCTCCTTCTGTAACAAGAAAGAGTGAGAGCATTTCTGCTTTCTCATCTGAAGGAGGGCAGGCAGTGGAAAGGATGCATAGAACAGTGCGCAAGCTCCCAGTGCTGGGAACAGAGACTGGGTTAAAGCAGTCACTAGGTTTCAGAAATAAGCAAGTCTTAAGTACTGGGCAGCCATATCAGGTTTGCCAAACTTGATAGACACGAAACACTGAAAATACTAGAGGAAAACTTAATGTATTGCAGGCAGGCTATCCTGAAAACAGCTGCCACCTAAAACCAGGAAAAAACAAACAAACAAACAAAACAAACAAACAAACAAAAAGCATTAGTGTTCTGTATCAGCCAAAAAAAAAGTTATTTCAAGGATGTGTATCTCTCCAGTTCTGATTCATGTTTGCAAAACCTCTGACAGATCTGAGTTATTTAAAGACTGGTATTTCACAACTGCTTTTCCTTTGTTTTGTTGCCCCAATTGAGTGCCTGAATCCAGTTGCATCAGAACCTGAAAGCCCATTAACCCATGCTGTTGCCTCTCTTATTAGACTCAGGCACACATCCATGTTATCTGGGTGTGCCAGTGTATCATGCATTATCTGACAGGCTTAGCTGTTTTCTTACTTAGACTAAGATCCCACACTGGTAACAGGGCCCATACAGAGTCTTACACAACTAGCAGCCTACTTCTGTAGGACTTCTGGCAGCAAGCACGGTTAGCATTCACAGGATAAATTGAAGAATGAATTACCCAACAGAAATGCAAAGTTTATTAAGTTAAAGGGATCAGAGTGCTTTGATGTAAACAGAAGGAATGTACTTTAAAAAATCATTGCTACATCTCAGATAGTACAAGTGCCATACACACTATACATGCCTTACTGCAAGCCACCTGTGTGAACTCATCCTCCCACAGCTGGTAAAAGCCCATTCATTCTCTGTTGCCAGTGTTGGTAGTTGCAAAACACTCCAGAGAAATTTTCCTTACAAAAGCATGATGTCAGGTTACCCTAAATTCTGTGTATGTAATGATCAAAATCTGATAAATGGCATTCTCCCCCTGTGGTGACGCAGAAGTCTTTTTCACTGTTTTTTATCACCAAGGCTTTTACAGTTGTTTAATTTGTACTAAAAGAAGTTCAAGGTTCTTGCTCCCTGTGAAGACAAAAGTTAGGGCTCCAACTGATTCACAATCAGATAAAAATTCGTTCTGAATTTTAAGAGAACCTTAATTCAACTGTATGGATGCAAAACACTTTTAGTGAAAAACGTAACTCAGAAGTTTCCACCTCACTTTCTGAGACTGTATCTTGAGCTTTCACATCTACATGGAGCTTCTAAAAATGCTACCCATCCCCAAAAATGACAATATATTCGTAACCACTGAACACAGTCATTATGAGATGAGAAAAACCATGCACATTTGTGTTTTGTACAGGCAGGGCAGCCACAGCAGCCCACAGGTTCCTACGTGTGGCCAGTAACCCATGAGTGTGCCCTGACTGTGAAGGTTGCCAGCTGCCCTTCTCTGCCTGGGAGGATGCTGGCCTTTATCAGACATCCTGTTTAACAAAAGGGTTCTCTCTATCAAGGAAACTATTTTACAAAAAAACTCTTTAATTTTTAGAAGTGTGTCTTGACTGATTTCCCATTCCACTGTGCCTCACAGGTTAACCAGGATAGCAGTGAACTCAATAGACTCTTCAGAAATAGTGCAAAATGCTTGTCCAGGCACTTATTCTGATGACTAAAGGCTCCAATTATTTATAATGATCCTCTTCCAAATTTAGGTCAACCCAAGAAACTCAGAAGTGGTGCTCAACCAACCAGGCCTCGTGAAATGGCAAACCTGTAAACTGCAAACCCAGACATGAAGCTGTCAGGTGGAAAGCAGAAGGAGGCACCAGGACCTTGCACTGCTTGACTCTGATTGAAGATGTGTTTTGAGAGATAGTCCAGCTTGGCTTTATGAAGTAACATCTCTTGTGTGGGTATAATATCATGCCTCTAAGAAGAAAAAGTGCTGGAGCATCCTGATGAAATCCCTGAAACAACATAGCAAGGGCTGACCTTGTGGCTATGAAAAATAAGCAGGACAGAATTAGGTGGCTGTCACATATTAAAATCAATACAACAGCCAGGACTGGGTGAGTAAACCAGAAGACTTATTTAAGCTCTTAAAGCAATACAGTCACTAGCAATAATCTGCATTAGAGTTAGACCTCTGATAGAAGGTGAAAAAATAAAATAAAATAAAATAAAATTAAATTAAAATAAAATAAACCAACACAATATAATATTTGGGAAAGATGCACTATTTGTTTCTTTTCTTCATTGTTTCTTTTATGTGGTGAGGCTTCCAGGAAGTATGACAAGGATATAAGATCTCATTGGGCCTATTTCACATCTGGTTTCAGATTTGCTAAATTCAGTGAGATGAATGTGATAGACACACAGGTGGTTTCACATGGGGCAAGCACTGCTGACCCAGTTTATAACAGATGCAAACTTACAGAAGTAACAGCTAATAACCAGATACTGATTTACTCAGTCAGGATAGACTTTCCCACATGCTCTTTGCTTGTCTGAATGTGTTACCTACCGTAAAAATTATGATTTGACCTCTCTGTCAACATGTCCCTAACCTTAGCTTCCCATTCTGAATAGGAAATTTAGGATCCTAAAACCATTTGCGAACATCCAAAAGGTCTGTTTGGTGTGTGTTAGGAGAAAAGTGGCTTTTTCCTACTTATTCTATGGACTTTTGCTTGGTTTCCCTTCAATTAATGAGTGTCTCCTCTTGTAGAACAATTAAGATATTTGACAGTCCTCTCAGTCTTTTTTTGCAGTCAAGATATTTCAGCAATCCAGAATAGTGAATGCTAAATAAAAGGTTTTATTTTTAATGCTGTTTAACATTTAGTAATTTTTCTTCTGATACTGCAAGGTGGATGATTGGATACAAGTGACAAATAAACATGTGAAAAAACATATGAAGCTCCATGACACGATGTAGAAAAGTTGCAGCAAGGTGGGATCACAAGAAGTAAGTTTGGTGTGGTTCCAGTGTGTGGTAGGGCTGATGAAAGTTGACTAAATCTGAACAAAGGGGCAGGCTGGTTTTAGTGGTCAAAGATTTCTCACAGTTTATTATTTTCATAACCACAGAAGACATTCTGAGCAAAAACTCTCCTGCATAACTTTCCAAAGGGTTTAGAAGAGGTGAAAAAAAATAAATTTTTGCTGTTTCCTCAATGTATTATTCATATTCTACCCACAAAACATCTCTTTCTAATTGCATTCTTCCAAGTAGCATTCATTATCCTTTAACTCTTTCTGAACATGCATGAGTAAGTCTTTACAAATCAGGCTCCTTTTCATTCTCTGTTCTGTGAAAGTAAGGTAATAGAACAATTCTAGTCTTTAAACTTCACCCTACAGACCTTAAAATCCTATTAAAATCTTGGCATTTCTAAACATTTTTTTTTAATCCCCAGTGGCTTAAAACTGGTTTCCCTGTGTTTTTGCAATTTGATCCATGTTGGAAGCATTGAAATTTGACAACATTGTGAAAAAATAGCAGTGCTGGATTCAAATCAGTTCACCACATTTATGCACAAAATCAACATTTTTTACTATCCATACTGATCACCCCTGTTCTGACTCCAGCATGCACTGGTGTGGAATGGTGTGCAAAACGCAGATTTCCCATGAAGAAAGGATGCATCTGGAGCCATCCATGATCCATGAAGAAATCCAGCACAATCATTCAGACCAGTCTGTTCTGTCTTCCCTAATGAGAAAGTGGCTTCAAGTAATGGGATGTTATTCCAGAACAGTGATGCTAAGAATAGTATGTAGTAGAAGAAATGTGGGCAGTATTTTAGCAAACATTTACCAAAAGCTGGAGGAGACTTTTCCATCTGTGGAATGGAAACTTTGCTCCCTGCAGCAGCTTTGCAGCATTGACCAAAATACCACAGAGTATTGAAACTGCACAGAAAAACACTCAAGGTTAAATGTGAGCTTGTTCTTGGTTTTAAAAACCACATGCTTATACTTAAGATCCAAGATAATCTATTGGATCAATTGCACTCCAGCCTAAAGGGAGGTAGGATGGTGGAGGTGAAAGCAGTCTGGATTTACAGACACAGTGTCAGACTCTTCCTTTCTTTGAAATTTTCTTGGTAAGTCAATTCTGTTTAAAATTATGGGAAATGTTATTGTGTTTGTGTGACCATTTTGCAGTGGCAGAAATAGCTTTGGGGCATAGAGTAATAAGCAAAGCTGTTTACAGGGAAAAGAGTCTCACTTTCCTTTCCAAGGTACAGGATGTTAAGCAGAATTGTCTGCACCCAAGTATCCCTGGCTCAGAGGAAATTTGAAGCTTCAGATTCTGCTTTTGGTACTTTAGGAGCTTCTTTTTCATCTTGCATATTTTTTAAGATGACAGTAAAAGAAGGAAAGCAGATCCTAGCACCCGAAGGCCCTGAAGTCCCAGCTGCTGCTCTGTTATCATCATGCATCCCTTTGAATCTGGGCCAGATAACAGTGTAAGAGATGGAGACCCTGTGCTGCTGGGAGCTGGGATATTGGACATAGACCTCATGTGCTCAGGAAACTTGCAGTGATATATATGGAAACAACCCAAGGAGAGAAACAAGCTGTGATTTTCCAGCAACACTTGGATCTATCAGTCAGTTTCTGAATATGTCTTATTAGAAGCTTGGTTTTACAGAAACTTAATTTTCAGTAGTTTCCTGCTTTTTAAAAGCTCTCCAAAGCTCTGTATTTGTTCTATAGCTTACTGCAATACTTTCTTTGCTTTTTTGACATTACAATGTAGAGTTATAGAATAAAGACAGTTTTCAGATCACCCTCTGCAATGCTTTGTACTTTTCTATAGGGCATTTCATTTCTATTCATCTTTTCTAGATAGCGGAGACAAGTGAGCCAAGAAAATGAAAGAGAAGTCTTATTTTGCTGAAAATGGACTATTTAACATAGGTCACCTGCAAAACCTTTTTGAAAAGTTTTGCATTTGCATACTTTCAGGAAAAGATTTTCTCCACTCATTTTTTCCTCCTAAGGAAGGTTTGACTCATATCTTTGCAAGTGTTTTAATTCGATTTCTCCAGTCCCAGGTGAAAAATCACTTTCTAACAAATGCATTAATCGGGGGGGGGGGGGGGGGGGGGGGGGGGAGGGGGAAGGAAAGTATCATCTTGCTTTATGATCAGTATGATTTTTACTGAGGACCATCAGCACAGCTGTAGGGTTATGTCAGACCAGTGCTTTAAAAAGACAGGTCTTCATGAATATCCTATCCTTCTCTGGGGAAGAACATAGTCTAAATAGCAGTCAGACTTTATCAGATCAAGAATAAAACAATGAAAACATCCAAGCCCATTGCTTGCAGATAAAAGAACAAGAAATATTCTTTTGTGTCAGTGTTCAGGATTTTGGTATAATGAGTTTTGAAATATCCGCTCCTACTCCCCCTTAGTGCAGTGAACTAAAAAGCAAAACTAACAGAGGTCAAAACAAACTTTTACTTTGCTTGGCAGTACTTTCACACACAGTCTGGAGTTAAGCAGGTGCTCACAGTGATCACTGAAGGCTAACACATTACTGTCCAGCACTTAGCACACTATAGTCTGCATTTCATATCTACAGCATTTTGCTCCAAGTAACTGCACGCTCATTACGCCGTCTGGCAATTTCTACTTGAGCCTTTCTGGCCTCACAACACAGGAAGGTCTCTTCCTGTTTTCGCTGCTGCAAAAACAGTTTTGGAAAGAAAAACATTTGCTGTGATGATGGTGTTCCAGAAGAAGAGGCTACAGAACCAATACAGCACTGGCACCTCACGGTGTTAAAGCGATCTATCAGGTTCAATTCCTTTGGCAGATGGCACCAGTTAGGAACAGCAGTGTGGAAATGAATATGCTTCCCTGCCTCCAGCTTAATCAATGTTGCTGGGTGAGGAAACAAATACCTCTTCATCACAGCCTAAGCTAGACTCTCTTCTCCTTCCTCATTTCTTCACATGGCAGAAAAATAAAGGTAAAAAAAAGTACATCTAGAAATCTTCTGCAGAGAAGTATCTTCTTCTCTCAACTTCCCTTCTCTACTCCCTAAACAGATTAAATAGGTGTAGTAATCACTGATTTACAGTCACTACAGCTCAGACAAATACAGCATGGAAACACACAGCCACTGTGGCTGAGGCACAGCAACAGGATCCAGTCGTATCCCGATGGGATGAGAGCTGTTTAAAGGGGAGGCAGTGACACAAGGCTTCCCTTGGCAAGTGCCTCACACACAGCCCCTTCTGCAAAAGGGAGTTGGCAGCTGCATGCACTAGTGCCAGGGACACCCCAGTACCCAGAGGGCTGGCATCCGTGCAGAGAGACCCTGGTGGGCAGCAGCTCTGCCTGCTCATACAGCCACCCAGGACAGCAGCAAGCCAGGGCATCCCCAAAACCTCCTCCCAAAGCTGCAAGATCTCCAAATGATAACACAAGCCAATTCTCCTTCTCACTAGCTCTGTTGGTTGGGTCCAACCATGCTAGAGTTTCAGTGACACTTTCAGAAACTTCTACTCCTTTAAAAAGCCAGGGGACATTTACTGTCTTTTTTTTCCCCCACTGAATTTGGGGCAGATGAGCAATTATAAGTTGCAGAGATCTTATTCATTGACTAGATTCTCCAACAGACACTTACGGACTGTGAAAATCAGATCAATCCAGTCTGAAAGCAGTGCACTGGAGTGGCCACTTCTGTTTGAGTCTGGATGACACTACCACAAGAGCTGCACTAGCTCTGTATTTTCTGCAGGCCAAGTGAAAGTGCAGGAGATGGTGTCTGCCTATTTAGCTTCCAGCCTTTAGACAACTGGCTTGCCATGACTGCGAGGCCCAGCTATGAGCCACAATCTGTGGTAATATGATCCACAGTCTATGTATTTGCCTTCTAGCAGTGTTTTTCATAATTAAACAGCACAAACATTGACCTTCTTAGTATCACACACAGCAACAGAAGCATTTTCACTAGAAAATTTAAGCCTTTTCTCAAAAAGACACTTCAGCACTTTCAGCACTTTAAACACGTATCTTTTGTAAAGGTGCTTTTGATAATGAAAAGAAATGGAGATAGGTCTGATTAAATCCTCCTTCACTCCTTAAGCAACCAAGCATAATTGGTGGTTGTAAAAGAATGCTTGAGGCTCCCAAACGATTCCAAACTAGGGCCTTCCAGAGATGCTGGTGAAAAGAACCTGAAAAGCTGGTCTCTTAATTGCAAATACTTTTTGCAGGAGAAACATCTAATGACACATCAAACTGCTTGCAAATGTGTAGTGCCACTGGTGAGCTTATAATATGCCACATCATGCAGCAATGAATGCCCGGCACTGATTCAGATATTCTGGCTTCCAGTCACCCTAAGCTCAGAAACGTGCCTGGGAGAAATCCAGAAGTCCCCAGCTGCCCACATATCCATTGCAAGAGCCATGCATCAAATGGACCTTGACAACACCTGAAACTTGTTGGGGATCAGGTCCAAGATGAGAGAGATGTACTTGCTCATTCTGCAGCCATCATTTTCTTAGAGTGGATTCTGCCAGGCTTTTGAGGTCTACCTTTGCAGTAACTCTCTGAAAAGCCTCAACAAACAACATAGTGCAGTGGCAGCATCTCAGTCTGAGATTTTCTTTCTGGCTGTTTGATCATGAGAAGAAACTGAAACAGCAGCCGTCAATCATTTCGAGCTTGCATAATGGAGACTCTGGCAGAACTAAACTGAGCTAATCTCTTTTTTTTCCTTTCCCCTCTCCTCTTTTTAACTGTTTCCTATAGACTCATTAGCCATACTAAATTCCTGGACATTCCCACAATTTTCCCAGTTGATGATTTTTGACTAAGTTGTAATACCTATCCACAGCACTGAATCACAACCTAATGTTTCTTGTAGTGTACACATTTATTAGTTATTTCAAAAAGTCAAAAGTAGAGCCCCACTGGCTTAAAAAGCTTGAGGAAAATAGAAAGAAGGATAAGTTTAAACATATAAATCCACAGATTGAACATCTGACCCTCATAAATATCTGAAGTCCATGACAAAACTGGAAGTCAAGTACTGTGTAAATTAAAGTGCTGGGAGCAACCTGGATGTAAAGTAATTAAGCACATCCATAGGCAGGACCGGATCCACAGATGTGTAAATGATAAGACTCTTGGCTGATATAAACAGCACAGTCTGAGTAAATTCTCTGCACTTGGAGCCATCTGATGGTTGTTTAAAGACCTTGTATGAGATGTCTTTATTAACATATGTGGTAACACCCAGGAACTCCACACTCAGGGAGTCAGATTTGTTTTACAATTAAAACACTGATGACATTTAAGGTCATTTAATTCATAAAAACTCCATGTGTGAATTAAGCAACCTTAGGCAGACTATGCCATCTGGTGCATATCCCCAGTCACCACAAACTCATTAACCCCACAATTAACTTGTACCGAGCAGGAGTAGAAAAAAGGTCAGAGTGTAAGTTTGTGAATGTAAAAATAGGAAAAACAGCCAGCTACAGAAGCAGCCAGGGCCCCATTGCAATCAACAATGCAAGATGACAGCATGTAAACTGAAACAGTACCCATTAGAATATTACTTTGGTTATTACTTTCACAATTTACTGCATCGTCATGGGAGCTCTGTCAATGGTGACTTGTAGCAGAGTGTGCTAATGGTGTTGTTTTATCAGCAAGCTATTAAGGTGTCATAATGGCAGAAGAGATATTGAATAAATTGGTTAAAGGCCACATTCTCTGAGCAGAAATTTTGGTGTTATAAAATATTTCTATATGTCATAGCTGTATAGCATTACTTCTGCATCAAAGTTATACAAACACTACAAGTATCCTTCTGGTGGACAGTGATGCATTCTGCAGCTGCGAGTCTTAAAAATAGCAGCATCAACTAACAAAATTAATTCAGGTTGTTACAAAGCAACCAAAAAATGTAATTTAGGAAGGTTATTTTGTTTGTGTTAATTTTTACATCTCTATTGCTGTTTTCTTTTTTGACTGCTAAAAAATAAAAGCAGGTCACATGTTTGGCCAGTGTAAATCACTGAAGCTGCACTGATTTGTGGAAATCTGGAAACTGTAGCAGACACAGGATAACTGCAAGTTTGTCCTGTTTTCATAGTTCCTCCTGGGCACTTGCAGCTGAATACTATTAAACAGACCAGCAGGCCTGCTCAGACATTGGATTGGACAAACTACAGACATTATTATGGGTTTTGTAAAACTATACTGGTTTATACTACATGAGGTCTCTGCTCTTATTTTCCTGCTATCTTTACAGTAATGTCATGATCTCAGTGAAATACAATACTTCCTACTCATACTTTTCACTGCTTTTATGTGAAGAGACAAAACGTGTCATAGAATCTGTTGGGGTGCACTG
Organism: Tyto alba; assembly: GCF_018691265.1. Classification (NCBI taxonomy): domain Eukaryota; kingdom Metazoa; phylum Chordata; class Aves; order Strigiformes; family Tytonidae; genus Tyto; species Tyto alba. The sequence continues at coordinate 45,211,720 of NW_024881275.1, read as the reverse complement.
TTCAGGATAATGTTGGAGTGCACTTAGGGTAATTTTTTTTTTTTTAGTTATAACAACATAACAGCAACCATTTTAAGAAGCTTTCTTTGAAAAATCTATGATGGGATTTAGAGCAGAGTAATTTTATGAGGCTGGACAGGAAAGTGGCAATCAAATCCCTAAGGTAGGTGTGAGATTTTCAAAGCTATGTCCCTTCATCCTGAATGGCAATACTCTCTTAATTTAAAAGCCTCGTAACACCCTCACTACTGGCACTCTTTCAAATGTGTTCCAATCTTCAGGCATACAGTGGCATAATGTTTTGCATGCACATAGAGTAGTCACATCCAAGGACATGTTTTCATGTCTGTAACCACTTGGTCATTGACTCTGCACTAGGCTTTGAGTTTTGTCTCCTCAGACACAGCTCTATCTGTCAGACATACTAAATACTGGGATTCTCGCAAAGCTTCAAGAGGTTTTGTTTCATTTCTTTTGTGAGGGCTCCACCTCTGCATGAATGAGTCATAACTTCATGTTATTATTTTTACGCAACGGGCATTAAGAATGCTATCTGAAACTGAAACAAACCTCTTTTAAAACTTGGCTTAAGCACCTGATGGTTGCTGAATCCCTTACTAAAACTACATTTCGTTACAGCTGTTGGAAGAAGACATTTAGTAAGAGGTAGATTCAAAGATTGGCACTCATCAGATGGAGCTTGGTCCCAACGACACTGACCCACCTTTGCCAACAGAGGAGGTCTAGCGGTGGGGAAGTTCAGGCAGAAGGACTCTGCCTGGTGTGTAGAGATCCCACTGGAGACGCTTCACACCTCAGGAGAATCCCAAGGAAAGACCACAGTGCAATTTACAGCAACCTTAGCAGAGACAAAGGAAAATGCTGGAAGGCCTAACTCTGCAACAGTTCACCACAACCTGCCTCTCTTTTGGACTGGGTACAAAAGAAGATACAGTAGTATAGAAAGAAAAACTAGTGTTCTGGCACTTATTTTTGGCCAGGCCCCTGAGCAGTGACAGTTCAGTAAGTAAAATGTTAATGCAGTTAGAGGAACTAATCCAATGTTACAACTTTCAACAGCTTTTAGGCTCTTCGTTTCCATGCCCAAGCAAGAACATAATAATGGCCACAGCAGACTGGACTCAGAGCTGACTCATGTCCCACTCTCCCTCCCAAAGCATATGCTGTGGACACCCAGCTCATTCAGGTGATAGGTCAGAGCATCAGAGGCTGAGCCTGTCTGTCCCCATGACTCTGAGGAGTCCTGGCTGTTATCTCAGGTACCCAGAGCCAAACATATGTCCCTTTCCCCTGTCTGTCTGAGGAGTGACTAAGCTTAGTGTGAAACGAGGAAATATCACACTTCCCACAGAGCTGAATGACAAGAGGATCCAACCCTTTAATTGCACCAGATTGTGATAGCTTTAAGGCAGCATCTTGATAATAAATGCTAGAAGTAATGCCAAGACAGGGTGCTTGCGGATCAGGACTTAAAGAGAACTGGGCATGGGAAAAGTGACAAACCTGTAAAGGGTTATCAGGATGCCTCTGGTTCAACACACTCCTCCATTAGCCTGAATCAGAGTTTGAACTTGCTTTGAAATCAAACCTCCCTTGGAAGTGACAGTGTGGGGCAACACCCATACCCCATGCACACAAGTTGTTTCCAAGCAAGAAAAGCCTTGAGGCAATGGGGCGGATCCCCTTCCATTGGTCTGCAGGAGCAATGAAATACAAATTAAACCAGTGGGCCTAATTTGGCTAATGGGTCAGCCTATCTGGCCTTGAATTAATGCATGAGTTTAAGATGTCAAGGTGTCAACTTTACAGAAATTTAGCTCTGAAGCTAAATGCTGCCTGCAACTTTTATGAGTGGAATATGACAGTAGCCAGTTTTTCACACGCAGCTGATCTTACCACTGCATACTCAAGCACCTTTTTCTTCTCTTTTCCCCACTCATCTCCTGACCCTCTCTTCTACTAAACAGTGTCCCTGGTGAAGAAACTGAAGATGATGCTTAACTTTAAATTCACATGCCAACAACATCACAGTATCTGAAACCAGGAGAACAATCCGAAATTGACATGCAAAGAAAGATCAATTACAGAAAACCTACCTATAAAAAACCAAATGCTTATTTCAATTTTCCATAGGCATATTTTATTTTCTTCCCATGCAGTTACTCCCTCTGTATTTTTGTTAATGAGACAATGATGTTGTACACTGAGATGAAGTGCTAAATAGCTTTGCCTCAAACACTGCTGTTACTCTGACATCACATTTTCTGCTTGCTCCCATGATATGAAACATACTTTTTCATTCTCACCAAACTGCATAAAAGAATGCAAAATAACTTCGGACAACACTCCTCTTTTGAAAACATGGTTATATTTTATTTGTCACATGAAATTCAGCAAGTGTATATTGTTTTCTTCTAACCAAAGGAGAGAGTAAGTAGTATGAAGATCAGTATTATGCTGGAGAAATCTCCTAAATATTTGTAAACTAAGAACAACCATATAAATGTTGAGGCTACTTTGCATGTTTCCATAACAAAATATCATTTGCTTGGAACAAAGAACCTTAAAAACATTCTACAAGTAACACGGAATTCCAGCTCTTCAAAAAATTCCAGCTTATAGGACCTACTTCAGGATTTTTCTGGATGTAATTTTCTTCTTATCTGTCTTAAGAGAGAGAAGAGAGGCTTAACAGTTACAGTAGCTCATGTACAGTAAGACATGACAAATAAACCTCCAGGTATTTGGGACATAAATACCTGTACAAACCTTTTTCACTACTGCTGCTCTGGTGGTGGATCTTTTTCTAAAACAGTATGTATTCATACTGATCTCCATCTGCTTGGGTAACAGCAATACTACTGAATATTCAAAGATGAGGGCAGTAAGCATGAGTCACTAACCAAATTACTCTTGCATATATGTACACTGAACACCCACAGGCCCAATTACACATAGGTAACAAACCCATCACTTGTTCTAAGTCAGTGTTACGCATTAGCAGAAAAAATTGCAGGGGGGGTATCTTATTGTGAAAAACAGCTTTTAAAGAATTGGTGACAGGGGGTTATACATGAAATTGAAGTTAATAAATACAGGTTACTTCAGTATTTATAAATAGGTACTGAATTATCTGTAAGCTACACAGCACTTCCACCTTCCCAAAAGAGTATATTCAGTACTTCACCAGAGCTATACACAGGCATCCTAGCACTCAAGTGAAGGAAACATGCTCTCTATTAATAGAATGATAGAATAGTTTGGGTTGGAAGAGACTTCTAAAGGTTACCTAGTCCAAATCCCCCACTCTGAGCAGGGACATCTTCAACTAGATCAGGTTCCTTAGAGACTTGTCCCACCTGATCTTGAATGCTTCTAGGAATGGGGTACCTACCACCTCTCTGGGCAACCTGTTCCAGTGTTTCAACACCCTCACCAGAAAAAATGTCTTCCTTATATCTAGCCTGAATCTACCCTCTTTTAGTTTAAAACCATTACCTCTTGTCCTATCACAACAGGACCTGCCCTAAAACATCTGTCCCTGTATTTCTTATAAGCCCCCTTCAAGTACTGCAAGGCAGCAATAACATCTCCCTGCAGCCTTCTCTTACTTCCTTCTCTCTATTCCTGCTATTGATGCTCAGAAAGCTATCTGTTTTTCAGAAAGCAAATCTCCGATACATACTCGATTAATTGATTGATTGATGTTGACTCCAAACATCTCAAGATCTTTAAGATGTCTTTTATGTCACCTAATAAGTCATGTGCAAAGAGAAGCAATGAGTGATCTGCCATGCTTCTGCACGTGGGACTTTGATCCAGTCTCTGAATGTGCAGCAAGGCAAAGGAAGGAAGACAAGAAACGCATGCTCACCTATAGGAGCAGAAGTTGAGGACAGAAAGGGCAGAAGCAGTTGCTGTGCAAGGCACTATCCTTATCCAGAGCTCCTTCTGCAGCAGAGCTCACCAGAAAGGGCACATCAAGAGGTGGTCCAAACAGGCCATATGACATCAAGTCAGGCTCCAGTGCAAGGCCAAGCCCAGGAAGACCCTGAGCCCAAGGGCCATGTAGAAGACACACATTGCATAGAGACAGCACATCTTTCATTCATCTGAAAATCAAAACACAGCTCTGGAAGTCAAAGAACAGGAAAAAGTCTGGACTGAATTTAAGTACATTTGGGAGGATACAGAAATCCCACCCAGCGTATGTCATGAATTTAAGATTGTAGGTAGCTATGAAGTTTGATAATAGATGAAGTTCAAAGCTTCCTGTATCTCATCGACTAAAACATCATTAATCAGTGATTTTATAGTGTAAAAACATGGGGAAAATGTTTTCACAAAGATCACAGAAAGTCTCATTACCACAGAGTGAACCACACATCCACACTTGGTCCTTTCTTCCTACAAAACATTTTGAAAAGCAGGTGGTCTTCTCAGTTTCCACACTGCCAGATGCCTGGCATATAATTTTAATCTCTCTTTGCAAGAAATGCCACCTCTTTCCTTCTATCCACAATTTCCCTGCTATCTCACTCTTTCTCTGATCCCAAAACCTTTCCTGCAGCTCATCTTCCTGCCCCCCTGACCTAGCTTTTGTACATGTCCTCCTGGCTCACCTTAGACATTCTTCCTTCCTCTATGTCTCTCCTCTGCTCAGACCTGCTCCTAAAGGCCCTTCTGTTTTCCAAGCACAGCCTCAACCTCTATTCTCCCTCCTTGCCAAGCAGCCCGGAATTTTTTCCCTCCTCCTGAATCTGTAGCTTTGTGCTACCTCACTCACAGCTCCTGATGCTTGACAGAAAATCATGCCAAAATCAAAGGCACCACTTTTTTCCAGATTCATACCTCTCCTTGCCACTCAGATCCCCATGACACCTACAGTTCCCAGTCACCTGTCAGCAGTCAGGTAGAGGCAACATGTCCATTCCTAGTTCCTGCTCTTGCTCTGCTTTCTTCTACCACATCACCTCTCACCGCTTCTTTCAGCTCTTGTGCAATGCAACTGCCATGGAAAGAAATCTCTCCCTGGCATGGGGATGCATTTGGTGTGCATTGACACATATTTGGGATGCACCTGCAGGCCAAGTATTAAGGGAATTACTCAGAATAAGGTCTTCTCATTTTGGTGGGGTTTTTTGAAGCATTAAACCTATTGCCTCTCAAGGCTTGTACTATTCCTGTACTACACATTCTTTGCTGACAGCTTCATACATATCTAGAAAGACTGTGCATCATACAAAAATATGCAGCTAGGAAAAACAGGAAAGAAATAAACTTCACTGCCAGTTCTGGTATTAAATATTGATTGTAAACAAAATAATCAGAAATGTGCATATGAAATATAAACTTATAAAATCTGCTTTAAAGCTTTAATCCAAATTTTACAAAGCTAATTTCAGGAGGGGGTATCAGAGCATATTGTGATTATATGTAGAACCAAAGCATAGCTCAGTCTTACATTAAATTCATACTTCAAAACTGCAGAACTATCTTCAAGACTTGCTCAGTAATTTAGCCATCATCTACAAGACTGGCTGACAGTTTAGCCAGCTTGGTGGTACCATTATCCTAAAGGAAGACCAAAAACTCACATTTGCTGACTTCTTAATATTTAATTTTATGGCTAGCTTTGGCACCAAGCCTTAATTCTGCCCTGCCTGCATCTGAAAATCCTTGCACCTGCATGCCAAATGTTGGATCCAATCTTGGGACCAAGTGCAGGAACGAGAAACAAGTTTCACTAATAATCCATAAAATAGGCTCAGGCCTGTGATGAAGGTGGCTAATGATGCAGTAAATGAATATCCCATTGCTCACACCAGGAAGTCAAGATCAAATGTAGGACATGCAGGCCACAGCATTCCTTTCTATGCTTTGTCTACTGATGACAGCATGTACAGATCAGGTCAGTCTGAAGATTTCAGTGTTGTTTTTAACAGATCGTCAGCTGGAATCAGTGTGGCCCTTCCTGAATAAATAAGAGCATGGAGAAGAATGTTCTTTGCCTTAGGATCACCCAGATTATGCTAGTAGGAAGGTAAAAACAGTGCTCTGCTTTAAAGCTATAGCAGCAAATCTGCCTAGAAATTGGTATGCACCTAACGTGTGCTCAAACTCCAGTCCAGAGAGGGCTGGTCTGGTTCTGCCAGACAGACTGAAAACTGGTTTTATTTTTGCACCCACGAGTCAATCTGCTGTCATGGGGTGAGATCAGTATACAATAAGGATGCAACAGCAATTCAGTTTCTACCAACCAGTCTCACTGTGTTACTCCCATTCTCTAAATTTCTATCATCCCGTGGACAAAGTTCAGTAAAGGGCACCTTCACTCCAGAGTGAAAAAGAGCTGGAAGAAGAGAAGTGAAAGAGTCCCTTTCCACAGCTGGTGACACAGAAATTAGAGTTTCTCAGACAGTCACCACAGAAAAAGACATTATTAAGTGTACCCTCAGCAAGTTTGCAAACAACACCAAGCTGTGTGGTGCAGCTGACGTGCCTGAGCAACAGGATGCCATCCAGAGGGACTTGGACATGCTTGAGAAGCAGACCCATGTGAATCTCATAAAATTCAAGAAGGCCAAGTGCAAGGTGCTGCATATGAGTCAGGCAATTCCTGGTAATAATACCAGCTCAGGGATAAAGGGATTGAGAGCAGCCCTGCAGAGAAGGACTTGGAGGTACTGGTGGATGAAGAGCTGGACGTGAGCCCAGCTGCTCACAGCCCAGAAATCCAGCTGTATCCTGGGCTGCATCAAGAGAAGTGTGGCCAGCAGGCTGAGGGAGGTGATTCCCCCCTCCACTCTGCTCTGGTGAGACCCCACCTAGAGTGCTGTGTCCAGCTCTGAGGTCCTCAGCACAGGAAAGACAAGGACTTGCTCAAACAGATTCAGAAGACAGCCACAAAAATCATCAGGGGGCTGGAGCACCTCACATGAGGACAGGCTGAGAGAGTTGAGGTTGTTCAGCCTGGAGAAGAGAAAGCTCCAGGAGACCTTTTAGTAGCCTTCCAGTACTTAAAGGGGGCTTATAAGAAAGATGAGGACAGACTTTTTAGGAGGGGTCCTGTTGTGGTAAGACAAGGGTTAATGGTTTTAAACTAAAAGAGGGTAGATTCAGGCTAGATATAAGGAAGACATTTTTTCTGGTGAGGGTGTTGAAACACTGGAACAGCTGTTCAGAGAGGTGGTAGGTACCTCATCCCTGGAAACATGGTCAGGTTGGACAAGTCTCTGAGGAACCTGATCTAGTTGAAGATGTCCCTGCTCAATGCAGGGGGTTTGGACTAGGTAACCTTTAAAGGTCCCTTCCAACCCAAACTATTCTGTGATTCTATGATCATACATGACTTTGCAAAAGGAAAAGATTCCATGCTGCAACAGCTAGATTGTTGGGGTTATGTGCAGATGAGGGAACAAGGGTCATGGTCAACACATGACTGGTTCTAGTATAAGAGATGGATGCCTGCACCTGGAATGCTGTATAAGGAGAGGAAGCTTAGAAGTCTGAATTCCCATGTCACTGGTAGTCACCTTGCACTCAACTTTCTGCTCACCGAGAGGGGTGAGGACCACAATTCTGCAGGCAAGTGGGACAGAAGCCCAGCCATCTGTAACGCAGCCAAAATGGTTTCCAGAATTACTTCTCAGAAAAAATTCTGTCCCAGGATATCCATTCACTTCTCCTTATGGGCAGTGCCACCAGCACAGGCCAATTTCTTGCTTACAGTATGGGCCCTGCACAAACACATTATTGACAAGAATGTCACACAGAGTTACAGGGGCTGTAACTACCTTCTTTTAAAAATATAGAAATGGATCAATTATCAAGAAAAAAAAAAATGTCTGTAAATGTCACTGACAAAGGGTCACCAAATAGAGGACAAATCCCATAGCACAGATGTCTCTTTAGCACCATGCGTGAGAAGTGCGCTTCTAACCTTAGCCATCACAGCATGTAGAAGGTAATTGTTATCCTTGTCTTAGTGCACACAATTAAAATATTATTAGTACTCATAAAACACTTCTGTCATTTTTCTATTCCAGATACAGTATTTGACCTAATTATAACCAAGCAAGAAACTTCCCATTTTCATGATGTCTTTCATGAAGCTATATTCTCTTTTATTGATCTACATTTATAGCCATTAACATTATCTCCTCCTCAGTGTTCTTTATTATGTTGTTGGGTATGGAGAGTTTTCCCAGTTTTCATAATAACTTCCCTAGTTTAAAATACCAGTAGCCTTAGAAGGGTCTCACTTAGGCCTACTTTACAGGGAGGAAACTGAAGATGGGACCAAAGACAGATACTGCTTCATTACCAGAATTAAATAATTGTACTTTTAAGCCCTTCTCTTGTTGGGGCTAACTTGTTCATCATCTTTGTTCTTACCAGGCAAGTAACTCTATGCATCACCTTGATTTTTCTGACAGCTATTGAATGGCATGGCACTTGAGAAGAGGGTGGACCAGTGTTCTGTATATGAGTAAGTAACATTTTCTTTCATGTCCGTCTTGAAAATATGAGGCATTGAAGAGTTTTCCATGAAGTTTCAAACACCACGATGAGAAAGTATCTTCAACCATCTGCCCATGCCCCTTTCTCAAGAAGGCTGTTCAAGGCCACTTCCATCACTGTTTTTAAGGAATGAGGCAATTCATGGTCTGTGTTATACTTTCTATGGTAAGCTGTTGCCATGCTTTTAATGCTACCCAGATTTTCTCAGATCCCTTTGGAATCATGGTTACAAATGGTGAGAGTCCTCATCAGAGTTTGTACAGCGGCTCTTGTTCCTTCACTAACTCATTAAATGTGACACACATCATAATCTCCAGAATATTTATTTATTCTCTTTCCACCTTGAGAGGCAACTTGCCTTTTTTTGCCAGCTATCACTAACCAAACTCTAGTTCATAAGAAGAATATCACTAACCTCGATTTCTCAAGGCTTTTCTTCAACCAGAACTTGTCTAACTCTGGAAGTCATGACCTTAGTAGTATGCAGGCCAGTTATAAAAGACAGGCAGAGCTGCCAAAACAAGAAGCCATTCCTGTCACTAGTGAAGTTACCCAGCAAAAACCTATGAGGGGTGCTTTGGAAACTTCAGCACTAGACTGTTTCCTTCAGTTCTTCTCAAAGTGTATAACTGCCAGGAATTCTGAGACACACACATGGGCTTTCAACACGGCGCTGGAATTATTTTATCATTTCGGTGTTATAACAATTACACTTTTGTTTGGGAAAGCCATCTGCAGGATTCAGGTCTACATTTGTTCCCCAAAGCATAAATTATTTCTGCAGGTTTCATTTGATATGCCACACTGCAACATAGTGCCAACTAGCTCATTTTCCATGCATATGCATGTATGCACACTAAGTTTCACCCAGCAACCTCATACGTTTAAAGAGCATTAAACCTGCAAAGTCAAGTGCTCAGAGACAGAGTAACACAAGAATAAAGTATGACTATTAGGTTTAATTCAGCCCCCTCACATGTATAAGTAACCTTCAGCCCTGATGAAAGGGCTTTATTTTATAAGAGAGATGAGAAAAACTTCAGACAATTTCAAAAGGAAACCAGAAGACTTTTCAATCTATATATCACTTGAAAAGCAGTAAGGAAAAAACTGGGTTTCAGTCTTAATTTTCTACTTACCATAAAACTGATTGCCCTTAATACTGCAGGTTAGAGAATGATTAAATAGATACCCAAATATTTCACAGGTTCTGGAACAGCTGTGATTCATATACATCAGTGCAAAGAGTACCATGGTGTAAAAGGCTCAAGTTCAGAAAGTTCAGGCAGGTACAGCAATGCTGAGAAACTAATCTCCTTATAAATGCTGAGTGACAGTAGCAGCAATAAAGCAGTGAGGGCAAGAAGCATGAGACTTGTGGAAAGGTTTGACAGTTCCAATAAATGACAATAAGCTGTTGCTATCAAAGGTAAGTATTTTAAAGACCATACTCCTTGTGCCTTCTTGAGAAGTTCTGCTGGAATCCTGCTTTTGAGAAGAAATATAAAAAATAAAGCATTGATATTGTTAAAAGTGAGAATAGAAATTAATTTGTCTACTAGGCAGTATGTACCTCCTGGGTAGAATTTATGTCAGTGATTGCCTGTGCTCCAAAACATGGGAGGATATGATCATTATTACATAGCTCTTTAGAAAGGTATACAGCCAGAAAAGCATTTTATTGGCATCATATTCCAAACTGTCTTGGGTAGAAGTTGTGTTGTCAAAGCTCTCTGTAATATTGTCTGCAGCTAACCCGCTCTGAGATGAAGAAAGAGACAAAAGAAGCTATGCTTTGCTCTCTCAACCCACATTCCTTTCCTTAAAGTAATATTTCATTTGAAGCAAGACCCATCAGACTTCAGGAGATGAAATGCATCACCTTAATATGCAGCCATGCGAGCAGTTCATATGGACTAGGGTGCTCCAGTAATTAATGATGTTGCATAAAATTCAAGTGACATGATAATATCTTCTGCCCCTAGTCCTATCTTTACAGATAGTTAAATAAGTTTTCCCTTCCTCGTTACTCAGACCACAGACTGTATACTGGCATGTACTGTGTATCTGTAAACACCTAATCCAATAAGATCCAAATCTTTTTTGGGACATGCAGAGACAACATCGTGAACATGGATGAAAACAGAATAAAAACAGTGCCATCAGTGGGATGTTCTATGTCACCTGCATTTGAATTTCTAGATTTTGACCAGGAACTGTTTAATCACCATGTAACAGAAAACATGTGTGACTGAGGCATCCAAATGAACTGTCATTATTAAAACAAGCAAACATACAAAAAGCCTGCATTCTTTTCTACTGGTGTTTCAGGAGGCCATCATGCTAAAAGAGAGATTACAGAAAGCATCTCAATTATAGAAGGTACAGAAAGAAGTGAATTCAAAGAAAATTGTACCTATCCTGACCACTTCTTATTTTGCAGTAGCACCACAGAGTTATGACTGGGAGCTGTGGAAACGGAAAAATTATTATTATCTGGCATAGCTCACAAGAAAGGGCCTTGCATTTCCACATTAATCTGAAGTATTTTTCTCTTTCACTGCATGTTCAAGCCTCCTTACACAGAAAAAGGTCTCCAAGCATGAAACATCAGCTACCACTGCAATGTCAGTGCCTTCTCCACAACAGCACAGCACCTTCTTTCAGCAATGAAACACCAGTGTGTCAGACACAGCTGCAAGATCATGTCAGGGGCATCACTGCCTTCAAAGGTGATGGGGAGGACAGTTATGAGGCTGCACAAGCTCACTTCCTACTATGCTTTGAGAGGCACAGCTACTTCTTCCCTTACTAGCACTCATTGCACACAGAAGAAATCCCAGCAAGGCTGCCAAATGGTATGACTGCGAAATAACACGCCATTTGTGAAAAAGTGGTTCATATTCAGAGAGCTTTTGTCAGTGCTCAGGTATGATGCATAAGAGCATGGCTTGTCCTTGCAGGGTGCTAACTGACCCACTCATCTGCATACCTGCTGCTAGTGGTATAAATGTAATTTACCCTCGTTATCCGTGGTTTTATACACATAGGTGGCATAAATAAATGAGAATCCATATCCTTCTCACTCCCTTTCCTTTTAATGGATTTCTGCCTTTGCTTAGCTAAGCAAACCAATTTAGGACAACACATTTTCAGTGTAATTGGCTGCTGCTACAACAAATCTTGTCTTTCAGAAAGGCAGTAACAGCTGCTGCTGCTGCCAACACTGAAAAGAGGAGACTGCATGCCCACTTCATCATTATAACATGGTCCACTCTTGATTTCCTCTATATTCCTCAGCAGCAGAAGAAGAACGGAGAAAAACAGGGGTTTTTACAGGCACAGGGAAGGCACCCCTTTCCAGAATCCTGGTTCACAGATAAAAGAATCAGCTTTTGTGTTTGTAGCAACACCAAAAAGATGCTCTTGCACACATCTTTACATTCCCATGATCCACTCAAAAGTATCTTGGCAGACAGTCCACTCTACCAAAAAGCCAGCCCAGCTGCACAGTGAAATTATTCTAATATATTGTATGCATAAGAAGATGTTCCTCAGCAAAGGGGAGTAATTTTTGTTTTTCTTCCATGAAACAACAAGTCTCTAGTTGATTAAAAAACTAAGAATTTAGGTTATTAAGTTATGCTATTATATGGTGTGCTATTTTTCCAGGCAGATCTGAAAAAAAAAAAAAAAAAGTGACACGTTTTTATAGTACTCTTTTCTCTAGGAAACTGGTTTGTCAACATTAATTTTGTTTCTGGTGACTTCTGAAGGGAACTACTGCAGTCAGAGCTAGCTCTCAATCAAAATAGAAATATGCCTAAAATATAGAGGCTTATTATTTTGGAAAAGTAATTGATGCTTCTGCTATTAGTATTCAATGTAAATAAAAGTCAGCCTGTATTTAATCAAAATGTTCAAGTTCAATGGTGTTTTGAATCCTCTTATAAGCCTGATACTAAATTAAGTTTCATGCTAATGGAAAAATTAGTCCAGTTTCAAATTCTCTCATAGTCTAGGTCAAGCACATCTGGCCACACAAGCATGAGAAATTTCATTGTGTTTGTGATAAAGGGTGGCTAGGTGGGAAGCAGAGACAGAATGACACATAGTAACAGGTCATTTTGTTCTCTTATCCACTAATTCAGGGGCTGTATCTTTGAATTAGAAATCATGAGGAAATTGCCTTTGGTGACCTCTCTGATCAGCAGGTCTGTGTCAGTCTTCAAAGGATGCATACATATGCCCTTGTCTATTGTATGCCCCTCTAACATGATATCCCTGAATCCTGGACAGCAGTGCAGATCATCACAGGTTTTGATTATTCAAAGTTTATGCTGTACCTGAGAGAGTTTTGTAATTTTAACCTGTGGAGGACTTCTTTTTCCTATTGTCCTGCATCAGGCAGTATCAGTTCTGCTGTGAGGGAGCCTGGCTGGCATTTCTGCAGATAAACTGGATGTGCTGCTCTCATGCCTAAGTTGGGAAGGAGGTTTGCATACTGTAATCATAAAGCCTGTTCTCTCACTTTCTAGAATCTTTGCATTATTCTGAGAACACCAGGTGGAACACATGACATACCAAAATTGCATGCAAACTAAACATGCATGCCTGGGAGGTGAGAAAGAAAATCCACTGTAAGATGGGAGTTTCATGCCAACAGGAGCACTCACTGGTGTGTAGTTGACAGGAATCAGATGAATCCCAGTCAGGCTGGATGTGTTATGGACTGGACCATGTAGAAAAACACCCCTTTCCCTACCAAGCCTATCTGTCCCCTCTCCCACTGCCTACCTCTATCAGGACAAACAATTCTTTCAACTTCTCTTTCACCAAAACAGAGAAAAGATACCAACACTTTCTGCTCATGCAGGTACATCAAAACACTTGTGCTTACACTTACTTATAGGTAAATTGTGGCTAGCAGGATTAGTCCAAGAAACAAAGTGTTAATTTGGGAATTCAGACACAAACTGAAACACAGGAGGTTCTTCCTGAACGTCAGAAAACACATTTTTTACTGTGAGTGTGACAGTGCACCAGCATATCTTTCCCAGAGAGGTTGTGGAGTCTCCCTCCTTGCAGATATTCAAAAGCTATCTGGACATGGTCCCGGGCAACAAGCTCTAGGTGGTCTTGCTCAAGCAAGGGAGTTGAACCAGATGACCTTCAGAGGTCCTTTCCAACCTCAACCATTCTGTGATTCTGTGAATCTGACTGGTAGCACTGTGATCTGGTTCACTAACTGAGAGTGTCTTCTGTCTGACTAGTGTGACCTTGGGCCTGTTTGCACATCTCAGTGAAGACAGTCCTTTTATTTGCCATTGTAAACCACTTCCAGATGCAAGCAGAGCATCCCCATAAATAGATTTCTTTAAAGCATCTGCTTGACACAGCACAAGCAATCAACTATAATGAAAGAAGGTGCATAGAAATCAAGATTAAGCAAAGATAAGGATGTAATTGCTCTCTTTCAGGGTGTCTTCCATGTCCTGATTCCCATCTGCTATCAAGAAAAGAACAAGGTAGGGATGACTGGAGGGAATAATAGTGTTCTTGCCAGTGAATGTTAAAGCAGCAATGCCTAGGTGTGCAACAGCAGGAGCTTCCTATACATGTTGTAGTTTCCTATCACTTATCTTGTTGGAAGGTATGACACATTGCTTTCTTTCCCTTTCTAAAGAACTTGGCCTTGATGTGAACAAAGGTTTTTTAAAAACTTTCCACAACCTCGAAGGGTGAGGCCAACTTCTTGCAGAAGGTTCATTATGTGTAATCAAGAGCAAGGGTACCGAGTTCTGTCTGCTTTACAACCTGCAGCAGACCAAATATAACCCTGTCTTTGGAGCTAGTTGTTGGAGATACTGTGAGGATCCCTCCTCAGTCTCCAGAGACACAACTGGATCAATCCCAATTTCCTGTGTCCACGTAGGATTACTGATATGACCCTGTTCATCATCTTCCCCAAAGCTCATAAAGCACGGAGAGGGACTGCTGGGAGCAAGAGCTAAACTGAGCTAGAAAGAGTCAGATCAAAGTCCTGTCTTGGTACAGTCACCTGTGTCCCACTGTCTAGGTGTCATATCAGGTACAGTTTGATTTGCATCCTTGATAACAACTCAAAGCACTTCTTGGCCCTTTATGAGCAGGGCAATGGGGAAAGCCAAACTCTTTCTGAGCATCCCCACTGAGCTATTTACTCAATCACCTCCTTCCTTAGCTGAAGCTGAAGTGGCAAGTTGTGTGTATATTTTAAATATCTTTTGTGCACATCACTCAATTTCTCTACTCTTTTTAGCAGAAGATGCTAAATAGAAAAAATGGCCTTTGTTTTCTTTGCTTGATATTTCACTTCAGCAGCTTTCCAGCTCTATATGAAGTCCTGTCCATCAGCATCATCTCCACTCAGTTTTCTGGATCCTTGAGAAGCAACAAGCTACATTTAAAGGTGGGAAACATGTTAGGATAGCAGTCAGTCAGGACTGAGCTTTGGTGCTTCTAGAAAAACATGTGAATAGCGATACCTCATCAACTGCAGGAAAGCTATTGACCAACTTTGACCCCATGACAAGAACAGTGGGTAGATGTGTAGCATCCATATTAGTATCTGAAGAGGTCTGGGAGGGAAAATAGAAGTTAAATCAAGTTACCTACATTCTCCTGTGATAATCTGGTATAAAGCAAGCCTTCTGCCTCTTTATGCTCCTACCAAACACGGGAAACAACAGTCTTTGCTCGTACAGGGCAGCTTGTATGTTAACTTCTCTCCCACTTTGCACTTTGGAAGAGCAGGCAGCATTCAGCTCTGATCTTTGTTTATTGGTCATTTAATTTCTCTTGCCAGGTGAAGAATTCTGTGGCAGAAAAATGCTGAGACTAGAGGAGATGCAGAAAAAAGCAGGCCTACCACATGAGGAACCTGTGAATTTAGCTGGAATGTATTCCAGTTCAGTCACAAGCTCTCAAACCACATGTAGAAGACACTCTGCCAAGCCCACAGACCAAGAGGTATCAGATTAAATAAGAGCCCTTTTTGTCTTGAGTCTTTCACCCAACTGAAATGGAGTTACTTCAAAAACTGCTTGTTCTCCTTTTGGAGTCACTTTCCCTGAATATTGGAATGATCGGTTTTATTGCTGCTAATACAAACAGTGAATTTCAAAGTCTTGTAAGTATTTCCTGGAAACAGAAGCAAAGCACAAATAAATTTATATAGATATGTTTAACTTTGCATATTGATTGAAACTGATTTTCAGCAGGACTTTCATTTATCCATCAGGGCCTTGGAGGTGAGGGCTTCACTACAGTATGTCTGACACAGCTGACCCAGATTTTCACACTAGAAATGCTAACACATGTGACAGAGGCCATGCTTACAGACAAGTCTCATGAGAAAGAATATTTCTCTAGAATCGTAGAATGGTTTGGGTTGGAAGGGACCTTAAAGATCATCTAGTTCCAACCTCACTGCCATCAGCAGGGATGTCTTCCACTAGACCAGGTTGCTCAAAGCCCCATCCAACCTGACCTTGAACACTTCCAAGGGAGAATGCATCCATAATTTCTTTGGGCAACCTGTTCCAGTATCTCACCACTCTCACAGGAAAGAATTTATTCCTTAGATCTAATCTAAATCTATTCTTCTTCAGTTTAAAACCATTACCCTTCATCCTATCACTACCCACCCTGATAGAATCCCTCCCCATCTTTCCTGTAGGCTCCCTTTAAGTACTGAAAAGTCGCTGAAGGTCTTCCCCAAAACCTTCTTTTCTCCAGGCTGAACAACTCAAACTCTCTCAGCCTGTCCGCATATGGGAGGTGCTCTGACTCCCTGATCATCTTCATGGTCCTCCTATGGACCTGCTTGAGCAGGTCCATGCCCTTCCTGTACTGGGGCCCCCAGAACTGGACACAGTACTCCAGGTGGGGTCTCATGAGAGTGGAGTAGAGGGGAAGAATCACCTCCCTCAAACTGCTGACCACACTTCTCTTGATGTAGCCCAGGATACGGTTGGCTTTCTTGGTTGTGAGTGCACATTGCTGGCTTATAGTCTGTTTTCTATCCATTAAAACCCCCAAGTCCTTCTCCGCAGGGCTGCTCTCAACCCACTCATCACCCAGGCTGTATTTGTGCATAGGATTGCCTCAACCTATGTGCAGAACCTTGCACTTGACCTTGTTGAACTTCATGAGGTTTACAAAGGCTCACCTCTCAAGCCTGACAGGGTCCCTCTGGGTGGTAGCCGTTCTCTCCGGTGTGCTAAATGCACACAAAAGGCAAACTTTCTGAGGTTGTGCTCAATCCCACTGCTCATGTTGCCAACAAAGACATTAAACAGCAGTGGTCCCAATACCAACCCCTAGGAACGCCACTCGTCACTGCTCTCCACTTGGACATTGAGCCATTGACCCCAATTCTTTGAGTGCAACCATCAAACCAGTTCCTTATCCGCCAAGTGGTCCATCCACCAAATTCATGTCTCTCCAATTTAGAGACAAGGATGTCATACAGGACAGTGTCAAATGCTTTGCACAAGTTCAGGTACATGATGTCAGTTGCTCTTCCTTTATCCACCAGCACTGTAACCCAAGAAGGCCACCAAATTTGTCAGTCATGATTTGCCCTTAGTGAAACCATGTTGGCTGCCACCAGTCACCTCCTTATTTTCCATGTGTCCTAGCAGTTCCCTCAGGACCTGCAGATGTAGCTCATCAGATCCCATGGACTTGTGCACCTTCAGCTTCCTTACATGGTCTCAAACTTGATCTTCTCCCACAGTGGGCAGTTTATTCTCCCAGTTCCTGCTTTTTCCTTCTGTGTCTTGGTCGGTGTGGCTGAAGCACTTGTCAGTGAAGACTGAGGCAAAAAGTCATTGAGTGCCTCAGCCTCACACATAACTCAGGTAAGCAGATCTCCCATTTCCTTCCAGAGAGGACTTATATTTTCCCTACTCTTCCTTTTATCACCGACATACCTGTAAAAGCTTTTCTTTTTGCCCTTGGCATCCCTGGCCTGAATTAATTCTGTCAGGGCTTTGGCCTTCCTAACCTGATCCCTGGCTGCTCAGACAGGCTGCTCTCTTCCTAAAGAGCCTCTATCCTTCCATTCCAACACTAGTCATCCCACCACATCTCCACGATGCCAATAAGATAGTAGCCCTGCAGGTATGTGTACATCTCTAGCTCCTCTTGTTTATTCCCCATGCTACGTGCATTTGCACAGAGGCATTTAAGTTGGGCCCCCAATGAAGCTGACTTAGTGGCTGGAGTGTCTGGGATTTCTTTGTGCACAGCTCTTCTGCTGACCTGTGATCCCTCTCCAGGCTCTGCACATCTATTGCTGCCACTGGCATCAAGCTGGTAGGAGTGGGATGGATTGAGGTTCACCTCCCGCACCTCTAGTATGTGAAAGAGTAGAAGCCAGGTGAAGGTAAAGCAGTGAAAGCAGTGCATTGCACAAAATATCTCCAACTGTAATGTCAAAATGTTACCTAGTGAATACCCAATACCTAAAACTGAGAGGGGCTCACTTTCATTCAATTCACACCTAGTCATTACTGCAAGTGTGAGGAATATGTACAAAAGAAAATAGGAGGATAACTCAGTTAATCAGTCATTTCTTGTGAATTATTTATTCAACTCAAAAATAACCACAGTTTTTGCTGCACAAGGAGAAATTTCAAAATCATTCCACAAAAGCTGCTTACTAATTTCATGGTGAAGACAGAGCTTTTAGTAAAAGAATATGAAGCAGAGCCTGAGCAGACTGCTTAAGAGACTTCGGGTGAAATGCTGATGCTGACTTAAGCAAATTTTGCCATCAACTTCAGAGCCATTGTTTTCCCTCCAGCTCAACAGTGATCATAGCTGTCTAATAAACAACTAGTGTTTATATATTCCAGGAAAACATGTCAGTTTTTATACATGCCTTTTCAAAGCCAAAGCTGACTGCTTCATACAGCTGCCTACGCATATGTACCCTCTGTGTGATGTTAATGTTCTCTGCAAAATGTACTTGCATATTAGAGTCTGATCCTGAAGAGCACTGTGCTATGATTCAACAGAGCATTTAAACGTATGCTTACATTTTTGCATCCAGGTTGCCAACATGAAGCAGGTATTTAAGTGTTTAGTTGGACCACAGTGAAGAGACCACTGCCTTGTAAGATAGACTCTGACACAACATGTATTTTAACTGGCAGAGCAATGTATTTGTGTTAGTTTTGAAACAACTGGAGCAAAGCTTTGAAGTATCTTAGGACAAATAAACATAATAGAGTTTGGGTTGATTTTTTTTAAAGCAGAAAACAGGAATCTTTCCAACATACGCTTTAGATGATGTGCCAGAAATACACAGTAATGATGATATACGCTGTAAGGTTAAAAAAAAATTTAAATTCAAGCATGCTTTTCAGTCTTTTCTTTTCCAGTATTACTCTCACATCCTAGTCTGACAAACTGAGGTTGATATCATCCAATTAGGATAAACAGAATTAAGAAAGCTAGACATTGTTGTTGCTGCAGTCATTATTGTCATTGTTATTCTAAATAATAAAGCATTTCTTATAACCACAGCCCATAAGGAAGGATGAGGCATTGTGTTGCTCGATCAGCTTAATAAGAGCCCCAGTTTTTCCCTTTGCTTTAAAGACAAGATATCAAAAAGCTAAAACCAGACTCTTGAAAACAAACATATGGAAATTCACTGCTAAGGGAGGGAGGGAGGGAAGGAAGGAAGGAAGGAAGGAAGGATGGATGGATGGATGGATGGATGGATGGATGGATGGATGGATGGATGGATGGATGGATGGATGGATGGATGGATGGATGGATGGATGGATGGATGGATGGATGGATGGATGGACTCTGCAGCTGGGCTCCACCTCCACAGCATTGTTTGCATGAGGAAATCTTTAGCCAACTTACCAAAGTACTGTAAGTCATCACGTTTAATATTTTCTTTAAATCCTTTAGTATTGAAGTGATGGGCCAAGTATCTAGAGTGAAATAGCGTTGTGTTTAACAGGTGTTCATTTCTTTTAACTGTACACATGCAGCAGCCTTTCTCAGCAGAAATAATGCTCTAATCTTAGCAGAAATCTCACCCGTCCCTTCTGCTTCTCTTTTTGGAGTCTCTTAAACAAGGAATCAGTTTTGACACTTCTCTGTCTTACTGAGTGCCACAATGTTTGCTTTAATTCATCAGGTCTTGTATTTATGGGATTACACAAGAATCTCATCTTTTCTTTTAATTAAAACATCTTTAAAACAATCATGAAAACACAGTCTAGGGAAGTTCAGAAGTAGAAGACAGTTACAAATAAATATTTTTATATACTGAGTCAGAAAATTGAGTTTTATTTCCTGAGAACTAAATCACAATTTTTTAACATCTGGGGTTGAGATGTGTGTCAAATAAAAGAACTGTATTTGCCCAAGGAAGCTTATGAGTAGCATTTTTAAGAGGGTATTGAACACAAGGTGTGTCATTGTGGTGGGCTTACTGATCATCATCACAGATGGCAGGGACAGTAGGAAATGTGTCTGCAAGCAAGGTGACAAAAGCCCTGGTCTGTTCACATAGCTTTTCCTGAAACAAGAGCGAAGCTGGGCTCTCCTGGTATCTCCCTGCTTCTCATGCACTCTCAGGGCTTAGGTAGGTGCTCAGATTTTGATGCAGTGATTTAAAATATAACTATCATTAGGAATTCATCTTCTTTACTACAAGGATTAGCAAAAATTGTGCATCCCAGTCCCAGTCTGTTAGAGTTGAAGACTAGTGAAGAAGAGTTATTCATACAGGTGTCTGAAATTCCTCTCCTGTGCAGCATCTTAACAATATAACAAGGTTGTCCATAGGCAAGTCAAGTATTTTACAGTAACCAAACTCTGATGTGACAGAAAATTACTCCACATTATGCAGATCAGGGTTATTCACAGTTTGCTTCACAATAAAGATGTATGCTGCTAACAGCAGTGATGACAGAGCAGTTTATTACTCCTGAGTTCACAAGAAATCTTTGGTCCTATAAAATGCAACAGTACCATGCTGTCACAAATGTTGCTGACTATAAGTGGAATAACGTGTCTTCTACATGTAGACATCTCTCATTTTTAGGACAGTCTTATAACTGGTTAAAAAAAAAATAAAATTTCCTTCCTACTTACTGTATCCTTCAAGGGCTTCTCTGGAAAACACAGGGACATTTGCTTGCCAGAACTGTGTCTTTCATTAACTGTCTCTGAGCTGTACCTTCAACACAAAGCTTTGAATTATAACCTGAATAGAAGTTGCTCCAAACTGAACAAAAGTGTTAAGAAATATGCCTGCAGGGATGTAGCAACTGCTGAGGAAAAGATTTAGCTATTGTTGTTCATGGTATTGAACATTGCTGCATTGTAAACCAATTTCAAAATTGAGCAAATGAACATAATTAACCAAAAGGGAACAATAGGTCATATTAAAACACCATATTAAGACATTTACAGTGAGGGAATTACAAAAACTAACTAGTCATCCTGTCCTGGTTTGAGTGAGTGGTGGGGTTTTTTGGTAGCAGGGGAGAGGGCTATAAGGGTGGCCCCCTGTGAGAAACTTCTCAAAGCTCCCCCAGCTCCAAGTCAGCTCCACCTTTGCACCAAAACTGAGCCAATCAGCTATGCCTCTGTGATAACGTATTTAAGAAGGGACGTGGTGAGGAGGAGTCGGATTTGTGAGGAGGAGTTGGGGCAGCTGCGTGAACACCAAGGTCAGTGGAGGAACGGAGGAAGAAAGGAGGGGGGAGGTGTGCCGGAGGAGAGACCCACCTGTATACTGTGGTGAGACAGCAGGGCGGCACCCCCCCGCCACCCATGAAGGTCTACAGTGGAGCAGACACTGATTTATGGGCTGTGTTTTTTGCCTGGATGATCAAGGTGCTGTGCCCGAAGAAAGCTGGGGTCTTGTGGGAAAAGGTAGCCCCACTGTTGTAGTTAGGCGCTGGGAGGATTGCAGCATGCGGGGGTGTCCCATGCTGGAGCAGCTTGGGAAGAGCTGCAGCCCGTGGGAGGGACTCCAGTTGGAGAAAGTTGGTGTCCCACACCGGAGCAGTGTAAGGAAATGCTGCAGCCCGTGGGAGGGACTCATGTCGGAGAAAGTTTGTGGAGTACTGTCTCCTGTGAGAGGGGGACCACAATGAAGAAGGGGGAACAAGTTCCAGAAGCTCCCCCCACCAAAAATGGAAGAAGAGGCAGCACTGAGTGCACCCCCCATCCCCTGCCCCTGCGCTGCTGGAGGGAGGAGGTAGAGACATCTGTAGCAGAGCTGAGCCCGGGAAGAAGGGAGGGGTGGGGGAAAAGTTCTCAAGATGTGGCAATGCTTCTCACTGTCCTACTCTGTTAAGTGTTTTTAGTGTCTAAATTAAACGTATGTTAATTTTTTCCTTCCCCTAACGACTCTGCCTTTTGCTCATGACCATAATGGGTGATCTGTCCCTCCCAGTCCTATCTCTAACCCCAAGCCTGGTTCATCTGTCCCTTCTCATTTCCGGAAGAGAAGGGGAAGAGAGTGGCTGTATGGTGTTTGGCTGCCAGCCAGGCTCAAACCACGACACAGCCATGGGCATTTGCAGCAGAAAAATTGAGTTGCCATGGAAGATGCTGATGTTGTTTAAAAACTAAGGAAGTGAGAGTTTGACAGTGTGGTGTACCTCCATTAGAATTATCAGTGGCCAAAAGATATGTCAGCGCTGAGGCACACTGATTTAACACCGCTTTGTTATTTACAAACCATGCTACTGCTATCAGTGCTGTTAAGGCCAATATGACACATGTTTCTTAGACAGACACTGTTAAAGAATTCAGATTTACAGAGCTGAAAAATTATCAGGATAAAAGTAACAGTGTTGGGAGACGAAAAACTCAAAAGACTTCTCTATATTGATGCTGAAGACTTGTATGTCAAGGCTGCAAATGTGGTGCTGATCATTAACAAACAAATGCAAAGGGCAGGAATTTGCAGTCTCTTTTCCATACAACTGTTTTCTTCATTATTTTTTTCACTCAGTAGGATGCTTATGACTCACTCCCCTGAGCAGGACTAATAATCAAGACAATTAAAGCATGAGACTTCTTCCCCCCAAAATGACACTGGGCAGCTTTTGTTCCTTTAGCTGTGGGGTTCCAACACACAAGCTTTGCTCATCTGAAAATCAGGAGTGTTTCTTGTTTTGTCTTTTTATCACAGACCCTCACATTTGTATTTTCAGTGGGACCACAAGCCATTTTGGCTTATAAGCCCCTGTCAAAAGTAATTTCTCTAAGGGTCAGTCATATGGAGTTAGTGCCCATATGATACTGCCAAAGGTGCTCATCTTTGGATGCCCCAGCAAGTTTCACTAAAAAAATGAAGTCACTCAGCAAAGAGAACTGCCCTTATTAGTTGTTCAGTTTCTTCTGCTCAAATAAAAGCAGTACCATTCCCCAGGTACTCCCCAGTACAACAGAAAAACAGAAACTGGCTGAGGTGTAGCAAAGCAAGAGAGTTACTCTGGGGAGGTAAGGGAAGAGATGCTGGGAATGACTAGCCAACACCACTGCTGATCAAGAAGTCATTTCAGTATCACAAGGACATGTTAATTCCTAGACTCTCTGATGCTCACAATTATAAATGGATGTTCCTCCTTGCTACTTTAGCTACCCTGACATAGCTTCATTTTCCAATGACCAATCTGATCTTCCCCTCACATAGTTTCATTCCATTTCTTCGTGTTCTGTCACTGGTCACATGAGAGAGGAGAGCAGCACCTTTGAGGGGAAGGTCCCCCTTAAGGAAGCTGTAGACCACGATGAGGTCACTCCTCAGCCTTCTATTCTCCAAGCTGAACAAACCAAATGACTTCAGCTGCTCCTCATAAGTCTTGCCCTCGAGGTCTTTCATCATTTTGATCATCCTCATCCAGACACACGCTAATAGTTTGATGTCCTTCTTATATTGAGGCACCCAAAACTGCATACTTTTGGTGGG
The DNA here is from genome assembly GCF_018691265.1 of Tyto alba. NCBI lineage: Eukaryota > Metazoa > Chordata > Aves > Strigiformes > Tytonidae > Tyto > Tyto alba. The sequence goes on along the minus strand of NW_024881275.1, from coordinate 45,188,169 downwards.
GCTGCACCAGTGCAGTGTAGAGTGGGACAATCACCGCCCTCAACCAGCTACCTATGATGTGCTTGATGCACCCTGGGACACGGTTGGCCCTTTTGGCTGCCAGGGCACACTGCTGACTCCTATTCAAGTTGCCATCAACTCATTCCCCTGGATCTCTCTCCACAATGCTGCTCTCCAGCCTACTGTCACCCAATTTTTAGGTATAACCAGGATTACCCCATCCTGGGTGAAGAATCCAGCACTTGCTCTTGTTAAATTTCATAAGGTTGGTGATTGCCCAGCCCTTTAGTCTATCCAGATATCCCTGTAAGGCCACTCTACCCTTGAGGAGTCCACAGCTTCTCCTAGTTTAGTATCATCAGCAAACTTCCTTAATGTACATTTGAGTCTTGTGTCCAGATCATTTATAAAAACATTAAAGAGTACTAGCCCTAAACTTGACCCCTGGGAATCCCCACTGGTGACTGGCTGCCAGCCTTATATAACCTCATTTACTATAACACTTTGATCCTATCCGTCAGCAGATTTCTCATCCAACATATTGTTCACTTGTCTAAAGGTATGCTGGACATCTCATCCAGAAGGCTACTGAGAGAGACAGTATCAAAAGTTTTGCTAAAATCCATAACCCCCACATCTACTGGCTTCACTTGGTCAACTAGATGGGTGGCCTTGTCATAAAAGGAAATTAAGTTAATGAAGTAGGACTTTCCCCTCATGAACCTGTGGCGGCTATGACCAATGACTGCATTGTCTCTCAAGTGTGTTTAATTACTCCCAGAATAACCTTCTCCGTAATTTTACCAAGCTCTGAAGTGAGACTGAAGTTACCAGGGTCTTCCTTCTTTTCCTTCTTGAAAATTGGGACAACCTTTGCCAGCTTCCAGTCAGTTGGGACCTCTCCAGACTCCCCAAGATGCTGAAAAATAATGGAGAGAGGTCCCACAGTGACGCCAGCTTTTTCAGTACACGGGATGAATCCCATCAGGCCCCATAGATTTATGCATATCCAGATGGAGCAGCAAGTCTTAAATAAGTTCAGAGCTGGCTTGGAGTTTATCATCGGTCCAGTCATCACCTTACAACACAGGGCTCCCAGGGCCCATCATCAGTGTTGAAGACAGAGGTGAAGAAGACATTATATGTCTTTGTTTTGTCTACGTCTCTGTTTGGGACATGATCAACTTTATCAAGCAATGGACCAATGTTACCTCTGATCCTCCTTTTGCTGTTAACATATTTTAAAAAGTCATTTTGGTTGTCCTTCACAGTGCTGGCCATCTTAAACTCTACTTGAGATTTGGTCACAAGAATTTTCTCCCTACAGTGGCAAACAGCATCTAGTCTAAAGATCTGAACAGACAGCCTCTAGGCCTTGTCACAGAAATCTTAGGGCGTATTATAATTGTGGGAGAATCAGAGAGTGTAAAAAGTCTTGCCTTTAAATCTTCAAGTGGTATCTTCCTCTAACAGAAAGTGATTATATTATCTTTAGCTTGTAGACTGAACACCTTGCAACTCTTGTTTCCGGTCCTTCAGCTGGGTTTGTAGCTCTTCTCTGAAATCTCTCCTATTGCCTAATTTTCTAGTGTTCACACAAAAACTAAACATGTGAAAGATGAAACTCAGTGATGTTTATAGTTAAGGAGCCCCAAGCTACCAGTAGATTTTCAAAATAATGTCCTTTTAGTTCCTGCACCAGAGCAGGCTCTAGTGTTTTGTCAGTGTTCACAACCTGTGATTCCAGACAACTCCAGATCTGGCTCTCCTGTCAAAGTGTGTAGTCCTTGTATCACAAACTATGACTTGAATCTGACTGTATAAAAATGCATATTGTTTAATTGTATCCAACTTACCGAGAGATCAAGGCCATGCTGTACTAATAATCTCTTCCTGCCCTTAACAGTCTGCAGTGTTTTAATGGTTTCTTCCACGTGACTGTTTCAGAATACCTCACCAACAGCTAATGTCTGGTTCTACAAAGCCTGGCATCTTAATTCATGTTGATTTGTAAAGTACTTTGATCTCAAACCTTCTGTTTCACAGCATGTAGGTTGTAGAGATTGCATGGGTATGAAAGTGAAACTAATACCATTCACCTTCAAACCAAACCAGATTCTCATCACATCTCCCGTATGATCTCTGTGTGCAAACTTCCTGGATACACTTTAGCTGGTTTTCTCTCAATTTGAAACTGAAATGCAAAAAATTTTTAGAAGTAAGCAGACTAACATACCTGTACGTGCAACCGTGACTTAACCTGACACAGATGAAGGTGGTATATTGCAAATTTCATTATAACAATGATAGCATTGTGTAAATGCTCCCCACGCCAAAATTAACCCATCAACATGACCTTAGAGTGAACAATGAATGAAATGCCAATAACAAGTAAACACACACATCTCCATCACCAAAACAACTTTAAAATCCAAAGTCCTTGTTGGTGAGGATTGTAGTGTACACTTAGATATACAGATCACAGCCTGTGTGCTTTCAGAGAAAATGAAGGCTTCAGCTTACTAATGCAAAAGGCCTTTCTGACTTACACTTGAGGAAATAAATGTAATATACAACACTAAAGCAGGTACTATTCTGAAAGTAAAAATAACAAACTAAGATATTTCATTCTTCTTAAGAAAAAGACCAAAACTATAGATCCATAAGATAACAACATCCTGGCAGAAAACATGAGAAATGAAACTAGAATACATTTTAGGAAAATGGACCTAAAATCAATTTGAAAATTGCAACCTGAAAGAAACAAGCAAAAACATGGCAATACTGACCTTGAGCTACAGATAAACTCTCCTATACATAAAGAGAAACTAAGATCCCCAAACATTTGCCAACATGGTACCTACCCTCATTATCAATTAGTATTATTCTTCTGCATAAATAGAAGTTCTATGTCTGCTTCTTCTACACATCCATGTTAGTGTTTCAGTATATGTATCATATTTAAACTGGTACTGTTTGCCTATGTTTTGCCTGTGTTAAATAACACAGGGCAGCTAAACTATTTTGCGTGCAACCTTCTGCATAGTTCTCTTTATGTTAAATCAATTGCTGTAATTATCTGCTAGCCAGGTTACTAAACATTATATGGCATTTGGAAAAATAAAATGTTGCAAACTTTGCCATAAATATTGGGGGAAAAGGTTGTTTAAAACTTCAGTGTTTTGCCATTCAAAAAACATGAGAAGAATCTGAAAAGAAATGTTCCTCAAAATACAGGAATGTGATCCTTTTTGTTAGAGCCATCCTGAGGAAAAGAAAAAAAAGTGAAAAGTAGTGGAAATACATCACCATTTTAAAGTTAATCTGCCATTAAACCACTATGGCATATTAAATTGTTGAGAGAAACTGTAAGGATAGGAAGCTTTAATTAAGACAGACAAAAGGTGGTCATACACTGGAGTATGGTCAGGAGAGCCTTCTTAGTGTCCAGACTAATGTCTAATAGTTAGATAAATTAATTTCAAGGGGATTTATGAAATCAATACACAATACAGCATCAATAGTTATTCTCTATTATTAACGCAAATATTGAGATATATATATATATATATATATGAAATAACTTCTTGAGAGATGCAGAAATAGCAAATGCCTCTCAAGTACAGAAGAGGTTTTAAAGAAAGTATTGTCTTTTTATCAGTATCTTTTTTCTTTTATAAATGTCTACTATAGGTAACTACCTCATAATGTCAGTTTAGGAAACAACGGCAACTCAGAGGTATGGGAGAAATTTCTTCTGAACTCCCAGTAACAGTGAGATTAAAAGATGACACCAGATATTTTTATCTCAGAGGTCTCCTGGGATCCAGAGTTAGGAAAGCATGTGCAGTTAAGACAGCATTAGACCATGAATATAGCTTTCCGTATGTATTTAAATCTCAAAGTCAGTGGATCTAATCAGAGGTATTAGTGTTCAAAATCACTACTGCAAATTACCATCAGGAGCAAAAGTATCAATACTGCCTGCACCTGCAATGAGATTATTCACCAGTCCATGTCTGGACAACATTTTCAGAAGCAAGTACAAAATTAGCCTCCTAGAACAGAAATTATACATGAAAAGAGGTCAAAATTGAAAATTAAAAGCATGGCCAGTTACAGTTAAAAATCTGAAGAAGGTTCAAATTTAATTAGCATTTGTAAATGGACTGCTTCTATCCCCTTGTCTCCATTGCTATTCATCTTCTGAAGATATCTCTGAATACAAACCTAACTGAATTTTTCTCTTGACCTTCACAACTTGTCAATAAAGACATTTTCACAGACATAGCAGAACATCCCGTCCTGCCAAAAGAAAATCCCAAATAAATTGAAGGATTGAAAATCTGTCTCCAAGCCAGAGCCAAAACCCTCATTTACCACAATTGGACAAAAACTCGCTCCAGCTGAACAGAGCTACTCAACTGCACAGCATCCGTCAAGCCACTGCATGCTTCTTCTACGTATCAGGAAGAAAGAAGTGTTAAGATACCCTTTTAGGTTTTATGTGGTTTCTGGTGTTATTGATGGTATATCCACAATCACTGAGGGGTTGGGAGGAAGTGGTCTGTGTCTGCTACAAGGTCCTCCACAACACAGCAAGTCTTGCTGAGGAAGAGAGAGTGTAACAAGTCCAATACCAGCTACCCACCAGAAACCTATCTGAATGATACAATGCATTGTACCAATAAATTAACTGAAAGTCAAGATGCTTATACAAACTTCATGGTGCACAGACAGGGGACCTGCAGACCACTCATGGTTTTCATTCCTTTAGCAGAAAATAGGTAGATTTTCAAAGACACCTAAGAATCACTTACCTTTCTATTTCTCCTATTTCTCCTACAATTTCTTAACAGGAAACCAGATAAACTAAAAAGATTCAATTGTCCAGATATCCATACTCATTCAGCAGTTTTGAAATTCCCAGAAAAAGTGTCTGAAAAAGATACTTGGAAAAGCTACTGTTTTCTTCTGTGTTGTGTGTTTAAGATGTATTTTTGTTCTGAAATGCTGATACTTTCACTAAGATTTACACCTACTTAAATTCAGCCCCAGAATCTCTTGCAATATGTATTTATCAGCTTTATACCAGTGCCTTAATCTTCAGCAAAAGTTCCAATCACCTCTTGCAAGGGTATTACTTTTCTTACCTAATTGTAGTTTTTGAAAAAAATATTCATCATCTGAGAGTTTACAACTTTGACCTTGCCAAAAATCTTCCATCTGGAAAATGCTCCCTAAATAAACTTTATTTTGTTTCACTTTTGTTTATATCCAAGTTATATAATAAAACTAATCTTAAAAAGGTATGATCATCAACCTTTCACCATGTACTCATTTCTGATATAATCTTCAGCTCATTGTTAATAGGAAGGTATCACATCACATCAAAGAGAATTTGCATTCATTGATATTCCATCTTGATTACTCTATTAAAGTATTCCTACTCTTCTGAAGGATTCATATAGAAACACGTATGAAGACAGCCAAAAATTCCAGTTTAAAAGTGAATGCAAAAGCATTGTCTATTAGAGTACACACACATACCAAAACTTTCAGCTATGCAATTTACCAGATGTGAAGGGAGAAGTATTCTTTCAAAATATTCACTGAAATATCCCAAAGTGTCAAAGCACCTTCCAATGCAATTCAGGCTGGACTACAACAATAGCTTCAGGGGCTGTTCCTGTGTCAGTGAAAGTCAATGCAAGTTTTGCCACTGACTTCAGTACAGAAACACACTCTAATGTAAATCAGAATTTTGGATACTTCCAAGAACCTACCAGATAACTGATTTTGTCCAGAATATTTAGGATCAACTAGCCTATGGTGCTTTGTGTTTCTGACACAACATAATCAATGCATCTAATAGTAAACATCAGTTAAAACCTCCCTAACCACATGTAGGGCTCAGCAAAACACTTAGGTAAGAAGCAAAAGAAAGGGCAGGAGTTCTCTCTGATTAAGTTTAAACATGCACAACCTGCAGGGGACCACTGGCAACAACCAGTTGTCATAAAGAAATGATCAGTGCTCATGAACTTCTGCTCTCAGCCAGCGATGCATGGAGACCAGACCTGCCAAAGGTCCCCAAGGCCCCTGTCCTGCTGCCAGCTGAAACAGCTGTGGCAAAGCTTTTGATTTCAGCACTGCAGATCAAACGACAGGCACCACAGCATCAATGTCCGCTGTCTCCACGAAAGCGTTTGTTGAAAACTAGCAATACTGTGATACTGGTATTATTCTCCCAACAGCAGAAATAAAACTCAGCAGCATGTCATCAAACAATGACTGTTCCACAGCACAATCCTTCTCTACATGCCTTGCTCACCCCCAACTCAAAAACACTGGCAAAAGTTGGCAGCAATGCAGAAAGATGCCCAAAGGGGCCAGCACAAACTGCATCACTTTCCTACACAAAGTGGAAGAAGCCACCCGCATCTAGGATGAAGAAAGAAACATGTGCCAGTAAGATACTCTGCAGGAACCACAAGGTTTACTTTATACCAATTGTTTGTTGCTAGAATATGCAGTATTGGATTCTTAAGCATCAAGGCTTTAGAGCAGCTGGTCATAGAATTCTGCACTGCAAAATAATTCACAAAAAAAAAAAAAAAAAAATCACTATAAACATAAATGTTGTTTTTAAAAAACAGTACTGGAAAAATTCTAACTGCCAAATGATTCTGTGAAAACGTGTTTGATGGCAGATGATTTTCACTGATGGAAGGAATTAAAATGTATTTACTGTCTGGGGTTGGTATTTTTCCCATGGTTATATATCTTCCAATATAGGAGCACAGTAGAATTAACTGGCCTCTTACAGTGATCTGGCAAACATGAAAGCTGAAAAGAAAGAAGAATGCAGTCACCATGTATGTGGCCTGCCCTCACAAGAAAGACTAAATGTTTTGGACAGCTGTACTAAAACCTGATTGAGTTTCTATTCACCTGTTATGAATCAGATTCCTTCCCTCTGCTCAGCTCCCAAATGCTCTTTCACACAAAGAAACTGCAAACACATACATACAGATAACAGCTAAAAAAACTGACAACTGTTCTTGTCAGAAAGCAGGTGGATTATAAATGAATTTTGACTGTTGCCGTCACAGACTTGATAGCATGAGCAAAAAAAGATGGAATACTATGTAGAGATTAGAGCTTTCTGAATGTTTCTTTTTAAACCTCTGTGTTTAAAAAGATCAACATTAGGGAAATATTTTCAGAGTGTTATAGAAAACATATGGACTAATTTACACTGAAGATTGTAGGTTTTCATTTCATTAGGAATTTAGCTTGGCTAAATGCCTGAGGCCTAGTGTACGCAGAAAATCAGACCTGTCTTTGTCAGAGTTTGACATTTTCAGATGTTCGCTATGCGTCCCTGAAGTGGCTGTTTCTTCCCTGCAAGTGAGAAAATCCCTCTGAAACACAGAGGTACCATGGCATCCCACAGATGCAATACCTCCCAGATGCTTTCTGACTCACCTGCCAATGATCTCCTTCACAGACACGCATGATATGGGGCTGACAGCTTGTACAGTTTCATCTTTCCCCTTTATTTCCCCAGAGCACACATACATTTTTTCAAGATGGCACATGAAAGTTTTCTGAGTCATAAATTGCTACTTAGAGAATTTAGCTTGGATGATGGGTTTGGAGCAATTTGTACTATCAGTTGCTACCTTCTCCCAATAGCTACAGGACATTCACATACAGAGTTAGCTACAAAGTAGTCAGGTTTTCTGTCTGCTCTCCAGGACAAACTGGTATATTTAGCTAACAGTCTCATTTCAAATCTAAAACTTTGTTAAGTCAGAACAGTTTTTACAATAGTTGAACATTATAGTTTTAGTTAGAACTTGGCAAAGACGTACATCGTGCAAGCGTGCTTAAAATGTTCATTAGTGAGCTCATGCATAAAGTGCTAAATTAAGCACAGAGCTTCAGGGAAGATGCTGGAGGCTATTTGTCTATACAGCAGCAGATTTGTCTACCACAGTGTGCTCTATCCATCGATAAACTGATATACCATTTTACTGAACTATTTTAAGAATGAAAGTGCTGGTATGCATGACTCACATTTTATTAAAGTAATGACCATGATGCAATCTATTTAGATATGCATCTCATTGCTGAAGATGATCTTGGCATGAAAGCAGCAATATACCTATGCTGTTCCAGAGCATTACACAATCACAGAAAAGATACCTGTTTGCGGACTAAAGAAATGCTTGTAATCAAATAAATAATTACAACTCCTACCAGAAGACAATCAAAACACAGTACTAGTAAGCACTAGAGTACAACCTTTATGCAAATTATAGATATGCACATGTCTACATATATCAGTGAGGGGAATGGTTTCCAGGTTGCCTGAAAATAATTATTTAACCCATGTTTCTTGATTTTCTTTCCCTTGCAAAGACATAAATCATACCATTTCATATTTAGATATATTACTAACTGCATCTTGCAAAGCAGATATTCTGGTATGATTAATCACCAGTACTATTTTGGAAGAAAGTTATCCATACTCGCAATTTTTTCTGATGCTTGCAATGCACGTGGAAGCACCTGGGCAGTGAGATTAGCACATAAGAAACACAGAGGCAAGTTCTGCTCACCTTCCTCACACCAGTCATCCCAGTCAAAAGATTTGATACAGAAGTGTGTCTGTGCATGGAGAAGGGAAGTTCATGCAGCCTTGTTATTTCTATAGTGTAAACTGAAATGGTAGTAAATTACCATGTATGTGTGACGTTGGGGGGAAGCTGCACCCTTCTGTCATTGATGCAATGTCCTTGTCACAACATAGACTCAACAGGCACCAGAGGTACTATCAAAACTCCCATCTGCTTCAAGGGCACAAGATTGTCTCCCAGGCAAGCAGGAGCTCTGCAATCTGAAGGAGACCTTTAGCATCTAAATAATTTGGCTGTTAGGACAAGTCTGTTTTAAAAAAAAGAATGACAGGCAGACTAGGAAGGCTGCAAAATCCAGCCTCCAGAAGCCAGGTAGGAACACTACCCTCTAACTTGGCAGACAGAGCTAGTGACAGGCAGCTAAATCCTTGCAAGCAAAAAGAAAAAAGAGAAAACCCCCACAAATCAAGAAGCTATTGAGGCAGTAACACAAATGAAATCCCAAAAGGGTCACCCAGGCAGGGTGCTCGATCACAGAATCAATGTTCAGACCTTCAGCAGCGGGCTTATCCCAACAAGAAGTACTATCTAAGAAACACAAATAAATAATTCCAGATATTTCTAAATGGGGTGGATTGGTTTCAGATTACAAACCCAGAACCCTGTGTGATAAACATGAAAAATAATGAGTATTCTGAAGAGATATCAGTCATGTCTTCACACTGCATATGTCTGCTTTACACGGATAGATTTCATATAAATATATATATTGAACACAGACAAATATATAAAATCTATTCCTGCTTATGTCAAGCTCTAAACATAGGATTTATACAGCTTTGAATATGTATATGTGAGAATGAAAGATAAATACATTCAGCCTGTACAGCTTCAATTCAACAAAGCATGCAGAGCACACAAACTCTAAATAAGTATTTCCAGATAGTGGCACATCTTTTAAATAGATATATTAATCAATCTTAGCTAGCCTCAAACTGATGTTTATAGATAAAACCATTTAAAATGAAATGTTGATGGAGTTTATTTTCAGTAGTGCTGGGAGAAGCTACAAACTGTAAGTACAAAGGAGAGTCAAGCATTTACAGGAGGTTTTAAGTTTGCTCCTTCCTCTGAATTTCAGCACAGTTGTGACAGTGAAATCATGTTGCTATTCAATGAGAGAGCTTACAGTATGTTTCAAGTTTAGAATAAACTTTCTTATTCCTTCCCTACATACTTGATGAAAAACATCTGCACATCAGGGAGAAATGTGACTCTTTAGACAGGGCTGCCAAGCAAACCAAAATGATTTAGCACACAAATCTAGGGGCTGGATTGCTACAGTCTCTGTAACATCCCCCAGAAATGCCTGTGTGCAAGCTACTGAATAAAGACAAAAATAGACTCCTTGGTTCAGGCAAACAGCAAGTCAACTATTTTTAACTCAGATCTTCGAATGCATTTTTAAGTTGCTTACATTTAGGTGCAATTCCTTAAGCATCTACAGGCAGTTTGACTTGATGAATAGGCATGAAAAATACTTTTCACATGTTCTGTATATTACATGCATGTTATATAAAAATAAAATTTAATTTCTCATTAGATTAAATGGATTTTAGGCACCCTGGGAGTACATTTAAGCCATTTTTCATTAGTACAGACATATTTTTGCAAAACAAATTTGTGCCTACATAAATACAATTAAGCTGTTACCAGTCTCATGATACTGCTTTGTGGACATCTCAAGAAATGAAAAAATAGGTAAAGTGCCTGTCTGTGGTCAATACACATAACACACAACCCCGCTGGCTTGCCAACTGGTCATACCTTTAACTGTGTAAGAAAACAGCCATCAATAAAACTAGCATCCAGGACTGCAAAGCTCACCCATACACTAGATAATTAACTTCTGCCGATTTTAACTGCCACTTGAAGACAGTAAAACAAGACGGGATGAGATACTTGTAATAAGAACATCCAGGCTGCACAACAAGCATGACTGAACTACACAGCTATTCTAAATATCACACATACTTTTCCCAGCTATGGGCCGGTGCTTTCCTGGCGCTTCTGCAGCTGCAGCATGGGAAGCATTTTACAGCCCTGCAGAATTTATGGGAGGACACAGGGGTACAGCATGAGCAACAAGTAGACTTTGGTTGAGTGCCCCACTTTGTCTTCTGCACAGAAGTGAGGAAAGCCAGCTGAATGACAAAAGATGATCCCTGCTGAGGCTTCGTCTCCCAGTCGATCTGCTTCTATGGGTTTCTATATAGATGTTGTATATTTCTTCTCATTAGTCGCATGAGCAGTCCAGCATGGAAGTCCCTAGGATTATTTGCATGATTAATCATGCCAGCAGAACACCTACAAACCTAAGCCTTCATGAATGATGGCTCTGCCTTCAAAACAGCAGAGAAAATTTATGTTCACAGTGAGGTCTGTTTAAAGCCAGCAGAAGCACTTACACAAGCAGAGAAAACAGGGAAGGAAAAGTTATGAATGTGAGGCAGATCATGACTTTCTTTAATTGCTCTTTTTTTTTCTCCCACAGTCTCAAGAGAAGCGACCAACACCTCAGTAGGCACAGAAGCAACATTATCTTCAAAATAAACTCAAGCAAAATAACCTATTCTCATCTGAGAAACAAGTTTATAAATTGATCTGGTATCATTAAACAGAAAAGCACAGGCTAAAGCCAACAAGTGTGAGATATGACTTACAAGCTGGATGCACCAGCAAGTGAAATACAGATCCCAGTGAACTACAAGGGAGTCTCAATTTTCCTAGCTGTGACCTCCCCAAAACCAAGATTTTCCAAGACCCATTTAGACAGGCCAGGATGCCTTTGACAGCTTTCATTCTGTAGACAGAACCTTCACCTTTTGAAATACACTTTGCCAGCTTCTGTGCATCTGAGGAATTGTCCTTGCCCATGGCCAACCTGTCTGATTATACAATAGCCTCATGGTCATACAGTTTAACTCCTCTCAGTCTTTGGATTACCTTTTAAACAGGCAGATTCATTTAAAAAAAAAAAAAAAAAAAAAAAAAAATAATTCTTCCAAGTGCCATACATTCACAGCAAAACGCTTGCGGATTTCAGTTCCCCCTAAGTCCAAGTCCAAGTGAGTATCTAGGAGTTAAGAGCTGTGGATAACTGAATGCAAAAGCACATCTCACACCTACACACACAGAGCAGCTCAGAGAAAAGATTTTTTTAAACGATTCAACACTGAAAATGCAAAAGTGTGGTTCATTATCTATGCAAATGAGGAACATTTGTCATAAGAAATGATGCAGAATAACAAAGGAAGATAATGTTTAGCTGTTGCAGGAAAAGGAAGCTGAACACTGTTTTCAAGAAGGAAAGGTTTGGAGAAAAAGTATAGTTACTAGTCCTTTTACATTCAGAGAACTTTCCACTATAATAAATGGATTTTCTCCTAGAAGTAAGGACATACTGCTCCCCCACAAGCAGCATTAGTTACAATGTGCCTCGAGACTAAGAAAAGGCAGGATTAATGCAGCTAAGCTTCAGCTGACCTCAAATTCATTTAAGCTACTGCACAGGAAAACCAGAGTCCATGTTTTCATTTGCAAAACTGCAGGGTGCCACGGAGCTACTTTATGTTGTCTGTTGCAAGCAGATGTTAAAACGGATATTGTCTAGAAACGCAAACTGAAAACCCCAGCCAGTTCTGGACAGCCACCCCGAGCTGTGTTTCTGTCACCCTGTGTTCTAGGTAATTACTCATGGTCTCATCAGCCGGCCGCTTTCTGCGATGACCAGACCACACACCCTGCGGGCGGACCGAGGAAGGCTCGGCCAGATAATTTCATCCCGAGCCCGGCGACCTTCCCGCTCCCGCCGAGCCAGCACCGGTACTACACGGCAAGGCAGGAGACACGGCACGCAAACCCTCCTTCCCCCCGCGCCCCTCCGCGCCGCCCCGCGTGTCTTCAGACCCACCGCGGAGCAGCCGCGCCCGCCGCCGCCCTCAGCACCGCGGACAGCAACCCCGCGGCGGCCGGCCAGGCGGCGGCTTCGCCGGGGCGCCCGGCGGGGCTGCCCGGGGCCGGGGGCCACCGCCCCGGGGCCGGGGGGAGGCGGCCTGCTCCGCCGGGGCGCGCACACGCACACGCACACGCACACGCACCGCGGCGCCGCCGTCACTCACCACATCCCCCGCAGGACGCCCCGACGCCGCCGCCGCCGCCGCCCGCCGCCCCCGGCGCCGCGGACGCCCCCCGCAGCGCGGCGGTGGTGGCGCCGGGCGGCCGCGGCTCCATGCGGAGGGCAGCGGCGGCGGCTCGCCTCCCCCCGGCCGCCCCGCGGAAGCCGCCGCCGCCGCCGCCGCCGCCGCCGCCGCCGCCGCCGCCGCCGCCGCGCAGAGCCGGAGCGGGAGGGCGGGGAGCCGCGGCCGCATGGTGCTGCCCGCCGCCCCGCCCGCCGCCCGCCCCCTGCGCACCGCGCCGCCCCCCGCGCCCGCCCGCCCGGCCGCGGAGCGACGGCCGCCTCCGCAGGGCGGCTGGAGCAGCGGCCCCGGACCACCTGCCCCCCTCCCCCATCCCTTCGGGGAGGTAAGCTGGGAATTTGTCCCGGCATCAGAGATTCTGTTTCGTTCCCCCGAGTTCTTCCTCGTCAGCTCGCCACGCACGTCGCATGGTGCGTTCGTAAATCGAAGTGGATAGGGGCGCTCATGGGTGGTCTGCAATAACCGGAGATAGTTCGCTGCTTCCTAACAAGTTCCTCCCTGGGAAAACACGCGCTGAGTCTGCTCTGTGCTCGATTGAAGCATAGACTTGAGTAAGGATCTCATGACCCCAAATTATTTCTACGTGAGGCGCACACAGGGCAAGAACTCCAGTCCCTGAATAGTTCGTTGTGTAAGGGGACAGTGGGCAAATAACAGTAAAAGCACAGACAGCTAAGATCCGGCATTGGAAAAGCTCACGGAAGGACCCAGATTTCTCACTTTCAAATGAAACCCCCTAACTACTGATTCACAGATTCCTCCCTACCTCACAGGCGAGCCAATCCAACACTTCAGCTGGTTTCTCTGGGCCATGTCCAGTCGAGTTGGGAAGATGCCCGACAGTGGAGAACCTGCAACATTGTTGGGCCCCCCTGCCGAGGCACTGAGCACCCTCCCAGGAAGGAAAGGTATCTTCAAATCTCCTGGCATGCCCTATATTGCAATGAGTGTCTTGTGACTTTGATGCACTTCTGAGAAAAATATGTCTCTGTTATCTCAGTGACCTGCTGTGAACGAGCTGATTACAGCCTGAAGGGCCCCATTTCATGGTCTTGTTCCCAAGCTGAACAAAAGCACTTCTTGCTGCCTCTCTTGACACCTGCCATGCTCCAGCCCCCTCTGCATTTCAGTTGCCTCCGCTAGACTTGCTCCACGGGGTCAGTGTCAGTCTTAAGACGACCTGGAGAGCACAAACTGAACCTGGCATTTGACAGTGCTGAACTCCAGGAGGTTCTCATCGGCCCACTTTGGCTTGTCAAGGTCCCTCTGAAGAGCAGCTCTCTTCTCCAGCATATCCACCATTCCCCTCAGTCTGGGAGCATCTGCAAACTTGCCGAGAACACACTCTGTCCCATCATCCAGATCATTAGTAAAGACTTACATAATCTTGGCCTCAGTATCAGTAGTTCTGAGGGATACCACTAGTAACCAGCCACCAGCTAGACTTTGTATCACTGATTAAAACACTGAAAGACAAGCTTTAGGCAATTTTCCATGCATCTTCTTATCCAGTGCATATATTTACCATATCCCTACCCACTTGCCAGTTTTTATTGCATCTAAAGGCAAATCTAAAATCTACTTTGCATGTGGACAGCTTTGACCAGTGGCACGCTATAATCATGTGAATGCATATCTGAACTCAGAGTACAAGAAGTAATCTCCTGACTTTTCCCCAAATGTGCACTTCAGCATTGGGATCCTGAATAAGCCCTTAGCAATGAATAAGAAGGGAAAAAACAAAGAATAATTTTCAAAATTTTTTGCAGAGAAAACTGTTTACTTCAATGCATCCCTAATTTGAACAGTGCCTAACAAAGATGTCTGATTTGCACTGAAATCTGTGATTGGAGCTCAGATATTTCTAGACAGCACAGCTTGCTGATAGTTTTTGGCTCTCTGAAAAGTGACGCCTTGAAAACTTCCATTTGTGTCATGTAGTGTCTCCCCTAGCAAGCAGGCCACCCTAACTGATCACAGGCTGCTGACCTAAATCCACCCTTGCTATGTGATCTGGCTTCTTGATTTTAATACCCATTCTGCTCGAGGTTCCCATGTCTTACTCTCTCATTCCAATAATGGAACTAGTGTTTATTCTTTAAAATACTGAACAACCTAGTAGGAAGTGACCCCTTAGAATAAGAAAATGCTCCTATATATATATATATGTATTTTTTTCTCTTCTTTTCACATGTATCAGCATTTCAAAAATAAAATGAAAAGCCATTTCTCTCCTTAATGCCAGCGTGGGTTTACTAATTAAATCCAGAGCATCAACAAGCTTGCATTACAGTTGCCATCTGAGTAATTACTATTATGGGGAAAAGTTTCAATTTACAAGAGCATTTCAGTAGATGTTTATGGTTAAATGTGTGCTTAAACCTACAGCTATTCAACAGAGCACTGCAGCCTGTATTTGAGCATGTGCTTAGGCATCTTGCTGACTCAGGGCCTTAGTTTGGAGCAAAAAAATGCAAGCCTGTATTTGGTCTTGCAGGAACAGTTAACAAAAGCACCCAGAAGGAACAACAAAAAATAGCTCCATTTGTAGCATGATTACAAAGGTACTTATAGTGAATTTAATACCTCCAGCATTTCTATACAGTAAGAAGTATGGATCATATAAGTGGATGTTCCTGTGGCTTTTACAGGATCTCAGCATAGCTTCATGAAGATCACAAAATCAAAGCAAATGCTCAGTATAACTTCCAAGGCTTCAGTACATGTACCATTCACTCTGGTTGACAATGAAGCCACAGCTTTTGTGGCAGCTCTAGTGGTACAACTCAGAAAGCCATTTGCTTGATTAGCAATGGTGAGCAGATAACAAGAAACAGGTCCTGACAAAGCCTTTTGCATCTCAAGGGCTTTATGAACAGTTGTCAAGACTTCTGCATCATTAAGTTAATTACGCTTACATGCTCAGAACAAATTTGAAACTTCAAAGCCCCATGTAACTCATGTAAAGGTGTGCTGACAACATGGATCAGTCAAACTCCAGACAAACACATGCATCAAACTACTGTCATACTTCCATTTCTATGTATCGGGCCTGCTGCAGACGGCAATGTCTGTGTTTTAGGAGTAGCTCTTTGTAATTCATGCCAGCCACCACCAAGAAGTGCCTAGTCCCCCTCACAACGAGCTGTGTCAACATGGACAGGTTGAATGACTTTCATTCCTTCTGCCCTTTTGTAGGATCTACGGACAACATGCATAGGAGCAACACAGAAGGAGCAGCAGTTGAGCAAGTACTGACTGTCTCTCCCTGTGAACCTGGGCTTGCTGGCAGTAGCTCTGGATGGGCTGCAGCAGCAGCAGCAGTGGGAATTTTTACCACACTGTATCCTGACACAGAGAAGCTACCTAGCCCTTGTGCATGGCTGCTTTGAGTGTAAAGGGAAAATACACTGATTCTTACAGATGCTCAGTATCTGGAAGAACTGCATCACCACCCCATTCAGCTTCCTTCAGGCTGACACTTTTCCATCCCCCCACAAGCAGACCTATAAAAGACCCAAGTCCCTAAAATCTGAGTTATTTCCCTCTTTTGGTAACTACTGTGTACTTGCTGCCATCCTCATCAGCTTATTTGGCTCTCTGTGATGTTTTAATTTGATGGCATTCTGGAACAGGAGTACTTCACCTCTATAAAAAAACAAACCAAACCAAACCAAACCAAACCAAACCAAACCAAACCAAACCAAACCAAAACAAAACAAAACAAAACAAAACAAAACAAAACAAAACAAAACAAAACAAAACAAACAAACAAACAAACAAAACAAAACACACCAAAAAAGCACTGAGGCCTAGTTTCAATAATGTTTGATTAATAGCAGGCAGTGTTGGGAGCCAAAATATCCCTGGCACAAAACTCTGGGGTTTTTTTTTCAGCTCCTTTCATGACAGTGAAGCTGCCACATCAGTTATCAGCTATAACAAGGGTTAAAAGCAGCACAAAAGCAGAGACTTCTTTATGTTCTAGGAGAGGCCAGCATCCCTATACAGCACATATGACATGCTTTCATTGTTTTAGGCTAGAACACAAAAGTAAACATAGTAGTTAATGCATGTAAGAAAAATCTTGGGGGAGTGAGGGGGGTAGGAGGAGGCAAAAAAATCCAAATCAAAAAAGAGAAGCATCCAGTTTTCCCTAAACAAAAATGAGCATTCATAGAATGTCAAACCAAGCCCTGGTGCTATAGAGTGATGAAGCAGAAAGCACCTGAATTCTGCTTTTTTAACTCTTCTCCTGCAGCAGAGTGACAATAGCAGAGATGGCCACAATACCTGCAACAAGTACCTGGGGGAAGGCTGAAGACCAGCCTTGCATGGAGGGTCTTTGAATTGCTTTCGTTAATTTTTCACCACAATTTATAATAGGAGATTCTGAACTAAGTGTTCTGTAAAAACACAGAAGTGATAAGGATTGGTCCCTTATGAGCTCAAGCAGCCACGTCAAGATAATCAGCTTTAATAATCATTCTAAGTTTAACAGAAGCTTTGGGGGGTTTGGCCAAAATATTTCCTTTGGAAATTTATCCCACAATCTTATTTCTCTACCAGTAAGGGATTCTTCTCACTTCCAGACTAAATATATACTTGACACAAGAACAAAAATTTTAACCTGGCTGATACTATTCTTTATCTGAAATAACTCTGTTCTCCCCTCTTCCTGATCCTCAGTGCTTATGATCAATTCAGCATTGCCTCTAAGTCTTCATCCTCATAGGGCAAAAAAAGACAAGATATTTCAACCTCCTCTTTTATCAAGGACCATTGGTCCTTTCTGATAATTGCTCTAGCAGCTTTCCCCACCTTGATCCAGTATCAGTGTGATGGTTTTTGGGACACATGCTATTCCAACGCCCGTGGTTGATGGCCAAGACACCTCCCTGACCCAGTTGCTGTCACTGAGACACCACTTGCTTTGGTAGCTGACACCACAGGCCTGGAACACCCACCCCCTTTGTCTGACTCCAGTTGCTTGCACCAAATCCATCATACAGGTCCCCCCAGTATCTGGCAGCACCCATACACACAGGGTAGAGTAAGACTATGCAGTTAGTTAAGGAAGAATTTAATAAGAAGGTAGGACAGATTCCAGTGATCAGGTGCCAGGCTCAGACCAACATCAGTCAGACCAACATACTGACCAGTCTTGGCTTATACACAACTGGCTTCTACGTGCCTTTCTGTCTGCCCCTAACCCCCTTCTTCCTCCCTGAATCCTGACCCATGCACATTCCATAAGCAACACATAGTCCCACCAACACCTCTTGTATCCTGCACCCTCGGGTTTGCATCCTCATCAGTTGCAAAGCCTCAATTTGCCTGCAGTTTCTTGAAACCCCACCAGTTACTGTGATTGACCAGGTTTGTTTCTCATTTTTGTCACCATTACATTTCTCTGTCACATTTATGTCTCTGAATGTTTTGTTCATGGCTTCCCTCTTTTCCTTAGTATCCCATCTGACAAGGTGATTGACCAGGTAATCACTTCACAGGTTCTAACTCCAGACCTTTTACATCCTTCCAAGACCTTGTGCCTCCTTCTTTCTTAAGTCTCTAACGCAGATAAGATAATTAAAAACCAGGGAGAAACTGTTGTATCATGGGAGGTTTTCCCCAGCTGGACAGCAAGATTAGAAGGGAGGCAAGCATGGGAAAGGCCTCGGGAGTGCAGATCCCTGCTGACCCAGCCTGAAAAGACTGACACTTGGGATTATTGAAATGTCCCATTTCTATAGAAATTGTTAAAATAGTTCAACGTTTATACATACACACATACACTTTGTCACAATTTTGCTACTTTTTTTCATCCTGACCCAGAACAGAAATTTACAATTTTACCCACAACTGTAGCTTGAGTTTTCAAACAGCTCCTGTTACTTTACTAGATGAAGCAAATAGACCTCTTCAATTTCATTACATTTTTGGGACCTGGGAATGACATAAAAAAGGAAGAGACAGAGATAAGGGTTAAGAAGATAAAGAATATCCCTATAGACTAAAAATCTACCAAGAGTTTGTCTGAAACATCTTATCTGCAGTAGCTCATGAAGTGTTATCATCATAGTCTGTATTCTTCCTTTTGAATGATTATTTTATGTGGAGAATTAATTTGAAATGGTTACTGGAGTTTTTACGAAACATGAATTTCCTGCAATACCTTCTAAGAAAAACACCCAGCAGGCTGAGCTTCATTAGAACTATTTCCAAAACACCATGTAACAAACATATTTGCACAAACTTAACTTTCCTTTGGACCTCATTGTGAAACACAGTAGAGCAGTAACAGGTATAAAATAAATTATGTATGCACAGCACAGAACCAGTTGTAAACTTCTTCATCAGGCTGCATACACCTGTTCCGAAAACACCAACAGGCATTTTAGTTTAGGAGTTTTTTTCCTGGGATTACATGCATTAGCTTTGCCAGAGGCAAAGATAAAATGATAATATGCATTGGTGGCATATAATGGTGTCAGAATGATGCTGCTGTTTGCCACAACAGTTAGTCTGACTTAATATGAGCTTTGTGATGGCAGCGTAGATGTTTACGAACGTGTCATTAGAAGATATGGGATGACCTAGTTGAAATGCATGTGGCCTTTTATCTCCCTCTGGTGGCTCTCCTGCAAACCGTTAGTCAGCTGCTGACACGGAGCTGGCAGAGCCAGCCCATCTGTTCAGACAACCCCACCTTGTATACTCACAAAGGGTTCAATCCCAACCGTAACTTTGTCCTGTCAACTTGCAATGTGTTGGCGCTTGAGGATTTTCACTGCTTGGAGCTGCATGTCTCAGGTGAGGCCCCTTCCAGAGTAACCAGCATTCTTACCCCTGTGTACTTCCACGTCCACTCTGGAAGCCATCCATGGGACAAAAATCCCGTGAGTCTCTGGCTCAAAAATTGCTCATTTGTGGAGCCTCAGTGATACAGGGCCTAGATAGGAACAGGGGTTGTAAGGGTTAATATGGGAATAGCAAGAAGGGGATGACAAGGGAAATAGTCCAGATAAGAGTTTGCCTAGCTTGTACGAGGTGTTTGTGTTGCTCGACCACTATCTCCTGTTTAAGTAAAAAGCCTCCTCCACCCCTGAGTAAGTGAAGATTACCCCACAACCGGCACAAACCTGCTCTGCGGGTCCAGGGGGTGACAGAGACTGTGCAGACTCAACTGGGAGGAGATCATGGAAATGCTAATTTTAATACGAAGCGGGGATAGGTGATGCATATGTATAGGCGTATTGCGAAATATTATGAATATGTAATCATTTGCTCTATAAATCTAAGGCAACGGTGCCACATGGTAGCACACATATTTGGAGGAGTGATCCCCTGTGTGCCCAGCGCTGAATAAACATACCTACTTTACAATCTATCAGATTGTGGAGTCTGTTTTCCGCACGTCAGTTTTGGCGAGCCAGGCAGGAGACTCTCTGCTCGACTACGGGATCGACTGCGGGGCGGACTCTCCCAGGCGCACCCCGAGCACTTTCCTCGGAGGAGCCTCCGCTACCAGCCGCTCACCGTGGGGGGCAGACAAGGACTTCCTGAAGCCGCGGACCAAACGGTATGTTTAAGGATAGGAGCCTGTAAGTCGTACGCGTGGCTGGGGCAGCTGGTAAATCGCGCAGAGACGTCTGGCGTGCAGCTAAGCCGGGTAGGTGCACCGAAAAGGCGCGAATTCGTGCGGGTTAGGGGAGTCTAGAGGGCAATATTTTGCCGCAGACCGATAGAGCGGTCGCTGGCTCCAAATTGAAAGGCCTTTGTTTTGTTGTGTTTTCTTCTGTTTTGTTGTGTTCTGTTTGTCGTGCGGGTGAGGGGAGTCTGGGGGCAATTACATCTTGCCACAGACCGATAGAGAGGTCGCTGGCTCCAATCAGGGGGGGACCTGTTGGCCGATAGGGCGGCCACAGGCAAGAGTGATTGAAAAGGCGTTTTGTTTTGTTTTGTTTTGTTTTGTAGTGTTTTATTTTGTTGTGTTCTGTTTTAACTTCAGATGAAAGTGCTGTAAGTATGTGGACGTCCGTGAGAATGGGAGATTGTGAGTGATTGCTGTGTGGTGACCATAAGATTGTGAGTGATTGCTGTGTGGTGATCATAAGATTGTGAGTGATTGCTGTGTGGTGATCATAAGATTGTGAGTGACTGCTGTGTGGTGATCGTGTTAAGCGAGTGTTTTACAGAAACAAGATGGGTAATACTCAGAGAGGGGTGTTAAAAAAGAGCCCTCTCGGCTGTATACTCGCCCATTGGTGGGACATTGCAGGGAGCAGAGGCACGGAAAGCAAAAGGACTCTTGTAAAATATTGCAATCAGTGGTGGCCGCTGTATAAGCTGGAGGATGGCGCTAAATGGCCACTTAATGGAACACTGGACTATAACACTTTGTTACAACTTATGTTGTTTTTAAGGAGAGAAGGAAAATGGGATGAGGTATCATACGCAGATATGTTTTTCACTTTGCGAAACCACCCAGAATGGCAAAGGGACTGTGGGTTAGTACCCCCACAGGACCCTATGGTGCTCGCACTTGAACGAGAAAGTAAGGAAAGTAGGGGTAAGCTAAAGAGGTGTTGCTCATCATGTAGTATTGGACAGAGATGTACGAAGGTGGATAAGGTTGAAAACTTCAGAAGCTGCGCCCTATGGAAAGTGGGAATCTGGAGGTATTGTTAGAGGAGGCGTGGAAAGTGTTTAGCAACAGGGAAGAAGAAGGTCGACAAGGACAGATGAAGTTGATGGCCACTCTGGTTCAGAGACCGGCCAGGCAACGACCACGGCTGGGGCGGGATCAGAGTGCTTTGTGCAAGGGTTGGAGAATGGGAAGGCTTCTATGAATGTCAAATGTAACAGAGGACTGACGGGGACCTGGGGGATCTACCCTGGTGGATCCACTGGTTAAACTTAAGCTGGGGAGAGAACAAGAAGAAGTAGAACTTTTGGTAGACACAGGAGCAACGTACTCTGTTTTGAATCAAGCTTTAATACCACTGGGGGACGACTATGTTATGGTAAAGGGAGCGACCGGCCAATCTGAAAAGGCGTATTTTTGTAAACCTTTAAAGTTGATTTGGTTTACTGTCTTAGATTTGAAGGACGCCTTCTTTTGCCTTCCTCTCCATAAAGCCAGCCAAAAGTTGTTTGCATTTGAATGGGAAAATCCTAAAACTGGTCGAAAGACCCAGCTCACCTGGACAGTGTTGCCACAAGGGTTCAAGAATAGCCCTACTCTTTTTGGCAACCAGCTTGCAAAGGACTTGGAATCCTGGGAAGCTCCATCCGAAAAAGGAAAATTACTGCAGTACGTGGACGACATTTTGATCGCTACTGAGACAGAAGAGGACTGTGCAACGTGGATGGTGAGCTTGTTAAATTTTTTAGGACTACGGGGGTATCGGGTCTCTAAGAAGAAAGCCCAGGTGAAACAACGTAAAGTAAACTACCTGGGCTATGAGATCACTGCGGGGCAAAGAACTTTGGGACAGTCCCGTAAGGAGGCCATATGTCAAACCCCGAAACCTCAGACAGTAAAAGAATTAAGGACCTTCTTGGGAATGACGGGGTGGTGCAGGCTATGGATCTATAATTATGGACTGCTTGTTAAGCCCCTGTATGCGCTAACGAACACCGAACAGACACACCTCGAATGGGATGAGGAGGCTGAGCAAGCCTTCGATTCACTGAAGAAGGCTTTGATGTCGGCCCCAGCTCTAGGACTCCCAGATGTGAGTAAACCGTTTCTTCTCTTTTCTTATGAGAAGCAGGGCATTGCCCTGGGAATACTGGCACAAGACCTAGGTCCATACCGACGAGCTGTCGCCTACCTCTCTAAACAACTAGATGCGACTGCAAAAGGGTGGCCTGGGTGCCTGCGAGCTGTGGCTGCCCTGATATTGAACATACAGGAAGCTCAGAAGTTCACTCTGGGCCAGAAAATGACTGCCTATGTGTCCCATACAGTATCGGCAGTCCTGGAAGCAAAGGGAGGGCATTGGCTCTCCCCACAAAGATTTCTGAGATACCAAGCTGCACTAGCAGAACAAGATGATGTACAGATAATAGTCACTAATATTGTCAACCCAGCTTCTTTCCTCAGCGGTAACGTGGGGGAACCAGTGCACCATGACTGTCTGGAAACAATTGAGGCGACATACTCAAGTCGCCCTGACCTGAAGGAAAGCCCCATGAAGGATGAGGACAACTGGTTCACGGACGGAAGCAGTTACGTCCTGAACGGTAATCGACACACGGGGTGTGCCGTTACCACCAGTCAAAAGGTAATAGAATCAGGACCTCTGCCTGCAAATACTTCTGCACAAAAGGCAGAAATAATCGCTTTAACTCGAGCCCTGGAACTGGCCAAGGGTAAGATCATAAACATATACACGGACTCCAAATACGCTTTCGGAGTTGTGCACGCACATGGAGCAATTTGGAAAGAAAGAGGACTATTGAACTCCCAAGGGAAAAACATCAAACATGCGGAGGAAATTTTTAAACTATTAGAAGCTGTTCAACTTCCTGAGAAGGTGGCGATTATGCATATTAAAGCACACCAAAAAGTGAACTCTGAATTGGAAAAAGGAAACGAGCTGGCGGATAGGGAGGCAAAACGGGCTGCCAAAATAGAGATAAAGACGGAAGGAGCACTTATTCCCGATAGGCAAATGTCCCTGGAAAGTAAACCAGAATATACCAGGGAGGATCAGAAACTTATTGCAGATCTGGAAGGGACATATAACAAGGAAGGGTGGGCTTATACCCCACAGGGGAAATTAATTATCCCCTCTCGTTTACTATGGCATTTCACACGAGAGGAGCATAGAAAGAGACACTGGGGAGCAGAAGCTTTGTATAGTCATTTGATAAAAGAGACTGTAGCCAGAAATTTGTATACCACGGTAAGGCAGGTGACTCGACAATGCGACATCTGCCTCCGGACTAATCCCAAAAACGCCCCCAAACTAGAAATGGGTCAGATTGGGAAGGGCAACGGGCCTGGGCAACAATGGCAAGTAGATTTTACGGAATTACCAAGAAAAGGGGGGTATCGATATTTGTTGGTACTGACTGATACCTTTTCAGGCTGGCCAGAAGCATTCCCTACTAGAACAGCTAAGGCTCGGGAAGTAACTAAAGTACTGATACAAGAAATAATACCACGATTTGGGGTTCTGGCAATCATATCCTCAGATAGAGGACCACACTTTGTCTCAAAAGTAGTACAACAAATTAGCCACCATTTGGGTATAGATGGGCAGCTTCATACCCCGTACCGCCCTCAGTCAAGCGGTCAAGTGGAAAAGATGAACCACTTAATCAAACAGCAAATTGTAAAATTGGGGCAAGAAGCAAACCTGACATGGCCTCAGTCCTTGCCCTTGGCCCTTTTACGCATACGGACAAGGCCAAGGGCAAGGGAAGGGCTAAGCCCCTTTGAAATTTTATATGGACAACCCTACGGGGTACAGAGAGGAATATCTACACAAATTGGAGATGAAATCATGAGCTCCTACATGGTGGCGTTAGGGAAGCAACTCAATAAGATCAGAAAACATGTAATTGGTACTGGATGGACCTGTACATGATATACAACCTGGGGACTATGTGTATGCTAAGTCTCTTACAGAAAAAACCTTGGAGCCACAATGGGAAGGGCCATTCCAGGTGCTGCTCACGACGTTTACAGCCATCAAGATTAGGGAATACTCGGCCTGGATACATCACACCCGAGTAAAGAAAGCCCATAAATCCCCATGGAAAG
Source organism: Tyto alba (assembly GCF_018691265.1). Classification (NCBI taxonomy): domain Eukaryota; kingdom Metazoa; phylum Chordata; class Aves; order Strigiformes; family Tytonidae; genus Tyto; species Tyto alba. Next base: position 45,163,483 of record NW_024881275.1, on the reverse strand, counting down.
TTACCCAAGTTCGGCCAGGAAGATTACGCTTCTCACGATAAGTCTGATAATCATTTTTCCTCTAATGCATAGTCGAAGGTTCAGTGAATGGCCATGGTCCCAGGCTTACATTGGGCATACTAATAAGACTAGAAATGTGAGCAACCACACGTTGGCTACTATAGTTATGCAGGGGACAAATGTGCCCACAAAAGAAGAATGGGATGCCTATCCAGGAGAACCACAATTGCAGGGAACATTGGGACAAGAAATTAAAATTCAGATGCAGAGCATTTAATAGCTCTACTTACTGGGCAGGAAAACAAAGGCTGTTTGGGACAAAACCACCAATTTTGAAAGGAGATTCCAATCGTGGTGGACTATGGTGAATTTTACTTATGACCCCACTACTAACATAGCTACTGCCTTTGTGCTCACTATACATAATGCCACAGTTTATGTAATCCACCCCATCATTGCATTAGGATTGAATCATGAGGACACAGTGCTCTATCCTTCAGAACATAGAGCATGGGCCCGGAAGGTGAATGAGAAATGGCAGACTGTAAATGTGGAATCTTGTATTACCCAAGAACAACAGGGGTTCATTTGTGAAAGTAATACAATTGATGCCCAAGATGTATGCCTTGACACTGAGCAAAGTATTTGCCACTTCGAAATTCACCCAGATAATAGTAAAAAACGGTGATTGTATATACTGGTCAAGGCTGTATATGTTTAAGAACTGCTTGTGTATTCGTAGAGATAGATCATGACAATGTAACTTTGCCCATTGGGAATCATTCTAATTTCTGTATTTGTAACTTTGTTAATATCATTGGGTGTGACTTTGTATATTGGGCACCAGTGGTTTCCCACCAGTTGATAAAATTTAAAATCACAGGGTATCTCGAGTTATCACCTACACCTATTGGAATGAACCTTACATTAGTAAGGCAATTGATTAAACACCAAGATCTGTTGGGGATCTTGAGAGAAATTCAGAAAAACGGAGAGAAAACTTTAGTCACTGTTCACCATGATACAAAAGAAATAAACAGGGTTTAGCAAAGAGCAAAACAAGATGCAAGTCATAACTGGTGGGATACTTTTTTCGGCTGGTCGCCTTCTGCAACAGGGATTCTTAACACTATGATACACCCCATTGTGATCCTACTAGGTAGTTTAGGAATTTTATGAGTACTAAGCATCATGTTATATTTATGGGTCTGGAGAACGTTTAAAAGGATAACTGCTATGCATGAGGCTTTATATTATTCGGGAAAATTGTTGAAGTAAAAGAATTTACTTAGTATGATAAGAAAAGGGGGGATAATTGATACAGGGCCTAGATAGGAACAGGGGATGTAAGGGTCAATATGGGAATAGCAAGAAGAGGATGACAAGGGAAATAGTCGAGATAAGAGTTTGCCTAGCTTGTACGAGGTGTTTGTGTTGCTCGACCACTATCTCCTGTTTAAGTAAAAAACCTCCTCCACCCCTGAGTAAGTGAAGATGTTTGTGTTGATCGACCACTATCTCCTGTTTAAGTAAAAAGCCTCCTCCACCCCTGAGTAAGTGAAGATTACCCCACAACCAGCACAAACCTGCTCTGCGGGTCCAGGGGGTGACAGAGACTGCGCAGACTCAACTGGGAGGAGATCATGGAAATGCTAATTTTAATACGAAGCGGGGATAGGTGATGCATATGTATAGGCGTATTGTGAAATATTATGAATATGTAATCATTTGCTCTATAAATCTAAGGCAACGGTGCCACATGGTAGCACACATATTTGGAGGAGTGATCCCCTGTGTGCCCAGCGCTGAATAAACATACCTACTTTACAATCTATCAGATTGTGGAGTCTCTTTTCCGCACGTCATCAGTCCAAAGGTTATTCCTTGCCTTGGCAAAGACACCTTATTCACTTTGTCTAAGATGCAAGGGTTGTTAGTCTAACAGATTACAGAAGAAAATGCAACGCTAAAAACCATTTCTCCGTAGCATATTATTGTGTTTCCTTTCCCACAGCAGAAAGTTAAAAGTACTTTTAAACTATATTTTATGCTACTGAGAGTGTTATAGGTAGATTAAGGCCAATCACATCCAAATATGGATTAATGAATCTTTATTAAGGTAAGAGAGCAAATGCAGCACTGGGGTGGCCGAGGAGTCGCAGCTCCGTCCAGGCTCACCAAATTGTTTAAGTTTCAAACCCCCTTTTATCCACACAGCTGCCGCTTTCAACCCCTTCAGCACGCCTCCTGGCTCCTTCTACAATCTTATCTTCTACACCTTGGCCTTCAAGTCTGGGCCAATTTGCAGCTCCTTTGTCTTTTATGGCTCAGTGGTTTCCGTTCCTCTCTTATCTCAAGGACAAGGGATACCAGAGATGGCCCATTCTGTTCTTTCTCATTCCATTGCAAAGGAGTTACCACCCTTTGATATGGATCATCTGGTGAGCATCCCAAGAGGGGGGGCTGTTGGGTTGGTGTTTCCTCAGATCAATTCCCCCCTTTTCTTTTCCCAGTAGTAAAGTCTTTTACTTTTCTTAAAATGTGGATCATTGTACTAATAATAGCTTTAGCCTAAGAAGTAATTGTTTAATTACTTTTAGCGAAAGCAAAATTCTTCTATTACTTATCACAAACCACCCCTTTTCCTTTTTAATACTCTATTTTGCTTGAGCTTACTAACACTTAGTCTCATTCTTCTCTTAATATGATAACTTTGTGGGCACCAGCCAATGCAGCCATTTCAGGGTTTATCGACATTGCTGTTATTTGCATCCCCACAATAACATGAGATATTAGCCATATAAAGCAGGGTATTAAACATGGTAAGAACAGTAAGCCTGCCATAGCAGAAAGGAAGAAAAATCCAAACTTTTTCCACACTCTGATGTTGGACTTAACAGTAAGCACTTGATGCATGGATTTGCTGCTATCAGAGCGAACCCTATCAGGATGATTAGCAGAGGTCCGGTATAACATATACTCCCACCTCTCATGCCTATGGGGTTGCAGCCCACAGCTGAGAAAAAGGTCTTCTTGGTGGCGAGCACAGAGGTTAACACGGTATTGACCTCTACTGTTTAACGAATCCGTGTGTTAAGAGTTAGTCAATTCAAGTGCAGCTCCTTTGTAGCCACTTCCTTTGTTTCTAAGCAAAGAAAACTTTTGGCACTTTCCGATAGTGTCCTTCCATCAACTCTCAGGGACATCCAAAATTCCGGGGACTAACCTCTTTTCCCATAAATCAAGGTTACAGTTCGTGCCCCTTCCCTATATTCACAGTCCCTATTACAGTTATAACACAATTTTCTCCATCTGCGAGAAATACCACCTCTGGCACAAAACCCACACTTCATGACATCCGTATATATACTCGAGACAAGGTATTACCCTATTAGATTGATATTCTAGCAATGCCTGATCGAATTCAAAATGCTCATAATCTATTACCAAAAGCCACTCTGACACTTGTCCGCCAGTTAATGCTCGGTAAAGGCCAGCTTTTCCCTGACATTTTTTGTGGTTCCCTATACATCAAGTAAGTAAATGAATAAGTAAATTTTCACAGTGTTACCTCTGAACCCAGTCAAAAACCCAGTCAAACCACTGGTTAAGAGTCATTCAATCCCCTCCTGATGAATTTACTTAGTCCTTTGAGGGTGACTTGTAGTTGGTCAGTTGATGGTATCACAGTCCACTCCTGAGGCTTTTCCACCGGTCCTTTTCCTCAGGAGGCATGAGTCTGTTAGCGGTCGCAATCGTGAATAGAACTTATCTACACACAGCAGATAAGCAGGCACTTCTTTATTCCAGCACTGGGGAACACGGGGGATAACTCCGCCAAAGACGTGTTCATCGATAGGTATAAAGCACAACATATTTATACACTTTTTCAGCAGAGTCATAGTTACATAAGATCGATAATTCCATAACGTTTAAGTTGACCTTTATAATGATTGGCTTTTAGTTACCTCACCTTCCCTATATTCCTATTCTGCAGAAATCATTGGTCATCCTCACTAATTGATTTAAATAGAATGGGGGGAGGGCAATGATTAGCATATTCATGTTATTTCTTGTATATTATTATCATATGCAAATGTCTCCGACGCATGCGTGGTTATTCTGGATGGGTGTCTCTGGTGGTCGTCGATAGTCTTCATCACTGTGTCTGCTGATTGAACTCCATCCTTGCGCATGCTCATTCCACCTTTGGTTAATGTTCACCTCTCCCTTGCCCAATCTTTCCAACCAAACCAGTTTTCCTCAGGTACCTATTGTTTCAAGACAAGATCCATAACCAGTACCCATTACGTTAATTCAGAGCCCATGACGATTCTTATAATGTTCAAAGCACACAGCATACTAGTTGCTTAACCCTAAGGGCCTTAGTGTACTTTATATTCTCATAGCTACTGTAGCTTCATGTTAAATCAAAATCATACTTGTAAACTAAAATCAAAATAATATTCTAGGATTCAAACTATTTTATTAAGGTAACTGCAACAAGTCCACCCCTTTTCTTTTGTTCGGATCGCTGTCTCAGTGGTCAGCAGCACCTGAAATGGACCTTCCCACTCAGGAGTTAATGATTAATCTTTCCACGCTTTTATCAATACCCAATCACCTGGTTTTACATTGTGGATATTAAAATCCAATGGTGGTATTTGAGGCAGAAGCCCTTTCTTTCTTAGTTTCATTAAAGTGTTAGCAATTCTTATTACATACTTTCTTACATACTGATCTCCTACTTCAGGGATGACAATATCCCTGTCATTACTCATATATGGTAATCCAAACATCATTTCATAGGGAGAAATACCCAGGTCCGCTTGTGGCTGAGTATTGAGCCTTAATAAGGCCAACGGCAGGCATTTAATCCAAGACATCTGAGTCTCAATCATTAACTTAGTCAAGGGTTGTTTTGAAGTTTGATTCATTCTTTCTCCTCTTCCAGAACTCCGAGGATGCCATGGGGTGTGCCACGCCCATTCAATCCCTAAGGCTTCAGATAGTTGTGAGCTTCAGGGCTTCTAAAACTTCTCTGATCAGCTGCTCATGTACTAGCTCCTTCCCTTTTGTATTCATAAGCCCTCTTCTTTCCCATATTTTCCAAATGTGTGGACCACTCCAAATGCATATTTTGAGTCTGTGTACACTGTCCCTTCCTTATCTCTCAAATATACCAATGCCTGTTTTAGGGCATACAGTTCACAGACTTGTGCTGACGACCCAGCAATTTCCCCTTTTCAAACACTTCCATCTTCTGCCCCTCGATAATTGCATAACCCAATATTCTTTTCCCTTCTAGGCATCGAGAGGACCCATCAATAAATAGTTTTTCCCTATAGGGCAAAGGTTCATCTAACAGATCTCATATTTTCGTTTGATAACTTATAAAATCCACACAGTCATGCTCTAGTTCCTGAATATCCTCCCACAATTCTAGTAATTTAACCACCAGTTTTCCTTCATCCAGCACCACACCTATTCCTAACTGCACTTGTAAATCTCTACCTAGCAAATTACATCCTACCCCTGGCATTAACAACAGATCACTAACAGCATATTGATCTTCCCCTTGTATTAATACATTCTTTATAACTGGGACCAAAACCCCTTTGCCTTTGGCCCATACAGCCCAGGTTGTATCTTTTACATAATTTTCCTCCTGGGGACTTAATTTCAAATTTATCAAGGGCTCTTCTGTTGGTATACCCCCCAGGAGGTAGAGCCCCTGACACCCCTAGTGATTACCACCCTCATCCTGTTGGGTTACTTCAAACACCAACAGGTCCCATATTTTCTGGGGGCATTCTTGTTTACAATGCCCCCTGCCTTTCCCACAATAAAAACATCCCCTTGGGATTTCCCCAGCCAGTGGTGCCTCTTCTCTTGGTTCCACTTTCCCTTTAATTCCCTCTTTTTTTGTTGTTTTTTTTTTTTTTGTTTGTTTGTTTGTTTTTTTTTTCAAATATACTTTCTGTGCTTCTCTCAGGAGTTCATCCAGACTCTTATTATAATGACCTATAGTCACTCATATCTCTCCTCCCCTCTTATTCATTCTGATTCCACTGCAGAGGGGTTACAGGGAGTTTCTGTTCCCCGGGTATCCCCTGCTGATTTTCTCTCTCCCATATCCACATTCCAGCCGTTCTGATCATCTGTCTCTCTTCAGGGGAAAAAAAAAAAAAAGGATTCCCATAACCGATTGCATTTCTTCCCGTGTGTATGCACTGGGTCCCAAAAATTGATGAATCCTTTCCGACAGCCCCACAGGGTCCTCTAATAACTTCCTAATTTCTTTCTTATACGCCCTCACTTCTACATTAGTGAGCGGCACATCCACAAATCCTACCCCTCCCTTTGAATTCCTGCCGCTGGAACTTCCCCGCAGGGGATTAACCCTAGCCGCCCCGTGCTCCCTTAAACGATTCCCCCCCCTTCGTTGCTGCCGGGTTTCAGGTCTGATATTAACAACAGGGGCCTCCTCACCCGCATCTTCCTGCTGCACCCCCTGCACCCCTTGATTTTCTAGGTGTGCCGGGTTATATGGGGGGGTAAATTATCCAAAGGGTCCCATCTCCTTCCTTTCCCTTTCACCTTCTTCAACCTCCCCCTGCTTCAATTTAAAAAAAAAATCCCAAATCCCCACAACCCCTTCCAACATGAGGCATATTCACTTTCTTCTTGATTAAATGGTTCCTTTGAATTAACAAATATTAAGAGCTTAACAAATCCAATCCTCTTCTGATCCATATTTTGGCCCATACATCGAATCTGTCCTGATAGGTCCTTTAATCCATTTAAACATACAATAATTTACCATCTTGATTTTACTCTTTCCTCTGATATATGGGCTGTAATCCCAATTTGTTAACTTCTTTCATAATGGACTGTCTGATGGAATACCACCTGGTAATTTCTTGTTCCTTTTTTTTTTTTTTTTTTTGTCCCACCGCTAGGCTTTTCTTCCCAGCCTTTCCCTAATGGATTGTGTGGGAAATGTGACAATCTTTGGCTCCCTATTACCCTGGGAACTCAACTATCTAGCTCCTAGTTTCTTTCTTATATCCGTCCAGGATTTAGCCACAAACTGGGTCTTAAATAGGGCCTGACCCACTGGACTATCAGAGTCCAGACCTGAATATAATTGCAACCCCTTCCTTAGATGCTCTAACCATTCAGTGGGGGTCTCGTCCTTCTTTTGTTGTTCATTGAAGGCCTTATCAATATTCTGCCCCCTCGGTACTGAATCTCTAATTCCTTGAATTATCATGTCTTGGAGGTCGATCATATTATTTCTATGGACCGGGTCTTAATTATTCCAATTAGGTCGCTGGGGGGGGCACTTTGTATCCCCAGCGGGTCCTTGTTGACATCTTTGGTCCCAATGTCTCATACCAGCGGTTCTGATCATTCCTCGTTCCTCACTAGTAAATAAGATTCTCAAGATGTATTCCATCTCATCCCAGGTGTAAATATTTGGGCCAAGGAACTGATCAAACCGTTCTGCCACCCCCTAGAGGGTCCTTCAATAAGTGTCCCAATTTTTCTTAAATTCTCTCACATCCCCGGAGCTGAGTGGGATCGATACAAAACCAACTCCAGGCTGGGGTCCTCCCATTGCTGTTTCCCTTAACGGATATAATAATGTTTCCCTTTTGCTTTCCCTAGTCTGACTTCTAGTCATCCTCCTAGGTGGAGGAGGAATTACTGCCTCATCAGACTCAGAATTGAATTTTTTTTTTTTTTATTAATTAACAGGGACTCTGAGGGAGCGGAGGGAGAAGAATCCCGCCCAGGGTCTTGGGATGGATTAAAAAGGGGAAACATAGAGAGGAGGAGGAGTGTCATCTATATCCTTCTTTTTCTTGTTGTTTTTCTTTCCCTTTAACGGAAATAAATTTGAGGTTCGTGATGTACTTGGAATCCATAAGAAGGCGTATTCACTCTCCTCCTTATTAAATGGCTGTTTGTCATTTACATAAATATTTACTTGTTGACATATCCAGTCTTCAAAAGAGCCATAAACTGGCCAATAAAAATCCTTCCTTGTCTCCTTCCCCCCCATACTTCCATACGATAATGGATCATCTTTTCCCTAGATATCTTTTTCTTCGGGAGGGGGAATTATCCCAATGCTTAATCATAAGCCCTAACGGACTATCTGGAGGTATTTTAGGGAGTTCACCACCCCCACCCTGCTTATTCTGTATGGTGCCAGCAGCCTTACTTTTGCTCTGGCCCATCTTCCGGCAGTGCCTTCTGTCACACGAGTCACTCGCTTTCCCCCATTCGTGGCCCACGCCCTCGCGGGCAATGGGAACCGCACTAATGGGAGGTCCACACTCGCTTCGCCCCTTGGACTCCTAAGTCCGGTGGACGTCTCAATCACTCACACTCCGGGTACCCAGTCCCCAACCGAACGGTATCTCAATATACTTACTCAGTCCAGAGTCTTCATTCGGTCTTCGTGCACAAATATTACGGGGAACAGCCGTCTTGGGGTGTTACCGGGGAGTCCAATCCCCCACCCCGTATCCTCTTTGCTCTCCTATCTCGGTTCGGAAAATCCAGGTGAGCTAGGTCAGGATTCCCCCTGGGACCATCCAAGGATGGGGGCGCCCTCCCAGAGTTGAATTCCGAGTCAGCTGTCTGGATCCGAGTCATGGCACCAAACTTTGTTATAGGTAGATTAAGGCCAATCACATCCAAATATGGATTAATGAATCTTTATTAAGGTAAGAGAGCAAATGCAGCGCTGGGGTGGCCGAGGAGTCGCAGCTCCGTCCAGGCTCACCAAATTGGTAAAGTTTCAAACCCCCTTTTATCCACACAGCTGCCGGTTTCAACATCTTCAGCACGCCTCCTGGCTTCTTCTACAATCTTATCTTCTTTCTTCAGTCCTGTGGTCAGGTACACCTTGGCCTTCAAGTCTGGGCCAATTTGCAGCTCCTTTGTCTTTTATGGCTCAGTGGTTTCCGTTCCTCTCTTATCTCAAGGACAAGGGATACCAGAGATGGCCCATTCTGTTCTTTCTCATTCCATTGCAAAGGAGTTACCACCCTTTGATATGGATCATCTGGTGAGCATCCCAAGAGGGGGGGCTGTTGGGTTGGTGTTTCCTCAGATCAATTCCCCCCTTTTCTTTTCCCAGTAGTAAAGTCTTTTATTTTTCTTAAAATGTGGATCATTGTACTAATAATAGCTTTAGCCTAAGAAGTAATTGTTTAATTACTTTTAGCAAAAGCAAAATTCTTCTATTACTTATCACACTACTTTTATTTCTCATTGAGCAGCTTAAGCAAGAAGAGAGGCATAAAAGAGAAGACTCTTCTAAGAAAAATTAGACATTTTCTATCAGTTTCAGCAACAGCAGACAAATTTCCTGTGACTAGGCAACAGAGAATGAAGGAAAGAAACACACTTAATGTGGTTATTAGGAAACCGAGGGAGCAACTGTAAAGGGCAACCTGTCATGCCTGTTCCTATGTTGTCTATAAAACAGTTACAGGAACAAAAACCTGTATCTTTTCACCTGAATATGGTACTTAAGTGTTTACATTTGGAAAGAATCTGTCCTATTTTCAAAGTATGTTAGTGGTGTGGGGGTTTTTTCATAAAACCTTTTTAGCAATTAAACTCCATGTGGCTTTCTATATATCGGGATTTGGATTCACCGCTTGCCAATATGCATGTTTGACTACAAAGTGGCTTCTTTCTGACTGCCTTAAAGCAGAAAAATGCACCCATGGAATTAGCCTTTATGTTGTTGTAATATCACTCTCTTTTTTCATGCATAAAGTGTCTAGATGTAAATAAAAGTGCAGATACCTGAGAAACAAAGAAGAACTGATTTTCAGTTACATTAAAATCCCTCGATGCAGGCAATATGCAAAAACATTCTTGTGTAAATGAGAACCAGGCACTTACTTTGAATGTGAAGTAACACTGGTTTATAATGGGGCTGAGACTGCTTTATACAACAGGAGTCAAATTCACAGCTGGGCAAGGTTCTTGCATGCATCAGCAAAGACTTGCATCAGGCACCTAAGGACTTCAGTGGAACGGAGATCCATATGGTTCTATGAAGAGCTCTGAATCTCATACAATTCTTGAGAAAACTATATTATATTCTTGAAAAAAATGTATTTTTTTCAATATCTAGTCAAAGATCTGTATCATTTGTGACTGTCATGCATGTCAGATCCAGTTTCTGTACCAATTGCCTATGTTCACAGAGTATGTGACTTTGTCATTCTGTTTTTCTGCCTCCATAGAGGCTCAGCTAAAACATGTTTAGTCTCAGATAATTCCATTGCTTGACTGACACAAGCAGAACCATAACAAAAAGAGCACATTGCTTTTTTCCAAGACTGAGTGACCTCTTCTTGAGTACAGGCCTAGAGGTATGAACTTCCAAGTGCTGCTTCTGATACTTTGTGCTTGTCCTCGGTTGGAAGATGGGTACAATAATAGTAAGGGAACCATAGCTTCTTTATCAGCCTTCTACACAAATCAGCTCTTTAATATCTGAAAACACTTTTCAACCACTTTCTCATTTGCATGTGTTCCTCTTATTCTCTAAGTAAGAAGAGTAGGCATCCTTCTCAAATGGGAAAAGAACGCATGTTTAAGGACAAAAAACAGTAATGTAGGCTGATCAGCCTACCAGTATGCAAAAGTGGCACATGATCAAAACTTGACTGTGTTTGTACTATATCATGAAATGATATATGAATGTATATAACTTTTTTTTTTAATAGATTAACTAACTAAAGGGCTAGGCACTAGAAAACTTAATAAGTTTAAATGTTGTGCTTCTCTAGCAGGTCCCAGTCTATCATGGTATCTGATGGTGTACCTAAGGACAAGCACAGTTCTACTGAAGTTAAAAAGGTTAAATGCATTAACTTCTTTGCTACGCCTAAAAGGAACAAAGAACACAGTTGCCAGAGAACCTCCCTGCACGTAGAACTCTCCCTTGGTCCCTGAGACATCCTGTGTGGGTAAACCCAGCCCAGCTCAGAACTGAGGTGGAAGACTGCCTTCTCTGTATCCTATCCTGTGTTCCCATGTTGGTCACAGGAATTTCAGTGGGGGACAGTGGGGAACAGTACTGAACTAAGGGTTCAAAGCCAGACACTCCTGTAACAAGATAGCTCACGCTACTGATGAAGTGAGAAAAGAGGCAAAAGACATGCAATAAGCGGGTGAATACTGCTTGGGGGTTTGGGTTGTTTTTTGTTTGTGTTTGTTTGTTTGTTTGTTTGTTTGTTTTTTGTTTTTTGGTTTTTTTTTTTTCAAAATAAGAAAGATGTGTGAAGAAGTGACAACTTTTAGAGAAAGGTGAGGAGTGTAGGTAGGGAAGCATGTATTTCCGTGCACTTAAAGAACTGTTCTTTTACAGTAGCTAACAGAAGGAAAACGGTGCAAGGCTATAAAACTCCCTTGGCAGCACGCTTGCAAACCAACATGTTTTGCTGAACATGGGTCAGTTTGTACCACACACTGGACTCAGAGCCATACCATAATGCAGTTCTATCCTACAGCTATGCTGCACTGACCAGCAACCTCTGTCAGTTTAAGAGTACACATGCTGCATGATCTGAATGAGCAGCAAGGGGTAGTTTGCTTCCTCCATCTATTGGGTCCAGTTGGGGTGGAGTTCATTTTCTTCATAGCAGCCCAAATAGTGCTGTGGTTTAGATTTGTGACAAACATAGAGTTAATAACAAAAACACCAATGTTTTAGCTATTGCTGAATAGTGCTTGCTCCTTGTCTCTGTTTCTCATTCTGCCCTCCCCCAGGGAGTAGCCTAGGGATGGGCAAGAGGTTGGAATGGGAGAGCGCAGACATCTGACCCGAACTGACCAAAGAGGTATTCCATACCACATAGCATCATGATCAGCAATAAAACTGGGGAGGAGAAGTTTTGTCCTAAGTAGTCATTACTTGGAGATAGGCTGGGCATCAGTCTGCTTGTGAGAGGTGGTGAGCAATTGCCTTTGCATTATTTGCTTTTTTCCCTTTTTTTTTTTTTTTTTTTTTTTTTTTTCTTATCAGACTGTCTTTACCTTGACTCATAATTACTTTCTTTTTTCCACTTTTTCCCTCTCACTCCTCTCCCCTGTCCCACTGAGAGGTTGGAGCAAGTGAGCAACTGGGAGGGAGCTTAGCTGCTGGCTGGGATCAATCCACCACGCCACAAAAGCAGGCCAAGAATAAGTACTGGTTCAGAGAATCTCAGCAGGCTTTTTGTTGTTCCAGGTGGGTGCTTGGAGAGAAAGTGCATTATATTCAGACTCCTTTTCATTTTTTCTTGCATGAAAGGGTATGTTACAGCCATACCTACTCTTCCAGCTGATGGGACTCACTTTCAGTCAGGTCATAAAGGGCTTCTCTTCATCTCCCCCTGTTGTAACCAGAATTCCACCGAGTCCCTTCCTGGTTAGAAATTTCTTGTTTCTTTCAAAGAAACTTCCAAAAAGCTGTCCCAGTGCTGACACCTTTGTCATCACAGCAGACACATTGTAGCTGTTCAACAGGACCAGCTTGCAAGTATCACACAGGTTCAAAAACACTTGTCTGTGGCAGGTAAATCCAGTCACAAGACAACTTTGAAGATAAGAAGCAAGCATACTCAGTGAAACAACCCACCTGCTTTCTTCAGTTCCAGCACTCCCCTGAGATGTACAGAGGTTTTAAAGGCAAAAGTCAGGCTTTCACAGCATTCTTACTAAGCCAAATTGGCATTCAGCAATAAATTAACTACAGATACCACAGGACTAGTCTGCAGCTTGATTTGGGAAAACTAATTTATAAGGTACTAAGCACAATTATATTTACTTCGGCTGTGAATCTCTTCTTTTCACATGGAGACAGTAGGAAGAAAGCCATACATAATGAAATGCAGCATTTAGATAAAAATCTCTGGCATTAATTATACATCATCACGTCGTGCTCAAGTATACTTCAGCTTATCTCATGTGCAGTGGTTTGTTTTGTCTTTTAATACCATGACCAAGTAAAGTACTTCCCTAACAAGACAAAATTTACCAGAAAAGCAGATGCTTTGAAAACATTCTTTGTGACCAAGATTTGTTGTGTCTGCCTCCTCCCATCCTATTTTGTCTACTTTGATTTTTCTCGCCTGACACAAAACATTGGTGTTCAGCCAGCAGATTTACTGGTGGAAGTGAACTGACATGATTGCCTTCCTGTGTAAGTGAGAGCAGGACCAAGAGTACTTACTCCAATCCTATGCATCCCAGGGAGTGAAGAGTGCCACCAGTTTCTGCAAATCTATTCATGTCCCTGACATGATGAGTTGCGGGGGAGATGTCTGACTGCAGAAAAGTTTAATGTGCTTTCATCAAGCACTCCAGAGGTCCATCCACTTGCTGGTGATTTGGGAAACAAGAAGGTTCTGGTAGGTTACTGGTTCTATTTCTTCAAGACACTGCTTATTGCTTACTAGCATGCAAACATGCTGCTCTGGGGGAAGAGAAGCAAGACATTATCAAGCCAATGCTTGTGTCCCATCATGCTTTAGCTGAGGAGCTGCGCCAAAAACCTTTCTGTAGAAGATACAGATGGAACTTGTTGTCATCACAGCAGTACACAATGGCAGGAGGTGCAATGTATACACATCCACCACTGAGACACATAAAAGTCCTACAAACACAGCAGAAGGGGCACTTTAATACTACAATAGCACAGAAGAGCTTTAGGAATCTAAACATGATCTCAGTTCATATAAAGCAAGCAGAAGAGATGTGTAGATGTGGCACCTAGGGACATGGTTTAGTGATGGACTTGGTTGTGTAAGATTTATGTTTGGACTTGATGATCAGAAAGGTCTTTTCCAACCTAAATGATTCCATGATTCTAAGAGAAATCATTTGATAGCAAATGAGAGCAAGCCCTTGATGAATCTGCTCACCTAGGCTTCCCCAAAATGGAAGAGAAACTCCTAAGAAAGCGGAAGTGCTTTTGCCTTCTTCCACTAAGACACTTGCTTAGTCCCAGGTAAGGTTGAAGCCACAAGAGCTGTCACTCCCATTGCCCAAGCAACAAGTGGTCCATGGCAGCTTAAGAATATCTGGAAGGTGAAGGCTATGCGACATTTATGCTCTCTACCACCAGTCTCATGGACTCACAGAAGAGTGGGAGAATGGCTGAAGAAACCAAAGGAGTTATGATGTACATTGTATTTCCTGACACTACTCTTCTTGTCCAAACAGACAAAAGAGAGCCTGCACAATGTTGTTCTTCAAAGTAGGCCTTGAGATGCTTTTGACAGTGATATTATTTGAAAATTGATTTCTTACAAAGCACCCCACAAGTATATGACTGTTGCTTTCCATCCACAGAAACTGGAATAACTACTTTAAGCCTGAATTTTTCTAGTTATCCAAGTACAGGTCCTATGTATTAGACATGCAATGGTTTATAAATTGACATTTGGTTGAAATACATGCAAAGAATAAAACATTTGTTTCCCTGGGTAGTTGAGGCTTAGTCTTTCTCCCGTGATGAAATGTGTGACCTTGGCTTGAAAGGCACTAGTGCAAGGCTTTCAGTTTTCAGGGAAGCTACCTGGATGCAACAGCAGTGTGTTGGTTGTCAAGTGAATTTCAAGAAACACCAAGTTGGCCCCTCTCTAAAAAGGGCAGCAATTCATCTTTTAGGACAACCACAGATGACCCAGACTTGGTCACAAAGTCAGGAGACTGGCAGGGCCAAGACTGTTTTTCTGAACAGTGGAAGACCTTTTTCCCCTCCAACTTTTTAAGTGTAACTCTAAGTTGCTTTTTAAGTGTAAGTTAACTCTAGTGAGGTTTAGGTGGTTTATATGGGATACTCATATCAGGCATGCCCTTTGAAAAAGGGCTGATTAATCTTTTTAGAGTGTATATACTAGATGATCAATATACCAAACAGTACTAATAGAGAAAGTGACCAGATCATACTTTAAAGCAGAACTTTGGTCACAAACAATATAATTTTCTGAGAGATGAAAATGTTAAATTTTGTCCAACTTTTGGGGGAGAGAGAGGAAGAAGAACATTATCTGAATGAGATGGAATTGACCCAGATGTGGCTTACATTAATTTATTTCTTTTAAAAAAAGTACCAAGAGAGATCTGACTTCCCAAGACCTCAGTTCCTTATATTAAATAGCTTTAGGAATTGGATGTCCATATGATTTTGCTATATTCCGAATTGCACTGGTGTCAGAAAATGCCATGGTCAGTTGACAGAAGGTCTGCCAAATAGCCCTAAATTTTTGCTGTACAGACTGTCATTAGAAAGAAAGGAAGTTTCTCTGCTGTCATTAGTGACTGTAAAATCTTATGTCACAAAGCCTGAAATCATTATGCAGGGACATAATTTCTCTGCCTAGTTTCATCCTCCCCATCCCCACAACAAATCCATTGGACTACAACTCTGTACCATGATCTTTGGCCACCCCACCGCCAACAACCAGAATCAGTAACCTAATATTAACTGTTAAAACTTCAGAACCCATCCCATCCACCACTTTGGATTCCCTTTACCATCTCTATGGACTTCTTTCCACCACACATTCATATACAACAGCATATCAAGTTATTTTGAAACCTACCAATTAGGACTGTGACAGCTGATGCTTCCCCAGTATTGAGCCTGGCTTCCTGAGGATATTCAGCCTCATTTCACCTGCACTCACGGCCCTCTAGAAACTCTGGGGCCTGTTGACCAACTGTTCTGTGGGCAAAGGTTTTCAAAGATTCCTTTCCTACCCTTTTAACAAAGATAACAGTATGATTGTAAGAAGGATATTCTATTAGTGTCCATGGTCATAGAGCAAATTTGTTGTGTAGCCTTAGCCCTTGGACAACAGAAAATAGTATCATAGAATCATCGAATCAATTAGGCTGGAAAAGACATTTAAGATCATTGAGTCTGCCCATTGACCTAACACTACTAGTCCACCACTAAACCATGTCCTTAAGCACCACATCTGTAGGACTTTTAAAAACCTGCAAGGATGGTGGCTTAACCACTTCCCTGGGCAGCATGTTCAAATGTTTGACAAGCCTTTCAGTGAAGAAATTTTTTCTAATATCCAGTCTAAACCTCCCTCTGGCACAACTTGAGGCCATTTCGACTCATCCTATGACTTGTTATTTGGGAGAAGAGACTGACACCCTCCTCACTACAACCTCCTTTCAGGTAGTTGTAGAGAGCTGTAAGGTCTCCCTTGACCCTCCTTTTCTCCAGAACAAACAACCCCAGTTCCCTCAGTCGCTCCTCACAGGACTTGTTCTCTAGACTCGTCACCAGCTTCACTGCTCTTCTTTGGACCTGCTCCAGCACCTCAGTATCTTTCTTGTAGTGAGGTACTACAAAAAAACTGAACACAGGTATTCAAGGTGCAGTCTCACCAGTGCTGAGTACGGGGGGACAATCACTTCCCTAGTCCTGCTGGCCACACTATTTCTGACACAAGTCAGAACAGTATTGGCCACATGGGCCCACTGCCAACTCATATTCAGCCAGCTGTTGACCAACAAGCCCAGGTCCTTTTCCACCAGCCAGTTTTCCAGCCACTCTTCCCCAAGCCTGTAGTGTTGATGGGGTTGTTATGACCCAAGTGCAGGACCTGGCACTTGTTGTTAATATGTATATATATATATATATATATATATATATATATATATATATATATATATATATATATCAGATAAAATGAACAGATACACAGCTAGTTTGACAGAATGAGGAGCTTTATAGGGCTGCAAAAATCATCAGAGGGATGGAACACCTCCCATATGAGGAAAGGCTGAGACAGTTGGTGTTGTTCAGCCTGGGGAAGAGAAGGCTCCAGGGAGATTTTCTAGCAGCCCTCCAGTATATAAAGAGGGCTTATAAGAAAGATAAAGACAGACTTTTTAGTAGGGGTCCTGTTGTGGTAGGACAAGGGGTAATGGTTTTGAACTAAAAAAAGGTAGATTGAGACTACATATAAGGAAGAAACTTTTTACTATGAGGCTGATGAAACACTGGAACAGGTTGCCCAGCAAGGTAGTAGATGCACCATCCCTGGAAACATTCAGTGTCAAGTTGGATGAGGTTCTGAGCAACCTGATCTAGTTGAAGATGTCCCTGCTTATTGCAGAGGGTGTTGGACTAGATGACCTTTAAAGGTCCCTTCCAACACAAACTATTCTATGATTCTATTGATTGTATTGGACATAAAGAAAGTGCAAACTTGGTGTATTTTTCACTGATACTAATGTTATAAATTGAGACCACAATGGATCATAATCCAATTATAATTTTATTAATTATAGCAAGTAGAATATGAGCAAAGACAGCGCTGGACGACAGGGGAGTCTGCGCTCCGCCAACTGCCGTACTGATCAGTTCAAACAGTTCCTTTTTATACATTTTTACATTCGTGGTTGTCTTTGATCAGTACCCCTTCTGCTTGCACAAGTATCTGGTTTGTGTAAGCAATTGCGGTTATCTTGTCTCACGCGGTCATCTTGTCTCACAGGTTATCTTGTCTCACACAAGCGGTGTCTGGCAGCTATTTGCATAAGCAGTTTTTCTGTCTTTTGCCGCCTAACCTTTACATTGAGCTTAACATAAATTTCAATAAACAATACCCTTAGTTCATAGTTTCTTACAATCCCCCCTTTTTCTTTTATCCTATTATTGTTTATTAGATGCTACTTTCATTTTCGTCACTGCAAACAAACCTTTTTCCACAATTCCAACATTTATCATAACACTCTCAAGATAATACCTTACAATTACAATCATAGTTTTCACGTGGCATAACGCATTCACAACAATCTTTTCCACCAGGAAGCTCCTAATAGATCATCCCACCATTCTGAGTCTAACATTGAGGGTGTTTTCAGAGCACCATAGGTAAAACACCTCTTATTCTATCTGCTATGTGCAGTTGTCGCCTTAATGTTTTTGCCGTGTGTTATTTATTCCTTGCTTTGTTCAGTTAATCCAACAAGTTGTGACCAACATGCAATTTGCTACTACTGTTTCACCTGTTGGTGTTAAGCAAATTCGAGCTGTGTGCCGAACTGCACAGTCAACCGTACTATCAGACACTCTGTAAACAATAATCAACAATTTATTAGCAAACAAGAACCTGAAATAATTAACTGTATAACAATCCAGCAAAGTCCCACGCGACACAATCAGAAAGAGAAAAAGTAAGAACCAAAGATATCAGCACTGTCCTTTGGATGTTGTCCTTCGATGTCTTGTTACCCTTACTCACGGGGCGATAGCGACAGAAAGATAGAGTCCAAGAACAACAGTCACGCACCGCGCGGTAACTCCTCTGATCAATAACATTTTCTTCTTTGAACTATAAGTCTGTTTCCATCACCTCATCACGGTTTCGAGGGCGTCTTAGTTGTCTTCGTGATCTTGGAGGATTGGGGGGAGGAGGTGATCTTCTCCGACACCAGCCACGAGACATTCCCTCGCATACCGCGATGGCAACGACAGTCACCACCAATATAATGAAAAATCCTAACAGCAGGGCGGCGCACACGGGATCGTCCCCTACTCCCATCTTCCCAAGATTGCAATCCAGCGGGATCAGTAAGATTAGTGGGATAGTCCAGCCCCAGGCTAGCGGCTTGACCGAGGAAGGTCCAAGTGCGCAATGAGCGGAAGTTTCTCTTTCACCCAGAATGCCTGTGCTGCCTAGATCTGGGCGGGCCTGGCAGGTGTTTTTGCCATCCGGGTATAGCCGAACTTTCGAGACCCTCCAACAACACATGCGCTTTGGACTGGGGGCGTGGAAATCCATTTTCCTGCTGCGTATGTGGACCCTGACTCCTGATCCCTACAGACCAGGCAGGTTCGCCACTCGCGCTCTCACTCTTGTACCTCCGATACCGCGAAAACAATGGAGCGTGCTTATGCATGGGCAGCAATTTATTGTGCAGCCTTGATGTTGGTAGCCCTCATTTTGTTTGCCTTTTTACTACATATCTTTTGCCCTTGTAAATGTTCCTCTTTCAAGTGCCCATGTAGTTGTATCTGCTTATGTAAACCACCATCTCCTTTGGTTAACCATGTCGAAAATTCTGTTATAGGTCTTTTCGGCGGTTTTTTTGGTACTGGCTGTTTTACTTCTGTCACATCTTTTACTTGGATTCTCTTCTTCCCACTAAAAATATCTCCATCCACCCTTCTGTCTTTGGGAAAGCAAAGCCACTCTGATGTTGGACATAACAGTAAAGCACTTGCTGCACAAATTTGCCACTATTAAAGCAAACCATACCAAGATGATTAGCAGAGGTCCGGTATAACATATGCTCCCACCTCTCATGCCTATGGGGTTGCAGCCCACAGCTGAGAAAAAGGTCTTCTTGGTGGCGAGCACAGAGGTTAACCCGGTCTTGCCCTCTACTGTTTAACAAATCCGTGTGTTAAGAGTTAGTCAATTCAAGTGCAGCTCCTTTGTAGCCACTTCCTTTGTTTCTAAGCAAAGCAAAATTTTGGCACTTTCCGATAGTGTCCTCCCATCAACTCTCAGGGACATCACAAATTCTGGGGACTAACCTCTTTTTCCCCGTAAATCAAGGTTACAGTTCGTGCCCCTTCCCTATACAGTTATAAGACAATTTTCTCCATCTGCAAGAAATACCACATGCGGTAACACATTTCACATTCACACAAAACCCACGCTTCATGACATCCATGCATACACTCGAGACAAGGTATTACTCAATTAGGTTGATTTTCTAGCAATGCCTAATTGACTCCAAAATGCTCATAATCTCACATGTCTGTCAGTTAATGCTCGGTAAACGCCAGCTTTTCCCTGACAGTTTTTTTTTTGTTTGGTTTTGTCTGTTTTTTTGTTTTTGTTTCCTTATACAGCAAGTAAGTAAATGAATAAGTAAATTTTCACAGTGTTACCTCTGAACCCAGTCAAAAACCCAGTCAAACCACTGGTTAAGAGTCATTCAATCCCCTCCTGATGAATTTACTTAGTCCTTTGAGGGTGACTTGTAGTTGGTCAGTTGATGGTACCACAGTCCACTCCTGAGGCTTTTCCACCGGTCCTTTTCCTCAGGAGGCAAGAGTCCACCCCTTTTCTTTTGTTCGGATTGCTGTCTCGGTGGTCAGCAGCACCTGAAATGGACCTTCCCACTCGGGAGTTAATGATTAATCTTTCCACACTTTTATCAATACCCAATCACCTGGTTTTACATTGTGGATATTAAAAGCCAATGGTGATATTTGAGGCAGAAGTCCTTTCTTTCTCAGTTTCATTAAAGTGTTACCAATGTTTCATTAAAGTGTTACCAATTCTTATTACATACTTTCTTACATACTGATCTCCTACTTCAGGGATGACAATATCCCTGTCATTACTCATACATAGTAATCCAAACATCATTTCATAGGGAGAAATACCCAGGTCTGTTCGTGGCTGAGTATTGATCCTTAATAAGGCCAATGGCAGGCATTTAATCCAAGACATCTGAGTCTCAATCATTAACTTAGTCAAGGTTTGTTTTGAAGTTTGATTCATTCTTTCTCCTCTTCCAGAACTCCGAGGATGCCATGGGGTATGCCATGCCCATTCGATCCCTAAGGCTTCAGATAGCTGTTGTATATAATTTTTAAAATGAAATGTGTTCCTCCGCCCAAGTCTATTCTTTCTATTAATCCATATCTGGGGATAATGTTTTCCAGTAACACCTTGGATACCATGCTTGCCATTGCCCTTGGTGTGGGGGATTGCTTCCACCCAATGAGTTAAGTGAGCCACTAATACCAACAAATACTTCCACCTTTGTATTTAAGGTAGCTCTGTTAAGTCTACCTGGAGGCTTTGTATGGCTAGCTCCTATTCCCCAGCCACCCTTTTTTTTTTTTTTTTATCTCATTACCTTTTTGTTCACTTTTTAACAAATCAAACATCGATCAACTAGTTGTTTAGCCACCATATATATATTCCTATACACCCATATTGTCTAAGGAAATGATCACAAAGTGATTGTGTTCCCCAATGTATTTTCTAACGTATTAATGACAGAATTTCTCATGATCTGAATTTCTCATGATCTTGTTTTGTTTAACATCTGCCTTCCATCTGCTAAAGTCCATTTTCCTTCTGAATCTTTTCCCCCCTTATTTTTAAGTATATCCTTTTCTTGTTCTGTGAAATTTGGGGCTAAATTCTCATAATCCCCTGGTATTATTACCAATAAAACTACCAATGATGATTCTGTAGCTGCTTCTCTGGCTACTTAATCTGCTAAATTATTCCCCCTTATTTCCATTGATGCTCCCCTCTGATGTCCTTTCACATGCACAATTGCAATTTCTGTGGGGAGCTTCAGGGCTTCTAAAACTTCTCTGATCAGCCACTCGTGTACTAGCTCCTTCCCTTTTGTATTTATAAGCCCTCTTTCTTCCCATATTTTTCCAAATGTGTGGACCACTCCAAATGCATACTTTGAGTCTGTGTACACTGTCCCTTCCTTATCTCTCAAATATACCAATGTCTGTTTTAGGGCATAGAGTTCACAGACTTGTGCTGACCACCCAGCAGGTAATTTCCCCTTTTCAAACACTTCCATCTTCTGCCTCTCGATAATTACATAACCCAATATTTTTCCTTCTAGGCATCGAGAGGACCCATCAATAAATAGTTTTTCTCTATAGGGCAAAGGTTTATTTAACAGATCTTCTCTTATTTTCGTTTGATAATTTATAAAATCCAAACAGTTATGCTCTGGTTCCTAAATATCCTCCCCGATTCTCCTCCCATAATTCTAGTAATTTAACCACTAGTTTTCCTTCACCCAGCACCACACCTATTCCTAATTGCACTTGTAAATCTCTACCTAGCAAATTACATCCTACCCCTGGCATTAACAACAAATCATTAACAGCATATTGATCTTCCCCTTGTATTAACACATTCTTTATAACTGGGACCAAAAACCCCTTCACCTTTAGCCCCTACAGCCCAAGTTGTATCTTTTACATAATCTTCCTCCCGGGGTCTTAATTTCAAATTTATCAAGGGCTCTTCTGTTGGTATATCCCCCAGGAGGTAGAGTCCCTGACACCCCTAGTGATTACCACCCTCATCCTGTTGGGTTACTTCAAACACCAACAGGTCCCGTATTCTCTGGGGGCATTCTTGTTTATAATGCCCCCCCTCCCCACAATAAAAACATTCCCTTGTGATTTCCCTAGCCAGTGGTGCCTCTTGGTTCCACCTTCCCTTTCATTCCCTTGCCTGTTTCAAATTGTGATTTCCCGTCTGAGATTTCTTGTGTTTATTTCTAACAGCTTCTTGTGCAGTTATCATAATTTTAGCTTTAGTTTTAGCCTTTTCTTCATCCTTCCTAATATCTACTTTCTGTGCTTCTCTCAGGAGTTCCTCCAGACACTTATTATAATGACCTAGAGTCACTCATATCTCTCCTCCGCTCTTGTTCATTCTGATTCCACTGCAGAGGGGTTACAGGGAGTTTCCTTTCCCCGGGTATCCCCTGCTGATTTTCTCTCTCCCATATCCACATTCCAACCGTTCTGATCATCTGTCTTTCCTCAGGAGAGAAAAAAAAAATTCCCGTAATCGACTGCATCTCCTCCCATGTATATATATACTGGGTCCCAAAAATTGATCAATCTTCTCTGACAGCCCCACAGGGTCCTCTAAAAACCTCCTAAATTCATTCTTATACGCCCTCACTTCTACATTAGTGAGCGGCACATCCACAAATCCCATCCCCCCTTGAATTCCTGCCGCTGGGACTTCCCCGCAAGGGATTAACCCTAGCCGCCCCGTGCTCCCTTAAACGATTTCCCTTAAATCATGTACGAGCCGATATTTCCCATTTGGTTTCTTTACAGGCAGAATGGGGGTGTTAAAGGGTGACATACAAGGCTCTAAGATTCCTTGTGCTAATAATCGATCAATTTCTGGTTTTAATCCTCTCCGTCCGTCTAGGGAAATGGGATATTGCTTTACCCTCACAGGTATGTGGGGTTCAGAAACTTGGATTTTAATCGGTGGGATTTCCAGTCTACTAATTGTGTCCGGAGAGTACCAGACATCGGGGTTAATTTGTTTTTGCTCATCCACGGTCAAAGGATAAGTAGACACTGTTAGCTCTTGATTTTTCACTTTAATTTCTAATTGTAATTCAACAATTAAATCTCGTCCTAGCAGATTAAATTCTGCTTCAGGGACGAGCAAGAGTTCACCCATTCCAAATTTATTTTCAGTTTCGAATACCACATTTTTGATTTTGTTTACTTTAAATGGTTCTCCTTTTGCCCCAATTACTTGTACTTTTTCCGGGGAAATTTTACATCCCTCAGGTATTTGTTTAATAGTCAATTTTTTTTCAGCCCCAGTGTCTACTAAAAAGGTGAACTCTTGTTTATGGGGACCTATTTTTAATTTTATCAAGGGCTCATGATGACTCCGGTCCCCTAAGATATAGAGCCCCTGGCTCTCCTATTCCGTTTTCAATATTTCCTCATCCCTGATCCTTTCTCTGCAATTCTTCTTTATATGTCCCTTCTTTCCACAGTAAAAACAACATCTCTGTTCCTTCTTTACTACTACGTTCCCTTGTTTCGTTCCAGCAGATCTGTGTTCACCAGTTCGTCCTTTACGATCCTCTCTGACCGCTGCTACCATCATTTTTACTTGTCGCTTGCTGCTCTCTTTCTCTCACCTTACATAGACTTTCTGAGCTTCTCTCAATAATTCATCCAACCCTCTATTCTGCCAGTCTTCTAACTTTTCAATCTTCTTTCTGATATCTTCCCATGATTTTGCCACAAACTGAGTTTTGAGGAGTGCTTGCCCTAAAGGGTTGTCTGGATTTACCCCAGAATACAGCTGAAGGGCTTTCCTCAGTCGTTCCAGCCACTCAGTAGGGCTCTCATCTTTCTTTTGCATTTCATTAAATGCTTTATTAATATTCTGGCCACAGGGTACTGCTTCTCTAATTCCCTGAATTACTATAGTTCTCAGGTCCTGCATATGAGTTCTATGCACCGGATCCTGATTATCCCAGTTAGGTCTTTGGAGTGGCCATTTAATATCCGCTTGAGGTCCCTGGGCATGTTGAGCATCCCACAGTCTCATTCCTGCTCGTCTAATCATATCTCTTTCCTCGGTAGTAAATAATTGACCAAGGATAGATTGCATCTCATCCCAAGTATAAAGGTTTGGTCCAAAAAACTGATTTAATCTTTCTGCCACTCCGAGTGGGTCCTCAATTAAGTTTCCCATCTCGGTTCTTTTAAAATCTCATAGGTCAGCCGAGTTTAGGGGTACGGAAATATATCCGATCACGGGTTGAGGTCCCCCCATGGGTATTTCCCTTAGGGGGTACATCTGAGCTGCCCCTTTTTGGCTTCTAGTTACACGTCTAGGAGGAGGGGGAGACTTTTGTTCCGACTCCGGTGGGGGAGTGGGCGCTCTGGGGACCTCTGGAGGGGCTGTGGGAGCAGGAGGGGAAATGTAAGGAGGGGGGGTTAGAAGGGTTTCGTCTAACCCTTCCTTCTTTTTCTTTTGTTTAGTTTATTTCATTCAGCGGGTAAAGTCTAGCTCCCGGTCTTTTTAGCCACACTCCCGCATACTGACTTTCTTCCGGGTTAAGGGGTTTTTTATTATTAACCCAGAGATTTAATTGTTGCCTTATCCAATCTTCTTCTGACCCGCAGACTGGCCAAAAGACATTTTTAGAAATCTTCTTCCCTCCCCATATCTTAGTACAATATTCTATCATTTTCTGCTTATCTTTCCCTAGTGTTCCAGGGAAATATCTCCAATTGTCTAAGATATATGCCAGAGGGGTATTCTTAGGTACAGTGGGTACCCTTCCCATGGGAGTCGAAGGCTTGCTGCCCTTCGCCCCCATCTTCTGGATTATCCACAAACACACACTCACTTGCTCCCCTTGTTCCTGGCCCAGTCCCTCGCGGGAAATGGGAAACGCAGTACTTAAGGGTCCGCACTCGCTTGGTTCAGTATATCGAACCTCTCATTCGTTATAATCCAGGAAACCCAATCCCGCCCGAACGGTAAACCCGCGAACAAATTCGCAATATACTTACGCATCCTGCGTCTTCGTCCGGACTCCCGTGCACAGAATTTTTATGGGATTTTACCGGTTTCTCCTTTGCTCATTATTCTAGAATTTAGGTTCGTCGGTAAGGATGGGGTGGGCTATCAGTCGCGGGGCCGCGGATTGCCGCGGGGCGCCTCCCCGGAGGACAGAAGCCCACCGTTCCTTATCCGAGTCACGGCACCATGAAATTGTTATAAATTGAGACCACAATGGATCATAATCCAATTATAATTTTATTAATTATAGCAAGTAGAATATGAGCAAAGACAGCGCTGGACGACAGGGGAGTCTGCGCTCCGCCAACTGCCGTACTGATCAGTTCAAACAGTTCCTTTTTATACATTTTTACATTCGTGGTTGTCTTTGATCAGTACCCCTTCTGCTTGCACAAGTATCTGGTTTGTGTAAGCAATTGCGGTTATCTTGTCTCACGCGGTCATCTTGTCTCACAGGTTATCTTGTCTCACACAAGCGGTGTCTGGCAGCTATTTGCATAAGCAGTTTTTCTGTCTTTTGCCGCCTAACCTTTACATTGAGCTTAACATAAATTTCAATAAACAATACCCTTAGTTCATAGTTTCTTACACTAATAAGTCAACTAAGAATGCTGAGGGACAAATGTTTCAAAATTTCTTCCATTATTTGCTTTTAAGCAAATTGTAGAGCCTAGTCTCTGAAGTGTTGGAATATTTTCTCACAAATGTTGAGGATTAGAACATACAGGGAAAAAAAAGGAAACCTGTGAAATCCTCTCTTCTCCTGACAGACATACAGAGCAGGCCCAAGTGGGGGGAGGTTGTATTGGCTCTTGGATGAGTTAGCCAGCATCAGACTCCTTCTAGCAGAAGGGAGCAATTAAGAGTTATGCCTGAGCAGTCCCCTGTGAAAACAGAGCAGTAGAATGGAAGTATGCATCACAAAGCATTGAGCTGCTCAGACATGGGACACAAAAGGACATCTGGAGAAAGACAAAGAACAGCAATTTTTCACCCCTTAGTACTTCATCAAGTGGTTATCATGCAACTGTACATTTGGTGTGGTGTGTGACGTGCTGTATATATTGCAAAAAGCTTGACTGTGAGCCAGCTACCTAAAGCTCTGCTGACATCTGGTGATGAATAAAAAATGAGTGTGAGTTTTTCAGCGCAATTAAGTTCTCAAATTCGAAGCAGTTTCTTATGGGACAAAAGATACATTTCTTCAGTTTGTCTCCCAAAGCAGCAGTCTTCTAGACAGACTGCCTTTCATGTACACATGTATAGAGAGTCTTGGTTCAGACAGATCCTCTTTAGGAATATTTAAAGTGATCAACAAACTGGCAACTGAATGTCACATATTAATCAATAGGAACATCTGATTTTTGTCAAGATTTGAGTTCCTCATAGAGCATAAAGTTTATTTTGCAATTGAAGATTGCTAAATTAGGATACATTTTGTGGCTTGCAATATACTTCTTAAGAGAACTAAAATACAAAAAGTATTTATGACTTTCTTCTTCAAAATCTGGTATGGTTTAACTTTCAGGGTATTTTAAAAGAGAAAGTTTGAGTTTGAATAGGGAAGCTTCTTCAGATCTCAAAGTCTAGCATTTCTTTCCAAGTTTGGAATCTTAATTTTTTTTTCATTAGATTTGACTTCTTCACTGTGAAACCTGCCCTTGGCAGTATTAAAAGATTTGTCCCAACATTACCTATGCTCAGCAAGCCTTTGCTTGTAATGCAGTGTCTTGTAAACAAAACGTAAAACAGAACACTCAATTCAGTAATGCAAGGACTTAGTGTAGGAAACACCACAGCAGCACATGACAAGAATTGTTCATTAAAGAGAATTTTTGTAGGCTTGTGCCTATTCTTCCAGTGTTTAAAAGCAATAAGGGAGATCTTTTCCTTTCCCACTTTGTCTCTTGCAAAAAATTTATTATCATTTGTATCAAATAACATAATACATGATTTACTGGACAGAAAATGATTCATCTAATATATTCTTTCCAGCATCAAGTAGCAGATACTTTGCATAAAATGAAAAACTGCCACAGACTAATATTCCCCTCGGGATCCACTCTCAAATTCCAGCTATCAGTGGTTTATGAGCTAAGACTAACCCTAACTCTAAAACCTATCCCTCTTTGAGTACTAGGTTAAACAGCTCCACTTATTCAGCCTATTCATTTTTGAACTCTTTTACACATTTGGCCAACATGATCACCAGTGACAAGGAGTCCCATTGTTTGTCTCTACCTATTTATCTTTCAGAAAAGTAAGAGAGACTCCAAGAGAGTTGCTATCTGTTTTCATAGCCATAACATCCTCATCTCCAATAGCTAGGGTTGGGTGAGGATTTATAGGTAATACTTTTGCACAAAAGGCATCAACTATTTTAACTTTGCTGGTAAGTTAGCCAGAACTTACACTTCTCTTTCAACTTGGATTCTCCACCCATTTCTGTAGGTCTAAACAGAGTAGTTTACAAGAACAGAATTCAAGATGATTTGTAAATCAACATTAATTTTTTAACATTCTATTTTTGTAAAACCATCTCAGAACAAAATTATCTCAAAAGAGCTCTTAATTTGTACTGCTCCTGTAAACTTCCAAACAGCATGCAGTTCATTAAATATAGCAGTTAACACACAAAAAACATTGCTGGAAATGTCTCCATGCTCCCAGAAAAGTGTCCTTTTCCTTTTCAAAGAAAGGAAACCTGCCTTCAGGTTGTTGAAGCTCATATGTTACTCAACTGCTCAGGATGAAATAGTATGATTTAGTGCAAAACAGCCTGAAACAAAGGCCGTCACCATTTCCATGTAGGAAACTTGTGACACATAATAAAAACATGTGAAGTAGACTGGATATGTATGGTCTATCTGGATTTTAAAGTCCTTGTGATGGCCTTCCATGGAAAGACTTTGAGAAAATATGTAAGCATAGAATGGAAAGGGGAAGTACTGTCACAGAAAAAATCAGTCAGGAGAAGCCATGAGAATTAAAAGCCAGCCCTCCACATGGAAAAGAATATCGTTTATTCAGACATGGTTTGCATCATGAAGAAGCTAGTTAGGACATAATAGTTACATCTGAACTAAGTCTGAATCATTGCTTTGAAGTGCAAATGAACCATTATGTGTGTGGGAGGATAAGTATTCTCCCTAACTTATACAGCTATTGCTTTAGCTAGAAAATTAGCTTCAAGCCAGTTTACAAATAAACCTAGGATTTGATTTATGAAACCTAATCTTAAAAATGGTATTTTTCACCTTGTGCCAAGTTTTTGTCCTCACTTAGCTCGGCAATGGAATAACTCAGATTCTTTCCATGTACTTAAACTTATTGAAGGCCTGTTCATAGGCTACTGCTGAATAATTCCCCTCATTTCTGTACGTTCCTAACTGAAAGATTCCTTTATTGCAGAAATATATGGAAAATGTTCTTGCAACTTCATCAGTAACCATACTCTCAGAATGCTTGGCATGGGCAAGGAGCAGAATCATCTTTCAGACTATGCTTCTTTCTGTAGTGTCCCTCTGCATGTCTGCAGTGGGGGGCTCTTGTCTTCCCTAGGCACAGCTAAATTTCCCTTTAGGAGCAGAGAAATCCATAGAAGCTCAGAAAGCGTGATCTGCAACACAGCCCCAAGCTGTACCCACAGGGCCAGAGAGCCACCACTGAAAGCATGCAGTTCTTTGAACACTTTCCTAAAGGGACAAATTTTATGGACATCCCTGCCCACCAAGTGTTATTGCCAAAGTGCTCATTCCTGAAGGGTACAGTTAAGAAAATAGATGAACAGGGAATAGGGGTCACTGGAATCAGAAAGCAGCTCTAAACTCTGACTGCTGGCCTGGTACACTGCATCTGATCTGTATGTATCTGTATAGCAGAAAATTGACATTCCCTGGAGGTGTTAAGAGCATGCAAATTTGGGGTAAGATATTGTAGGAGGCATGATCCAAAATGTTACCCACCCCAAACAGAAAAGTTTCACTGAGTGTAGGAACAAAAGATGTGAAGGCAGCAGAACAGGTCCTTGATTACAGCTCTTTGACACTAATATAAACCACAAGCTATCTCTGAAGAACTTATATAAGGAAAAGCTAATGTAATAGTAGTTCACTTGAAATTAGATTAAGAAGTAGAAGAATTTATTCATATCCACTTTGCTAAAATGAAGTCTACAGTAAAGGAAAAAGGCAACTTTTTAATAATAGAAGGGTCTATTTCTGCTAGGGCACTCATCTTCACAATTGCAAATTAGTTGTTTGTGCGGAAATAGTAGTTTGGAATAACAATTTAGTTTTGTAATAACCCCTCTGTGATGAGTCAGTGAAAGCTCCCATTTTCACATCTTCCTTCTGTCACTGAAAAAACAACTTTGTTTTCATATTGCTAGAATGCTCCAGCAAACTCCGGAATTTGCTAGCATTGTTGGTGGGTATAAATAGAGCATTTTTTGTGCCACAAGGAATCTGCAGCTGCTTCCTGAATACACATGGGAAGCAAATGTTTTGCACTTGTTAGAGATCCACACGCTCATATCTTCTCCTCCAAGCTGCCCTGCTCTGAATGAATTTCCCTGGAGCCAAGCCTTCACTAAGTGCATTATGTTTGCTTAATAAGGAGTATGCCTGCTTGGGATCTCTTCTGAAGTTGTTCCAGGTTAATGATTACTGTGGGTTGAAGATGAATGAGAACCACAGGCACCCTACATCTTGTGCACAGCAGTTTGCAAACAGTCCTCCAAAAACATGGCTTGGGCTTACCTGTGGCATGGGGGAAGAATGTGTCCTGCCCCCTTGGAACCATATTTAAATTTGTGCAAATAATCTCTTTATTCACATATTACATGGACTGCTTAAAAAAATTGCTCCATTTTACTCCCTCAACTTTTGCTGATAAAGATCCAATTTTCCTTCACATTGGTATTCTGTCCCTCCACACTATCCTTTCCTTGAGTGGTAAAAGAGGACTTAAGAATTACACCCTAAATGTTTTGCTTCAGCCATGAGTCGTTGTTTCATTGTTGCATGAATACACCTGTTCTTGGACTTAAAATAGCAAAGAGGACATGCGGCTTGAATCACTACGCATTCAATTGTCTGAAACTGAAGATTAATAAAAATAAAGCACCATACTGACATTTCACCAAGGCATAAAGGGAACTATGTTTAGATGTCTGTAGTATATATTAAGAAGGATTTTTATTAGTGGTATGTTTGCTAATCAACAGCTGATAGGAGACATGTCCCAGTTTTAAATTTTGTCTGAAGATCCTGTTGTAAAAAAAAAAAATATATGTATATATCCCTCAACAGAAGTTGACTGGGAGGAATCTGCACCATCAGTAAAATTCAGGCAAGATACATTGCCCAGAAGCCTATCAGAGCAGCAGTGAGCTGCTCCCATAAGCTTTTTAACATGCTAACATAAAATATATCCATAGAATCACAGAATGGTTGAGGTTGAAAGGGACCTCTGGAGGTCGCCTGGTCCAACCCCCCTGCTCAAGCAGGACCACCTAGAGCAGGTGGTCCAGGACCACGTCCAGATTACTTCTGAATACCTCCAAGGAAGGAGACACCATAACCTCTCCATTAACCTTCTTTGCTGCAAGGGCATACTGCTATCTCATGGTCAACGTGGCATCCACCAGAACCCCCAAGGTCCTCTTCTGTCAAGCTACTTTCCAGCCAGGTGGTCCTCAGTGTGTACTGGTACATGGCATTGTTCCTTTCCAAGTGCAGGACTTGTACTTCAGCTTGCTGAACTTCAGGAGGTTCCTGTCAGCCCACCGCTTCATCCTGTCAGGGACCCTCTGGATGGCAGCACCACCCTCTGGTGTATCAGCCTCTCCTCCCAGTTTTGTAGCATCAGCTGAGGGCACACTGCCCCGACATCCAGATCATATGAAAATGGACAGGATTGGACCCATTGTTGACCCCTGGGATGCACCACTGGCCTCCAGCTAGACTTTGTGCTTCTGATCACTATCCTCTGAGCCTGGCTATTCAGACAGTTTTCAACTCATCTCAAACTGGAGGAGGTTTGCTCATCCAGCCCATAATCCATCGGCTTCTCTGTGAAGATGTTATGGGAGACAGTATTGAAAACCTTACTGAAGTCAAGGTAGAAAATATTGACTGTTCTCCCATTGTCTACCAAGTCGGTCATCTCATTGTGGAAGATTATCAAGTTGGTCGAGCATGACTTCCCCTTGGTGAATCCATGCTGACCACTCCCATCACCTTTATATTCAAACAAGTAATTTGGCCTCTAGAATGTTAAGACTGGTTTGTTAATAGTATACAGTAAGTATTGAGAAAAGGTATCATGCTTTCTATTTTACTGTTGCAAATTTTCCACTGGGTTGGAATTGCTAAAATCTTTTGATCTTGTAGCAGAAACGAGAACTAGGAAGGGCTCAGATCAAAGTATAAACTGACACTAAGCACTGCCCAATTCATCTGATCCTGTAAGGCATGGTCTTCAACAGTTACTGTTACATTATGTGAACTGGGATTTTTTGCATGCACTTTTGAATGTACAAAGATCCTCTTGATCTGGCCAGACTTTTCACATGATCATGCTGAACTTTCCTTGGAGTATGGGATTTTTCAGCCATGTTTTTCATGTTTATTTCAAACAAGTCTGGAAAATGAACACCAGAACTCCAGTGGCTCCCACGGGGCAGGAGTTTTTCCAATTCTTTGCCTTTAAGTTGGGTGAGGCTAAGTGGATCATGAAATCCAATAGCTCCCACAACAGGAAATCTCTTCACAGGAGAGAGGGACTGTGGAGTGTAAAAGGGTACCAGCAACAGTGAAGACTGATGCTCTCCTGCAGCATATCAGTCCCAACCTCTTTAAGAAAAAACACAAGAAACACTGTAGGGGAAGCAGGATAGATTTTAGAGGAGAGGAGCTCTGGCAGAGTGACTTACAGGCAACCATTAACATACAGGTGGTGTTTTGCTGCCAAGAATGAACACGGATTTTAAACTGGCTTATGTATAGAGCAATTATTTGTGACCTCTTAGCTGAGTTTTTAAGCTACATTTCAATTACTTTCTCTTTTCACCAGTACTGACATATGACCTAAAAAAAGTGCATTGTACAAGCAAGAAGCTCCTTACCTGTGCCTCATCTGCTGCTGAAAAAAATCTCACCTATTGTGCTCAAAAGTATTTGTGTGCATCTGGACTACTAAAAAGAATTATTTTATATCATAACTTTGCAAAAGTATGAGGTTTGTTTGCTTTGCTTTTATTCACAGAGCACAAATTCTAGTGTTTGAGTTTTTTCTTTCCTTGGACATCCATGAGGCCAACATTAAACCCCTGCACAACCTTACACAGGAGTGGATTTTTTACTCAGTATAGATTCAGTACTTTTCCATGTGAGGTTGTAAAACATGTAGACTGGGCACAAAGCAGCATGCTGGAGACTCAACATTTTGTTTCTGTCTCAGCCATCATTAGAAGTTTGACCTTGAGATTACAGCTTCACTGTGTCTAGGCTTCTTGGCACCAGAATAGCTTAGCACAGTGGGGCTGAAGCTCAGAAGGGAACTCCATGCACCATTATAAACTTCTACACTTTATTTTGCTGAAGATTCCAGAGTCACCTTGTCTCATAGAAGTAATCACAGAACTATAAAACTGAAATCCCTATTATTGCACAGACACACATTGTTCTCAATATTTTTCCAAACAATAATGGACAAGGTTGTAGCCTTAAACTGATAGAAAGAACCCCCCCAAAAGCACACACACACTTCACTAAGACTTTTCTTTGTATTAGAAAGGGTGAGAAAAGGTCCCACAGTACAATAACAAAGCCTGAATGTTGCCATTTTGTCTGCAGTAATTGTTTTTTTCTGATCTGCATTTTGGCTTAGACTAGTCAACTGTTGACAGGGGTCCCAGGTAGTCCTTTCCACTTCTCTCTCACATTCACACACAATCATTAACGCAAACATGCATGCATTTTAACACCCACAAGAAGAACACAAAGCAAGCATATAGCAATGTTGTATGGTTACGTGCAGAAGAATGGTGAGGAGATAGGTGATGGAGGTCGGTACAGCTATTTCCCAGTTTCTTCATAATAAATCCCTTAATGCTTTGTTAAGGCACCAAGATGTCTATTTCACATTGTAGCATACTGCTGCTTATGTTGTCCTTGGCTGGGTTTCCCCATCAATCACTTTCCCTGTACGGGTCCACCTGCAAGACTATCCACTAGCCATCATATCACCTAGATTTATAGCACCTGCACATTCCTACATAAAAGCTTCATAAGCTCATGCTCCTTGCTCCTCACCACAGACTGTTGCTCTGAGGTGTCTTGGACCTTCCCACTTGCTGTTTACCTCACTCAGATAATTGTTGGGGAATCCCCACATCCCCACTGGGATGCCAATGTAATAAAAGCTTTTTGATCATCTTTGTGTGTATTGTGTTTGTGTATCTGAACGTGCTTGGGTCCGGCAAGGTGCCACCACGGGCAGAGGTCAGTCTGGTGTCACGACCTGGATCTGACAAATGCAGATCTCCAAGCATTAACATCTGGATAAGGGAAATAATCTCTGACAACTGCCACCTTCTTGCACTGAACAGAGAACTTAAAAATCAGCATTACCTACAAGTCTTTTCTGTCTCACTACAAAGATACCTTCCAGTACCTCCCTCTGGATTCTGCCAAAAGCTAGTCCTAGTGATCTCAGCTGCATGAGGTAAAAGTGAGAGGAGCAGAGTGTGCGTTTTGGACCTCAAGATGGGGCAAGACTCCTTCTTGAGCACATCCTGGTAGCATGGGAAGCTGCAATGATGTTAAGCCTTACAGATTGGTGTCAAGTTTTCACGGCAGAAACAGGTAAGGTCAGAACACTATAATAAGACAGTGATAATTTCGGCTGAGACATCAGGCTAATTTCATGCACATTGTCTTTTTAATAAGGTCGTGATATTAAGACTCGGGCATGATATTAAGTTCTACTGGGTGACCTTTGTTCAGCTAGTTCATGTTCTGCTTTGTCATTTCTTTTCTGCTTGTGTACAACAGATTATTACAACTGCAAGTGACATGGTTTAAGGCAGGTTTAGCTTTAAAGAGAAGCTCTTCTGACAGCCGTGTGACCATACCAGTCACAGAGTTGTGTGAGCACAGAAGCTCTGGAAGAAAATGGTGAGGCCTGTACAGCCAGCACTGGTTGATCATCTCAAATATTTAATCCAAGCAAATCGCAAATTTGTAGATTTAGAGGATCCAGACATATTCCCCTACCCTTGAAATACTTTGCCTTTTTTAATGGCTCTTGCAGTGCTCAGCAACTTAAAGCTATCATTATGAGGTTTTTCATGGCCATGAGGCTGTGCTCTAGTCTTGTCATCCAGGCTTGCTATGCACTAGACTGCTGTGTGGTAACAATTCATGGAAAATAATATTGCCAGGATTCCAGGTCTTAACTCCTGCTTTCCAGCTTTGTGCTATCTTGGTACCTATTGCTCCATATTGACGCAGAAGTCTTGGACACAACATACACGATCAATGTGATCAAGTTAATGCCACTTTATTAAAGGATACACAGCAATTTATACACTAGCACAAAGCGCACGCATTACATTTTGGTTGCTAATAGCTTAAAACTGCTTGTTCACACACGTTACTCGGCTGTACCTACATTCTGTTTCTCCCTCTTGTTATCTTGCTTTTTACGTTCCATTCTCCTTACCTCTCTGCAACATAGACAGTTTCTCAAAACTCCAATTTCATTATCTCTTTCGACCTTGCATATGTCCTTCACAACAGCTGCAGTTGTGAGGCCCCTCGGTCTGGATCGCTCACAACATGCCTATTTTCTTCCAGCCACTCCACACCATATTGAATGACACAATTGAATGAACAGCTCTTGAAAGCATAATGTGGCATTGGCTAGGAATAAAGCTTGACTGGCTGGACAAACATGCCCAATGGTCACTGCACCCCATTCACCATGCCAAGAATCAGTGACAGACTTATCACAGTTGTGGATGATACAGTGTTCAGAGAAACTGGGTGTATTGGGTTTGTGTGTGGCAGGGTTTTGGTAGTGGAGAAGGGGGCTACAGCAGTGGCCCCTGTGAAAAACCTCTCAAAGCAACCCCAGCTCCACATAGGACCCGCCTCTGGCCAAGGTCAAGACAATTAGCACCAGTGGCTGCACCTCTGTAATAATGAATTTAAGAAGAGTAATCTGACAGGAGGAGGAATTGTAAGAAGTTGTTGTGAGAGAGATACCTATGGAAACACCAACTTCAGAGGGGGCGAGGTGCACTGGGGCGGAGGTCCCCCTGCAGCCTGTGGTGACAGGGCAGGCTGTCCCCGTGCAGCCCATGGAGGTCTATGATGGAGCAGATGCCCACTTGCAACCTGTGGAGAACTCCACATCGGAGCAGGTGGCTGTGACTGAAGAAGGCTGGGACTCTGAGGGAAGCCCATGCTAGAGCAGTTTGTCACTGGGAAGACTGCAACACGTGGCAGGGCCCCATGTTGGAGCAGTTCAGAAAGAACTGCAGTCTGTGGCAGGGCCCCATGCTGGAGCAGTTTATGAAGAGCTGCAGCCCATGGGAGGGACCCACACTGGAGAAGTTTGGGGAGAGCTGCAGACCATGGGAGAGACTTATGTCGGAGAAAGTTCATGGAGGACAGTTTCCCATATGAGGGAACCCACAACGGAGCAGGGGAAGAGTGTGAGGAGTGCTCCCCCCGAGGAGGAAGGAGCAGCAGAAACAACAGAGGACAAACTGATGGTACCCCCCATCCCCTGCCCCTTGTGCCGCTGGCGGGGAGGAATTAGAGAAATCAGGGGCAAAGCTGAGCCCAGTGAGAAGGGAGGAGTTGGGGGAAAGGTGTTTTTAAGATCTGGTTATACTTCTGTTTTGCCAATTGATGGGGTTAACACAAAGGACACAGACACCAAGCTAAAGAAACAGGCTTATTTTACTTTAGTTTCAAAAAGCAGAAAGAATAAGCAAGGTAATGCACCTAGTCATTACTGCATAAAGCTAGCTATAGTGATTAAGAAAGATGCATCACCCATTGCCCTCAGACTTTACCATCACCCTGACCCATGCATCAGCTGGGGAGCCCCGTCACAGCGAAGGGTTGGAGAGCCTTTCCCGGCAATTGGGAAGTCCTACGCAGTGCGTCCGCTCGTAGGTGGGGTCTCCGTCTGTGCTGTGAGAGGGCCCGGCTTTTATACAGTTTAACAAATAAATCTATACAACATGCACGGGAGATAGCTGGTAGATTGATATGCCTCTCTCAGGCGTGTCCAGATCTGGCCAGGATCTGGGCATGTCTGAGGAGTTTCTGTTTTTCTTTACATTTGGGATTTATAGTTACTTCCTGTTGTTTACTTACAGTTCCCAGGGATTGTTCCCAGCTGCATTTTCACGCTGATAAGATGCTGGTTGCTTCATGCTGCTGATAAGATGCTGGTTGCTTCATGCTGCTAATAAGATGCTGGTTGCTGGTCGGGGGATTCACTCAGAAGTCAACCTTGGTTTGAGGCCTATTGTTTGGGCCTTTTTTGTTTCAACTTCTCACTGTCCTACTCTGATTGACTAGTGGTGGTGGTTGAATTAAATTGATGTTCTTTTTCCCCAACAAGTCTGTTTTTTGCCCATGACCATAATGGGTGAGTCATCACTCCTTGTCCTTATCTCAATTCCCCAGCCCTTTGCTTTATTTCTTCCCTCCAGTTCCTGAGGGGAAAGGAGTGACCGAGCAGCTGGGGGTGCTCAGTTGCCCTTTGGGATCAAACCATGACACTGGGCAGAGTAATTCCCTGGAGGGAAGAAAACCAGAGAAAAAACATTACCTACCATCATCTCCATGTAATTGTAAATAGCGCTTGAGATAATATGTTTTATGCTTGTTGATGGGAAGTGAGGTGAGGACCACATGCACATGGAAATGAACCCAGAACTTCTGGCCCTGAAAATATGTGTTTCAGAGGAGTAATCAATGTCTCCGCCTACCCCACAGCATGTCAATGATGTTCACAGAAGCTCACTTCAAAAAAAAAACAGATGAGGCCCACTGAAGTCAGAAGAGAAGCCAAGACATTCCCAGGTTTGATGGTCCCCCTGCAGAAAAGAGGCACAAAGTTCTCTCCAACCATCTTACTTCCAGTCTCTATATTTCTAAGAAAATCAAGTGTTATACCAGTCTTATTTCCTCTGAAGCAACAATCCTAAAGAGAAAATATGCTGCCTGCAGCAGAGGAAGCAGATCCTATGATTCATGCAGGTCTGTACAGGGTCTCTGACCCAGAAGGCTACAACTCTAGCAGGCCATGTCAGAGATGCTTGGTAATGCTTTCCCCTGGCTATTCAGAAAGTGTAAAAATAGCAAAAGGAACCAAAACAGACACTGTCCACTGTTCATTCACAGTACAGTAAATGAATTGTAGTTTTCATACCTCCTGCTACAAACTGGTAGGTGAAGGGGAGGCTATGAGTTGCTGTTGGTATGAAAAAGCAGCTTGAGACAGGGGTAAAAACACTTCCTGTCTCTGGGCAAGGGAAACATTCACTAAGAATGTTGCCACTGTGCTGCTCACTTCCAACCGGAGCATTTTTTTATGCACAACTGTGAGACTGCTACCATATACATTCACTAAGAATGTTGCCACTGTGCTGCTCACTTCCAACCCGAGCATTTTTTTATGCACAACTGTGAGACTGCTACCATATTCCCGCATGCCCCATATCTACTAGGTGACTTGCCTGACCTGTGAGCAATGTTTTCTCTTGAAGTTCAGCTTATAAAAGTCTCCCTTCTGGCATGTAAGTCTGGCCTCCTACCAGAAGGCAGACAGTTTTGACGTGCGGAAAACAGACTCCACAATCTGATAGATTGTAAAGTAGGTATGTTTATTCAGCGCTGGGCACACAGGGGATAGCTCCTCCTATTGTGCGCGCCGATATGGCACCGTTATCTTACATTTATAGAGCAAATGATTACATATTCATAATATTTCGCAACACGCCTATACATATGCATTACCTGTCCCTGCTTCGTATTATAATTAGCATTTCCATAATCTCCTCCCAATTGAGTCTGCGCAGTGTCTTCTGGTGGTGGTCGTTGGGGTCTTTGGGGATGAAGTCAAGCTCCTCTTCCTCCTGTCCGCTCTGTGACCCCAGGTTTCGCGCAGACTCAGTCTCTTACTGGCTGTTGTCCAAACTGTAGGTCTAGTCCCAACCGGCTTTGTACTGATAAAGCCTAAAGACTCCATGCCTCAGCTCATCATGTTTTACAAACTATCTACTCATTGGGCAAAACTGTTATCTCAACTATTTCCCTTGTCATCCTCTTCTTGCTATTCCCATATTAACCCTTACATCCCCTGTTCCTATCTAGGCCCTGTATCAGTTTTAGCTAGACATCCCTTCCATGTTTCTTTGCCTTGTGGGGCATGTTAGAGCAGGAGTCTTTTAGAAAGCATCTCTTTGTTCTGTGATTTATAAATATATTGTCCTTTCATGCAGAAGGATTGTATTCTAGAGTGGTCATAAGCCTTGCAGAAGCCCATGACTATAGGAGACTGTTTAGAGGGATATCAGGTCTTTTCTCCTTTGTCTTTACAAGTGACCACGCAGGCTTCCCAGGGACAGTGTATAGGGAGCATACAGTGAAAAGACATGATAAGATACAGTCCTTAATGAAGTGTAGGGACAACAACAGACAAAACTGGGGAAAAAAAGAGTGGTGCTAGCTAAGTGTGCTGGAGATAAGTTTCATTGCTGGCCTGCTATAAATTAGTATAGCATTTTCAGTCTGCACTCTGTCCTGCTCACTGGGGTATGGCAGCACAGCTCTGTACTCTAGCAACAGAGAGAAAAGGACCATTTTCCCTAAACCAGTTCCTACGCAATATGACAGTGTTTCCTGATGCAGTGTTGTTACTGCTGCAAGGATCCCTGCAGAAAGTCCATGTGAGTTCTGAGTTCAGTCCAAACCAAAATCTCCCTGTCCCAAATCCCAGACTCCACAGAATCTCAAATGCCTGGAAATGGTAGAGAGACCTCATTTGATACCATGACAAGCTTTGTTACTAGATGTCCTTACAAAACTAAATTGCCAGACAACAATTACAAGTTCTGCTGTTGTTTTCCCTTTATTCAAAAAGTTTCGCTTAAGCCCTGGACTCCTGTGAAAATTCATTTGCCTTATAGATCTTTGCTTTGTGTTACCCACATGCACATCTTAGTTGCACTCACGTATTTCTAGTGAGCCTTCACCTGTATAAAGTTCTTGTAAGCTTCTATTTGTGATGCTCTGTCTGATACAGCAGCAGGAAGATGACACATGCTACTGTGTCAGAGCGCTCTGACACGGCAGAGACCTCACACTGAGTGACTCATCAGGTGAGTCTTGGTGAACAACCACCTTCCAAGATTTTTCTTAGCCACTTGTTACTGCTTTAAAAGATGCTTTGCAGGAACATTAGTAATTCCAAAGCACTTCTCCCTCTTTGCATCTCAGAATTATCACTAATATTGTTACAGTGAAATAATATTATTAATTACCGTTGGTTTAAATTAGCAAAGCCAGTAAATCACATTTGGATGAGGCCACATAACTGCAACAAGTAATTAAATTCTCTGCTTGCCCCAGGAAACAGAATTATCAGGTTAATTACAGGCAACTCAGAGCCACCGTGGTGTGTGGGCCACTGTCTTGAGTACAGGGATGCATTGCTCTGGATGATTTGGAATTTAAAAACTTAGTTACAACAAACTACACCAAATGCACATTGCTCTCAGATAGGATTAATTGGTTCAGCGGGATTGATCCCAGTGCTGTAGCTGTTTTCACACTGGAAACAGACGGTTCCTTGGAAAGTAGTGCCTAACGTGTTGAGTTCCCCTGTTAAGAGCCAAAAAAACAAGACAGGCTGATTTGATTTATAAGTACGTTTAGACAGCCCTTTAGCTATTTTAATGCAAACAAACACTAACCTAATATAAGTAGTGGTCCACTCATTTCCATCAGGGTATTCAATGAAGAGAATAAAAATCCAGGCAATGTTTGGAAGATCAAAGGTTGTTTCCAGTTCACCCTTCCCAAATTCTTCCAGTCATCCACCACTTCCAGCTTTAAAGGAATGATTCCCTCCCTGAAATATAATTTATGGAAAGACTGGGTACAACTCAGTCTGCATGTCATTACAGTCTTTCTGATTACAGACAGCGTTTGTTCTCTACCAGCTCACTTATGTCCCAGAAAGTAAGGGCTGTGCAGAACCCCAAACCAGACTTCTCCACAGGCAATGAACAGATTGAATTCCAAGCAGAAGCTGAACTTTGTGATGTTAGCAAATGAGTCTGGTCCACTAGACTCAAAGGACTCCATTGAAGGAAGAGTTGAAATCTATTAAAAGCTTCTTTTCTTCTCATACAACTCAGAGGGCTCACCACATGAGATGAGTATTTTAGACCCACTCACCACTAGACATTTTTAAAACACAGTCTTTCTTTAAGGGATCTTAGTGTGAAGACAGCTGGGCATTGTTGGGGGGTGCAGGTAAGTTGTCCCTGAGCTTACCTGAAATTCTACCTTTTCTTCCTCAGTGCAGCTTGCCCACTGGGGCCTTCCATACTGCTGTCCTCAGGAACTTTCTGTGATTCATTTCTGGAGTCAGGAGTTACAGAAGCAGGGTGCTTATCGAAGACAGAGTAGTGGAACAAGTCTCTATTCTACTACAGCATTTTGCTGCCTCTTTGTTTCTTTGCAGCCTCCCACAGTGTCATCATTATTTTGCTAAGTTTTCCTCATCTCTGAGTGAAGCAACCTAGCTTGTACACCAGCTGGTGTTGCCTCATCAGCAGAATTAGCCTGAACTTGATTTTAGACCTGCTCAGCACCTCCTTCTCAGAGCCCTTGAACAGCAGCTTTTACAGTCCATTTTTTCTTTGCTGTGTTTAGTCAAACCTAGAGTCCCTAGTGCTTGTCCAAGTGTTTTTGATCTGGAATGTGCCACAGAGATGTGGAGAACAGGAAGAAAATCAGAAAGTGATAGACCCTGAAAACAGATGGAGGTTGCAATTCAGCTTGACTAGGATAGATAAACAAGCTCTGACAGTGATCTAGGTGAACAGTATTGCACTTATAGCTCTAAATCACTCAATTTTCACATGACTGATGAGTTTGGCTTCTTTGTGTTTGTGTCAGAGATTATCAAGCTCTGGTCTCCAAGACTGTTCTCCTTTCTGATATGCTCTTGCCTGAAACATTTTGCTCCATTACGTTTGAGAATCATACATCTGGGAGTGTCTATAGGTGTGATTTTAGCACCACAATATCTGAGCCTTCATTTGAACTGTGCAATTTTGGGAATCAACCATCAGGATTCAGAGGTGACAAAAGGTTTTTAGTGACCAACATACTTCTGCTAGTGAGAACACTACACACAGATGAACAGAGGTAAAGGTCTGCCTGGACAGCCCTGGGGCAGGGGCAATTGTACCTAGCTTGTCTATTTGTTTTCTCTCTCACAGTAGCTTCAAGCTTCCTATTTTATAGTTCAGGTTTCTTTTTACTCAGGAAAAATTTTGCCTTTGAGTGTAGAAGCCCCTCAGTCTTTCCAGAGAGATCACTTGAGAAAGGGCTAGATGCATCCCTCTGGGTACTGGTCCACATGAGGCTCGACAGCAGCCCTCCTGTCTTCTGAAATTTTGAAAGAAGATGCTGTGGCATTAAAGGCAGCTTGAAATTACAAAGACACCCTTCCTTTTTGTACAGTGTCAGTCTCACTTCTTCATTTCCAGCTTCAGACACTAACTACCATTTCCCTTTGTGACTTTCTTGGTAACTCAGATGGCAGTGTTTCAACCCAGCAAACCCTGCTCCATTGCCTGCCACAGTTTTTATTCCTTCTATCAGGCACTTCCACAGTATTGTGGAATAGTCCAGAATAGCCCTTAGCATTCTGAGTAGCTGTACCACAAGTCTTACTCACACATATGCAGGATGGTGAGTGTGTGGGAGTCAGTGACACTGTGTAGGATATAATGGTGGATCTTCTGATGGTCTGCAGCAAAGGGCTTTGGCAGTGTGAGGGCTGTTGAGCTGGCAGTGACAGCATTCATTTGAACTGGGGGAGGTTACAGGTCTGCTCCACTTGTAGGACCAGAGAATCAGAAACTGGGGTGACTTGATGTTTCCGAAAAATTAGCTCATAAATAGCAGAAGCTGCGGGAAATAAGGTAGAAAACAAGCTTTAGCAAGCGTTTTCACTTCACATGGCTTCTTGAAGGATCTGGCTAATTTAATAGTGTGTAAGTGTGATAAGTAATAGAAGAATTTTGCTTTCGCTAAAAGTAATTAAACAATTACTTCTTAGGCTAAAGCTATTATTAGTACAATGATCCAAATTTTAAGAAAAATAAAAGACTTTACTACTGGGAAAATAAAAGGGGGGAATTGATCTGAGGAAACACCAACCCAACAGCTCCCCCTCTTGGGATGCTCACCAGATGATCCATATCAAAGGGTGGTAACTCCTTTGCAATGGAATGAGAAAGAACAGAATGGGCCATCTCTGGTATCTCTTGTCCTTGAGATAAGAGAGGAACGGAAAACACTGAGCCATAAAAGACAAAGGAGCTGCAAATTGGCCCAGACTTGAAGGCTAAGGTGTACCTGACCACAGGACTGAAGAAAGAAGATAAGATTGTAGAAGAAGCCAGGAGGCGTGCTGAAGATGTTGAAACCGGCAGCTGTGTGGATAAAAGGGGGTTTGAAACTTAAACAATTTGGTGAGCCTGGACGGAGCTGCGACTCCTCGGCCACCCCAGCGCTGCATTTGCTCTCTTACCTTAATAAAGATTCATTAATCCATATTTGGATGTGATTTGCCTTAATCTACCTATAACATAAGTGCCACAGAAAATGTCACAGGTTCAGCCTAGGGACTCTGCTGACCCTCCACTGTCTCAAGGGCATAGCCCTATGCACACACATACGTCCAAACAGAGCTCCCTGCTCATGCTGCTTTCTGTCTAGTTCATGTTTATCTGCATTCCAGCACAGATACAACTTAAGTCGAATGACCAGACAAATCAGAGTTTTGGGC
Source organism: Tyto alba (assembly GCF_018691265.1). Taxonomy (NCBI): domain Eukaryota; kingdom Metazoa; phylum Chordata; class Aves; order Strigiformes; family Tytonidae; genus Tyto; species Tyto alba. Next base: position 45,120,209 of record NW_024881275.1, on the reverse strand, counting down.
AATGAGATAGGAAAGTAAGAGACTGTATAAACACAGAGATCAAGAAGAGAGATTTGCCATCTGAGAGAAAAAAATTCTTAATACCTAATAATCCTACTAGACAAAAACTGAAGTAGAAGGATGTGTTGACTACAGGCTGCCACATCCATCAAATGCTTTATTGGCACTAAGGAGTTAAAAAGACACTTTCCTGTGATTAATGTTTTGCAAAGCCTACCCTGCCCACCTAACAAAGAGAACAGTCCCAAGGCAGTCTCTGGGGTTGCAGCTCCACTTGTTGCAAAAGTGAAGAATGCAAGGTCCAGATGCTCATCATGAGTGTTATAAATTGAGACCACAATGGATCATAATCCAATTATAATTTTATTAATTATAGCAAGTAGAATATGAGCAAAGACAGCGCTGGACGGCAGGGGAGTCTGCGCTCCGCCAACTGCCGCGCTGATCAGTTCAAACAGTCCCTTTTTATACATTTTTACATCCGTGGTTATCTTTGAGCAGTACCCCTTCTGCTTGCACAAGCGGTATCTGGTTTGTGTAAGCAATTGCGGTTATCTTGCCTCACGTGGTTATCTTATCTCACACAAGCGGTGTCTGGCAGCTGTTTGCATAAGCGGTTTTCTGTCTTTTGCCGCCTAACCTTTACATTGAGCTTAACATAAATTTCAATAAACAATACCCTAGTTCATAGTTTCTTACAATCCCCCCTTTTTCTTTTATCCTATTATTGTTTATTAGATGCTACTTTCATTTTCGTCACTGCAAGCAAACCTTTTTCCACAATTCCAACATTTATCATAACACTCACAAGATAATACCTTACAATCACAATCATAGTTTTCACGTGGCATAACACATTCACAACAATCTTTTCCACCAGGAAGCTCCTAATAGATCATCCCACCATTCTGAGTCTAACATTGAGGGTGTTTTCAGAGCACCATAGGTAAAACACCTCTTATTCTATCTGCTATGTGCAGTTGTCGCCTTAATGTTTTTGCCGTGTGTTATTTATTCCTTGCTTTGTTCAGTTAATCCAACATGTTGTGACCAACATGCAATTTGCTACTACTGTTTCACCTGTTGGCGTTAAGCAAATTCGAGCTGTGTGCCGAACTGCACAGTCAACCGTACTATCAGACACTCTGTAAACAATAATCAACAATTTATTAGCAAACAAGAACCTGAAATAATTAACTGTATAACAATCCAGCAAAGTCCCACGCGACACAATCAGAAAGAGAAAAAGTAAGAACCAAAGATATCAGCACTGTCCTTTGGATGTTGTCCTTCGATGTCTTGTTACCCTCACTCACGGGGCGATAGCGATAGAAAGATAGAAAGAGTCCAAGAACAACAGTCACGCACCGCGCGGTAACTCCTCTGATCAATAACATTTTCTTCTTTGAACTATAAGTCTGTTTCCATCACCTCATCAAGGTTTCGAGGGCGTCTTAGTTGTCTTCGTGATCTTGGAGGATTGGGGGGAGGAGGTGTTCTTCTCCGACACCAGCCACGAGACATTCCCTCGCATACCGCGATGGCAACGACAGTCACCACCAATATAATGAAAAATCCTAACAGCAGGGCGGCACACACGGGATCGTCCCCTACTCCCATCTTCCCAAGATTGCAATCCAGTGGGATCAGTAAGATTAGTGGGATAGTCCAGCCCCAGGCTAGCGGCTTGACCGAGGAAGGTCCAAGTGCGCAATGAGCGGAAGTTTCTCTTCCACCCAGAATGCCTGTGCTGCCTAGATCTGGGCGGGCCTGGCAGTTGTTTTTGCCATCCGGGTATAGCCGAACTTTCGAGACCCCGCAACAACACATGCGCTTTGGACTGGGGGCGTGGAAATCCATTTTCCTGCTGCGTATGTGGACCCTGATTCCTGATCCCTACAGACCAGGCAGGTTCACCACTTGCGCTCTCACTCTTGTACCTCCGATACCGCGAAAACAATGGAGCATGCTTATGCATGGGCAGCAATTTATTGTGCAGCCTTGATGTTGGTAGCCCTCACTTTGTTTGCCTTTTTACTACATATCTTTTGCCCTTGTAAATGTTCCTCTTTCAAGTGCCCATGTAGTTGTATCTGCTTATGTAAACCACCATCTCCTTTGGTTAACCATGTCGAAAATTCTGTTATAGGTCTTTTCGGCGGTTTTGGTACTGGCTGTTTTACTTCTGTCACATCTTTTACTTGGATTCTCTTCTTCCCACTAAAAATATCTCCATCCACCCTTCTGTCTTTGGGAAAGCAAAGCCACTCTGGTGTTGGACATAACAGTAAAGCACTTGTTGCACAAATTTGCCACTATTAAAGCAAACCATACCAGGATGATTAGCAGAGGTCCGGTATAACATATACTCCCACCTCTCATGCCTATGGGGTTGCAGCCCACAGCTGAGATACAAGTCTTCCTGGTGGCGAGCACAGAGGTTAACCCGGTCTTGCCCTCTACTATTTAACGAATCCATGTGTTAAGAGTTAGTCAATTCAAGTGCAGCTCCTTTGTAGCCACTTCCTTTGTTTCTAAGCAAAGCAAAATTTTTGGCACTTCCTGATAGTGTCCTCCCATCAACTCTCAGGGACATCACAAATTCTGGGGACTAACCTCTTTTTCCCCGTAAATCAAGGTTACAGTTCGTGCCCCTTCCCTATACAGTTATAAGACAATTTTCTCCATCTGCAAGAAATAACACCTCCGGTGACACATTTCACATTCACACAAAACCCACGCTTCATGACATCCATACATACACTCGAGACAAGGTATTACCCTATTAGGTTGATTTTCTAGCAATGCCTAATTGACTCCAAAATGCTCATAATCTCACATGTCTGTCAGTTAATGCTCGGTAAACGCCAGCTTTTCCCTGACTGTTTTTTTTTTTTGTTTTGTTTTGTTTTTTTTTTTTTTTTGTTGTTGTTGTTGTTGTTTGTTTGTTTTGTTTGTTTTTTGTTTTTGTTTCCTTATACAGCAAGTAAGTAAATGAATAAGTAAATTTTCACAGTGTTACCTCTGAACCCAGTCAAAAACCCAGTCAAACCACTGGTTAAGAGTCATTCAATCCCCTCCTGATGAATTTACTTAGTCCTTTGATGGGTGACTTGTAGTTGGTCAGTTGATGGTACCACAGTCCACTCCTGAGGCTTTTCCACCGGTCCTTTTCCTCAGGAGGCAAGAGTCCACCCCTTTTCTTTTGTTCGGATCGCTGTCTCGGTGGTCAGCAGCACCTGAAATGGACCTTCCCACTCAGGAGTTAATGATTAATCTTTCCACGCTTTTATCAATACCCAATCACCTGGTTTTACATTGTGGATATTAAAAGCCAATGGTGGTATTTGAGGCAGAAGTCCTTTCTTTCTTAGTTTCATTAAAGTGTTAGCAATTCTTATTACATACTTTCTTACATACTGATCTCCTACTTCAGGGATGACAATATCCCTGTCGTTACTCATACATGGTAATCCAAACATCATTTCATAGGGAGAAATTCCCAGGTCTGTTCGTGGCTGAGTATTGATCCTTAATAAGGCCAACGGCAGGCATTTAATCCAAGACATCTGAGTCTCAATCATTAACTTAGTCAAGGTTTGTTTTGAAGTTTGATTCATTCTTTCTCTTCTTCCAGAACTCCGAGGATGCCATGGGGTGTGCCATACCCATTCGATCTCTAAGGCTTCAGATAGCTGTTGTATAATTTTTAAAATTAAATGTGTTCCTCCACCCAAGTCTATTCTTTCTATTAATCCATATCTGGGGATAATGTTTTCCAGTAACACCTTGGATACCATGCTTGCCATTGCCCTTGGTGTGGGGGATTGCTTCCACCCAATGAGTTAAGTGAGCCACTAATACCAACAAATACTTTCACCCTTGTATTTAAGGTAGCTCTGTTAAGTCTACCTGGAGGCTTTGTATGGCTAGCTCCTGTTCCCCAGCCACCTTTTTTTTTTTTTTTTTTTTTTTTTTTTTTCCGTTACCTTTTTGTTCACTTTTTAACAAATTAAACATCGATCAACTAGTTGTTTAGCTACCATATATATTCCTATACACCCATATTGTCTAAGAAAATGATCACAAAGTGATTGCGTTCCCCAATGTATTTTCTAATGTATTAATGACAGAATTTCTCATGATCTTGTTTTGTTTAACATCTGCCTTCCATCTGCTAAAGTCCATTTTCCTTCTGAATCTTTTCCCCCCTTATTTTTAAGTATATCCTTTTCTTGTTCTGTGAAATTTGGGGCTAAATTCTCATAATCCCCTGGTATTATTACCAATAAAACTACCAATGATGATTCTGTAGCTGCTTCTCTGGCTACTTAATCTGCTAAATTATTCCCCCTTATTTCCATTGATGCTCCCCTCTGATGTCCTTTCACATGCACAATTGCAATTTCTGTGGGGAGCTTCAGGGCTTCTAAAACTTCTCTGATCAGCCGCTCGTGTACTAGCTCCTTCCCTTTTGTATTTATAAGCCCTCTTTCTTCCCATATTTTCCAAATGTGTGGACCACTCCAACTGCATACTTTGAGTCTGTGTACACTGTCCCTTCCTTATCTCTCAAATATACCAATGTCTGTTTTAGGGCATAGAGTTCACAGACTTGTGCTGACCACCCAGCAGGTAATTTCCCCTTTTCAAACACTTCCATCTTCTGCCTCTCGATAATTACATAACCCAATATTTTTCCTTCTAGGCATCGAGAGGACCCATCAATAAATAGTTTTTCTCTATAGGGCAAAGGTTTATTTAACAGATCTTCTCTTATTTTCGTTTGATAATTTATAAAATCCAAACAGTTACGCTCTGGTTCCTAAATATCCTCCCCGATTCTCCTCCCATAATTCTAGTAATTTAACCACTAGTTTTCCTTCATCCAGCACCACACCTATTCCTAATTGCACTTGTAAATCTCTACCTAGCAAATTACATCCTACCCCTGGCATTAACAACAAATCATTAACAGCATATTGATCTTCCCCTTGTATTAACACATTCTTTATAACTGGGACCGAAAACCCCTTCACCTTTAGCCCCTACAGCCCAAGTTGTATCTTTTACATAATCTTCCTCCCGGGGTCTTAATTTCAAATTTATCAAGGGCTCTTCTGTTGGTATATCCCCCAGGAGGTAGAGTCCCTGACACCCCTAGTGATTACCACCCTCATCCTGTTGGGTTACTTCAAACACCAACAGGTCCCGTATTCTCTGGGGGCATTCTTGTTTATAATGCCCCCCCTTCCCACAATGAAAACATTCCCTTGTGATTTCCCTAGCCAGTGGTGCCTCTTGGTTCCACCTTCCCTTTCATTCCCTTGCCTGTTTCAAATTGTGATTTCCCGTCTGAGATTCCTTGTGTTTGTTTCTAACAGCTTCTTGTGCAGTTATCATAGTTTTAGCTTTAGTTTTAGCCTCTTCTTCATCCTTCCTAATATCTACTTTCTGTGCTTCTCTCAGGAGTTCCTCCAGACTCTTATTATAATGACCTAGAGTCACTCATATCTCTCCTCCGCTCTTGTTCATTCTGATTCCACTGCAGAGGGGTTACAGGGAGTTTCCTTTCCCCGGGTATCCCCTGCTGATTTTCTCTCTCCCATATCCACATTCCAACCGTTCTGATCATCTGTCTTTCTTCAGGAGAGAAAAAAATTCCCGTAATCGACTGCATCTCCTCCCATGTATATATATACTGGGTCCCCAAAATTGATCAGTCTTCTCTGACAGCCCCACAGGGTCCTCTAATAACCTCCTAAATTCATTCTTATACGCCCTCACTTCTACATTAGTGAGCGGCACATCCACAAATCCCATCCCCCCTTGAATTCCTGCCGCTGGGACTTCCCCCCCCTCCCCCCCCCCCCCCCCCCCCCCCCCCCCCCCCCCCCCCGCAAGGGATTAACCCTAGCCGCCCCATGCTCCCTTAAACGATTTCCCTTAAATCATGTACGAGCCGATATTTCCCATTTGGTTTCTTTACAGGCAGAATGGGGGTGTTAAAGGGTGACATACGAGGCTCTAAGATTCCTTGTGCTAATAATCGATCAATTTCTGGTTTTAATCCTCTCCGTCCGTCTAGGGAAATGGGATATTGCTTTACCCTCACAGGTATGTGGGGTTCAGAAACTTGGATTTTAATCGGTGGGATTTCCAGTCTACTAATTGTGTCTGGAGAGTACCAGACATCGGGGTTAATTTGTTTTTGCTCATCCACGGTCAAAGGATAAGTAGACACTGTTAGCTCTTGATTTTTCACTTTAATTTCTAATTGTAATTCAACAATTAAATCTCGTCCTAGCAGATTAAATTCTGCTTCAGGGACGAGCAAGAGTTCACCCATTCCAAATTTATTTTCAGTTTCGAATACCACATTTTTGATTTTGTTTACTTTAAATGGTTCTCCTTTTGCCCCAATTACTTGTACTTTTTCCGGGGAAATTTTACATCCCTCAGGTATTTGTTTAATAGTCAATTTTTTTTTCAGCCCCAGTGTCTACTAAAAAGGTGAACTCTTGTTTATGGGGACCTATTTTTAATTTTATCAAGGGCTCATGATGACTCCGGTCCCCTAAGATATAGAGCCCCTGGCTCTCCTATTCCGTTTTCAATATTTCCTCATCCCTGATCCTTTCTCTGCAATTCTTCTTTATATGTCCCTTCTTTCCACAGTAAAAACAACATCTCTGTTCCTTCTTTACTACTACGTTCCCTTGTTTCGTTCCAGCAGGTCTGTGTTCACCAGTTCGTCCTTTACGATCCTCTCTGACCGCTGCTACCATCATTTTTACTTGTCGCTTGCTGCTCTCTTTCTCTCGCCTTACATAGACTTTCTGATCTTCTCTCAATAATTCATCCAACCCTCTATTCTGCCAGTCTTCTAACTTTTCAATCTTCTTTCTGATATCTTCCCATGATTTTGCCACAAACTGAGTTTTGAAGAGTGCTTGCCCTAAAGGGTCGTCTGGATTTACCCCAGAATACAGCTGAAGGGCTTTCCTCAGTCGTTCCAGCCACTCAGTAGGGCTCTCATCTTTCTTTTGCATTTCATTAAATGCTTTATTAATATTCTGGCCACGGGGTACTGCTTCTCTAATTCCCTGAATTACTATAGTTCTCAGGTCCTGCATATGAGTTCTATGCACCGGATCCTGATTATCCCAATTAGGTCTTTGGAGTGGCCATTTAATATCCGCTTGAGGTCCCTGGGCATGTTGAGCATCCCACAGTCTCATTCCTGCTCATCTAATCATATCTCTTTCCTCGGTAGTAAATAATTGACCAAGGATAGATTGCATCTCATCCCAAGTATAAAGGTTTGGTCCCAAAAATTGATTTAATCTTTCTGCCACTCCGAGTGGGTCCTCAATTAAGTTTCCCATCTCGGTTCTTTTAAAATCTCATAGGTCAGCCGAGTTTAGGGGTACGGAAATATATCCGATCACGGGTTGAGGTCCCCCCATGGGTATTTCCCTTAGGGGGTACATCTGAGCTGCCCCTTTTTGGCTTCTAGTTACACGTCTAGGAGGAGGGGGAGACTCTTGTTCCGACTCCGGTGGGGGAGTGGGCGCTCTGGGGACCTCTGGAGGGGCTGTGGGAGCAGGAGGGGAAATGTAAGGAGGGGGGGTTAGAAGGGTTTCGTCTAACTCTTCCTTCTTTTTCTTTTGTTTAGTTTTTATTTCATTCAGCGGGTAAAGTCTAGCTCCCGGTCTTTTTAGCCACACTCCCGCATACTGACTTTCTTCCGGGTTAAGAGTTTGTTTTGTTTTTTTTTTTTTTTTGATTAACCCAGAGATTTAATTGTTGCCTTTATACAATCTTCTTCTGACCCATAGACTGGCCAAAAGACATTTTTAGAAATCTTCTTCCCTCCCCATATCTTAGTACAATATTCTATCATTTTCTGCTTATCTTTCCCTAGTGTTCCAGGGAAATATCTCCAATTGTCTAAGATATATGCCAGAGGGGTATTCTTAGGTACAGTGGGTACCCTTCCCATGGGAGTCGAAGGCTTGCTGCCCTTCGCCCCCATCTTCTGGATTATCCACAAACACACACTCACTCGCTCCCCTTGTTCCTGGCCCAGTCCCTCGCGGGAGATGGAAAACGCAGTACTTAAGGGTCCGCACTCGCTTGGTTCAGTATATCGAACCTCTCATTCGTTATAATCCAGGAAACCCAATCCCGCCCGAACGGTAAACCCGCGAACAAATTCGCAATATACTTACGCGTCCTGCGTCTTCGTCCGGACTCCCGTGCACAGAATTTTATGGGATTTTACCGGTTTCTCCTTTGCTCATTATTCTAGAATTTAGGTTCGTCGGTAAGGATGGGGTGGGCTATCAGTCGCGGGGCCGCGGATTGCCGCGGGGCGCCTCCCTGGAGGACAGAAGCCCACCGTTCCTTATCCGAGTCACGGCACCAGAAATTGTTATAAATTGAGACCACAATGGATCATAATCCAATTATAATTTTATTAATTATAGCAAGTAGAATATGAGCAAAGACAGCGCTGGACGGCAGGGGAGTCTGCGCTCCGCCAACTGCCGCACGGATCAGTTCAAACAGTTCCTTTTTATACATTTTTACATCCGTGGTTATCTTTGATCAGTACCCCTTCTGCTTGCACAAGCGGTATCTGGTTTGTGTAAGCAATTGCGGTTATCTTGTCTCACGCGGTTATCTTGTCTCACACAAGCGGTGTCTGGCAGCTGTTTGCATAAGCGGTTTTCTGTCTTTTGCCGCCTAACCTTTACATTGAGCTTAACATAAATTTCAATAAACAATACCCTAGTTCATAGTTTCTTACAATGAGCAATTCAAATCCTCATTTGAGAGATATTCACAATTCTGAGGTGCACAGAAATAATGATAAGTATGACATAGACAGGGAATTTGCATATTGGGATAGGTTTCTGTCAGCTGAGGGCTGGCTAGTAAAGGACACCTCTCAAAAGGCTGAGTGCTCAAAAGGTGAGGAAGCTTTCCATCCAGGCTTAGGCTGAAGCTAAATAGTTGTCTTTTTTGTATTAGATGATACTTGAAGTCAAGTATGAGGCCTATTCTAAGCAGCATTTTATTTGCATATATGAATACATAAATCTTAAAATTAAGCCATGCTAGGTCATTCTGATGTCAAATCACATCCTGTGAAAATTTGTCATCGACTGAGTACAACTTTCAGTAGCTACCATATCAGCCATTAATGGTGTTAACATAAAGATTTATCTTCACACCTAAACAATCCATTCCAGCTTCTGCCACAATCTGATTTATGAGTGCTAATGACGTGCGGAAAACAGACTCCACAATCTGATAGATTGTAAAGTAGGTATGTTTATTCAGCGCTGGGCACACAGGGGATCACTCCTCCTAATGTGTGCTACCATGTGGCACCATTGCCTTAGATTTATAGAGCAAATGATTACATATTCATAATATTTCGCAATACGCCTATACATATGCATCACCTATCCCCGCTTCGTATTAAAATTAGCATTTCCATGGTCTCCTCCCAGTTGAGTCTGCGCAGTGAAGTTCCTTTGGTCCTGGGCAGGGGTCGTGAAGGACTGGGCGGTGGTCGTGGGAGGAAGTATCTCCTCTTCCTCAGTGCTGAACTTTTCACCCCGAATTCCTGCGCAGTCTCTGTCACCCCCTGGACCCGCAGAGCAGGTTTGTGCCGGTTGTGGGGTAATCTTCACTTACTCAGGGGTGAAGGAGGCTTTTTACTTAAACAGGAGATAGTGGTCGAGCAACACAAACATCTTCACTTACTCAGGGGTGGAGGAGGCTTTGTACTTAAACAGGAGATAGTGGTCGAGCAACACAAACACAGCACTATCTATCTTGTGCGATCTAAGCAAACTCTTATCTCGACTATTTCCCTTGTCATCCCCTTCTTGCTATTCCTATATTAACCCTTACATCCCCTGTTCCTATCTAGGCCCTGTATCACTAATATGCATGAAATGAATACAGAGCTAGGCCCATGATCCTGTTTTACTGACAGTCCTGTACACTCCTGCTCAAAAAAATGCCAAGCCATGACAAGCTGCAGGTGAGCCACTGCATCCTTTTTGCTTTTGTTTCCAAAGCTTATGCTCTGATAGCATCAATCTGACCTTCCATCTCCTCTTATAAAATAGAAAGCAGAGCTGATATATCCTAGAACAACCCCATGAAGACTACACAGATTTCAGACAAAGGGATCTAGATAAATGGGCCAGTGATGGCAGGAGACACAGCTTGACAGCCGGTAGAATACCTTGCTGGATTTGGACATTAACTTTGCAGGGGTGAAATGAAGAACTGGCACCATTTGCTCTCTTCCATGTTCTTGGAAAGCAGGTTTCTCTATTAATAGAGCATCAGTAGCTCACTAGCCTCACAAAGGCATTTTGAAGTTTCTTCCTGATCCATTGATCTTGCCTTCTGTTTTGTCTTCTGAAACACAGTTAATGTATCAAGGTACTGCTTTTATTTGGAAAAGACTGCAAAGTTTGACAGAAACCATCCGCAGCCCTCCTCATTTGTTCATGGAAAGGAATCCAATCTCTGCACTACACAACTACTTCGTGCTGCAAGCAGTGAAACAAAGCAACATCCTCTGTGAAGCTCTCGTCTGTGGCTGGCCTGAGCTAGCAGCAACTGTAATCATTTCCATGGCTCAGTGCAACTGCCACAACTTACTTGAAGAGCTAAGCAGAGAGTAGCCAACCAGTTAGTTACCCAGTGAGTTATTTACTGCAATGAATTGCCCTTCAGGCGAGGAAGTTTCAGGCCAATTTGTTCTTAAGTGTTGCTTCACTGCATGGAGTAACTGAGATGTTCTGGAACCACATTCCCATTCTCAGTCAATCTTGGAAGAAGAAGATTTCCTGATTTAATTGATATGTTCAGAGTCACATGAGTAGCACATATTGAGTGAGAAGAGTAAGAAACATCAAGATTAGTTAGTCTTACAGTTTTACCTTTCTTCTGCTTCACCTCTTGAACCTTTTTGGGCATTAATGAATATCAAAGTCATAGGTGGCTTCAACTTTACTTTACTTTACACAAAGGGATACTAAACATACCCACTGAACTTGTGATAAGTAATAGAAGAATTTTGCTTTCGCTAAAAGTAATTAAACAATTACTTCTTAGGCTAAAGCTATTATTAGTACAATGATCCAAATTTTAAGAAAAGTAAAAGACTTTACTACTGGGAAAATAAAAGGGGGGAATTGATCTGAGGAAACACCAACCCAACAGCCCCCCCTCTTGGGATGCTCACCAGATGATCCATATCAAAGGGTGGTAACTCCTTTGCAATGGAATGAGAAAGAACAGAATGGGCCATCTCTGGTATCTCTTGTCCTTGAGATAAGAGAGGAACGGAAAACACTGAGCCATAAAAGACAAAGGAGCCACCACCCCAGCGCTGCATTTGCTCTCTTACCTTAATAAAGATTCATTAATCCATATTTGGATGTGATTGGCCTTAATCTACCTATAACAAACTGATGTGAAGAGAGCTGAGCAGCCTCCATGTATCTGAAAGTTAGGCTCGGATATGACTCCTGATTTTGGGGAATACTTGAATTATTTGACCTAAAGTGAAGAAGAGCCCTTTCTTCAGCATGTCTTCAGCACTCATGCTCTAAGAATCAGTTTAGTGAACCCCTTAAAATGCACACAGGACTTGTGTAACATGATGCAAAACATGATTACTGAACCTTAACTAGAAGTGAAAAATTGAAGGAAGCAGCAATTCCAGGAGTTCAGGGGAGCAAGAAGTGCACTTCTGTCACCCTCAAATCCTGTCCTTGGTCTGTGATTAGAAGGAGGGAGATGGAAATTGGCTGGCTTATTGATATGTATGCATAAGCCATGACACAAAAACTTTTTTGTGTGCCAGGAGCCCTAGCCAGGTTGCTTTCTGTCGTGCTTTAGGCCCAGAGGGCAACTGAACACCACACAGCCGCTCAGTCACTCCCTCCCCCATCGCAGAGATAGAGAATAGGGGCCAGGAATGACAAAAGGAATCCATCTAAGGACTGGGAGGAGTCACTCACCCATTATGGTTACAGGCAGAGGAGAAACTAGTTAGGGGAAGAAAAAAAAGAAAACATCACTTTAATTCAAATGCTAACAAGATAACACTTCACAGACAAGGTGAGGACAAAGAGGAGCACTACCACCTACACCCCCACCACCATTTCCCACCCCCCCCCCCCACACGCACCCCCCCCACCCCCACCCCACCCCCACCCCCCCACCCTCCCTTCTTCCCCGGCTCAGCTGTGCTCCCCATCTCTCCCCCTCCTCCCCCAGCAGCACAGGGGGGGCAGGGGATGGGGGTTACAGTCAGCTCGCTGCTCCTTCCTTCTCGGGAGGTGGGGGGAGCCCTGCACATCCCTCCCCTGCTCCACGTGGCACCTCTCTCACTGCAGACAGTCTTCCACAAACCCTCTCTGGTGTGAGTCCTCCCCACGGGCCGCAGCTGTTCCCACGCTGCTCCTGCGTGGGTCACCCCCTCACGTTGCAGCCCTCCCAGCGCTGAACCACAACAGCGGGTACCACCACTTTTCCCCTAAGGGTCCTGGCCTCCTTTAAGCGCAGATGCCTGTCCTGGCCTGGGCTCCTCCACGGGCTTCAGGTCGGCCTCTGCTCCACCATGGACCTCCATGGGTGGCAGGGTGGGGGGCCCTGCCGTCTCACCAAGGAATACGGGGGGCTGTGCTCCAGCACACCTCCCCCACGTCCTTCTCTTTCCTTCTGCTGACCTCGGTGTCCATCATTCTCCCAGCTCCTCCTCACAAGTCCCAACCACCTCTCAGGTTCCCCTTCCTAAATTCTTAAATACGTTATCAGAGAGGCGCAGCTGATTATCTCAGTTTTGGTTCAGAGGTGAAGTGGAGTTGGAGCTGCACGCATGGCCAGAGGCAGGTCCAGCTTGGGGGGGGTGGGGGGGGCTGTTTGGACGGGGAGGGGCACATGGAGCTGTCCAGAGGCTTCTCACAGGGGCCATTGCTGTAGCCCCCTTCCCCACTATCAAAAAAAAAAAAAAAAAAAGTCCCATGGAAGCCCAGTGCACTTATAGATGAGGAGAAGGGATAATGCTTCCAGTCCAGTAGGGAATTTAAGAGAGTGCTATCTTCTTCAATGAAGAATTAAGGGATGCCAGTGTGTAAGCAGCCAAGTCGATCACTTTCCTTATTCATCATTTAGTACATTATTCTGTTTGTTGGATATAACAAAAGCTACTGAATTTAGTATAAGGCTCATAAAATATTTTCGTTAAAATAAAAACATTGCCTCTTCTTTGGGAAACCAGTGTTATACCTCTGCAGGATATTTTCTGCTCAGCCCTGCAGCTTTCCCATAGGACTTCCCTCATTATTTTAGACAAGTGGTGTTTGTTTAATATTATCTGTGTGCTATGACAAACGGCTTGCTGCTGTTTTGCCAGTGATTCGGGTGGCAGAAATCCTCCATTGTCAGCACATCACAGAAGTTGTTCAATTTAAACACATCAAGAACTACACTGAAGACATTCTCTGCTCAGTGTCATTTGTTCTCCTAACACAAAAAGGATGTACTCTGAAATTCAGTGCAGCACATTGCTAAAATTGGGCATCTTGAAAACCTACCACCTTACGAGATCAATCAAGTTACATCCAAATCCATTAGGAACTGAACAAGCAGTCAGTTCTTACAACATATGTTATGTCAAAAGCAGATTTGCAGGAAAAGTTCTGTATTTCCCTATACAGGCCATGTTGTTGCAGTCAACTGTACTCACCATGCTAGTCCTAGCTCTGCTTCCCCCTGTGCCCACACAGCTGGAATCCTAACAAATGAGGCTGTTTCTTCAATATACCTCCTTGGTTCTTTGAAGGGTCTACAAAAGTGTCATAGAAAAAGAGGACCCTCAGCTCTGCTTGCTTATAAGGACTACTACCACATCATCTTTTCCAAAATCCTTGGGAAGAGAGGAACCTGCAAAGAAGCTGTTCCTGGAAAAGTAAAAACTTTGTACTTGATGCAGCTCTTCCAGAAACCCACAGTCTAATGCCTAAATCCTGCTAACAGCTTGCGGGAGGGAATAAGTTGCTTTCCTGCATCATGTCTTAACTGCTGTTAAGTCTCCTTTGGCACGTCTCACTTTTCAGCAGCAAATTCCCCTCACTCTTAAATGAACAAGCTAAATATATACCAGCAAGGTGCCTGATCATTTAGGATGGGATGTTTCTGCATACCATTCATCTGTATTATCTCCTGGTGACTGCATAATATCACATTATTCCTGCTGTAAGCTTGACATTGAAGTCCCACAGAACAGCCCAAAAAAGAATAGTTGTCTGGTCTGCCAATACTGCAGTTCTCCAGAAAAGACCAGGGGACTATGCTCATATGGGCACACAACCCTTCTTTACTGGGGTTTTCCACCAAGAACCAATGTATTTCACCATCTGTGATACCTTCAGCCTTTCCTCTCCTACACCCATAGGAGACTAAGTACTGAAGTACTACCAACCCATTCGGAAGTCAGCTTTGAAATAGAGCAAGACCTTGCATCATCTTGGTTAGCTAAATTTGAGAAATTAGTTACAACTGCTTTCCATATAAAGTCTAAGACTTAGGATACTAACTGTCCACACTAACATGAACAACAGGCATTTTGCACACTGAATATAAGAAGGAAATAGAGTTCATATAAAGACACAGAACAGCCACTACATTGCTAGCATGAATCCAGCAAGTCCCTTCTGGTATCTGAAGCCTTAGACTCATTGGAATAGTCATGTTTCAATAATGCACTTGGTACCTACTTTATTTAATTTATTTATTTCTGCTGAAATTCAATATATCAAAGTTTTATTATGATTGGTCTCTGCATCAGTTATCGCAAAGCTGTCACATACACTTACAGAAACATGGTTGTAAATGGAAGTATAGATGCTTTTGTTTTACCAGTTTACAGGTGGTCATAGTGCTGAAATATTCACATATTTTTCAGTGACATTTCAAAATAGTTTTTACTGTAGTAGTGGGTATCAGCTACAATAGATGTTCAAGCTGACATTCCCCAAATACATCACCTATTGTAACCACTGAAGATGGCGCTACTTACTTGAAATTATGCTTTCCAAGGGAATTATTCAAAATCACATAACTGAACCATTGCTTAATAGCACAAAACACTTTGACCACCACAGAGATGAGTTATTCAATTCTAGTCCACAATAAAGGAAATGCTGCTTGCTGTTAAGCCTTGCCTAAGCCATGGTGGGACTGGAACTAGAAGGCATTTTCCCTTTGGATGAAAAAATTGATGCTGGATGGAGGACATACAGACTATTCTGCCTCCTCTCAAGTTGCAGCACTCCCTGAGTACCCCATGGAGACTTGGTTGTGCTGCAGGGTTGAATGACCTGGAGGTTCAGGGGAAGAATTTGTTCTGATTTTGTGATAATGACATGGTCAGAAGCTCCTCCTGGCTAGCACTTTATGAGGGGCAGCTCCTGATGTGGAGGCAGGCATGCAGCCCCACCAGGGAAGGCTCCTTCCCTTCTAGATTAATACGCACGCAGGCACGCACACATGTACACACATGCACACACACTTACATGTGGTCACACACACAGGGACCACGTGTTCACTGCTGTCACACTGCTGCAACTGACCCAGATGTCTAGGGGAACTTTAACTTAAACTCAGTCATGGCAACCAGGAAGACTCTGCACAGTAATTTTAGCAGAAACATGAGTCATTTCAATATCTTAAACAGCTGTTTCTCTGCTTGCCTACACATAGCCTTTGGGGAATAAGCACCCATGCCAAGCAACCAGATGCCTTTTCATTCAGATTTCAGATCTGCCTGTCTTCAAATCTTTTATTTTCAAGGCATACAATTCTATTGTATAAATAATTCACAACTCCTAGAGAAATTGGGACAGATGGACATGGAGAGTCATGATTAGACCGATAATCTGAAATTCTGAGCAATTTCAAAGGTTCAAAGAGGAAAATGTTAAGAATATATTCCATTCCTGAGCTGGACCACATACTTAGTTGTGAAGCTCCATGCACAATAAACCAGCCTCCACTAGCAAGCATTCATGTAAGCTATGGGGCGCAAAATACATTGCATCACTAGTTGCATGCTTCATGTTATCAAATTCACTTTTTGGAAACTGAAGTTAAGCAACTAAAATATATTGAGAGCACCTAAAATATATTGAAACCTAATTCCCTGAGAACTCTCGGTTTCCATTGGTATTTTTGATTGTTGCTGCTCCATGGTCTCTAAGAGAATATCAATACATCCAGCAGCTTGTTTCAGAGAAAAAAGGAAAGTTTGAGTTTCCTCAAGAGATGCAAAGAGCATCTGTTAAAAAAAAAAAAAAAAATGCTAGTTTAACCTGATTTATGCTATTTTGTCCCTTAAAGCAGCCTCCAGACATCATTTAGAGGAGAATTTTTGGAAGTACAAACAAGATAAGAGTAACTTCATATTTACCCAGTACCTGACTGACCTCCATTGTTATTGCTTATTGACCTTATCATCTTGCTCATTAATAATAACAAGGCATTTATTTCCTACCTAAGAATATCTTAAGGTGGCCTCCAGTCACTAAAAAGTATATTTTTAACTCGTTAGTTCACATAAAAATGCAAAGTTTGGTTATTCTTCTGAATGCAAAAGATAATATATGGGCTGCTAGTCAAGAAGCCAAGTTTTGCTCCTATATTTGCAGTTGGCTTGCTGTGATGCTTTGGACAAGTTGCACCTCTCCCTGCATGTCTGTTTCCCTTCACCCGTCATATCAACTTAAATGGTTCTCAAGGTGGGAAAAGTTTCTTCCAAGGCCTGGGCACATGTGGAAGGCTTTGATAGGGCAACTAGACTGGAAAGACCTATAGTGGACACACGGTCAGAAAGGTATTCGTATGGTCACTCCACTCTAATAGTGTTTGGGACTAGTATTGGCTACTCTTCTCATAGTTCAAATCCATATATACCAGATCCCACATCTTAGAAACAAAACTCTAGTGATATCATTTAATCTCCATAGCTCTTAGAATCTTGGATGGCAATAGTTAAGGCATGCAGTGTGGTAAGAATATTCTACCATGGAGCTCCCTTTGTCATCAAGATAGCAAATTTATGTAGGAATGAGTCCTTACTCTTGGAACAAAGGTAGGCTGGAGGGTTCTCCCTGCAGTGCCTATACACACAGGAAGGCACTAGTAAAACTTGATGCTTCTGAGCATTTGGTTAAAATGTTTGGTTAAAATTATGTGCTGCTCTCCAGCACATAAAACCAAATCACCTTCTTTCAGCTGCATGTCTCTACAGTTAGTACAGGCAATAATATCACAGATTTTCTGCTGCACAACTCCAGAAAACTTTCAGTCACTGATATCCTTTTAAGGAGACATAGTTTAAGGGAAAAAGAAGGAATTCTAAAAAAGATCCTAATCCTGTCTACTTCTCCCTGCACTCAGGTTTCATTTTTTTCCTTCTTATCCAACAAGCTCTTTCACCCCACGCAGGTTTTAACAATAGATCAGAAAAAGAATCAGTTCAACTGTGACTTCCTCCCCACAACCAGAAATTGTAATGAACATTTAATAAATGGTACAAAATATCATTTAAAAGAACCATTAATTTTACTTCCATCTAGAGGGAAACCATGCAACTGCAGCATTGCTGGGCTGCTCTGTCCTGGAATTGTTAGTACATCTGAAGAGGTCAATTCTGATACTACCATCTTCAGTCAACTGATACTGTCATTCTTCTGAAAGCATGAAAAAAATACTCCAGAGACTGTATTTAGTACCATTTTAACAGAGGTACATTTTCAAATATATGAACCAGAGTAGCTGTCAGCTCTAAGAGACTCTAGCTAGATTCCCAGTACAGCTCAGATAGGAGCTCTGACCTATCCCTTGACTGTGTCTACACAGGTTCATGCATAAATGTATAGGATTTCTGATACAGTGCAGAGAGACCGTACAATAGGTACAGTCATTTCCATGCACTAACAGCCATACCATGCAATAAAAGCAAGAGCACAAAGAGTTTAGAAGCTCCCAAGTCTGAGTGCTCTTGGAACTTTCAAAAGAAAGTTATCAGCTTTCCCAGTTCTGAGTCAATAGTTCAGTACTGTCCACTCAAGATAGAATTTGCCATTGCTTTTGATGACAGCCCTGCTTTATAACAACTCTTTCAGGACTATGCTGGTAAGCTGAGTCCTTTCCACAACTCCAGCGATGAAAATCAATGATAAAGGGATGAGCTGGAACACAGTAATAGCATCTTCAAAGGGAGATTGAGTCCTGATTGCTCAGGTCGGTGTCACCATGCTGTGAGAGAGAAAAGTCTTCAGAGAAAAAGCTGCTTGCAGCTCTTCTGTTCTTTGCCCTACAACGCCTTGTGTGCCAACTGGTGCAAAATCTCCTCAAGTCTGATGACATAGGGGCCATAACGCAGCCTCCAGTGCAAGAAAAAACAACTGCTACAGCACTGCAACAGCATTTTTGTCATCTGGTTTGAATAGTGGTGGTGTGCTATCATAGTACAGTTACATTATTACCTTGCTTAGCCTGCCATCATACAAGCATTTCTGCTCTTCAACACTGAAGATGTTATAGCAGTATAAAGATTCAGTTAGATGAAAAGATTAGTTGTTTTAATGGCAAAACAAATTATATTCACAGTCAGAACTAGAACTAAAATAGCATCATCCAACTAATGAACTTGAGAAATTTATATTTTGGTATTTAATGCCATCAGTTTATTTCCAAAATTTTTATGTAGTTTCCAATTTTTGAACGATGGTTACATGTTCAAATCCAAGCACAGCAATGAAGTTTCCAGTCTCTCAGTGTGGTAATCAAGGCTACAGAATTGCTCAGCTAAGCTGAGGGCAAGACCTGACTGTTGTTATACGGTTATCACCAAGGTTTTCCTACTGTTAGCAGGACTATGTTGTTTTTTAATTCTCCATTAGGGGGAACACAGTCCACCCCAAATCAAGAAGTACAAAATTTCTAGATAATGGTGAGCTTGTCCAGAAGCTTTATGTTTCACAGAGATCAAAGCTATAAATATGTAAATAAGCTTGTAAATATGGTAGCCAAAAGACCCTGGCTTCAGATTTGTAAGGGCAACAACCAAGGAAACCTAGTGTTCATGCACTGTCAGAAGCATCAGAGTTGCTTTTTTCATGTTTTTAGAAAGTCTTTCCACCTGAGAACCTGATGGTTTATAAGCATTCCTTCCTAAAGGAGGCTTTTAACAACAGCTGAATAACTATTTTTTCAGTAGAATGATCAGCCTGATCCAGGAAATTTTCCATTTTTCCAAGCCCTCCTTTCAACTCCCCTGGTTGTGTTACTCAGGGGATCTGAAATCAAAAAGTCCTCTCTTCAACTATACTCCAGTATTGAGGTGGCCTGTTCCTGAGAAACTGTGAATGTTCAAGAGCAATTTAGAAACAAAAATTGCCCAGTGGTATTTTTATGACCCCAAGAGCTAGAACAGAGGATGGGCTCACTCCCCAGGCATCAAGGATTCCCTGATTGTGGTTTTTCAACATTCCTGTCACTGCAACTCCTAACAAATGACTTGCCAAAACTAGAATGCCTCATTCATCCCAGACACTGCTAGTCCATTAGTGCTCAGAAGAAGACTGAAAGTGCTTAGCAAACCACAAGTGTTCTCAGGGCAAACAGAGTGAAGGGTTGTTAGTGAATCCTCCACATAGCTCATAATTCTGAACTTCTAATACTTTGCTCAGATATATGGCAAATAAATCCATGGGATGTGACATTTGTTACGTTCCTGGCAACAAGAAATGCAAACTACTCCTCAAACTCCTCATTTCTCTCTAGTTCAGTATCCCCACCTCACTATCCCCACCACTAAATGCATAATTAAATCATTTATTGTACAGACATTTGGCCTAAAGTCTGCCTTCCTGGAGGTGTTAAAATCCATAAGGTGCTGTAAGCTACTGCAAACAAGCCTTGAAGGATTAAGAGTCAATTTATCTGCTATCTGGCACTGAAGAAGGCAGGGTAGTGAGGACAAGTGAAATGTAAGTGACAGCGTGTTTATCTTTGCTCCTACAATAACCATGTAACTGGCTTGGCAGAAAATGGACAGCTCTGAATAAAAGTAGCTGAGCAGGAAACAGCAGCAGGGGAACAGGGAGAATTGTTAGCTGATAACTAGCAAGGTACCAGACTTTGTACTCTGCATACCAGTGTCAGTGGATTGACCTGGCACACAGCAAATACCATGCATATGTGGAGGTGGAGCCCCAGAAGACAGCAGGGCTACACCTCAGCTCTACCAACATGCCACTGTGACCTGAATGACAGGGCAGGAAAATGTCCGGAGGTGGATCTGTTTCATGGGCGTACAGTCTTTGGCCCTCCAACAAGCAAAGTACTGTTTGGGCATCATTATGCCAAGTGGTAACCTTTGTGGTGGTGTGCTCTGACCTCCAGCTCCCACAGCAGCCTGCTTTTAAGGAAAAGGAAGAGTGAGGGTGACTGTGACTAGTTCTGACAGACAAACTGGTCCTCACAGATCCATAAACAAGACACCAAAGCAGTAACTGAGCCACTTAAATGCTCACACAACTACAGCTTTCAAGCAAGAGTACGTCAAGGAAATTAAAAGGAAGGACACTAGCTGAGGAGTGGAAACTGAACAAGACTGGGTTTCCCCCAGCCCTGACAGACCTGCAAAGAGAGGACTACCCAAGCTGTTGGCTTTTGGTCCTCTCCTCCTGCCAGAACTGTTAGTTTGCATTTGAAAGCCAGAAAGTCCCTTTTCCCCTACAGAATGGACAGAAAGATAGTTCCTGTTAGTGAGCTAAGACTGCACAAGTCTGTCTCTAGAGTCTCAAATTTCCTTTGAGTCTACTCCTTTCTTCTGTTTGTGAATTTGTAGTGGGAAGCTGAGCGTCCCAAAGCCTCCAAAGAGGAGACAGGAGGCTCAAGGCCTGTAACTTACTCAAACCAAAGTATAAGCAAACCTGTCCTCCAAACCCCATTGAGAAATTTAACTCGGCTTTCCAGTTTTCACAGCAGAGAGCATAGCCCTCACATATGTCTTTGTCCTTATTCAGGAACTGCAGGTGCGAGAAAACTCTGACCTTCCCATGCACCAGCTTATTGTAAGGCCAATTGTGCACACATACCAGGCTGAGCCCAAGGTACAGGAAGACTTTGCACTGTCTGGCAAGTAGTGCTAATGCAGATGTAGAAAGTAGCAACTTTTGTGATCCTCTTGCTTTTCTCAAGGAAAATAAAATCTATGGCTGTACAAGTCTTTCAGCTGAATAAAAATTCTTTTATTTGAATTCTTTTGTGTATCTTGTCCTTAGCTAGTTACTCATGATCTGCCTTGCAAGCTCTTCAAGTTGCCTTACAAGTGCAAGGACTAGCAAAGACTAGGTCCATACATACTGCCTATACTGCGTGCAGGGCAGAGAAAACTGGCCATAAATGCATATGAGTAGAACTGACCAAGAAACAGGAATTCAGAGAGTCAACAGGTGGTGCATGAGTCAAATCTCAGCCTTGATATTCAGATAGGACTGAGACTGTTTCTTCATAGCAGATACGTCTGTCTTTCAAGTGAAATATCCCAGTCAATTAACATGTCTCAGTTTTCCAGTCCCAGACATTCAGATAAACACCACCACCCTGCTTCCTGTATTAATTTTCTTGAACTACAGAGAAATAGGATTAATACAGTTTTGGCTTGGTACCTGGTTAGCTTAGGAATGTGCCTTTTATCGTGCTATTATTAAGCTGGTAACAGCTGTTTTTCTTCTTGACACTGATTAGCTGAAGAAATTTTGGTTTAATCTTTTAACTTAATTGTTCAAAAATGCCCCAACCAAAGACAAAATTACTTGACTTTACATACAGAATTTTCCCACAGAAGGTCTTCCCCAAGATTTTCCCACTAATCCTTGCAAATTCTTGCTCTTTCTTTCAGCATGTGTCATCTCCTACCTGCCTGGCTCTGTGAGTTATATTTCATAGGATCTCCAAAACACTCCGTCATTATGGCCTGATTTTTCCCACAACCAAGGGCCTTCTGCAGGTGCCTTCCTGCCATTTGCAAGTGTCCTCAAGATTTAAATCACTTCTGGAATTATTAAAGCTGAGCAGTTGTGCTGGGTTTCTGTGGCAAGGTTTTTGGTAGCAAAGGAGGGGGCTACAGTGGCTGCCCCTGTGAGAAGCTTCTCAAAAGCTCCCCTGGCTCCAGGTCAGATCCACCTCTGGCCAGGGCCAAGCCAATTAGTGACAGTGGTTGCACCCCTGAAAGAATGTATTTAAGAAGGGGAACCTGAAAGGGGGGGTTGGGGGACTTGTGAGGAGGAGTTACAAGAAGGACTAACACCCAGGTCAGTGGAAGGAAGGAGGAAGACATGGAGGAGGTGTGCTTGAGCAGAGATATCTGTATCCCATGATGAGACAGCAGCGCTGCCCACCCTGCCACCCATGGAGGTCCGTGGTGGAGTAGAGGCTGACCTGAAGCCTGTGGAGAAGCCTGCTCCAGGACAGGCTCATCTCATCACGAGTTTGCATCATCACACTGTGGAGAGTGGCTATGTTTTGTAGTTCCCACCCATGTAAGATCCTAACATGCTACCGGTGCCTACAGATGATATTCATTATTTGTATTTCTTATTAACTTCTAGCTCAACAATTTACTCTGAGTCTACAGAGTTTCATTAGTTCCTGAGACAGAGCAGCCATGAAGACTGCTATTTCATGTACTTCTCTTTGCTTTATTGACACAGGATTGGGAAGATATTTAAAGGGACCCTGTGTGACCTGGACTAACAAACCATGTCAGAAAAACATAGTTAGTATTGTATGCTCGGACAGTCAACCAGTGAGATGTGGGCAGTTGAGTTTCATTGGAAACAGTCAGCTTGGGCTAAGTACAAACTCCCCTGGTGTAAACTACCTTCCCTCTATTCACTTAGAATCTGTGCCAATTCACACACACTCTGTGTCTCTAGCAGTGGGCCCCTATCAGATTACCTGATAGTTTCAGACAGACCTTATTACAGAACATGGTGTGTTTGTAATATAATCCTGGCTGCTTTGTGAATCACAGAATAATAAAAGGCAGACATCATCTGGTCAGGACTATAAACTGCATACAGCTTGAAACTGCTTTGTTTCACTAATTAATGTCACTGGTTAACATAAATTTTTGTCACTAAATGAGCACATTATGTATCTGTTCCAGAAGACTGCATGTCATCAGGAAAATAATACTCAAAAGCGCTGAGACCTCTGGTTGTAACCCTGTTCAAGTATTGCTGTGACTACTGCAGAACAGGTGAGAATTGGCAATCACAAGACACATGCTTCAGTATTTCCATATTTAAATTACTGCTGGAATAAGACTGAGTTTGTCTGCTTAGCATTAATAGCAATAATGTTCCTGGTGTCTTAGTCTGAAAGAGTCTGTCAAAAGCTTTAGGTAACCCTCTTATCAAAAGGGACTTATATCTTACCTCTTGCCAGCACATCCACACCCCTGACGGGATGGGAATCATAGGGAACCATCCTGTTTTTAAATGGAGATAGTTCATGTTGCTGCCCTGAAGGTGTCCCTCAACACAGACACTCTGCAAATGGCAATCATGTCTTCTGAACATAAGTGTAGAGGGCTTTAGGAACAGAGAAATCTTGCTCTGTAGCATGCAGCTCACCTTTCTCTTCTTGAAACATTTATCCTGGAGGAGGAAGAAGGCAGATCCTACTGGAGGAGTGTCTTGCCTACACCTGCATGGCAAGCAGACACAGACATAGGGAAAATAGGAGGTAAGGAAGATGCTGCTTTCCCCTCATCCATCCATCAAAATTGAATCAAAGTTTGATCAGCTGGCTTCCCTAAGCAATGCCACTTTTACGGCTTATGCTTATATCTTTGCTGAAACGGTATACATCACCAGCTTGAGCATGAGGCAAGAACTGGCAGAATGGAGTGGTGGGCTTCAACATACAAACTGCATGACTTGTTAAGTCCATTTCTCACACCAAATACTAAAACAGGTGAATCCCAGAAGAAAACAACAAGTCGGAGAGACTTCCTGAGTTAGTTTAACTTTGTAACAAAATTAGAGAGTCCACGCACACAAGGGTTTTGCTGTGATTCAGCTAGGTCAGTTTAGACATGGATTGTTCAATTGGTCCGGTTTCAGCACTTGAACAAGAATTTGATAGTTAGATGAAAGGAACTGTACTAAGCTCGCTAATAATTTTTCTGCTTTAATTACCTTTTAAGCCAAGATATCTACTCATCTCTGAAATCCACATCTCAGTTACTGGCTTCCTGGCTTTTAGCAGCTACTTTGGGGAAAGGTCTGAAAACCAAGGAAGTCATTAGCTTTCTCTTACACTACTCCCAATCAGAGTTAATGAGCTTCCTGCTCAGAGGGCAGGAAAAGTAGGTAGCTCTAAGCCTACATGATGGAATTACAAAGGGAAGAATCTGAGAATCTGAGTAGTTTCCTATTGTTAACACTGATTTTACTCAAGGCAGTGTGAATTACCCAATTATATGATGCAATACAGTGATTAGTGATGATAATTAACATGCAGCTTACAAGAGAAAAGATGGCCTTTTTGATACATCTTCTAAAACATTCTTCTCAGACCTGGGCTCAAGAATTGGCGAGTGCCACTGTGATAAGTAAAAAACTGGCCTGTATTTTGATTATGCAAGGTATTAGTGGTAGAAGTGGATATGAAATATTTATACTGAAGTGGTACTGTCAACATACCTACAGGAGCTTCAGCAATGAAGGAGCTGAGTTAATAGATTCTGGGAACAGTAGCACAAGACAAAGCTGCCCATGAAAATACAAGCAGACTGTATGTCCTCGGTGCACTCATACCAAAGCTATGCTATGAATCTATCCATGAGAAACTCCATGGCTGTGTTTCAGTACAGTATTTTTTACTATTTGAAAGGTAACTTCACATCAGATGCCAGGGTTCAGTAATCAGTCTCCTCACATGCTCTTTTGGGTTGCAAATTTGAGCCAATGGGTTTCTATGTAATTCTTTTACACAGGAATGAAGGGCAGATACTGGTGGACTAAACTCATCTTTGCCAAGAGAAATGGATCATGGCTCATGCTGAGGCTTGCAAGAGTAAGAAAATTTATAGGCTTGAGTCATGAAAAATGCTGACTTCCTTTAGGGAGGGCTTATCTTCCAGACCTCTCTTACCCTTGGCTCCCAGGCAGAGATTTTCACACTCTTGATAAGAAAGAAAGGCCTGTCAACCAAGCATTTCCATGGCTTAAAGTTGTCCTCAGTCCTTCAGGATCTTCATTCTCTGCACAAGGTCATGTCTGATTCTGTAGGAGTTGACCTAAGGAAAGCTCCAGGTGGAAGTTAGGCTAAGAGCTGGCAGAACTAAAGCTCCAGGATATAAACCAGAAGGAAGGAGGGAAAGAAAAATTGGTAAGGAGTAGATCCATTACAGGTTCAAAGCAAGCATTTGTAAGCATGAGATCAGTAGGAGCAACTGGGCACAGTGGCATTACACACACGTCTTGCTCACTATAGTGATTTCACAGCCTAGAAATGGTCAAGGAGACGAGAAAAATGGCTTGCCACAGCCTGCCTTTTGCTGTAGTCCAAATGTTGTCTGTGTGAGGTGAATACAACACTGTCCTCTGCTCTGACTGGCATGGGTACTAGAGGAAAAACCTGCACAGAGTTCATAGTGTAAGAAACTATGAACTAGGGTATTGTTTATTGAAATTTATGTTAAGCTCAATGTAAAGGTTAGGCAGTAAAAGACAAGAAACCGCTTATGCAAACAGCTGCCAGACACCGCTTGTGTGAGATAAGATAACTGCAATTGCTTACACAAACCAGATACCGCTTGTGCAAGCAGAAGGGGTACTGCTCAAAGACAACCACGGATGTAAAAATGTATAAAAAGGGACTGTCTGAACTGATCCGTGCGGCAGTTGGCGGAGCGCAGACTCCCCTGCCGTCCAGCGCTGTCTTTGCTCATATTCTACTTGCTATAATTAATAAAATTATAATTGGATTATGATCCATTGTGGTCTCAATTTATAACAATTTCTGGTGCCGTGACTCGGATAAGGAACGGTGGGCTTCTGTCCTCCAGGGAGGCGCCCCGCGGCAATCCGCGGCCCCGCGACTGATAGCCCACCCCATCCTTACCGACGAACCTAAATTCTAGAATAATGAGCAAAGGAGAAACCGGTAAAATCCCATAAAATTCTGTGCACGGGAGTCCGGACGAAGACGCAGGACGCGTAAGTATATTGCGAATTTGTTCGCGGGTTTACCGTTCGGGCGGGATTGGGTTTCCTGGATTATAACGAATGAGAGGTTCGATATACTGAACCAAGCGAGTGCGGACCCTTAAGTACTGCGTTTTCCATCTCCCGCGAGGGACTGGGCCAGGAACAAGGGGAGCGAGTGAGTGTGTGTTTGTGGATAATCCAGAAGATGGGGGCGAAGGGCAGCAAGCCTTCGACTCCCATGGGAAGGGTACCCACTGTACCTAAGAATACCCCTCTGGCATATATCTTAGACAATTGGAGATATTTCCCTGGAACACTAGGGAAAGATAAGCAGAAAATGATAGAATATTGTACTAAGATATGGGGAGGGAAGAAGATTTCTAAAAATGTCTTTTGGCCAGTCTATGGGTCAGAAGAAGATTGTATAAAGGCAACAATTAAATCTCTGGGTTAATCAAAAAAAAAAAAAAAACAAAACAAACTCTTAACCCGGAAGAAAGTCAGTATGCGGGAGTGTGGCTAAAAAGACCGGGAGCTAGACTTTACCCGCTGAATGAAATAAAAACTAAACAAAAGAAAAAGAAGGAAGAGTTAGACGAAACCCTTCTAACCCCCCCTCCTTACATTTCCCCTCCTGCTCCCACAGCCCCTCCAGAGGTCCCCAGAGCGCCCACTCCCCCACCGGAGTCGGAACAAGAGTCTCCCCCTCCTCCTAGACGTGTAACTAGAAGCCAAAAAGGGGCAGCTCAGATGTACCCCCTAAGGGAAATACCCATGGGGGGACCTCAACCCGTGATCGGATATATTTCCGTACCCCTAAACTCGGCTGACCTATGAGATTTTAAAAGAACCGAGATGGGAAACTTAATTGAGGACCCACTCGGAGTGGCAGAAAGATTAAATCAATTTTTGGGACCAAACCTTTATACTTGGGATGAGATGCAATCTATCCTTGGTCAATTATTTACTACCGAGGAAAGAGATATGATTAGATGAGCAGGAATGAGACTGTGGGATGCTCAACATGCCCAGGGACCTCAAGCGGATATTAAATGGCCACTCCAAAGACCTAATTGGGATAATCAGGATCCGGTGCATAGAACTCATATGCAGGACCTGAGAACTATAGTAATTCAGGGAATTAGAGAAGCAGTACCCCGTGGCCAGAATATTAATAAAGCATTTAATGAAATGCAAAAGAAAGATGAGAGCCCTACTGAGTGGCTGGAACGACTGAGGAAAGCCCTTCAGCTGTATTCTGGGGTAAATCCAGACGACCCTTTAGGGCAAGCACTCCTCAAAACTCAGTTTGTGGCAAAATCATGGGAAGATATCAGAAAGAAGATTGAAAAGTTAGAAGACTGGCAGAATAGAGGGTTGGATGAATTATTGAGAGAAGCTCAGAAAGTCTATGTAAGGTGAGAGAAAGAGAGCAGCAAGCGACAAGTAAAAATGATGGTAGCAGCGGTCAGAGAGGATCGTAAAGGACGAACTGGTGAACACAGATCTGCTGGAACGAAACAAGGGAACGTAGTAGTAAAGAAGGAACAGAGATGTTGTTTTTACTGTGGAAAGAAGGGACATATAAAGAAGAATTGCAGAGAAAGGATCAGGGATGAGGAAATATTGAAAACGGAATAGGAGAGCCAGGGGCTCTATATCTTAGGGGACCGGAGTCATCATGAGCCCTTGATAAAATTAAAAATAGGTCCCCATAAACAAGAGTTCACCTTTTTAGTAGACACTGGGGCTGAAAAAAAAATTGACTATTAAACAAATACCTGAGGGATGTAAAATTTCCCCGGAAAAAGTACAAGTAATTGGGGCAAAAGGAGAACCATTTAAAGTAAACAAAATCAAAAATGTGGTATTCGAAACTGAAAATAAATTTGGAATGGGTGAACTCTTGCTCGTCCCTGAAGC
Source organism: Tyto alba (assembly GCF_018691265.1). Classification (NCBI taxonomy): domain Eukaryota; kingdom Metazoa; phylum Chordata; class Aves; order Strigiformes; family Tytonidae; genus Tyto; species Tyto alba. The sequence goes on along the minus strand of NW_024881275.1, from coordinate 45,091,947 downwards.
AGAATTTAATCTGCTAGGACGAGATTTAATTGTTGAATTACAATTAGAAATTAAAGTGAAAAATCAAGAGCTAACAGTGTCTACTTATCCTTTGACCGTGGATGAGCAAAAACAAATTAACCCCGATGTCTGGTACTCTCCAGACACAATTAGTAGACTGGAAATCCCACCGATTAAAATCCAAGTTTCTGAACCCCACATACCTGTGAGGGTAAAGCAATATCCCATTTCCCTAGACGGACGGAGAGGATTAAAACCAGAAATTGATCGATTATTAGCACAAGGAATCTTAGAGCCTCGTATGTCACCCTTTAACACCCCCATTCTGCCTGTAAAGAAACCAAATGGGAAATATCGGCTCGTACATGATTTAAGGGAAATCGTTTAAGGGAGCATGGGGCGGCTAGGGTTAATCCCTTGCGGGGGGGGGGGGGGGGGGGGGGGGGGGGAGGGGGGGGAAGTCCCAGCGGCAGGAATTCAAGGGGGGATGGGATTTGTGGATGTGCCGCTCACTAATGTAGAAGTGAGGGCGTATAAGAATGAATTTAGGAGGTTATTAGAGGACCCTGTGGGGCTGTCAGAGAAGACTGATCAATTTTGGGGACCCAGTATATATATACATGGGAGGAGATGCAGTCGATTACGGGAATTTTTTTCTCTCCTGAAGAAAGACAGATGATCAGAACGGTTGGAATGTGGATATGGGAGAGAGAAAATCAGCAGGGGATACCCGGGGAAAGGAAACTCCCTGTAACCCCTCTGCAGTGGAATCAGAATGAACAAGAGCGGAGGAGAGATATGAGTGACTCTAGGTCATTATAATAAGAGTCTGGAGGAACTCCTGAGAGAAGCACAGAAAGTAGATATTAGGAAGGATGAAGAAGAGGCTAAAACTAAAGCTAAAACTATGATAACTGCACAAGAAGCTGTTAGAAACAAACACAAGGAATCTCAGACGGGAAATCACAATTTGAAACAGGCAAGGGAATGAAAGGGAAGGTGGAACCAAGAGGCACCACTGGCTAGGGAAATCACAAGGGAATGTTTTCATTGTGGGAAGGGGGGGCATTATAAACAAGAATGCCCCCAGAGAATACGGGACCTGTTGGTGTTTGAAGTAACCCAACAGGATGAGGGTGGTAATCACTAGGGGTGTCAGGGACTCTACCTCCTGGGGGATATACCAACAGAAGAGCCCTTGATAAATTTGAAATTAAGACCCCGGGAGGAAGATTATGTAAAAGATACAACTTGGGCTGTAGGGGCTAAAGGTGAAGGGGTTTTCGGTCCCAGTTATAAAGAATGTGTTAATACAAGGGGAAGATCAATATGCTGTTAATGATTTGTTGTTAATGCCAGGGGTAGGATGTAATTTGCTAGGTAGAGATTTACAAGTGCAATTAGGAATAGGTGTGGTGCTGGATGAAGGAAAACTAGTGGTTAAATTACTAGAATTATGGGAGGAGAATCGGGGAGGATATTTAGGAACCAGAGCGTAACTGTTTGGATTTTATAAATTATCAAACGAAAATAAGAGAAGATCTGTTAAATAAACCTTTGCCCTATAGAGAAAAACTATTTATTGATGGGTCCTCTCGATGCCTAGAAGGAAAAATATTGGGTTATGTAATTATCGAGAGGCAGAAGATGGAAGTGTTTGAAAAGGGGAAATTACCTGCTGGGTGGTCAGCACAAGTCTGTGAACTCTATGCCCTAAAACAGACATTGGTATATTTGAGAGATAAGGAAGGGACAGTGTACACAGACTCAAAGTATGCAGTTGGAGTGGTCCACACATTTGGAAAATATGGGAAGAAAGAGGGCTTATAAATACAAAAGGGAAGGAGCTAGTACACGAGCGGCTGATCAGAGAAGTTTTAGAAGCCCTGAAGCTCCCCACAGAAATTGCAATTGTGCATGTGAAAGGACATCAGAGGGGAGCATCAATGGAAATAAGGGGGAATAATTTAGCAGATTAAGTAGCCAGAGAAGCAGCTACAGAATCATCATTGGTAGTTTTATTGGTAATAATACCAGGGGATTATGAGAATTTAGCCCCAAATTTCACAGAACAAGAAAAGGATATACTTAAAAATAAGGGGGGAAAAGATTCAGAAGGAAAATGGACTTTAGCAGATGGAAGGCAGATGTTAAACAAAACAAGATCATGAGAAATTCTGTCATTAATACATTAGAAAATACATTGGGGAACGCAATCACTTTGTGATCATTTTCTTAGACAATATGGGTGTATAGGAATATATATGGTAGCTAAACAACTAGTTGATCGATGTTTAATTTGTTAAAAAGTGAACAAAAAGGTAACGAAAAAAAAAAAAAAAAAAAAAAAAAAAAGGTGGCTGGGGAACAGGAGCTAGCCATACAAAGCCTCCAGGTAGACTTAACAGAGCTACCTTAAATACAAGGGTGAAAGTATTTGTTGGTATTAGTGGCTCACTTAACTCATTGGGTGGAAGCAATCCCCCACACCAAGGGCAATGGCAAGCATGGTATCCAAGGTGTTACTGGAAAACATTATCCCCAGATATGGATTAATAGAAAGAATAGACTTGGGTGGAGGAACACATTTAATTTTAAAAATTATACAACAGCTATCTGAAGCCTTAGAGATCGAATGGGTATGGCACACCCCATGGCATCCTCGGAGTTCTGGAAGAAGAGAAAGAATGAATCAAACTTCAAAACAAACCTTGACTAAGTTAATGATTGAGACTCAGATGTCTTGGATTAAATGCCTGCCGTTGGCCTTATTAAGGATCAATACTCAGCCACGAACAGACCTGGGAATTTCTCCCTATGAAATGATGTTTGGATTACCATGTATGAGTAACGACAGGGATATTGTCATCCCTGAAGTAGGAGATCAGTATGTAAGAAAGTATGTAATAAGAATTGCTAACACTTTAATGAAACTAAGAAAGAAAGGACTTCTGCCTCAAATACCACCATTGGCTTTTAATATCCACAATGTAAAACCAGGTGATTGGGTATTGATAAAAGCGTGGAAAGATTAATCATTAACTCCTGAGTGGGAAGGTCCATTTCAGGTGCTGCTGACCACCGAGACAGCGATCCGAACAAAAGAAAAGGGGTGGACTCTTGCCTCCTGAGGAAAAGGACCGGTGGAAAAGCCTCAGGAGTGGACTGTGGTACCATCAACTGACCAACTACAAGTCACCCATCAAAGGACTAAGTAAATTCATCAGGAGGGGATTGAATGACTCTTAACCAGTGGTTTGACTGGGTTTTTGACTGGGTTCAGAGGTAACACTGTGAAAATTTACTTATTCATTTACTTACTTGCTGTATAAGGAAACAAAACAAAAACAAACAAACAAACAAAAAAAAAAAAACAAAACAAAACAAAAAAAAAAAACAGTCAGGGAAAAGCTGGCGTTTACCGAGCATTAACTGACAGACATGTGAGATTATGAGCATTTTGGAGTCAATTAGGCATTGCTAGAAAATCAACCTAATAGGGTAATACCTTGTCTCGAGTGTATGTATGGATGTCATGAAGCGTGGGTTTTGTGTGAATGTGAAATGTGTCACCGGAGGTGTTATTTCTTGCAGATGGAGAAAATTGTCATAACTGTATAGGGAAGGGGCATGAACTGTAACCTTGATTTACGGGGAAAAAGAGGTTAGTCCCCAGAATTTGTGATGTCCCTGAGAGTTGATGGGAGGACACTATCAGGAAGTGCCAAAAATTTTGCTTTGCTTAGAAACAAAGGAAGTGGCTACAAAGGAGCTGCACTTGAATTGACTAACTCTTAACACATGGATTCGTTAAATAGTAGAGGGCAAGACCGGGTTAACCTCTGTGCTCGCCACCAGGAAGACTTGTATCTCAGCTGTGGGCTGCAACCCCATAGGCATGAGAGGTGGGAGTATATGTTATACCGGACCTCTGCTAATCATCCTGGTATGGTTTGCTTTAATAGTGGCAAATTTGTGCAACAAGTGCTTTACTGTTATGTCCAACACCAGAGTGGCTTTGCTTTCCCAAAGACAGAAGGGTGGATGGAGATATTTTTAGTGGGAAGAAGAGAATCCAAGTAAAAGATGTGACAGAAGTAAAACAGCCAGTACCAAAACCGCCGAAAAGACCTATAACAGAATTTTCGACATGGTTAACCAAAGGAGATGGTGGTTTACATAAGCAGATACAACTACATGGGCACTTGAAAGAGGAACATTTACAAGGGCAAAAGATATGTAGTAAAAAGGCAAACAAAGTGAGGGCTACCAACATCAAGGCTGCACAATAAATTGCTGCCCATGCATAAGCATGCTCCATTGTTTTCGCGGTATCGGAGGTACAAGAGTGAGAGCGCAAGTGGTGAACCTGCCTGGTCTGTAGGGATCAGGAATCAGGGTCCACATACGCAGCAGGAAAATGGATTTCCACGCCCCCAGTCCAAAGCGCATGTGTTGTTGCGGGGTCTCGAAAGTTCGGCTATACCCGGATGGCAAAAACAACTGCCAGGCCCGCCCAGATCTAGGCAGCACAGGCATTCTGGGTGGAAGAGAAACTTCCGCTCATTGCGCACTTGGACCTTCCTCGGTCAAGCCGCTAGCCTGGGGCTGGACTATCCCACTAATCTTACTGATCCCACTGGATTGCAATCTTGGGAAGATGGGAGTAGGGGACGATCCCGTGTGTGCCGCCCTGCTGTTAGGATTTTTCATTATATTGGTGGTGACTGTCGTTGCCATCGCGGTATGCGAGGGAATGTCTCGTGGCTGGTGTCGGAGAAGAACACCTCCTCCCCCCAATCCTCCAAGATCACGAAGACAACTAAGACGCCCTCGAAACCTTGATGAGGTGATGGAAACAGACTTATAGTTCAAAGAAGAAAATGTTATTGATCAGAGGAGTTACCGCGCGGTGCGTGACTGTTGTTCTTGGACTCTTTCTATCTTTCTATCGCTATCGCCCCGTGAGTGAGGGTAACAAGACATCGAAGGACAACATCCAAAGGACAGTGCTGATATCTTTGGTTCTTACTTTTTCTCTTTCTGATTGTGTCGCGTGGGACTTTGCTGGATTGTTATACAGTTAATTATTTCAGGTTCTTGTTTGCTAATAAATTGTTGATTATTGTTTACAGAGTGTCTGATAGTACGGTTGACTGTGCAGTTCGGCACACAGCTCGAATTTGCTTAACGCCAACAGGTGAAACAGTAGTAGCAAATTGCATGTTGGTCACAACATGTTGGATTAACTGAACAAAGCAAGGAATAAATAACACACGGCAAAAACATTAAGGCGACAACTGCACATAGCAGATAGAATAAGAGGTGTTTTACCTATGGTGCTCTGAAAACACCCTCAATGTTAGACTCAGAATGGTGGGATGATCTATTAGGAGCTTCCTGGTGGAAAAGATTGTTGTGAATGTGTTATGCCACGTGAAAACTATGATTGTGATTGTAAGGTATTATCTTGTGAGTGTTATGATAAATGTTGGAATTGTGGAAAAAGGTTTGCTTGCAGTGACGAAAATGAAAGTAGCATCTAATAAACAATAATAGGATAAAAGAAAAAGGGGGGATTGTAAGAAACTATGAACTAGGGTATTGTTTATTGAAATTTATGTTAAGCTCAATGTAAAGGTTAGGCGGCAAAAGACAGAAAACCGCTTATGCAAACAGCTGCCAGACACCGCTTGTGTGAGATAAGATAACCACGTGAGGCAAGATAACCGCAATTGCTTACACAAACCAGATACCGCTTGTGCAAGCAGAAGGGGTACTGCTCAAAGATAACCACGGATGTAAAAATGTATAAAAAGGGACTGTTTGAACTGATCAGCGCGGCAGTTGGCGGAGCGCAGACTCCCCTGCCGTCCAGCGCTGTCTTTGCTCATATTCTACTTGCTATAATTAATAAAATTATAATTGGATTATGATCCATTGTGGTCTCAATTTATAACAATAGTGTCAGGTTGTTCCTTTTCACAGCAGTGTCAGATGGATTAGTCATTATTCCAGAGGGGAAGGCCCCGGTAAAGACCATCAGCATGATCACACAAATATTGACATACTAATTTGTGGACATTTGTGCCACTGATGTCCAGCAACTTCACCAGAACAAAGTGTCCAGAGTCCAGAAGTTGTTTTCATAATATTGTTGTAGCTGCACTGTCTTAAGCTTATGTGAGTTCCCAAAATATGTAGGGAGGACTCATATCTGCCTTTTTAAGTATTAGTTAACTGAATAGTGTATTCTTTTGCCCACAACACCAGAGCTCTAAAAGACTACAGTGGTTTCCATGGAAATAGAGAACATCGGGCCTGTCTATTGGTGTTAGTGTTTTCAGTAACGAAGGAATTAACATTTTACTTTGGAGGTGCACAGACACCTTGGAATAAAGCCATTTTATCTTTAATTCTTCCCAGTCTCTGGAACATGGAAATAGGTATGACACCTGTCTACAATCTCTTTGCTCCCTTCTCCCTACCTTCCCCAAACAGAAAAGCTTTTTTTTTTCATAAAGGTGCTGGCAGTTACAAAAAGATCTTGCTGCTGGGAATTTTAAAGAGAAGTAATTTTAAACTTTCCACCTGTTGGGATTTCTTATGCCATGAAAATTTTATATTCTATATACTTACAAAAACAGAACCCAGCAACCCAATAGCAACCTCATTACGCAATACGTAATGAGACAAATCCTTGCATTCTCTTTATTTTTGGTTTGCTTGTATCAGAATCCTGCCAAGCAAATACCAGGTAAAGATTCAATGATTTAGAACCTCTCCTTTGAAGTCAAGTTTTAACAAATCTCCTACCTACTGCAGTCAAGTTACAATTTTTTCTGGCCTTGACAGTATAACCAAGTGGTAGGAGCATTGTGGGTGTTGAATTTCCTTTTGAATTTTCTTTTTTGTTTTCTTCAAACAGCTCTGTTGTTGCAATGGAAAAAAAGAATCACTCTTGTTTTTTGAACCTTGTTAGTTCTTGCAGTGGCTGTCTCCCAGAAAAAGGGCAATGGGAGATCTGAGTCTGAATGCCTTGTATCTCATGAGGAGCCAAATGGAAGGGAAGGGTTTTCTACACTATTAAGTATTGATTGCTGTTTCCTTCTGGGAATCAACACACAATCTGTGGTAAAGAGTAAAATTAAGACTCTGAGAGTCTCCTCACATTAGTCTGCTCAATTTTCATTACAGAAATGCTGGATTCTGCTTTCCTCCATCCATTATAAAGCATTCCATTTCTCTCCAGGGTCTTCCTTACTGTTTTCAATGCCATCACTTCTGGGTTTAAGGAAGAATCCAATAAAATGAGGGGGTGGGAGAGACAGGACACAGGGAAAGAGAAAGCTGCTGAAGTGTTTTGTTGCTGGGATGGAAACCCCTGTTCTTTGCATTTTGGAATGTGGCAGTCTCAGAACTGCAGAGATGCTGCAGTCTTCTCAGAAGGAAAATCTGCTTCAGACTCAGCTTCTCTGTATACCATTACCTTTGCTCCCAAGGTGAAGATGAAAGTAAATCAATTGTTCTGTCTTTTGGGACAAGACTGCATGAACTAAGGAGAGTAAGTGTGCCTGAGACATTGGTCTTAGTTGCCTAAGGACTGCTCAGAAGAACCTGCACAGAGAGAAGGAAAAACTGGCAGCTGTACTACTAAGACCAAAGCCCCATGTAAACCAGTGTCCTGTCTGATAGCAGCATGTAGGAGAAGACCAGATGAACACAGAAAGCAGTTGGCTGCCTTTCTCTCATTGAGTCTCAGCTTTTGGATGTCATAGAATCAGACCTCCTCAACCACAGAAAGGTAAAATCATCTTCCCACCTGATGGTCCTTGGACTTTCCATCCCTGAATATGTCTAGCAGTTCTTAGGTTTAAACAGGTTCAAAGTACCCTGTGCCAGTGATTATAACTGAATCAAACTACATTTCCTGATGGCTGGAACCTGGCCCTGATTGCCCTGAGCACCGTGCACCATGCTGAGCACATGTAGAGGCCTATTGCTCTCTTTATGTAAGTTCCTCCTTTCGAATTCAACATTAAAATAAAGTTTTGTCCTGTTTGAGCCCAGCTGTGCACTGAGATCTGCAAACACCTCAGTAGTTTTGACCTCCCACAGTCACTACAAATCTGCTTTTGGCAATCAGTGGTGCATCAGCTGCAGTTACAGAGTGACATTTTGCTGGTACCCACAGAGACAGCCGTTTTCCAGTCTCCTGATGAAGACTGGATTTATGTCTACCCACACACAACTCAGAAAAGGGATGGGTAGGATGGATGCAGCCAGACAACTGAAGATTTAGATTAATTATTCTGAGCTCACCAGGAGTCCACTGTAATCACCATCAGGAGAAAAGGAGTTGAGCCAGTGCTGAAGAATTTGGCAGCGCAGGCTTAGGTAAGGCTGAGGCAGAGTCTATTCTTGACTTGCTATAGCTCACTGCATCATCTCTTTTTCTGAGCAGATCCCAGTAGTGAGTAGTTGCAAGATGAAAAGTACTACCAGGTCCACCTCTCATGTTATACCGAAACAAAATATCAGGAAACAATTTTGCATATTTGGCTGTTGATACTGAGAGATGCCACACACTTCAAAACATCCAAGTCTTAAGTGTCTCACAAAAAGCAAGTGAGCTGGACACAAGGCAGGGTTGACATAGAAAGTTTGCCAGCTGTTTTATTAGATCACCACTCCTAATAGTATGCATGTCTCACCAGTTCCAGCTTCTGTAGTCTAGACATACCATGAGGGGAAAAGCACTAATTGCAGTCTCCATTTTGTTGGGAGGGCACTGTTTCACCCTGCTAGAGAGAAATGCTTGTCTGAAATGACCACTCTCTCCTCACTGTTCTGCCACAAGTAAGGAGAAGAGCTTTATATTCATGACAATAAATTAAAATCCTTATCGTCTGATGTGTCCTTAATAACATTTTTGAAACGGATCTAGTTTTTAATTGGAGTCTCAGGAATTTAAAATTGCATTGCTGTCAGTGGAGCCAGGCAGCTGTCTCTCTCAAGAAAGAAAAAGAATCAAAGAAAATTATTCTAGCTTTGTCACAGAAATAACAAGCAGACACAGTTCTGCAGATGCCTTCTCTGAGAAGCAGTGATAGGAAACAGGATGGTGTTCTTGTAGATGACCTTGAATAGTTCTCAAAAGGTCAAGGGCTTTGAAGCAGGATGAAATATCTTGTGAGAAATCAAAGACATCAACAGAATGGCATTTGGCATAACTTTAAACAATGAGGCTTAGGTTCAACCAACCCACCTGGGCTCAGGAAAATTAGGTCCTGGTTGTTCCCCTGTAGTTGCTACATAACTGAAAAAGGTGTCTCCTTCACTGCCTCAGGTTCTTCATCCTTCAATATTGGCCCTAATAAGACACCACTCTTTCAGACCAATAAACATGGTATTTTCCAGTCATCTCTTATGAGCGGTATTTTTAGGGTAGCCTGAGCTGCTTCAATTCTGCTGTCGCTGCAGTCAGTCAGCATTTCACTGGTAAAAGTATTAGCAGTTAGACAATTAGGAATTTGATTGCAGCTGTCAGTGCAGTTAGGCCAGTGCTGGGAGGGTTTGGAAATGCAACCCATGCTGTCATTAAGAAAAGATGAAAGGGGAAAAAAAAAAGCAAACAAGCAATCCAGCAACATGTCTGTTCTCCTACATGGAGTTCACAACATTGGCAGCAGCAAAATAATTAATTGATTATGCATATGTCACCAGCAGGGATAGGATTAATATGATAAATTTAATAATGGACTTCACCACTTCCTCCCTTCTCTTTCCTGTTCTGAGTCCCTGCCATATATAAGCACTTTTATTAGAAGACCTGTTTTCAAGCTATAGTTTCTGTCTGTTGTATGGGCCCTGGAAGACAAGTGAGAGTCACATCTGCCATCACTTGCCAACAGGAAAGGGAAAAGCAAGAAGCTTTATTAGTTATATCAGACCTCCTCTCTAATTCTTCCCTCTCCTCAGTATTATGATATGATTATTGAAATCAGTAGTCACCTCTTCCCTATCCCTGCCCTGCTTAGAGGAATCTGACCTGACTCTGGAGAAGCTTTGGATCGATGAGCAGGACTCATGCTGTGGTAATAGTGGATCTCCACTGAGACACCTTCACTGCAGTCTCCACACATAAGCCTGAGGAAATAGAAATAAGTCCCTGGATGCTCCAGTGAAGACAGAGCCCTGTGCAAGCTGTCTCCAGCTCTAAGCAGCACAGAGTGTCCATATTCAATGTTTAAGATTTAAATTGAATAATAGCAAAGGTAGAAAGAGGAGTAATAAATCTTGTAAAGCGACATGCGTACAACAACCTGCCATTGAGTCTACTGGTGGAGCTAAGTCTCAGCAATCCTGTCATTTAAGGTTGTGCCAGTTTCCTTCATAGCGTCAGCTTTGAAAATCTTTGAGTCTACAGGTGCTAGAAATCAGTTCTGCCAAGGTGTCTCACCTCGGTCAGTCATAAAAGACCAGAGAGACCCTGGAGAGGGACAAAGAACAAGAAACATGGTCTAGCAGGACTAGACATCTACTTTTCTAATGCTCAGCTAAGCCCTGGTCTCTCAGGAAGGTCTGATACATCAGCATAGCTGAAGTGCAGCATACTAGCAATGCATGTGGAAGTACGTTTTCCCCCACTTACTGCTTCCCTCAGGAAGCGTTACTGTACTCCAGACAGGTATTAGGAACAAATCTCTTTTTAAACAAAGCTTATGTGAAACTGCAATGCAGTTTCTCTGCACTAGACTAAGAACTCTAGACCTTTCAGACTGCTGAACTGCTAGCAGTTTGCACTTTAGTCTACTTCAATCCTTCAAAAAGTCAAATTTCTTATTTTAGTTGAGTATGTGTGAATGTTAATCATGAAACAGAGGCTACTTTGTAACATGCAATATTACCCTCTGAAGCAGAGAACATTTTCAGCTCAAGGAACAAAATGACTCAGTGTTTTATTTATTTTAATGGATTACTTTTTCCATGTGCATTGCAATAGTCGATCTGAAGCAAGGCTTTACTGAAACTGTGCAAGATACACCTATTGGAAGACCTCTGCAAACTGCTTCATTAATGGATGGGCTAATCAGTCTGTTTCATCATCTTTAACTCTTCCCCATCTTCAGCACACAGAAGCACTGTGCACAAAAAAAGGTATGAAAATAGAGCTATGCAGCAAACTGCTTAAAATTTTATTCAAGTGCTCCCTCTTGCGGATATAGAGCTACATGCAATCAAATACAGTTTGAAAGGTAATGAGTATTATTTGAAGTTAATCTAACAAGGAAGAAACATTAAATATTTTTAGTGAAGGAAGTCAAATTAGGTCCTTTGGATGGCTAAAATTAAGCTGGCTTACACCATGACTTTGGCTTTGAAACTATCTTTTGTTTTAGGAACTTTATTAGTGTTTGCTCTTGTATGTACTCCATATAGCTAGACCTCTTTTGAAAATCATGGTTTGCAGAAATGGTTGTGAAAATTCAGTCCAACTCTTCACAGTAGTGTCAATGAAAAGAGGATCAGTGACAGGCAGAGATTATATCTGGACATGATCAAGTGGGTGAAGGTGCAAAAAAAGAACATTATGCAAGGGAAGAATAACCAGTGATGAGCTACTATTTCTACTGCAAAGTTACCTAGATACAGAATTCCTGTCATGATACTATATAGTTGGATCACAGGAGACTTAACGTGAGGATATACATCTTCTTCCAGCCTATGCGTAGTGACTAGTCAGTAAGAGTACTGTGGAGAACTCCTAAACATGACCTTGGTCTCATTATCTTACCAATTTCCCCAAAGCTGGGCAGGATCTGCTCTTCCCAAGGCATGAAAATTAGATCACAGGCTGCTGCTGTAAACAGGACAGGGACGACAGAGCCAGGCCATCTGTGTCTGCCTGCTTTCCCCTCACTATCTCTGGAAGAGACTTCCATCATAGATCAGCTCTGGACAGAGCAGCATGGAGCAGGAGTAAGGGCTAGCATTAGAAAGGGGAGAGCCAAGGACCTGCTGACACTGTTCGTTGTGGCAGGCCCATGGGCTCCCGTGGCTTGAGTGGCACCTGTCATGGACTGTGGGGATGCCAAGCTGCTGCTTCTGATCGGGTGTTCTCCCGAAGTGCTCCAAAGAAGTGTTCAGGAGCATGGCATAGCCACATCCCCCCGCGATGCTCCACTGGCCTATGCTTTGTTCCGGAGAGAGCAGGACGTGGCCTCTGTGGGGGCAGGTGAGTCCCGTCTGGGTCCTGGCTGGGTGTGCCTGGCAGGGACTCGAGAGACACAGAATGTCTGGGTGGGTGCCACTGATGGCTTCGTGCAGGGAGAAGGCCTTAGAGCCATGCCACACAGTGGTGTTAGCGGCCGCAATTGCGAAAGAACTTATCTACACACAGCAGATAAGCAGGCACTTCTTTATTCCAGCGCTGGGGAACACGGGGGATAACTCCGCCAAAGACGTGTTCGCCGACAGGTACAAAGCACGACATATTTATACACTTTTTCAGCAGAGTCATGGTTACATAAGATCAACAAAATTCATAAAGTTTAAGTTTACCTTAATAATGATTGGCTTTCAGTTACCTCACCTTATCTATATTCCTATTCTACAGAAATCATTGGTCATCTTTACTGATTGATTTGAATAGAATGGGGGGAGGGCAATGATTAGCATATTCATGTTATTTCCTGGAAATTATTATCATATGCAAATGTCCCTAACGCATGCGTGGTTATACTGGACAGGGGTCCTCTGGTGGTCGTCGATAGTCTTCCTCACTCTGTCGGCTAATTGAACTCCATCCTTGCACATGCTCACTCCATCTTTGGCTAACGCTCACCTCTCCCTTGGCCGATCTTCCCAACCAAACCAGTTTTCCTCTGGTACCTATTGTTTCAAGTCAAGATCCATAACCAGTACCTATTGTGTTAATTCAGAGTCCATAACGATTGCTATAGTGTTCAAGGCACACAGCATACTGGTTGCTTAATCCTAAGGGCCTCAGTGTACTTTATATTCTCAGAGCTACTGTAGCTTCATGTTAAATCAAAATCATACTTTTAAACTAAAATCAAAATAATATTCTAGGATCCCAACTGTTTTATTAAGGTAACTGCAACAGTGGCAGCCACGGTGGGGCTTGTGCCTGCCCCGAGAGCCCCCCGAGGAAGCGCCCGGCCAAGCTCCAAGCACAGTGGCTGTGGATGGGAAGGAGGAACGGTGCCGGAGCAGCTGCTCCCTGCTAGCCAGCCTGCGGCCGCATGCTTACGAGCTGGCAAGGCCCTGTCTGAGGAGCTGGGCACGCATCCATTTTCTTTCCTGGCCCAAAGTTCGCACCCATGAGCCCCCAGAACAAGCTGAGATTTGACGGGGAAGAGGCTCCACCTTCTTCCCAAAGCCTGATCTGATGGCTCACAGCAGGCAGGGGTGTTGGGGATGTTTGATACTGTGTCCCACCACCAGCTTGCAGAATCTGACCAGTGCAGGGGAAACTGGACCCCAGCCAGCCCCTCTCTGGCCTAAGGGGCATCAGGAGCTGAAACACAAACCCTTGTCTGGAGAAATGACTGCCTCTTGTGGTGTCTCCACCGGGGGTGAGGGGTGCAGCCACCTGTGGCAGGTTCAACCACCCTGACAAAGATGGGGTTTCCTGAAAAGATAGTGGCTGCTGATTCCTTTTTCATGCTGTTGTTCTCGGGTCTTTATGATAATTGAGGCTCTCAGCCAATCTGACCACAGAGCAGATTGATCTAGGGTATAAATGGAGTACCCTGAGGGAGCCATTTTCAGTCAGCTCTCTTCAGAGGAGTGAGTCTGTGGTTGAAGACTCTTCTCTCAGGTCAGGACACTGCCCAAGGAAAACTACTGGAGGTTGAGTCCTCACCTTTAGGTGAGTGATTGTCTAGTTTGGATTGTTGTTCAATCAGGAGTTCCTTGAATTGACTATGCAGTAATAGTTATCTTCTCATAGACACTTGTATCTGTCATTTATTAATGACTGCTAGAGTGCCAATTGATTGTACTTAAAATTTATTTTTAAGTATTTGTCCTGTTTATCTTGAGATAAACACCACCTTTGGCAAGTGGACACCCAGAGCTTGGGGCCAGAGGCACGGGTTTGATGGCTCTACAAGTAGGAGAAAATCCCCAGTAGTGAACTAAGTACTCCCCATGGGAGGAAGCAGGGGAGCCCAGGGGCCTGACCAGCAGTGTTGCAGTGCAGAGAGAGCCTGTGGGACTTCGCCCTGCAGCCTCCCAGGGAGGCACAAGGTGTTATCAAATGAACCCTCTTGCCATATATGCATGGAGACTTCTGCCATAGCCAGAGCGACCTGATGGGGCCCTGGGAAGACACAGCCAAGGCCTCAGTGACAGGTGTGAAACACTGATGCTGAACACAAGACAAGAGAACAGGGGATGGAGGGAGGCAGTGGCATTGTGGTAACGTTGGACATGTGTGCTGCAGAAACTCCTAAACCACTTAACAATAAAAAAAAAAGGGTGAAATTTATTTTTATACACAATTAATCAACATTCTGCAAACATACAAACATCAGGTCCAAATGTCTGTGAGAGGAGAACAAACTATCACCACACAATCTTCTGGGGTTTAACAACAACCCAAAATACCAATCAGGGGTTTAATGACAACCCAAAACGCTCCATCACTCACCTAATAAAAGGTGAGGACTCTCAACATCGAGGAACATCTCAGGGCAGTGTCTCAACCCGTAGGAACCCTGCGGAGTCTCCTTGGGCAGTGTCCCAACCCAAAGGGAGAGTCCTTACCCACAGTACACTGCTCCAGGCAGGACGAGCTCAAAACGGCTCCCCCCTGGGACTCTATTTATACCCGAGCCAAATCTGACCTGTGGTCAATACCAGCCCCTGTTGGCCAAAGACCTCAACTACTGTAAAGCCCTGAGAACAAGGGCACAGGAAAGGTTCAACAGCCAGGGAGCCACAATTTAACTGGGTGGGTGCACCTGCCACAACGTGTGTGAGCAGGCGAGGATGGCCCGTTGTAACATCCCTGAGCGATGGACAGTGATGTCACCGAGCAATGGTTTCTGATGTTGTGTTGGGTTTGTGTGTGTGGCAAAGGAAGGGGCTACCAGGATGCCCAGGAGGCACACTCACAGCAGCAGATATGAGCTGGAAGGGGAAACCTCAACGTGATGTGGGAAGCTGGGAGGGTTTGCTTCTTGATGGACTTGGGCATTTCTTCCACTTCTCCCTGGGCCATCTGCTGATTGTGGCATCTCTTCCCTTTCTAGTGTGACACCCGCTGCTGCAGTACCAGTGGGAGGGATTGCCTCGATGTCCCCAGCTCCCCCCAGACCACTGAAGCACATGGGAGCATGGCCACAGAGCTGGACAACCACTGTCCCTCCCATCTGCCTGGACATCTTGGAGAAAGCCAGCTACATACTGCCATGCCCCCCCATTACATGTCCTATCTGTGCATCGTGCGGTGGGCTGAGAACAAGCCCGAGTGCCCCCTCTGCAAGAGGATGATCCTCTCCATTGCACATTTGGTGCAGGCAGATGATGACTTTGAGGAGCATGTCATCACACCACCTGTAGCACCATCAGTTGTCCATCAGGCAAGAGGAGCTCCTGACCTTCCAGATGCCCACAGTCTTCCATTGCCTTGCAGCATCCCAGACATTAGTTGGGGGGCTGCTGCCCAGGGCTCCTGTGGGTGGTTTCTGTCCTGACATCTGGGCATTCCTCTTCCAAGAGCACCCAGCGCTGCTTCCGCCCCTGCTGCCTTGGCCCCAACTGGAGATAGGGCTTATCCTTGAGGACACCCCAGAAGCAGGAGCACCAGTGCAGAGGCTGGTCCTATTGTTCAACTTTTTGTCCTGGATGAGGAAGCCCAGTTCCAGCAGCTGCAGTACATCCTGGGCCAGCACATGAGGAGCTTTGTGCCCCAGCTGTTTGACACCGCTCTTCAGCACTGTGGCAGCGAGGCCGGATGTTTGATGGGCTTTTGGGATGCCCGTGCTGCCAAGGAGCAGGAGGGCAGCCCTGCAGCTGCCAACATCCCTGCTGCTTCATGAAGTGGGTCTCCCGCCTCCAGCTCAGCCCTTTGTGATGGTCTCTTTGCACCCATTCCTGTTCATGGTGAGCTGGAGGTGCTGCAGGGAGACCCAGAGGAGGCTGTGCCTGGGCCCTCCACTCCTGGTCCCAGCAGCCAGCACCCCTTTGGGGGGCCCTGGCAACCCCTGAAGAGGAAAGCCATCAGCCCTGAGGACACCTCCCAGTGCCCCAAGAAGCCACTTTGCCATCAGTGAGACTGGGAGAGTGCCTCAGTGACCAGTCAAAATACATCTGGGCTGGTATCTGGGACTCAGGCTGGTCCTCAAGAGGTACCCACCCCTTAAACCTCATGATTATCCACTAAAAGAAAATAAAGGCATACAAAGTGCAGAAAAAGTCTCAGGATTACTATCAGTCTCAGAGGTGCCTCTATCCCCACCCAAGCTGCTTTCTCTGCCTTCTCCTGGTGTCAGCTGGGTCCTGATGCTTCCTCTGCCCAGAGCCTGAGGTCTGGTACCAGCAAGGCCAGTGCTGTGTTCCTGGGCTGTGGGACTTAAGGGACGGGGTGCATCCACTCTTCGTCTTGTTACACCGTGGGGCAGAGGAATGGTGGCAGGAGTCTTGCAAAGTGAGTGGGTGGGCTTTCCTGGGAAGAAATATTAAATTTGTTCTTGTCTTTTGTTTTGAAAACCAATACCTGCAGCCATAACGGATGTGCCGGGGGCTTTGTTCTGACCTGGCAGGGGAAAAGCTGTACAGTTCACAGACAGCAAAGAGACCAGTATGGTCTCAGTAGCAGCCTAGGTGTAATTCTTACAGTACAAGAAAAGAGAAGATTGAATACAGACAAAAAGTCCTCAGCTTTACTAATAGGTGGGATATTAAAAGGTGGGATGCTAATGGTGGTGGCTTCTACTTGCTTATATTAGGATCTCCCTGCACCTTGGTATGATTTGCTGACATGCCTTCAGTTCTCTGCCCTGTTACTCCCCATTACCTCTGAATATACTGCATGTCTCTTCTGCATATGCCAGGTACTATTTCCATGTTCCCTTTGCTCCTGTGCAAAAGCACGTTTTGCCCAGCTGCAGGCCATTATCTCTGCTGTTTCTAGCTTTGGGATCGAGGACACTGCAAAAATCTGAAGAAGCACATGCATTTGTGGAGGTACATAGGTGTGACCCAGTTCATCTCAATGGGCTTAAAACCAGTGGTGTACACTACTAATGAATTTGAATAAGCTTCCAATTACTTTGATCTGAGAAATATCCTACTTTGCACTACTGCTTTGACACTTTCACAGCAGGCTTCATTAGGAAAAATTTCTGATTACAGTGTTTATCATACAACTCCACTCAGGTGACATAGATGCCACCCACGCATTTTCTCTATCAACACTTCCAGCTTGGATCTAAGCCTTTAGTGCCTACGTATTGATAGGAGAAAAGCTTCATTATCTTTTTTCTTCAGGATCGAGATTAAATTTGATTAGCATTCGTGCTACTTAAGTTCTGTGACATTTTTGCATGTTCTCCAGCAGGCTCAGTGCCTTAGGAGCCTGGGCTCTCTTTGCTGCATGGTGGCATCTCCGCAGTGTCCTGTGTCAGTGCACAGTGACCAGGTCACACCCCTCACCTAAGTATAGCAGTGTGACACTGACAATGTATGCTCCAGGCCCTCTTACTACAAATTTGCAGTGCATCCTTTCTGTTCTGGTATCCCAGCTGCTGCAAATAGAGGCCTGCTGCCTGGAGATGTTATCTGTGCCTTGCCAGTTTGAATGACTGGTCTTATTGTTTCAGGTACTGCCCTAACACAGGAGAGTTTGGGAAACTTTTGCTCCATCTTGAATTTTGCTTACAAGAGTGTTTTAAGCATTAGCCCACCTACACCTCTGAAGTCGATTTTCAAAAGTATCAGTCTGCAAGGTCAGAGCCTAAAGAGTCTCAGTGTACATACCCTAGATACAGAATAGCTGAAGACGCAAGGAGACATGAGAACATGTCAGCTGAGCTGCTCAGAATGAAGCACCAGCTTCCCCTATTCAGACACTACGTGCTTCAGTGTACACAATGCTGTGCAGACAGAACTTAATCAGTATGTACTCCTGGTCACAACAGAGTCAACGTACCACAACCACCCACAGAAACACACACGCCCCCACTCACGACTTGCAGAGTTGCTGCTGATTAGAAGTGGCATGTTTATTCCTCACAGCAATTAGACAATGTGTAGTATTTTCAAGACTTGCTTTCAAACTTCTGCAGACATGAGGGCTTTAATATATGTCCACTACACCCAAAAATAGTCAAATTCATATTCTTTAAATTTTCAGGAATAGAAATTGAAAAGGACCTTTTCTATACACAGCAGATTTCTGATAGTACAACAGAAATTTCAGAAGAAGCATTAAAGAGGACCACACTGTAGCTATGTAACGCTTGTTTCATCAAATGCCTCCTCTTTTTTATATAGCTGGTTTTGTCAAAAGAGCCAAACAGCCACATCTGAGTCAAAAACTCAGTACAATTGAACTGTTGCCCCTCCTGCCCAAAGGATCCGTGTGAATACAATCTTTGTTTTCATTAACTTGCCAAAGAGCCACTGCAGTTCCTCCGGTGTCAAAAGTATGTAAATACAAGCACTTTGGACAAAATAGAGCTGTTTGGTTCGGAAGTGTCACTTGATTGTGGAAGGACACAATCAAAAAACTAGGAGCAAGTCAAATGGGAAGACTCACTGGCTCAAAGCAGCTTGATGTTAGGATTGCTCTGGGCACCCAGATCTCTGTGGCAGTGTGCTGCTTAGCTATATACCACATCAAGCACAGCTTCAGTAGCTACTGCAACAGACATTGTTCAGGTACTTTGAAAGTCACACAGAGCAGAATGCTCTCAAAGGCACTGGGTACCTAGCGAGCTTGAGCTGAGATTTATTGCAGAATGCTGAGGCCTTTGCAAAATCAAGAGCATCTACAAAACTTACAGCTATTTAAAATGATGTTATGGTGTTCTTAGAATAGTCACTTTAAACAGATCAATATTCCACTATCATCTATAGTTCTAAAACTAAATCAGTGCTTGATGAGGTTTTGGCCACATCTGGTTATTAAACCTCCCAATACTTTGTTTGGTTTTACACACAAGTACCAAGTCTGTCCTTTCAAAAAGATCGATAAATTAGCCTCTTCTCTCAAATTCCTTGTCTGTATTAAACCAATGCACAGTTTTACTAAGAACAAACAGTGTATAGCATCTGTGATGTCACTGAACTAAAAGTGCACATCTTAAGATTTACTGAATTCCTAAATGTCTGATTTTGGACATATCTAACTGTCAATGAAAGAGAAATTGGGAAGTTTCAGGTGATTCAGTGCCTAGATGTGTATCTGCTGTGTAGGATCAAGCATCTCAGCTGACAACAAAAAATTACACCCTAAGTGTCCAGACTTTTCTAATATTAGTTTCATATACAGGCTAGAAGTCCTTTATGAAAGCCAGTGTATTTCAGATATGACTTTCACAAAATTACTCTGTTGTTCTGCCTTTAACCTGCTCATAGTCTGAGGAAACAAAGTAGGAGTAGAGCAGTCATGTTAATCTGGAATTCTGAAGAGAATTAAAAAGGATCAAGCAGTGGGCATCTAGTTAACTGTATCACAGTGATATTTCAATTCCTGGCTATTTCAGACTCTGAATATCCCAACTTTGTCTTTCACCCAGTGTAGCTGCAGAGTTAAGCAACAAGGCAGCATCACCTGCAGCCCACTCTGTCAGCTAGCTGTTGTCAGAGGCATGCCAGCATTACACTCAGGTGCTGCGCAGATGAACCCAGACCACCACCCCGCTGGTGTGACAAGCATGAGAGCAGATTCACTCACCACTTTCCCTTGTGCTTCCTTCTGGGCACACGTCTCAGGCCCCAATCCCTTTTTGTGACTGGAGCTTTCCTCACATTAGCAGTATGCAGCTGTTGGACTACTTACCAGCTCCGACTTGCCCCTCAAAAGCAGTTGAAACTGCCTGACATTAGCTGCTTGAAGAATGATTTTCCTAGAAAGCTGCTTAGGTACAAAATCGAACACTACCTAGGACCTGAGCAAAGGGGTTTTCACCTGTTCAAGGCAGCCAGCAGTTAAAGAGGAGCTGGCAGGACAAATGCACCCAAAATCCCGGTGGTTCAGCACTATATAGTTTGAGACAGAACCTGGAAATAGTTATTTCTGCTTCAGCTATTGAGATTCACCGCCATCCCCAGTTTCAAGTGTACCGCTACATGGCCTGCATCAAGTGGATTAAGGACATATGTAGCCTGCTAATTTTGTATTTGGAGCTCAATCCTTCAGCCAACATGATAAAAAGGGACTAGCAATGACTGCACTGGAAACAAATCTGAGAGCCTCACCAGTGCTCATATGCAGAGATAATAAGGTGCCCTAAGGTCAGAGATCTGCAAATACCTTGAGATGTTTGGTATTTCTTCTCCTGAAAGTGTTGTGCTGTGGTTTTGTCTTTTGTGTGCTTTCAGCATGGGAAAGCTTCAGAAGTCAAGGGCATTAAGATAACTGGAGAATCAGTGAACAGTGCCCTATGTGCTGCCAGGCATCTGAAGACAATTTTATTCTCCCACTATTTTTGCAAATCCTTTGAAATTACTCTGTAGCCAGGTACTAATAGCATGCTTTAGGGGCTAACACAAGAACCAAGGCTATTTAGCATCTACTTTACCCACCAGAGTGATGGGACTGCATGCACTCTCTGCAAGTTTGAGAATCCATACACACCTGCGTGGAGATTTCCAGCAAACATTTACTGTTGTTAGCTGTAAGCACTCCCAAAGCGGAGGGCAGGGGGTGGAGTTAGGTCTGTGTGAGGGGAGAAGCACTGTTTGAACTACAAGAGCTGAGGCAACCTGCCTCACACTTGTCCAAACAAAGAACCCAAATTCTATGCCCCACACAATTTTTCAGTATTCCTAAATTCCAAGTGTGAGGCTTGTTAGAATGTGTTTGTGAGCAGGACAGTAATCTTAGTGCCATCCAGTGGCTGCTGGGTGTCAGAAAAGAGGAAAACTGCACAAAGACCATCCATTTGTTTCAGTTTCCCAGTTACCTATCCAAGCATCAAAAAAGCAGTCTGACTGTGACAGGCCTAAACAAAGATGCCATTGCCTAATACCAGCATAAGACCTTCATGGGATCAGTGGAGACTACTGCTAAAGCACTCCACACACTGTCTTCATTATTTTCACAGCAGTCATTAGCACTTGCAAAACAGTGATTGGGATCTGACTTAATGGTCAGAGTAGCAGGACCCTGTTTGCAATTGAGGCTTTTCCGGGCTACAGAATATGCTGTCCAAACATGAGTAGTTTGCTTCAATGTATCTAATCAAGCACGAGTTCAGATTTCTGGTCAGTCTTACCCAAACATTCACCTTGAGTGCTCAGGGCTATTTCCATCTGGTGAGCCACTGAAATGCAGCCACTACAGTCTCACCAGCCATTATGTCTGTTCCCAGAATAAAACTGTGAGGAAAGTAGGAGAAATAGTTTATCCAGTTGCAAATTAAGAATTTAGTAAAATACAATTTCTCAAAGTAATCAGACAAAAAAAAATGTTCAGGAATTGTGTTTGTCTTACAATTGCAAGATGAGCAAAGTGTTCACCCTGAGACTGCTTGTTCACAGGAATGCTGCAGCATGGTGAGCCATCTCCTCTGCCCTGCAATGCAAGGTAGCAATGCCAGCAACTTCTCTGCCCCCTCTGTACCTTAGGACAGGATGCTCAGAGAGGTTACCCAAAATCATACTGTGACAGGGGTCACTGGCAGGCTTCATTCAGCATTCCCACCAGGATGTCCACCTCAGCACTTCAAACAATCAAGACAGAAATAGAAGAGACCTGATAACATCTTGCAACATGCACCTCTGAGAAGACTGTATTAAAGCCACAGGTACACTATGTTACAGCATATACAGATATCACCTACCTGTATACGGCCTACTGTCTCATCTGGTCTAGAAGACTGCATTAATAATGCTTATTTTTGAAGAGTATGCTTTAGCTGTGGTTTCAGTTACGGCATTTCAAGTTATTTAACTCTGACCTGTTGGGTCAAAATAGTGAACTGTGGCCAAAATTGATTTTAGTCTTGCTTTGCTATGGTTTCTTTAGCAGGTAGTGTCAATATTTTTTATTTCCTGAGATTATTAGATGGCGGATTTGCAACCAGAAAAGCTATTATATATGTATCAGACAACAATCAAAGAGGAAGGACAAAAAATTTGCCTCAAACTTTTTGTCACAGCACTTGATTAACCAAATGAGTAGACCAGGCACTGCTGGCAAATGCTAACTTAAACTACCAACCTTAGCAATCATATAGCTGATAGTCAAATGAGCTGATCAAGGACAGCTTGAAAGAATAGTTTTGTTTACCTGCAGCCTGGTTTAGATTACACTAGTGTCCAACCACTGAAGAAAAGCATTTTTTTGTATGACTTCAGACTCCTCACAATCCATGCTGATCACATATCCCAGTACCACCATTTGACATCAGACTTAACAAGGAGCAAAAGGTACATTTTCCTGATGTGAGTAGATTTTAAAAGTCTTCCAGATCTAAAAATACACAGAAGTAACCAAGGAGGCAAAAAGGCTCAAAAATGTTTTTTTATTAGAAGCATCAACATCAGCTTTGGTTTTTAGCTCCAGAGAGAGACACAGAAACAGCTGAAGAGTGATTATGTTGCAGTGTAAAAACTGAAATACCAGACAGCATGAATTCCTCCCTGCACATGTGACAGGCACAAAAACTATTGTACTCCAGTCGGTTACTGGTCACTGAGTAACAGTTGTGTACACCATCAAGGGCATTTTCAGCAAGGAAGAAACGTATATGACTATTAACATTGCTAGTGAACACCAACAGGCTTTCTGCCCTCATTTGTTATTTAATTACTCTATTCCCAAGACACTCCTTACCCATCCTTCTCTAGTACTAAAATAATTTAAAAGCCCCATCTTCTGTAGTCTCACAAGATCATCTGAATAGCAGTCTGCATGTGAAATGCAGTATTCCTCTCTGTCATTCTTCCAGGCTAAAGACTGCTGCACACTTCCCTCCTGTCTCCTGCTTTATGTTTCGTGAGAGGTAATGCTCAGGAGCTGCCCCAAACCTGTGGGTGAAAAGTTAAATGAGTTTTAGGCTGAGACACAGAAGGTCTTGCAGGTTCCCTCTTGCCTGCCAGTATTTCAGTGTCTCAAGTCCTTGTTGTACTCTGCCTGAGCTGAGCGGGCAGTGCTCAGCCCTGGTTACACTGTACTCTGCTCACTTTTTTTATCTGCCTATCTTTTTGTGGGCTTTTGAGGGCCTTCTGTACTAAACCCTACTTGGCCTAGGCAAATGTGAGGCTTGTATCTCAGATGCCCTTTTTTTTAGTATTTCTACCTTTGTCCAGTCTTAAAAGACCAACTCCTAGAGCATTTATTTCAAGAGGTAAGGACCTGTTCTGAACTCTTCATGTCTTTGGGCAACAGATTTCCTCATGAAGTCATGCACATGCTGTAGTAAGTTTGTTGTCCTTATAACAAACCTCCATAGTTCAATGAGAAGTTGTTTTCTTTTTTGCACTCTGTTTTCCTAGAGAGTTGTTGGCTCTAGGGATAGCTTAAGACTGAATGCTGAGCAGCTTTCTCACAGGGCAGCAGAGCTGTCAGCAAAGGAGACTGGAAGAGCCTGCTAAAACCAAGGACTGATTTTAGATTGCTCTGCTATCACCTGTTTCTTGCTGTGCTCTGGCAGCACTTTTTCTCAAGTGCCTGTGCCATGCTCAACATGAGGGTGAACATATCGTAGTCAAGGATTCTGCCGCCAACTTTATTTAGTATTGCTCTAAATAGCATCCCTCTCCCCTTTCCAAGCTCTTCCACATCACATCATGTGGAAGAGCATGCTTTGCCACTGAGCAATGCTGCACCTTCATTCTCCTTTCAATTGCCTCAACCAGAAAACTGCTGCCTGAATAAATAAGATATTAAAACAAGTTACTCTGGCTGTAACATTGGTCCAGACCTTAAAGAGATTTACTTTATTTTCATTGATTTTAATGTTAGTCTAGAACAAAAAAAAATTTAAAGGGAGCAAGGTAGCTGAAGTTTAATGGACATCTATGCTGTAGATGTCTGTTGTGTTTTTTGACACGGTTCTGGACAGTGTCCTCCATCAAAGCTAGAATTAACCTGGCATATTAGCCACTAAATGGATGAAGACTGAGTTGACAACTCTCAAAATGTAACTGTAAAGAGGAACTCAGCCTCCAATGGGACGAGAACCGCTCCCAATACCGTTATATATGTTTCAAATGACCTGAAAGAACACAACTACTGCTAGAAAGAAATCAGATAAGTGCATGGCTCTTGCATCTAGTAGAGGTAAAAGAAGGTCCTATAACTGTAAGTGAAGCTGGGCAAATTCAAACTGTAAATGATGTGCACATTTTCATCTGTGATAATTAAAATGTTCACTAACAGTGATGATGAATGCTTAACCACTCCCATTCCTTGACTTTGGGCAGCCTAAAATACACCAGCTCAGGAAGAAAAAATGGGAAAGTCATATAGACTGCCTTCCCTGGGAAGGCAGATTAGTTGATCACAAAGATCCATCTTAACCTTCAAGGAGTAGATGGGCCAGGAGGGGAGACTGAAGGAAAACTGTTCTATCACAAGGACACATACTACACTGAATCATGCTGCTACAAATACTGTGGCTTCCATAATATACCTTGCATTAAGTCCTGGTTTGAATGTGTATTTGTGATAACAGAATATTTGATGTGTTCTGATGAGTTGGTCTAAACCACATGAATGATAAATGGATGATCAGTTGTGATTAACAGCAAGGCTTGCTCCTGTCTCTGGAAGTATATCACACTATAAATCTTGCATTTCCATTTTCTTGGCCATGCTGTGGACTTGGAAAAGCAAATGTTGGAAATCTTCCCTTCCTCTTTTGATATAAAGGTATTTACAACAAAGTGTTTAGCCTGAATTTCTGAGATCCAAACATCTTACCATAAAGCATGGCTTGCTTCCTGTAGGTCTTTGTTAAGGCAAAAATGGCAAAAAAAATGTGTTTGGATTGGCATGGGAATTGGCTGTGGCTTTCAAAACTTGAGAAGAGTTGTAAATGTCTATTTGCCATTTGAAAATTGAATGGCATTCTCCCAACAAGGAAGCTTAGAAAACAGTGCATGCATTCTTTAGGACATGTGTGAACTTCCATCTCTTGACTGGAACTGCCTCCTGCACAAAGTAAAGGAGACCCAAAGATCTCTGAACCCTACCGACTGCAATGTCTGTTTCTTTCAGTTTCAGAGAGATGGAGAGGATGAGTCTCTCATCAGCTTCCTTGTAGTTCTGAGGCCAGAAATAGTGGATATAAAAGCAGAGTTACTTTTTTTTTTTTTTTTTTTTTTTTTTTTTTTAGGGTATATTTAGGTTCTCCAGCTTCTCTCAAAAGATTTTACCTTTAAAGTACATGAATAGTTTTCCCTGCTGTGCTCTGAAACACAATGACTTCCAGAGCTGGAAAGACAGTCAGTGCTTCCACTACAACAGATGAACATTTTATATCTTCCTGTGAGGCATTCCTGACTGAGCCTGGGTCTGAAGACAAGGGAGAGCTGGGATATTGAAAGGGGGCAAAAGAAAAGATACGTCTAGTTACCCAGTTGGCTAAGAGGTCTTCTTGCTCTACTCGAGCCCAATGTGTCTTCTCTCTCTGATAATGTACTGTTCTCCAACTCTCAGATCAGGTCCCGGGCTGGAGCACATTCAGAGGACTGGCAATGTCTGTGATTCTCCTTCCCTTACTTACCAGCTCCCTCAGAGCTGTCATTTTACCCAGAACAAAAAACAATTCAGAGGGAAATAGGCCTTCAAACTACAAGGTGGCTATCCCTAACTCTTGCTTTCTGAGCTGATATTTCAATCTCCCACAGAGGGATCCTAGCAAATCTATGCATCCTATAGATTTCTCAGATTTGGGTTGTACCTCTGTTTCATCCACTTCTAAATACAGTTGACTCTTGCTGGTTTGGGAATGGCCCTTGAATCCAGATGAGATTTTTGGTCTGCCTTCCTGTAAGGTAAGTCACTTTGTGATGGCTCACACTAATTTGATAATTTAACTCACAGAATCAAAAAAACCCACATATATCAAATCTGTGAGGAAAGAATTGGGCACAGGAACTTCAGAGTTTTTTCTGGCACATGCTGAAAACTTCCCTAGCATTAATGCTTTTTGATGTAAAATAAGACAGTATGATATTTATCAGAACAGTTTTTGTGTCCAGTAAGGAGATTGCCACAATCTCTGCTTTGTATATTCAGCCGTTATTTCACCTCATCAAGCAATATGGCTGGGGGAAAGGAAGCCATAACAGCAGGCAATCACCAACAGACATGTAAGAAAGGAATTTGTAGGTTTGTTTCCTTTCCTGAACTTTGCCAGACAGCTTTGGAAAATAAGTGCTATTTAGCCTCTAAATAGGAACCAAGTTGTGTTTATCTATCTGCTGCGTTAGTTTATTGTGCTATCGAGTTTCCGGGGGAATGGGTGAATGACAGAAGGGAAACGAAACACTTTCTGTATCACATACCTTCAATAACGTCATAACTCATATGTGGAAGACCTGTTGCTCTGAGAATATAAAAGGATCGTGCTAATTTCAGAGTGACTCACAGTCCAATCTGTTCCTTTGTGCAGAGACACAGCTTACAGAGCTGTGGCTCATCACAGTATAAAGCATTGCTTCCTCCTACTGATACAGAATACTCCTAATTTTGAGGCTTTTCCTCCTTTCTTCAATTAGTTAGTAAGCGCTTCTGATCCCATCTCTCCACTTAGGGACTGAGGGTCACACCAAGTCCTTCACTAAGGTTCATCAGAAGAACTAAGCAGGGTCTAAATGGGGCATAAACATGAGAAATTTCCAGTAGGACTTGCAAGGTAAGTCAGAGTTTGGTTGTCCATCTCTGGAACAAACTGCTGATCAAAGTCCTAAAGCCTCCAGTGTTGTGTTAAATTGCATGTGGCTTGTGGGGGTGTAGTGTTCAACAGTGACAGCTCTGCTTATCAGTTCAGGCAGACTTGGAGCACGCTGCTCCTGCTGCACTTACACTGAAGCTTGTATCATGCAAAGTGAGACAGAAAATCAGAAGTCGAGCATCTGCTGACCTACCCATCACTGGTGTTCTGTGTGGGATGTGCTCTCTATCCTGAAACATGCCACCCTCTGTCTCTAAATCCACAAGGACATGTGGCAAGAAGACACTTTTGGCTGTATTGAGGGAACTCCTTCAAATATAGGATGGGAACCATTGTCCTCTGTTTGGTTGTGCTTCAGCAGGACTGTCTAATGTGGCTCTGGCCCTCCTGTCCAGGAGAAGTAACTGAATCAGCATATCTGTTAATGAAAGCAAAGGTATTCACTAGTTAATGAGAAAGGTATCACTGTGTTGCAGAAATCCATTTTGACTGCAACACTGATTTAAGAAACATACCTGAATAAAAAGGTTTTGCACTACAGAGATATTAATAGAAGTGGCAACAGGGGGAAATACCAGAGAAATCTAAGGTGCCTGTGTTTTGGATTGTTGGTAGTTACAGTACAAACCAGCCAAATCACTAGTAATCCATGCATCATGAACAGCATTGTTGCTGCTACACAGAATACACAAGTGGTGCTACTATGCCAAGTCATAAAACTGAACACAACAAGAAGCACTCATTTCCAAGGAAGAGCTTTGATTCCTAATGCAGCAGGTGTTCAGAGGTTTTGTTTTGCTGTTTCACCCAAGAAATCTAAACTGGAGTCAAAGGTTAGGCAAGAGCTGCCTTGCAGTGCCAAGCTCATCAAGTCAACCTGACATCTAACAAAAAATATCTCTCGAAAAAAAAATATGGGTGGTTTTCTCCAATGCTGCATGCTATTATGCTGTTCAGTATTTGGAGGTATGGCATACCATATGTTGTACTGCTCTCTAGGTAGCTATGTTTGGACCCTGATAGACCACTTGGACGGCCAACTTCTCAGCTATGTATGAATCCAGCTTGGAGGCTTGGTCACCAAAACAAGCCAATAGCTCATACATCCACTCTTTTCGCAACGATGACCTTTTTCTGTGGTGGCATGAGGTCAGGGAGTTGTGCCTCAAACTTTTAGTGACTAGCAGTGGCCACGTCGTATCCTGTCTGAAAGAGGTATTATCAACAGAAGGGACTGGTGTTCAGCAGGGACCTTTCTTTGAGGGAGATCAGGAACAGTGGAACAGCTGTGGGTGGAGGTGAGTTTTGCCACACTGCTGAAGCTTGAACAAATGGTCTAGAGGTCAGTTAAGAGAAGAGAGGTAATTTCTAGCTACCAGTCTCCTTCCCACCACAATCGTCTGACTGTGACCTGTGCAAACCACCCCCAGGCAGACAGATACTGACCTCCTGTGGGCCCTGGTCTGACCAACAGAAATGCTATGCTCAAAAGGCCTCTTCCGGGGCATGAGGTTCCTCAGCTAAATGGAAAGCAAAGGAATGAGAAGAAGCCCTTTGAGTAGTTTAACAAATCTGTTTGTCATCCACCTGAATTATATGCTTCCCTTTCATGTATTTTTTGCTTTTGGTGAAACTAAAAAAAGAAAGGCCTGAGCACATTCTGGCATGAAAGAGCAGACCGCTTCCTCAAACCTGGTGATTCCAGGTAAGCGTATCCTTTACACAAAGCTGGTATCAACGTTTTACAAGACTAGCAGCCCCGATGCATTTAGAAGTGGAGGGAAATGTTATACAAAGGGGGAATTACTCATGTCAAAATCTTTCAGACTAGTACAGCTATGTGACCTGCGTCACCTTTGGGCAGATGCTCTTTCTTGTGCACACTATTTTTCCTTGTCTATTCCTAATGATACTAAGAGTTGCAGAATAACTTATAGGTATGCTATTTTACCTTCTTGGGCTATCTTCTCTTTGCCTGCTATTTAAAGACATGCATTATTTTTTCATCAGTATGCAGTCTGGGCTGCTTCTTTCTGGACTGTTTGTCACATCTCCTGTGTCCTGGTTTGGGCTGGAATATAGTTAATGTTCCCTTTTGGTAACTAGAATAGTGCTGTGTTTTAGATTCAGCATTGGGTTTGGTATGGGAAGAATGCTGATAGCACACTGACGTTCTCAGCTGCTACTGAGACTTCAATGACTCTCTGAATCCCCATGTCCTGCCTGTCTGCAAGTGCACAAGAAGCAGGGAGGGAGCACGGCCAGAGCACAGGAACCAAATTGGCCAATGAAATATTCCATATCATGGAACGTCATGCTCACTATATAGAGGAGGGGTGGTTGGGAAGGAGCTCTTGCTCTCTCTCGCTTCCTGGATTGTGATTGTGGGATCTTGGTATTTCAGGATTGCTGGCCAGGAATGGTCTGGGTGTGGGTCAGCGGGTGGTGAGCAATTGCATTGTGCATTGCCGGTTTATATTTCTATTACTGTCATTGTTTTCTTTTTATTAACATTATTAAACTGTTCCTATCTCAACCTGTGAGTGTCCCTTTACCCCTCCAATGCCCACCCCCATTCCCAGGTGTGGGAGGGAGGGTGGGTGATCAGCTGCGGAGTGGTTGGCTGCCGACCAGGCTCAAACCACAACATCCTGCTAGACAGCCAAAGGAGGATGGATGTTCTCTGTTGAAGATATCAGTGCTCGGACATTTGAGCAGCATCTCAGTAACAGAGAAAACATGTTTTTTTAGCAAACAATACCAGGTCTGCAGAAACCAGTTCTTGCTTCTTGTCACCAGATGGTGCTCCAGTGCTGGACAACTGCTGCCTCAGTCACCCACTCAAGCACCATGTTCTGAAGCTTTGGGCTGCCTGGTCTCCTACCAGATCATTTTCATTAATCTCTTTTGTACTTTTGATTGCCTCTGGCTCAGGCCCTTCATCGGCAAGGGTGAGTGAGCCCCCAGCCTGCTTCTCACGAGTAGTTTTTTAATTGAATTGGTTAGTTCACAGGATTTGTCCAAAATGGTGTGTGGTGTGTTTGTCACCTCTTGTATTACTCCTACAGCATGCATTTCTAGTTGGATCTGGCCATGCTTCAGGCCTTTTCTGCTCACCAGATCTCTTTTTTGAGCATGGCATTTTCCTGTCATTATTAGTTACTTCTTCACCAAAGATTCCAAAGCCTTCTAGTTTTGTTCAAGCACCTCCAGCTACACTGAAGACCAACTGGATAGACAATGTTTGACATACTTGGAGTGACTGTCTTCAGGATAGTTTTGTTCTCGTGTAGAGGTCTTGAACCTGGGAAGAAATCAGGCAATCCTTCATCACTGTCATTCCCTGCACAACACACAAGTCTGGGGAAGGAGTGGTCAGATGAACTCAGACCTGAAAATGGGACAACTCTGCATGGGGAGTTCAAATGTTCTGGGTACCCTGGGTTTCCTCTGAACCCCACAAGGTATCCTCTGGGCTGGGGGATATTTTTTGTCACAGTGGGAAAACTGCTGCCCTGCTCCTGAGGTGGTCCCACAGAATATTGCAGTTTGTTTTGCTGAGAATAGATTGAAATTTTTAGATAAACTGTTTCCCAATCCCAAGAGTTTCCCAGTGGGATGATGCTCTGCCCATTAGAATAATATGGATTGTTTCCCAAAGGCTTAGGAATGGACATGCCACAGGGTGGAAAAGGATCCCCCCAAGGCCCATGGAAGAATCTCATCATAGAGAATGTTCTCCCTTTGGTTTGAGGAGTTGTCTGTTGTGCATTGAAAACAGAACTCCTGTCTAGGTGGATTATTAGGGACGTACTGGAGATTTTCATACTGTCTGTCTGGGATAAACTCAGTATCTGATGAGAACTGCCTTGACATCCATGATGTTTGCCCAGAGGAGTTGGGTCCAACTGAACTGACTGGTCCATTTTCACAAAAGAGGTTCCCCTGCCTCTGACTTGAATCAGGAGGATAGGATGGTTTTCTGCATAACCCTCCTGGGCTCAGATGAGGAATGCTGTCCTATGCACTGCTCTTGGATAAACTGTATTTTTCTTCTGAACATAAGGACTATCCCTCTGGATGGTGACTGAAGGGCTCAATGAATGCAGCATTGACTGCTGTCATGTTGCCTGCCTCACTATGAAATATGTGATGTTCTGCTTGTTGCCCCATGCAAGGTGTTGCCTTTCAGAGTACAAAGGTCTAGTGTCTTGGTTCTCCTAGTCATACAGACAAGTTTCTGCCTCAGATGGATGGCTCCTGGCATTTAGCAATGACCCTTTGTGTCTTGGCAGGTAGGCTGCCCACATCTTGGAACTGGGAGACTCACCAACATTTTCCACTGGGAGGTGTACAATTTCCTTTTGCTCTCTTGATTTCAAATGAGGGCCTCATGAACTGTTTTGGGGAGGGAAGATGCTTTGTATGTAGACAGTGTTATCATCTCTGTAAGACAGTGTTCTTTCCCAGTGACCATCAGGAAAAGAGTTTCTGTCTTCTGGTCTGGCAGTTTCTCCTCTGAGTGCTGAAATCCTCCTTCCCAGGCATATGAAGGTCTTTGAAAGACATATCCAAAATAAAGATTCTGGTGAGGGAAAAGACAAGGCATTTGTAATGTCACCAGGGAGTTGTAATACCTTTTCCCACTGCTCCTTTTGCATTCATGTTTCAGACATGTTTTAGCAATGGAAGACTGACTTTACTGGGCAGAGGTTCTGCATAGCTGTGAGCCTTGGGAAAGTGCTTGGGGGAGACCTTGCACCTGGCGTCTGTTATCATAGCATAGCAGTGGACAGAGAGCTGCTGTGAGTGCACAGAGGCAGAATTGGGCAAGTACTGCAGGGAGACACAGGTATACTGGTGCCAGGAAGCCTAGTACTGGGAAGCAAGATAGTCAGGATGTGTGCCTACAGAGCGTTGTGCACCAAATAAGCCAGCTCCTGAGCTGGAAGCATGAAGCTATGTCAAAGCTACAGCCTGTAAAGCCAGACCCTCTACCAGTGCAGACAGGCTGCTTCTGAGGCCCCAGATGCTTGTTAGGCCACTAGGTTGTGCCCCATAAGCAGACCAATTCATTGAGAGCATGCTGAATGGAACTAGCCATGTTTTGACCAAACAGCAGCTGAAGTTCCTCACCTCACACTTGAGAATAATAGAAACTCACTCCACCCAATCTGGGAACAATGAAGAAATTTCCACTCCCTGGTCCTCTTCAAGTGCAAGAGAAATCTCCCACACACATGCTGAGAGCAACAGAAGCAGTCTAGCCCCAAAGAAACCTGCCTTCTAAACTAAAATATTTCGGCAAATGACATCATCAAAGCTTCAGCACCTAGGTTTGTCTTTGTCCACATCTGGTGATATGACCAGACCATAGTATGAAGGAGCTTTTCTGCCTCACTACTCTTAAATTACAAAATATGCAACTTCAAACAGCTCCTACACTGGGATGGCATCATAACTTTTGCA
The DNA here is from genome assembly GCF_018691265.1 of Tyto alba. Taxonomy (NCBI): domain Eukaryota; kingdom Metazoa; phylum Chordata; class Aves; order Strigiformes; family Tytonidae; genus Tyto; species Tyto alba. The sequence goes on along the minus strand of NW_024881275.1, from coordinate 45,059,371 downwards.
GTTCTTTAGGGAAAAAGGAAAGAACAGTGACCTCTGTCTTCAGCTTGCCAGTACCCGGTCATCTCAGAGGCATCATGTTGTGGTTCACATCCTTGGATTGCATTAGAAAAAGCAGAGATCTGAAACGCAACCTCTGAAACCAAGTGTTCCAACAACTTAGATGCTTACTTTGCCCTTGGGCCAGGAATTCCATGTCAGGACTAAGACATGTTTCCAATATAGGTCTTTGGTAAACAAGAGCAAACTCATCAGGAAGCACTTCTGGTAAAAATATGCTACTATTAAGATTTTAAATTCTTGATCAGCCCTGGTCATGCATCATGCTGCCTCTAAGGTAGCAGGTCAGGTAACAAGAGGCACATCTTTTTACAACTGAAGACCCAGACTATATCCCTAAAGACATAGAATTTCTTAAAAGCAGCCTACTTTCACATTTGCACTGTAGGTCAAAAAAAAGGTCCAGACTATGTTAGCCTTTCCCGGGTGTTTCTCTCAGGCCTTGTTTTTCAACAAGTGTATTACTCCAATCTAGTAACCTTAGATCACACAGTAAGACATGTCTCTGGACCCTAAGGCTATCTAGGGGAGAGCAGTTTATTCTCATGCAAAGGAGGAATACCCCACAGAGCTCCTCTGCCAAAGACCCAAAGGACCCATCGTGGCCTTGTGCATGGGCAAATAGTTGTGGTTGGTCTTTACAAGCACCATTTCTAGCTGGAAAGTGCAGGATCGGCTATTGCCTCACATTCTATATTGATTTAGAAGCTGATGTTGCTTTGCTACTAGTGCAAATACTTGGTCAGAAATTATGAAAGTTATGGCAAGAAGAAAAGTTTCTATACTTTGCAGTGAGTTTGGGCAAGAGGTAGACTACACAAGCAGTAGAGATGTCAAGGATTAGTCACTGTGAAAACAGGAAGAACAGAAACAATGAAAGGACACACTTCTTAATAATGGTGAGCTCAGAAAAGAGTGTTTACCAAACTGCATCATCTGTGTAGAAATAGACCATCATTGTTCCACAGGTAACTGAAGTTTCTACATACTAACCTTTCACTCCAGTTTATAATCCACAGGTCGTGTTGTTATGTTATAGTGTGTGACAGCATGGTTAAATGTCATGCTATGATTGCAATTTCTTTCTCCTGCTTACACATATGTATGACACAGTTGATAGTGTCAAGATGTCTGCCTCTGTTGGCAAACAGCCTGAAAACACACCTGATTTCAGTGAGAACTACCCTGTTCCTCTTAAAGGTGTGCTAACTCCAGTGTCCATTTTTATGACTGCCTACCGACCCAAGTCAAATGAAGCTATGCTGAGGGAATTAAATATGACCATATTTGACCATGGCAAATCCAATTAAAACTCAAAGAGGTGTGCAGAATATTGAAAAATAATTTCCTTGTTTCATTTTGCTTTCTAATTTGACATGAGACATGGATATCCTTTGGCAGGGATTATTGTCCACTATATCACACTAAGACAGCATTTATATCAAAAGATATGACAATATATATGCAATATTTGTTTCCGTCTGAATGCTTTTTGTCTATCTGCATCTGATTCAAAGCTTGATGATGTCTGTGGAAAGAGTATCATAACTACAGCCTAAAAATTGTCTAAAAATATGGAAAAAATTAAGAAGTAAATTTATTTACCTCCTCAGTTTTTGTTCCAAATCCAGCTTGTCAGAGCTGGAATAATAATAAAAAAGTAACTGTCATAAAAAGGACAATTCACATTTGATAAAGCAGTATTTGCAACTGCTGTATCATCAGAATATCCAAATCAATGTCTGTTTTTATTCCACTGTGAAATATAGTTTTTGTAATACATTTCTTGTCAGAAAGAAAGGTTCTTGTTGCTTTGTTTCCATGGAATAAAATCATGTTCACCAGCTTTTTGTCAGCCTTTTTCTGAATGAAGGAAAACCTAAGGAAGATGAAAACTAAATAGAACAAAATTAAAGAAGGGCCAGCATTTGATTTTAATAATAAAGCCTCTAGGATGAGAGAGGTTTTTTGTAGAAAAGACAAATATTTGCAGAAATAGGGCTATTATGGTAAATATTTTCTAACCAGTTAGAAGATAAAGATTTTTATAATAGATCTGGGAGTTTTTTAACTTTGTCTTACTATTGGTGAGAGAATAGTAAATAGCAGATTGACAATCAATAGCAAATAGCAATCAAAACTTTCCAGTGGTATCCATGACTAAGAAAAACATGAACATACTAAGCAGAGATACTGACACTCACTGGCACTGCCCAGGACATCCCAAGGAGGCATGAGAAAGATGGTGCATCATCAACCCTCACTGGCACACCTGGGAAGAGAGCAAAACTGATGTGTTATTACCCACTGGCTATCCAAGCCTGCTGTAAGTTCTCTGCAAAGACCGTATAAAAATGTGCTCCTGGAGTGTCTCTTTGATCCAACCAGTCCCATCTCCTTCTTCTAGATGAACAAACACTGAGTCTGATCTCATTTCATAAAACTTATCTAGAGAAACTGCAAGAAATGTAAACAAAAAGGCTGTCTGCAGTGGTTGACATTTGCCCAGGGACCTGAGTCTTCTTTAACACCCTCTCAAATCATTGAAGGAAGCTCTTGCCAATGTGTAAATTGCTGCATAGTACGGTCTGATCCATATTATGTCAGAAGCCAAGTTAAAAGAATACAGTCATTCTTCTGTGAAATAAATATTTGTCTTCTGCAGCCTGTTCAGCTCTTTCCTAAACTGACCAGGAGACCTAGTTAAACAGCAGGATTTCTGCCTTGTTCCAGATGTGTAAATGCCCACTGTACCTTGTGCTGGTGATGTCCTAGTATGTCTACACTATGTCAGTAAGGTGTGAGTCTGAGCCTGTTCTTCAGGAGACACTTTTCCACTCACCCCATTGTGCACCATCAATTCTGCCCTAAAAAGAAAGTCTTTGGTTTTCCCATTTGGAAAAGTCTGGGATCATTACAAAATTGTCCACAAAGTTTCTCCATCAACCTGCTCTGGACACTTTGCGTCTGAAGCATTTCTAGTCTGGAACTACCAGTGTGGAAGAAAGCAGAGGTTCACAGGACCTGGTGGGGGCAGACCTGCTCCTAAGTCAGTCATCGCCCCACAGAAAACGCAGACCCCCTGCAGCATTGTCAACTTCATGTCTTGGGTGAGGCTTAAACCTAAAGGCCCCATTCAGTTCCCCCTGAATCCTCAGGCACTTCCATAGACCAAGAAGCCTCATCCCCAGCGTTACAGACTCCATGCATAAAGAGCTCCCTATGTGCTCCAGACCAAACCTTTGGCCCATACAGCTGCATTCCAGCATGAAACAGATACACTTGGTCTTAAACCTACATAGGAAGGGACATTGGACGTTTTACACCTTATATTTTAGAAAGCTTCTTACAAAAGTTTATACTCTAATGGCTACCAAATTATTTTATTTTTATACTGTAAAACTGGTCATGCTACATCTACACACATGTCCACAGCTGCCTCAGTCTTGACAGGGATGAATGCCTCAGCCTGCCTGCAAGAAATTGAAGAAAGAGGGTTTCCTTCACACAAGGCCCTCACAAACGCACACTTCCTTTTCAGCATGTCAAACACTGGGGGACAGACACGGCCCTGATGTGAACAGGATAGTAATGCAGTTGCATGGCTTCTTCATACATTGTACATAATAGATCCTACATTTCCTACACAACTGCATGTAGGGTGTGTAACTAGGCCAAAAGTGGTATGGGACTGCGCTAGGGCAAGAGGTATCTCCTCAGCACTTCTTCTCCCAGCATAGAAAGACAGAATATGGATGCTGTAGGGGAAAAGAAGAGTCCTTCCTCAGCTTTCCCAATAGTAAACCTGTATCTGCCTAGCACACATAACAGAAAGGCTACCATTTTAAGTATCAGCGTTGCATTGTATGCAATAGCCTACTCTAAATATACAGCATCTCAGAACAGTTTACCTCCACAGTCTTCCAAAGCAACGTAAGATGTAGCACACTGTTATCTAGCTAAAACAACAACCAGGAGCATATAGGAGTCACTAAGACAGACTGCAGCTCTTGTGACGACACATTATCACAGAACACCAAAGCCAAGGCTTGAAAGTAGGTCTGAAAAAAATGCATAGAAACAAAACTGCTTTCCTGTGGTGTGTTCCCTCTATCATGTTTCTTAGCTGGAATTTAAATGCCTGTCTAACAGGGGTTAGGTCAGAATGGTGCTGAAGGCTAATGAAAGATGAAAGGGTAGGTGTGGAGAGGTCAGCAGAGTGTGTTTAAACCGTCTTGTTCTGTCACCACTCTTCCCTTTGAATGGTGAGGCTTTGTTTCCAGTGTTGTAAGTCTGATTTGGGCATTTGTTGTCTTTTTTTGCTGCTTCACAGTTCTTGTTTACAGGTAAGGAAATCTGCCTACACCCCCTTGCTGTCTCCCCTTCTACTCAGGGCAGTTTGTCTGCATGGATCTGCAAACCTCTCTCCTCAAGGCACAAAAATCACAAGTGATCTGGGGAGGCAAGCTTTGACAGGTTCAATGATTTCCAAAAGACAGAAAAACACCTCACACCAAAGCTTTGTGGTCTGTGTTAAAATCTGTACATTGATATTTTACAAAGGCCCTTCTGACAGAGTAAATACTAGGATTCCCACTCCTATAGTCAACATACTAGGTCTGCGTGACTCAAATCACAGTTCCCATGAAGTTAGCTTCAAGGAGTAATTGATTCTGTCTTGGAATTTTTTCTGATAAGCAAGGACTCAGCCTGGGATGCTGAACATCTTCCCGGTGCATTCACTTCCTACAGCAGAAACCTGTAAAATCTTTGGAGACAAGCAGTGGGTATATTGGCTGTCTTTAAGTCCCAGGTCTGCCACAGACTCCTTTGTGGAAAACTCTAAGTTAGATCAATTAGGCTGTATCACTTCTAGAAGTGCTTACCACTGCATGAACATTAATAAATTGTCTCAGTATAAGGCCAAATGCATTGGATTTTTGTACTTACTTAAACTAAAATTGACACTCTGTGAAATAGCTGTAGTTATGTTTCTGCTAGTTCAGCTCTCTCAGTCAGGTATCCCATCCCTTGAGAGTAGCAGGAGTCTACATGGTCCCACTGAGCCCAGTTATAAAACAGAGCTTAAAACAGTCGCCAGAACCATCCATACTACTTAAATCCAGACAGAAACAGAATGGTCCGAGTGTTCTGCTCTTAATGGCTGCCAAATCCCAGCTTCCTGCATTATGATAGGAGGCAAACGTGATATGTAAAAGAGACACTGATTGTGGATGTTTTGAATACGGCCCAAGCTTTTCTCCAGTGACTGCTTCAAACGTCACTAAATCCCTGGGAACTCCCTGCAACATAGATACCAAAGATCCAAACCTTTCACTGAGAACAGCCTCCAGACATTCCTCCAAGTTCTTCCCAATCCCCTGGTAGGGCAATGAGAGTTGGGAGCTGCTCATGATACCACAAAAGTCAAATAATAGAGTACCACAGATAGAGAGTCTTCTTGAAAGGAGGGCTCCAATTATTCAAGAAAAAATACATTAGAATTTCTGTGTTCCATGACTTTGGAGGTAGGGATGTTCCATAATACAAATGACTGGTGAAGTGAGAAGGCTCATCTTTCCAAATACCTTTACAAATTATGTTGTTTAAAACCTCCTTAAAAGAGGGGAAAAAGGGGGAGGAGAGGTGAAGCCAAACAAAATTGCTATCACAATTATGGTCATCAGGAAGATGCAAGCAATGTCAGCTACAAATAAAAAAGGGACCTGCCGCTCTTCTCACAGCCAAGTTTACTTTTAACAGAGGAAATTGATTGAACTGATGATGTCCAGATGGTCCTAGCAGATGATCCTTGTTGGAAAGCACTAAAAAAAAAAAAATCAGAAGTCTCTGGATTTTTATTCTGGAAGAAATCTGGTTTCTGCCCACTGGAAGCAGTTGGATTAACTTTGCATAATCAGGCAAGGGAGACAGTAAAATGACTCATTCCTGTGCACTCACACCGATCTTCATGATGTCAGCTCTGTTTTTTTCATTTGTTTGTTTTGTGTTGTTTTTATAAAAGAAATAAAATTGTTTCTGGGTTTGAAACCCCCACTGCCCTTCCAGGCATCAAGTGGAGTACTGGGAGAAACTTTGAAAACAAGATATAGGTCTAATTGGTAAATCAAAGTTACAGTACGGTCCCATGGCCAGTGAGTTAGGTGTGCAGTGCTGCTCTTGCACACAGTGGGAATGGAATGACTCCTGCAAGCCTAGCCTGTGGCTTGGATCAGGAGTGCTGAGATAGCTGGGGAATTGCTGCAGGAACATCTTAGCTCTGTGTTGTGCCACACAGACATAATAGGAACATGAGTGCTTTCTACGAAACAGGCCAGCACCAACAAGGACTAGACTAGTCACTATGTTTTGTCTGGAGCACTGCACGTTTCCTTGGGCAACATCTCTTTAAGAAGGACAGTGTGACTCTTCGGAAGTCAAGAACACATGGCCTAAAAGTCAAGAATGAAAGGAGCACGGCTGGTTTTCTTACAGGCAATACACAGAAATAAGCTTCATCTAGATAAACTTTCCTGCATGAACAGAGACCATGATGGTCTCCTGAGACAGAGGGAGCAAGCGATGATTTTAACTGTCAGCGATGTTAGATTAGAAGTTAAGAGGAAGATTTCATGGGGTCTTCACTGGAGTAAGTTATTAAGAATAGGCTAGACATCATCTGTGGAAAGTGGCTTAAGTACAACTGAAATGCAAAAGGTAGAGCAGAAGATAGACAGATGATAGATAGATAGATAGATAGATAGATAGATAGATAGATAGATAGATAGATAGATAGATAGATAGATAGATAGATAGATAGATAGATAGATAGATAGATTAGATAGATAGATAGATAGATAGATAGATAGATAGATAGATAGATAGATAGATAGATAGATAGATAGATAGATAGATAGATAGATAGATAGATAGATAGATAGATAGATAGATAGATAGATAGATAGATAGATAGATAGATAGATAGATAGATAGATAGATAGATAGATAGATAGATAGATAGATAGATAGATAGATAGATAGATAGATAGATAGATAGATAGATAGATAGATAGATAGATAGATAGATAGATAGATAGATAGATAGATGAGATGACCTTGTGAGTGCTTTCTAACCTTATTTTTGACAACACTTTGATCACAATCATCTGAAATCCAGGAGCAGATGAGAGATGTGCTCCAAACAAGCTGTTTGTCTGTGTTACCACTGTGACAGTCCCTTTGAAATGCTGATGCTCTCTTCTAGGGCTCTCTTACTTAAAGAAGCACAATAGCCAGCTGGGTGCCGCAACCGATTTCCTACCAGCAGTAACCTCACTGCCTGTCCACATGATTCATTGCATATGAACAAAATTTCAGATTTGTATTCTCAGAAAAATCAATCTGAAGGGTGTAAAAGCAATGTATACACAGATTAATCATACTGAACTAATTATTTGTACAGAGATTCTCACAAAAACTTACATCCACTTGTCTTCATTCACTTCCAAAACAAAGAAATTCACTTGGAACTTGCTGATAGTCAGGATTTATTTGGGAAAGTATTTAAATAAAAGTGTTACAACCTAACTGACTGCCAGTGTCTTGTGAGGCCTTTGGCTTCTAATGTGTTTTAATACTTGAAGCCCACTAAATCAATGGATAGACAATATCCAAAAGCATTTAGGTATCTACAAGTGTCACCTTTAAAAAAAAAAAAATCCATGTACCACTGGCACAAGACACCTCCCAGGTCATTATTTTGTTATCTATGGAGAATCTTTTGGATTAAGGCAAATAATTTCTGACTGGTTTCATGAAACAGTCAGTTTACCTTTTTAATCAGTTTATCTGTTTAATCTCAAACTGTATCTCACTCTACCTCAAGTGTTTAGCTTCTTGACAAAGCCATTTGCTGTATGTAAGAAACAGATAATCTGTAAGTATGTTTTTCATAAAACTGAACTTGACTCATGGATTTATACAGATGTCATGCATGAACAAGGCAATGAATAGGTTCTTTCAGGAGAAGCAATTCTTGTATCCAGACAGCTGCTACGCAGATAGAATTTGATGAAACCAGACAGGGAATCATGTCATAAAGGTATCTGGCATCTGTGAAAAGATGGGGTTCTCCAGCCAATTCCCTGTAAATTGCCCTAGAATAGGATAAAGGATGAGTGACTCCCATTTTTGGTCATGATCAGGGGGAGATAACATGCTAAAAGAGAAGTCCTGGAGAGAGAAATGTCAGGAGCACTGAGAAAACCAGGACAGGAAACTATATATGGCATTTTAAATTTGCCCACAGCTGAGTGTTAGTGCTGTGTAACAAAAAGAGTGGTTTAGCCACTGACTGTGCTGGGAGATCTTTACTAGTGGAGTAGGTCCAATTGCTTGCAGCTATTGTGGTTCCCCGAAGCATGGGCTCATAAAGTTCAAGTGCTCACAAGTTCTGGGAAAGGCTGTGCTTGACCTACTGCCCAGACTATAAAATAACACTCCCCTAAATGTACAGTGCTGCTGATGGTGAGCAAGGTCCCATATCTGGGAGAGGAAAAGAGAGAAAATCTGTTCAGTGCATGTGAAACAGAGTCTGAGGTGGGAGGAGGGAGGTTGTGCTATAATAAGACAAATTTATAGATCTAGCAGATTGCTGTGCAAATCTAGCATCTGAGATTACAAATTGCAGGATTACCAGGGACTGTGGTATGTTCCAGCAGGTACTTTGAAAGCTCTTCTGCCATGCAAATCCAACACAAGTGGCAAGGAAAATGTAAGGAAATGCTTAATACAGTCAAGGAGGAACAATGAAGTACATCACAGAGTTTATCTGATAGAAGGTGGTAAGGAGCAAGTTAGTGCACTGACTTGTGCAAAGTGGTACTGTCTGTGTCTTTAGAGCTGCCATAATATGCTGTCTTGGTTTATGCCACATTTTGGCAGGAGCACCAACTACATGATGCGTTAATTTTTACACCTCCTCTTGAATTCTTTTCAAGCTCCATGTACCTCCTCTGGTCCTCCGTTTCTTCTGAAAAGCCTCTTTCTGTTGGCTGTTCTCCTTTTCTGTAAAATTTGATCCTTTCTGCTCTCTGCATAAGGCACTGCTTTGCTGGGCCTTGCTTTCACTTAGCTCCTCTTTGGAAAGTTTTCAGTGTGATAAATGATCCAAAAGAAATCCCAGATTCCTCATCTCCTTCCCTAGATTTTTTGGGACATTACTAATCATGGAAGAGCTCTAACAAAGCAAGTTCTTTCAATAAATCTTAACTTCCAAAAGCAGTGTATACTGATGATGTTGCAGGACTGAGCTGCTGGGAAATGGAAGCTCAATAAATCTCTATATTCCCTCTACAGTTTCCCCTAGTGGTTCTTCCTCTCGCTGGAAATGTATAGAGAAAAATAATTATATATTTGAAATGTAATCCTCCTTTCCAGAACATGACCAAAAGTGATTAGGACATCAGCTGTAGGCTAAAGCCTGGAGTTCACACCCTTGTTTCTTTTCAACTTCCTTGTTTCTTATCACTTACCTGAATGCACTTGAGTAAGTCTCTTTGAATTTTAATTTGCACAGTCATAACTTGAGGATAAATGAACTCTCCTATGATGAATATGTATGATAACCAGACAGACTGCTGCAGGACTGCCCAAGTGCTCTGAAGAGTGTTAGATGAGAAGAAATACCCAAGAGATAGGCTTATATTACACAATTGTTACGTATTTTTTGATTGATCCAATGCACTTTGTTTAGAAATGCCTTAATGAAGTTCAAATAGGTTATGAAAAGCTGCAGAAGTGCAAAGTCCTTGTGTAACCACAGAGCTTGCTAAAACCATTGTTTGCTACAATCTAGACCTATGAAACAGCCCGGTCGCTCCCAGTAGCAGCAACAGAGATGTGTGATTTACATTCAACAAATCTATTGTTACCTTTTCTCACACTATCCAGGGACAGATGCAGCTGAGACACTTTCTGTCACTTTCAGCCAGTCTGAAAAGAACTTTGCCAACCTTATCTGCAGGTGAGAAATGTTTGACTGGGGTAGAGAAACTGGGCCTATGTTATTTACTGGTGCCCTTTCCCCATCCCTGCTCTCTTTATCCCCCTTTGCTTTACTCACTAACAAATTCCTTACCTTGGTCTTTCCCTTTGATGGTGTTTGCCTTCCACATTCATCTTCCCCTTCCACCTTCTCCTCCTCAGTATCTCTGCAAGTCTCAGTCCTCAGCCTTTCCCAGTCTCACCCATGGGCATCGCCTACCTCTGCTGGGCAGAAATTCACAGTAATCACTGTGCAATACAAACAACACGAGATATACATTTCATACCACCACTTGAACACTGAATGTGTCTTATCCCATAACTAAGAGTCATGTGCCCCTACATGCCCCAGATGACAGTGGGCTGAAATACTTTGACATATATGACATGAGAGAGTCTGTAGGGCCATAAGGAATAGAAACTTCAAGATAGATCTGTTTACTGAGAAAATAACATATTTCTCCCATGTCCCACAGAAGTCTCTAGGACCCATAACACCTCTACTATTCACCTCCAGTAATGTGACAGAGACAGCATCTATCAGTCACAGAGGTAATGTGTGTTCCTAAGGCTTGAAGCTGTTCACCTCAGATGTAAACACATGTTGCTAGTGCTCCTTCCTAATCTGGCATTTCCATTTCAAAAATGCTTTGACTCTCCACCTCATTTCAGTTTTGATGCAAACTACTCTGAAGAGATGCGATGGATGTAATGGATTAAAGTCACTGGCAATATCGCTCAAGTTGCTGTCTCTCTCTGTGCTTGAACACAGCTGTGGCAAAAGCCTTGCCCTGCCATGATGACATGCAGCACGTACACACAGCAAGATGATCCAGACACTGTGCCTGCACAGCTCCCCTCTCAAGCTGGACAGACCTCTGGCAAATTGGAAGTCAAAAGTCTGCTATAGATCTGTTTGACTGAAGACTATGTTGAAGATCCAGCTATGTGTTTTCAAAAGCAAAGGCAGCATTTCTGTCATGTCATATCTACTGTTCTCACATTCAGGGGAAGTGGTTTGGTTTGTGGGTTTGGTTTGGTTTGGTTTGGTTTGGTTTGGTTTTGCTTTGTTTTTTTTTGTTTTGTTTTGTTTTGTTTTGAAAAAAACAGCAGCAAAATGCATGGTGGAATAAATCTTTATTATTTAAGCACTACCTTGTTCTCAGATAATACCCAACATCACCAATGGAGAGAAAAAGTCTCCCAGTACAAAAAGATGTCACAAAAACATTTGTCACTTAAGATGCATTTCTGCTTGCTATCAAGGAGATATTTAACAGAAGAAGTTGAGTACATACAGCAACATGAAGAGGAAATTTACAGTAATTCACTGCATTAACAAAATTCACTGTTAATCATCTTTTTTTCCACTCTCCCAAATAATAGAAAAAGAAAAAATTTCATGCTAGAGTTACCATTGTTGTATACATTGGTTAGTATAATTACTGCTTTATTGCAAGCCCCAGAAAAACAGATTGCTAGATCTCCTTTGCCAATGCATCATGAAGAGAAAATACATGTATGGTACAGTAGCAGAGCACTTCACGGTTCTTGGAGAGCTTTACACATGTGATCAGTAACTGATGGGGTTCATTTCCTGATTGGGATGTATGCAGAGCATCAGAGTACAAGGTAGGATACATATTCATGTCTTTCTGGACCTCTAGAGGAATTTGGCTATAAAAATGAGTGGTACAAGGCTGCCAGAGGAAAACTGAGCTCCTTCTGTCCTGGCAGTGGTGCACATTTCCTCAAGAATCCCTCTGCTCCAACCTATGGATGCATAGGGTCTCTTGACAAGTTGCTTTCAGCATGTGTCACAGGTTCACTGTGGTCCACCAACATCTTATCTGAAAGATGCACATCATTCCCTCAGTCTGGTGGGAAAGCTCTAGGAGGTGAAGAACCTCCCTGCATCTGATTGACATCTTTGGGCAACAGAAGATTTTCTCCTGAGGCTGGTGAGTAATCTTCAGTTTTGACATCTCCCTGGAGGGCTGAGTTTTGGGGCCCCCTTCCTAATCCACTATACATGACAATAAAAATAGAAAGCAGGGCACCAGAGGCTGGTGCACCCATTCTGCCTCCCTGAAGAAAAAGCAAGTTGGTAGGACTGTGTTATTTCCTCAGCTTCTCAACAATGTGTGCAGACAGCTGTTATTGGCAAGCCTATGCAGAAGACCAGCTGTCCTCCACAGCCATTTGTGATATGGAAGCTGGTACTGGAGTGACAAACTTTCAGAAACAGGTGCTACACAGACCAGCCAGAGAGTCTTTATCTTGTGGCCACGCTAGATGTACCACCAGTGCCTGCCACCTCCTGTCATCAGTGAACAGCTGGTTCTTGAAATGGGAAATGGCCCTCAACCGTGGACTTTAGGCTTGAGGGAGAAAATTACCGAGTGTGGCTTTTAAAGTCATGATTATTAATTATTTCTGGTCCTTTTCCAAGACAGTAAGTATCCACTTGAAAAATATGAAATTTTTGAAATATCACACCTGCTTAATTCTTGTTTGCATTTGTCCTCTGCCTCTGGCTTCCATAGTGTAAGGAAGTCTTACAATGAGAACATTTATGATGTAACTTAATATACATTAAGGTTACAGTAACCTCTACACAAATATGTGTTGCAAAGATCATGAGGCCCTTAGTTGTGATTGAAAGAAGACTGAATACACAGAACAATTTAACTGAAATTTACATTCAAAAAGTCCAGGCTGTCTTGCCCTATGATGTCCTAGAGACAGATGTTTCTTCTAATGGAATAGACCCAGGTAAGACTCACCTGAGTTTCTTCAGAGCTCCCTATGTCAAGTCTTTCAGGGACACCCTGATAAAAAGACAGTAGAGTATGGGTCAGGCAAGGTAAGAGTTACACCAGTGAACAAAATAATGTTTTTATAGGAAAACTGAATGAAAAAGGCATTCTGGCAGATTTTAAAACAAATTATAAAACAAATTTTGCTAGACACATAAGCCCAGTGGCCATTATTGAACAAGAGGAGTAAGGTCTGTGCCATGGCTTTGAATATACTAGCTTTTCAGTTCAGGCTGAAATTATCTGCAGCAATGTCCACTGAAAGGATAGTTGTCTGAAGGTGAGAAAAACTGGAATAAATTTACCCCTTGACTTGCTGCATAGGACAGATTTACCCTGCTGAGGGTAAAGCTAGATAAAACAAATAATAATAATAATTATCAGTGAATTAAGCTGATGCAGCTGAGTAAAAGCAGAAAGAATTAGAGTAAGACTTGGGAAATAAATAACTGGTTGTTGTAGGAGTTGTGCTTCTCTTTGCTGGACTAATTGATATGCAGTTGGATAAAACAAGAGCAAAAAGAAAATAATGATTTGTTGGTGTTAGCAAGTGTTCAGTGCCATAAATGCTGGAAAGAATGACCAGGACTCTACTTTTGGGGCACAGAAAAGTATAGATGGTCACATCTGCTTCACTTGTGTGCCCTGCTGGCTGCAGGCCAGAGCCATTTAAATGCATTAGCTCAGAGCTGCACATATACTGAATGTGACTATTCAGTTCCCGCGAGAGAGCTGGTTTGTGTCTCGCCATCAGCAAGGGCAGATATAGCAAAGATGTGTCTGCCTACACCGTTCGTGTAGGTGCGGCTGAAAACAGCATTGAGGCACTTGAAGAGAATTTATGGCTTGCCTTTACACATAGATTTTTTACACAGATGGATGCTTTTCTGACTTACTATTTCTGAAAAAAATTACATCTCCTCATCTGATGCTTAGCTCTGACTGATAATATGACAATTTAGTTCAATCGAGAGTTGCCACAAAACTTTGTTTTAATTGCATTACAGTATCTAAGAAAGCTATACATTGAAATCTGTATTCACCTTGGGACCCAAATGCCCTGAATATTTTGCTGCTGGTAGCCACATTAGTTTAGAAAAAAGCAGTCAGTGTACATACTTGAAAAAGACTAACAACAACAACAACAAAAATAGAAAGCTGAACAGAGAGACAATCAGACAGTCAGCTAACAGACAGCAAATGAGAAGAAATGTTAAATGACATAGTGCACCAGTGGAATGTATTTGGCCTGGCTAAAGAACATATCTATATGAAGAGAGCATTTCAGCTGCCTAATCTTCCTTCAAACCATCTCCTGCTGTTCTTTGTACATTTTCCATAGAGATGAATGTAAGGAAGAAAATAAGGCATGGTTTGTAGGAAAAAAAAAAAAAAAAAAAAAAAAAAAGGTAATATCTGTTACTAGAGCAACTGATAAAGCTGGAAAAGTACACCAGCTTTCAAGCACACTAGGTCTTCTTTAGCACTTGTATTATTTTATCTCCTGAAATAAACCCTTGTGGTAACAGTGTTTATTTTGAGGCTGATAGCACAGAGATAGATAAAATATGCTATGACATTGTGTCTGAAGTACCATCCTCTGTAGAAAAAATCTCAGATTTCACAGGGAAAGGGCTACTGCAGGTCAGCCTTTATCCGTAGGATATAGGTCTGGTCTTGCACTGGGCAAGAACCAAACTACACAGCCCTTGAAGTTGTCAGTATGTTTCTGTTAAAGAAGGCAGCCTGAGAATCTATCCATATTCATCTTGCAGAGCCAGTCTTCTGAGTCAAATGACCATAAGCTACTCCAGATTAAGATCTCAGAGGATATATTCTGCCCTGACTCACACGATGATCACCACCAACAAAAATATTCCTTTTTTTCCATTGATGATCATTACAATTTCTCCAGACGGAACCAGCACCGTAAAGAGTTCAACGATATAACACTACCATCACCCCACCACTTCCAGCTGTGGCAAGAATCTGGCCACTACCATTCCCAACAGAAATAAATGCCATCTTATTTCAGCGAGTTAAAGTGCAGGAACAAGTCTGGAAAACTACCCATAGTGCAGAACCTGTCCAGACACTTGTCAAACTAAGAGAAAGGAACAATTTCAATAGGCCTACATACATGAAAACTACCTGCTCTTGACTTCTGGCAGCTGGCACCTGTTGCTGGACCCCTGATAATTTTCCTTGGTGAAATGCCTGCAGCCACTGTAGGACTAGTGGCTATGTTTCATTGTGCCGGACTGGGACTTTCTTGGAAGCCTGCACTGTGGGCTGCAGCAGTGGGGTTTGTGCTTGTAACCTAGGTTGCTGGGGTTGAAGTGGTGTCTGCTGGGACAGCAAAGGTGGAGGATGGACAGACAATGTGTATTCATACTGTGAGGAAAAGAAACAATACTGTTATTAACATGTGTAAAAAAGAGATTATCTTTCTGCTGCTAAGATGCTAAGCATTATTAGAATGAAAAGCTAGTACATCCACAAAGATTTTTATTTTTAATCTATGTATTATTGCAAACACATAAAAAATAGAACTCACAATAGTACTTTGAATCTCTAAGCTTCCTTTTTTATAAATATGCACATACAGCAAATAATATGTTGTCTGAAAACAGAGGAGTAAATACCTGTGGAGGCATGTTGTATTCTGTATTCCATATTGTCTCATCTTCTGAGAAACAAACAAAAATTATTATAAACTGATCATTCTTTTCATACCTTGCCCTCATTCCATTACTGTAGCACCTTCACTATTCATCTATATGTTAATGCTCTCATCTGATTTGTCTTATTGTAAGCCTATTCTGCTTGAAAACCAAGAAAATTTACTCTCTGGGATTTTTCAAATACCTTTGCCTGAATTGTTATTTTACGCAGCTCAACATCATGCAAATAATACTGGAGATCTCATACAGTGGATTACACACCCTTATCACATTGCAAGACTCACAGTGAGAGGGAAGTTTGCCTTAAGAACAAGGAGAAAATATTTATCTTGATGGAGGGAAACAAATTGAAGGGTTGTTTAAGAACAGCTTTGCCTGAAATGTTTCTTAATGAATTTTGAGATTTGTACACATGTAGTCTTGTTCAGAGCAAAAATAAAGCAAAGCAGTTTGGCATGTTCTTATGATTCCACCATCTTTGATCAATATTATCACTGCTTTCATTTAGGTAATTCATGGATCATGGTCTAAACAAATATGCTTGTTAGTTATTCATGGTGTTTGCCTTCTGAATAAATCAGTTTTAAATATCCCGAGACTTTTGCAACAGCTTGACCTGTTCTCTTACGTATGTGACATTAGAGTCAGGCAGAGTGAGTAGTTTTTGTCTGCTTTTGTGGCAATCAGGAGTTCTCTTCTTGCATGGTTGCTGTTGTGAGCAGCGTGGCTGACCCTGCTGAGCTCCCATTGAAGTGAGTGGGAATGCTACTAGAAACTTGCTTTCATTTAGGAATACACCATGACAGCTCTACAGCACATATGCTTCCACTAATGGAAGCTGGAGCTGACACTGATACAAAAACTGCAGCCAAAAGAACTTCTACAAGGAAATTAAGGATAAATCTAGCACCCCACTTTACACAACTACCATCTGTTAAGACTAGAACATCTTCAAAACAGAGCATTATTGGCAACCTCTCCACATATCACTGTGGCTATCATTAGCTACTTGCACTTTAACTGAGCAAGTGGGGAAGTTGCAAGGTGGCAAGACTGAGCTACCTCTCAAGAACAATTTCTTTCAGATTTACCCTACTGAAAATCTTAAATACCAGCTTTACTTCTGGTGACCTTTTTTTCCTTCTTAGACCCTTGCATGCCATGACTTGGCTCAAAGTATTGGTGAAGGTTTATGTCACTGTGTTTTGTTGTTAGTATTATCTTGATGAAGTATACAGACCACAACAAGGCCTGGCTGACAAGGACTAATTCTATTTTCTTGAGCTACAAATACTAGATTTCATCTAGAGGATTGCCAGGTAATTCAGCCAGAAGCAAGTAGAATGTTCTGAAATAAAGGACTACTAGGGGCTAATGTGGGTAAATGTAATACGAAAACAGTAAAAGACAGAAACAAAACTTTCCACAGGGGAAATTCAAATTTAACCTGATTCAAACTTCAAAGTTAAAATTTAATCCAGAAATTATTCTCTGCCAAATTAACTGCATTTCAGATTAGTACGCTCTTTGTTGAGAGGAAAGTGTTGCCCTGCTATTCTCCACCCATTTTTTCTGACACTTAAAGAAGCTTTGAAATGTTTGAATAGTTGTTAAGATTTGGACCAGCTCCACTTCTGAGATTTTGCTCTCCATTTTAAGAACCACATCATCTAGACATATGATAGGAGAAAGGTGGCAAGTCACAGTAGGGGGCATATTGTCTCCTATAATACTTATCTTTTTTTCATTTGCAGCTGTCATCTTATTATTCAAGAGGTGACCACGAATAGCTAGAAGGGGCAGATGCATACCTCAAGGCTCATAGTTGCCATTCCCTGTGATCTGGCATGCTGAGGGTACATCTGCAACCAGATAAAACAGATACGAGAGCCCTCAGAGCAGAGGATGATACCCACAGACACACAGGAAAAACAGTCTCAGGGAATCCCAGTATGTGGTACAGCCTAGGGTTATCATATGAACTGATATACTACCAACTTCAATATGCTATCAAGAACACTAATTTATTCTCCTGTCCTCTACATTTCTCTGATAAGACCCTGAGGTTGTGAAAGGAGTCCTGCTGCTCTCATGGCACAAATTATCGCTGTCGTACAGATTTCTTAGAATTTATCAATGTCTCTTGGTGACATCACCTTTGAATGGACACCACAGTTAGGGCTGTACACCTATATGGGAGTCAGTTGCTGTAGCCAATCTGTAGGAAATCAAGTCTGTGCTTTAAAAGAAATTAAGATTTCCACTTCATTCACTATCTCTGCAGGCACATGATCACTTGTTTGACAGAAGGGAGCAGATAACAGAGTTGAGGTGGTGTGTTTGTTAGCACCTCTTTCAGCAACAGCTAATTATTATGTGAGCTTGGCTGAAGCACAAACCCACACTTTTCAGCTATGGGTAAAGGCCTCTCCCTGTAGAAACCAAAATATAACTAACTGATCTTGCCTTGCTTACCAGAACTTTGATAATTACCACTGCAGTTACACATTCAGTTCTCTTACGTCTACGGTTCAAAGTCAGATTAACACTCTTGCTCAAGACAGCAGTATGTTTGCTTACATCCTAGGAAACTTTGCTGTCCTGAAGTCTTCTGCTGATTTTTGCAACCACACTCTTGAGCTATCTTTTTCATTTTAATATATAAAGAGTGGGTACTTTTCACTGGTAATAATCCTGAAATTTGGAAATTTCTTTCTCAGATCATTCACTGAGCTCAGATTGGCTAACCTGTTGGATACAAAGACAATTTAGCTTCTCCAGCATCAATGAACTGGAAAGGGAAAATAGCTATATTGGCAAAAATTAGCCTGACAGTTCAGTTCAGGCTGCAGAAATATGTGGACAAAACCCAAGCAGCTGGGTACATTGTCACATAGCTTAAATAAGCAAACAACTTAGACTATGTTATATAGGTGTACAATTTACAGGCAAAGCAACATTTATGCCAATGTGACATTATATCAGTGTACTGCTGCTCATATTTCCAAAAGCTTCTTGAAATAAAACTGTGTTGTGAGAAGCTTGAGATTAGCGTCAACCCTAGCAAATCCATAATATCTATGCTAGTATTAACAGCAGTTCTCTTTTTATAATCCTATCTTTAATCATGAAGAAGTGAAGTACCAACTTTACACAATGTCTATTTTCTAATATGCATGCAGTATGAGAAACAAACAGGATGAACTGGAAGCACTGGTCAGTTCCCAGAGCTATGATATCATTGGTATTAAGAAGACTTGGTGGAATAAGTCCCACAATTGTTTAATTACTTTTAGCGAAAGCAAAATTCTTCTGTTATTTATCACAGTGCCATAGTTCAGTAGGAAAGCCAGTTGCTAGAAACAGAGACAAGATTGCTAAGTGGAGGGTCTGTGGTTCAGATAAGGCTGTACTGTTGCAGTTCAGCAAATTATATGCGACCTAAGTTGTCGAAAAGGAACCACATGCATTCATGGTGTGGCAAAAATGTTTTAGAATGAGGTAAATGTCAACATATTTGTACTGGGCTACTAGGACATGCTTACCCCTTCATGAGCCACAGCCTAGTGCTTGTTGCTGTGTTTGTTACATACAGTTTCACCTGACTGCCTTCAGAAGGATTTGTCTGTGAGCTTTTGGGAAAGGTTCCTGCAACTTCTGGGTGGACAGTACCTCCCCTGGTACAGGATAGCAGAGGATAACCTGGGAGAAGCAGGGAAGCTTCTGGAATCCATGCCCCTTAGAGTGTGAAATATCTGTGTAAGAGACCATCTGAGCTTAGGGCAACCAGCAAAACAAGACTAAGCTAGCCATACCACACAAGGGAAAGATCTTACATAGGTAAAGGAATGAAAAAATTGGAGTCAAGACCAAAATTAATATTGCAGTGGTTGTAATACCTTAATTGAAAACAACAATGAAACTGCCAGGAAATGGAGTTTTATCTTGGCACTGAAACAGTCTGTCACTTACTAATTCATATTCTGTCAGTATGGAAGGAAGTACTCTGAGTCAAAGGACTAATTGCAAGAGAAAACTGACAAGACAAGGGACAGGCTAGTAATAAGCAGTAGATTTCCAGCTGAAAGAAGGCAAGCTATGATATTCTTTTGTTTGCCATCTTTTAACAGAAAGGAACTGGAGTGCTTTTAACAGGAAAGAAAAGCAATGCATCCAAAAGTGATGGGAAATAAATGTCTTCCCATAATGCACTTAGTTACTTGTGGAGTTGGCTGTTGCAACGTATCCTTGAGGATGCCCAGCAAGACAGATTAAAGATTATAAAAAATCAGAAATATTTATGCATCTAATGGAATAAAAACATAATTACATGAGAGAGGACAGTGATTATTTATGGAAAGGATAAAAGCACTTCAGACTTGTCATTCAAACTGACAACCTAAGAGACAGGAATTTCTTCTCTAATTTGGTCATTGTTTACTGTGAGGTTCCTTGCAACTTTTCCTGGAGCAACTGATCTAGTCAAAGTCAGAGATGAGACTTTAGCCTAGAGATAATACTAGTGCCAGCAATTTCAGGGGTGGAAGGTGATCTTCATCTGTTTCACTGAGTTTTTCTTTCAAGACGAAAATTTTAAAAAGTAAAAATACTCCTCACGGTTTTCTCAGATCTAGGCATTCCTCCCTAAGAGAACAAACAAGCAAAGTTAGCTCAAGTCAGCATAAGGGCTGGCCAGGTTTTAGGGTTGCTTTTTTAATTTACAGTCACCTTAAGTTTGATGGAGGAATGGAAGCGGATGGGACCCTAATGTTTCTTTAAAAGGTCAAAACACTTACAAAGTGTTAAAATAAGGAACTTAGGCTCAGTGTTTACATGAAAAGTTGAAGTCATTTAACTGAGTAAATTTGATCTTGCTAAAGCAGTAAGAGTTCTTAATGTGCTTGCAATGGCCTTCAATTAGCTGAATGTTCACTATATAAACAAGTTAAATTAATATGATTACAGACTCAGCTGTAAATCACTTTGGGTTATCTACTGATATTAACAACTGCAGAGTTGTATCTTCTCTGCTGATTTGAGTCAGCCAACAACATACAAGTTCTTTGCCTCTTGCAGTTTGAAGTAACATGTCAGTTTATACTGCAGTCATGAGCCATTTCAACCACAAAGTAAAAAGCACATGGTTTGGCCAAAAGCTCCCTTCAGGGTTTCAGGTTTCAGAGCTGCTCCTTTTCACTTCTCTACAGCTGTGTCTAACAGGTGAATAAAGTTCTCCTTTGATACCCAGAGAAGCATCTCAAAGATAAGACAGCTATAAATATTTTCTTCCTTAGAATTACAAGATAATGGAAAAGTCACATCCATTAATCTGCTAGATATTCTCTTGCTGAGACTGCCTGGGGCACACATTCCTGCAAGCTGGCTGGCTAATGTCCAGCTTGCTCTCCACCAGGACCATACTTGTGCTAATTCCGCTGGCTCAGCAACTCATCATGCACACGGCAGTATTGCTGTACAAACTGTTAGGGATAAACATTCTTACCCATAGCCCTATTTAGGCAACTAAAATGAGAAGCGTCTATCACCAAAAAAAAAAAAAAAAAAAAAAAAAAAAAAAAAGGAAAAAGAAGAAAGAAAAAAGAAAAGGTAGTACACTGAGACAGTTGGTCAATTCAATTCAGTCAGTAATTCTACAACATGGAATTCAGACAGACCAATGACACTTTACATGGAATAAACTTCGGGCATCTGCTATGTAAATTCTTGTCCTTGGACAAATTGTCCAGAATTTTTTCTTATTCTGGAAAGCAGAATGGATATGTGGGAGGATGCCTTTTGTTTCATCCCAATTGCAAGAGAATTACAGAAAGATGTGGGAGCACCCTGGGAAATACAATCTCCTGCTAGTCTTAGATCTCCTGCTGCAGAACAGCTAAATCCATCAGAGAAACTGTGTCCTATTTTTCCCTACCTCATCTTTCTCAGGATTCTTTGAACACACCCAGGCAAGGTAATGCTGCTGGCCCAGATTATCCAAGAGGTCTCAGAAACCTCATCACACTTTCTTCCTAAAATACATCTGGTGCCTTCTATGCTTTGTTATCTTGTAATAAAAAAAAAAAAAAACACATAGAAACTAAGAAGGTCTTCCGCTGGTTTAAAGTCATCAATAATTCGAATTAAAAAAATCTAGTTATCTGACTCAAAAAGAGGAAAGTTGATCCAGGACTAGGGTTATAAATTGAGACACAAAAGAATTAAATGAAGTTTCTAGGATCTTATGTAGATTTCATGTGTGATTTTTATTTGGATCACAAAATCTTTCTAGTCTTTAGCGTTAGACTTGACCAGTTTTCCTTATGTTCTTTCATTTTTGTTATGTTCACCCTGTTCAGTTCTCCCCAGTCCATGCAAACATACCTAGGTTTGACCTAGTCTTCATTCAGAGACATTTTTGCTTCCTTTGAAACCAAATTAGAAAAAACTCATTAGAAAAATCTGGAATTGTTTGCCTCTGGTTTTGTATTACAGATTTCTCTTACTAGCTAGCTCTATTTGCTCTTTACTTCTAAGTAGGCTTATCAGACGATTTATCATGCCTTGATCTGTACAAATGTTCATGTCAGGGGCTATGTCCTGCTTTTGCCATTCACTGTTGTAAAATAGATCTCTTTCCTGGAGAAGATGACGTTCAGATGGTGCTACAGTACCTACCTTTGGGAAATGAATATAGTAATGTATTAGTATGATATTTTTAATAACAAGTAATGATTTCTACTTCTTACAATTATAATTAATAACAATAATCAACAATAATTGTTACTAACAGTTACTTACCAAGTTGGTTCACTTTGGGTTTGCATAGAAGGGAGATATGAACACACACCTAATGCTACATTATAAATTTTCACTCTAGAACTTAGCATAATCAGCCACCATTTGCAAGGTGGAAACCTCTTGGCTGACAAGTAAGAAATTGAGGCAGAGTTTACAGGGTTAGAAGGGTGTGCTGTACTTGTGGGAGGAATAGACAGCCTGCTCATGTCAGGGTAGCTAAAACCACAGGAGTGCAGAAAGAATTAGTGGACTTCAGGAGATGATTATTGTCTCTTGTGAGTCTCTATGGTGAGTTGGTTCCTGGTCCCAAACTACAGTTGACTAAGGGCTCCCACAACCCCAAATTACACCCCATGGTAAAAATGACTGTGCATGGTACCTGTGTCTACTGGGAAATGTTATGCAAAGCATCATACATCCTCAGCAGCTGAGAATGTGAAAGCAGGCATTTTCAAACACAATTGCTTTATATGTTTCTCATAAACGGAAAAGAAAATACAACACAAACCATTTTAAGTAGCTTAATATTTTTAGACAATCATGTTTTCCTTTCAAGGTTCAATTGGAATTCTACTCCTGTATACCATTACAAAAGGTTTTTTATTAATTTCTGTTAAAACCCAAAGACAGCTCCTATCCAAATGTAATTTCAGCTTCTGAGTTACAGGCATTTTCTCCACACAGTAGAGCAATGAATCAAAGTATTTAAATGGAGACTGCTGTAATATTTCACAGTCCTTCTGGAGACAGAAATGCAGTAGCCAGACTGCAAACAGCCCTGTTTACTTGCCATACAAGCATTTGCATCTGTCTTTAGCACTGAAGCCCATAAAACATACCATGAATGTAAATCTAAGCCATGGATTCCAAAAGTGGAATTTCAATTAATCGAAGTTTTTGTCCATTTTTTTTTTTTAATTCACTCACAGAAGCTGTAGCAACAACAGACTATTTTGAAATCTAGGACAGTGAAACATATTGGATATCTTACACACTTTCTAAATCGCACTTCATTTTTTTTTCCCTCTCTTTTTTTTTTTTTTTTTATTGAATGAGCTGCCCTAGGCAATTAGCCAAACTGGAATCTTCATAAATTACTTTTCAAATATTCTCAAGAGTACAAATGACATCTTACAAGATTTTTATCCTGGAAATGAAAACTAGCACTGATTGATTGCACCTCACTGTAACACAATTTATAGATGGAATATGACACAAAATTTTGTCTGATGAATTAAATTACAGGCTTTGTTTGAGAAGAATATATTTTTTTCTATCACCTGGCAAAAGTTTTGCTGTTGCTTACAGGAAGGACTCCTCTAGTGTGCCTTAACCATGGATAGAAACAAAACTCTGTTTAACAGAATATGGCTTGATTTAATTCTGCTAACCTGCAGCTGAATGATTATGTCTTCCAACAAGCAAATTGGGTAAATATTTGCTGTTATTCAAGAACAAGGCTTGTTTTACTGTACTGGTAAAGCTCTATGCTCATGTATTCAAGATCACCTTCAAAAGTACCATCTTTCACAGGGTTATCTTGCTGAGACAACACCTAGATGATCCCTGAAGTCTTGTCCTGTACTACGAATCTATGAAATCATAGTAAATGAGTCTTACCCACAAGACAGCAGGAAATACTGGGCAGCACAGCTGTCTAACCATGCCTTTTACTAATGAGAGAGTGAAGAATATGTACCTACAGCACAGCTCTCAGCTATGCTCATTTCAGTACGTCATTCCCCACTTATTAACTCTCCAACATCTTATGAAATCACAAAATTTCTACTCAAAGCAGGAGATCTGTGCCTAGGTCTAGATCACTCAGGTACTGGTTTTAAATCTGCACACTGTTGGAGATCCAACCTCTGCCTCTGTGACAATACTCCAGGATTTGTTGCAGCTCACTCTTGGGGACATTTAAAAAGCAGAAATGAAAATACAGTTAATCTTAAGTTTTTCTTTGATAGCGCAGCTAAATTAGCACATAAACACTACTAAACAAGTGGGACTGAACATACTTATTGGCAGATGAAAGGTTCGCAGGTTAAAAAAAAGCAAAATCACAGTCTTCATTCTCTGAATTGCTACCTGCATGAAAACAAAACAAAACAAAAAACATTATTATTCTTTCTCTATGTGCTTTCAGGAGAACATAACCTGTTATTACTTTCAACACTATCTATCCCTAAAGCAAGTGACTTCACTCCAATCTCAGTACCAGATTGTGCATGAATCACATGTGTTTACATACAAAACGCTCCAAATATTTGCAGTTGCACGCACCCTCCCTAGTTTAAACTCCACACAACAAACCAGACAGAAGTAATTTGATTTTTGCCCACCATGCAATGCTTAATCAGTTCCATTATTGGTCACACATGTGATTATGTCTCAGAAGTGTCTTCTGCTCAAACCAAACATTCTTCTAAAAGAAACCCAGGAAAACAAGCATGACTTAAACAAATCTGAACAAGTATCACTCTGCATGTATTAGGGGAAGACCATAAAGAAAAGGTATGTCACACTGTCACGTGAAATCTGAGCAAAATACGCTCTCAGAAAACTCCCACCACAGTTTCACATCATATGCTAGGGATCCATTTCATCTCAACAAAACTGGTTGATTTTGCAGGTTGTGTTTTCAGCTGACACTTTCCCCAATCAAGTTGTGAAAAGAGTCTTCAGAGAAAAGTTTCATTGTTTTGCTGCAACGGCTATCAACATCAGAAGTTTTTCCCACTTTTATTTTGAATTCTACTGAAGTTTTTTTAATGCTTTTAACAAGCAACATCACAGGTCCTTATTTTTTTAAAGCTAGAATCTGGCCTTTATAATTCTTGAAATAGGTCTTCTTGTGGAATTTTGCAGTGCTGTAGTGAGAATTACATAAGAGTTTCAAAGGTCAGTGTAATCAGTTTACATGCTCTAAATTGGATTCCTCCACTACCGTTGTTGATTGAGTAACGTTCTTGGGAGAAGTTTTTTTATACCAGCCTGAAGTCAGATTGGCCAACATCCTAAGCACTGTTGCTGGGATTCATGTTACCTATCTTGAAACATCTAAAAATCAAGCATCTAGACTAAACTAAGAGTCAAGACTCTCTCTGAACTCATCTCAGACAAGATGGCAGCATGTCAGTGCAAGGGAGGTATTCATCCCACTTCTCTAAGAACAGTGATTTGCCACATGAAGATAAGTAGAGCTATAGCTTTTAGTGGTCTGGAGTTTGGTCAGCAGAACCCCTTTCCAATCCTAGTTCAAAATTAAAATATAAAAGTATTTAACTTTGTGCTAAACAACATTGTTCATCTCAGTCAGCATCAAGCAGTGTCAGAAAACCTTGGAGCCCCACATTTTATCTTTTTAATTGCAATCAACAGAAAGTCTGTAAAAAAGGATTAAATAATTTCAAAGAATGAAAGAGTCTGTCTAATTCTAGAGTGATGCAAGTGGCTGCAAAGCTGTAATTTGATGTCTGCAGCACAACAACATCCAAGGATTTGAAGAGAAACACACAGCATCAGCAAAACAGACTTCACTTCATTGGTTTGTATTGACTCACAAAACAAAAGGGATTTCAGCACTCACGTATGACTAATAATAGTCCCCACAATGGTGTCACATCCAGCAAGTAAATAAATCAGACTCCTTTCTGCACAAGCTATGTCTTACACATGATAAATGATCTCATCTTCTGAGCCAAAGGGTAAGGAAAAAATATAACTCGTGTGGCATTGAGTAGTAAAGGCAGAGAGAACCACCAGCTTCACTTGATTCCCCAGGCAAAGCTCAACCTCTCCTGCAGTTCCCAGGCTAGAGCTGATCTGTGATGCTGATTTATGATGCCTTTTCCTTGTTTCAGGCAGGTTTAAATGATGCACAGGTGAGACTGAGTGTTCCTGTGTGCTCCAGCTTGCCTCTGACTGGCCTCACGGGCAAGACAGAGCCTTCACTGCAAGAAGCAGCAACTTTAGCTTACCTGCCCTCAAACTAAATGAGAAGCTTCATCTAAAACCTGCCAAAGCCACCAAGCTGTGGAGCTGCGACCTGTTGTATTCATAGTTTTAGCCTGGACCAGAAGGCAGCCTCCCACATGCTAAGCATGTACTTTTAGATAAAGCAACCAGTGTCAATGCATGTCTGAGCAAGAGGAGAGGGAGGCTGGCGCAAAGCTACAGCTGGGGGCCTGTAAGTACTCAGAGCTGAGAAAGACAGCAAGAACACACAAAAACCATGCAAAGGTACAGGGTCTTGCCTGCCACTGTGGCAACCAGGATGAGACACAGGAGAGACATTTCTCATCAGTCTGCTTCCTACCTACATTAATATTACCTTGTGTCACAGGCCTTAATGAAAAGTGTGGAAGTGTCACCATTTTGAAAGACAGACAGGTCTGAATTTAAAATAGTCTAAAAATATTATCAGGTTCTGCACAATCAAAAAAGTGACCCGGAGTTGTTATCACAACAGTCTTTATAAAAATCCACTGTAAACAGACTCAGTGTTGTGGTCAAGAATGAACAGGCATGTTCACTGCCCTTGAACTGGACTTCCTTGCTAAGTGACATGATTACAGAGACAACATTCTTTTGTGCTTTTGCTATAATCCTTTAAAGTATGGGTAGGCCTATGCTGGAGATCTTTATCCCATAAATGGAATACACTACAAAGGTACACCAGACAGAGGTCTAGCCATGTCATTTTTAGCATGGTTGAATGCTCACATGGCTCCACTGTTTGGAGAACTCAGGCAGTTGTGAGTTAGTGCATCTGCACTGTGTTTGTCCATCATGAAGTAACTACATGATGGAGAAGGATAGTGTAGACACTTGGGTGTGCTCAGGAAGTATGTCTCTGTCAACAGATCACCTCTTATGACAAGGAATACCAGAACAGGTTAAGTGACCATGCTTTCACCCTAAATACTGTTTGTAGGGGAAGTCTTCCTTTTTCCTGATGTTCAGATAGAGTGTTACAATTGCCTCTAAGCAATATGCAAATTCACCTTGCAGTCTTGGCCAGAACATTTGGTCTGTTTGGTAAAATGTAGTCAGATCCTTTTTTTTGCTCTGTTCTGGTGTAGATAAGCCACCTTCTCTCTGCAAAAATCCCAGTTCATACTAGGAGCTAGGATTTGTTCCCCTCCCTGTGGACAGTGCTGGGCCCTGCACCTATTTCTGCAGGACAGTAATGTGTCTTTTGGTGAACAACCACTGCGAAAATAATCCCACATGTTCATCTGTTAGTAAGACCCATCATTCTGTTAATAGTGCTAAAGAAAACATCTTTATGGTGGTTACCAAAAGAGATTTAAAACTTGGTGGGGAATGCAAAATAGCTCCACTTGATTTTCCAGAAAATGAAAAGCATTAAAACTTCTAAGTTCATTGAGTTTGTCACACACCTCTTTCCTGCTCTTTGGGTCTGCATGCATTGTCATGGACAGCAGAATGCTCCTGCTTACCTCTTCCTCTTCTCCTCTCTGTGTGCCAGAAGCTGTCAAGAGCCAGAGAACGGGGTTCAAGAATGCAACCTGGTCCTTTGGTGTTACTTCAGCTCTGAAAATATGAAAGAAGGACCTGATGTGAGCATCTTTGTGTAGCAGGTGTATTGCCAGGGACACAGTCAAGTCCCATGGGAATAACTGTGGGAACAAGAACAGAGTTTGGGCCAGTTTCAGTGTCAGTCCACTGAATGGTTTGCTCCAGTAATTAAAAGACCAAGATGTCGAGTCTTTTGGGCAGTTATGCCAATTCCCTGCAATAATCTGAAGGTCTGAATGCTGTGGTTACAACATAATGGCCCAACAAAAAACTGCTAGACTATTAATGGTGCAGACTCTCTTCACAACTACAGATATCTTTGTGACAAGATAAAGACAGGCAGAGCACTTTTAATTCACCAGAACGACTGTTCCCTGGAAAGCACTAAGAAAAAGTTCTATCACAGACAGAAGACTCACCCTGCAAATGCAGGATGAAGATATATTTGCTCTCTGCTGTTGCAGAAATGAAGTCTCTGAGCTCAACTGGTGCTTGCAGTGTCTGCAAAAGGAACAAGACTCATAGATGAAATCAGGCCTGGCAGGGGTTCTCATTGCCCTGAAAATCTTGTATGGGCTGAAGGAGGGAGCAGGAAAAGACCACCTCAGTGAGATGCTATTCGACAAACGTGTTGAATAAAATATGTGCTTCTTCTTCACAGTAGCCCCTGCTCAAAAGGTTGTTACACAGTCACTTCAACTCCATGGAAATCCTTATCACCACTAAGAGAGGTAGCCTAATTTCATGCTGCAGCACACTGCAATTCAGTTATACTTTCCTTGTGCTAGCTGAAGAATACATGCAATTTTACAAGACCTCAAGTTTAAAAGTTCTTATGTGTTTTTTTAAGGGTATTTTTCAGCTGATCGGTTCCTAGGCAGGCTGACTGTTCGGTTGCCTGAACATTTATGCCAGAACAAGCAGAGGAGTAGAAATAGGAATTCTAGGATGCGGAGAGGGCAAGACCTTCCCTTTGAGCACCAACATAGACATACAAAAGTTTAAAGTGACCAGAAAACCACAGGGATTTTATGGAAAGCAATACCTAGAAAAGAAAACATCTTGTTAGTACATAACCTCAAAAATCAGACCATGTCCCTGAGGTTCCGAAATGTAAGCTCAGTTCTTCAGAAAACCACTTCTCTGTTCTTCAGAAAACCACTTCCTTTTTCTTCCCCTTTCTCTTCCCTCTAGTAATCTTAGTAACACAACAAAACAAAATAAAAGTTGAATCCTTGACAGATAGGTGATGTTGCAACACAAAACTGAATAATACAAATTAGTGCTTTGTAGTCTCTAGGCCTGTGATCCTTGTTTGAAGCTTAAGCATTTAGATGCCAAATTTCTGGAGTCTTTAAAGATACACACTAAAGTACAGTAAAGAGGTAAAAATGCAGCAAGCGAGAGCTGTGGAAGGGATTTTCAAGAGTTAGCATAATTCAGAAAACTTACTCCCACCTCTCCTGAAAATATGTTTATATAAGTAAACAATCATTCTGTACTGCTCTTTGTCAAAGATTGCCAGGATAAGACAGCTGGGATTTGCCTGAATAAGGGAAAGAAATTTTACTAGGAATCTTTCTTTCTCCTTGGCTAATTGTACACTGTTGTGGTTTGAGCCTGGTTGGCAGCCAACCACCCTGCAGCCGATCACCCACCCTCCCTCCCACAGCTGGGAATGGGGAAGGGAATTGGAGGGGTAAAGGGAGACTCAGAGGTTGAGATAAGAACAGATTAATAACGGTAATAAAACGAGAGCAATGACAGCAATAGAAAATATAAACAGGCAGTGTACAATGCAGTTGCTCACCACCCGCTGACCCACACCCAGCCTGTTCTCTGCCAGCGATCGTGAAATACCAAGATCCCGCAATCACAGTCCAGGAAGTGAGAGAGAGCGAGAGCCCCTTCCCGACCACCACTCCTCTATATAGTGAGCATGACGTTCCATGATATGGGATATTTCATTGGCCAGTTTGGGTCTGGTGCTCTGGCCGTGCTCCCTCCCTGCTTCCTGTCCACTTGTGCACGGGCAGGACAAGGGGAGTTGGAGAGTCCTTGAAGTCTCAGTAGCAGCTGAAAATGTCAGTGTGCTATCAGCATTCCTTTCATACCAAACTCAATGCTAAATCCAAAACACAGCACTATTCTAGTTACCAAAAAAGAATATTAACTCTATTTCAGACCAAACCAGGACAACAGTCCTGTGTATGAGTGACTTGTGGGGTTTTTGGTAGCAGGGAGGGGACTATAGCAGTGGTCCCCCACGAGAAGCTTCTTGAAGCTCCTCTGGCTTCAAGTCAGACCCAGCTCTGCACCAAGGCCAAGCCAATTAGTGACAGTGGCTGCACCATTGCAATAATGTATTTAAGAAGGGACCTGGGAGGAGGAGTTGGAGTTGTGAGGATGAGTTGTGGCAGCTGCGTGAACACCAAGATCAGTGGAAGAACAGAGGAAGAAAGAGGGAGGGAGGTGTGCCAGAGCAGATATGCCCCTGTATCCTGTGGTAAGACAGCAGGGTGGCCCACCCCCCCCCCCAGAGGAGATCTTTGGTGGAGCAGATGCTGATATATGGCTTGTGGGGGGCCCCACATTGACATTTAATGTGTCTGTACCTGAAGGAGGCGAGGACCCTATGGGAAGAAGCAGCTCCCACTGTTGTAGTTCAGCTCTGGGAAGATTGCAACATGTGGGGTTTTTTCCATGTGGGAGCAGCTAGGGAAATGCAGTGGCCTGTGGGAGGGACTGATGTCAGAGAAAGTTTGTGAAGGACTGTCTTCTGTGAGAGGGGGACCACAGTGAAATAGGGGGAAGAAGTTTCAGAAGTTCCCCACCCCAACCGCCTAAGATGGAAGAAGCGGCAGCACTGACTGCATCCCCCATTCCCTGCCCCTGTGTGGCTGGAGGGACGAAGTAGAGATATTGGGAACAAAGCTGAGCCCAGGAAGAAAGGAGTGGTTGGGAAATGTGTTTTCAAGATGTGGTAATACTTCTCACTATCCTACTCTGTTAAATGTTGTTGGTTTTAGTGTCTGCATTAAATTTATGGAGTTTTTTCTTCCCCTGAGTCTGTCTTTTGTCCATGACTGTAATGGGTGATTTATCCCTCCCTGTCCTTATCTCAAATCCCGAGCCTGTGTTTATTTTCTGCTTCTCAGCACTGGCGGGGAAGGGGAAGCAAGCAGCCATGTGGTGCTCACAGACTATGCTTCTTTTCTGTAACATGCTAACATGACTTTGCAAGCTGATTTTCCCAGACTCTGTGAGCAGATGTTGCTGCCAATGGGGCCCTCTGTGTGTTCTCAGCAAAGAGCTCATTGAGCGCTTTTTTGGATAGAGATGGATTAATGGACTAAGACTCCAAGGGTGAGTACAGATAAAAGAGCCTCTGCATATATCAAAATCCTTCTTTGAAACATGTTCTTTCTCTCAGCTTTCCCTTTCTGTCACATCCAGGTTTTGGGTGCAGGAGAAAGTGATCATACATACTTGTGGCTGTCATTCATCAAGTCCAGCTAAACCTCAGCTTAACCCTTTGCTAGAGTACCAGTCTAGTTTAGCCTTTCCAGAAAGTTTTATCTATAGATGAATCTGGCTTCGTGGAAGGTGTCCCTGCCTATGGCAGGGAGGTTGGAACTTCCAACACGAACCATTCTATGATTCTGTGAATCCCAGAGCTGCCTTCTGCAGATCCCTGACTTCTCAGAGAAAATCCACTTACCAGTATAGTGGTACACTCATTTTCTTGATAGAAGTGTTATTTCATGCAGTCAGAAAACACTACAAATGACAAAAAGCATTAGCTTCTGGAATATAGAGAATATAGAGACTATCTGTCAATGCACCTATGGATCTTCTTTCCCTTTTCATTGCCAGCACATATCCTGTATAAAATCTACAGGACTATGATATATCACATGGATGTAAGCACACTGGACTTTGTAGGTATTTTCAGATTTTTTTTTAAAGATTATTTCCCAGACTTCACCACGTAACCACTGTATTTAATGTATGGACTCTGGACTCTTCACATCAAAATATTTTCAAACCCTGTCAGCAGACAGCTTGGGATGATCAGACTCAGTAACATCCTTGAATTAAGTCTTGTCCTTTATATAAATTGCTGGAGACACAAAAGTCTGTAGATCACAATATAGATATCAATAACTTGCTAAGTGCACAGGGCTTTCTTGAACCAGCCTAGAGACTGGCTCAGCAATTCAGGGGAAGCTGAGACTCACCAAGAGATTTTTTTCCCCAGCATGAAACAGACATGTTCAAAGATTGCCCTCCCCATTTCCAGATAATTCTGGATCCATGCAATTCAGTTATCCTGGTCTGCTCCTGTGTAAATATGTGAGAAAATAATGAGTTTTCCAGCGTCTTTAATTGTCAAAATTTGTTTAGGTATTCAGTAATTCTGCTATGGAAGCTGACATGCTCTGAATGCTGACAGACTTATATTGAGAGCGTCAACATCCATACAGGTTTCCTCCTTGGTGCTCACGTCTCTTTCTTGAACAAAACAGTTCAAAGACTGTAATATAAAGCACATAAGATTTATCACTCTGGATCACACCAAAGCCCCATTTAGTCCTCAATCTCAGCAACACACAAAACAAGATACCTGAGAATGCGTGTAAACTCAGGACAGACCTACAATGATACTGCTGCAGAATGTTATCAGAGATGGTAACAGTTTTGTGGTTCTGAAAACTTCATAAGTCACAAGCATATTTCTATATATTAACCACCCTCCAGGTAGGACAGGACAAATTCTCTTCCATAAATTTGTCCTATCTCCTTCTGAATCCATGAAAAATCAGCCCCATCGCATTTTGGAGTAAGGAGGCCCATGGCTCACCTACATATTATGTGAAGAGCCATATCCTTTCCTTTGTTTGGACGTGTTACCTTTTGGTCTCATTTGGGGTCCCCTATTTCTTTTGCTATGAGAAACAGTAATTTCCGTATTTACTTTCTCCATTCCTCTCAGAATACACCTCTATCCTACTCCTGTCAGTCAGCTCTTTTCCTTGTCTACTTAAGCATTACTGCTTTGCTACACACCTACAAAATCCCTGCATTGCGTACATAACAAAGCACCACAGGGCCCTGGTACCAATTGGAGGCCTTGAAAGCTACTGTAGCACAAACAATAACAAATAAGAAAAAATGAAAAAAACAAACCTAACGTCAAAAAATAATGAAAAAAATAACCAGAGGGAACAATACCAGAGGGAACAATAACCTTCCCCTCAGTAAAAGACAAAAATCACAGAAGTATTGCTTTGCATTTCAGCCGGGCTTACTGTCAGAGAAATGTGTGGGCAGGGCTGCAAATCAGAGAAGACACTGTTTTGCTGCTTCATCTGGTCATTGTGTCAAAAAAGTCACCTTTGTACATCTGAGCATCAGTAGAACTTGCTGTCAGAAGCCTTAACTGTCCCATTTTCCCTCTGATAAACTATGTTGAAGCACCTTGGAAACAGCAAAAAGTGAATATCATTAATCATAAAATACTTATGCGACTGGACTGACAGCTATTGTGAGAAATGTCAGCCTCAAGTGACACAGACACAGAGAAGCTTGAAATGGAAAAGCTGCCTCACCTGTAACTAAAACATCATGAATTAGAGGCAATAATTGGCCCTACAAGCAGAGATTAATATCATCATTATTCTTACTACTTGTCACTTTAAATCTTGGTATTAGATGATGGCTCTAAGATGTTCACAGCTAAAAATTCCTGACTTCTGTCCGTATCAAGAGACTATTCCCCATCTATTTGAAGTGGAGGCTGCAAATAGCCTCCTCTGTTGACCACTATCTGGAGTGCAATTTCAGTGTGAGAAACCAGCATGCTCTGAATATGGCTAGGCTTACTATGAAGTCAGTGAGGATTTCTGTGCACTGAGTTTTTTGAGCTTTAAAAGGATGATAACCTTCATTTGCTAGATTTTTATCCACTGATAATAGGCCCTACTGACTGGAAGAAAAGAAAATCTGTTACCCTCTCATACAAAATTTTCTTTGTACAAGAGCAACACTGGAAATAGCTCAAATTATTAAGATGAAGAAGAGTGTAGAAGTTTTTCAGTTCAGGTTTGTTAGCATCTCCATGATTTCTGAGAATTTGCATACAGAAGTCACACAAATGTTGGCCTGTCATACAATACTGGACTTTGAGCTGACATCATCCTCACTTTGAGACAAACTTTCCTAAACTCTCTGTGCACGTCTTTCAAATCAATGTAATTTTTCTTTGGTGGAGCTCCTCATTAAGCTGGGTCTGGACAACCTATTCAAATACAATTGTTCTTCCTGAGAAGAATCTGTAAGCACAGATGGCAACAGGATGCATCTGGATTTGTCTGCAAAAAACATAATGGGAGTTAACAGTGTAATCTGGCCAGGACAACTGAAAGGTAATTTAAGGTAAACTCCATGTGATCAGGACTCTGATATCACTTACCAAATGTTTGGTGTGGTGCTTGAATAAAAACCTTACTTGTCCAACGTGTGCCCGTTTTGTACTCTGAACTTCATTTCTGTGTTCTTGGATTTTTTTCCTTAGCTACTTCCTACCCTGCTGGTTTTGGAGCACCTTGGAAGTAGACATTATCTCTTACTGAGTGGGAGGTCTGTCATTTTCCTTAGCCATCTAATGTCAGTGATCTGAATCACAGTGCTTTCCAAGGAAGTGCCAGGCACAAAGGAGATAGTGTACACTGATCTTCTTTCCCTGAACCACCTGCAGGAAAATCACAATGGGAATATTCATCCCAGCATGATGAGGAACATTTTCACACTCTCTAGTCTCATCAGACTACTGATAATAAGTTAAGAAAATATAGGAAGCTATCTTCCACACTCATCTGACAGTGTAACGCATTTTTCCTGCCAGGCAGTAATACCCGTTTTCACCAAATGGACTATTTCTTGACAATCTACACTCATAAGTACAGCCAAGGATTTCCTGTCTCCTGAACTAGGCCAAACAGTACCTGTCTTCAAACTGAGTGGTGCCTTTTTCAGTAGTAAAGCAGTTGAAATACAAGCAGGTCTGCACATAAAGAACTGAGAATTTAAAAGCACCCAGTATCGCACTTACCAAAGAATGACTCCCTTTAATATCCAACTGTATCATATGAAGGATGGAGAATCAAAATTGCATTTGTCTAACTTCCTTGATTTTTCATTTTAATACTTCTCCTCACAGAAAAATCTGATTAAATGTAATTAATCACAAGGAAGATGTATTGGTTCAAAGTCCAGAGAGTTAACACTTAATTAAGAAGTGCTAAAGAAAAGCAAGGACTTCTGACTAGCATTAAAGTGAATCTCATTAAAATCAAAGCAAGACAGAGCTGCTTCGCACTGAACAAGAGACAGCATTTCCAAGAAGGACTCTGGGCCAGCCAACAACAAATGCAGTTAATAGATCTTTGCTGGCAGAAAGAGAAAATGTCATCGTCTAAGCAGGGTAGCTAAAGCAATATAATAGGAGACAGTGGCTGAACAGGTAGCATCATGGTACCTCAGTCTGCTCCACCTCATTACTTGTCTCTAGCACCTTGCAAAACAGTGACCTAAATCCACAGCACATCTTATAACTCCGATAATTTGAGAAGGTATTGTTAAGATTGCAATCATTTATTAAGCTTTGAAAAAAAGCACATGGAGAGATAAGTGACACTCATAGTTTAGCACTGAGGAAAGTTACTGGATTTAAGAACAGGAAAGATTCCGGACTTTTTAAGCAATAAATATGATTTGTGTGCAGTCCTAGGAAAGAGACAAAAAGATATTAAGATATTAAAGTTGTGATTGTGTTTACTCATAGCTGAACAGTGTCTACAGTGGGTCAGACATTATTTAAATCAGGTCTACAACTATATAATATTTCTTTCACTCTGGGAGAATTTGTGGTATGCTAAGAAAGTGGAAGTTGAAGGATCTAATTCCCTTAGGCTCCTTCAGAAGTGAAGAGTGTTAAACCTGAATACTGAAGAAACTCCCGAGATAGCACTGCTATCTAT
This sequence comes from Tyto alba, assembly GCF_018691265.1. Classification (NCBI taxonomy): domain Eukaryota; kingdom Metazoa; phylum Chordata; class Aves; order Strigiformes; family Tytonidae; genus Tyto; species Tyto alba. Next base: position 45,023,380 of record NW_024881275.1, on the reverse strand, counting down.
ATAATTAAAAGAAGAATAATTTCTCCCATTTCTGAAAGTCTTGAAATTTAAGCTTGCATAGAAATGAACTGGCAAAATAAACCCATTTCCCAGACAAAAAGGCAGTCTTCAGATTCCTTACTGGAAGTGTTAAACATGATTTGAATCAGAGAAGGAGACAGATCTGGGAGGTCCAGCCCCTGTAAATATCATCTATAAAGTAAGGAACCAATGAAAATGCCAAATTCAAGCCTGCATCTGAGTCTTAATGAAATAGTCCACCTGGAGAAAAATTTTTCATGAGGACCTTGATCATGACATGGGGAAATCAGAACATAGACTCACTACATGAGTTAAATGTAGCCATGGACAGATGGATTGTCACAGTTCAACAGCAGAAGGATTTCCCTTTCTAACCTTGTGGTGCCTGTTTTTCTCATCTAAAAGTGACCCCCCTAGGGTAACAGGCCAGCAGGTAAAAAAGGTGCCTTTTATAATGACTGTCATCACGTTATCCTGCTTCACTGCTGATACTGGAAAAGACTGATGGTATTCTGTTGCAATGCCCTTTTTAATAAATGCTATGGGAAACCAGATCATGAAGATCATTAAACTACAGAGGCTTGTGGAAAAGAGAGCTCCTCTGCTAGTTTTCTTGAAAGAACACACACTTTACTGCCACTGAGAATAGTCTATCCTTTTCACCTTCATCTGTGGGCTCCCATCTCTTTATAAACCTAAATATAAGTTGCCTGGATTCCCTATTGAAGACCTCTCAGAGCCTGCTCATGCCTTAATGTTCACTTCATGGACTACCTTGGGAATTCCATAGCAGTCTCTCAGGACCCCCTGCAAACTTCACTGCAGCAGGATTTCTAAGAATTATTAGGACTGCAGCTAGTCTGATGAGAACATTTCTCCTGTCTGCAATGATTATCATCTGCATAACTATCACATTGTTCTTCTTAGCCCTCCCAAGCACACCCTTTTGCTGAGATGCCTTCCAAGCTAAGCTGCAGGGATAACACAACAATGTTTGCCATGCTAATCAATGTTGTCTTGTGTGTGGTCTTCTGGCCCTGTCCATCTGTCCTTTTGTGCCTCACAGTCAAAATAGATGTCCTCTGGAAAGGGAGACAGCCTTTATGCTTTATTTTGGACTGTCCATAGGAAACCACAGAGCAGCAAGGGCAAGGTTCTTAAACACAGCACCAGGCAACTATATAATAACAACCCATAATTTCAAACGTGGTTGGTGGTAGGTCTGATTCCCTTCGATCCTGAGAACCTTTGTATCAGATGGGATCTGTAAATGTGTATAATGGGGTCTCAAAAATGCACACACACACACCCCCTCCTAAATATTGATGACATGTTAAAGGAAGCTAGCTAAAACCCCTAAATGTGCAGTGAATCTGTTTTCAGTCTCAGCTTTCCATGATTCAGCACAGATATCCCTGCAAGGCTCTGGATGCATGTTTCTAATCTAACTCTCCCCCTCTCCCATGCTCTCCCCAGAGCTTGACTAGTGCTCTCGACCACCATGCCCAGACACTGCCAGACCGCATGTCTGCTTGTGGCTGGAAATAGGCCAGCAGGCACATCTCACCAGGGGCAGCACACCCTGCTTTCTTCTCTCTTGCCCTCCAGCAGAGCATGTGTCCAGCTATTTGCAAGACAGACATGGCAGTAGGTAAAGAAGTGTCCTGTGGTCCATTCCTGTGCAGCACAAAATGGGACAGAGAGGAGAATACTCTGCAGGCTCTGTTTTACCCCTGTCTTTGAAATTATGTTTGTAATGAGCGTCGAATAACCATTTGCTGTTGGTACACTAGATCTGAAACCAAAGTAATAGCCACCAAGGGAAGAAGCATCCCTTAAGGCTGCCACTTCAGAAGTGGCTGGAGTACAGCCAGCGAGTCAGGGAGTGCTGTAGGCAGGTAGCACAAATCTCCAAGACCAGTCACCCTGTGGAAAGTACATGTGACCAGAAATAAGAACAGACCTGTGAGCTGGAAGTGTTTGGTAACACGGGTGAGGGGTCTGTGGAGCAAAACCAAGCACCTCATGTTGGCCAGGCCTCCCTGTTGTTGGGAATCAGACGGCAGACTTCAGCCAGGCTTTCAAAACAGACTCCACAAAATTTTTCCTAAACGTCCTTTTAACTATCCTTTCTACATCTGGAGACAAAAGGGCAAGGAAGAGTTTAAATCAGATGCATGTGACATATCGGGATAATTTAAACACTTGGGAAGAAACTGAGACACACTGATTAGATTTTTCTAATTTGAACAAAACACTCAACAACCTAAGATTGGTTTTTGACAGTCTGTGGAAAGGAATCAATCTTTCTGAAGTTCTGGGAAAAGTTGGTGATAGTTAATATGTGCTCAAAATTGGTTTGGTTAGTGGGTTGGCTTGAGGTTGCTTGCTGTTTTTTCTGCTACTGGTTTTGTTTGCTGCATGTTTGCAGAGTGTGGTGTGCCCTGCCTGCTCTGCTGAGTCAGACGCTGTCTTGCACCTATGGTAAGGAATGCCCACAGAAAGCAGTCTAGTGATCCTTTCTTACGTATAGGCTGAAACACACAGACTGTTGACTTCTGAAAAGCTCCTTCAAACTATTGTGGCTATATTTTTTAATTGAAGGTTCTGACTTTTCTCCAGAAGCATGATTGAGTTCTAAAAATTACCAGTAATGAATGGAGTTTTTTGAATTAGCACAGAGAATCAAACTGGCTTTTTTAACATGTGAGCATGTTATGTGTTATGTGATAAGGGGAGATGTCCTGCTTTGTCTTTTTTACCTTTGATATAGCTGGTTATAGCTGAGGGGCAATTAATAAAGTAGAGTTGTACAAGTGAAATCACAGTTTCTGCTGCAGATAGAGAACAGTCAAGATTTTATTAGCAAGCATACAAAAATGGACAAAAAAGAGACAGAGGTTCAGTTGAAGAAAATACTGATGGCTATGCAAAGTCTGTATTTAAAGATCAAAGATACGAATTTATGAATAGATTTTGGAATTACAACTGAGGAGTTGCATGAAAGAAATCAAACAATTCCTTGCAATAGAGATGAATGATATGTATTCTGTATTTTTCCACATTTGCCTTACTAATCAAGCAACAGTTTTTTTCTGTCCTCATTGGTATTTACCTCTCATCGTTAAACATATTTTTCTTAACGCTGTCAGGACAGTGCTGCAGTAGTAGAGGGTTTCTTAGCAACATTCTGATGTTTTAAATACAGAGCATGTTTTTATTCTCAAAGTAGAGTGATTTCTTTGATGTGTACAGTGACTAATGTACACTTATATAAACTGATATATTCAGCATTAGCAAAATGTATTAGAAAAAGCTCTTAGTCTTTTACCAAATACCGTTTTACAAACCTGGCTCTAATATTACATTTCCTTGGCCTAGTGTCTTGGCCTGCAGAGCTACAGAGCCTATGTAGTAGCTAGGCAATATCAGAGGCCCATAGTTTGACCTTCAGCATGTTGTTATGTAGTTGTAGGGATATAATGCTGTTTAGACAAAGCACAAGTAAGCAGATGTTATGAAAAAAAAAAAAAAAAAAAAAAGAGCTATTGGCAAAAATAACACAACTGAACTGATACAAGAATATTTGCTCCATGACTCACTACACCCACCATCAAGCCATAGTTTATAGAGGTCCATGGGACTGGAAACATCCAACAGCCTGGAAGATGCTCTCTTCCTCATTAATCTCATCCCACCTCCACCCAAGAGAGAGGATGGTGTGACTCTGCCTTGGAGGATACCTGGCCATGAAGGACCTCCAGGGATGCCTGGGACCAAGGTCTTGTGGCCAGAGCCACGGCATTCATCACCCTGTTCGTCCCAACTGCTGAGAGCTCCACCTCTGCCTACATAGAAAAGATGAAGTAGAGATAACTGGTTTTATCTGACTTTGTAGTGCTCTTTGCATTACTAGCTACTGTTTCAGAGAGGCAATAAATACCCAAACTCCTTCCCATGGATCCAATTATGGTGTAGTAATTAACATGTAGGGTTAGTCTGTCCTGACTCAAACCATGACACCAGGTTCCAAACACATAATACAGGAGTAACAGTATTGTGTGGAGCAGCAGATAATAATCATGACAATCCTGTTTTTCAGGTGATACAAACAAAATTGTGATGCTGCATGGAACTACATCCACTGTAGGAGCCTGCTCAATGTTATAATTTATAATGCACTTTTCATAAAATGTATAAATTATGGGGTTTTTTCTGTGTTTTGAATTTACATGGCCTCAACTTTGTACCTGAGAGGCACACAAAGCGGTCTGGTGGGATGAGTATTAAAATCCTTATCTCATAGCTGAAGATGTTAAGTCACAAACTATTTAAATGATTTCTCCAGGGTCACAGATACAGTCTAGGAAACTGATGCTCATTCTCCTGAAACACTGGGCTGGTCCTTATGCTGCTCTCTGAACCCCCTTTTTATCACTTGCCTCATATTCCATTTTCTTGTGGTGAATTGTTTCATGAAACTGTGTCACAAAAGCAGTCTAGATTGGTCAGGATCTAGCACTACTCTAAGATGGGTATTGACTTGCAGATTATTTATCACAGCTTAACTCTCAAATCCATAACAAATAAGAGAGCTCTCGTCTACACTGACCTTTTGAGGCCTTCATGTTTAACAAAGCAACTAGCATGCAGACAGACTGTTGTAGCTTTCCTATTTCTTATTGTTTTACTTGCCTTGAAACAGTATCTAAATGTTGTTTCACAAATCCGTGGAAAAGTCATTTAGATCATGTATCTTCGGTTCATTAGCTGTTTTTAACTTCCTCAGGCCATTTTCCTCCATGAATCATTACATATATTTAAAAAAATGTGTGGAAGGTAGTTTATATATACATGTCTATGTATATGCATATCTGACAGATAGACCATAATTCAACATTATAAAATATACCCAAATAATTTTATCAGTTTTCTTATAAAGTCTCCTATTTTTCACTTATTCACCACTTTCTGGTCATTTGTTACAAATAAACAGAATTCAATATGCATCCTGCTGCAGTTAAGTTCTTAGACTTTAGACCTTTACCCTGGGTAGGTTTATGTGCTTAGGTTATATCTAAGCCAGAGTTTGCCCACAATCTCTAGCTGTGGGTATCTCTCTACTACCCTTCCATGGTATTTAGTCTGGACACAGAGTTATCTACCTTTACTAGTACAGGCAGTTGCTTTGTCTCTGTCCTCGTATAAAATGACATCAACAGTACTGCACACACATTTTTGAAAGTATCTCGTTCCCTTTTGATGAAAAACCTCAGATGAATGCGAGGTGGCATTAAACCCATCTACAGAGAAGGCCAAAGCATAGCATGCTTTTATTGCTGCTGAAATTTTCAGATGACTATAAGCAGGAGCTGTATGCCTATCTTCTTCGGTCTCTTTTGAAGAGCCCAGCCTAAAGAGTTCTGTGTAAATCAGTCTGTTGTAAACCAAATCATTCTGAGAATATTTCTTCTCTTCCCAGCTAGGCATTTGCCATCTTCTTTCACAGTGCAAATGAGCTGGTCCCTTCTGCCTTCAAATGTGTTTGGTTTGGAAATTAGACAACTTAATCCCATTACTTTTCTCATTGAGATTTCTGGACAGTTATTGTTGAGACAAGAAACATTAATTCTTCACAGCTAGTACATTAGGCTATGTGTCTTCACAGTATTCCTACTGTGATCAGAGTCCCAAGTAAAAGGAGCAAAACAAGTTAAATCTTATTTATACAGTCATGCAGTCTTTCCCTAATGCATACTTCTTAAAAAAGAAAAGATCTTGCAATATTCAGAGAATATGGAACAAAAGCATTTCTAAAACTGAGTTCCTGTAGAGAAATTTTAATGAAAAAGTAGTGAGTAACAAGACTTGGGGACACAATGACGCCATACAAATAAATTCCGTTCATGCAAGTGCCCTTCTGTGTAACCTTGACCACAGTTTAATCCCTTTGGTGTGTCTTGATTTCCTTTTCTCTCTCCTATTTAGCTGCTGAGCCCCGTGGGGGAAGGATATACAACATCCAACACAATGGCATCATGATCATTGTGAGGGATTCTCACAGTTTTTGCAGTAATAGCAATCTGTTCCTTTTTAGTGGCAGAATTGTGTTAAACTGTGTTTAGAATAAGCTAGAAGCTCGGGGTTTTTTTCTCTTTTGCTATTGATTGCCCTTGGAATGCCCTGCTGGCTTTTTCCTGTGTAGCTGACACGTTTTTTTTTTTCTTGTTTGTGCATGGTCGGTGGAATCCATGAGTGTGTTAATCCCACTGCCACTCTATACCTGTAGAGAAATGGAGCCCTGGCTCTAGCAAAGCATGGGAAGATACATTATTGCTTCACTCCTCTAGAGGGAACTCTAACTGTGTTTTAAATCTCTCCGTGCATTTCTCTGTAAATGCTGCAGGCTGACTAAGATGAGGAAAGAGCTACAAGCTCTTTTGCCAGAATGAAATCTGGCAGAATCCCACTCACTGGAAACTAGTGGTCATTGTCTTCAGGTGACAATGACATGCAGTTTTGCCAGAGCTCCTTTTTTCACCTGGCCTGGCATTTCCATCCCTATGAAACATGCAAGACTCAGTGATACGTATCCTCCCCGAGACCTGGATTTAGACTTTCTCCGGTCCTGCTGCTGTGTGTGCTACATCAGATTTCCAAACTGAAAGGTGAAGCCTGAATTCACCTGTTTGTATATTGGCATCAAGCAAGAGAAAACTTTGTCCTGAGGGTTTAATGTAAGAGATTGCCTGGGGAGGCAGGAGGAGAGTTGAGGATTAGTGAGGAGAACAGCAACTGTACTGCAAACACCTCTAACCCACACCATCCACCTACAAAAGTACCTTGTTAGCTGCAAAGCTGATGCCCATTTTCCCTGAGAGTCCCCCACTAGTTCCTGTAAGACCACCTGTGGTAGGAACCATTACTTAATTCAGTAGTGTCACTTTCAGGCCCAAGTAGGTTTCAGAGTCCATGTGTGGCAAATAGAGAGAAGTGGACTTCTCTGTGAGAGGAACAACTTCTGCATTCAGAGGAGTGTGGAGAGCAATCTCTCTGGATATCACGGGGTCTCTGCTTTGGGCCAAGATGGTCACAGTGAATGAGTGCAGCTCTGTCACAGGACCACAGGGGAATGACTGGGTAATAGGGCAAGCTGCTTCCCACTCGCATCTCCAGTTCTGTGCCTTTCCTGAAGACCAGTGTCAATCTGCCAGCTTCTCTGATTAACCTTATATGGAAAAGTAATAAATCACCACTTCTGTTCATATTGCTTTGGTGCAGTGCCAGTCTTCCTACACTCCACAGATGTCTTTATAGGGAACAAGCCATGACAGAGTACAGATGCAAACCCAGTGGTGCAACCTTTGACTAGCTTACTACTAGGAAAAGGGACAACCATGAAGATACAAGAACTTTGGTCTTAGTCAGCATCCTCATCAGGAACAAGCTGGAAGTTATAAAAAAGAAGCTGGAGAAAAGTAAATAGCTAAGTCTGTTGGCATGGCATTACCTTCTCTGCATTTTGCAGAATTCTCTAGTCCAACAGCTTGGCCCTCTGGTGTGAACTGCTTCCAAAACCCTTCAAGAAACAATGTCTCCCCACTCAGCTGGGCAGGTCGGGTGGTGCAGAAGGGCTGTGTGTACTGGAACCAGAAAGAAGAGCAATAATAAAATGACAGATTTTTGTTCTTTTCAGGTTTTCTAGATAAGCAAAAATTTGCTATAGGCAGGAATTTCTGATTTACCAGATGTGCTCTGTGAGGGAAAAACATCAAAACAAATAGTCAACAGGCAAGAAAAATACGACAGACCAAAGAGAAATTACCCACGTTCCTTGTTTGTAGGCAGCTGTACGTGAGCCCTGCCTGGTGGTAGTACTACCAAGGGGCCTAGGTATGTGATAGATTGAATTTCAACAACAAAAGTAATCACAGGAACTAATCTGATTCCACAAACAGTTCAACTGGACAGTGCATGATCAAGGGGTGTGGGCTACACTAAGTGGCACACATACCATGCCTAAAAACTCAATTCTTCCACCTCCTGGTTCCCAGCTTCTGTCTCATTTGTTTCTGCTATGTGGCAGGGTGCTTAGTTCTGTCTTAGTGCTGAACCGCTCTGCTCCATTCCTCTGAAAGAAGTCATGACAGATACCTGCCAGAGGAGTATGCTCTTCTCAAGGAACAAGAATGGATTAATAGAGCAGAGGTATATTAGAAACTCGCTGGTCCAGGGAAGAAGCTACTTTGACTACTTCACTTCTTCTGCCTTAAATAGGATCTGTTCATACTGCTTTTATGAATGAGGATAGGACATGAACCCAAAACCAGTCTGTAACTGGTGTAGACTCAGTAGTTTTTCATGTGGAATTGTTTAATCCACACTGTATATTGTGATCCCTATCCCCAGGACTTAACATGTAATTAATTTGTTATTTTAGCTGTACTTGTTCTGAGGCAGTCATTCCTTTTGTCTAGCAAGAAGGTCCTTTTTGCTGATCACTGCGACAGTGCCACATTGCTAGATATGTACACTGAATTATGTGTGTTTTGAGAGGGGCAAGAAAGATTTGAGCATGCAAGTCCTTTTGAGACAAAGCTGAAGGACCCTCATGTATGTGCAGTATAGTACAACTCAGTCCAGACAGTCAGCCAGTTTAGATCAAACTGTGCTCACAACAGCTACCTTTTCAGAGAGAAGCCCAGGAGCTATGTCACATGTGTGCAACATGATCAGCAAGAAGGCTTGAGTGCAGGAGTATAATGGGGACTGAGCCAGCTAAGCATTTGAATACACACACTGCTGAACAGGCGGTAGTATGCACTCACTTTTTTATGTCAGAGGGCAGCTGGCTCTGCTTTTGCAATTGCAGTTTCTCTGGAAAGCCTTGAAGAAGTAGGTGGCATGGTGAAGTACATGATTTGCAGAAATGTATGCAGCAGTCATACATGCCACATCTGGTTTGGTGCAATCTTCCCAGTCCTGCATGTGCTTGCACTGATGTGCTGTCCTTAAGTTCACAGCCCACCTCTCTTCATAGTCCTTAAGTGTGGGCTGCTATTCATAAATATGGCTGGCCGTGCTCCTTGTCTCCTTAGGAGAGAAGCAAAGGGTGGAAAGTCCCATCACTCTGCTGTGTGGGCAAGCCACAGCATAACTCGCAGAGTGAGGGAAATTCATATCCTCAGAACTTCTATTCCTCTGACACCACACCACATCAGAGCACCTTCCTTCTCAAGCATAGGGGAGGAAGGAACCTGAAACACAGAATAATCTGTGGAAACAAAGGGAAATAGGGAAAATGCTGACTTGTGAATCCCAGGTTATCATGTGGCCTGCTAGTGGGCTACTGTACCTAAATTTTATCCCTTACTGTTCCTACACCTTCACAGGGTCCGCCACTTCTGCCTACTGAGACTAGAAGGGAAGAGGACATCTTTCCCATGATAGCATCTGTTACTTGGCACTGGGGAGAAGTCTGTATGTACAGCTTTTGGAACATAATGATTTCAGGCTTCCAGAAATAAGTTATCTTTGCCTCAGGAGCAATCTTCCCTCAGCATGGAACAAATGAGAAATGTTTCTCATGAGCTGAGAAACCATTAAACCAAAACCCACTGAGTGTGAAGACATTCCTAACCTGTTAATCAGCCTCTGTCTGTCACCTCACTGTCCTGGGATCTGTGATCCTTTTAATGATTATTTAGCCAGTGAGACTCAGGCTGTGTCTACACTGCAAGACAGAGTGGGTATCACAGGGGGTTTAGGTACACTGAGCCACAATGTAGGACAAAAATAGGGAAAACTAGCAAAGACCCATTGTAAAACCTTAGTTTAAAGTCTAAACTTGTTCAACATGTTAACAAATGAACATTCAAGGACCGTGTACCTTGGGCTTCAGTATAAACACTTTATCAATGGTTGGTATTATTTAACACACTGTGCACCTGTTGGTGAACAGTTAGATATGAAAATTTTACTTCAGTGCTAGGCTTCTCAGTTTATCCAGACACATTCACTTTATAAACTGAAATCCTCACTGTCACTACTGAATATTTTGAATTGATTTTAAGGCAAAAGTTGTTAAACTTGTTAGAATAGAAAATCAAAGATATTTGTGTATGTACCATCTGGGAAGTTTCACATTTTAAGGTTTTCCACAGACAGAGAAAAGAAAAAAGAAAAGGGCCCACCTTCAGCCCTTTTCTAAATCCAATGAACAGAGAGAACTTTACACATCTATAATTGTTTTTAACAAAGTCTTTAAGGTTAGGTAACCCTAAGAACCAAGACACTGGAATAAACCTTGTTTAAGTGTACTAGGATTTCTCTGATTTGGAAGGTTAATAACCAGTAAATAGGACTATCAGCTAGAATATATGAGAATGCCTGGACGAGGTTACAGTTTTTCCAGCTGTGAAACCTTCTCTGACAGTGGCTAACATCAAACAGCTGCAGAACAGAGCAAATGTAGCTAAGTTTCTCCAAGATATTTTCCCAGCCTCCAGTGATCTGATGCCCAGGGGTTTGCAGTACTACATGCAATATTTCTGTGCATGACAGTCCTAGATGGACTTTTCTTCTGTGAACGTGTCTGAACACTTCTGAACTACATAATCTTTTGGCATGTAAAATTTTTGTGTAAAGGTGCCCTGCCTTTAAACTACATGTTCTGTGAAATACATCGTTTATTTTGTCTTGAGATTTTAAGTGTATCATAGATGTGTAGCTGTCACAATCTAGACAAGAAGTGTGATGGGGGAAAGTTCCCACAAGTCTCCTCAGCACACCAGGGTACATAATCAGGCTGCTGTCTGGGTGAACCTGCTAGGTTTGTTGGCCATATAACGGACTTTCTGTATTGTTAGACATCAAGTAGGATCAGAATAATAAATCCCTTTTGCTTGAAAATGTTCTGAAATGTTTTCCAGACAAGAAGAGCACCTCATATAACAGCAGGATGGTTGGGAATACCAGTCCCAGCAAAGGCACACATAAAGCACTTTCAGAGCCCCTTCTCTCCCTCAGTGGGCTACTGTGGCAGCCTGGGGAAAATTGGGTCCATCATGTCCAGATGGATGCCTGTGGCCATGTAGCCTTAAGGTCCAAGGGTTATTGACCTGCAAGAGTGGGGCAAGGTATGGGAAGAAAGGGGAAGAAGACCTACTGTCTAACAGTGAGAATGCCAAAGCACTTGCCCCAGTGTTAATCCTAAGTTTCATGCAGAAATCAACTCAATAAGCTATGGAAATGTTCTGCACAGCTCCTCAGCACAGCAGGGTTCAGACGTTCACACAGAAGAGGTGCCACATTGACACCTCCCTGAAATGATGGAGTGACCAGAGATCAAGAAATGGGAAAGAAGGGTTGGTCAAACAAGGATATTGCTTTGTTCTCTTTTCTTTCCTAGGACTCAGCTTGCTCTTGAAAGTGATATTGAACTGGGTTTTGCCATCATACCTTTTTACAGTGATCCCAGTTTTTAACACAATTGGATCTGAGGTGACTGGAAAATTCTTTTCTACTCTTAATTACATTCAAAGTGCCTAGCAGGAAAGAGGCTGATGAAATAATTTTTATGAGCACTGGGAGACCTGTTTTCAATTGCTGAACCATCCATAGTCTCTGTAGGTGAGTCATTTAATCTACCCCACTATCTCTGTTCTGCATTTCTTAATGAGACTCTAATGAGAATAAAACTCATTAATGATTGTTGGATAGGCAAGCTGTAGGAAGGTGTGGGCCCTCAAGTGCCTAGATAACAAAGTGGGGGAAAAGATAAAAAGGAAATAATATGCCAGTTCAAACCTATGCTCACCAGCAGTGTCTTGGAGAAAAAAAAAAAAAAAACACAAACAAACAAACAAACAAACAAACAAAAACAAAACAACAACAACAACAAAAAAATACCAAACCAAACTCAAACCAAAACAGAACAGTCTAAATGCTGTTTAAGATTGTTCTTCAGACTGCCTTTGTTCATAGCCAATGCAATCATTTCAAACACATTACATCTCAGAACATCCTAGCATCTTCCCATGGCACCAAACCTTGTGTTCACCTCTGCACAAGTAGTCACATGCAAATAGCCATCCTGCCAATTCAGCAGGAATTTGTTCGAAAGTAACCTTTCTCCCCTGAAGCAGCAGCATTGTTTAATTCCCTTCTCATGTTAGTCTCATGGTGGGCTGCATATGGTGGCTGCCAGACAGCAGCTATCCAAGTGAAAAGCTAAGTAGGGAAAGGAGCTTAAAGGAATCAGTATGCAAATATGTATATAATCCACACATAAATACATACATATATATGTATATGTATTGATTTTAGAGCGGGGTGGTACTGAAGCTGCTGATCTCAGAAAGCTCAAGCTTTGCTTTCCCCTGGAAGCAAAGGATAGTTTCATTTCCATGATGGAAGTGACTGGCATGGGCTCTCTGACATATATTTGCATATCTCATTCTTTACTCCTCACTAGTTTCATCCATGTACCTCATTCTGGGAAATCTGCAGAAAACAAACAGCCTGAAGATGTAAGAGGGTCAGACTGTGATTACAAAGGAGAGGGATGTCAGGAAGGCAATGGAAAGAGTTGTGCCCCTGAGCATGAATGTAGGCTAGGAACAGGGAACAAAATACATTTGGGAAGGCGGGTAACATGACAAGGAAGCAGTGAGTAACTTCTCACTGCCCACTCATGCCATTTGCATGCCATTTCTTCCTAGCCTATATGGTTTTCAGATTGCTTTCTCTTCCAAAGCAAGTGGTTCCCCTCTCTGCCTGCTGGTGCTACCCATTCCATACCTACCCACACCAGAAGGGGAAGGGCACATCTGCAGAGGCTGTGGTTTTCATAGACAGTGTTGGGGTCTAACACACCACTACCACTGTTAAAAATAGCAACTGGCACTTTAGCTCCTCTAATGTACCTCAGACAGCTCTAGGTCCTTCCTTCAAGGTTGCCCCCCCCACCTTCTAACTGAGCCTTCTCCTCCTCTCACCAACTTATCTCCTCACCATGGGGCCTCTGAGGGAGACAAACAAGTCTTCCATGAACTGATAATGTGTAAGAGCCATTTTCAACATGTGGTCAGCGGGAGACATGAAGCCTACATACAGCTCTGTGAAAATACTCCAGGCTCAAGGCCCCTTTTCTTCCTGTGAAAAGTGTACAAAGGGAATGTCTTTTAGGGAGCAGCAGTCAGAGACTGATGTCTCCAGGAGAAGCAAAGGCTCCTAAATCTGTCCACCTGATTCTGACATTTACCAAGAGAGCACAGATCTCCCAGGATAGCTGAAGTAACCCACCGTCTACTCTGTACAACATGAAAAGCTTGTGAACAGCTGCTGGAAGTTTTCTTTGGCCAGGGCAGGCAGGAAATTAAAATATGTATATGTATGTATGTATGCACTGTATAGTACATTGTAGTACATTGAGCAGAGATGTGATGGACAAGTCTAGCAAAGGAGACTGTCAATCCATTCTTCTCATATCAGCAGGACCTCAAACATCCACAGGGTGAATACAATGACAGACCACTGGCCCTTCTGTGAGGCTGCCCTTGTATGAATATCCTTGGGAACATACTTGGTAGTGCTGTAAAAAGCCATTTTTCACCTCCAGCTTTATTCTGAGGTAGTTTTCAAAGACTAAAAACCTCTGAGCCTAGAAGCACTGCCTGTCGGTTGTAATTTGTGAACACAAAAGAGAGGAAAGGATGAGATTCCTGAGTTTACTCTTATGTTGGCCACGCATTTAAGGAAAATGGGTTGTTTTTATGCTGCCTGGGGGAGAAGAGGAATATCTGAGATCAGTAACAATCCAAGACAGCATGCCTGGTAGGGGATGCAGTAAGAAGTTGAGGAGCTTAGACCTAGCTGTGCTGTGACTGAGTAAGAAGGACCCAGCTAGCTAACTGCCACAACTTCAGAGGGTTGAAAGGGTGAGCATGCATGGTACCCCCAGCACTGCACCGCAGTGACTAGCTTATCTTCAGCATTCAGTCTTCAGAGTACTGAGTTACTAGGAAAGCTTTTTTTTTCCCCTCCTTTCTCTTTCCCTCGCTGGTTTTTAACTTTAACAAATGTGAAAGGTGCTGATAAATACTGCAAGTGAATGATACAGTATTTACTCATGTTCCCCTCCCCCTCTTTCCCTTCCCCCCCATTTGTGACTTTATTTGCCCCAGCACTATTAAAAAGCAAAGCTCTTTCTTACACTACATTTCTCTGTTGCACAGCCTGAATATTTACCAGTGTCTTCTCCTCCTCTACATCAACCCTTGCTGCTTCCAACTGCTCAGGGTGTTACTCTGTACCTTTCTTTTCTTTCTGGAAAACTTATTCTCAGGTTTGTACTCTGTTGCTAATTCAGCAGAGATAGGAAGAACAAAGCCATGTTTCTTGTCCACCTGCTTCTATTAAAGAGGTGTGTGCCTGGATACTCTTCTTTATAGCACTTCACGTGTCTGTGCATGGTGACAACAATATCGACAGGTTTTCTCTTACAGGAGAAGATGGCACAGAATCAGATACTAAATCAATGAAAGTGCTTCGGTAAAGGCAACAGAAATATTGTCGGCAAGCCAAAAGCTGTCTTGTGATGTGCTCTCCTATGTCAGTCCTTAACCAAAAGATGTGGTCCTGGATCCAGACTATTCTTCTCTAAGCTTTGAATCCACTTTTTCCTGTCATAATTACTGTCACACTGCAGATGGCTTTCCTTAAGGCAGAGGTCTGTGCAATGCTTCCCCCAAAGTAGCAGCACTTGAAATCCACATCTTGAATGCTACAACTGTGATTACTTGTTCCTACAGGTCAAGATGTTTCACTTGTTCACAACATATATTCATCAAGAGATAGCAGTAAGGGGTCTTACTGACTGTTTTAATGTCACTGTCCTTCACTATTTGGTTGTATTGATTCTTTCAAAGTTAAAATATATCAATGTAGAAAGGAGTTGTATCATAGGAAAAAAGTTCAGGAAACCTATTACTAGAGTTTTATTAGGCTCAAATGTACCACTGACCAAGACTGATCTGTAGGGAGCAGACAACTAATCCTCTTTTATTGCAATCAAACTGTTTTTGATATAGTTATGGGGATTCATCGTATCCCCATTCCAAATATTCAAGCATGTCTTCCACAAATAGTTACATTTATTTCCACTCACCATCAGTTTACTTAATGTAAGAAAGTCCATTCTGGCATAGTGGTAGGAGATATGTGATATTAATGTAATGCTTACTCCATGGACAACCTTTCCTTCAGTCCAATACAGAGTACACTATTTACTTAATTCAGCAATGAAAGAGTTTCTCGGCAAGGTTTTAATATTCTTTATCTCATCTCTAGAAACATTAAATATAGGACTCAAAGTCAACTACATAAAATACACACATTAAGGGGTTTTTTTTTGACTAACACTAGGCAGGTATATAAAAATTAATCCTCCCAGTGACACACAAACAAGATCCTGTACAGAGAAATATGTTCCTGCTTAACAACATCCATAATGTATGTACATCAGCAATAAACACTGTAGAAAACAGGACACAGAGTGAAGAGGATAGTCTCTATAGGATATAGATCCTGCCATCAAGTTACACAGAAAAAAGTCCAAATAGGAGACTACTGCTATTTCTTTAAATGTACAGTGCAACCAACAGAAAACGGTTTCACAGGTAGGTCTGACATGTTAGGTGGTCAACTCATGGAGGACTTGGAAACACCTATCTTCTTGTCTCAATATGGTGCCTTTCTCTCCTCATCTGTGGTGGCTTTTAGACCAAAAGCTGGAGTTAAAGGGAACGTTATAGAAAAGGAAAAAAACGTTGCAGAGTCCTTAGAGAAGTAGCTGATGCATGCTCATCTAGCTGACTGGAGAGGGGACAGTCTTGCACAGAGTAACACACAATTTGACCAGGCTCCTGTGAGGCCATGGGACCGGAAGAACAGGGGCGTTGGTAGGGGGAAGGATGCTGAATTCTGCAAACTTGGTCAAAAGAGAAATGAAAGGAGAAATGGAAAACAGGATTCAACAGAAAGCTGGTATGAGTTTAGGGAGAAGGTCATCAAGGCTTAGTCATACCTACACAAAAATGTCCAAGCATCTGGTCGAAGCCTGGTAAGAAAATACAAGTTCTCACCTCTGATCATTTAAAAGCTACTTTTCAGAGCTCTTTGCTAACTCGGTTACACTTTGTCTGGAACAAAATGTTCCCATGTAACCACAGTTATTGCTACCTCTAAAATGCCCAAGGGAGTCTTGAAGGCAGTGGGACAACTTGACAACTAACAAGGTGCCATCATGGAGATCCTGTCAGAGAATGGCCGAAAACAAATGAAGTGATATTCACGGACCAGTTGCTCAGAAGAGGTATCACGGAGTAACTGAAATGTTTGAAATGCTTGAGCACTTACAAAAAGCCCCAAGGTTTGTTCTCTTAACTTCTTCTGATGCCTCCCATGCAAACTGAAACTCATGCTTTCAAATGCAGAGGGGGAAAAAATGACACCTAATTTTGAATGTGATTGGGTGCTTAAGTCTTCCACTGAAAAATCTCCAGCCATAAAAATGGCATTGTTTTTATACTCCAATTTTACATCTACATGCTTAGGTAAGGGATTAAAGCTACTGTCAAAAGAATGTTCCCCAGCATTTCCATGATTTCTTCCCAGGGTCTTTAAACTCACCGATATTAAAAGAAAAACAAAGAACTACAGCAAAGGCACATGAACAGAGCTCTATAAATGAAAAAATAAAAGACAAAAAAAGCAAACATCTTCCATTTCTTTAGTCAACCATCATGTAAGGATTTGCTTGCCCCAAAACTGCTCTGTGCTCAGGCCATTAAGAGAAGACTGATCTTGGAAATAGTCTTTCTCTTGCACTGACCCTGGTCTGTGTCTCCTGTCTAAGGCCTGGAAAATCAAGTCAGAGAGATTAAGATCTACTTTTTACCCTTGTACTGAAAAACCTTGCAAGCAAAGGGCAAAATTTTGCCAAGATAAGCAAGAAAATTTGGCTTAATTTTGTGTCTGGGTTATAAATACATTAAAAAGAGGGGGAAATTAGTCATGTATAAATAATAGCTCAGTTACATTCAAGAATATGTGGGTGGGTGTTCTAGGTGGAATAATTTGGTAAGGCAGAGCTCTTCTTCCTTGCTTTTCCTCTTCCTCTTAATTTATTCTTCTTGTTGAATATGTACTTCTACTTTTTAACTTTTATTTATATGTTGCTCTTCATTCGGTAGTCTGGATGATCTTTCTATAATGGGTCTTTACACACTTTTCTTTATGATTGGTTTGTAATGTACTAAACATTTTTAATAGATATCAACACTATGTAAAGCACTGAAGTGTATATCTAGGTGCACACTTCCATTTTCTTGATGTCAGGAGAATGCATATTTAAAATCAAGGGAATGCTTAACAGCTTTACTGTGCTAGTGTTGATATGGCTGATTTCACTACATTGAAATACAGTACTGTACAACCTGCTGCAACACCAAAGACCACCCTCTTCCCTCTTGCCTCTTCTTAGACATTTCTGCTCTTCCTTTTGTTGTTTTGTTTTATTTTGGTTGGTTGGTTGGTTGTTGGTTGGCTTGGTTTGGTTTGGGTTTGATTTCTCTCAAAATTCACCCTGACATGTAACATAATGCTGCAAAATTTAGGCTTCTGTCAAGCCTCCTGACCGTTGAATCTCCCCGCTACAGATGAAGAAAGCACCTGCTCTAGCTCTGCTATTTCCCATTTTGCAACTTAGCAGAAGTGAGGAATTGGAGAATCAGTGTAACCATGCCTGGTTTCAGAGCAAGACTCATCAAGGGTCTGGAAGGGGTACACCACCTGAGACAGGGGTGGCGTGACACACAGTGCAGTGAGTTGGAGTTACATGACAGCATTCCTGAGATGGCTCCCATTGCCCATGGGAACGTCTGGACTGTCAGCAAGAAGGCCAAGGCAAACAGTGGGGTTTTCTTGGCATTGTGTTAGTCTCATACCCTTCTACAGCAACCTCTAGTTGTTAAATGAGGTATTATGTACCATGCCTTCCTCTTTCTTTTTCCTTTTTCTTTTTAATTTTAACTGGGTGTTATTTACATCACTGAAATTATGGTGTTTGTTCTGGCATGCCATAGATAAGAAAGACTGTACTGGCCAAGATGCTGGGAATATTTGTGAGAAGTTATCCAGAGCTGATATTTAACGTAGTGCCTGAGCATATACCATGACCTGATATTTTATGCACTCAGTTTGGTAACAACACATAAGAGGGGAAAAGGCAAGAAACCTTGAGCTGTGGTTTCATTTTAAAACTGGGGTATCATGCTAGGTGTTAGGAAAGCATTCAAGAGCCCACATTGTCAACAAAAAGAAATTTCCCAGCTGCAGTAGGGTTTGGATTAGGCCTCTCACTGTGAGGGCAGAATTGGACGTTTCACCAGAACCACAAGCCTGATAGCTCTTTCCTTACATCCAGAGTCAACCAGGGAAGAGTTTTTTAATCCCAGTGATTAAAGGAGTCTTGTTCAAGCTGCAGGAGGAAACCCCAAAAGCTCCTGAATGCAGAATGCCACAGGTAGGAAGCAAGGGTCTCACCAAAGCCTGAGGACCTGGCAAAGAAACATTTTGAAGTCTTTTTTTTAATGCTTCTTTTGAAAAAGTGTGGCTATTCTTAGCATCTTTTCAACCTGTTCTAGCATGGGAATCTGTTCCTACTGCTCCTAATTTCCATGGAGTGCCTGGGCACACAAAGAAGTGAAGCTGGCACTGGCAGTTCTCTCTGTCTGGGAGTGTCCTTGTGTCACTACTTAGAAGATTCCAGGTTTACAGATAATTGTGGATAAAAAAAACTTCGGAAGCTGGAGCAATGAGAGACGTGTCCTCACTTCCTGGCGCTTTTGAGGACAGACACATGACCAGCCAGGCTGTCTCAGTGCTCACCAAGTGGTTCAACATGGTGGGGTGATGAACAGTAACGGAGACTCTCCAGAGTCATTGGCAAGAAGCAAGACTAGTGATATCAGGTTACTTCCCACAGGAAGGGCCTACAATGAAGAACAAGGTGTTTATCTGACATGCACGGTTGGGAGATTACATCACTGGACATACACAGCACCCACACACTGACACCTGCTATACCCGAAGTGGTCCCTGTTTAGCATCTGCTTTTCTGCTGTGGATACATTGTTCTGGCTGAGCTAACTTGAAATGTTTTAGGGAAGCATCCTGAACATTGCTGAGCAGAGATAGCACCACCCACGGATATAAAAGCATTGTTGAGACAAGCTCTACATAGGATGTTCTGCCAAATGGTTCCCTTCCCTTCCTCTTCTCATTTCCTTGTTCTCCTTCAGTCACCAGAGAATGCTAATCCCTTTATTTGTTTGTGTGTAAACTAGTGACTTTCCAGACCTCCTATGAAACGCATTTGACTGTAAGACTTTTCTGGAAAGAGGCAACAAGAGACACTGGAATTTTCTTTCCTGAATGATGACTTGGTGGCAGTTGGACTGGTCCCCTTGGACCTGAGGATTTTAATATTGCAGTATTTGGATTGACAGAGTCAGAATATGGAAAGCTCTGAATTGACAGCTGTAAACAAAAAGGAAAACACTAGAGCTACTTTAATTCTTCCTTTATATTGAAAATTTGTTTTCATTATCTGTTTTTGGCCAGCTTTAGAAACAACACATTTGCAATGTCTTGCTCATCCAAATCAGCAACCTTCTGACATTTTGTTCACAACACACAGGAAAAAAAACAGACACACAATGATATGGGAGAAAAGCATTTTCCATAGCTAAGCATGACAGTTTGTGAAGGAAAAAAAAATGTTGGTATACAAAGATGTGGGATTTGTATAGGCTTTCATGATTTTAAGTCTCGTGGAAATCAACCACCCACTTTACAGATGTGAAAAAGGAATAGTATTCTCACTGCTGAATCAAATGAGTGCTTTCTCAGCTTTTATAGAGGAACAAATCTCGGACTTCAGATGATAAGCTATTATTCTCATCC
This sequence comes from Tyto alba, assembly GCF_018691265.1. Classification (NCBI taxonomy): domain Eukaryota; kingdom Metazoa; phylum Chordata; class Aves; order Strigiformes; family Tytonidae; genus Tyto; species Tyto alba. Next base: position 45,003,331 of record NW_024881275.1, on the reverse strand, counting down.
CCTGCAATCTAATATCTAAAATGTACGCTCTCTGATGTGAGCCAGGTTTTGGATTTCAAACACCTATGAAGAATATGGTCCCTCAGCAGGGGAGTCAAATCAGCTAAATACCAAGCAGTTAATTGAGTATGGAGACACCTACAGACAGCACATTCATTGCTGGTTCCAAAATTTTCTCAGAACAGAATATGTAGGAATAAAATCTAGGCACTAGGTACTTGAGTCAGAACTTCCTTGCCTTGTAGGTACATTGGCTGAAATCCTTTTCTTCACCCTTTCTTTCCAGACAAAATTGGTTCCCTCTGCCTGTTAAACTCCTTGGTTAGCCACAGGATCATCTATTCCTCCCCTAACCCTCTCCAGAGACAGTTGGCAGGGTGAGCTGGGATCATCACCTTCCCTGACGTGGCTGGGCATTTCAGAGGAAGATGCAAGAGCCACTGTGTCAGACGGCTCTGAAGGCTCACAGGGCAGACCTGGGCTCTTGTCCCTGCACCAAAAACTATTCATCTGCTTTACCTGGTAACATGCTTAGTGTAGTGATGTTGCTGGGGCTTTAGAAGAGCCTCAGCTCTTCTGTCATGGTGCTTTTAGGAAATGTGGCCACAGACCTTGCCTCATATAGCTGTAGGAGTCCTTCCAGTCCCCCAACCCAGCTGCTGTCACTGGGAAAGCAGCAGTGCCCTTAGACCTGCTGTCAGCATTTCCATTCATTCCCTCTACAGATCAGGCTCTCCAGTCTTCCCTCTCCCATTCATGTCTCCAGGGTACTCCCTATCCCCTCTTCCCTTCCCTCTCCACTTCCCTCTTTCATCCCTCTCCCTCCATTCATCCTTTGTCTTTACGCCGATCAGTTTTGCATTTCACAGCTCCCCTCTGCTTTCAGGAATGGAGCCCTATTCATGTCAAAGAGTAGACTGAGTAAGAGTGTTGGAAGGAGAGTTACTCCAAGTGTTCCCAATGTTGTACCCCACAGGTATGTCACAAGTCTTCTTAACTCTGGTTGTCCCCTTCCAAGGGCCTTGGTGGAGCCTTGCTGTGTATCACACAGGGCAAACTGTTCTCATGACAACCACTTTTGAGCTCACATGTGGGTCAAAGGTTTTTTTCTACTGTTACTCCCTTAAGCAGTAGTGCTAGTAAGGGATTGGTACGTGCCCCCTGTACCCACAGGGTCAGAACATCTCTATTTTGGTACAGCAAAGAGCAGAAGCACAGTTCTAACATTTGCCAAAAAAGAGGAAATGAGACTTTTGAAGTAATGGCTCTTCTCTTAAAAGGGCATGAGATGTGAAAACCACAAACTCCAGGTAACCAGCTACTTCTCTTGTGATGTGGATACTTATCGGCACATAGTGATCCCATAGTGTTCCAATATGTGATTTTCGCATTTCCCAAAAGAAAATGGGGGAAAATAAATCAACAAATAAAATCACACTTTGCTTAAAAAAAGAAGTCTTATCCCATCTTTTCACCCCAGTCTACGGCTTTCACATAAAAGATATACAGCAGATTGTTTCATCAAAAAGGAAACTAGTGACTTTTGCATCAGTTTGAGAATTTTATTAAAACCATAGGTTTCCATTCTGTACAAAACTGAGGAGCCTTCTTTTTTAAAAAAAAATAAATGTATTAACCACGGAAGAAATAATGCAGTGGTTTATTGATAAAAATATCTGAAAGCTATATACAGGATTAATACCACACAACTGTATTAATGTAGACTGTCAGCAACTTTAGCAATATATACAAACTACACACATAAATATCTTATTTACAGCTAATAAATAACATCCAAAGCTAAATCATGTGTCCTCATGTACAAGAACCTTCACTATTTTGTATCCAAGTTCTGTATGTGTTTGTATTTGATCCTGTATTAAGAGCACACGTGTTCAGACACTTGACTTCCAAAGAACTTAACTCTTAAGAGAAAATTGCAATAGAATGTGAAGTCTATAGGGAATAAATCATTATATTTATTTTTAGATGTCTCAAAGGCAGTGGCTCAATACTCAACCCCACCTTCAGTGACTCACATCGCTGCTATAGTTTAAGGGTTAGAAAACCAAATGTGAGCGATTTCAGAGTTACTAATGTTCCAACATATTGCACTGTTTAAGACTTTTATCCCCAAATATACTAGCAGCCACAGCTGGAAACAAAACAAAACAAACACAAAAACAACCCAAATAAATTGTGTACATAAATGCATACATGTTGGTTTTGCTTTCAATATGGGATGATATTGGAGAAATCACCACCTCCACAGTCTTGCACATGCAGGAAAAGACTACAAAACCCAGCATCAATAGCTCACATTACACTTCTCAGTGTCTACCTTCAAGCCCTTCTGCCTTCCCAGTACTTTATCTTCTAGTAAGCTAAAAGAAGGCTATTTCAGAGCACTAGAAAAGATACATTACTTAAAGGGAAAGCAGAATGCCTTCAATATATCTATTTTTGGCAACTTCCAGCATGCTTAATTCAAGTGTTTTTCAGAGCATTAATTCTTGTGCATCATACAAACAGGCTCCATTTAACTATCACAGCTCCTGCCCCTTGCTGAATTCCACCTTATGTTGGAAAACCAAGCAACTCCCAGGAATAGCACTGTATCACATTCAAGCAATAAACCAAGGTGGGTCAACAGCAGTCACAATTTCAATACAGGGAAGCATGAGCATGCTTGTCATTTGTCAAGAGGATTCACTTGCACTGAAGACTGCATACAGCAGCTACTCAGCTGCCTGACTGACATGTGGTGTCAAAGAGCAGAGAAACTGTCACAGTTTTGGTATATGGGATGCAAGCAAGTAGTGGGAAAAAAAAATAATAATTAAAAAAAAAAAATCTGTTTCCTGCGGTTTCTGGTAGTTCAATTCCTTTGAAGTTCCTTATTCAGTGTTGGAGGCTAGATGGCTCCATTTTCAAGGAATGAAAGCACAGATGCAAAGTTGAATGTCTGCATAGGACACTGGTACTGCTGTTTTCTCCTATGACTGTTATTTATTCCAGGGTAAGCTGCATAGAAATATATAGCTTAACAGATGATACCTATTGCTAAGTGGCACTGGCATCTACCCCCAGTACAACACATTCATAACCACAAACTAGAAAATTCATCCCCATATTAAGTCAGTCCCTGACAACTTTTAGTAACACACAACAAAGGTGTTTTCACATGAGAAATCTACTCATTTGCTAAACACACATTTGAAGACAATGAACTCCAGCCACCGAAGTGTCTGAAAATTCAGTTAGCCAAGACAAAAAAACCTTTCCAGTTTCAGAAGACTCCTGGAAAGAAAGAAAAGCCAGGTACAGGGCTTTGCTTCTTTTCAATAAATACTAGAAAATCGCTATAGAGGATTCAATGTTGAGAAACCTTGTCACAAGGCACCATGATTAAGCAAAATTACTTATTCCTTCCCAGCACTCAAGCCTTTGGCAAGTTGTTTTGTGGGTTTCTTTCTGTTTTTAACTATTTGGATAATGCATCTTTATGGTTAGTAACATTGTATGCTAAGACTTCCTTACAAGAAGTCTCCTAAGATAGCTAGGAATAGCAGGCAAAAAGCCAACAGCAGATAAATATTTCTATATATTTGGTTCTGAACATCCAGTCCATGGGGATGAACAGACTCTCCTTCTCCCCAGTGTGGAATATCTTAATTCTTGTCACTTAAGCAGATTCATGAGCAGAATTTTCTTTAGAGGCTTTCTTGGCACTGTGAGGAGGAAAAAAAAAAAAATAAATGAAGAGACAGGTACAGTGAAGAGGAAGACGGAAGGTACTTGTTCCTTTTTGATTTATTTTTAAGACTTCAGATTACAAAATACTGCTTAACAGGAAAATAAATTATGTGTTTGGTCTTTTCCTGGCTGCTGCTTGATTTTACACGTCAGATACACACACAGAGCTCTCAAGGCCTCCCTAGGTCATTGTCCTAGAGTGAAGGTCAGAACACATGCCTTTTTATGCAGAAGTAGATCTCAGTCTCAAAGTGTCCCCATGAGACCTTTCACACACAGAAATTGCACTAAAATAAATATAACCACTTCTCCAGCTCAAACTTTAGTGGATAAAGTCCAAATAAAGCTGGCCCCATGTTTGAAGGTTTACTCTGGGTCAGAAAAATTATTGATCAAAAAGTTAAAGTGCACCAAGGGCTATTAAATACAAAGACTCAATCTCTGATCCAAATCAGAGATGCAAATCTCAGAAAGTCACTCACGTGACAGTTGCCAGCAGAAAGCAGTGTGCCAGGGAAAGCACCTGTGTATGCCTGCTCAGTTTCTGTACCAGCCTCCAAATCTGCCACTGGCCAGTGAGGACGAAGGGCCCTGGACTGAGTCAGTATGGATGTTTGGATGTCCTTCAATTATGGGTAAATGTAGGGCATCTTTAGATAACGCATGCTTTCCTCTTTGTGTTAGTGCCTTGTCTATAAGCATCCTCTAACAGTAATTTATGCTTGGCCACTGTGTGAATGTGAGAGGCAGTGACTTGTACTTGCTTTTCAGACTTGCTAGCAACCACACAAGGAGGTGGCTAGCAGAGAACCAGATTAGCAGTTTTTAAGCTTACAAAGCTGCCATAAGAAAACCCCAGGTTAGTTTGGGTTGTGATGCTTCAGAAGCCTTGAGAAGACTAATTCACAAGTCAAGAAAATTAGGAAGTTTTGTTAGATCCTCCAGCTACCATTCAAGTTTCCACCCAACCCAGAAAAAAGAGTGATCACTCATACCCTCCTCTCTTCCTGTTGACAGGCTGTTCCAAGCATTTCACAAATATTGCTGCCTCTTCTCCCTTACTGAGATGAGAGGTGCCATCTCGAGAACAGAACACCACCCTGTGGAATAAATACTGGACAGTCACAAGACCGAGCAAGACATCTCTTTTTAACCATAGGAACAGGACTGGTGCTTGGAAGCAGTATTTATACTTTGTCATGTGGGGCACTACTCTTTACAAGCCTGTGAGAAAAATTATTTTCAAAAGAGAATTCTGTGACAAAACAAACACTGTGCAAGAAAAACTGGTAAAAGCATTATGCATGGACCTCAAACTGTAGCCATAATTTTCGCTGGTCCTTTGCATAAAATCTTGTGTCTAAAGTCTCTTGGATCTTTATTTACACCAGTCCTTGTGTGACTTTGCCAGGTGAACGATCTTGGAAGAAAGCCTTACTCCCTCAAATGTTTGCAAACAAAGTAGGTTGCCAATTCCAGCAAGCCTGAACAGATGCTTTTCTATTTATCAGTACTTTCCCCACACCTATATTTGTTCAGCACTAATAACTGCTCTTCAATCTAGTGACTGTTTTACTTATTCAAAAGAGGAACATACTATTCGCAATATTGTACATAGGACATGCATACGCTGTTATGTGTCCATTTTCTGCTAACAGACCTCATGTCTATTGTATATGACTATTTCAAAAGATTCATGTCAAAGCAGTTCAGTTCAGATTTTGCTATTTTAACATTCATGCATTACCAACATCCTGCAACAGTTGTTTCAGTTTTTACCCACCATTCAGGTATTCAACTCCTAAGAAAATCCAGCTTAATGAAGCAATGGGTTTTTGTGCAAATACACTTTTGGAAGGGTTTCTAAAAATCTCCTAATCATGGTCTTCATAAGAAAACTTGTGCAAATGTCCAACAAGGGAAGGAGGAGAGGAACTGCAAATACAATCAGAGATGCTGACTCATGGACCTCCTCTCCTGCATATTATAACTAACCTGAGGCACATGAGACAGTGGTATGCAAATCAATTATGTGTGAGTAAAACTACAGATTGCAGATCCCAGTGGAAGCAAATAACTGAACCTGACTGACATAAATGCTAGTTTGGTGCCACTAGAGCCCTGATTATCAGTGCTGCACCCATTTGTAACTGCCTTCCATGTTTTGTCTCACCCTGCGGGATACTGGGAGTCAGGAAGTACTGTCAATTAAAACTAATATAGCTAATAACAATTAAAATAAGTTACTTTTTCTGAGTTTCTCCTGACTTCACTCTGACTCTTTGGATGTCAAATGTAAAAGGTGTCCACCAGTCTGACCAGCTGAAGAAAGTGTCTTTCTCCCACTGCAGCTTCAGCATAAGCAGGTCACCAATGTCCACTTCTGTGTAAATCAGGAAGGAAAAGGTCTTGTTTGAGGAGACTTCAGGCCTGCGGGCAGGGGAATAAGGAAAAAGAAACAAAAATTAAAAAAAAGGAACTGTTGGACAGATAAAGAAAGTTAAGGGGAAACAGAACCAGGACTTTACATACTTCAGAGAAGAAGGAAGCAACCTTCTCCATAATTCTGATGGATGGAATAAGGAAAAAACACCTTAATCTTTTGTAGAAGCACAAGGAAAAGCTTTCTGCAGCAGTAAAATCCTGGGACAGACTGCCAGAAAAGGGATGTCTTCTCCAGTGTTGGTGGCTCTCAGAGAAGCCGGACAAACACCAGCCAGGAACAGTTCAGGGTCCTCATAGCAGAAAACAGACTTTGGTGCTTTCTACCCCCATTCCCTGCCAGCCTATGTTCAGGGATGCAAGCACAGACTTTTGCTTATTTGCAGAGCTGTAGAAGCAAATCCCATGTCTCCCTCAGCTTCTGCACTGAGGCCTTCAAACACAAACAACTCCAGGTTGCAGTCTGCTTTTAAGGAGCTTTAGCACAGCTGGAACATGACATAAGGAAACTGAAGAGAGAAGAAAACAAGAAACCTGCCACGCCTGAAAAATTCTTATTAGGCTGAGACACGGGTCAGATTCATGTTTCTGTATTTCATATCTCATATCAAGAACAGCTCCTATTGAGCTTGGATCATTAGCTTCAGCAATGGATGCTTCCCCTTGATCAGGGACAAGAGCAGATTCTGGGACTCTGTGAAGTTTTTGTAGCTGGAGCTAGAGCAAGGTTTTCAGCTAGGTCTTTAACAGAGATAGGCTGCCTCAGCAATACATTGTAGTTGTTTCTGTAGCTACTCACAGTGTGAAAGCAATGTTCTCACTCTCATCTAGAGTGCCATAGAGAGAGATCAGGAATGGCTGGTTTGTCTTGGTCGTATTAGTCTTTCCAAAGAAATGGATCTTGACCTGGTAATGAAAGACTGAAAGAACACCAAAGAAAAGGTCATTAGGAAAAAACTCAACCTCCAAAGAGACTTCTGGTGACAAAACTACTCAAAAACCCTAAGGCTGGAATATGCCAACATCACTAAACTAAGGAGTTCAGTTCCCTGGAGGTATCCAGGAAACTATTTTTGTGAGGAAGTAAAGATTAGGATGCAAGGAAATCATGATTAAAAAACACCTTTGTGATTCTTGCAACTAAACTCTGCATTTAAGTTAACTGACAGTATAATAACCCAGAGTCTGGTGTATCACCTTTAAACCTCTTATAAATGTGTAAGACTTGCCATCCTTGACTTGAAACAAGTGAGCTCTGCCCTCCTCAGAGGAACCTTGGTGAAAAAAATTCAACCCACTGACACTGCAGATTAAACATCAAATGCCAACAAAACACTAGTCTGGCAGCTGTTCTAACACTGCAGAAATGTGCCCTCTTGATTGCTGGTCCATTACAGAAGAAGAATATGATGTGGTACAGCCAAAGCAAGGGAGAAAAACCCCATAAAGTATTAAAAAGAACCCAGAAGCTATTTTTCTTCCAGTTCTTTCTGGCAGTGTCCTTCTTGGACCTACCACTGTGGCAATGGGAATCAAGAAGTACTGTGATATTCTAATGAGGGCTGGCACTCCTCTGGCAAAGGCACTATGAAAGGCACAAGTCTGATGGTTGCATATCTTTAAAGAAGTTGCTTATCAGGCTGAGCTCTGTCAATTATTTTCCCAGCAGTATGAAAAATTCATTTGCATGAAAAATACTGAAAAAATTCTGAAGACTCGGGTGTTTCAAGTGGCCAGGCCACAGAGTAAATCTTAATTTTGCTACTTAGAAACTTGTTACAAAATACCTTCCTTTTTGTATTCTACCGCCCACCTCCACACCTTGAGTAAGATGACACTTTTTCTGAGACTGCACTTTAACTTGTGCTTAATTGCAAACAGCAGTCAAGCTTTGTCCCTGCTTACCAGACACCAAAGCAGCAATATTGTCATCTACAGCACACACACACCCTGACACACAGCTGAGCAAAAGTACCAGTCTTCCTCACCAGTAAGCTAGCAGGACCTACCTTTATATGGCATCTGAGCACGGGTCTTCAAGTACATTTTGGTGTTTCTCTTTGTTCTCACTCTGTTGACCTTGTAACCCAAATTGTTGCAGCGGTTCTTCCGGCAGCTCAGGCAGAGACCCTTCTCAAAGGCCTCCTTTGTGTTGCAGCGGTAGGCCATGCTGGGCTTTTCTTCATAGAGGAGGGAGTCAATGAAGAGGTGGATGGATCGTTCGTGGGAGCATTTCACCAGCTGATCCACATCTTGAAAGAATGAAAAATACGTATACATACATTCATATGATGATACAAACCCCTAAGCAATGCTGTCAAAAAGTGTGATCCACCATACCAGAGCTTGGCTTTGTAGGATGACTTTAAAAATCACTTAAAAGAACAAGTTCCTGTGCCTCTCAGATCTTTGCTTGCAGGAAACCTGCAGGCTATTGGAGATATCCCACGGGATGTTATACTGTTTGATTCAGAGCAGCCTCACCTGCAAAGCCTTTTTCAGCAATCAGACGGAGTGCTTCTCCCAAGTTGCAACCTGGCTGGAAACCTCCACCATTAGGATAAATATCAATGTGTCCAACAGGCTTCTGGATTCCAATGCTGCGGTCTGGAGAGCCTCGAGTATAGGTGTGTAGGACATCCACAAAGTCAGCATCATCTGGGGAGAGGCGGGTGAGGGCATCGGCATACTCAAAAGTAGGACCAGCTGGATCCAGTCCTTTATGGGGCAAGACACAAAGAAAAACTGAGATTATTGTCTGCCAAAGACACAGACAGTGATAACATGCTAAACTCAGCTACCACATTGGGCTGGAAGTATTGCATATGGTGTTGGTGTCACTGCAGACACTACAGTAGAATCATTTAAATAGCATTCATGTGTACAAGAGAATCAAATACACTACCTTGAAATGCTGACACTACTGAAACAATAAGGCATATGTAAACACATGCAAAGAAGCCCAGATAACTTCCTCACAGCTGTAGCATTTCCAGTGTACATATTTTCTCAATGCTTTCCTTTCATGTCAAGAATTGTAAAACTTCTATCTGAAGTGTGGAAAATGTCTTGCTGCTAACTCCCTGCTAGGGGAGCAAGCAGGAAACAAATGAGAGCTTCACTGTCTACGTGCCTAAGAGGAAGGGGAATGTTATGGTAAACTGTCAGACTGCAGCAGCACTGACATCAAAAACATCCAGAGCTATTCTGCCAGTGAACAAGTACCATCTCTTAAATCCAGACAACTACTTGAGAGAAGACTGAAGGCAGAGCTGAAGGGACATGTCTTTTCTGCAGCCATCATGTGGGGACAGGCACCTGGGTTGCCCATCCCTGATTAGGCTCACCTCTGGCCTGAGCTGCCTCCCATTCTGCTGTGAGGACTTCAAGGACCACATCCCATCCCTCCCTGTGCCCAAAGGCAATGCTGTTTTGCCAGGGAAAGGTTCAGCCTGGGCACCGAGGGGGCACAACAGAGGGTTACTGGTATTTTGAGTGATTTGGCAGCCTCAGTGAAAGCAACAAAGCTGAAGCTGAATGAAAGGAAGGGTAGAGGGACTAATGTTTTGACCTCCAGATTTTAATCTGCCACCTCTCAGGAGTCAGCTTTTCCTGATGCAATTGCTGCTCAGCCCACCCCCCCGCATACCTGGGGATCTGGGATCACAGCCAGGCTCAAGTGAAAGGGCAAGGGTCCCAGGAAGAAGGGAGCAAGGCTCCCATTTGAATGATGCTCCCAAGCTCTCAGCAGCAAAGACACCAGAGATGAGTGATTTTCTTAGGCTCATTTGCTGATGTTGGCATTTCCTTTGTCACGGAGATCAGCTCAGCTCAGACTCAGCTCTCCAGGTGCTGGGCTGTAAACCAGCCTCAGAGTGGCTGTGTGCTCTGTCTTGTCTAGCACAATTCTCAGCCTCCAAAAATCACCCTCAGCAGACGCCTAAGCATGCATAGGAACAGGACAAGCATACATACACTTTGCTCCTCTTCCCAAAACTCTTCTAGTATTATATTCAGCATAGAGTATTACTTGATCCTGTTAGGATTAATTTCTTTTAGTAATCCACACTGGATCTTTTCTGATTATCTGTCCAGTGTTCCTCTGAGTCTATATAAGCACCTTGCAGAGCTCTTTGCCATGGGATGCTGTGGTTGCAAGTACCACACCCACTGCAGAAGGATCTACCTCCTCTTGTTTTTGAACAGCTCTCACCAGCTGCAAAGGATGACCACCTGCAGGAACACAACCAGCTGAAGTTCTCATGCTGCAAGAGATACTGTGACCTTCTCCAAGCCACGGACTTGGCTAGTTCTGATTACATCCTCCCTCTGCCCCCAGCTAGTCTCTTCTTCATTTCCCACTCATTTCTTGTGCAGAAGCAGACCAAGGCTTCTCACCCACCACCTTGTTCTTTTCTGAACCTTTTCTAGTTCTGCTACAGACGTATCAGCCCCGATGATTCAATAAAGTGTGAACACATAACCTAAGTACTGCCAACAAGCAACAATTATTCTAGTTATTTTCCAGAGGAACATAATATTTCAGCATGGAAGAGACAAGACTCTCCACTCCACAACCACAGGTTTTCTTACCAGTAATTCTGTTCACCTTCTTCTTGGTCAGGCTCCCAGCAATGCCAGCAGCATGAGCACCTAGACTGTACCCCAGCAAGTGGACATTGTTGAGAGGATAATTGAATTGCTCCTGCAGAAGACAGCAATTTGTTTAAAGTTTTAAGTCAAATGGGAAAACATCAGAAGGGAAAATATTTTGTAAACACTTGGATTTTTCTTTGAGCCAAATGGAAGAAACACTAAACACAATTAACATAGTTTTGTGCCATACTAGGTCACTTGAGATAACTAACTTAAGGCAAAATTTAAGCAGGCAGGAATGCAGAATGAAGGACAGAACACAGGACATACTAAAAGTTTTCAGCCACCCCCTCCCCACCAGTTTCTGGATCTCCTAAGTATTTCCCAAGGGCAGGGCAGGCTTCGGTTTCCCAAAGTTCAGCTGATATATAATATACAGAAACATATCTTTCACAGCTACCTCTCACAGAACCTTCAGGAATGCTGTGGACTCACACGGCTCCACAGACCACAAGGTGAAGTTTCTGGAATGCACTATAAAAGTCAGTCTTGTGTAAGAGACAACCATTAAATTAAAACTGGGATTTTACCAGTCCAGCAAGAACAGTCTGCAGCAGCTTAACTCCATCTATCCAACAGGAGATGATTAACACAGCTGCATCATTGCTGTTTTGTCTCACATTGTACATAATATTCTAGGAGATGTTTGACCACATGTCTTACCTCCATCCAGTCAATAAACATAGCAACATCCTTTCCCACCAGCTTAGTGTATGCAGCAGACACTGGGTAGTGCTGCTGAGCTCGAACTAGCCAGTCCACCACAATGACGTTTGAATCAGGTTCCCTCTTGTACAGAGCATCCACCAGCTTCGGGACCCAACTTTCATACATTCCTGTCACCTGTTGGGTGGGGTTTTTTAATTAAAAAATCAGATATCTTATTATTATCTGCAGAGTAGACACCTCAACTGATGTATCTAGCACAGTTTATCAGGAGTCTGGTTAAAAGGGAGATTCCTCCCCTTTCTTCTTACCGTCCATCCATGGATCACCACAAAGGTTTTACTGGTATGGTTGAAGTTGCACTGTGCCAGGCTGTCAATCCGCCCAGGAACCAGGTAGCACACATCCTCATCGGGCTCTGCAGGCGTCCGTAAGGAAAACTTGCTCTCAATTCCCCCAAAATTGGTCTCAGCTTCTGCTATGCAAAAGCACAGGAAACATACAATAGTGGTTTAGGAGTATTAGGACAAACTGTTCAGAAGTCACAGGTACAATGGTGGAAAGACATCAGGAACAGTCAAGAAATGGGACGTGTTTTTTGTTTCCTACAGCACTCCTTTTTCACCACAAAGGCCATATGAAGAAGAAATCCAAGGGCGAAAATTGCTCACTCTCCAACATCCTGATGAAACTGTGAGAATATGGCCAGGTCTCAGAGAAGTATGAATTCCTTTTAGGAGTCAGTATTTTCCCCATTACATTATTAACAGGAAACCTGTGAATTACCACAGCAGTGCAGAAAACTGCACAGGACAGTCATAGACAGTACATGCAGGAAAGTAGCAAGTTCCTACCACTCTATTACATAGTTTGGTGGTGCATCTTCCACATGACTTCATCAATAATCACTGCCTAACAAGGCTCTTTATAGTGCACAGTAGTTGCAGTGCACTAAAAATAAGAGCTGCAAAGTCACCACTGTTTTACAAAATGCTAGTTTTAGTTTTTTTACCAGAGAAAAACAGCAGGTGCGATCAGACTAAGGAAACTGAACTAGCAAAGCAGAAGCCTGTATTTTGAAGGCAGGATTTATTCAGATCATCTGACAAGCAACACGGCAGGAAAGAATCTTCTGCCTGAAGCTATTTTGAATGGAAGGGATGGGGGAGGTAAGGATCCTGTACTGGTGGTAACAAAGTATGTGATGGCCTGAAAAGATGCTGCCTTTGAAAACTTCCTCCAGCTTCAAAACCCAAGTTTTCCTTTTGTTCCTGCCAAGGCTGAGAAGTGATGAGGCTTCATGCTTACTACTTCATTTGTCTAGGAAGAAACTTAAACGCCTCCCCTTTTTACATCAGAATCAACACTTAAGTACCTCTATATCCAGCAGACCCTGTAATTAATTGGACTTAAAATCCAAGGCTTTCCAAAAATCAAGCCCCACTTTGGCAACTTGCATTTAGCAAATATTGACTGCCTGTTTTCCAAGTGCAGCTGAACTCACGCCAATTCCGTCCTTCTCAGTGTTACGTTTCCTGGCATCATGACCACCAAGCTTTCGCAAACTCCTAAACATACATTAACCAATGGCTCCAAGTCACCATACAGAATGCAAAGGGATGCAGTGAAGACCTCATGCCAGACATGTAAAACAGATTTCCACTTCCCTTCTTCTCCCATTGCAGAAGAGGGCTTTCTATGGTAACTGATAGATTTGTATTTCTCCATAAAGTTGTCCTGCATCACTCTGAGGCAATAAATAATGAACTGTTAGGTTTTTTCTAAAACTTGGGTTTTCTGGTCTTCTCATTCAAACTAACAGGCCAGCAGGGCACTGACTTATGCCTGACCGCACTCAGACCTCAGGTAGCTGTATAAAGACTGAGAGATTCTTGCTGTGCTTGGAGGGCCACAGAAATCTGAGTCTAGCCTCTTACAGGAGGTGTAAAACCAGCACACAGGCTGGCAACAAATGCTCATATACAAGCCTCAGAGAGGCTGCCATCATCCACAATCAACAGCCTAACATTGCCTGAGTTCATCAGGATTTCTCACCTGCTGAAAGCAAAGCACATGCAGGGCAGTAACAAGAACTGTTCACTGAACAGAGGCAGTGCTCAGTTTTAGGTTTTGACCCTGACTGCACTAGGCTGGCTAGCTAAGCCAGCATAATTACACTGAGGGCCCCCTTCCTGCCTCCTTCCCCCTAAAGTAAGGATGAAGTTTATGAAAAACACCTTTCTCCAAGCCAGTAGAAGTATTCACACGATGGTGAATAAAAGACTTTACCTACTGAAAGCAAAATTCACCAAACTAACCAAATACTGATCTTTTTCAGAAGTTGCCCCTTTCTTATATTTTTGCACATTCAAAACTTCCATTTTCTCATCGAGAGAGTACAAAACCTCTTTAGGAAATATATCTATTTTTTAGCCAGAAAAATTCCCAAAGGCTGATGGGTTAAATAACAACCATAACTTTTCACTCCGCAGTGAATTCAGTAAAAACTTGACAGGACCAAGAATAGATTTTAACTGTAAGGCATACAATGCAAAGACTTTCCATCATGTATATTCCTGCCCAGCACAGGAAGGCAAACAAGAATAACCCACCTGCCTTCTAGTTAATAGTGCTTCCTTTCATACTTAGATATCATTTCCCTTCCAAATTATAGCTATCTGAAAATCATCCAAAATCTAAATTCAATTGATATCCTGTGTTGCAGTGTGTTTTCAATTACAAACACATGGTGGAATTTTCTTATTAGTTCAGATCACATCTCTTTTGGAAATAAGCTTGTCATAAAAGAAATATAAAATTTTACATGCATCATACTTAAAGGTGCACTTAGAAAAGTACACCAAACTTAGACAGATTGCAGTACAGTGGCACCTACCACTGAAGATGTGCAAAGTGCTTCACAAATTTTCATGTAATTCAGCCTAAAAATCTTTGGGTGGGATTTAAGGACATAGGAGCACTGAGATGCAGTCACCACCAGGAAAGCAGCAGCTGCAGAGCAACAGTCCATGAGTTAGGGAAACGGCAAAAGGCCAGTCTGCTCAGTTAGCTATGTTGTATCAGGAATTAGAAAGTCAGAAAAAATTATTGTTAGGATCTTCAATGCTCACAGAAAGTGTCATGTTGTCTAACGTCCACCTATGCTCGGTTCCCCACAGCACAATACCTTCTGGATGAAGGAAATGTGTGTGGTAGAGTTGGTTAGAGACTTCTTAATGATGTGCTCATCACGAAGGTCTCCTCAAAATTTGCCTGAGTTAGGCTTTGTAAATTCTGTATGGCTCAGAGCATAAGAAAACTTGTCAGCACCTCACGTTGCACTGCACATGTGCAGCAGTACCACTTTACCTCCCACCTTCTGCGGATTTTTAGAAATACAATACAGAGGTATAGTATGTACACACTCACCACACATACTGACACCTATATGCACCTTGCTTTAAAACTGCAGCAGGGATGCTACAAATCGTATCACTTCAGAAAACTAACATTTCTCACTTCTGCTTTTGTATTTCCTTAAGTGTCTTGGCCTATTTAGAAAAAGTGATTCAGAACCAAACGTTGTCATACACAGACTTTTATCACAGACCTTTTCCTGGTGAAGAGTCTCCTTGAATCATGTCCTAACTGAGCTAGTCAAACAGTTGGGTCTCATTCTTACAGCCTTACACAAAACCAAAGAAATGCAAACAGTCAGTGTACACACTCACCACTGGTTAGTTAATGATGGGTTTTAACCCAAGTTAAACAAAGGAAAACCCAGAAATGCAGAGTCTTTAGCATGTTTCTGAAAGGTGGATAAAAATTTACCTGAATTTGCATCAGGTTTACATAATGTAGATACAGAAATTACATATAAAGGTATTTATGTGCATCCATACTGAGACATTGAAGTAATTTTTAGTGACAAGAATACAAGTCCATTTCTAAACAAGGCCCTGAAGAGAAGCAGATCTGGAAGTTAAAAATGTCTAGAAGTTAAAAATGTCTAGATAAAACAAATCCATGCTTTTGCAAAAAAAAAATTAAAAAAAAAAAAAAAAAAAAAAAATCACACTTTCCCAGATTCAGCAGAGATACAAAGGTATGTGTTCTGTATTGCAAAAGTTTCCAGGTGCACAATTGTAAATACAAGCCCCCCATTACAAAATAAAGTTCTGGCCACTGCTACCTGCTTACAGTTAACAAGGTGACCTACAAAGCAATTATTTAGGGAGCTGGGAAAAGAAGCAGAATTAAGAACTAAGCCACCAATTTCAGACCTGAGCTGGCTTTTCTAACAGCGTACAAGCTGTGTTGCCAAACTCCACTTCATCATGCTCTGCAAACTTTCTGATGCTTTTCTTACACCTCCACTTATATAATCTCAGTTTTCATATTTTAAAAAGCTCTCCTCTATGTCAAGGTGTAAAGAATATCACAGAACTCAAAAGAAAGTGGAAAAAAAAGAAGCTTAGAAACTGAGAAAAGTCTGTAGTTTCATTTTCCTGTTTAAACCTTGTGACACTTTTGACTTGGATTTTGTGAAACTCCATTCAGTTAGGGACTCCTATCAATTTTTAAAGCATTCCACTGACTTTAAGCATGTCTGACACAGTACAAATACAAGTTCACGGACTAATCAAGTTTCAAGTTTCCTTCATGGGAAGGCCAAGGCAACCTGACAACTGATTTTGATGAAGAAAACTGTTTATCACTGGTGAACTGGCTGGAAAATGTGAATTTTGAGGAAGTTACAGCATCTGGAACATTAATAAAGTTAAACTGCCCACATCAGACACAGGATGCCAAATATGATAACAATGCATTTGCCAGAATCAGTGTATCTGAACTATGGTTTTAAAAAGGGTATCTTTGATAAACAGCAATTTCATAGTGTTATATACACAGAAACTGAAATACTATTAGCTACGTGCAAAGATCATTAGAAATTATACAGTTAGACTGTGTAAACTCAAGCCCACACAGACATGCACGTACACATACATGCACAGCAACAAACATCTGCATACATCTTTTATATAACCATCTGGAGTTATCTAGAGTAACTCTTCCCTCAGCTCATAACCAACATTAGGATGATCCAATCAATCAGTCTTACTGAATTCCTAAATGAGTTCAGAAGCAAACTCGTGGTCAGCTGTACTAAAGGGGCTGTATCACAAAAATTGTTATTGCTTAATTTGACCTACACCATAAACTGAAGGCAGACTACTGTGTGTTGCAATCCCATGAAATCTACCCCACAAGTCAGGTTATTGTTTAACTTTGTTGTAAAGAAATTACAACTTCAAGTTTATTTATGTTTTCCTTAATGGCAGAGCCCTGAGAGTACATTCTCCTTCACTTCCCTGGCAGAATCAACGGAAAGAGCAACACCTCTGAAAAGCAACTGGGCCCAAGATCAGGGACCTCCCAGCTCAAGTCTTGGCAGCTGGCAAAACAAGAGCAAACTGCTGTTCTCTCTCTGTGCACATGGGTGCTCACCCCTCTCCAAGGCACTCCCTGTCAAATAGATCCTTACTCAGCTGCAGTTGGGAGGCCTGTAACTCAATCCAGCAGAGCTCTTGCCATCCAATAGTCCCTCTGGGATATCTGGAATTAGCCCAAGACAATAAAATGCAATCACTGTCAGGCTTTGCAGTAATATGGAGGAAAGGATGCATGAGAAAGCCATACCATGCAAGTACATCCCGTAGAGAAGGGATTCCAGCAAGCTTTTAGGAGTGCTAGTGTTCATGCTGTTCTCCAGCACACCTTCGATGTCCGATAGCCTCATCTCTGTGCCTTCTCAGAAATGCAGTTTCTGGTAAGACCATGTCACGCTACCCTGACAGGTCCATCCCAAACACAGCCATGGCAAAAGCCAGCAGCTCAGATCACACACCCTGACTCTGGATTTATGCTGGTAAAAATAGAGATCAGAATGTATTCCTAGTAATGTTTTTCTCTTTTCCTGGAACACCAATGTTATCTTCACCTAGAATATATTTGCCATGTTTGTTAAATACTTTGGATTCCTGAAATGCTAGATCATGTATTTTTCCATGGTTTCAAAACATCTTTTTACTATGGTGTGCAAGAAATAGTGTGGGACTGAAGGCTTTAGTACCTTTAGGATGATCACACAACCTGCTTTCATATAAGGAGAAATAATGTAAAGTGGTAAATCTGTGACAGATCAGTTCCTACAGGGATGAAAGCTTGCTCTGGGAAGATAATTATTTTACTATATGAAACTTGGATACTGTCATGAAAACTGCTTTTGATTGCTTCTGATGGCACAAGATGGGACCCAAAGTGAGAATACACTTCTTTGGCTGTGCCCTAGCACCCCATCCTCTTACTTTTTAATACTTCCCTTCAGCTTCCTTGTACACAAAGGAAATACCAAAGGCATCCTCAGTGAAAAAAACAGCAGTTTCCATATTCCATTTTAGTATCACATAGTAGCTCTAAGAGGTACAGACGCATTTTCTTCTACGGCTGCAGACTTTTAAAGATAGACATGTGTGGGAGATTAGTGTAAGAAAGTATGACTGTGGGCAGGGTACTGCTAACGTAAGTTTGAGGGGTAGTGGTCTCCTGAAACTAGTCTCTTCGCTCATTAGAACTGCAATCATGTTGTGATTAACAGAGAGCATTAGTAAACGTCTAGTAGTCAACATGCACACATGTTCCACTTCCTCTAGCCTGGAGGCTGCCTGTGCACAAATGCAGGTACCACAGGTGTCGTGTAAATACAACCGTATGTGGATATACAGACCCTGTGAGGGCACACCCCTCTGCATCTTCCCTAATCGATTCTGCTGCATTAAAAGGTGTTGACTACAACCCAAACACATTATCACGACGCTGATGAAACTCAGCCTTGCCTTAGACAATTCTGACTAAGAACCGTAGGAAGTTGGGATGCAGGGCTATCATGGGATGGATGAATCCCATTCACAACGGAGGGCCTTGGCCTTGCAAGGAGCCAACCGACCCTACCGTGGTGCTACCGCTGTGCCAACAAACCTCCAGCAAGGGACTGCTGGAAGCCACCTTGCTCCTGGGGAAAAAACACATCCCAAACCTCCACAACCCGTGCCAGCAGCCCCGCAGGTTGCGTCTGCGCTCCGGCTCCGTCCTAACAGGACGCAGGTCCCCCCGACACCGTTCTCCAGCGCCTTCCGATGCCACCCCACGCCACCCAGGACCTGCAGCACACCGGGAGAGCCTTGGAACGCCGAGTTGCAAACTCCCCTTTCCCGCCATGCCGGCCGCATTTGGTCTGCACACGCTCCCCCCACCCGCTCCCAAACGCAACAGGCACGCCCGGCAGCCCCCCGGCCCTCCCCGCCCCTTGCGTGCTCCGGGCTCCGTCCACGCCACCCGCCCCCCTGCACCGCCCAGCGCCCCCTCCCCGGGCCGGGACTTACCGCCGGCGGCGGCCGGAGCCGCGCCGAGAGCGGGCACCCAGCGCAGGCAGAGGCACAGGGCGGCCAGAAACGCCTTCCTCCCCATCTCGCCGCCTCTCTCCCTGCGCTCTGCCGCGGCAGAAAAGTTTCGGTGCATTGAGAAAAAAAAAAAAAAAAAAAAAAGTTTTTGATTTAAAAAAATAATAAAATACAACTGTAGCGCAAAACCTAACGCGATGGCAATGAAACACTCCGGGAGCAGTCACTGAGCGCCCCACAACAGGCAGGCAAGGCAACGCGCTGTCACCACCGCTCCCTCGCCGGACCCTTATGTCCCCGCCAATATGCAAATATGCAAATGAGATCCCACACCTATTGGGCGCGCGCGGCGGGGCGGGGCGGGGCCGGCGCTGCCCGCGGGTGGGCGGGCGCGGGGGGGGGGCCGGGCCGCTCCCACGGGGCGCCGCGATCCCGGCCCCACGGGCACGACACGGCACGGCCCGGCCCGGCACGGCAGCTCAGGCAGAGCGCATCAGTGTGCGAAGACCCCTCGGCTCTGAGCCCTCGGGCTGCCCACCCGCACCTACCCCAGCTCTGGCCGCTCCCCGCAGCGCTGTGCCGCGCCAGCCCTGCCCGCACAGCCGGGGTACGGCCCCGCCGCTCTCCCCTTGCCCCTCTCTGCCTTTGGCCACCTAGCTCCGCTGTGCCTCTGAGATGATCTTCCTTCTCATCCGTGCCTTTGCATCAGAAACCGACTGGTAACTGCGATTTAATTTCAGTGCCTTCAAGGGGCCTTCTGCTCTTCCCTTGAAAAACCTTTGCCAAAACCTCGTTTTGCCAGCACTGGAGGGGTTACAGGTTTGAAGAATAAATTAATTCTCTGGGGATTTCATCTGTACTCTGGAGAAATACAAAGTTGCCTGTTTGAGCTTTTCAACTCTCCCTGCCCTCCCCTGAGCAATGGGGTTTGCAAGTGGCTTTGCATCGGTGGCCGCTGGGTGAAAGATCAGTTATGTAAGGATATGTACTAGAGAAATATTAAATTAATAACAAGACCAGTTTTTGTTTCATGGTTCAGTATGTTGTTAAAGACCCAGCTTCATCAAGACGCTTATGACACTTATAGGGAATGAGGACTCCCCGGGATTTGCAACATGAACCAGATGGGATTTACTTAGAGAGTAAGCAATTCTTCTCAGACCAGGCACCTTAGGAGACTAAAATATACCTGGTTAATGTCAGTGAGGCTATTCAATAAGTGGTTTTGGTTGAGAGTAGCAGAACTGGGTCACCTTCACAACATTAGATTCCATTAAAAGACCAGTAAGATCTATGAGGATACAGTCTCCCCCAGGACACAATTTGAAGTGCCACCACCACCAGACCATACTTATGTCCAAAAGGCATTGGAAGAATTTAATGAGGGTGCAAACAGATCATGCTGAGACTTTCTTTCCAACTGAGACACGAGGGCAGCAGAGTCAGGGAGCAGGGGTAAGGCAGTGGGTGAGGCAGGGGATAGGAGGTGAGGAGGCTGGGGATAAGGAGGGGATAATGAGAGAGACCAGCCTTCCTCACCAGAGGATGGTGGTGGTGTGAGCAGGGAAAAATAAGGTTTGTGCTGCAGCTTGTTAAGTATTGAGCATATCCTCTGTCCAGTGTTTGAGACCCTCTCATCAAAACAATAGCAAAAATTTTTTCATGTGTTTTTTTTTTGTTGTTGTTCTTGTTCTTTTTTTTTTTTTTTTTTCCCCAAGTCTGGACTAAACAATGCATTTTCTCTTGATCTAATTTAGTTGAAACTCTGTAGTGTAATTTCCCCCCTGGAAATCAACCTGACTCTATCTAGGTTCAGACATCCTTCCTAGAAAATTCCAATTGCTGCAGGCAACATTTTGCAAACTAAAAGAACAAACAGTTTAAAGCAAGCTGCTGTAATGGAGACTGTCAGGTCACCTTAATCACAGGTGATGCTACCAATCCAGTCAGAGCAACACAGAGCATGAACACTCCTGTTTTGCACAGCTACATTCATGACTACTGCAAGAAAAAATTTACATTATAGTATAACTCTTGGAGGACAGCTAGTGTGGTTTTAACTGCTGATAGGATCAGATTAAGCAGGTAGAAAAGATCAGTGGCAATGCTTGACAGGCCAGCCCTGGGTAGGCTGCTGGGCCCCACTAACCTCTGCTAATCCGCAGACTGTAATCAGACTTTCAGTTCACTCCAAATACCGATCATCAACAGCAAGAGCAGGCAGCAGATTTACAACCTACTCAGAATAATATCTATTCTGTTACACTGAAAATGCTCATTTGTATAATTTTTTGTTCCTCCTCATGCCTATGCCTCGTTTTAAGAAATAAGTCTCTACCTATAACAAAAAAGGAAAATTAAAAACCTAACACTAAAAGAAAACTTTCAGTTGATGAAAGACTTAGGTTTGGGGTGGGAGGGGCTGTGGTGGTGGTGGCAGAGATAATTCTGGTTTCTCAGATCTTGAACAAGTTGTCTAAATCTGTTGTAAACCCAGCTGCAAAATACTCTCAAATAGATGGGTTTGCATGAAGGCAGAACGTGTCCCTGAACACTATGCAGTGTGAAGTTGTACGAGTCTGACACAGCACATTTTCCAACATTTGAAGACTTTTTTCCATTGCATATAATCATGATTGGATGGAGAAGAAGCTTCATAGCATCAACTCAATGTGCTTCAGTTCAATCATTAACTGGATTTGAGTTTTGCTTCCTCTGTAAAATACATAATCCTATAGGGGAAAGCAAAGCTCCATCTGTAAAACAGAGCCTGATTTATAGTACTCAGGGATTCCAAAGTGGGTGGAAGGTAATAGAGTGAAAGCTAAAATACATTCTTTCTAAGGAGGGGAGGGGGGGGAAGTCTGGAGGAATGGAGTCAGGAGTTGCATAACTAGGCTGGTACTTGCACCCACAGACCATGTGGAAGGTTAAAGTCAAAACAAGCCCGCAAGTGTCTCCAACACAAAGTGGGCAGTGTTTTTTAGTGTGGTGCAGCTGTGCTAAGCCCTGAGCAAATTCACTGGCCTCACACAACAGCAAGCAAGAAGCGAATCAACCCCAAAATTTAATTTCCACAGCAGTGGTACAAAGAGAGCTTGAAACGCAGGGTAAAATGGCTGGGGGGGGCGGGCAGGGAAATGGGGGAAAGGGGAAGATCCAGGGAGAGAAACAGACTAGTACTAACTTTGAAAATTCCTGTGCTGCTTTAATTCTATTCATGTAAAAGATTTGGTAGCTCAGGATGAAGGCTCTTCCAGTATGAGAGGTCTTCCAAAAATTATCTGCTTAGAAACAAGCAAAAACCATACTCTACTCTCCTTCTGATTAGGAAATCCAAGTAAGTAAGTCTTTTTTCTCCCTATAAATATTTAAATTTTCTTTTCCTCCCCAGAAGAGAAGTGGTGAAATTAAATCCAAAAAGTCAGAGTGACCTTCCAGGTGATTTCTGTGCTAATAAGTTCAAACAACCAACCAAAAAATGGATCCTTTTCTCCTAGTCTAGGTTCGTTCAAAGATATCAGTGAAATATGTTTGTGAAAACCAGCCAATTTTAATGAAACCCCAGTTGGGGGTAAAAAATAACTCCTCCCTGCCCATGTCTGTAATGACTTATTGGGCTACATCAATAGTTTCACATATAATGGAGGTCCTGTCATCCTGGGCTGAGCCCTCTGATGTGCTCTGAGTAAGGAACAACATGGCATCGAGCCATCCAGGGGCATGAGGGTGACCTGTGGCAAGCCTGTCTCACCAGCACTGATCTACAGTGGCACAGAATTGCCTGCCTTTCTCACTGACAGTGAGCGTGGGATGTCATAGGGTCAGGGGCAGCCTGGTAACAGGAAGGCATGCAGGCAGCTGGGACTTACAGTTGCAGGAATGTCTGCATGTCATGGTTATCTTGAAAGTCCCTAAAGGTGCAGCGGTGGGAAAGGTGACAGCACAAGCCACCAGTGTGTTTGTTTAGGAATACAGTCTGTGCAACTTCACTGTTGTTGGTACCTTGAAAATCTCAGCTCAAGGCACAGAAATATGGGGAGCTGTGCAGCAGCTGCAGCTCAACTGCAACAGATAGGGCACCTGTTCCTCCTGCTCAATTATCTATTTTCCAGAGAAGCTCCTTCAGTCCTCAGTGTACATATGCAACAGGAGGAGGGTATCCTCCTTGTGTAAAGTAGCTTTTATCTGTCTTGCCTTGCTTATCCTTTCTATTGATGTGGTATGACTCGCTGTTCTGTTTCCAGGTTGCCTTATCTTGTAGACAAGGTCCCCTCTCACCGATTAGCACAAGGATTCATACCTCTTCATCCCACACTGTTCTTTTCAGTGCAAAATGCAAGCTGCCTACTCCTTCAAATAAAAAGATATGGGCTAGAGCAGGATGTCATGCTCTGATAGTGCGCTACAGATCTGGCTGAGGAGTAAGCTTGAGCTACGATTTTCTCAACTGTGCTTTAATTAATTACCACGCTGCTGGTAGTGCTTGCCAAAGTCAGCTAGCTGTCTCGCCAGACACATCTTTCAAAATGCAATGCCAGGGGAGAGACATTCCTGCACCCCTTTTGGGGTGGCAAGTAGGGGAGTGTAGTCCAGCTCCCCACTCATTGGCCATGGAGCTGGTGTGCTGATCAAGTATGGTCCCTCTTGGTGTCCCTCATGTGGCTCCCAAGCCCTGCCTGCAGTAGGTTAAAGATGACGTTGTCTGAAACTTTTGTAAGGTTACGAAAATGTGCAAGGGCAGAGGGGAGGAGAGAAGAGCTCTTGCCTGACTGAAAGTGCTTAGTCCCAGTGGTGCTTGGGCACCCGTAGGAGCAGGAGCAAATCCCTGCATAGTGCCAGCAGGGTGCCTGGTAGAGAGACTTCAGTGTCCCCTCTTCTCTCTTGCTCTTCTCCTGCAATTTTCTAAACTCATCTCTCTAACCATGGGAACAGAGAATCCTCACTCAGGGGCCATCCTGGCAGTTAGGATGCTTGCCAATGGGAGAGTGAGTAGGACAAGAAAGCAATGCATAGCTTCACTGGTGTGGGAAAATGAATGTGTCATTTCCATGTCAAGAAATGTCAGGGCAGAGAAGCCACTTTTCTGGACTCTGGGCTCTCCATCAAGGGAGAGGATAATTGCACACTTTCTGCTTTTCCTTTATTTTGCTCTGCAAGGCTGACAGATGGTGTGTGGTGAAACCAAGGCTGGATTCCAACTTGTATCTCCTTCGGTCGCTCGCAACTTACTGAGAACAGATTCCTCCTTGGGCTGACATTTCCATCTCATCCCAAAGGGGATTTATTTTAATTTTCATTTAAAGTTTAGGCTGAGTTAGCATTGCTGCTCTGGGATTTCGCAACTGGTAAGTAAAAACTCCCTCCTGGCCCAACACGCCTTCTGTGGACATCCAACCCAAGTGCTCACAGAGTGAGGGCTGTGCTCCCAAAGGAGTGTTCAGCCAGCCTGTGGTCAAAGCATATTCATGCAGTGCCTCCAGGAACTACAGAGGGATCCTATGCTCCTTAATTCTATGTGCATCAATTTTTAGGTCTCATGGAGATTTAAAACATTTCAAGCAAAACCTGAACTCACTAAATGTTCTGCCTTCAACCTATGAACAGGAAACAGGCCAAGTTTGCCTGTGCACGGTAAAATTTCCTTGACTGATCTATTCTATTTGCCATATGTAAATAAACAATAAATATTATTTATTTTCACCCACTTCTTTCATTGTATTACTTCACTATCTTGACAAGCTGACACTATGTAGGAACATGTACAACTGCAGCCCCTGTCCCAGAGATACTCCTGCCAAAATTAAGACATGGCAATAAAGAGAAGATATAAGCTAGAAGGGGAGAGGGAGGGCAGGGGCTGCAGCAACTACCAACTATGGGAGGAGCCTGAAAAATGGAAGGCCTGGTTTCTTGGTGATGGAGGGCCTCAGATCCCGTAGACAGGATTCTCCAAGTTGGGACATGACATTTTCCCTGGTCACCCTTCATTCAGAGAGAGCCTGTGAGGGAAGTACACCCACTTAGCCTTTAGGACATCAACTTATGTCCTGTTCATGGGGCATCCTTGGCAGCCACAAGTCTGGGGAAGATTTTTCTGTGTTTGAAGTCCCAAAGCGCTCAGTCTATCACTTTTCATGTGAAAAGCATGTGCCTGTCACTGGAGGCATTGCCACGAGGCACACCAGAGAAGAGGCATGATCCAGCTCCTGCTGGGTCCAGGGGCACTAGCCCTGGGTGTCAAGGGCAGCCCTGGAAGCAGAAAATGCAGCCAGTCCACATCAAGCTCCTCTCCACCAGCCAGAGCACAAACAGAGAAGATATAAATTTGGCTGGTTTGATGGTCTCTGACACCGTCTTCCTCCTGACTCATTCCTGCTGTGCCCCAGTGCTTCCCTGGGTCCATAGCGCATACCAGTGAGGCCTCACTGGCAGCACCTCTTGTCCTCTGCAACTCCTAAGACCATGTGTAAACACTTTAGAGAGGGAGTAGGAAGCTGAGGCACCAAAGATTGAAATAGCCTGCCCCAAGGTTGTTTACAAAGTTAGGAGTAGAAAGAGACCAGGGCCCAGACCTCCTTCAGCAGGGCAAGGATCCCTATCTGCTGGGCTTCCTAAGGGATATAAAACAAAAATAAATAATGAAAAGCAGGAAAAGTATTTGCAGCCTCCATATCCTCTGGATGCCAGTGATATCAGGCTTCACTAGTGCCTTCATCTGCACATGCATATCTCTCAGTGCATCCTTGAAGTCCACTGGGGAAATTTTGTTTTTGTGTCTAGTGGTGCAAAACTAGTGATGTGTTTATACACAAGTCTGCAGTTGTGTAGATGGTAGGATGCCAAACAAAAATGGCTATTCTTATAAACCTTCCTGTTTAGTTACTATGGCAGCTACCTCAATAAATGTCTCTGTGCTTAAAGTTATAAAGAGGCTGTTCAAGGGATCACTAAAAGGCTTAGAAATCTCCAAGGATCAGACTCCAGGCATGAATTAGGTAATGGTCATATTAGCATAGCCTGTTTTTCTGAGGCAGCTGATAACATTGTAACTAACCAAACTATGACATAAATTTGCTGGGGGAAACAGGCAAAATATCTCTGTGGGTTGTTTCAAATTACTTATCCTGTGGGAATTTTAAGAATTCCTGTTAAATAATTAAGGACATGTGAATTTGATTTCCAATCGGTCTGATGCCATGAGAACTCTGGGAATGCAGCTTGAGTGAATTTCTTCCTCAGATTTTCTAGGGTCATGATGTTTAAAGTCATTCACATTCTTAGGTATTATTTTATATTGGAGTAAGAACTAAGGCTTCCAGGCCCTTTCATGTAGGAACAGAAAAAGGGTTTTTTGATTTAAGACAAACATGAAAATTTTTTTTGAACTTAAAATCTTGGGAAAATAAAATCAATTGGAGAAGTTCCTAGTGTGTACAGCAGTGTGGACTCACACATCTGAGCAGCAGTGAAAACTTCCTCTGACAAGCAAGAAGGTCCCAGGAACACATCTACTTTGCTAGTGGCAGTGGACCCCCGTGCCAGCTGCTCACCAGCTCCCTGGACTGCAGGATGGGCTGAGCTTTTGCTGGGCAGGGAAGAACACCACTGACTGAGTGCTACCTGCAACAGCACATGCATGTTGCACCAAGGCCTTTGTTGCTGAAGCTAGGCTTTTCCTCTCCAGGGAGAATACATTATTCACTCTCCACTGTTGTTTTATATTTTGCTCTAAGCACTGAGGTTTTCCAGAGGCAATTTTGATGTAAACCTGACAAAATTTTCCTCTGGTCCCACAAACCATCGTAGAGCCTCAGTCTTCTTGGCACTCAGCCTTGCCACTCAGCTCCTACTGGATGCCCCAGCTTGTCTGCAGCCCAGGACCAAATAGCACTTTCTCATCTAGCAGCTGTAGTACAGGTTGTTATGCAAAAGGCAGTTTCCAGCTCTTCCACATGCTCAGACTGCTCCTGACAGAGATATCTTTTTCTGAGCACATCTGCATTTCCCAGTTGTAGGCGACTTCATGCTTGGCTGCATGATGCTGAGGCACCCTGGAGGACAAAATGCAGGACTCTCTTCAGCAGCAGTCCTGACATAGACATGATCTTGAATTCAGATCCTAGTAATATCGCCTAAACCCATCATAAGTGCCACTGCAGAAAATGTGAGGAGATGCTAGGAATAGGACGACACTGCCCTTCCCCACGGGAGAGGTGGGTTGTGCATGAATTGAGCCCATGCATACCTCTTCCACCACATGGAGAAGCAGGGGTGCATCCAATTGCATACATATGTTTTAACACCATGGTTTTATACAAGTGGTGTTATTGAGGTATAGAGTTGAACTGACAGGCCTGAGAAGAAGCTGTAGAAAATATGTGCAGCAGAAAGAATGAATGCTACTCAGTCTAGCTTAAAAACTGCTAGGCTTTCTTTGTTTTGTTTCAAAAGACAAATGCTGGGCTATTTTTTATTTGCCTTCTAGTCTTGGAGGTTTAACATTCTTGTCATCAAACTCTTCTCTGTGGCCATGAAGGCTAAACATTTACTCTTCTGTAATGCAAGCTGTGAGTCATAAGTAATTACAGGACTGGAAGAGGAGTCCTACATAAACTACCTGCTTCCACAAGACTTGCCCTCATTCCTGAGAGCTTCAACCTTTTTCAGGATTAGTGAACAGTTCACAAGCTGCCCTGGTTTTCTCTTGTTTGTAATCTCCAATCAGATTTACTGAATAATTCTTTTATCATTTTTTTAGGATTACCAGCAAACTAGTGGAAATCCACCTCTGACTCCTTCAACAGTTCGTATCTGGATGTTGCAGTTTGTCATCTTAGCCAAGCAGAGATTATTTTGTTATTGTTGTTTTGGCCCGTGTATTTTCTTTCCTGAAGAGTCTGGAGAGAAGAAAGCTTTGTAAAAGGAAGAATTAGCCTCAAAGGAGCTTCCACCTGTGGACATGGAAAAAAACAGTTCCCATATAAGAGCTTTTATTTCACAAGGGAGGTATAAAAAATTCTTTCCTTGTTTTAGGAATATTACAGGACTCTGGTTAGAGGGGAAAAACACCCTGTGAATTGCTTTACAGGCAATTGAAGAGGACCGTCACTGCCCTGTTTTGTTCTGGGCTGTCACCTTTATTCCTTCTCAAGATAAAGCAGAGACAGACAACAGAGCAAACAAAGCTAATTGATTAAAGCAAATTTGGGGCTGATTAGGCATGGTAAAGGAAGGAGTCAGTGCTCCATGGATAATTCACCATGCAACAGCTGCAGCTTCTCTTTTGAGGCAGAAGTAGAGCTCAGCAAAGTATTTTCAACCTAAATAGTTCTTGACTTTGAAAATTTACGTTATGACTCAATCACAGTATTTTGAGGTTTTGTGCTGAGTTAACTAAAGCTCAAGATTAAAAAATAATGCCACCCAAACTTTTAATTTTGACATGTTTTAAAGCAAAATACTGCTTTATAAAATTTGCTGGTTTGGAACCTCATTTCAATTTTTTAAAAAATTAGAAAAGGAAATGACCATGCAGCTCTTGAAATCAAATTTGAATATTGACAATTTTTTGATTTAATGAGTAGTTATTGATCACTGATGGTTTTAATAAGTAGTTGTGTTTGGCTTCAGATAGGTATTTCAGCTCTAAGTTTTTTTGTTTCATTGAATGTCTTTCTGCAACCAACTACTTTTAATTCAAGTATCTCATGTAAATCCACAAAGACCAATTCAGCCGCTCTGTGCCCTGTGCCAGTGCCAGTCTCAGAGGTGCTAAGCAGCTATATACTCGATCCAGCTGACAGGGTAAGACACATATCTCCATTCTTTTTGCTGGAACAGTACTAGCCAGAGAAGTATACTACAAACATGTCAGCTTCCCTGATCCTGGCAGAAAAATATCACTCTTAATGGTAACCCACTGCCATACTTCTTGATCTATGTTTTTGGGAACTCTGCAGAAAATCACTTGTGTTTGTGCAGAGAAACTCAGTATCACAAATGTCATTAAACAGATAAGCTCCCAGATATCTGGGACTTCCTGTAGACAGGATACATCAGGGCTGTTGATTTTGGACTTCCCTACACTGGCAGGTCTCTGCATACAGATCTCTGCATATTGTTTCATGATTCATGCTCTGAATGAATGCTGCAGGACCAGCCCTTCCATTTTGCCTTGCAGTGCATTAGAACAAGAAGTGGTCAGCTGTCTCCTGTAGAGTGAGGCATGAACAGGTCTGTATGCATATGATACATTTAGTCTTAAGCTTACCCGGACATTTTAAATTTCTGCATATGAGCTTCCAATTTCACTTCCCTTTCTGATTTTCATTTTTCTGAATTAAAAAAAAGGAAGAAAAAAACCCCCAAACCAAAAACCCAACATAGCATTTTAAAATAACTTTTTGTTGAAAATTAAACATTTATATCCCCCAAAAGTAATTTCTTTAACTTTATAATATCAGCATAAATTCGAAGATCTGGAAACTGAATCTGAAAATGTAAATACATGACAAACATAAATGATTTTTCATAATTTGGCACCTGTATAACTGTTGGATTTGCTCTGTGTGGAAAGGTATTGTCTTCTGGAATAACACACTAGATATGGTAAATCAGCTCTAATCAGCTAGTAGTAAACTTTGCAATAGCTAGCAGAGAAGTCTAAGGTTTCCTTATAGTGAAACAAGACCTTTTACTAAATGGGCTTTTTCCTGGCCAGATGACCCTCCTTCTGCAACATGTGGAAGCAAAATCTGGTACCTCTTCAAAGAGGAGAATCACTGCTTATCCTGATAGGGTTTGCAAAGGAACTGGCTCATTTCTCCCAGCCCAACCTGTCAGTAGATTTTGGTCTTGTTGAAGCACAGGGCTGGAAGCATTGATTGACTTGAGCAGAGGGCAGTGTTAGTTTTCTATTGGGATCCTGCTGAAATATATCAGTGTGTATATCTGCCTTCTGTTGCATTCTCTGGCGCTCAGTGAGAAATTCCCTTCCCCAAACTTTTTACCATGGTTGGATGCTGATGTAGAGAACAGTAGACTTACAGCAGTGATATATTACCTTACCACCTGTCATCTGATGATCACAGCATGCATTGCAAAAGCTAAATTTCCAAAACCTCTATAGGCTGAGTCACCCCAGGCACTGGAGAAAGGAAACAGTTTGGAAGAAGAAGACTCTAGCATCCTGAAACCGAATGTGAAATTTACACGAACAAACTTCTAGGAATTCATGGCCTCAGGGAACATGTGAAGTGCGTAACAGCTGATGAACCCAGTACATGGTGCCTGAAGGCACATATTCCTTTGTGTCAGTTGGCTAACTAGTGTTAGTCATGTGGTCTAGTGTATCTTCCAGCCTTCCCTTAAGCACCTGTTCTCAAGGAAGAAGTTTTGAACTGTTCAGAGAGTGGTGTAGCCTGGTCCATCCATTGGTCCATGTTGCTTATAGCACTCCTGTAACATCCAACCCAAAATTCAAAGTACCAGTGCTTGTGAGATGTATTGTGAAAAGAGATTCCGAAGTTTCAGTAAATCCAAAGCCCCACTAACTCTGCAAAAATATAGCTGATTCATGCAGAAGTTTGCTACTTTCTATGCCAAAAAAATGTTGTGATCTCTGTATAGCACAAAGGATGTTTCCCATCTACCTGACATGAATTCAAGTAGGATCAGTTCACTAGCTTTGTGTGGTATGACTGCACAAGCTGGAAAGATTCCTGGTCTTTTAAAACATTAATGATATGTGGTCAAACCAGGAGACAGCATTTTAATGAAAAAACTTTATTTCTTGCTAAAATTAAAAGTCCTGCTGAGACTAAAAGTGAAAAATTGTAAATTGAGTTATTGATTTCATTTTCTGATTAGTCCTCTTTTTTTTTGGTGGCTATTCATTCTCACACTGCTACCCAACCTACCAAACAAATTGGTAAACTGTAGAGCTGAAGTAGATGCTGCTAGCACTCTTCTATAGATAAGGTCTTATGTCACAAGTCCCTTCACTCAGCTGTCCTCATACAGGTCTGTATTGCATGAATACACCTATTTTCTAAATCTTTTTTTCTTGTGTTGATCACTTTGTTCCCTTGTTTTCACTTGAGAACATGGCTTTCTCTTTCAACCCACTGAAATCAAACTTGAGCTTAAGGGTCCTTGCACTTGGGTAAATCATCTCAATAAATCACTGCCTAACAACTCAAGAGGAGAGTCAGGCTTATTCCCCTCTAGCCTTAAACTTGCTTAAATCCCAGTCCGATGTTTAGTTCCAAGACCTTACACCATCCTTTCTCTACACCCACACCCACTGGAAAATTAACTTATTCCCCAAGGATAGAGAAGGGCAATCTAAATCCCTTGGGAATCCAGCCATGACCTTTTAAAAAGTTAGAGGCCTTTCCTATCTGACACAATGCCCTGGAGGGAGAACACAGCTGAAATTGCATGAACTGAGTTTGCCTTGCAACCAGCCTAGCCAAGTGATTGCTAAATGCAACTCAGCAGCCACAGCAGATGCTTATCTATAACCTGCAAACACCATCTCTCTGTGGTGAATCTGGGGGTTGGTGCAGCTTTGGGGGCATTTCATGCAAGGCTGATGTGCGCACTGAGAACTGAAAACGCTTCATTGTAAAACCACTCCTTGAATACAGCTGCGGCATGACCTCACCACCTTCTGAGACTTCTCCTTCATTACTTAGGTTTGTGCATTTTGGTTGTATCAAGTGTTTGTATCTGTTTCCACATATGAAAATACAAAAGAAAGAGGGTGTTATGCTGGAAACTAACTTGATTATCAGATACCATCTCTGTGAAACCTTGTCATGGATTTCAAGCAGAATTTCCAAGGCGCATCACGCCCTTACACAGAAATGCCCTGATCCAGCACCCAGTTAGAACACTGAAGCATTTAAGTGCATGCTAACTGGAAACATATCACCTTCATAAGACTTTGACTGACTGAAGACCCAGCACAGAGTGAGGTCTGCTGAGAAATATGCAGAAAAAGAGAGTCTGAGTGTCATGACTTGCATGTTTTTCCCCCTCGCCCCCAAGTAAAGGGGCAGCACTCACCACTTTAAGCCCCTCCAAGCCCCAGAGTGCCATGGCAAACAGCCAGGATCACAGCCTTTCCCACTCACATGTTCAACCTTGCAAACCCCAAAAGAGTCAACTGGAACAACTTTCTGGGACAAAAATGATGCTGTTGCTCTCCCTCCACCTACACAAGTCCCTACCACCAACTTTTGGCAGTTGCTTTCTACATTTTTCCCTTGCTCCTTATCCCTTAAGAATACCATTCAGCCCCCAGAAACTCAAACGCAAGCTCTAAGAGCTGTTCAGCTAATTCAGTTAGAGGAAAGTTCCAGTTGTTTTTCTTGGCTGACATTCAAGATTCGATGAACAAGAAAACAAAACGGGTTTAGGGCCTGATCCAACTCAGAGAGTGGTCCCACTGCATGCTGTCTGAAAAACAAAAAAAAATGATGCAAAGACATAGATCTCATGCTGTGACCAAGAGATTTCAAAGTTTCTTAGAGGAACACTTGACACCCATTTATTTATAAACTGGGTGCCCAAGTCCATTAACTATTCTGGAAAAATTTGGCATTAGTTGATAGTATCAAAAGCAGACAACAAGCCATTACAGAGGGAACTGTCTGCAGAAAAAGCATGGGAGTTCCTATATGTTCCAGGTTGGGTCTTCAGACATGAGAATTAAAAATACACACAGTTCTGGAAGATCCATTACTGGTTTTCCTTGCCCTCAGCAAGGAACCCAGGGACATTTCTGGTACATCTGGTGAGGGCAGGGGAAATACCGAAAAAGGGAAAAAGAATTTGCTGCTCCAATGCACATGTCATTAGATACAAAAGATAAAGGAGAAAGCCTCTTAGGGGCTACTGACAAGACAGAGAAAGTTAAAGACAAGAGGGGTGGGGATATTCCCATAAATGTATATCGCAAGCAGTGAAACGCAAAAGAAGGAACAAAAATCTCCAGACAGAAGACCATCACTGTGTGCTACAGAAGTATCCAAACTGTTATGAAAAATCAGGAAAGAACAGCATGAATTGGTTAATTATGCAATAGGACTTAAACTCCTACCATTCATCCCTAGTGTACAGTTAGGGAAAAGACAGAATTACACAAATTATGAAACATATTGCTAGTCCTGAGCTATTTTAAATTTTTTTCATTATTTACTGAAATTAAATTCAAGTTAAGAAGTTCAGAAATATTTCTTAATATGCTTTTGCCTCAGGAAAGGTCACTTTCAGGAGAATTCATTCCAATGGGGATGATCAATACATTTAACCTGTAGCTCTCTTTCAGCCATCGGGTTCTCACCATCAGCAAATTGACCATAGACAATTTATTACACTGCAGATAAAACACAGTTTAAGCCTTAAAGATACCCAAAGCACACAGTCCATGTCCTGAAGCAAGTAATCCCCATTCCTACCTTCAGTTCAGATATCATGTTCAGTATTAAGGTTGTAAAAGTACCTAGAATAATTTTGTCTCATATATTTTCTCAGATGCATCCCCTGCAGGCCTTGGACATGGACATTTCAGGTCTGCAGGCAGGAACAGATGTGGCCTGTGAGTCAATACTTTCTTGTGGTGAGCTCTTAAAGAAACTATGACCCCCAAGATCAAGAGCCTAAAAACTTTGCTATCCCCCAGTTTCCTCCCTTGGGCCTTTCATCTGCCAAACTCTGCAGGAGATACATTGATGTCCACAGCACTACACAGCTGAGGATCTTGGCTAGTTGGTATTTCTAGGAGAAGAGCAATCACAGAAATACTCAGTGTGCACTCTCGTAGTGCTCTGAAGGTGCACAGCTCCCTGCCAAACATAGCCATGGCAACTCCTTACCAATAACTGATACGGCCTTGGAAGTACTTCCTCCCAAACTGGAGGAGAAAACCCCTGAAACCCAGTTCAAACCTGCCCATGGAGCAGTTTCATAAGAAGCTGGGTGTCTGGTAGCTGGTTTTGTGTTCAAGAAACACTGCACCCCATGGAGGTTGAAAAAGTCTTTCACTATCTGCCTGGGATGTGAAAGTCCTAGAAAGCAGGACCCTGATCTCAGGCAGCGTCTCCAAGTTCCAGCCTAGCACAACTAGCAGCATCCAGCACACCTCACGCCAATGCTGGCACTTGCTTACAGGGTACAAATAGAAGAAAAGAGCTCTGGGATTCATTGACTAGACCTGCAAGGAAACACGAGGCCACTCTCTGTGGCATGTTCTGACCAGCTTATTACTCTGCCTTCCCATTAATGAAAAGATCCACTGGCTGCTAATCCAATAGTTGTGTGGCCTTTCAGGAACACATGCAATGTTAGAATGATATGTCATTTTACATTCTCTTGTGGTCCTGGGTAGTTCGTTTAGCTTTCAGGTCCCAAGAGTGGTCCTAAGGAGCTGCATATCCTGGGCACATCCTCCTTCTCCTGATGGGGCTTTGCAGGCCCAACAGACACTTAGAAACAAATAAGGACCCTGACACTTGATTACAGGCCTTTTCATTCCCTCTGGATGCCTGTACTAGACAGAAATGCCAACATGCCTCTCCAGCACTGTCATCCTTCAGAGGTGTGGCATTGCCACTCCCTCCACCATGGCATACTTTTTCCAGAGAGTAGCATGTGGCAGCTATGTCAGTGATAGCATCCAAAATCTACCAAAAGCTTCTGGACAGGTGATCTGTTTTGGTACTAAACCCTAGGCTTTGCTTGTCCTGAGTAGCAGAAAAGACAAGTTATTTTTATATTATTCAGGAAGGATCTTTCTTCTCTAAAGTTAAGATGTACAGGTATGTGTAATGTGAGTAAGTGAGGAGTCATATTTTCTTCCTTTGTTGTTGTCCTCTTTCCCGTACCATAGTCAACACAACCAATGTGTCTCTTTTAGCAGAGCCTGAAACACTCCTAGAAGCAGCACATCTTGGGATGAGTGGCCCACTGCAAGGACTAGGACATCCACATTCACCAGCCATCCACGCTCAGGCAGCTGAACTGTTCTCAGCTCTCAGCTACTACAGCAGTGCCACAATATGTACACAAGTAGGCTTCTTCAGGGATAATTCAGGCCCAACGAGTGGATATCATGGCAGTGAGGACATACCCTGCAAGACAAAAAGCAGAGTGAAAAAAAGAAAGGAAAGGCTGCCAACATTAAAACGGGGTCCCGGCCAAGTCTGAGGAGGAGACAGCATGTGTTTCATTTCGCTGCTGCCTCTGGAGAACTCTCTCAATCGAAGGAACAGACCAATCCAGGTCAGCCTGACCTATGAAATTTGCAGCCGAGGCCATCATGGCCACAGGTGGAGGAGTGGGATTTCCTAACTGCAGAAGAAAAGAAAGCAGAGGCATCTTTTACCAAAAAAAAATGCTCTGCCTTCTACTTGGCTGTCAGCTCCTTTGTTGCACAAGTGAAAGAGAAGTGTATGCAATTTCTTCTCAAAGTGAACAAGCTGTACATTCACTGGTTTATTTTAACTCGTTATTTCCTACCATAGAAGCCCTTCCTGGCCTCTTTCCCCCTTCTTATACAAGCCCATTCTGGCTGTAATGATCTGGGCACAACATAGAATAAGCAGGTGATACGTTGACTATGAGTCCAAGAGGCTAATTCCCGTATAAGTCCTCCAGTGTTACAGAACACTATTTTTTCATTGATATAAGAATATGCAAAAAACAAGCAATATTGCATAACGAAGGTGTCAGCTACCAAAGCTCTACCTTGCAGTCAGTAGTCTGTGAATGCTGTTGCCCTGCAGGTGTCATACCAGATCTGCCTATTCTGGGTGGAGGGTTTGGACACACCAGGAATGTCTAAAATGGTGCTGGATATATGTGTTTATCACCTTCAAATTTTCTGTAAGGGTCTGCAACCAAAAATGGTAAAGTTACTATGTGAGAAGACAATCTGACTCCACCCAGAACATCACACAGCTTGTCACACATCACTTTCCAAGAAGAATAGACTCCAGTGCTTTGCTGTGATTTAAAAATAAATCATGAAAGTGTAATGTAAGTAGGCACCATTGAATTAATATACAATGGAATCGGAAGTCTTTTGATTCACAGTGAACATTAACTGATGCTAATTATATTCTTCATTCAGGAATCTTCAATCTGGGACAAAGGAATATTATGACACAAACTGAAAGGTATTTAATAATGGTCATCTGATAAGGAAATGTATTCTCCAGGCCTTGCTCTTGCTGCACAGCTGGTGTTTAGAGGCCAAAATCATCAGCTCTGATCAGCAGTTTGAAGCGTGAGACAGTACAGAGGACCTTTCAGGTATGGGTGAAGAGGGAAAGGACCTAAAGTCACTGTCTGTGTCCTGAGGTTTTGCTGATGGGGTGTCTTCCACATGGGTTGGTTTCCTGTGTCAGATGAGCCTTGCTTCTACTCTGTCAAGGGTATCTCAGTGGTGTAGATCAAGGATCCAGATGCACAGGGGAGAAACCATGTAGGGCCTGGTCCATTAGGGCTATTTCAACTCCTGAAAGAGCAGACATGCACTCCAAGCTTTTCCTAATTGGAAGATAGGGACAGCACATGGTAGTAGAAGAGCCAAGTGGCCTGTTTGCCTTTGTCATGGTCAGCTTGCATGATGCCTCACATGCATCCCATATTTGTGTCAGATGCCATGCATAGCTCAGAAAATTATATTCCATCTGCTGCGCAAGGAAAGGCAGAGCCATACTGCATAATGGAGCTAGAGCGCTGGCATGTGCAGTATATCATCATGACAGCAAGAAAAAGACCAACCTGATGAAGGGAAAAACAATGGGCTTTGATCAGCTCATAAAACTTTCCCCACACACCATGATTGTGCTGTGCAGTGGTCCAGGGCTGACTTGGACCTAGTTGTCCTTCAGAGAGCCACTCAGCTCTTTTGTACAGGCTGTCTTCTGCCCAGAGCATCCCTGCAGAGAAAGCACGTGAATCACACAGTGTCACATCATTATGCTCAAAGCATACCACATTAGCTGTTGCAATGGGACACTTTGTGCCATTGATCTGGCATGTGATGACACAGAGATGGTTGGACAAAAAGTTGTGCTTGGACCTCCCCTTCCCTGAGTCCGGATGAATGGCAAGATTGTTAGCGCTTTGCTTCAAAGACAGGTGTCCACGGTGATCTTGGGTATGTCACTTAATGTGTCCTGTCCACCTCAGTAGTCCCCTCATGAGTGGATCAAAGATAGGTCTTCTGCTCATAAGACTAACCCAGTGGTTCTGAGTGCTAAGGAGTCCTCCAGGAGACTTCTTTCCTGCAAAGATTCAAGACACCCTGAGGTTTTCCCTGGAGTCATGTATGTGTCTGTGTATTTTTTCCAGGACAAGGGACAACATTGGGAAGGGTTTACCACTTAGATTTCCAATTGCCTTTGTGCTGCTTGCCTTTCTCCTCATATGCCCCTCCTCTCCTTGTATACAGTTGTCTTCTATGATGGTACCATAGCCAGCCCTAGCCTGCCAAGTTCCCTTTCCTGGAGTGCTGATTCCCAGCAAAGTTGCATTTACAGTGCAAACCTAGGAACTTTCAACATCCACTTGGAAAACTCTCTTCAGTCTTTTTATGATAGAGAGATGGTGTCCCATGTGCTTTATTTCCAGGACAGGAAATGGCTATCCATTGGGAAGAGAGAGATGGCACAGACACATCTTTGACAGTTTGTGCCATGGAGTGACACAACATGATTGCAACGGTGGTTGCAACCCAGGACAAAATGGTGCTGTAATTGCTAGTGGTGCATCTCCATTGAGCAGACTGCATTAGCACACCACTGTAGAAATTACAAGGTTATGGACTGCAGTTCTTTAATAACACAGGTAACCACACCATGCCACCCTGTCCACAAATTTATCATACTACAGCATAAAACTACCTAGGTTTTCTGCCCCTGTAATTCCAGCAGGGAAGTGGTCACACAGCTTCATTCCTCTGGCGGTTAGAAACCAGACTAATTTCCAGTCTAAATTTAGACACTGGATTTGGATGCTGTTGCAGCATTGGGAACAGTTGCGAGACTTTACAACACCGTACCTCTAAAGGCAAGGCCGAATGTTTTGCTCAGTTTTCACGCATTTAAGAGAGTACGCAATGCCACCTACTGGCATCAAAATGGAAGATTTAACTGCTCTAGTGGGTTGGTGCGATGGAAAGATCACAAAGGA
This sequence comes from Tyto alba, assembly GCF_018691265.1. Lineage (NCBI taxonomy): Eukaryota > Metazoa > Chordata > Aves > Strigiformes > Tytonidae > Tyto > Tyto alba. The sequence goes on along the minus strand of NW_024881275.1, from coordinate 44,965,142 downwards.
GAAGGCTGTCACTGTTCTTCAGATGGTCTTTTGCAGCTGAAAGCGAGGTGGAGGCAAACAGGAGCTTTTCTCCTCACAACTGTTACTCGGTTAAGCTCTGTAGGAAACATTTAGTGGCTGACTCGCTTTCATAGTTTGAGAATGAATAGTGAGGAAAGCAGCAACTAGACCTGGTGTTGATGGGCAGCCTGAGTACCAGGACATCCCCTGAACTTCCCCAGAAGGTGAACATGCAGTGATTAGGTGAAATTACAACCTTGTCTAGCAATATTTGTAGGTGAATGCAAACTGGGTGTAGGGAAAGCTTCTGAGGAAGGCAAGAATTTTATGCATCTTCAGGGACTGAAGGATCAGGACTTCATTTCAGAAGTCATAAATGGAAATTTAAGACTATGCCTCAAATACTAAATGTCTTGGTGGATGGGCAGCTGGGTAATTCCACTCTCCTAATAACACACGGATACAGAAACATTTGCAAATAATAGACTTAAAACACACAAAGAAAAATAACAAAACCTATAACTAAACTAAGGAAGTCCCTGGTACAGGATATTCTGTTTGTGTGGGTTCCCTAATCCCATCTCGAGAGGTCGAGTGCACTGAGGTAAGCACTTATCCAAGAGTTAATGTGCCAGTGGAGAGTATTTACAGGGTGTTGATTATTTCCCAGCCCTGCTCCCTCTGAAGTCATGAGAGGTATATAGGGTGCCACAGTGTGCATATGCACAGCCTCCTCCTGCTTCGGAGAGTATGCTGGTCTCCAAGGAGCAGGGGAAGCAACGCCCTGGGACACTACTGCCAGAAGCCAAGCCAGAGCCCTTTCCCCTGACAGGGTGAAGGAAGATGCCAGAGCTGGCATTGCACCAAAAGCCCTCCCAGGGAAGACCCCATGCTTTTCCTTTAGCAGACACCAGTCTGCCTGACCCTGAAAAGGGTAGCTATGACCATTTTGACAGCCCCTGTTACTGCAAGCACAGTTATTGACCCAGGCACCCAGCCCAGAGCCAGCTCTGTGTCCCTGGCTGCACCTGAGAAAGACTTTCTCCTTGGTCTGACAAGGTTTCCTTTCCGGTCCTCCTTCTTGCCCCAGGGCAGGGATAGTTGGGTTGTAGCAGAGACATACACAAAGGATGTGGGCATAAGACCAGGATGGGTCCTGCTGAAAGCACTGGCAGTCACACTTGTTGCACAGACTAAATGAGACAAAGTTTACTGTTTCTGCTGTGCTCCTGGGCTTCTCTGGAAGAAGCACGGTGGCAGCAGAAGTGTAGCACAGCCCAGGGCCAGCCTTGCAGACTCCAGGAATCTCCAACCAAGCCAGAAACCACTGCAAATTTCTTACACCTTTGTCTGCAGCACTTGCTCCTCATCGCAGCTGGAGTCTGACGTAAGGCTCAGTGTACCGTAGGTCTTGGCCAGCTCCTGCATTCCAATCTCTTGCTTCTGGCAATGTGGCTGAGCGAATGCACACAGATGTCTGGCCAGTTTTTAATGCAAGAAAATGACTGTCAGGTCTAGAAATGGGGCTTCTTCCTTGCCTATTTCCCATCTCCCAGGAGATGCTGCTTTCTGTCTCCTTTTAGTGTTGTCACAGATCAGGGCTTTCAGTGGGTGGATTAAAACAAGGGATATTTGTACTGCCCAGCCATACCCTCTGTCTGCCCCAGGCTCAAACAAAAGCAGGTAGCACCATGCAGAGTGCAAACACCCAAGACAGCTGGAGACAGACAGGGAAAGGGGCTGCAGTGTCTCTGGGGCTGTGACCAGGCTGTTGCAGCGGTGAACACAGATCAGAGCAGTGCCTGCCAGCTCCCAAGAGGATGGGCCTGTATTTGCTCCTCTCAGTCAGAGGTTCAGCAGCAGCAGCCACAGCACGACAGAGTTTCTTACTCCCAATGAGCCCTTCGGGTGGCCACCATCCTGCCAGCACCTCTAGGTCCCATAGTCTTCTCTTGCTGTCACCACCAGGGCACAATTGTCAGAGTTGTCTAAAACAGCTGGACAAAGGAAGCAGCAATGATGTACTACCACTACCAGCTGTGGGGTCTTGGTTCCTAAAAGGTTTCCAAATGGTGGGCACTGAGTGCTCACAGCCTGAATGGCACTGCTGGTGAAACATATTAAGGGCTGATCCATCTTTTGTGTTGGCTCCCCCCATATCCTCTTTGCTCCATTTCTGTGGGCTGGCTGATTGTACAGCTAGAAAAATCAGTAAAGTCCTTGGAACTTCTAGGTCCTTGGAAAATCCATCCTGTTGAATTTAGACAGCTGTATAGAAGAACCACCCTTTCAGCATCTTGCTAATGGTTGCTGGCATCCACATGTAGCAGGAAAAACCTGAGGTGTTGCAAGGAGGGAGCCTAGAAATGCATATAGCAAAGAAAGGCACTGAGCAGTGATGAAGAAGTAGTACACTGGAGGCAAAGCAGAGCAGCATGTAGTGCATGAGGCACTAACAGCTGCTGTCAGTCCTTACAGCTAATGTGTCTGTCTGACTGCAGGTGTCCCTTCTGACCTCTTTCCTAAAAAATTAGTGGAATTAGACACCATGGTTCATAGTTACAGGTTTTACTCCTTCATTGCCCTGGTTGGATCCTGCCCTGTCCTTCTACATGATTTTTGTGCCTGCCCCTAAAAGGAGAAATCAATACCTGAGTTATGAAATAAAAATGGTTCCCAAGAACAACAGAGAAGTACTGAGAGTCCCCAGTGACTATAAACAGATTAAAATAGGTGAGGTCACATCAGTTTACACAGTGGAGTGTCTGCAAATTGTACTATCACTACAAGTTAATAAGATGAACACTCAATTAAATGTATACAGATAGTTTGTTGCTGTTTAATTCCCTGTCCAGTTCTTATTAATATTTTGTGATACCAGACCCTGCATTAAAAGAGATTACAACTAATTGCTGTTTAACTGGCTGAGATTGAACATGTCTCTATAAATGCATTCACTCTGTCCCCTGCCACCTGTTTCTGAAATAATTAGTTGCAAAGAAAAAAAAACAACCAAACAAACGAAAAATCAACAAAACCAAAAACAAACAAACCCCATAAAATCTGAAAGAGTACAAGTCACACTTTTGGTAATATTATTATATTTCACACCAGCCTTACTTCAAAATGCATTTAGGCACAGGCTCTATACAGTGTTATCTATGGCCAGGGCTAAAATTGCATTGAAACCAAAGGACCTGAAGTCATTCAGAATCAGTGCAGCCAAAGCACTGTAAAAAAATATTTTTTTCCAAGATAGACAGCGGATTTAGGCAGTGGTTTGGAAGCGACTGCTTCATTTTTTTTTTTTTCTGCCACATTATTTCCTGCACAATCTCACACTCCAGGACATAATAGGATGTGTATCTCATAGCCTAGTTGTTTTAATGCAACTTCAGGTGCATTGGTGCTGCAAGGTGAACATGCTAAGATGAAACATGGAGGTACTACTTCATTTCAGGTCCAGTAACACCTTTTCAAGAGATGGACTGGGCATCTGATTACAGTAATGTCTTAAGTCACCTGAACCTAAACTAAATCCATATCATACAGCAATCATGGGTTAGCGAGGTGTTTGCATATTGCCAGAATGAGGACTAACGTATTACAGTACAGGAGGAGCCTCAGACCAAGACCTTCATGGGCAATGGAGACAGCATTACATTTGAGAAATAGCTAAAGGCTGTCCCTGTGTGCAAGGGGAAGAGGAGCAGAATGGACCCCCCCATTTTCACTGACCAGACGGCAACCTAGCAGGGTTGATGCTGACCTGAGCTGCAGCAGAGCCCTCCACTCATAGTTACCATCCAGGCCCTGGAGCAATTTACTTGCCATGCACCATCTCCAGAACAGACAGGGACTCTTGTCAGCATTTAGCCACAAGCTGCAGACATTTAACTGTCAAATTCATCACAGCATTATGGGTACAAAACCCCAGGACATTCCCCAGATCCTACCTCTGCCCAGCTCTTGTACTCAACAGCCTACTGAACTCCTGTTCACTTGGGAGGCTTTCCAACACAGTATCTTGTTGGGCTGATGTTTATAGGTGTGTTGAGCTGCTTACAGACTAAGCACAGCACCTACTGCTATCGTCTGCAGTCCCATCCAATTTAGGAACTCACTGTTCATCTGGTAACACCTAATTAATTCCAGAAGAGATGCCATTAGCTGCAAGCTATCAAGGGTACATTGCCCACAGTGAGACTGAAAACCATGCATGTAGAGATCTCTCCAGACACAACCAGCAAGGTGCCTCTCATCCAGCCTTTACAAAGAGTCAAGCATGGGCTTATACTGATTCTTTCACCACCATGTATTTTTCATGAATTTGGGACAAGGTTTCAGTTATGATGCAAGAACAAGATCTGCATACCTCCATTATTTGGGGAAAACGAGTTCAGCATGGTGCCAGCAGAAATAATATCACTACCTATTTTCATAGCAGAGGGTAAAAAGAACCTCAGGGAGCTTAAAGCCCAACAGGGGCCCATCCTGAGCAAATTCATACAGAGACCACCATGGAGCCCAGAAAAAATACAGTGTTCTGTTCTGGCTATCAGCAAAAGGTATTATGAGTAATGCCTCTGCAAAGTCTCTGCAGAGAGGGAAGGGGCAGGACAAGAGGTGTGATTGTTTTTATACTCCCCATGTGAAGAAAACCAAAGGTATAATACTGTGTCTGAGCACATTGCCCTGTAATGGTACATGAAATGCCCATGAGTAAGGACATTGAGAAAACCAGAATGGGCATTTGAGGCTAGAATCGGAGCAGATGTCTGGTACTGAGAAAAGTGGAGAGCTCAATCTGTTTAGCTCTTCAAGAAGTAACTAAATAGGCCATGATTGCAGTACAAAACTACCTCTGTGGGAGAGAAAATTCTGGATCTTGAAAGGCTGTTTAATCAAGCAGAGAGAGGTACAATAGGAACCAATGGCTGGAAACTGAAGTCAGATGTTTACAGGGAGTTTAGAAATACTTCTAAAATTAAGGAGAAATTAACCATTTGGTAGAAGGTATCAAGGGCGGCATCTTTAGACCCCCTCCTGGGAGTGCAAAGCTTGGCTCATCTATTGTGCTGACATACACACTACTGGGGCAATACAGGGAAGTTTCCACCTGTAAAGAAAGGGTAAATGGTATAATAGCACCTCCACCATATCTTTGTTACCTTTGATTTCCTTCACATTATACACAACAGGAGGTGAGTGAGGCTAGGCTTTTCAGTAGCACCATTACCAACATGCTTCTGTTTGGTCACTTCAGCCCACTAGAGGACTTTGCAGTTATACCTTGCTATCTCTCTCGGTGGAATTTTTGGTTTTGTCTTCTCTCCTTCTTTTTTTAAAGGAAGAAACACCTCCTGGAGCCCTGGAATCCTAGCCATATTTTTTTCCACATGGCTCTTGCTATACTTTCCACACTTCTGCTCTTAGGAGAGCAAAACGTCATTACCAGTTCAGCCTTACAGTGTGAGAGAAGGACACTTTTGGCTAATTTACATCTAAGTGAGCATTTGTCAGAGTAAAGAATAAAGGTCTTACTGTGCAAAATGGCTCCTGTGGCAGTACTAATCAATACCTGTTTGATGGATTGCTTGCCAGGACTCTTTCAGGCACATCATTTCAGCTGCTAGACTTTCTGCTTGCTCACTGCTTAACAAAATAAATAGAGATGAATCATGGTATTTAACATAAAACTCCAACTCAGAATCAAAGCTGTTTAAAATGCACAGTGGTTTACCCCACTCCATCCTTCCTTTTTGTTTGCTCAGGAAGAATGTTAAGTCCTGGCTCTTCTGGAGCAGGCACAAGGCTTGAATGATAACTGCTTCACCAAGAACTGCCCTTTCCTCTGCAATCAGTGACTGTATTCCCCACACAGCGCTCCATTCCTCATTGCCCCCTGAATCAGGAGCCATCTGAGGAAGAAAGAATTGAGATGTATGCCTGCGTGGCTGATGGGAGGGTGATATTTCACATATGCCTTTCTTAGCTGCTGTGATGCAACACACAAACTGTTCCCTCTGCTCCTGCACCTATTGTGCTACTAATCCATGTGAAAGCTCTCGTCACCCAACTGTCCCCACCTGCAACTACATCAGATTTGAAACTACAAGAGCCAAGAAAGAGTGAGGTTTTTCAGAAGTACTTGGCTTCTCAGTAATAATAAATAGGTGTTTGGCTCTCCAGAAATTCATATTTCTATACAGAAACATAGTTGGTTGCTGATTTTTTTTATCTGGCTTTTAAATGGATAACAATTTTCTTGAAACCCTATACGCCTACAGCCCATTAGTAGTCTTGAAAAGGGTGAATAATCACAGCAGCAACTTTTTTTTTGGCCAAAGAGGAACATCAAGCTCCATCTAGCAAGTTCTTCCCCCCTCTGTTATCTTGCCAACCCCATCACGACCCTGCAGCACAACTTGGACAACAAGGCAGGAAGTTTGAATTGATGTGGGATGTGTTTCCTGGGTCTGAGTAATGATTCATGAATTCCAAACGCTGACACCAGCAAAAGACCTCAAGGCCCAGGCTTGGGGCTAGGGATGGAGATGCCAGTGCTTCCTCCATGCATCCCCTGGTTGCCCTTGCCCCTGCATTCTTTGTGAGCCTCCTCTGCTGCCTGCTCCCTTGTTCTCCAACAGCCAGAACCACTTGCCAGGCTCCTGTGAGCCAGACTTCTTCCTTTCAAGCCCTCCCACAGCATATTTCCCGTGCCTCCCTCCCAGAGCACTGCTGTCCCTTGGGCTGTGACAGGGTTTTTTCACGCTGAGAACACACTTTGAGCTCTGCTCTGGCACAGTTGTGGGGCTCCCAACTTTTCCCTTCCCTCCCCAAGGGCATCTGTGGCAGATCATCTCTGCCATGCCAGACAGGCCCATGCAGCTGCCCAGACAGGACGTGAGCTCGTCCTCTGCCTTGGGGGAGCAGGGCTCACTGCTGCTGTGACCCATCTGACTCCTCCAGCAGCGTCGGCAGAGCAGAGCAGGCAGGTGCCTGGCAGGGGATTTGCCGTGTGTTCTGTGTACAGTGCAGGTCACGCATCCCCTCCCTGCCCTCCAGATGAGTGTGGGGGAAATTTCCCAACAGCCCCATGCAGCTCAGGACAGCCAGGATGGTGCTGCTAGTGTGAGAGCTAACAGGGAGCAATGTGTCAACTGGTAGCTGGTGAATCAAGGATGTGCCCTGATAATCTGGGCTCGGATGGGACCAGACAACATCTTGGCAAGAGAGCATTGCAGCCATGCACCGGCAGGGACAGTCCAGGTAGCCAGGAAAGCCAGCAGGCAAACGGTGGGGAGTGTGGCATCAAGAGGCACTGCACCCTGTTGCAGTTTAGGGTTTCGGAGCAGAGTGTTACATGCTGGCATGCGTTGGGGAAGCAGAAGCACACAGGGTCTGGATGTTCTTGGGGGCATGCATGCACAGAGTTGGGGGCAGTGGCATTTTGGAAGAGTCAGAGAGGAAATCTGACTTGGAAAATTTGGTGGGTTTCAGACACAGCTCAGCTCCACAGAGGATCAAGGGGGTCTTTCAGCTTGAAAGCTCTCCCTCAGCACCCCCACCTTGCCATCCTTCACTTTCAAGGGAGGCAGTCTGGGGACACATGTAGAGATCCCGTAACTGTATAGTACTGGAAGAGATCAGAACAGAAAACCACCCTTCTTCATCCTGTTGGAGTTCTTGTGTTGTTTTTGACAACAGTACAAATACCTTAAGGCTACACAGCACATGTCAAGGATACCTCACAGCAAGCGTGGCACATTTTTTCAAGTGAAAAGCAGTTTACCTAGGCACAAGGTGCATCCCTTGAAACCTTTTCATCAGGCCTTTCCTAGCTCAAATGCATGGGAATCGTAGGTTGACGTTTGCTGGAGCACCCTTTGCAAAAGCTGGGACTCACCACACTAAAGTACACAGCGAAGTCAGGCAACTCATCTGGTGTGATGACAGCTTAGTGCCAGTAATAATAACCCCATCCAGTGCTTTGCAGACTGAGCAGCACTGGCTCTACCACATAATCAACAAGGTCATTTCAAGCCTTAAAATCAGGGACTATTTCTTGCTTTCATTACCCAAGGAAAAATCTCGCACTCAAAATACTTTGTTATAGTTTTGGTAAATCCTTTGGGTTTCAGTATCCTTATCCCTCCTCTTTAGCTTTGTTGTAATGTGACATACCCATTTTTAATAATTTCTGTGTAAGTGAATTCTTTAAATTATACATAAAGAATTCAAAAACAATCAGAGAACTCAAATATTTCATATTAAAAATAAATGTTTTATGATTGCTTACAGAGTGAAATTATTAAAGAAGCCTTGGCCAATGCTGTATAATTTATGCTATGCTTAAGCAGGAAAAGAGAGGCTAGTGCTTAGATTTGTTTGAAGTTATGCTTTCCTTTTCCCACCTGTCAGGATGGAAGCCATCGCCAGGGCAGAACTAATCTCCACTCTCAATCCAAGCAGTCTCTATTTTTGTTTATTGTGCATAACAACAGTTTTAAGAACAGCTAACAGTAGCAATGTTCTGACCATGGGAAAATGGCCACAATGTCCCTGTTTCTTTGTCTTTGTTTATGTCTTTCTATTTCTATTATGTCTTTCAATTTTGTCTGCTGATCTTCATGCTCTGCAGACAGCCAGTGCATCCTGACCCTATTATCATTTAATGGCAAAAAGTCCAATAATAACAATAAAAACAAAAAAGTCCTCTGAATTTCAACTTGGGTATAAATCTTTGGATCAAAGCCACAGTCTGGAGGCATGGGAGGCTTACACATTGCTTAGCATAGCAGTACTCTGAACTCAGGTGATGACTGTAGCACAAGTGACTGCAAACACATCTGTCCAGTTCTACTGCTTGGTCTGAAACGGGTTCTGCACTAAGCTAAGAAAGCAGCACATACGCTAGAGGTGTTAGTCTTAATTGCAGAGATTCATCCAGATGCAACATTTTTTCTAATGGCAATTCAGAACTAAACAAACTGAGAGCAAGAATGAAGGATAAGACCAAGAAGGGATGATCTTCATACAGGAAGTGTAGCTGTCAAAGTACTCAAGGCAGCTAAAAAAGGAGTGTGATAGAAAGTGATACACTGCCTTTTCTGGGAGAGGGGAATTCACCTTCTATATGTGCTCACAAATTCCTGGGTGACCAAATTACTTAGGCTTTTTGTGCTTCATTTTCCACCTAGAGGACAATACCATGGAGAGAAGATACAGTATGGTCAGTGAGCACAACAATAAAAGCACTGAGGGGCACAGATAAACAAGGGATGACATACTCCAGTGAGACAATGCTACAAGTAATACCAGCAGCCAAACAAATTTGGTGTTTTCTCACACCCATCACAGTCAAAAAAGGAACAGCAATTACCATACTAGTACTTCACCATCCAAAGTGGGACAGGGAAAGAACTGCAGAAACTCACCAGGCCTCAGAGCTGAGGAGATGTGCATTAAAAATTGTACTTCAACAGGAGATACATGAATGGACAAGGAGGGACATGGGGTTTTTAATCCTTTCTCATTTTAATGTCCCTTGGCAAAGTCAGGGTTCCCATGGGTGGAATGACAAATGAAAATCCCATTACATGGGAGTGGATTTGGTTTTCTTAATTTTTTCAAATCCATTTAGATGAGCAGTGGATCAGGGCAAATTTATAGGGGAAGATTTCTAGGTTTGTCACCCCACTGAATCTACAGTTTGTTGCCCACAAAGCTCAATTCTCAGCTGATTAAAGCCAGTAGATGTCCTCTGCCTTTAGGATCTGAGTGATCTTTCCTTGACCTTGCCAGACCTGGGGTCAGTAGCCTCCACCATGGTTTCAACATCCAGAATTTTTCAAGTCGAACTCCTTAATGCTTGAATTAAGATGATATTTAAAGCCCTGAAATTCAAGGAATCAGCCCTGGTGAGTCAGAGGGAAAAGACTGCTCCTTTGATTGATCACATCTGTGACTCAAAGCCAAGTACACATTTGAACAAGTTAAATTGTCCCCAGGGCTCATAAAACACCGTGCCAGGCCTTCTGTGTTTTGCATCAAAGTCATACCAGTCTCTGAAAGCCAAGCAGTTTGCAAATCATAAGGATTAATATTTACTACTATTGAATGTACATGGATGAAGCCCCTGCCCTAGAGAGTTTGCAGTTTAAATAATACAGGCAGAATGGCATGCACACATGCAGCTCTGGCCTTAGTCTGCTCCTGGGGAAGCTGAGGGTGAAACCTCCCTGGCTCCTGGGCACAGAGGCAGATCATGGCAGGGGTGTGCTAGAGCTGGCACCTCAGACTCCAGGAACTCCTACCTGGAGGACTGGACCTTTCTCTGTAATCATGAGAGGCTGAGCCCCAGACTGCGTGGTTGGTACATGCGAACATGCAAGCCCCTGCAGGACTTCTGCAGCTACTAATGCTTGTCAAGGAGGCCCTGTCAGTCAGACTACACACTGATCTAAGCATCAAGACAAATCTGATGAATCACAAGTGCAGCAAGAGCCCACTGCAAAATATCTCTAGGTACTTGTTTGTGCCAGATCTCTTCGAAAGTTCAAGAGAAATTATCTAAAGATGTGAATCAAATTGTTGTGGGGTTTCAAAAAGGGATTCAGCTTGTATGTTCAGATTTAAAAAAGGGATTCAGCTTGCCTCACTCCAGAAGCTAGGCTGCATGGAGGCCACCCTGCCTCTGAATCAGGGTGCCCACAGAAGTGTTCAGTGCAGTGCAGCTCACTCATTTTAAAGCAGTTACCTCACTTCAGGCATGGCTATCCAGTCAAGCCCTTTGTGGTGGCATCAGTTCCCATGTAGAAGTGAGGAGACTTTGAGTTGCAGTGGAGCTCAGCTATTACGTTCCTGAAAAGTGGCTCCACCCAGCGTGTGCTGCGGCTCCAAAGGTTGGTCAACTCATCTTACCTTCCTGACTGTGTGCTGAGAAGCCCTAAGAGAAATGATGAGAGACCAAATGGAAAGTTAGTGAACAAGCGAGTCACTATTAACCAAGGGTGCCCTCCATGACAGGCAGACATGTATCCTGGGGACAACGCAATGGTCCCCAGTCTTCACACACAAAGCAGTGGAGATGCTATGGCTGCGAGACTTAAGCAGCAGGTTGAGTAGAAAGCCAAAGCCTCAAACTCCCCAGCTCCACAGGCAGATGCCTGTGGTGTCAGCCAGAGAGGGTCGAGTGCCCCAGGCTGGAGAAGGGCAACGTAGCTCACTGAAGCAAAGCCACGTTTCTCAGAGAAGCCATCGCAGATGAAGCTCCTGGGGAGGCTGAAGCTGACCAGGAGTGCATGCATTGCTGGCTGGCTAGGCCCTCTGCAGAAGAGCATTTCCCATCCACCTGCAAAATCCTCTGTATTGCTGTAGCCCAACATTTTCAGTCTCTCCAGTGTCTTCAGGGTTACCCGCTTACCTGCAGGTGAATGAGTAGCTAGGGGTTATGTACCATAAACAGCTGCCTCTGTGGCTTCATTGTTCTTCTCAGCTTCCAGAGTTGGAAGTTTGGACCCCAAAACAGATCCAATGAGGGATGGTCAGAAAACTAGCCTGCAAGGAGTTTGGAGAGAAAAAGAAAGCAGCAGCTAAGGAAAACAAAGCTCTCCAAGGTTTCAGTGTACCAGGTCCTCATCATCTGCCTACATTTTGCCCACACACAGTTTAATCAGCATGCTGGGAATCCTGGCTCCCTGCCAACAGGAATGCGGATTCTGACAAATTGTCTAAAGTGCAGTCAGAAATTGCAGCTAAACAGAAAGGGAGCACTTTTTTTTTTTTTTTTTTCATGTGTGTGTATATGGGCTTATGTTTTTTTTTCCCCTGAAACAATTACAACTTCTAACTGCCACCCACGCCTCAGTTGCCTGAGAAACGCAGCGTGGGTATGGCTGTGGTAATAAGGACTCAGGTTCACACCATGCTTGCTATCATTGGCAAGGACCCTCACAGAACTGTCCCAGCAGGATGTTTTAGCCCAGACATGGAGAGAATTCCCGCCCAAGGCACAGGTCACTGCAAGTTCCTGCCACGGTGAACATCTCTTTGGGAGAAGCCAAGGGTGCAGTAGTTGATGTCTTTATTATTCTGGTAATTATGCTGGTAATGGCCCTGGCTCCATCCACCCCAGCCTCAGTACTTGTACTTGTGTGTGAGGTGCCTGGGATGGGATGAGATGGGATGGGAAGCAATGTGCACCAAGAGCTGGGTATCACGCATGAACTTCTGCCTTGATGGGAGCATTTTCTACACCCACCCTCACAGCAGCATCCCCTATCATCACCTGATCAAAACCACTTCTCAAATGACAGGGCATGTGTCTGTGCTTAAGACTGTACCCACAAATATCCAGAGTCACACATTGGTTAACAAGTCCTGGTTGGAATTACCCTAAAAAGAGAAAGAGTGATTTTTCACATTGGACACCCGGGCAGAGAGAAGAAGGTTGCTCAAGCAGACTAAAAATACTCACCTTCCCAAAGAGGTGACAGAGCATCTCTACTGAACACTTCTGAGTTCAACATCAAAAGGTAAGGCAGATCAGAAAGATGATTTCTGACTGAACAAAGACATTTTCTTGGAGGCAAGAAAATAACCACTGACCCACCCACACAAGCCCACATATTTTGAACAATCTCTGTATAGTGATGAAGGGAAAATGGGCTTCAGCTCAGTTTTGGGAGGTTTTTCTGCCCTTTCCAGCAGAGCCATTCCCCATCTAGCAGACAGTACACAGAACTGGAGATGACGCCGTCTTCCAAGCTACTAAGTAGAGGAAGGAATATTTATCTTTGCCAACTCTGAGCAGTTTTCTCTGAAGGCCAGCACACAGCACACTCTCCCGACCCCAAGGCAAACCTGACAGTGTTCACAGTGCCTCTGCAGACAATGGGGGAATGAGAACTTTTCAGCAAAAGAGCACTTGGATAAAGGGAGGTGTTAGGCAACCTTCACAGGTAGCTGCTCCTTTCTTATTAATGGATTACCTTTTCCAACTGCTAAGTAAATATGTGTACTGTTCAGTTACCTCCCATGCTTTTTCTGTACAATCTTGTTCAGTTTTTTTCTTGCTTCTGGCTTTCAAACAGTTCCTGGTTGCTCTCCTCCTAGACAAACCCTCCTTGCCACCTTCTTTTCCACAGTTTTCAGTCCCTGGTGATATATGCTGCTCTATTCTGTAGTATTCTAGCCATCTGTAACAGTACGTTTCACCTACACTTCAAGACTGCACAGATAAAGGCCTACCAGTGCCTTTACATGTGCAGACAAGTAGTGTTTGTTCTTTGGGAAAAAACATGATGCTGGTGCATTATAAAAGTCTGTCCCCGAGATTTTAATCCACAGACCTTGCTTTTCCAATGTGCCCTTTTTACTGTTATTTTTGCATTCTCAAGACTCATCCTTTTTAGCTTGTGATCACTGGCAAAAGTCCTGCATAATTTGAATATTTTAAAATATTCTTACAAACATCCTTGCAATTGTCTAAGTCATTAAACTTCTTGTGGCTGAATCAAGTTAACACTAGGTAAGAACAGTCCTGGGGCCTTTGTCTCTGTGTAACTTATTTCAGGAAGCAACTACCTCCATTTAGACTGCAAGATCAAGTTGTAAGTGATTTAGGAAACTACAGTGTTTAGTGATTAGGCAACACTTTACTATGAAGCTGGTCAATGTATTAAGTAATCAATGTTCTGATTATCAAATAAACACATCAGTATTGCTAATCTGCAATTATATTATTTTCCACCCTATTACACAAAGTTATAAAGCTGTTAATCTAACACTTTTAAATCTTATGAATCACACACATCTACTATTCACTTAGAAATCCACCACCTTTCTCTCCCCAAATGACCTATCATCAAGGTGGAAATGTGTCTCTCAGCAGCCCACTTCTCACGCTTAAGTTTTTTAGACACGGACCTGATGGAAAGCCCGACAGGGAGTCCCACCAGCTCGGGCGTGCAAGTCAGCATTGCTGTCATCTGTAGGCACCTGAACTTTGCCTTGCAGAAGATTCCCCCACCTTTTGTTATTTACCTTATTTTCTACCTTCTTCATCATTGTTTCTGTTTCTGGAACAGCCTTTTTATCACCCTCATACCTCCCTTTCTCTGACCAAGCTCCTCCTGAAGACATGACACATCCCTTGTTACTTTTTCCTTGCTGGCCCAATTCAGCAACTTCTGCACCAAAGTCTGGTGTTTCCAAAGTTGTTACTGGGGCAACCTCAGCCTTATACAGTATTACTGATACACCCTGCCTGGGTACAGGGGGCCAAAAATTCCCCACAATTTTTTAGTTCATAATAGCAACACACTACCTTACACATTCTCTGAGGCAAATCAGTCTACTTAGCCTTGATTCTTTCACCTCATCCTGTTTTTTTTCATCTCATTTTTCTGTCTTGTCAAGAGCAGACCAGCAAAAGAAAGATCCACAACACATATGTACCTGATTCACTCAAAACCTAGCTGTGGAATGGGACCAGAATAGATGTCCTAAAATGAACATGACCTTGAAAGCAAACCTGTCGCAGTGGCTAGCTGTTTTGCAGCAGTTCACATTTTCTAGGATAGCCTCTTTTCTGGGAAAAATGGCTAGTATAGTGGCTAGCATAATTTGAGAAACATCAGTTTAGCAACAAATGTGAAGAGCTGGAACATGTGATGGCCTGACAAATGAAAACCTGGGTCATCATTGTATCATTCCACTTCAAGCTCTACCTTAAAAGCTACTGGGTATATTTGCCCTTTCCTTACCCTTTAGGAGGCCACTGCAGTACATCAGCACTCTGCTGGGTAAGAACTTCCTACCCATTTCTAATCTAGAGATATCCATGACAATTTCAGACCAAGTTGTGCTTTACTTTTGGGCTAAGTCACTCTCCCATGATACATTATTTATAAATAGCCAGAGATGTGTAGCTTCTGTTGACGTGGAGGTTTCACCTGCATACACAAGCTCGCCCTTTCAGGCTCCCCTGATACTTATATTCTGTACTTGGAAACTTGAACTGAAAATGGACAACAAAGAGAATATAAATGCATCTGTTTTTCACTTTGCACCTGTTCTGTCATTTTGTTCTAGTTTAATGCATTGTGAGCAACTTGATGCAACCAATGATTCCAGGCAGAAAATCACCAGAAAATGCTCAGCGTTGACTTTGTCAGCCAGAAGGATAAAATAGGAAAAGATGTGGTGAGCAGCATTTACATTAACATTCAGACACCGTTAAAACATTAATTTGGGCTTAGAGAAGATATTTAACACATCTTTGTAAAATACTCCCACCTATCCTCACCAGCACTTTGTTTAGTCTTTTCATAAAAGACATACTAATCCAGAAGCATGCGTTGGAACCAAAAACCCTGAGTGCTTTGAAGTAACCAAGATGAAACAGCAATGAAAAAATCTGTTATCCAATGGCATAGTGTGAAAAAAAACCCCACATAACTAAACTACCTCAAGTGCTGGAGGCCTTGCCATTCATCTAAGGGCAACATGCTAAGACTCTAGGAGGAAAAAAATAAAAGGAAACAATAATCTCAAGATGGTCAAACATTCACAGAGATCTTGGGAAGAGAATACATGTCTTCCCTACTATTGTCTCCAAATACAAGCTCCCAGTCCTGTTGTAAAGCTTCTCCATGCCTCATCTGGGATTGGACATGTCCAACATCATGTCTATTTGCCCTGTTATTCATTCTCCACAGAGTATCCTATCTTCCCATGTTGAGGCATATCCAACCCAAGAACTGCAAGCACAAGGATGTTTGCTTTCTGTTTGTTGTACAGACTGTTTCCTCTCACTTTGGACAGCCATTGTTTCACAGCCACTCCCACCTCTATCTTTCTGCACTCCCCTTTTTCTTTAGTGTCTGTCTTTTCCACCTCTCATTGGTCCTTGCTTCCCATCCACGAGGCCAACAGCAATTCCCAACCTTGACAGTGCCCTCGACCTCCAAATTTTTATGAGGTAGTTTAACTCCCAATCATTTCTGAACAGCTGTTTTCTGCAGCCTCCCTCTTCCAACCCGTGTGCTGATAAACCCATTTTTGATCAGTTAATTCTCTTCTTGGTGTCCCTTCACAACTAAGTAGTGGTAACTCTGCAGGCTACAAACCCCATAACAGCTCAGAAGGAAGCCACATCTTGCAGAGGTGCAAAAGGAAGAGACACATGCTCCAGCTGCCCTTGCACAGGACTAGTGTACATGAACTACCACCGGCTCCATTGGTTACCCTGAGCACATGCCTCCTAGTGCTTCCTTTGGAAGGGACTGTTTGTTATATATTTGTGTGGGGCTGCACTGGCCTCTGCCCTGGGAGAGGTATTCAGGTCCAGAATGTGCGTCTGTAACGCAGACGGTACATGCACCCTCCAGCTCAGGAAACCTGGAAACTGCCAACTGCCAGAAGTCAGAAGGGTGCACTGGTGAAAGGGCTGCACCAGCTAATTGGTCTGTATCTGCCCTGAGCAGGACAGCCAGAGGCTGTTGTATGAGCTGGCAAAGCCACCTTCATGTTCTTACTCACAGGAAGCAACAGTAAGGGCCCCAATAAAAACCACTCAACTGCAGAAGATGAAATACATTTGGTTTATTTCTTTCTAAAGTTTGTACATATACATATATCATTATACATATGTGAGATCCTTCACTAGGGTTGCTTGCTTTCAATTACATAAAAATTATTGGGAAGCTTGCAGGCTCTCTGTTGCCCGTAAGCAACATTTATTCCAACTTATAAAAACACAGAGGAACAGAGTTATAGTCAGGAACATGGACACAAGAGAAAAGTCTACTTTATATCTCACAGTTTCAATACATCAAAGGCAAATTATCTGTCTGTATACTGTAGGCTTACTTTATCAGCAATGATAAAATAGAGGAAAATATTTATATACAGTCACCTCAAGTGAAAAATAAAGCAATGTAAACTTAAATTCCAAAATATTATTTTAAATGATATAACAATATCCCCAAAAGTCCTTCTTCCAAGGGGAAGAGGACTGATTAAGTGCCTTCATTTATCATGAAATAATCATTCTAGTACCAGTTACATGAAGCAGAATAAGGGAGGGCATCCTGTGGTACCTGTAGAAAAGAGTGACAACTCTGCTTCAGGAAAGCATCTCTGTGTAAGCAAGTATATGTTTAAGTCCTTATGGACAACGGCAGCACGTGGAAACATCTCCTAAGAACCAGGGCTTGACTTAAGTCTGCACAGCTCTGACTCTGGCCACTGAAGAGTATGCTTTTCTGGCCATGCGTGTTCCCAGGGACAGAACAGGGTGCCCTGGTAGTAGGGCAGCCTCAAACCTGAGACGATGACCACCCCAAGAGTCAGCGCAGCAAGTTGCCTGCTGCTGGAAAAAATTTAGTGATTACCTCAATGCTATTTCACAGCAGACCAAGAAGTTACTACAAAGCAGCGAGACCAGGACTGCGTCTCTAGTGTGTTGCATGAAAAACACTCCAGCGATTCAGTGATAAGAGTAAACTGAGTTCACGGTTACCAGAAAGAAGGTTCCTATACTTGGCAAAAGGGATAAAAAGCCATCCAGAGGAAAGGTCTTGCAAGAACTGCTGTCAGGCCCTGTAAGGTTAGATCTGCACACAAGAGATGCACAAGGTATGTGTAGACACATGCGCAGAATGTTTTTCTGCACTACTACTACCAAGAGTTGCTCTTCCCATGTGGGTACCATGCAACAATAACTGAAAATTCAGTTCCCTTTCTCAGCCTAAGGGAAAACAACACTGCAACAGCTCATGTGGAGGGCAAATGACACTTCTAACTGAGACTCTGAGACAGTGCTTACCCTCATCTTCTCACTACATTACCATGGGAGGCAGGTAACTCAAGGGCGAAGCTCAGTACCTGAAAAAGGATTACAGGATTACAGCTCACTCAAAGGTAGGTGATGGAGAGGTCCCTCTTTGTTTCACCCTGACCTGCAGTCCACTTGCATCTCAGTCCTGCAGGGCACAATCACACCGACCATGGTCCAGTGAAGTACAAAGGCATGGCTTCACTGAGGTTGCTCAAGTGCTTCAAGTTAACTGCATGAGTTTTATGACTCCAGGTAAGAATCACATCCTCGGGCTTTGCTCTTCCCTTCCAGGGATAATGCAGATAATGCTAGTGCTACAGTGACTAGAGCACAACAGGAAAACTCACTGGGTTTCCCTGTGTCTTTTTACTTAGACCAGCAACTTGTTAAAAGTTTGGTTAAGCCTCCCAAGGAAAACCTCTGAGAGGTATACAAGATGCCCAAGAGAGACATTTCAGCCCTGCTGCTCTTCTCCCTGCTGATGAGCCAGACATTCTTCTGGAAATCTGTACAGTTGCAGAAAGAATCCCTCACTACTGCTGTACAGCTGTATCTGCAGGAGACATCACAGGCACCTGTCCTGCTTGGACACTTTTGGACATGATGTCCCCTTGCTGAATTTTCACAGGGCGAGGTCAACATTTTCAGAAGTAAAGCTGTGTATTAGATCCCCAGAGTGTGATTTTCAGAAGAAGTCAGCATGGATGCTCCTGGTGCAGGCACTGGCTGACATCAACAGGGAGAGAGTTAGGCCAGTGTTAAACTAGCAGAAAATCCCACCCAGTAATCCTTGCTTAGACTCTCAAATACATTCCCTTGCTTTCAACGTGCAGAACAACAGGCAGCCTCTGGTGGACAACACATGGAGATCAAGGCAGCTCAAGGGATACCCTAAATCTGAGAAAGCTCTGATGACTGTTTAACCTAATTTGAGAACAACTAGAACGACAAGCATCCCAACAAAGCTTGCAGCTGCTGAAGTGCTTTGACCAAATTAAGCCTCAGAAAAGAAGCGCAGGCTTTGAAGTGCTGAGCCACAGAAGCCATACTATACCTATGAAATACATAAACACATCTATAGGCATCACTTAAACATATTCACCAAGTAATTTAAGTCTCAGATTGTACCTCAGGCAAAGAATAGTGATTTTAAAGCTTTCCAAGTGTCAAAAAACTCTCTTCTTTCAGCCAAATTATAATCCCAGCCTTGAGTAAGAGGACATAGTTGTCATGAATACGTACAAATTTCTAAAAAATTGCACAACATATCCCTGTTCTCATCCTACAGTCTTTCAGAATTTGACAGCACTGAGCATGAGGTTTTAATAAGTGTGTAAGTGATTTAAAACTTGTATCAGTGATACAGTTTGCCCCATGCAGTGACACAGAGTAGGTATCATTGATCTCCTTTCTCCCAGCAGGAGGTTCAGGGGAGTCAGAGTATTTTGCAACAAACAAATCTCCCCAGCAGCTTGGCTACCTGCTCTGTGGTTACACCAGGATATACACTTGGCCTAAGGCAAAGCTGAAACCTTGCCTCCTTAGACAAAAAGTATCTAGTTTTGCTGGTCTCATTTAGGTGAGTTACATACAGGACCACTGCTATAGGGCGGCTATTCATTGCAATGGTTTATGTCAGAGAAAAATCCTGCCCTTGTAATTTGTAGCAATGCAAAGATTGAAAGTGCTAAGTGAGGGACTTTTTCTTGCTCCAAATAAACCTTCGGCCTGTACCCCAGCTGATTCCTGGCACAGATTTAACAGCAGATGCCATAGGAGGTCCCTCATGGTTAAACATTTATAATTTTTATGCAGTAGTTCATTGTTTGAAAGGGAAGATAGAGAATGCTTTCGGCTGGCCTAAATTTGCTCCTTCAGAGCATGGGAGGAAAGTCAGGTCAATGGTGTGGCCCTTGGGAAAGCTGTTCCTTGCATTTGCTAAGGGAAGTGCTCTAATAATAATTAAAATACAGCCTCAGTGCAGCTAACAAAACGGACGAGCAAGGTACCTTCTCTCAGGCAGGGCTGAGCCTGCCTGCGTTCACTGTTCAACTCCCAGATGGCACCTGGACACATTTCCCTGGAACCTGTCCTCCTTGCTTTTATTTAAACTAGCCTCCTAACAGCGGGACCGTGGCACCCCTGGATAAGGGTGCTGCAGTCACAAGGGAGAGAAGGAACCAGTGGTGGGGGCGGTTCCTCAAGCAGTGCAGTGTAGGTGAGAAAGGAAGCCTGCACTTCTAATCATCCCCAGCCCTGAGGGCAATGCTTGAGCACAAAGTCCCCAGCAGTTGACCAGCCATGGAGGGTGGCACTGCCTTTCTGACTATTCTGCAGTATTGTTGCCCTGTGCACTGGTGCTCAGCTTAGGTGGTATAATTTCTCTGGAGGCTGACAAAGCCTCTTCTCACTGGAGCAAATGTTTAGATCCCCCACGGTGAAGACCCAGGTGAAGCAATTCACTACACTAGACCCATGCTGCTGGGAGAGCGCTCAGAGAGAGGAAAGGCCAGGCATACTGCTTTTATATGCACTAAAAATATTCTCTAAAAATCATAAGCTGGAGACCAGCTCTTTCAAAGAAATTTCTGAGACAGTTTCTTTGCCTAGCCCCTCCAGGCAGCCTAGATATCAGATGCTGGGAATACATGCTGGGGAGCTCTAGTCATGCTCTGAGAAGAAATATGGACTTAATAACTGCCCTCTCAGAGCTAATGGGATGTCCCAGAGCCTGGGGAGAGCAATACTGGGTAAAGTTTAAACAAGCATCAAGCTGGAAGAGCACCTGAGGTAAAGTGTGTATACTGACTTTGCCTCTGCAAAAGCAGCCAGAGTTTCCGACAAGCTGGATGCCATCTCTCTGTGCTTGAGGGACACTGGTTGAAAATGGCGCTTTTTTTTTTTTTTTTTTTTAACACAGCTCCCCAAAAGGCTGCAAAACGTATGGCCTGGTTTGGAAAGGACCCAACTCCTTGCAAAACACCATTTAAAAGTTTTGCCACAGCAGGGGTTGCTTCTGCCTCCAAGACTTGTGGAGACTAGGAATGTCAGAAGTATTTGGTCTGAAGGTGGAAGGGGGGACCTTTCATCCCTGCAATGTAACACTAGAGGATCATGGCAGTCGGGAACTCTGTCTCGCACCTCCCAGCTATAACTGTGGCTGGAAACACAGGATACCAACAAGCAGAATGAAAAAGCTGTTCACAGGGTTATCCATTCAATGCAGCACTGCTTCAGAGCAGGTTTTCTCACGGCAAGATGGGACAGTCAAATTTTCTGGATTTCTGCAAGCATGGAAGGAAAGAGACCTGTTATACAGAAGCAGCTGAGGTGCTAAGATGACAGACAGGAGCAGCTTGACAGAAAAGGAGGAGGAGCTGTCAGACTAACTGCGATAAGGCCAAAATTGATTTAGGGATGGAGAATGCAGACATGGGAAGTGGTACAGTGTCTGCAGAGAAAAGCCTTCTCCGCTTTCAAGAAGAACATCGTCATGCAATGCCTCCAGAAGCCAAGTGATAACCCTGCCACCTTCGACTTTCTCCACTGCCACAACCCCCTCCTCACTGAAGGGGCTGCTCTCATCAAACAAGACTATCACTCCCCCACTGGAGAAAGGCAAAAATATTGCCTGTTTCAAGCCAGAAGAACAATCAGCCTTGTTATCAGAAGGCACTGGACCTGTGAAAAGTCACTGAACAATTCCAGTCTCTGGAGGTCTGCTAGTCCGAACTCTAGCTCAAAACAAGGCTAGGCTGAGCACTGCTCTCCAGGAGAGCCCCCAAATGTGGACAGACCACACCCTGGGAGCAGGCAGCATCAGGGGGAAAGCATTTAAGGGATGATCTTAGAAAGCCCTTAGAAAGCTTCTTGGTAACCAATTACAAGTGGCTGGCTACAGATGAAAAACTGTCTGAGTCGGCATTGTAGCTGAACAGTGTTCCCCCACAGCTCTGCTACATTAATCACTCTGCTGGCTGACTTATCTCTCTACATCAATTAAAGACACAACATAAATACTGCATTTAAAAGCTGTAGTCATGTTCACTGGTCCATACATGATTTATCTGCAAGATGCACACAAACACACAGCCAGCCCGGAGAGTCTCTTTTGCAGCTGCTGCTGAGTGAAAATGATCTCAACCAGACCCCTGCATCCTGCTGATTCATGGAGAGTGTCCTTTCGGCTTCCAGAGAGTATCTCACCTGCTTTGGCTGCTGAGTAGGGAAGGCAATTTTGTCCTTCTCCCTCAACTCTCTGCTGTCCGATGCAGACCAAGTGAGGTCCTCTCCTGTCTCTCCTTCCTCAGCCAGGGAGTGACGGTCCAGCCCCTGGAGGGTGAGCAAACAGCAGTGCTTCAGAGCAGGATGGGTCCCTCCAGGACCTCTGAATGCATCTTGAGAGGGGGGATGCAAGGAGCCATTGGCCTCATTCTGTTCCTCTCTTTGCATCACTCCTCTCAATGCACAGGCAGATGCTTTGTCTTAGTGATGGTTGCATGCTGCAGAAGGGAGGATGACAAGGAAAGATGACACCTTCCTGCATCACTGATGCAAAAGCTGGCTTGCACACTCAGACATTCACTATGGTCTGACAGTAACTGCCAGAAAGCTGCAGGCTGCTTCAATGACACCAAGTTCAGGTGCGTGGTGGGTCCCAGTAGAGGGCTGGAAACCAGCAGAGTATCCTTACATATTGTGACAGGAGATCCTGAGTCACTGAGGTCAAGCACTGATCTCTGCTAAAGGCAAACATTTCAGCAGAGAAAGGCATGGTACCAGGTACCATGTAAAGCCATCTGGTCAGACTCTTGGTGCCACCCAAGAAGATGCATGCACTGCTGAGACCTCCGGAGAACCTGCCCTCACCCTTTACAATAGCACTGAGGGGAAAAAAAAAAGGCAAATTACAGTGCTGCTTAGTAAATGACCTTATTTCCAAGGGAGTCCAGGAGCCTTAGGCATTTGCAATAGGATCACATTTTTCTCTCAGCCTCTGAAATGTACATTTTCACATGAATGCCTGGGATGCCTACAATTTGTAAAGCAATGGAGCAAAGTGGCATTAATTAAAACTTAAGCAGAATCTGACAAATTCTCAGTAAACTAATCAGCATGCCTCAGCAGTCTCACCAAGAGTGCTCCAAGCTCAACAAATGTTTAATGACTAAAAAATGCAGTGAAAAACTGCATTTGCTAAGTCCATATATGACTTAAAAAATAATCCAAGTATACATGGAAATAGAGAATAAATAATGAAAAAAAAATATAATTTTTGCAGGTGACTTTTTGATTTTTCCTGTTGCTTAAAATCATCTTCTCTGCAATGACTTTGAAGATGAATTATCCAGTTTCTGTGTCAAAGCTGGGAAACACACTTTACGGGAATAATTTCTTTTTGAGCTCAGCAATTTAACTGCAGTCTACAGCAACCAGAATATTTTAAAAGCTGGGGAAAAAAAAAGTTAAATGTCACCTCTTTGCCTTCTAAAGCACTGCACTCTATAATCACAAGAGGTTTGCTGGGCATGTTTCAGCCTCCCCTCAAAAAGTTCATCTAGACAGCCCTGCCCTGACAGCCAAGCAGTGTTTATTTACAAATCTGCATATTTTTTTTTGTTTGTTTGTTTCTGCTGCATGCTTCCCCATGCTATTATCTAAGACAAGACACATTTTCTTCTCAAATGTGCATTTGGCATTCCCCAAATTCATTTCTCATTCTCCCTCTTCTGCTTGTTTGTTTTAAACCACTAGAGCACGATGAACAGCTGCAGGGATCTCCTGGCTTTGTTTCTCCTCTGTGAGCTGGTGATCTACCCACACTTGATTAATTCAAACAGTCCCTCCCAATGAGCACTATCATGCACCTGTCTACATTGAGTCTCCTAACACAGCATGCTGCACCACATCACTTCAGCTCCAGCAGCAGAAGGCATCTCTCTTCTTCAGGAAGGGGACTGAACATTTGCTCCACTGTAGATAAACATGCACAGTTGCTGAAGCCCCAGTAGTTGGGAAGCACTGGCAGCTTCTGTTCAAGACTCTGCAGTTTTTAGCAACATTGCCAGTGTTAGGGACCAACCTCCTGACTTCTAGCACAGAGCAGCCACTTCCAGTGGCAGAAGCCAGATGTGTGCATGTCCCAACATCCCACATGGAAACAGTCCCATCTGGTTTTGCTGCTGAGCTGCAACTGCACGGATTGATTTGCTCCAACACTTCCCAGAATGTAAGAGTGCAATGTCTTCATGACAGTCAACAGGGAGCACACCATTGGGAAAGCTGTTGCACAGTGGTCCTCAGTGGGGGAGGCAAATCATGCAGTGCCTGTTAAAGTCCTTCTCTCTTTGCTCCCTGTCCTGCCCACTGAACTGGCTGTTCAATAATCTAGATTAATTGACTTGGACACTTCAGGAAGTCTGGCAGAGCACAAATCTACCCAGGTGGTATTTTTTTTGATGTGTGGCCCTTTGACTACTTGGACTGGAAACACTGGCGCATTTCTAAACAGTCCTTGCATTGATCTTGACGTTTCTTTATGCATCAAGAATTACATCCATCAGGAAGGCTGCCCTGTGCCAGGTACAAAGATAACAGCAACAACTTTCAACTAGTCCTCAACATTACCTCCCAAGGTGCTCTGCAAGAAAGGCCAGTTTGGTTGTACTACTCCACATAGGGGAACGGTGAGGCAAAATGGGAGAGACATGTCCAAACTTGCTCAGCAGGCCAGTATCAAACCTGAGATAAAAACCCAGGGTGTTAACAGGTGAGCCAGCACTCTCTGCAGAGCCACAATGGCACTCAGGCAAGAAGGGTTGGGAAGCAAGAGAAGGATTTCTACATCATCTTTCTACAGCCTGTGCCTGGAGACAGCTGGCCACTCCAAGGGTCTGTGGCACAAACAGGGCTTTCATGTATGGAAAGCTCCACCCACAGTGATCTCTCCCTGTCCTGCGCTCCCCTCTGAAAGCCTGGCACAGGGTGCACAGGAGCTGCAAGGTGGGCTAGTTCCCTGCAGGTGGAGGGTAGGATCTGCCAAAGCTGAGGCTGCCTTGTGCTGGTCTCCAGACATGGAGTAGCCAGGACAACATCAAACTCTGGCCAGCAGCAAGGACACATCTGTCCTATTCTCTGGTCTGCATCAGCTTCTTCCACCTATATGTGAGCTAAAGCAGGAAAATAGAGAGCTGAGGACAATCACTTCCTGAAGAGAAAAGGCAAAGTGCTTTGTCACTAGCAGAGAAATCGCAAACACCTATCTGTGCACACCAACAAGGAAACTCCTGAAAGGGAGAGCATCAGAGCACAATATACCATAAGGCTCTATATAGCAGCTAAATAAGACCGTATAGTTAAAAACTACACAGAGGCCTTTTGTCTTTAAAATACAATGCTAATGGCTGACAACTACAGCAGCATCTTCTGCACATAAACTTAAAACCCAGGTAGTCATTCCAACTGGGTAATCCCTAATCTCCCTGACTGCAGAGACAGCACAGGTTTGGATACCCCCCCAGCCTGTTAACTCAGAAGACTCTTTGCTTGGAAGGAAGAAAACAAATTATTCCAATGCTGTCATCTCAGCACTGCCAGAGATTTCCAGGTTTCATTCCTTCGAGCTTGTGGGTCCAGGATGAATGCAATAACAGTAAGCAACAGTGACTTTTTACAGTAGTACCCACTGCTAAGTACCAGTACCAACATGCTCTGCCACTGTCAGGAAACCAGTGTTCCCAGCACCCTGGGCGCTAGCCAGCATTCTGCAGCTGCCCTTTTGCACAGCTTTTCTCACTGCTACTGCTTGCATTCACAGCACTGCAGCATTTGTCCAGTTACTTTTTCCACCCACCATGTAAATAAAGTGACAAGTGACTTGAGAGATGAAAGCCACATGCCAATGGGAGGAGATAAATGGGAAAGAGACAGAATATACGTCACAGCGCTCTACCCCTCCCCCAGCTCCTTTAGAAACAGAACAACACAAAAAAGTCCCAATGCTTCAATTGCTAAATGATAAATTAACAAAGCAAAGCAAAGCAGGAGCAAAGACATCTCCCACAATCTGCACAAAAACGGCAAAATATACAATAGAAAATGTCACTAACACCCCATTCAGGCAGATGCGCTTATTTTTTGTGAATGACTGGTTACTAAATGAAAAAATTTTGACCACCAGTATTTTGCTGCATGGCTGTTCCCCTAGTTGTCATTTCCATCCTAAGTGACCTTCTGCTTAATGCTGGGTGTTTCTGGCCTGTAGTCCTTCCTCTCCGAGACATTGCGTTTCACCTTGGCACTAACTGGAGACTCCTGATTCAATGAGGGACTTGAGTGGGATTTCTTCAGTCCTGGTGCATCGTTCTCTCCTCCGCTCAGCAGCTCTTTCACCCCTTCTTTCAGAAGGCCAACGTAAATCTCATAGCGATTTTTCTGTAAAATTAAAAGAAAGGCCTGAATCAGTCTCGATGAAGTTCTGCAGAAACACTTGAGAGACTGTCTGGGTAACTTAATGTTTTCTGATGGCCTTGAAAGCCAGGAGCCTAATATGAATGTGAACAATGGTGCCTGATGTGGATATGAACAATGGTGGCTAATGTAAATTCCACTGAACAAAAAGGATTTCAGGCAGGCTGAGCTCAGGGGTGCTGTGCAATTACAGGCACTCAATTCTGCAGCACACAAATCCCAGTATTCTGTTGAACAGTGGCTCCCAGATAGTTGGAGTGTATGGTGATTTCCAAGTAACAACACCAAGCAAGAGCTTGCTGACCTTAGTCACGCTGAGTCATATTCTGTGCTCACACATACTGAGATGTTATATGCCCCACGCAGACATGGAGCTAAAAGTGCAGCAAACTAAAGGACAACAAAAATCCTGCTCTGGTTGGCTACGGCTCTCCCCTGCAATCCTCCAGTACCACCAGCAGGGCCTACTTTCTTTGCTTCAAGCCCACTGGGGGTGAAACCAAAGCAGGGTCCTGCTAAACTAAGACAGTACCAGCTTGGTCACCTCTGAGAGGATGCTGTCCAAGGCCAGACCTTTACAAAAAGAAGCAGATGAGAGGGCGATGACAGCAGCACAGCATGTTCCCTGGACAGGGCCCCTCATGGTGAATGATGAAGGTTGCTCTCTGTCCAGAAACTTGTATTTTTCAACTGGAACAAGTTCACTTTACTGTGCCCCTTGCCCACTTGTTCTGTTCCTTGTCCAGAGCAGAGCTTTTCCTCTCCAATGGGAAGATTTTGCTCTGTGTGCCTCAATAACATTTTTCTACACAGAACATTTTGGCAACCAACAAAATGAGGGTACAATAAGAGAAGATCCCTGCAGGGCCTCATAAACAGAAGCCAGGGCAAGAGTACCTCAGAACAGAGCAACCCACCTTCTGGGATTTGTTTAATAACCTGCCCCTGACATATCCACTAAAGATGTGGTGCAGGCATTGTAATTAAGGTGACCTCAGTCAGCTGGGGACCAGGGAAGGAGGACATAAACATCCATACTGATTGTTAATTTATATTTCAGAGTGGCAAAACAGCTGTCAAACTACTATGTTCCTGACAGAGGAAAAAGTGTTTAAGAAAAATTATTTGAATTTATAATAAAATAATAAAGTTCTGGTAATAACACTTATTTGAGGGCAGGAAGTCTAAAACCTTGGTAACTGCTTTGGAGTGTGAAATACAAAGGGGAAAAAAAAGGAGAGAATGTGACTGTGTTTCCAAAAAGTCCTTTGAATAAACAAAGCTTTATAGAGGATTATCATAAAAGAATCCACCTAAAAACTAAATTAAAAAGCATTCTTATCAATTTCATATCTGGGGCTCCAGCTCCACAATGCTAGATGCAAACATACAAAGCAGGTAAGATGTGTCATTCAATAAAAAAGGAGATGGAGAAACAGCAAGCAGAAACCTGATGATGATGCACTGGGCTGATAAATGATTCATCACACAACAAACAGTACACCTCTGCAAATGAGAAGCCAAGCCAGTGCTCTAAGCCTGGGATCAGCGTAAAATTCATCAAGGGAGAGAGAGACTTTACTGCCATACGGACTTTTGCTTTCTGTTGGTCCAGAAAACACTACCAGGGCCACAAGACCTGGCAATCAGAGTGGCAATCCAGGACCAGTTTTTGCCCTGTATGTCTGCCAGTGGTCCTATTGCCCTGGACTTTGTGGCCCCATGATTTCTATCACAATTAAGAAATGCATTTGGAAGTTTTTATTTTGATTTCAACTGCAACAAAATTGCTCTTTTAGTGATCTGACATTTGGAGCTAGGTACAAAAACTGATGAGAATTTTTCCTTAAAAGAAATTAATTGGGAAAATTCTGTCAAGAAAGTAAAAACACAGAAGTTAAAAACATTCAAAAGCTTCTGCAACATTAGCTCTGAAGACTGAATGCACATAATAAAGAGGAGATGAGGTAGCCACCCATAAAATTTCTGGCTCTGCCTCTCACCCAACAGCGCTCTAAAGATCTCTCTCAAACCATAAATTTGCTGCAATGAGCAACCGTCATTTGGAGTAGTACTCCCTCAGACAGCAAGCGAAGAGAAATGTTACTTCCATCGTGTCTGCAAGCAAAGACACCAGCAAGAAGAAACACTCCTGGCTGCATCCCTGAACATGGGCCCGGCACCTCCTGGTTCACCTCCGCTGAGAGGGAAACACCATCTCACTTGTATTTCATCAGGAACAAGAATGAAGAGAACACCAGTGGGTGAACAAAAAGGAATTACAGGGGCCTACAGAAAAGGAATCTGCCTTCTTCCTTCCGAATGGGATTATGCTGCTTCCTTTGGACTCGCAGGCCCTTTTGGCGTGCTTCTGGAGGTGTATCAGCATGGCCCTTTGTACATGGATGCAAGGTTTGGTCTGCAGTCTCTGCCTGAAAGAGCCAACTACAAAATACTGCCTCACCAGCCTCTTGCCCTTTTGCTTTCACCCCATGCAGCAAAGTGTCACCAGCTCCTGCCTGACCCTGACAGGATATTGTTCTGAAGGGATCAAAACAGAGGGAAAGTTTCCATTCAGGATTTTCATATAGCTAACCTTTTTTTTTTGCTGCCTGTTGGTAGTACAACATGGCCTGCAAAATCTGTGTCAAGTGTGAAGGTAACATGGCATTGCACAGCACGACCTTGAATCACCATCTCTCATACACAACTGAGGTTAATGCCACCACTTGCCTGCCTAGACAGGCATTCCTGCAGTGCTGATCACATATCTGAACTGCACAGTTCAATTGTTATTCAAGGCTCTCACAAGGGAAGAAGACATCTTTTGTTTCCTGGACTGTGCTGGTTCTGCTTTGTACTGAGGTACTTGAGTAATATTTCTTTAAAGACCACCATGATAAAGTTCACAGAAAACAGAAAAACCCCACAACAATCTCCTCCTCCATCAGTCTTTCTACAATCTTCCAATACTCCAGCCCTACACTTCATCCTAACTCATCATGCTTCTAGAAGTGATAGAAAAGAAACTTCGTGTCAGGGACCCAAAGCCAAGAAACTCTTTGCTCTCCCAAGTGGCATAAGTGCCCCTACAGAGTGAAAGTGTGTGGCTTGCCCTGCACACCCCAGTGCTGTTTTAAAAACTGACATTGTGCCACTGATCACCACCCTTTGATCTTGGTTGTTCAGCCAGTTTCCAAACCAATTTATGGTAGATTTCTTAGTCGACACTTTATCAGCTCGTCTATGAGGATGTTAAAGGAGGCAATGTCAAAATCCTTGTTAAAGTCAAGAACAAACACACACTGCTCTCCCCTCACCCATCACACCACACACCTCATTGTAAAAGGCTATCATGTTGGCCAGGCATGATTTCCCCTTCTGAAAGCCATGCTGACTACTCACAATCACCTTCTTGTCTTTAATGTGTTTGGAAGTGATTTCCAGGAGAATTTGCCCCATCACCTTCCCATGGACAGAGAAACAGTTCACCAGCCTGTAGTTCCCTGGAACTTTCTTTCTCCTTGCCTTTCTTGAAGACAGGCATGACATTTGCTTTCCTCCAGTCCTCAGGGACCTCCTCTGATCACCATGACCTTTCAAAGGGTAATCAGGAACAGCCTTGTAATGATTATCCAAATCATCCAGCTCCCTCAGCACTCGTGGGTGCATCCCATCAGATCACAGGGACTTGTGTATGCCCAGTTTAAATATTCCCTAACTTCATCATCCTTCACCAAAGGGTAAGTGTTCCTTGCTCCAGATTTTCCTACTGGGCTCATGTATTTGTGACTGCTGAAGGCTGGTTTTACTAGTAGACACCCAGGCCTTTCCTGGTTCTTTGTTACCAGGTCTCCTGTCCCATTATGGGCCCCAACTAAGGCCCATATTTTCTCTAGCTGTCCTGCTGCTAACATACCTGTAGAAATCTTTCTTCTTGCCCTTCACATCTTTCACCAGATTCAACCCCATATGGACTTGGGCCTTCTTCAATGCTTGAACAGTATCTCTATTCCTCCTGTGTCACCTGCCACTGCTTTCAACTCTGGCACACTTCCTTTTTACAGTAGAGTTTTCCCAGGAGAAACTTGTTCATCCACGAAGGCCTTCAGCCATCTTTGCTTGATTTCTTGCTTGTCAGGGTGAACCATTTCTAAGCTTAAAGGAGGTGATCCTTGAAAAGTGACCACCCTCCCACAGCCCTTTTCCCGCCAAGGCTTTATGTAATGGGATTCTTCTAAGCAGTTCCCTGAACAGGCCGAAGTCAGCTCTCCTGAAGTTCAGGGTTGTGATCCTGTTTTTTACTTTGACTCCTCCTTTCAGGATCATGAAGTTCAACATCTCATGGTCACTGCTGACACGGTTGTCCCCGACCTTCATATTCCCAACCAGTTCTTTCTAGTTTATAAGTGAGAGGTCCAGCAAAGTGCCTCTCTTCGTCTGCTCCTCAGTCAGTTGTGTTAGGAAGTTGTCAATGCACTCCAGAAATGTCCTGGATTGCTTGTGCCCTGCCGTGTTGTCTCTCCAGCAGATATAAGGATGGTTGAAGTTCCCCATGAGGACCAGGGCCTGCAGACACAAGGTTTCTTCCAGTTTTTTGAAAAAGGCCTAGGAGACAGCCACCGCAATGACACCAATCCTGGTGTGCCTACTGACCCTGACCCACAAGCTCTGAGCTGGCTTATCACCCTTCCTTAGGCAAAATTTCATGTGTGCGTGCTACCCACTCACATAAAGGGTGACTCCCCCTCTTTGCCATCCCTGTCTGTCCTTTCTAAAAAGCTTGTATCCATCCATGGCAGCACTCCAGTCATGTGAACTATCCCATTAACTCACTCCAAGCCCTGTTTTATTGGTTATGTAGTTTCTCCTGTTCACATTGTTGTGCACACTTTGCTCATCAGCCCTGACCACCACTTTCTCACTTGATTGTTGGTCAGATCATTTCACATATCTGGCAAAACAAACTGGTGAACTGTGTTCTGTATATAAAACAGCACTAAAACATCTACGCAAAACATCTCACCATATGCAATGCATCCCAGAGCTACAGCAAAGTCAAACCCAACACAATAGTTACAAGCTTTTGCAAAAGCTAAAGTACACAACCAGTCAAGCCCAGGAGTAAAAAGAGTTCCTCTGAAAGAAACTCACATAACACATGTCAAGAGGCTTACTTCAGTTCTGGAGGCTTGTGTTGCCTCCAGCATCTCCTCTGATAGTCTCTCTGACTTTTGTGTTAT
Organism: Tyto alba; assembly: GCF_018691265.1. Taxonomy (NCBI): domain Eukaryota; kingdom Metazoa; phylum Chordata; class Aves; order Strigiformes; family Tytonidae; genus Tyto; species Tyto alba. The sequence goes on along the minus strand of NW_024881275.1, from coordinate 44,933,582 downwards.
CTGCTCTTTCTCTTCTTCAGACTATGTATTTTTCCTTGACAGGTAGTTCCTGTCTAAAGTAGGATCCTTTCAGACTCAAGGCAACACTGACTCAGTTCTGGGTAAAAACACTCAAAGGTGCAGCCATGAAAAATACCAGGCACCTGCTGGGTTGCCGACCTCCTCCAACATAGCCTTACAATATGGCAGACACCATGATGGACAAAAGCTGCTGTCAGATACTCAGAAAAACCTCCTAATGCAGCTGCCTAAATTGCATCACTCAATCCTGTGATCTTTAATTCTACCCTTTTCCTGCTCATCCTGACACCCAGCCCACTCGTACACAACACAAATGGCTCTGATGAGGCATGCCTATGACAATAATTTTGGAAGAGCAGTTTCTTCAGAAGATACCAATGGAAGACAATAATCATGATCTGTATTACTGCAGAATGCCGTAATTTCTTCCTTAAAGATTGAGGTGCCAACATACTAGGCAACACATGAGACAGTTTCTGTCTGAAGATCTTATCATCTCTTCAAATAGATACATCAGGCAAAGACAGAGGGACACATTTTTACCCTCCATTTTACAGATGAGGAGCTAAATTCATGGCTAAGGTCCCAGAAGTCCTTATCAGAAAGAGGAGCCACAAGCCAGCTTCTGAGATTGCTGGGATTAACATATCTGTCTAACAAGAACAGTCCTTGGTGAAGTAAGGTGAAAAGTGCAGAATTTTAGGACTGTACCCTAAGTATAAGACCATCCACACCCAAAAAGTAAAAGTAATAAAGTTTCCCATACATACCTCGAACTCCAGATAGTGGTCCTTCAGCTTGTAATCATCTACTTCCTTGCCTTTAAGCTTCTTGTCAGGAGGATAGGAGCGATGTTCAGCAAGCTCAGTGGAGATCTGCTTCAGCTTAGCTTCATGGGACTTCAGCTGTTCATCCTTCAGAAACATATTAGGTACTTAAGTGACAGAATCTAAAATATTTGTTAAGCAAAGGAAAAAGAAAGAACCCTGTACAATAATACCAAGTAGTTTCCTTTTCTTTCTTTCTCTCCTTCTTTCCTTTAACTAATTTTAATTAGATTGATTATGTCTGTTATCACAGAGTTCTGTCCTTAACAGCTCTCTCAAAGGCACCCAAGCAAAGTGGACAAGTTTGTGGAAAAATTCAGCAGCTAGCAGATGTCACCAGGAAGGATAGTAAACCTGTCATCCCTTGCCTTGCTGAGAGCAACAGAAGCAGCTTGCTGCAGAGCATTACTGACAACATGACACTTCTGCTCTAACACATTTTTTGGCAAATTAATTAAGGCTGTTGTGTGTGCAGTCAGACCAAGGACAGAATGACACAGGCAAAGACCCTGCCTCAAGCCTTTGTAATGCAATAGTACTTCCTTCCAAGACAGAAAGGACATGGAGTCAGGGTCCTTCCTTCCATTTCTGCACTACCAAATGCTCTCTGGTCTGTGGTTTCTATTTGTTCAGAACAATACAATTAATCCAGAAGAGGAAGGACTCCAAAAGGTATCTCATTTTGCTAAGATGCTACCAGCTTTTATCCCACTGTGTGGTTGGAGGAAGTGAGGAACTGCTACTCCACCTTTCTAGGCAATTTCCTTTATCATAATCTCAAGTTTATGCACTTCCTCCGGTCCATCTGTCAGCTAACCTCCCCTCAACTCAGAAGGTTTCCAGCTCCTGCAGTATGGCCTTCTGGCCACTTCTAGGCTTGGATCTGAAATTATGTTTGAATAAGCAAGTCCAAAATACAGACATGATCATGCAGATCTCAGTGACTTACCCAGAGTTGTAACAGCTGGTAGGACCCAGCTCAGCTCCCTTGTATGTACCTAGCCTCAAAGGAGGGGATAAGCTGCCAGTAGTTGTCCTGCAGTGCTGCTGCTACATAGCTTGCAGCTTCAAGCCTAGCTTGGATATGCTTGCACTGCACTGTGACTCACACCAGGGACTGAGCCTCCCAGCTCACTGAGCTGGAGTTGTGGAAAAGAGCAGGAAGGGGGAAAACTTCTGCAGAGGATTATAGCTGAGCCCCAGCTAATCTTGTGCTTCAACTCTTTTGCAAGAGAACTGAAGAAAGAAACATGGGATAATTTGCCTCTGCCTATACATGGTAGGACTCAAATCACTCACTATTGGCTGCCAAAAATTCTTGTTGCTGTTAGTAACTACCCTGGATCTGCTTGCTCTCCCTGTTAGTGCCCAATCACTCTTTATGTTGTGCTGAGTCCCTGGTCCCAGTGGCGTCCTGTGATTCTACAGCCTGATGACAGGAGGTCTTTGAGCAGCTATTAATTTGGCACTTGTAATTTCCAGGGCAGCAGTCCTTTGGAGCTTTTGTGTATGCATGCACATTCTCAGGAAAAAGGTAAAAAACCCAAGCTAGTAGATCTTTTCTAGACTGGTTGTTCCTTTATATGTAGCTTTGTTACATCCCTCTTTTGTTGGACTAACCAAGATCAGACACTGATCTGCTTTTGAAAGCCAACTTGGTACAACGATCTTAGCCATGTCTAACCTCTCTCCCTCACCCATGTTGGTCCTCACTGCATCCCAACTTCTGCCTGACCAGGAACAGGCCCTTTGAAGAAGTACTGTCCATCAGCCCACAAAATCCTAAACAGCAACCACAGGGATTTGACAATTCATATTTTTCTGTCTGCCAAATGAGAAGCAGCCTGCTGGCAGCTTTTCCACACTGACAGATAAAAGCAGACATGTTTCTGCTTGCCTTTGAATTCATCTGCTTTGAACACTTAACATTCTTCTGCCTTAGCTAAAACGGCTTATCTTACTCCACTTTTTATGTCTCCCCTTCTTCGAGACACAAACCACAGGGCTGTGTTCTATTTTTTTCCTTTCCAGATTAAACAGAAACAATCAGAATAGGAAACAACTTGCTAAATGGAACAATCACAGAACAATGATAAGTAAAAAAGGGTTTTTTGGTGACTGAAGGTAAATTATTGAAGCTCCATACAGTATTTTAAAGAATGTATGTGTGAGCAAAAGGTAAAGCCATAAGGATGAGACTAGTATTATTATGTATGAGACATGTTTTAAACTTTAACCCAGAATAGAAGATGGAAAGTCGGTCACCACATTATAAGAAGAAAGGCTACTGCCATGGAGAGGGAAAAAGCAGGGGCGACATAAAAAAACCCACCCCCTTAGAGAAATGCAGATTATGAGGTAGTGGTTTCTAAGGAGTGTTGCTAAGCTATGAAGATGGCAAGAAAATGCATTTAAGAAGCAATCCAGAATGATCAGATGACTTTAAAAGCTACAGGAGGTTACTTGTAAAGTATATACCTAGGATTGGGATCTATCACCTCTGCCACTGTATACATGATCAACGCCATCAATATCATGTTCCTGTCAGTGCAGGAGAAATTGCAGGCATGCATCACAGCTCCCAAAGTACACAGAGCTATAGGCACAAGATTCAGACACAGCCAGTCTGAAACAAGCCGAAGTAGGTGTTTTTTTGTGCAAGAAGTAGTAGAACTGTGAAACTCCCTGCCAGAGGGTGTTGTGGAAGTTAAAAGCTTATGTGATCACAAAGGGAGACCAAAGATATTAATGTAAGAGACAATTTATAATTATACATTAAACAATAAATCCCTCAGCTGATAAGGGTTGGAGTCTGGCGAAATATATTGATGCTTGCCTGATTCATCAGCTTTTATCTTTTATCACCCCAATAAGCCAAAGACCAGGAGTATGTCCATTTCTTCTGAAATGAGTGGCAATAAACACTCAAATTCAAAAAAACCCACCAGTCAGACAATATTTGAAATGTCCTCTGCAGAGCCAAAACTGAAGGACGAAAATTCTATATCTGGTACTATGAATACTGGTGATTGTTCCTTTTCTTCAAAAATATAAAACAATTATATCCAAATCTGCTCCTTCTCTCCTCCCACTTCAAATCTTGCATCAGGAAAAAAGTGTAGGTTTACCATGCAAGCCTCCTTTTCCTAGAAATGCTAGTGGTGACAGCCACAAAACAATGATAAGGACCACTGTCTAGTCTCCAGCCAGTCACAGAAATCGCCATCACCTACCCTCTATATAAAAACAGCTCACCTGAGATAGCTTCGTTGTGGTGGCTGGCAGGAGTGGGCGACTGAACTTCTTCTGTGAGCCAATTGCCGCTGGAAATGGTGGTGCAGAGAAGACAGCAGCCACACAATTTATCTTACTGATCCAGCTCTGCATTTCTTCTTGGCTCCTGGGGAAGAAACACATATTAAGCACCAGCTGACCCAGCCTCCTCTACCTCTTTTCCACCTCTTCAGTGGCATTTTAAAAGGAAGAATAACCAAAACTGGACAAGTCTTAGAGTCTGTTCAGTCTTCTGGTCTGTTTTTGCAAGCAGTTAGTGTCAGGTATCTCAGTCACAGGCTGGCTTGTGATTAGGTCCATAACTCAACCTAGCATGCATCTTTTCCTAATCCCATCCAAATGACACAGATGACAGAGCCAGCCAATGCCCCGATTCAGACATATGTCCTAAGATCTGAGCTCTGCTGGACACCACAGATCTCTAGGAGGTTTCACATGGATCTCAGCAGAAAAAGGCTCATGCACAAGACTGATGCATAGGCTTTTAATGTCAGAAGCAAAAGACAGGTCATCTGTTCTGTCTGGATATCACAGCCTGAAGAATTTAATCAAATTATTCTTGTATTAAGTAGTAACTTTGTTTCTGACCAAAGCGTATCTTCTAGAAAGACATCTGGCTATGACCTGATGACATCAGGACACAGACAATCCAAGACTGCCTTTGGTCATTTGTTTCAATGATTAATCACCCTGACTGTTAGAAGTTTGTGCCTTGTTTCCAAATTGAATTTCCTGCAGCTTCAGCTTCCAGCTGCTGCATCTTGTTATGCCCTTCTCAGCTAGATTAAAAAGCCTCTTAAAACCTGATGTTTCTTTCTCATGAACTACTTGTGCACTCTAATCAAATCACTACTTAATCTTATATCTGATCAAATAAACAGATTGAACCTCTTAAGCCTCTGCTTTAACCTGTCCAGGCATGAATTTACTCCTCCTTCAGCACTGCTTTCTTTCCCCAACAACTGGCTCAAATCAGAAGAGAGCACTTACTGGGCTTGGAAAAGCAGGACCCTCCAATCTGCTGTTTTAAGCTTGAGGACATTGGGTTTCTTCTCATAGTCTGTTGCCTTGGATGCCAGCGCATGATGCACACTAACTGCATTCTTCAGATCTTCCTCCGACAAAGCCTTTTCTGGCTTATATTCATCCTGAAGGAGTTAATGGGGAAAATGGCATTTTATTTCTCCATGTGCTACTCTTTTTTTCCTTAATCTAAGGAAAACCCTTGTTCCATGGTCATGAATAATATTAACATATTATGAACTGAATGCAACCTGACTTGAGCACCTGCAGTTTCCACTACATTTTACATATTTTCCTTTCTCTTTCTTTCTTTCTTTCTTTCTTTCTTTCTTTCTTTCTTTCTTTCTTTCTTTCTTT